>NC_057917.1:13312692-15812692 GCF_018873765.1 Telopea speciosissima
AAAAATTGAGAAACAATAATAAAAATAAAAAATAAAAATTGGTGTCACATGCCAGAATCTCAGGCATTAGTCTGCAAAAACATTTCAAAGTAAAGAATAAAATTTAGGGAAAATTACGTAGATCCACTCGATAAAAAATAGTACAAAACAAATAGGTTTACAAGAAAGCTCTCCCTTTTGTATTGCACGGAAAACCCAGCTATAAAATGGGCCTTTCTCTGGGGCCATTGGCAATTTTTAAATAGCCAACCAACCATTTTATGGTGATAGGGTACCAATACAGGTAAAGTACATACCCCCTTATTTGGTTGCGATGGCTATAAATGCTAGTCGGTGAATACCCCTTTTTACAAAAAATGGGGAAAAGGGTCACGATGCCCAAGTAGGCATGAATCTGACTGTTCCTGGCTGGCCTAACTTGTCTTTCTTTCGCAGAATTCGCCAATCAATCAATGTCCACTAACGCAGCAAGAGGGACGTTTCGAGTTGGGCATGACCCTAGGAGAAGAACTTCTGAGAGACGTTAACTTTCACTAAGTATAAAATAAAGTCAACCTACTTGTTTTGTAATACTTTTTCTTATCTAGTAGATCTAGGAAATTGTCCCTATTAAGGGAAAGGGGAGGGGGAGGGAAGGTAGCAACATCACTCGTCCTATGTAATATTAGCAAACAGCTGTTAACACCGTTCCAAAATCCACCTATTCCTAGGGGAACCGAACAGAGAATTTGATGCTTCAATACACCAGTGTACCAATAAACAAAGCACAAATATATTTCAGGAGAACCCTCTCAAACTCTTGAATAATTTTAAAGCAAGACAGCTCGTGTCCGAGAATGTGATCTTGAACAATTTTGAAGCATAACAGCTACATGGCCAACAAAAACTCATGCTCATAGAAAAACCCAATAATAAGCATCCCGGGATCAA
This sequence comes from Telopea speciosissima, assembly GCF_018873765.1. Classification (NCBI taxonomy): domain Eukaryota; kingdom Viridiplantae; phylum Streptophyta; class Magnoliopsida; order Proteales; family Proteaceae; genus Telopea; species Telopea speciosissima. Next base: position 13,313,623 of record NC_057917.1, read on the forward strand.
AGAACCAACCTGAAGAGGAAAAACTTCAACAGTTCAACACCAACTTTCATCACAAGAGAGAACAAAAATCAACCCATAAACCTATTTAATTTAAATATTTCAAAAGAACATAAGCCATAGGCAATCTCATTAAACACATAAGCATCAATCAAGTGTCGTGCACCAGATCTTCACACTCATCAGAATCTACACTCGAGAGAATTATATACCAAACCATGAGGTCTCATATCCCACAAAGTAACGACATCTTGCACACCTCAAAAACTCAGTAACAAATAAGGGTACAAAAAATTTATATAAAAAATACATGTATAACACCGATAAATTGAACGGAATCAGAAAATGAAGTCTACTTAGGTAAAGTAAAATTAGAGGGAAAAAAATCCCTTGCTTCACAATTCTACAGAAAATTAAACCCCCTGGTGAGATGTTATCTTGTTCTGCCCAATACAAGCAGTTCTTCTTAAAACTGAGAAGCCACTTGATCCAAAATAGACTACTCCTTAACATAGTAAGAGGGGTGGGGGAGAACTAGATAGAGGAAACATGAAAAAGAAAAAGTCCACTATTCTTCAGGGTATATATATATCCACTAATATTTTGTTAGAAACTTAGAAGGCAACAGAAAATCCATCTGTTTCCAAGGGAAAAGATACAAAACTTCAATGCCTCAACAGACCGGTGTAACAATAATAAAGAAAAACACACCCAGCAAAAATTTCGAGGAGAAGCCCTTTTTCCCAAGAACAATTTTGCAGCATGATAACTTCATGTTAAGAAAACTCATCCTTCTACAAAAACCCAACAATAAGCATTCCGGGAAAAAAGATCAAATCATAAGATGAGACAAATTCAACAGTTCAACACCAAATTTAGTATCACAAGATTGAACAAAAATCTTAATCAACCCCCAAAACCTGTAAAAATATTTCAAAAGAATATCGTCCCAAGCCAATCTCATTAACCCACATAATCATCACTTAAGTGTCATCCACCAGACCTCTCCACTCATCAGAATGTACAAGCTGAATATCATATACCAACCCATTAGGTCTCATATCCAATAAAGTAATGACATTTTGCACACATAAAAACCTCAACAACAAATAAGGGTACCACCAAATTATAGTCAGAAGTATAACACCGATAAAATTGAACTGAATCTGAAAAGAAACCACATGTGATTTGGGCATTACATCTTGAACACATATGGCCTTGCTTCACAATTCTACAGAAAATGAAACTTCCCTGCGAGATTTTATCTTGTAGTTCTGTCGAGTACAAGCAGATCTTCTGAAAACTAAGAAGCCACTTAATCCAATAACTAGACAAGGTGGGGAGGAGATGGAGAACTAGGGAGAGGAAACATGAAATTCCTAGGGATATAATATATACCCACATATTTTGTTAAAAGGCAACAGAAAATCCTCAAACATGAGGCACATTCAATGACATAAAAAAGCTCTACAAACCAATGAACTTTGAAATAAAAAAATAAAAACTATTCAAAGTTCAAATACTGTTAAAAATGGGTTAAGAAACATCAAATCGAAGTCACCTGTCACATCACTAGCATTAAATCTGCAAAACTAAAAGTCATGAAATCAAATTAGGACAGTAGAAGTGGGCTAGGAGGATAAGCCAACAACCACTAATATTGTTCTCAATTCAATCGATTCCTAAAGGAGCAGCAAATTCAATACTGCATCAGTATGATTCTACAATGTATAGAATCAGAAACAGATCCCACAAAGTGTTTGGAATTAATCAAGCAGAAGTACATCCAATCAAAATTTGAAAGAAACCACCTTTTTCTATCTCCGAAACATTATATCCACATGTCCTTTTTATGATAGTCCAACTTTAGATAGTCAGGATTTCAAACTCATCCTGAAAAGGAAACATAATCAATGGTTCAACGCCAACTTTAACATCCCTATCAATAAGAAATTATAACTTAACCCCAAAATCTATTAAAAAAATGTGGAAACAAGGATGAGTTTGATGTCCTCAAGACCTCGGCTAGTCTCACTTACCATGCAGCACTCCTCAATCCTCCGTCATGCATTTGTTTCTATGAACATCACTGAATAAACATCATGTATCATAAATCAAAAAATTAGGTCAGGGCAAAAACAAACAAGATTCACAGATGGGTCACTATAGAAAGGTATCTTCATTTTGTGCCACTCACCTACATCCATAGCTATGTCTAGGACTCGCAACCAAAACCATGAACAACAAGTATAGTTAACAACTTAACACCTTTTTAAAGACCACTAAAAAGAGGTATAATCAATTCTAAATATTGCTTTAGAAAAACAACACTTACAAATTAGGGAAGGAAGGGAGTAGAACTAAAGGGTTTAGAAAAGGCACCATCATTTTTACTAGTAAATACTGACTGCTTTTGTTAGGGAGACCAACAAACCCCTATAGAAGAAGCACAGATAATAAAGTAAATTGACAACCATCAAACTATGATATCAAAACAATTATTATAATAAAATAATGGATACAAATAGGGAGAAAGAAAAATCAAACCGGTGTCTTACGACACAATCTCAAGCATTAGTCTGCAAAACCATATCTAAGTCAATAATTAAAATTGAGGGAACGAATGGAGAAAGGTTGAGGGAGAAAGTTCACTTGTCTTGCAAACAACTGTTAATGCTATTTTAAAATCCATCTGTTCCCAAGGGAACAGAACAGCAACTTCAATGCTTCAACAGACCAGTGTAGCAACAATCAAAGTAAAATGCTCCCACCAAAATTCCAAGGAGACCCCTTTTTCCCAAACTTCAGAACAATATTGAAGCATAACAACTACATGTCCAATGAAAACTATCATTGTAGCAAAATCAAACAATAACTATTCCAGGATCCAAGACTCAACCTAACGAAAAAAGAAATTAAATAGTCCAACAGCAATGATGTGTCACATGCACCAGTTGTCTACAGTCATCAGAATGTACACAGTATCATATACCAAACAATTGGGTCTCAATATCCCACGAAGTAATTATGTCCCGCACACATCAGATCTTCAGTAACAAATAAGGACACCACCCAACAAATTATTTTTCTATATATCACCAATAAAATTGAACCGTCAGAAATAAAGTTTACTTTGAGAAAATGAAATCCATCACACCAAGCTGTTCAAACAGAAACCACATGTGATTCAGGCATCGCATCTTGAACACACACAGCCTTGCAACACAATTCTACAGAAATGAAACACCCTGGTGAGTTGTTATAGTTCTTGTAAGAACTGAGAAGCCATTTGACCCAATAACTAGGTGACGATTCTTTAAAAAAACAGGGTGGGGAAGGAGGAGAACTAAGAAGAGGAAACATGAAAAAAGTCACATATTTCTCAGGGTATATATCCAACTTATTCAAGGCACACTCAATACCTTAAGATGGCTCTAAAAACCAATGAACTTTACTCAATACCTTAAGAAGGCTCTAAAACCCAATGAACTTTGGAATCAAAAGTCAAAACTAAAACTATCAAAGTTCAAATAATATTAAATACGAGTAAAGAAGCATAAAATCAAAACCACATGCCACATCACGAGCACCAAATCTACAAAACCATAAATTGATAAATCAAAATTGAACAATAGAAGAAGGGGAGGAAAAAGATCACACATTATTTTGGGGCATGAGCCAACGGCCATTAATATCTCGTTCCCAATTCCATCTGTTCCTAAAGGAGCAGTGAATCCAATACTGCACCAATAAGAGTTCATAAAATATAGATTCAGAAAGAGATACCCCAATTAATTTGTAGCTAAACAAGGCAAAAGTACATCCATTCAAAATTTGAAAGCAACCTCCTTTTTTCGAACTCTGAAGCATTATATGATAGTCCAACTGTAGATATTTAAGATTCCAAACTAAACCTTAAGGGGGAAACAGATTCAATGGTTCATCGAGCATCAAATCTACAAAACCATAAATTGATAAATCAAAATTGAACAATAGAAGAAGGGGAAGAGAAAGGTCACACATTATTTTGGGGCATGAGCCAACGGGCATTAATATCTCATTCCCAATTCCATCTGTTCCTAAAGGAGCAGAGAATCCATACTGCACCAATAAGAGTCCACAAAATATAGATTCAGAAAGAGATCCCACAATTAATTTGTAGCTAAACAATGCAAAAGTAAATACATTAAAAATTTGAAAGAAACCTCCTTTTTCGAACTCTGAAGCATTATATGATAGTCCAACTGTAGATATTTAAGATTCCAAACTGAAGCTTAAGAGGAAACAGATTCAATGGTTCAACGCCAACTTTAAGATCATTATATCAATAGAAATCATAACTCAACCCCCAAAATGTACTTAAAATGTGGAAACAATGATGAATTTGATGTCCTCTGGAAGACCACCACAACTAGACTCGTTAACCATGCACTTTGCGCACCACTAAGAAACCACTGTATCATAAATCAAACTGTAACAGATTATTAGAAAAATAAAACAAGAGAAAGGAGAATGATGGGGGGAGAGAGAGAGAGGATGGAGGGAAAGGGGGGACTGCCTAGGAAATGCTGGATCGAACTAGCCCACCCCCCCCCCAACAATGTCTTTGTTTATATTAATCAGAATACCATGTAACATATTAGAACAATAAAAACAGAGAACCGAGAGTGATGGGAGAGAGAGAAGATGGAGGGGAAGGGGGACTTCCTAGAGATGTTTTGTTGGATCAAACTAGCATCACCCACCCCCCAACAATGTCTTTATTTATATTAAACCAGAATACATATAGAGGATTCCTAATCCTACAAGGAATCACAAAATAGAAACATTGTTATGATAGGAAATCAAACTAGGACTAGACTAACTAGGACTAACTCTAATTACAAATAGAAAAGGGAAAATAAGAGGTATCTTGATTAGAATAGGCCATATTCTAATAGAGATAGAATACACTAATCCTAGATGCTCGATATACATTCTTAATACAAACAATTAGGCCTCATAGCGAAAGAAGCAAGACATTGCATTGCAAAAATGAAGTAACCAATCAGGGTCGAAACAAACAAGATTCACAGATGGGTCAAGATGAACAGTATTATAAAAAGGTATCCCCATTTTTTGCACCACTTAAGTACACCAATGAGTCCATAACCATGTCCTAGATGCAAACGACACTGAAGAAAATGCATATTCAACTACTTAACACCTCTTTAAAGACCACTATAAGTAGGTACACTCATTCTCAACACTGTTTTAGCCAAACAAGACTTTTAGCCGAACAAGACATTTATGAACTAGGAAAGAAAGGAGTAGAACTAAGGAGATCAGAAAAAAGCACACTCAATACTCGGGTGCATACCCACTTATTTTGTTAGTGACACTGGCAAAACCAAGTAGAAGAAGCACAGAATAAGATAAGAAGTTGGAAAGGCATTAAACTAAGAAATTGTAACATAATCACTAAAATAAAAAAAATGGATAATAAGTAGAAAGAAAAATCAAATCGGTGTCTCAATCCACAACCACGAGCATTAGCCTTCAAAACAATTTCTTCAACATTAAGAAAAAGGGGGTGAAGGAAAGGAAGGCGGAAAAAAAGGTAAGAGGTAGAAAGGTCACTTGCCTTCTTTGTAACATTAGCAAACAACTGTTAATGTAGGTACTAAAATCCATTCATTTCAAGCGGACAGAATAGGAACTTTCATGCTTCAAAAGACTGTTGTAACAATAATCAAAGCAGAATACACCAGCAAAAACTTCTAAGAGGGCCCTCATTTCCCCAACTCTAGTACAATTTTAAAGCAGGACAGCAATGCATCCGACAGGAACTCTTCCATCCAACAATAAACATTTAGGGATCCAAGACCCAACCTGAAGAAGAAACACATCCAATAGTTCAACTTCAACTTTAATATCACAAGATCGAATATAATCTTAACCCTTAAACCTATTTAAATATTACAAAAGAATGTCCCCTCAGCCAATCTCATTAACCACGTAACCATTAATTGAGTGTAATACACCGGATTTCTACACTCATCAAAATATACACTTCAAGAATCATATATGAAAAATTAGGTCTCATATTCCCACAAAGTAATGATAGTCTTGCACACATGAAAACCTCAGTGACAACTGACAAATAAGGGCACCATCAAATTATATTCAGTTATATAACACTGATAAAATTAAACCGAATCTGAAAATAAAGGCTACATAGAGACCATAAAATTAGAGAGAATGAAATCCTTTCACCAAACTCTTTAAACTGAAACCCAAACGTGATTCGGGCATTGCATCTCGAACACATCCAGCCTTGCATAAACTGAGAAACCACTAAATCCAGTAACTAGAGAAATCCTCCACAAAGTAAGGGGGAGGAGAGGAGGAGAACTAGGAGGACATAACAAAGCTACACCCATTTTTTGTAGTAAATACCCACGTATTTTGGAGCAACACCAGGAAGTGTTTCATCAGAACATTCAATAACTGGAGAAATATGAGAAAACTATCAAGGCAAAATACACCCAATTAGAACTTCCAAGAAAGTCAGCTTTTTTTAATTCTTGAACAATTCTGAAACATGACATCTGAATGTGGAAGTTACAATATATGTTCAAGAAATCTACAGACCTGTAGAGGAACCACTTCCAATGACTGAGATGTACTTAATATCAATAGATGATACAAAACTCATAATCCAAAACCACCCATTTAACTTTATCAAACAGAGATAAGTCTCATCTCCTCAAAAAGAGTCCTCAGCAAACCTCACACAATCATCGATTGAATGCCATGCATCAAAATGTATCAACTTAAAAACGTTTGCCCATCATAGACCAAATCATTGTTTTATTATACAACAGAGCAATTATGAACTACGAAAGGATCTAGAAGTGAGAAAACAAGAAACATGGAAATCAAAAAGGACATAATCCTTATGGTATAAATCCACTTATTTTGTTAAGAGGCTGTCAGAAAATCCCGATACATGAGGCACACAATGAAATTGTCCCTACTAAGGGGGGGAGGGAAGGTAGCTATGTCCCTTGTCCTTTGTAATATTAGCAAAGAGCTGTTAAAACCGTTCCACCTATTCCTAAGGGAACCGAACAGCAAATTCGATGCTTCAACAGACCAGTGTACAAATAAACAAAGCAAAAATATATTTCAGGAGAATCCCCTCAAACTCCTGAATTTGAAGCAAGACAGCTCGTGTCCAAGAATGGGATCTTCAACAATTTTGTAGCACGCCAGCTACGTGGCTGACAAAAACTTATCCTCATAGAAAAACCCAATAATAAGCATCCCGGGATGAAAGAACCAACCTGAAGAGGAAAAACTTTAATAGTTCAACACCAACTTGCATCACGAGATCGAACAAAAACCAAGCCACAAATCTATTTAAATATTTCAAAAGAACATCCGCCACAGTTGATCTCATTAACCACATAAGCATCAATCATGTGTCATTCATCTTCACACTCATCAGATTGTACACTCGAGAGAATTATATAACAAACTATCAGGTCTGAAGAAACAATTGAATGGAATGAATGGAATGGCGTGTTGATATGACACAGCCCTCCACGATTTATTTATAATAATTCTGGAGAGAATTCCAGAATATACAAATTAAAATAATACCCCAATAGGATAGGGTAAAACAATTAGAACATAAATAGAACACAAACTCCCCCATGGGTCGACCCATGTTACAATAATACCCATATTCCAACACTCCCCCTCAAGTTGGTGCATAGATATCAGTCATGCCCAACTTGCACACTAGAGGTTGAAACACCTTTCCACTCAACCCTTTGGTGAACACATCAGCCAACTGGTCACCAGATTGAACATAGGGAACACAAACAGTCCTATTATCCAGATTCTCCTTGAAAAAATGACGATCAATTTCAATATGTTTCGTCCTATCATGCTGCACTGGATTATGGGCAATACTGACTGCTGATTTACTGTCGCAGTAGAGTCGTATAGGCAAAGTAATAGGAATGCTCAAATCTTGTAACAAGGTTTTAAACCACAGCAGCTCACAAATGCCAAGAGCCATAGCTCTAAATTCAGCCTCTGCACTAGAACGGGCAACCACAGTTTGCTTCTTGTTGCGCCATGTAACACAATTTCCACCCACAAATATACAGTAACCCGTGGAGGATTTTGGATCATGAGAGCCAGCCCAATCTGAGTCAGTGTAGGCCTCAATCTGGAGATGGTTATGACAAGATAATAAAACTCCTTTACTCGGGGCAAACTTCAAGTATCTCAAAATTTGGAACACTGCTTCCAGATGGTTATAGACCGAGGGTCATCCATAAATTGACTAATAAGGCTCACCGCATAGGCAACGTCAGGCCTAGTGTGAGATAAATAAATGAGACGCCCGACTAACCGCTGATATCTCCCCTTGTCCACTGGTTCCCCATCAATGTCTCGAAAACGAGCATTATGCTCTATAGGAGAATCCACAGGAGAACAACCTAGCATGCCGGTTTCTGAAAGAAGATCTAGAGTATACTTGCGTTGAGATAAAAATAGCCCTTGGGAAGAATGGGCTACTTCAATCCCTAGAAAATAGCGAAGTATCCCTAGATCCTTAATCTCAAATTCCTTAGTCAAATAAGTCTTCAACTTGGAAATTTCAGCAGGGTTATTTCCAGTGACAACTATATCATCAACATATAGTCTTCTTGATAAACAAGGTGTGATCTACATTGCTTTGTTTATACCCAAAAGTTACCATGGCCTTCTGAAAGCGACCAAACCATGCACGTGGTGATTGTTTTAGACCATATAAAGCCCGTTTAAGTTTACACACCTTGCCTTGAGTCGCAGCAGATGAGAATCCAGGAGGAATATCCATATATATTTCTTCCTCTAATTCACCATGGAGGAAAGCATTTTTAACATCAAGTTGTTGTAGACTCCATCCCAGGTTCACAGCACAAGAGAGGATAACCTTGATAGTGTTCATTTTTGCAACCGGCGCAAAAGTCTCCAAATAGTCTATCCCATATGTTTGTGTAAACCTGCGAGCAACCAGCTTTGCTTTAAAGCAGCCAACAGTGCCATCAGCTTTTTGTTCAATCACAAATACCCACTTGCAGCCCACAGTCTTCTTTTGTGGTGGAAGAGTAACCAGATCCCATGTACCATTCTTCTTAAGAGCTTGCATTTCTTCGACCATGGCCTCTTTCCACCTAACATCTACAAATGCCTCCTGCCAAGTCTGTGGTATGGAAACAGAAGATAAAGAGGAAACAAAAGCATGAAATGAGGGGGACAAAGATTCATACGAAACAACCTGAGAGATTAGATGTTGCGTACAAGATCTTTTTCCCTTCCTAAGGGCAATGGGTAAATCAAGTGATGGATCAGAAATAATAGGAGCAAAATGTGAATGTGGAGGATCAGAAATATTACCAGAGGAAATCTCATTCAGTCCTGGTTCAAAGGACAACTCTTGGTTCAGTAATGCTGCAGTGGTGGGCTGTATTTACCCCTTTTTCTTTCGATAATATTGCTACTTAAAGTCTTTCTTTGGTTGAACCTGCTGCTGCTACCCCTGGACAGCATCATCTTCTAAAGGTACATGATAATCATCAATGGGCTCATGGAAGGAAGGAGGAATATGGATCGGCACATCTTCTAGAGGTGGTGTAGACTCCCCCTGAAGAGGTGCCGAAGAGGGAAAGAAAGCCACAACCTCATGAAAAACAACATCCATAGAAACGAAAAAACGACGAGAGGAGGGATGATAACATTTATAACCTTTTTGGGTAGGGGAATAACCAAGAAAAATAAAACGGAGACCGCGAGGATCAAGCTTACCATGGGCATAGTGGTTACGCACAAAACACACACAGCCAAAAACCTTAGGAGGAATGATGTCAAAAGAAGAACCCCTTAAAAGATCAAGAGGAGATTTATAGTCAAGGATCCGAGAGGGCATTCTATTGATAAGATAAGCTGCTGTTAAAAGAGCCTCACCCCAAAAATGAGAGGGAACATGCATGTCAAACATAATGGAGTGAGCAACATCAAGAAGATGCCTATTCTTGCGTTCAACCACTCCATTTTGAGGTGGACTGTCGACGCAACTAATCTGATGAATAATACCTTGAGTTGCAAGAAATAATTGGAATGCCTCATCTAAATATTCACGACCATTGTCACTCCGAAGAGTTTGAATGGTGGCCTGAAATTGAGTTTTAACCATGCTATAAAAGACCTTAAAGCAAGAAAACACTTCACTTTTGTGCCTCATTAAATAAACCCAAGTGGTGCGTGTGTGACAATCAATAAACGTGACAAACCACTTAAAACCAAAAATAGAAGAGGTGCGTGAGGGACCCCAAACATCAGAATGAATTATAGAAAAAGGTTTAGAACATCTTTTATTTGAACTAGAATAAATAGAACGAGTTTGTTTTGCAAAAACATAGGCCTCACATAATAAAGATTGAGGATTACAATGCTAAAATAAACTAGGAAAAATCTTAGCTAATGTTCCTAAAGGTGGATGGCCCAATCGGCGATGCCAACGATGTAATTCAGAGAGATGATGATCAGCGAAAGTAGCAGTAAGAGCCTGTCTAGACTTGGCAGCATCAGTACTAGAGATAAGATCATCATCGAGCAAATAAAGTGCACTACGCATTCTACCAGCTCCAATCGTTCTCCCTGTCCCCAAGTCCTAAAAGACACAATGAGAAGAATAAAAAACAGCTTTACAATTGAGGTTAGATGTTAAACTACTGATAGAAAGCAAATTGGAAGTTAATTTAGGAACATGCAAGACAAAGATAAAGAAGGAGAACAATGGACAGCTCCCTTTCCAGAGACGGAGAAAAGAGAGCCATCTGCAATTTTGATTTTATCTTTACCTGAAGAAGGAGAATAACGAAAAAATAAATTTGATGTACCAGTCATGTGATCAGTGACTCCGGAATCGATTATCCAAGGATGAGATAATGTCGAAGCACACTGACCGGCAAAAGAAATACCTGGTTGGGAGAAAACAAGGTTGGCTTCAAAAGAGGGAACCACATTCGAGTTAGAGGCAAATGTAGATGGAGATGTGAGAGACCCAAGATTGGTCATCATACGACGAAATACAGCAAGCTCCTCTGCAGAAAGAGTGGCATTAGGGGCTGGTTCAGTAGCTTCAAAAATGTTGGCTTGTGCACCACCACGTTTATCACGACCACGGCCACCACCACAACCATCAGAAGAATCAGATGGCCGACCATGCAATTTCCAGCAAAAATCCACAGTATGTCGTTCTTTTCCACAATGGGTACATTTAAGAGGTTCCTTCTCAGACGAGGAACGGGTACCAGTATTAGAAGAACCACCCCCAGAAGTTGTTAAAGCTGATCTCTCTGGCTGGGTAGGTGGTAACATAGTGGAACGACGAGTATCCTCCAGCTGAATCATAGAGTAGGCTTGCTCCAAATTGGGAAAAGGGAACGATTCAAAACTTGAGACCGAAGCTGATCATACTCCACATTAAGTCTAGTCAAAAAAGTATAAACACTGAATTTATCCTCCCTTCGCTGAAATTTGGTAATATCGGAAGGGCAATCAAGTTGAAAGTTGTCATAGTAATCAAGCTCTTACCATAGACTACGGAGTTCAGAGTAGTATTGGGACAAAGTAAGTTCACCCTGTTTGGTTGCATGGAGTTTTCTTTGAATATCATAAACCTGTGCATCATTCCCTACCTGGGAATATGTATCTTTAGCAGCCTTCCAGATTTTTGCTGCTATATCAAGCAGTACATAGCCACGGGCAATGGATGGAGTCTTAGCACTGAGGAGAAAGGACATAACCAGGGAGTTATTGGAACTCCATTTATCTTGTAATGGACCAGCATCACGTGGCTTAACAGTAGTCCCATATATATAGCCCTTATAGCCCCTTGAATCAATGGAGAGAAATACTGATGTAGACCAGAGAAAATAATTTGTACCATCGAGCTTCACAGGGCTGACAGGAAAGGAGGGATAATCGTGATGATTCCCTTGTGTGATAGATGGGCAGTGGATACCACAGTAGAATCCTCTGAATCAGGCATACTGATGGCTATCAACCAACAATTAAGAGTCCAAAAAATACAGAGATGATGTTCCAAAAAATTTCAGATATGAAATCTTCAAAAATAGTCTCGATGCTGTTGAAGAAAACCTAATCCCTTGTGGTGTCGATCTTAAAGTTCTGAAATCTGATGGGAAAAAATTTAAGATGAAGACCAGAAAAGACCTGGAGTGCCGAGAACCAAAAACAAACTGGAACTGTTGAATATCGAGTCCAAAAAAAAGGCATAACTGTTGAACTGTTGAGTATCGAGTCCAAAAAAAAATCCTGCAGATGTCCAAAAAATAATTCTGCAGATGTTTAATCTGTAAAAACTGAGTCTGCAGATCTTCAAACTTCCAACAAACTGATCTCAGTTTGTATGGAGATCATAAAAAATTGGAAAAGAAAAGGAGGTAAAGGCTAGGGCAGGTACTAGATCATATTAGATCACCTCCAAGTACCGCCCTCATGGGAGAGAAGAGACCATAGGAGAAGAGAGTCTCGGTTTAGGGTTTTAAGAGGACTAGGTTAATCGATCTAAGAGATCGATCTTTAAGAAGGCAGAGATGGGAAAAGGAGGGAGAAGGCAGAGATCGATTTGAATTTAGGAACTTATTTCTCAGGTATCGATAGTAGCTCTGATACCATGAAGAAACAATTGAATCGATAGTAGCTCTGATACCATGAAGAAACAATTGAATGGAATGGCTTGTCGATATGACACAGCCCTCCACGATTTATTTATAATAATTCTGGAGAGAATTCCAGAATATACAAATTACAATAATACCCCAATAGGATAGGGTAAAACAATTAGAACATAAATAGAACACAAACTCCCCCATGGGTCGACCCATGTTACAATAATACCCATATACCGGTCTCATAACCGTCCGTATATAACACTGATAAATTGAACGGAATCAGAAAATAAAATCTACTTAGGTAAAGTAAAATTAGAGAGAGAAAAAAATACCTTGCTTCACAATTCTACACAAAATGAAACCCCCTGGTAAGATGTTATCTTGTTCTGCCTAGTACAAGTAGTTCTTCTAAAAACTGAGAAGCAATTAATCCAAACTTGAATCCAGCATGTCATCCCTTCCCTGGTCACCCCCAACCAATTTGCCTTCATAGCTGGTATAGTACTAAATCTCGTGATATCTCGACCTGACCGAAACGAAACAGCAGCTCGAATAAAAAATATGCAAAAACTTAGTCGAAATTTCGACCATCTCGCGATATCTCGAGACAAAATCAAAATCTCACGAGATATCAAGATTCATTTTTCAAAATTAGCTTTATAAATACCAAACTCGTTAGTCTCGGTCGAAATTGCGACCAAGACTTAACAAGCAATGATTTTTTTGGGTTTTTTTCTCCTCGTTAGTCTCGGTCGTTTCTTCTCCCATACTATGACGTGGCATTCATTTGTCCTACAATCAGAGAACAATGCACGTCGGCTCCACTGGACTATGAGTGGGGTCAATCTTGGACATTGGAGTAATTATTATTAGAATATTTGTAAACATTTGAGTCACTAGATGACTACTTGACTTGTATTGGACTATTGGGGATATTGTCATATTGATATCATCTTCTTAAGTTGTTATTTCCTTATTGTACTTAATATTATGACTTCAAGTTATGACTTATGAGTCATTCACTTTATGTTTCCAACTTCCAAGTCAATTTACTTGTTTAAATTGCCTATTAATCATTAATTTATTATGTCCTCTAGTACTTAAAGTCTTAAACAATGTGTATGTGTAATTAATTAAGTTATACATTAGGATTTGACCATACATTGCCAATTAATTGTGCAAATCCAAAACACCACTTTGGGTGACTATTTTTTCAATTTGAACATTTAAATGTGTTTATATAGCCTAAAATAGGGTTTCCATGAAGTTTCAGGCCTTAACTTGACTTAAAACCCACCGAAATGACCTACCGAAACACCGAAATGAAACGAAATGAGTTTTTGAACTATGATTGCTGGCAGAAGCATAGTAGATAACATTATCCTTTGTTCTGAAATTGTGCGTGGCTTCACTCTCCCACCGCTCTCATGAAGATTGACCTCCACAAAGCTTTTGATTCCCTTAAGATGGGACTTCATCTGCAATGTGCTCTCTGAGATGGGCTTTCCTCCCGCTTTCATCCGTTAGATACTGGCTTGTATCTCCTCCCCCACCTTCTCGGTTATAGTCAACGGTTCCCCCGCTGGCTTCTTCCACTCCAAAGTTGGCAGAAGCATAGCAGATAACATTATCCTTTGTTCTGAAATTATGCGTGGCTTTGACTGAAAAATCCCACTCTCCCACCGCTCTCATGAAGATTGACCTCCACAAAGCTTTTGATTCCCTTAAGATGGGACTTCATCTGCAATGTGCTCTCTGAGATGGGCTTTCCTCCCGCTTTCATCCGTTAGATTTTGGCTTGTATCTCCTCCCCCACCTTCTCGGTTATAGTCAACGGTTCCCCCGCTAGCTTCTTCCACTCCAAAGTTGGAATCAGTCAAGTATGCCCTCTGTCCCCCTTTCTCTTCTCTTTGGGCCTGGAAGTTCTTTCAAGAAGCATCCAAGCCAAAACCGACCTTCACCTTATCTCCCTGATCCCCAAATGCAAGAGCCTCAACCTCTCCCACCTGGCTTTTGCAAACGATCTTATGATCTTCTCCAAAGCTTCCCCCACTTCCATCTCCACCATCATGTCCTCCCTTCACCTCTTTGAGAGTCTCTCTGGCCTCCGCATTAACCTCCTTAAATCCAAACTCTTCCTCTCTGGTGTCTCTACCTCCAACAGAGACCACCTCCTCCTCCTCATTGGCTTTTCTCTGGGCTCCCTCCCAGTGAAATACCTAGGCCTTCTCCTTATCCTTGCTAGACTCTCCAGCCACCATTACAACCCTATTCTTGACAACATTCGCAAGTGTCCCCAACTCTAGAAAGGTAGACTCCTATCTTATGCTGGTAGGCTCGAATGTATCAAATCGGTTCTCCAATCTTCCTACATCTACTGGTGCGGCATTTTTGCCCTTCCTAAAGCCACCACCAAAGCTATGGAATCCATCTTCTATGCCTTCCTTTGGAAAGAAAAGGAAACCTCCAAATTCCTTCACCCTGTCAGCTGGAAAGCTATTTGCCTCCCAAAATCTGAAGGAGGCCTTGGAAATCGTCAGATCCGGGACTCCAACACTGCAGGAATCCTGAAGCTTATCTGAAAATTTTCCTCTAATCAAGACTCCATTTGGGTCCAATGGGTCTACTCCCATCTCCTAAAGAATGATTCCATTTAGACTGTCTCCATTCCTGTTGACTCCTGCTGGGTCTGGTGTAAGATCCTTCTCTTTTGCCCTCTAGCCCTTAGAGCCATTTCTTCTTCCATTGTTGATGGGTCCTCCACCTCCCTCTGGCTTGATCCCTGGCATCCCATCAGTATCCTCTACAACTTCTTTGGCCCGAGAACAATTTACTCCTCTGGCATTCCCAAGTTGGCTCCTCTTTCCTCCATCATCTCAAATGGTTCCTGGTCCCCCCCCCCTTCTTCCCCCATCTCCCTTTCACTGATATGGAATTCCCTCCCCCCCTCCCCCTCCCCCTCCCCCTCCCCCCTTCCCAAGCTCTAGCGGACAAAGTTACTTGGCTCCCCTCCTCAAACGACCTCTTTAGCTTTAGATATGCCTAGAACCTTGCTAGACACCATGCCCCCTCTATCCCTTGGCACAAGCTAGTCAGGTTCAAAGGCCACATCCCCCGCCACAGCTTCCTTGCGTGGAGAACCCTTACCCACTACCTCCCTACCCAAGCTTTCCTCGCTCTACGAAAAATCCCAGTCCCCCCTTCCTGCATTTTCTGTTAGAATGGTACTGAAAACCAAGGATTTAAGTATCGGGTATCGTATCGGTCGGGCGATTTTAAGAGACGTATCGTATCGTATCGGAGATACGTATCGACTGGTGCAGAAACGCATGAAAATAATCAAAATACACATGGAAATACACTTTTGGACAATAAAAACAATATAAACAAGCAATTTGTGTCATATATCATGCATATGTTATAAAAGACAAGTGCAGCACATTGAAATTGTTATAAAAGATTAAAAGATGAAATTTCTTACATGTAGAGTCACTCTATTGCCATGAAGAACGTCAAGGTGGATCAAAGTCATGTCTGTAAGGGTCTTCAACAATAGGAGCGACTATTGTGATAGATTTTAGGGTAAATATATAATCTTCTTGGAATGAGATAGATCTATATATAATGTAGTACATATATTATATACATTAGCATTTGTAAATGTATACAAAGAATGCAATACTAAGTTAGTTTAACATATTCCCTTTGAATCATAGCAAAAAAAAATACCAAAAATCAAAGATTTAAACAAAAGAATCAAGTTTTTTTCAAAAAACCTACCTTTTCCTTCAAGAACACGTTTTGATTTCGAATGTGGGCTGTTAGATGCAGCAAATGATGAGATTTCACCTCCTTTAGGATCGTTTTTGGCAAAGGAATCAAAGCCCTCAACAAATCTTTGGCAAAATTCAAGTTTAAAAATGTTTTTTGATGGGTTTCTCAAAGCTAGAACTGTTTTTTTTTCGCCAGCCTGCTCCTGCTCGAGTTTTCTGTTCTGAGAAGACTTGGACCCATGTGGTTTTTAAGTTGCCGATACATATCGAGACGTCTGTTCGATACATATCGATACATACCGAGACGTCTCGATACGTATCGTTATTTCAAAAATAATAAAATAATGGCTTAAATCATGTCTCGTCTGTATCGATACATATCGATCGTATCGTATCGATATGTATCGACCGACACATACCAATACACTAGAGACATTTACATTTTAAAAAAAAAAATGACACGCCTCAACCTGCCTCGTCTTGGCCACGACCGATACCCAAACGTATCAGCCGAGACGATACGATACGCTCCGATACTTAATTCCTTGCCGAAGACTTTGAATCCCTTGTGTTTGGGGCTACCCTCTATCACAATTGGATGGAGAGGAACCGGAGGAGACAGACTTCCAACTCTCGCTCTTTTGACTTGATTTGGAAAGCCATATTTTGGGATGTCTCCTCTAAGCTTACTTTTGTTACTCAAAAGGCTTTTTTGGATACCCCAAGGAACAGGCATATTGTTGTATCCTGGGGTTTAGATAGTACGCTCTTGCTTTCCCATTCCCGCTCTTAGTCGGGTCTTAGGTTCCCCACCCTCTCTCTCCCTCGTTGTATATTCCCCTCCCCCCTTTTTTTCCTCTTGCCCCCCTGGGCTTTGGTAATATATTTATTATTCCCAAAAAAAAAAAATTAATCCAAACTAGACTAGTCCTTAACATTGTAAGAGGGTGGTGGAGGAGAAAAAAGTCTAATATTCTTCAGGGTATATATATCCACTAATATTTTGTTAGAAAGCAACAAAAAATCCATCTGTTTCCAAGGGAAAAGATACGAAAATTCAATGCCTCAACAGACCGGTGTAACAATAATAAAGAAAAACACACCCAGAAAAAAATTTCGAGGAGAACCTCTTTTTTCCATGAACAATTTTGAAGCATGACAACTACATGTTCGAAAAAAACTCATCATTCTACAAAAACCCAACAATAAGCATTCTGGGATCCAAGATCAAACCTAAAGATGAAACAAATTCAACAGTTCAACACCAAATTTAGTATCATACGATTGAACAAAAATCTTAATCAACCCCCCCAAACCTGTTAAACATTTCAAAAGAATGTCCTCCTCAGCCAATCTCATTGACCCACATAATCATCAATCAAGTGTCATCCACCAAATCTCCCCACTAATCAGAACTTACAAACTGAAAATCATATGCCAAAGCATTAGGTCTCATATCCAATAAAGTAATGACGTTCTGCACACATCAAAACCTCAACAACAAATAAGGGTACCAACAAATCTGAAAAGTAACCATGTGTGTTTTGGACATTACATCTTGAACACATGGCCTTGCTTCACAATTCTACAGAAAATGAAACACCCCGGCTAGTCTCACTTACCATCCAGCACTCCTCAATACTCCGTCATACGTTTGTATCTACATACATCCCACTACATAGAATTCATGTATCATAAATCAAAAAATTAGGCCTCCTCTCCAACAAAGCAATGACATATTGCGTTGCGAAAAACTGTTGATATATGGGCCAGAATACCGTGGGGGTATTCTGGACATTTTTCCTTGTTATTTTATTGTTTTACGAGTGTGGTTTAGTCCCACATCGCCAATGTACAGGTTCTATTATTTTCTATTCATTATATAACACCGATAAATTGAATGGAATCAGAAAATAAAATCTACTTGGATAAAGTAAAATTAGAGAGAGAAACCTTGCTTCACAATAACACACAAAATTAAACTCCCTGGTAAGATTTAATCTTGTTCTGCCCAATACAAGCAGTTCTTCTAAAAACTGAGAAGCCAAATTAATCCAAACTAGACTAGTCCTCAACATTGTAAGAGGGTGCCGGAGGAGAAAAAAGTCTTATATTCTTCAGGGTATATATCCACTAATATTTTGTTAGAAGGCAACAGAAAATCCATCTCTTTCCAAGGAAAAAGATACAAAAATTCAATGCCTCAACAGACCGGTGTAACAACAATAAAGAAAAACACACCCAGAAAAAAATTTCGAGGAGAACCACATTTTTCCAAGAACAATTTTGAAGCATGACAACTAGATGTTCGAAGAAAACTCATCCTTCTACAAAAACCCAACAATAAGCATTCCGGGATCCAAGATCAAACCAAATGATGAAACAAATTCAACAGTTCAACACCAAATTTAGTATCACAAGATTGAACAAAAATCTTAATCAACCCCCCAAACCTGTTAAACATTTCAAAAGAATGTCGTCCTCAGCCAATCTCTTTGACCCACACAATCATCAATCAAGTGTCACCCACCAGATCTCTCCACCAATCAGAATTTACAAACTGAATATCATATGCCAAACCATTAGGTCTCATATCCAATAAAGTAATGACGTTCTACACACATCAAAACCTCAACAACAAATAAGGGTACCAACAAATTATATTCAGAAGTATAACACCGATATAATTGAACTGAATCTGAAAAGAAACAACGTGTGTTTTGGACATTACATCTTGAACACATACGGCCTTGCTTCACAATTCAACAAAAAATGAAACAACCCGGCTAGTCTCACTTACCATCCAGCACTCCTCAATACTCCGTCATACGTTTGTATCTCTATACATCCCACTACATAGAACTCATGAATCATAAATCAAAAAAATTGGGCCTCCTCTCCAACAAAGCAATGACATAATGCATTACGAAAAACGAAGTACCAAAATCAGGGCAAAAACAAACAAGATTCACAGATGGGTCAATATAGAAAGGTATCCTCATTTTATCGCAACCAACCCATAGTTGTCACGGCGTCACGGCGATCCAAGTCGGTAGAGGGGTGTCTGATCAATATATCGACACGTCGCGCGCCATGGCGTTGGCATGGCAATCATGTCGACTATGGCAGAATTGTAATTAAATCCAAAGTTGAATGGCAAACTAGTAGATAAATCAAGATTTATAAGAGCAATGGCAGAATTTTAATTAATCTGAAGTTGTAAAGGAGTGGCAGAACTGTAATTAATGGAGTTAAAGAGAAAACTGCATGGGCTAAACAGAACAGTAATAGAGAATATCGGGGGTTTAATTTAAATAATATAAATTGTCCTTATTTGCAATTTTAAAGACTTAACATGTCTTCTTCAACCTTGCAATATCACGATAGAAAGAAAAAACTCAGAAACCAAGGCTAAAATAGGAGATTAAACAGGCAATGGGTCTAAGGTTGGAGAAGAAACAAAAAATTAAAGAAGAAGAAATCGAAGAGAGAAAGAGAGACAGGACGCCATGGCGTAGGTCGATATGCATATTTCTCCAGCGCCATGGCGACTGTCACACCCCGGCCCAATGCTTAAGAGCCAGGAGAGACTGGATGTCTCTGACATCCAACCAATCCCCCTAGGATCGCAAGTGCAGTACCCTATTTACAATTATTATCTCACAAATACAGGAATCAGAGGCAGCAGAAACAATTTAAATAATAGAGGTAACATCATTAGTAAGCGAAGTCTAAGTGATATTTCATATATATAAAGGATAAAGCTTGTGATACAATTATACAGTTCTCAAAACTACCACAAAGTAAGAGTATACAAGAAACTATACTATAACTATATAAAGTGTTTATAAAGTATAAAAAAGTGGGGAAGTAGCCTAGACTGTCAGGCCAAGATCAGGAGATTGCGCAATCATCACGTGCGCACGAAGTATCGTGCACTTCAAACTCCAGCGTCGCAAATCCATCATTAACAGTACACTTCAAACTCCAGCGCCGCAAATTCATCATTAACAATAACTAAATCACCTGAAAAATAAGGATATCCACAGGGGTGAGCTCTCCACTGAGCCCAGTAAGGGAATACATACATACAACGCAGTAAATTCATGATGCATGACCTAATCTAGTATGTTCCTAACACAGATGCTAAGTCTCATAAGGTTTAAGTACTACTGGTGGTAGATACTAACCTCGGTCCCGGAACTAACCCTTCGGTAACCCGAGCGAAACCATTCTACTACGGTGAGGACCCGCTAGTTCCAGAACTAACACATCGGACCCCGACAAACCCCCAAAGACCAACCCTGTCTGTTTATTCCCACAGCGGAGTACACACGCTAACATGGGACAGAAGATGGCATCCCGGAACTAACACATCGGACCTATCACGGGTTATCCAACACCTCTCCCCCTGTTGGTAAGAGGCGTAGTACTGGGTAATGAATAACAACCTAGCCCAGTGCAATCCATTCATGATGATACAAGTATGATCAGCTGAATTAGAGTACTGAATTCCACCATCAACAATTCACAATAATAATAACATCAATGCAATGCAATATGCTACTGTGCAGCCTAAATCATATGCATTCTAATGCATCAAAACACAAGCTAAGAAACTATATGCATCAGAATAGTTTCAATGATGCATGATATAGCATTCAACATAACAACAAATTAAGAAGACAAACACGCCCAAATTAAGTTCAAAGTTCCCTTACCTGTAGTGTAGCTTAGCCTAACCCGATTAACCCGCCAAGAAATCAGTAAAACTGACAGAGAACAGAAGAAACAGACCTATACAGCATGCAAAAACAGCATCCATTAGGTTCAGTGATGGCCCAAGGTCAAATCCCATTGGGGCATGGTCATAAGGGTACCAAAAAGAGAAGCCGGATTCAGACTTCCAGGGAGCCGCTCGACCGCCCCTGGGCCTGCAACAGCATCCGGCTCAATGGTCAAAATTGGGGGTTTTGCCTGAAATGGCCAGATCTTGGCATGCATGGCCTTAATTTGGTGTTTTAAGTCAAGATTAAGGTGGGTCCAACTAACCTTATTAATTAATTTGAATAATCAACTCAATTGTTGGGATTTTTATCAATTAAATCTAAATTTCATATCTACGGTTGATGTAATGGCCATTAGAGTCAGCAATTGAGCTCAATTGAGGGACAGCCATGAAGGTTCAGGTATGGCTGAACCCAAACAACTCTAAACAGTAAGAACTTAGGTGGAACTTCCACTGTTTAAGCTTGGATTAAAAGCTTTAATAGCAGAAATCTATTTAGGCATAGTCTATGCTGAAATTAGATCAAATTTAGAGGAGGAGATGGAAACAGCAGGGATTCTCAGAGCTTACCTGAAATCAGTAGACAACAACCTTGGTGTGTGCAAGAATGACCCAATTTCAGTCCCAAATACTCAATTTCAGGTATAGGAGTACAGCTCTATGTACAGCCCCTTCTTTTTCTTCTCTTTTCTTCTTTCTTGTTCTTTCTTGTTCTCCAAGACAGAATTCATTTCCCTTAGTTTGTAATATGTGATTTGTGAATAGTAAGAGAAGAGTATATATATATATATATGGTACTTGAGCACTAAGGGGCAGCTTGGTCATTTGGATATAAATCATTTCTAAAACTGATTTTCAAAGCTATTTATAACCAAAATCCTGTTTTTATTGCTTTATTCTAACCATAAAATGATGTCGGACGACATCAGGGATAATCCAAATACGAGTAATTGTCTGGAACAAGATTCCCCACTGGGGATGTGGGTCTCACAGAGATCATTTACCAAACTGCCCCAATTAACTCTAAACGGTTGGTACGATGCGCTATAAAATACAAATAAATCATACCCTACAATGGGTCTAATTGTCGGAGAGGTTCTACATGCTGTCCAGCCAGTAGATCCGACACAGGTAGCTTAAGTGCGGGGTTCCATTGGGGTTCTCTAACTTTAGAAGGGCGAGGTAGTTGGATGTTCGAAATGCCCTTACAGACGAGTCATGAGATTAGTCGGAATATCTTAATCGAGACAGCCCAACACTTAGAGACTAACTTGGGCAATGAACCAGAACCTGAAACCACACAGGTCCCAAAAAGTTCAAATTTATTGCGGGTTTCACAGCGACGATATGGCGATGCCATGACAACTATGAACCAACCATGAACAAAAAGTATACTAAACAACTTAAAACCTTTTTAAAGACCACTAAAAGAGGTACAACTAATTCTAAATACTGTTTTAGAAAAACAACACTTACAAATTACGGAAGGAAGGGAATAGAACTAAGGGGATAAGAGAAGGCTGTGTCATTTTTACTAGTATATGCTGACTTCTTTTGTTAGGGAGACCAACAAATCCCTGTAGAAGCACAGATAATAAAGTAAATTGACAACCATAAAACTAAGATATTGAAAAATTATTGTAATTAAATAATGGATATTAAAAAGGGAGAAAGAAAAATCAAACCGGTGTCGTATGGCACAATCTCAAGCATTAGTCTGCAAAATCATTTCTAAGTCAATAACTAAATTGAGGGAAATAATAGGGAAGGGTAAGAGGGAGAAAGGTGACTAGTCTTGCAAACAGCTATTAATGCTATTTTAAAATCCATCCATTCCCAAGGCAACAGAACTGCAACTTCCATGCTACAACAGATTGGTGTTGCAATAATCAAAGCAAAATACTACCACCAAACTTTAAAGGAGACCCCTTTTTTCCAAACTTCAAAACAATATGGAAGCATGACAATTGCGTGTCCAATGTTATCGTTGTAGCAAATTCCAACAATAAGTATTCCAGGATCCAAGACCCAACCTAACGAAAAAAAATGATGCATCAGTTCTCTACACAGATCATAATGTACACTGAGAGTATCATATAACAAACAATTAGGCCTCAATATCCCACGAAGTAATGATGGCCCACACACATCAGACCTTCAGTAACAAATAAGGACACCACCCAACAAGTTATGTATAGAATATCACCAATGAAATTGAACCTTCAGAAATAAAGTCTACTTTGAGAACATAAAATTAGAGAGAAAATGAAATTCATCTCACCAAGCTGTTCAAACAGAAACCAAATGTGATTCAGGCATCGTATCGTGAACACACACATCACCTTATTTCACAATTCTACAGAAAAGAAACGCCCTGGTGAATTGTTACAGTTCTGCGCAGTACAAGCAGATCTTGTAAGAACTGAGAAGCCATTTGACCCAATAACTAGACAAGACACTTCTTTAAAACAAAAAAAACTGAGGGGTGGGGAAGGAGGAGAACTAAGAAAAGGAAACATGAAAAAAGTCACGTATATCTCAGGGTATATATCCACTTATTCAAGGCACACTCAATAACTTAATATGGCTCTGAAACCCAATGAACTATTGAATCAAAACTAAAACTATCAAAGTTCAAATAATATTATTTATGAGTTAAGACGCATCAAATTGTAGCCACAGGCCACATCACCGAGCATTAAATCTACAAAACAATAATTTCATAAATCAAAATTGAACAGTAAAAGGGGGGAAGAGAAAGGGGGGGAAGTTGACAGGAGAAAGGTCACTCAATATTCTGGGGCATGAGCCAACGGCCATTAATATCGTGTTCCCAATTCCATCTGTTCCTAAAGGCGCAGTGAATCCAATACTGCACCAAATAGAGTCCAAAAAATATAGATTCAGAAAGAGATCCCACAATTAGTTTGTAGCTAAACAAGGCAAAAGTACATCCATTCAAAATTTGAAAGAAACCTCCTTTTTCGAACTCTGAAGCATTACATCTGCATGACCTTGTAGGATAGTCCAACTGTAGATATTCAACGCTAACACTAAGATCATTATATCAATAAAAAATCATAACTCACCCCAAAAATCTACTTAAAATGTGGAAACAAGGATGAATTTGATGTCCTCTAGAAGACAACCTCAACTAGACTCATTAGTTCAAATAATGAAAACCAATAAACTACGGAATCAAAACTAAAACTATCAAAGTTCAAATAATATTAAATACGAGTTAGGAAGCATCAAATCGTAGCCACTTGCCACATCACCAGCATTAAATCAACAAAACAATAAATTCATAAATCAAAATTGAACAGTAAAAGGGGGGAGAAGAAAGGGGGGAAAAGTTGATAGGAGAAAGGTCACCCATTATTATGGGGCATGAGCCAACGGCCATTAATATCGCGTTCCCAATTCCATCTGTTCCTAAAGGAGCAGTGAATCCAATACTGCACCAATTAGAGTCCAAAAAATTTAGATTCAGAAAGAGATCCCACAATTAGTTTGTAGCTAAGCAAGGCAAAAGTACATCCATTCAAAATTTGAAAGAAACCACCTTTTTCGAACTCTGAAGCATTACATCTGCATGACCTTGTAGGATAGTCCAACTGTAGATATTCAACGCTAACTTTAAGATCATTATATCAATAAGAAATCACAACTCACCCCCAAAAATCTACTTAAAATGTGGAAACAAGGATGAATTTGATGTCCACTAGAAGACAACCTCAACTAGACTCATAAGCCATTCACTCACTGCTCAATCCTGTGTCAGCCGCAAAGTTTTCTTTTGTGCATCACTAAGAAATCACTATATCATAAATCTAATTGTAACCCATTAGAAAAACAAAACCAGAGAAAGAAGAGTAATGGGAGAGAGAGAAGATGGAGGGAAAGGGGGGACTGCCTAGAGATGTTGGATCAAACTAGCGCCACAAAGTCTTTATTCATATTAATTCAGAATACCATGTAACAGAATAGAACAATAAAAACAGAGAACAGAGAGTGATGGGAGAGCGAAATTATGGTGGGGAAGGAGGACTGCCTAGAGATGTTTTGTTGGATCAAACTAGCAGCGCCCCCCCCCCCCCAAAACAATGTCTTGATTTATATTAAATCAGAATATATAGAGAGGATTACAAATCCTACAAGGAATCACAAAATAGAAACATAGTTACAATAGGAAATCAAACTAGGACTAGAAAAACCATAGACTAACTAGGACTAAGCCTAATTACAACTAGAAAAGTGAACATGAGAGGAATCTCGATTAGAACTAGGAATATTCTAATCGAGATACACTATTCCTAGAAGCTCGATATACATTCTTAACACACACAATTAGACCTCATAGCACCAAAAGCAAGACATTGCATCGCAAAAATGAAGTAACCAATCAGGGGTCAAAACAAACAAGATTCACATATGGGTCAAGATGAACAGTGAAGTGCATTAAACTAAGAAATTGTAATATAATCACTAAAATTTAAAAAAATGGATAAATAAGTAGAAAGAAAAATCAAATCTGTATCTCATTCCACAACCAGGAGCATTAGTCTTCAAAACAAATTCCTCAACATTAAGGGAAAGGAAGGGGGGGGAAAGGTAGAGGGAGAAAGGTCACTTGCCTTCTTTGTAACATTAGCAAACAGCTGTTAAGATGTTACTGGATAATAGTGCCCAGTACAAGCAAACCCTCAAAAAACTAAGAAACCACTAAATCCAGTAACTAGAAAAGTCCTCCACAAAGTAAGGGGGACGAGAGGAAGCGAACTAGTGGGGACATAACAAAGGTACACCCATTTTTTTGTAGTAAATATCCATGTAATTTGGAGAAACACCAGGAAGTATTCCATCGGAACATTCAATAACTGAAGAAATATGAGAAAAATACCAAGGCAAAATACACCCAACCAGAACTTCCAAGGAAGCCAGCTTTTTCAAAATCTTGGACAATTCTGAAACATGACATCTGAATGTGGAAGTTACAATATATGTTCAAGATATCAATCTACCTGAAGAGGAACCACTTCCAACAACCGAGATGTACTTAATATCAATAGACTATAAAAAATTCATAATCCAACTCCAAAATCAACCATTTAACCTTGTCAAACAGAAATAAGTTCTATCTCGTCAAAAAGAGTGCCCAGCCAACCCCACACAATCATCGATTGAATGCCATGCATTGTAATGTATCAACTTAAAAACGTATGCCCCACTATAGACCAAACCATTGTTTTCTTTTACAAGAAAGCAATAACATCTTGCACAAACTTCTAAAGCATCCGCACAGGGAGTAAGAGCCGACAATAACACAAGAAGAAATATCATTGGCATGCTTCAAGCCATCAGTACCCAGCCCAATAAAACAAAAATCAAAGACTAGTGAAGAAGAATGGCAATAAAGGAAGCTATACTCTTTCCAATGCAGCTCATATCCACCCGAAGCAGTGTGCTGGATTCACAACCATCCCTAAAGAAGTAAATTCATCAATTTAGCACCGACTTAAATACCAGTAAACCAGATGAAAATCAAAAGAAAAACTGACAATTGACAAAAAAATAATCAGAGATTAATCAAATCAAAATTAATCTACCTGAAGAGGAACCACTTCCAATGACCGAGATGTACTTAATAACAATAGACAATACAAAATTCATAATCCAACTCCTAAACCATTCATTTAACCTTGTCAAACAGAGATAAGTTCCAAATCTCCTCAAAAAGAGCCCTTAACCAACCTTCCACAATCATCGACTGAATGCCATGCATCAGAATGTATCAACTTAAAAACATATGCCCCATCATAGACCAAACCATTGTTTTATTGTACAACAAAGCAATTACATCTTGCACAAAATTCTAAAGCATCCGCAGAGGGAGTAAGGGCCGACAATAACTCAAGAAGAAATATCATTGGCATGCTTCAAAAACATCAGTAACCAGCCAAGGCACCAACAAACCAAAATCAAAGACTAGTGAAGAGGAATGGTAATATAGGAAGCTATACTCTTTCCAATGCAGCTCATATCCACCCGTAGCAGTGTGCTGGATTCACAACCATCCCTATAGAAGAAAATTCATCGATTTAGCACCAACTTAAATACCAGTAAACCAGATGAAATCAAAAGAAAAACTGATAATTGACAAAAAAATAATCAGAGATTAATCAAATCAAAATCATATTGAAACCAACCTATAATTGAACACTTCAAACAGACAAATCAACAATTACAAGCATAATTGGTGAATCAAACTTCAACCCATGAACTGTGTCCCTTTTTATGGCGACAAAACTACAGAGAATGAATGAAGGGCAGTGCAGAGGGAAATCAATAGTGGAATCATTTATGAGACTAAGAAAGTTCCCTTCAATGCAAATACAAAGTACAAACTTGCCATCCCAACCTGAAATATTTTACTACATCAACAGAAATAAATTTTTAATTTAAAAAACAAAAAAAAAAAAAAAAAACTAGGAACCATTTCAAGATATCCGCTGGTGCAAAGTTATCTTGTAGACATGGCAAGTTCAAACCATTATTTTAAAACCTAATTGATATTCTACTTAATATTACCAATCTAGTAACCAAATAGAGCATTATGAACTACGAAAGGAACTAGAAGTGAGAAAACAAGAAGCATGGAAAACAAAAAGGACATATTCATTATGGTATAAATCCACTTATTTTGTTAAGAGGCAACAGAAAATCCCCATAAATGAGGCACACAATGACATAATAAAGCTCTAAAAGCTAATGAACTTTTGAAATCAAAACTAAAACCATCAAATACATATGAGGAAAGACAAGCATTAAATATGCAAAACCATAAAATAAAACAAAACTGGATATTAGAAGAGGGGGAATAAAGGAGAAAGATCACTAAATCATAGGAGTACGCCAACAACAATTATTATTGTTCACAATCTCATATTCTCATCCATTCCTAAAGGAGCAGCATATTCAATACTGCACTAGTAAAGAGTCCACAAAGTATAGAATCAGATATAGGACTAAAAAAACATCTGTAATTAATAGAGGAAACAATTTCAATGGTTCGCCAATTGAAGATCACTATATCATTAAGAAATCATAGTTCAACCCAAAATATATTTAAAAACGTGAAGTCAAGGATGTGTTTGAAGTCCTCAAAAAGACCCCCTCGGCTATTAATACTGTTCTATAGCCATGTAATCTTCAATCTGGTGTCAAAAGTTATGTTTCTATATGCATCGCTGTTATGTTTATTTGTGCATCACTATGTAAACACTTATATATCAAAGAATTTGGAAACCCATTAAACATGAAAATCATAACATAATTAGTAAAATTCAAAGTCGAGAATCAAAATCAAGGGACGGGATGAAGAATAGAGGGGGGAAAGTAGCGGGAGAAAAGTCAAGTCATCCTTTGTAGCATTAGCAAACAGCACGTATGTCGAAATCCATCCACATTCCTAAAGGTTCAGAACAGCAGATTCAATGCTTCAACAGAGCGGTGTAACAATAATCAAAGCAAAATACATCGCGCGTTCGTTCTGTGATCCCATACCATTAGGTCTCATATCCAATAAAGTAATGACGCTTTGCACACATCAAAACGTCAACAACAAATAAGGGTACCAACCAATTATTTTCAGAAGTATAAAAAAGGTCGTACCCAGTGCACAAGGCTCCCGCGTTTACCACAATCTGGGGAGGGTCAGATATACACAGACTTACCCCCTGTTTCCAGAGAGGCTGTTTCCAGGACTTGAACCCTTGACCAAGGGTGTCAAGGGTTCAGCAAGTGAGCACTTGACCAACACGCCAAGCACGACCTTCACATGTGATTTGGGCATTACATCTAGAACACACATGGCCTTGCTTCACAATTCTACAGAAAATGAAACTCCCCGGCGAGATTTTATCAACCCCCAAGTTAAAATATTTCAAAACAATGTGGTCCTCAGCCAATCTCATGGACCCACATAATCATCAATGAATTGTAACCCACCAGATCTCTCCACTTATCAAAATATACAAACTGAATATCATATACCAAACCATTAGGTCTCATATCCAACATAGTAATGATGTTTTGCACACATCAAAACCTCAACAACAAATAAGGGTACCAACAAATTATATTCGGAAGTATAACACCGATATAATTGAACTGAATCTGAAAGGAAACCACATGCGATTTGGGCATTACATCTTGAACAAACATGGCCTTGCTTCACAATTCCACAGAAAATGAAACTCCCCGGTGAGATTTTATCTTTTAGTTCTGTCGAGTACAAGCAGATCATCCGAAAACCAAGAAGCCACTTAATCCAATAACAAGACAAGGTGGGGAGGAGATACAGAACTAGGGAGAGGTAACATGAAATTCCTCGAGGTATAATATATGTCCACATATTTTGTTAAGCAGCAACAAAAAATCCTCAAACACGATGCACACTCAATCACATAAACAAGCTCGACAAACCAATGAACTTGGAAATAAAAAAGGGTAAATTACACCTCAGGTGCTCAATTTTTAGGTAAAGGTTGTTTTGGGTACCCAATTTTTTAAAATTGATGTTTGGGGTGCCTTTTAAGTTAGTCTTTCTCTAAAATGATCTAAATTTCCAAATTTATCCCTCTCAAACCCCCCTACCCCTTCACCTCCACGGCTCCACCTCTCAACCACTGCCACCATCACCATCGCCTCAATCATCGTTGAGAGTGTCTGAGGAGAAGCTCCTAGAGAACGTTGGCCGTAGTGGCAGCGACGGTGGTAGAGCAAGAACATTGCAGGGATCCATTTCAATATGCCCTCATCGACCTTTATCGTGCAAAACCCAACACGCTCCTCAACCACTTCTCCGCTGACCAAGCTCCCAAAATTATTGCAACCACCGGACCCGTGTAATTTCCTCTCCCTCTGAAATATCCACTATTGCCCTGTTTGGTGGTTCAAACTTCACATTCTTCTATAAATTGTGTACTGGAACATTTTTATGTTGCGGGTATTTGATTATTTGTTATTATTTTTTATTTTCATTTTTAGTTCTTTGCTAGTGAATAAGCCAAATTTCAGAAGTAGTGAGTTGTTACTGATTTACGCCCCTTTTGGTTGAGATTAGCTACACAACTTACATTAAATGGGGATGTCTTCTTATTTTTCTCAATTGAAGGTGGGGGGTTGTGGTGGCCATTACAGCTTTTGAGTATTACGTTAGACTTTGAAACAAGAACTGAACTTACGGTAATGGGTTTCTAGTTTTTGATTGGGGGTGGGGGGCGGAGGACAGCAGAGGGAGTATGTTGCAGGTGGTGGTGATTGTGGCGGCAGGTGGTAACGGTGGCGGTGGTCCTGGTGGAGGCAGCAGTGGGTTAGAGGTAGTTATGGAAGTCACGTTGTTCTGATCTCTCTTTGTACCCTTATTCCTGAAAGCAAATTTCTTTTTGGGCAACAACTTAGAATTTGCATTTTCTAAACGTCTTTCAGCTCAGAAATGGTTTTAAGAGACAAACGAATTCTCATAAGAAGGCAAGATATAGGACTTCTCAGAGACAAGTTTCTCAATCTCGGCAATGGACACGGACACCTTCTCCAGATCCGATTTCAGGCGAGCCTTGGATACTGGGTCGGAAACGAGAAGACAACAATACAGATTGTCCTGGATGGATGGCTTCTGAGAAGCGATCAAAGAAGGATTTAGTGGAGGTTTAGTGCAGGGGAGG
Organism: Telopea speciosissima; assembly: GCF_018873765.1. Taxonomy (NCBI): domain Eukaryota; kingdom Viridiplantae; phylum Streptophyta; class Magnoliopsida; order Proteales; family Proteaceae; genus Telopea; species Telopea speciosissima. The sequence goes on from NC_057917.1 coordinate 13,344,653, forward strand.
ACAACGCGGGGTGGGGTTGCAGGGGTTGAGGCGATGGTGATGACGGCAGTGGTTGGCAGGTGGAGGTGAAGGGGTGGGGTTTGAGAGGGATAAATTTGGAAATCTAGATCATTTTAGACAGAGACCAACTTAAAAGGCACCCAAACATCAGTTTTCAAAAATTGGGTACCCAAAACAACCTTTTCATAAAAATTGGGCACCTGACGTATAATTTACCCAATAAAAAATAAAAACTATCAAAGTTCAAATACTGTTAAAAACGAGTAAAGAAACATCAAATCGGAGCAACCTGTCAGATCACTAGCATTAAATCTGCAGAACTAAAAGTCATGAAATCAAATTGGACAGTAGAACTGGGGTAGGAAAAAAGAGAAAGGAAAAAAGAAAAAAATATATAATTGAAGAAAGGTCACCCATTCTACAAAGTATAAGCCAACAACCACCAATGCTGTTCTCAATTCAATCAATTCCTAAAGCACCACTGCATCAGTATGTTTCGACGACATACAGAATCAGAAACAGATCCCACAAAGTGTTTGGAGTTGATCAAGGAACCAGCCTTTTTCAATCTCTGAACCATTATATCCACATGTCCTTTTATAGTTGTCCAACATCAGATATTCAGGATTTCAAACTCATCCTGAAGAGGAAACATATTCAATGGTTCAACACCAACTTTAACATTCCTATATCAATAAGAAATCCAAATCTACTAAAAAAATGAGTTTGATGTCCTCAAGACCTCGGCTAGTCTCACTTACCATGCAGCACTCCTCAAACCTCCGTCATGCGTTTGTTTATATATACATCACTATATATGAACATCATGTATCATAAATAAATAAAAATTAGGCTTCCTCTCCATCAAAGCAATGACATAATGCATTGCGAAAAAACTAAGTACCAAAAATCAGGGCAAAAACAAACAAGATTCACAGATGTGTCACCATAGAAAGGTTTTTCCCATTTTGTTCCCCTCACCAACATCCATACTATGTCTAGGAATTGCAACCAACCATGAACAAAAAGTATACTAAACAACTTAAAACCTTGTTAAAGACCACTAAAAAGAGGTACAATCAATTCTAAATACTGTTTTAGAAAAACATGACACTTACAAACTAGGGAAGGAAGGGAATAGAATCAAGGGGATAAGAGAAGGCTCTGTCATTTTTACTAGTACATGCTGACTTCTTTTGTTAGGGAGACCAACAAATCCCTGTACAAGCACAGATAATAACGTAAATTGAAAATCATTAAACTAAGATATCGAAACAATTATTATAATTAAATAATGGATATAAATAGGGAGAAAGAAAAATCAAATCGGTGCCTTATGCCACAATCTCAAGCATTAGTCTGCAAAACCATTTCTAAGTTAATAATTAAAATTGAGGGAAATAATGGCAAAAGGTAGAGGGAGAAAGGTCACTTGCCTTGCAAACAGCTGTTAATGCTATTTTAAAATAATGGATAAAATAAATAGGGAGAAAGAAAAACCAAACCGGTGTCTTATGCCACAATCTCAAGCATTAGTCTGCAAAACCTTTTCTAAGTCAATAATTAAAATTGAGGGAAATAATGGGAAAAGGTAGAGGGAGAAAGGTCACTAGTCTTGTAAACAGCTGTTAATGCTATTTTAAAATCCATCGATTCCCAAGGGTACAGAACAACAACTTAAATGCTTCAACAGACCAGTGTAGCAAAATCAAAGCAAAATACTCCAACCAAACTTCCAAGGAGACCCCTTTTTCCAAACTTCAGAACAATATTGAAGCATGACAAGTACGTGTCCAATGAAAACTATCGTTGTAGCAAAATCCAAAAATAAGTATTCCAGGATCCAAGACCCAACCTAACAAAAAAAAAATTAATAGTTCAACAGCAATGATGGATCACGCATGGACGCACCAGTTCTCTATACTCATCAGGATGTCCCGCACACACCAGACCTTTAGTAACAAATAAGGACACCACCCAACAAATTATTTTTAGAAACATATCACCAATAAAATTGAACCGTCAGAAATAAAGTCTACTTCGAGAAAATGAAATCCATCTCACCAAGCTGTTCAAACAGAAACCACATGAGATTCAGGCATCGCATCTTGACCACACACCCGCCTTGCTTCACAATTCTACAGAAATGAAACACCCTGGTGAGTTGTTACATTTCTGCCCAGTACAAGCAGTTCTTGTAAGAACTGAGAAGCCATCTGACCCAATAACTAGACAAGACAATTCTGTAAAAAAAAACTGAGGGATAGGGAAGGAGGAGAACTAAGAAGAGGAAACATGAAAAAAGTCGCATATTTCTCAGGGTATATATCCACTTATTCAAGGTACACTCAATAAGAAACCTCCTTTTTCGAACTCTGAAGCATTACATCTGCATGTCCTTGTAGGATACTCCAACTGTAGATGTTCAAGATTCCAAACTGAACCTAAAGAGGAAACAGATTCAATGGTTCAACGCCAACTCTAAGGTAATTATTATATCAATAACAAATCATAACTCAAACCTAAAATCTACTTAATTGTGCGGGACTAGGGCTAATGAGTGAAAGCAGCAGTGACAGTGAGCCACCTAAGCATTAACCACCTAGTGTAGCGCGTTAATTAGTCCAGTAGTTTACCTGGTTACAGCAACATCACTATCATCATTGAATGATTCCCTAATAATGCCCGAGCAAGTCAAAACAGAGTCTACCCCACGGATTCCGCAATAGTGGATCTTCCAGTGACAGATCCCAGACCCCGTGTTAGTTGATGACCATGAATCCATTTCCATTCTCGTCATCCAAAACATGCTGCTGGAAAAGGATGAATTGATGTCCTCTAGAAGACCACCTCAACTAGACTCATTATCCATGCACTGCTCAATCCTGTGTTATGTGCAAAGTTTTCTTTTGTGCATCACTAAGAAATCACTGTATCATAAATCAAACTGTAACAGATTAGAAAAATAGAACCAGAGAGGAAAGTGATGGGGGAGAGAGGTAGAAGATGGAGGGAAAAGGGGGGGGGGGGGGGACTGCCTAGAGATGTTGGATCGAACTAGCGCCACCCACCCCAACAATGTCTTTATTTATAAGAAATCAGAATACCATGTAACAGATTAGAACAATAAAAACAGAGAACCGAGAGTGATGGGAGAGAGAGAAGATGGAGGGGGGAAGGGGGACTGCGTAGAGATGTTTTGTTAGGTCAAACTAGCAGCCCCCCCCCCCCCCCAACAATATCTTTATTTATATTTAATCAAAATACATATAGGATTCCTATTCCTACAAGGAATCACAAAATAGAAACCCCAACAATATCTTTATTTATATTTAATCAAAATACATATAGGATTCCTATTCCTACAAGGAATCACAAAATAGAAACATAGTTACAATAGAAAACAAAACTAGGACTAGACTAGCTAGGACTAAGCCTAATTACATATAGAAAAGTGAACATAAGAGGTATCTTGATTAGAATAGGGAATATTCTAATTGAGATACACTAGTCCTAGATGCTCGGTATACATTCTTAACACAAACAATTAGGCCTCATAGCGAAAAAAGCAAGACATTGCATTGCAAAAATGAAGTAACCAATCAGGGCCGAAACAAACAAGATTTTTTTTTTTTTGGAGAATAAAAAATATATTACCAAAGCCCAAGGTGGGCGAAAGGGAAAAGCGGGGGAGGGGGAGTATACAAGGGGGAAAGAAAAGGGGGGGGGGGGGGGGAGAGCTCCGCGCCCCTCTAACGGGGGCACAGCAGAGTGCCATCTAGGCCCCAGGAAACAACAATATGTTTGTTCCTTGGGGAGTCCAAAAAGGCCTTGAGGGGTTAGAAGACTGAGCTTCGAGGAAACCTCCCAAGAGATGGCTTTCCAAATCAGGTCAAAAGAACGAGAGTTGGAAGTCCATCTCCTAAGGGTCCTCTCCATCCAAATGTGGTAGAGGGTAGCGCCGAACACAAGCTTGCCGATGGTGTCGCAGGTGGTGCCTCCTGTGATAGTCATGACCATCCAAAGCCACTCTCGGTCGAATGGAAGAATCCTCCTGCTGCGAGGCCAGATGAACGACAGGGCTTTTTTCCAGATAGTGGAAGTGAAAGGGCAAGCGAAAAAAAGGTGGTTAATGTCCTCAGAGCCATTCCAACAAAAAATACAAGAGGAGGGGGCAGGAATTCTTCGGTGGGATAGGAAGGCTCGAGTTGGGAGGCAACCGCTCAGGGTTCTCTAGGCAAGGAAGTTGTGACGGGGGATGTGGCCTTTGAAACAAACAAACTTGTGCCAAAAGATAAAAGGGGCATGGTGCCTAACTAGGTTCCAGGCTGATTTAAAGCTAAAGATGCCATTGTTGGAGGGAAGCCAACAGACCTTGTCCGCAAGACCGCGGGGGGGGGGGGGGGGGAAGGGGGGAGGGAGGCCCAAATTAGGGAGAGGGGAGGGACCAATTGCCGTGAGAGATGATGGAAGAAAGAGGGGCGGATTTTGGTATTCTGGAGGAGTAGAAACAAACAAGATTCAAATATGGGTTAAGATGAACAGTATTATAGAAAGGTTTCCTTTTTTTTTTTGCCCTGCTTAAGTACACCTATAAGACCATAACCGACACTTAAGAAAAGCATATTCAACCACTTAACACCTATTTAAAGACCACTATAATGAGGTACACTCATTCTCAACACTATTTTAGCCAAACAAGACTTTTAACCAAACAAAACATTTATGAACTAGGAAAGAAAGGAATAGAACAAAGGAGATCAGAAAAAGGCACACTCAATTTTCAGGTACATACCCATTTATTTTGTTAGGGACACTGGCAAGACCAAGTAGAAGAAGCACAGAATGAGGTAAGAAGTTGGAAAGGCATAAACTAAGAAATTGTAAAAATCACAAAATCACAACAATTAAAAAAAATGGATAAATAAGTAGAAAGAAAAATCAAATCGGTGTCTCATTCCACAACCACGGGCATCAGTCTTCAAAACAATTTCTTCAACATTAAGAGAAAGTGGATAAAGGAAGGAAGCAAAAAGGTAGAGGGAGAAAGGTCACCTGCCTTCTTTGTAATATTAGCAAACAGCTGTTAATGTAGATACCAAAATTCATTCTTTTCAACGGAACAGAACATGAAATTCTATGCTTCAACAGACTAGTGCAACAATAAACAAAGCAGAATACACCACCATAAACTTCAAAGGGGGGCCCTCACCCTCTAGCAAAACCCAACAATAAGCATTCATGGATCCAAGACCCAACCTGAAGAGGAAACAAATCCAATAGTTCAAGTTCATCTTTAATATCACGAGATCGAATACAATCTTAACCCTTAAACCTATTTAAATATTACAAAAGAATGTCCCCTCAGCCAATCTCATTAACCACGTAACCATTAATCGAGTGTCAAACCTGGAATCTCTACTCATATCAAAATGTACACTCCAAGAACCATATATGAAAAACTAGGTCTCATATCCCACAATGTAATGATGTCTTGCACACATGAAAACCTTGGTGAAAACTGACAAATTAGTGCACCATCAAATTATATTCAGTTAAAGAACACTGTTAAATTAAACCAAATCTGAAAATAAAGGCTACTTAGAGAACATAAAATTAGAGAGAAAATGAAATCCTTTCACCAAGCTCTTTAAACAGAAACCCCCAAGTGATTTGGGCATTGCATCTCGAACACACAGCCTTGCAACTTGAAAACACTTGCATCACAATACTACAGAAAATGGAACCCCATGTTGAGATGCTACCAAGTAATAGTGCCTAGTACAAGCAAACCTTCAAAAAACTGAGACACCACTAAATCCAGTAACTAGAAAAGTCCTCCACAAACTGAGGAGGAGGAGGAGGAGAACTAGGGGGACACAACAAAGGTACACCCATTTTTTTGTAGTAAATATCCACGTATTTTGGAGCAACACCAGGAAGTATTTCATCAGAACATTCAATAACTTGAGAAAGATGAGATAACTATCAAGGCAAAATACACCCAATCAGAACTTCCAAGGAAGCCAGCTTTTAGAAAATCTTGAACAATTCTGAAACATGACATCTGAATGTGGAAGTTACAATATATGTTCAAGATAACTATCTACCTGAAGAGGAACCACTTCCAATGACCGAGATATACTTAATATTAATAGAACATACAAAATTCATAATCCAACTCCAAAACCACCCATTTAACCTTGTCAAACAGAGTTAAGTTCCAAATCTCCTCAAAAAGAGCCCTCAGCCAACCTCACACAATCATCGATTGAATGCCATGCATCAGAATGTATCAACTTCAAAAACATGTGAACCATCATAAACCAAAAACATTGTTTATTATACAACAAAGCAATTACATCTTGCACAAAATTCTAAAGCATCCACACAGGGAGTAAGGGCCGACAATAACTCAAGAAGAAATATCATTGGCATGCTTCAAAACATGAGTAACCAGCCCAACAAACCAAAATCAAAGACTAGTGAAGAAGAATGGCAATATAGGAAGAATGGCAATGCAGCTCATAGCCACCCGTAGCAGTGTGCTGGGTTCACAACCATCCCTAAAGAAGTAAATTAATCGATTTAGCACCAACTTAAATGCTAGTAAACCAGATGAAAAAACAAAAGAAAAACTAATAATTGACTAAAATAATCAGAGATTAATCAAATCAAAAGCAATCTACCTGAAGAGGAACCAATTCCAATGACCGAGATGTACTTGAAATCAATAGACCACACAAAATTCATAATCCAACTCCAAAACCACTCATTTAACCTTGTCAAACAGAGATAAGTTCCAAATCTCCTCAAAAAGAACCCTTAGCCAACCTTGCATAATCATCGATTGAATGCCATGCATCAGAATGTATCAACTTAAAAACATATGCCCCATCATAGACCAAACCATTGTTTTATTGTACAACAAAGCAATTACATCTTGCACAAAATTCTAAAGCATCCGCAGAGGGAGTAAGGGCCGACAATAACTCAAGAAGAAATATCATTGGCATGCTTCAAAAACATCAGTAACCAGCCAAGGCACCAACAAACCAAAATCGAAGACTAGTGAAGAGGAATGGTAATATAGGAAGCTATACTCTTTCCAATGCAGCTCATATCCACCCGTAGCAGTGTGCTGGATTCACAACCATCCCTATAGAAGAAAATTCATCGATTTAGCACCAACTTAAATACCAGTAAACCAGATGAAATCAAAAGAAAAACTGATAATTGACAAAAAAATAATCAGAGATTAATCAAATCAAAATCATATTGAAACCAACCTATAATTGAACACTTCAAACAGACAAATCAACAATTACAAGCATAATTGGTGAATCAAACTTCAACCCATGAACTGTGTCCCTTTTTATGGCGACAAAACTACAGAGAATGAATGAAGGGCAGTGCAAAGGGAAATCAATAGTGGAATCATTTATGAGACTAAGAAAGTTCCCTTCAATGCAAATACAAAGTACAAACTTGCCATCCCAACCTGAAATATTTTACTACATCAACAGAAATAAATTTTTAATTTAAAAAACAAAAAAAAAAAAAAAAAAACTAGGAACCATTTCAAGATATCCGCTGGTGCAAAGTTATCTTGTAGACATGGCAAGTTCAAACCATTATTTTAAAACCTAATTGATATTCTACTTAATATTACCAATCTAGTAACCAAACAGAGCATTATGAACTACGAAAGGACCTAGAAGTGAGAAAACAAGAAACATGGAAATCAAAAAGGACATATTCCTTATGGTATAAATCCACTTATTTTGTTAAGAGGCTGTCAGAAAATCCCCATACATGAGGCACACAATGAAATTGTCCCTACTAAGGGGGGGGGGAGGGAAGGTAGCTATGTCACTTGTCCTTCATAATATTAGCAAACAGCTGTTAAAACCGTTCCACCTATTCCTAAGGGAACCAAACAGCAAATTCAATGCTTCAACAGACCAGTGTACCAATAAACAAAGCAAAAATATATTTTAGGAGAATCCCCTCAAACTCCTGAATTTGAAGCAAGACAGCTCATGTCCAAGAATGGGATCTTCAACAATTTTGAAGCATGACAGCTACGTTGCTGACAAAAACTTATCCTCATAGAAAAACCCAATAATAAGCATCCCGGATGAAAGAACCAACCAGAAGAGGAAAAACTTTAATAGTTCGACACAACTTTCATCACGAGATCGAACAAAAACCAAGCCACAAATCTATTTAAATATTTCAAAAGAACATCCGCCACAGCCAATCTCATTAACAATATAAGCAGCAATCAAGTGTCATGCCCCAGATCTTCACAATCATCAGATTGTACACTCTAGAGAATTATATAACAAACTATCAGGTCTCATATCCGTTCGTATATAACACCGATAAATTGAATGGAATCAAAAAATAATATCTACTTAGATAAAGTAAAATTAGAGTGAGAAACCTTGCTTCACAATTCTACACAAAATTAAACTCCCCGGTAAGATGTAATCTTGTTCTGCCCAGTACAAGCAGTTCTTCTAAAAACTGAGAAGCCAAATTAATCCAAACTAGACTAGTCCTCAACATTGTAAGAGGGTGCCGGAGGAGAAAAAAGTCTAATATTTTTCAGGGTATATATCCACTATTATTTTGTTAGACGGCAACAGAAAATCCATCTCTCTCCAAGGAAAAAGATACGAAAATTCAATTCCTCAACAGACCGGTGTAACAACAATAAAGAAAAACACACCCAGAAAAAAATTTCGAGGAGAACCACATTTTTCCAAGAACAATTTTGAAACATGACAACTACATGTTCAAAGAAAACTCATCCTTCTACAAAAACCCAACAATAAACATTCCGGAATCCAAGATCAAACCAAATGATGAAACAAATTCAACAATTCAACACCAAATTTAGTATCACAAGATTGAACAAAAATCTTAATCAACCCCCCAAACCGGTTAAACATTTCAAAAGAATGTCGTCCTCAGCCAATAACTTTGACCACACAATCATCAATCAAGTGTCATCCACCAGATCTCTCCACTAATCAGAATTTACAAACTGAATATCATATGCCAAACCATTAGGTCTAATATCCAATAAAGTAATGACGTTCTGCACACATCAAAACCTCAACAACAAATAAGGGTACTAACAAATTATATTCAGAAGTATAACACCGACATAATTGAACTGAATCTGAAAAGAAACCACGTGTGTTTTGGACATTACATCTTGAACACATATGGCCTTGCTTACCATCCAGCACTCCTCAATACTCCGTCATACGTTTGTATCTACATACATCCCACAACATAGAATTCATGCATCATAAATCAAAAAATTAGGCCTCCTCTCCAACAAAGCAATGGCATAATGCATTGCGAAAAAGAAGTACCAAAATCAGGGAAAAAACAAACAAGATTCACAGATCGGTCACTATAGAAAGGTATCCTCATTTTGTGCCACTCACCTACATCCATAGCTATGTCTAGGAATCGCAACCAACCATGAACAAAAAGTATACTAAACAACTTAAAACCTTTTTAAAGACCACTAAAAAGAGGTACAATCAATTCTACATACTGTTTTAGAAAAACAAGACACTTACAAACTAGGGAAAGAAGGGAATAGAACTAAGGGGATAAGAGAAGGCTCTAACATTTTTTCTAGTATATGCCGACTTCTTTAGTTAGGGAGACCAACAAATCCCTGTGGAAGCACAGATAATAAAGTAAATTGACAACCATAAAACTAAGATATCGAAAAATTATTGTAATAAAATAATGGATATTAAAAAGGGAGAAAGAAAAATCAAACCGGTGTCGTATGGCACAATCTCAAGCATTAGTCTGCAAAATCATTTCTAAATCAATAATTAAAATTGAGGGAAATAATGGGGAAAGGTAGAGGGAGAAAGGTCACTAGTCTTGCAAACAGCTATTAATGCTATTTTAAAATCCATCCATTCCCAAGGCAACAGAACTGCAACTTCAATGCTACAAAAAATGGAACCCCTTATTGAGATGTTACAGGGTAATACTGTCCAGTTGTCCAGTACAAGCAAACCTTCAAAAAACTGAGAAACCACTAAATCCAGTAACTAGAAAAGTCCTCTACAAAGTAAGGGGGAGGAGAACAGGCGAACTAGGGGGACAATACTTGCACCACAATACTACAGAAAATGGAACAACTTGTTGAGATGTTACTAGATAATAGTGCCCAGTACAAGCAAACCCTCAAAAAACTTAGAAACCATTAAATCCAGTAACTAGAGAAGTCCTCCACAAAGTAAGGGGGACGATAGGAAGCGAACTATGGGGACATAACAAAGGTACACCCATTTTTTTGTAGTAAATATCCATGTAATTTAGAGAAACACCAGGAAGTATTTTATCAGAACATTCAATAACTATAGAAATATGAGATAACTACCAAGGCTCAGAACTTCCAAGGAAACCAGCTTTTTCAAAATCTTGGACAATTCTGAAACATGACATCTGAATGTGGAAGTTGCAATATATGTTCAAGATATCAATCTACCTGAAGAGGAACCACTTCCAACAACCGAGATGTACTTAATATCAATAGACTATACAAAATTCATAATCCAACTCCAAAACCAACCATTTAACCTTGTCAAACAGAAATAAGTTCCATCTCAAAAAGAGTGCTCAACCAACCTCACACAATCATCGATTGAATGCCATGCATTGTAATGTATCAACTTAAAAACATATGCCCCATCATAGACCAAACCATTCTTTTATTTTACAACAAAGCAATAACATCTTGCACAAAATTCTAAAGCATCCGCACAGGGAGTAAGAGCCGACAATAACACAAGAAGAAATATCATTGGCCATGCATTGTAATGTATCAACTTAAAAACGTATGCCCCATCATAGACCAAACCATTCTTTTATTTTACAAGAAAGTAATAACATCTTGCATAAAATTCTAAAGCATCCGTACAGGGAGTAAGAGCCGACAATAACACAAGAAGAAATATCATTGGCATGCTTCAAACCATCAGTAACCAGCCCAACAAACCAAAATCAAAGACTAGTGAAGAAGAATGGCAATACAGAAAGCTATACTCTTTCCAATGCAGCTGTTATCCACCCGAAGCAGTCTGCTGGATTCACAACCATCCCTAAAGAAGTAAATTCATCAATTTAGCACCAACTTAAATACCAGTAAACTAGATGAAAATCAAAAGAAAAACTGATAATTGACTAAAAAATAATGAGAGATTAATCAAATCAAAATTAATCTACCTGAAGAGGAAACACTTCCAATGACCGAGATGTACTTAATATCAATAGACAATACAAAATTCATAATCCAACTCCAAAACCACTCATTTAACCTTGTCAAACAGAGATAAGTTCCAAATCTCCTCAAAAAGAGCCCTCAGCCAACCTTGCACAATCATCGATTGAATGCCACGCATCAAAATGTATAAACTTAAAAATATATGCCCCATCATAGACCAAACCATTGTTTTATTGTACAACAAAGCAATTACATCTTGCACAAAATTCTAAAGCATCCGCACAGGTAGTAAGGGCCGACAATAACTCAAGAAGAAATATCATTGGCATGCTTCAAAAACATCAGTAACCAGCCAAGGCACCAACAAACCAAAATCAAAGACTAGTGAAGAAGAATGGTAATATAGGAAGCTATACTCTTTCCAATGCAGCTCATATCCACCCGTAGCAGTGTGCTGGATTCACAACCATCCCTATAGAAGAAAATTCATCAATTTAGCACCGACTTAAACACCAGTAAACCAGATGAAATCAAAAGAAAAACTGATAATTGACAAAAAAATAATCAGAGATTAATCAAATCAAAATCATATTGAAACCACCCTATAATTGAACACTTCAAACAGACAAATCAACAGTTACGAGCATAATTGGTGAATCAAACTTCAACCCATGAACTTTGTCCCTTCTTATGGCGACAAAACTACAGAGAATGAATCAAGGGCAGTGCAGAGGGAAATCAATAGTGGAATCGCTTATGAAACTAAGAAAGTTCCCTTCAATGATAATACAAAAATACAAATTTGCCATCCCAACCTGAAATATATTACTACATCAACAGAAATAAATTTGTAATTTAAAAAAAAATAAAAACACTAGGAACCATTTCAAGAAATCCACTGGTGTAAAGTTATGTTGTAGATATGCCAAGTTCAAACCATTATTTTAAAACCTAATTGATATTCTACTTAATATTACCAATCTAGTAACCAAATAGAGCATTATGAACTACGAAAGGAACTAGAAGTGAGAAAACAAGAAACATGGAAAACAAAAAGGACATATTCATTATGGTATAAATCCACTTATTTTGTCAAGAGGCAACAGAAAATCCCCATACATGAGGCACAAAATGACATAATAAAGCTCTAAAAGCTAATGAACTTTGAAATAAAAACTAAAACCATCAAATACGTATGAGGAAAGACAAACATTAAATATGTAAAACCATAAAATAAAACAAAACTGGATATTAGAAGAGGGGGAATAAAGGAGACCCCACTCTTGGTAGGGTCTTGGGTTCCCCCCCCCCCCCCCTTTTTTTCCTTTCGTCCCCCTGGGCTTTGGTAATATATTTATTATTCACCAAAAAAAAAAATTAATCCAAACTAGACTAGTCCTTAATATTGTAAGAGGGTGGCGGAGGAGAAAAAAGTTTAATATTCTTCAGGGTATATATCCACTAATATTTTGTTAGAAGGCAACAAAAAATCCATCTGTTTCCAAGGGAAAAGATAAGAAAATTCAATGCCTCAACAAACCAGTGTAACAATAATAAAGAAAGGCACCCAGAAAAAATTTCGACGAGAAAAACTTTTTTCCAAGAACAATTTTGAAGCATGACAACTACATGTTCGAAGAAAACTCATCCTTCTACAAAAACCCAACAATAAGCATTTTGAGATCCAAGATCACACCAAAAGATGAAACAAATTCAACAGTTCAACACCAAATTTAGTATCACAAGATTGAACAAAAATCTTAATCAACCCCCCAAACCGGTTAAACATTTGAAAAGAATGTCGTCCTCAGCCAATCTCATTGACCCACATAATCATCAATCAATTGTCATCCACCAGATCTCTCCACTAATCAGAATTTACAAACTGAATATCATATGCCAAACCATTAGGTCTCATATCCAATAAAGTAATGACGTTCTGCACACATCAAAACCTCAACAACAAATAAGGGTACCAACAAATTATATTCAGCAGTATAACACCAACATAATTGAACTGAATCTGAAAAGAAACCACGTGTGTTTTGGACATTACATCTTGAACATATATGACCTTGCTTCACAATTATACAGAAAATGAAACACCTCGGCTAGTCTCACTTACCATCCAGAACTCCTCAATACTCCGTCATACGTTTGTATCTGCATACATCCCACTACATAGAATTGATGTATCCATAAATCAAAGAATTAGGCCTCCTCTCCAACAAAGCAATGACATAATGCATTGCGAATAACGAAGTACCAAAATCAGGGCAAAAAGTCAAAACCAAACAAGATTCACAGATAGGTAACTATAGAAAGGTATCCTCATTTTGTGCCACTCACCTACATCCATAACTATGTCTAGGAATCGCAACCAAGCATGAACAAAAAGTATACTAAAATACTTAAAACCTTTATAGGATAGCGCAAACGCCCTATCACGTAAGGCGCTACGGTAAACAACCTGACGCGCTGCGGCCCCCTTCCTTGGGGGCCTCCGCATGGTGGGTCACTTCGCTCCACTTCCTTGAACTGGCTAAAGCTGCACCAAGCATCCTTCATTTGAAAACTAAAGGTGCGAAGCGACAGACAGATGCTTTACCTGCTGTTGGTCCAAAGGCTAGTCTGCAAGTCCAAAAGGGCTAGGAACGGATAGGGTGGGGGATTTGGAATCATGGCTTGAATCCAGCCTACGAGCGGGAACTCATTCTGGTGGTACTCACATGATTTGCACTGCGATAGATGCTTTCCGTCGATAGAATAGACTCTATACTAAAAAACTTAAAACCTTTATAAAGACCACTAAAAAGAGGTACAATCAATTCTAAATACTGTTTTAGAAAAACAAGACACTTACAAACTAGGGAAGGAAGGGAATAGAACTAATAGGATAAGAGAAGGCTCTGTCATTTTTACTAGTATATGTTGACTTCTTTTGTTAGGGAGACCAACAAATCCCTGTAGAAGCACAGATAATAAAGTAAATTGACAAACATAAAACTAAGATATCGAAAAATTATTGTAATTAAATAATGGATATTAAAAAGGGAGAAAGAAAAATCAAACCGGTGTCGTATGGCACAATCTCAAGCATAGTCTGCAAAACCATTTCTAAGTCAATAATTAAAATTGAGGGAAATAATGGGGAAAGGAAGAGGGAGAAAGGTCACTAGTCTTGCAAACAGCTATTAATGCTATTTTAAAATCCATCCATCCCAAGGCAGCAGAACTGCAACCTCAATGCTACAACAGATTGGTGTAGCAATAATCAAAGCAAAATACTACCACCAAACTTCCAAGGAGACCCCTTTTTTCCAAACTTCAGAACAATATTGAAGCACGACAACTATGTGTCCAATGCTATCGTTGTAGCAAAATCCAACAATAAGTATTCCAGGATCCAAGACCCAACCTAACGAAAAAAAATGATGCATCAGTTCTCCACACTCATCAGAATGTACACTGAGAGTATCATATAACAAACAATTAGGCCTCACTATCCCGCGAAGTAATGATGGCCCACACACATCAGACCTTCAGTAACAAATAAGGACACCACCCAACAAATTATGTTTAGAAATATATCAGCAATAAAATTGAACCATCAAAAATAAAGTCTACTTTGAGAACATAAAATTAGAGAGAAAATAAAATCCATCTCACCAAGCTGTTCAAACAGAAACCAAATGTGATTCAGGCATCGTATCTTGAACATACACACACCGCCTTGCTTCACAATTCTACAGAAATGAAACACCCTAGTGAGTTGTTACAGTTCTGCCCAGTACAAGCAGTTCTTGTAAGAACTGAGAAACCATTTGACCCAATAACTAGACAAGACAATTCTTTAAAACAAAAAAAACTGAGGGGTGGGGAAGGAGGAGAACTAAGAAAAGGAAACATGAAAAAAGTCACATATTTCTCGGGGTATATATCCACTTATTCAAGGCACACTCACTAACTTAAGATGGCTCTAAAAACCAATGAACTACGGAATCAAAACCAAAACTATCAAAATTCAAATAATATTAAATACGAGTTAAGAAACATCAAATTGTAGCCACATGCCACATCACGAGCATTAAATCTACAAAACAATAATTTCATAAATCAAAATTGAACAGTACACGGGGGGAGAAGAAAGGGGGGAAGTTGACAGGAGAAAGGTCACTCATTATTCTGGGGCATGAGCCAACGGCCATTAATATCTCGTTCCCAATTCCATTTGTCGCTAAAGAAGCAGTGAATCCAATACTGCACCAATTAGATTCCAAAAAATATAGATTCAGAAAAAGATCCCACAATTAGTTTGTAGCGAAACAAGGTAAAAGTACATCCATTCAAAATTTGAAAGAAACCCCCTTTTTCAAACTCTGAAGCATTACATCTGCATGACCTTGTAGGATAGTCCAATTTTAGATATTCAACGCTAACTTTAAGATCATTATATCAATAAGAAATCATAACTCACCCCAAAAATCTACTTAAAATGTGGAAACAAGGATTAATTTGATGTCTTCTAGAAGACAACCTCAACTAGACTCATTAGCCATTCACTGCTCAATCCTTTGTCAGCCGCAAAGTTTTCTTTTCTGCATCACTAAAAAATCACTACATCATAAATCAAACTGTAACAAATTAGAAAAATAAAACCAGAGAAAGAAGAGTAATGGGAGAGAGAGAAGATGGAGGGAAAGGCCCGGGGCCTGCCTACAGATGTTGGATCAAACTAACGCCACAAAGTCTTTATTCATATTATAAATCAGAATACCATGTAACAAAATAGAACAATTAAAACAGAGAGTGATGGGAGAGAGAAATGATGGAGGGGAAGGAGGACTGCCTAGAGATATTTTGTTGGATCAAACTAGCAGCGCCCACCCACCCAACAATGTCTTTATTTATATTAAATCAGAATATATAGGGAGGATTCCTAATCCTACAAGGAATCACAAAATAGAAACATAGTTACAATAAGACATAAAACTAAGACTAGAACAACCATAGACTAACTAGGACTAAAGCCTAATTACAAATAGAAAAGTAAACATGAGGAATCTCGATTAGAACAAGGAATATTCTAATCGAGATACACTATTCAAGATGCTCGATATACATTCTTAACACACACAATTAGACCTCATAGCGCATAAAGCAAGACATTGCATTGCAAAAATGAAGTAACCAATCAGGGGTTAAAACAAACAAGCTTCACATATGGGTCAAGATGAACAGTGAAGTTGGAAAGGCATTAAACTAAGAAATTGTAACAATCACTAAATTTTAAAAAAATGGATAAATAAGTGGAAAGAAAAATCAAATCCGTATCTGATTCCACAATCACGAGCATTAGTCCTCAAAACAAATTCCTTACCATTAAGGGAAAGGAAGGAGGGAAAAGGTAGAGGGAGAAAGGTCACTTGCCTTCTTTGTAACATTAGCAAACAGCTGTTAATGTAGGTTTCAAAATCCATTGATTTAAAGGGAACAGAACAGGAAATGCCATGATTCAACAGACTAACTTCAAAGGGGGCCCTCATTTCCCAAACTCTAGTACAATTTTAAAGCATGAAAGTTATGCGTCCGACGGGAACTCTTCCTTGCAGCAAAACCCAACAATAAGCATTCAGGGATCCAAGTCCCAACCTGAAGAGGAAACAAATCCAATAGTTCATCTTCATCTTTAATGTCACAGGATCGAATATAACCTTAACCCATAAACCTATTTAAATTTAAATATTACAAAAGAGTGTCCCCTCAGCCAATCTCATTAACCACGTAACCATTAATCGAGTGTCATACACCGGATCTCTACACTCATCAAAATGTACACTCCAAGAATCATATACGAAAAAATAAGTTTCATATCCCACAAAGTAATGATGTCTTGAACACATGAAAACCTTAGTGACAACTGACAAATTAGGGCCCCATCAAATTATATTCAGTTATATAACACTACTGATAAAATTAAACCA
The DNA here is from genome assembly GCF_018873765.1 of Telopea speciosissima. Classification (NCBI taxonomy): domain Eukaryota; kingdom Viridiplantae; phylum Streptophyta; class Magnoliopsida; order Proteales; family Proteaceae; genus Telopea; species Telopea speciosissima. Next base: position 13,361,909 of record NC_057917.1, read on the forward strand.
AATCTGAAAATAAAGGCAGCTTAGAGAACATAAAATTAGAGAGAGAATAAAATCCTTTCACCAAGCTCCTCAAATAGAAACCCATAGTGATTCGGGCATTGCATCTCGAACACATACAGCCTTGCATCTCAAACGCACTTGCATCACATTACTACAAAAAATGGAACCCCTTGTTGAGATGTTACAAGGTAATACTGCCCAGTACAAGCAAACCTTCAAAAAACAAAGAAACTACTAAAGTAACTAGAAAAGTCCTCCCACAAAGTAAGGGGGAGGAGAGGAGGCGAACTAGGGGGACACACTTGCATCACAATACTACAGAAAATTGAACACCTTGTTGAGATGTTACTAGAAAATAGTGCCCAGTACAAGCAAACCTTCAAAAAACTGAGAAACCTCTAAATCCGGTAACTAGAAAAGTCCTCCACAAAGTAAGGGGGACGAGAGGAAGCGAACTAGGGGGACATAACAAAGGTACACCCATTTTTTTGTAATAAAAATATCCATGTATTTTGGAGCAACACCAGGAAGTATTTCATCAGAACATTAATAACTGGACAAATATGAGATAACCACCAAGGCAAAATACACCCAATCAGAACTTCCAAGGAAGCCAGCTTTTTCAAAATCTTGGACAACTCTGAAACATGACATCTGAATGTAGAAGTTACAATATATATTCAAGCTATCAATCTACCTGAAGAGGAACCACTTCCAATGACCGAGATGTACTTGATATCAATAGCCAATACAAAATTCATAATCCAACTCCAAAATCACCCATTTAACCTTGTCAAACAGAGATAAGTTCCAAATCTCCTGAAAAAGAGCCCTCAGCCAACCTTGCACAATCATCGATTGAATGCCATGCATCAGAATGTATCATCTTAAAAATATATGCCCCGTCATAGACCAAACCATTGTTTTATTGTCCAACAAAGCAATTACATCTTGCACAAAATTCTAAAGCATCCACACAGGGAGCAAGGGCCTAAAATAACTCAAGAAGAAATATCATTGGCATGCTTCAAAAACATCAGTAACCAGCCAAGCACCAACAAACCAAAATCAAAGACTAGCGAAGAAGAATGGTAATATAGGAAGCTATACTCTTTCCAATGCAGCTCATATCCACCCGTAGCAGTGTGCTGGATTCAGAACCATCCCTAAAGAAGAAAATTCATCAATTTTGCACCGACTTAAATACCAGTAAACCAGATTAAATCAAAAGAAAAACTGATAATTGACTAAAAAATAATCAGAGATTAATCAAATCAAAATCATATTGAAACCACCTTATAATTGAACACTTCAAACAGACAAATCAACAATTACGAGCTTAATTGGTGAATCAAACTTCAACCCATGAACTTTGTCCCTTCAATTTTATGGCAACAAAAATACAAATAATGAATGAAGGGCGGTACAGAGGGAAATCAATAGTGGAGTCGCTTATGAAACTAAGAAAGTTCCCTTCAATGCAAATACAAAGTACAAACTTGCCATCCCAACCTGAAATATTTTACTACATCAACAGAAATATATTTGTAATTTAAAAAACAAAAAAAAACCTAGGAACCATTTCAAGAAATCCACTGGTGCAAAGTTATCTTGTAGATATGCCAAGTTCAAACCATTATTTTAAAACCTAATTGATATTCTACTTAATATTACCAATCTAGTAACCAAATAGAGCATTATGAACTACGAAAGGAACTAGAAGTGAGAAAACAAGAAACATGGAAAACAAAAAGGACATATTCATTATGGTATAAATCCACTTATTTTGTTAAGAGGCAACAGAAAATCCCCATACATGAGGCACACAATGACATAATAAAGCTCTAAAGGCTAATGAACTTTGAAATCAAAACTAAAACCATCAAATATATATGAGGAAAGACAAGCATTAAATATGCAAAACCATAAAATAAAACAAAACTGGATATTAGAATAGGGGGAATAAAGGAGAAAGGTCACTAAATCATAGTACACCAACAACCATTATTATTGTTCTCAATCTCATATTCTCATCCATTCTTAAAGGAGCAGCATATTCAATACTGCACCAGTTAAGAGTCCACAAAGTATAGAATCAGATATAGGACCCAAAAAAAATCTGTAATTAATAGAGGAAACAATTTCAATGGTTCGCCAATTGAAGATCACTATATCATTAAGAAATCATAGTTCAACCCAAAATATATTTAAAAACGTGAAATCAAGGATTTGTTTGAAGTCCTCAAAAAGAACTCCTCAGCTATTAATACTGTTCTATAGCCATGTAGTCTTCAATCTGGTGTCAAAAAGTTATGTTTCTATGTGCATCGGTGTTATGTTTATTTGTGCATCACTATGTAAACACTCATATATCAAAGAATTTGGAAAACCATTAAACATGAAAATCATAACATAATTAGTAAAATTCAAGGGACGGGATGAAGAATAGAGGGGGGAAACTAGCGGGAGAAAAGTCAAATCATCCTTTGTAGCAATAGCAAACAGCACGTATGTCGAAATCCAACGACATTCCTAAAGATTCAGAAGAGCAGATTCAATGCTTCAACAGAACTGTGTAACAATAATCATATCATCGCGCATTCGTTCTGCGATCCCATACCCAACCTGGAGGCTGTTAAAGAAACAAATTAAATAATTAAACATCACCCTAAATGTTCACAGAATCTTTACCCAATGCCGTAAACCTACTCAAATATTTCAAAACAATGACTCCTGTCTCCCTCGGCAAATATCATTAACCACATAATCATAAATCAAGTGCCATGTATCAGATCTCTATACACGCCAGAATGGAGCTTGAATATCATCTACAAAACCATTAGGTCTACTATCCCACAAAGCAACGACGTAATAAATCAGGGTACCAACAGATTATATTCTCAGATTGGGTAAGAAGAACCACCGTACAGATCTTTATAGTCATTCTATGCAGCATATATCCACTCGAAATCAAGTCCTGAATTCACCAGCCATCCTGAATAAGAACAAGGAGTAATTCAAATGATTTAACGCTGATTTAAAGACCGTTAAACCAGATGAAAATCAAAAGAAAATCTCAAAACTGATTTAAAGATCATTAAATCAAAGATAAATCCAACCAACATCTCATCGATACACCCTTCTATCAAAATCTTCGTAATCCAAGCATCAATAAACTCGACCCAAACACAAAAATCCGAGCTTCAATTCCTATTAGACCCTGAACAGCAAAGTAGAAACAATAACCATCCATGAAATCCTAATCGAAGCAACATCTTCCGCAATAAATCAAAGAGAAAACATGAACCAGAGAAAGACAACGACTAGAGGAAACTAAACACAGCTAATCAGAGAAAAGGTCGGAAGGGTTGGTATTTATAGGCAGAAAGGTTTTCTATGGACGGATCAGATTTTAAACAGTGGAGTTGATCGGACGGTCAATGAAGACTTTCTATTTAACGCGTTTTACACGTTGGCAGTGGTAGGTCGGTGACATTTCCAATCGAGTCCGAACTTTCTTCTGGAAAGTTTCCTGGTCAGATTCCGGATTCCGCAAAAATAAAAAAAAGATTTCGAGGATAAAACAAGTACAAATATTACAAGAAAAATATTAAGGAAGGGTTCAATTGTTGGAACGACAACCACGGAATGTGTGGTCGAACAAATTTCCACCGTTGGATTTTACTATATAAATCAGAAAAGAATTTATGCTATTGCTGTCCCAATGTCTCATTAATCATGAATTCATGATTGATGACTATCCCCTAGCCTTTTTTTGCTTTCCCCTCTATCTCCCTATGCTGGTTCAAGTTGGGTTGAGCTGGATTAGGGCCTTGGTTGAGATATCTTGGCCTGAGCGTGGATCGGAAATTTCTGGTCCTGAGTTAGTGCAGGCCGGGAAAGGGTTGAGCCCTATCTTCTTTTTCTCTTTTGCTCTCCTTCTTCCTCTTATTTCTTCTTTCTTCTTTTTAGCCTGACCAGCCCGTGCATCTCCCTTTTGCCCCCATGGTCAGAGCCAATTAGGGTCAGCTCGGTCAGAGCCAATTAGGGTCAGCTCGGCCAGACCCTAAGGGGCAGATCAAGGTTGGATTTTTTGGCCATGAGTCAGGGCCAAAAACTCTGATCCTGATTCAAGGACCCAATAAAAAAAACGCATTACCTTTATATAAAGAATCAAATAGCAATGGCAACTCCAATAGAAGTGGTAATTGCAACTCCATTCCCTCCTTCCCCAATAGAGGTTGGTTGTCCCAATCTTTCGTAGCAGATGAAACCTTGGTACAAAAGGTTTCATCGGCAAGATCAACCCCTCCCCCGACATTTGGAGAAAGATATCATCCCTTAGTTGTAACAGTAGGGTGACAACAACATCTTCAAAAAAAAAAAAAAGAGATTGGAAAATAATTTTTTTTTTTTTTTTCTTAAGAATAAATCGATTAACAAAATAGGGAAAGAACACCACCTGGTCACGCAATGCATGCCACTGCTACACCCTAATACAGGGGGCATGAAATGACAATCGTATCCACCTAGAACCCCATAAATGACCAGGGGTGTAGCAATCATTTCACATACCCCTGTGTCAAGGTGCAAGGGCGGCATGAGTTGCACGATCGTGTAGTGTTTTTTCTCTAAAAAAATAAATAATAGAACTACATATGCCATAAGTGATTTTATGTTCAAACTAAAACACCACCTCCAATGCAATTTCAACCACCACCACCAACTCCACCAATTTTTTGAGTATCTAATAACAAATTTGAAATTTTATAGGAGTTTCAAAAACATAAATTATTGCACATAAAAAATGTGTTTTTTTTTTTTCTTTTCTAACCAAAAATAAAAATTTTGTGCATTTTCAAACGTGCTTTTTTGTTCATAAATTTGATCCATTAACATAAATACACAGAGTTATTTCTGAAATAGAATTATGGCTTAGACCCAACATGCAATATCTTGGTCAAGCATAAAAGGGTATCAAACGGTTGGTTCAATTAATTTTATGGGGTTTTACATTTATCGGGTCAGGTTGAAACTAAACCAATAAAGATTCAGTTTCTAGAAAACCGATAGTTATTAGTCTAATTGGTTAATACTTGTTATCAGTTTCACTTAATGGAATATGCATGATGCCAATACACGTGCAGGGGTCACGCTCCAACACAGAAAATGCCAAAGAAACCCAAGATGAAAATATAGAAGGGAAAATTGTCTAGATCTACTTGATTAGAAAAAGATTTACAAACTTGGTAGAAATAAATTATGTTTTACAATCATCAATTACTAAGTTGAATAGATTTACCAAATCCTCATAAGATTAATAAAAACTAAATGAATAGTCTAAAATACCCTTGGCATCTTTCTCTTTTCGCTAATTTTTATATCTTTATCTTTTAATTCATACAAAATCAAAATTGTTTTAAAAGATCATGAATATAAAAAAGAAGAGAGAAAAGTTTCCATGACCATGGTTTGGAGTTGGGTTGAAGTAGCCACTTTACAAGTTCTATTGAGTCCATCCATATTTCTATATTTTTTCTAGGGGAAAAAGAATGCTAACCAATCGCGTGGTTCCTGCACTTAGACGCATGACTATGCAAAATTACCGCTCAACTGTCAGTGAACTAAAAAATCACATTCACTTAAATTGCTTTTGCCGGCACTCTTATTGGTCCTTGTGCTAATGCAACTCTGCAAGTGCTACACGACCTGTTAATATTCTCTTGTCTTTTTTTAAATAGGTACCCATTCTATTGGGGGAGAGAGGGAAAATGACCAATGAGTAGACTTGAACCGAAGATTTCCCAATAGGATGGATTTTTAAATATTTCATTTGACATACGATCATACCAGTACTAATGCAGTGATCCACTTCCATATTTCTAGTCTGTGTTTTGGAACACTATCCCCAAAACGAAAGTTTGCGAGTACGTCAGATCCCACAATCACATCCGTACGTGAATGGGTCCCATTGTTATCGTAGCTGTCTATATTAAACTCTTCAGCATTTTCCAACACAAAAGAAAGGAGAGGGGAATGTCTCCTTGATGTATTGTGTAGCGTGTCTTCAATTCAACTTTTTGACCTTTAATTCTTTTTACAGGTCTTCTGTAGTAGCTGTGGTCCTAAGCGATCTCATCGGAATTGGATCATCGTCACAAATTGCATCACCATCTTCATCGTCTTCTTTTGTAGTTCGTTTGTATCATCATCTTCATCTTCTTCTTTTGTAGTCCGATTGTAATACGAGATGGATAAAGTGAAGAATCTTCTTTTACCGAAACCAAATCCGCAGCAGCAATTGAGAGATTGGCAGAGACGACTCAGGCAAGAGTGCCGCAACATCGAACGCCAAATCCGAGGTGACTTTCTGATCATACCCTATTCTCTCCCTTCATTCTCTTTCCTTAATCCATTTCTCTACCCATCATTGTGATTTGGTTTTTTTTTTTTATTCTCTTCAGTTTGTAACTGACTGGCCCTTTTTTCCTTTTTTCCTCCCCTTCTCTAGATGTGCAGAGAGAAGAGAAGAGTGTACAGAAAGCGATTAGGGAAGCTGCCAAGAGAAACGACATGGTCTCAGCAAAGGTAGAATAAGAATAATGCAACGGTGAATTTTAACTAAATGCTGATGAAATTTTTATTTACTGAAACAGTTTTTAGTTCATTATATATTCATGAAATACCTTCCATTTTTTTTTTCTTACTCTACAACATTACTATTATTTTTTAAATTTAACTCATGGGTAATTGACTGATTAAGTAGGAGATCAGATATCGGTAAATCTAGTTACATTTAGGATCACACACTTCAAGTTGTAGACCCAAAGAATAAAAAAACAAGTACTAAAAATGGATTTTTGGATGTGAGGATCAAATGGGATTTTGATAGTAGAAGTAAATGACTTACATATGATCTCTTGTTCCTAACTGATGAAAATTTGAGGGGTTCAATCCCTTGTAAGTAAGACCCAGCTACAAATCCATTATTTTTTAAATTTAACTTATGGGTAATTGACTGATTAAGGAGGAGATAAGATATCGGTAAATCTAGTTACATTTAGGATCACACACTTAAAGAATAAAAAAACAAGTACTAGAAATGGATTTTTGGATGTGAGGATCATTTGATAGTAGAAGTAAATGACTTACATATGATCTCTTGTTCCTAACTGATGAAAATTTGAGGGGTTCAATCCCTTGTAAGTAAGAGCCAGCTACAAATCTACTGATGGTTGCAAAGTGCAAACCATATTCAGTGAAGGATGGGCCATCCATTGCTTGGGGATACAACTACCATCTTCTCATGTCCTCTCACAGTGGAATTGACTTGACAATGGCTCTTGATTGAATCTTCCTACTAGTTAAATTTTAGAGCCAGAGCATGTCTAATGTAATTCTAAATGGCTAGGATACCAACTAGAACCAATAACCAAGATCTGCTAAGGGTTGGAGGAATCAGCTAGGCCAAAATAGATGAAATTCTGAAATTAGGGTTAGGGTTAGATGGGATCTAGGGTTTGATGGTAGGGTTAGGTTAAAGATGGTGAAGGGAAGTCTTCCAATGAAGGTCCTGAGATGTTTTATGGAGGTTGAGTATGTAAACAAAGATGAATATTAAATTAGGGTTTGGGTTTCTGGGTTTTGGAAAAGTGGAATGAAGGAGAATCTAGGGTTTAAAGTGGTCACCTAGGGCTGGAACCAGAATCGAGTTTCCCTTGTGGTGAGAGGGAAAGATCGAATCTAGAAAGATGGGATTTTGATGAGTGGATTGGTCTGGACAGGATTTAGGGTATGGGGAATGAAGTTTGGGTGTGGGGGAATGTTAGGGTTGGGTTTGAGAATTCGAAGAAGGGTTTGGGGTTGGGGTGTGGTACTTGTTGATTGAATTGATCTTGAGTCTAATAGCAGAAATCCTAATAGTTAAATGGAATCTTCAAGCTATCGGCTAGGGCAGAATTGAAATAACTTGAACACTTGAATGCAGATTTATGGAGAGAGAGGCAGTGAAGGCTATCTCAGCCTGTGTATCTCACTCTCACAGCCTATCTCAGGACAGTGACAATTTGCAAGCAAAAATTCTTATTCATTAAATTGAGGGAGGCTCTCAAGAGCTCTTACATATATATAGCCTTATGGCTGAACAGAAATCAAACTCTAACTATGACTCAGAACTGAACTAGGAATACTAACTAGGTGATGCAGAATGATCACCAAATAGGGCTTATTTCTTTAGAAATAGGCCTAGGGTTGGGTTATATCCATGTTGGGCCTTTGTTCCCAAGGGTTTTTTATGTAATAGGCCACTTTAATGAGCCTAAACTATGGGTACTTAGGTTGCATACGGGATTAGCCCAATACTTAGTTATTTTTATGTTTTTAGATTGAACCGGTTTAGATTTGGTTGCATCCAATTGGTTCAATGGGTCTAATTTAAGTGAAATGTTCCTATTGACTAATAGGTTCTTATATCCTATTGGCTAGTATGGAATCTTCACTTAAGTTAATTGTTCTAAGTTAGATTCTTTTATTTTTAAGTTAGTAGGGGTAGTTAAGTCATTATACTGTTTTAAGTAATTAATTAGACTTACACCTCTCCCTTCCACGTTTTTGTGAAGGAGAGGTATTTAATTTGTAGTAGGAATTGGCCTATGGCCTTATTATAAATATAAGAGATCGTGGGAGGCTCCCTCACAATTGAAATTTGAAAAAAAACCCTGTTTTCTGCTGCTGGCCGACTGCTGCTGCTGCTGCTCCTTGCTCTCCAAGAGTGTTTGCATCCTTGTGGGCTTATCAAGGTGGAAGGGTGGGTGGAATCTTGCGACTTCTTACGCCGTGATGGCTGGGAGGGTCTTTCTTCGAAGGAGATTTCATCCTTCATCCCTCAATTTACTGCCGGTGGAATCCTATAGTAAGTTGAGATTTAAATTTCTGTTTTTAGTTTCCTTTCCTTCCCCCAATCAATTCCTTTTCTCTTCTGTCCTATTTTCATAAACCCTAGAAGACTCTAAACTCTGATTCAGATATGCTCCTCCGTTGGAATCTGATCAGATTTGGACCATAACTTCCCCTCATCACCATCTCCACTCGACCCTAGCTGCTGACCATTTTGTCCAGCCAAACCCTAAGATCCCTCTTCTCCATTGAACCCTAAAAACCCTAATTTTCTGCTGGGACACATTCAGGCATCAGAAACCTTCCATATTGCAACCGAATCTTCCCCTTAGCCCCTCTAACAGTCGACCTTAACCCCTGCCCCTAAATCCTACTTTAGACCATAATTTTAGTTGTTTACCTTATTTACAAAACCCGAAACCTAACCCTAATTTCTGTCGGAAATTAAAACTTGTTCAAATCCAGATATTTTTATACCGTAATGACCCTCTAAACCTGCAGATTAAAACCCTATAAACCCCATTCCCAAATTCCCATCTTAAACCCTAATTTTGCCTTAAAACAGCCCCAAATCAGCCCTAAACAGCAGGCTTGACCAAAGCTTGATTCCAATTGGCTCCTAGTAGGATTATCACCTATTCTAGGACTACATTAACTAGGATTCAAACTTGCACTAGGAATCTCAATTATAATTACAATTCATTAAAGGACTGACTAAAAAATAACAAATTAAAATAATAACTTCAACCCACGATTTTAGCTGCTGGTGTAGGGATTCTCCTACACCACTTGATGGCTACTCATGCTGGTGTAGGCAAGAATCCCTACACCTACGGCTGGTTTTAGACATCCAATTTACATCAATGTCGTCGTGGAGGTTTATGGTATTATGAGCAAAAGAAATCAACGAAGAAAAGAATGCATCTCGATTGGTTGACAGAGTGATGTGGGAGCATCCTAGTGAAGAATTCCTATGGTTTGATAAACCAACGGACCAGTTTTCTGCAATTGGCAGTATTTATTATTGGAAATTAGTTATTTCTATCACTTCTATTAGCGCATAATTATGGTAGCTTCTTAAGTTATGTATCACATGAGACCAAGAACTTGCGATTCTGAGCTACATTTGGAAAGCTATGGCCAACTTTGTAATAGAGTGAATCCATGACACAATTACTATTGTAAAAATCTAATTAGATGAGGAATCTGCTTTAGGGTCTATTTCCTAAATTAATCTTTGTTTATTTTAGAAAGGGAATCTCTCACAAGAGTTGCTACAATTGTAATTAGAGTTGAGATTATAGTAAGAGTCAAAAACGGGTTAGGATGTTGGGGTCTGTTTTTTTTTTTGGTGAAGGATGTTGGGGTCTGTTAATATCTATAATCTATATAAACCTTATAAATTGTACTTTTAAGTAGAATGGTTTTGTTTTGGTCATGATTAAAGCATAGTTATCAAGGCGGCCGTGGTGTTGCAGTCTTGCAGAGGCTCCAAAAGCAAGTTGACATCAACAAGGCGGCAAGGCGGCAAGGCAACCAAGGAGCTTGGACGCCTAGGCGATGCCTTGATAACTATGGATTATAGGAATGGTTCTCTTCCAAGTGGTTTAATGGTCAATCCCTAGCTTTGTTCATGGTGATCAAGCCTCTACCTCTTTCTTTTTCTTTTTATCTAGTTTTTTGTTCTATTTGGGCCCATTGCTGCTGGTATTTTAAAGGAGCCTGCATTATAGAATGGCTTCCATGGACCCATCTTATGTCCCGTTTTGATTCCCTTCCAACAATAATCAAAGCTATGAGCCTATGACTGCCATAGAACTAAAACTCGGAACTCGACCAAGTTTCGACCCTGGGAAAAACCGAGTTGACTCAAGATCTCGGTCGAGTTGGTGCATTTTTTTTTTCATCTCAAAGGCTGGTTTCGGTGGGTTTTAGACCTAGTTTGGGTCTAAAACTTGGTACTTAGCCTATATTAGGCCATTTAAATATAATGACACTATCAGATTTTGCAAAAACAAAGTCCAAATAGGAGTTTCACTTAATGGGAAACCAGGATAGACACTTACTTATGTCAGAAACCAGGACAAATACTTATTTATGCCTAATATCATTTAAGTAAATGTTTTTCATTTACTTAAGATATTATTCATAAATAAGTAAATACCCCCCTATTTGAATCTAATAAAAATAGTTAAAAAAATCAAATTCCAAAAGGAAAAAAAAAGTCAACCCCCAGTTCAAGAACAAAAACTGGATTTTCGGCGGTAGGTGCAATTTTCAACTTTCTAATGCTAGGGGTTTTCTCAAATCTAAAAATTCCATAAATCTTAATATGGTAAAACATTGCTAAAAACCAAAAGTGCGGTATTTTGAAAGCATTCCAACAAGTCCAAGATTGCTTAAATCTGATTTATATTGAAGGAGTTAAGTACCGGTCAAACTTATTTTGGTGTGCGCGAATGCTGTCAAAATCACCCTGAATGAAAATATTTTTTTGGACATCAAAGCAAATGAATATTTTACAGTACTTTTGGTTTTTAGCAATGTTTTACCGTATTAATATTTATGGAATTTTTAGATTTGAGAAAAACCCTAGCATTAGAAAGTTGAAAATTGCACCTACCGTCGAAAATCTAGTTTTTGTTCTTGAACTGGGGGGTTGATTTTTTTTCCTTTTGGAATTTGGAATTTGATTTTTTAACTATTTTTATTGGATTCAAATAGGGGGTATTTGCTTATTTATGAATAATATCTTAAGTATATTAGGCTTAAATAAGAGTGTCTGTCCTGTGTCTGTATACCAAGGTTTGCATAGATAGGTGTCTATATATCAAAATGGCAGTCTTAGTAGAACTCGACACAGAACTCGCGAGTTCTGGTACCTTTTATAAGGTAAAATGGGTCGAAATCTTGGTCGGGTCGAGATCTCGACTTGACCGAGATATTGCACTTTTTTAACTCGCAGCCATCTCATCTCGAGTTTGGGAAAACTGAGATCTCGCGAGTTTTAGTTCCATGATGACTGCTATTGTCTTTCAGAAACATACCACCGTTGATTGTAACAAGAAAAAGAACAACTATCCCTACTGCTGATCTCCAGTTTGGTCCAGTTGAGGGACCACAGCTAACAGAATTCACATTCTAATATGCAAGTTCAGCAAAAAGTATCTCCTTTTAGTCCTTTAGGGGGGCAGGGGGGGGGGGGGAAGAAATCATGCTCACACAAAAGAAGCACGGCCACTTCTCTACAGGTAGGTTTTGCAGAATGGTTGGCCAGTGTTAAGGTTTTCATGGCTTGGTTGTATGAAAATTACGTTCCCCTTCATTTATAGATAGCATGTGGAACCACAGTTTGGAGAGTTTCTTTGAAATGGCACAGGCCAACAGAAGCACACAAATTATAGTATGCAACTAGCTAAGGGCAAGGACCAGCACTTTTATGTTAGAAACATCAGTTTTGAGTCCATCATCATATGGGACAGTTATGTTTATACTCGGGAATATATGAAGCCTACTGTACTTATATATTTATACCTACCACCCTACAAGAAAAAACTCAAATGGTAGTTTAGAACATTGTCCCATTCTAGTGTGAATGATAAAAATATACACTGAATGATGTGGGTACTTTTTTTATTTTCTTATTTGGATCAGCAACAACAAAATAATATCATATAATTGTCAGGGCGTCGCCTAGGAGTCCAGGCAGCCGTCGCCTTAGAGGTTATTTCATTTACTTAAGATATTATTCATAAATAAGCAAATACCCCTTATTTGAATCCAATAAAAATAGTTAAAAATAAAATTCCAAAAGGATAAAAAGTCAACCCCCCAGTTCAAGAACAAAAACTGAATTTTTGGCAGTAGGTGAAATTTTCTACTTTCTAATGCTGAGTTTTTTCTCAAATCTAAAACTTCCATAAATCTTAATATGGTAAAACATTGCTAAAACCCAAAGTGCGGTAAAATATTAATTTGTTTTGATATTTAAAAAAATATTTTCATTTAGAGCGATTTTGACAGCATTCGCGCATGCCAAATAAGGTTTGACCGGAACATAACTCCTTCAATGTAAATCAGATTTAAGCAATTTTGGATTTGTTGCAAAGCTGGTTTTGTGCTCTACCTAATACAAAAAGTCTCGTGTAAAAATAAAATCATTTGACCAATCAAACTTCTTAGAGGACACAAACATTTCTCTAAATCGAGAGCAATTTAATTACTTATAGATAAAATCATATTTTCTAAGAACAATATAAACCAAATGTGAGACTAGGTATACCATGACAGTGACCAATTCCAAGAACTGTATAAACCAATTGTATGTTTCAAACTTCCAATTGCTTGCTTCTTCAGTTCTGTTGTCTTCTAGTTCTATGTTCATTTTTGATGACTTGATGTGGCTTAATATTGATTTTGGATGACTTGGTGTGACTTAATGTTGATTGTTGATGACTTGATGTGGCTTAATGTTGATTTTTGATGATATAAGTATATTGTAACATACTAAACAATGTTAGAAAAGAAGGGAAATAGAAATAACACTTGGTCGCCTTGGTCGCCTAAGCGCTTAGACAACCCTCCACTGCCTTGACAACTGTTTTATCATGTTATTCAACAAAGGGAAGATAACACGATGATATATCCATCTTATAACCCCACCCAACCAAAAAAGAAAAAAAAACCTGTACAATTTGTCTAATATGTGATTGGGGTGTGAGGCTCACTGATTTGTGAGGTTGGCTTCATTATTATTACGAGGAGCCGATGCAGGTCCGTTGGAATCACACCTTAGTTCTACGAGCAGCCCTAGCTGTCACATGGCAGGTCAAGTGGGGCCCTAATTTTAGTGGTAGATAAGCCACCTTCCCTACCTATGTGCAAGCTTGAATTCAGTCTTACTCTTCCATAGATCTAAACAAACAGCACAAAATGTTGAAAAGATACAAACCGTTGAACAATTCTGGATTACTGAAAACACCATGGAAAATGTACAATACAAGGTGGGGCCACATAATTGAATAAGGCCCTGAATTTGAAAACCGATCAATATGATGTTCTTTCCCATTCAATGGGTAGGATTTGTCTAATTGGCATGCCACGTGTAAGAATTGTGGTGTAGGAACTGCACTTCCTATCTGTACCACTGGACAACAGCAATAAAAATACTCTGTACTACTTTCTTTTTGATTTTCCATAGATTCTAAACAAACAACACAAAATGTTGAAAAGGCACAAACCTTTGAACAATTTTGGATTACTGAAAACACCATGGAAAATGTACAATACAAGGTGGGGCCATACAATTGAATAAGGCCCTGAATTTGAAAACCGATCAATATGGTGTTCTTTCCCATTCAACGGTTAGGATTTGTCTAATTGGCATGCCACGTGTAAGAATTGTGGTTCAGGAACTGCATTTCCTATCTGTACCACTGGACAACAGCAATAAAAATACTCTGTACTTCTTTCTTTTTTATTTCCTATGTTCAAGCAATTTGCATAGAGTCCTCATAAATCCTTCTGTTTTCTTTTTCTTTTATTTTATTCCAATTTCTACGTAGTCAAACACAGCATAATTAATTATTATTATGATACACTGCATGATTTACTCATTCTAATAGCCTTTTTCCTCAACCCCAACTCCCATGCCCTGCCTTCATTTTCATGTGCAATGTTTAGGCACTTGCCATGGAGATTGTGAGATCAAGAAGAGCTGTAAACCGGCTTCACGAGAACAAGGCACAACTTAATTCAATCTCAATGCATCTTGGAGAAAGTGTCGGTATGAGAATTTAAGTTGGGAACTCATATATTTACTCATGCAAACGTTTGGTTGATTTAAATTTATATCTTCATTATAAAATCCAATAGAAATGAGTCATCTATAACTGGGCCCCCCATAATTTTTGCAATGCCCCAATTTGCCTTAACAAATTTGAGTCATTTGACTATAGTACATCATTGAATGACCAGTTTCCATTCAGCCTAACATACCCCAGAACTGACTAGGATAACATATGTTCTTATCATATTTCACAAAACAATATGGCTTTTGTTGGAAAGCCAGATGACAAGGTAAATCTGTTTCTTTAAAAGAAAAAATGGATAGCTTCCCTTCTAACAGAAATGATTCTGACACAACTCTATGTACAGAAAATCCTTTGCCCCCAAACCAACCCTCTCCCAAGAAAAAAAAAATAACCTTTACATTAATTTGGACTTTTTGATCTAAGATTTTTCAAAGACCTATTTTGTTACTCAGCAAAAATTCATTTAGGTTGAACCTTACATGTGACTGAGGGCCCTAGGGGTCTACCTGTTCACAAAAGTTAGCCCCATCTAATTTGCCATGTGGTAGATTTTTAAGGCTATTTAGTAAAGTCTTACTAAACTGACCATGTAAAAGTAACTGTCCCTCATTGGTTTTTTTCCCTGGTGTGTATGTACGCATGTGTGTGTGTGCCAACCCAAGACAAATCTGTACACCAATCCAATTGAAGCCCAAAGGCCGAAGATTGAATATATTAGGATGGCTCATGAGAAAAAAAAATGGCAGAACATAAAACCTGGTTTAGAGGCAATAGGGATGATGCTCCATCTGGTGTGATCTGGTACAACCGCTTATCCCAAATGCTCGAGCTGTTAAGTAAGGGCAAAAACCATGTATATCAAAATGATCATCTCATATTCTCATGACTACGGTGATCGTTGAATACTCCAAAAAAGATGGTTCACAATTTCACATACAGTGAGAGACCAAACATCAGCTCAGACTGTTTAATTTCTGGTCCATTATTTGTATTATTGTCTCCATTAACTTAACCTAGGATTTATCTATCAACAACCTAGACACAGAGCATTGCGAAGTGGAGTACTCAAATGCTGAAACTACTGGTTGAGAGTTGAGACATTGGGTTTAGACATCGGAAGAGCTGCATGACAGAGGACTGATAACCATATAAGTTATGTACCAGATTATAATCAATAGGAACAAGGCAAGGTGGGTCTTAGGTTTTACCCATCCCATTACCATTCCTACCTTATGGGAACACAGATGTATCTGCAGTCTGCCACCGTACTGTGAGATTTAATGGAGCCTTTGATTTTGTTAACTTGAGTGATTGTGAGTTATGCTATGATTTCAATTAAGTGCAATGGCAAAACAAGTTTTTTGTGTTCAACCCCATTTCATCTGGAAAGGACATCCTTGAGTTTAGTTTCATGCCATAAACTGACCAAATGGCTGGCCATTTAACCCTACAAATAAACTCAATCCTCATTTTCCTTACTGCATCCCAACTTTCGATGAACCTATGGATTCACAGTTTTTTCTGGACATTTTGGGGTGAATCATATAGATTTTCTCATATTAAAATATGGGCTTTGTTGATAGGTTTTGGAAACCTGGCCTCTTGCTTAAATTTGTAAACCTTCATACTAGAAAACATTTTGTTTACTTAACCTCAGATGCCAAACTCTGTGAAACCTGGAAGAAATGGAGGGTGCCTAGAGTGTTGCAAAGGAGAGAGAGAGAGAGAGCAGGTTTTTTTTTTTTTTTTTTGGGGGGGGGGGGGGTTGCATACCACATACTCTCAGCATCCCACAGATAGATTGTGAAGTTTGACAAATCTAATTTTTTAAGGAGAGTGTGTTATTGCGTTGATTATTTAATAATTTTTTGCTTTCTTTTCTACAGTACCCTTGATAGTTTATTAGTTTTAGCACTGTTTACTTTGAATTCTTCTTCCTCCCTCTTTTAATGCATCTTTTTCTCCCCTCTTTTAATGCGTTAAGCATGCTAACTGCTAAGGATTGTGTGGGAAAATTAGAACATATTGAACCATTTAATGTTGTATGGACAAAAAAAATTGGGACACAGAAAAACTCCAAAAAAATAGTTTTTGTGGGATGGAGGGAGTGGGAGTATTTGCACCAGAGCTAAAACTACCTATTCCAGCAAAACATGACTCCATAGCACCCACTTAAAAAAGACCACCGTATCTAAGGTATTTGACTCCAAATCTACTCCTTGAAGAGCAGAAGTTGATCTCTGATGTGGGCCTGGACCTTCTTGATATTCCACATAAGAATTCGTGCCTTGGAATCAAGCACAAATGACCTCCTTTTCAGGTCTTAGTAGGGTCCAAGCTCCTATCAAGAGTTGACAAAGACTGGTCAGTAGGGCCATTCAAGCTAGAAAGAGCACATAGAATCCATCGTCCTTTCCAAAATTAAAACTGAAGTTGGGGAAGGATACAAGCCTGGTAGTATAGATGTGGAGCGCAGTTCTAGTACCCCAATTTTCGCCATGTGGCATGCCAAGTAAGCAAATTCAAAACGTTGAATGGTTAAGACGGCTCCATGTCTAATTTGGGGCCCTATTTCAATCTTATGGCCCTCCTTATTTTGCACATTTCCCCCTATATTTTCAACAGTTTGGAATTAAATTTGGGCTCCACCTGATCTGCCATGTGTCAGATAGTACCACTGGTACTGTAATGGGTTGCTGTCCTGCCAAGCCTACACCCACACCTGTGAAAAGTTACCTTACTTCGCATCCACACTATCGTTATCTCCAGAAGTTCATACAGTTATAATGCTTATCAAATATCAAGTCACTAAATCTAGTACCAGAAACTGCCTGTAGCTTCATTTTTGTTTTTTGAATCATTGGGACCTGGATTTTTCTTCTAATTAGCTTATTTTTTTGTTCTCTCCCCTTCCATATTTCCTGAAAACTTATTTTACTGCTTGGATTCTTCATTAATCGAATAAATGATTTCCAGCACTGGTAGCCTTCCTATTATAGATGACCCTAACACTCCTACCACTTTACCCCCATTCTCTGTATGATCATCTGCATCTGCCTTCATCTTAGTAGCAGTATCCATGTCTATTTAACTTGTTACCTGCCTCCTTAATCACCTCTTTTTTGTCAAGTGCCATGTTACACCATTATCTGCCAGACACTCATCAGATACCAGTAGCACAGATTATATTCTCTCTCTCTCAATAAAAAAAAAATTAAAAAAAAAATTATATATATATATATATATATTGTTTTCAATTCTTAATTTTCTTTAGACGCTAACAATTTCTGGGTTTGAAAAATGGAACTCAGTTTCCTTTGTGGGCATAGGTTGGAAAACATTCTCCCACCTAACCTATTTTATGCCAGAATAAATAACTGTTTATGTTAACTATGCAGTACTATCACCCTATTGAAATTGGGTTCTTTCGTGTTCTTGTGAAATTCTTGATAGATTATGTTACATTTCTTGGTTGAATTGTAGCAATCGCTCGGACAGTCGGTCATTTATCCAAGAGTGCTGACGTCATGAAGCTTGTTAATAACCTCATGAAGGCTCCTGAAATGGCCATTACAATGCAAGAATTCAGCAAAGAAATGACCAAGGTAATTTTGTTTCTCTTCTCTTAATTTGCTTCAGTTTCTTCAGCACCGATCCTCCTTTTGTTTATTCAGAAGTGTTACATCCTAACCACAAATTCGTTCTTTTTCATCCTTAATATTGCATACTAATGCCTTAGCTTCCTCCCATCTCCCAACCCATTCATATTTAAAGAATGACTAGCCATGCAAGTGCTCAGAGGATCAAGTGACACTGAGCCCTGTATCCTGGCAACAGCAAATAACATACAGTTGTACCTCTTATATGGATCAAAGGTATAATTCATTTAGCATTTATTTAAGGGTTTTATTTGCCCTTATCACTCATAGGTTAAGAATTCCCCATTTGAGGAAAGGGGAGTGACATTTCATGGCATGTAGTACAGTGCTAGTACATGAATCTTGGTTGTTTGGACCATTTATTGTGTGCTTGGAGCTAACTGCTGGTCTACGTATGGCTTACAGGCTGGTGTAATTGAAGAGATGGTTAATGATGCTGTTGACACAGCTTTAGATTCAGAAGATATAGAGGAAGAGACTGAAGAAGAAGTTGATAAGGTTTTGACTGAAATAGCTGGTGAAACTGCAGCACAGCTCCCAGAAGCAACCAGGAGGGAGAGAATTAAACAACCTGCACAGACAGCAAAAGCTGCACAGGAGGTATATACAATGCAACTTTACTGCAACTTTCTTTTCAGTAAACTTTTTCCCTGATTGCTCGAGACTTACAAGAGAACACTGATTACTCGGGACTTGCAAAAGAACAAATTAATTGTGTGAATTTTGCAGGAAGAAGCAATTGCTGAGGGTGTTGATGATGAGGAAGAATTAGAAGAGATAAGGGCACGGCTTGCCAAAGTTAGGTCATAATATGTTCATTTCCTCTCTTTTCCTCTTCCTTTAATTTGGAAAATGTGTGTGTATCATATGAAATTGGGTTCAGCGTGTTCTCACAGAAAGTTGATGCCTGGGTTATAGTCCGATCTGAAGAACAAAAAAATATATAATGATGTCCTCGTCATAACCAGATTTATTATAGATCCAGTAATTATTTGGCTGTTTGTGCTTCAATTTTCCTTCCATGGGGACCCATTCTAGTTTTCACTCACCTAGAGATTGGGATTTCTTGAGAAGCGAACAGTTCCAGTATTCTTAACCTTTCATAATGCATGAGTTCATTTGCTGAAGGGGTATTAAATTACTAATGCATGATCTAGTTCCCACCTAGGTCTAGATGTATGTGGTTTAGGACATCTTGCTGCAGGCAATTTGATTGCTCCAACCTCAATCAGGATGTGAAGACTGCCCTTGGCAGGTTTTGGTTTTTCTCTTTCTTTGGGGAGGAGAGGGGGGGGGGGGTTTGGGTGGTGGGAAGGGAATGAAAGCTTTTTTAACAATAGGAGAGAAGATATACTTTACATCCTCGCAGGTCTATTTTGGACATTGAAGATAATGCAAAGGGAAACAAAGCATTCATGATCTGTGCTTGCAGGATATCTGGTAGTTGTTTTAGTCAACCAACCTATTGCATTCTTCAGGACCACACAGATCACAACCACTGCAAAACTGAAGGGTCGCAGGATGAGGAATGATTGTTCTGATATGGTTCAAATTTTGTTGTTCCAACAGTTTCAAAATTTTCTCCCACCTCAACCTTTTCCCTTGGGGTTGGTGAGTTAATGTTATGATGTGTGGACGAGTTTACTTTCTTTAATGCTCTGGGATGCAGGAAACCATTCATAACAACTTCCATATTTCAACCAAAATCTGTTGCAAATTTGCTGTTCTAGATGCTTTTTAGTATGGTTTAATTCTACCATTTTGCCATTGTAGTCATTTCCTTTTCACAAATTCATAGTTTATAATTCCAACCAGTTGCAGAATTGTGGAAAAGATTTTAGTAGATTCCTAATGTCTTGATTCTTGACAGAATCAGGTTTGTAATGGGTTCATAGAGGAACCATATGGATATGATCAATCATTCTATAGTTGGCAGGGGATTTGAATAGAACTCCTTTGGCTTTCCTGGATTGAGACTATCAGTTTTGTTTTCCGAAGGGCCTCGCATCACCTAAATATGAAATTTATTTTGGGTGAAAACCAAATTATGAATTAGAACACCTTCTCTCTTTTAACCAACCAGTCATGATTTTGAGATGAGTTCCTTTTAAAGTTATCATGTGTTGAATTACTGTAAAATTCCAAGTGGCCCCAGCTTAGCTCTTGTAGGATCGCACCGAGGCATTTCACGTGTCAGGGACACTGTTTTCCTCGTTGGATTGATCCAGGGTTTTACCGTATTAGAGTAGATCCGGTAGTGGCTTGACTAACCAATATCCTGGGTTAGTATCAGGAACACTCCTTTAGGCCAAATGTCTACTTGAAGATAAAATAAAAATAAAGTCTCATCGATTTCTTGATTCAGTTTGAGTTATTTTGTAGAGTTGAAGAAACAGAGAAGAACTGAGGAAAAATAAACTACACGTTTTTGTGGGAAAAAGCTCCGGATATCTGGTTAGTCTCTGGTTGTTTTTCATTTTTATTTCTTTGATTGAATGTAACTGTAACTAGATTTCGTTCTTTTTCATTTTCTGTAATGAAGCACATTGCATGGCAAGATGAACAAGATCTTTTTTCGTTTGTTTTCTTCTTCTGTTCTTTCTATTAATTTCTTATAGTCAATTTAGATTTCTTTTTGTTCTCGCTAACTTTAGTGAGAAAATGTTTTGGGGAGTTCCTAGGATGCCTGAGATACTCTCTGTTCAATGGAAATTACCTGAGATCCTGCTTCCCCAAGAAAAACCTCATGTCAAGTAAGCTCTCATCTTCTCCTCTTGTGTGTTTTTACAAATATTTGTCCCTTTCAGTCGAGGCGGCCAGCCTTCCTCTTTCTTTAAACTTTATAGAACGCCGCATCATAGGTACGAAGTAGAAACGGAGGTCAGGATTGGCAATTATAGGCATTTTTTCATGGTATGCTGTCAACTTCAAGTTTTTATTACTTATATACCATGGAAAAATGCCTATAGTTGCTAATCCCGACATCCTTCTGCTTTATACCTATGATGCGCCATTCTGTAAAGTTTAAACAAAAAGGAATTAAGGCCGGCCGGCTTGGCTGGAAGGGACGAATAGTTGAAAAAACACATAGGAGGAGAAGATGAGAGCTTACTTGACATGAGATTTTTCTTGGTGAAGCAGGATCTCAGGTAATTTCCATTGAACAGAGAGTATCTGAGGCATCGTAGGAACTCCCCAAAACATTTTCTCACTAAAATTAGCGGAAACAAAAAGAAATCTAAATTGACTATAAGAAATTAATAGAAAGAACAGAAGAAGAAAACAAACAAAAAATGATCTTGTTCATCTTGCCATGCAATGCGCTTCATTACAGAAAATGAAAAAGTAAGAACGAAATCTAGTTACAGTTACATTCAATCAAAGAAATAAAAAAGGAAAACAAACAGAGACTAACCAGATATGCGGAGCTTTTTTCCACAAAAGCGAGTAGTGCATTTTTCCTCAGTTCTTCTCCGTTTATTCGACTCTACAAAATAACTCAAATCGAATCAAGAAATCTATTAGACTTTAATTTTATTTTATCTTCAAGTACACACTTGGCCTAAAGGAGTGTTCCTATTACTAACCCAGGATATTGGTTAGTCAAGTCACTACTGGGCCCACTCTAATACGGTAAAACCTTGGATCAATCCAACGAGGAAAACAGTGTCCCTGACATGTGGAATGCCTTGGTGTGATCCTAGAAGATTCCAATCCAAGTTCATTAATTCGACCGATGATTCTCTTGTCATGAATAGAGAAAGCAGATTCATCCCAGCAAGATGTACATCTAGACAAAATAACTTTTGGTGCACAAAAATCAAAAGCTGAGTCAAAAGCAAAATATTCGACAACTTGCAAGATTCCTCCGCAAATTAAGGAGATTGAACCAAACAGTACCGGTGGAATTCACGGGAAGCCTCTAGGCTCTTTCTGCCTATAAAAGAGAAATCATCTCTTTGAGTTAGGGGTCAGCAAGCAGAACAAGACGTTAGCTTTAATTTTATTTTATCTTCAAGAAGTAGATCGGGAGTTCGAACATCAAGTTTGTATTTTATATCTTCCATCAAGGTTCACCATGTCTTGTAAGTCCTTTCCTATACGAAGCCTTTCGTCAAGTCCTTTTTTATGTTCTTAGGATCAAGTTTCATTGTATATCCAAGTTTCTTCTGTAACAAGCATCTAGTTTCATCGAGTTTGTGATCAAGTCTCTGTATCAAGTTAATAATTTAATATCAAGTTTTCAAGTTCATGTTATTATTCGAATCATTAAGATCACGACAGAATGTTAGATCTCCTCCGAGAAACATAACCAATAGAGGCTAGAACTCTTGTGCTTAATCATACATTTCTTCTAAGGAATTGTTAGAGCCTGCCTACGCACACAATAATCAAAGTGTCTTGCATTTTGAACACTGAGCACATTCACGGTTTAATTTCACTGGTATCACCGATAAGTGTGTGTGTGTGTGTATATATATATATCATACAAAAGACTAAAAATATCCCAAAGCCAAAATTGTCTCCCTCCCTCCTTAAAAACCAAGTTATTAAAACCTCACGATAAGACCAGATTTCTACTTTTTCCTCTTGCTCTTTGGTGTTTTGTAGTCGTTGATAAAGACCCCTGATTTTCAACTCCTGTGTGTATTTGCAATAACATGCTCGATAGAAACCACAAAGAAACAAAAATTATGAAATAACAGAATTTTTATCACCTCCAATTCGTTGCCCGCTCCAATTCCCTCCAATCCCTCACATAGGAGCAGAAATGACCACCCTACCCCACCTTGGGCAGTGTGTTCGGGCAGGGGATAAGGTGGTCATTTCCACTCCCATGTGAGGAATTGGAGGGAATTGAAGCGGGCAGGAATTGGAAGTGATAACAAGGAGGCCCACCCTGCATCTCCAGTGCTTGGGTTCAAACTACTAACATTGATTATTATTGGCCCTTCTCCAATCCGTTACAATTTCTCTTTTACAAAACACACAATCTAGGCACCGTTTGACAATGTTAGTAGTGTTTCTGTTTTGTTTTTTACTAAAAACATATTTTGGTGTTATTGTTACCAGAATAATGTTACTGGCTCCCTGAAAGGTGTTTGATAAACCTGTTCTAGAAACGTATCCAGAACACTATTAATACTGAAAGGTGTTTGATAAAACCTGTTTCTGTAACAGTTTTGTATTGATTAATATAAATTACAAAATTGCCATTTTTACTAAAATACATATAAAGTCATGGATGGTAGGACATTCAAAATTATTTTTAATAAAAATATTTAAAAAAAGGTCTTGGTGGATTCGAACCACCATCCCCTTGGAACATGGTTGAGACATCCTCATGTTCCAGGTGCTCTACCAATTTGAGCTAAAGACTCAACAAGTAAAGTTTGAAATTTACAAGTAACCATGAGACCATGCCACAAACCATGCTTCAATGATAATACTAAATACAATCAACCATTTCATTCTGCATGTCAAACAAAGTCAGAATACACAAATAAAAGAAAAGAAAAGAAAAAAAGATCACAAAGCAAACATTAATAGATCACAAGTGGTAATCCAATGGAAGCAATAGAATTTCATCAACACTTATCCAAATTAATTAGCTGTGTTGTAGTAAATTAATATCATGACTCAACATTATGTATGTAATCCAGTGATCCACCATGATGACTCAACATATGGATAACAGACAGAAATATTGACAGTGGAAAAAGAACAGCGGGAGAAGAAAAAAGAGAAGAGATGGTGATCAGATGTGGAGAAGCTTGTGGTGAGTCTTTTTTGAAACTTTGAATGGGGAGAGCTTAGGTGTTCAACAGTCCAAAGAAAGAGCAAAGATTGTAGAATCTTTTGCAAAGGATAGAATGAAACAAGTTCCATATCAAAATCCTCAACTTTTTGTAATAGGCTTTGCAAAAGATGAACATGTAGTTAGTGAAACTCAAGATGCAACACCAAAATCATAACAGGAATTGACAGCAAACCTTCCAGCAGAAACCTTCTTCAGCCTCAGCAACACCAAAATATGGTTCTCATTTCTCAAAGTGGGTGGAGGAGGTCCCAATGCTTTGTGAATCACAGTGACACAATCCAGTCCCAAGTGCAAATGGCAGGTTTCATCAAGCCACAAACATTGACCAAATTCTTTTTATAAACCTATACAAGCAGTGGTGGAAAATGGACAAAGCCTGTCCTAGACAGCCTTAAAAGTAAAAACTAACAACATTACCTTCTAGTGGATAAAAGCAAGCAAGTGATTGCCATTTTGGAAACAGCAGATAATTTGAACAACAACAACTACAGATCCATACAAACAATTTGGAGGAAGAAACTTTAACCAAGGAGAGAACAAGGTTGATGCACACAATTAAGTGACAGTTAACACAAGCTGAGCAAAGAGTCATACAGTGCAAAAGCTCTGGCATTTAATTGGTACAAACTCTACAAAAAGGTACAACCAAATTCTCATGCACAGCAATCTGTCACAGTGAATTATTGATAATTAGTATTAGAAAGAACCACAACTTCCTCACCTTTATAGTAATGTACTCTTCAAAGGACTCTGTATACTTTCCATAGAGCTGTTGGGCATAATCATGAGGGGGCTTCTGAGTGGCCACTTGCTAGCCTGGCAGAAGGAAGGAAGGAGTGGGTTTAGAGTTTACTAACCTTGTTATTAGAGAATGATCAAATTTATGATTGATAGGTTGGACAATTAGAGCACCATCTACTCCTGCTTCTCCCATGCACTGCAGTAGCAAGCAAAGGAAAATCAATGACCACATAAATATCACTTTTGTGCTCTTCAACTAAATATACAGTAATACCCTGCCCCCAATTGGTTATAATGATATCTTATTGATGAGGGAATATAATAGGAGAGAGAACAAAACACCAGCCATAAAGTGAGGCCAAGATATGTCAAACTTGCACCTTAGGCCAGTTAGGCATTTCTTTTCCATTCATTCCACTCTTTGCAAACACATCTGCCAAAACAGTGATTTAGCTAGTATAGATCCCCTCCCTTTCTTTTTGTAGGCCCCATAGGAACAAACTTGCACCTTAGGCCAGTTAGGCATTTCTTTTCCATTCATTCCACTCTTTGCAAACACATCTGCCAAAACAGTGATTTAGCTAGTATAGATCCCCTCCCTTTCTTTTTGTAGGCCCCATAGGAACAAAAGCACTGCATCAAATATTGGATGGTAGTTGAGGTCGGGACTCAACCCTTGGTCCTAAGTACATTCCTCCAGATTTACCAAGATTACATGTAACATTAATGAAATCAAATGGATAATGAAATTAATGGTATCTCAATATAGAAGATATAGAATTATCCAACTTGCAATATCCTACTGCATAATTCTTTTACAACTATCCAAAATAATAATGAACCAAAAGAGTCGAGTCAAGGATGTGCAGCAAATCTAATTTCCTCTAGTTTAAAGTAACCACCACACATTTTGTACAATGAAAGTGAATTAGCTATCCCTAGTGTGCAAGCAAGGACAAAATCAATTCACATCTCTTAATGAATTTCTATGATATAGCAGATGTTGAAAATCGTTTCTTTAAAGACCCCAAAAGTCGAGGACTAAAATTAAATTGAATTAAACCTTATCAGTGACAGAGAATGGACAAAATTCAAAATTTATGTTATACACTCAGTAAATGCAATTGTCACTCTATAATACAGATATGACCAAAAAGGAAGAGCTGTTGCAAGGACAAATCACAATGATCTCAAAAATGAGTTGGTAGAAGTAGAAGCAATCAGAAGCAGACTCAATGACCTCATTTAAGAGTTCATGTACTAAAATACAATCACAGGTGAATCCACTAAATTGATCTCCAACTCAGTTCACCAGAATTGAAAATGGAAAACAACTCAAAGTGTATTTCCAAAACCAAACAAATTTGAAATTATTTTGTAAATTAGAATTTGGAACACAAACTTCATTACTTCCTTGAAGCAATGGAATTTATTCTACATCTTCAGATACCAGACAGTTTAAAGTGGGGGGAAGAAAATTAGACAAGGAAACAAACGCCAATAAAAATAAGACGAGGAAATGCTTATAAGAGAGAGCCGCACGCACCTTAAGCAAGAAATCAACGCTTCCTGGTAATGACGGTTCTTGGCCTGGGAAATAAGGGTATTTGTCAGCAGCCTACCCAGAAAGAGAAACAAAAATGGTGAAAACAAGAACGAGACAAATAAAATTAAGCAGAGCTGGGGTTTCTTCAAATTTGGGTATTTTCACCTCTTAAGGGGAAGCCCAGACGTGCAAATGAGAATTGATGATTTTGGGATGAAAAACCCTCTGAGACCCAACCATCGCCATCTTCGTAGCAGAGCTTCGAAATCTGAGTTTCACCGTGGAAGGTTTCGGACGTTAATAAAAATGGAAATGGGAGGTCCAAACCGATGAAAGCAGAGATTGTTTTAGGTTTATTAGTGCCGCCATGAGTCCATGGCTGCCAGGTCTCCTACCATTTAAGGGATTTCGAAGATGCAGAGATTAGGGATTGTGCAGTGAAAAGAAGAAGAAGAAGAAGAAGCAGAAGAAAGCAATAGAACTAACCCTAGATGGCGACGACGAGTTGCAGGCTGTAGGAGATCTCGAGCGGGCGAGCTTGAGGTTGGAGAAATCAGCACTGGCGATGACGAGTTGCAGGTTCTTTGTCTCCTTCCCCGTATTTCCCTATGGAGGTTGAGAGAGGAGAGGTTTAGGGAAGGGTCGAGCGAGAGTTGAGGGAGAGGAGACCTTTCTTCGGCTCCCTTTATGTAAAACACGGGTAACACTTTGGATTTGTAACCACAAAGTGGTAATAACGACAAATAGTTGTTATGTCAAAAACGTTATTTTAAACATAAATTGTTATAAATTTTGATTTTTGTTATAAAAAATAATTGAAACAAACCGGATTTATCAAACGGTTTTTTTGTTTCATTTGTATTCTGATAACGTTACTGGCAAAAAAACACTAAAAATATAACATCGTCAAACGGTGCCTAAATCGTCTTGCAAATGTTGTGGTAACTTAACTTTTGTCTCCATAATTGAGAGGGTATGAATCTTTAAAGACCACACCATCCTCCAATGAGATTTCCGATAAAACAAAATTCACAGTGTCCTTTTTAATAGTATCCCAACATTTCTAATAAAAACATTGCTGGTATCCCATCATGACCTGGTGCTTTATAACCCCAATTCTAAAAACAACATTTGTTAGATCAATGCTAAGTTTTCAGCATTAAAGACCACAAGAGTAAATAAACTCTCAATAAAAGCAAGGCCAAGTGGATTTGAAGTTATACTCACATCTTGATTTTTTCATCCAAAAGATTTCTTTTGCTGCTAACGATCATGATAAATAATGAATAACATCATTAATACTACTTAACACCTCAGGAGAAGGCTCAATAGATTCAAGATAATTGAGTTGATCATACAACCTACACTTAAAATTTCTAATATTCCCAAAAACTTTGTGATTCCATTTACTTACTTAACAATCTCATAATACCATTACAATTATCAATGAAAAATCTTTAAGAAGGGGGTGTTTAAATCATGTTGCTTGAAAATGAAATAATTTTATAAAAGAAACTACTGATAGTTTAGTATGCAATTGATATACATGAAAAATACACTTATACAGGTGTTAATACGTCCACAAGGTTCTTCCAACAATACACAGCCGTGTGGGTCACCCTTCATTAATACATTCAAGACATTATGTCTTCCAATTTCTTCTCAAGACGACCCAGCATGACCAACCTTACACAGTCGGCTGTGACAACCGACTATCCACTCAGCCGGATCATAATACAAACCGACCCGGACTATATAAGAACAGTGTCTGACAGAGGTAGGTATTCACATTTATTACTTTTACCGTTTCTCACTCATACTGATAGTTGCCCGGTTCTAACTTAATCATCGGAGTTACCTAGGATTAACCCCGGGTCGATCCGAACATTCTCTATTTATTTTGCAGGTCTTCCACCTCAGCTCAGACAAAAAACAACGGCAACAGCAATAAAAGCAGATTGTGATCTAAACCAAAGGAAGGTAAAACTGAAACCAAAACATGCATATACAAAGAGAACAAATAAATATGGGCCCGCACACCTTAATAGCATATTAATACAAAAGTATTTACAATATCAAATAAAACCCTAGTTGAATGAACATTGAGTTGTGGAACCTTACCTCTAATCATTTCATCAGGTCATAGTTAAAAGAAAATGTATTGACAAAGAAGATAAGAAGTTATGAATTTTAGTCCAAAAAGGACATCTATCAGAAGGCAAAGGAAGAAACATACAACCCAATTAAACATCAAAACAAGCTCAAATGCACATAAATAATATTAAAGTTAGTAGTCATCAGACACATAGGTATTCACCAAAAAAAAAATATTAAAGTTAGTAGTCATCAGACATCATAAACGAATTTTTATCCTCTCAAGTGTGGCCCAGTGCACTACACTTGAGCCATCCAAAGGTGACCATGAGATTGAGAGGATGAACATTGAAGGTGCACTGCCCAGTGCATCGTTGGATGCACAAGTGAGGCGAGAGGATAAAGATCCCACCATAAACCACCACTAAAACCCTTAGAGCCAGAGCCAGAGCCTGAGATAAAATCCACTGTCACAACAGATCTAAGAGATTTAGGAAGAGCAAAATCAAGATTGCCCACTAAAACCTTCAAAGCTAATTTTGGGTTTCCATTAATCATTTCTTTTATTCGTTCCATTTCACAAGAAGCTCAAGCGAAACACAGAATTAGTCCATGTTACACTGCAAAGAAGATTGACTTTTTGCATGAAAAGCAACGGAAATATCTAAGAAAACTAAAGGAAAATATAAAGACCTAGACAGCATATTGGATAACTCTGTATGGGGAAACTGTCTATTCAAATTCAAATTTCAGAATACATTAATATTCAGAGCAGAAAAAAAAATAATTCCAAGTAGAACCTAAAGCAGCAAATTTTTAAACAATTTGATTGCATCATATTTCTAGCCTTTCCTCATCCCTGAAGAGAAAAAAAAAAAACTACGAACTATGTGGGAGTGTTTATCCACACGTTCTCCAGGGAGCAGGGAACACCCGGGGCGCTGCCTGCCGTTGGGCTGTGCCACACACAACCCTAGGCGTGCATCGAGATGTGTGCGGCACAGCTCAACCGCTGGATGCCCCTGGCAACACCTTGGGTGAATACCTCCTTGGAGACGAGCTAAATTCACTCTCTCTTCTTTTACCATGTGAGTTTTTATTGATAAAATCGTTTTTCATGTCGTGATTGATGTGACCTGAAAGATTTCTCTCACATTACTATTGGTCAAACAATGGTCCAGGGATCAAACCATGATTCCCTAAGGAGACCAAGATATTTGTCCTCAGGGTTTTGCACGCCCTGGGTTAGCCCATGGTGTCCCATGGGTGCCCTATTGAATTTTTAGGGCTTCCCATGGTCGCCCATGGGAACCCTGGTGCATCCCTGTTAGGGTTTCTCCTTCCCTCATGTGTCCCATAAAATTTATTATCACAGTAGGGACGAAGAAACTCATCCCTAGTCCATCACATGGCAAGGGGGATCCATCCCTAACTCGAATGCGCAGCGGAAAAGGTCGATTCGAGCATCCCATGAACATTAAATAATTAAAACAAAAAGAAATTATTCAAGAACTGCTAACCTGGTGAGCCTCAAGTGTTGCTCCTCCAATAAATAGTGGTTCTTCCTCCAAGAAGCACTTCGAGTAGACAGATCTGAACCTCAACCGGTGCGACCAAGGTTCTCCAAGCCAATCCCAACGTATCTCGAACTGGATCTGGGTTTCTAAAACCCTAGCTCTCAAGAACTAGAGAGCAAGAAGAAGAAACACAAGAGAGAGAGAAGGGGAAGCCAAAAACGTGGAGAGGGGGTAGCTTTGAAAAACGTGGAAGCCTAGTCTCTCCCACGTTTTGGTCTCCTTTTAAATAAATAAAAAATATTAAATTAAATACTAATAGGATTTAATATAATCACAGTGAGAGTCTAACTCTCTCTCTCCTGATATATCTCTTGATTGGCTCTTTCTGTCTATCTCAAAGTCCTTTACTAGGTGAAGAAGCAGAATCTAATAGGGAATGTGTTAATTAGCTACTTTATTTAATTATTAATGGATAATTACAATTAACACCAAAATCATTAATTAAATAAAAAACCAATTAAATTAGCAAATTCCAAATAACTCCCTATATGATAACTATTTATCATAAACAACCCCCCCACTAATCAACACCATCATTATGGAATCTAGGGCATGTACACATGTACTGCCAAACCCCAATCCATAGTACATGTCCATATAAGAGCGTCTGTGCATCTGATCGGGTCCCGCAAAACTCAATAAAATACTTTGTTCAAATAATTATAAATAATGTATCATTTTATGTAAAATAGATTTTTGCAAAACCATTTCCAAAACGACCTGGATCCAGTTCGATCCGACCATGCCTGAGCAGTCTCTATCTTGGTGTTCCCCAATCGGGCGATGGTGACCGTGTTGGATAACTCCTTCACTCACAAAGTGTTCACGCATTCCCGAACACCGGCTTTGACTCGCTTGAGTCTCAGTCATTGATGAACCAAAGAATGCGATCACACTTTGCAGTGGCAGGGTTCCCTCAGGCACAGGGTGTCGGTGACACATGTCTATCCCTTCCTACATCTAGTAGTAATACATGAAGGAATCGACAAAGTAGATTCTTCGCCAATGTACACATCAAACATGTGAGCACTCGCATTCATACCCTGACATCACATGTCTAGGCATACCCAATGCGACGACCATATGATAAGGGTGCCCAGCCCAAACCCTAGTCGTGACTACCATTTTAAGTAAAACTGAGGGACACATAATGCTCAAAAAGTTTATATCGCATGTGACAATATCAAACTAAAATGTATAAATGTTCAATACAAAGGTGGACCGGGTTGAACCGGACCGAATCGGGTTTGATGGACACACACTTGTCCAACAATCTCTCACTTGTACATTAAAATCAATTCCCCATACATTTTAAACCCATGCCCTCCATGTGTTTCTCAAATACACCTGGTGACAAACCCTTTGTCATGGCATCAGACACATTTTCAGTTGTGTCTACTTTGGAGATACTCACGTCACCCTACTGGATAATCTCTTTGATGAGGTGATACTTCCGCTGCACGTGCTTGTTCCTCTGATGAGCCCTAGGCTCCTTAGCTAGTGCAATGGCCCCTCTGTTGTCACATAACAGGGGAATAGGGCCCTTGACAAGATCAGGGACTACCTCCAAATCTGATAGGAATTTCCTCAACCAAACACCTTCTTTTGCTGCATCACAAGCTGCAAGGTATTCTGTTTCGGTAGTAGAATCGGCTGTAGCCTTTTGTTTCACACTCTGCCACACAATGGCACCTCCACCCATTAGATATACTATCCCGGACGTGGATTTTCTGTCATCCTTGTCAGTTTGGAAATCCGAATCTGTGTATCCCAATACTGACAACTGATCAGATCCAAAAATCAAGAAATATTCCTTAGTCCTTCTCAAGTACTTGAGGATATTCTTGACAACACTCCAATGCTCGCGTCCAGGGTTAGATTGATAACGACTTACCATGCCTACTGCATAGCAAATATCCGGCCTCGTACACAACATTGCGTACATTAGACTCCCTACTGCTAAGGCATAGGGAATCATCTTCATCTCTTCAATGTTGGTCTGAGACTGAGGACATTGAGATCTGGAAAGACTGACTCCATGTTTGAAGGGAACACTTCCCCTCTTGAGGTTCTCCATACTAAATCTGGCCAGGACTTTGTCTATATAGGTAGCCTGTGACAAGCCTAGCATCCTTTTCTAGCGATCTCTTACGAGTTTGATCCCAAGAATATAGCTAGCTTCACCAAGGTCTTTCATCGAAAACATTGTGGATAACCACTGTTTTACTGATGAAAGAAAACCTATATCGTTATCAATCAGCAATATGTCATCTACGTATAAAATAAGAAAACACACTGCCCTCCCACTGATCTTCTTGTAAACGCATGGTTCATCCATGTTTTGATCAAAACCAAACGATTTGATTGATTGATCAAACCTGATGTTCCAGCTCCTGGAAGCCTGCTTCAGCCCATAAATAGACCTCTGCAATTTGCACACCTTTCTTTCTTCCTCCAAGGAAGAGAACCCCTCTGGCTGTTCCATGTAGATTTCCTCTTGAAGGAACCCATTTAGAAATGCAGTCTGCACATCCATCTGCCAGATCTCATAATCAAAGTGTGCGGCGATAGCCAATAAAATCCTGATGGGTTTCATCATCGCTACTGGTGAAAAGGTTTCCTCATAATCTATACCCTCTTTCTAGGTATAACCCTTTGCCACCAGTCTCGCTTTGAATCTCTCGACCTTTCCATCTGCGCCCTTCTTCCTCTTGAAGATTCATTTACATCCAATCGGCTTGACGCCAAGTGGTGGATCGACTAGAGTCCAGACCTTGTTGGAATGCACTGAATCGATTTCAGAGCGCATTGCTTCCAGCCACCTAGTGGCATCAACATCCTTTAGACCCTAAGAGTATGTCATCGGATCCTCATCCGATTCAACCGATACCATGTGGAACTCTTCCACTGTTTCCTCTTCGGTTAGAAGAGTAAGTCTGGTGGGTGGTCTAATAGTCCTCCCACTGCGTTGAGGTTCTTCAGGTGTTGGTATTTCAGTGGGTATGTCAATTGGTCTCACTTCAGGAAGTGACGTTTCTGAGCCATCTGATAGCTCCTTAATGACTACTGGTTCGGACCTCTGGGTCATCATTTCTTCCTCTAGAAATGTGACGTGTTTGCTTACAATGACCTTTTGGTCAACCGGGTCATAGAAATAATAGCCTATCGTGCCTTTGGGATAGCCTAAGAAATAGCATCTCAAAGTCCTGGATTCCAACTTATCTGTCTGTTGCTTTCGCACATGTGCTATGCAACCCCATACCCTAAGGTGTTGAATACTGGGCTTTCGCCCTTTCCACAACTCAAAGGGTGTCTTGGCTACAGACTTAGATGGAACTCTATTCAAGATATATATCGCCGTCTCTAAAGAGTACCCCCAGAAAGAAAGAGGCAGCTCACTATAAGTAAGCATCGTCCAGACCATATCCAATAGGGTCCGATTGCGTCGTTCGGATACATCATTTTGTTATGGTATACCTGGATTAGTTAGTTGACTAACTATCCCTTGTGATATGAGATGATCTTTAAATTCATCCGATAGATACTCCCCTCCACGATTTGATCGTAAGGACTTGACGCGTTTGTCGAGCTGTCTTTCGACCTCGGCTTGGAATTCTTTGAATTTATCAAAGGCTTTCGATTTCCTACGCATCAAGTATATGTAACCATATCTAGAGTAATCATCGATGAATGTGATAAAGTACTCATACCCATATTTTGCTTGTATGTTCATAGGTCCACACACGTCAGTATGTATCAACTCCAACAGATCTGTGGCTCTAGCACCTTTATTGCTAAAGGGTTTCTTGGTCATTTTGCCCTGAAGGCATGACTCACAAGTGGGGAATGGTTCCACCCTCAGACTCTCTAAGGGCCCATCCCTCACCAATCTACTGATTCGGTCCAAATTAATGTGACCTAATCTTAGATGCCACAGGTATGTTGAGTTCATTGGAGCTGCTTTCCATTTCAAATCAACATTTGAAACTACATTCGTTCTAATAGGGCAATCTAGGAAATACAAACCACTTTGCATATATCCGGATGCAACAAAAGAATTATTAAAACGAATAATTAACTTAGAATTAAAGGAAAAACTATATCCATCCAAAACAAGTTTTGAAACTGAAATTATCTTCCTCTTGAAAGAGGGTACATAATAGCAATCCTTTAAAACTAAACTAGCAGAACTAAATTTCAAAATAAAAGTTTCCACAGCCATCGCCATGGTCTCAGCTCCAATGCCCATCCGAAGACGCACCTCATTTCTTTCCAGGTTCCTTGTCTCCTTGAACCCCTGCAAATCATTGCAAATGTGAACAGTGGATCCACTATCCACCAACCAAGAATTGGTCGGTTCAAAAGACAAATTAGACTCATAAAGAACGTGAACATCACATGTACCTTCTTTAGCAGCCTCTGTTTCATCCGGCTTCTTGTCTTTCAAAGTTGTAAGGTAAGCACGATAGTTTCTTTTCCAGTGACCCTCCTTCTTGCAATAGAAGCACTTGCCTTTGCCTTTATTGCCAGACTTCCCACCCTTGGCTTTCAAGGTCTTACCCTTACTTCCCTTTTTCTTCTTCTTCCCGTTTGAAGAAGACTTTGCCTCAGTTGCATTGACCTCAGCCTTGTCCTTTTTCAAGGACGCTTCAGCCTCTACCAGTGCATTAGTAAGCTCGGTGAGCTCCATCTCCTTCTCGGACATCTTGTAGGACATCCTAAAAGGTACATAGGCAGAAGTGAGTGACGCTAAGATCACATCAGTCTTGTATCGCAGGCTGAAATCAGTCCCCATGGATTCTATTTTTTCAAACAGATTGATCATTTTCATTACATGATCCATCACTGGAGTCCCCAGGACATCTTGGAGTTATGGATTTGACTCACCGCATCGAGAATGTGCGTGTGTCAAGCTCTGTTGAATAATTCACAAGCTTATCCATTTTATCCCAGTGCGTATATCCTTGACTGAGTCTACAACTGACTTTTCCAACGATCCTAGGATATAGAGTGATGCCTTGGAATCCCTCATGAGGAACTCTTGCATCTCTTCATTTGCCTCAAAATCGTTCGGGTCGGGTTGAGGAGGAACTTGTTCATCTAGAACTGTGTACAGTCCTTCAACAGTCAGGAGCAACTTAATGCTCTGGTACCAATCGACATAGTTTATACCATTAAGTTTGTATTCGCTAATGAGTGTTAACAGGTTGGAATTAACGGTAGCCATCGTATATTAATCTACATATGCACAAGTAAATAACCACATGCTAATTAATGACCATTGAAAATAATAAATTGAGCACACACATCAATGGTCTTTCATGATTTGGGTTTCCCTCATAACCCAAAAGATGAATTGGATGCCTATAACCCTTGCATGCATAACTTACCCTGTCGGGAGTTATTATACACACCGTGGTAGTGTGGACTAAGCTGTCCGCCTCATGGGCTTCCAATATTTTTGGCCACCTGGGTGCCATGTCCAGATCCTTTCGGCTGACACACACCCAAGTCATGTACTTACCTATCGCATTAGTTAGAATCATGGAATCATGAAAGATGGCCTACTGTCGCAGTGCCCTCTCACTATCTATACCCTAACGTATCTCGATAGAGGTAAATATAGATAAATATGACAGTGGTCCTGGCAATGTCCTGTCGGCGTATGCGGGGTATATCACACAATCTCTACATTTATCTTCAATAGGAGGCCATGGACATGTCTATCGATTAAGACTAGTCCATATCATACATGTATTATGATTAAAGAGGGATTAAGCAACTCTCACATACATATCATGGATGGAATAAAATAACATAATTAATCAACATTAATTAAAAGTGATTATGGGATGACGACATTTTTATCAGAAACAATTAAAGAACCCTCCCAATAAAAATAAAACTAATAACTTTGGGTGCATTTATCATGCCATGGATGCTACGCCTCGATCATCTCCTCCGCTCGATCACGTCTTCAAAGTAGGTGACTTGCATCTCCATAAGCTTTGAGCGCCACATGTGGATCACCTTCCACATGCCCTGGGAGCCCTAACTCCTCTAAAATTACAATGGAAACCTAGAAAAAATTATATACACTTTCTTTTCCATAATAATAAAGAAATCTCGCATGGAGAAACCAACCCACCATTTGGGCTGCCCATGGGGTGGAGTACATTTGTTTATAAAAAAGAAAGGGGGAGAGAGAGAAAGAGAGAAAAGCATCACATCCACCCATAACCCCATGTATCACATACATAAACAATCCATCCATTTATTAGAATGTCATTCCCATAATCACATCATAATATAATTTTATGCATGGGCATTAAAGCAAGTGAACCAAAAATTAAAACATGGATTCCTTCAATTATTGAACCACCACATTGCATGTGATAACATGTATCCAAGCCCATAAAATTAAAATCGCATTTTAATTGCAAGTGGGTAAAGAGAGAATCTCTTCACCCATCATCATCCTCCAAAAACAAAACAAAATAATAAAATTCTGTTTTGAAAAATAATTCCTTTTTATTTTTTATTTTTTAAATTAAACTGGAGGAAAAACAAGGGGGTGCATGCAGCCCACTTGCGTAGGCTGCAGGCACTCCCTGCGTAGCCCGTAAGCCCAAGGCCCACGGGCAGCAGCCCATGGCCAAGCCCGTAGGGCTGTTGCCCATAGGCTTGCTGCCACGACAAGACATGTAGGCTGCAGCCCGCAGCACGAGCAGCCCGCAAAGGGAATGCGCACATAGGCAGGCAATAGGGGAGGGCGTGCGTAGAGGCTTGGTAGCGTGCGCTCCCCCCCCCACATATAAACATGATTAAAAAAAATTTAAATTAATAAAATTAATAATCACTCCTTAATTGGATATATGCTTCAATAATTGGAATAAATAAAACAAACAAAATCCATCATTACATGGGTAGGTTGTTACACTAACAACCTTGTAACTACCCATGTGCACATGGGAATGTTGTTACAACAACCATATTCTAACCACCCATGTGCCAACTTGCATCCCACTCATGATAATCATATTAATCATTAATTATTTAATATTCATGGGTGAGAAAGGTGGTTCTGATACCACACTGTTGGTCAAACAACGGTCCAGGGATCAAACCATGGTTCCCTAGGGAGACCAAGATATTTATCCTCAGGGTTTTGCACGCCCTGGGTTAGCCCATGGTGTCCCATGGGTGCCCCATTGAATTTTTAGGGCTTTCCATGCTCGCCCATGGGAACCCTGGTGCATCCCTGTTAGGGTTTCTCCTTCCCTCATGTGTCCCATAAAATTTATTATCACAGTAGGGACGAAGAAACTCATCTCTAGTCCATCACATGGCAAGGGGGATCCATCCCTAACTCGAATGCGCAGCGGAAAAGGTCGATTCGAGCATCCCATGAACATTAAATAATTAAAACAAAAAGAAATTATTCAAGAACTGCTAACCTGGTGAGCCTCAAGTGTTGCTCCTCCAATAGATAGTGGTTCTTCCTCCAAGAAGCACTTCGAGCAGACAGATCTGAACCTCAACCGGTGCTACCAAGGTTCTCCAAGCCAATCCCAACGTATCTCGAACTGGATCTGGGTTTCTAAAACCCTAGCTCTCAAGAACTAGAGAGCAAGAAGAAGAAACACAAGAGAGAGAGAAGGGGAAGCCAAAAACGTGGAGAGGGGGTAGCTTTGAAAAACGTGGAAGCCTAGTCTCTCCCACGTTTTGGTCTCCTTTTAAATAAATAAAAAATATTAAATTAAATCCTAATAGGATTTAATATAATCACAGTGAGAGTCTAACTCTCTCTCTCCTGATATATCTCTTGATTGGCTCTTTCTGTCTATCTCAAAGTCCTTTACTAGGTGAAGAAGCAGAATCTAATAGGGAATGTGTTAATTAGCTACTTTATTTAATTATTAATGAATAATTACAATTAACATCAAAACCATTAATTAAATAAAAAACCAATTAAATTAGCAAATTCCAAATAACTCCCTATATGATAAATAGTTCCCTATATGATAACTATTTATCATATACACCCCCCCACTAATCAACACCATCATTATGGAATCTAGGGCATGTACACATGTACTGCCAAATCCCAATCCATAGTACATGTCCATATAAGAGCGTCTGTGCATCTGATCGGGTCCCGCAAAACTCGATAAAATACTTTGTTCAAATAATTATAAATAATGTATCATTTTATGTAAAATAGATTTTTGCAAAACCATTTCCAAAATGGTACTGGATCCAGATTCTGATCCGACCATGCACAGACAGTCTCTATCTTGGTGTTCCCCAATCGGGCAGTGGTGACCGTGTTAGATAACTCCTTCACTCACAAAATGTTCACGCATTCCCAGAACACCGGCTTTGACTCGCTTGAGTCTCAGTCATTGATGAACCAAAGAATGCGATCACACTTTGCAGTGACAGGGTTTCCTCAGGCACAGGGTGTCGGTGACACATGCCTATCCCTTCCTACATCTGGCAGTAATACATGAGGGAATCGACAAAGTAGATTCTTCACCAATGTACACATCAAACATGTGAGCACTCGCATTCGTACCTTGACATCACATGTCTAGGCATACCCAATGCGACGACCATATGATAAGGGTGCCCAGCCCAAACCCTAGTCGTGACTACCATTTTAAGTAAAGCTTAGGGACACATAATGCTCAAAAAGTTTATATTGCATGTGACAATATCAAACTAAAATGTATAAATGTTCAATACAAAGGTGAACCGGGTTGAACCGAACCGAACCGGGTTTGATGGACACACATTTGTCCAACAATTACCAGTACGAGAAACCTTCTCCCATACTTTTTAATGAAGTGACATCTAATGCTATCAAGGTGAAGCCCCTAATGAAGATTCTACTTCAAAAAGAACTTTCTATGATCTCCTCCCAATCAATCTTACATGTTTCTAAAATTTGTTCTTAAGTGCAAGTGAAGTTGTAAATAAAAACCCTTCATCTATGTGTAACCTAAAATTAAAGGTTGGTCGGTTGGTATTACAACTTGACATAATCCACATTTACTTCAAGTAAATCTATTTATAATTTTTTTTTGGGTGGTGAATAATAAATTAATAATTCGTGCTATCAAGTAACCAACTTGGAATTATGTCAAAAATTGATAAGAGCCACGGTTAATTAGTCTCTCATTCAGATAGTTTTCTATAATGTTCCATTGTCCTTAGAGCTTCACTTTTGAAATCTAGTATCTAGTTATAAAACTGTTAGATTAAATGAAAAATCTTATTGTAACAAAAGTGGTGAACTAAACCCAAAGAGGTAGCGCAGTTGTCAAGGGACGAGGCCTAAGGAAGCTGAAGGTTCTGAGTTCGACTCCGCCTTCTCCCTTGGGGCCAATCGCCCGAGAGGAAACTCCCTGGTGAACATGGGGGCCCCAATATCTCTCGGTTCATGTGTGTTGCGGGATCGTGCACGAGCCCTGGAGGATTAATCGACCAAAGGCCAGATTACCTCCTGTTCCCAAAAAAAAAAAGGTGATGAACTCAGAAGCTGTAAACTTACTATTTTGTCCTTTTAAGATAATATATATATGTTTTTCGATGAGGGTAAATATTGCATTAGATAACTTTTAATTTTTTGAAAACCCTTTTTTATCCCAATATTAAATAACTTTTAGGAATAAACAAGGTGCAATTGAAAAAAGGTTATACAACTTCAAGTTGTACCTAGATTAAATAGTTTAATGTTAACCGGCATCGTCTTTAATGTTTGCAATAGAAATAGACCTAGACCTCTTGAGATGAGCCCAATAGACTTCTCTCACAAGAAAGCCATTTGATTCACCTAATCGAAAATATATATGAATTTGGAGTGCATATTAGCTATAGTCAAGTCTTTATAAATAGGGTAAATTACAAAACACCTCTTGAAAATGGAACAAATCTCAAATCACCCCATTTTATCTTAAAATGCTTAGAACACCTTTTGCTTTAGAGCCCTATATTACAGATTAGTTTCTGTCGTTAGTTTTAGGTTGTTAACTTATGAAGTCAGCTGGTTAATTTTTTAAAAATCCTAAACTACCCTTGACCCGTGTATAGTTACTATTTTATACTTGAAATCTAAAAACCTCCAAATTGATCTTCTTCCTTACACCACTTTCTTCCTCATATGGTCTGCAACTCAATGGAAGACTGCATCTCAGTTGGAACTTCTCGAGAAGACTTACACTGGTCTGTAAAAAAAAAATTAATTTCTTTATTTTTAGTTTTTAGTTTTTCTTCATAGTTTGCATGGTTTAGTTAGGTTAATAAGAATTGGTGGTTTTTTTATTTGAATTGGTCAAACAGTGGAGACGTATCCGACGGAGACTATGCGATCTGAGCTATCGGTAAAACTGGGCTTGACGGAGAGGCAATTGCAGATGTGGTTCCATCACCGGAGGGTGAAGGATTGGAAGCCTCCGCCGGTGAAGCGGCAAAGGAAGGATGCTCTGGTGGTGGCGGGAGAAGAGACGGAGTGATTGAGAATACAGAGAGCCCTAGAGCTATCCGCAACACTAGAATCGCAAAATCCAGGGAATCCAAGTGAAGAAACCTATAGAAAGGATGGTGCAGAGCACCTGTGACCGAAAATAAATTCGAAGTTCCCAAAATAAGAACGAAGCATTGATTAAGTTCCATTTTCTCCTCAAAAATCATAAATTTTGCTTTGTAAAACTCAATTTTTTATCTTTCCCTATCATTGTCTCCTTTCTCGCTTTGGGTCCAAGAAGTGTTGTAACTTGGAATAAGAAAGTTGTTCTGTTCTGTTTCTGGGGAATAAGCCTAAGTTTGGATCTGGGTCGGGGTCGATTCCGTTTGAACAGATTGATGTTGGCAAGGTCCGCCGCTGCCGTCTCCGAGAGTTACAAGAGAGAGAGAGAGAGAGAGAGAGAGAGAGAGAGATAGGTTTGAAACCATAGTTAGGGTTAGTTGGGTTGGGTTGGGTTGGGTTACAAAGGGATGGGTTAAGGTTAAATATGACATTTCATTTTTTGGTTTGACTTAAAATAACATCGTTAGTGTTAGTGTAGAAGGGACGGATGAGTATTTTCAGATAAGAGGGGGTGACTTAAGATTCATTCCATTTTTAGGGGGTGTTTCGTAATTTATCCTATTTATTTTTTGATAATGAAGTCTATACATTTATTGTTTGCCAAAAAAAAACTACTTATTTGTTTTATATTAACTACAATCAAATTATGCATTTAGTTATTTGCAGTAATCCAGCATTAGACTCTATGACCTTGATTAAAAAATTGGTAAGGTTTTTTTTTTTTTTTGGGTAGAAAAAAAAATTGGTAAGGTAGGTTCCATGACAATGTGTTGATGGCTCATGTAATTAATTGTTTATTAAAGTT
This sequence comes from Telopea speciosissima, assembly GCF_018873765.1. Classification (NCBI taxonomy): domain Eukaryota; kingdom Viridiplantae; phylum Streptophyta; class Magnoliopsida; order Proteales; family Proteaceae; genus Telopea; species Telopea speciosissima. Next base: position 13,403,451 of record NC_057917.1, read on the forward strand.
TAACTTCAAACTTAATAAGATAATTTATGATCACATGGTACTCAAAATTCTAAAAGCCTCACTTATCTAATAAATTATCTTACCAAAATAAAATTATGCAATAAATTCTATCCTCCTGAAACCCTCTCCAATAATGGATCACTTTCAGGTATCTCTAGGTTATAAATTTATTAACTATATTATTAACTAGATTCTTCCTAATCTGGTATCTGCAACGTGGCTGTTGGTATTATTAGGAATCTCCTTAACATTTTGTTTTTTAAAAATAATATTTTTTTAGAGAAGAAGGAAAGACGTGAACTGTTTTTTTTTCCTTTTTCATTAATTTCGGAAGCCTTTCACTATTTAATAATAAAAAAAAAGAGAAAAAAATAAGGAAATATTATAATTTCATGCACGATCGTGTATAAGAGGAATCTTTTACACTGAATTTTAGTAACCATCAGATCGAATTGTTTTAATCTGAATCGTCAAAGAATAAAGTAACGATATATATTTGTCCTATAAGGTTACTCTCTCAAATACGTCTCTACAAGACTTTTTATTTATCAATAATGAATAAAAAAAAGGAAACAAGGACGGTTAGAGAAAAAAAAGGGAAAACAATTCGATCTCTTCTTTTTCTCTTTCTCTTCGGCCAGCGATTTCTGCAAATTATCCAATCTCTTTCTCTTCTTTTTCTTTTCACTGGGTCGAACCCTAGAAGGGGTTAATCGAAGTTTCAGAGGGAAAAAAAGGGGTGGGAATCGACAGTGGTTTTTTTTTTTGTTGGTAAAACTCAAATGGGTGGGATGATTTTCAGTGAAAATTGAAGAGGTTATTTATTTATTTCCAATCCCTCCACAAATCACGCATACATCCTCCAAACTCCGACAAGAGCGTCGCTTTGCCTTCTCACCGATCAATTCTTGCTACTAGCAGTTTAATTTCGTTCAAAAACTTCGACTGCACCCCACCCTTCCCTACCCTGCAACCCCCCTCCCTCACTCCCATCCCTGTAAATAGCCTTTTATGGAACTTCAATGTCTAAGAATAAATTACAACATATTTTCAAAGCCCACTATTTAAAATTGCAACCGAATGGACTCCTGCAACCATCGGTGGCTCCTTTGCTTCCGCTTGTGGTCTTAATCAGGAGCAACCCGGCCACGGGCTTTGCCTTGGGATCCATGTGTTTCAGAGAGAGAGAGCTTAAATCACGGGGACTTGCTCTGTAATTGAGAGCAACACATCGGCAGCGGCAATGAGCACTGTAATTCCCAATCAAATATGCTCGGTATCTACACGAAGGAACTTTTCTGAAACCAGTACCAAAACCACCCTCATGATCCCTGGAGAGAAATTTCTGTCACCAATTTCTTAAGCTGAAGAGTCAAAAAGTGAAGATCCTTCATGATCACATACATGGTTGTTGTAGTTTATTTCTATCATTAATGACTCCAAAACTTGAGAAGAACATGCTAGCCAGTCAACTCGCCACCCATTGATTCTCCCTCTTCCTGCCACAGGTTTCTGGAGTAAAATAGTTGCAGAGAACGAAGTTGTTTCGATTTTTTTTTTTTGTAATTATTGTATTTTTTAATTATTATTGATAAATACAAAAGTCTTTTACAAGTATTTAAAAAGGTATTGAAAGGTAACCGTATAGGAGTTATCTACAATTACTTTATTATTGGACGGTTCAAATTAAAACACTTTAATCTGACGGTTACTAAAAGTTAGTGTAAAAGATTCCTCTTATACACGACCGTGCATGAAACTTTTAGTCTTATAAATTTATTAACTATATTATTAACTAGATTCTTCCTAATCTGGTATCTGCAACGTGGTTGTTGGTATTATTAGGAATTTCGTTAACATTTTGTTTTTTAAAAATAATATATTTTTAGAGAAGAAGGAAAGGCGTGAACTATTATTTTTTTTCCTTTTTCATTAATTTCGGAAGCCTTTCACTATTTAATAATAGAAATAAAGAAAAGAAAAAAAGGAAATATTATAATTTTATCATCCCTTAACTCCCTTAGGACGTAAAGTCTTCGTTTCTTTTAATTGACTCTTATTTTATTTTTGAAATTCCTTTAAGTTAAGAATATAAAAGGGTTTTCGAAAATGACATATCACTATATATCAAAAGGTATCATTGTTATGCATATTTTTGTGAGTCCGGATCCTCTCCAATGAAACGCGTGCCTAATGAGCATCGAATGGCTGCGTTGACTAGACATGCACTGGGATGTTTTGCACAGCCAGCCCAACGATGGATGACTCATTGGAGAGAATTCCAACTCCATTGTTACAAGTATTCTTGTGAAATGACAATTTTTATCTTCATAAAAAAAATGTATATTATATTGAAAAAACAAAAAATTAAAGTGCATTACAAATGATTTTACACTTGAGAGCTGTTAAGTTAGTAACAAAATCTCATATTTATTAGAAAGTGTAAGTTTTGTGCCCATAATATTGCTAAATGGGCTGTTTTCTTTTCGTTTGGTTGGTGGGAGAACTCATATCTTGAGTGTCTCACGGCTATTGTAAACATTTTTTTTTCCCCTCGTTGAGGAAGAATAAACCATCTCCCCCTTTGTGGAGCATATGCGTAAAAAAAGAAAAAAGAAAAAAATAGATATACATAATAAATGAAGATACTTGGAAGTAGGAAGTAGGCTCGTAGGACCCATTGTTTTAGGTATCAATATCGAACCGATACATATCATACTGGTATCGATATCGGTATCAGTTCGTATCAGACAATTTTTCCCTCAAAGATTCCAATACCATACCATATTTTTTTCAATTATACAATCTACCCGTACCGTGCTCTAATCTAGTATTATCGATCATGGTATCAGTATTGATATCTGTTCCGATCCATATTTATACGGATCGGCCGATACAAAACCGATACCTAAAACCATGGTTGGAACGTCACCCATCACAATCTTGCCCATCCCTTTGATACCCTGAAGTACTAAAGACTTTGCCGTGCCGGGAAGAAAGGTCTTTCTCTCTCCCTTGTCCCTTTTTTTGAAAATGGCTCACTCTCCACTTCACACGTTATTAGGCAAACTTGCTTTGCTTACTTCCCACTCTTTATCATCCATTTAGCTCTATAAATTCCTCTCTACCCCTCCAACCAAACGGTCCAAAGCTTAGCAGAAGCATTGATCGAAGCAAGCAATGGAGACAAATCTTGTTCTCTTGATTTTCGTTCTCCTTTTCTCTCCATTTTCTTGTGCCAATGCAACTCTGATCCTTGATGATCTTAACCTTTTTTCTAATGCCAATCTCCCCTCTGTGCAAGCAGAGAAGCTAATTCGACAGCTCAATCTCCTCCCTAAGGACGCCCTTGACGCTCCCATCGCTACCCAAGCCGTCCCTCCCACCCCCAAGATCGTCGAGAAACGCTTCAGCTTACCTAACCTTGCTGCTTCATCTGATGTTTCTGTCGAAGACCTCGGTCACCATGCTGGATATTATCAGCTCAAGAATTCCTACGCTGCCAGGTACTTCCCCCCCCCCCCCCCCCTTTCCTCTGTTGAATTCCTATTTGTGTTTCTATGTTGGTGGTTTACTTCTATGATAGTTTTTGTTTTTAAATAGCGTTATGGGAACTGAAATTGAATTTAGAATCAGAAACGAATATTAAGCTGAGGAAATTTTGGTGCTTTAGATTCAATTGATGTGGTTTCAGTTTCTAAGTGAATTTGCACTCCAGCAATTAGCTTTTTGAACTCTGTTAACATCTCAAAATCCCCTGGATAATTAATTGCTGCTAGTTATTGCTTCTCAGATATTGTGTTGTTCCAGACTTCCAGTGTGCATAAAGCGTTCTAAATTGTTCAATCTTATCTGTTTTTTGTAGGATGTTCTACTTTTTCTTTGAATCAAGAAACAGAAAGGAGGATCCTGTTGTTATTTGGTTGAGTGGGGGTCCAGGGTGTAGCAGTGAGTTGGCTGTTTTCTATGAAAACGGGCCTTTCACCATTGCAAACAATCTGTCCCTTCAATGGAATGACTACGGATGGGACAAGGTATCGATGTTTCTTTTAACTTTCATCTTTAAGTTAATTGGATTATTTGAAGAACCTTTCAATTTTTAATAAGTTCTTTGTAATCATCATTTTTAAAAGGTTATTCTCTCTTACAACCTTTTTACATGGTTTACAGTCTGAGAATGGTTAGATTAGTTATGGAACTTTACATTATTAAAGTTCTAGAGCATCAAGTGGTTTTAAAAAAAAAAAAGCTGATTGAAACTTGGATTTTATTTCTAGATGGTTGTAAAGAATGGAATTTTTTATTTATAACATAATATTGTATTTACTGAAATTTCCTTTTTGATTGTGTTGTCTCTGTTTACCAGTTCCCTTGAGGTTGTTAAACACAACCAGAAGACCTTCATATTGCTTATTGTGGGAGCTTTAGCATAACTTTTTTGTATTATTCTTCAGGTATCAAACCTTCTATACGTTGATCAGCCTACTGGAACTGGTTTTAGTTATAGTTCTGACAAGCGTGACATTCGTCATGATGAAAAAGGTGTTGGCGATGATCTATATGACTTCTTGCAGGTCAGTTTTTGTCTTAAATACGATAGCATTTGATACAAGCTGTATGACCATTTTGTGGATGAATATATGAATGTAATAAGAAACAAAATCCTGTATATTTTAATGTCTCAATGGAGTTAATTTTTGCAAATATCCTAGAATTTGTAAAGTAGTCAGTTCAGCTCTGTATCATGCTCATGCTGCATGGTAAGAGAGAGTCTCCACTGCACATACGCTCAGCACTCAGCAGATGTCCCACCCACTGTCATTTGTAGTGTCTTGGGGGCATTTCTAGAAGCAAAAAGGACATGTATTGAGTGCTGATCATACGTGCAGTGGAACTGGACTCCATGGTAATTCCCCCTTTTCTTTAAATGCTTTTGTTGAGTACTTCTTTTGCAATTTATTTTGAGACTGAAGCCTCTCAATTTTTTCTGAATGTCTCCATGCATTGGGGGGGGGGGGGGGGGGAGTATGAATCTTTAAATGAATAAATTTTTTTAATTTGTCCACTGCACCTTCTGATAACCACTTGTTAAACATGGACGATTTTTCGGTGAGCTCCAATTAAGTTCCATGTTCTTCAAAACACTTAAAAGAAACCCATATTTGGGTGTAGATCTTATTGTCAGGTCTTGATTAGCACTGTGAAGTTATTGTGAAAGGATATAGGAACTGAGGCTACAGAACAATATTAAATGGGGAGTGTCATACTTCCACTCTTCCCCACCCTGCTTTCTTTTGTTAAAATTTATTCATTTTCATCTCCATGCCTTCTTGAAAAAATTACCTCATAGAAGAGCCTTCTATTTATTGAATCAGATCCTTGTTTTAAAGGTTAAGCTCCAACTTAACCACACATTTTGGTCCTACACGAAACAAACAGACACCCAAAAGGGGTGGGGGGGACTTGGATCACCCACATGGGGGATCTTCCAAAGGCACGAAAAAATAAAGAGAGAAAGAAAATGATGATGATGGATTGATTAATAAAAGAAAGTAGAGGTTATGTCCATTGGATGGTTAGTATCTCTTATGCTAAGAACATTAGTTTGACTCATTTTCTCCTCTATGTGTCAGGCATTTTTTGCTGAGCATCCTGAATACGCGAAGAATGACTTCTATATTACAGGAGAATCATATGCTGGGCATTATATTCCTGCTGTAGCCGCTCGAGTTCACCAAGGGAACAAAGCTAAAGAGGGGATTCATATAAACCTCAAGGTATGAAGCTGTTTTAACTTGATTTGGATTTATATTTGGTCAGTTATGCTTGCTTCTCTGGACTTAAATAGGTGCAAAAATGGTTGAACAGGGATTTGCAATTGGAAATGGACTTACAGATCCTGCGATGCAGTACCAAGCATACCCGGATTTCGCATTGGACATGGGAATAATTCAGGAAACTGACTACAAGATTATTAACAAATTGCTTCCAGTTTGTGAAATGGCAATAAAGCTTTGCGGTAATTCTTCTTATCTCTGCAATCTCTCCTGTAGTCCCTGGTTGTAGTTATGTTATGAATTCCCATATTTGTTGCTGCTGGTTGTTGGTTGAAACTGACAATAGTGGGGTGAATTTTTGTAACTTAAAGTGGAAATGAGAGGGGGATCCCTGCAGAATGTCACTAGAGTTGAATTCTCTTTTTGACAATAGCAGATGCCCCTACTCTCAATGGTTCTCTGCAGCTTGGAGTCATCATCCTTGGTTTAATACTGTTTCCTTTTGTTGCAGGCACCGATCGTAAAATCCCATGCATGGCATCATATGTTGTGTGCAACTCCATATTCAATATGATCGTGGAGCGTGCTGGTAATATCAATGTAAGGATTTGTCCATCATTTCAGTGGGTTCAGTGTTGGAGAAATACTAATTTGTTTCTAACAGAGAAATATGAGTATTTTCTTAACAAGCATTCTGCAATGTCTTTATTCAACAGTACTATGATGTCAGAAAGAAGTGTGAGGGGAGCCTTTGCTATGATTTCTCAAACATGGAGAAGTTCCTGAACCAGAAATCTGTTAGGGATGCTCTTGGAGTTGGGGACATTGAATTTGTTTCATGTAGCCCTTCCGTTTACCAGGCCATGATGGTGGACTTGATGAGGAATCTGGAAGTTGGTATACCTGCTCTTCTGGAGGATGGAATCAAGTTGCTGATATATGCCGGGGAGTATGATCTCATATGCAATTGGCTTGGTAAGTTTCCTGGGTCCAATTTATTAGCCCCCATTCCATATGAGTTCTGAGTACCCAAATCCTCACACCATTGTATCTACGTTTCTGCTACGCAGGGAACTCAAGATGGGTTCATGCAATGGAATGGTCTGGTCAGAAAGAGTTTGGCGCAGCCTCAACTGTCCCTTTCATGGTTGATGGTGGAGAAGCAGGACAAATGAAAAGCCATGGGCCTCTCACTTTCCTCAAGGTCACTCTCTTACCTCGTTATCTCACATTGCTGCTGAAATTTCTCTCCATATATAAATGGATTATTCATTATGATACCCGTTGTTTTTCTGTACTGATTAAGAGTCTGTCATTTTGATGACTAACAGGTCCATGATTCTGGTCACATGGTCCCAATGGATCAGCCCAAGGCTGCCTTGGAGATGCTGAAGAGATGGACTCAAGGGCAGCTTGCAGAACAAGGTCAGGTGGCTGAGATATGATAGCTCAGCTATGCTATCCATCTTCTGTGATATTTGTTATCCATTTAGAGTTTCCCTCACTTTCTAGCTCTCTTCTGGAGGTGCTTGTGAATATTTTCCCGAACTCTGGATCTCTTGCTTGAAATCGTTTAAAGAGACTCCATACACATTATTAAAATATGTTTGGATTTAGTATGTGCATGCCTCTGTATATCTTTGCCTTTTTTTCCCCATTGCAATGGATAGCTGCTAAATGGGTACCCGTGTTGATCATTGCCGGCAAGGTTTCATCAGATCAGACTAAAATCATTAAATTGAAATGGAAATTTTAAAAGAGGGCTTGATCCGGAAGAATCGGATCAGAATTGGCCAAGACCGATCCCAATTCTAGGGTTTTCTCACCTGTTCACTGGGTTTTCAGATCTGATGGGTCGATTCTAGGGTTTGTGAGACCAATACCAGCCGAGCACTAACCGATTCGATCCCCAATTCTGATTTTCATAACTGTCTGACTACAGACATGTTCCCTTAGGTACATGCGCTTCAAACTGCAAAAGAAAACTCAAATTTGGGTCTTCGTTAGATAAAATGCTAAAATCAGGGTCCATCGTTCTTTTTTATTGCAACGGAAATTGAAGAGAATTTGTTTTTTGGTAAATAGGGAAATTGAAGGGAAGGAAGGAGAAAATATTGATACTTAACAATAAGGTCTTTTGTATTCATTATCTAAATATAATTGTATAAATTACTTAACTTTTTTTTGTTATATTTAGTTGTATAATTATCTTACTTTAGATACAAAGTAAAGTGAAATTTAATAATCAATATAGAATGATTTGGAGTTAATGACATAATCACGAGGAATAATGATTATAAAAATCTATTAAAAGAAATTAATGATTATAAATTTTTATTTTTTTAAGGTTCAAAAATTTTCTTTTCCATTCCTTCTAATTTCCCTTGCACCTAAAGCTGGTAGAGTTTAGCAATTCACCTTTCCCACAATATTCATCTCTCTGTTTTTCTTGTCAAAATCCATCAGACAAGGTTTAGCACCTTAGCCTTGGTGTGCTGAGATAATCATAGGCTCGTAGCGATCAATCATGTTTGAAATAATACCAAATAAACAGAGAATATATAACTTATCTCAATGGTTTAATACTTAGAAATGAAAGAAACCACATATTGGAGGAGAGCTTTATGCACAACGAAAACCACGAACACTTGGTGGGGCTTGGTCATGCAACGGATCATTATCTGTTCCATTTCCCTGCCCAGTCCCTAACCCCAAGTTCCTCTAATGGGGGGGGGGGGGGGAGGAGCAGAAATGACCCCCCTACCCTCTGCCCGAACACACTACCCTAGTGGGTTCCACTCCCCCTATTAGAGGAACTTGGGGAAATGGACCGAACAGAAAATGGAGCAATAATTTTTTGTGGTGCCACTGATCACTGTCCTTAAGATCATAGTTGCCCCTTATGGCGTAATATGGGTTCTTACGAATCGACCTCCAAGTTGAAACAGCCCCCTTTCCAGTAGTTGATGTGCTCGCTTACTAGACCGCATTAGGTTATACCTAGATTGTGCTCAACCAATAAGAAAGGCAAAACTGAGAGAGACACTTAGATACTGTTGCGATACTAATCCGGATCAGCCTGGTATTTTTAAAACCATGTTTTGTATAGTTTGTTGATTGTAAGGTATTACTGGGAATGCAAGACCAATTATCTATCTATCCATTACTATGTTACAATAGTTTTTTTACATCTTACATAGACAAAGGCGCAAGAAAAAGGCCAAATGAATGGAAGAGAAGTATTGTGGTCCCGATTTATAAAAAAAGAAAAAAGGTGATATTCAGAGCTATAATAACTGTAGAGGCATAAAACTAATGAGTCATACTATGAAGCTATGAGAGGGGGTAATTGAAAATCCTCCCTAAGAAAAGAAAGTACTATTTTGGAGGAACTATTTTGCTTTATGATAGGAAGATATAGAAGCTATTGTCTTACTTAGGAGTCTCATGGAAAGATTTAGAGAGGGCAAGAAGAATCTCCATATAATTTTTATTGACCTAAAAAAAACATACAACAGAGTCCCTAGAGAGTTAATCTAGCATATGCTAGAGAAGAGAAGAGTTTCAAGTAAATACATAAACATAATTAAATATATGTATAATGGTGTGATAACGAGCATGAGAACTTTGTAGGGTCAAGATAGTGATTCCCAATTATAGTTGGATCACATCAAAGATCAACTTTATTAAGTCCTTATTTGTTTACCTTCATGGATGATTTAACCAAGACATTCAAGATGAGATTCTTTAGTGTATGATTTTTGTTGTTGATATTTTTTTGGTGGATGAGACATAGACACGGATCAACACCAAATTAAAGTTATGGAGATCTACATTGGAATCAAAAGGATTTAAGATAAGTAGAATAAAGACGCAGTATATGGTGTGTAACTTTAGTTATACTAGAACGGTTAATGAGGTAGTGAAAATTGATGAGAGGGAGATTCCACAAATTGATCATTTTAGGTATTTGGCATCAATCATAAATAAAGAATATGATATAGATGATGATATTGCTCATAGAATTAAAATAGGTGGATGAAGTGGAGAGGTGCGTCCGGATTGTTGTGTGATCGACATATTCTTTTAAAGCTTAAAGGAAAATTTCACAGGACTGTCATACGGCTGTCTATGATGTATGGTGCAAAATGTAAATGTTGGATAGTAAATAAGCGTCAAATAGATTAACTAAGTATAGCAGAGATGAGGGTGTAGAACAACAAAATAGTCTCACATTACCTGGGGATATGCCATAGAATGCACAAATATGTTGTGGCATTTTTACTTGGTATGTCACATTTTAAAACCGTGCAGACCTCAGTTCAAACCGGACAATATCGTGTCATCTGTGGAGCCGAGTTTGTGACACTTCATTGGTATCAAAGCCAAGGATGGGATTAAAGGGAAAATCAAGTGAAAAATACAAACTCAATTCATCATTTTATCAGATAATTTAATAGAAGCAATAAAAAAATAATCAATAAGAGCAAAGGTTAACATATCACTGCCCAACAATATGTTCGTACTACCATAACTAGAACCAATTGAACTATAAAAAAAATAGAGAAATAGACTTACTGATGTGAGACAAAACAAAATTAACTTACTAATGCCAACATGGAACACGATTGGGTTTTCGTTTGCACCAACAGAGATCAAGAGGCACAACGAAACACGATGGAAAAAGACTTATGCAAGCACATAACACGTTGGATGTCGATGCTACACGCACAAGGAGAGAGCATCAACAGTGAGTTGTTTCATTTCTCCCGTTTGCACAACAAAGATCAAGAGAAGGCTCTTGTTCTCATTCACATAGAACACGATTGGATTTTTGTAGCTTTTCTATCTCTTTTCTCTAGAAATAAATATAGATTCAATAAAATTCATGTTAATGGAAAATATATAACCAAGAGCCCCAACATAAATAAAATTTTGGAGTGGGAAGCCAAACCCTCCAGAACCCTTATCCAACAATCGAAAGTTTTTTCACTCTTTACGTTTTGCCCGTCGTTACATAAAAAATCAAAATTGAAATTGAAGAACACCAACTATGATGTTCTATTGATGGATGAAAAATCGGATAACAGATTTGATGCTCTTGAATGGAACAAATTGATGATCATTGGGCTATTAAAGTCAAATGACATTTCATTGGTTTCAAAGCCAGGGATGGACCCAAATGGAAGCGTGGATGTAGAACCACAAAACTATAGAATAGTCCCACATTATTTGGGGATGTGCCGTGGAATACACATTTATGTTGTGATCTTCTTACTTGATATGACGCATTTTAAAACTGTACGGATCCCGATCCAAAACAAACAATATCGTGCCATTTGTGAGGTTGAGTTTGTGATATTTCAAAGGGTATTGAGATGACTATGTGACAAAACTAGGAAGGATAAAGTGTTTTGAGATGACATGACCATGTGTAACAAAGACCTTGAAAAATAGAACCGAAGGATCTATATAGCCAATCCCATTTAGTTGGGATATAAGACTATAAGTGTAACGTAATAAATGATGATCATGAGGATAAGCAAGATCTTTGTGAGGTGGTTTCAGAATTTTTCAGCTACGGGGATTTGCCACAGGACCTCAATAAAACCTTCCTCTGTTTGATACCTAAGGGCAATACTCCTGAGTCAGTGGATCAATATCGTCCAATAAGTCTGTGTGGGGTTGCAGTGAAACTCATTTCTAAGATTATGGCTGGTCGCCTTAAAGGAGCTATGGATGTCATTACATCACCCAATCAGTCAGCTTTCGTTCCTGACAGAATGACCTCGGATAATGTTTACATTGCACATGAAGTGTTCAACTATGTCCGACATAGGAAGAAAGGATAGAAGCGCCTAGTGGCTATCAAGTTAGACATGCGGAAAGCCTACGATAGGCTGGAATGACACTTCATCGAACAAGTCCTCCTCAGGTTGGGGTTCTGTGCGAAATAGGTCAGTCTTATCATGATTTGCATCAAGTCTGTCTCTTTCCACTTACTGATTAATGGAGTTGATAGCGGAGCTATCCACCCCTCTCGGGGCATTCGACAAGGGGACCCGCTACCCCCCTTCCTTTTTGTTCTGTGTACGCAAGCTCTCAGCTCGATTCTTAGTGAAGCTGAAGGAAGGAACCAGATTAAGGGGATCAAAGTCTGGAATAGAGGCCAATCAATTTCCCATTTGCTGTTCGCGAACAATTGCCTGCTGTTCTCCGAGGTGAAGCTCCAAGATATCTATCATTTAAAAGATTGTTTAGAGCTATATTGCAGAGCCAGCAGGCAAGCCATCAATCTTCAGAAGTCTTCCCTTACCTTTAGTCCTAATACTCCTCTTCGTTTTAGGAGATGGTTCTCTAGAATTTTAGGCATCTCTTATGGGGAAGGTCCATCGAAATACCTGGGATTGCCGACGGATTTTGGAGTCTCTAAAGCTCAACTATTTCAAGACATTCGAGATAGGGTCTGCAACAAAATTCAAGGTTGGAAACACCAGTTGTTGTCTTCAGCAGGAAAAGAAGTTATGGTTAAATCTGTGGTGTGTTCTATGTCCAACTACACCGGGTCTCACTTCAAGTTGCTTATTTTGCACCACAACCAGATTCGACAAGCTATCTCTAATTTCTATTGGGGCCAAACCAGACAAGAGCACAAGGTGCACTAGATATCGTGGACGAGATTATGCCAGTCCAAGGAGAAAGGGGGCATTGGGCTTAGAGACCCTATATTACACAATAGAGCACTTCTCTCCAAGGTCGCGTGGAGGCTCTGGTCCAATCCAAATACTTATTGGGCCCAGTTTCTTAAGTCCATCTATTTTCCCCACTCTTCTTTCCTTGAGGCAAAGTTAGGCAGCCAGCCTCGTGGGCTTGGAGGAGCATACTAGAGGGACGCAATGCACTTCAACTGGGGCTTCTCTGGCAGATAGGTGATGGGGTATCAGTCTCTATTTGGGAGGATAATTGGGTGCCATCCCTCCCATACTTCAAGTTATCTTCTCCTAAGCCCACCAACTGTCCCTTCTCTAAAGTAGCTGATCTGATTGACCCAATCAACAGAACCTGGAAGCTGGATATTATAGATGCCTACATTCATCCCCGCGACAAGGCTGAGATTTTTAAAATTCAGATTAGTGTTAATTCCTTTTCGGACAGGCTAATATGGGGAGGTGCGAAGACTGGAAGGTACAACGTCAAGTCTGCGTACCATGTGCTTTCTAACCACAGAGCAATATTAACACAAGCTCTCTCTTCTTCATCCCGTATCAAAGCTTGGCAGCTCATACCGGACAAGGTGTGGAAAAGAATTTGGGGTTGCAAAACCCTACCCAAGATCAGAACTTTTCTCTGGAAAGCTTGTGCGCAGGGGTTGGCATCGGGTGAAGGTCTCTGTTCGCGACAACTGTCTTTAGACACATTATGCGTCAGGTGTGGCAAGGAGATTGAAACCAACGATCATATCCTGATGAGCTGTCCATTTGCAAGAGCCACATGGTTTGGAAGCTCTCTATCCTTCCGTGTTCCCCCAGGAGACCCAAAGCTTGCTAATTAGATATTAAGCTGGGACCACTTATTTGCTCAGGATAAGAAGACAACCCATCAAGACTTCAGCTTATGGGGCCTTTATATGTTGAAACTTGTGGCTAGCAAGAAATGACTAGACCTTCAACAACAAAATCTAGGCTCCATCTGATGTCCTTAATTCGGCCCAACGGGCCCATCAGAAATTCTGGTCTGCCTCCCAAACCCCCTCGCCTAAGAATGATCTCCTGATCAATACCAATACACCTACTCTGAGGAGTTGGGTTCCTCCCCCTGTTCACTTGTTGAAGATAAACTGCGATGCAGCATACCCTTTGAACGGAACTCAGGGAGGTGCTGGTTTCATCGCTAGAAATCACCTCGGAGAACTTATATTTGCAGTCTCAAATTTCTTGGACTTCCCCTCTGCTGCAGTGGGCAAGGTTGTGGCTATCCGCTCTGCTATGTTGTTTGCTTCCTCCATTGGGATCCCGCGCATTGTTGTTGAATCGGACTGTAAGGACGTCATTTTATGCTTACTTGACTCCAAGCGATCGGCCCCACTATCCATTCGTCCCCGTGGTTGATGATATTGTTCTACTAGCTTCTAGTTTCCAGCATTGTTCCTTTTCCTTTATATCTAGGGATGCAAACTGTGTTGCACACTCCCTAGCCCAGAGGGCCCTGTCGATGTCATGTAAGACAGTTTGGCCTTGCTCTACTCCTTGGATTTGTGAGCTTTGTGCTCATGAGGCTGGGCGGCCTTCATGTCCTTTTGAATAAAGCTTCATTTACCCAAAAAAAAAAAGAAAAAAAAAAGGAGGAGAAAGTGTTTAAGTAGGACCGCTAAGGAACCCCACCCCATTTAGTATTGAGATAGATCTATGTATGTCCACTTGTCCATGCATGTATGCATGTGTTGTTTCCCAATCCTTACTCTTCGTTACTTTGTCTTTTCTTTGGCCCCCACGCCATCTAGTCTGAACCATGACTCATATCTATCTCCCGCACCCACAGAGAGATATTTCTTTTGGTTCCACGCTCCTCCAACTAAACCGTCATTTATAGCTCTATAAAGATCCAATCCGCTCTTCTAACCAAACCGTCCAAGTCTCCCATCCAAAATCACAGGGGAAGCATTGATCGAAGCAAGCAATGTGGACAAATCTTGTTCTCTTCGTTTTTTCTCTCCTCCTCTCTCCAATCTCTTCCGTGACTGCAACTCGGATCCAAGATGGTCTTAGCCTTTTTCCCCATTCCAATTTTCCCTCTGTGCAAGCAGAGAAGCTAATCAGACAGCTCAATCTTCTCCCTAAGGACGCCCTCGATGCTCCCGTCGCTTTTCAAGCCTTCCCTACCACCCCCAAGATCGTCGAGAAACGCTTCAGGTTACCTAACCTTGCTGCTTCTTCTGGTGTTTCCATCGAAGACCTCGGTCACCATGCCGGATACTATCAGCTCAAGAATTCACACGCTGCCAGGTACTTCCCCGAACGGAACTCCCTCCCTGTTCTCTGTTGTTTTTCTCAATTTGTTCTCTTTTTCTTCTTTCGTTTTTTTTCCTCCTCCAATTTAGGGTGTTTATTGAATTGTTCTTATGAGTACTGAACGTAATAAGTTTAGAACGAGAAAATTTTGCGCTCCAGTTCTGATTTTTACGATCGCCTCAGTTTACTTCATTTCAGACTCCAGGCTGCTGTAAATGGAGTCTGTTGGTTTCTATTTGTATTTCTATGTTGGTGGTCTACTTATATGTTAGTTTTTGTTTCTTAATTTGTTCTGGAGACTGAAAGTGGATTTAGAATCAGAAAAGGATATTATGGTGAGGAAATTTTGGTGCTTTAGATTCAATTAATGTGGGTTAAGTTTCAAAGTGAATTTGCACTCCAGCAATTAGCTTTTCTTCTATTACTAATGGTTCTTTATTTTAGGGGTATATATGATACGTGGTTGCTATTCCCTGGATAAGTAATTGCCCAGTTAATGGACCCATGTGCTGCTAGTTATTGCTTCTCAGTTATTGTGTTGTTTCAGTGTGCATAAAGCGTTCTGAATTGTTCCATCTCATCTGTTTTCTAGGATGTTCTACTTTTTCTTTGAATCACGAAACAGCAAGAAGGATCCTGTCGTTATTTGGTTGACTGGGGGTCCAGGGTGTAGCAGTGAGTTAGCTGTTTTCTATGAAAATGGGCCTTTCACCATTGCAAATAATTTGTCCCTTCAATGGAATGACTACGGGTGGGACAAGGTACTTTTGTTTCTTTTAACTTTCTTCTTTAAGTTAATTGAATTATTTGAAGGAAAAAAAAACTGTCAATTTTAACAATAATTTTCAGAATCATTATTTTTAAGATATTATTAGGTTGTCGCCTTTTATCATGGTTTACAGTCTGAGAATTGTTAGATTAGCTATTTCAAGTGTATATTGCTTAACATTTGGTTTTGTTCCCTGTATCTCTACTTCCAAGAATTAACTCTTTTATTTTTCAAAAAAGGGGTATTGGAACTTAACATTAATGAAGTTGTAGAGCACCAAGTTGTAAAGAACTTCAACATGATTGAAAATTGATTCTCCCCCTCTCCCCCAGATGGTAGTAAAAAGTGGAGTTCTATTTATAACATAATATTGTATTTACTGAATTTTTCATTTTGATTGTGTTGTCTCTGATCACCAGATCCGTTGAACTTGTCATACACAACTAGAAGGCATTCATATTGCTTATTGTGGGAGCTTTAGCATAACTTTTTATTTTATTCTTCAGGTATCAAACCTCCTATACGTTGATCAGCCTACTGGAACTGGTTTTAGTTATAGTTCTGATAGGCGTGACACTCGTCACAATGAAGAGGGTGTTAGCAACGATCTATACGACTTCTTGCAGGTCAGTTTTGTTTCTCTTCATACGTTATTGCCCCTAAATGTCATATTTGATACAAGATGTATGACTCTTTTGTGAACCCCTGGTAGCATATATGAATTTTATAAGAAAAAACAATACCGTATATGTTAATGTCTTAGTGGAATTAATTTTTGCAAATACATCAGCTAAGCTCTATATTTGTTCATGCTGCATGGTAATTCCCTGTTTTCTTGAAATGCACTTATTGAGTACTTCTCCCCCCCTCTCCCCCGCACTCTCTTGCTGTGAGACTGAAGCCTCGCAAAATTTTTCTGAATGTTGCCATTCAAGAGAGGGGGGGGGGGGAGTAGAAAAACCTTCTGATAATCCTACAGCCATCCTCTCCTAAGAAGCGGTCTCCTGCTCCCATGTCTCCCTTCTATCTACTGGTTAAACATGGATGAGTTTTTTTTGAGCTTAATTAAGTTTCATGTTCTTCAAAACACTTGATGAAATCCAGGTTTGGATGTATAGCTTATTGTCAGTTTTGACTAAATCTTTAGGCATCAATCAGAGTGAGCTGGAATTAGAACTGTGGACTTAGTCTAAAGAATACAGGAAATTGGGAAATGAGACTAGGTCCGTCCCTCAGCGGCCAATCCTCTTTGCTGCTCTGGTAGAAAAATATTGAACAGGGAGTGCCGTACTTTACCTCTTCCCCTCCCCCTTTCTTTTGTTAAGATCTATTCGTTTTTATGCTGAATCCTTACTATTTTCATCTCCATGTCTTCTTGGCAAAATAACCTCATAGAACCTGTTATTTGTTGAATCAGATCCTTGTTTTAGCTGTTAAGCTCCACTTAACTGCACATTTCGCCCCTACATGAAACACACAAGACACCCCCACCCCCACCCCCCCCCGCGAAAAAAAAAAAAAAAAAAAAACTATGGATACCCACTTGTGTGTTCCAAATCACAGGAAGGGGAAAAAAAAGAAAGAAAGAAAATGACGATGATAGATGAATGAATTATGAAAGTGGAGGTCATGTCTATTGGATGGTTAGTATCTCTTAAGTAAAAATATGAGTCTGACTCATTTTCTCCGCTGTATAGGCATTTTTTGCTGAGCATCCTGAATTCGTGGAGAATGACTTCTATATTACAGGAGAATCATATGCTGGGCACTATATTCCTGCTTTTGCCGCCCGAGTTCACCGAGGGAACAAAGCTAAAGAGGGAATTCATATAAATCTCAAGGTATGGCCCTTTTTTAGCTTGATTTTGAGTTTTATTTGGTCAATTATGCTAGCTTCTCTGGACTTGATAGGTGCGAAAATGGTTGAACAGGGTTTTGCCATTGGAAATGGACTCACAGATCCTGCAATCCAGTACCAAGCATACACAGATTATGCATTGAACATGGGATTAATTAAGGAATCTGAGTACAAGGTTATTAACAAATTTCTACCAGTTTGTGAATTGGCAATAAAGGCTTGCGGTAATTCTTCTTATCTTCTGCAATCTCCCCAGTAGTCCCTGATTGTAGTTATTATGAAACCTCATATTTGTTGCTGCTGTTATTGGTTGAAAGCAACATCAGGGGTGAATTTTTGTTATTTATATATGAACATGAAATGGAATTGAGAGGGGGAGCCTTGCAGCAATTCACAAATAATTGAGATAGACTTTGAGTTGAGTTCTGGTTTTTTTAACATTGCAGATGCTCTAACTCTCAATAGTTCTCTGCTGCCTGGAGTCATCATCTTTGGTTTAATACTGTTTACTTTTGTTTCAGGCACCAATGGTAAAATCCCATGCGTAGCATCATTTATTGTTTGCAACTCCATATTCAGTATGATCATAGGGATTGCTGGTGATATCAATGTAAGCTTTTGTCATTCCTGTCTGTCCATCATTTTAGTGTGTTTGGTGTCGGAGAAATACGAATTTGTTTTTACCAATGAAATATGATTATTTTCTTAACAAGCATTCTGCTATGTCTTTATTCAACACAACAGTACTATGATGTCAGAAAGAAGTGTGAGGGGAGCCTTTGCTATGATTTCTCAAACATGGAGAAATTCCTGAACGAGAAATCTGTTAGGGATGCTCTTGGAGTTGGGGACATTGAATTTGTTTCATGTAGCCCAACCGTTTACCAGGCCATGATTTTGGACTGGATGAGGAATCTGGAAGTTGGTATACCTGCTCTTCTGGATGATGGAATCAAGTTGCTGATATATGCTGGGGAGTATGATCTCATATGCAACTGGCTTGGTAAGTTTCCTGTGTCCAATTAATTGGTCCTCATTTCGTATGAGTTCCGAGGTACCCAAATCCTCTCTTCCGCGTAGTTAAAAGTTGCGTACTCTAATTGTATTAATGTTTCTGCTGAGCAGGGAACTCGAGGTGGGTTCATGCCATGGAATGGTCTGGTCAGAAAGAGTTTGTCGCTGCTTCAAACGTCTCTTTCCAGGTTGATGGCGGAGAAGCAGGACAAATGAAAAGCTATGGGCCTCTCACTTTCCTCAAGGTTACTCTCCTAACTTGTTATGTTCACATTGCTGCCGAAATTTCTCTCCGTAATTGATTTATTTATATCAACTGTTTTTCTTTACTGATTAAGAATCGGTTATTGTGATGACAAACAGGTCCATGATGCTGGTCACATGGTCCCAATGGATCAGCCCAAGGCTGCCTTGGAGATGCTGAAGAGATGGACTCAAGGGCAGCTTGCAGAACAAGGTCAAGTGGCTGACATGTGATTGCTCAGCTATGTTATCCATCTTCAGTAGTTACTATTTACAGCCCTCCCCCCCACCCTCCACCCCCGCCCCCCCAAAAAAAAAAAAAACCTTCTGGCTCTTTTCTAGAGGTTGCTTGTGAATATTTTCCCCAAACTTTGGTTTTTTAAGTCTAGCTGGAAATATCAAAAGATTTTCCATACATATTATAAAAATATGTTTGGATTTACTATGTTCTAAGAATCATCGGAACATCCTTAGTGCAAGTCGGCTTTGAAAGATGCCCCCTATTGAGAAATTCTCTTACCCACTTATAAGCCTAAGGCACTCCTAAAAGGTAGCTAATGTGGGATCGGTGAGGGGAAGAAAAGGGGGGGGGGGTGGAGGCCATGAAAAAATTCTGTAATTTGGAGAGCTCTATTGGGTCAAATTCAAAGTCAAATTCAAGAAATACTCTTAGAATTTGACCCACACACCATGGGGGGCCGGCCCCGCTATGTTCTGTTATCTAGGTTTATTTGCTCATGTCAACCAATGAGAAGAATTATGAAGAATGGGGAATCCAGAAACGAGGATGGAGTTATATACTTATGTTGAGGATATGGCTAGATGACTGAAATCAGTTGGGTTTCATTTGGTTTCAAGGGACATTGCAGGGGAGGGAGGGGAACTAAAAATTTTCAAACCTTAAAAAGAAAACCTTTGTAATCATTACTTAAGGGAATTCTATAAACTACTTAAATTCTTTTATCATAATCCGGATCATCTATTGCGTGGCTGTCCCAATTGCCTTGCTACGTAGACACAGCAAGATGTGAAATGATCGACTTACCCCCATTTAGGCAAAGCACTCAGGCAGGGGTAAGGGGGTCATTGCTTGTTTTGTGGCTGCACAGTAGGACATTTGGGGCCTGGGGCCAACCGCGCACAGTAGGAGACCCCAATCCTATTTAGTAATGATACGTTTAAGATGTAATTATTATTTTACTTTTTTAATCCAAGGATTTAAATGCAAAATAAAGTCTAACAACCAAATATAGAATGGTGACATAACAATGTGGGGGTTATGATTACAAAAGTTTTTTTATTAGGTTTGAAAATTTCATTTCTCGTTTAATTTTCTTTGCATTCTTTGCAACCAAACGGAACCATGGGTATGTCTCCAACTCAGTTTTTTTTTTTTTTTTTTTAATTTTTTTTTTATAAATATAGGGGGAAGAGAAAGAAACAGTTTTTTTTTTTTTCATCACAGCGAGAAGTTGGCTATAGCATTTGGGCTGATCAATTTGAAATCAGAGGTTGGCACGTACAGGGAAGAACCTTGGAATTAGGGGAGACTACTCATCATTCAAGTCTCTTTTAAGATTGTCCTTGGAGAAATAGTAGTGAGCATGGCTCCTGCTCTAGAGTGTGGCTCAAGTCCTTGTACGAGGACAGTCCTTGGGACCCCACTCCCACGCACCTGGAATCGACCTCTGGAGTGAGGCGCAAGTCCTCGTACGAGGACAATCCTTGAGAACCCATACTCCTCTGGATTCCAAGAGGGTGAGCATAGGGTCCCAACTCCCAAGGACCGTCCTCGTACGAGGACCTGAGTCACACTCCAAAGCAAGAGCCATGCTCACTACTATTCTCCAAGGACAATCGTTAGAGAGACTTAAATGATGCTCATACGAGGAAAAATTTTTGCTGCTACGTCCATAGCAGGAATGTTCCTGCTACAAGGCTAGTAGCCAAGGATATGGAATAATTCACTTCCCCTTTGGGTTCATAAATACCCTCCTAGGTTTTAGTATTTTCTAAAATACCCCTTAAGATTCTATTTCCTTGGCTGCCAGCCTTGTAGCAGGAACATTCTTGCTACTAGTGTAACGGCAAAATTTCATCCTAAAATGTTAGAACGAGATAACAGATTCCTAGTATTTGATTTGCCAGTCTTGAGTTATAGGTCAATGCAGTGTAATAAATAATTTATATGTTTAATAAAATGGGATGACCTATGAAATATACTTAGGGTTCTAACCCAAAATCTGAAGCTTTAAGTAGGGATGAGTCACTGTTAGCAAAAACGCGTTTGAAACGGTCCCGTTTTAAAAACGGTTTTCGTATGCTTTCCAAATATATGGGAAAAAATGGAAAACAGCAAGCATTCCCGTTTTAAACGCGTTTAAAACATCTTCCCATTTTTTGGCGTTTTTTAAGACCTTAGACTTAAGTGACCATATCTCTCTCCCGAACTTTAATTGGCCTGATTTTTTCACCAACGTACAGATGACTCAAATGGCTGCATTTTTCATGATATCACCTTCAACTCAAAATCAATGCACGGATACCGAAATTAGAAGCATATATTTCAAATAATTCCTCAATTTATATGAGAATAGTGCCTTTTTTTTATTCTATTTTTTTGAAATATAAACGTTTAAAACCCATACCATCCGTTTTCCACTTTTTTACCGTTCTCTATTTTTTGGCCGTTTTATTTAACCGTTCGTTTGCAATTTGTTACCGTTTAAAACCCGTACCGTAATACTCCATTTTTTTGTCGTTTTTGTTTTTGTTAACTATGGGGATGACCAATGATGTATTATAAAACATCGAAGGCCTCTATAACTCCCAATTTATCATCACTCACCTCACATGCAGCTTCGGCATATACATAGATATTTATTTGAAGGACGACAACAAATGGACCTTGTTCTGCTACCATATTAAATAAAATCAATCGTTCACGAAATACCAATTGATGAGGTTTCAGGCAGACCCTCTAACATAGTATCATAGCCCATGGTTTCTTGCTTCTTTCACTGGCGTTACCTTTTTACATATACAAAAATGTCTCAATCCATCTAAACACATGAAGGGGTGTTGAAAGTTATAGAGTTATAGTCTCAATTCAGTTTGTTTAGGTCCTTGGTGCATTCATATATTTGAGGAACTCTCTCCACCTAATGTTTGAAGGTTTTGTATTAAACCCACAAACAATATTTTGTGGGCTTTCCCACTTTATTTAACAACTGTCATCATTCCATCACTTCCATTGTGCAATCAACATCTAAAACACAAATAACGTCATATTTGTTTTTTCAATGGATGAGAATGTAAGATGCAAAGTGATTAGTTGTTCATGTTAAGAGATAGAGATTTGATTCGATCTCAAGTCTCTCACTTACTTTACCAATAAAGCATATTTGCATCTTCAAATTTTATTTAAGTTAGTAGGGGTGGAAGAGAAATACTAAGCATCCTTCTATATGAATTCTACCAAAAGAAAAAAAAAAATCCTTTTGTATGAATTATAAACAAAATTCTTCTTGTCTCCAGAACAACCTTGTCCCTTCAAACTGCTTTTGATTGTTTCTACTTTAGGCTTTGGGAGCATATAAGTTGATTTATCACCTTAGAGTTGGGAAATGCAAGAATTGCAACAAAAGGAATTGGTTGGCAATTTTCGTTTGTATCCTAAAGATTTTGTGTTAGTTTTTAAGAAAGTCTGGTTGGTTGAGATAAAATATATGTTTCTTTTGGTATAATAGTATGGGAAGCAATTTTCTGTCCAGGAGTGTGGCCTACGCCGGCACTCCCATTTGTGTCTCTCTCTCCTCCTCAGCACAAGGGGTAGAGGAGTCTTTTCAAATGGGGGAAGAGAGAGATAGACTCATGAGAATGCTGGTGGAGGCTACACTCCCGGACAGAGTTCTTTTTCCATAGTTCTTTGAGCCTAAGGCGTACTCTACACCTCCTCACATATAGTATTATATTAAAATTTTTAAATGAGAAAAATAATAATTAAAAAAATAAATGTGAACAAGTGTAAAGTAAGTGTTAATATACTCTGGGCTGTTCGCTTATGTTTTAAGTTTCAAAGAATCAAACCACAAGAAGAACACACGAAGGTTTAACGAGGTTCGGCCATGGATGCCTACGTCCTCGGATCAGAACTCCCAAATCTTTTCTTATTACATCGTTGGGAAAAAAGAATACAGATAAATAGAAGAGAATGAAAGAGAGTTGCCAAGAAAGAATACCCTATAGAAGGCAACAAATATTCTGCACAATATTGACCGTATCTCCTTCCAAGAATAGGAAATCCGGATCAATCTTTCCAATACTCCCCCTTAAGTTGGGGCGAAGACATCGTCAGAGGTCAACTTGTTCACCATGACTTGGAACGATCCTTTGGGTAGAGCCTTAGTAAAGATATCTGCTAACTGATCTTCACTACAAACATATGGTGTCTCAATTGTTTTATCTTGGACCTTTTCACGCACAAAGTGGCAATCTACTTCTATGTGCTTAGTTCTTTCATGAAAGACGGGGTTTGAGGCGATATGAGTGGCTGCTTGATTGTCACAAAACAGCTTTGTAGGCTTGGACACAGTCTCACACCCCAATTCTTGTAAGAGCAATCGAAGCCACACAATTTCACTAGCGGCAGAGGCCATGGCCCGGTATTTTGCCTCTGCACTTGAGCGAGCCACCACATTTTGTTTTTTACTCTTCCAAGTAACAATATTACCACCAACAAAGGTACAGAATCCGATGGTAGATTTTCTGTCCTCAGGGCTCCTAGCCCAATCTGCATCAGTGTACCCAACGATCTGGGTGTGCCCATTGTTCTTCATCAAGATCCCTCTTCCTGGGGAGGTTTTCAAATAGCGAAGTAGGTGATCGACAACCTCCATGTGACCCTGAGTGGGAGCCTGCATGAACTGGCTCACATAACTAACGGCATAGGCGATGTTAGGTCTAGTGATGGTTAAGTAAATCAGACGCCCTACCAATCGTTGATATCGCCCAGGATCACTCAAAAGAGTATTATTAGTGTTAAACTTGTCACTGTAGTTCATAGGAACACTAGCAGGTTTAGCTCCAATTTTTCCAGTCTCTTTCAACAGATCCAAAGTATATTTTCGTTGTGACAGGAACAGACCTTTGTGTGAGCTAGCCACTTCAATGCCCAAGAAATATCTCAGTTTACTGAGATCTTTGATATCAAACTCTTGACTCAAATGCCGTTTGAGAGCTTCAATTTCGAACTGATTACTACCAATAATGACAAGGTCATCAACATAAACCAGAATGACAACAATACCTTTGTCATTGTTCTTAACAAACGTCGAGAAATCAGATTCACCTCTTTGAAAACCAAATTGGATGAGAGCAGTACTGAGCCTACCATACCAAGGATGTGGGGACTGTTTAAGTCCGTATATGGCCTTTCTGAGCTTGCAAACCATCCCATCCCCATTTTGTAACGCATGGCCTGGAGGGAGATCCATATAAACCTCCTCTTCAAGGTGTCCATGTAGGAACACATTTTTTACGTCCATTTGGAACAAAGACCATCCGCAATTCACAGCCACAGACATGAGTACCCGCATAGTATTCATTTTCACAACTGGGGCAAACGTTTCCTTATAATCGACGCTATAGGTTTGAGTGTACCCTTTGGCAACGAGACGAGCTTTATACCTCTCGATCGATCCATCACTGTTATATTTGATCTTATAGATCCAACGACAACCAACCATACGCTTGCCGGCAGGTAAATTAACCACTTCCCAATTGTGATTCTGATCAAGGGCTTGGAGTTCGTCCTTCATGGCATTCATCCACACACAATGGTTGCTTGCTTCTGCCAAACTGTTGGGCTCTTTATGTCTCTCAATAGCAAACAAGAAACTCCAAAAATTTGGAGAGATTCTGTCATATCCAACACAATCTTGGATGGGATGTTGAACCGTATGATAAGTGGAAAAATCTTGAAGCCGAGTTAAAGGCTTAGGAACCTGGACTTGCGAACAAGAACCATGGTGGAACCCGCAGGAACAGGAACTCCTGGAATAGAAATTTCAGGAACTTCGGGCACAGGCACAGTCTCTGTCTCAGCTACAGGTGTGGGTTCAGCCATGTCTTCATTGCCGGTGGTAGGTTCATCATCCCCAACATTATTATCACCATCATTATTCAAACTGTCACCCTGACTTTCAGCAGTAGGTAACGGGACATGAGCAAATTCAATAGAGAAATCACTGTAGTACTCCCCCTGAATTTGAGTCCTGTCAGGAAAAAACATATGAGCTTCATCGAAAATAACATCACGAGAGATGTAAAGACGTTGGGAACTGGGTTCATAACACTTGTAGCCCTTTTTAACAGAAGAGTAACCCACAGACACACACTTGCGTGCCCGGGGATCAAGCTTACTACTGGTTTGAGAATGGACATAACAAATGCAGCCAAAAACCCTCAAGTGAGAGATACTAAACTTCCGACCATGAAGGACCTCCATAGGAGTCTTATAACCAATCACCTTACTTGGAAGGCGATTAATAAGGTAGCAGCTTGTAAGAACTGCATCAGCCCAATAGGTCTTGGGTAAATGGCCAGAAAACATCAAAGCTCGGGTTACTTCAAGGAGGTGCCGATTTTTACGTTTGGCAACTCCATTCTGTTGAGGAGTGCCTACACAAGATGTTTGATGAACAATACTCAAGCTATGTAGAAATGATTGAAAAGGGTGATTGGTGTATTCAGTCCCATTATCAGTCTGTAAAATCTTGATGCAAGTATTAAATTGGTTGCGAATCATGGTGCAAAAAATTTGAAACACATGAAGAACCTCATTCTTCGACTTAAGCAAATAAATCCAAGTAGAATGAGATTTGTCTTCAATAAAAGTAATAAAATATTTGTAACCATTTCTGGAATCAACAGGAGCACTCCCCCAAACGTCAGAATGAACTAAATCAAATAACTCAGTTGATAACCGATTACTGTGAGAAAAAGGAAGTCTATGCTGTTTAGCAAAATGGCAAGGATCACAAGTACTAGAATCATGATTCAAAGACAGATCAAGAGTATGTAAAATCTGGTCAGATGGGTGACCCAAGCGCAAGTGCCACAACTGAGAAGCTTCCGCTGTACTTTTCTTTGCAACAAAGGCACCTTCACGGAGATTTATAGTATTGAGACCATTCTGAAGTTGACCTTCACCAATCATCTTCCTGGTGACGCGATCCTGAAATACCACCTTTTGAGGAGAAAAAATAACATTGCAATTCCACTCTTTAGTACACTTGCTTACAGATAGCAAATTTGAAGATAAATCAGGAACAAGTAAGGCATCAGAATTTTTTGAAAAAATTTTAAGTTGACCAACACCATGAGTAGGAACCTACACTCCGTTAGCAACAGTAATTGGCGGATAAGCAGTACTAATATTAGTGTTAAGCAACAGGTGTGAGGAACCACACATGTGATCAGTAGCACCAAAATCAACAATGAAACCATTTTTAGAAAGTGCAGATAAGGCATGAATATTACCAAATGTCTTAACCATATTTCCTGATTCAGTGGCAGAACTGACAGTGCCAGAGGAAGTCGTCCCATGTGTCTGAAGCAGTTGTTGGAATTGATGAGCTAATGTTTCAAGTTTTGATTGGAAATCGGTGGAATTTGCCTGGGCCGCCACTTTAGACTCTTGGTTCTTATCTTTGCTTTGGCGAAGATGGGGATGAAGTGACCAACACCTATCCTTGGTGTGGCCATCACGATCACAATGATCACAATGAAACCGATTTTAACCTTTACCTTTTCTTTTGCCAGATCTAACGTTTTTGTCACTTTGCTACTTGTTAGATGTAACATTATGAGCCAAGTTTTCAGAAGAATCTTTTTCAACAATGGACTCAGATTTCATAACCCGGCGCCTAATTTCTTCTCTTTGGATTATGGAACACACAGAGGCAAAAGAAGGCAAAGTAGTGCTCATGAGAACTTGACGCTTAAGGTCCTCGTACTCAGGTTTAACACTGGCTAACAACTGAAAAATTCTGTCATGTTCTTCACGTTTAACATAATCAGCAATAATCTGAGTAGCAAGCCTATATTGACTAAGTTCGTCCCACTTTTTCTTTAGGTTCCCAAGGTGTTCAGTGAAAGGTTGATTGGGACCTTGCTTAGATCGAGCAAGTTCCTGCCGCAACTCAAAGATGCGAGAAGCATTGTTTGCTTGGCCATACATTTCATTCAATGATTCCCATAAATTCTGAGCAGTATCCGAATATGCAAAAATCTCTTGACTTGTGACTCCATTGAATTAAAAATCCAGCTCATGACCGAATGGTCATTGGCTTGCCAATCAGAAAATTTGGGATCCTCCTCAGGAGGGGCTTTAATCTGGCCATTAAAATGGCCGAGTTTGGATCTGCCTCTAAGGGCAATGGTCACGGCTCTAGACCAAGGAAGGAAATTTCTCTCATTCAACACCATAGAAGTAAGACGCTGGCTGTTTGTTTCTTGCGCCACAGCCTTGGAGGAACCAGAGCCATTGCTGGTATCTTTACCACGAGTATTTTCTTTCTCAGATTCACCATCAGACATGGTGACAAAATGGAAAACAAAAGATCAAAGATAAAGATAAGAAGAAGCTTATCTGTAGAAGAGAACGCTCAGTAGGCTAGACAATATGCCAACAGCAATCACCTCAACCGATCCTGCGATCACCCAGCAGCACCTTCGAATGAGGGAAAGGCCATCAAGGAGTGAAACAACAAACGAACAGGCCGAGATTACACCCGCTCTAATACCATGTTTTAAGTTTCAGAGGATCAAACCACAAGAAGAACACACGAAGGTTTAACGAGGTTCGGCCATGGATGCCTACGTCCTCGGATCAGAATTCCCAAATCTTTTCTTATTACATCGTTGGGAAAAAAGAATACAGATAAATAGAAGAGAATGAAAGAGAGTTGCCAAGAAAGAATACACGATAGAAGGCAACAAATATTCTGCACAATATTGACCGTATCTCCTTCCAAGAATAGGAAATCCGGATCAATCTTTCCAATAGCTTAGAGAACCTTTTCCCATAACAAAATCAATCATCATGATAAAGATCACAAGTTCACGGAAAATTTTAAAAGTTATACCTTTTTATTGGTCGGTCATCCTGATATATAAGAGGTTGGGTTCAAAGTAGTTGATCATCTAGCAAGAAATCAAATAAAATCCTTCAATTTTTTTTTTGGTAGGAATCCTTCAATTTTATTATCATGCTTTTTATAAGTAGTCGCTGTGGTGTATTACAAAAAAAAAATTATAATAATAAATAATAGTTGTGGTGGTGGATTGTTTATTTAAGTCAATTGTATTTTTCTACGTTTTGTGTAAACGAATATGAACTTTTAAGGATTTTCCCTCCACCCATAGAGGATGGTTCACCCACCATCCTAGGGTTCACAATCCCCTTAGTGTGTATTTGTATATTCCAAAATACCCTCCTGATATCCTTTCCCATTCACCGTGGGTGGAGGGAATTTCGATCCAACTTTTAATATTTTATTCGATTTTAAGGTATATAGATCATATTTATGCCATACCCATCTTACCCTTGGGTAAATTGAGTTCTTTCAACTTAAATGAAAAATGGAATATCTTTTTGTAATCAAGGGAGGTAGAAAAGTCGTAATGATATATTTTCACACTTTTAGTATATTATATATATTTTTTTCAATTAGGAAAAATCCTATCATTTCACATGCCTACTTGTAAAATGTATAATTTTTAATAATGGTATGACAAATCACTTTCAAATTTTTTTTTATTTTTTACCCATGCATTAAATAATTTTGGATAAATTATACATCACCCCCTAGTTTTCAAACAAAACTCAGATCACCCCCTAGTTTTTGAAAAAACTCAAATCAACTCCTCTACAGTAACGATGTTAGTTTGCTATTAATTATTGGTGTGAAAGGACTATTTTACTCTTGTACTAAAACATTAGAATTAAATTTACAATACTACCCTTCCTTCATCTTCAACATTGGTCAAGGGTAGTTTAGGGATTTAAATTTATTTAATGGCTGACATCATCACTTAATAGCATAAAACTAGCGATAGGGACTAATTTGTTATATTGGGGTCTAAATCAGGGGGTGATTTGAGTTTTTTCAAAAACCAGGGGGTGATGTGTAAGTTTTCCAGTAACTTTTGAAAATAAAACAAGAGACAATCAAAAGAATATTACACATTTCACTTATGGAGACAACAAAATGCGCCCCGGTATCCTTTTTCTTGATGCAACCCAATCTCTTATATAATTTTTGGGAGAGGGTTTCGTGAATTTTTATCACCTCCAATTCGTTGCCCGCTCCAATTCCTCACATAGGAGCAGAAATGACCACCTACCCCACCTTGGGCAGTGTGTTCAGATAGGGTGTAGGATGGTCATTTCCACTCCTATGTGAGAAATTGGAGGAAATTGGAGCGGCCAGGAATTGGAGGTGATAACGATTCGGGTTTCCTCTTATTTTCGAGTACTAATTCCAACGAATGGAGGGTCCTATTACAAATTGTAGGGTTGGGGGTTTAAGGAGAGAGAATGAATGGGCTCCATGTGTCACTGTCTTGATGTATAAAAGAATCCATACACGGACAACGTGCAGAGCTTTTGCCCACAATTCTTTATATCCATTACCAACCAGTATCAATGAACTGTGGTACGCATGCGTTGTGCCTTCTGCAATGAAAAGGAAAATTAAAGTATAGAGGTGATTTTTGTTTTCTTTTTCTCTATTTTGTGTAGTGACATAGTAATCTTGAAACACCTTATATTGCTCAAGTTTGGGCATTTCCCTGTTAATAGTTTTACTTCATACTCATCAGGCTTATTTGGATTGCAAGGAAAATTAAACGGAAGGAAAGTATAAAAAAAAAAAAAAGGGTGTAATCATTATCTTACATGATTATATCATTAAGATGAAATTATTATTGATTTAGTTATTATATTTTAGGGTGAATGTTCTCTGTGTTGCAGCACAGCCTATGCCCAGGTAGCCTGTGCAGGGGTCAGGATGGTTATTGTGCCCACCCCCATGTGCTTGGGCGCAGGCTACGCTATGGCACAGAGAACAACACCCTCTATTTTTTATTTTATTTTGCATCAAAATCTTTTAGATTTGAAAAGTAAAATAAAAATTAGGAAAAGAGAATGCTACCTAGTTGCGTCCAGTGCGCAACTCCTACAGTTAAATATAGAGCCACGTTAAATGACCACCGTACTCTCAGGGATTTTCGTTTTTCCATGGGGATCCCTGTACATAGCACCTCGAAAGAAGCACTTACACGTGCACTCACACTTGTATGTTGAAAGAACACAGTGTGTGACGACCATATGAACATGATGTCCAGTTCTATCCGTAGTTGAGAACTATATTAGATGAAAACTTAAGGATAATCATAACCCGTTAAAAATCACGCATATAAAATTAATTTAAGTATGAAATGAAAATTCGGGTTTGATGGATACATATCCAACAGACAAATACATTGCAAGTTGCAACCAACCATGTGTCCAATTTCAACTTCAAATTCAATTATTTATCTTTCCATGAATTTTATTGATTTGTTTGTCATATGGCCAATTTCAATTACATTAAAACTTGACATGTGAGAAAGGGATTTGGAGTCAACCTATCCTGTTGGTTAGTAGAATATAATATACAATCAATTATGTTACAGTCCAAGTTTATTTTTTAAAAAAAAATTAAAAAATTTTTTTTTTTGGTAAAAGAAAAAAAAAATTTATTGAAGGTTTGGTGAGTCGCGGATTCATGGAATTGAATGCAGTGTCGCCCCCAACTTCTAATGTGAAAAAGTCATGCGAAATAACCAAACTACCCCCAAAAATTTTTTTGGTGGACTTAAGAAGTTTCCTAGCCTTCGTCCCTTTTACTCTTGTTTTTATCATTTTCTTCACTCTAATTAGGAAATAACCAAATTTCCCCCCGGCCCCCCCCAAAAAAAACATCTCTTTTATGAATGCATTATCCTCTTTTAAGGCGAAGTCTTAAGTCTGAATTAGCTTCCTTCTCTTGTATTCTTCTTGGTGAAGTTATGGCAGTTGGAAGTGAAATGTTAGAAGCGATTTTAGACAACATAGAATGGATTATTATGGAAATAGATTGTAAAAAGCTCTGGTTGTTCGTCTTAAAAGGCTCTCTAAGCTGTTCGAGCAGCGTATACTAGGCTCCTTTTGGTTGCGAAGAAAATTAAAAGGAAGAAAGGTGAAAATATTTCAAATCGAAGTAAACTTTTGTAATCATTACTCAATATGATTTTATAAACTTTACATTTTGGAAAAAAAAAAGGTTACCAGACTATGTGGCACCTACACTTAGACACAAGAAATGTGAAATAATCGCTCTGGCCCCATAAAATGAAAAATCTCAATCCTGTTGGATTGCCCATTGCACACTCTAATTGGGGGCCCCGTTGGTGTATGCAACTTGATAGGGATCCCCTTCCTTAAATTTCTTACCATATTTACTAATGATACTTTTTAGATGTAATTTTTAGGGGGAGGTTTTAATGCACGGTTGCATGAGAGGGGTGATGATGGTGATTACGATGTGTCAAATAGGGGGGGTTTGTCTTTTCAGCCCTTATTTGTGAGAGGAGAGATAAGTCCATGCACGGCACCTTCTGCCTAATTTTATTTTACTTTTGAAATCTAAGGGATTTAAATGTAAAGTAAAGTTTGTATGAGGTAATGATTACAAAAGTTTACTTATAATGTTTGAAATATTTATTTTTTCTCTTCAATGCCCTTGCAACCAAATAGAGTCTTACTACTTATTTGAAAGTAAATAAAAGTTCTTTTTTCATAAAAAAAAAGGAGAAATCAAGTGAAAGTTCGTTTCTTATAAGAAAAAAAATGGTCCAAATTGTTTTTTAGTCACAGTCAAGGGAGAATCTCTTAATCAAAGTCTTCGGAGTTCGGATGGTGTCTACAAGGTATATGGAATAATGGGGGTATTATACCACTTGTAAAATTGGGGGCATATTTTGGCAGCCGTTAGTGGCTATATGTAAGGGGGTCAAAATGAAACCGAAACTGACCGTTTATGATCGCATCTAATCGGACTGAGAAAAAATGGTGCGATTTTGGTTTCATATGTTCCATTCCTGGTTCGGTTCGATTTAGAACCGGAAAACCGTCAATTTTGAATCGAACCGAAACCGAATAGAAATCCAATGGCAAAAGTCCATAATTTTCTAATCCCTTTCCCTTTCCCCTTTATGTTTTACCCTAATTGGCTATTGGCTAATCCCTTTTCCTTTTAGGCTTTTATCCTCTAGTTTTTATTACTTTAGTAGTTTTTTTTTTTTTAGGACTATCCTACTCAAGGGCCCATAGGCCAACTACAAGCTAAGGAGAAGGCTAAGACAAGCCCACAATCTACAACTAGGGGGGGGGGGGGGGGAGGGAGAGAAAGGTGCCTTTTTTTGGCATAATATACAATCCAGGAGAATCGATTCCTTGACCTCTTGGGGGGGGGGGGGCATGCACCAACTTGCAATGCCACCAACCAATTGAACTAGTAGTTGTTTGCTTAGTAATTAGTTACGTAGCAGTTACCACGGTTAAAAAATAGGAAATCTTAGATTAGAAGATTTTATTTTCTTCTCTCATTCTCATCTCTCAAGGCGGTTTCCAGTTGTAGAGTTGCTGTAGAGTCCCTTACAAATTATAATCAGTTTTTTTTCCAATCGGCTAGTTCCTCATCAGCCCTCATTTGCTCACTTCTTCCTTCGTCTTCTCTCTGTCTCATCTCTCACGGTGGTTTAGAGCTTTAGAATTGCAAAGTGGCGGTGGAATTTCATAAACAAAATTTATTTTTAAAAGGTAAAATCTATATTCTACTGTAATCATTGATGTGTTTCAATAGTTTATTGTTTTAGCTTGTTATGTTTCTGGTTTTGATCATTAATTTATGGAATTTAGATGATAGTGTTTGCTGTTTGTACCATTCTAGCCATTGATTTGGCTTATTATTATCTTCTTTTTTTATTTAGTTATCATATTTGAACGTCTACTTTGATTAGTCACCACTCTAGCCCCAGCTCTAGCTTCACCCACCAACAATGGATGAGACAACAAGCTACTTGTGCTTATTCATCTTACTGTTGCTATCTCATGGTCTTTGGCCAGCCACTAGATTGCTTGTTCCCTCCCCATCCCCCACCCCCTCGCCCCTTTGCTTTCTTACTGGTCAGATAGACTCAAGTGCTTTCATGTTAGTTATATTCTGATTTGTTTATGAAATGGGTTAATTGAAATAAATGGTACAAAGATGAAAGGTTGTGTGTTAATCATTTATTAATGAAATAAAATAATTTCTCCCACACAACAAGAAAATGAATAACAAATTTGAAGGTTATAAAGTTAAAACTTGATGTGAACGGGTATTAAAAACTGCATGTAAACTGGTTGTTAACCGTATAACAAAAATTGAATAGAAACCGTTAAAATCGCACCGCAAATAAAACGATTATGGTTTTAGATGATTCTTATCCGGTGCAATTTTGGTTTTTACCTTACAAAATGTGCACTGAACCGGAATCGCACCGTTTGACACCCTTAGCTATATGGTTCCTTCACCAACCCCCTCCAAAAAAAAAAGAGAACTAATGTTGTAAAGCTGCGTAGCGTATGTTAGTGTCTCCTTATGTGAGAAGAGAGAGAAATAGACATAGGGGGGTGATAGAGAAATCAATCCCCAAAAAATTGGTCGGAGATTGTTGCTAGGTCGTGTGGCCCCTCGTATAGACCATCCCACCCCATTGAACCCACCTCAGCTGATGCTTCTTCGTGTTCTCCCATTGACCATTGACCTTTGCTGTGGCACAGGCCACGCGACCTGGTAGTTTTTTTTTTTCTTAAATAAAAAATAAAATGAAAAATTTGTGTATTTTACTTCTTTCCCATTTTTTCACTTCAAACCAAACGGATAAGAGAAGGCTACTTCCGTCATACAACCTGGATGAATCTGTTGTCGCATCAACCCAAGAATCAAGAAAATCGTTTTTATTTTTATTTTTTTGCCAGAAAGAAAATAGTGAAGTATAAAGAACATCTTGCTTTTTCTTCATCGAAAACAAAATAAGAAACATTGTCTTGCTTCAAATCTTGATACTTGGAAACTGGAAGTCTGGAACTCTGGAAGAAGGAAGAGAGAGAGAGAGAGAGAGAGAGAGAGAGCGCCGCATTTTCCATTGTCCTCTGTTCGTTTGTTCGAAGCGGACAGAGAAAGTTTAAAGGTGAATAATTTTCGTTAGAGCCTACGAAAGCTGCAAAATCTCATCTGGTTCTGGTTTATCTCATTTTGATTTCATCGACTTGACATTTTTCGTTGTTTTGTTGTCTCATTATCTCTCGATTTTGCTCTCTCAGAAAAGATATCCTCACATGGAGATCGATAAAGCCATAAGGGAAAGCAATGACCGAAGGCTGAAGTCAAAGTACAACAACGCCATCTACGTTATCAAGAGAGCTTTCGCTCTATACGCGTAAGCTTTGACCTTCTACCTTCTAACTGGTTTTCTCTGTTTAATCCTCTGAATTTCCAAGTCTATGAAACTGGGTTCTTTGTCATTCCGGCAGAAACTTAATTTGTTCTTGTCCCCGAATACTACAATTTCTGTTTCTTGCTTTAAAGACTCGCGTTCTTTGTCATTCCGGCAAAAACTTAATCAGCTTTATGTGAATAATATATGGACTGTGTAATTTGTGAATGGTTCTGCATATATGCTTAGCCATGTCAGTTTGGTCACAGTTGTCCTCTTTAAATAGTCACTATTCCTTTAATTTCTTTTTTTTTCTTTCAATTTTTTGTTTTCAAAATTTTTTCCCTGCATCATTTGTTATGATTCTCACTGTGCCATGTGCGTGAGCTTAAAGAAATTGGTCTTGTAATATTATCTTTAATCACCTTCAGTTTGCAACTCATTCCTTCTTACTGGTTGTTGTTCATATCCCAACCATCTTAATCGACCTTCCAGACATCTTTTTCTCCATTTAAGCAACTTTAAGGTTCCTTCCATTTTATTTATTTCTAATTTAGTCATCCTAGTTTTCACCCTCTTCCATAATCCGTCTCAACATCCACATTTGATTTACCTTTCTTTAATGTTAATGTTGTTTCTTTTCCGTATAGCATTCAGCACCATGCAGCATGGCTGGTCTTATTGGCGATTTTCACTGTGAAGTGTTTTCATCGAATAGAACTATTAAAGAGGAAAAGAGTTTTAGAGGCAATCTTATTTCTTAGTTGGAAATTTTTTCCGAACATCAACATGGGATGGTAATGGGGAGATTTTGTCCTTTAAAGGTTCTAATGGAAATTGATGGGACACGTTTCTGTGAAATTTTGTAGTGGGAACCTGGTCCTTTCTATAAACTTACAAAAAATAAAGTGGCTGCCACAGGTGTGTTCGTTTGTGTGATAATTGTAATGTTATTATATCTAGTTGGCATCTTCATTGCATGTCTGGTGGGTACAATCATTGCTTTCTCTTGCAAGAAGAGACAATAAAGAACTCCAAACTAAATTCTCGTTGCATGTCAATGTAGAGTTGTAAACAGCTTGATCATGGGCAGGAAGTTGATGTCAAATATTGAAGTGTCAATTAGGGCTTAAAGCAAAGCCTTGTAGAAAATATATTACCCAGATATGGCAATTGCACAGCATTTTGATGTATCCAAGATGAAGTTTACATTGGAATGAAAGTATATGACATCCTACCACATCCATTTAAACTATCCGGATAGCGTAGTGTAAGTGATCTCAAACTACATTGCAATGAGGATGCTTGTGTAATATCTTCCTATATATTTTGGTGGCATGATCAATGAAGAAATAAAATGCAATTACAATCCTTAAGCATTTCTGCCCATGGATTTTGCTGGCTTCATGAAGAGATGGTTAAAGTAGAGTAATTTTATGCATGTTTTTTCAGTGTAGATGATTCGTAAAATGTAATGGTGCAGGTAACTTTGAAGAATTTAAGGGTTTCTAGTTCTTATATCATTATTTTATATTAACACTATCAAATGGGTTATTTGTGCATAGTTCCCTCTGAGATTAGTAGGAATAGATATTGTTGATCACTATTAAGTTGACTCACTGAGTTATAATGGCTAAAATTTGAGAGGCACATTGATAGACCACATGGTGGGAGTATGGCTTGACATCTCTTGTTTGATTCAAATCTTTTGAGGTCGTAGTGGAATGTGCACTTCATCCTATGATTAGCATCAGATTAAATTTCAACAGATTTTTTCTCGGGAATCCGGATCTTTCTGGCTCAAGGGAGTATTGGGGACATGTCATGTCTGCAGAAAAGGTTCCCTTGTCCCCTCCCCCACCAAAAAAAAAAAAAAAAAAAAAAAAAGTAACTCTGGGCCAGTTGGTGAGGGCAACTCCATCTGGGTGAAGTTGATGCCTGATGGTACTTCCTCTAGGATTAAGACTTTCAGAAATTTAGGATTTTCATGATTTTTTATTGGTGGAACGAGATTTCTCTAGTATCTTTGCCTCATTGGTTGGGTGAATATTGGGTCTAGTGAAGTTTGGTGATTTCTCAATTGCTTAGATAGCCTTGGATATTGGCCTCCAAACTGAACACCTTGTTTGCATAGAGGCCAATATAGACCAACACTATATCGGATTCTTTTGCTAGAAGTGGTGATTCAGTACTGTCATGAATATTGGGTAAATAACCTCTATATAATCTAGGCCTTGATAAATTCTTGCTTTTGGCTTCAGTACCTTGTGTGTTCTTTTTCATCAATGAAATTCTGGCCATGAGAAAGTAAAAGTTTTGTGGCAGCTGTTTGCTTTATTGTTCTTTTAATTCTAATTGTGTTCAGGTGGAAGCAGAAGCAGATGGCATGACTAACTTTATTTATTTTGGTTCTTGGAGGGGGGGCGGGGGGAGGGTTGGTTTGACTCCTTATTGTGTAACTCATGATAATTGATTGTCTTGCACTCTTTTAATTCTTGTGTTGTCAGTTTTCAGATGTTATTTCTTTATAAAATCTTCCTTTTTTCCTTTCCTATTCTGATTTACTATTCACTTATAGAAAAGTTGAACTGTAGTTAAAGGAGAATCATATATACTCGACTAATTATTTTCTGAATGAATAATAAACATTTTATTGTCTTTCCATAATTAAATTGTTGCCTATTGCCTATGTTACTGGGTGAGGATATGATTGCAATCATGGGTATGGTCTATTTGCGTTGCTTTCATTATGTGTGTGGTTTAACATTATTTATTATACATTAGGAGTCAGTGATAGGACTTATACATTGTCTTTCCTTAGACCTGAATCATGATATTTTGGAATGGCAAGAAGAAAATGCTTTCTTATCAGGTGGCCTTATACACCAAGGATGGGTTCTCTTGTAAGGTACTGAGTTGTTTTACTTTTATTTGGACAGGTTTGAGGAGGTCGCATTCAGCTTTAATGGGGGGAAAGACTCAACTGTAATTCCTTTGCACATTTGTCTACATTGAAGTTCTTACTTGTTCAGTAAAAACAGGTAAAGCCTCATGGATATTTAGAATGAACTTGATTTTGCAGGTCTTGCTCCATTTGCTTAGGGCTGGATACTTTTTGCATAAAGAGACACCTAATTATTTGAGTGAAGGCGATACAAATTGTGAAATGAAGTGTCCAATAAGAACCATCTATTTTGTTAGCCCTTGTGCTTTCCCAGAAATCGACTCCTTCACATATGAAACAGCTGCTACGTGAGTGAATTTCTGTTGTCTCACTTTTCTTATGGCTCTGTTGTTGATGCAAACTAGTTCCCACTTCCCCTCTCTTAGTTCCAAGTATTTTTTTTCCTGGGTAGGAGGCTTTAGGTTTGTTTTAACATGCAAGCATGCAGATTTATTTTGGGTCTATTCTTTCTTTGGAGCAGTTATGACTTGCAGCTGGAAAATTTTCGCATAGATTTCAAGTCTGGTTTGGAAGCTCTTCTGAAGGAAAAACCAATTAGAGCTATTTTTCTTGGTACAAGAATTGGTGATCCTAATGCGGTATGGATGTGCGTCTTTGTTAGTTCATTGTTGTTTCTTCAGTCTTCTGGAGC
Organism: Telopea speciosissima; assembly: GCF_018873765.1. NCBI lineage: Eukaryota > Viridiplantae > Streptophyta > Magnoliopsida > Proteales > Proteaceae > Telopea > Telopea speciosissima. Next base: position 13,441,286 of record NC_057917.1, read on the forward strand.
TGTTTCTGAAGTCATCAATAGTCCAAAAAGCCTTAACAAAATGCATAATTACACTTCTGATTTGTTTATGTCTGTGCAGGTCGGCCAAGAACAATTCTCACCTAGTTCACCTGGATGGCCGCCTTTCATGAGAGTGAATCCCATCTTGGATTGGTCCTACAGGTTTGCCATGAACTATATAAGTTATGATTTGTGAATACACATGCTTACACACAATCACACATGGCAAGCTCTAGCAGCTGAATTGTAAGCACCTTTGTGTATACAATTCCCTATTGAGCTCCTGGCTGGAACCTTGGCAGCTTCAGATGAATTTGAATAAAGTATTTTTCTGTATAATCATTAGTGATGACAAGCTGTATCTTCTTATTCTTTTTATCTACTAAATCATTTGATCTACATGGAAAAGAATAACCATGCAAAAGTATGCTCATTCATTCTGTTTCTTATTATCCATTTATTAATAGTCAGAATGATTTATCTACTATAATTATGATCATCATCTAATTAGCTCTTACTCAATTGATATGGATGTCAAGCTTAAGGAAAGCAACTTGCAGTTAAGGATATATAGTTTCCAGACTTGGTGTTTTAAGTCGAGTAGTTACTCAAACAAGCCTAATCCAGCCTGTTGCAGTGTTCTATGTACAAATTACAAATCTTGAAGGAAGTTAAATCTAAAAGAATTTGGGTCGGATTAGACAACCCTTAGTGAAGAGATAGCTTTTTCCAGGATCCCATTGAAACTTGTTATATGATATGTTAGTTGGTGTTCTTTTAAGTGTGAAAATGCTCTTCCTGTTCTTTTGGCTGTTTTCAATGCAACTAATGAGTTTTAACTTTTGTATTGAACAGGGATGTATGGGCCTTTATTTTGACATGCAAAGTTCGATACTGTAGTCTTTATGATCAAGGGTATTCTTTTTTCCCTCTTGATAGGATTGACATTCCCTAGTAACTATACTCTTATACCTAGGACTGTTTTACACTTTCAGTGATTTGGTTTGTTGGTACACTATCTGACTTCTTTTATTATTATTATTATTTTTAAAATTGTTGTTGTCGTGAATATTATTATTACAGTTTCTTAGAGCTGTTACTGAATTTCTGTGGGTGTGGATATTTTTTTGATAACTAATGTTTAGTTTTGTCACTGATGCACAATAAGCATTCAATTGTTGTATTATAGGTTTTGGTACTAAAATCTTAGACATATTATTTCTCTTTTATAAATCTAATGCTTTTGTGCTTTACAGTTATACTTCCATTGGGAGCATATATGATACAGTTCCAAATGCATTGTTGGGCACCAGTGATTCTTCCACCAGCAAAGAGAACTTTAGGCCAGCCTATTTGCTCTCAGATGGAAGACTAGAAAGAGCAGGTAGAGCAAAAAAGTGTTCTCGTCAAGATTCTGGAAGTGATCCTGTCATAAATGAAAGCCGCACTTTAACGGTGTCAGTCATTGCTGTCGGCGATGAAATTCTGTACGTCCTCTAATTTTAATTGTATATTTGTAAGGTTTTACAGGAATAAATCGTAATCTCTATCCTGGAATTTCACTTGTTAAGAAAGGGCAGGGAGAACTTCTGCATGCAGCAAATTTCTCAAGCTTTTGTTGCAAATGTCTTGCCTAAACCCGCAATGTGCTTCCATTTACTTTGATGAAGTTTGGTCAGCTAATGTAAATTTACCTATTTAGAAGCGTCTTAAGTAATTTATTGTACTAAGAAATTAATTTTCAATTAATAATGTGGCTCTTAATATAATCTTCAAAGTTCATATTAAATGGATGTAGCTGAGATGAGGATTTTGAGATGGAGGAGTGGCAAGATTAGGAATCAGAAACCAAAGGATCTAAGGTTATGTAGAGTAGTGCACCAACTGATGGCAAGACGACGGAAAGTCAATTAAGATGGTTGAGCCATGTGCAATGAAGTCTGATGAATGCATCATTGAGGAGTGATATGGTGCGAATTGGAGGTGTCACAAGGGAGAAGGGGAGGCCAGCCAACAGTGATCTGGCTTGAAGTGATGAGTGAAGGATTACAATTTCGATGATTCTTCAATTGAGCTATCTATCCATCTAAGTGCATTGACTGAATCTCCTCTATAATAGCATCATCAATTCCCTTTCTCATTAGTAGATTGATCTCTGGACACTCTCACATTCCTCTCTTACCATAGATACCAACATGTTGGTAGAAAGTCACCTTTTTTGTAGGAATCTCCCTCCCTCAAGAGATGCCCCATGCCAATACTCAGAGTTTCTTCATTTCTTCAGGAAAAACCTAAAACATCTGAAAGGGCGTAAGGAAATAGAATCAGACCTGTTTGGTGAAAGAGAAACAAACAAAATAGATGTTTAACGGATCCACCCTCCACCACAGCAAACATATATGAAGAGAGAGGACTATGCCCTGGTCTCTCTCTCTCTCTCTCTCTCTTAGTACGAGTGTTTAGTTATGTACACTTGTATCATGGACCCCTATTGGATCCATTCTATGTTTTGGTTATTTGTTATCAATCACTATAGGAGGAGTAATAACAATCATCCAAGAAGGTTCACTGGGAGGCAGCATGTCGTATCTTATGATATCTAAAGGGGGCCAGGAAAGGGGCTCATTTATGCACCTCATCAGCATATAGATTGTGATGCAGTAGCAGACCCTTTATTTAACTTCTAGGCAGGCCCATGTGATGCATATTTTTAGGCCCACAGGTCCAGCCAGCTTTTTGTCCAAATATCCATCGAGCAGGAGCTTAAAGGAAGATATTTTCTTCAGATTTAGTGGGCCCCATTCCCAGTTGCATGGAAAAGAACTGAAGAAGATTCTTTCCAGATTTGTGGGCCCCATTCTGGCCATAACATGGAGGAGTTTTAGGGGTAGGTTGCTGCCTTTACGTGGAGAGGGATATTAGAAGATTTGGTGATCCTTTACAGCTATGGCATGGGCTCCACCTGGACAGCTGGCTTAGAGGAGTGATTGCTGAGATTTTTTTTTCCAGATATTGTCTACTTTCTATTTTCGTTTTATAATTCATGTAACAGCAATAGTTATTTAGTTTCTATTTCCAGTTCTCAGTTTTAGAAAGTAGGGAGTTTCCGTTTTTATTTGGTTTCTATTTTGTAAAAGGGGGTGGGGATTTTTTTTTTGGATTTAGCAACCTTTCTATGGCATACTCTTGGAGAGTTTAGTTGTAACTTTATTATAAATATAAGAAATGGAGACATTACCCATTGCTTTTTTGAGTTTAAGAAAAGAAGCTTTGCTTTAACCTTTGAGATGCAGAACCTCCTAGTGGGAGACTAGGTTGGAGTTAGGTGGGAGGCCTGCTCTGCAGTTCAAGTGGGAGATTTGAACATATCATTTTCTTATCTTTTTCTTTTATTTGCTCTCTCTCTTTCTTTCTATTCAGTCAACCAACTCCAGCAAGGTAAACTGATACTGTCTTTCTTAAGTTCTACTTTATTTCATTGGTTTTGGTGTCCTTTTATTGCGGCTATATTACCATTCCTGCAGTTTTCTCTCACTGCCAGACACTCTCGGTTCTGCAGGCCTGAGTTTCCTTGATCTGTTGGTCCTGTTTAAGGGCCATGCATCTGTCTGAACCGCTGCCCTTGTTTCTGGTGTTCTGTCCATCAATAATACTGACTCTTATCATTGTTACAGATTTCTCTTCAGGTTTTTCCAGCCTTCAACTTCAGCACGTCCACCATTTTGAACTCAGACTTCAGTCATAGTTTATGGCCTATCCAGCCCTTGGATTGGGCTCTGATTTTGGGGTCTCAATCCTCTTTAATATCCCTCCACTTGACCAAGACTTGAGAGGCCCATCAGATCAGTTGATCTGCAGTTACATTTAATCTCTCTTTTAGCTTATTTTTGTTGATTCTTTATTTTCTAATTCTGTTTTATGGGTCTTCGACAGATCCATTGGGTTATTCTCACCTTTGGAGCACTTATTTAGCTGGGCATAAAACCTAATCGACTTGATTTACAGCCCCATCCTATTGGTGGATGTTAAGTTATTTGATTCTCTTGTATTGGGGCTAGATTCTTGAAATTGAAGTGGCAGAAATTTAATGGTCTGGCTAGTCAAGTTGGTGGCACCAGAAATATCTTCTGTCAACTGTTTGGAAATCAGAAGGCAGAAAACATTCTGTCCACTGTGATCCTGAGTGGGTTTGTAGCCTTTAATCTATCCTACAGGTTATAGCACTACATTATTAGGTATCAGAGACATGGCTGAGGGGAGTTCCAACACCCTGAATCAGGCTGCAGACACTACTAATCTGACCGTTGTTGAGATGTTCCGACAACTGATGGACATAATGACTGCCATAGGGCAACGTGTAGAATCCATGGCTACAGAAACCATGGGATAACAGCAATCCACTGTCAATCATGCTTCTAGAACTGTCCTACAACAAGCACAAAGGACTGTCCACACGACAGCTCCCTATGAAGATTATGTTCCAGCCCACTTTGATCATGTTCTAAACCTACGGCAGCTCAACGATAAGCATAAGGTGAAGCTGGAACTGAAGGAGTATAATGGGAAACACGACCCGCAACACTTTCATGATTGGTTGTGTGCGCTCGATGACTATTTCGATTGGTTCAACCTATCGGAAGAATGGAAACTGAAAGTTGGCCCGCACCAAATTAGTGGGGACAACAAGGGAATGATGGCGTAACCATGAGGACAAGTTGATTTGTTGTCGACGAGAGCCCACCACGTGGGAGGAAATGAAGGATGAGTTGAAGGGCAAGTACATGCTCTAAACCTTTAGATGAAAGCTTCATGATCAAATTAACACTCTTCATCAAGGGTCCTTGTTGGTTGAGTACATGGATATGTTTGGTGACCTTATTTCTTGTACGGGCTTAGATGAGGAAGACAACCAGCTGATTTCTCGTTTCAGATTGGGGTTACGACATGATGTACGTGATAAGATGGGAGTGACCAGCATCCTTAGTTTGAACGGCTGTTTTGAGAAAGCCCTTGAGGCTGAAGATATGCTCAAAACATGTACTCAACGTTCCTACCCACAGTCCGGAGATACTAGACAATTTTCCAGCAAGCAAACCAAGTGGGTTTTCTAATCGAACTCTACAGTCCATGCCAGACAAGGGTAAAACACCTATGTTTAATGATGAGGTGATCAAGTACTACCACTGCAGGGGTTATGACCTGCAAGGTTTCCTAATCGATCTCCACAGTCTACACCAGACAGGGGTAAAGCACCTATTGGCTGGTTTTGACGGTGATAGGAGATCTACCACAGGTTATTGCACGTTTATTGGTAGTAACTTGTCATGTGGAGAAGCAAGTAGCAAATAACTGGGGTTAGATCCGGTGTTTCACGAAAGGACCATATAGGCTATGGCTCATATTGCGGCCGAGTTGAAGTGGTTGAAGTCTCTGCTTCAAGAGTTGGGTTTTCCAATTACTAAGCTGATGAAGATGTTTTGTGACAATCAAGCTGTTATATATATTGCCAGTAACCCGGTGTTTCACGAAAGGACCACACATATTGAGGTTGACTATCACTTTGTGAGGAGTGCTATTATGAAGAAGCTGATTGTTACTCTGTTTGTTTCATCTGTAGAACAGTTGGCTTTTTTGGAAGGATTGTTCCAAGCTGAGTGTAATTGAATCAAAAGTAGAAGCACCGAATACCAGAACCAGAGAAAGAGAGATGAGAGGAAGAAGAGTGAAGACTGAGAGAATGAAGGGGACTGTGCGATATGATAGAATGAATCTATCGCTCAGCCTGAATCTCTTTATATTGAAACAGAATACATAACCATAATAGGACTCTATTACATCCTCAGAATATAAATCTACTTAACCTAAAGTCTAATTGCAATAGGAAAGAGTAAATAACAAGAACTAAAACTACTAACTAGTTGTCGACATGATCCCCTATGATATAGGGTCCATGGACCTCCAACCGAGACACTATTCTAACACTGGGCATGTTTGGTATTAGTCACGATAAGGGAGAGTGTCCCTATCATTCTATGTTTGGTTAGTTTTAGTCTAGGTTCCTTGTTAGTCTCTATTTGTTTGTAATTAGTCTTGTATTCTAGGTAGGATTCCTACTTAGAGTACAAGTCTGCTTTTATTATCAATACAAGTAAAAGTGGAAGGTCCAGCGATAGACACACTGAATCTATCACTGGTTCAGAATTCTCTCATCTCTTTATCTCCCTCTTTCTTTGTTTCTTGTCTTCTTCAAGCTTTGGTGGCTGGTTGTTTGTTTTCTTCCTGGTTACAATGTGCAAAAGGAAAATAAATATATTAGGAAATCAGAGGAGTTAGTAGTTCACTGATGATCCATAGCAGGGAAAGATAATCAAGAAAAACAAAGAATTCCCCAGGAGAATGCCACAAGAAACCCACATGACATCAACCAGACAAAACAACTAAGCTCCAAACAGCGAAGAAAAACCAGACCCTCTGATCACACCACACCACTTCTAGCGTACAAGCTCCACTAATGGAAATTCTCTCGTCTTCTCTTTTGAGACAAATCATTGGTGAGCACCTTTTTGTGATTGATTTTCCATCCTGAAGTCCCTGCATTTCATAGAATTTTTGATCTATCTATTTCTTGTTTCTGGATACCAAATTGAATGCATCAAGGTTATGAACTTATTGGCATTAAACTGTGTATACATGTTATTCATTTCCTACTTCATGGATGCATATTGTTTGAACCCCATATCTCAAGATTAGCAGATTGGATCCGACCTGAACAAATTCCCTCACCTGATGCTGGCACACAATCAATGTCTTTCTGATCTGTTAGGTTGAATTATATTAATTTCTGCAATTTTATTAGAATTTAGTCATTGATTGTCACATACTGCAGTTACATTTATAGCTTTCCTGTTGATAATTACTTTAAGTTTCTAATACATTCCTTTGTACCCCCTTCCATAGCTCAGGTTTGGCACTGTTGAGGATCAACTAGGATCATCATTGTGTAGAAAGCTTCGTTCTATTGGTTGGACTGTCTCACATACTGCTGTAGTTCGGAATGATGTAAGTTACTGAATGTACAATCCCATGAACCTAGAAAAGAACTGTGGTGTTCGTTTGGCACTATGAGAGGTGTGCACAACATATATTACTGTTTTTTCCATTTCTTATTCCATTTTATTACTTTGACGAGTTAATCCAGTATGTTTGGGTTACTGTAAATTGAATGGAACTCCAGTACATGTAGCATTTATGCATGTGGAATGTGGATAGACCCAACATTTGATAGGTCAGACTTAGAGATCTTGTATTTCTATATAAAGATATGCTTAGATAATTGCAAGGTTTAAAGTATCGGTATTAGGTATTATACCAGAAGGGTGATTTTAAGAGACGTATCGTATCGGAGAGACAGAAGATACACTAAAGATATATATGAAATGGTCAAGAAACGTGTGGAAATGCTTAGGATAAATGCAAAATATAAAGTATGAGGTTTCTTACATGTGCTAATGCAAAAAATATGTTATTTTTGGTTTTGGGGAAGATTTAGGGTTTAGATGCACAAATCATTGCAAAGTAGGGTTTTAGTGCATGGTATCAGGCCGGATTGGACACTTTTGCAGTTTTTCCCCTCAAGATACTGATCAATTTTTTTATTTTTTATGACTATTTTCTCTCCCCTATTTAAATACCATCGATACGGTATCGGGCAGGTATCGGGGCCGATACCGATACGGATTGGCCGATACAGACAATCCGATCTCGATACCTAAAACCATGTTGCAAGCAAACCTAGTTTGATGCCATCATTCAGGCCATTGTTCACTAATCTAGTGATCCATTGCAAAACAAATGACACTAAAAATCAAGATTTGAGTGAAAAATTCAAAGTTTTGAGAGATTCATGTTCTTGTGCAAATCTAGTTTCGAGCCTTGATTGCAGGCTATTTAATCCCCAAATGAAGAATAAAATCAACAGTACTAGAATCTGATGGTAGTAGCAATGGATCAAGTCGATTTTGAAAAAAAAAAAAAAGACGATTAGAATGCCTTACTGGAGCTCTCGGTAAGTGTTCAGCAGTCACGGGTCATGTTCTACAGTTTATAAGAGATTTGTCAATGGGTATCGACGTATTGGGTTGTGTACTTGTGTATCGATGGGTATAGACCATGTATCGACTATATTGGGTTCTACAGTCATTTTTTTTAGGTATTGTATCAGTGGCTCGGCGCTTCATTTTTTTTAGGTATTGTATCGGTACTGCATTGTTTCAAGGCCTTCTGATACTGATATGTATCAGCTTATATGGCCTGATACAATACAACATGATACTTCCCTGGATAATTGCAACACTCGTATTGTTTGCATTCTTATGGATGATGAGGAAATTATGGAGCAAGGCCAAGAAATGAAGTTAAAAAATAGTATGAGTACAATGCCATGTGCAAACTTTGTGGTATTCATTTGATGCCATTCACTGGCTTGCTAAACATAAATTATTAGTTTTTTTTTCATTTCTCGTACCATTTTATTACTCTGATGAGGTAATCCATAGTCATAGGCTATGTTTGGTTAAATACATTTAGAATAAATAGATAAGTGAAGTGGAAGAAAATGAGATACAGCTTGTTCTCAATTTCCTTCAAATTACGACAATCTTTGTATCAAGCACTCATTTGATCTATTGCTTTATTTATTTCCTTCATGTTATATCTATCTTCATTTGTCTGTTTGCATAGGGATGCTTTGTTTCCTCTTAATCTATACCACTGAATTGTCTATCTCCTATTGCAGAAGAGGTGGAGTGATTTCTGTTCTCTTAATTTCAAACATAAAAATCTCCCCTCATTGGTTTCAGATTTTCCAAAGCTGTTCCATATCTTATATTTTCAGTTGTTGAATTGTATCACAAGTAAATGTGACATGAACATAAGATGGTTTCTTTTATTTCTCTCAAAATTCAGATTGATTCTGTCGCTGAAGAAGTTGAGCAGAGGAAATCCAGCAATGACGTGGTAGGATTCTACAGATAGCTTAACAGCTCTCAGTGATTGATGTGGTCTTGTTTTCCTAAATTTTGTTCCTTCTATGGACAAACCTGCACTTGTTATTGTAGGTATTCATGTATGGAGGTGTTGGCCCTTTGCATTCGGATGTATCTGTAGCAGGAGTTGCAAAAGCCTTTGGAGTTCGTCTGGTGCGTTGCATTTCTGCACGAAAATGCTTTCATATGCCAAATTATATTGAATAGCTCTATATATGCTAGCGTTCTATGGTAAATCTTTGACTTGTAATCCAGAGGTGTCACAGTGGGCATGCTATGATGGTACCTTTTAGGCACCGATCTGTAGGCTCTCATACAGTCATACCTACAGTGGATTTGGCACTGTATCTGCCTGTCTTACTCAGCACTGCAGTGGCAACTCATTGTGAGCTTGCAGCCGTAAGAAACTTGGCCACCTGGTTGGTAGTCTGCTCCAAACTGCAACCTGTATTCGATGGTCCCTCTTTTTTGAGGTTGCACCCTTTTAATTTTTTAGGCTTAGAGGACTATAGGGCTGAACAAGAAGTTGCCAACGTATCAATTAAACTGGGGGACTTTAGAGTGGTGTAAGAGTTTATAAGACGCCTGTTGAGTGTTGGCTGAGCTGATGCTGGGGGAGCAATTGTGGATGGGCCAAGGAGGAAACTGAAGACCTTAGTCCTTGTGTGTCAAGTCTGTTTAGCATATCTCGGACAACCACCATGTTTTTTACATAATATGGGCAGCTAATCAGGGTACAATCATTTGTTTGGGCAAGGATTGAAGGTTGGAGTTCTATAAATACCCCTCTTCTTGGGAGATGGCATTGGAGTCTTCACATTTGTGCGAGCATTCATGACACACCTCCATTGTTTTAGTATCTTTTGGCATTCATTTCAATCTTCTTTTGTGCTTCATTTATTAAAATGGTTTTGATTGTTAAATCCTTCTGGGTTTCATGACACACACTCCCTCCATTGTTTTATTATCTTTTGGCATTCATTTCAATCTTCTTTTGTGCTTCTTTTATTAAAATGGTTTTGATTTTTAAATCCTTCTGGGTTTCCTGGAGTTGGATAATTCTCTACTAACTTTAGTTCATAGGTTCAATTGTTTCACATTGCAGGCTCCTGATGAAGAATTTGAAGAATATCTTAGGCATCTTACGAGTGACCAATACACTGGGGACCGGAACGAGGTAACGCAATGTCCAGATAGCACTACACATCTGCCCAGTAAGAATATCATAGTCTTATTAAGACATGTTCTTATTTGGAACTGTTATGATGAAGTGGGGCCACACATGGGAACTTTGTTTTAGCAGATAGGGACCACACATTTGAACACATGATCTTTTGGTTTAGTTTTGTTAAAAATAATAGTGAAAAACCTATTTATTCGGATATTAAGTAACATTTATGGTATTGTGATTTGTTCTGCATGTTCATTGATGCTAAAATTGGTTTTAATCTTTAACTCGTTTTCCCTTTCAGATGGCCCAATTACCTGAGGGTATCACTGAATTACTACACCATGAAAAGCTAGCAGTGCCTTTGGTAAGTGTCTGGCTGTGGGTTTATATTGACAAGCTTTCCAGAAATATATAACATTACAGCGGTATTTTCGCTTCAATCTGTTACTTTAAGAAAAAAATGCTTACCTATACTATCCGCCAATTTTCAAAGGATAAAAACAAAGAAATAACTAACCTCATAAGTTTATCTGATGTTGAAGCAAACCGAGACCAAAAAGCTTATTTCTTGGCATAGTTGTCATGGCGACGCCATGGCGTCCCTCTTTGATTTCTTCTTCCTGTCTCTCTTTCCCTCTTCGATTTCTTCTTCCTGTCTTCGATTTCTTCTTTCCCTCTTCGATTTCTTCTTCGATTTCTTCTTCTTGTCTTCTTTCCCTCTTCGATTTCTTTCGATTTCTTCTTTCCCTCTTCGATTTCTGAATTTTCTTCTTAAAACTTGAGAAACAGTAGAGAAAAAATAAAACATGGCTTGAGTATACATCTATTAACACATTAAAAATAGAGAAAATAAAAAATAAAACATGGTCGACATGCTCGCCATGGTAACGCCATGGCGGGCGACATGTCGATATATCGACGTGACACCCCTCCACCGACTTGGATCGCCGTGACGCCGTGACAACTATGTTTCTTGGTCATATTTTCTAAGTCTGACGTTAGTTACTCCAGAGGATCTTATCTAAGTTTGACTTGGTCAATGATATTCCGCAGTGCTGGATCATATGCTTGATGAAGTGGATTACTGTTATACACTGTAGCAGGTCTTAAACATAGTTGTCAAGGCAGCTAGCCGGCTAGGTGACCCAAGGTAATGTAGAACTGTAATTGAATGATTCAAAACAGTACCAAAACAGAATTGAAACACAGAATAAAATCCAGATTTAGAAGAAAATCAAATAGATCACGATCAAGGCCTCAGATGTTCTCCAAACTCAAATTGAGTTCAATAAACAAGGAGAAGAATCCTTGCTGAAATTCTTAGGTTGATCCAAGGACTGGATCAGAAAATATGAGGCAGTCCTAGTTGTGCTAGGAGAAGGGTAGATCAGTAATTTCACCTCTCAAAAACAGAATTCAGACGAGAGGAATATGTAGATCAATCAATCCTGAAGATACAATAAATCTCAGCAATAACAGATTAGTGAAACCAGTAAATAGAGTCAATATTCAGAAAACAGAATCTCAACTTAAGAGATAAGGGCAGAATAGGAATTTCAATATAACTCCAAAATGGAAGGTCTGATCTGGATCAAACTTTGATCGAAGGCTTACTTCAGGTTGAAGAACAACTGATCAAAATTTGATTAGGATCTAATGGCCAGATTCTCTCAATTGAAATTCATGTAAAAAAAACCCTTGTGTATGAAGCCCAGATTCAGAATACTAGCGGAAAACTAGAACAGTACTTAATCTTTAATGGAGAGGAAGATGTAGGAAGAAGAAGATAGCAATAAGAGAAACACCTGGGGCTTCACGCCGCAAGGTGGTTGGAAGGATCAAACACCAACCAGCCTTGATCGAACACAAGGATCCTTGATCACACACAAGGTTTCTTCATCAATGGAGAAGAAGAGCAGCAATAGCTTTTCATTAGTCAAAATTTGTGTACTATGCTGTACCCCACTACAAATTTATATAGAAAACTCAAAAACAGACTTAAACCTTGTAAAGAATAATAGAAGAGAAAAGGAGAAGAGAAGAAGAGAAGGAGAGAACAATGAGAATCGATATGCTTGTGTAACCTTGGCAGTATCAACTTAATATTGGAGCTCCCACTCCATTCAATATATTGGACACAATTGGAAAATAAGAAAAGAAGAAAATAAAGCATAATACCTAAACTACCCCTAACTAATACCGAGACTTAGTCTCTTCTAACACTCCCCCTCAAGCTGGAGCATAGATGTTAATCATGCCCAGCTTGTTATAAATATAATCTACTCTAGCACTCCCCAAAGACTCTGTAAACAAATCTGCAAGTAGTTCCCATGTACGAACATGACGAGGAGAAATGAGCCCTTGGGCAGCTTCTCTCGAACAAAGTGACAATATACTTTGATGTGTTTCTTTCTTTCATGAAGCACAGGATTTGAAGCAATATGGACAACAACTTGATTATCATACCACAATTGCATAGGGGAATCATCTGTAAACCCAAGCTCAGTCAACAACTGTTTCACCCACATCAGCTCACATGTAACATGCGCCATGGCTCGATTTTCTGACTCTACACTGGATCAAGTCACAACTGTTTGTTTCTTGCTTTTCCACGACACATGATTCCTTCCAACAAATGTGCAATAACCTGTAGTTGACTTTTTGTCAATAGGAGATCCAGCCCAATCAACATATGAAAAACCCTCAACCCGTCCATGACCATGATCCGAGTAAAGTAAACCACGTCCAGGAGCCTTCTTGAGGTACCGCAAGATACGCATAACAGCATCCCAATGAGATGTCTGAAGAGCAGACAAAAACTGACTCACAACACTGACAAGAAAGGCAATGCCAGGTCGAGTCACAGTCAAATAATTTAGTTTCCCAACAAGCCTCCGATACTTCTCAGGATCATCAAGTACATCACCACCATCAGCTGTAAGTTTTAAATTAGGATCCATGGGAGTATGTAGAGGTTTAGAGCCTAACAATCCTGTTTCTGTAAGAAGATCAATAACATTCTTCCGCTGTGAAAGTGAAATTCTTTTCCTTGACTGAGCCACTTCCATGCCCAAAAAATATTTCAATCTTCCCAAATCTTTAGTCTGAAAACATTCCCAGCACTGATGTATCATACATCTTCCATGTACTAAACCAGTAGAGTCTAGGCAAATGTTGGATTCATCAGTGCACCAGAAAATCACCTTAAGCTTATGGTTGCCCAGGTGTTTTAATAGAATTGGTTTCCATTTCAAATGGAAAAAACAGTGACACTGGTCTTGATTTGTTATTTCTTCCTTTGACTAATCAATTAATGTGTATAGCAACAACAATCTTGTGGATGTCATTGTCACTGTGAGTGCCATTTGAAGCAACATTATGATGCACTAAAGCATGCAGTGGCCTTTTCTTGTAGATCAAATGCCAAAATGTGATAATTCTTTCTGCAACAAATGTTATTGAGCTGGACAAGCAGTGGGACTGTTTAATCGAGTTGACCAGCTCTAGTGGCCTCCTAGTGTCGACGGCACCATTTCTAACAAAGAGTCTGACTACATCTCTTTCTGATGTATGTATCATTCTTATTACTGCATCCTGCTCTGAATCTTTTGTTCATGGACTCATTTATTTTTTGCGTTTTATGGTATGATTTAACTGCAGATTATGCTGAAAATATAAAAATCTTGTTAATTAAGGTTTCACTGTTTGCTACTTTTTTCCGCCTTTGAGTCCGTATGAATTGGATTTGACAGTTTATGAATTTTTTTAGTGGCCTCATTTTTTAAATTTTAATGTCCCTTAATTTTCAGGCTTTATTTATTTATTATTATTATTACCTTACCTTCCATTTTTTATCCTTTTTCTTTTCGGATTGTGGATTTTGATTATCTTTAACATTCTTAATGTATAATAATAATAATTTGGGCACTGGTATGGCAATTAGCATATTGGCGGTACTCAAAATGTATTCTTGCAGAGGGAAATAAAGAGTCCTTTATTGGGTAAGAATTAAGAAAGGGAGGAAATAGTCATTCTCCCATGGAAACCCCCACTCTACAGCTGAATTGGACTAAGTACAGGGACCGACCTATGCAGTTCTCATCCAGCCACTGGCAGTGCACTCCCATGGTAAGAGTGTTCCTGTGTGAGAATTTCATGGGAATTAAAACTGGAACAAGAACCAAATACTGATGTTCATTGGTAGCATGGACAGTATTATGACTGGATTAAATATTAAAGTGGGATCTGCTGCTACTTTGCTGGTCCTTGATATATTTTGTTGTCCAAGAAGGTTAGCATTAACTCATGGATACCCACCGTTTGATACTTTGATCCATTATATTTAGTTGTAGGGTCTAGAGATCTGTTATTGCAAGTTGCATTTATGATTTTTACCCCCTTTATTGTTATGTTTCTGATATATGGATTTAGTTGATGGGTAGAGTTGCCAAGGTCATTTGTTGCCATAATGTTTATTATGGATGCCTTTATATTGGTAATGGGTAATGATGTTTTTGACTTTAATACTTCAATCACCATCTCTTCCACTTAGATTTGATTTTGTTAACAAAACAGTATTGAGGGAATGGCTAGAATTATCGATATGATTATTCAGCCCTTGAATTTATAACTTTCATAAAAGCAATGAAATTACATCAATAACCTTGTATAGCCGACCATGATAGCTATAGGGAAATAAAAGGAGAAAAATACCAAAACTACCCTTATAATATCGAGTAACATAACTCAATAGATTCATATTAATGAGAATCACATTTCAAAAGTGTAAATGCTATATTGTTAGTTAGGACATAGCAACAACAACAACAACAAACTCAGCCTTATCCCAACTTAATGGGGTCGGCTACAAGGATCCAAACAAAACAGAGTTGGGGAAAACTGAGGTCTAAACAAAACGGGGGGAAAAGAGATGAGAAATGCAAAATGGAAAATGACAAATGAAAGATGGAAATAAAAATAAAAGGAAAAGGAAAGAGGCACAGCCCAGCAAGTCAGGGGAGTCTCAACTAAATGGGTTCTAGTACATGAATCCTAGCCCTCCAATAGGCTCTATCCGAGGTCATACTAATGTTCTTCCTAACAACTTCTCCTATGGTCATTTTAGGCCTGCCCCTAGCTCTTTTAGCTCTTTCAATCAGGATCATATCACTCCTCCTTACTGGGGGTCCTTAGGCCTCCGTTGAACATGACCATACCACCTCAAACGACTCTATCAGAGCTTATCATTGATTGGGGTAACTCCCAAGTCAGCTCTAATATGTTCATTCCTTACTTTATCCTTCCTAGTTTTTCCGCACACCATCTTAATATCCTCATCGTTTATTTCATTTATACTACGTGTTTCCTTAAATTTTTGCTCTTCAATCCTTCCATATTAGAGTTCTTATTGTTATACTTCTCCTTTTGCATTATAATTTTGGAGTGATTTTCTTTGTAAGTTCTCACCCCCAGCGTTTTCTTTTTATTTTCAACATCAGCAAAGCATCTCTTGTTTTCCCCACAAAACCCATATGTTGGAGAAAAAGGCAGAAAGTAGGTCTGTTTTAAATATAAATGTCACTTATTTGTCACATTTGATTTGTCACGAGCTCATCTTTTGTTGCCATGTGATAAGAAGACCCCAATCCCATCTCATGGGTAAGATTTCATGTTGGAATCATGGTTAAAATGTGAGTTGAGTTTCATATAATTACAAGAATGCCATTTCACTTTAATGACATTTTTGTAATTTTTTGTTGGGTGAAAGTTTTTTTTGTTAATCATTTTTGTAATTTTCTGTTACATTGGCCACATTTTTAAGGCATTTTCAATGCTTTTATTTTTATTTTTAAGTTGATGAGTGAGATGGGTGTGGGTCCTTTATCAGGTAGATCCACTCATGTTTGATAATGTGCAACAGTTGTTGCATACAACAACAACAACAACCATAACCTTATCCCAACTAAATGGGCTACATGGATTCGAAGAGGCCATGACAGTAATAGAAATAAGAGCAGTAAAAGGAAGTAAAAAGGTAAAAAAAGGGGTTAAAATAATAAATAATAATAATAAATAAATAAATAAATAAAATAAAAGAAAACAAAACAAAATAAAATAAAATTACTAAAGGAAAAAGTCTAAGCAATAATTAAAGCAACATCTTAGGAACATCTCCCTACGAAGGGTCGGCTACACGGGTCCTTATCCTCCAAACAACTTTATCCACGGTCATATTAGGATCGAGCCCTCCCATATGCATATTCTTGCTTACCACTTCTCCAATAGTCATTTTAAGCCTGCCCCTACCTTTTTTAGCTCCTTCAAATTGAATCTGGTCACTCTTCCTTATTGGTGCATCCATGGGTCTCTTTTGGATATGACCAAACCACCTCAAGCGGCTCTCACGAAACTTGTCTTGGATTGGTGCAACTCCCAATTCGGTTCTAATACAAACATTCCTTACTCTATCTCTCTTGGTTTTGCCACACATCCTCCTCAACATCCTCATTTCTGCTACACTCATCTTATCTATGTTACTCTTCTTAACTGCCCAACATTCCGCTCTATATGTTATCGCTGGTCTTATTACTGTCCTATATAATTTTTCTTTAAGCTTAATAGGCATGCGTTTGTCACATAAAACTCTTGATGCTCCTCTCCACTTCATCCATCCTACTTTAATTCTGTGGGAAACATCATCCTCTATATCACCCTTTTTTGTTAATGGTTGACCCTAGGTATCTAAAGCATTCACTTTGGGGTAGCTCTCACTCCTCAAGTTTCACTACTTCATCAACTCTCCTGGTTTGACCATAGTTGTCATGGCGTTGCCATATCGACGCCATGGCGGCACCATGGCGTCATATCGTTGGAGAAGTGGGCATATCGACTACCGATATGGATGATGTAAGAATATCGACCGATATGGCCTCCATGTCGTCGCCATGGCGCCGCCATGAACGCCATACCACGACATATGGCCATATCGGGCGACATGGTTGTTTCAAATTATAAAACTTAATTTTTTAACAATAAATTTTTTTAACCATTTTTTATTTTAATGTTTTTTCCTTAACATAAAAAAAATAAAAAAAACATCAAATTGAAAACACTAATACACTATTGACTAATACACAATCACATATTCACATCAACAAATTTTTTTTTTTATTTAGATGGGTTGTTATTAGCTTTATTCACTCAATATAAATTACGTTCTTGTAATTGTTTTTTTGTTTTGTTACTTTTGTAGTCACTTTCATATGAATCATATCTCAACTCATGATTTTTCAACTTTATTATCAGCAAGACTATTGCTATCAATTATTTGATAATCCATGATTTCATATACACTAATGGATATTACACTTTCATGAATTAAACCATAGTAGATTAGTAGTACACTTTCATGTTAATTTTTGATGTTATATGGTATATATTATAGCATACTAAATGACATTAAAAATAGAGAAAATAAAAAATAAAACATGATCGATATGATCGCCATGGCGCTGGCGACATGTTGATATATCGACATGACACCCCTCCACCGACTTGGATCGCCGTGATGACGTGACAACTATGGGTTTGACTGAAGTTACACATCATATACTCTATTTTTGTTCTACTTAACTTAAAACCTCTTGACTTCAAGTTTGATCTCCATAACTCCAGGCTGGTGACAAGTGTCAAAACTGCAAAGGGACAAAGTAGTGAATTCCCAATTACAATTGGGTTACACCAAGGATCAGCTCTAAGCCCCTATTTGTCTGCACTCATCATGGATGATTTAACCAGGCATATTCAAGATGCGGTCCCTTGGTGTATGCTATTCGCTGATGATATTGTTTTGATAGATGAGACAGTGGAATATATAAAGGGTTCTATCTCATTAAACAATTATACCAAAAACTACAAAAAACGAAGATAATGAGATATGCAGGGAAAGGAAATCACGGGGGGGAGGTAAAGGACACAACAAACATCAGTAGCCAATACCAGGAAAACAATAGAGTAATAATAGAGGGCACAAAAAAAAAAAAAACTAGTAACAAAATACTTGGGGGAATAAAAGGGGAAATAAACTTTATCAAAAAAAAAAAAAAAGAGGGGGGGGGGAATAAAGGGGACACAGCAGTTAAAAACAGTAAGCAAATAATTGAACCAGTAACACAAGTAATAATAAGGGGACATATAAGTCAACAAGCAGTTAAATCTTACCAAACTGAGTTTGTAAAATCTTACCAGAGGCCGCCAAGATGATTGTGTAATCTTACTGATGAAGTGAACCAGGAGCGCAACAAGTGTACCCAAGAGACTTAATGGCCGCTGGTCACAGGCTTAAAGGGCAGAGAAGGGGGTGTGTGTCAGGCAGCAGGGGCTTAGGGGATCACAATACTGCACCGGTATAGGCTAAGAAACCAGTGATAACGGGGTTGGGAATGGTTGAGGGAATTTGGGGGATTGGAGTTCGGGATGTGGTTTGCGGCTAGGTGCTAGGAAGAAGGTTGGAGCTGGAGATGAAAAGAACTGTGTTGGGTTTTTTTTTTTTTTTTGAGGTAACAGCAAAAAAGAAGGGAGGTAGGAGGCAGGGGTGTAAATGTTTGAGAAGCGAAGTTCGGGGTTTTGTTGAGCGATCTTCGTGTGGCTGAGGGAGGAATCTGGGAGAAGAGAGATATAGGTAGAGTAAATCCGGGGTGAGAGTGGAAATTGGAGCGGTAATCGTGGGTTTGGAGCAATGGGAATCAAAGATTGAAGGTAGAGAAAATCTGGGGTGGGAGAGAGTGAAACTTAGGGGTGAAAGAGATAAAGATAGGGATAGAGATTATCATTGGTGGGAGATCTGTAGGGGATGTAAGTTAGTTGGGTGTAGGGGTGGGGTTGGGGTGCTATATTGGCGGTAGGGAAAATCAAAGATGAGAGAGATAGGGAAAGAGATATTGGGGGTGTGGGTGGGATGCTACTGACCAGCGGAGGTGGAGAGATAATCGTGGATGGGGGTGGAGGGTTACTTACCTGAGAAGGATATTTCTTCTCCACCGAGCGGCTAGGCTTCTCAGACCTGAAGAAAGGACCCGCTGATGAAGCTTTGGGGGCCTTCGAAGTGAGCGAGAAGCTCACCGGAACCCCAAGACGCGCCTGGAGTTTTCCAAGCAGTTCTTACCGTTAGAGAGCGAGAGATAGAGAGAGACAATTTTCAATAATCCGCAACAGTTGTTACATGTACACCCAAAAAAGATTAACGTTTGTAATGGAATTACTTAATATAGGGTGGGCCAAGTAATTATTCCATAAACAATTCAAGGTGCTACCCATCTGATGAATGGTGGATTGTTTAATCCAACGAGTGAAAAGTTAGCCAGGATCAGGTATCAAAGGTGATATATGTGCATCCATTAGAGATCAGATGATGCTGCATAACCTAGCTGATCCCAGTTAACCATTTTAGTGTAACATAAATGTCAATGCAACATATTTAGAATGCCTGTCTTTGTTGATTTCCCTCTTTTAACACATCCAGAAAATAACATTGTTATGAAAAAAAAGAAGGGGGGAGATAACAATATCTTCAGATGTGTTCTTGGAGTTTAATATTTCTTTAGATGTAATATGTTAAATTTTATGTATTTTCACCACATTCTTGTCTCTAAACTATGCAGGTAGAAACTGCTCAACCTCTATCAAAATTGTGTCTTGAATTCCCTGATCTCTCCATTGGTAAGAATATTCAAGACAACAAATTCTCCAAAGCTGTCAGACTTTTTTCAGGCAAATTAGGATTTCAGTATTTCTTCATTTTGTAGTCCTCTTATCCTATCTCCTTTTTTTGGGCCGTCATTTAGGGTGTTTCCGCAAATCCAGAGTTGGGCCCCTCATCGTTAATTTTGTGGGAAAGGTATACAATCTCACTAGTCCAATCAGTTGGTAAGTCATTTTACATCATGAACTGATCAGCTAGACTCATAGAAATTTCTCAACATTGTTATAGGACCAAGCTAGAATAGAGTTGGCAGTGGAAGCTTTATGCAAGAAGTTTAATCATGGAGACTTCTCAGAAGTAAACTGTGGGTGATCACTCTTGCTTGAAGTATTGCCTCTGGACACAGAGGGGTTGTATTTGACAACTGCACTGCTCACTTGAACCACAATTTCTCTGAAGCTAGGAGGTGGCTTCACATCTTGATTCAATGGTTGGGGAACTGGACGATCTCGTGCTCTCGAAGACGGGGAATAGAGCAGAAATAAAAAAATATGAAGCAGTGCCCTTGTAATCTAGAATGGTAATATTCATATAGTTAGACTTGTTACAACAAACAGACTGGGGAAAGGCTTGCCAGATTCTCCATATAATTCTTGGAAAAAGATGGAAAAGAAGAAAAGGTCAGACTTTAGCAGCTGCATCATATATTGGTAACCAACTGGATTAGGTATAAGAGTCATTCCTAACTTGGCCCCATATGAACACTATGGACTCGCAAACTTAAGTTGTCTTGTCCATTTGAACTCATGGGATACCTGTTTAGGGCACTAAAGGGTTGGACCAGGTAATCTCTTCCAATGCTTTGAAACCCTACCCGAGCATTGAACCAAATATGCCTCGTATTGGATCTATCAGTTTCAACCATGGTCAGCTCAAGGTCAAAGATGGAAGCACAGGCATTTTATCTTACCATAGATAAACAAATCTTGGGTTTAAGAATGCTAACCGGTTGCACTCTAGTCGTGGCTCCAATGTCTAGACACAGTATTTGCCTTAGAAATGACTGCCTTGCCCCCATAAAAAGGTGGAAAGCCCATGGAGCCAGGCGGTTCTTTGTCTAGGTGTGGGAGCCGTGTATAGAGCATGCCTGGTTAGCGTTCCTTTTCCCATAAATCTATTATCATCTTATTTTTTTCATGTTAGGTTTTTTCTTAGGACGTGAAATGGTTTGTAATTAATTGTAGGATTCACTTATTACGACTTCCAGGATTTCATTCCATAAAGAATTAAAGACAATCAAGTTTTGACAATATCAGCTTATTAATTCATTAATTACTTAAATATTTTTTTGAAGAAAAAATGCCACCTGGTCGTGCTAGACATTCTGCCCTTACATTCTGACACAATGGTGCATGAAATGACCATCACACCCCTAGTCATTTTTGGGGTTCCAGGGACTGGTTATATTGTACGTCCCTATATTAGGGCATAGGGGTGGCGTCCGTTGCGTGATCGGATGGCATTCTTTTTCTTTATTGTTTTTACTAATATTTCAAACTTGAACACCATTATTCTTCTTCTCTCTTTCACTCAATTGTCCTATCGTCTTCCTCTTTAATGCATTAAGCATTAGGGATGTAAATGGATCGAATTTGGTCGGATAGTGGCATTATCATATTCGTATCCGTTTATATTCGGACGGATTCGGATAATATCCTATCGGTATTTGGAAGGATTCGAATAATTTTTGGATAATGATTTTTTGAATACAGGTTCTCCTAAATGGATATGAATACAGATCGAATACGATTTTTTGACTATCCGTTGACATAGTTATCGTTTTTATGATGAAGGTTAGGGTTAAAACTTGAGAGTTCAGTTACTATCCTTTCTTCTACTCTTCTTAGTCTTTTATTCTCTTACGTTTTTTACTTTTGATTTTTTAATAGATATGTAATTTCATGTAGCACATTGCATAAAATAATATATATAAACCAATAACAAATCTAGAAAAAGAATCACATTATCTTAACTTATAAATTTATAAAAATAAGATAACAAAATCCAATAAGGTAACTTAAAAGGATAGACAAACACAAAGTTATATTTCACATATTTTATTATCGTTGGACTGCTAAACGAATCGGATAATAATCGATCGGATAAGGGGATTATCATATTCGTATCCGATTAGTTTCGGACGGATTCGGATTCTCCTAAACGGATACGAACGCGGATCTAATACGGATTTACAAATATCCATTTACATCCCTATTAAGCATGTTAAGGGTAATATAAGTAAGACAATTATGAAACATTTAATAGTCACGTGGGCAGATAATGTTGGATATAGAAGAATTCCAAAATAGACAGCCATGGTGCAGATGGTGGGAGTAATTATTTTCTATCAGTGTTATTTATTTCTTTATTTGGTAAGATCTATCAATATGATCTAATTACCTTAAAAAATTAGAGTTTCAAAAATTTTAACCTCTAATTTAATCTACAATTTATTTAAGGGATTGCGTAACTTGTTGTCAGAAAAGTGGTGAACTAGGAAGTTATAAACTTCTTTTAATTGCTCCTTGACTTACATTCAAAAGTTCGGACAAAAAAGTGTTATATATTTTTTTAAAATGGAAAGTTATTAAATGAAATATTTAATGCTGTATTTAAGTGAAATTAATGATAAGAAGCCTTAATCGGACAAAAAAGTGTTATATAAGGGCAAAAAAAGTAGGCCTGTAAATGGGTACCTAAAAATCCGAATTTGATTGTATTCGATTAGGGGTATCTGAATTTTATTCGAATAATCCGAAAAAATATTATATGATACGAATAGATATCCAACTAATGATATAGAGGATTTTTGAAGATTCAACAGATTTTAAAGAGTGAGGAAATAAGAATTATAAGACACAAACAATGGATTGAGAGTGAGTTGTAACGGTTGGAGGAAGGTATGGGTTATACAAGTCAGAGATGTAAACGGATAGTCAAAAATCCCAATTCGATTCACATCCGTATTCATTTAGGGATATAAGTATCCAGGCAGGACGATCACATCCGATCCGTTTACATCCCTAAAAAAAAGTAAGTTTACCAGTAAGATTTTTCCTTAATTAATTGAAAAAGTTCTTAGGTAGACATTCTCTATCAATAAGGATATAACTAAGACAAAAATGAAGCTAATTTTATTTTTTTTTGGTTGGAAAAATGAAGCTAATTAATACTTGTCAATTAACCACTAATCAAGAAGTCATACGTAGAATGTTATAGGCTCCGAATCAAGCCATTGATAAAAGACTGAACCGAAATGTGGTTGGTCAACAATTTGACCATCTGACCGGTCCAAGTTATCCAACATTGTTTTCTTCCCCCTTAACCCCTCCCCCCGACCCCACCCCCCCCCCCCCATAAAAAAAAATAAAAAAAAAAGGGCCACCACATTAGAAGAACCATTCAGAAGTGGCTATCAAAAAGTATTTTTTTAGCGACTAGAAGTTGGTGATGGTTGGATATATTGCTTGTCATGTGGTAGTCATGGATTGGAGTTAGTGAACCCATGTGATAGAGTCAGGGGTGTCAATCGGTCGGTTTGGGTTGGTTTTGATTTGTTTTTTACCGATTTTAGTATGAGAATGAGTCCAAAACATGATCCAATAAGGAGGTTTTTCGAACTTTCAAAAAAGAGAGAAACAACCCTGCCAGGCTGTGTAGCGTAAGCCTCCATGTGGATGAGAGAAATAAACATAGGGAGGCGATAACATATGCTATGTAGCTTGACAACGTTCTTTCTCTCTTTCCTAAAAATTTTCATTTATCATAATAGAAATTAGGAGTGTTTTCTTCCACCAGTGGGAATATAGTTCACCCAACCATCTAAGATCATCATTCTTCCCTTTTGTACGAAATCGATAAGGCTCTCTCTCTACTGTTCCTGATGCCCATTCCAAGACACCCAAATCCATAGGCAAATTCTTCGTTCACTAGAATTTATCTTCTTTTTAATGCTCTTCGCTTGTTTGGGCCTAAAATCTTAACCAATGAGTTAGGAATGCGAATACATGGACCTAACTTGAAAAGGTCACTTTGCAAATGGTGAGACATGACTCATGTGTAACATAATGCCGTAATACAAAAACCCCCCAAATTAATAAAGGAATGTTTAGATAGGTGAATGACCAAACCTACTTGATTGTTTATATGACCATATGCTTCTGTTTTTAATTTGGTTTCTTTTGCATTTGACCACTTTATATTTTATTAAGGGCCATTTTGGTATCACTTTTCATTTTGATTATGATTTATTTACAAAAAAATCATTAATAAAAAGGTTTTTTACAAAAAATGGAAAACTGTCTAATAACTATTAGACAGTATAGAATAAGAAATCGTTTGGAAAAATAGTTATTTATAAGAGATTTCTAGTGGTAGGTAAAGAAATTCTCTCATCACCCATCTTCTTTTCCAATTCAGTAACACATAGAGCAGGACTCCTATCCCATACCGCTTTGCAACCAACTCTGTCCCACCGATTGAAACCCACTTCTCTTCCCAATCTCTTTTCTCTTCAACCCCAAAATCAAACCCACTACCGAAACCCATTTCCATCTTCTAACCCAGCTCCCTCCATCCTTTCTATTTTGTTTCTATATTTTTTCCAACCGAGCTCACAAATCCCTTTCCATTTTTTTTTAAATCTAACCCTTCTCTTCTCACCTGATCTTCCATTTCTTTTCTTTTTTAAATCTAACCCTTCTCTTCTCACCTGATCTTCCATTTCTTTTCTTTTTTAATCTAACCGATCTCTTCTCACCCGATCTTCTTCTTCCTCCATCTAACGTAACCGAAAATCCCATTTTCACATCTCATAACTGAACCATAAAACCCATTCCAAACCCCATTTCCCCATCTCATAACCGACCCATTCCTTTTCCATAAGGGGAGGGGCAGGATGCCATTGCAAGGGTAGGATGTAGAAGGAGGAGGGGCGAGGCGTACTGTAACCCTATGGTGAAGGCTCGTTGCAAGAAGAAGAAGAGGAGGAAGGAGGAGCGGGTTTGTCTTTCTAAAAATTAAATAAAATGTCTATTTTACCCCCTCATATTTGGGTCATATGAGCACATGCTCATTAAAAAGAGAAAAAATGAAAGAAAAACAGATTTTAACCATAATCCATAATAGACTAACGTCCATTATCATTAGGGCTGTAAATGGATCGAATTCAGCTCGGATAGTGCTATATCCGCATCCACATCCACATCCAATTAACTATTGGACAGATTCGGATAGTGCTAAACGGATACAGATCGGATATTTTATCCGTTTATATGTAAATATAGCTTTTTGGATAGCTATAACCTATCAGTATCTGCATCCGTTTAGCTTTCGGACGAATTTAGATAATGCTAAATGGATATAGACACGAAAACGGAAACGGATTTTGACTATTCATTTACACCCCTAATTATCATTTTGGGGGTGTTTTCAATTATTTTGATCTTTTGTAAATAGAAATAGGGTCCATAAATTGTACCAAACATTTGTAAAAATGTTTATGTATCAGAATATGAAAATAAAAAATGATACCAAAGAGTTCCTAAATACATGTCTTTCCCAAGTCCTTTTAAAAACAAATCTTTCACTTTCAAGTTGCTTGGTTTATACATCCTGTTTTAAAAAAAAAATAAAAAAAAAAACAAAACTGTAAAATAAAATAAAAAAAGAAGGAGATCCTGAGCTATTGATAAAAAACAATCTCCTCTATTTAGTATGACACATTTTAAAGCCGTGAAGACCATTAGACAAAGTTGAGGACATAATGCCAAGAAAAGGGCTGGGACCTCACAAATTAAGGATGTTGGAACTACTTGTATTTTGAAGAAGGATAGACAAACTCTATTAGTTCTCGAATTGATAGGCTCACACCTCACAAATACTTGTAGGACTGATGTGCTATTTTGTTTCAATTTTATTTCTTTTGCTTCCATCAAAATAAAAAGGTCCCACTCAACGTGGGATATCAGCAGGTGAATCCATTTCACCAAAAAAAAAAAAAAAAAAAAAAAAAATCCATTAAATTGAAAACAAACCCAGCATAATCCAAGTCCTCAGCAGTAGAGATTGCAGAGGAAAGAAGGCCGCTGAGAGATATTATCATTGGAATCCCATTTGTGATACATTTGCAGTGGAACTTCATTAATTCTTTCACGACTGAACAAATTTTTCAACATGAAAAGCTATGAACCACTTGACTTGAGTAGTTTTGTTATGGTGGTTGATCTCATTGTGGATTGAGACATCAAGTATCAAACTGGGCCATGGCCTTATCTTCAGAACTGCTCAGAGTCTCCAACAAAAAATTGATAACCTTTAATTTCATCCACCTCATTCTTCTACAAATAAACAGGTGCTGAAAGTTGGATCACTCTTGTGAATTTACACTGTACAAATCAAGAACATCATGTACAAGAATCAAAGCTTGGGAAGTCTGCAAGCAAATCCTAATGTCATGCTGTGTCTGATTGTTTTTCTGACTGCAAGGAAATCAAATTGGTTAAAGCAGGTCAACAGATGGTTGAGAGCAGAAATCAAGTTCATCAAGGATGCAACTTCTTACCAGCATTTTGTGGTCCTCCATAATCTCTTCCATCACCTCTTGCAGCGGTTTATCTGCACTGTTAGGAACAAGAGCAGCAAATGCAGCTGGTTCTAGTCCTGCACAGAATTAAGAGAAATGTTACTGACATTCATATAATATGAATATCAAAGTAGGAAAGGGCCTTACCACCCAAAAATAAAAATTAGAAAATATTTTATGACAAGAATAATTTATGACGGACGTCCAATACTCAATCAACTTGAGGGGCACAAGCTGTCCAACGTAGAAAACCTAAGAACTCTTCAACCATTGACATGACATTATCAGACAACCATCAACTTCTCTCAGCAGGAAACGGTTTAAATATTTCAATGGCAGGCCTTGGGTCCAAAAACTGTTTGCACTTAAGGTACTGATCTTATGTAAAACAACTTTACTGAGTCACAACAGAAAACATTCAATACCATCCAGACAAGGGGAAGGGTTCCAGTAACAGATTTGGAAACAGACAACCTCCAGTGAGTGAGCTTTTGTATACTATCCAGTAGATGTGCAGCTGGGGGAAGGAGGGGTGGGGGGCATGGCCCCTATAGTTTTTCACAATTCCATAGAAGTGCTAATTTGTTTCTTATGCATTCTACCTCCTCTCACCATACATCACATACATGGTTATATTTGAGTAAAAAAATGATGTTTAAAATTTTATTGAATTTAAAGTATAAAATTATCAAATAATTTTTTTTCTCAAAATGAAAATTTCATGTATCATGATTATAGCCAATGGAGAGTTAGGCGCATTTAGCCCATTCAATTGTATGGCCACTTGTATGGGATTTTGCTTGGTTTTGTCAACAACCCATGTTTTTAGAATAGAGTTCACTCGTTCAAACAATTATTTTAACATTTCTCAATATTTAGAAGTAAATTTAGTTCATTAATCATAAGATATATTAGCAAATTAATGTTCCTACTTTATAAAAATTCAAAATGTATTGTATAAAAGCGCTATCAGGTGCGATATAATCCATCTTGAGTACATCATGCTGGCCCCCCAGGGTTGGATCCTGGCTCCACCAGCGTACCAGAAACTAAGTCAGTTTTCCATGTGTATATGGAATGAATGGTTTTGCAATAATGATGTAAGATCATTCTATACCTGTCTCTGGAAATGCATCAATGAACATCATCATCTCCTCCCCACTAAGACCAGATAAGATGCAAATCCGTGGCAAAGACTTTGCAATCTGTACAAAATAAGGAAATTAGTTACATTCAGGCAGACAAGGAAGGTTATTAATATTTTACAATTCACCAGTATACATGCTCCCTAAAACAGAAGCTCGCAACTTTTACATATAAATGCAAACAACAGAAAAAGGTCAAACATTTCATAGAGCTTATCTGCATTAATTATTCAATTCTTTTTCTCCTACCTTGAACCTCAAGGTAAAGAGGCGAGAAACAGAGTTGGTCCCTGATGCTTCACAGCCCACAAACAATAGTGAAAATTTTATTCAACTAATTTGTTATATTCCATTACACAGAAAGAAGGCATACTCATCTGGGATTCTAAGTAACTTTTGGCCAATGGTCTATTGAATGTACCATCATTGAAACCAAATTTCTTCCCTAATTTTCTTTTGATAAACCAAATTACCAATGAATTGCTATGACTTCACTCTTTATTATGTCAATAGTCAGCAATATATGGTTTGCAAAATACAAGCAAATAAAGAAGAAAAAGAAGGACAAAAAAAGAGGAGAAAGAAGACAAATGTACCGAAGATAAAGAGAATGAAATAAGGAAGAATAAATGTGCAAACTATCATTTATATGGACTTGTCAAGGAAAAATAAAAGAGCAGATGATACATACAAAAAAAGTATAGCCAGACAAGTGAAGCCACTAAAAGGATGGAACGTTAACCTCAATTTTTTCCAAATTAGATTGCTGAGTATGCATTGCTTTCCACAGTGGGAGGGAAATCATTTCCTCAGTACAATGAATAACCTATGATAAGATGAAGTGTTATATCTAATTTTAAAATAATAGCGAAGATAGAGCTAGATAGAGAATTTATTGTTAAACAACCAACATATTACAGAGAGAACTTTTCCTCATCAGAAAGCAAAGGGGACAAAGGAAAATAAGCAGACTTAATGAATATTATACTGTTAGAAGTTACCTTAAGAAACTCACCATCCAACTCTTTTAGAAGTTTCTGTATCTGCAATTTAAAAGATACAGATTTTGAACCAATAAGTTATTTGAGAACTTTGAATCCTCTAAAATATAATCAAACTAGGCAAGTAAGGATTCTAACAAATTAAAAATGTGTGCTTGATTGATAATTTAACAATCCAGTTGGTCCAAAGTGCAAAGTACTAATTTCCAACATGAATACTCTTCCTAAAACCTCATATAAAGCGTAGTGACAACCTTGATGCAAAAGTTTATGAAAAAAGAAACATGATTTTGTTATTCAAGAGGAACATCTCAGAGCAGGAATTTAATGATTCGTATGACACTGCATGGATTTAATGATTGGTATTACACTGCATGGGTTGGCTCTGGTGATACAAATCCTATCCATGACAGAGTGGCCAAACCAGTGAGCAAAAAAGAGCTAACAGTGGGATTCAATAACAGTCTATCTCCATGCAACTATGACATACTCTAATCCTACTCAGGACTGAGGATCCTATATAACCCAGCTATCCCACTGACAATGATCAGGCAATCGATATTGGTATTGGCTGATCCTTAAAAACACACTAAGTTGAAACAATAACATTTAATTTATAGCTGACTGCAATAAGAAAACTAATAAGTGACACTGCATACCATAGGCATAAGAAACGAAATATATAGATGTAACAGTAGCATTACCTTGTGAGTCTCTTTCATGTCAAAACCCAACAGCAATAAAGCCTGCAACCAAAGCTTTGAGATTATCCAAAGACATCAAAATAGGTGGAAATATTACATCTAAAGATGTCCAGTAAATGACATTCTGAAAATCAAAATCATGTCTTAAATTATAGGGGTGGTTTAATTGAATCAGATTCATCAATATGTAGGTGGTGGGATTAAATTGAAAGATGTTTTAGTAAATCAATGTTCTGAAGAGAAAAACCATCTCTTAAATCATACAGGTGGTTTATTAGTATCATAGATATCATATTAGGGATCAAAAGATTTTTTCTTTTTAGAAATTACAAGAAAAGCACAAAATTATCAAAATAACAAAATAATTATTATTTTTTTCATTCCTTTCTTATCCATATGCATAATATAACTAGTCGTACTATCAACAGCTCTCCACCCACATGCCATAGGTAATAAATTTTATGAGCATTGAAAATTACCTAAAATATATTCTTCAACTCATGCATTTTTTTATGCAGATTAACTTTAACAATAAGCTTTCATGTGCCTCCACGATCCTTCACCATATTCTTAACCCCCTCCCCCCCCTAAAAATAAAAATAAAAAAGAGACATGTTTAGAAGAAAAAGAAAGAGGTAAGATTGTATATTTCCTTCCAAAAAAATTTAAATTTTCTGTCCCTTCAAGAATCTTAGGTAACTAATGTATTTATTTGATCCCAATTGATAGAAAAATGAGAAATAAAAAGATACAATCAAAGTACCCCTGGAACCACATAAGATAATTGTGACATTCTAGAGGTTGTTTGGTCTCAAAAACTAGAGTCCCTTTAAATCTGTTAAAGTAGGGTTTAAAGAACCCAAACATTCATATAAGGGGCTCCCTCTGGTTGCAAATAAAGGGAAATGAAGGCAAGTGAAATTAATTAGAAAAAGAAAATGGAAATTTTTGTAATCATGATTGTATAACTCATTTAAAGCCTGCCAAATATGTCAATTAAACCTTTTGGCTATATATATTTTTTATTTTTTTATTCAAGCATAGGAACTTGATTGAAGTGAAAATTAAATACTGGATTAGAAAATTTTTAGTTAGTTACACAATCATTGTTGGTATGATTAGAAAATTTTCAAGTTTATTTTCATTATCATTTCATTTCCTAGTTTATTCAACTAGAATAGATTCGACAGAAATTGAGAATTCATCAATAGATCATGAATTGGACTCTAACAATAAAACAATAATTTATGGATTATTTCAGAAAATGATCCAATTATAAAAGAATACAATCATACGATTTGGATCAAAATGCTTGACACTGTAAATCAAATCATGGATGTTTTCATGAATTGAAGATTTTTAACAGCAGTAGATACAAGGAAACAAATAAGCACAGATAGAGAGATTTATATAGACAAAGGAATAGGAAACAAATAAGCACAAATAGGGAGATTTATATAGACAAAGGAACAGGAAACAAATAAGGAAGAGAATATAAAGTATACAAGAGAACATAAATATCACATTTAATGATCGGTGCTGAACAAACAAGAACTTACAGGTGGACCATATATAGGATCATCAGCATTTAAAGGAGCGAATTTCGAGTCTTCAATTACCTCACTCGGAAGTCCTGTAGTATGATATACAAATGAATAATTCATAAGCAGCAGGATAGGAATCTAATGGGTCTTCAAGGAAATGTTTCAGTAACTAAACATATAAGGGAACTGGAACAGGTCCAAGAGTGATTACTTTCATAAACACACAACATATATAAAAATGTACGAGATGACTGAATAAGGCTAAGAGCAAATGCCTAGTGCAGTTGGTAGAAGTGTGGAGCATAAAAGCCCACCCTATCAGGAGGTCTTGGGTTCAAGCCACCTGGTGAACCTTCCCTCCATCCTTCCCCCATAGAATAGGTACCTATAAAAAAAAAAGGGCTAAGAGTGCAAAGCTCTTGGTCATTCTAGTTAGACACTGTACTACATAAGGCTAGAGTTTAGAATTAAATTTCTGTGGGTGTTTTTCTATACCAGTAGACACTTCATGAACCAAACGAAACACTTTAGTTTACTCTGTTGAATAAAAGTTTGCAATGAGAACCACCAAGACCTAAGAAATCAAAATGAAAGACAGTTCCAACTTGTTCAATCAGAACCCATTGCATCGAACCCAGTAAGCATCAGAAAGCCAGAACTAGAAAATCAGAAGAAAAAAGAGTTTACCATCAGAAGACGCTTTAGCGAGGTGCTTAAGTTTTAGGTGATATATGTCCTTTGCTGAAAAAAATGCCCAACCCTGCGAACTGCCAGAACCATTGGCGGACAACGTCGGTTTATAGAGCCTAAAATAATTGGAAGAAATATTTGGAGAGTAGCCAAAGCAGAAGCAGCTTCGCAGTGTGAGTAGAGTAGAAGCCATTTTCGTGTTCTTTACTTTTTAGGGGTCTAATCCTTAGTAAGCCCTTTTGTTCTGATAAAATGTATATATATTTTTTTTGGTAAAGGTTCTGATAAAATATTGGGAACCATATAACCCATAATAATTAGCCGTCTTCTTGAATTAAATTACGAAATGGCCGTGGACATAGTGACATACCGACATACACTCTTATCAAGACGGTTTGTTAATTCAACGGCCTTGATTGGTGGCTAATGGATATATGCCCTCAGGCCTCATCGGTCGTCAGATTCATCACTCTTCAAAATCCATGGCTACCCTTTCATATGTTGGGTAGCTCCACTAGCTTGAGTGATTGGGTTTGAGAGAAAAATGGAGGGTTTTGTGAGTGGCAGTGAAGAGAAACCAAAACAGGGTTTGGAGGGAACAGGCTTGAATCTACCAATCAACCGCCACGGAAACCTGAAAAGTGCTTCAAGTGATGAGAATCTGAAGGAGGTTCTGCAAAATATCAGGTCCTCCAAGAGTCCAGTAAGTGGTGGTGCCTTCTTTTAGGTCTTCTCTATGTCGTTTTATTTTTCTTGTCTATCGTTGTCTAAGACTGAGTTAGAAAAATGTAACTAGCTGAAAGGACAAATGGAGAAGAAAGACGGTTCTTCCTTTATTTGATTGGTATATGGTCCTTGGTTTAGTTTCCTTGTTGAAATGTTTTTTTTTTTTCAATGCATATCTTTTCCTTTCCCCAGATGAAACCGAGCTAATAATGTTTCTGAAAATGTGTTTGCAGGCAGTGATCAATTATGGCGCATCATGGTATTGACATACTTCACTCTCCTCTGTTCTTTCGTATATTTATTTCATAGAAAACTTGACACTTCCGCATGTATAGATCAAATTATATGAAACTGTTGCATATTCCAATAATTTACTGTTCTTTGAGAGTCATGAAGAGTTGCTATGATAACTGTTTTTATATCCAGAATGGAGATGTATTGATTGATCAGTTTATAAGCCAGAGAGTGCGACTCAAATCAAAATGGAAAACAGAATCATTCATGTTTTAATTCGAGTTAGGGAAACTGTTAGTTGCTACCAAATAGGAATTTAGGTGTTTGCTGGTACAACTTTAGGAGATATGGCATGGTAAGTTGACTGCATGTCATATGTTCTGATGATATTCTATATAAATAATTGGTGCATCTTGTCGTCATCAAAATGATGAAGTCAGAGTTGTAACATTCTTTTGATTGCCCCTTGTCTTATTCCCAAAAGTTATTTAATGTATGGGTAAATAAGGGGTTTTAAAACAATTTGAAAGTGACTTGTCATTATTTAATGTAGGGGTAAATAAGGAGATTTGGGATAGTGTCTCTAAGACATATGACTGAGTGGGTGACTCAACAAAGGTCTATCAAATTCTTCAAAAGATTGTCACTATGAAACAAGGTAGGCGAAACATTTCTGAATATTATCACACTGCCATTGGTCTTTGGGAGGAGTATGACCAGTACAAGGACCTCCAGTTGTCAAACCTTGAGGATGAGACAAAGGTATATAGGACACTTTAGAAGGAACGTGTTTATATTTTGCTTGGTGGGCTTAATCCAGAATTTGAGCCAATCCGACTGCAAATCTTGGGGCGGTCACTTCTTCCATCCTTAGATGAAGTGTGTAGCTACTTACAGAGTGAGGAGACTAGAAGAGTATCCATGGACACTGCAACATCCCTAGAGAGACCTGCTCTTGCCTCTAGCTCTCACAAAGATTGGCGAGGTGGGGAAAGAGGCCAAGGGCCACTCCATGGAGATAACAGAGAAGATTTAAATGTGATCATTGTGGGAAACTGGGGCACACTAAAGAAAGATGCTGGATACTTCATGGCCAACCCCCTGGTGTGCGTGGTGGATCCCCTAGTATACGTGGTGGTATGAGAGAGGGCGCTAGAGCTACATTGTGATAGTTGAGACTAGGTCACCTGGACTACAGGCCGATCCTGACTCCCTTACTAGAGAGGATATTGCAGCACTACGCCGGATGATGTCTTGACTAGGCTACTCTTCTACTACTCCTGCAAAGTCAAACTTCAGCTTCAACCTTGCAAACCTCTACATCTACACCCTCCATTGCTCCATCTTGGGTCATTGACTCTGGTGCCACAGACCACATGACTGGTATATCTCAGTGTTATGATTCATACACTATTTGTTCTTGTAGGGATAAGGTTAGAGTTGCTGATGGTTCCCTTTCTATTTCTGGTAAGGGTAATGTTCAAGTTACTTCTTCTATTTCTCTTGAATTTGCTCTTCATTGTCTCTAACTTTGCTACTAATCGGCTATCTGTAAGTCATATAACCAAATCCATGAATTGTTGTGTCACCTTCATTCCTAATTATTGTTTTTTTTTAGGATTTGGTGACGAAGAAGATTATTGGCAGTGGGCGTGAAGAGAAAGGCCTACCTTCTTGAGCCCCGCACTCTTGTTTTGCCTAGTGCTCAGTCCTATGTGTGTGGCTGGAGTGACAGTAGTACTATGGATTCTGTTATGCTTTGGCATCGAAGTTTAGGTTACTAATGTAGTCCTAGATAGGTAGGAGACCTACTAAGAGCCAGACATCCAGGACCTGTTGAGCTGCTGGTTCAATGGGACAGAATTGGAGTTGTAGGTCAAGTTTAGGGTTAGGGTTAGGGTAATGGATAGGTATCTTATATGGTAAAGCTAGGCAGGTTTAGGGTAGTCTAATTAACTAGGTTTTATTGATTTTGGATGAGTAGAAGTAGTTTAGATGTAATTGGGCAGCAACTAGGGTTAGGGTTTTGGGAAATAGGGAAGTGATGGAATCTAGGGTTTAGAGGTGGAGTTAGGGCAAGGGCTTTAGGTCGAGTGTGGGTAGGGTGGAGGGGAATATATGCTGAAAGTTACAGCTAAATCAGATGGTTATATTTGGAGTAATGGAGGTTTCCTAGTAGAATTAGGAGAGAGGGGTAAAAGTGTAATTTCAGACAATCGGTTGGGTGGATGGTACTGAAATTTGGATCGAGTGTCTCTTAGGGTTTGAGGAAGATTCGATCAAAATTTTAGCAGGTTCTAACGGTTAGATTTGGTTGGGCAAAATTCTCGCAAAAATCACCTTGCATGTGACCTTCTTGAATGGAAGAAGAATAGTTGCAGGTTTTAGGGTTCTAATGGATCTATGGTATTAATGGTGGATGAGGAAGGTAGTAAGGATTGAGTATTAGCAATGGGGAACGATGGGGGTGGGTTTAGAGGATTAGGAGAAGAAGAGGGATGATGGATAACACTAAAAACTTACGTGGAGTTGCAGGTCTGCAATGGTAGCTGCTTGAAGACTAGAAGCAGGTCCTCCTGATCTACAAAATGCAAGGAGTCGATTGGAGGTCCACCAATCCCTTATAACAGATCCTCCCGGTACTACCAGACGCAAGGAGTCAACTGGAAATCCACCAGTCCCTTCACCTTGATATAACTCACAAGGCAACACTCAATAGAGCAGAGCAGCAACTATGGCAGCAAACAAAAGATTTTTTCATTAATCAAATTCGTGTTCCATGTTGGCCTCCCTTACAAACTTATATAGAAGACTCAAAAATAGACTTAGACACTGAAAAGGAAAGGCCTAACCCTATCCTTAACTTATTAGGTAACTTAAACTGACTAGGAAACTGAAATAGACTCAAAATAGAGTCCTAATCCAGCCCAATTAAACAATTAAAGGTCCAACTACTTAAATCACTTAAATTGAACCACTAGTTCAAACTAGCTTTGGACTGGTTCAATTAAAAACATTAAAAACATGAAAATCAATTAAGAACATTAAAAAACATGAAAATAAACTAAGTATAGGGCTAATCCCGTATGCAACCTATGTACCCATATTTTAGGCCCATTAAAGTGGCCTATTACATAGAAAACCCATGGGATCAAAGGCCCAACATGTATATAACTCAACCCTAGACTTATTTCTAAAGAAATAAGCCCATTTCGATGATGAATTTGGATCAATTACCTATCTTTTGTTGTTATAAGAAAACAATTACCCTACTGGTTTACTTTTTTTCCACTCTTCTCATGTATTTAAATGTGAACCATGTATTTTTGTTAAACATTGTCGTTCATCTTATTCTTATCATGGTAATAGATCCACTGTTCCTTTCAATATTGTGCATTCTGACATTTGGGGACCTGCTCCCACTAGTTCCTTGTTTGGTTATCCTTATTTTGTTTCCTT
The DNA here is from genome assembly GCF_018873765.1 of Telopea speciosissima. NCBI lineage: Eukaryota > Viridiplantae > Streptophyta > Magnoliopsida > Proteales > Proteaceae > Telopea > Telopea speciosissima. The sequence goes on from NC_057917.1 coordinate 13,477,347, forward strand.
TGTTGATGATTATTTTCGGTCCACTTCAACTTTTTTGATGAAACAAAAGAGTGATGTTTATGATGCTTTTAAAAATTTTTGCCAACTGATTTGTACTCAATTTGGTACTCGTATTCAAATAGTTCATTCTGATAAAGGGCGTGAGTATACGTGTGGGGGACTCCAACAAATTTTAACTGACAATGGCATTATTCATCAAGTTGCTTGTGTTGATACCCGCGAACAGAATGGGGTGGCTGAAAGGAAAAATCACCATTTGTTGGGGGTCATTAGGAGTCTCCTCTTTGGCATGCATGTCTCTAAGACTTTTTGGTTTGATGCCCTTCTTGTTGCTGCCTTCCTAATTAATCGGATGCCAACTCAGCTCCTTGGCTCCAAATCCCCTCTGGAAACCCTATCGCCTTAGGTTCATGCTTTTTCTCTTCTTCCTAAAGTGTTTGGGAGTGTGCTATGTCCATGTCAATAAATCAGCTCATACAAAGCTTGACCCCAAAGCACTCAAATGTCTTTTCCTTAGCTATTCATCCTCTACCAAAGGGTATAAATGCTACTACCCTTCCTGCCGAAGGCGATTTCTCTCCAAAGATGTCACTTTCTTTGAGTCTATTCCTTTCTTTTCTCCTCATCAACATCCTCTTCAGGGGGAGACTAATGGGAGTGAACTGGTTGCTGATGTTATCTCCTTTCTTTCTCCTTTGCTTATCTCTCCCTTCCTACTTGATATTGAGAAATACAAAGAAGTGGATGTTGTTGACATTGATGAACATTCAGGTGTTGAGTCTGATAACCCAAAGGAGTTAAATGTGTACAGAAGAGGCTGTTGGAGGAAAAAGACCTGCCAAGAGTCCTCTTTGGATTAACATCCTAAGCTCCACCTTCCTTAGTCAGGTAACACTCCTTCTCTTCCCTCTGGGTTAAATCTGCCCATTGTCATTCGAAAGGAAAAGAGAGGTTGTACTAATCCCATAACCAAGTTTGTTTCCTATGATGCTATTTCTCCTACAAGTATTGTCTTTTCTACTGCTCTTGCCTTTTCTTCCATTCCCAAGAATGTCACTGAGGCTATGTCTGACCCAAAGTGGAAGGAGACCATGTCTAAGGAAATGATGGCTCTTGAGAAGACCGGTACTTGGACACTTGTAAATCTTCCCAGGGGGAGAGTTCCAGTTGGATTCAAGTGGGTCTATACAATTAAGTATCGATCAGATGGTAGAATGGAAAGATATAATGCTTGATTGGTGGCCAAATGGTACAGTTAGGTGTGTGGCATTGATTACTAAGAGAAATTTGCTCTTATGGTCAAGCGCAACTTAATCAGAGTTCTCCTATCAGTGGTAGCTAATAGAGACTGGTCGTTGTATCAATTAAATGTAAAGAATGCCTTTCTCTATGGTGACCTAGAAAAGGAAGTGTATATGCAACCTCCACCTGGTTTTAAGTTTCCCTCAGCTGAAGGGATAGTGTGTGTCCTAAAAAAATGCACTTTATGGTCTTAAGCAGTCTCCTAAGGGTTGGTTTGAGCGATTTAGATAGGCCATTGTAAAGAATAGATATTCCGAGAGTCAGGCTGACTATACTTTGTTTATCCGGCAAGGTAATGATACTGTCACAACTCTTATTGTTTATGTTGAAATCATACTTGGCCCAACAGTTTGAGATTAAAGATCTTAGACTATTGAAGTACTTCTTGAAAATTGAAGTATCAAGATCGAAATAGGAAATCATTATTTGCCAAAGAAAGTTTGTACTGGACCTATTGAAAGAAACAGGGATGTTGGGGTGTAAACTAGAAAACTCCCCAATTGATCAGAATCACAAGCTTAGTGAAGATTGTTGCTCTTCTCTTATAGATGCATGAAAGTACCAAAGATTGGTTAAGAAACTGATCTCTCTCTCTTGGACTCAACCAGACATCACTTATGCAGTTGGAGTGGTGAACCAATTTATGCATGCCCCCAAGAGTGGGCACTTGGATGTTGTTTATCGCATCATCATGTATTTGAAATCTTCTCTAGGAAAAAGAAATCTATATGCTAGGTACAACCATTTGAAGATTGAGGCTACACTGATGCCGATTAGGCTGGTTCAGTTTCTGACAGACGATCTACGTTAGGTTACTGTACTTTTATAAGTGGTAATCTAGTCACGTGGAGGAGTAAAAAATAGTCAATTGTAGCTAGGTCCAGTGCAGAAGCAAAATTTAGAGCTATGGCTCATGGAGTATGTGAACTCATATAGTTGAGGTGGTTGATTCAAGAGTTGGAATTTGACATTGATGGACCCATGCAGCTCTATTGTGATAACAAGGTTGCTATAAATATTGCTCATAATCCCGTGTAACATGACCGAACGAAGCACATTGAGGCTGATAGGGGCATTTCATCAAAGAAAAGTTGTATTCTGGTTATATTTGTACTCCCTTTGTGAAGACAGGTGATCAAGTGACACATATCTTCACCAATGGTCTCATTCCTAACCAGTTCAGTACCCTTCTATGCAAGCTGGGAATGTATGACATTTATTCTCCAACTTGAGGGGGGAGTGTTAGAGTTTATGTAATAGGGGTACTTTAGTCACTAGTTTATTATAAGTCATATGGAGTTGTATTTTTATCTTTTGTTACTTTTTACCTTTTACCTCCCTAAGGAGGCATATGTAATTCCACGAATATGTTTAATGAACAAGATAGGTGAGAGGAGTTTATTCTCCTTCACCACAGTTTTCTCTCATGCTTTCTTCTTCATTCTCTTTTCTTCTTCCTTCTTCTCTTCTTAGCTATTACTCATTGTTCCTGGGTAGAATCAATCCATTCCTAGTTTCTAACTCTCAGATCCATCATGTCCACCTATGCTCTCGGATCCAGCTCCTTGATCTCAGACATCAGGTAGTGGTACTCTTTGCTCGTCTATTTGCCCCTCTGTTAGGGATGTTCCAAAAATGTCTATGATCGAGTATTGCAGCAGGGACATTGGGCATATTAGCGTGCCTATTCCATCTTAGTGTCTGACCGCCCCTTCCCATTGCTATTAGAAAGGGAGTTAAAAAATGTACCCAACAACCTATCTACCTATCTCTAAATTTGTCTTGTATGAATCATTATCTCCTTCCTATTGTGCCTTTATTTCCTCTTTATCCTTTGTATCTATCCCACAGGGCTGGAAAGGAACTGCCACAAATCCTAAGTGGAAAGATACCATGGTCGAAGAAATGCAGGCCTTGAAAAAAAAATGAAACATGGGAGCTTATCCCTCGTCCTGAAGGGAAGAGGTTAGTAGGCTGTAAATGGGTGTTTACTATAAAACAGAAGGCAGATGGAATAATTGAGCGATAGAAGGTTAGATTGGTTGTCAAGGGGTTAATCCAAACCTATGGGATTGACTATCAGGATATTTTTGCTTTGCCTTTGTTGCAAAAATGAACTCTATTCGGGCATTGTTGTTCTGTACAACAAATCTTGGATGGAATCTCTAACAACTTAATGTAAAGAATGCTTTTCTTAATGGAGATCTCGTACAAGAGGTATACATGAATATCCCTCCAGACTTTGAATATTCTTTTATAGATGGCAAGGTGTGTAGATTACGGAAGTCCCTCTATAGTCTCAAGCATTCACCCTGAGCTTGGTTTGGGAGGTTCCAGAAGGTTATGCAACAGTTTGGATATAAACAGGGATTTATGATGCATTAATCTCCTTGCTCAAAACTCAGTTGTCTACGGAGTTTGAGACCAAGGATTTAGGATCTCTTATATATTTTCTAGATATTGAAGTAGTCTGTTCAAACAAGGGTATCTTCATTTCCCAAAGAAAGTATGTCCTAGATATTCTAAGTGAGACAGGGATGCTTCGTTGTAAACTTGCAGACTCACCCATTGAAGTTAACCATCAACTCAGTTGCAACGGTGGTGAACCAGTAGATAAATAGAGATATCAGCGACTTGTAGGCAGATTGATCTCTCTCATACTTGACCAGATATTGCTTATGCAGTCGGTGTTATGGGCCATTTCTTGCATGATGCTTAGACTAATCACCTGGAGGCTGTATACCGAATACTGGGGTACTTGAAATCAGCACCAAGAAAGGGTATTTTATTCTCTGACAGTAGCCATATGAAGTTGGAATGCTTTACCAATGCAAACTGGGCCAGTTCTATTGATGTAAGCACTCCACCTTGGGATATTGTACATTCCTTGGAGGGAAATCTAGTTACTTGGCATAGCAAAAAGCAGTCAGTAGTATCTAGATTTAGTGTAGAGGTAGAGTGCCGATGGCACAATATGTGTGTGAACTCATCTAGCTTAAGATTCTTCTTGAAGATTTTGGGGTATTGTCTGAAGAACCTATGAGGCTCTACTGCGATAACAAGGCAGCTATCAGTATAGTTCATAAACTTAGTCTAGCATAACAGGACCAAACATCTTGAGATTGACTAACACTTCATCAAGGAGAAACTTGAACAAGGCTCGATCTGCATCCCATTTGTCACTTTAAAGAACCAGTTTGCTGATGTATTTACTAAGGGATTGACTTCGAAGTCATTTCATCTTATAGTTTCCAAGTTGGGCTTAAGGGATATATATGCACCAACTTGAGGGGGAGTGTTAAGAACAAGCATTGACTAGACACTGTCTAGATTCGTTGTATCTGTATGCTAGATAAGGACTATGACTCAACCTTAACTCCGGGTGATGCAGACCCTAGCCTCCTCGAATTGAAGAAGCCACCCTAAGCCTAGGGTTTTAGTAGGAGCCTTAGTTTAGTTTATTTTAGTTCTATACTTAGTTTTTATTTTGTGTTTTTAATTGAACCGGTTTAAATTGGTTGCATCCAATTGGTTCAATTGGTCTAATTTAAGTGAAGTGCTCCTATTGGCTAAGAGGTTTTTATATCCTATTGGCTAGTAGGAAATCTTCTTTTATTTCAAGTAGTTTAAGTTGTTTTTAAGTCATTAGGGTCAATTGAGTCTTTTTTATGCTTTTGAATTGTTTTAAATCACTTAATTGTACCTCTCTACGATTTTGGATGGAGATTAAGTTGTAATAGTTTTAGGAATTAGGCCTTTGGCCTCCTATTTAATAAGAGATCGTGGGAGAGGCTCCCCCACCTAATTATGTTTAAAAAAATCGTGCTTTGCTGTTGGCCTTTGCTGCCGCTGCTTCTCTTTTCTAAGAATTGCCTTGTGAGTAATATCAAGGTTGCCTTGTGAGTAATATCAAGGTGAGGGCTGGTGGACTCCGGCGACTCTTTGCATCTTGTAGATCGGGATGTCTTTTTTCTGCTATCAAGCTACATCAAGCTGCTGTTGCCTTTGAAGGAGATCAAACCAGTGAGTTATTTTTAATTCCTGCAAGTTATCCTTCTCTTCTTCTTCCCCCCATCTAACCTAATCGATTCCCCAAAACCCCTAGCTTTTCTAAATACATTCCAGCATTCATCCTTCACCCATATTCATAAAAAATCAGAACATAACCTCTCCATACCAGTACCTCCACTCGATCTAACCTGCAGCCTCAATTGTCCACAAAAAACCCTAAATCCCTCCATCACCATTAAAAACCCAAAAACCCAAAAACTTACCTAGACCTATCCAACCATCCAAATCCTTCAATATTACAACCGAACCACCCCTACACTGCCCTTAACACTCGACCTTAAGCTCCAGCCCAAATTCCAGCTCTAAACCCTAAATCTCATCTCCCCCTTCATTCCCAAAACCCGAAACCCTAAACCTAAAATTTCTGAAATTTAAAAACTTATTCCAATCTAACCAAACCTAGTTCATTAAGACCTTTAAAACCTGCCTAGTTTAATCCTATAAACTATTTTCCCATTACCTTACCCTAACCTTAGAATTTTAACCTAAAACTACACTGCTATCTTATTGTAACTGCTGAACCAGCAGCCTCCTTAGTTCCTTTTTGCTATTGATCCTATTACCCTGGTTCCTAGTGGGATTACTCCTACCTAGGACTACATTAAATTGGTATCAGAGCCATGGCCGACCATGGCAATCCAACCCCAAACACCAATCTGCCCCCCAACCTGATCCCATGACAGTAATCATGGACATGCTGCAGAAACTTAATGACAAAGTGACACGATTGGAAGAAAGGCAAGCTGTGCCTCTTGTAAGCAATCCTCTATGTTGAAGTCGTGAGTTATATGGGGCAAATAGGTCTTTATGTAGTTACTTTATTTCTTTGTTTCTGTCCTTTATATTTCTGTCTTTTATATTTCGACTATGTAAGGGCAATTCTGTCCAGTTAAGTTTTATATAAATAAATCATATTAACCTGCGAGAGAACATTAAGTTCTCATGCAGGGCTTCTCTCTTACGGCTTGCTCTCTTTCTCTTCTCCTCTTTCTCCCTCTTCTCTCTTCTCTCCCACCTTCTCTAATCTGGTTCTCTTATTTCTGGTATTGTATCATGGTATCAGAGCCTGAATAATCAGATTGGAGAAACCCCCATGATTCTCTTTTGATTTCCCTTTATCGATTTCTGGTTTGTGGTCTACAGCCACCTATAGCTGTCTCTTCTACGATGTAAGTTCACTCCTTGAAGAATGAATGGAGTGATACATATTGGTACCTACATGATTTGATGATTGATTGGAATCCTCCCTCGATTTTTTTGTTGAAGGCTGCTGAGATCGAGTACAGGAGAAAACCCTGACAATTATTGTTTTGTTTCTTTCGAAGCTCTTCCTTGATGTCTGGTTGTTCTGGCCTTCTCCTACATGGTATTTAGTGATTCTAGAAATTATCTTACCCTGTTTTGGGGTGATCCTGCTGCTGCTGTGAAGATCCCTTCTTCTTCTCAGAAATTCTGAGATCGATTCTGCCTGGCTGCTTCTATCAGTGTGGGGCTGCTACTGTCTATTACCTCTGGGTTGCTGGAGATTATTCATCCTTTTATTATCCTCTGCTGCTACTTATTACTGCTGTTCTTGGCTGCCTTCATTGAGTGACATTGGCTGCTGCATATTTACATTATTTCTGCCTCGGTTTTTGATGTATATACACTATGGCTGATTCAAAGACCTCCAATGACAATGTGAATGCTCAGATTACATCCATAAAGTTGAAGGGAGGTTCCAACTACTTATTGTGGGCACAGGCTGTTCGAGTCTACATTATGGCCAAGGACAAGGCTGACTATCTTGCTTCTCCTCCTCCAGCGGCTGACTCTAAGGATTATAGTACTTGGAAAAGGGAGAATGCTATTATTTTGATTTGGTTGTGGAACTCCAGGGAGCCAGACATTGCTGCGAATGTTATGTTCCACACCACGGCAAAGGGAGTTTGGGATGATCTTAAGGAGACATACTCTCAAGAGAAGAGTATGACATGTATCTTCGACCTTTCTGAGAAGCTATTTCAATTTCAGCAATCGGACAAGTCTCTCCAAGACTATTATAGTACTTTTAAGGGAATGGTCGAAGAACTAAATATGTTCCAGCCCCTCACCACTGATATTGAGAAGTTGAAGTCTCAAAGAAACGAATTCTTTGTATCTAAATTTTTGGCTGGTTTGAATCCTAGTCTCAAGGCTGTTAAAGGACATGTACTTGCTGGGGAATCTGTCCCTACATTGAATGACACTTTTTCTCGGTTGCAGCGTATTGCTTCTTCTAGCTCCAAGCCCGACACCAATCCAAAGGAAAATTCTGCTTTCACTACTACTAGAGGCAGCGGTAGAGGCCGTGGCTCAAGGGGAGGAAGCGTATTTGGTGGTCGTAATTCTGGCGGACAGCATATTGACAAAGCAGCCCGTTTATGTTCTTATTGTGGGAAGACAAATCATACTGTTGACACTTGCTGGTCCAAGCATGGGAAACCCGAATGAGCTCAAAACTTGGCCAATCATGCAGTCTTTGAAGATGGTTCTGATTTTGCTGCACCTAGCGATTCTAAAGCTGGTTCAACCGTGGGAGATTCTTCTACCAACCTTCGTGATGAGATGCAACAACTCATGCGTCGCATCAAGAGTTTGGAATCATCCACTTTCACTTCTGGGGCCTCCACCACCACTGCCACCCTAGCTCATGCAGGTACTCCTGCCGCTCTCCTTTCTACTACTTCCACACCCTGGATCATTGATTCGGGGGCTTCCACTCATATGACTGATAAGTCATCGGTTTTTAGTTCTATCTTTTCTAACTCTCACACACCTCCTGTTATTGTGGCCAATGGTTCCTCCACTCTCAATCGGGCATATCTGTATCTCTCAATTTGAATATTTCTCTTTCTTCAGTTCTACATGTTCCTCAATTTCCTTTAAGTCTTTTGTCTGTTAGCCAACTTACTAAAAATCTAAACTGCTCAGTAACCTTCTTTCCCTCTTATTGTGTTTTTTAAGATCTTCACACGAGGAAGACAATTGGTGGAGGGTGTGAGAAAGATGGTCTATATTATTTGTATGGCGCTGCCCCGTCTGCTTCGGCTGCAACTACTTCTGTTGGTGGAGAGTTTCCGTTTCGATGGCATTGTAGGCTAGGACATTTATCTTTATCTAGATTATAGGTTGTTTTTCCCCAGTTTAAGAGTTTGAATAAATAAGAGTGTGAGGGTTGCGAGTTGGGTAAGCATCATCGTGCTACATTTCCATCTCGTTCTATGCCCCGTAGTGAGTCTTTATTTTCCTTGGTACATTCAGATGTGTGGGGTCCTTGTCGTGCTAGCAATAGACATGGTTTTCGTTATTTTGTCACTTTTGTGGATGATTATTCCCGGACCACTTGGCTGTATCTTTTAAAGGATAGATCAGATTTTTTAAATGTTTTTCAGAATTTTTGCAATGAAATAAAGACTTAATTTAATGCTGTTATTAAAATTTCTCGGTCTGATAATGCTCTAGAGTTTGTTCAAAATGAGATCTCTTCTTACTGTGCTTCTACTGGGATGATTCATCAGACTAGTTGTTCCTATACTCCTCAACAGAATGAAGTTGCAGAACTGAAAAATAGGCACTTACTGGAAGTTGCCAAGGCCCTCATGTTGCATATGCAGGTGCCCAAACATTTTTGGTTTGATGCTGTACTTACTTTGTGTTTTTTGATTAATCGCATGCCCTCTTCTGTCCTTAGTGACAAATCCCCTTTCTCTATTTTATTTCCCGGTGTTTCAACTTTTAGCTTGCCTCCTAGAGTTTTTGGGTGTGTTTGCTTTGTTCACAATCTCCATCTTCATAGTGATAAGTTGGACCCTCGGTCCACCAAGTGTATCTTCTTGGGTTACTCTAGGACCCAAAAGGGGTATAGATGCTATGACCCTCTCACTCGCAGACAATTTGTGAGTGTGGATGTCACCTTCTTCGAGGGTACATCCTATTTTTCTGACAACCCTACTATATCTAGTGATCCATTAGCTGTGTCTGAGGCTCCTCCTATTCCTGCCATTGTCCCTATGACTCCTCTACTACAGGTGTACCGGCGCAAGAGATACTTTGGGCAACTCCATCCGAATCAGCCTGGCCCATCCGCATCGCTTCCTGCACCTGTCTCAACCTTTGGTGGAGATCCTACTCTACCTGTCCCTCCGCCGCACGCCTGATCCGGATCCTCGATGCCTTGCCTATTGCTACTCGGAAAGGTAAACGCTCATATACTCAAAAGTCTCTCGTTGCCTATCCTATTGAACAATTTGTTTCTTTATCTCATCTTCCTCCTTGTCCCCATGGTTTTGCTACCTCTTTGTCTTCATATACTATTCCCCGCACTCACACTGAGGCTCTTCATAGTCCTGCCTGGAAACAGGCCATGGATGTGGAAATGGGTGCTTTACTGACTCGACATACATGAGAGTTGGTGGATTTACCTCCTGGTAAAGACCTAGTTAGGTGTCGTTGGGTGTACACTATCAAGTACCATTCTGATGGGTCTGTTGAGCGGCTTAAAGCCCGCCTGGTGGCTAAAGGGTATACCCAGACTTACGGTGTTGACTACTTTGAGACTTTTTCTCCTGTGGCTAGACTGAATTTTGTTCGCATCATTATCTCTTTGGCTATGAATTTTGCTTGGCCGTTGTATCAGTTAGACATCAAGAATGCTTTTCTTTATGGTGACCTGCTTGAAGAGGTTTATATGGAGTAACCTCCGGGCTATGTTGCTCTGGGGGAGAATAGTGGTCGTGTGTGTAGGCTGCACAAAGCCATTTATGGGCTGAAACAGTCTCCACGTGCATGGTTTGAGAAGTTTAGTTTTGTTGTCACACAATTTGGTTTTACTCAATGCTTCTCTGACCATTCTGTGTTTGTTCGCCGCCAAGGAGAGAAATTGGTGGTTCTAGTGGTTTATGTTGATGACATCATTGTGTCAGGAAATGATGAAAATGGGATCCAGGAGGTGAAAAGTTACTTACAGCAGCACTTTCAGACCAAAGATTTGGGCCAGCTTCACTACTTCCTTGGGATTGAGGTTATCCGAAGCAAGAAAGGAATAAGCCTGTCTCAAAGGAAATATGTACTAGATCTGTTGACTGAAACTGGTATGCTTGCTGCAAAACCAGTGGATACTCCTATGGACCCTAATCACAAGCTTGGTTCTGATGATGGTGAGTCTTACAGATATTCATTCCTACAGAAGCTTAATTGGGAAGTTGTTATATTTGACAGTCACTAGGCCAGATATTTCCTATGTTGTTGGTGTTCTTGGTCAGTTCATGCAGTCCCCTTGCAAGTATCATTGGGATGTAGCTATCCGTGTTCTTCGGTATTTGAAGGGAGCCCCTGGGAAAGGACTGATTTATCGTCCAAATAAACATATGGAGCTGGTTGCTTATTCTGATGCTGATTGGGCAGGTTTTGTTAGTGACCGTCGATCTACTACAAGATATTGCACTTTTGTTGGGGGAAACTTGGTTACGTGGCGGAGCAAGAAACAGACCATGATTACTAGGTCCAGTGCTGAAGCTGAGTATAGAGCCATGGCCCATACCACCGCAGAGCTGATGTGGGTTAGGTCTCTCCTCCTTGAGATGGGTTTTTCTATTCCAACCCCAATGAAGATGTTTTGTGACAACCAGGCGGCCATCTATATTGCTAGTAATCCCGTCTTTCATGAGAGGACTAAGCATATAGAAGTGGATTGTCACTTTGTTCGCAGTGCCATGTTGAAGAAGCTGGTTGAGACACCTTTTGTCTCTTCGTCTAATCAGGTTGCTGATGTGTTCACAAAGTCTTTATTTGCTCCTACTTTCCGGTCTTATTGTAACAAGCTGAGCATGGGTGACATATATGCTCCAGCTTGAGGTGGAGTGTTGAAGTCGTGAGTTATATGGGGCAAATAGGTCTTTGTGTAGTTACTTTATTCCTTTGTTTATGTCCTTTATATTTCTGTCTTTTATATTTCGACTATGAAAGGGCAATTCCGTCCAGTTAAGTTTTATATAAAGAAATCATATTAACCTGCGAGAGAACATTAAGTTCTCACGCAGGTCTTCTCTCTTACGGCTTGCTCTCTTTCTCTTCTCCACTTTCTCCCTCTTCTCTCTTCTCTCCCACCTTCTCTAATCTGGTTCTCTTATTTCTGGTATTGTATCACTCTATATGTAGAGGACAGATTACAGGTTCACTCTGAAGTACATGGAACTCTAGGAAGGGATGAACATCATAGAGATCATCCCAGACGTCACAGGGACCACAGAGATCATTCTAGACATGACAGAGATTACAGGGATCGACGTAAGTATGACAGAGATGACTACAGAGAAGATAGGGACAGAACTAGAGAAGAACCTCGAAGACCTAACTTTGAGGCATAGATGAGATCCTACTTCACTGGAGATGAAGCTACTAATAGGAGGTACAACACGCAGAAGGTCAAACTCAAGCTGAAGGAGTTTGATGGGAACCGTGATCCCCAGGTGTTCTATGACTGGCTTGCTGCCCTGGATGATTATTTTGACTGGGATGACTTGCCTGAAGATCGAAAGATGAGATTGGCACGTACCAAATTGATTGGCCCTACCCGAGAATGGTGGCGAAAGACAGAGAGAGACATGGAACGCGAAGGTAATGCACCTACTAACTGGGAGGACATGAAGTATGACTTGAAAGAGAAATATTTGCCCAGACACTACAGAGCTCAGATGCAAGATCAACTTAACTCCCTACGGCAAGGGACTATGACTGTAGCTAAGTACATGCAGCAGTTCGATGCTCTTTCTTCTTGTACTGACACCAGAGAAAGTAATACTCAGATGCTGTCTCGATTTCGGTTGGGATTACGATAAGACATTATTAAAGCTATTGGAGTTGCTGACGTTCTGGACATCAAGGTTCGAGAAGGCATTGAAGGCTGAAGAATTATTGGCTGGAAATAGAAGATTTGATTCCTCTACTGAAGGTACTAACAAAACTTTTTTCAGTATTCAAGTCTACTACCAATGGTCACAATCGAGTTGGAAACTCTGCTGCTGATCCTACTCGATCAGGCTACTCTGTTGGTAGTTCTTCCCGCCCTACAGCCCCTCCACGTGCTGATCATAAAGGTAAAGCTCCCATGGACAGCAATGAACCCCACAAGTGTTTCCACTGCAATGAGCTTGGGCACTATGCCAAAGAATGCCCACAAAAGCGTAAACCTATTAGTGTGGCTGCCAAGGCAGAGGAAACCCCTGAAGGGAACGATGAGCAAGGTATATATGCACTACCCCCTGATAGTGACGACGACTTAGAAGGTTACCTTGAAGATATAGATGGTGGTGCTCAAGGTGTCCATACGATTGCTACAGTTTTCATGGATGATGTGGTTGATTGTGAAGAGGTAATTGGGAACATTTCACAGGGAGACAATGACAAGCAAGTTGCTGTTCTTGAAGAAGTGGGGCTGAATGAGAAGGTTATCAATATTGAAGACCCTATGGAGGTTGAACACATTGATTTTGTGATGCCCCCTTGGTTCTTCGAAGAGAAGGCTCCACGACTTGAAAACCATATTCCCACTATTCTAACCTCAACAGAATTCTGCCAGGGAAGTGTTGAAGCTGCGGCCCACATGTTGCTTCCTCCTCCTCATCACAAGGTTCGTGGACGGGTTTCTTCACACAAGTATAGTACTTGGACTCCCACTCATGATGTCAAAAAGCTCAGCCCCACGTTGCCAGGGTGTTGCATGGATTTCACCCATTCATCGGAGATGAATGGTTCTAAGATGGGGAGACTTAATGCAGACTCTAGCCTCCTCGAATTGAAGAAGCCACCCTAAGCCTAAGGTTTTAGTAGGAGCCTTAGTTTAGTTTATTTTAGTTCTATAGTTAGTTTTTATTTTGTATTTTTAATTGAACTGGTTTAAATTGGTTGCATCCAGTTGGTTCAATTGGTCTAATTTAAGTGAAGTGTTCCTATTGGCTAAGAGGTTCTTATATCCTATTGGCTAGTAGGAAATCTTCTTTTATTTCAAGTAGTTTAAGTTGTTTTTAAGTCATTAGGGTCAATTGAGTCTCTTTTATGCTTTTGAATTGTTTTAAATCACTTAATTGTACCTCTCCACGATTTTGGATGGAGATTAAGTTGTAATAGTTTTAGGAATTAGGCCTTTGGCCTCCTATTTAATAAGAGATCGTGGGAGAGGCTCCGCCACCTAATTATGTTTAAAAAATCATGCTTTGCTGTTGGCCTTTGCTGCTGCTGCTTCTCTTTTCTGAGAATTGCCTTGTGAGTAATATCAAGGTGAGGGCTGGTGGACTCCGGCGACTACTTGCATCTTGTAGATCGGGAGGTCCTTTTTCTGCTATCAAGCTACATCAAGCTGCTGTTGCCTTTGAAGGAGATCAAACCAGTGAGTTATTTTTAATTCCTGCAAGTTATCCTTCTCTTCTTCTTCCCCCCATCTAACCTAATCGATTCCCCAAAACCCCTAGCTTTTCTAATTACATTCCAGCATTCATCCTTCACCCATATTCATAAAAAATCAGAACATAACCTCTCCATACCAGTACCTCCACTCGATCTAACCTGCAGCCTCAACTGTCCACAAAAAACCCTAAATCCCTCCATCACCATTAAAAACCCAAAAACCCAAAAACTTACCTAGACCTATCCAACCATCCAAATCCTTCAATATTACAACCGAACCACCCCTACACTGCCCTTAACACTCGACCTTAAGCTCCAGCCCAAATTCCAGCTCTAAACCCTAAATCTCATCTCCCCCTTCATTCCCAAAACCCGAAACCCTAAACCTAAAATTTCTGAAATTTAAAAACTTATTCAAATCTAACCAAACCTAGTTCATTAAGACCTTTAAAACCTGCCTAGTTTAATCCTATAAACTATTTTCCCATTACCTTACCCTAACCTTAGAATTTTAACCTAAAACTACACTGCTGTCTTATTGTAACTGCTGAACCAGCAGCCCCCTTAGTTCCTTTTTGCTATTGATCCTATTACCCTGGTTCCTAGTGGGATTACTCCTACCTAGGACTACATTACCGGGACATCAGTCAACACCATGTGTGTAATGTCACACCAGACATTCTCTTTATAACCATCCATCTCTAAAGGCATGGAACACCGCTGGTTAACTTCAAGAGTGTTTCCATTTAAAAGGGAACCTTGTAGGGTTGTGAGTGCTTCTCTGGTTGCAACTTACCCTTAATGATAAAAGCTTGTGACTCAATGTTCACACAACCAAGGTTCTATGTTTTGGTATCGAGCCTGGTTTCGTCCAAGTTCGAAACCAAAACGTTTCGATCAAAACCGAAATTTCAGTTGAAATCAGTACTTTTTTTTTGCAAGTTTCAAGCGTCAAATGGCCAAATTAGGTCCTGAAACTTATCTCAACCCTATTTTAGGTCCTCTAAACATACTGGAACCATTGTGTTTTAAAAAATCACATCCAAACGGTAGTTTGGCTTCGGACCCTAGGTTGGTGGTGTATGCTGTATACATTCTCTAATATGGACTATCCCACACAATGTTTGGTACACGAGCACATATAATTCAAGTAAAACAACTTAAATATGCATTAAGAATAAATAGACGTCATATTATAAACCTTATCATAATTAGGGATTGTACATGGTTTGTTACAAAGAGTCAAATATAGCGGAGTCAATAATACAAGCAACAAGTCACCCTATGCCCATACTAGAGTCCTAGACTCCTAATACCAAAATGAGTTCTGGCTCGGATCAAAACCACTAGAATGTTGTTGTTGCTGCCAAATTAAGTGATCCCCTGGCTGTATCACAAAAGTTGACCATGTCATAGTATGGTGGAAGAAACGCTCGAAGTTCACTACCACAGCCCTATAAATGGAATCATCAATATACTGGAGGTACCCTAACCTAGGGTATAGATCTCTGAACCGTGAGAAACTTGATCGAGAGCCACTTCTACTGGATGGTGCCTGTGGAACCGTCATTGGCATATATGGTTGGGGGCCAGGAACAAAAAGATGTTGTCCACAAAATTTGACCCAATGTGTGACTGACCCTCATACTCGGGGTGATGATGAAGAGCTAAATTGCCTAAATCGACCATACCCAGTATAGTCGGAACTGGTGTTCCCCATGGCCAAATGATGGTGCACACCACTGCCCCCCATGCACATATCACTTTCCTCCATACTTAGGCCTCCAAGAGTGTCAGTCAAGCTCGTGACATTGATGTCCATGGACTCCATCCTATCCTCCTCCTCGGGATGTGGTCTAAATCAGCGATGTGGCCTCTTGAGTAGCCTGTATGTGTGGAAGCACATGCACCATGGTCCTCATCCTCTGTGGCATGAGTGAATTGAGTCTTTCCTATAAAGCACATCGGCTCCGGCTCCTGGTACTTCTTGCACATCTTTGCAAGTCATCGTCATCATCATCATCATCATCCACCATTAGATGGGGACAGTGTGCGAGTGTGGCCACAAAAATGCGACCAGTTGATGTCCTCATCATCATCCTCACCAAGCTGAGACTAGAAAGGTCGGAGTGTCGGTGAATGAACACTGCCCTGTCGAGATGCCATAAACTCGTTGACATTAGCATCCATTTGACTAGATATCTCGGGGTCAGGCTTACCCCTAGCTTGATTCATAATAGGGTCACCTCGATCCTTGATCCACTGGTATAGGGGATCCTACTCCTCATCTGAGTCAACCTGGAAAATTTTGGCAAGCTCGATTAGATCTTTATCACCACCATCCATGCCTTGTTGTATGTGTTGCATCCTCGGTCTCATGTTATAATGCACTTACATGTACTGCTCTAGTTGTTTGTGACCATCTAGGATTGAAGTTTGCTGACAATCATAATAGGTAGTTGGGGGTGATTTGAGGCTAACACCCTTCATATGTGTTTAGAGACTCCTTTTGTCTGATCCAACATATGGCATGGTTGTGCTGCTCACTTCTTTGCGTTGGCTGCCACAGTTTTCATCTTGCCAAGCAGGATTGTTCAACTTTTGTGCATCACTGCATTCCATGCTTGCCATGTTCTGTTGTTTAGTTATCTACCATGCCTAGACCAATGGCCCTATTCGGTGCCAATTAATTCAGGTTCTGAGAGACCTTGTCCACCAAAAGTAGCTTTCATCCTTGTTGGTGGCTTTATGCACATGATCAAGCATTTTGTATTTTCTGTGCATTGGTAGATAGATCCCTGTATCTCAAAACACATCTTTTATCCCTGAGGAGGACTAATCTCCATGTTTATCCTTCAGCATGCCAATTGTTGACCGATACACTTGAATCCCTCGAAGATGAAATACATCTTCACCTTCATATAACCTTTGTTAAAAAAATTCACATTATAGTATTAATTCCAGCATGTTGGGCACTGCTAATATGTCCTTTTCCTCCTACGACTGCAAAGTGCTAAACTGTTATACCTTTGGAGCACTCATTTGCCTGGTTCAGCATTTGAGAATCTTTGCAATCTAGCTTTCTCCTGCTACCCTTTGTTTGCAACAAGCTCTCCGATCAATTAAACTTTATAGCAGTAGAAACTGATACCTGAAACCAACATCACAACCTTTGAGACAACAATCGTTTTCTTTCTCATGACCTACATCTCTATGGTATTATCATTTTATCTCTTATACAATTCATACGATTTTCGACCACCTTTGGGCTGATGTAGCATCTCCATCTCTTGGGACCGAAGCTGTCTGAAACACACAATAAAGAGGCCGTGACCCCCTGCTAGTCCGCTTCCATGAGGTCCTGGGAGAGGTTGAGATGGTCCAAACCTTTGGCTTTTGAGCTTATAATGGCCACTGTCAGACTCAAACCTGTTCCTTCATGCTGGAAGCCAAAGTTCTTTACCATCGAACCAGATGATGGCCCTTTGCCCAAAGAAGCATTTGCAATCAAGAAATGGAAGTAAATTGCTGGTCATCCTACTCTTCATGAAGGCATTAAAAAGAATCCAATTATTAAACTTGTTCATGAGTAGATGCCATGTGTTTGACTATTTAATTGCTTAAAGAGTTTTTATCTATAGTACTCAAGTACTTTTGGATTATCTAGTTAAGAGAGTATAAGATAATAAGATGTAGAATCAAAATTGTCAAGTGTCCAGTCCTAATGGATTACTTGTGTCTGCGTTTTAGGGGTCTATTTCTTTTATTTATTAGAATTAGGTTTCTTTAATGGATTAGCATTCTTGAAATATCTTGCAGTTAGAGATCTATAAACGCTCTGTTTCATTAGGAGATTGTGATGTTATGTTTGTAGTTCAATAAGGTGGGATTTCAGTTCAATTTGTCATTAGATTCTCCCTTTCTCAGTTATATGCCCCCACCCCAATCACATACCTTTTCTCATTCAAATGGAATATATCTTGACCTTATCTTTCAAGCTTCCCAATGTATTTGAACCCTAATCCAGAAAGCTTGTTATACTTTGTTCACTGTTCATGTGTTCTTAATTTCTTCCAAAATCTTGTTCTGGAGAAGGCCAAGGCCAAGTCAGTCCATTGCCAATTGCCATTTGCATGCTACACTGTACAGGCCAAGGAATCAGGTGCTCTGGTC
This sequence comes from Telopea speciosissima, assembly GCF_018873765.1. NCBI lineage: Eukaryota > Viridiplantae > Streptophyta > Magnoliopsida > Proteales > Proteaceae > Telopea > Telopea speciosissima. The sequence goes on from NC_057917.1 coordinate 13,495,314, forward strand.
CAAAGCTAATACTTGTACTGCAAAGTGACCCAATTTGATCTACTACAAGTTGCCACGGACTACCTCATACTGATTTGAGCATTCATTTGCTGTGAATATCCTTGAGCTACCACAAGCTGTCCACAATGGCCTTGGCTTTCAGTCACATGCCTGTGCAGTGTGCACTACCTACCATGGAGTCTTCATCATCAAGCATGCTTGGTTACCAAGGTGCATAGATGGTACTCATAAGGATTGTCTATAGATGAAATCATTTCTATTTGTTTGTAATAATCCATTTAAATAATGAAAATCTGCATTCAACAGAAAAGAAATGAAGAAGACTCCGTGATTTTCATCTTGACATGGTCTATGCAGATCATAATATTTCCAATAAGTTAATGCTTCTGAATTGGTGCCTTCTTAATCTCAAGCCTCATGGGTAACCATATTGAATGATCAGTCATCCCCAAGTCTATACCTTCAACCCTACAATCCATATTTTATGAACTTGCTGACTTATGAAAACATATGTTTTGGTTGCTTATTTGAACATAGTTCAAATGCTGTGGCAATGAATGATGTCAGTCATGAGATTTGATTTTATATTCTCTGTTCAATGCATTATAAAATGTGGGAAGATACTTGAATAATGTCATCCATTTTTTCAGGTGTCATATCTGTAGCCAGATGCTTCCTACATTTTGCAGGATGAGTAATGAATTCCCCAAGCTTTCATTTGTATATGCAGACATTGATGAGTGCCCAGAAACAACTCAGCACATACGTTATACGCCAACTCTCCACTTCTTCCGAGATGGTGAAAGGGTGGATGAGATGCTTGGTGCCGGAGAAGAGAGGCTGCATGACCGACTATGGTTACACTCCTAAGATACACTTCATGCTTGTACCCTTTGCTGTAAAGGGCCTTCCATATATACTTCACATGACACTGTTACTTTTCATAATATTATAGGCATTTGTTAACTTCCATTTTTAGCATTAGCTTGGCATCCATATTGTTGTTCTCCTTTGAATTGGTTTGCCTCTTCAATGCAATATGCCATCTTAAGTTCAAACCAAGAAACTGAAAAAAATCAGCGACAACGAAACCGAGTCTCTGATACCTGCCATCTTAGATGCTTCCTCAGTGACCCAAAGCCATTCTTCTCACTGAGTCTGGAAAAGGATGTGATAGTAGATAAGATGGTCTCATCCACAAAGTCTCTGACAGGAAATGATGGAGGCCCAAAATCAAGCCATTAATAAGTGTGTTGTGAGTCTGGGAGTTGTCGAAGCAAGGTGGGTTTTCATTCATTTTCCCAAAAAACCCAAAAGAATGTTTGCGGAAAAGTGTAATGATCTGTGATCTTCATGAATCTCCCTCCAGTCTGCCTTGAACTGCTTTCACATTCATCCCATAAAATAAGTTATGTATGTCTTGAATTCTTGTACCTATTTCCAAGAATGACCCGCTTAGACATTTTTTATGGTGACTTGAATGGAACTTTGGAATTAAAATTGAAAGCAGTAACTTTCGTCTTGGAATTTGTTACATATGCTTCTTAGTTGATCTGATTCGATGGAGGAACATTTATATTCTTTACCCGATTTGTTGTAAAATGAGTGAAATTTGGAGTTTTTCGTATTAGAGTTTCTGGAAGAGCAGTAGTGCCCCGTGGACGTAGCATACCATATTGGTGTGTGAATCATGTTAAATCTCCAATCTCCTTGTTATTGTGCTCTATTTTTCGCTTTTGTTCGTGTTTTATTTGGTGTTTGTTCTAACAAGTTATTCTACTGGAACAAAATAGGTAAACGATTGCAACCTCTAGGGACTTGGCGAGCCCATACCCGCACATACAAAAAAGAGAAGTTTCACCCTTTAATAGCTTCCGCATGAGAGAAGGAAAAAAAAAAAAAAACAATTGATGTTTTGCAATCTGGAACCTTCAAACTATAGCAGTTATAAAAAATTGGAAATTTCAGATGCCCTCGACCAAGCTAGTGATGAAAGCAGAAAATTAGAATAAAAGAACGATTATAAATAGATCCCCCCATCCAATATTTGGTGAAGCTTTGAGCAACACATCCTCCACTGAGCGGCTTCTCCTTCTTGTTTGTCGGCAGGAGCTTGGTGCACTTACATATGCTTCTTAGCTTCGTCCCACAACAGAAAATACCCAAGGTGCAGGTCTGCATTAACTCTAAGCCTTGTCATTCTTGAGGAGCTTGACAGTTTCCCAAGTGAAATCTGGGTCATCCCGGCCAAAATGCCCATAGGCAGCAGTCTTCAGGTACCTAGATTTGCCTCCTCTTTTCAGGTCGAGGTTAATGGCAATCATTCCTGGCCTGAAGTCAAAATTTTCCTTGATCAGAGCCAATATGTCTCTGTCTGGAATCTTACCAGTCTTGTATGTGTCCACAAACACAGACAAAGGCTCCGGGACACCAATAGCATAAGAGACTTGCACAATGCATCGTCGGGCAAGCCCAGAAGCCACTACGCTTTTAGCTGCCTGCCTGACAATGTAGGCACCACTGCGGTCCACCTTTGTTGGGTCCTTGCCAGAGAAGGCACCTCCACCATGAGCACCCCACCCACCATAAGTGTCAATGATGATCTTACGGCCAGTGAGCCCAGCATCACCATGAGGTCCTCCAATGACAAAACGGCCTGATGGGTTGAGGTGGAAGATGGTCTTGTCATCAAGGTACTGCGAGGGGATGACTGGCTTGATCACATGTTCCTTCAGGTCCTTGGAGATCTGGTCGTTTGTGACAGTCTCATCATGTTGGGTTGAGATGAGCACAGTGTGGACTCTGAGAGGGACCATAGCACCACCTTCATTCTTGTACTCAACAGTCACTTGAGTCTTCCCATCGGGCCTAAGCCATGAGCAGGTTCCATTCTTCCTCACTTCAGTTAGTTTAGCCCCTAGCTTGGTGGCCAAGACATGGGTAAGGGGCATCAGCTCGCGGGTTTCATCTGTTGCATAACCGAACATATGACCTTGGTCACCAGCTCCAATTTCCTCAGGCTTCTTTGTGAGGTGACCATGAACACCCTGGGCAATGTCAGGGCTCTGCTGCTCAATGTTGACGAGGACATTGCATTTGTCAGCATCAAGACCCACATCAGCTGAAATAAAACCAATGCCTCTGCAGGTATCTCTAACAATCTTCTCGTAGTTCACCTTAGCCTTGGTGGTGATCTCACCAAAGACCATGACCATGTTGGTCTTGGTGCATGTCTCACATGCAACCTTGCTCTCTGGGTCTTGTTCTAAGCAGGCGTCAAGGATGGCATCAGAGATCTGGTCGCAGATCTTGTCAGGGTGACCCTCATTGACGGATTCGGAGGTGAAGAGGAAGGTATCCATATCTAAATAAGGAAGATTATTTGCAGAAAACATGTCAGTTCTTTTATATTCAATGAGGAACGGCTGTAAATACATTAGAGTAGCTTCACCAAAATATATGAATATTATAAAACAGGGAAAAAGAACGCTAGCCGGTTGCGCTACCACATCCAGACTCATAACCGCCTAATCGCCTTTCCCGTGGGATTTCCACCTTGTAATGGGTAAGGCGTTCATTTCCAAGGCGGTTACTGTGTCCAGGTGTTGGAGCCATGCATGACCGGTTAGCATTGTGCTCAGACACAAGGCTGCGTCTAATGACCGCCGCCCCCGTCGGGTAGCGTTCTCTTTCCCAAAATATATATGCAACATTATTTTTACCAGTCTCGTTTGAACATAATGAAAAATCCAAATGCTGTATGTATGCAAACTAAAGCATTGATCCAAGGTACTTAAGAAACAGAGCACATTGATCTATGGAACTGGATGCGAGAATTGCAGTGAAGGGTGAGGAAATTAAATTGAAAGCAGTAAATGTCGTCTTTGTATTTGTTAGGTCACATCTGTCTTAGATCCACAAAAATACAAGAACAGAAAACACATAGTATAACTGAGATTGTCCAAATAAATCACATCAACCAGTTCAGAAGACAAACGAAAAGAAATTAAGAGAAGAAGCACTTCGAAAGAAGTTCAAATCATGAAAAATTACAGGCTAATTAACAGATCAAAGCAATGCAATAAGACAATAAGAAGAACAGGCATTGGCTGAATAAGCCGTATCTGTGTTAGATCTAGCAGATAACCTAACGAGATCAACATTCAAATCATGATCGCAACAGAGATAAATGAAAGAAAGAAAGAAAGAAAGAAACAGAAACAATGAAGGATGGAAGAGAGAGAAATGGGAATAGGCCAATACGTACCCCTCTCTTTCTCTGAGAAAGAAGGCTAAACGCGGAGGTCAAAATCTGAAAGAGAAAAGGAGAGATTTGAAGCAGTTGTTGGAAACGAGTAAGACGACGAAGCGGAGAGAAATGCTATGAGGGTTTTTATAGGAATCCGAAGACTTCGGTGTGCTTTGAACGTAGACGGAATCCCGTCTGACTCGCTCTCCTTCCCTCTCTTTTTCTCTCTCTCTTCCCACCCCTGCGGTGCCACTACGCACGCTGCGCCTCACCTCTCCAGCTCACCTCACGTTACCGGCTCAACCCTTCTTCCTGTTGACCTCTCCTGCTGTCCGGTGGGTGTCGATCCGCTACGTTTCCTTATTTTGCGAACGCGTAAGTTCGGCCAATCAGCAAAGTGGCTCTAACGTTGTGGTTTCCACAAGATTGGCATCCGTTTTCCTTCGTCAACTTCTCAGGCCATGGTGGGCCCCACTTCTCCCTCGAGCGTTTCTTTTCCATGGTCGTTCGCACACAGAGAGAGATCATAACCCAGAAAAACAAAAAAGAGAGAACGTGGGTCGGAGGTGTTGTGGGCACACGTCAGCATATACACGTTGTCGTGTTTTTTGGGGAGAGGACTTTCTACTCTGTCAGCGTGGGAAAGAATTTGGGCTTTTTATCCTGTGAGTACAGGGACAATGGTAACCATGGCTTCGGTAATCGGCATTGGAATGGGTACCGGTCCGGATAGAACAGATTCACCCCTATTTCTTTTGTAATTTTGATTCTCTTTTTAACACTTTTACCATTGTTCGTGCCAATCCATCAAGATGGGATCGGCCAGGAATCGGTATTGATCTACACTGCTCTGATATCGATTCTTCAAACCATGATGGAAATTGGGAGCACGCATAGAAGCATCAATAGGGGTAGGATTTTAGCCATTTTTGCAATAGGGGCATAGGGCAGTCTTTTTGCCCCATCTTATGTCTGACACACAAGTCACTAGGGCTGCAATAGGGTCGGGTTGGGCCAGGCTTTATAGAACCCTAGCCCAACCTTGAGTCCCCTTAGCTGGGCGCAGGCTCGACCCTACTCTGACTCAGGGCCTGAAAAATCCAACCCTGACCTACCTTCAGGGTTGGGCTGGACTGACCCTGATTGGCCCTTATCATGGGGAGGGGGAAGGAAATGCATGGGATGGAATGGACCGGGAAGAAAATTATCAATTTTACATAAAATAACACTATAATAGAATGTATTTTATCAGTTATTATCTTTAAATATAATATATTATATAATAAAATGTTGGTGACGTTTAAAGTTTATAATATATATATATTAGGGAAGCAGTTTTTTGTACGGGAGTGTGGCATACGCCAGCACTCCTATGAGTCTATCTCTCTCCTCCTTAAAACAAGGTGGCAGAGATGTCTTTTCACATGGGGAAGAGAGAGATAGACTCATGGGAGTGCTGGCGTAGGTCACACTCCTGGACAGAGATCTTTTTCCCTATATATTATATCTTTTTTTTTGGTAAAGAAATATATATTATAGTATAACTTAAAACAAAGTTAGGCCGGATCGGGCCAGGCTTAGCTTGAGGCCTCAACCCTAGCCCGATCCGACCTTGACTCAGGGCCAAAATTTTTTAGTCTTGATCCGCCCTCAGGGCTAAATATCTCGGTCTAGACCCTGTTCCGGCTTAGGGCGGGTTCGGGCCGAAAGGGCCAAACTTGCATCCCTACGGGTCACGCTACCGGATAAACAATTTTTTTTCTAAAAATAAAATAAAAAAAATACATGAGAAAGGGTTCTCAAACGATATTGAGGATTTTTTTTTTTTTGGGGGTAAAACGGCATAGAGGATCACACATTCACACCTATAAAATAAGTCAAAACGGTACTATGCAAACGAGGGCATTGAGATCACTTCATGTTTGGAGGGAAGCGATAGACATAGCTATATCAAAAACAACAAAAGCTAAGAACAAACATATAATAACAGATTCGGAATTGTAACCAAGCATCGCCCATTGGTTCTATATCTGATTCATAACTAGAAAGTTTCTCTGATCCTTCAATAATTGGGGTCAATCGAAATCTCACTTATCAGATTCCATTGTGGAAGACACCATTTTTTCTAAGGAATTAACCATAATATATCTGATCTATACATAATATCATAAAAAATAGATAAAAATTTATGAGTGCTAGGAATACTAGTATACCCTATCCAATGGTTTAAAGAACCTTGAATATGTGTGGATTCCAATGGATCAATTCTAGGGTGTACGAATGCTGACATAGACCACACTCCCTTGTAAAGGTTTTTTCCCATGTGGGATTCTCACCTTTGGGAAAGAGCATGAAAAAAAATCCACACCGACACAGCGGTGTGCGGATCATTTTTCATTTTGGTTTTTAATATTAAATTTAAAGCGCGTGGTCTCATATTATGTGGACCAGAGGAGAAAGACTTATGGCTATAATATTATATTAACCTTAAGCCTCTAATTTCACGCTTTGGTGAAATTTATTTTCATATTCATGGGAGTATACTGAACGCAACCATAGGACAGAGAAGTACATAAATGCTGCCAGTTACTTTCCTTCTGTATAAAATATAAAACTATGGGTGGTGTCGTTGTCAACTCACTCCCTAGACTGGATTAGTCGTTTAAAGGTATTTTCATTTTTCTAATCGTAAGGTCATAGCCGCATTTCCTGAATTTATTATTGTTCATCCATTTAATTTTTTATTTTATGAAAAATAAATTATTTATTAAGCCCAATTGCAACGATAAAGTTCAAGTACATCCCAGAAAAACGTGGGGGCATGTCCATGCCCACCCACTTACATGGTGAAGGAATAAGCAAAGAAATTACAAAAGAAAATAGGAGACGGGCAGAGGAATTTGCCGTCCTCAAAGCATGCACCATCAGAATTAACTTTTACATAACCTTGTATAGGAGGAGACAAAGACGAAATTCCCATAGAGGGATTATTGGTATACGAAGGGTTGTCAATGGAGATAGCCGCTAAATCTTGTATCATGTTGTTGGCTAAACTCAATGTATTATAATGATTAGTTGAAATCCCTTTAAAAAGTTTTCTATTTCTTGTAAGCCATATCTCCCATGAGAGAATAGCATTGGATTGAGCCAGCTTTCTACAGTCTCTCTCTTAGTCAAACCAAGATTTGAGTCTCATGGGAGATAGGGATTGCTAGAAGTGAGAGTGCATTCTTCCACCAATAAGAAGGGGCAGAGAAAATGGGATCCATGGGTGGCATGGTTTTGGTGCACGGTATCGAAACGGGTATTAGTCAACCCGAAATTGATACGATATTGGATCGGTATCAGCACAAATTTGGGCATATTGGACAAATTTACCCTTTATTCTTCTTTAAAAATGAGTTTTTTTTTTTTAAATCATTTTACCCCTTGTCCGTACCATATCACCGTTATGGTATTGGCAGGGTATGGGGATCAGTCACTTGCAAAATCGATACGCGTCGCCAGATACGATATCGATACCTCAAACCATAATGGGTGGGATGCATGGTTTGAGGAATCGGTAGAGGATTGTCTAGATTGGTCGGTTCTTATCGGTATCGGTGGAGACCAATACCGATTCTTGACTAATCCCGTATCGGTGGATCGGTACGAACAAGGGTAAAAAAGTTTTAAAAAATCTATTTTTTCAAAGGAAATAGGGGTAAATCTATCCGATCTAGACTGATACAGACCAATCCAGAATGGCATCATATCGATTTCGACCGAGAACGATATCGATACCGATTACTAAAACCTTGGTGGGATGTGAGAGTCTGGGAGAGCATGCACAGATAATCTGTACACTCCTGATAATATTTTTCCTTTAATATGTAATGGGAGAGGATTGGGCATGTCGTCAGTTTTCAATAAGCTAGCGTCATACACTAATCATAGGATTTGACACAAGAGGGCAAGGGGTTCTTTTTAAAAAAGAGGAAAGAGAGGATGACATATGCTGATGACCCAGTTGTTTAGTAGTGTGCCCAACCTTTTTTATCACATTTGTTACATACTAGGGTTGGACTCAAGAGAGCATGCTGAGCACCCTGGCATTTAGCGAGGTACCCAACTTTTTTTCCATATGTAATGTACCAAAAGATAATACATCCAATCAGTAAAGAGGGGACAGAATCTTAGCGAAGATCACAACTGCTAACGAATTGGTTGGTGCCTTGATGGTGGAATGTTATACCCGCACCCGATATTATAATTAATTATTATTTCTTCTTCGTGACGTGTAGATACCGCTGCCAAGTATGCTGGTGGGCTGTTCTCGATGGTGGTCAAACCCAACTACAAGATCATTGACCACAGTACGGGTTTGCCTGTGGAGGAAAGATTCCTCAACCGACAGTGGGAGAAATTCATCGATGGTAACTTTGTCGACTACCCTCTTGGTACCAGCCCAGGAAGCGAAGAATTTCGGAGAGAACACCCTGCACTGTCGCCTCAGTTGGACATTTCGTTCAGTGATGAACTTAGTATTCCTGTGGGAAAACTATTCGGGGTCTTGGGAGACACACCATGGCAGTTGTGAAGTAATTTCTAGTCCCTTGTCTTATTTATTTACCTTTTCCTTTGATGTCATCGAAGTACGGATCAAGGTTAGGACCGCCTAAGCTATTTTAACCGTTTGTGGAATATTTTATTGTGGGACCCATTTACCTTGGGAACCGTGTAAGGGACTTGTGTTCCCATTTCTCGTGGATCCCATTAATAATCTTCTTTTCCTTGTGGGACTTATGGGTGGACCCATTTAATCTAATTTGACCCAAGAATCGATTTTGATTTATTTTGTTACCCAATCAAACGGACCTTAAGTCCCACCTACCATAAATAGAACTCATGGGCATTCATTATTCATAACTCCTCCCATCTACCCTAAAACGTGGAAGAGAGCAAGAAGGAAGGAGAAAAGGTAGAAGGTGGGTGAAAGGGCTTGGCTGGAGGCTTGAGACTCCACCTCTTGGAGCCCTAAACGTGGAGCTCCTCTGTCTTGGTTAGGTAGTTTTCTTGCCTTCTGTTTGACAGAGCTCTGCTCCCTGGCCTCTTGTCTGTTATGATGATGATTTCTATTTTGCAGCCTAAGTATGCTCTGCAGTTGCCGTCTTCGACGGATCCTCTGCATCAGAAATAGGTGTGTGTGGTGTACTGTTGTCTTCTTCTCCGACCAGATTGGTAACGTCCCTTGAGTAAGGTGTGGGTCTACAGGCAGAGACCGCTCTAAATCCCGGCACACTCGAGTTACCTCCGGTCTGGTCAGAGGAAGACACTGTTCATCGTCCACCGTGTTTACTATTCCCATCGTATAACAGTCAAAAGGTCCGGTGCATCTCTGAAGAACGGAAGTCAGTCCCTTCAGCGATGAGTTTAACTCCTCCCACTACTGCTCCCGTTACCCTTAAAACATCTCATGCTTCTAAGGTCGACTACTTATATGAACTTAGTTATACCCCGGCTGAACAACAAATTCACCCGACCAACTTCCCCATCATAAACCCTTATGATGTGTTTCCCCAGACTTCTACTTCTGTTACCAGGAAGATCAGGACGATCATATCTCCTAAAAAGCCTCAAGGTCTCAAGGAGTACGTCCAGGCTCCTCCTTTCTCCTAGAATCAAGTCACTGCTAGTGGTAAAGAGCAGTACTTCCCTGTGAACATAAGTACTGAACTGATCCGCCAGTGGATCCAGCTTGGTTACACCCATCTCCATCTTGGTGCCGTCCAGATAGCTACTTCCTTCCATGGTCGCAAGGGTCTCCCAGTTGCCATGCGCCTTAATCTTTTGGACACCAGATTCTGGAATTTTCCTCATGCAACCATCACGGACGTTCAGACCACTCTGAACGATGGCACTATCTTCTACACGGTGTACCCTAACTACAATATTTCTCTACAAGATCCGAACCTGCCTGATGCTTGGCAGTTTTTGATTCAGTTGACAGGAGCGCCTCAGAAAGAGACAGCAATAGTAGCCACTCTTCACTACCAGATCTGCTACAGACTCCAAAACCATGCCATGAACCTCAATACTAGATTCTCCAGTAACGATGCAGCTCTGTTCGTCCAGATCGACGAGGATCGAATCTCTACTATTACGCATGTTCCTCGACAGATTGACAGAGCAACACTACTCAAACTCATTCCTGAGTCATGGATCACGGCATACGAGTCTACTCATAACATCCCAGCTGCTACTCCGCCTCTTACGGCTACAAACCCTGTCTACAAGCCTCTTGAGGATGGTCGTACACTTGTCACATATCCAAGACCTGCGGACATGTGCACCATGATTCCTTCAGCATCCCCAGCATGGTTGGACGACGTCGATGATCTTGAAGATCCTCCACCTCCTCCACCTCCGAAGCCAAAGAAGAAAAAGCGTCAGCCAGACCCTTTATGGCTCCGTTATCAGGCTGGTTGTCCGAACGTCGGACCTCTTAGAGAAGACCGTGGCAGATATCAGTTTATCGTGGACTATGGCAATAGCAAACCCTGTTCTTTGGGTTGCTGTTCCCCGCCACCATCTCCATCTCCTCCACCGGTCACTCCTCACTGCAAACCAGATTTACCTCCGGCTCCACCTTCCCCTCCAATGACTCCCTTGTTGATGCTGTGGCAGACACAGATCCAGCAGCCCATTCCTTGTTTTATGGCTTCTAGTTCAGAAGGGATCAGCAGGAATTTTCCTCCTACTGCTGACTATGAAGATGCTGATCGCCGCCGCCACAAGTGGAAGGTTACTCCCCCTAATGTCCTTGACAATTTGGGACAGATGGCTACCAATTCCACAGTTGAAACACAGCTTAACTGGCAGGCAGAAAATGCTATAGTCCAGAACCAGTATCTGAACAAGCTTCTTTCCTATCAAGAGCATCATACACTTGCTCTCCGGCAGAATGAATCTGACATCCGTTACCTCAAAACACGGATTGAATCCCTCCACCAAGAGCTAATGACTATAGCTATGACGGTGAAGGATTCCTCATATGCTTCTTTTCTAATCTCTGGCCGAGAAAAGGAAAAGAAACTGTTGGAAGAATAGCTCAGATTGGCTCAGACTCAACCATTTCCGTCAAGCCCCACTCTCTTTCCTGAATCATTTACAACCCCTATTTACCATGAGCATTCAGCCCCACATAGCTTTCCAACTGCTATGTTTAAAGAGTTGCAGGACCAGCAAAGACATCTAGCTACCCTCAAAGCCAGATCCTCAAAACCCAAGCGATCCCATACATCTCATATGGACTATCCGGCCTCTCCATCCTATCTTGCCCCTCAACAACCTATTTTCCAACCCACTCCTATTTCCCTGCAAAAACCCATGGTTCAACCTACTTTCCAACCTTTACCTGACCAGTAGACAGGATCCTCTAGTTTTGTTCCCTGGGTTCCTCCCAGATCAAAACCTGATACCCCTGATTTAGCCTGTCCTGTTATTCCTCTCCCGGAAAACACTAATACCCTCAGCACTTTCCTCACTCAGTTAACCCTGACCCAACCTAAAATCATACCTATTTTGTCCATGGCCAAAGTTTCCTCTGTTACCTCATTCTCGGACTCCGACTCTTACTGTTCCCAGAGTCCTTTACCTGCCTACCAAACCAATCCCCCGGCGCCAGATGCCTCCCAGGCTTCGACTGAACCTATTGTCCATAGCAGCGACAGTAAAGTTGATACTGCACCACAGCAACAACAGCAACAACCCAGAGCCCCTGCACCTCCTCGTGTTCCCCCACAGGCAACTAATCCCAGTCCTTTTGCCAATCAGGACCCTAAATAACTATTCACCTTTGATGGTCTCCCATTTCACAAATGGCCTGAGAGTATCTCAGAGTTTCATGCCTGGCTTATTGCAGAAATGTTAGTTGCTGGAGCCACTGACGGCACTGTCATTACCAAGTTTTTGGCCCGTACCCATGGAACCCTCAGAGAATGGTTCATGGCCCTTGGTGGCTATCGGCAACTCCAGTGGACTCAGATTCCTATTGATGTCTTCACCGCACAATTGTACAATGAGATGATTAGGCCCATTGAGAACAACAGAATCAAGGCCCGAGAGGAGTACTTCCAGATGAAGTGTTGCTCCTTTCAGAAGGCTGATCTTGCTAAGCACTATACCCGCATGTTGGACCGTTTTTACATCCTTGGAGGATTGGATGACCCAAATATGAAGCAAGTGTTCCTCAATTCTTTTCCAAAACCTTTGGGCAAAGAGGTCGTGAAATCTTTACAACATTTTGGCCTCCGAATTGATCAGGCTCCTATCGATCGTCTCTACTAAGAGATCCTTAGTGCTCTGCAGAAGTTATGTGATCAGTAATTATTCTTCAAGCAATGGGAAAAGACCACTCATAAGCTCACAGATGCTTGTGTTGCATCTCATCTCAAGATCAAGTGCAAAGACAAAGACTGCTCTTATCCCTCTAAAAAGAAGTCCCACTTCTCCAAGATCAGTACCCGTCCAGGGAAGAATTATAAGAAAAATGGTACCCACAGATTTCACCGGTTCAAACGTAAGCATCAACATAGGTCTCAGCAGCGGCCCTATAAATTCTTCAAACGAAAGAAATTTTGGCAGAAGACCTCTGCCAGATGCTATGCGTGCGGAAAAATTGGTCATTTTGCTCGTAATTGCCTGGACAAAGCCAAGCAAGCCAAATTAATGCATATGCTGGCTCCCTTTTCCATCACTGATGATCCAAATGCAGATATTGAATCCCTCTACTGTGTAGATGATGACTTCTCCCCGGACTAACTGTTTGTCCTTGAAAATTGGGAAGAAGAAGACTTGGATACCTTCTCACCCGAATCCGAGTCCGATGGATTTGACCCCATCTACCTGATGATTTCTCCTTTGTCCCCTCCTAGCCCTCTTAAGTCACCAGCTTTGGCAATCACCAAGACTCCACTTCCTCAAGCTAGTCTTTCTATCTCTCCTATCACATGGGACCGTCCTATCAAAGTTATTGGATAGTTTGATACGGGTTGCTCTACCACCATACTAGCCTCCCATGTCCTTCCTTCTGAATATTGGAAACCTCATAAACAGTTCTTCACTGCAGTCGATGGTCAAACATTTTCTGTCAACCTCATCTCCAAGAATTCTGTTCGTTTTCAATTATTCCCCTCTCTTACCTTGTGTCATACAGTTCTAGGATCCTCTCTTCTCGGACGTGATGCACTTATTGGCTTTGACATCCTTTGTCAGTTACCTCACCTCAGATGGATTATACATGGTCTCAGCTACAAGAAGTAATTCATCCCCTGGACAACTGTTTCTAATTTGCTACTAATCACTCCTATTACAGATATTAAAGAACAATTGCTCCTCCGTTGCAGTGCTGAGAATCATGCAGACTTTCTCACCAAGTGTGCTCATCCTCTCTGGTAGAACCCAAAATTCTTCATCCGTCTCCCTTTCAAGAAGAATAAGGATGCAAATCCTACTAAAGTCAGCCACTCTGGCATGAAGCCTGAATACCTCACCAGTGCGCGCCAAGAAGTTGCCCTCTTAGAAGCTCAAGGCCTCATCGAGAAGACATCTTCCCCTTGGGTTTGTGAAGCCTTTTATTGAACAAAAGAGCTGAACAGAAGTGTGGCAAACTCAGACTTGTAATCAACTATCAGCCTCTCAATGCATTTTTGGCCGATGACAAATTTCCATTACCTACCAGGCCAGCCCTTCTACTCCAACTTTCTAAGGCGAAGATATTCAGCAAGTCTGATCTCAAAGCAGGATTTTGGTAGCTCGGTATTCATCCAGATGATAGATCCAAAACCGGTTTCTGCATTCTCGATGGACATTTCCAGTGGACAGTTCTTCCCTTTGGTTTCAAAGTGGCTCCTTTTCTATTTCAACAAGCTATGCTATAGGTCTATGCCCCCATATAAGAACGTGCCTTGATCTATATAGACGACATACTCCTCTTCTCCGATACAGAGGAAGATCGTGCTCTTCTACTACAGCAGTTCTTGGACATCACCATAGCCCATGGTATAATGCTCTCACCCACAAAGATGGAAGTTGCAGTCGACACTATTGACTTTCTCGGTGTTACTATATCCAAAGGACAATTCCAGCTCCAGCCACATATTGGTCACTCCCTCCTCGAATTCTCAGATGGCCCTTCACTCGGCAAGAGTTGCAGCAATTCCTCGGCATCATTAATTATATGACCGAGTTCTTACCTCACCAGGTCCGATTCATGAGTCATCTTCACCGACTCCTCCGAAAGGATGCACCACCCTGGTCCTCTGTCCATATCCAGGCAGTCAAAGATCTAAAAGCCCTGGCTCAGTCATTACCAACTCTACAGATCCCATCTACAGGACTTCGTATTCTACAGTTCGATGCCAGTGATACCCAATGGGGTGCGATTTTACTTGAAGAATCTCTAGGCAAGATACGACGTGTATGCGAATACCATAGTGGCATGTTCAAACCATCCGAACACCATTACCACTCCACATTCAAAGAGATTCTTGCAGTCCGTCGTGGAATTGAGAAATTTTAGTTCTTTCTTATTGGTCATACATTCCAAATCGAAATAGACATGACAGCCTTCCCGAAGATGTTACAGTTCAAGCAGAAGCAGCTCCCTGAATCTCAGCTGCTACGATGGGCGCAGTGGTTCTCACAGTGGTCTTTCAAGGTTCGTCACATCAAAGGCAAAGATAATACCCTCGCAGATTTTCTCTCCAGGACCAAGAAGAATTTACCATTATCTTCTTCCATCCCTGTCCTTTGCATGCCCCTTACCCCTGGAGCTTCCTCATCCTCTTCAGCTCCACCACCACCTGATCCACTACTTGACCTCTTACCTGCTCTCCCAGCATCCATCTTCAGTAACATTTCCCTTCGTACCCTCAGAAGCAATAGTATCTCCACCTATCAGTCTGTCCTCATCTCTATGGTTCATCATAGTGGTCTCCAGTATGATTGGGTAGTCTGCCATCCAGATTTCCCTTTTCTTACTCCTTTCACCATTAACCCGGCCCTGTTCGATAAAGACTGTGTCATTTTCTTCTGGCACCTTCTTGCTGTTCACACAGTTGCTCTTACCTTCAACCGTCATACTCTCTATCACTATCTTAGTACAGTCTCCACCATCTTCTCTAATCCCGTTAGCACTATTTAATTACGTCTCCAAAGACCTCAGTGTCTAGCCCGTTTTCTCCGACTCTTTGCTCCCATACCTCAATGGCTTCAGTCCCTCTCTGCTCTTGATGACGACCCCTTCGTCACATATATTTTCTATCGACCACCTAATTTCATCCATCATCACCTGGTCTCACCTCCCATCCTGGATCACAATCTCATTGCCTATGATCCGACCTTCTTCCTCCATGGCACCAGTACCGAAGATCTCTTTGTTCATTGTGATGATTCAGAAGCGCACCAGGAATGATGGCACACCTTCATGACAACCATGTGCTCCTACAACCATGTTGACCCTGCAACACTTTCGGCATGCCTTCTCCGTAGCACCCGTACAGCTTGGGACGTCAACAGGTTGCTACAACACCCAGTCATCCAGCCAATCATTAACGAACATCTGGAGTTCGAAGTGGACCACGCACTGGATATGTTCATCCCTTACACCAGTGACACCGACTTCGACACCGATTAGTGGTCTGTCATTATCATCTTTTCGGTGTTGTCTTTTATTTGTCCTATTGTAACCGATGTTAAAAAGTAACTATAGTTTGTCGGTGTAGTTTGGTAAAGTAACTATGGTTTAGAAAAAGTAACTTCAGTTTGTAAACCCTGGTTAATATGTCGGCCAGGTTAGGTCTAGTTTACTATGGTTGAGTTACTTTTCCAAAAGTAACCGTGGTTTAGTTTGTTTGTAGTTGTTATGGTTTTCTATTTAAGCAGCCCGTCTGCTCAGTTTGTAAGATAAGTTCCGCAATGAATGAAAAAACTCTGAATATGGTATCAAAGCCATGTGAGTAGTTTTCTTGCCTTCTGTTTGACGAAGCTCTGCTCCCTGGCCTCTTGTCTGTTATGATGATGATTTCTATTTTGCAGCCTAAGTATGCTCTGCAGTTGCCGTCTTCGACGGATCCTCTGCATCAGAAATAGGTGTGTGTGGTGTACTATTGTCTTCTTCTCCGACCAGATTGGTAACGTCCCTTGAGTAAGGTGTGGGTCTGCAGGCAGAGACCGCTCTAAATCCCGACACACTCGGGTTACCTTCGGTCTGGTCAGAGGAAGACACTGTTCATCATCCACCGTGTTTACTGTTCCCATCGTATAACAGTCAAAAGGTCCGGTGCATCTCTGAAGAACGAAAGTCAGTCCCTTCAGCGATGAGTTTAACTCCTCCCACTACTGCTCCCATTACCCTTAAAACATCTCATGCTTCTAAGGTCGACTACTTATATGAACTTAGTTATACCCCGGCTGAACAACAAATTCACCCGACCAACTTCCCCATCATAAACCCTTATGATGTGTTTCCCGAGACTTCTACTTCTGTTACCAGGAAGATCAGGACGATCATATCTCCTAAAAAGCCTCAAGGTCTCAAGGAGTACGTCCAGGCTCCTCCTTTCTCCCAGAATCAAGTCACTGCTAGTGGCAAAGAGCAGTACTTCCTTGTGAACATAAGTCCTGAACTGATCCGCCAGTGGATCGAGCTTGGTTACACCCATCTCCATCTTGGTGCCATCAAGATAGCTACTACCTTCCATGGTCGCAAGGGTCTCCCAGTTGCCATGCGCCTTAATCTTCTGGACACCAGATTCTGGAATTTTCCACATGCAACCATCACGGACGTTCAGACCACTCTGAACGATGGCACTGTCTTCTACACGGTGTACCCTAACTACAATATTTCTCTACAAGATCCGAACCTGCCTGATGCTTGGTAGTTTTTGATTCAGTTGACAGGAGCGCCTCAGAAAGAGACAGCGATAGTAGCCACTCTTCACTACCAGATCTGCTACAGACTCCAAAACCATGCCATGAACCTCAACACTGGATTCTCCAGTAACGATGCAGCTCTGTTCATCCAGATCGGCGAGGATCGGATCCTTACTATTACGCATGTTCCCCGACAGATCGACAGAGCAACATTGTTCAAACTCATTCCTGAGTCATGGATCACGGCATACGAGTCTACTCATAACATCCCAGCTGCTACTCCGCCTCTTACGGCTACAAACCCTGTCTACAAGCCTCTTGAGGATGGTCGTACACTTGTCACATATCCAAGACCTGCGGACATGTGCACCATGATTCCTTTGGTATCCCTAGCATGGTTGGACGACGTTGATGATCTTGAAGACCCTCCACCTCCTCCACCTCCGAAGCCAAAGAAGAAAAAGTGTCAGCCAGATCCTTTATGGCTCCGTTATCAGGCTGGTTGTCCGAACGTCGGACCTCTTGGAGAAGACCGTGGCAGATATCAGTTTATCGTGGACTATGGTAATAGCAAACCCTATTCTTTGGGTTGCTGTTCCCCGCCACCATCTCCATCTCCTCCACCGGTCACTGCTCACTGCAAACCAGATTTACCTCCGACTCCGCCTTCCCCTCCAATGACTCCCCCGTTGATGCTGTGGCAGACACAGATCCAGCAGCCCATTCCTTGTTTTATGGCTTCTAGTTCAGAAGGGATCAGCAAGAATTTTCCTCCTACTGCTGACTATGAAGATGCTGATCGCCGCCGCCACAAGTGGAAGGTTACTCCCCCTAATGTCCTTGACAATTTGGGACAGATAGCTACCAATTCCACAGTCGAAGCACAGCTTAACTGGCAGGCAAAAAATGCTATAGTCCAAAACTAGTATCTGAACAAGCTTCTTTCCAATCAAGAGCATCACACACTTGCTCTCCGGCAGAATGAATCTGACATCCGTTACCTCAAAACACGGATTGAATCCCTCTACCAAGAGCTAATGACTATAGCTATAACGGTGAAGGATTCCTCATATGCTTCTTTTCTAATCTCTGGCCGAGAAAAGGAAAAGAAACTGTTGGAAGAACAGCTCAGATTGGCTCAGACTCAACCATTTTCGTCAAGCCCCACTCTCTTTCCTGAATCATTTACAACCCCTATTTACCATAAGCATTCAGCCCCACATAGCTTTCCAACTGCTATGTTTAAAGAGTTGCAGGACCTGCAGAGACATCTAGCTACCCTTAAAGCCAGATCCTCAAAACCCAAGCGATCCCATACATCTCATATGGCCTATCCGGCCTCTCCATCCTATCCTGCTCCTCAACAACCTGTTTTCCAACCCACTCCTATTTTCCTGCAAAAACCCATGGTTCAACCTACTTTCCAACCTTTACCTGACCAGCAGACAGGATCCTCTAGTTTTGTTCCCTGGGTTCCTCCCAGATCAAAACCTGATACCCCTGATTCAGCCTGTCCTGTTATTCCTCTCCCAGAAAACACTAATACCCTCAGCACTTTCCTCACTCAGTTAACCCTGACCCAACCTAAAATCATACCTGTTTTGTCCATGGCCAAAGTTTCCTCTGTTACCTCCTTCTCGGACTCCGACTCTTACTGTTCCCAGAGTCCTTTACTTGCCTACCAAACCAATCCCCCGGCGCCAGATGCCTCCCAAGCTCTGACTGAACATATTGTCCATAGCAGCGACAGTGAAGTTGATACTGCACCACAGCAACAACAGCAACAACCCAGAGCCCCTACACCTCCTCGTATTCCCCCACAGGCAACTAATCCCAATCCTTTTGCCAATCAGGACCCTAAACAACTATTCACCTTTGATGGTCTCCCATTTCACAAATGGCCTGAGCGTATCTCGGAGGTTCATGCCTGGCTTATTACAGAAATGTTAGTTGCTGGAGCCACTGACGGCATTGTCATTACCAAGTTTTTGGCCCGTACCCATGGAACCCTCAGAGAATGGTTCATTGCCCTTGGTGGTTATCGACAACTCCAGTGGACTCAGATTCCTATTGATGTCTTCACCGTACAATTGTACAATGAGATGATTAGGCCCATTGAGAACAACAGAATCAAGGCCCGAGAGGAGTACTTCCAGATGAAGTGTTGCTCCTTTCAGAAGGCTGATCTTGCTAAGCACTATACCCGCATGTTGGACCATTTTTACATCCTTGGAGGATTGGATGACCCAAATATGAAGCAAGTGTTCCTTAATTTTTTCCCAAAACCTTTGGGCAAAGAGGTCGTGAAATCTTTACAACATTTTGGCCTCCGAATTGATCCGGCTCCTATCGATCGTCTCTACCAAGAGATCCTTAGTGCTCTGCAGAAGTTATGTGATCAGCAATTATTCTTCAAGCAATGGGAAAAGACCACTCATAAGCTCACAGATGCTTGTGATGCATCTCATCTCAAGATCAAGTGCAAAGACAAAGACTACTCTTGTCCCTCTAAAAAGAAGTCCCACTTCTCCAAGATCAGTACCCATCCAGAGAAGAATTACAAAAAAAATGGTACCCACAGATTTCACCGGTTCAAACGTAAGCATCAACATAGGTCTCAGCAGCGGCCCTATAAATTCTTCAAACGAAAGAAATTTTGGCAGAAGACCTCTGCCAGATGCTATGCGTGCGGAAAAATTGGTCATTTTGCTCGTAATTGCCCGGACAAAGCCAAGCAAGCCAAATTAATGCATATGCTGGGTCCCTTTTCCATCACTGATGATTCAGATGCAGATATTGAATCCCTCTACTCTGTAGATGATGACTTCTCCCCGGACTTATTGTTTGTCCTTGAATATTGGGAAGAAGAAGACTTGGATACCTCCTCACCCGAATCCGAGTCCGATGGATTTGACCCCATCTACCCGATGATTTCTCCTTTGTCCCCTCCTAGCTCTCCTAAGTCACCAGCTTTGGCAATCACCAAGACCCTACTTCCTCAAGCTAGTCTTTCTATCTCTCCTACCACATGGGACCGTCCTATCAAAGTTATTGGATATTTTGATACGGGTTGCTCTACCACCATACTAGCCCCCCATGTCCTTCCTTCTGAATATTGGAAACCTCATAAACAGTTCTTCACTGCAGCCGATGGTCAAACATTTTCTGTCAACCTCATCTCCAAGAATCCTGTTCGTTTTCAATTATTCCCCTCTCTTACCTTGTGTCATACAGATCTAGGATCCTCTCTTCCCGGTCGTGATGCACTTATTGGCTTTGACATCCTTTGTCAGTTACCCCACCTCAGATGGAGTATACATGGTCTCAGCTACAAGAAGCAATTCGTCCCCTGGACAACTGTTCCTAATTTGCTACTAATCACTCCTATTGTAGATATTAAAGAACAATTGCTCCTCCGTTGCAGTGCTGAGAATCATGCAGACTTTCTCACCAAGTGTGCTCATCCTCTCTGGCAGAACCCAAAGTTCTTCATCCGTCTCCCTTTCAAGAAGAATGAGGATGCAAATCCTACTAAAGCCAGCCACTCTGGCATGAAGCCTGAACACCTCACCAGTGCGCGCCAAGAAGTTGCCCTCTTAGAAGCTCAAGGCCTCATCGAGAAGAGATCTTCCCCTTGGGCTTGTGAAGCCTTCTATGTGAACAAAAGAGCTGAACAGAAGCGTGGCAAACTCAGACTTGTAATCAACTGTCAGCCTCTCAATGCATTTTTGGCCGGTGACAAATTTCCATTAACTACCAGGCCAGCCCTTCTACTCCAACTTTCCAAGGCGAAGATATTCAGCAAGTTTGATCTCAAAGCAGGATTTTGGCAGCTCGGTATTCATCCAGATGACAGATCCAAAACCGGTTTCTGCATTCCCGGTGGATATTTCCAGTGGACAGTTCTTCCCTTTGGTTTCAAAGTGGCTCCTTTTCTATTTCAACAAGCTATGCTATAGGTCTATGCCCCCATACAAGAACGTGCCTTGATCTATATAGACGACATACTCCTCTTCTTCGATACAGAGGAAGATCATGCTCTTCTACTACAGCAGTTCTTGGACATCACCATAGCCCATGGTATAATGCTCTCACCCACAAAGATGGAAGTTACAGTCGACACTATTGACTTTCTCGGTGTTACTATATCCAAAGCACAATTCCAGCTCCAGCCACATATTGGTCACTCCCTCCTCGAATTCTCAGATGGCCCCTTCACTTGGCAAGAGTTTCAACAATTCCTCGGCATCATTAATTATATGACCGAGTTCTTACCTCACCAGGTCCGACTCACGAGTCATCTTCATCGACTCCTCCGAAAGGATGCACCACCCTGGTCCTCTGTCCATACCTAGGCAGTCAAAGATCTAAAAGCCCTGGCTCAGTCATTGCCAACTCTACAGATCCCATCTACAGGACTTCGTATTCTACAGTCCGATTCCAGTGATACCCAATGGGGTGCGATTTTACTTGAAGAATCTCCAGGCAAGATACGACGTGTATGCGGATACCATAGTGGCATGTTCAAACCACCCGAACACCATTACCACTCCACATCCAAAGAGATTCTTGCAGTCCGTCGTGGAATTGAGAAATTTCAGTTCTTTCTTATTGGTCATACATTCCAAATCGAAATGGACATGACAGGCTTCCCGAATATGTTACAGTTTAAGCAGAAGCAGCTCCCTGAATCTCAGCTGCTACGATGGGCGCAGTGGTTCTCACAGTGGTCTTTCAAGGTTCGTCACATCAAAGGCAAAGATAATACCCTCGCAGATTTTCTCTCCAGGACCAAGAAGAATTTGCCATTATCTTCTTCCATCCCTGTCCTTTGCATGCCCCTTACCCCTGGAGCTTCCTCATCCTCTTCAGCTCCACCACCACCTGATCCACTACTTGATCTCTTACCTGCTCTCCCAGCATCCATCTTCAGTAACATTTCCCTTCGTACCCTCAGAAGCAATAGTATCTCCACCTATCAGTCTGTCCTCATCTCTATGGTTCATCATAGTGGTCTCCAGTATGATTGGGTAGTCTGCCATCCAGATTTTCCTTTTCTTACTCCTTTCACCATTAACCCTGCCCTGTTCGATAAAGACTGTGTCATTTTCTTCTGGCACCTTCTTGCTGTTCACACAGTTGCTCTTACCTTCAACCGTCATACTCTCTATTACTATCTTAGTACAGTCTCCACCATCTTCTCTAATCCCGTTAGCACTATTTATTTTCGTCTCTAAAGACCTCAGTGTCTAGCCCATTTTCTCTGACTCTTTGGTCCCATACCTCAATGGCTTCAGTCCCTCTTTGCTCTTGATGACGACCCCTTCGTCACCTATATTTTCCATCGACCACCTGATTTCATCCATCATCACCTGGTCTCACCTCCCATCCTGGATCACAATCTCATTGCTTACGATCCGACCTTCTTCCTCCATGGCACCAGTACCGAAGATCTCTTTGTTCATCGTGATGATTCAGAAGCTCACCAGGAACGATGGTACACCTTCATGACAACCATGTGCTCCTACAACCATGTTGACCCTGCAACACTTCCGGCATGCCTTCTCCGCAGCACCCGTACAGCTTGGGACGTCAACAGCGAGCTACAACACCCAGTCATCCAGCGAATCATTAACGAACATCTGGAGTTCGAAGTGGACCACGTACTGGATATGTTCATCCCTTACACCAGTGACACCAACTTCAACACCGATTAGTGGTCTGTCATTATCATCTTTTTCGTGTTGTCTTTTATTTGTCCTATTGTAACCGATGTCAAAAAGAAACTATAGTTTGTCGGTGTAGTTTGGTAAAGTAACTATGGTTTAGAAAAAGTAAAGTAACTATGGTTTAGAAAAAGTAACTTCAGTTTGTAAACCCTGGTTAATATGTCGGCCAGGTTAGGTCTAGTTTACTATGGTTGAGTTACTTTTCCAAAAGTAACCGTGGTTTAGTTTGTTTGTATTTGTTATGGTTTTCTTTTTAAGCAGCATGTCTGCTCAGTTTGTAAGAGAAGTTCCGCAATGAATGAAAAAACTCTTAATATGGTCCCTTCTTCTATTTTTGGGTTTTGGGGACTTGGGAGATGGGAAAACCTTGACCTAGGATTCTACTTGGAACCTAAGGATAGATTGAAACCTTTAACCTATGCTATGGTGGAGCTATTACACTCCATTGTTAACCCTAAGACTCACCATCTCATCCTACTTGAAAGACTTAGGTTTTCTACCTTATTATGCCTTAGATTAGGTTCTTCTTGGATTCTCCTCTTGAATCCTTTGGATTGTATGAACCTAATGAGGTCTTACAACCCTAATGGACCTAGAGAGAAGTTCATTTGGTGTTCTCTTGCCTTCAAACTCCTTGAAAATGGAACCCTTAGTGAAAAACCCCTTGAATCTCGGATCTGGAGGTATACGGTTTTACATGTGATTTTAAGACCTACGAGAAACCACCCTTAAAATCACCTCCCTGTGTAAGTCCCTGCTTAAAGAGGTTTTACATGCGATTTTATGTTCTGAGAAAAATCACCAATAAAATCGCCAGGCTTTGAAGCCACTGGTTAGAGAGGTTTTACATGCGATTTTAGGAATTGGGCATAAGACCACCCATAAAACCACCATGCCTCTGAAACCCTATACTTAGGTGATTTAAGGGATGCCTTTTGGGGATCCTCTCCATTACTTGTTTAACCTTATTCTCACTCTTTCCTTAAGTTTAAAACTCTTATCTTGTGACGTATTACTCAATCGCGGCGACAAACTTGTAACAACGGGGTATAACCTATATTGTGAGTGGGTTTGGTTATTGTTTAGGTTTGCTATTATTAATCATACATGTACCATGCTATTAGTATACTTTATTAAGCATGATTGCGCATCTTGCATACTTTATATTACTTTATTGATATGATAATGTTGTGATTGCTTTTCATCTTTTATTTGGGTTACGGTGTTGGTAAATATCGGTACCGAAATCCCAAGAATATGTAATATCTTTGATTGAATGTCATATTAGACTGTATGCGTCGTGCAGTGCTGGTACCCGGGTGCTATATGGAATGAGACGTTGATGCACCCGGAATACCTCTTGGGACGATAGAATTTCCATGTAATATATCTGCGACTAGGACGTTTGTACCCTTATGCTACGACCCTTACTAACAGGGGTTTAGGTCCGGATTCTGTGGAGGTGGGAGAGGCCAGTCATGGTAGTAATAGTTATCGGGGTTTGCCACTAGGTGGTCTTGGATGCTTCGACCGGCGTAGGCCCCCTGATGACAATTGAGGTTTCGTTGTGGTGATAAGGTAAGTGACCCACAGTGTCTCCCGAGTTATCACAGTAACATATATCTTTGACTTAGTTTGTGTGATAGGTGAAAAATTTACTAACATGTGCATGCATCATTGGACTATATGTGAATTGTGTGTTTGTGGTTCCCCATCCCCTCACTAGCTCGGTGGAGCTAACCCCTTCGTGCGCACACTTTTTAGATTATGATGCAGATGGTGGTTATCTCGCGAGACTCGAAGTCCAGCCCTTGGGACACGATGATATTGGTACGGAGGAGCCGAAAGCTGTGTCAGAGGAACATGGCGACGGGTGTCCTTGTGATGATTGGGCCTACGGGCCGTGAGGATACTTGGGACTTGGTCCCTTTTTGATTATTTTGGGACTTAAAGTCCATGTATAAACATTTACGGTTATACTCTTTTGTTAGTTATTAAATGGTAATGGGAAATGTGTTGACTACAGTAATTTATCATTTAGCCTTTGAACATCTTGTAACTATTTGATTTTATATGCTTTCGCGATCTTTTGGAATGTAATATTTCCTTTCCGCATTCTGATATTATATTACTTTAATATTAGTTATGACTGTGCGTTGGGACATTGTGTCAGTGATCCAGGCAACTTAATGGGATGACACGTGTCGTCCTAGTCACCATTTATATTGTATTATATTTCTTGTCTGGATTAGGGGCGTGATATGAAATGCAGACTCTTAGGAGGTCACAAATTTGACTCTCTTAACTTCACCTTGTGCCATAAGGAACCTCTTCCCCCTCCCCCTCCCTCTCCCTCTCCCTCTCCCTCTCCCTCTCCCTCCAAAAATCTCTCTCTCTCACTCTTAGGAGTCGTTAAGTAGACCCAAAAAGAAAAAAAAAAGTATACCTAGGAAAACAGAAAAGAAAAAAAAAGTGCATATCAAAAGTTTTAGGCCTTGGACACTATCTCGAGTATCTCAATACTAGAGAATTTCTAATTCTCTCCTCCCCTTCCCTTAAAATGTCCCCCTTTTCCTCTTGTATGATGCCCCGTCTAACTTCTCCATGGTGTCACCCGTTAGCTTACTGCACATATGAGCTTCCGACAAGATAATTAGGGAAAATAAACAAAAGATGAGAATATAATGGCAGCCCTACGCTAGATCTAGCCAAGATCTTGTTTGTATTTTCGGTTTGATTGAGATATATGGAACTAAATCTACTGGGTATAGTTAGGGATGTAAATGGATAACCGAAATCCGAATCCGAATCCGCATCCGTATTCGTTTAGGGGCATCCGAATTCGTTTAGAGATATCCGGAAAATAATCCGAATACTCCGATTAAAATCCGTCCGAAAAAAAATCCGAATACTTAATAATAAAAAATTAAGTAAATAATGATTTTGAGGGTTTTTGAAGATTAAACAAGTTCTAGAATATGATAAAAAGAGAATCATGATCTAAGAGATGTGGATTGAGAGTGAATTGTATCTGTTAGGGGGAGGAAGGTCTGGGTTACACAAGACAGAGATGTAAATGGATGGTCGAAAATCCGAATCCGATCCGCATCCGAATCCGTTTAGAGGTATCCGTATTCGACCAAGGAATATCCGGCTCCGATCACATCCGATCCGAATCCGATCCGAATCCGATCCGTTTACATCCCTAGGTATAGTTGATAATAATAATAACAATAATAAGATTTTTTTTAAAAATTTTTTAATTAAAAAAAAAAGGAAAAGATAGTAAATCTTAACCTAAGACTTCGGGTCTTGCCAATTGAGTATCTGACTGTCTAAGTAGGGCATCAATTGTCCCAATTTTTACATTAAACTAAAAACGTTATTTTTCTAACACGAAATTAACCAGGTTATTGTGTTCCTTGAATTCTAACATGGGAATCACTCATACCACTTGAGATGAGAAACTCAAGTGGTGAGCATGGTTTGAATTTTGAATTGTCCATTATTTATGTTGCTTCATCTTTTCTTTCCATTGCAATTTCATGGAGCTTCCTTTTTCTGGACCACAATTTTCTTAACCAAATAAAAGAGGTGGAGACCTGCTCATTATGGCTAATATTGATAAGGTCTTTGCCAATGGAGAATTAATTAGAAGTCAAGGGGTTTTAGAGGCCTGCCGCCATGCAATGGTGGGCTCAGACCATACGCCTACTTCGCTTCGTTTTATTTCCAAATATCAGGTCAAAGGTACATAATTTTTTTTTAGTCCAAATGGAGGAATGTTATTGGGCGCAGCGCGCGAGGGTTCAATGGTTTAGTGAAGGTGATAAAAAGAAGGTTTTTTTTCACATACCACCTCTGAGGTTTGTCTTAATTATAAAAACATTTCTCAGTTTTGAAAAATTCTACGTGTCCCCCTGAAATTCTTAATAGGTAGGACACATAACCCGAATTTTTTTCACCTACGGTTCCCCTGCCCAGTACGATTCCCTAGTGCCTCTAATAAAAGGGGGTGGAGTCCATCCGGGCAGTGTGTTCTGTCAAGGGGTAGAATGGTCATTTCAGCTCCCTTATGAGAGGAACTGCACATTCCGTTAGTCTAAGACTAACAACGTTAAAAACATAGGATGAACTACCAAAAATACCCTTCTAAGATCAAAACAAAAAAAAAAAAAAAAACCTGCAACTCATCTTCCCCAAATCGTTTGGGGAAGATGAGTTGCAGGTTTTGTAGGGAACACTAGAATTCTAGAGGACAACAAGAGAAGATTAGGAGACAGAAGCTCTTCTGTATTATTCCATGTTGAAACGATTGTCAATCCATACAAAGAAAACTAAAAAGAACTCTTTTTAGGTGAACAATGAAAGTAACTGGATTCAGAAGATCATTGTCACTTCTGAATTTTACTTTTACCTTTCTTTGATTCACTTTTGTTTGAAAACCCTAAACTAACATAAATTGATCCAAATCTACTTCAATCCATACATCTAGAACCACAAATAAACTACTAACCAAACTCAGCAAATTCTTCTCCTGTCACTCCCTTAGGGTTCCTTGAAAGAGCTTCTACTATTTATGGTGACTGTACCTCCATCGTCTACAACAATTCCACCTTCACTTGGTCCCAAACCTACCAATGTTGCCTTCAAATCGCTTCTGCTATCTCTTCTCTCAAAATCCAAAGAGGCCATGTTGTCTCTGTTTTTGCCCCAAATCTTCCTGCCATGTATGAACTCCACTTCGCTGTTCCAATGGCCGGAGCAATTCTCAACACCATCAATATCCATCTCGAT
Source organism: Telopea speciosissima (assembly GCF_018873765.1). NCBI lineage: Eukaryota > Viridiplantae > Streptophyta > Magnoliopsida > Proteales > Proteaceae > Telopea > Telopea speciosissima. Next base: position 13,523,004 of record NC_057917.1, read on the forward strand.
GCTTGCACAATCTCCATCTTCCTCCTGCAATTATTACTGCTTGCAGCCCTAATAAAGAGGAGACGGGTCGGAATGGTTTTTTTTTTTCTTAGAAAAACATTTTTGATATTTCATCTTATGCTTATGCTTTTAACGTTGTTAGTCTTAGACTAACGGAATGAAGTTATGTGTTACTGTTAAGAACCTTAGGGGGGTGTTGTGATACAGGAAGCCAGAACAGATAATAGAGGGAATCATGTTGAGCTGGACGTGGGGGATATCCCAACGGCTTCCATTATCAGAAGGAGTATACGACAAAGGCGACAGCCTCTGGCCATGAGGGACTACGTGTAGGAGCCTAAGCATGCTCATGCAATGGAATATCAGAGTTTACCGTTAGCCTATATAGAGGCAGGTTCTGTACCTAAGGACAATCAATGAATATTCTAATTCTCTCATCTCCTTTTCTCCTCTCTCCCTCTTCCTTTTCTCCTCTCTCCCTCTCTCTCCTTCCTCGTCTTTCTCTCAATTTTTCTCTCCTCCTTATTTTCTCTGATAAATTAGATCTGAGACATTCCAGGAGCACGTAGAATTTTTTAAAATTGAGAAATATTTTTATAATTACATTGGATAGTACGTGAAAAAATCCTAAAAAGAATGCGTTTTTTCATATTGTTACTTCACGACGCCAACAATTCAATTTTATCAATTCAAATGGAAGTTGGGTTCCAAATGGTCCAGGTATGTTTCAATTAGTTAAAGATTATTTTGATCAACTCTTTGTTTCGTCTAATCCTTTACATATACCTTAGTTCTTGGACTGTGTTACCCCTCGTGTGGTTGCGGAGCAGAATTACAGGCTCTGCTCCCCTCTTTACATATCAGGAGATAAGCAAGCAGTTTTTCAAATGGGCCTCATAAGGCTTCGGGTATTGATGGTTTGCCTACGAAAAAATTTTCAACTTCATTAGCATCTTATAGTTATGGATGTGGTCAATGCAGTTCAATGGTTTTTTCGTACTGGTCATATGCTTAGAAGTTTTAATCGGACAATGGTTTAAGGTATCGGATCGGATCGATTGATTTTGACTGGATCTGATCGATATCGATCGAGACCAATCCGATCCAGCCGATACCAAGATCTCGAACCATGAACCGGACTGTCATTACTCTTATCCCAAAACAGAAAATTGCCTTTGAAAACTCAATCGAAGGCGATTGCAATGGCGGGAGGCTGACTTACCGCTCCTCTTTTCCGGAGAGTCTCCATTTGAGGCTATTGAGTTGCGCCACTGCCCCGGTACCACATTCTTCTTCTCTGAACTCTTATCACGGAACAAGCCGCTGCAATGCTTCTTCCTTTCAAGGGACAAGCCGTTGCAACCCTTCTTTCCTTCAAGCGACCAGGACTGGAATTCTTCTTCAAAAATTCCGATTCCAGACTTTTAAACCCTGCTTTCCCTTCTCCTCCTTGCAGTCATTTCCCTAACCACCTCTATGGAGACTGTTCCTTCCTCCTTCCTCAATTTAAATTGTTCTTTCAGTGGTTATTTCATTCACATTTGATTTATCTCCGATACGACATTGAGTAGAAGATCGTTTACCCTTTGTTACGGTGGCTTAAAATCGTAGAGTGGCTTATGTTGTTCAATCTTGCTCATCTTCTTCCATCCATAGAAGTTTTACCATTTGTTACCTTCCCATCACTTTGTACCAAAAACCCTAAAACAGAAAAATCGTTCAAACAAAGCAGTGGAAGCATACTTTCTGTATTTGTCTTCCATGGTTTACATTTAACAGAAATTTATTGGTTGAACTTACAACTCTGACAACCTTGTAAGACTGAATCTCTGGTTTCAAAGAAAGCACCTTTTATGTCTAAACTGCAGCGCAAGAAAAGTTTTTTTTTTTCCCTTGGGTATTGTTATTTTGGTAAACTCCCTTGGGTATTGTTAAAGAGTAGTTGATGATGACCTAGAAGATGAAACGGAGAAGAGGAAGTGAGCAAGGGGTTATTGAATCTATTGACTTGATGGAGAGTCACTCACTCGTCGGCCGGAGACGAAGAAGAAGAACAGGACAAGAGGGGACGGGCGAGGGATTGCAGGTCATGTGAGGAAGATGATTGATTTTGGGGTTTTGAGATTCAAGGGTAAAAAAATAACTCTACACTGATCAAAGATAGTTTAGGAATTTAAATATATTTCATAAGTTAACAGTATAAAACTAACGGTCGGGGCTAAGTTGTAATACAGGACTCTAATACAGGGACGATTGAGTATCTTTAAATAAGACGAAGTGAGTTGAGTATCGTTTGATTTTTAGGGGGTGTCATGTAATTTATCATTTATTTTCTTAGTTATTGTTTTTTAAAGCAAAATTTTAAAGTATTATTGGAATCGAGTCCCATTTAATACCTCATTATATCAATACTCATTTTTTTTTAGGGAAAATTACATGATTAATTACTTTTGGGTTTTCATTTACAAAGTTGTCCACCCTATGTTTGAGTTAACAAAAATAGACAAAAACAAGTTTAGTTTTACAAAACTAGACAAAACAGTGACTCTCCTTCCTTCCTTGGCAGTTCCCCTCTGAAAAAATTTCTTTTTTTTTACTCAGTTACTTGGGGTAGCAGAGAATGGCGGTGGCTAGGACAAGGGTAGGGTTGCAGAGAACGGAGGATGCCTGGGTGAGAAGGCACTGATAGGGGTAAAAATGTCTAAAAAAATAAGTGTGGGAGGGAGAGATACTATTTTGTTCAGTTTTATAAACCTTAACTTGTTTTTGTCTATTTTTGTTAACTCAAACATAGGGTGGACAATTTTATAAATGAAAACCCAAAAATAGCTAATCATGTAATTTTCCCCTTTTTTTTTTCGTACTTGTAAAGGGAAAGGTTATCTTGGTACTAGAACCTCAGCTTGGTAGATCACATCCTAGAAGGAAAACCATGTAGAAAACAGACACTTGTCCCTCATCCATTCATCTATGATTGATACATATGTTTAAGGCTAGTGTTTGCCATTAATATCTGTTCTTGTTGTTTCAAGCTTGAGCCTTCTGTTATACTCCAGCTTGAGAGGGAGTGTTCAAGATTCTACTGTGGGGGTTATATTCTTGGTTAAGTAGTATAACTTAATTTCTTTTAACAAAAAAAAAAAAAAGTATAGCTTAGTTTTTTATTGTTTCCTATTTCGATTGTAAGTTCTTACTTTACTATTGTGTTTAGGTCTTAGGCTTAGCAAGGTAAGTGTCTTTTTCCTATTGAAGTTCTGTTTTACTTAATATATAAAGATCACGGGTTGGTACGATAAAACACATTCTCTATCGTCCAACATCTCTTCTTCTCCCTCAATCTCTTTCTCTCTTTTATCCTCCATTCCAGTTACTGGATTCAGATTCTGGGTTTGTTACTAACTTGATATTCCAATCTGAATTGAGGTTTTGTGTTTCGAAACATTCTTCCAAATGAAGGCCATACCTGGATTAGTATGCAGAATTACATATTAGTTGAGATGGTGTTAGTGTTGTTGTATATCCAACATCCACTATTTACATTATTATACTTCCATTTTTATTAATGGTCCAATCCAATCTGATTCAGGCCCTTCTCTCAAACCTCATTTCTGTACTAACTTGGGATTTATGAAACATTCCTTGGAAGCTGCTAACCTATAACTGACATAATGTCAAAACCTTAAGATGGCCTGATGCTGAATATAGACTCATTTTAAAGCTCCTAGATGGATTAAATGGTATGGATGAGTTGTGCAGGGAAGGAATCATGCAGCCATTGCTAATTCCCAATTAGGAGAAAAATTAGTGGACACAGATCAGAAGCCATTGATAGTTTTCAGAACTAGTTTGCATGATACCTCTATTTGAGAATAGATAACTCAATGTGCCAAGACTGAAAGTTCAAGTGAGTGCTGGTGGAAAATTTTCTGGATGTTAGTTTCTGCTGGCAACCAGTTCAGATGGAAACACAAAAAGATGTTAAACAAAGTTTTGTAACCTACATTTGTGATTTTCTTTCTCCCTTTTCTCTGTATTCAACAATCACAGCAAGCCATTAAATACCATGAGAACCAGACAGAGAGCTCATAGTCTTCAAGCCAAAGATTTTAACACATCAGAGCTCATTAAACATTGTAGGGGGGGGGGGGGATTTTACAGACATGCCTTTCAGGCAATAGATTACAGTACACTACCTGTCTACCTGCTATGATGTACTACAATCAAATTAAATAAGACCACATTAGCTACTGTCTCTTTATTCCACTGGTGTTTCTAGCTTCTGCAAAAGCGAAATATTAGTCTGCCACAATCTTTAAATTCAAAATCTACATCTTCACACTGACAGAATGGTTGTAACCTTTCAGCTGATTTACCAAAGCGGTGAGCTTGTACCAGATGCATCATTCACAATGGAAAAAGAATCTCGGTAAATCCCCAGATAAGAAATTAGTGGGTCTACGTCTGTCCGGGACTTGTCAATGATGAACCTCAAATACTGTGATTTTACAGTCAGAAATCGCAGCAGCCTTCGGTATCCCACGGTTGTGCCCTTTGTTACCGTCTTCCACTCACCTTCTTCAGTACGAATATCAAGACGGAACTCACTAATCCGCTGGCCCATGTGAATGGGTTCCTGAATTTGCAGCACGTTAAATGCGTTAAATGATATAGATTTGCCGAAGTCCAGATTTAATACCCAATCAGATTGATGCTCTTCAGGTGCCCAGTAAGAGAAAATGCCTTCTTCAAGGACATGGAGTGGGTCAAACCGAGAATCACAAATGCCTCCACGTCTGCTGTTAACAGTAACCACGGCATTCTTGGCTAAGTTGTTGGAGAATATGATGTGCCAAATTTTGGTGAAACAGGCACTTGAATGTCCTCCTCTGATATCAGATCTGAAGAATTTGGTGGGACATTCAGTAAAAGAAGACCTTTTCTTCCTACTGATTTGTAATATATGTCAAGCAAATTGATTGCAGACTTTGGGCACTCAGAAGAATGCCAAAACCAACCAGGCCTGATGGATACATCACACTCTGTAGGAACCCAATCAGGACCATTTGGGTCTCCTTCAAGAGAATGCCTGTGACATGTAGAAGGGTACGTGAACAAAGTTCCCAGTGTACCCAAACCGCCCCCAAGTAGACAACCATAAGTAAGACTTCCTAGTGTAATACCACAAAATAAGGAACAGATCCTAAAAGATTAAGATCTAATGTCATCATGAATATTACATTCATCAAATGTGGCTCTAGATTATGAAGACATGAAACTCCTGGACTGAGTTTTAAAGCTACAACATGAAAATAAGACCAAATCATTTAAACAAGTAAATTCCCCCATTGCTCCACTAAAACTGTCACACTGGCAAAGTCTCAGCAGTCACTGGGGAATTATCAAGCTTAAATGTGATTTTGAGATTTCATAGTAAGCTTAAGGAGACTATACACACAACACCCAATGATATAGTTCACAAATAGAAGACTGACCACCAAACAATCTACACTTCCAAATTCAAGGAGGATGCAGGCAAAAAGGAGATAGATGGAAGGCCATAGCTAATAGGAGTCTATTACAGAGAGTTCAAGGAAGGCCATAGCTAATAGGAGTCTATTACAGAGAGTTCAAGTACAATAAACTCTGAAGAAGATAAAATTATCACATGAATGTGAAGTCAGGAGAGGATAGCTCACAGGGGATCAGTGTCGCCAATCTAAGCAGGCCTTCGGTCGAAGAGGGACCAGCAAGTGGAGCCAGCAACACCATTTTCATTCCCTATCCACCTGGTGTCTGGGCCAGCATCTGAGAATATGACAGCCCTAGGCTGCAGCTGATGAATGAGACTAAACCAAGAATCAAAGAAGTATTCCATGTACTTTTCTCCCTTTCCTTTAGTACCATCCAACCATACCTCCTTGATCTCCCCATACCTGTTCCATCCTCAAAAGTCATTAAAAGCCTTCTGAAACATTCGAGTTCAGAATTTCAATTCAATAGCAGTTCATTAAAATCCCAATCTGGGTATAGTAGATAAAACCCCTCAATCAAATAGGTAATTGAAAACACAGGAGATTAAATTGATCAAGAAAGCAGCCTTAAAAACAGTCAGTCGGAAACACCGACATGATTTACTAATCTAAACTCGGAAGGGGAGAGGGGTTGTTAAGAAACAGAATCAAAAACTGAAAGAAACCGTGATTTATCTCACCTTGTGAGCAATTCAGACATCTGGGCCATATAGAACTCATTATACTCAAGAGTGTTGCCATAAGAAGGCTCGTGACGATCCCAAGGCGAGACGTAGACACCCAAATCGATACCAACGTCCCTAGCAGCGTCAGCCAATTCAGCAAGAACGTCACAGGAACCGTGTTTCCAAGAACTGGAGCGGACAGAGTAATCGGTATAGGCGGAGGGCCTGAGGCAGAAGCCGTTATGAATAGGATTAACCGATTCCAATTTCAAAATTGTTTGAATATGTTATCGTTTGTGAGTTCAGATCTGCTCCCCCCACACCCCCCATGGAGGGTTCAGATCTGCCCCCACCCATCCCTATGTGGGTAGTTGATCCGAATTCATCGTTAGTCGACAGCTGAAAGCTTGAAACTTTTGCTTGGGATTCTCGTGAAATCATGGGATTTTTTCTCTATTGAATTCTAACAACTTTTATGTTTATTTTAAAAAAAAATAACATTGTACATGTCTTCTTGCCATACATCGTGGGATTAAAATCCTTTACAGTGCGGGCATCTTGCAATGCATTATTCTCTGAATTTTCAAGATTATGTTTCAAATGTATGACTAAATTCTTCAGTGGTTAGGTGAGTGAAAAGAGAAAAGCTTCAAAGGCAAATTTTACTATGGATAAAACCAAGTTAAAGCTAATAAAATAACCGAAGACAACAGGCAACAAAAGAAAAAAGAATAACAAGATTCTATTTGTTTCGGCATAAAATTTTACTTGAAATTTTTCATTTCAAAAAAGTTGACATGTAAAATTTTACATGTTGAAAAATGTTCCAATGTTTATTTTTTTTTAATGGAAAAAAGTATTGAAAAATTTTTCAACATATAAAAATTTACATTTACGAAGTAAAATTTACCAAGAAAAATTTTACGCCGAAACAAACAGAGCCAAAAAGGAATTTCAAGAGAAACAATTTTAAACAAAATTAGCAGAACAAAAGGCGCTATAGCGAAGTCAGAACAATTAGATCATCTATGATTTTCATTCATCACATAATAAAGAAAAACCACATTGCATTCTTCAAGCCAACTTCCCTCTTCCATGGCTTCTTCAATTTGTAGCCAATTGAGCTGAAATTTGGAGAGGTAAAGCTGCGTACATTATGACCCTCCCCAGACCTTGCAGTGGCGGAAGCCTCGTACACTGAGTATGCCCCTTTTTTGAGCTGAAATTTGAAGGGAACAAGCTTTACCAATTTGGATATCTGCAGTCTAAAAAGCCTGCTACTTGAATATTGTCGGATCTTCAAGGTTGCTGGATGAGGCTATAAAAGTTGGCCAACATTATTTTTTCCAGTTAACTTAGTTTAGGTAAGTAGGATGACGCACACACACACACACACAAAATAAGCTTGACCCACTAGAATGATGTTTTTTCCAATTATGTTCCATGCTTGAAATAGAATGGATAATGCTGAACTCCTCATCATTTCTTCTTGTTAAGGGACCACTATTGTTTATTTAAACCTTGGTCGGGAATTCACAAGCTTTTAGTATTGGAGAACTTTATTTCATTGAATACAGAGCAAATCCAGTCCTCATGGGCTTTAACTTTGTAAGATGGTGGGATCCAATTTGCCATGTGGCCTATTTAGCCACATCAGCATAAAGACTGGGGAGGTGGTTACATCATCTTAGGATAACCATCTTGATGGGATCCACAAGGTATTTAAGTGAACAGAGGTCCCTGGTTTCAGTAACAGAGGCATTACTCCCCAATGAAAAACCAAGAAACCAGAAGCACCTAGCTGCTGTCGCTACCACTGTGCTACAGTCGCCAAAGAAGCAGAAGCTCGTAACCAGTACACCTCGGTATTCTATTTCCGCTGCATTCCCATCTCCGTTCAGGTAACACCCGAACCGTACCTATGGGATTCAATTTCTTAACATATCTAAATGTAAGAGAAATGCTAGATGTGCTCATGGGAGAACTTTATTTCATTCACATTTGTGAAAATTATGGTTCATGATATTTGACATTAGTACCAAACAGGCACTACTACAACTGAATCACTGCAACCATGTCTCTCATCAGAAATGGCAATTTTTTTTGGTTCCCTATTATTTTAGATGAACTTCACAATGGTAAGCTGAAATGAATCCTGAAAAGCTTTAACTTGGGAAAAGAATCAATAGCTGAGGCCAAGTTGTAGCCCAAGTGTGGCATGGATAAGAAATAGAGTCATGATCCCACTACCCAAGATACCATGAACATTCCTTAGTCCAGGATTTCCCTACAAAAGAAGCAGATTCTGATGAGCTCAAACAAACCCTTCCAATGTAATTAAACCAATTCAAACAATCTGATACCATAAAAATGAAGTCTTGGGTGAGAGGAAAACCATTGTTGAATTCATGAAGCAAATCCATATATGTTCCTTTTCCAATACATTTACCTCGAATAATGCAGGCAAAATGGTCTGTATGGTTAACAAAGCAAGCCCAAGAGAACCTGTAACAGCATGTGGACTGCAAGAAGAAATATCAGGAAAGAGAGAGAGGAGAGAAGACAAATGAGGTTACTATATAATCTCTGATTTGGGATTGATATACCTGTTAGAACAAATATCAAACAAAACACGAACAAAAACGAAAACAACGTAAGATGACACAGAGATTTAACGTTGTTCACACAACAATATGGTGTGCTATGTCCACGGGCGAAGCTGAAGATGTTTCACTATATAAATCGGAGAAAGTTACAATGGAGATCTCTCAAGAACACCCAAGAAACGGCGCTGCTGCTCCTAAATCGAGAACCCCAAACCTCACACACTTTACAACAAAGCGGTTAAAGAATATAAATATTCCTTCATCAGTATGGGTTGGGCCGAACCGTGCCCACATAGGGGCTTTGCCTCTAAGTTCGGAGCCCATCACTGATCTCAAAAAACGTTCCATTCGGATCGCCACCAAAAATGTTGGAGCGAGTCATTCTTCGAAACGGGTATAAGAACTCGAGACATACATAACAATACCTTCACAACTAATAATGTATATAGATAGAACTAACATAAGATCATTGAAATCCAAGTTTTAATGAGTACCTCTCAAAGATAGGTTTATCAGAAGTGAGTAGAGATGTAACTCCACCAGTTGCTCCAAGAGCAAAGAAGAAAAACATACCACCCAATAGCTTTGGGTGTAAATCTTTGGCATTTGCCTTCTCCTCCTGAAATGGTTTATGTAATTGGGTTTCAATAGTATGAATTAATTGCTTCTAAATTTTGTGCTCAAGCTCAGAGAGAAGGAGTGATCTAAAAATGAGGGCTTACCACATCGTCGGAGAACCGAATTCGGAAGCCTAAGTAAGTTCCATAACCACCCATAGCAAAGAGAACAACAGCCTATACAAATAGAACAGAGAGAACAAAGTATTAATTTCATAAGTACTGTGATCTTGGGTGTAAACTTGCCAGTCTTGAAGATGTCTGCTGCAAACCCCCAACCTATGAGATGATAAAAATAGAAAGGAGGAGCACTTCAAAAGTAAAAGATTTTTTCGCAGAAATGAAGAAATGGGATCATATACCATGTTGCCAGGGTGACCCCAGTGGACTAACCAATCTGGAAGATTCAAAGACTTAACCAGTTCAACGAAAGGCCCAAACAGAGACCTCACAGTTGCAGCTGCATTGCATCTCAATTAGCAAGGTCGTTCAAAAGAAAAGTAGAAAAGGAAAAGAAATGCAAATGTAGATGGAAAGAGGTACCTCCAGGAAGAGAGGCCACAAATAGCCAGGGCAAAGGAGCAAAGGAGTACAAGAGGGTTTCTGTGGGTTCCGTCCTTACTACTTGTTCTTCCTCTTCATCTCCTTCTTGTTGATGTTGGGTCAACTCCAATCCTTGGAAAGGCTCGGTCTTGAAGGCGGTGGAGGGGCCAAGGACAGCTCGTCTGCTACTTGTTGCAGCTAAGGGAAAGGACAAGGCAGAGATTTTAGAAGAAACGACTGAGGAATCAGGAAAGGATGAGAAGGGCAGGAGAGGTGGAGAGACGTTTGCTCTGAGACTGGAAACAGCCAAATTCAACATTGCCATTTCTTTTTCTAAGGAAAGAAATCCGAGGAATGAATGCTGCAGAGAGAAAAAGAGAGAAGTGGGAGGGTTGAGTGAGAGTGGTAGATTGAATTTGATTTTGGTGGGTAATCTGCTAGAGATAAAATGGGGAGGAGAGAAAGGAAGGGAAGGAAGGAAGACACGACAGTAGATATTCAAATGGCTCCACGTGTTCTCAACACGCTCGTCATTACAAAGCAGTGTATGCCCATTGAGGTCCTCTCAATACCTTTTGAGGTCTTTCTCATCGGCCGTTTGTTTGATGGATGGGGGTGGGAATATTGTGGGACTAGTCCGGAAAATAGGGGATGGGAGTTTTACTAATATTAATCAAAGTCTTTTGGTTTTTTTGTTTTCGTAAGACTTTAGATAATATAGGGGTGAGTTTTTCAAGTGTCACGTCAATAAACAAAGTATTTAATAATATTTATGAGATTTTGTAAGTTCATGATCCTAAGTTAAATAAACAAGGTTGGGATGAGATTTTCCAGTGCCACATCAATACTTTCTCACCCCAACTTAGTCCCCGTCAAACAAAAAGGGCTGAATTCAAGTTTAGATTGGGTTTTCTAAACCATAAATTAAGGTAAAGAGATCTTGTCTTAGTAGACTCACCTATCCCTCCTCAGATCCAGATTCTCTCCAACTCCTCTCCAACCACCCATCCAACGGCTAGGAGGAATTGGACACACATCCCAACACCTGCCAATACATTGGGATGCATGTCCAAATCCTCCCAGCCATTGGATGAATGGTTGGAGAGGATCTTTTTTCCATCCCTCCTCAAACTCGATTGAAACTGGTCTTCCTGACATTATTTTACCACAAGTTTGGACCAATCTGGCTGGGTCATGGCCGAGTTAATAAAGGTTTGGTTTTACTCCTCTCAAAACCCAGTTAGGTGAAGAGTGGTTCTCTTTTCTGGGAAGGAATTAGGCAGCCATTGCTAATTCCCAATTAGGTGAATAGGGATTTTCTTTTTTGGGAGGATACTTTAAGAATTGCTGTGGATGCAGATCGAAAGCCGTCGATGATTTTCAGAACTAGTTTGCATAATACCTCCATTGCAGGTTATAGAAATCCATAATGTGCCATGACTGAAAATTTCAAGTAAATGCTGGTCACAGATTTTCTTGATGTTAGTTTCTACTGGCAACCAGTTCATATCAAAATACTATAAGAGGCAACAAAAAGGGGGGGGGGGGGGTTATATGCCATATATGAAACAACTTAGAAGAAACAGCAAAAGAAGGCAAGCTATTCACATCAAAATTTCCTTCTCTAGAAGTGTGAAGGATAGAGATAGAGTTGAAGTGCGCCAAGAGCTCAAAACAGTCTAGCCATTATATTTTGAATACACCAAGGGATAGAAATAGTCCTCCTGGAAAGAATATCAATCACTAAAAGGTGGTCACCTTCAAGAATCACATCTTGATACCCTCAAGAAACTGCAATATAATGCCAGTCTAGCAGCAAGAACCTCTAACAACAATGGAGAAAGTAGTACCCATATGTTCTAAAAAAGCTCATAAGAAATGCTCCTCTAAAGTCACGAAACACTCCTCCCAAGCTAGCTGATCCTGGGGCACCCAAAAGTAGCACCATCAAAATTAATTTTAACAACAGATTCTTGAGGTGGTCTCCAACAAATATGCAGTAATTGAGAAGACCTCTTGGAAGCATTCTTAGGATCAAAATATTCCTTTGCCAAAGAAAATGATTTAATCAGAACAGTTCTAGAGGAATGAGACAAGTTTCTGTGAATATAGTCATGGTAAGCTAGCCATATCTGACAAATGATGGCTGCCAATAAACATCCCAACCAAGGCTTACAAAGTTTCAAGTCTTTAGAGCTGAGAATAAAATACATGAATTGTGTTTTCTTTTATCCCTTTTCTATGTATTCAACAATCACAGCAGACCAAGAGAACCAGACTCAGAGCTCAGAGTATCCAAGCCAAAGATTTTAACACATCAGAGATCATTAAGCATTGGGGGAGTGGGGAGGCCAATGGTGTCCAAAAGAAACTCTTCTATTGGAAGAGAGTACGTAAATCTTACAGACATGCCTTTCAGGCAACAACAATAGGTTACAATACACAACCTGGCTACCTGGTATGATGTACTACAATCAAATTACATAAGACCACATTAGCTTCTTCTGTCTCTTCACTCCGCCAGTGTTTCTAGCTTCTGCAGAAGCGAAAAAATTAGTTTGCCACAATCTTCAAAATCTACATCTTCGCACTGAGAGAATGGTTGTAAGCTTTCAGCTGAATTACTTCAGTGCCATTGAAGTAAAGCTGTGAGCTTGCACCAGATGCATCATTCACAATGGAAAAAGGATCGAGGTAAATCCCCAGATAAGAAATTAGTGGGTCTACGTCTGCCCGGGACTTGTCAATGACGAACCTCAAATACTGTGATTTTACAGTCAAAAATTGAAGCAGCCTTCGGTATCCGATGGTTGTGCCATTTGTTACCATCTTCCACTCACCTTCTTCAGTACAAATATCAAGATGGAACTCACTAATCCGCTGTCCCATGTGAATGGGTTCCTGAATTTGCAGGACGTTAAATGATATAGATTTGCCGAAGTCCAGATTTAAAACCCAATCAGATTGATGCTCTTCAGGTGCCCAGTAAGAGAAAATGCCTTCTTCAAGGACATGGAGTGGGTCAAACCGAGAATCACTAATGCCTCCACGTCTGCTATTAGCAGTAAGAATGGCATTCTTGGCCAAGTTGGAGGAGAATATGGTGTGTCGAATTTTGGTAAATTCTTCAAGCACTTGAATGTCCTCGTCTGAAATAAGGCCTGATGAATTTGGCGGGACATTCAGTAAGAGGAGACAGTTTCTTCCAACTGATTTGTAATATATGTCAAGCAAAGTGATTGCAGACTTCGGGCGCTCCGAAGAATGCCAAAACCAACCAGGCCTGATGGATACATCACACTCTGCAGGAACCCAATCATGACCATATGGGTCTCCGTCACGAGAATACCTGTTACACGTACAAGGGTAAGTGAACAAAGTTCGGAGTGTTCCCAAACCAACCCCAAGTAGACAAACCATAGATAAGATTTCCTGATGTAATACCACAAAATAAGTGACAGATCTAGAAAGATTGAGATCCTTAAGTTCATTAAATGTGGCTTTTAGATCATGAAGACATGAAACTGCTGGACTGAGTTCCAAACATAGTTGTCACCGCGCCTAGGTGACCTAAGGCGCTGGAGAGGGTCCAAAAGTATGGCGACACCAACAAGACGGGTAAGGCGTCTAAGGCACCCGCCTAGGCGACCAAGTCGGCCAAGGCGACGCCTTGACAACTATGTACTTCCAAACATCCAACATGAAAATAAGACCACCAAATCATTTAAACAGGTAAATTCCAACACCCCCCCCCCCCACCCCCACCCCCACAATGTTACATTGGCAAAGTCTCAGTAGTCATTGGGGAAAATATCCAGCTAAGATGTGATTTTGAGATCCCATAATAAGCTTAAGGAGACTAAATTTTATCACCATATGATGATGCAAACACACAGAACAACCGATGCTAAAGTTCACAATTTGAAAACTGACCACCAACCAATCTACATTTTCAAATTCCCATGAATGATGCAGGGGAAAACGAGATAGATGGAAGGCCATAGCTAATAGAAATTGCTCGACTCTATTACAGTATGTTGAAGTACAATAAAACATGAAGTAGATAAATCCATCACATAAATGTAGAGTTGGGAGTTAACTCACTGGGGATCGGTGTCACCAATCTTGGCAGAGCTTCGGTTGAAGAGGGACCAGCAAGTAGAACCAGCAACACCAGCTTCATCCCCTATCCACCTGGTGTCCGGACCAGCATCTGAGAATATGGCAGCCCCAGGTTGTAGTTGATGAATGAAACTAAACCAAGAATCAAAGAAGTATTCCATGTCCTTTTCTCCCTCTCCTTTAGCACCATCCAACCACACCTCCTTGACCCCCCCATATCTGTTCCATTCTCAAAGTCATTAAAAGCCTTCTGAAACATTTCTAAGTTCAGAATTTCAATTTAACAACAAATTCCCTATCTGGGTAGAGTAGGGAGAACCCCTCATTCATATACCTAATTGAAAACCCGGGAGATTAAATTGATCAAGAAAATCAGTCACAAAAACAGTCAATCTGACAGCACCAACATGATTTAGTCTAAACCCCAAAGGAAAGGGGAGGGGGTTGTTAAGAAACAGAGTCAGAAACTGAAAGAACCCATGAATATTTCACCGGAACAACGAAAAAAAAGAAAGAAAGGAATTCAAGGATTTCTCACCCTGTGAGTAATTCAGACATCTGGGCCATATAGAACTCATTATACTCAAGAGTCTTGCCATAAGAAGCCTCGTGACGATCCCAAGGCGAGAGGTAGAGACCCAAATCGATACCAGCCTCCCTAGCAGCGTCAGCTAATTCAGCCAGAACGTTACCGGAACCGTTCTTCCAAGAGCTGGAGCAGACAGAGTAATCGGTATAGATGGAGGGCCAGAGGCAGAAACCGTCATGGTGCTTGGCAGTGAGAATCACACGGGAGAAGCCAGCGTTCTTGGCGACGCTAACCCATTGGCGGGCGTCAAGTCTGGTTGGATTGAAGATGGAAGGATCGGCGTGGCCAGTGCCCCATTCAGAGTCGGTGAAGGTATTAGTTCCAAAATGGAGGAAGAGAGCCATTTCTCCCAGCTGCCATGAGAGCTGGGCTGCTGAGGGCAGAGGTAAAATAGGGAGAGGAGGAGGTTTTGAGAGAGAAGAAGAAAGAGGGGGAGCTGTTGCTATTGCTTTTGTGGTTGCCGTGAGAGAGGAAAATAAGAGGAGAACAAGACCAGTATAGTTGGAAATGGGCTCTTTATTTTTGCTGTTTAAGATGTTGGGATCTCGAGCATTGCTCTTCTTCTTCCTCATGATAATTGCAGTCGCTAGCTTTCACAGGATCAGAGAGCTAGCGAGTGAATTATGCATAAGTCCAGATTCGAAGTGGGCTTAATTCAACTTTTAATTTAAACAAGTCAGTATGAGTAGTGAAAGGCATAATCAAAATAACGAGGAGTAGAAGTAACGTTACTGACTGGCTTTTTAAATATTGAAACGTCTCCTCAACTCAATGAATCTGGAACTTTTATAGTAACCCAGATCCTATCAGCTTCTGTTTTTTCACATTAACTGTAAACAATAGGAAAACAAAGAACAGGAAAAAGGCCAAAAGATGAATCCACATTGTAAAAAAGGGTGAAGAACCAAAAATGGCTTCCTCTATCTATTTAAAAAAAAAAAATCATTAACATAAAAGGTTTTTTATAAAAAATGAAAACTGTTGGGTAACTATCAAACATATAAGAGAATACAATGAGAAATCGTTTGGGAAAGTAATTATGTGTAAAAAAAATTTAGTGGAGGTGAAGAAATTCCCCCATCACCCATCATCTTTTCTAAGTATGAAACACATAGAGCATGACTCCTTTCCCCCACCCCTTTGCAACCAACTCCACCCCACCTGTGAAACCCTTCTGCTCAATCCTCAAACCCTTTTCCCTCCTGCGACTCCAATCCACGACCGGTGGAAAATCCCACGACTCCACTGATTTACTTCGTTGTACAGGATTTCCTTTAGATTAGCTTTGTAAAATAATGACCAGATAAATAGTTTGTTTCCTTGATTCAAATATAATCTACTTTTCTAAAATTTGATGAATCGATGAACTTAAGCCTCTGTAGTTACTATTCTATCTATTCTTTGAAGCAAAAAATATAGAGGTTGCAAAGGATTCAACTGCTGAAAGAGGACCTTAAAGCGTGAAGCAGCAGATAAAGCAGCAGCTGAAAAACATTAGCAACACTTAATAAGGTTGGGAAGCAAATGATGAAAACAATCTCACTAATGTTTAAACAATACTTCATTCTACAAGATTTGCCTTAGATTAACTTTGTGAAATAATGGCCAGATAGATAGTTTGTTTCCTTGATTCAAGTAGAATCCACTTTCTTTAACTTTGATGGATCGATGAATTTAAGTTCCTATAGTTACTATTCTGTCTATCCCTAGATCCAAAAAATGCAGAAGTTGCATGGAATTCAATTGGGCGACTGGAAAAGAGGGCCTTAAAGTGTGAAGTTGTAGATTGAGCAGCTGCTGAAAAACATAAGCAGCTTTTAATAATGTTGGGACGCAAGTGATGCAAGCAATCTCACTAATGTTTAAACAATAGTTCATTTTATAGGATTTCCCTTAGATTAACTTCGTCAAATAATGACCAGATAAATAGTTTGTTTCATTGATTCAAGTAGAATCCGCTTTCCTAAACTTTGATAGATCGATGAATTTAAGTCCCAACAGTTTCAATTTTGTCTATCCTTCGATCCAAAGAATAAAGAGGTTGCAAAGATTCAGCTGGACGACTGTCAAAGAGGGCCTTAAAGCATGAAGCGACAAATGAAACAGCTGTTGAAAAAATCAGTAACACTTAATAAGGTTGGGACGCAAGTGCTGCAAACAATCTCACTAATGTTTAAATAATAGTTAGTTGAACAGAATTTCCCTTAGATTAGCTTTGTGAAATAATGACTAGATAGATTGTGTGTTTTCTTGATTCAAGTAGAATCCACTTTCCTAAACTTTGATGGATCATTGAATTTAAGTCCTTGTAGATATTGTTATGTCTATTCTTTGATCCAAAGAATAAAGAGGTTGCAAGGGATTCAACTGGACGACGGGCAAAGAGGGCCTTAAAGCATAAAGCTGCAGATGAAGTAGCTGATTAAAAGCATAAGCTACACTTAATAAGGTAGGAACACAAGTGATGCAAGCAATTCACTAATGTTTAAACAATAGTTCGTTGTATAGGATTTTCATTAGATTAGCCTTTTGAAATAATGACCAGATAGATAATTCGTTTCCGTTTCCTTGATTCATGTAGAATCCACCTTCCTAAACTTTGATGGACCGATGAATTTACTGTTTTGTTTATCCTTTGAACCAAAGAATAAAGAGGTTACTAGGGATTCAACTGGACAACGGGCAAAGAGGGCCTTAAAGCGTGAAGTTGTAAATAAAGCAGCTGCTGAAAAACATTATCAACACTTAATAATGTTGGGATGCAAGTGATGAAAGCAATCTCACTAATGTTTAAACAATAGTTTGTTGTACAAGATTTTCCTTAGATTAGTGTTGTGAAATAATGACCAGATAGATAGTTTGTTTCCTTGATTTAAGTAGAATCCACTTTCCTAAACTTTGATGGATCGATGAATTTAAGTTCTTGTATTTACTATTCTATCTATTCTTTGATCCAAATAATAAAGAGGTTGCAAAGGATTCAACTGAGCGACGGACGAGGGTCTTAAAGCGTGAAGTTGCAGATAAAACAGCTGCAGAAAAACATCAGCAACACGTAATAAGGTTTGGACGCAAGTGCTGCAAGCAATCTCACTAATGTTTAAACAGTAGTTCGTTGTACATGATTTCCTTTAGATTAGCTTTGTGAGATAATGACTAGATAGATAGTATGTTTCCTTGATTTAAGTGGAATCCACTTTACTAAACTTTGATGGATCAATGAATTTAAGTCCATGTAGATATTGTTCTGCCAATCCTTTGATCAAAAGAATAAAGAAGTTGCAAGAAATTCATCTAGGGGGTGGGCAAAGAGTGCTTTAAAGCGTGAAGCTGTAGATAAAGAAGCAACTGAAAAACATCAACAACACTTAGTAAGATTGGGATGCAAGTGATGCAAGCAATCTCATTAATATTTAAACAATAGTTCGTTGTACAAGATTTCCCTTAGATTAGCTTTGTGAAATAATGACCAGATAGATAGTTTGTTTCTTTGATCCAAAGAATAAAGAGGTTGCAAAGAATTCAATTGGGCGATGAGTAAAGAGGGCCTTAAAGCATGGAGCTGTAGATAAAGCAACTAAATTTTGATGGATCGATGAATTTAAGTCCATATAGTTACTGTTTTGTCTATTCTTTGATCGACGTACAATCCACTTTCCTAAATTTTGATGGATCGATGAATTTAATTCCATATAGTTACTGTTCTATGTATCCTTTGATCCAAAGAATAAAGAGGTTGCAAAGGATTCAACTGGGCAACGGACAAAGAGGACCTTAAAGTGTGGAACAGCAGATAAAGAGCAGTTGCTGAAAAACGTCAGCAACACTTAATAAGGTTGGGAAGCAAGTGATGCTAGCAATTTCATTATTGTTTAAACAATAGTTTGTTTTATAGGAATTTCCCTTAGATTAGCTTCGTGAAATAATGACCAGATAGATAATTTGTTTCCTTGATTCAAGTAGAATCCACTTTCCTAAACTTTGATGGATCGATAAATTTAAGTCCCTGTAGTTACTGTTGTGTCTATCTTTTGATTCAAAGAATAAAGAGGTTGCAAGTGATTCAACTGGGTGACGGGCATAGAGGGCCTTAAAGCGTGAACCTACAGATAAAGCAGCTGCTGAAAAACATCAACAACACTTAATAAGTTTGGGACGCAAGTGATGCAAGCAATCTCACTAATGTTTAAACAATATTTCGTTGTGCAGGATTTCCCTTAGATTAGCTTCGTGAAATAATAACCAAATAGATAGTTTGTTTCCTTGATTCAAGTAGAATCCACTTTCCTAAACTTTGATGGATCAATGAATTTAATTCTCTGCAGTTACTATTCTATCTATCCTTTGATCCAAATAATTAAAAAGTTGCAAGGGATTCAACTGGACGACGAGCAAAGAGGGCCTTAAAGCGTGAAGCTGCAGATAAAATAGCTGCTAAAAAACATCAGCAGCACTTAATAAGGTTGGGATGCAAGTGTTGCAAGCAATATCACCAATTTTTAAACAATAATTCGTTGACAGGATTTCCTTTAGATTAGCGTTATAAAATAATGACTAGATAGATAGTTTGTTTCCTTGATTCAAGTAGAATCCACTTTCCTAAATTTTGATGGATCAATGAATTTAAGTCCATGTAGTTACTGTTCTGTGCATCCTTTGATTCAAAGAATAAAGAGGTTGCAAGGGATTCAACTGGGCAACGGGTAAATAGGTCCTTATAGCATGAAGCTGCAGATAAAGTAGCTGCTGAAAAACGTTAGCATCACTTAATAAGGTTGGGACGCAAGGGTGCAAACAATCTCACTAATGTTTCAACAATAGTTCATTGTACAGGATTTCCCTCAGATTAGCTTTGTAAATAATGACCAGATAGATAGTTTGTTTCTTTGATTCAAGTAGAATTCACTTTTTTAAACTTTGATGGATCGATGAATTTAAGTCCCTGTAGTTATTGCTCTATCCATCCTTTGGTCGAAAGAATAAAAAGGTTGCAAGGGATTCAACTGGATGACGGGCAAAGAGGGCCTTAAAGCTTAAAACAGTAGATAAAACAACTACCAAAAAACATTAGCAACACTTAATAAGGTTGGGATGCAAGTGATACAAGCAATCTCACTAATGTTTAAACAATAGTTTGTTGTACAAGATTTTCCTTAGATTAACTTTGTGAAATAATGACCAGATAGATAATTTGTTTCCTCGATTCAAGTAGAATCGATTTTCCCAAACTTAGATGATTCGATGAATTTAAGTCCCTGTAGTTATTGTCCTGTCTATGATAAGAACTACTGAAAATTAAACAGCACATGAAACCGACCTATATTCCTGAAAACCTAATGAAATTGATTAAAAAAATAAAATCAGTGAGCATGAGGTTATGAATATGTAAATTGGTTATCCATTGATTTCAATATTAGAGAAGATTTATGGTTGTAAGAAGAATTGTTACAAATAAAATAAGTATGAAGTTATATAGAGAAATTATTTTGTAACAATGCTTCCTCTGATTTCTTTGTTCATTATACAAAAATAGTTAGTCAATTAAATGAATGATTTGATAGTAGGATTCATTTTGTGATTTCAATATCGGTTATCTTCTCACTCATTAGTTGATTTCTTTGTTCATTATACAAAAATAGTTAGTCAATTAAATGAATGATTTGATAGTAGGATTCATTTTGTGATTTCAATATCGGTTATCTTCTCACTCATTAGTTGATTTCTTTTTTCATTATACAAAAATAGTTAGTCAATTAAATGAATGATTTGATAGTAGGATTCATTTTGTGATTTCAATATCGGTTATCTTCTCACTCATTAGTTGATTTCTTTTTTCATTATACAAAAATAGTTAGTCAATTAAATGAATGATTTGATAGTAGGATTCATTTTGTGATTTCAATATCGGTTATCTTCTCACTCATTAGTTACCCATTGATTTCAATATTAGTTATCTTCTCCTTACAATGATTTGATTTGTAAGAATGATTTCGCTACAAACTGTTTTTAATCTATCGATTTCAATATTATTAATTTTCCCCTTATAATTTATTCCTTTTTGTTCTGATTACTACATAAACGCATCAAATCAATTTTCCTATTCTTGATTAGTTTACTTGTTTGTCTTGGGAAAAATGATTTAAAATGCTTTTACCAAATCTTTTCTCACTATAGTTTATGAATGTAAGATTTTATTGTAGTTCAAGCCTAAAACAAACCAATCTAAAGAGGTATTAACCCAATTTGAAAAAGACGAAATAAATCGAAACCATATCGGCTCTAAACCAAAACCAATTGAAAACTAAAGTTCCTTAATGGTTTGATTTTGGTCTCTCATTCCTAGACCGAACTGATTCAGCCTAACTGAAATCAGGTCTAACCAACTGTTGGACATCCCTAAAGGTGTACAATAAAATTCTGTTGCTATATTTGGTATGTTGTTTCTCTGAATGATATTATATTATATTTATCAAGTTATCAAAAGGATCAAATAAACTCCATGTTGCATTATTAAACAATTGTTAAGGATACATTCCATCGTTGCTAGGAGGAAATCTTTACTCTTTATTTATTTATATCTATTTAAGAAAATCAGAATAGTGGTATGTTAGATTTTTTTTCAATCTGTTTACATCCTTAGAAGTCATGTTGGGGCCTGGGGGACATAAGACAAACATAAACAAGTTTGGCTACATCATCAGTTATTTTTGCCGTGTCGTAGTAATTTATTGATAAACTTAGTGAACATGAATTCACACCATGATTAATTAAAAGCTTAGATTTTCAGTTCAAGTTGACATTGCATACAGTTACCAATTTACATGGTAGAAAGTAGCCAATGTTGTGGAAATGGCCTCTGTGATCAGCATGAATCCTATTTCCCTACGAGTCGGATGGCTATTTAGATCTGACTTTTACATCAATGGCTATATATTTGTTCAAAACTAGAATTCCAGAATTGAGAATAGCTTGAATGATCTGATCGATCACCCCAGCCCTTTATTTATAATAAAATCTAGTTACATAAGAGATACAAATCCCCCCAATCCTATTCCTACTAGGAATTCCCACTAGAACTAGGAATCCCCAATAGGAATCGTATAAGGGGGAAAAAACAGAAATAAAAACACAAAATAGAATGCCCAAAAAGTCCAGAATACCCCCACGGTATTTTGGTTACATTATTCAACACTCCCCCTCAAGTTGGAGCAAAGATGTCAATCATGCCCAACTTGACTAAATTAGGATGAAACGACTTTCCAAGTAGTCCCTTGGTGAAGACATCAGCAAGTTGATTCGAAGAAGTCACAAAGGGAATACAAATCTACCCACCTTCTAATTTCTCCTTGATAAAATGCCTATCCACCTCAACATGCTTGGTACGATCATGCTGTACCGGGTTGTGCACTATACT
The DNA here is from genome assembly GCF_018873765.1 of Telopea speciosissima. Lineage (NCBI taxonomy): Eukaryota > Viridiplantae > Streptophyta > Magnoliopsida > Proteales > Proteaceae > Telopea > Telopea speciosissima. Next base: position 13,545,091 of record NC_057917.1, read on the forward strand.
GATTGCAGCCTTGTTATCACAGTACAACATCATAGGAAGGCGAATAGGAATACCCAGATCTTGTAGCAGTCCTTTAAGCCAAAGTAACTCATAAATTCCTTGTGCCATAGCTCGAAATTCAGCTTCGGCACTAAAACGAGCAACTACATTTTGTTTCTTGCTACGCCAAGTGACAAGATTTCTACCTACAAAGGAATAATATCCAAAAATAGACTTCCGATCTGCAGAACCAGCCCAATCAGCATCGGTGTATTCTTCTATCCGTAGGTGACTATGTGAAGACAAAAGAATGCCTTTTCCAGGAGTCGACTTCAAATAGCGTAGAATACGAAGAACAACCTCCATATGAGAAGTGTAGGGATCATGCATAAATTGACTCATAGCACTCACAGCAACAGCAATGTCTGGACGAGTGTGTGAAAGGTAAATCAACTTCCCTACAAGTCTTTGGTACCGGCTTTTATCAACAGGCTCACCATCATTTTCCTTGAGCCGAACAGTAGGATCCATAGGAGTATCCGCAGGGTGGCAACCAAGCAAACCTGTTTCGGCCAACAAGTCTAGGACATACTTTCTTTGGGAGAGAAATATGCCTTTTGAAGATCTGGCCACTTCAATCCCAAGAAAGTATCGTAATTTACCTAGATCTTTAATCTAAAATTCCTGGCCAAGGAAGGTCTTCAACTGTCTGATCTCATCACTATCATTGCCAGTAACCACTATATCATCAACGTAGACTATAAGAACAATGAGTTTTTCACCAACCCTCTTGATAAAGAGTGTGTGATCAGCATTACTTTGCTTATAGCCCACAGAAATCATGGCCTTGTGGAATCGACCAAACCAAACACGGGGTGACTGTTTTAGCCCATACAATGCACACTTCAGCCTACACACTTTTCCTTTATTTCTATCACAAAAAAACCCTAGTGGAATGTCCATGTATACCTCCTCTTCCAATGCCCCATTTAGGAAGGCATTTTTAACATCTAGCTGTTGCAAATCCCAACCAAGGTTGACTGCACATGACAACAATACCCGAACTGTATTCAGCTTTGCAACAGGTGCAAAGGTCTCCTGGTAGTCAATGCCGTATGTCTGAGTGAAACCCTTGGCCACGAGTCGTGCCTTATATCTATCCACGGTGCCATTCACCTTCTGTTTCACCACAAACACCCATTTACATCCAACGATTTTCTTCCCAGGTGGAAGAACCACAAGCTCCCATGTGTTATTTTTCTTCAAAACTTCCATTTCTTCCATCATGGCTGCCTTCCACTTTCCATCTGATAGAGCTTCTTGCCAAGTATTAGGAACACGAACAGAAGAAAGGGAAGAAATAAAAGCACGAAATGATGGGAAAAGGGAGTCATAAGAAACAACATGAGATATAGGATGCTGAGTGCAAGTCCTGACACCTTTGCGAAGGGCAATAGGTAACTCAGGAGAAGAAATATTACCGGGTGGAGAGGCAGGTCCTGGATCCAGGTTTGGCAATTGGATGGGTACTGGAGCAACGGTTGATTGAACTTGCTTATGTTTCCTTCCATAGGTCTTCATATTGCTAACATCAATCCTTTTCTGAAATTCACTAATAGTCCTCTGGACAAGAGTTTGGGCTGGAGTGGGTTGCTCCCCCTGTACAAGAACCTCTCCCCCTGACTCGGGGGGAGGACTAGAAGTAGGCTGAACAATCTCTCCCCTTGACTCAAGGGGAGGACTAGCAGTGGGTTGAATAGACTCAAGATAAACAGGTTGGAGTGGAGGTGGAGAGTCTATAGTTAACACATCTTCACTTACACTCTCCCCCTGAAGATGTGGGGACACATAGTAGGAGACACTCTCATGAAACACGACATCCATGCTGACAAAAGTCCGGCGGGATGGGGGGTGATAGCACTTATACCCCTTCTATGTAGCTGAGTATCCCAAGAAAATGCACCTAAGACTACTTGGATCAAGTTTGCCCGGGGACCTGGTATCCCTGGCGTAGCAGACGCAGCCAAACACTTTGGGTGGAACAACAAATGAGGAAGAGCCAAGTAATAGCTCAACAGGGGGTCTAGAGTTAAGGACCCTACTGGGCAGCCTATTAATCAAATAGGCTGTAGTGAGAACAACATCCCCCAATAAATAGAAGGGATGTTCCGGGCACACAAGAGTGCATGAGCGACCTCTAAGAAGTGGTGGTTCTTCCTCTCAACCATACCATTTTGGGCTAGAGTATCAACACAGCTGGTTTGATGGAGGATCCCATGGGCAGCCAGGTATTTTTGGAACTGACCTTCCATTTACTCGCGCCCATTATCACTCCGTAAAATTTGAATAGTGGTCTAAAATTGAGTTTTAACCATCTGGTGAAAATATTGAAAACATGAGGAAACCTCACTCTTATTGTGCATAAGATAGACCCAAGTAAACCTAGAATAACAGTCAATAAAAGTAACGTACCACCGATGCCCCAAAAGTGAAATTTTCCTACTAGGACCCCACACATCAGAATGAAGAATATGAAATAAAGAAATTGATCTTTTATTGGAAATGAGATAAGTTGAACGAGTCTGTTTGGCCAAGACACAGGGCTCAAAAAAGAAGTCTTCTTTATGACAAGAATTACCTAATGCTGGAAATAAAGTAGATAAAGTACCTAAAGGTGGATGTCCTAGTCTAGAGTGCCATATGTATAATTCAGAAGAGAAAGATGTTGGGGAACAAAGCCGAGAAGGTAAAGCCCGTGTTGATGTAGGGTCTCCATCAAGCAGGTACAATCCGTCATGCACTTTACCCGATCCAATCGTCTTCCCCGAGTCCAGTTCCTGAAAAACACAATGAGTAGGAAAGAAAGTCACTTTACAGTTTATGGATTTGGTGATACTGCTAATGCAGAGAAGATTAGTGGTGAACTTGGGTATATGTAGCACCGAAGATAAAGTCAGAGAAGGGGAACAACCAATGGATCCTTTCCCTGATATAGAGGAGAGGGACTCATTAGCAATTTTCACTTTGTCTTTACCAGAAGCAGGAAAGTATGTGTTAAAAAGGCTGGAGGAACCTGTCATGTAATCAGTAGCTCCAGAATCTATAATCCAATGAGTGGAACCTACTGATGCACAATGACCACCAAAGGAAATACCTGTACGGGCAAAGCAGGAACCTGGTTTGGCAGCAGATGTAGTGGGGGCAGCAGATGTGTTCAACAGACGGTGGAGAGCTTGAAGTTCGTCCTAGGAGAAACCGATGTCAATAGTGGGAGTTGAAGTTACACTTTCAGTGTGATTGGCCTTGTTTTTAGATTTAGCACGACCACATTTGCTCTCAAAATCAGCAGGCTTCCCATGAAGTTTCCAACACTGAGCCTTAGTATGATATGATTTGTGGCAATGATCACACTTCACAGGCTCTTTAGTAGTAGCAGTAGCAACAACATTATCAGCAAAACTGTCAGTAATAGTCTGTAAAGCTGATCTGGTGACCTTAGGAGTAATCATCATAGCAGCCCTCCTTGTCTCTTCACTGTGTACATATGCAAAGGTTTCCTCCAAAGTGGGGAAAGGAACTCGACCAAGAACCTATACCCGAATAGGGTCATAATCATCATTAAGTCCAGCAAGAAAATCATATACCCGAAACTGATCCACAAAGGTATGGTAGGCAATAATATCTGCAACAGTGGTAGGCTGGAATCGAGCATAGTGATCCAGTTGTTGCCATAGGCACTTGAGGGCAGCATAGTACTTAGTGACTATCATCTCCTTCTGAGTAGTGTTTTGAAGAGTCTTCCTGATCTCATAAACCTGAGCACCATTCCCTGAACGACCATAAGTACCCTTGACAGCAGTCCATATCTGAGTGGTAGTGTCAAGGAGAAGGTACTGACTAGAGAGGTCAGTGGTCATGGAATTCAGAACAAAAGACATCACCATTGCATCATTGGCAGCCCATTTAGTGCGGGCAGCCCCTTCTTCAGTGGGTTGCTTGGTGGTACCAGTAAGGTGGCCAGTGAGTCCCTTGCCAGCAACAATCAGGGATAATGATCTGGCCCAAATCAGATAATTGGTACCATCAAGTTTGATGGCAACAAGATAGGGCAGAAATCATTCCTGGTCCGATCTCCTCAGAGCGGCCGAGGTAACCTCCGAGTCACCCATAAGATATAAGGCAGCAATGCGATTGCAAAAAAAAAAACGATTTTCCAAAAGCTGCAGAAATCGATCTTGAAATGGGCATAATTCTGATCTTCAAAAAACAGCAGTACTTTGGTGTGGAAACAGTGTCGATTGCATTAATTGAATCAGGGAATAATCCCTCAAAAAAACTTCCCAGACAGCAGCCTATAATAGCCAAATCGATAAGGTGTTAGGGTTTTTAAAACCCTAACAGTTGAGATCGATAAGAGAGGAAGTAGGCTGCAGCTTTGAGGTCTTCAACCAATTTGAATGCAGATATGATAATTGCTGTCGATAGGCCTGCAATGATGCTCCAATAGAAAAACAATCGATCTCCCACTGTTATGAGATCAATTTCCACAAGAGTTGAAGCAGTCCCAAATCGCAGAGATGAACAATGGCATCAACTATCGATCTGATTTAGGGTTTTAAAATTGAGGTGGGATAGAGGGCAACACTCGAACCATTCTTGGATCACCTCATAGGTGCTGCCCTAGAAGGGTTTAGGGGACCAAAGAAAGAGAGAAAGAAGAGAGAGAGAAAAGATCGAAGAAGGGAGAAGAAGAGGGAATCGATGGAAGGGGGGAAGGGTTTTTTTTTTTTTTTTGAAAATCGAGAAAGGCTAAACAACCTAACTCTGATACCATGTTCAAAACTAGAATCCCAGAATTGAGAATGGCTTGAATGATCTGATCGATCACCGCAACCCTTTATTTATAATAAAATCTAGTTACATAAGAGATACAAATCCCCCCAATCCTATTCCTACTAGGAATTCCCACTAGAATTAGGAATTCCCACTAGAACTAGGAATCCCCAATAGGAATCATATAAGGGGGAAAAAACAGAAATAAAAACACAAAATTGAATGCCCAAAAAATCCAGAATACCCCCACGATATTCTGGTTACATTATTCAACATATTGCTTTTTCTTTCTTTCTTTTTTTTTTTCCTTTTTCTGTTGCTTGGGGGGGGGGAGCAACAAGGTAATAGTTGCAACTGATTCACTGGTTCAAAGAATTCAACAAAAATAGGACACAAGGGCACTAAAAGTTTTCGAGACTCGATGTTTTAAGAGGCATTGTGATCCAAATCAAGCACGTTTATTGCAAGAACAGTTGGATAAATTGACCAAGTTGGAAGCTACAACCTGCAAAACCCAAAATTTTCAGAATCTTCTCGAGTCCTTTAATTGATCTGGTCAACACATTGTTTGTTATTAACCACCATAGTTATTTTCTGGTATAGAAATATGTCAGCCTTAAAATGCTATTTTGTTCTGGTTTTGATTGGGCCCTCTTTGATTACAACCTAGTCTTTCATTTGTACTCTACCATTTTCCTATCAAATAAATACTACTTTTGTCCACATACCCAACCCCGATTATGGCCACATCACGGTAATAGGTCACTACAACCCAGCCCTAGAACACAATGTGAAAATATGAGTCAGTATTCAAAAGGAAACATATTTAAAGAATTGATGAGTTAATATTTATACCTTGGATGGTGAACGTAAATGTGTCGGACAGAGATGGTCCAAAGAGATACATGAATTAACCAGGTCAATCTTTCTCATGTTGCAATGGAGCTTCCGATGTAGCCGCTCTTAAACCTCGTAGAGAGAATAGAAGTATACTACTTTCAAAAAAAAAAAAAAAAATAGAAACCATAGGAGAGACGTCATAGGAATCAAAGATGCCAATTAAACACTATGACAAGGGCAATGGGCTCAAAAGTCATAGCCTTCTGTAGTAAATAGTTCATTCCCAAATTCGTGTGCTGTAGTCTGAACATGGTCCTGCAGTCTGGGTGACCATGCTGGCGCTAGACCATGGATGATGTGTCCATGCATGTCAGAAATTGAGCTTGATCTTTGTCATCAGACAGCACAAAACATCCATACTTATAACCTGTTCACAAAAGTTCATCTAATAATATGAAATTATGAATTTGTGCCTGGATGTGTGTGATCATGAAGAAAGGCTTGAAGTATACAAGTGACAACTATGGCTAATTGTTTTAAGAGAAACTATGGCAAGTAGATTGTAGGTTACAAGTCACAACCATGACTAACCATTTTAATTGAAGGTATGAAAAGCAAAATTGCCAACAAAAGTGCTTGCTATAGTTTTTACTGCATTTTAGGGTTGTAGGATCAGCAGTGAAGTAACAGGATTTACAACAACCGGAGAGGACAAATATCACAAGTGTTGGTCCATCTGAAACATCATCTGCCAACTCTGAGGATGTCATTTTGTAGGTTACCTCTGGTAACAGACTCTCTCTAGGGATCAATCATCCAATGGCAATCAACAATGGATTTTATCTGCAGTACCAAATTAAAAATCACCATAACAAACATGCACAGTGCTACAAAAATTTATCTCCTAAATTTGAGAAAATCCATAAACAGCAGACAAGATTTGTTCCTATTCCCATTCACCAAAGCTAGGAACTAATCATAGCAGAATTTTGTGTGTAAATATGAGGTGAACATATAGTCCCTAAATGACGAGCTTTTTAGCAAGAGATTTCAGGTTCCATGTACCAAGTCCAAGTGACTGCCTTATTCCAATTCATCACCTACACTAGGGGTGTCAACGGGTCGGTTCAGGCTTTTCGGTTTCGGTGTGACTTTTATAGAAACCGAAACCAAACCATTAAGAAATGTTCGATTTCGGTGCAGTTTGGTTTTGCGTCGGTTTCGGTTTATGATAACGGGTTGATATCTGTTTCGATTCGGTTCGGTACCGGTTTTATATAACTAGTAAGGTTCGGTTAGTGCTTATTTTTCTTCTCTTTCTCTTTTAACTACATCAAATATTTCAAATACAATGCATCTTTCCATCCAATGTCCTATGTCTGAGAGAGTGAGAATCGAGAACTTGAGACGAGAAAGTAAAAGTGAAAGTGATTAGGGCATTTAGGGGGCAATGGGGCATTACGCATTGGGCATTTATTGATTTTCATTTACGCATTTATCGGGTTGGGTCGGTTCGGGCCAACGGTGCACCATCGGGCTAGCCCAAATCGAACCGAAACCATTTGCTCCCTGGATCCACAAACTGAACCCGAACCAATAAGAGATCGGTCCGGGCTCGTTCGGGCCGGTTTTATCGGTTCGGGTTTGGTATTGACACCCCTAACCTACACCTAGACCCTTGAGTTTCAAGCAACCATGTTTGTTCAGCTTTGGGCAAAAATACCACACATATCAATGAACTGAGGACAATTTTTTATGTGCAATCTGAACAAGCTTCTCAGTGCTGCTCATATGAGCAACATGTAAGGGGATGCAAGAGTACTTTAGTGCGGAATCTGTAAATATTTGTTTGATCACTGAAACTAGGAAATAAATATTTGTTTGGTCACTGAAACTAAGGAAATGATAACCATGACATCTAACAAGTGGTGCACATGTTTCAACAAGAAGCAACTATTCTCATTATAATGAAGTGGACTGACAACAGTCATTCCAAATGGAAACTACAAAATGGGAAAGTCATGGCCTCAACAGAAAGATACAAAGGACCGATACCCATCATCAGACAAGAAATACTATCAATCAGCAAAACTAATGCAGGCCAATTTACAAACCTGCAGGTAATAGGCCCAACTAACAGCAGTGGTAATACATATGAATGCGAAGGTTGCTACCTTGCTGGAATACAGTTTCTGGAATCTTAGACAGAACTTCAAAGTTCAATGCTTAGATATTGGGCTGAATGGAGGTTGATTGGATGGTATTCTGGTACTATTATGCTACTAGGAATTTTATTTTTTTTGGGGGGGGGGGGTGGAGGGTAGGCCCCAAGGGGAGTCTCTCTGGGTCCCTGGCTATGATACTAGCCAGAATGCTAGACAGAAAAATGAAAAGGGAATGAAGCTGGTATCACAACTGAATTGATCAATTAGGTGTGAGTTTTGGAATCTGCGGACAGCTTGAAGATTATATGCAGAACTTGCCAACATAAATTGGAGAGCTAGACTCGAATTCTGCAGAGATTGATTAACTGTACTAGATGAAGACAGAAAATAGAAGAAAGCGAAGGAGAGATTGGGAGAAAAGACTGGTTACAATGAACAAAATCTAGGTTTGACCATCAAACTGTAGGAAGAGAACCGTTCTCAATCATAGCAATAATAAAGGACAGCTGTGCCCTGCATGGCCCACTTAGCCAGACCTTGTATGCCCCCATAATATCTTCCATGTTGCAGATCAGATGGGGCTGGAAATTAGTGGAGAGGTAGACCCCAAGGTCCCCTACTCACTGTTAAGTTTCAAACCAAACGAAATTGACCAAAGTGGAAAAATAAGGCTTTGAGAATCCAATAGAAAAATGGAAATTATGAAAATAGTTGAAAAAGAAATGACAGAAAATATAAGAGAAAATACCAGTACATATGATGCAATCCGGGGGGGTCCCAAAGACCTGGTTCGGGTTGCTTATGGGTCAACCCTGAATAAAATTCCAAATTAAAGGTTGAGTGGCAAATTCTTAATTTTAGAGACAAGTCAAGCTCTTTAAGAGAAAAGGTAACAAGATAAGGGATGCATTGGGGATTAGCTTAAAGGAGGACAATTCTGGAATTTTAAGTCCAAGTGATATTAAGCAGAAACAACTTAAACAGTAAGAACAACAACAACAACAACTATAACAACTCAGCCTTATCCCAACTAAATAGTAAGGGCATATGCGTAATTTTATAACAAAATCTTCTTTTACCTATCGATGAGCAGCTCGATGGGGAGTAAAAGGGCATCTTGTTTTTACCGAACCATAACCATCCTCTCTGGTTTCTCCCAATCCAACATATCCCGATTTGAAGCTATTCCAATGATGATGGCTCTACCTGAAATTTTAGAAACTGTATTGCAACATCAAAACCTATTGAATCCTGCAAGAAGTAATTAGGATCATAGCACTTGGCCCTTCTGAGTTCTAGAATAACCAAGAAAAATACATTTAACAGCACAAGGGGACAATTTATCAACATGAGGGTGTAAAACTTGAACAAAACATACAACCAAACACCTGTGGAGGAAGAGAAAACAAAGAACCATTGGGTTAAAGCACAGAAAACGGAGAATGGTTATCTAAACAGAAGAGGTCATCCTATTAATTAGAAAACAAGCAGCAAGAACATCACACCAAAAATGTTTGGGAACTTGCATGTGAATCATAAAAGTTCAAGCAACCATTCAAGAAATTGAGAAATCTCAGCCACCCCATTTTGTTGAGGGGTATAGGAACAACTAGTCTGATGAATTATACCATTGTCTAAACAAAATTGAGAAATCTCAGTTTTGAACATATTCAAGAGCATTATCAGATCTAAAAGATTTGATTGACGCATCAAATAGAGTTTTTATTTCATTGAAAAAATTCTTAAAAACAGAAATAAATTCAAACTTGTATTTCAATAAATAAACCCAAGTCAAACGAGAATAATCATCCACTAAGGTAACAAAGTAGTAAAAACCAAATCTATTACGGACACGACATGGTCCCCAAATATTAAAATGAACTAAATAAAATGAAGATGGACTCCTAGACATACTCCTAGAGGGAAAAGACGATCTATGATGTTTCCTCAGCTCACAGGCTTCACACTTTAGACGGGTAATGGACTTGCAACTGGGAACATGAGTTGTAGCTTGGATAAGGATAGATGGCCCAAACGATGATGTCACTGAAGAGGAGATGAACCCCACCACCAATCGACCTCCTTGTCTGAAGGTCTTGCAAGACACAGTATGAACTAAAAAGGATAAAAAGTAACAGAACAGTTAAGGGCCTTAGTAAGTTGGCTAACAAATAACAAACATAATGGTAAGTGGGAACATGAAGAACAAATGACAATATCATGGAGGAAGTGGGTGAAACAGTACCATGAGCTGTCACTTATGTAGAAGAGCCATTAGCAAGAAGGTATCCCATTAAGAGTACTATACAGGCCTTAAAAGACATCTTCTATAAAGACTTCCATCTAAGAGAGGTCTTCTCTTATCCTATTCTTGCTTGATGCAAGGAATAGCGGGAAGGAGGAACTCCTTAACTCAATAGCTCAATAGAAAGGCTGCCCCTCCATGCCCTAATGACAAGGGACGACTGACGAAGTTCGGAAATAGAGGAAAATAAATCAGCCTTATTAGTCATATGGGAAGAAGCGCCTGAATCAATGATCCACAGAGTAGTTGTAGTGAGTAGGGCAGAGTTACTAGTGTGGGCTAGGGTGGCTATGGAAGTAATAGTAGATGCCTCGAGTTGTTACAGACGCTTGAGAATCTGATCATAGTCACCTCGAGGAATGGATACAGTGGAAGAAGCTCCAGATGCAGATAGAGTATCGCCAGAAGGTGCTCTCTTAGTAGCACTATCAGTTATAGCAGTATTAACTAACTCATTGGCCCACTCAGGTCGGCCATGATTAGCCCAACAAGTGTCAATAGTGTGGTTTTGCTTACCACAGTAGGTGCAATGACGAGAAGATTTGCCAAACTGCTGTCCACCAGTGCCACGACCACAGCCTGTCCTTTTGGGAAGGAGAAGAATTACATTAGAAGATGTCGAAGTGCGTTGAAGACAAGCGAATGTTTTATTCAGAGAAGTCGCTTTCTCACTAGCAAGAAGTTGACTTTTGACAGGCTGGTAATCGGGATGAAGACTGGCAAGAAACTTGGCAACATAAAACTCAGCTCGTTGAAGTTTCAACTGCTCCAAATCAATAGTAAATGGTTGGTGAATTTGAGGGTCTTCAATAATTCCTTTGTAACTACTGAAATACTCATTCAGGGACTTGTCACCTTGTGTAAATTTGAACAACTTGTCATAAAGCTCATAGGTTTGAGAGATATTTTTCTGCTGAGAGAAAATTTCATTTAGATAACTCCAAACTCCCTTTGCTGAAGTATGAAACATAACATTGGCAGCCATGGTGGATTCTATACTATTCCCCAACCATATCTTGAGTATGGATTTCTCCTCATGCAACCAATCTTCATATGCAGTGAGGGAAATAGGATCTTTAGGATCAACAGTACGAGGATCATCAGTCAAATACTTCATCTTGCCTTTGGCATGAATGTAACCAAGTACAGCTTGAGACCATAACATGTAATTGGAATCACCATCCAACTTGATGTTGGTGATTTGAACATGAATATTATCTTCTGGAACTTTTGGATCAGCCATCATGCAGGTAGGTAGTATGGGAATCAATGGAAGCATCAACAGTCACCAAGAACAGCAACAAAACCAGTATAATAGTTCTAAAATAGAGCAGTAGCAAGAAGTAGTCAACGGTAGAGAAAAGACCTCAAAGTAGGCAAGCCGATACTGGGAAACCCCAATTTTGGGTGAGTTGATGTAGAATCAGATCTGTTGATCTGATTGAGCCAAAATAGGGATCAAAGGACGCTCTTTGTATGAGAAATAAAGTCCCAAAGTGGGGAGATGATCTGCTAGTCAGATCTTACACACCACCAAAAATCGAGGAGGCCAAAAACCTCTCAATAACAGAGTACCGCTAGTAGCTTTGAATAATGTACTTAGCAGTAGAAGAAAACCTTGAATCAGATCAATGCTTTGATTCAAGAATACCTCTCCAGCAGTGTAGATTAGTCCTCAAGGAAGAGATATCAATCAATGGTTGAATCCACAATATATATTGACAATGGCAGTAAAACGGAGGATCCAGCAATAGCAATCTTCACACCAAATTGACTTCAATAGTCCAAAAACTTCATCGGCAAGCAGGTAGATATAGTAGAAAAGGACCCTAGTTTGTATTTATATCACCAAAACTAGGTTTACATATAACCAGTAGGCAGCAGGGGCTGCTGCAGCCAGAATCGAGACTTGTCTGTGTCACTATCAAACCAGAAAAAGAGAGAATGGTGATTACTCGTTAATAAAGCTCTGATACCATGTTACAATATCAGATTTAGAAACCAGTAACCACGAGAGAGAGAGAGAGAGAGAGAGAGAGAAGAACAAAGCAATGGCCAAAGAGACTAGCAATCGGTAGGTGCAGCCTCCCCCCTTCATATCAATATATATAAAACAGATTACAAGCTTTCCTATTAGGAATATGAAAGAAACCAGCAAGATAAGATAGAGTCCTAGACTAACAAGGAAAAGAAAGATGAAAGCACTCAACAATATCACCGCTGGGACTCATAAGTAATCCACAACAGAGGGACTCCTCCTATCATGGTGACATTCAATGACACCCAATCCCATACAGTTTAAAAGATGTAACTGCATTTTTGAGTTTCCTGAAATTGAAATGGTTAAATCAGATTCAAATCATATTAGTGTTAGACAATGAATTGCCATAGTGTTTGCTTGTGAACTCTAGTGTGATTTTTCTTCTTAAAGTCAATTGTTTTCTAATCATATTTGCATAAACATAATGGCATCTGTTATAATTGGAAAGTATATGTGTTTGTGTAGTTTATTTAAGTATACAATGGATACTAGTGGTAGTGATCCTACTACTGCTAGCACTGCTACATATGATCCAAGTAAAGATCTGATGCAGCTCCAAGTAGGAAGAAGAAGAAGAAGAAGCCCTGAACTTAGGGTTTGATTAGGGAGCCATAGATTAGGATTATTATTTTCCATACTTAGTTTATTTTCCTATTTTTAGATTGAACCGGTTTAGAATTGGTTGCACCCAATTGGTTCAATTGGTCTAATTTAAGTGAAGTGTTCCTATTGGTTAATAGGTCCTTAAATCCTATTGGCTAGTATGGAATCTTCTTTTAAATTAATTGTTTTAAGTTAGATTCTTTTAATTTGAGTTAATATGGGTAATTAGGTCTTTTCAGGGTTTTAAGTTATTAGTTTTAGTTTTAATTCCTTCCCTTCCACGATTTTTGAAGGAGAAGACTTTAATTTGTATTAGAACTTGGCATAAAGCCATATTATAAATATATTAAATCGTGGAGGCTCCCCCACATTGAATTTGAATAAAAAAAGACTGTTTTGTTGCTGGCCGATTGCTACTGTTACTGTTCCTGCTCCTTTGTGAGTGTATCCTTGTGGATTTCAAGGTGGATAGGGTGGGTGGACTCCTGCGACTCCTTGCATCGAGAAGATCGGGAGGTTCCTTTAATTTTCAAGCTGCTGCCGGTGGATTCCTGCTGTAAGTTTGAAGTTTAAATTCTATTTTCTATTCATCCTCCCTCCCAATCATTCCCCTTTTTAATTTTATTTGATCCCATCAAAACCCTAAGTCTCCATTAATTCCCATCGACTTCCATAAACCCTAGTGTTCTAAACTCTGTCCAGCCATATCCTATAAGCCAAATCCCCTCAAACTTCAGACACAACATCACTACATTAACCCCTCCACTCGACCTAGGCTGCCTCATCTTCAATAGCTAAACCCTAATTCCCCTTCATCTCCACTAAAACCCTAAATAGTCAAAAACCTGTTCAGACCTAATTAGCCATCCAATTCAGCCCAAATTACTATCGAGTCTCCCCCTTACTGTTTAGAGCACTCAATCCCAAGCCCAGCCCCTAAACACCACTTTAAACCCTAAATTCCATTCTTTTCCTAAAAACCCAAGACCCAAACCCTAACCCTAGAATTTTAGGATTTTAATTTTCTATTTAAACCTATTTAAAACCTATATCATTAGCTTCCTTTTGACCTGCACATCATTTCTAAATAAAACCCTAGCTCAAACTCCTAGTCCTAACCCTAATTCTGCCTTAATTTACCTATTCTGCCCATTCGAACCAGCAGCCCCATTGAGATCTTGTTGCTTGGCCTCTAATAGGATCCTTCTCCTATTTAGAGCTACATTAAGATCCTAGTAGGAAGGCCAAATCAAAAGATCCTGGTTGGCCATATGGATATTGGCAAGATTTTGCAAATAAGAACTCAGGTCAATTAACACTTAGTGAGAAAGATGTCAAAGGAGGAATTAAAAGACTTAAGCAACACTTGGTTGGTGGCTTTGGAGATGTAGCCTAGTGCACAAAAACAATTGCAGAAATTAGTAGGCTATAGTACATAATCAGAAGAGGAAGCCAAAGTTTTTAGGTGATGATTATAATGTTGATCTTCATCACCACCAAGGAGAGTTACCAGTAGATCTTGAAAGTAGAGGGCAGGTGCAATCTGATGCCTGTAGGCCCCCAACTAGAGAGTTCCAAGCTTTTGCAAGATGTAACCTTGTCCCAAGCTCTAGGACAACTGCTAAAAGGAATAAAGCTACCAATAGAATCAGTAAGGGATCTCATGGATGCTTTTGCTAGGCGAACTCCTGAAGAAGTGGTTTCTGCGAGGCGGTCTAAAGGTCCTACTCAGACAACAATAGAAAACCGCTTAAAATCAGATGTCGAAAGAAAGAAAACATGTTCCTACATTGCAAAATGGTTTTATGAAGCTGACATCCCATTCAATGTAGTAAAGTTAAGGAGCTTTGAGGAGATGGTTGCATAGTTCGAGAACTCGCGAGATCACGCCGAATTTCTCGATTTTTCGAAATCCCGAGACGAGATGGGGGTCGAGTCATAAAAGTACAATATCTCTCCGAGATCGGATCTCGGATCTCGGTTTGACATAGGAAAATGCCCATCTAGGTCCTTTATATGAGTGCCAGATCTCGAGATCTTGCTGGAAAACCTTGGTATACAGACACCTATCTATGCCAGGAACCAAGACAGATAAGACAGACACTTATTTATGCCTAATATCATTTAAGTATATTTCATTTACTTAAGTTATTATTCATAAATAAGCAAATATCCCCCTATTTGAATCCAATAAAAATAGCTAAAAATCAAATTCCAAAAGGAAAAAAAGTCAACCCCCCAGTTCAATAACAAAAACTGGATTTTCGACGGTAGGTGCAATTTTCAACTTTCTAATGCTGGGGTTTTTCTCAAATCTAAAAGTTCCATAAATCTTATTATGGTAAAACATTGCTAAAAACCAAAAGTGCGGTAAAATATTCATTTGTTTTGATGTCCAAAAAACCATTTTCATTCAGAGCGATTTTGACAGTATTCACGCACACCGAATTAAGTTTGACCGGTACATAACTCCTTCAATATAAATCAGATTTAAGCAATCTTGAACTTGTTGGAAAGCTACAGTCAAACTTAATTCGATGTGCGCGAATGCTGTCAAAATCGCTCTGAATGAAAATAGTTTTTTGGACATCAAAACAAATGAATATTTTACCGCACTTTTGGTTTTTAGCAATGTTTTACCATAATAAGATTTATGGAATTTTTAGATTTGAGAAAAACCCCAGCATTAGAAAGTTAAAAATTGCACCTACCGTCGAAAATCCAGTTTTTGTTCTTGAACTGGGGGGTTGATTTTTTTTCCTTTTGGAATTTGATTTTTAACTATTTTTATTGGATTCAAATAAGGGGGTATTTGCTTATTTATGAATAATATCTTAAGTAACAAAAGCATTTACTTAAATGATATTAGGCATAAATAAGTGTGTTTGTCCTGTGTCTATCCTGGTTTCTAACATAAGTGTCTGTCCTGCTTTCCCACTTAGTGAAACTCCTATTTGGACTTTGTTTTTGCAAAATCTGATAGTGTCATTGTGTTTAAATGGCCTAAAATAGGCTGAATACCAAGTTTCAGACCCAAACTAGGTCTAAAACCCACCGAGATGAGGCTTCGAGTCGAGAAAAAAAAAAGTGCACCAACTCGGTGAGATCTCGCTGAGATCTCGACTCGACTCGATTTTTCAAGGGTCCGAGTTGGCATCGAGACCCAAGTTTTTGAACCTTGGATGGTTGAAGCCATTGGGCAGTTTGGGCCAAGACTTAAGCCCCCTTCTTTTCATTGAGTTGAGAGTGTATTTTTTAAAGGAAAAAAAAATATAGAATTAAGGAATCAATAAGAAATATGAAGAATATTGAAAAAAATATTGGTGCACTCTCATGTCTGATGGGTGGACTAACAAAAGAGGAAGACACATGATTAATTTCCTCATCAATTGTCCATTGAGGACTTATTTTGTAGGCTCTATAGACGCATCTAGTCAGGTTTAAGATGTAAATATGTTATTTCAGTTGCTTGCATAGTTGTCAAGGCGTCGCCTAGGTGCCTTGGTCGACTTGGGCACCTTGAATGCCTTGGTCGCCTAGTTGGTTTCGTCTTGCTTTTGGACCCTCTCCAACGCCTTGGGTCGTCTAACCGCCGTGACAACTATGATTGCTTGTAGAAAAATTGAAGAAATTGGCAAGGACAATGTTGTACAAGTAGTTACAGACAATGCAACTATTTATGATGCAACTGATGAATAGTTGATGCAAAAGAGGAGTAAGCTGTATTACCGGATAGGATGTTGCACTGCCAAAGAGAAGATCAGAAGATGCTGCCATTGCTCTGACTCAGATGAAGAAACGTCAGAGAAAGGAATCTGATGATGCAGCTCCAAGAAGGAAGAAGAAGAAGAAGAGGCCCTAAACTTAGGGTTTGAATAGGGAGACATAGATTAGGATTTATTATTTTTCATACTTAGCTTATTTTCTTGTTTTTAGATTGAACCGGTTTAGAATTGGTTGCATCCAATTGGTTCAATGGGCCTAATTTAAGTGAAGTGTTCCTATTGGTTAATAGGTTCTTATATCCTATTGGCTAATATGGAATCTACTTTAAATTAGTTGTTTTTAAGTTAGATTCTTTTATTTTAAGTTAGTAGGGGTAGTTAGGACATTTACTGTTTTAATTTAATTAAGTTAGATTAGAACTCTCCCTACCACAATTTTAGAAGGAAGAGACATTAAGTTGTACTAGGATTTGGCTTAGGCCTTTATTATAAATAAAGTAGATCGTGGAGGGCTCCCCCACAGATTATTTGAATTTAAAAAACAGATTTCGTGGCTGCCATTGTTGTTGTTCCTTGCTCCCCTGTGTGAGTGTGCATCCTTGTGGACTTCAAGGTGGAAGGGTGGGTGGATTCCTACGACTCTTTATGCCGTGACGGCTGGGAGGATCTCTCTTCGAAGGTGGTTTCGTCCTTCAAACATTCAAGCTACTGCCGGTGGATTCCAGTGTGAGTTTGAATCTTAATTTCCTGTTTTTATCTTTCCATTCATTCCCCATTCGATCCTTTAATTTTCTGCTCTAATTGCATAAACCCTAGAAGGATCTTAGTTCTGTCCAGATCTATTTACCCATCAGAAATCATCCAAACTTTGACCACAGCCTCCCCTCACAGTACGCTAAACTCAATCCTAAGCCCAGCCCTATCCATCCATCTAAATCCTAACTTTAGTGATTTCCCTAATTTCTAAAAACCCGAAACCCTAACCCTAATTCTGCAGGAATTTTAAACTGAACCAAATCCTTTTTTTTTATATCATAATAGTCCCCTAAACCTGCATATTAAAACCATATAAGACCCATCCCCAAATTCCAATCCTAAACCCTAGAATTAACCTAAAACCTAGGCTGTCCATGTGAACCAGCATCACACCTTCACAGCCACAAGAAGGGTTTTCTTAGATCACTTCTCACGTCTCAGTTGCATTGTTGCACAAAGACTTCTTTCCTCTTCTTTTATGATTTATCCTGTTAAAAAAAAAAACTACAATTTGATGATCCAATCCTTCTCATAGCTTTGGAAAGTTAGTAACAACATTAGTAGTTATTTTTAAAAAAAAAAAAAAAACTAATAACGCAGGAACAACATATGGCGCCTGATTAGTATACTAGGTGTACTAGGCACCCAAGGCAACGCTTTAAAGACCAAGGAGGGCAACTTTCTAAGAGCAATTGGTACCAAAAACAGCCTGGACACCTAGGCGACGCCTTGACAACAATGGTTGACTATAGTTTGTATTTCCTGGTAGCATGTTAAGAGGATGATTCTACACTTCTAATAATCTTTTTGAATACCAATTGAGAAAAGAAACGAATAGAGCAAATAGAAGGCAGAAAAATCTGAGTATAAGGTTGAAATGCACAAGTCATTTCATGACAATACAAAACTGAAACCATAAAAGGTGAAGAAACAAAAAAACTGGTGATGTCTGAAATTTATTTAGCATGTAAATATATACAACAGTCCATAGGCAGTCATAGTAATCTCAAATCTTAATCTCCAAACAATTCAGCAAATGTAAAAAGATGTACCAATGATTGCAAATTGACACTCAATCTCCAATATGCTTGCATAAGAAATGAATATCCGAGTCACAAGCATGTCATAGGAATAGGAGTGTGGCAGGGTTAGCAAACTTCTGAATTTACCATCAATCCCTTATCAAATGACCAATATGAACTTTATCTTGATGACAGAAATAGAATTAGAAGCATTAGTTCTTCTTATTTTATCCGAAAGACTGAAACTACTTCTAAATCCAGATATCAGGTGAGTGCACCTAAAACAATATTTTTAATTTCCCTGCTGGTGAGGGAAAACCAGGAAAGAGAATTCTGCCTCTCTAGTCTCCTTTTTCCCTACTAGTTGCACCTTCACAATTTCCAATTGAACCAAATTCTTAAATTCCAATTAACTAATAAATGGAATACTGAAAACATTACTTTCTTTGCCACATACTACTAAGTTGATGTACTGTTTAATGATGAGCAAATATTGGCTGCCAAACAAAGATCTAGCACACTGAAAAGGTAGATAGAAATATTTCACGATTCACCACTTTAGATCTGAATACTAAATGGTTGAAAGCAGGGTCTCCAAAATCTAGAGTTTTTGCCCAAAAGGAAGAAAAAAAGGGAGTGGGGAACCAAAGGTAAATTTTTCAATGAAAAACCTTATGTTCTTACTAAAAATGATATATAGAAGATGAACTGCAGAAGGAGAAGGACATGGAAATTCATTCTGCCATATTTGCACAATAGTCTCCTCCATTGCTGCAAAGCCCACAACTATGCAAATGCCAAAGCCACCGATGAGAGGTGATAATCAAGCTCTTAGGGAGAAACCAGACCTACGGGTATGGAATCTATTACTATCTCCACCTTAGTTCGTCGAAAGAGCTTATTCAAAGAATCTTGATCATGGATTGGACACAAAAAGCTTATGAAGAACTTCTTTTAAAATATAATTATTAATATATAATAAAAAGGTTGTACCCAGTGCACGAGGATCTTGCCATTGTAGGGTCTGGGGAGGGTCATAATATATGCAGCCTACCCACGCTTCGCAGAGAGACTGTTTCCCGACTCAAACCCACAATATAGCAACCTTACCGTTGTATTGAGGTCTGCCTTACAATTATTAATAAATAACAGTATTTTAATTTTTTTTTGCAAACTATTTGCAAAACATCTCAACGAGTTCGGAATTTCCGTCTGATGACAATAAGATATCTTTCTCAAGATATTCACCATATTTGGAAAAGTGGATTCCTTATTGAGAATCTCTTCCATTCACAAACAAATAATAATGAATCCAGCGCACCGATATACTGCCAGGGAGGCATCAACCATTGTACCAAAACACACAATCTTTGACAACAATAGGAATGACCACTAGGGACCAAAACACACTACTATAGAGAATCTTGTTTCTCAAACATCTGACACTACTCCATACAAGATCCTCAAGTATCATGTTCGATACACACACAATATGTATACTTACATTTGGATTTTGGAATCGCATTCAAAATATACACAATATGTACCCCCTTTTTTTTATTCTAAAAGATACACAATGTGAGAACCATACAAACAAAATGCCCAGTTTTGTCCCTAGTTATGAACAATTTAATATCTAATCTTAAGGCAATCAATCACCCAAATCAAATCAATGCATATTAACATTTATTTAAGCTATTTGAATTGGGTTTGTTGGACACATAAATCCAACAGAAATTACATAATAAAACAAACAAAAATAACTTTCATAAGAGTAAAGAAGAAGATCAACTGGAGAATTAGGGGGAGAAGTGAGAAGAACAAGCACTAGAACCTCAGTATCTTGGCCGAAGAAGCAAAGATGAGCGCTCTGTTCGGACAGGGAGAAGGAGTCGACGGGTTCCTCATCCTAGTTGTTGAAGTTGTTCTTGCACGGCTGCTGTAGCTGGAGTGGGATTTTTATCATCTCAAGTGTACGAACCACAAGTGCAGTACCGGTGCATATCTGGGAAACGACACGTGGACAATTCTATCAGTTCAATTTGCATCAAAATAATTTTTACCCCCAAACCCTAATATGATCCATCCCGATCTCTCATGCCTCTCTCTCTCTCAGCAGCGCTTCACCCTCTCCTCTCCTCTCCCCAGCGAACTCCTATGCTTTCTCACGCCTTTTTCTCTTGCTGCAATCCTTCACGTCTTTCTCTGTCAAACCTCCTCCTTCACTCAGTGGAGGTCTGAGAGAGGAAGGCGTGAGGGATTGCAGTGAAAGAAGATGGCGTAAGAAAGGAGAGGAGTTTGCCGTTGAGAGAAAGGAGAGGAGAAGGTGAGGCGCTTTGAGAAAGGTGATTGAGAGAGAGGCATAACAGAACGGATTGGATTATATTAGGGATTGGGGTCAAAATTGTTTTGATTCAAATTGAACCGTTAGATTCAACTTGTTCACATGTTGTCTTCCCAAGTATGCACTAGTAGTGCACTTGTGGATCATGCACTTGAGACGATAAAACCCACCTAGAGTGAGACAGGAAGGGAAACGAAGAAGCCTGAGGAGTAAAAAAAGCCAGAGTGAGAGATGAAGGGAAACGGAGAAGCTTGAGAAGTACAAAAAGCCTGGAGTGAGAGACGAAGGGAAATGGAGAAGCTTAAGGGGTTAAAAAAGCCTGGCGTGAGAGACAGCAGGGAAATGGAGAAGCTTGAGAAGCGAAAAAGAGCAGCCACGAGACTCAGAGAGTTTCCGCAGATTTGGGGATTTGAGAGGGACTTCCCTTCGTTTTAAAGTGAACGAGAATTCTTCACAGAACTGCCAACAAAGTTCTAGCTTCCACACCGAGCAACCCTCAAAAAAGTGTGGGCTACTAGGCTAATAGGGCCAATGGGCTTCCTTTGAGTGGCATACTCCTCTACATGACAAATCCTCTGTATGACAAAGAGGAGATTCATAAAATAAAGAGTAAATTACATGCACCCTCAGGAGTTTGAAACAATATCAAATCACCCAAAATAGTTTCATTTTTAACATGCATCTACCTGAAATTTGGATGATTTACAAATAAACCTCTATCATCAAGTATAAAACGTTAATTGTAGTTAAATTTTTTTTAAATCCTATTTTACCCTTCAGTAATTAACATTAACCATTTTACCCTTATGAGAGATAACCATAGCCTAAACCCATCTCTCTCAAAACCAAATTTCCATTGTCATCTTCCTCCACCTATTTCTTTCTTCTCCGGCAATCTGAGCACAGTCACCGCTGCAACTCATATTTTTCTATTATCATTTAGTTTATCTGGGTTTTGAAGAATAAAGAAGCTGAGCACAGTCATGGCCGATGTCACCAATGTTCGCATAATTTCCTTCCCATCTCCTTCTTCTCCGCCCGGGTTTCCTCTTCTTCTTCCTAATCTTCTTCTATTTTTTCTGCTCCACTTTTCTTTGCACCACAGTCGACAATGGATTTCAGAGAGCTTGAAAAAAAATGATGGCGGCCAATGGATTCTGATTCTGTGTTGGGTTTGGAAAAATGGGAATAAAAGAAAAGAAATAGGGATCCAATGGTTATTGGGAGGGAAAATGGAAAAGGAAATCAAAGACATGATGGGATCAGAAATGATAAATTAGTGGAGGATGGGTGTGGTCATGGCTGGATTTCAGATTGGGGTTTTGTTTAGACAAGGATGTGGGTTAGATTAGAAGTGAAAAGAAATGGAGAGGAGAATCGGTGATGGTGGGATGAGGGTTTTTAGAATGAAAATGATAAAAAAATAAAAAAGAATAGGGATGAAAGGAGAAAAAGGGGTTAGTGGAGATGATGGCGGTTTTAGCAGAGATGGGTTTTGAGAGAGGGTCGGTGATGGGGTTTCGGAAATGGAAGATGTATTTGCTTTTGGGATTAGATGGAGAAAATGGGCGGACATTGGTGACATCGGCCATGACTGTGCAAAGGGGTGAGTACCCGGCGGTGGAGAGACTAACCTTCGCCGGAGGGTGGCTGGGCCAGGGGATGGC
This sequence comes from Telopea speciosissima, assembly GCF_018873765.1. Taxonomy (NCBI): domain Eukaryota; kingdom Viridiplantae; phylum Streptophyta; class Magnoliopsida; order Proteales; family Proteaceae; genus Telopea; species Telopea speciosissima. The sequence continues at coordinate 13,567,371 of NC_057917.1, forward strand.
CGCCGGCGATGGTTTGGTTTTCTGCAACCTTCGCCGGAGGTGGTGTGTAGCAAAACCCTAAATCGATTTAGGGATTTTTGGTTTGGAGGAGAAGATGTAAAAAGGTAAAATGATAATTGAATTAAGTCACTGATGGAAAAAGGGTAAAACGGTCTTTTTACTTACAAAACTAACAGTTTACTAACACCGTGAGCCATTAGTAAGGGTGTCAATTGGGACGGTTCCCGGTATTTGGGATGGAATGGTACCGGTATAGGTACCAAAACTGCCAATCCCAGTACCGTCCCATTTAGTTAATGGGACCAAACCTAGATCCCAGTCCCGATTACTAGCAGGATGGGACGGTACCGGCTCTTAAACGGTTCTAGGCACTGTAGAAAAAAGGTAGAAGTTTAATTGTTTCTAACAAGGCGGGTTTATTAGTATTGTGGAATTTTTTCACTATCATGAAATCTAAGTTGTCTACTGCATTTTATAAAGCAGCTTAAATTATGAAATCATAGTTTTACTTCTTCAAACTCCCTAAGATCACATGTAATAAGCTTCTCATTTTTTTAAATCTATAGAAGTCCTACAAAATGGAAGAATCCCGTTGTGTTTCCTCTTTGATTTTCTCAAACAAAACTTTATTTATCACACATGTCACATGGTAGTATGGTACGAAGTATGAAGTTCAAAAAGGAAGAACCTGGTAGATGTAGTTGGTCGAGGGAGGAGGGAGGAGGGAGGAGGGAGTAGCACTGTAGCAGGTTCTGTGAGGAGAGACTTCAAGCTACGGCTGTTGACCTACTGTTCCTCTTCGTATTCAAAAGACAATTAGTGAAACCCTAATGAATCGTAATCCTTATACCCTTTCTTTTCTTTTCTCTTTTTTAAAAAGATCTTATATACTCTTTCTTTTTAAACGGTACTAGTAGTTTCGGTACCATCCGGTACCTAATTGGTATTTCGGTACTGGTACCATTGGGAATCCCGTCCCAGAACCGTCCCGTCCCGTCCCATTTATTATTTGGTACCAAAATCAGATACCAGTACCGTCTACTAATGGAACGGTCCGGTACCAGGTTTTAGCGGGACGGTATTGGGACGGTTCCCGGTTCTGGTTCCAAATTGACACCCTTAGCCATTAGGGGGTTTTTTGAAATAGTAAAACTAGGGGGGTGGTTTGATATTGTTTCAAACTCCTGAGGGGTGCATGTAATTTACTCTAAAACAAACTATTTCACTGGTCGAACCAGTTGGCCCAGGAGACAACCATGTGGATTTTTTTTTTAGTTTTATTGAGTCTTCCACGTGTTTTGTTGTCACTTTTGAGTCTATCTGGTATCCAAGACTCAAAGCGTGTGCAAGTTGGACTCTTCTCCACCCATTGGGGCCCATCCGCAAGAAGTTTCATTGATCTTCGGGGGCCTCGTTCTTCAGTGATTCATATGGGTTGCATTGAATTACATGGGCCTGGGGCTTACCCAGTCTACCCAATAAAATTAGGGTGGCCTGAGGGTTTCTTATTCACACAAAAAAAAAGAAAAAAAAAAAATTCAAAGTGCACGACAGCAAAAAACCCATGTGTCATCCACGTCTACATCTCCTTCTGCTATGGTTGCCATGTCATCCTCTAGCTTGTTGCTGCGTTGGGTAGGTCTAACAGACACGTAGGAATCGTTTTTGGTAATTATAAGTGATGCTTTTAAAGATATTAGCTTTAGTGTTTGGAAAGCGTCTTCAAATGGCATGTTGGTAATTTTAACTTGAAAATAACATAGCATGGTATATTTAGTAAAAAAAAATTTGTAAAAACACGTATTTTTATATGAGTTCGGTTTCTTTGCACGTACCAACAGATGAACGTATATGTGAGAGTCAACCTCCTATCCTATTTTTGCCATTTACAAAGGGAAGAGGGGTTTTTATGAAAACAAAATTAAAATGTGATTGGCTCTAAGATGTACATTCACCTGTTGGTATGTGCAGATGATCCGTTCTCTTTTTATAAGGTATTTTAGTATGATTATGTAATAGAATGATTTTTATTACTATCAAATTTATTAAATTTGTTTCATAAAAAAAAATTAGGCATAGTTTTCCTAATCGTCAGACCAATGATGGGCATCATGGTCTGAAGTCATCCATATTGGAAAACGAGAGAACATGTCCCCAAAAAATTAATTACTTTTATTTATTCTTTTCAATTCCAATTTCTAGGGTTTATGTTAATTCCAATCAATTCTATTCGAATCGAAATCAATGGAGTCTGATCCTATGTGCGAATATCGGTTTTTAGGCTTTACCAACCATGCAAAGAAGATGGTGGTATTATAGAATTCTTGATTTTGGGATTGAGCTAAAAGCTGTGAACTCACCCATTTCATTTAAAAGTTTTAACAAATAAAAAGAAACTGAATAAGTGTTTTTTTTTTTTTGGGTAAAATCAAAACTGAACAAATTATAAAGTGTAAAAGTTTAAAGCACATATATTTGTCATTCCACGGTCCCAAAAGTTGGTTAACCTTTTGGGATTGCCCTGTGGTTTGTATGATAATCAAAAAAAAAAAAAAAAAAAAGATTAAAAGCACAAGTTTCCTAATCAACCAACCAAGTAAAAGTGTTGTTGGTTTGGACACATAAGTCGGTCACATGAAAAGTTCAAATGAAAAATCCAATCATTGGATACCTGAAAGGTGATATGGATAAATCACATGTCAAATTTTGATCAAATGCGATCATTGACCCCATGTATTAGCATATATTCATATATATACACACTTACTAGTATTCTGATCAGTAATGAATCTCTTTTGATTTTCAATCTACTTGGACTTGTAGACCTCGTTAAAACTTAACATGTGAATAAACACATAACCAAGATAATAGATTATGAAGCTAGACTGTCAAACAAAAAACACTTCACCCATCAAGCCCTCTCTCCACCCCCAACACCCCCCCCCCCACACACACACAAAAGTGGTACTGACTCGGTTGATACAACTGGCTTTTGAGCATGCTGGGTTGTGTTTTCTATTTCCACCAAGCAATGGGAACAGGTTTATTCTTGTAAATCAAAGGCAATTTTGCTGATAGAGACAGCCATGAGTCTTCATTCTTGACTCTTGACACACCATATAGAGACAGCCCAGCACAAAACTCTGATGAAAATAGGGCCCTAACACAGATGATTCCTTCTTGGAGCCCAAAATATAAGGATAGGGTTCTTTGAGCAAGCGGTATAGGGTAGTGCACCCATGAGGGGTGACAAAACGATTTCATAAATAGAGGGTAGAGAGAGAGTGTGTGTGTGTGTGTGTTGGCCTTTTCCCTTGAATGTAACCCAAAGTGGCCTTTTCCCGGCCTTGAATGTAACTCAAGTTGAGGATAGCTTCACAGGGTGTCTATGTGTGTCTAAGGATGTACATATACATATGCCCTAAGCTCCATTGAGCTAAAAAATAAAGAATGGTAAACAATAGATGCACCTTCTATATTTGATTCAATAAATTAAACTTTAATTTAGACTGTCCAACTAAGTCAAAGTTTCATTTTACTCCAAGCATAAAATTTAATCATAGAATACTTTTCATTAGCTAGAGCACACCCTTAAACATTTAAATTCAAGGATTGAACATGTTCTCATGGGGTTAGACTTAGTGGATATATTACCTATGTCATTATCTATCTATGGTCCAAATTTCAGACCAATCATGACACCCCTATGTATCATTATAGAAGGTTATAAAATTTTTGAAAATCCTAGGAAGTGAATTTATAAAAATGAATTCAATATGAAACATTGAAAAAACTAGAGGGAAAGCCTCCACAGGCAATTTGTTTGAAATAAACTGCTGAATCTATCCAACGGTCAACTTATCAAATTATAATCTCGATCATATGGCTGAGAATTGATAGGAGAAGGCTCCTTGTCCAAGTGTGACGAAACATTTTCCACAACATTTTATTTTGATAAATACCAACACATACCATGCCAATGCATGCATTGCATCATAAGTATGAAAAAAAAAGGTGCTATTCAATCACTTCCTCATACATAAAATGACACATACATTAACTATATATTGGGCTTTTCTGCTTTTAGAATGGCGAGCCATTTTTTTTTACTTTTTTTTTTAAGATGAATGAAAATATATTAACGAAGCATAGAGAAACTCCCTTCCCTCCAAAAAAAATGAAGGAGAAGAACAACGAAGAATGCAAGGAGAAAGCTCCACAACAAAACAACAGACTAACCTACAGCCTAATCAAGTTGAAAGGAAACCACGCAAAGAGGAACAAACAATAAAATCATACCCAAACAATCAATCAACTGTATATAAAGTTGACCTTCTTCCCATTAGGATTATAGGGAGGAATGGGAGGAATCACCTAGCTCCCGCTTTGATTCTTAGAAGCTAAGGAAAGACTCTCTCGGTCCAGAAAGGTACCATTAGATCCAAAAATTCATCTACCATTGACGTCAAAAGCACTATCATCCGCATTAGGAGGAGTGGCTAGCACGTCCCCGTTCGGATTATCAATTGGAACATTCTGAATCAACTCAGATTGGGGATCCAGATGAGTCAGCAAAGCTGACAACGGATCGCCCAACACGGCCATCTCAGCATCCATTGATTCGAATTCATCCAACACAACGTGGTGGACATTAAGATCAATATAGATGGTGCCTCCCTCTACCATGAACTCGTCTTTAGCCACCGGCCAATTCATTCCCATAGAATACGAATTAGAGATACATTCATCCTTGGGGACCACAAGGGATGAAGAGGTAGTGTTGCCTACTACCACGTCTCCACTAGAAGCAAACAAATTACCACCAGGTCCCTCCTCAATGGTTACTTGTTTTTTTTTTTATCCTTTATTACCCTTTCTTTTCTTTCCCTTAGTAGAAGTCTGACCATTGAAAGCCACAATACCACCTACGTTTAAATCTGGATGAGTGTTAGGAACATCTCCACCTCCATTATACATGCGGTGCTCACCTTGGCAAGGCACTTCCCTTTCCGAAGTTCCACTTTCTAACTCAATTGTGGACCTGACCACCTCAGCATCAGGGTTGGACAATTTCAAATTTCTCAAACTTCTGCTCCTCCTACACACTTGGCCGGCCACCTTGATCAGACTATGCCCCATGACACTCTCTCCCTTCCATGTGATTTTGACCTTGTTGGTCATTATCTAGAGACACCAAACTCGAACAATTACACGAGATTGGAAATGCCACAGTCTCACATTCCAATTCAAAAGACCATTCTTTGCATTCCCAACATATTCACCCATTGCTGCATCTTTACCTACTATAGTTGCCTCTCCTGGCGAGTCATTTTCTTGATATGCTATATCGCAAAATATAACTTATAATTGGGAGAATGTTCTCCATGCCGAAGCGCAGCCTGCACCCAGGCACATGGGCAGCCTGTGCAGGAAGCAAGGTGATCATTGCGCCCACCCCTATATGCCTGGGCACAGGCTGCGCTGCGGCATAGAGAACAGCGCCCCTTTATAATTATATCAGTTGGTGATCATGAGTGAAATTTATCTATAATATGGAATATCAAAATATCATATGGGATGCATCCCATCATATTAGTCATGAAGTTTTCTTAGGATGGACACTTAAATCATTTCTCATTATAGTTAATAAATGCAATCTAAAAAATGAACGGTCTAAATGACACCTTTATAAGCATATTTAGAACTTGTAATCTTCTTTTGATTGCTCATTGTCTTATTCTTAAAAGATTTTTTAAGCTAAGAGCGAGTAAAAATGAATTTTCAAAATAATTTGAAAGTGATTAATCAATATGTCATTATCAAAAGTTTTCATTGTCTATGCACATTTTTCATGTACACGTGTGAAATGATAGGATATATCATCATTGAGAAAAAAAAAGTGTTAATATACTAAAAGGGCAAAGGAGTAATGTTACAAATTATTTGGCGCCCCTTAAAAAAAAATGACTGGAATAATTAGCGTTCTCCCTTGATGAAATGATGATGAGTGTATTTTGACCGTTAGGATTAGACAAGAAATTCAAAACACCACACAAGTGTCACTGTTTTTATTTCTTGTTACCCATGTGTTGCTTTCAGTAGCCCCAAACGGGGAAACTATTTTGACAAAAGTCAACACCTCATAATTAAGAGCTCATGAGTTCAAATCTCCTTGGAACCTACATATCGAAGACAAAAAAAGGTGTTGTTTGTTGGGATGATGAAATTTCATGCTCATTAACCATTAGAGCACGACTCTAGCTTACTAATGCTAAATAAATGACAAACAATTAAGAAAACTGAAAAGTTTGATCGATGTAGCATATCTACTGGTATTGGTAGACTATACATCCACTTGATAATCGATTCATATTCATATATATATATATATATATATATATATATATATATATATATATATATATATGAGAAAAGTTTTCTATGGAGAAGGGTATCGCCCATGCTCAGACACAACACAATGGGAGGAAATGATCGTCTCACCCCCTATGAAAGACAGAAATTCCACCCCCATGATGCTTCTGTATATGCTCTCATTGTCCTCCACATGCATGCAAGGACCACACTCCCCCTATATATACATATAGAAAGTAGAGCTATTACATTTCATTGTTATGGTTAGATCTTACTCTCTTTTTCTTCCTTGGGTAGCTAGAAACCTGGCCCCAGGGCCAAGTAAGGCCCCACAACCCATGTGGACCAGGAAAACCCAAGGCCCATGTGCAAGTGGCCCCGGGGTAGGAGAAGAGTCTGAATCTCTACTTGTTGAGGTGGGTCCCTTGCTGACTTAGCTACTACCCCTTGTGGTTAATTGATCTTTACTAACTTTGGTTTAAAAGGAGAATGTCATATTAATCTCAACTCAAGGTGAATAAAAAAGGTTAGGTTAAGGAAGATGGTTCCTTGACTTGACTAAAAGAGATCCTTTGTTTTAAGGATGACTTCCTGTTCTTTTACTGTGTTTGCCCTCCAATATAGAAGAAGAATACAAAATAGTCCATCTGTTGTTAGCTTTAGCTTACATGATAAACACAAGGCTTAATTAAACACCAAGAATAATCTATTTCTAATCCATCTAGAGATAATTATATTGGGATTGTTAAGTCTTAATTGGTGAGTCTGGTTGTGTTTACAATGATTCTTAAATATTTGTGTATGTATGAGAAACATATATTCTATGATTACAGTAGGTAGCCCATCAATTTAAACCTTAATTATTTTTTGATATAATAAGAGACACTTGGGCTCTAACTACTCAACTAATTGTTTCCTCACAAATTAGAAGCATATATCTCCATGGGCATCTATGTTCTTTAAAGCCTTAAATCTTGTCTTCCAATACAAGATCAAAGACAGCAATGACACCCAAAAAAGCATAATCTAAAAAATATATAACACAAATATAATAAGATTAGAGAGTATATATTAACAAAATGAGTTTAACTATTAGGCCCTAATCTCCACATCATCAATGTGCCTTTCTATTGTTATCCCAAGATTATAAAAACTTTAAATTAATTAAGTTTCATTAAGGGCAGGTCTGATTCTATATATTGTTGTTTCTTAGCCTTAAAAAAAATAAATCTATATATTGTTGAGGATTCATATGAAAGGCCATACATTTTGTGATCTTGATGAATAATTCTCTCACTGCAAGTTGTTAACGTATAGAAAAGATCCCAATAGAAAGAGTAAAACTCAACTCAACTCGACTCAACTTTAAGTTGTAGTTTTCCCAACTAAATGGGATCATTACATGGATCTTCCTTTCACTGCCGAGCTCTTTAAAAATTATAATAGTTGTCAGCCCAAAACATCAAAGATATCGTAGTCATCATTTTTCTTTCACATTATATTATCAACACAAGCGATAAATAAATGAGAAAAGATTCTTATGCTGACAAGTGTGGGGACCTTCTCACATGACCTCTCACATCCTAACTATGTGGATCCACACTGACATTCTCTCTCCTCCCTGATCATGGGAGTTCCCTTATTGACGAAACAGTTTCATGTGTTGTGACTGGTGTGTAGCATCGGAGATACCTCTCACATTGGCAGCATGGTAAACCCCCAAAATAAATATCATTGTTCCCCCACCCCTGGGGACCGGCCTCCTCCCATGATCTCTCACATCCTGACCATGTGGAACCCATATTGACATTCTCTCTCCCCCCTAATCATGGGAGTTCCCTTATTGACGAAATAGTTTCATGCGTTGTGACTGATGTGTAGTGTAGGAGATACCTCCCACACTGGCGGCATGGTAAACCCCCAAAATAAATAAATAAATATCATTGCTCCCCACCCCACTCCCCTCCCCCCCCCCCAAAAAAAATGACTACCTTCAAAATATAAGATACAAAGTGATCCTAATCATATTCGGCTTTCCTCCAGCTGTGGCGGGAGCTGGAGGATCTAGTCAAGCAAAAACAGGTGTGTTTGGGTCATTTTACAACGCTCCCCCTATGAAATAACCGAAATCCCCCTGTTTTTGCTGGGCTGGATCCTCCAACTCCCGCCACGGCTGGAGGAGAGCCAGGTCTGTCCTAGTCTCCATTTCCTTCTTTTTCAAGTAATTATGTGTCTCAACATTATAATAAGTATAAAACAAGTCTCATAAAGGGCAAGATTGAATCTATTGTTGAAGATTCATTATGAGAGGTGAAAGCGATATGTGTTTAGAAATAATAATGCTAATTAACCCTACAAGCACGTTATTGCTTAGACACCTTTGCAGTGTCAACTTGGGTTTATATATAGCAATTAAATGGAGTTAATTACATGGATCCTCCTTTCACCATTAAGTTCTGTTGAAAACCAAATTAAATTTCAATCCATTGCATCCAACAGAAAGAGTGATATTAATTCTTGAATTATGTTACTCATCATCAGTAAGACCAATTTATATGTTTAAGATATAAACCATGACTTGCATAATTCTAATTTATTCACCAAAATATTGGTTATGTTCATGGAAATGAGATTGAAATCTAAGATTTATCCTAGAAAGCTTTTTTTAATTAGAAATTTATATGAAATTAGTTTCTTATACTCTTCTATTCATGTATCAATTTTAAAAAATAGTTGATGTAGATCCCATTCTCCTCTAACAAGTATGAAATGTTTCTATACCTCAAAAAAAAAATTTTGAAATTCTAATTTAAAAATCACTTCACCGCGTGGCAAAAGTAGAATACTCTTTTTATTTATTTATTTATGTTTGATGTTTAAAATCAATATTTAAACTATTTAAAAACATAAGGTTTTTTTATTTTTTCCTTTGCTTTGTTTGTTTCGGCATAAAAATTTACCTGAAAAATTTTATCACTTCAAAAATTTGACTTATAAAATTTTACATGTGTAAAAGTTTTCTGATGCTTGTTTTCTGGTGGAAACAAACATTGAAAAACTTTTCAACATATAAAATTTTATATTTACGAAGTAAAATTTACCGTGTAAAATTTTTCAGGTAAAATTTTACACTGAAACAAACGGAGCGAGAGTCCATGTATTTGTACATAACTATGGTTTTGTTCCAAGATTTTTCTTTTGTTGGAACAAAATCAAAGCTTAATTACTTTGTGATATTAAAATTCATATAACATTGGTTACTTCAAGAGGAAGTGAATTTATATATAATAAGATCCAATAGAGAAGAGAAACACTTTGGTTGGAATTCTCAAACAATTTTCAGTAATTTCAAACATCTATTTTTGTCAATGCTCTTAAACCTCGTATTATTTCTAACCAAACTGTGTTTTACAAACCTTATACAAATCTTGTTTGAGAAGTCTACTTGTATTGATGCCTTACACATGAGGGTTATTACAAACAAACAAATTATTTAATTTCTCTTTCTCATTTGATTTCCTTTCCAATTGTTTCAAAAGAAATACAAGCATCATACTTCAATCTCCCTAATTCATGTGTCAAATTTCAATTCAAAAGGGCTTTATAGTATGACATAAGTTGAACCCCCTTTTTTTTTACAAAAAGGAAAAAAAAAGAGGAAAAAGAGAAAAAAAAAAAAAAGAAGTGAAACAATCATATAAATAAGAGAAAATTACTTGGGCACCCCCTATATTATGGCCTAATTACTTAGTCTCCCCAACGTTTGAAACAATTACTTGAACATCCCCTGCAGCTTACCATTTCTTTCAAGTAACCCTGTCCGTTAGTCAGTAACCATTACCATGGGTTAAATATTTTGTAAATGCCTAAACTACCCTTAAGGTGTAGTGAAGTGACATATTTGCCCCCCCCTTCTCTTTCTTCTTTTTCTTCTTATTCTTCTTCTTCTTCTTCTTCTTCTTCTTCTTCTCCTTCTTCCTCCTGCAACCAAAAAAAAAAAAACCAACAGCCATGGCTGCTGTTTCAAAAACCATTAGGGGCTCCTCGCTTTCTCCCTCCCTTTCTCCACTCTATCTCCCCCACTCCCTACAGCACCCCCCGCCACTTACTGTGCTCCCTCCCTGCTATGAGCACCCTGGCCGGAAAGACCACTCACACCCCCTACTGCTCTGCACCGTGAACCCTCAGACCTTTGCCTCTTGCACTTGTGCCTCTCGACCTTTGCCTCCCCTCCCCCAATTCAAAACAGAAATCTAATGAGACATCGAAATCAAAATCTCCAAATCCACCAGAGTTGTAAATCAGTCCCCTCTATTTTCTACTCTCTCGTCTCCTCTTCTTTCTAGAGCTCTAGTTCGACCACGGATTGATGAATCCACCATAGTCCGATCATCGGCGAATGATGAATACACCATTGTAGTCTGTTCAGACATCATGTAAACCCCCACTGCCTCACTCCATCTTTAACTATTTGACTAGCTATTTTAACAGATTTCTTGCTTCAAATGAGGGGAGTTGTTTATTCTGAGTTCTCTGCAAGTCCGACCGACCACTCAGTTGTTCAGGAAGCCAAGTGGGAAAGGACCGTGGGTTTGGTGCAATTTATTCTGGATTTAGATTGAATCGAAAATCAGGGAACCGCAAAGTTCAGGTCTCAATCTCTCATAGTATCTTCACGCACAACCATGGCTGCCGGTTTTTTCTTTTTGGTTGCAGGAAGAAGAAGGGTAAATTGGTAATTTTAATTTTACTATTTTCTACTGAATAACTGATAAGGGTAAAATAGATATTTTCATTTAAACACTAACAACAGACTAACACCATCAAGTTTCGGGAGGTGTCAAGTAATTGTTTCAAATGTTGGTAATCGTAAGCAAAATGACCATAGTACAGGGGGTGTCTAAGTAATTTTCTCTATAAATAAGTTAGGAGAAAGTTCCCTTAACCACATAGTGCTGAATGCTGATACCCTACCACAAGCATCTGAAGCCCCGCAGTGAATGAATTCCCATTCACCGTGGCTTAAGGAATACTTGGTCCAATAAGTAATGCATGATTTTGTGTGTCTTGAAACAAAGGGGGGTGGGGATTTTAGTGGAAGCTTCTAGGAAATTATAAATTGATTTGTTTCTTCATTTATGATTTGAGGGAATGTTTTCATACATGTCCGTTTGTGCGTGGCGGACGACAATACGTTTAATACGGGTCTTTTAGTAATTTCGACCAACCAATTATCCCAATTCAACAATCTTCTATGCGACTGTGCACAAAAAACTTTTACCTATTATTTATTTGATCATTTTTTTTTCTTTTAGTTTTCTTAACTTATTCTATAACTTATGAACTCTTATTTAATAGTAAGATTAGCTTATTCTTAATGATCAGAGCTTGAAAAGCCAGCCATTAACAACAAATGATAGATATTGGAGTTGAAAACAATTGATGAATGCTAATCATCAATTATAGACATTGGGTGACCACAAGACTTAATTAGAATTTATTTTTTCTTATCATATGCAAATTAAAGATTCTGAAAAGAAATTTATCTTATCTTTTATGGAATGAACATTGGGATTACATATACTCCCCCATTGGCCGGCAAGGTGGTCTCCACATCTACCTACATAGCCATTTTGGGTGGCACTCTAAATACATGCCAGTAGAACCCATGCCCTTTTACTCATCTATCAAAAGTTTAAATGAGCTTTACCACGTGGCAAAAGCCAAATCTTCGTTGTTCATTTTGCTTCAAAAAATCAATATTTAAAAGAATTTCTATTGATACCATTCAAGGCATTAAATAATTTAAACTTTACTTTTTTACCTTGATATAAATTTTTTTTTCTAATGAAAGAAAGAGAACACCTACTATATGGTCCTGTGCAGTGCATGGCTCCTGTGCTTAGAAATAGGACCGTATGAAATGACCGTCGTGCCTTACGGATTTCTGCATTTTCATGGGGGTGTAACGATCATTTTGCGTGGCCCTGTATTTAGATGTAGGGTTATCGACCGCACGCGATCAAATAACATTCTTTCTCCCTATTTTACATGTATACTCGACAAATGTGTACGAAAATGATAGTTTTTTTATAATAATATAATTATAAATACTTTCAAATTATTTTTAGAAAACTATTTTATATCCTTAACATAAAGAACTTTTAAGAATAAAACAAGGGGCAACTAAAAAAAGGTGTCAAGTTCTAAATACACCTATAGAGGTGTCATTTTAGACAATCTCATATTTAATTAAATTATTTAAAGATGAAAAATACTCTTTGAAGTGGCATATTCTTATTGTACTAGGTGGAATGATGATGTGATAATTTTAATAAAAAATCAATATTTAAAAAATCTTCAAATAAAATAGAAACAATTCATTGAAAATATATAAAAAAAACATTATATATAAATTAACAAGGGTCCTTCAAGGCATCACTAGGCCCTTGTGAAGTATAATGCTTCACTATTTACCACTTGTACATGGGTTAATCCATGTTGTAGATGACTCCACATACATCTCAATGACAAATGGACTTATCCATGTACTACTATGTGACAAATAGTAAAATGTTGTACTGTGACAAATAATATAGTGACAAGGAAAATACCCTATAAACAAATTAACACGTGTTTACATACCTCTTAACAAATTCGTATGATTTGATAAGTCCATTGGTCTACCAAAAAAAAAACAAGATAAGTCTATCGGAGATTTTTAGGGGAGTGTCCCCTCAATGTGAGGCCAGTTACAAAATGATTTACGTTTTCTTTTTCATTTAATTTTCTTCAACTACACTATTTCTCAACAGCGCCTACTATACGATTAAAGAAAAATGTGATTGCATGTTTTGATTGAAACCTACCGACGGATGTATATTGTCATATATGAAATGGAAAATGTGGAGAAAGCATAGTAATTTGTTGGGATTTGGATCCTCTATGGCCTGGGGCTGAGCGGTCATCATGTTGTGCTCAACCCACAGGCCGCCATATGGATTATATACCAATCTAATGATTGATAGATGAGCTCAATTCAAAACTTAAAATTATCGTTCAAAATTTAAAAATGTCAAACAATCATCTATCAACCATTGGATTAGTATAAAATCCACGTGGTGACCTGTGGGTTGAGCGCAGCACGATGACTGCTCAACCCAGGCCGCAGAGGATCCAAATCCAATTTGTTGTCAATGGTTGTCAATGTAAAATCCATTGGCTGCCACGCATGCTGGTCCCTACGTTTCCATGCAGAGAATAATTCCTCATTTTTATATATCATCACGTTGATTGGTCAAAGGGTCGCCCATGCGGCATTCTGTCATGTTTCTCTCATTCTTTTCCAACCTGTGCGACTTCAAAATAACGATTCTCTTTCAATCTTTACCGACAAAAAATGGGGAAAATATTCCCAGTTGAAGGTACTATTCTTTTTGTTAATCTTATCAAAAGAAAAAGAAAAAAATAATAAAAAACCCTATTAAAAACCCTATTCTTTCTCATAGTTTTATCTTTGCAAGATCAATGATAAGATGGCGTGCACAACAATATGCACACTAATGTCATAATGACTATTATTCCTAGATTATATTATGGAAAAAAGAACATTGTCTGGTTGTATACTTTGTGTCCACACACAAGGGAGGTAAAATGACTACCACACCCTTCCTGTTGGATGTCCAAACATGCTAGCTCATTGTCCCTCGCATTGGTGCAAGGATCATGCAATCGACCCTTCCCCTTATAATAGTTTGGGAAAAAAAAATGGTGCCTAATTGCATGAAGCCTACACCCAGACATAGGAGCATTTGAAATCACCATCTCACTCCTTGTAGAATAAAAAATCTCACCATATTGTTGCTTCTGTGCGTGTTCTTATTAGCCACAAATCGTTATCCCCTCCAATTCGCTGTCCACTCCAATTTCCTCCAATTCCTCACATAGGAGCTGAAATGACCACCCTACTCCCTGCCCGAACACACTACCCAGGGTGGAGTAGGGTGGTCATCTCCGCTCCTATGTGATGAATTGGAGAAAATTGGAGCAGACAGCGAATTGAAGGTGATAATTATTCTATTGGCCACAGTCCTGATGCAGGGTCACACAACTTAACAGGATCTCTTAGCCTTATAATTTTTTGGGGTGCTGTTCTCTGTGCCATAGTGCAGTCTGTGCCCAGGCACATGGGGTTGGGCGTAATGATCACCCTGCCCCCTGCACAGGCTGCCCATGTACCTAGGCATAGGCTGCGCTATGGCATAGAGAACATTCTCCCTTATTTTTTACACTCGGTTGATGTAGTAGTGTAGGAGATTTTCTAACACTGACGTCGTGGGGAAACAGAGAATATGAGGTGGCTCATCATCTCATCATCACAAGTCTGTCTCTTTCCCACCCTTCAATTCCACTGGACCACTCGCTCAGTCACTCCCTCCCAAACATGCCGACGGCAATCCCCTTGCTACGTAACTCATGACGTCATCTTTCCTGACTTCCCCACCCAATAATATTAATTAAACATATATAAACACAAAGGAATATATTATCCATCCCTATCCATATTTAGGGAGATGATATGAAAAGAAACACCAAAATTATATCTTAATGAAAATCTATTTTTAATGGGAATTTAAAAATTTGCCAAACAATCTCTCTCTCGCTATCTCCCCACCAAATCGGATCCGCAGCCACTGCCACTCTCAAGTTTAATAAGGGTGTCAAAATCAAATTGAAACTGAGTCGAGCCGTTTAAATTAAAACCATGAAATTATTTAATTTTGATTTCAAAATTGATACTATTTAACTAAAAGTTTAAATTGAATCAACCATTTAAATCAACAATAAACTGTTTAAAATTGACTAATATATACATAGTAAATTAATTCATTTCATAAAAGAATAAACAATAAATAACTATAAAATTAAAATTACTAAAAACATATAAATTGCTATAATCTTACAATGAATAAAGAAAACATATAATAATATACAATTCAATTCAAATAGTAAATTTAAATAATAAAAAAAAAATAAATAAATAAACTGATAAACTGTTTAGTAAACGATTCAAGTTTCGTTGCATAAAACCATCTAATTAAACTATTTGGTTTCGATTTATCCCCAGAAACATATTGAATTGAACCAAATCAAATCAATCGGACAGTTTAATACCTTTACTTATGATATGTGTATTTTGTAGAAAATTTATCTTCCAACCGTCCACCCAACACTTGAAAAGATAAAATGATGCTATTGTACGTTAATGTTTTTATAATTAAATTCTTAAGTATGATGCCCTGGACGATACTTCGCATTTGAAAAGATAAAAATCTGTGTATTGTGTAGTCAGTCCAGGGAAGCCTCAAGCAGCTGAGATGTAGGGGAGGGGTGGGGAGTTCTGCCTAATCCATGAGTGATGTGAGTGGTGACATAACAGCTAGATTGGTGGGTGTGTCGGATAACCATGCATGTACAGCCGAGGTCGGAGTTGAGGCTTGAGAGAGAGAGAGAGAGAGTTAAAATTGTAGTCACAGTTGGTCATGAAACTAAAATTAGTCGCAGATTGGTTGCCGACCATTGGAGAAAAAGAATATTAGAATTAAGTCTTCTTCTTGACATTCAGACCAATTTAATAAGACACCTAATAATAAACTATTTATTAGCTCGCTCTCTCTCTCTATCTCTCTCTCTCTCAAGCCTCATCACCACCCTGTGTCACTGTGTCAGTACTTCAAGTGCCGACCATACTTAATCCACTCTTTCTTTCACTCTCTCTCTCTCACAAGAGAATCCTTTGTTTGGGTTGGCTTTGGACTGAAGAAATATTCAAATTGAAGATTCCACGACACACAGAAAGAAAGAGAGAGAGAGAGGAAGAAGAAGAAGAAAGACAAGACAGGGAGGTTTGAATATTTTGATTGGTGGAACCTAACTCATTAAATTTCAACATTTATATTTAAAATAAAAACCGTACTCGTTCTTGTTTTTCTATTGTTTAGACTTTGTAGTAGAGAGGGTCATTGCCTTTTCTCCATTTTCTACTTTATCCTTTCTATCCTCTCTATCTATCCTGCTTTCTCCCCTATTTTCAAGACCTGCCTACCTGTAACCCTTCATTTATTATCTTATCATAAAGTCATTACATGCATGAACCCATCTCTCTCTCTCTACAAAGAGAGGGGGGAAAGAAAGAAAGAAAGAAAGAAAGAAAGAAAGAAAGAAAAACAAAAAAAGTGGTAGACTAGTAGGAGGGTGGTAGGTCCCTCCAAACTCCATATGACAAGAAGGATACATGACCATGCATGCAGAAGTGTGCAGAGAGAGAGAGAGATCATCAGCCAGCTATGGAGATAGAGAGCTCCTGAAGTCCTTCACCTCTTCTTTAGAATTTAAATTCTAAGTAGTAGTAGTAGTAGTACCATCACATGAAACAAGAGATAGGACAGATCATATCAATACACATTTTCTATACGCAATATAGTTGGTTGGTTGGTCAGGAGATCTTATTTTACTAATAATGCCAGTTGTGAATTCTCAATCCCCTCTACCTCTCCTACATTGTATAGCTTCCTATATATATATAAGATAAATTATAGATCACTCCCTGGTTTTCAATCGAAACTCAGATCATTTCTTGGTTTTTGAAAAAACTCAAATGTCCTCTTCTACAGTAACGATGTTAATCTGCTGTTAGTTATTGGTGTGAAAGTACTATTTTACCTTTGTACTAAAACATTAGAATTAAATTTATAATACTACCCTTCCTTCATCTTCAACATTGGTCAAGGGTAGTTTAGGGATTTAAATTTATTTAACTGTCTGATATCATCACTTAATAGCATAAAACTAACGTTAAGGACTAACTTGTCATTTTAGGGTCTAAACCAGAGGGTGATTTGAGTTTTTTCAAAAACCAGGGGGTGATCTGAGTTTCGATTGAAAACTAGGGGGTGATCTGTAATTTATCCATATATAAATATACACATACCTCAACACAGATCTTCTACGGCACGCTGTCCTGTCCTGCCTGTGCTGCGCAAACACAAGACCGCACACAATGACCGCCTCGCTCAAACAGGGGTAAGGCGGTTAATGCGTGCTGCCTTGTATCTGTGTAGCACGACAGAACGGACAGCCCGCGTCGTAAAAGATCTGAATCCATACATAGCGTCCATCATAAATAGCTCACATGATTCTATTTTCTCTCTCCTCCTTCCTCAAAGGATTCCCTTAAGGAGTCACCATATTAATAAATAAAAATGTTTTCTTTTTCCCACTTTACATTTTATAAGAAATTATTATAACAAAGAATAATATAAGAGGTACAATGATTGTATTTGTAAAGAATAGACCTATTTATTGGAATAGACTTATAATATTGAATAAATTAAACAAGTGGTAATGAAAGCAACATATCAACAAAGAATGTGACTATGCATATGTGTCCGTAGGTATCAGACATGTCTTTCCTTATTAAAAAAATTGAAATTATTATTTATATAAATATTTTTATACATACATTCATATCTCAATAGTTTCTTATTCACAACTCTCTAGATCCAATTTAAACTACTCTTTTTTTAATTCCTTTTTTGAGCGTTTAACTGTTAATCTTTCTACCCAAAAATTTTAAAAAAGGGGAGGGGAGGTGAGGGGAGGAGAGGGGAGGGGGGGGGGGGGGTTAAACTACTAATCTACATTGAATATGGAGAAAAACTAGATAATCCTTTTTTTTTTCTTTAATAAAATGAAATTAAATTTTCAATAAGAATTAAAAATAAACAATCATACCCCAAATCCAAAGAGGAAATTTAATTAGTCACACAAAAAAAATCACTCTCCATGGTAAGAACCAAAGAAAAGAAGACCTTCGGTGAAGAGAGAATATCTTAAGCCATAGAATCTGACTTTTGGATTAGACTAGGGAAAATGTTTTCGATTTTGTATAACAAAGGGTGGGGGGAATTAAAGATGAAACTTACCTACCCATGAGATTCTCTCTCCATTTTGATCCAAGAAAAAAATTTATCCATAAAATGAAAGGGAGACCTAGAAGAAGAGGACAATTCTCAACAATATTCATATACCCAACTTCACTTTCAAGGACTTTCAAGGACTTCCAACTCAAAAGTAACTCCACAACTCCCCTAGATATGAAAAAGACCCTTACTTGTAGCATACTTGAAACTCTATTACAGCAATAGCTTCAGCCTTTTGGCAAAAAGACAAGCTTCCTTCTTAACCCTTATTGTAGCACACTTGATACTCTATCATAATAATAGCTTCAGCATTTTGGCAAAAAGACAAGCTTCCTTCTTAATTTTATACTCTTGCATATATAAAGAATCAGAGTAAAAAATCATAAAAGTCTTAACCATCACCCTTAGCCCAATTGAAAGCAGCCATGCATACATCCACAATAATAATGGATGAATTAGCATTGAAATAGATACTTGAACAAACACATCATGGCAGAAACATCTCACCAACATTTGGAAATGAATCTACATGTGATGTATAGGATATACATCAATCCTCATCAACATAGAAATAGGATCACTACTAGAAAACATACACATTCAATACAACATGGAGATCATTTATATGGACATACAAATCAATACAGAGATGAGTTTAGGTATACGTGGATCCATGGTAGAAAATTGTCTACCCCAACTCGCTTTCGCTTTTGTGCATTTGACGGTTGTCGATCTTGTTTACCTTCGTCTTTCAACTTTAAGGTTTTTAAGTTGTATATTTAGTGGGCAATGTTGACAATATATCGTGTGAGGGTCGAGATCAATCCTGCAGAATGAAATAATTAAATCTCATTTCCCATTAAAGGAGATCAGAATCAGGTCTACACATATACAAAATATTTATACTAATAAAGATGTGTCAAATAAAGTCCAATAACCTAATACGTGATCGAACTTAACTGACTACTCTTACAATAATCAACAGTCAATAATTTAATTTTATATAAATAAAAAAATAAAAAGGGACTATACTAACTAGCCCATCAAAAGGAAATCTTACATCTCTCACTAAGAGTTTTCCATATAGTCCATATTATCATATTTTTCACTTCAAGTTGGAGAACTAGCTAAGCTCTAAATGGTCCCAAACCTTATGAGATGGGTTCCACTCTAGAGTGGAAATTTTATATAGCACCCACAGGTAATTGTGTGGAGGCTGGACCAGGTTCTAGTACGAGAAACAGTTACATGTCGCCACATGATGCACATGTGGAACTCTAGGATTTCATATGTACGTCATTTGATGTACGAGAATGGTTCTCATACGAGAATCTGAACCATACGAGAATCTAAATCATTCTCATGACTTGACAAGGGAGGAGGAGGAGGAGGAGGAGAAAAAGAAGAAGAAGAGCCATCCATTTCAAAGATACCAAAAATGTGTATCAATATGTTTGTCAAGAGATACGTGCCGCCCAAGAAACCTTTTACCAAAGACTAATGAAGTGGATACAATCAAAACTATTAACTCTCCTCAGAACATTAATCATCATGGGGCACGGTTCTGTCCAGTCACTGGACATACATATCCAGTGAGAAAAAATAGAGAGAGGGAACCACACTCCTCCAAGGGGAACCCACAACCCCACCTCCCCTCTCTGTTTCCTTTCAAATGGATTGGTCAGAGACTTGAGAGGATTCTTATGCTAATCATAATGTAGGATTATAATATAGAAAAGGAAGTCCACAAAAGAAGAAGTTTCCTCATTATGGTTATAATCTTAGGAAGACCAAAGAGGTTGAAAATAAATTAAGGAATGGCAGGGACATCATAAGTAAGGATATTCAAAGGGTTACTCCATTGGGTAGTTCTTCAAAAAAAAAAATTTCTTTTTTGGTAAGAGTTTTTCCACTTTTTTTTTTCTTTCAATTTAAGCCCCCCTTTGTTTCAAAACTGGTAAAGGTACCAAGATTCTCTGTAGTACCGGCGGGGCGTCGGTGCACATCAGACGACATAATAGAGGCCAGGTGGCACACATGGCACACATGGCCTCTGTTGTGCCGCCGGATGTGCACCGCCGCCCCATCGGTACTACAGAGAATTTTAATACATACTGCCCCATTCAAGCCATTTTTCATGTTCTTCCTCTCTTAAAGATTTTTATCCACATGCCAATTTTCAAGCCATAGATATTTTCTGAAACTTGTTGTGAATCCTCTCCTAAGTGGTTTGATTACATTTTTCCTGATTCTTGCCAAATGTGTTAAGAAATTGGATCTTTCCTCTCTTAAAAAAATGTTTTTTTTTCCCTCATTTTCTTTTAAGGGTGGAGGGTTGTTCACTTCATATAAATTGGTCCCCTAAATCTTTGTATGTGATGAGCTAATATCCCCTTAAAATAATAAAAGAAAAAAACATATAATGGTTGAATCGTGTAAAGAGAATGTGAAATGAAAGAAAAATATAAAGGAATTTAATGGTCCCAATTTAGCTACAAATCTATCAATTATAATAATACATTAACGACTCTAGTTCCTTCCCTTCTTTTTACCCACCACAAATAAACAAATAAATATTGGTTAATTAATATATTAATTATATTATATGTAGGATTCTTCTACTTTGGGCATAGGGTATGACCTTCTTTCACCTAGCAAGAAGTTTCATCAATTTATTTAAAGTAAAAAAAAAAGTGATTTTCATAAGCTTGTCAAAATCAAGGTCTTAAAATTTATGTTTTTTTTTTGGTGAAAAATATTTATATATCTTTAGAACTTTGGTTGATGGCCTAGTGGTGGACCCCACATTGATTTATCATGTCATAACAATCTCTTCTGGAGTTTCAAAATGGATTAATTTCTACCCTTTGAAGCTACAACCCTGCCAATCATTTGGTTCGTTATAGAGGGGTTGTTGAAACAGGAGCCCTTGTGATTAGATGTTCTTATAAATAAAAAACTTAGATGCATGACCCACTAATCAAAAAAATGATATTATTGTTGACATTAGACCCTTTGATTATCTTAATTAAATGTTTGGATTTAACTAATTGCCTATTAATAGTTGTGTTATTAGGAAGTCCATAGTGATTATGCATGGGGTAGTAAGCATTGTAGATCTGAAGAAATAGAGATGTTTTGGGGTCCTAATTATATTTTCCCAAAAACCCCCAAAAGCTTTGTTGGTTTGGAGCAACATGAGTCAAAAGAATGAAAGTGAGTTGCCTGGCTTCTTTATGGGAATATTACAACATTCCAGACAGGCCCTATAGCTTAGCTAGGGTTGCAGCACAAGGTGCACATGTTAATTATTGATCCAAATATATCACTAAATTGTCTGTTTCCAAGGATTCTAATCCTTCATTCAAGTTTATTTTTCTTTATTAATTAATCCCTAATCATCTTTGGACACTAAAGTTTCATTTACTCTTGTTATTAATTTAAATGTGAAGCAGTAGATTAGAATGTTTCAGAAGATAAATATAAGTTTTCATTACAGAAATCATTATTTTGGTGTTGCTCATCAAATGGGTAGATCCTCATTTTATGGGAAACCAATAAAATCTAGCCCAAGTTGTGGTGTTTCACAATGAATGTGCTTAGATCAGTTTGTTCTTTTGTGAAGAATTTGGACTTTGGTTCATAAGAATAAGAAGCCATATGCAAGGTATGGGGATGTTAAGGACTTTCTTTTTTGACTTATCCGTGGATATCTCAACAATTTTCTCCTTTACGTGGAAGGTAAATGTGGAGCCTAAGATCTCGATCTTTCCCTCCAAAACTGACGTGGATCCTGATATCAAACCCGAGAATCCTCAGTCAAATGAGAATTTCTACGCCCCCGGCTCTGATACCATTTGTTAGGGACTTATGTAGAACTCATCCTCAAAAGCTAGCTGTTAAAGAGAAGGTGCCCAAATACCTATTTACTCACCCACATCCCAATTCATATTTGATGTGAGACTATTCTTTTTTCCCTTATGCGTGAATATCCCAGCATGGGGAAGGCCATCATGTCAAGTAATTATTACTTCACAAAGCCTGATAGTTCACCTCATGAACAAAGAAGGAAGAAAGGAAGGGCTCACAGAAGAAGATACAATGTACATGGGATTTCCATGTAGTTGTCCACAACGATTGATGTGTCAAGCTATGTGATCCACTGATTGAACAGTTTATATAGAACGTTTTCATTAAATCCAGTGGTCCACCAGCTGGTTCAGGGAGCTTTCACTGTCCCATCTTTCATGGTCTGGAAAGAAGGTCAAGGGGTTGTTGTCGTTAGGAGGAGATGTTAATTAACTTAGCCAATTCTAAGTCTAAGTTTGGGGCTTTGGATTAAAACCTGTGGGTTTCTTTGTGGTTCATACTATACATATTTCAAATTACCTTTTATGTAAAAAGGTAAATTATTATTATTGCTATAAAAGTTTGTTATTTTTTCAAATATCTAAACAGTATTTATTCTGTCAGGTGGACAAATGATACGTCCATTCCGACCGTAGTGTCACATTAGTAAAATTAATAAAGTATCTTCTATTTTTTGTGAAAAATTTATCTATAGAAAAAGAATTAATCTCAAACACATCCTCCCCCTCAAAATATTGGAGGTTGGCTGGATGGGCCAACCATCATTCTTGGTTGTAGATGGGGCTCATCTAATTGTGCCACCTGCCAAGTTCGATGGGTTTTTATCCAACAGGGGGAAATTGGATAGTGTTGAAATTTGAAGGATAGGGGTCCTTACTTACATGTCAAGTTTCATTTTGAATGGAATTGGTCACATGGCAAAACAAAGCTAAGATACTCGCACTACTGTTTATTTCTGTAATTACCCATGTTCACATTGGTGCTTCTTCCGACTCAGCCTCTGTCCCGACTCCTGACCTCTAGGTCTTGGTCTCTAAGAGACCATTGTGTTCACACCGGTGGTCCAACAAAGAGGTGTATCAAGAGGGTGCATAGACAAACATGGAGACAGTATATATTTTGAATTAAATTTTGAAATTTGACAAATCGTTCCCTAAATATATAAAAGGTACATATGTTCGATCTAAATCATTCCCTAGATATCTAACGTCAAAATTACCACATCATCCTTCCATGTGGCACAATCAGATGAAGCCATCCAGCTAGGAATCTAATGGGGTGGACCATCTAGCCAACAATTTACCTTAGTTAATTTACAGAAAAGTGACATTTTCATTAAAATTATCATAAAAATTTGTTTCAAAGAGATCACATACAACCAGTTATTTTGAACTTAATTAATACTTACTCTCTCTCTCTCTCTCTCTCTCTCTCTCTCTCTCTCTATATTTGCCTTGGCTTGCCATGAAAAAAGAAGTGTAGCTCTTATGGTAAAGTAAATCAAGATTAGTTTTAGTATATGACTTAACCTATATATAAAGTTTGGAGTTTGGACAAGTCAGTTTTGGGCGGCCCACATTTGAATCTTTTTTCAATTTCTGATTATATTTCACTACTTGGTATGTCTTTGGATACTTTTGAGAGAGAGAGAGAGTGACAGACCAAGGTTGGATATAGGGTTCCAATGTATGGGTCAGGTTTATTCAATATAGAAAGTTCCGGTATTAGTATTAGCTAATCATCAAAAAGGAGGTTAGAATAGAAGAAGTGCTTGAAATTAGAGAACTTTCCGTTGACTTGTGTATCTCTTTCTCTCTCTCTCTCTCTATAGATAATTACATCCATGGCTTCTATCCCAACTCCATAACCTACAAGTCTTCTAAATAAAAGCATCATCACACCAATACCCCAAAGCTTGTTTGGAGAGAGGCTAGCTAGAGAGGAACATCTTTAGCTTTTCCTTCAAAAGGGCTGGCTGGAGAAAGAGAAAAAAAGATCAATTTTTTAACTACTCAAGAAGGAAAATGGGGAGAGCTCCTTGCTGTGACAAAGCAAACGTGAAGAAGGGTCCATGGTCACCTGAAGAAGATTCTAAGCTCAAGGAGTTCATAGAGAAGTATGGAACTGGTGGTAATTGGATTGCTCTTCCACACAAAGCTGGTAAGATTTACTCTGAAAAAAGATTACTTACCCTTTTCTTGAAAATGGATTTTGATTTCTGGGTTACCTTTTTTTTCTTCTTTTTCCCCAAGAAATCAGATATATCTTCTTCTGATCAGTTTCTGTTTTTTCCTGTTTTTTTGTTTGTAAAACCTTGAATGGGGTTTGTTCTCTCAGGTCTGAAAAGATGTGGGAAGAGTTGCAGATTGAGATGGCTTAACTATTTAAGACCCAACATTAAGCATGGAGAATTCTCTGATGATGAAGATAGGATTATCTGTAGTCTCTTTTCTAGCATTGGAAGCAGGTAACCTTCAATTTCTTTCTCTGCAAAAGTTTCAATTTTTTCTTCTTTTTAGTCCAGATTGCTCTGTCTCTCCTTGTTCATGCATGCCAAGTTTAGATCTTCAACTAAGAGAGTTCTCAGAAATTTCTCTTCTTTCTTCTGTTTCTTCTTCTTCTTCTTATGGAACTTATTCCACCTAAGTGCAGGTGGTCAATAATAGCTGCTCACTTGCCAGGAAGGACTGACAATGATATCAAGAACTACTGGAACACTAAGCTCAAGAGGAAACTCATGGGTTTAGTCCCTCCTAATAATTCATCTTCTCAAAGAAAACCCCCTCATCAACAATCCTTCCCATCTCATCATCTTCAAAACCTATCTTCTTCATCACCATCACTATCACCTTCATCATCATATAAAGATAATAGTATTAATACCAATTACTACACTCCAACTAAATCTTTCACAAGCTCTGATCCCATTTCAATCCCACCAAATCTTTGGAGCAACACCAATCTTTCTATTACCACAAGTAATACTCCTACTACTGCTTCCCTTCTCAGAGCTCAAGAGAACTTAGTGGGTCCCATGTATCAGTACCACCAAGTGAAAGACAATTTTCTCATGTTTGGAGGTACTGCTGAACCAAGTTGCAGCTCTTCCAATGGAAGTAGCAACAACCAGATCAGCTATGGAAAAGAGATTGAATTTGAATTTGGTGGTGGTGGTGTTAATGGTGAGCAACAGCAGCAGCAGCAGCAGATGGGTCTTGGGACATATCTCTTTAATGGGGTTGAAGAAAACCACAAATTCTTCCTGGGTGGTAACAATGGAGGTCATCATGGATTTGATGGTTGGACTGAAAAACCAAATGGGTTATGGGGAGAAGCTCCATTAGAGAATGGGTTAGAGGAGATTAAGCAGCTAATTAGTACTCATGGCTGTAATAACAGTTTCTTTGTTGATGAAAACAAGACACAAGGGAGGGCCATGTACTATTGAAAACTGACACACTGACTGTTTGTAAATCAGAAAAAAGATTTGAAAGGGTATGGTGGGAGGAGACTCAGAGATCCAATTCTGTCAGGGTAAGAGAAGTAAGGAGTGAGGCAGTGAGGCAGTGAGGCAGGGTTTTTTTTTGTTGTTGTTTGAACACTTTTTAACTGTACATTGGTTAAAGTTTCCCCTTTAGCATTTCTTTTTGGGAAGTGATATGTGTTTTAGTACATTTCCACTGCACTATCAATCAGAAATTTAATGTTATGGAAACTGGAGAATACATCATCATCATCATTCAATTCAAGAATCAAACCCAAGCATGCTACTGTTCTTACTTATTTTTATGTAACTTTTGGAGTTACGAAAACTCAAGCTTAAATTTTGAGTTTTTTCTTTTCTTTATTACATTAAATAACGGGCTTAAATTAATAAATGAACAGAATATATAATTAAAAGAGAATCCTTATCTTGATCTTCTCTTTTATTTTTGTTTATTTGATTGGAAATCCAACCCTTCAAAGAACCATTTCTTAATATTGAGCTGGTTATGATCAATTTTTTACTGTTGAACTGGTGACAAGAGTCTAGTTAATAGATGATTCATTGTTTTTTGTAAAAGCTTAAAATTTTGAATCTTGAATAGGAGTAAGATCATCACCTTTACATGGAAATGAATGGGGAATTAATCCCACTTGTAGTGCAAAATATGGGCAAAAAAAAGGGGAAGCTTTTGAAAGTCCTCTGGAACAGATACTGACAGAGAATCCTTATTGGGAAGCTGTCTAAGGCTCCAAACACATATGATCACAAGATTCGATGCCTTTGAGGGAGACCAGTAATTGCTTAATTTTTTATTTTTTATTTTATTTTATTTTATTTTATTTTGTTATTGGGTCCCTCCATGCTCACAGCTCCCTTTTTTAGATTTAAAAGCTTCAGTGCCCTCCACCCCCCACTTAAAACTTATAAAAGAAAAACAAATTGGGAAGATGTATCAATCTATTGACCTCTTCAACCTTTGTTTGCATCTCTTATTTGATTGTAAGATTTCAATTGGGCTTTGCCAGCTATTTCATTTGTAAAATATTTAGTGGTGGATGAAAACAAACCACAAGGGAAAGAGAGACACACAGAGAGAGAGAGGTCTTTTCTAGGAATGTCTTTTCCAGTGGAGAGGAGGAGTGGTCAAAAGGTAAGGTACCAACTGACACGTGAAATTTTTAACCTTTTTCTGTCCTTTAGTAAAGATTTCCTCAATGGGTTTATGACAGTTTGTCTTGCATGAATGAACTAAACTGAAATAAAGTGATTTGGTACTTGTGTGAGTCTTCTAAATCATAATTTGGGTAATGGGTTTTCCACTTAATGAAGTGATTGAAAATACCATTACCCACCTGCAAGTGAGCACTACAATAATATTCTTGTTTGACCCTTCACCGATTGCTGTCAATTTGACAAGCTTAACTCTTCACTATCATATCCTTGCCAGCCGGGCTGATTTGTTGAAGGTAATTAGATCTTAGAAGATTTAAATAAAAAATAGATTTTAGTTTTAAAATGCATTATGAAACTCAATTCTTCTTTATTTTCTCGTTTCAGAATGTATTTTAAATGCAGAATGTTAGGTACTTGATCAATACGTTAAAACCTTCAGAGCTGATAGAACACATTAAATCAAGTCCTTTAATCTAATCCATACTAGACTGGCCCAATCTAGCGCTCATACACTAGAGTAAGGCCCATTGGGCACTTAATAGACCACTATGCTTCAGTAGCTGTTGTCTTTGACGGCTCTCACTCTAGACAGTTTTCACTTCGGTGATTGATAGTCCTTTCCAAGCTGCTCTACTCTGTTCCAGGGTTTTTGCCTCGTCACAGATAACCTATTCTTGACGACATTCACTCTACTCCAGATAACATTTTCCATGGTTCAAACCCGTGACGTGATGCTTGGCTCTGATATCAAATGTTAGGTTCTTGATCGATACGTCAAAAGCTCCAGAGCTGATGGAACGCGTTAAATCAAGCTTTTTAACCTATCCCATACTAAGTTGGTCCAATCTAACGTCCATACACTAGAGTGTGCCCCATTGGACACATAACACAGAATCTATTGGATAATACATACCAAACACAACCTTAGATTAAACTTACCAACAAATGGAATTCAGTTCTTGTTAACTATGAAAAGGTAATGGCCAAAGAAACAGTTCTTCTTTCGGGCTTGGAACCTGGGCCAATTTTGATTACTAAACCATAAAAGGTGAAAAGTATCCAATTTAAATGTAATTTGAGGTGGAGTGAATGGTTTACTCTATTAAGCATTCAGTTGTAGAACCAGGCATGACTGTTTCAGAATTGTATTGCTGATTCCTTGGTTCGGAGGGTACTGTCTATCATGTGTGCGACAAAATGACCAAATTCCTCTCCTTGACTTCAAGTTGTGTATATCTGAAGCTCAAGGCTTGTCACATGTTATCTATCAATAAAGCTCTCGTTACCAAAAAACAAAAAAGTCTAAATTTTGTCCCTAATTTCAAAATAGTTGAAACTTGAAACCAATCTAATTAAATCTAAGGGGAAAAGTTTCACATCCAGTGTACTATAGTCTTCTTACATAGATTTTTTTTATTATTTTTCTCTTTTATTTTTAGTATGTGGTCCCATGTGGAAGATTCCATTTTCCATATCACCATTGGTGTAGTATGAGAGATTCCACCCACACTGATGTTGCGTGGGACCCTCTCCCTTAATCTAATACGCCTATAAGAATCTTCACCAGAAGATAGGTGTCATGCGTATAAAAGATGATTGGTTTAGAGCTAGTGAGGTCCAACTCCAACATCTTAAAACCTGAACTGATTTAGCAATTGGCTTTTAAATAAGCACTCTTGTTGTTTACAAAAGAATAAGTTCTCTTGTTGAAAAATTACACTTTTGACTATTCAAATTTGGAGAAGAATGGGCCTTTGATTGTTCAAAGAATGACAACTTGGAAGCTTTAAGGAGGTTTATGAGGATAGTTTGGTCATACAAAAATTTTAATTAATAAATAGAATGCCCGGATAGTTCCACACTTTAGAAATATTTATTAAAACACAATTTGCCCACATTCTAAACTTCTAGATTTTATAAAAGCAATGAGCAACTCTCCCACTTTGTGGTTTAAAGTTTAAACTCGAATTTTTTTATAGGCAATAAGAAAGGGATTGAGTTTTCCTCCACCCACGTTGAATGGATTCATTAAGGATGCGGGAAAGAGCAGGAATGGGTATCGGGAGGATATTTTGGAATATACTAAAACCCTAGAGAGGGTTTGTGAACCCTAGGATGGTGTGTGAATCATCTTCTATGGGTGGAGAAAAACTGTCCATAAGAAAATCATATAAAATCATAGATTTAGTTTCTCTTCACCGTAGATGAATTTGATGCTATGATTGAACTCTAAGAATCCCAATTAAATTAATCAGTTGACAACTGATGGATTTGGATCCTCTTTAGCACGACACAATGTGTAGCGTACCATCGGACGGCCCATAGTGCTTGGGCACACAGCCCAACACACAGGTGGGATGTTGGGCTGCATGCCCAAGCACTGTGGGCCGTGGGATGTGTGCTACACTCTGTGTCGCGCTACAGAGGAGCCCAACGCGACAACTGATAACACTTGCACTGATGTGTTCTGAATCAAGATCCATAACTAATAAAGGGCCTTGGCACATATTATATTTGGTGTTATTTGTGATACTTTACATGGATCTACCAAATCAAGCCCAAGAATGGTTCATAATCTCGGTATCGCTGTATCGGATTGGTCTTGGTATCACCCATAATCAGGACAATTTGGACGCATTTACCCCTATTTTTTTATTAAAAAAAAAATCAGTTTTTATTACCTTTTTACCATTGGTCGTACAAGTAGATTGGTATCGGATAAGGATCCGTCTCAGTCGATACTGATCTGATCCGACCAATATCGGCTGATCCAATGCGAGATTACGAACCATGAGCCCAAGACTAAACCCAAATCCAAACCCCAACTCATGTGGCCAAACCTTGATCAACTATCTCGATGGCCGATGGCAAATGGTGAGATACTGTGAATGATATTTGGTAACTTAAAAGATTCTATAGGGAAGTATATACTAAATGGTCATTTATGTCAAATAAACACGGCTAGAAAGAGATTGAATGTATCAGAATCCAAAGAAGATATCTTCTAATCTATTTAGAAGAGGCGTCAACAATGATGTAAGCCCAAGTTTAAAGAGATTAAATGTATCAACTCCTTATCCAAAAGGTTCCTTTGAGGTTTTTTTTTTTTTAATAGAAAAATGTTAACTTGATTTGTCATGGTGGAGACTATGAAGGAGGCGATTTTAGGATTCCCAAATACTAAATTATTCCTAATTTCTAGGGAAATGTCTCTATGAGCAAGCGGTGTAGCTTATGCGGTTACGCCTACTCACATGTTTCTTTTAGGGAGAGCGTTCTTTATGGGGGAGCATAAGGGTCATGCACACAAGAGCCAATGAGAGCGCACCTGTTGGCATCTCAAGGGATGGAATTTCTGTCTTTCATGGGGGCGGCGTGATCATTTTGCTCCCCATTGTGTCTGGGCGTGGTTTGCAACCCCCCCTCCCCCATCCCCATCCCCATCCCCATCCCCCACCTCCCAGGGAGAACATTTTTCCTTTCTTTTATTAGTTCTTTTGAGGAGAGAAAAAATGACAGAGAATTATTTTTTGAGGGGATATAATTTAGAGCACCCTCTTGGGTCTTGGGTAAGGGTTCCCCATAACGCCAATGTGGGGACAATGATAACCCGTGCCACACCAATGGTGGCACAGAGAATGGTATAATCTACATGGGCCTGTATAGTCAAGGTAAAAGAGAAAAAACAATATATAAAAAAAAAAAAAAAAAGCAATGAGAGAGTGATGGTACACCAATGTTGTAGGAAAACTTTCCCTTTTCATTAAAAGGGAAAAAGAACGCTGCCCGGCCATGTACCCCTACACCCTCTCACATGGATAGTGAAATAACCATCCTCCCATCCCCTTGGATACAGATGTGTGTGCTCCAATTGACCCTCATGCTGGTGCAGGGGCCATGCAACCTGGCAGCAAACCCCTTCCCTTAGTAAAATTATGGGATATACCTGAAAAGTGTGTTAATTTTCCTTCCGAAGGAATAAGTTCATCACAATAAAGTAATTAAAAACTGGATTAGGTTAATTTTGGTGACCTCATTTTGTATTTTAGAAACAGGCCCAAGAATTGTGATGAAGACCTCAAATGGCTTTGCTTTAGTTTATGAAGTTTTCTAAATCATCCAAATATTGCAGTTGGCTCTGCCTCATCAACATAAAAATGAAAATGTGAAATTTCAGTTCTTGCACTGATATTGTTCTCGCCAGATCTTGTGCACACCATACCTCATAAAGTGAACTCATCATGCATCCTTGTAGTATTAGAATTGAACCCAAAAGGCTAAAGCCAATCACCCCACTTCCAACAAGGAAAACAAGGCAAATGAAAAATAAAAAAAAATATATAACTAATGGGCAAGAGAAAGCTGCCTGGGCTTCTAGAGTCTGCACGTGCACAATGACCAATGGGTGTGCACGTGCAAGTATCGATCTGGACGGGATTTTCACCTTTTCATGGGGCAGGACGGTTTTGTATCTAGGCAGAGGAGCCATGCTGGCCACGTGACCGGGTAACGTTATTTTTCCCATAATTAATAAAGAGTTTCCTGACCATCTTCACTTTGAGCTTACAAGAATCATCAAGAGAAGACTGACATGTTTCAGCAGGTCATCAGTGGACA
The DNA here is from genome assembly GCF_018873765.1 of Telopea speciosissima. Lineage (NCBI taxonomy): Eukaryota > Viridiplantae > Streptophyta > Magnoliopsida > Proteales > Proteaceae > Telopea > Telopea speciosissima. The sequence goes on from NC_057917.1 coordinate 13,598,871, forward strand.
TGGAAGTAACTTGAGTTTCTGAATACTTTTCCCAGAGGAAAATCAGGCAAGTGAAACATTTGAACACAACTGAGTTGCAGCTTCTGGCTTTACGGTTCAACACCTGTTTCACTGGCTCAAAGTGTTCTGGTCCATCAATAAGTAATTGTTCCTTTTGGCAATATATACACTTTACAGTGAATGGTTAGTATCCAGAAATGATTCACTAGTTAAGGTTGATCAGCCATCCACAATGACAGGGATTCAATAGGTTCTGAGTAATTCGGACGGTTCCAAGTCGTTTTGTCCCAAGGAGCCACTCCCAGAATCGTTCCATTTACTAAACATTTCCAAACCTGCAAATCGGAGCCGATTATTAATGGGACAGTCCGGTTCCAAAACGATTCTGGCTGTTACAATGTCCAAAATTCCAAAATACCTTATTTAAAAATACAAATAATCAAATATAAACTCCTAAATATACAAACCCCCAAATATCCATCCATAAGCATACATACCAAATACTTCAAAGGAAATCTCTATTCTTAAGCATACAAACCAATCCTCATAGAGTCTTATAACTTGCCTTATATGCCTTTCAAACAGATCCTGGCGGTTCGGATTCCTAATTGGTCTTTTGGTTCTGGAACCATTGGAAATCCATCTTAGAATCAATCCGTCCTGTTTAATAATCAGTTTCAAAATCAAAACTCAGAACCATACCATTTATTAATGGAACAGTCAGGTTCCGGGTTTTCAGTTCGGGATGGTTCCCAGTTCTGTTCCCAAATACACCCTTACTAGAGATAGGGTGATTTGGTCAGATATGTGCAGTTTTAATGCTCAGATGGTGGTTCAAACATAAAAATAGGTAATAGGTTTACCAGATAGCAATTTCTATGTACTTGCACTCTGTGTCACTGGGTACTGAATTGCTAGACTCTAAAACGATCTGTGAATGGTAGCTTGATAAAGATATACGGGAGGATCTGGTTTAGGCTTTACATCAGTTTTGCAGTAGTCTCCCTATAGCCATGCGGAGGATCTAGTTTAGGTTGTTGCACAGTTTGGGTTGTTATAGTGTGGGTGGTTATCAGGGTGTGGCTGTGATGAAAGCACTTCTCTTCAAGAACAAGAATAATTATTAATTTAACTAATGGTACAAATCATAGTTGCATGTGCTGATGTTCTCCCAGGAAATAATTAAACAAGAAACCCAGGTTAGGTGGCATGGGCAGCATACATGATTGTCTTGATGGCTTTCATAAATTGATGAATTCCATTTTCAGCTCTCAGCAGATTGATATTCAAGTTCTCCCATCAGATTTCAACTCTGTCAGCTCTCTGCAGATTGATGTTCAAGTTTTCCCATCAGATTTTAACTCATCTTTTACCATTCAGATGTCCAGTGCAAAAGATTATGCAAATAGGAAAAAGTTTTTATATGCACCTTTACTGCTTCTGATAGAAGTAGACTAAGTGTGTAATAAGATCAGTGTAGCAAAAATACATGTTACACAACCCAAAAATAGAGAGAAAGAACACACCCAAAGGCAATGTCCAATTGCGGTTGAATGTTAAAATCAAAATATAAATGTAATTGAATGTACCAGAACTTCAATTTAAATGAACACACACACTGGATTTGTTTGACATGGGTCATCACAAACTCCCAAATCAATTCACTTGGGTAGAAGCATAAGATTTAGAGTTCAAGAACAAGCTAAAAGAACTAAGATCTAAGAAATTTCAGCTAAATAAGTATATGACTACAAGGTGTCTTTCTGTGAAATAGCAAGAAGAATACAACCATTTTCCCCCAGGCAATAGAAAAAGGAAAATATAAGGGTCAAATCAATAAGCAGGTCCCAAAGATTAGCAGTTGTGGTGGTAACATGTTCAGGTTTCCCTTTGACATAGGTAACAAGGACTGTGACAGTACCTGACTTTAAATACCAGCAACCATGCAAGAGAAGAGAAGAAGATTGAAGAAGGGAGAGGTGATCAGGCTGCTAAGAATACCAACAAGCTCGATATCCTTGCAGCTCCCCCTACCGATTGTATTTATAATAGGTAAAAAGACTTACAACTCAGGTAGCAATTAGGAATCCAGACTTCGAGAACAAGTAGGAATCCTAGAGATTAAACAACATAAGAAACCAAGCTAAGAAATAATAAAAACAAGAGAAGTCCTAATCCAAGTAGGAAAACTATCAAATAAAGACACCAAGCCATGATAGGGACACTCCCCCTATCGTGGCACACTATAGCATTGCTAACACTCCCCCTCAAGATGGAACATACAAGTTACCCATGCGCAGCTTGGAACAAACTTGCTGGAAAGTAGGACCAAACAGAGGTTTGGTGAATGCATCACCCAGCTGATTTGCAGAAGAAAAGAATGGAGTAACGATCAGCTTGTTCATGACAGCATTCCATACAAAGTGACAGTCAACTTCAATGTGCTTAGTTCTTTTGTGGAACACCGGATTACCAGCAATATTGATAGCTTCTTGGTTATAACAAAACATCTTCATTGGTGACGTGACAGGAACACCCAACTCTTGAAGCAATGACTTCAACCACATTAACTCGGTTGCAGTATGAGCCATAGCTCGATACTTAGCCTCAGCACTGTATCTTGCCACAATTATCTGCTTTTTACTTCTCCAGGTAACTAAATTGACACCAACAAATGTGCCAATACCTTATGGTAGATCATCTATCACCAGATGATCTAACCCAGTTAGCATCAAAGAATCCAACCAGATCAACACTCTGATGGGAACGATAAGTGAGTCCTTTACCTAGAGCTCCCTTCATATATCATAGAATACGACATGTTGCCTCCCAGTGAGCCTTATGAGGAGATTGCATAGATTGACTAATAATACCAACAACAAAGGAGATATCTGGTCGTGTCACAGTAAAGTAAATAAGTTTCGCAATAAGTCTTACATATCGGTGTTTAAATCCTCACCACTAGAAGCTTCCAATTTCTAATGTGGATCCATGGGAGTATCAATTGGTTTGGATGCAAGCATACCAATCTCAATAAGCAAGTCTAACACATACCTTCGTTGGGATAGATTAATACATTTCTTACTCCTTAGTACTTCAATGCCAAGAAAATACCGGAGAGGACCTAAATCCTTAATCTGAAAATGCTAATGGAGATAGGACTTTACTGCTACAATACCTGAAGCATTGTTCCCAGAACTTATAATATCACCCACATAAACAACAAGAACAACCACTTCAGAGCCATGATGCCGGACAAAGACAGAGTGGTTAGAAAAGCATTGGGAAAAACCACAAGTAACAAAAGAGCTGAATTTGTCAAACCATGCACTAGGTGATTGTTTCCCGGAAATAGCCTTGTGTAGCCTGCATACACGGGCAGAATCCTCTCCCTAAGCAACATACCCAAGAGGTTTCTCCATATAAATCTCCTCCTATAAATCACCATAGAGAGGCAGTTTTATGTCCATCTGATACAAAGACCAATCCAAATTTACTACCAAAGAGATAAGAACCAGAATAGAATTCAACCGAGTAATAAGAGAAAAGGTTTCGAAGTAATCGACACCAGATGTCAGAGTGCACCCCTTCGCAACTAACCAAGCCTTGAGGCGCTCAAGACATCCATCAGGATTGTACTTAACTATGTAGACCCAGCGACGACGCACAAGATCCTTACCTAGAGGCAAATCTACAAAGTCCACATTTGGCGAGATAAAAGAGCATCTATTTATGAGTCCATAGCAGTTTTCCACCCAAGATGAGAAAGAGTTTCATGATGATTCTTGGGAAGAGGGTAGAAGACAATAAAAGAGCAAAACTATGGATAAAGGATGGAAAATGAGAAAGGGATACATAACGATCAATGGGATAAGCAGTCAAGGATTTCTGAGTACAAGAGCGAGTACCTTTGCGAAGAGCAACAGGGAGATTTGTAGGAACCGGTGGAATAGGATTAGATTGTATGGCGGGTAGAGCAGGAGTGGAGCTGGAGCTAGAGCTGGAGTTGGGAGTAAAAGGCACAGCCTTCGTACGACGCTGATATATCTGCAATGAAGGAGCAGTAGTAAACAGAACAATAGTAGGAATACAAGGACTATTGTCAGTAGAAATAGGAGAAGGGACAGGTATAGAATAAAACAAAGTACTTTCAAAGAAGGTGACATCAGCACTAATAAATTGTTATGAGTCATAGGGTCAAAGCACTTGTACCCCCTTTTGAGTCAGAATAACCAAAAAAAAATACACTTGACTGTCCGGGGAGACAATTTATCAATATTAGGTTGCAAAAGATGAACAAAACACACAACCAAATACCTAAGGAGGAATAGTAAACAAAGATGCATTAGGATATAAAAGAGAATACAACACTTGGTTATCAAGGACAAAAGAAGGCATCCGGTTGATCAAATAACAAGCAGTAAGGATAGCATCACACCAATATTAATTAGGGGCATTCATATGAATCATGATAGAGAGAGAAATTTCCAGCAAGTGTCTATTTTTACATTCAGGCACCCCATTTTGTTGAGTGTACAAACGACTCGTTTGATGGAGAATTCCATTATCTAAACAAAACTTGGAAATTTCCCACTGAGTGTACTCAAGAGCATTATTAGATCTGAAAATCTTAATAAAAGTAGAAAATTGAGTATTTATTTCTTGATAAAAATTATGAAAGACATTAAGAAACTCAAAACAATCTGTTAACAAATAAACCCAAGTTAATAGGGAATAATCGTCCCAAAACGTAACAAGTAAGAAAACTCTGATATATTACTGCCACGATAAGGACCCCTAATATTAAAATGAACTAATGAAAATAAAGACGGACTCTTAGGACCACAACGAGGAGGAAATGAGGATCGATGATGTTTGCCAAGTTCACATGCTTCACATTCAAGATGAGAGATGGACTTGCAACTTGGAACCATCAACTAAAGCTTGGACAGGGACAGATGATCTAGCGAAAATGCCACTGAAGAGAAGGTCCACCAGTAGATGTAGTAATTGCAGTAGAATGTCCAGTGCCATCCAAATAATATAAGCCAGCCTGCTCAAGACCACTACTAATCGTCTTCCTGATCTGAATGTCCTGATACACACAATAAGATGGATAAAAGGTAATAGAACAATTAAGAGATTTAGTAAGTTGACTCACAGATAAAAGACTTGGAGGCAACTTGGGTAGATGAAGGATAGATGATATACTGTACCAAAACCAGCAATATGAGTAGAGGAACCATCAGCAAGAATGACGAGAGAAGAATGTGGAAAGGAAGATAATGAAGTAAATAAGTGAGACTTACCTTTCATATGGGAAGATGTTCCAGAATCAATAATCCAATGAGTGGTAGTAAAGAAGGTTGAGTTACTTGTGTGTGCTAAAGTGGCGGTGGAAGTAGAAGTTGATGACTTAAGTAGTTGGAGTCGTTTCAGTAGCTGATTATAGTCATCACGAGAAACAAGCATAGAGGTAGATGCCCCAGGAGCCGATATGGTGTCACTGGTGATTACGCTCTCTGTAGAACTATCAGCGATAGTTGAATTGGCTAACTTATTAGTCCAGTCAGATCGACCATGTTTGGGCCAACATGGGTCAATAGTATGATTTGGTTTGTTGCATAAGTTACAATAACGAGAAGACTTATCAGATTGCTGCCCACCAATACAATGACCATTAGATCCATAACCACGGCCTCTACCAGGAAAGGAGTTACCTTGTCCTCTGTTGGTGGTGAAGGCAGAACTTTCCCTAGGAGTGGGGGAAGGATCAACTTTAGGTGCAATTACCAAATGTTGAAGACAAGAGAAAGTTTTATTTAGTGAAGATACCTTTTCACCGGTAAATAGCTGACTTTCAACTATCTGATAGTTAGGATGAAAACCAGCTAGAAACTTTGCACCATGGAACTCATCTTGTTGAAGCTTTAATTGCTCCAGATCAGTAGTAAGTGGCTGATGGATCTAGAGTTCCTCAATAATGCCCTTCAGTGAGAGACTTATCTCCTTTCTTGAAGTTAAACATCTTTTCATAAAGATCATAGGTTCGGGATATATTCTTGTCCTGAGAGAAGGTTTCTTTCAGATCATCCCAAATTCCCTTTGCAGTAGAATGAAACATAACATTGGCTGTGATGGCAGGATCCATACTATTCCACAACCAAATTTTGAGTATGGAATTGTCATGCATCCATTCTTCATAGGCTGCAATGGCTGTGGGATCCTTGGAATCAGCAGATGGAGGATCAAAGGTGAGATATTTCATCTTACCTTTCGTATGGATGTAGACTTGAACAGTTTGGGTCCATAACAAGTAGTTAGAGACACCATTAAGCTTGATACTGGTAATTTGAATATGAATATTGTCAACTGGAGCCTTGGGATCAGCCATCATGCAAATTGCCAATATAGGGATCAAAGGCAGCATGTAAAATAGTAACCAGCAGCAGTAAAACTCAATATAGCAGTAGTAGAACTGATCTGAGAGATCAAATCCGCCCGGCAGCAGCAATTTCTTCAAACTGAGAGCTAATGATACAGGTTTTGAGAGATATTCTGTATAGGGTGTAAATAATATGAGATGCACCTGAGAATTGGATTGAAGGTCCCTCCAGAGATAGGGAAAATAGTCCCAAAAATTTGGGATAAGTGGCTGAGTGGATCAGAAGTAATTAGGGGAGCACACTTCTAAAAAATCTCCCAAAAAACAGTATCGCAGGAGATAATAGGAGAACTTTGATTGAAGAAAATCAAACCATCAGTATTCCTTCAAACCTGGCTCCAGTGTGCTTCAGTATGGGACTAATCAAACCTCAAAAGATCACCCAAATCAGCTGGCTGGATAGATATTAATTTCAGAACTCAGAAATCTGGAATAACAACTTCATCTGTAGAAATCACAGGCATCAAACTCTTGGATATTGCTGTCTGGAAGTAATAATCTTCATAATCAGCAATATATCAATCAAGGATGCCCTAGTTTAATTCCATATGATCAATAACTAGGGCACAATGCAGTAATTAGGAAGCAGAGGTGCTGCAACCAGGAACCGAGAAGAATTGGTGAACAGACTGTCAAAATGGCAATGGAGAGAAGCTTGGTTACTAGTATTCTTGCTCTGATACCATGTGACAGTACCTGGCTTTAAACACCAGCAACCATGTAAGAGAAGAGAAGAAGATTTAAGAAGGGAGAGGTGAGACTGCTATGAATACCAGCAAGCTCGATATCCTTGCAGCTCCCCCTACCGATATTTATAATAAGTAAAAAAACTTACAACTCAGGTAGCATCTAGGAATCCAGACTTAGAGAACAAGTAGGAATCCTAGAGACTAAACAACACAAGAAACCCAGCTAAGAAATTAAAAAAAAAAATAAAAAATGGAAGTCCTAATCTAACTAGGAATCCTATCAAACAAAGACACCAAGCCACGATAGGGACACTCCCCCTATCGTGGCACACTATAGATCACTAACATGGACAAAGATATTTTATGGCGTGGCGTGTCTGATATGGAGACTCTAGTGACACCAATATAGGTTTATACAGATTACAGAAATGCTGGTCTAACATAAACATGGACATGGGTGACCAGCAAGTGGAATTTTGAAAAATGAACTATCCTTCTTACAGACTTCAACATAAGTCATAATATTTATTTGTTCAATAATAATGCGAGCAATTAATACTGACCTTGCCTTCATTGTTATCTTCTTCGACGCTTCAGGCTTCCCTTCAGATTCTTCAATTGCTTCAGGATGTACTGGATGGCCTCCTTCAAACTGGCTCTCCTTTCTTCCTTGAAGTTCCAAAGTTCTGGAACTGCATATCTCCCGCTTGGGTTGTATTCATTGATCTCCAACAATGCAGTTGCTACAGCCTCATGTACCTCATCACCCCACTTATCCTTCAGCTCTTTTAGTTTCTTGTCACTCTCATCTATTATTTCCTGCAGGCTCAGGAGTCATGTTCCAAAACCAGAATGTGACAACTAAAAATACCAAAAGCTTCTTTATAACCCGTTCACATATGTACACACTAGGTAGAAGAGTTACAAATGTATAATGGATTAACGGATGACAAAATTACAAAGAGGTGACAGTAACAGATTTGAGACATTAAATACATACTTGGAGTTTTCCATCTATGATTATTGTTTTGACAGGATGCCACTCAGAATTTTTAATGTTTTCTTGCCATGCTGAGCATAACTCAGAAGATTTCACATCCCAATCTCCAGCTGGAAATTTTTTTAAGCATAGATCTCGAAATGGTATCTCATTGAGCTCTCCTAATCGCTTGATCCCAATTACAGCACGATTGTTTGAGAATTCATTCATAGCCTATAGGTGTAAAGGGGTGTTAGTTTCATCACATATAGACTTCATACTTGGTTTGGAGATAGTAGGATAGAGTTATACTCACTTCAATTAGTTCTTTGCGTGCTTCCTGAAGCTCCTGATTGCTTTGGTGCTCTCTGACCATAAGAGTTCGATTAAGGGTTTCCAAATCTTCTATTTCATCTGCCCTTTCTTTCAGCTGTTTTTTTAGATCATCCATCTTCTTTTGAACTTCACAGTTAGTGTAACCTCCCACACGCCTCAATTCTGACTTGTTTCCATCCATTGCATTTAACTTTCTTTTCAACTGCAATCCAGATGTTCTGTTAGTTGATTGCAATTGATTAAATGTCAAGCCAATGATAAGAAAGTCAAAACCATCAATTTCCATTATTGCGATTTAATCAACCAAAGAGGTAAAGAGGAAGTAAGGATACATTCAGAAGCTATGTGATGCATGCATACAAAAAGAAGATTTATAGGATTACAACATGATCAGCTAGTAAGACATTGGGAAACCAAAGATACCTATTGCAACTAAATGAAGCTGTTGAGATGGACATGGGTCTATGTTCAACAGTGAAGTGTGGGGTTCTATGTTGTTCTTATTGAGTGGGCTTAGTTGTAATTAGATTAAACTGTCCTAACTGTCCTTATGTAGCAGTATTCTGAATCCTACCGTGAGCCTAGGGCTCTCTCTCTCATCATGTAAGGACTGGTTTTCCTGGTTTCATTGTTTCAGTCTATAAATGACAAACACAACCAAACAAAGGATCTTACCCACTTTATAAATATTTATTTAACACTAGGATATAGGTTATAAAATTTGAACGGTAACATTATCCAGATAAAGAATTTTGGTCATGAGATTGTGGTAACGCTTCAAATTAACAAGCTGATTGTTTCCTTCCGTTGCAAGAAATCATGCTAAGAAAGATGCAAGAAGCTAAAGGAAACTTCAAGCAAAGAAAAGGAATTTGTCTACAGTCAAAATCTTAGCAACTCTGAATTTCTCAAAAAGACTCTTAAATCCCTTACAAATTTTGCTCACAAACAGAATAACTAAAGCCTCTATAATTAAATCAAATTCCTTCAAACAAATTCTTTTTCACAAATTGACAGCCTGTTGGTAATTTCAGTAAATTGGACAATCAAGCTCTAATGGAAAGGCCCCTGGAAAAATAAAAAGGAAATGACTTGTGGGTTCAATATTGCTATATCCAATAACCTACCAAAGAACACTCCTAAATTAACTCAAATTATCTAAAAACTATTGTCCATAGAGGAAGAATATAAAAACCACTACCGAGTCTTATAATTATTATATGCTCATTTCATATAGGAACACCAGCAATATAAGTAGCACAAAGACAAGATTTCCAGAATGGGAGGGAGAGAGGTTAGCTGGCACCCCAAAAAGGGATCCATAATTGTATAAAAGACTGTTAAGAGGCTAGCTGGTGCCCCCAAAGGGCTTCGCAGTGGTATCATAAAAGGTAAGCTGGCAGCTGCATAAATAATCACAGGAAAAAGAACTTTGTCCGGGAGCATGGCCTAAGTACTGAATAAAGGTTAGCTCAAACCCCAAAGGGATCCGTAATTATATCAGAAATCAGTAGAAGGTTAGCTGGTGCCTGTATAAGAATCAGTACTCGATGATAAACTTCAGACCGAGAAAGAAAACATATAACACAGTTATCCTTAGATAGCTTCTGGAATGAGATTAAAAAATAATAATTTTACCTCAGATTGCAGTTGAAAATAATTATTAAGACTCAAATTAGGGACCTTAGAGCAAACACACACACAAGCATGAGGTTCTCCACATAAAATATTAGGGATCGAAATCAACTCTTTATACAGAATCAAATAGCTCTTATCATGTTACAGGGAAGAAGCAGAATATTAGCAAACGAGATCCTTCATCCTTGGACCTACACTTACAGGCTTACGGCCACCAAAATTAAAGCTCAGAACTGTTTCTTTCTCTCCAGATACTAAACAGAAGCTGCAATTAAGTGCAGTATAGGGCAACCCTATACATTGGATGTTCAACAAAAACAAAGACATATAATACACTGCAGGTTACATTATTTACAGCCAGTGAAATCATTTTGGTTCAGAGTCCACAACATAGTTATTAAGGTGGCAAGGCGACCAAGGCGTTGGAGAGGGTCCAAAGGCAAGGCGACACCAACAAGGCGGCAAGGCGACCAAGGAGCCTGGATGCCTAGCCGATGCCTTGATAATTATGGTCCACAAGGCAACAGTTTGCATTGGTTCAAAGTCCACAAGGTAACAGTTTGCATGTTGCCTCATCACCAAGCAATTCAGAGCTTTTCCCTTTCCTTTTTTCTTTTGGCCGGGGGTGGGGTTTCAAAAACTTTTCAGAATGCAATTCAGAGAACAGTAAAATTATCCATAATTCATCAACCTTGGGTGATGGATATTGCCATAGTCCTTTTGGACTTGGTTACACATCCATGAAAGTTGGTTATTCCAGATGCATTTCCATTATGACCCCACAATGGAAGGGCTGTGGGTGGGAGACACTTCTCTCTGTTTGGGAGGTGTTGAGATGTGTTACCCGATATTATAAGGGTATTTTTGGTTTTTTATTTATGCTTTATTTATGTACTTTTGAACAAGGGTAGGATTGTAATTTGGGCTGTGACACTGTTCACGTGAACAGTGTTGTGAATAGTATCATGAGCAGTGTTCCCCTTTGTAATCTCTTTTATTATTATTATTATAAATAGAGAGCTTGACTGATCTCATTGATCATTCAAGCCATTCACGAAATTCCTGTTTTGTCAACATGGCATCAGAGCCAAATACACTCTGATCTAGGTTTTCAAAACCCACCTCCCTCCCTTCGATTTTTTTCTCGTTCCCTCCATCGAGCTTCTTCCCTTCTTCTTTCTTCCTATCTTTTGGTTCTTCTTCTCCCATTAGGGCAGCACTACTGAGGTGATCGTAATGATCTAGCTGCTGCCCCAATATACCTCCTTTTTTATGCCTCTTTTTTGGATCGAGTGGAGCTAAAGCACTGTCTGTGATTTGAAGATTCCTATTTTTTTGGGAAATCAGGCCTCTACATCTATTTCGGCTGCATTTTCTGTTGTGGGATCTTTATTTGATATTGTTCTCAGCCCCTATTCACTTCATCAGATTGGTTGAAGACCCCAGCCCCTTATCGATCTCTCTTCTCAGGGTTTTTTTCAAAACCCTGACATTAATCAATCTTGGGTTTGGGCTGCTGGTTCCTGCTGCATCTGATTGGCACCCTTGCTGCCTTCATTCGACATCATTCCCAGCCTACATATCTGAGATTTTTTGCTCCAATACAGCCCTTTTATATTGGGGGTCGATTCCAAAATTTTTTTTTGGATATTTTTTTGCTGTTTGCTGCTTCATTGAAGATTGGTTACTTGCTGCAATGACTGGTTCAGATTCTTCTTCAGCCTCTTCTGGCATTGATGGCCAGCCCCGGACTGATTTTCTTCCCCTTGCTGCCCCAATCAAACTTGATGGCTCTAACTACCTGAAGTGGTCTCGGTCTACCTATTGACAGTAGCTGGCCATGGCCTCACTGGCCATCTTCTTGGGACAACAACTAAACCAGTGGAAGAGGGTTCTCAGCTCAACAAGTGGTTATCGAATGATGCGATGGTGATGTCCTACTTGATCCATTCTATGCAAGGGGATATCTCAGACAATTTTCTTCTCCTGGACACTGCCCATACTATCTGGAATGGTGCCAAAGAGACTTATGGTCGCACGGGGAATGATGCACAGGTCTATGAGATTAGAAAGAAGGCTAATGCCACTACCCAACAGGAGCTCTCTGTCTCCAAATACTATGCTACCCTCAAGAACATGTGGCAGCAATTGGATCATTACTCCGACTATCGCCCTCTCATCACTCGATCCGGCTGCCTATTGCAAACACGTTGACAAAATACGTGTCTATGATTTTTTGGCTGGACTAAATATGGAGTTTGATCCTATTCGGGTGCAAGTACTTGGGCAATCCCCTTTTCCATCCCTAGAGCAGGCCTTTGCCTTGGTTCATAATGAGGAATCTCGTCGGGCTGCTATGCTGCATTCCTCTATTGTTGATCGCTCCGCCTTGCAAGTTGCTTCCAGTACTCCATCTCTTACCACTACTGATGGTGGTATTGCTGTCCCTAAAGGTCCTGTCAAGTGTGAACACTGCAACAGGCTCTATCATACTAAGGCTCAATGCTGGAAGCTCCATGGGAAGCCTGCTGATTTTGAGGAAAAGAAAGCCCGTGGGAAGTTTAAGCCCAAGGCTCATATGGCTGATTCTCTGACTACTGCTGCTATTGCCCCTTCATCTGACATTGGGCTTACTCGGGATGAGCTCCTAGCTTTCCGTCGCATGCTACAAGCCTCTTCCGCTGCCTCCACTACGGCATCTACACCTACTGTCCCTCCTGGTTCTAATTTTGCCTCAGGTACTCTAGTCAGTAGTTTGTGTGCATCGGCTGTATCCAGTCCTTGGATTATAGATTCCGGTGCCGCTGACCACATGACTGGCTCCTCCCATGTATTTCATCTTTATTCTCCATCTTCTGGCAAAGACAGTGTTCGAGTAGCTAATGGTTCCCTTTCTCCTATTAATGGGAAGGGTTCCATACGCTGCTCACCTACCCTTTCATTAAAATCTGTTTTGCATGTTCCGTCCTTTTCTACCAACCTTCTCTCTATTAGTAGTCTAACTAGAGATCTGAACTGCAAACTAACCTTTTTCCCTTCTCATTGTGTCATACAGGATCTAGAGACGGGGCGCACGATTGGGGGTGATAAGATGCAGGGTGGTCTCTACTTACTTGACCCGGGTTAGCCTTCTACTTTGCATTCGGCTTCCTCTACAACTCATCATTTACAGTCCACCTCGTCCCCTGACCTGCATCTCTGGCACTGCCGACTTGGTCATCGATCCCTTAGTACTTTGTCTCTTTTGTTTCCGAGCTTGATTAAGCATTGTAACAGGAATGAGTTTTTGTGTGAGGCTTGTGTTTTGGCCAAACAGACTCGTTCCAGTTATTCTTCATTAAATAAAAGAAGTGAGTTTCCTTTTGCTTTGGTTCAGTCTGATGTGTGGGGCCCTGCCCGTTGTACTTCCCTTTCTGGTCATCAATGGTTTGTCTCGTTTATTGATTGTTATACTCGTGCCACTTGGGTGTACATGATGAGCCATAAAAGTGAGGTCTTCCGCTGTTTTTAGTTATTTCATCGTATGGTTCGGTTAAGACCCAATTCAATGCCACCTTGCGCATTTTACACAGTGATAATGGCAAAGAGTACATGGAGGGTCAGTTCCAACTTTATTTGGCTGCACATGGTATTGTCCATCAGACCAGCTGTGTTGACACACCAGCCCAGAATGGGGTTGCTGAAAGGAAAAATAGACATCTCCTTGAGGTAGCCCGGGCCATTATGTTTGCACGGCAGGTTCCTTCTCACTACTGGGGTGATGCCATTCTTACCGTTGCTTATCTCATCAACCGTGTGCCTACCCGTGTCCTTGATGGTCGTTCCCCCGTTGATCTCCTTCAGGGTTCCTCCTCCTTTGTGGTTCCCCCCAAAGTTTTTGGTTGTGTTTGCTATGTCCGCAATCATCATCCTCATGGGAAATTTGATCCACGGAGCATTCGGTGTATTTTTCTGGGCTATTCTGCGACCCAGAAAGGATACAAGTGTTACCATCCACCTTCTCGTCGTACTCTTGTCTCCATGGATATTGTCTTCCATGAGTCCTTGTCATATTATTCCCAAACATCTCTTCAGGGGGAGCAGGATTAGGGTTTTAAAGATGTGTCTGCTATTCTTCCGGCTTCTATTTAGGGGGAGCCCTCTGTAACTTCAGCACCTATAGTGGCTCCTATTCAGGGGGAGCGTAGACCAGTCAGTCCAAGCATGGATGTTTGGGATGAGATTTCGATGCTCGGATAGGAAACTAGATCGTTGCCTGTTTGAAGAGCTATCGCTTTTCGTAAAGGCGTTAGGTCATGCACCCAACACCCCATCTCCAATGTTGTTTCCTATGATGCTTTATCTCCTTCCTATCGTGCATTTGTTTCTTCTCTTTCCTCTGTTTCTATTCCTCAGAAATGGCAGGAGGCGATTGCAAATCCAAGGTGGAAAGCAACCATGATGGAAGAAATGACGGCCTTACTTAAAAATGAGACATGGGAGCTAGTTGTGCTTCCTTCAGGTAAGAAACCAGTCGGGTGCAAATGGGTATTTGTTGTCAAGCAAAAGCCAGATGGAACAGTGGATAGATATAAAGCCAGGCTTGTGGCCAGAGGCTTCACTCAGACTTATGGGATCGACTACCAGGAGACATTTGCCCCTGTTGCGAAGTTGAACACTGTCCGGGTCTTACTGTCTTGTGCTGTCAACTTTGGCTGGGACCTACAGCAGTTGGATGTAAAAAATGTATTTCTTCATGGGGAGTTAAAAGAGGAGGTCTATATGGATATTCCTCGGGGTTTTTCCTCTGACAAGACCCATGGGAAAGTTTGTAGGCTCAAAAGGGCACTCTATGGGTTGAAGCAATCTCCACGGGCATGGTTTGGTAGGTTTCATAAAGCCATGGTCTCCTGTGGATACAAACAGAGTCATGTTGATCACACTATGTTCATCAAGCGAAAGGGAGAAAAGGTCACTCTTCTCATAGTTTATGTTGATGACATAGTTATGATCGTAATAATATCTGAGATGAAGTTTCTCACTGAAGGCTTTCTTAGGATGGGAATTTGACATAAAAGATCTAGGACAGCTAAGATATTTTCTTGGGATTGAAGTTGCCCGTTCTCCAAAAGGCATCTTTCTCTCCCAGAGAAAGTATGTTCTAGATTTACTATCAGAGACTGGTTTGCTTGGTTGGCATCCCTGTGACACTCCCTTGGAAGCTACTACCCGTCTGCAAGAGAAGGATGGTGAACCTGTTGATAAGGGCAAATATCAACGATTGGTGGGCAAGCTAATTTATCTCTCCCACACCAGACTAGATATTGCCATTGTTGTGAGTCTTGTGAGCCAGTTCATGCATGATCCTTATTCCACTCACATGGCTGCTGTTCTTCGTATTCTCCATTACTTGAAGTCAGCTCCAGGAAAGGGGATCCTTTTGTCTCCTCATGACCATCTTCGCATTGAGGCTTACACAGATGCTGACTGGGGTGATAACCTTGACAGGAAATCTACCTCCGGCTATTGTACTTTTGTTGGAGGAAACCTAGTCACATGGCGGAGTAAAAAGTAAAATGTTGTGGCAAGATCTAATCTGAAGCTGAATTCCGTGCTATGGCCCAGGGCATATGTGAGTTACGTGGCTTGAGTTTACTCCTTGATATCCGTGGTTCTGTTCATCTTCCGATGATGTCGTCTTGTGACAACAAAGCGGCAATTAGCATTGCCCACAATCCAGATGCAGCATGATGTACCAAACATGTGGAGATTGTGGGCCTTCATCGAGGAGAAGTTAGAGAGTGGGCAGATTTGTATTCCTTTTGTGAAGTCCGGAGATCAAGTGTGATGTCTTCACCAAAGGGTTGAGTGGGAAGTTGTTTTATCCTAGTCTAGTCAAGTTGGGCATGTGTGATATCTATGCCCCAACTTGAGGGGGAGTGTTGAGATGTGTTACCCGATATTATAAGGGTATTTTTGGTTTTTTATTTATGCTTTATTTATGTACTTTTGAACAAGGGTAGGATTGTAATTTAGGCTGTCACACTGTTCACGTGAACAGTGTCGTGAACAGTGTCGTGAATAGTATCGTGAATAGTATTTTCCTTTGTAATCTCTTTTATTATTATTATTATAAATAGAGAGTTTGACTGATCTCATTGATCATTCAAGCCATGCACGAAATTCCTGTTTTGTTAACATGGTATCGGAGCAGGTAGGGGTCACGGTATCGAGTCCCCCTGGGAGCGGGCAGGTGTTAAAAAACTTATTTATCCACCCGTATCCCCGTTTGGATAGTCCACCGTGTTAGAGCTCCTGTATGATATACATATTGTTTCCTCCCTTTCCTACAAGGTCAACCTTTTAGAGGAAGCGGTTTCTACAGGAAGTATATATGACTTTTCTTTCAATATATGAAAATTTACCATTAACTTGAACAGAAACTTCAACATTCTTCTAAGAAATAAGTTAGCCAAACAAATGCAATCAAATTAAGTAAGAAGCAAATTCACTGAACTTCTTGGAAGTGACAAAGGATAAATTCTAATTTAAGACTTGAGACAGTCCCCAAAGCCTGACTTGACGAAAAAATTATATCATAATTTTAGCCTTGTAATTAAGCCTGTACTACAGAAACTTAATTGTTTACGACTCTCTTTGCATTAAAGTCTACCATGTTTACCAGCACAGAGATCTAATTATTTCTGATCACTTGATTTCAGCCATTAGCAGGTGCAAGTTGAAAGCTCTAAGACAAGGGGAAAACTGAAACAACATAGAAGGAGTTAGTGAGAAAAGACAATTAACAATGTAACCAAAGATACGTCCATAAAACATATTGAATACCAGAATAGTACTTCATGTAGCCAACCCAGGAATTTGGGATAAGGATTTGTTGAATTCATTTTCCACCATTGGCAAGTAGCAAATTATTCCAATTTGGTTAGTTACATAGTGGTGTTATTATTTACTCAGATGGTTCGTTGTACAATAAGCATAACCAGGAAAAAAAATACTCTACTAATTACATTGGAATAGGTATTAATTTATGAAAAGAATATCTGAGAAATTCGTAGTTAGGTGGCCACTACCACCTGCTCACCACTTAAAAGCTTGATTAAATTAGTTGAAGTCATTACACATGGCATTGAACATCTACACTCTTAGATTAAGTGAAGAAGAAGAAGAGGAGAAGGAGAAAGAAGAACTGCACAATTGGGACTGCAGCCGTTAAAGTGACTGCTCCCTAATACCATAAATTAAATAGGGTAAACAATAAAAACCTATAGACAAAAATACCCCTCATTAGAGGAGTCGTGAATAGGAGCTAATGCTAGCTCCCTATTCACGGCTCCCCCTTACTCCTAACACTCCCCCTCAAGCTGGAGCATAGATGTTAATCATGCCCAACTTGGTACAAATATAATTTACTCTCATACTTCCCAAAGACTTAGTGAACAAATTAGCAAGCTGCTCCCCAGTGCGAACATGACGAGGAGAAATAATCCCTTGCTGCCGCTTCTCATGAACAAAATGACAATCAACCTCAATGTGTTTCATTCTCTCATGAAACACAGGATTCTCAGAAATATGAATAGCCGCCTGACTGTCACACCACAACAGCATAGGAGAATCATCACCAAATCCAAGTTCAGTCATCAACTGTCTAATCCACATTAGCTCACAAGTGCCATGAGCCATAGCCCGATACTCCAACTCTGCACTAGATCGAGCTACTACAGTCTGTTTCTTGCTCTTCCATGAAACTAGGTTCCCTCCAACAAAGACACAATAGCCCGAAGTAGACTTTCGATCAATAGGAGATCCTACCCAATCCGCATCAATAAATCCATCAATCCTTCTATGACCATGATTAGAGTATAAGAGACCACGCCCTGGATCCTTCTTAATATATCGCAACACCCTTATAACTGCCTCCCAATGAGCTGTCCGAGGGGCGGACATAAACTGACTCAGCACACTAACAGGAAAAGAGATATCAGGTCTAGTCACAGTCAAATAGTTGAGTTTCTCTACAAGCCTTCGATACTTCTCTGGATCATCCAGAACATCCCCATCCTCTGCCATAAGTTTCACATTTGGATCCATAGGAGTATCCAAAGACCTAGATCCCAGTAATCCTGTCTCTGAAAGTAAATTAAGCACATACTTTCGCTGTGAGAGCGAAATCCCTTTCCTTGATTGAGCTACCTCAATACCCAAGAAATACTTCAGTCGTCCCAGGTCCTTAGTCTGGAATTGCTGTCCCAAATATGTCTTCAAGTTCTCAATGCCTGAAGAGTCATCCCCTGTGATAACAATATCATCTACATAAACTACCAAAAATATCCTTTCTGCATCTGACTGCCTGAAAAACACTGAGTGATCACTCTCAGACCGAGTCAAACCAAATTCCAACACAACATCAGTAAAACGGCCCAACCACGCTCTCGGTGACTGTTTCAGCCCATACAAAGATTTCCTCAACTTACATACCTTACCAGACTCCCCCTGAGCAACAAAACCAGGAGGTTGCTCCATATACACCTCCTTAAGAAGGTCCCCATGCAAGAATGCATTCTTGATTTCGAGCTGAAACAACGGCCAGTGATGTATAGCAGCCAATGAAATCAAAATGCGGACAGAAGTAAGTTTTGCAACCGGAGAGAAAGTATCCAGATAGTCCACACCATAAACCTGGGCATAGCCTTTAGCAACAAGACGGGCCTTCAACCGAGCCACAGACCCATCAGGATTAACCTTCACCACTCCAGCGGCAACTAATAGCTAACTTACCAAAGGGTAAAGAAACAAGATCCCATGTCTGATTGTCCTTCAGAGCAGATAACTCCTCAGTCATGGTAGCCCGCCACCCAGGGTGAGCCAAGGCCTCTACCACCGACTTAGGAATAGGATAACTGTCAATAGTAGACAAACAAGAAACAAAAGAAGAGGACAAATGAGCATAGGACACAAAACGATTAATAGCGTGTTGGGTACAACTCCAAACCACCTTGCGGGTAGCAATAGGAACATCAAGATCAGAAATAGGAGGTACAGTAGCCGAGGAGGAATTACCTGGAGGGGGATCTGAAGGCGAGGAGGACGTGGGAGATGGTGCTGCCTGGGTACTGTATCTCTCCATAGGTGTAATGCGATGTGTCGGCTCATCGGGTGGGCGACGGCGAAAAACAGCCAGTGGTTGTATGGGAGGTGGCACGTGAGGCAATGGATCTTGCACAGTAGAAGAAGTATCGACAACATAAAGTAGGAGATCATCGTCCAACTTTGAAGCAGGCAGCGAGGATGCAATAAATGGAGTAGATTCAAAAAAGGAGACATCAGCGGTAACAAAGAACTTCCTTAAATCAAACGAATAACAACGGTAACCCTTTTGGGTTTTAGAATACCCCACGAAAAGACATTTAAGAGCTCTAGGATCCAACTTGGAGCGGTCAGGACGATGATCCCAAATAAAACAGACACACCCAAAAACACGGGGTGGTAAGACAAACAATGGATGGGAAGGGAACAACAAAGAATATGGAATACTACCACCCAAAACAGAAGAAGGCATGCGGTTAATAAGATAACACGCAGTCAAAACAGCATCAGCCCAAAAAATTTTAGCCACTTTCATCTCAAATAAAAGAGATCGAGTAACTTCCATCAGATGTCTGTTCTTCCTCTCGGCTACACCATTTTGTTGGGGTGTATCCGCACAGGAGGACTGATGAATGATCCCATGCTGAACCATAAACTCATTAAAGAGAGCAGAAAAATATTCTTTTGCATTGTCACTGCGAAGAACTTTCAAAGAAGTAGTAAATTGATTCTGAATTTCAAGCACAAAAGTACAGAAAATGGAAAACAATTCAGAACGATCTTTCATTAAATAAATCCAAGTAACTCTAGAAAAGTCATCTACAAAAGTGACAAAGTAACGAAAACCCAGCACAAAAGTAACAGGACACGAACCCCACACATCAGAATGAACTAAAGAAAAGGGTTGGACAGCCCTGTTATTGACTCGAGGGGGATAACTTACACGGTGAAGTTTCCCAAACTAACAAGACTCACATTGTAAACTAGACAAGGACTGAAATTGACTATCTAAAATCTTCAAACTCTGCAAGGAAGGATGACCCAAACGACAATGAATCTGATGAGGAAGTGCCACACTCGAATACACCACAATGGATGCATCGTCAAGAAGATACAGTTCCGCAGATACGCAACCTCTACCAATCGTCTTCCTCAGCTGAAAATCCTGAAACTCACAATAATCAAGAAAAAAGGTAACAGAACAATTGTTAGCTTTGGTAAATTTTCGAACAGATTATAAATTAAAAGGAAATTTGGGCAAGTAAGAAACGGAGGACAACGACAAAGAGGGGGTAACTTGCACAGTGCCTGTACCCCGAACTTTAGCAAAAGACCCATCGGCTAACACAACATTGGAAGAAGATTCACAAAATGAAGAAAAAATACCTGATGCTCCAGTCATATGGTCCGAAGCACCTGAATCAATGATCCAGGGATGAGAAGTAGATGAGAGGCATGCAATAGCATTACCTGGCTGAACTAGGGTAGCAATGGAGAACTGAGATGACTGAGAATTCTGAAATTGAGTAAATCGCTCATAATCTTCATCAGACATAATCACTGTTTTACCCTCAGGCTTGGAAGGAGGAGTAACAACCGGATCACTGCTGGCTGAATTCACAAACTGAGGTGGTTTACCATGAAGCTTCCAACAAAAGCGCTGAATGTGACCAGCTCTGCCACAATGATGACAAGTGCGCACCTGTCCTGAAGTCTCTGAAGTACCAGATGTGGGTGCTATACTATTCCCTGACCCACGACCACGGCCACCACCACTGCTGCCCGTACCTGTCCCACTACTAGGCCCACGGTTGGGAAAGGCTGCAAGTGCTGAACTCTCATTACCATGGGTGGAGTCTTGGCTGTTCTCACGAGAAACCCGTAAAAGGCGAGAAAAAGCTTCTGGAAGTGTGGCGACTCTATCACCACCAAGAATTTGAGACCGTACTGGCTCAAATTCTTTTCAAAGTCCACCCAAAAATACCATAACAGCCAGCTGCTCTTGCTGTTGCTGCATCTCCTTCACATCAGACGTGAGAGGAAGAATGGAATTCAGCTCCTCATATAGTCGCTTGAATTCTGCAAAATATTGGGTTACACTCAAAGTCTTCTGATCCACTTTATAAAATGCTTGGGACAGGTCATAAATCTGAGACAAGTTGTCCTTCCCAGAATAGAGGACATTCAAGTATTCCCATAAATCCTTTACTGTGTCAATGTGAGTAACCAGGTCTGCAATCTGATTATCCATTGAGTTCAACATCTGACTCAATATTCGTGCATCCACTGTATCCCATGTCGTGTCTCCTTCAGGCTTTGGCTTCGTGAGATGATCCTGTTGATCACGCCCCGTCAAGGCCAATCGAACCACCTTTTTCCATTGCTGAAAATTAGAAATCCCTTCAAGTTTCCTTTCAGTAATGCGATGAGAAGAGGAGGGCAGTTCAATCACAGTCGTCTTTGCATCACCCATGCTTAACTAAACACCTTGAATCTTCACAGAGCAGTCTCGGACAGAGGACAGCAAGCACTTCTCAACTTGCAAACACTTCTGAAATTCGGAGATCAGTCTCAGACAGAGGACAGCAAGCACTTCTCAACTTGCAAACACTTCTGAAATTACAAACAGTTCTGTAACTGTAGGACAGCAGGGTGATATGATCTTCAATCACTCACAACCAACAAACACCAGCCAGCAAGAAGATTAGAGCTTCAATCAACCACGAAAAATTCTGGAATTGATCTTTGTAGTGAAATCAATACACCAGCCAGCAAAAAAAAAAATACCCTCCAATAAATCGATTCAGAAAAAAAAGAACAATATCAGTCTCCAAATCGCAAAACAGCACCCGAATCGATCTCAACCTTCATACATACCAAAAATTGAGACCTAGTTCTTTTATGTAAGATCATGAAAATCCTCAAAGCTTTAGGTCTCCAAAGTCGTAACCTTGTTTTGATTCAAACGAAGAGAATGGAGAAGGTTTGAGGATGTTAGATTGACTCCTACAGTCCTAGCTCTGATACCCTATTAGATTAAGTGAAGAAGAAGAAGAAGAAAGAAGAAGAGAGGAGAAGGAGAAAGAAGAACCGCACAATTGGGACTGCAGCCGTTAAAGTGACTGCTCCCTAATACCATAAATTAAATAGGGTAAACAATAAAAACCCATAGACAAAAATAATCCTCATTAGAGGAGTGGTGAATAGGAGCTGACGCTAGCTCCCTATTCACGGCTCCCCCTTACTCCTAACATACACTAAACATAAGCCAAATTTAACTATATACCAGTGTCGCAGCTGGAATTTGGCACAAACATGAGGTGTTGGACTGAGGGATTTTTTTTTTATATTTCTGATTATATTTCTACCACGCAAATTTTCCTCAAGTGTTTTAAAATATCAAAATATCTTTATATGCAGGTGTGCGCACTTAAATTTTTTGTGTTATGTTACACCCTATGTGTATGGGTAGTCATAGCCTTCTCTCTCTCTCTCTCTCTCTGCTGTATTGGTGTCCACAAGTATCAGGCACAGGCAAGACTTTATTTTTTAGTGTCCAGGCAACATAGTCAAAAACCAATCATTTTTAAGGAAAATAACTAAAATTTACATCACTATCAAATTCAATGATATAACCATGACAATAATGGTTGCAAGTATACAAAATGATGCTTCACGAATCAATATCAACCTTATCCAACTGAACAAGGAGTTTGCTTTATGCTGATTGACCGAGGTAGAAAGATCACAGAAAGAAGTGATAATGATAACAGAAGTATGACACATGCATAATCTACCAAAAACAGAACCCCTTAAAACCTTTCGTATATGTTAATCCTACTTCATAAGCATGGATATGCATAAATCTTCATTATGTAGTTCCCCTTTTTTTTGTTTCATTATGGTAATTGCAATATGCATGCATGATGCAACAATGCAAGTGTTTTTTCTATTTTCACAAATCAGTCCACATGTACATGCGAAGAGGTCAAGGGAAGGTAGCTTTCCTATCCAAAAACAGAGAAGAACCCAATTAAAGCTACGGATGTTTGTAAGAAATTTGTTGATGTAGAGCCTGGAATACCTGAGAGTGTACATAGCTACAACCATTGGTAGTGGTGGGTTGGCTAATTTCGTGCTCAGGTGTGATTCGCTTCAAAATCTCTTCCTCTAGATGAATATTAGCTGAAACTCCATTGAGAGAAGAATTTTGGGTGGTTAATTTATCATCGGGCAGGTTATTATCAAGGTCAACGGCCCAATCCTCTTCTGAAAATGGTGCCCCATAATGCTCGCCGTTCCGGGGACCAAGCCCGTTCTTCTTGAAAACCTTACACAGAACATAGGAATCCTGTAATCGAATTAGTAAATGAACAGGGGAAACAAAGTTAGGATTTTTTTGCTTCCCTTTGCCGGGGACGAAGAGTTGAGATTTGTAGATAGAGAGTAAAAAGTAACCTGATGAGGAAAGAGTTGGGAATCCGGAAGCTGGCGATCGTCCATGGTATACTCATGCATGACCCAGTCGGTGCGTTCACCAGCGGGAGCACGGCCCTTGTAGAAGACCAAGGTCTTCTTCATTCCCAATATCCTGTTATTATTCCAGTAGATGTTTCGAACCTTGCCGGTGACTTTCCAGTGACCGTGAAGAGTAGAACGGTTGGTTCGAGGGCCGTTGGGGTACTTCTTGTCCGTCGTGCTGTAGAAGTACCATTGCCTCTCCCTGCTCTTCAACACCGATTGTCCTACAATTTTATCATTATTGAGCATAAGATTAAGATCAAAATTTCGTTTTTCATTTCAGCAATGGGAGCGCAGAGAGATCAATTTAGTACTTACCAGGCAAATCTTCAGGATCCCACTTGTAGATGTCGGTTTCGGTAATGATGCCAGGGTTAAGGCAACGGCGGCGGAAGATTTTGCGCTTGAGATAGTAAAGGAGGAGCTCCTCGTCGGATGGGTGGAATCTGAAACCAGGTGGACATGACGACCAAAATGATGATGACTTTTTTTCCCCATTGACACCATCACCACCACCACTTCCTCCTCCTTCAATTCCATTGTTGCCATTGCCTACTGCTTCTGCATTGTTATCGTCACCAACACTACCACCACCACGACAACAACAACAACAATGGAATTGGGAAGACGAAGGAGGAGAGGAACCTTGTGGATTCATAATGGTTCCTTCCTTCGTAGACGAGAAATGGTCGTCTGTCGTCCTTGGGGTCAGCATTCTCAGATTCGTAATTCAGAGCTGCTTAGCTTGTAAACATAAATAGATTCCTCCAGCTTTGTTTTGGAACACATCTTTTATGACTTTGCCTTTCTTTTTTTCGGACGAGACACATCCACAGTTCCACACACACACACACACACACACACCAAAAAAAAAAAACAAGAAAGGAGTCCCTACCCACCAAGCACCTGCAACCAGCGGGCAGTTACCATTTCCAACCTACAAAATCGAAACAAAGAGTGGTGGACCTTACTGTAAGAGTTAGGTTGCTCCAAGTGGTGACGGTTCGAGTATTGAAAACAGCATCTCTGCAAAGTAAGGGAAAAACTGTGTACATTATCACCTTCCCCGGATCCTGCAGTGGCGGGACTCTAGAGCCCTCTTGCACTGAGTACGTCTTTTTTCTTTTTAAAATCGAAGCAATGAGTGGCCCCAAACAAAAAAGAAGAAGATGAATCTACAAAAGAATTCCTTTGTAGGGTGATGATCATGTCATTAACCCACTTTCTTCTCTCAACTTGAGTTTTGTCCCATAATATTAAGACAAATTTTCCGAAATCAAGAAAAAAAATTAAAATTATTTTGGGGTAGAGAGGAGAGATAAATACAATAATTTATCATGGATCGAGTTTCCCTTCACCCACCGTGAATGGGATCTTGGGCAAGAGAGGGCGGGAGAAGGCATCACGATGCTCTTTTGGAAAAATACTAAAATCATATTAGGGTTTGTGAACCCTAGGATGGTGGGTGAAATGTCCTCTTTGGTGAGTCATTATTATATTTTTCTTTTCTTTTTCAAATGCAAAAAACCCACTCTCTCCTGAATCCAGATCGTCTACTTACATTTGCTCAGGCAAGGCAGTCATTTCACGCCTTATACTGTTTGCATAGCAAGGCAATTGAGACTGCCACGCATAACAAGAGACCCCAATCCCTCCATCCATTGGTGTGTAGGCATTGCCAAATGGCAACCAAAACAAAAAAAGCCAAAAGTGAATGAAAGGGGTGGGCCCTACTCTCCTAGGACCTAGGGGCTTAGAAAACATTTAGAGATGGATCATTAGCCTCTCCAATTCCCAAAAAGCTCGGCAATGCTAGGTGGAGATACCGATATGTGGTAGCTTAGACATCCAACAGTCCGAGCTCATTGACTATGTTGAGCTCAGACAGTTAGATGTCCAAACTGTCATACGTCAGCATCTCCACCTAGCATTGCCACATTGCCGAGTTTTAAGAATTGGAGAGGATAATATTTTTCTAGGGACCTCAGCTCCTTAACTAAAACCAGTGAGCTGTCAGCCGTACTCACCTGTATGAAGTAGTATAACTTAGTCTCCCCTCGTGTTCTCAGTCTTTTCACATGTCCCTGACTCCCCGTCCAAGCCCGGAATTATACTTTTTTAACTTTGATTGGCTCGTTGGGTTGGGCATCTTGGAATAAGGGAATTTTGGGTCATTGGGCTTCAAGTGGAGGCCTGCTCAAGCTTTAGACTCAAACTCCTGGGGGCTTACCGACCTAGTCACCTTATAGCTGTTTGGATGCAACTCAAGGAAAAGAAAGGAAAATGAAATCAGTTTGGAAAATAAAAAAGAAGAGAGTATTATAAACATGATTTTGTAAAACTTCCTAACACTTTTACCACATTTATGAGAAATGAAACGCTAACCGGTGCTTTGGATTCCAAAACCCACCCTAATTGCTTCAAAAGCTTCATAGAAGAGTCATAATACTTCTTAAACATCTTGTTGTGGGAATTGGAGCAAGAAAACATCTCCAAAAATGGATTCAAACTCACTTTGATTGGTTGAATGAGTTTTATCGTTTTTTTTTTTTTTCCATTGATGTCAAATTGGTTCTCAAAATCTAACGGTTTTAAGTGAGGTTTGATTCTATTTGAAGTAGGTCAGAGAAGACCCAATATCTATAAAACAAGGCTTTTCCCATGTTCAAAGGACTTTTGGAGTAATCTTTTAAGGAGAGGCTTCTTAGGTTTGTAGCAGTGAGTGCTTTTGCTAAGAAGCTACAACTTGGAACTCTGATCCCTTGAGTTGTGCATGTCCTCTAGATCTGAATCTTGGCTTGCTTTCTTCTTCTGTGAGTATTTCATCTCTTCTTGTTTCATTCAATTTGGTTAAGTATGCTATAAGCTATATACCTCTTATAGTGAAGGTATATCGTTGTTTTCCTCAAATCGGGCAGCAAGAATGTGCCACTAATATGGTTTTAATTCAGTTTTCTCATGGGAATTTTCAGAGTTTTAGTTATTTTATACCTTAATATTTTTTCATTAATTTTTTCTAGGGGCGTTGTACTCTGTGTTGCAGCGCAGGCTGCGCTCAGGCACATGAGGGTGGGTGCAATGACCACCTTGCCCCCCTAAGTGGCAGGCCCATGTGCCTGGGCATAGGCTGCGCTACGGCAAAGAGAACATTCTTCCTTTTTTATGTTCATAATTTAAAAAAAAATATGGGAGAATGTTCTCTGTGCCGCAGCGCAGCCTACACCCAGGCACATGGGCCTGCCACTCAGGGGGGCAGGGTGGTCATTACGCCCACTCCCATGTGCCTGGGCGCATGTTGCACTGCGGCACAGAGAACAGCGCCCCAAAAAAATATATTTCGGATTTTACTTGTTATGTTTTGCAGTTTGTCAGATTTAATGTTCTTGCATTACATGTAATATTTTATGTAAATTTTTGCATCTAATTGATCCCAACTCGACATGATGAGTTAATTATTGTGTCTTTAACATAGTCCATAATTTTGCACCTTCTTTTTTTTTATTTTTATGATTTTTATATTACTTCATACATATTTGCACCTAGGAAACTAGGTGTGCATGAATTTCTGATACTTTTTATTTTATTTCCTTTCTATATGTTTTTAGCCATTAATCATGTTAGAGTATGATATTTTTCCATATTGATATTTCTCCTAATTTTATTTTGCATGATAGCCTAGACATCGCATGTAAGGGTATTTTGAGAATTTCATACTACTTTTTATTCAATTTTTTAAAATTTATTTCTTTTTTCTCATAATTTTATGGTTTTTTGTATTTAAATATTTTTTTGCATGCATTAATGCTAGGATTAATTTTTTCTCCCTATTCATATCTTGATTAGGATACTTCGCATAGAATGGCATTTCTGTTAATATTGTTCGGTTTAGGGTTTCATATTCTTAAGAGCAGTAGTTCAAGTTTGGTTTTTGTGTACTTAGATTGGGATCACTAAATTTTTTTTTTGTAGCGCATACATAGATACATGTCTCCTCTCTTTTCTCAATTAATTTCTAATTCTTTTAATAATTATGTTTTTGTGCTTTGTTTTTATATATTATGTGGACCATGGTCTAATGGATGTGTTAACTTAAGAGACCTTATTAATTATAAATACCATGAAATATTGGAAATCGGTTTATCCAGGGTGGATGGAGGTGTCTAACACCTTCCTTGGTCATCAACCTGACAAGAACCCAACCGTGTGGTCAGACCAATCCTCATTGGAGTCATATTTGTGGGTCCTAGATCCTAATCTAATGGGTAACTCTTTATTTATTCCTTCTCCCTCGATAGGAAGATTGTTTCCTATCGAGAAACATCCCATATTGTCACAACTAGGGCTGCAACAGAGTCGGATTAGGCCGGGCTTTTTAAAATCCTAGCCCAACCCTAAGTCCCCTTAGTTAGGCTCAGGCCTGGACCGACCCTTACTTAGGCCCTAGAAAATCCAACCCTGATCCTCCCTCAGGGTCGGGTTGGGTTGTCCTTGATTGGCCCTGATCATAGAGTGGTGGAAGGGAGAAATGCATAGGCTGGACTGAGTTGGGCTATGTCAGGGAGAAAATTATCAATTTTACATAAAATAATACCATAATAAAATATATTATCACTTATTATCTTCATATATATTATATTATGTTACAAAATATGTGTAACATTTAAAGTTTATAGTATATATATTATATCAATATATGTTTTATAATATAACTTAAAAGAAGGTCGGGTCAATACTGGCTTGACCCAACCCTGACTGAAGGCTTGAAATTTCCAGCCCTGACCTGCCCTTAGGGCTAGGTATCTCAACCCAGACCTTGTTCAGGCTCAGGGTGGGTTTAGGCTGCCAGGGTCAAACTTACACCCCTAGTCACAACTACACAACGCATCATTCATATGGGCACTTGTTTAATTGCAAACTTCATGTTTAACCATTTATCTATGTTAACATGAGCCACTCAAAGTGCAAATACTTCAAGGCTCCATTTGTTTTAATTGGCTCTGTTTGTTTCCAGCTAAAAATCATGTAAAAAGAAAAGCTCCAATAAACTAGCCATTTAAAAATAATAAATTTTTAGGTGAATTAAAAACTCATTACCATTAAAAAAGGAAAAGTAGGGGACCCCAGAAGCGGGGAAGAAGAAAAAAGAATACAAACAACATTGTTAACAAATCAAAACCCAAGACTCAAGGAGAAGAGGAGAAGAGCTGCAGAAAGGAGAGAGGTAATCCCCAAAACACAACAATATATATATATGCAGGTTCCTTGGGGAGTCTGTACAACGAGATGTGACTGTAGATAACTTGCTCTTGATGTCAAAGGAGACGGAGCCTTTTTGTTGGAAGGATCTAGAACTGGAGGACCATTTCCTGAGATTATGCTCCATCCAACTACGGTTGATGGTAGCACCAAAGGTGCGCTTTCCCACTACACCACAAATTGATTTATCTGCAAAAGTTACACCCACCCACATCCATTCTTTGTGAAAATGAAGGATCCTTTGACTTCTTGGCCAATATTTTGCTAGGACCCCTTTCCAAGTAGAAGAGAAAAGGGGGCAAACAAAAAGAGATAGTTCACATATTCAGGAGCATTCCAAAGGCAACAATGATCTAGCGGTGGATGAGAAAAGATTGCATTGGGAGGCAGTTGGAGAGAGCCCACCAAACAGTAAAACTATGTCAAAGAATATGGCTTTTGAACCAAACGAGCCAACGAGATAATGGGCCATGAGATCGGATGAAGTCTCATGCCGCTTTGGAGCTGAAAATGTCTAGAGAAGTTGCTGCCCAAATCACGTTGTCTTCCTAACCTTGAGGCCTTCTACCAATGGGTGGCAAGACATTCCACAGAACTGATAATGGTGGAGAGGAAGATGTGGGGTGGTAAGGGTGTCAATTTGAAACCGTAACCGTATACCGAAATCGAAACCGCCTGTGTAAAATCGTACCAAACCGTACCGTTGCAAAAATAGTACGGTACGGTATGATCAAATGGTATTGACCACGGTACGGTACGGTATCGATATTAGATACAATACTGTTGGTATATACCGAAACCGTACCGTTTAAAAGGTATATTTGTAAAATTAAATAAATGTAAAAGCAGTCGAGTGATTTGACCACACAGTTTGAATTTGAAACCATAAAGAAATTATATCCAACCTGACCCTTTATTGTCAGACTGTCACGTGTCTTGTACATCTATTAAATGGTTTTGTACATAAAACAATAAACCATCTTTTTGACTTTTTCTGTCAGACTGTCAATGCTAATATGTCATTAATAACTAAACCACGATAAGGTCACGGATCCCCTTGCATTTTTACTACTTGTATCATTTTAAATACATTCAAATCTTAAACTTCACACACCACATACCGTTTTTCATACCAAACCAATTCCGTTTTTTATATCGTTTTCATACCATACCAAAATCGTACCATAACGGTACGGTTGCGATATTGAAAATAGGGTTCTTAAACGGTATGGTACGGTATCGGTATTGGATACCTATTTTTGGTACCGTACCGAAACCGTACCAATTGACAAGCCTATGGGGGTGGGGTGGGGTAGGGCGATCACCATGACTAATAATGTTTGCAACCATACACCGCTTAGAAAGGCCCGAACTATATATGGCTCTGGCACCAACAGAGTGGAGGAGTACAACCATAGAGTGCCCATGATCAAGCCAAAGGGAGGTGGAGGCACTATCATCAATTTGGTTGGAAATGACTCCAAGAGTAATAGGCCAAAGCTTTAGAATCTTGCAAGAAGCATCAATAATGGCAGGAGCAGTCCAAATAGAATCAAAGTGAAGGAGGCAAACAACGCCCCAACTCATAAGGTGAAGGAATCTAGAGGGTCCAGATCCTTCCAAAGGAAGGTACACATAAGGGACTCCAACTCCTTGATGGTGGACTGGGATAGTCCAAAAATACCGAACTAATAGATGTAGGATGATTGAAAGACTAATCTCATGAGCTCCAAGTGACTGATATAAGAGAGAAGCTTGCCCTTCCAAAGTTAAAACTTCTTATGAATGAGAAATAAAATAAGAGTGCAGTGATGCGCTATCAACTTGGTCGGAATCAAAGGCAAGCCCAAGTACTTGACTGGAAGGTGGCCAATTGAAAACTTTGCCTACTCAATCAAAGAGACCTTGACAACATCAAAGACCCAAGCCAAAAAAAAGAGAGGTTTTTCAGCATTGGAGGCCCGACAAATCCTCAAATTGTTATAAACAAGACATAATGGTCTCAAGAAAAAACAATATCTGCATTAGAGATCATGAGATCTTTTGCAAAGGTAAGATGGGAAAACTTAAGAGCCTTAAACTTTGGGATGTGACAAATGAACTGTTGAGCCGTGCAACACTAGATGCTCCTGGAGAGGGCTTCAAGGGCAAGAGTGAAGATGAATGGAGAGACAAGACATCCCTACTGAATACCTATAGAGGAGGCAAAGTAGCCAGTCGGATTGCCATTGACCAAAACTGAGAAGTAAGATGAGGAGATGCAGTGATGGATCCAATTGATGAACACTAGGGGCAAGGTCATCTTGAGCAAAACCTTAGAAATGAAGTCTCATATGAAGGAGTCGAAAGCTTTGTGAATATCAATCTTCATCAGGGTGAGAAGGGAATGGGTTTTTTTTTGTCAAAACCTTTGACGATCTCATTGTAAATGATGATATTATCCTAGATACTCTTGCCAGTAATAAGATCCGACTGATTGTCAATGACAAGAGAATCAACCATCAACTTAAATCTATTGGCAAGGACTTTGGTGATAAACTTGTACAAAAGTTTGCACGAGGAATTGGACCTAAAGTCTGATATGGCAGAAGCACCTTCCTTCTTGGGAACAAGGCAAAAGAAGGTATGGTTAATCCCATTGATTTGACTGGAGTTGAAGAAGAAACTCTTGATGGCCTTGATGAGGTCTTCTTTAATGATATCCCAAAATGAAGAGAACAATCAATCCCATACTAAAATCGGACTTGGGGGCTCTATTAGCCTTGTGAGAATGGACAACGTACTACTAGAATTTCTTCCTTAGAGGGGATAGGTTGGAGGTTGCTCATGAGGTGGCTGGGAATGAACTTGTTGAACAGATTCTAAGGGATAGACCCAATGGAATCCAGGAGATAGCCTGAACAACTCTATAAACTAAGAAACAACCTTTGCTTTTATATCAACATTGTGGAGGGAGTAACCATCTCTGGCCATAAGCATAGGGATTGAGTTGAAAATGTTCTAGGCTTTAACGACCTATGGAAGTAAGCAGAGTTAGAATTACCAAGCACCAACCATTTAATTCTTGACTTTTGCCTTGAAAATTTTCCTCTTGAGAAACCAGAGAGGAGAGATCCGAAGAAACAACTTTTTCTTTTTCCGCAAAGGGCACATTATGGGTGTCCGACTGGAGCCTTAACTAAATATCAGACTAATTATTTGTGCAGTCCCAATCTAAAGAGGAAATGTTCCCGAATGATGAGTTCCACTCTTTAGGAACACATTTCACATTCCGAAACTTCTTGGCAAAGACAATGGGGGGTGGGGGATGAATAAGCTTAACCAAGTGTTTTCTTCATACAGTTTTTAACCTGGAAACAAACAGAACCAAATGTTTTCTTTTATAGCTTATACACCTCTAGTTATCATATGATAGCTCCTCAGGGTTGGTATCTTTTAATCAAAAAGCACTAAGCGATAGAACAATGAATAGAGAAGGGCAAAAACAGAATATAACATGTAAATCAATTAATGAATATAATCCATTGAACAATTATCAATTATACAATTTACATAGCTTTCATGAATTAACCATTTAGAAGCAAGAGAAGCTCTGCAATTCGCTTTTTGGGATCCAAAAAAAATTTCGCTTTTTTGGACCATCACATCTCTCACACTTTTTGCAACTTAGCTTGAAAAGTTGGACTCAACTTCAATGTTTTCTTTGCTAAGTTACGTATGTCCTCTCTTGATGACTCATTCGATATGCAAATGAGTTCTTTCAATGCTCCAGTGGATATGAAGTCCTGGGCATTGTCCTCTGCAGAAATTAGAGAACCTCTAGATTATTTTTAGGCATCTTCTTCATGGAAATAAAAATGGATATGCAAGTATATCAGAAGGCATAATGCTCATAAACAATTTGAACTACTAGCAGACATATAATGAGAGAGA
The DNA here is from genome assembly GCF_018873765.1 of Telopea speciosissima. NCBI lineage: Eukaryota > Viridiplantae > Streptophyta > Magnoliopsida > Proteales > Proteaceae > Telopea > Telopea speciosissima. Next base: position 13,631,752 of record NC_057917.1, read on the forward strand.
ACTTGAGAACAAAAAGAACCCAAGCTCTTTCAAGAATGTGTTTGATGCCCACAGTATGGCAGACTTGGAAAGTGTAGTCCTACCTCTAAACTCTCCTTCAGTTGGTGTCTAAAAAGGCAGTAATAGATAAAACTTAAGACTGATATGGAGATGGACAAACAAAAAAAAAAAAAATAAATAAAAATGTAGACGATATAACAGTCAAGAAACAAGTAACGAACAAGAATAGCATAGAAAAAAAATGAACAGAGAAAACAATAGATGGGGTGGAAGATGAGAATTTGCTTGTCATTTTTCCTCTTTCATTAATTTTTAGGGTGGCATGTGTAAGCCTATAATAGAAAGACACTGAACAAACAGCTGAACATACTGCCTTGACTTTTTAAATATTGCACAGATACTTGTAAGATACTGCCAGCATTTTTAAATGATCCATCATGGTTTCTGAGCAGCCAACCAAATTTTTCTTATTTGATTTGTCAGGAAAATTTAAATATGGAAAGCTTGAAAGACTCTTAGTGCACAGATACATAGATACTGATTTACCAAAAAAAAAAATATAGATACTGTGGCCCCATTTGTTTAGAGGGGACTTAGGTGGGGTGGGAGAATTGGGGTGGGAAAATGCTGATGTGGCACTTCAAAATCCCACCCCAACCTTGTTTGGTTAATCTGGGTTAGGGGTGTAAATGAATAGCCGAAATCCGTTTCCGAATCCGTGTCCGTATCCGTTTAGCACTATCTGAATCCGTCCGAAAGCTAATCGGATGCAGATACGGATAGGCTATAGCTATCCGAAAAGCAATATTTACATGTAAACGGATAAAATATCCGATCCGAATCCGTGTCCGTATCCGTTTAGCACTATCCAAATCCGTCCGAAAGCTAATCGGATGCGGATGCGGATATAGCACTATCCGAGCCGAATCCGATCCTTTTACATCCCTAATCTGGGGTGGTACAAAAGCTTAGGGGACATCATTAATTGCTTTGTCTGCTGATGTTGCACTTCAAAATCCCACCCTTTGCCATCCAAAGTCTCACTAAATTGGTGGGACTTTGGTTACTGTTCATGGGAAAAAGTAACTTTACCTCGACATTTCCACCCCAACAAAACCCCACCAACATATGGGTCCCATCTTCTCAACAATCCCACCCCACCTTCCCCTCTAACAAATGGGGAGAAGTAAGCTGGGTAGGCTCTTAGTTCACAACTAGGGCTGAATTGGATATTCCAAGATATAGGGAGTGAAACAAGTTCAGCAGGAAATTAAGTTTTCTGGGTGTCGGTTTTGCTGTAGAATCTACTATAAAGCAAATGGTTTTTGAAAGTAGAGGTTGTAGGTCTTTCTCAATGTTACTGCTAGTTAATTACACCCTACGCAATTGGGAGTCGAGCTGGATGGGATATTGAGCTGAAACTTTCCAGACAAAGTGCCAATCATAACCAACCTGAATGTCAACCGGGAAAAGGGAGTGCTTCTGTTCAATCCAGATCAACCAGTGGTCAGCACAAGTTAACTTGGATTCATGAGCAATGAAACAAAGTGGTGGAATGGCGATAGGGAAGAAAGACAATCTGAAGAAACTCAGATTTGCAGGGAGGGAAAGAAGCACAGAGTCACACACTCACACAGAGCAAAAACCCAATACTTCTCTATTCAAATCCGTGTCCAACGTTGGGTACATGCAAGTATTTAAAGAGAAAACTAAGACTCCTAGTTAGAGTCTAAGAATAAAATAGAAAATAAAACCAAACTCTATCTATGTCCAATGTATTCAACTCAAAACAAATAAAAGGCTTAAATAAAGAAACTACTAAATAAACTAATTCCAACCCTTGTTGGACAAAAAACCATTGGACCGGTTTTGTGTGGGTTTGGGTTTCCACAGCCTGTCATGCTTGTCCAACCAATCAAGTGCTACTGCATTACAAAGATTTGGACTCATCTGATTTTAGATCCAATCTTGACCCAAAAGCCAGGTGATCAGTTTTCTTTTTCTCTTTCTCCTCTTCCGGGATGGGGGTCTAATCTGTTGATGCAGTTTGAGTTTTTTTTTTTTTTTTGTTGTGGGGGGGGGGGGGTATAGCTGATGTCTCAAACAAATGCAATTTTTACCCCTGTAATCTGAGCTTTCACATGCATAATATATAGGTCATTATTTTTCTTGTGGGGAAGGGAGTTATGTAGATTTAGGGCTGAAAAGTATTAATCCAGGACACCAACCTGCCCGCCTCCTTTTCCCAAAATTTGGCTTCAGATATCATACATCTTAAACATATTAATAAGTGGGTTGAGGTTTGGTTTGACAGCTTGGATTGGAATGTTCAATCTCATGAATATAATGGTTGGATTAAGGTTCAGCATGCTTAATCCTAATCAATACCCATTAGGATTCGAATCACTGAAACTCTCTACAACAACAACAAACTCAGCCTTATCCCAACTTAATGGGGTCGGCTACATGGATCCAAACAAAACAAAGCAAGGAAAATTGAGTTTTAACCAAAAAAGGGAAAGAAAAGATGGGAAAAGAGGGATTGGAAAAGAGAAGAAAAATGAAAAATGGAAAATGAAAAATGAAAGATGGAGTATGACAGATGAAAGGTAGTAAGAGGAAAGAGGAACAACCCAACACGTCAGGAGAATCTCAACTAAATGGGGTCTGGTACATGGATCCTTGCCATCCAATAGGCTCTATCTGAGGTCATATTTAGTACAAGACCTAGACCATGCATGTCCTTCCTCACCACTTCTCCTATGGTCATTTTAGGCCTGTCCTAGCTCTTTTTTCTCCTTCAATCGGAATCACATCACTCCACCTTACTGGGGCGCCCCTAGGCCTCTGTTGAATATGACCATACCACCTTAAACAACTCTCTCGGAGCTTATCATTGATCGGGGCGAACCCCGAATCAGCTCTAATACATTCATTCCGTGCTTTATCCTTGATTTTCCACACATCCATCTTACATCCTGAAACCCTCTATGGAACTCTTTAATTTGTCTCGAGTCAGAATTCAGAGATGAGCTGAATAGATTGTTAAACTGAAACCTTCCAAACGAGGCAGTGGTTATCATAACTAACCTGAATGCAAATCAGCAAAAGGCAGTGATTCTGACAAATGATAAATCTGACTTAACCAGTGGGCACCCCGGACCCCAAGTTGACTTGATGTCATGGGGCAATGAAAAAAAGCTTTGGATTCATCTGGTTTTGACCTTACAATCTTGAACCAAAAGTAGGGGGTCAGTTTTGTTCTTCTCCCTCCTCCCCCTCTAACACCGTGCCGGGGGGGGGGTTCATATATAGATCCAAGGTAGGAAATTTATAATACATGCCACAAAACAGCCTACTTCCTTTTCCCCAAGTGTGGCTTCACATATGTCTTCACCAAATTAACAAATGGGCTGGATTCTGGTTTGCCCTACTGGGATTTGGCATGTTCATCCCGATGAATATAAGGATCGGATACAGGTTCAGCATGCTTAACCCAAACTAATACCCTCCGAGGACTTGAAGCATTGCAAACCCTGTATGGAACTCTTAGTTATTCCTGAGCCAGAATATGTAATTAGGCACTTCACGAAACAATTATGTTTCATCAAAAAGATAGGTAATAACAAAAGAAAATAATGCAAGGCTTATTTTCTTGGTCTCCACACAGGAAAAAAAAAAAAAAAAAAAAAACCAAGAAGAAGGAAAGAATACAAGGAAAACCATATATATGATGTCCAAGCACTATAATGCTTGGTAAATTACCACTGCATTGATGGATAAGTGATGCAGTACCAGACCCTTGATTGAACTTCTACACAGGCCCACGTTTGGGACCGTGTGATATGTATATTTAGGCCCACAGGTCCAGCCATTTTTCTGTCCAAATACCCATCGAGCAACAGCTTAAAGGAAGATATCTTCAGATTTAGAGGAGCCCATGGCCAGTTGCTGCCTTTGTGTGGAGAGAAATATTCCTATATTAGAAGATTCGGTGATCCTTTACAGCTATGGCATAGGTCCCACCTGGACAGCGGGCTTAGAGGAGTGATTGCTGAGATTTTTTTTCCAGATATTATCCACTTTCTAATTTAGTTTCTATTTGCAGTTCAGTTTTAGAAAGTAGGAGTTTCCATAGTGTAAAAGGGAAGGGATTTGTTTTGAATTTGGCAACCTTGCTATTGCTTGCGTATGGGAGGGTCTATTCTCCCATCGGTTTGTAATTGACTTCCTTTATTATAAATAAAAGGGAGGGTTGTACTTAGCCCCAACGATTTTATGAATGAAATAAACTGGTTGTTAAACATGAGTGCTGTGAGAGACAGTAGAGTAGGAGAGAGTCCTATGTGAGGTGAGATGCCTAGGGGAGAGTGAGAGACTTGAACCATTCTATCCTATCCCTCTGTTCTTCTTCCTTTCATCTCTTTCATACCCGTTACTGTTAGTCGCTATTTTCTGTACCTGTAACCAGTATACACAAGATTACGGGGGTATCATATTCTTTCCCTTTGCTACTGTTGACACACTTCAAGGAGTTTCCATTGATCCATCGACATAGTCTGCAACTGGGTGTTCATCAGTTTCCCTGTGGCAACATCAGATCTGGGTTTTCTGGACAGCAAGTTCTATGGAGGTTTCTTCTCATCCAACCAGTAGAGTACTTCCATGTTTTGGTATGTTGACCTCCTGGTCATAAAGTACCTTCAGTTCTAATTTTGAGTCACCTAGTTGCTATTTTGGGATCCTATTTTATTCTTGACTTTTTGAGTCTTCAGTGTTCCACCGACAGCATTGATTTGTCTTGCTGTTTGTTCACTGTGGTTGGGTATTTCATGACTATACCTTTAATCAGACCTGAGGTTATATAAGTGTCAAAAGTCCTAATTTATTAGTTTGTTGCTTGGGCTGTTACCTACTGTTCTGCTGCTGGGATACATGTTAAAACCTTCTGTTTGTCAGTACCTTGATCCTTACTGCAGGTTGGGACATCCGTACCCTACTCCTACATTAATAAGATACCCAAAATCCTTATTGAGTTTCTGTTTCAGGATGAATCAAGTATCAGTTTTAATATCATTTATCCTGTTTCTCAAATACAGGAGAAACCAGTGCTCTGAGTGAATTGAAATAAGTACTGAAATTGCTGCACACTAGCTCAGCCAAGAACTCTCCACATAGAGTGCCAACCCTCTACCCCACCTTCCCTCTCACTCTGAAATTATAGTTCCAGAAAAGCACCTAAAAATATCAATCAACATTTAGCTGCAATAGTCCAACATCTACATACGCTTACCATTTTGTGCTAAATGACAAAGAGCAAGCTCAATGTGGCGTCGAGTTGAAGGTGGACAATTAGTAGAATTAGAAATCAACCATGTAAGTACCCCCTCCACTATAAGAAGTGAACGCCCTTTTCTTTGTCCTGCAGTAAGTGAAGATCATTTAATATTCATGAAGGGACTATTGTCATAGCAATGTATAAGGATACACAATCTGTAGTCATGTTGGGATGGAAGATTGAATATCCACAGACCTTCAATGATTCTTCGAGATTCACATTTTGAAAAGTTTGCCATCCCTCTAGCAACCTGTGCTATGACATCACTGTTTCCAGATTTGACCATTCCCATGAGTGCCTTGATGCTGCCATCTTCTTTCAGCATTGCATGTAACCTTTCTGTTAAGTGACTAACTTGTGAATCAGTTGCCAAATAATTTGAACATGTGATCTACTTTCTAAGTGATAACGAATACAGCAACATTTAAATTATCTTCTAGAGGCAACATTGAAGTAGTTTTCCCAGTACTAATGGTTTAGAGCTGTTGAGTGATTTTTTTTTTTAGGGGGAGGGAGAGGGGGGGGGGGATAAAAAGCAATATTTCAATATCATAGGCAGATTATGCCAATAGCTGAGCATAATAAAGAGTATTTGATATCAAACAGGTATTGTATTTCAGAATAACAATTTGGTTTTTAATGCCAGGGAGATAAAAAAAAATAGAAATTATTTATTATATTTATTTTCTTAGGAGACTAATGGAAAGATTTAGGCTCGGCTTGGTCTCGTTTCTAGGAACACCTCAGTATTACAATCATTGGGCTACAATGTTCTTGAAAGTTGAAACCATACGAAAGTTCTTCACATGGTTTTTTATTGAATTAGAAAAAGCATATGATAGATATAACTAGTATGAACAATAACCCTCAACAGGTCTTCCATAAGCTTTTCTTACCTAGTTGTATCACAAAAAATAAATACAAAAGGTGTTGAGAACAGAACTAAGTCATAAATGATCCACCAATAGTTCTGAAGAGTTTGGTTTAATAACAAGGCTTATTAAAGATACATTTGTCAGCTTAAATCACAAAGCATACAGCAACTTGAAACACTGACAAGTCCATATAGTTTATTTAATACAATAAGAAATTTGCTAAAATGATTCAGTTCATGTAATATTAAAATATCTTACTTAGAGAAATCAAAATGTATAAAAATTACATAAATGGTATATAAGAATCTTACAGCTCAAGATTGAGTCTATAAGGAGCCCCTATCCCCTTGTCTTTGTTGTAATAGTAGTTACTAGTCCATAAATTTTCTCTTGAGACAGGGAGAGCATATGTTTTCCACAATGCACTGCTGACTTGCTGAGACATTGTGAATGTTCATAAAATGAACTCCTTCGGTGGCGGTGGGGGTGGGAAGCATATCATTACCTACCATAAACCATTTAAGAGATCACAGAAAAAGGGCGACAATAGGGGTTTCCCAATAAGTCCAACGGAAAAAAAGACCAATTTTCCTGATGGAATGGAAGTAGGCTCTCAGGCATGGTTGGATGGATGTGTTTGTAAGATAGTTTTTGGGCTTTCCTATGAGAAAAACGCAAGGTTCCAGTTTTTGGTTTAGAGCTTGGTTTCGACCAAGCTCAAAACCTATACACTTTTTTTTGCAAGTTTTGATGATGGGATTCAAGGGTCAAATGACCAGATTAGGTCCTGAAACTTCTAGGAAACCCTATTTAGGCCCTCTAAACATAGTGGAACCCTTAGATTTTAAAAAAATCACACCCAAAATGGTAGCTTGAATTCAGACCCTAGGTTGGTAGTGTACGTTGAACACATTCTCTAATTGGCCTATTCCACTCAATGTTTATTACTAGAAGTCTAGAACACATAATTCAACTAAAACAACTTAAATATGCATTAAGAATGAATAGATATCAACTTATAAAACCATTTCATAAATCATGCATCATATATGGTTCGTTACAAAGAGTCAAATATATTGAAGACAACAATACAAGCAACAAGTCACTTTTATGCCCATCCTAGAGCCCTAGACTCCTACTACTACATTGAGTTCCGGGCAGCATTAAAACCACTAGAATGTCGATGCTGCTGCAGAATCAAGTTATCCTCTGACTGAATCACAAAAGCTAGCCTTGTCATAGTATGGCGGAAGAAACGCTCGAAGTCCTCCACAAAATCCCTATAAATGGAATCATCAACATACTGGAGATACCCTAACCCAGGGTATAAACCTCTGAACCGTGAGGAACTCAATCAAGAGCCAACCACCAAGTATTCATCCTCTCTGTTTTGTTATCCTTGCTGATTTACTGTATAATTCTCATCATTTTGTCTTTAAAGTTCCCAAAAGCCTAATACTCTCTCTAAACAACAAGCATAATCACCAAATGCTATTTTGCAGAATACATCTTGCTCAGTATGTTCTGTGTACCTCTTTTATCTTTATAAAATTTCTGGTCAACTTTAAAAATAAAAAATAAAGAGTAGCTCAAGTTACTTCCAATCAGAATTCATTTAAGGAGAAAAGTGTGATCATCTTTATCTTACCATTTCCACACAAATTTGCAAATGCTCCAGCCACCATTCGAAGTGTTTGAGGATCGTCAGTTCTTGATGCTACATCTGCTAATAGCCGACCACCTCCTTTCTTCATTATTAAACCTTGGTTTGTCTCTGTATATATACAAGAGGGATTTTCTGTAAAAAGGATTCCGTGAATTTCATAGAACTCTGAATGAAAATATTCATTAATTGGAATTCACCCTTAATATGAGCAGTCACTGGAGACATTGGGACTAAATCATGTTCGTTGTTTGAGGAAATGATCAAAAGAGACAATCATCATGGACAGGACTGCCTATTAATTTCTTTTCAAAGTGCCCAACAAAATAACAAATTGCAAAAAGGGAAATCACATCCAAATGATGAAACACGAGGTGAAGGAAGAGTTGTCCATGATACAAAAGCCTCTAATTTCCAAGGGCTTGGCCAATGCTTCACCAACAACATTGCAAAAGAAAAACCCAAGTGTCCTTAATCGTAATGAATAAACGGATGGTTCTTATTCAAAATATTCATCACCATCAGATTTTATTTTTTGTAAACAAGATCTGCTAGTTCTCTTTTTTATCATTGTATCCAAAACTCCATGTCTTAATCTAATAAATTCATATATTTGAAGTGGCAGGGTATTCTCTACTCCCTACCATCATGTCCTGGACGTTTAATGTCTTAAGAATTAAGGATATCTCCTGGGATCTGTCATGAGAATATGGAAATATTTATTGAGCCAGAGCTTCAAGAGAACACAAACAGAATAGTCTCTGAAAAGTCTTCCCAATAGGAAAACTTTTATATCTTCTAGGAAACTCAATATAAACTAGGTGGCAGACATAACTCCTCAGCTCTTCAGAAAAGAGCAATAGATAAAACATTCCTGAGTAAGCCAGTATGTTAAAAACTCAAGCAAGACCAAAAGGTCTAAAAAAATCATAAAGAAACAAAAATTTACATCATCACTCAGTTAATATCATATGTATAAATCTAGATAGTTAGAATTCAATTGAGAGGAATACCACTCATTGCCAAGTTGGCTATAGCACCCGAAGCAACACGTTGAATGGTTGTATTCTGTGATGATCCCACGAGCATAAGAAGAGCATCCAGACCTCCTTCCTCTACAATCTTCTCCTGATTTAAATCTGTGAAAGTAGACTTAAAGTTGGAAAGATACATAAATAATCTCTTATAAAACCTGTTCAAATAAAGAAAAAGAAACAAAGCAATGATAATTTAAGGAACAATATTTTTTAAAATGTAATAGTAGAACTATCCTTACCAGATGTAAGCCTACTTCAAAAGAACAACTTGTAATTAGTTCTACCAACTGTACACGAACTGTGGCGGCCCGTGTGTGCAGTGAGGTTGATCTTCGGGCAGAGCTACCTTCGAAGGTTTATGTTGGATGTGGGGCGGAGGGTTTCATCAGAAGATCATTTACGAAAGGCTGCCCCACTACTGTGGTCTTTGTTCGAAAATAGGGCATGCTAAAGAAAGTTGCAGGAAATTTTTGAAGGGGAAGAGCGAGACTGCTCCAGTGGAGGAAGGTGTGGTGGCTGTTGCGCAAGGGGTTGAGAAGGCTCCGGCAGGGGCTTTGGCTGGAGCCGGTGACAGGAACTCCGATGGCGTCTTTATCCCCAGGGGGGAGGGATCTTCTCATGGTGGTTCTGCAGTGGTTGGGGGTGCCTCTCATCAGGGGGGTACGGTGGCTCGTCTCGGCTCGTTGGAGAGAGGAGGGCGGTAGAGACCTGTGGCCCGGAGGACTTCTGGTTCACCTCGGCCAATGGGATTTGGGCAGAATCTCTGTGCCTCGGGTTCAGGGATTGGAGCTGTAGCTGTTGAAGGTGTTGCGGCTGTCGAGGCTTTGCCCCATGGAGCCTTGGAAGAGGGCAAGCTCCCTTGCGTCGATGGTGGTGCTGTGGTTCCGCAGGAGTTGTCTGGGACCTGTGATGCTGTGAGTGATGGTGTTGGTGGGCTTGGGGTTGTGGCTGTTAGTGCTCCTTTGCAGGTGAGCCTCGGTGTGATTTATGAAACAGAGAACGAAGGGGAGGAGGCTGGCGCTTTGGTGTTGGCAGGTTCGCATTCTGTTGATGCCTCTTTGTCGCCTTTTTTTGGGGATAGGGCGGAGAAGCTCTGTGTTAGAGATGACTTTCAGGAGGCCTTAAGGAAGGACGTCCCTTTGAAACGTGTTGAGCTTTTGGAGAGCTTTCGAGCATTTAGTGCCACTCTTGAGGGGAGGTTTCGCAAAACTTTTGAGCGGTTGGGTGGTGATGGTGGAAGGGGGGCCGGAGGAGCCTCCCAAGGGAAAACATAGGTCTCCTCGGGCAACGTTGCTCAGTGCTGCTCAGGTGCACAGAAGGAAAAAATTGAGACACGCTCGGCAGGTGAAGGGGGGAGCCCTGAGGCGCTTTACGAGGTCCATGGGACCGGTTGATCCTGCTGTTACTGTTTCCAAATGAATTGTTTTTTGGAATGCTCGGGGTGTTGGGAATAAGCCTACGTCCAGGCGGTTGAAAGTGATGGTTAAATTACATAAGGTTGATATTGTGGCAGTTCAGAGCCCAAAGCGCAGCTCTATAAGGCGCATGTTGTGTTGAGAAGGGTTGGTTTGGATTCAGTGTACACTACAGAGCGAATTTGGGTTCTTTGGAGGAGTACGATGCAGGTTAAGGTGCTGGAGGAGAACCGCCAGTTTGTCATGCTGGAATGTCTGGCTGACGGTGCTGTCAGTTTCCATGCCTCCTTTGTTCATGGGCTTTGCACGGCGATGGAGCGGAGGGAGGTGTGGAAGGCTCTGGATCGATTTTCTAGGTCTACCTCCCTTCCCTGGTTGGTGGGTGGTGACTTTAATACGGTTTTGGCACCTCAGGAGAAAGTGGGTGGCAGGCCTGCGTGTACCTTGTCGATGGATGATTTTGGTAATTTTGTCAGTGGTGCTGGCCTCATTGATGCGGGGTATGTTGGCAATTTTTCTACTTGGTCGAATAACCAAAATGGTGTGAGGAGGGTTCTGGCCAGACCATAGTTGTCAAGGCGTCACGGCGATCCAAGTCGGTGGAGGGGTGTCACGTCGATATATCGACATGTCGCCCGCCATGACGAGCATGTCGACCATGTTTTATTTTTTATTTTCTCTATTTTTAATGTGTTAATAGATGTATACTCAAGCCATGTTTTATTTTTTCTCTATTGTTTCTCAAGTTTTAAGAAGAAAATTCAGAAATCGAAGAAGAAATCGAAGAGGGAAAGAAGAAATCGAAAGAGATCGAAGAGGGAAAGAAGAAATCGAAGAGGGAAGAAGAAATCGAAGATAGGAAGAAGAAATCGAAGAGGGAAAGAGAGATAGGAAGAAGAAATCAAAGAGGGACGCCATGGCGTAGGTCGCCATGCAACCCTCTCCAGCGCCAGGACGCCATGGCGGCGCCATGGCGACGCCATGACAACTATGGGCCAGACTTGATAGGTTCTTGGTGAACTCGGCCTGGTTGACAGCTTTCCCTCGGTGTGAAGTTTCCCATCTCAACAGGGTATGCTCGGATCATGCTCCCTTGTGGCTCTCTGTTTCCGATCCCAACGCCCGTTCCTTCTCGGGTTTCAAGTTTCAGCAGATGTGGTTATCACATCCGGATTTTCTTGATTTTATCAAAAGCCAATGGGTGTTGCCTATTTTCAGTTCCCCTCTTTTTGTGCTTTTTTCGAAGCTTAAAAGGTTGCGGGGTGCCTTGCGGAGCTGGAATAGAGAGGTGTTTGGCAATATACACCAGAAGGCCAGGGATGCTGAAGACGTAGTCAGTAGGGCGGAGGCGGCCAATGACCACCTTGCTGGCCTTGATTCCGTGGGGGTGCTTGTGGAGGCCAAGAAAAGATTGGAGGACGTGTTGCTGCAGGAGGAAATTTTCTAGAGGCAAAAGTCCAGGATTTCCTGGTTGAAGGAGGGGGATTGGAATACAATTTTTTTCACTCCATGGTTAATGTAAGAAGGAGGCAAGGGTGTATTCCGAAGATTAAAGCAGGGGATGGTTTATGGATCTCTGACCATGACGAGGTGCTGGTGGCGGCTGTGAGTTTTTCTCGGAAATCTTCACCTCGCAGGGGTGTTCTGTTGATGAGGCTTTGTTGACTCACATCCCCCATGTTGTTTCAGAACTGACAATTCCTCTCTGTTGGCTCTGCCTTCCTTAGAGGAGGTGAGGGCGACTATTTTCTCCTTGTCGAGTGATAGCGCTCCAGGCCTTGATGGTTTCTTGGGGCATTTTTTCACGGCTTGCTGGGAGGTTTTGGTGGGGAGGTTTGGGCAGCGGTAAAGGATTTTTTTGAGGGGGGCAGTCTTCCAAGGAGCTTTACCTCCACCTGCCTTGTGCTCATTCCTAAAAAGGATAGCCCTGAGGTAATGTCAAATTTTCGGCCTATTAGTCTCTGTAATTTTTCTTACAAGATTATTGCCAAAAATTTTGTTTCTAGGTTGGCTGTGGTGCTTCCCTCTTAGGTAGCAGAAGAGCAGGGTGCTTTTGTTCAGGGCTGGTGCATTCACGATAATATTTCCATTGTCTAAGAGGTTGCTTAGGACTTGAACAGGAAGGATCGAAACAATTTAAAAGCCGTGCATGAGGACCTAATAGCAAGAAAGCAAAGTAGAACCACTATGGCGGAATGCTTTGGGCAGTATCTCCCAGGGGTGGAAATGCGATCCTTAAGCTGGATATGGCAAAGGCCTATGACCGTCTAGAATGGCAGTTCCTATATGCGGTCCTCTCTAAATTTGGCTTTGCTGATGCTTGGATTGATTTAATCAGGAAGACTGTAGAGAATTGCTAGTTTTTTGTTGTTCTAGGGGGTCGTGCCTCAGGTTTCTTTAAGTCTACAAGAGGTGTGAGACGAAGGGATCCTTTGTCGCCTGCCCTTTTCATTTTGGCGGAGGAAGTGCTTAGTAGGGGTCTCAAAAGTCTTTTTTCAGAGGGGCGGGCATCTTACTTTCTGCTGCCCAGAGGATGCCCTGGAATCTCCCATTGCTTGTTTGCAGATGATACCATTATTTTTACCAGGGGTTTGAAGAGTTCGCTAAAGCAAATCTTAGGTTTCATCAATAGATACGAAGGCTTTTCGGGGCAGATGGTAAATAGACAAAAAAGCTACTTCGTGTTGGGTAAGAGGGCTTTGGTGGCTAGGGCTTGAATGGTGGGGGCCGTGACTGAGTTTACAAGGAAGGATTTACCCATTACCTATTTGGGAGCTCCTCTTTATGCTGGAAGGCTTAGAGTTTGTTTCTTTGATGACCTGGTTGGAAAAATAAGAAACAAAGTGGCGGGATGGATGGGAAGGCTTCTATCTGCTGGGGGTCAAGTGACTTTGCTAAAACATGTTCTCTCCTCTATTCCCTTACATGTTTTGGCCACTTTGGAACCGCCTAAGGCTGTCGTAAGAAGAATCTATGGCATCTTCGCTGACTTTCTGTGGGAGAGTTCGGAGTGGGGTAAGCACAGGCACTTGGTGAGTTGGCAGAAGGTTTGTAGGCCGATGGAAGAAGGAAGTTTGGGGATTAGGCTGTTGGAGGATGTTGGCCTTTCTCTAAGGCTAAAAGGCTTATGGAGGGTCCTTTCTGATAGCTCGATGTGGAGTGCTTTCTTTAGGGCTAAGGTCTTTAAGGGTGTTTATGTTGCTTTGGCTGAGTCAGGCGGGCTTGCCTCGAAATCTTGGAGAAGTGCCCTGGCCTTTAAAAACTTTATATTAGACAGGGCTCGGTGGTTGGTTGGCTATGGTGATATTTTTTCTGGCTCGATAACTGGATGGGGGTTAGCCCGTTGATTGATTATGTGGACAATGCCTTCCAGGTTGACACGGCTTTACGTGTCAAGGATGCTTTTGAGGAGGATGGTTCTTCGAAGCTGGATTTGCTGAACTATATTGACTCAGATGAGGTTACGCAAAATATCCTATAAGGTGGGATTGCAGTGTCAGAAAAAAATGATGTCTTAGTTTGGACTATCTCTAGCGATGGTTGCTTTCCCTCTAAATCGGCCTGGAATGAGGTGCGGTGCAGGTCGCCTGAGGTTGCTTATGCTAGATGGATATGGAACCAAACTTTGCCCACGAAGATTGGCTTCTTTTCTTGGCAGCTCCTTAATGGAAGAATTCCAACAGATGAGTCCTTAATGCCTATTGGCATCCCCTTGGCTTCAAAGTGCAAGTGTTGTAAGTGTCCCAGGCAGGAGTCCACTGATCATTGCCTTCTGTCAGGGGCACGGCGGTGAAGGTTTGGAGCTTCTTTTCTCGTGTCTTTGATGTTGAGCTACTACCTTCACAGGATATAAGAAGTTGTCTCATCTTTTGGAATGGGTTGGCGGAGAGTAGAAGCCTAAGTGCCTATATTTCAGGGCTCCTACCCTCCCTGATTGTTTGGGAGCTCTGGAAGGAAAGGAGTAATAGAAGACACAGAGAAAGGATGCGGGCAGCAGGTGCTGTTATTGATAGTATTATGCACTGGGTAAGACAGATTCTGCTCCTCACCAAAATTAGGCGCTCCTCTTCCCCTAGGGAGGGCTTAATTCTGCAGTTGTTTCACTTGTTTGATTTAGTGGTTGCGCCTACCAGGCCGAACTGTCCCCTCCCAGTTTACTGGTGCCCACCTTTCTTCTCGGTGAAGCTTAATGTTGATGGTGCTTGCAGAGGCAATCAAGGTATTGGTGGGGGAGGTGGGATTATCAGGGATAAGAAAGGTTTTACGCTGGCAGCCTTCTCGAGCTTCTATGGGGATTGCACGAACTCATTGGCAGAACTGAGGGCCCTGAGAGATGGTTTGATGTTGTGCCATGAGTTGGGCTTCTCTGATATTGTGGTTAATTCAGACTCTGCTTCCACTGTCAGGATGATCAAACTCAAAAGGTGTAACCTGTGGAGGGGTTGGTACTGTTTCCAGGAAGTCATGGCCTTAATAGATTCTACTTGTGCTTTGGTTTCTTTTGCTTATAGGCAAAGTAACAGGGCGGCTGATTGGATGGCGAATCTTGCCTGTGAATCCTGTGATTCTGGCTCGTCCTTCGTGTTCCACGTTGGCAGCCAGCCTCCAGGGGAATTGCAGCGCATTCTCCGTGAAGACAGGGCTGGTCTGCCAGTCCTAAGGGAATAGGGTAGGTTGTTTCTTGAATTGCCTTTGATTGTATGGTTTGGGTTCAGCTTTGAGGTGAGAGTGTTTCCCCCTCTGGGTTGGGGTAAGGCGGCATGTCCCCCCCCCCCCCTTGTATTCTTTATTCAATTTTTGGTTTTCAATAAAATTGTAGGGGCTGGCCTGGGTCCCAGGTAATGTTCGGGTTAAAAAAAAAAAAACTTGTAATTAATTCAATAGAAAGAACCCCTTATATTGCAAGTCCCCCCTTCCCCCCCCCCCCCTCTCAAAAAAAAAGACTTGTATTTATTTTCAGCCTCACAATCAGCAACAATAAAATAGGAGAAAGGACAAGTATACAGCCTCTTTTCTGAGCATAGTATTAGTTTGAAAAACCAAACCCATCGCAATGTTCTTCAACTCTTCCAATCTTTAGTGTTTACATCCCCTAATGCAATATCTCAATTCTCAACTTCCCTTCCAATTTCTTAACTGAACCATATCATGGTCTTTACCACACAAGACCTTACCATCTCAGTTGACTTTTCCATCATGTCAACTCTTGGTGCTACCAATAATTTCAATCTTTTCCAGTCCTGCCACTCATCCATCTCAACATCTTGAGTCTGTGATGCTCCTATGTAAGTATGGTGTCTTGGACCTCTTGGTTGCCTAGCATTTCACTCCAGGACCCATCATTTGTAAAAATCCTGTCATGGAGGGCACCATGTGTCCACGTTAGACAAGCATTTCTCTTTTCTATATTGGCATATATGATTTTCACAATGGGTACCATACTACCATGTCAGCATGGTTCAAAATTTTGACTAGAAATTTCTTCTAAATATTTCAGTTTCGACAGAAACCAAAATGAAAGGATATGCGAATTGACAAAACTTCTATATTTCGACGAAATGTTTCGTTTCGTCAAACCATAGGTCAGTGAGTAGGACTGTGATCGTTTGGACAAAGGGTAGTTAAAGTCTCGTCTCAGGAACAACAAGTGGTTCTGTGATGAAACCTTTGAACCGAGGTTCGATCTGCCTGTTAGACTATGGATTACAGGAACACAATTAGTTGTGTTGAAATGATCGAAATGTTGTATTGTTTCGGTCATGTTGGAGAAACGATACAAACCTCTTGTATAAAACATAAAGTTCGACTCATTTCGTCAAAATTTTGAGTCTTTCTCCCCGCAAGATTGGGAAACACCTGGAAACCCTCATTTTTTTCTTCCAAAGTCCTTCATTTAGCTGCTGGATCAAGGCTTGGTGGTTGACTTTGGAGCACCCACTTCAAGATTTGCATGGATTTGAGCAACATTTGGGTAAAGGATGCAGTAGGCTATGCCATACACTATCAATATAGAGTCCGAAGCCGAACTAATGCTGGGTCTTTTTTGCCAATCTAATGATTCAAACATGTGTAATCATGCTTAGATAAGCACTCCTTGAATTTTCAGGGCCACTTTTCTAAAATGTTTTAGTTTTTGGCAGGGTTGGAATTCCACCGAAATCCAAAAACCTTGCATGTCGGACACCAACTGTTACACTCGTGCCCAAAAACCCAGGCTAATTTGAATTTTTGGTTGTGGGTTTGGAACCTGGGGTCATAGCTACCAGTACCTTATGGAGCATTGACCGGATGGTCGAGATAAATGACGTAAGCCGTTGGTGAGATCCTATATACCGACAAGAAGGCAAACACCAAGCCCATGCAACTGCAAGGTCCACCACCAAATGTACAGTTCATGGGAAGTACCCCTAGTTAACGAATCCTAACTATAATTTAATATTTTAAGACCAGGAATCATGTTGGGAGTGTTAAGCATAGTTGTCACGGCGGTTAGGCGACCCAAGGCGGTGGAGAGGGCCAAAGTTTAAGGCGACACCAACTAGGCGAACAAGGCGTCCAAGGCGTCCAAGGCGCCCAAGGCACCTGGACGCCTAGGGGTCGCCAAGGTGCCGCCTAGGTGACGCCTTGACAACAATGGAGACTGTTAAGGTGCGAAGATGTCAACAGCCGGGGGTGGTCCAGCTATGTTTCAGCAAGAAACACACTCTAGTCGATGTCTCTGGTCAACCACTCCCATCGACCAGAGCTACTGTATTGGCAAATCTCTGTCCCGGGAGTGCGGGACCCGATGCCGCATGTCGGGGATCTCCTTGCAAGCGGGACCTGTGTATCGACCCGTGTACGCGATTCGGCTAAAATAATCAGTTTTTTACCATTTGACCCTTAGCCAAACAGACCCTAAGACACACCTTATAAAACCAAACCAAATTTCTAAAACCCATTTGCCACTGAGGAGAAAGGAAAGGAAAGAAGGAAGAGAAGAAGAGGAGAAGAAGAAAGGGAAGGAAGGAGAAGCTTAGATGCCAAGTCTGATTTCTGGTAAAGGAATTCCTCAACTCCCTCATCCTCTCTTCCTCTTCTAGCTTGTGATTTCATACCCATACTGAGGCCCTTAGCTTAATTCCTTTTTCCTTAGCCTAGAAATCATGCTGCAATTCTGTTTTATGACTTAAGATTTGTCAATCCACCGTCTTGCATGTTGAATTTGGGTTATTAGAACCCAATTCTTGCATGCATGTTTGATCACAACCCATCAGCCTAAGCTTTGTATTAATCTAAATTACTAACCAATTCACATCTCTTATGCTTGAATTGAAGCATTGGAAACCATTTCCAGCCATGCATGGCTAAATCCATGTGTTTGGAAACCAAACCCCCATGCATGGGTGATTCTATCTTGAATTCAACAATTACCCACCTCATAGACCAAATTAGGGTTTCAGTTTATGAATTAAGTTGGGTAAACATCAATCCTAGAGTCAATTGGACGAATCCAAGCTAAAACCTCACCCAAAACCCTGTTTTCGTCATTGATTTTTGCTGCTGCAAAATCTTTGGTTGATGTCTTTGGTCGACCACTCCCATCAACCAGAGAATGATATTTCAGGAAAATTATAAGTTTAGCTACTGTAACACTCTGGTCGATGACTCCCATCGACCAGAGTTGCTATCAAGCTTAAACTGAAATTGTAACTCAACCTAGCTTGAACCTATGGTCACCCTAGGGCCCCACCTTCTTTCAAACGTAATTTGACACATGTATGACTAGTCAAGCATAGGACAGAACCGCTCGATCGGCGAAAGCTATCGCCAATCGTCTTGAGGACTAATTCGATTACACGATTGCATACACAACAAGGTGAGTGAGAATATGTCATACGTGTAGGTGTAATACTTCTGTTATATTATGTTGTGGTAGTATAACATGTTACATCATTCTTCAATTTTTGTTTTGTTTATATGGAGCTATGAAAGGAAATGTTGAGATACTATGATGTGTTTGGAATGTATGCTAATGAAATTGATTGATTAAATGCTGTAGTCGACTTGGAAACGAGGGGTATGGTATGCGGTAATATGGGATGCGGGAGCACTGTATACTTCGTACTATGCCATATAGTATGCATATGGGTCTACTGATATTATAAAAAAATTTCAAATTTTTTTATTTCCAAAAGAGGTATTTTTTATACTATTTCCATTCGTCACGCAGATTCTGGCAGAAGTTTATAGGAAGAGTATAGGAGGACTTTTAGAGGGGGGAAGCGTATTTGATTATATCGGAATAGATTAGGTAATGTACTAATA
This sequence comes from Telopea speciosissima, assembly GCF_018873765.1. Lineage (NCBI taxonomy): Eukaryota > Viridiplantae > Streptophyta > Magnoliopsida > Proteales > Proteaceae > Telopea > Telopea speciosissima. The sequence goes on from NC_057917.1 coordinate 13,650,387, forward strand.
GTGAATAAATATATATGTACATAGGTATCTGAGGTTGTTGTACCTTGGATGGTAACAGAATAACTATTTTGGGCGATATCGAGGTGAGTGAGACCAACAGAACCCTATGTATTATTTTATATAAATCTCTTCTGTAATTTATTGTTTTATTAAATGGCATAACTGAATTAGCATGAATGATTTTGGAATATGTTTTGTTTTATTATGAAAAAAATGAATAAATGTTTTGGAGCATAATTGAAATTCAATGGTTTTCATGGATTTGTATTGGATGACTATTACCGTTGGACTGCGACCCTTCCAACAAGGGGTTAAGTGTTGGGGTGGAATGTTAAACACAAGAGTGAGGCGTGAGCGTGACGTTTAAGGACTTTGTCCGGTTTAGAGATCCAAGAGCTCAACGCTCGCATTTCCATTTCAGTTGGCATTTAAGGAGCATGGTTTCCCCTCCATAGGAGGCGTGTTACCGGTTTCGTGAGCCAAGAGCCTGAGTTCTCTTCCTAGTGATTGTGTTTTATGATATGATATGTGATCTTCGGCAGTCCCACAATATGGACCTTACTGAAATGAATAATGGAACTCTTTGTTTTGTAACTTGTGAATTTTTTAGCATGACTTGAATGATTTGAAATATGTTCAATTAATGTATTTTGAAACTGCATATCAGGAATGTTTTGAAATGTTTCCTGATATTGGAAAGTTAATATGATTTATCGTTATTATGGTTTTGTTTCCCCTTACTCACTAAGCTTACCCTTTCACTAATCTTCCAGATGATGTTGATCAAGAATCTTGCCAGTGTGAGGAGTGCATTGTGGTCGTTGAAGGGAATGATTTCCAGATTGAGGATGTTTGATCTTTTCAGTTTAATTTCTTATAGTTGGAACAATTGTAGATGACTTCGGATTTTGATTAAGATACATTGATTTATTTAAGGATTTGGACAGTTGAGAGTAATTGAGATTATTGTCACTTTTAGGTGTGGTGCCACCAACACATTTGAATTTAGACAATTGAGTTGGATAATGATTAATGGTTATGTGAGTCTACCGTTGTGTATATTTATGATGATGATGAAGATTAATTGGAATTAAGAGATAATGGTTAAATTTTCGGTTCACTATTTAAACCATTTTCGATCCTCTGGTTTTGAGTGACGGCCCTTATCCCTAGGTTGGTTTTGGGGACGTTACAACTATGCCATTCAAAAACAAAGGAAGCCACAGACATCCTTTATGTACCTGCTCAATCCATCCATAATCATGGGCTCGCACCAAGTTCACTATAAAATTGTTTTGGTTGGAGAAAAAATATGACTCAGAAATTATTAAAATTAAAGTAGAAAAATCAAGGAAAAGCAAGCTAGAAAACACAAGAACTTTGCTCTTCATTCAAATCAATAGCTGGGGAAATCTGCTCAAGGGGATAAATAAGCATCAATTCATAATTGCAAAAGATATAGATAAAGAAAATATATCTACTTCACAAAAAGGAAAAATTAAATAAATGAATAAATAAATAAAAATAATTGCACATGGTTTAAAGTATCGACCGATACAATACGGACCGATATGTATCGGTATTGGTCGGTACCAATACAATACATACCGATATACATATCTTTTTTTTTAGAAAATAGTAGGTTTCGATTGGTATCGTATTGTATCGGCCAATACGATTCTATATAGACCGATACGTACCAATACTTACGATACGTACATTAAAGGTTCTATGTGAGTATCAATATGTATATGCCGATACGGTTCGATACAGCTCAATACATACCGATACCAACCGACACACGTTGATACGGCCATTATAGGCCCATGTGACTATTAAACTATGATTTTGTTTTTGAGACCAGAGATTGCTAAAGATTTCATAGGAAAAGGTAGGTTTCAGAAAGAAAAAAAAAAACAAAAAACAAAAAAAAAACTTGATATTTGTGTTTAAATCATGGTTTTAATCCTATTTTTTTTTACTATTAATGGATAGTGTTGTAATATAGGTTCAAGGGTAATATTGTCCTTGTACCTATAGTGTCTAGGATCATTATGCACATGTTAAATGTGTTAGATAAGGATTGAGTAAATCATTCCATATTTGTAATATTCTAAAGTTATAAATAAAGGCATGGCCTCTGTCTCTGTGATAAGCCAGTATGCACGGAATTCAACATGGTATCAAAGCCAAAATTCATTCGGGAATATGGGTAATAAATTTTTTTCTTTTTCTTTTTCTCTTCTCCCTCTTTCTTTCGTGACCTCGCCATAGCCTAACCACTACCAACCTTCCGCCACCACCACCACTCTTCCACCAGCCTTCCGCCACCACCACCACCCCCCGTCAGCCCCTTCCAGCCTCCCGCCGACCTCCGTTAGCCCCTCCAGGTCTCCGCCAGATCCCTCCAGGCCTCCGTCGGCCCTTCCAGCCTCCCGTCGACCATAACCAGCCACTACAGGCCTCTCGGCCTTTCTTTCCTTCTCACGGGAGGCCTCTACACCCTTGCTGCCTTCTTTTTTCCACCCTTGGTGGTGAGTTGACTCCTAGCAAGGGCCTTTTCCCCTCTCTATGATCTGATTTTTTATTGGGGATTTTTTCTGCGAGTTTTGTTATCCAGCCATCATGCCTGATGTTTTAGAGATCACTTCTGCTTCTTCTGGTTCTGATGGTTCGTCGCAACGTGACTTTATTCCGTTTTCGGTGAATCCTATCAAGTTGAATGGCAGCACTATCTCTTATGGTCTCGTTCTTGCTTGTTCGCTATTGGATCCCGTGGTCTTTCTGGCTACATCACAGGAACTATTGTCAGGCCTGCGGAGGCTGGTAATGCATATGATCGATGCATGAATTTTAATTTCTTAGTCATGTCTTATCTGGTTAATTCCATGGAACAAGACCTTGCCGGGCGTTACCTTCTCCTTGATACGGCTGCCAAGTTATGGAAGACGGCCAAGGACACATATTCTCAGGTTGGGAATGCCGCCCAGTGCAATGAACTCTGTCATAAGATCCACTCTACCAAGCAGTTGGAGTTGTCCCTTTCTCAGTATTATAATACTATGTGCACTATGTGGCAGCAGTTGGATTTTCTGGGCACCTTCATTGTAACCTGTGATGTTGATGCAACGGCATTCTGGAAGTGGGAAGATGGTCTGCGTGTTTTTGATTTTTTGGCCGGCCTCAATATTGAGTTTGATCAAATCTGGGCCAATATTCTGAATCGTGACCCTCTACCTCTTCAGCAAGCCTATGCGATTCTTTCTACTGAGGACAGTCGACGTACAACTATGGTTCATCCTATTACTCAGGAAAGATCGGTCCTTACTTTTGGTTCCCAAACTTCTACCCGTGGAAATTCTTCCCATTCTGGTACTGGTGATTGTCGTCCTATTAAATGTGATCACTGTGGGAAGGAATGGCACACAAAGGACCGATGTTGGAAGCTCCATGGCCGCCCTGCAGATACTAGGGGGCCTGGGAAAGGTGGTTCCAATCGGCCTCCTAGCACCCGTGCTAATCAAGCATCTACTGAAGAGCAGCCTAAGCAATCTCTTTCTCCAGTTGTGGCTTAACTACAAAATCTCAGGGATATGATGACTCGTTTGGACACGTCTTCTTCAACTTCTGCATCTTCTTTATTGGCTACCTCGGCTGTTTCCGTGCCTTCTGATATTCATACCAAACCTTCCCCAGGTATTTCATTTGGTGGGAACCGCTCCCCGGTCATACCCGATTCTTGGGTCATTAACTCTGGGGCAACCGACCATATGACAGGTTCTTCCACTTTTTTTTTTCAGTATTTCCCTTTATCAGGTTATACTAAAGTTTGTGATGCTGACGAGTCTCTTTCTCCTATCTCGGGAAAGGGATCAGTGCAGTGCACATCCTCTCTTTGCCTATCATCTGTTTTGCATGTTCCGAAATTCTCTACTAATTTGCTTTTCATTAGTAGCATAACCAGAGATTTAAACTGTAAAGTGACCTTTTTTTCCACCCACTGTTTGTTTCAGGACTTGGCGATGGGTCATATGATTGCATGTGGTAAGGTGGTTGGTGGTCTATATGTACTTAATGCTTCACCAGCAGCTTTGACATCTCAGTCTTCATTTACTGATTCTGATTCTGCAATTTTGGAATTGAATAATTGACATAGTTGTTTGGACCATCCCCCTATAGGGGTTTTATCTGATTTTTTTTCCCAGTTTCGTAAAACGTTGTAATAAGTATAATCTTGCTTGTGATGCTTGCATTTTAGGCAAGCAAACTCGAACAGTTTATCCTATTTCTGATAATAAAAGTCTATCTCCTGTTGGTTTGATATATTCTGATGTATGGGGCCCTGCCCAGTGTGTTTCTACTTTTGGCTTTCGGTGGTTTGTCACCTTCTTTGATTGTTATAGTCGGACCACTTGGGTCTACTTGATGCATGGTAAGAGTGATGTTTTTCCATGTTTCGCCCTATTTCACAAGATGATTCAGACCCAGTTCGATGCCAAAGTGAAGATTCTTCGGTCGGACAATGGCAAAGAATACATGGATGGTGCCTTTCGATCCTACTTAGATACCCATGGGATCATTCATCAGACATCTTGTGTGGATACTCCTGCTCAGAATGGAGTAGCTGAACGCAAGAACCGGCATTTGCTAGAGCTTGCTCGCTCTTTGATGTTTGCTATGGCTGTTCCTCCTCATTTCTGGGGTGATGCAGTTCTTACAGCAACTTACCTTATCAATAGGCTTCCTTCAAAAATCTTAGGGGGTCGCTGCCCATTGGATATTCTGTTGGGCTCGTCTACCTTTGTTGTGGCCCCCAAAATTTTTGGTTGTGTGGTGTTTGCCCTGAACCACCATGTTCACGGCAAGTTCGATCCAAAAGGGCTTCGGTGTGTTTTTCTCGGCTACTCAGCTACCCAGAAGGGGTACAAGTGCTATCATCCTCCAACTACGAAATTATTTGTTGCCATGGATGTTGTGTTTCAAGAGTCTGAGGCCTACTTTAAATCACCGGTATCTTTGCAGGGGAAGATTCTAAGTGATTCAGAGGTCCCACTGATTGTTCCTTTGGATGTTCATGTACCTACTATAGAGGATTCTTCTGTTGAACTGGAGGTTCGGATTACAAGTCAGGAACAAGAAATGGGACAGAATGAGCAGCAGCAATCAGTCTAGGGGGAGAAAGGTGTGAAGAGTTAATCTCAAGGAACTTTTTTCCCGTCTCATGGACCTTTGTACAAAGAGACCACCACTACTGATCCTACATAATCAGCACTTGCTCCAAGTCCCACTCATTCTCTTGGTAATCTTCCCTCTAATCCCAGTCTGGATTTACCTATTGCTCTTTGGAAACCAAAGCGGAGTTGTACACAACATCCAATTTCCAATTTTGTGTCTTACAACTCTCTAACTCCTTCTTTCCATGCCTTAGTGTCTTAACAATTGGCAGTAAGCAATAGCCGACCAGAAATGGAAGGATGCAATGAATGAAGAAATGCGTGCCCTAAAGAAAAATCAGACTTGGGATTTGGTGATTCCTCCACCAAGAAAGAAACCCGTTGGCTGCAAATGGGTCTTTGTTGTGAAGCACAAGTCAGACGGCTAAGAAGAAAGGTATAAAGCAAGGTTGGTTGCCAAAGGGTTCACTCAAACCCAAGGAATCGACTATCAAGAGACCTTTGCTCCTGTGGCAAAAATGAATATAGTGAGAGTCATCATTTCATGTGTTGTGAATCAAGGTTGGGATCTCCAACAACTTGATGTGAAGAATGCCTTCCTACATGGGGATTTGGAAGAGGATGTTTACATGAAGATACCTCCTGGTTTTGCTTCTAGAAAGACCTAGGGAAAGGTATGCAAGTTGAAGAAGGACTTGTATGGTCTAAAGCAGTCACCAAGAGCTTGGTTTAGTCGCTTTCAAAAAGCCATGGTGACATATGGGTATAAGCAGTGCAATGCTGATCACACCTTGTTTGTAAAACGGGTGGGACAGCATGTGACAATTTTGATTGTCTATGTTGATGACATAGTCATCACGGGCAGCAATGCATAGGAAATTTAGAAGCTGAAGACTTATCTGGGCAGCGAATTCGAAGTCAAAGATTTGGGAAAGTTAAGGTATTTCTTGGGGATTGAGGTTGATTATTCAGCAAAGGGCATATCTCTCTCTCAAAGAAAATACACACTGGATTTGTTGAGTGAGACAGGAATGTTTGGTTGCAAACCAGCAGATACTCCTCTTGAGCCTAACGCACATTTGAAGAGTCAGGAAGGTGACCTGGTGGATAAGGGTAGCTATCAAAGATTAGTTGGCCGGTTGATATATCTTTCACATACTCGACCGGATATTACATTTGTTGTACGTGTTGTGAGTCAATACATGCATGACCCTTACTCTTCTCATTTGGAGGTAGCGTACAGAATACTTCGGTACCTGAAGTCATCCCCTAGAAAAGGAGTCTTGTATTCTCCATATAGTCATCTTCGGATAGAAGCCTACAGTGATGCAGATTGGGCAGGAAGTCCAGATGATAGAAAGTCAACATCCGGATATTGCACCTTTGTTGGAGGAAATTTAACCATGTGGAGAAGCAAGAAACAGGCAGTTGTGGCTCGTCCTAGCGCTGAAGCTGAGTTTAGAGCTATGGCTCAAGGCATATGTGAACTACTCTGGCTTAAGGGACTTCTCTAAGATTTGGGTATGATTGTTGATCTACCAATGCGGCTCTACTGTGACAGCAAGTCTGCAATAAGCAATGCCCACAATCCGGCATGACCGTACCAAACATGTTGAGATTGACTGGCATTTTATCAAGGAGAAATTGGAGCAAGGAATTAATTGGGTCCCATTCATTCAATCAAGTGAGCAATTGGCTGATGTCCTTACCAAAGGAATTAGTAGTAAACTATTTTGTCCTATAGTTAGCAAGTTGGTCATGTTAGACATGTATGCTCCAACTTGAGGGGGAGTGTTGTGATATACGTTCAAGGGTAATATTGTCCTTGTACCTATAGTGTCTAGGTTCATTATACACATGTTAAATGTGTAGATAAGGATTGAGTAAATCATTCCATATTTGTAATATTCTGAAGTTATAAACTTATAAATAAAGGCATGGCCTCTATCTCATTGATAAGCCAATATTCACAAAATTCAACAGATAGATTTAGATAAAACTAAGTTTGTTGATGCATCAAACTTGATCATTTACAAGGATTTGTACTCAAATCAATGAAAGTCTCTTGTCTCGGTATACGTTGTTCTCCATTTTAGTGTTTATGCATTATACATGTTATATATTGCTTATTTATATTGTTTTTTAGCCCAAAAGTGTATTTCCATGTGTATCTTGATTCTTGACCATTTCCATGTGTATCTGTGGCGTACGATATATATCCTCAATACGGTATGATATGATACACCTCTTAAAATCACCCTTCCGATACGATACCCGATACTTTAAACCTTGGAATTGCATGTTATAAATTCTCACATTTGTAATTTGTTAAGAGGATCAGAATTAGAACTCGATGCTTGGATGATCAATTCATCCCAAGCACATATGTTTTTATAACTATAATGAAAGAATGAACGTAATTGCATGAGCAATGTGGGACTAAACTACACGCAAGAAACTAACAAAATAATAAAGGGAAAAAGTCTAGAATACCCCCACGGTATTCTGGCCCATATATCTAACACTCCCCCTCAAGTTGGAGCATATATATCATGTATGCCCAACTTGACTAAGATAGGATGAAACAGCTTGCCACTCAGTCCCTTAGTAAATACATCAGCTAGTTGATCAGTAGACTTCACAAAGGGAACACAAATGGGGCCGGCGTCAAGCTTCTCCTTGATGAAATGTCTGTCAACCTCCACGTGTTTAGTGCGATCATGCTGGACAGGGTTATGAGCAATGCTAATGGCAGCTTTATTATCCCAATAAAGCATCATGGGAAGATGGACAGCAACACCGATATCCTGCAATAATCCTCTAAGCCACAAAAGTTCACAGATGCCGTGTGCCATGGCACGAAACTCGGTTTCAGCACTGGACCTTGCCACAACATTCTGCTTTTTTGCTACGCCACGTGACAAGGTTCCCACCCACAAAGGAACAATAGCCAGAGATAGACTTCCTATCAGTAGAACCAGCCCAATCGGCATCAGTATAAGCTTCAATCTTAAGGTGACCATTGGGAGATAGAAGGATTCCCTTTCCTAGAGCAAACTTCAAATACCGCAAAATACGACGGACCGCATCCATATGAGAGGAATAGGGATCATGCATGAACTGGCTCACCAAACTTACAGCAACTACTATGTCAGGTCGTGTGTGGGAAAGGTAGATTAGTTTGCCCACTAACCGCGGATAACCACCCTTGTCAACAGGCTCACCCTCTTTCTCCCTAAGTTTTATAGTAGCTTCCATAAGAGTATCTGAAGGATGACAACCTAGCAGCCCTGTCTCAGTCAATAGATCAAGGACATATTTTCTTTGAGAAAGAAAGATGCCCTTTGAAGATCGAGCAACTTCTATCCCTAGAAAATATTTTAGAGGACCAAGATCTTTGACCTCAAACTCATGGCCAAGAAGAAGATTCAAATCCCTGATTGCAGCATCATCATTACCAGTGACCACAATATCATCCACATAGACTATGAGAAGAGTAACCTTGTCACCAAGCCGTCTGATAAACAAAGTGTGATCAGCATTGCTCTGCTTGTAATCTACTGAAATCATAGCCTTATGAAATCTGCCAAACCAGGCCCTAGGTGACTGCTTCAAACCATAAAGGGCACGCTTCAATTTACGGACCCTGCCCCTAGTCCTGTCATCAGAAAAGCCTGGTGGAATGTCCATATATACCTCCTCCTCAAGCTCCCCATGGAGGAAGGCATTCTTTACATCTAACTATTGAAGATCCCACCCAAGATTTGCAGCACAAGATAATAACGCTCTGACGGTGTTGAGCTTTGCCACTGGTGCAAAGGTCTCCTGATAGTCAACTCCAAAAGTTTGAGTGAACCCTTTTGCAACCAGACGTGCCTTATACCTATCCACCGAACCATCAGCCTTCTGTTTAACCATGAAGACCCATTTACATCCTACTGGTTTTTTCCCTGGAGGAAGAGCCACAAGATCCCACATATTATTTTTGTGTAGTGCTCTCATTTCTTCCAACATTGCTGCCTTCCACTTTCCATCTGTAGATGCTTCCTGCCAATTTCTAGGAATCGAGATAGAGGAAAGAGAAGATACAAAAGCATGAAAAGAGGGAGAAAGAGAGTTATAAGAAACAAAATGAGGTATGGGATGTAAAGTGCAAGTCCTAGTACCTTTGCGAAGTGCAATAGGTAGGTCGGAAGAAGAGGGATTACCAGGAGATGTAGGATCCGTGTCTGGAGCCGGCAATTGGATGGGTATTGGTGCTATAGTGGGTTGCAGCTGCCCTCTGTTGGATCTGCCCCTTGTATAGGTGATCATGTTGGAGTTGTCAATTCTCTTCTGAAATTCACCAATAGTTCTCTGGACTGGAGTCAGCTCCCCCTGGATAGGAACATTAACAACACTATTTGCAATGGTCTCCCCCTGTAAAGGATTCCCATTAGGTGAGGGAGGAACAGCCAAAGGGTGTTGGGCAGTCTCCAAAGTAGGATGGGAAGCATCCAAAAGAGGCTGGGCAGCAGCCGTGGGTGGTGATAAGAAAGGCTGGGCAGCAGCCGTGGGTGGTAAAGAAGGCTGGGCAATAGCCAGAGGAACCTCAGGTAGAGGAATCTCAAAGGACACATCTTCACTAGAACTCTTCCCCTGAAGAGGTGGCGAAGAATAATAAGAAAGGGACTCATGGAAAATAACATCCATACTAACCATAGTACGTCGGGAAGGGGGATGGTAGAATTTATAACCTTTCTGGGTTGGTGAATAACCCAAGAAAATACAACGGAGCCCCCAAGGTTCAAGTTTCCCTGGAGATTTGGTATCTCTAGCATAACATACACAACCAAACACCTTGGGAGGCACAATAAAGGAGGAATTACCCAGTAAAATATCAGAGGGGCTGCGGGAGTTAAGAACCCTAGAGGGTAGCCTATTGATGAGATAGGCCGCAGTGAGAACCGCATCCCCCCAATATTGAGACGGGACATTCCTCGCAAACATCAAAGCCCTAGCCATTTCTAACAAGTGACGATTTTTCCTTTCCGCCACACCATTCTGGGCAGGTGTATCAACACAACTAGTTTGATGAATGATTCCATGATCAGCCAAATATTTTTGAAATTGTGATTCTGTATACTCTGTTCCATTATCACTTCTCAATACTTTGAGAGTAGCCTAGAACTGAGTTTGGACCATTTTATGAAAGTGCTGAAAACATGAAAAAACTTGATTTTTTGTGTGCAAAGGATACACCCAGGTGTTTCTAGAATGACAATTGTTGATTGAACCGTGGATCATAGAGAGGAAGAAAATAATGGAATGGCTTGTATTAATGAGAGAAAGGCCCCTCTATTTATAATAGAGGGGAAGTTACAAATAATAGAAGCTAGGCGATGTGGGACTAAAACCCACATAGCCGACATAAGCTAATAACACTTAATAACATAAAATTAATCCCAAAAGGACCAGAATACCCCCCACGGTATTTTGGAGTACATGTATTCTAACACTCCCCCTCACGTTGGATTATACAAATATGAAAGAAGGAAGATCCAACGTGGACTAAAGAAAAAAACTCTACTAAAGAAAAGAAACTCTCTCCATAACAATGCTAACACTCCCCCTCAAGTTGGCGCATACAAGGTAATAATGCCCAACTTGAATAAAATGGGAAAAATAAGTTGTAGCAAATTCCAGCTCCAAAATGAATGTAGCTCCCAAATAGACCTTCAAACTTGGACGGACTTGATCAGCAAAAAAGGCATCTCTCACCAATCTTTGTCCAATAATGAATCTCTGAAGTATAATCTTGAAGATAAGTAACTAGGCTAGCCATCAGATGAGTCAAGCAGCAGTTAAAAATCAAGCAGCGGAAAAAATCAACCCAATTTGTAGAACCTCATATAGGCAGGTAATAACCAAACATCTTAAAAGATAACCAAACATCTTTTAACACCAGCCTCCCCCTTATGACAAACTTAACCCAATAACAAAGTAGATACCCTTTGGCAATGGTGAAAAATGGTGAAACCTCTGACCTTCTATGTTTTGCACCAAGTGTCCCTGCATGTTCTGCTCTCTGCAATAGCTACAGATATACTGTATATAATCCCCCCCTCATGTGTAGTGCACGTGGACATACGAGAGATGATTGTAGAGATAGGGCAAAACATAACATTCCAGAGTTTGTCAATGGCTGCCAAGTGTAATGGAAAAAGAAGAAAAGGTAAACAAGAGAATACCATGATCTTCCAAAGTGTTTATGGGGAATGCCAAGGTATGTTTCGGGAGGTGGTGAAGGAAAAATACCAGTGGGATTATTAAGGAGGGGTAAATTATGCAACATAAAGTTCCAACCATCTTCCATCGATCAAATAAACACTTTTGATGGAAACCCCTGCAGGGGAGAAACTCCTAACTCCAATGGGCAAATCTGAGAAGTATATCGATCTGATTTGAAGTAAGGAAATGCTCCATCTTTCAAGGCTTGATCAATCTTCAAACAGGGAGGAGCAATTGTGTGAAAAACTCCAAGGTGGAAACTCCCACATGCTAAACAGTACTAACGAAGATATCCGGACAGCAGCTGAATAAAGAAGCTTCAACAAAAAGTGGATCAGATTTGAATCAGTAACAATGCTAGGATTCAAGCTCCAAAGTATGCTGGATTTAAACCAGAAAGGCTCCACATAACTGAATAGGTTCGTAGGTGCAGCCAATAACCGTGGAACACACTGTTGTAGTCCCAAAGAAGCTGATCTCCAGGGTAGCAGATTCGAGTCTTTCATAACGAAAGAAATTCGATCTCCAATAAGAGGAAACTCAGTCATAATCATAGGGCAGCAGTATGCCACTTGAAGGCAGCTTTAACACATCAACCAGTCATGCTGATGGAAGCCAATCAATAATACCAGCCAAATAAGTAGTGAAGCTCAAATTAACCAGCAAAGACAAGATAAATAACCAGACAAATCCATAGGCAGTTGAAGCAGTCCGCCATAGAGGAATAAGAAAGTGAAATAGGGTATAAATTGAAGAAACCAAGCCAACAGAATGAACTGTAATTTTTACTAAAAAAACCTGATGAATGATGCTGAATAATGGGCTGAATACTCCTCTGATGTTTATAAAACTCTCCTAAAAAAATCAGCAATAGTGGACTGCCCTAACCCTTAGATCGATTATAGCCAGGGTTTTGGAAAAAAACCCTGAAAGTGAATATCGACTATAGGGAAGGGGGCTTCAACAAAAGTGAGGATGACTTGTCAAAGGTGCAGGCTTATTGTAATACAGGCTAACCTCAACTGCTAGAATGGATCTCCTGTTCGAATGACCAATCTTCTTGGTAATTGAGACTTGATCTTCATGTGGGAGAAATACCAAAAATCGCAGAAAAAGAGGGCAGCAGCTATCTTGTGCAGTAGACCTTCTTCAAGCCATAAATAGTTGAAGTAAAATGTCCTTCTTGATGGTAGAAACACCAAAAAACTCCAATAGCAGCAAACAACCTATTAGAATAATGTACTCCAGAATACCGTGGGGGTATTCTGGTACTTTTGGGGGTATTTTTATGTTATTAAGTGTTATTAGCTTATGTCGGCTATGTGGGTTTTAGTCCCACATCGCCTAGCTTCTATTATTTGTAACTTCCCCTCTATTATAAATAGAGGGGCCTTTCTATCATTAATACAAGTCATTCCATTATTTTATTCCCTCTCTCTGACCCACGGTTCAACCAACATGGTATCAGAGCTGGTCTGATCTAGGTTAGAGAGAAAAAAAAAACCCTATTTCTCCCTTCTGCTCCTCCAATCGATCTTTCCCTTCTTCTCCCTTTTCTCAGTTTTCTCCTGCTCCTGTTCTTCTTCTTTTTAGCCCAACAAAAGGGGCAGCACTAATGAGGTAAACATAATATCGATGATTTAGTTGCTGCCCCCCTTCTCTTCTATCGTTTTTATTAAAGAAAAAAAAACCTACTGGAGCCTCATCTGCAATTTAGAGTTTCCCTTCTTTGAAATCAGATCTCTATGAACTTGATCCTCTAATTTAGGAACACCCTATGCAGCCTTTTTCCAGCCATATTCTACCCTATTCCTAATCCTAACTTCCCTTTTTCTTTATCTCCATCTTTTATTATTTGTTTTCCAGCCTAAATCTCCAAATCGATTTCACCTTGTCAGGGTTTTTCAAAACCCTGACTCCAATCGATTTTGGGGTTTCCCTTGTCAGATGCAACCAATATTTCAGGGATAATTCCCAACTAATCAAAGCCCTAATCGACCTCAGTTTGGTCACTATCTGATGGCTGGATTTGTACCTACAGCAAAACCTTCTCAACCTGCTATTTTTGGTTACCTGTTAAAACCTTGACTCAAATCGACATTAGGGTTACAGGTTTAAGTTTTTGCTACCTTTTGGAGGGATGCTTACTCCACCTACAAGGATCAGTCGACCTCAGTTTCAGCTTCTTTCCAAGTGTTTGAAGACCCCTAACCCCAATTGATCCTTCTTTTCAGGGTTTTTTCAAAACCCTGACAAATATCGATTTTAGGGTTAGGGTTGATTGCTGCTATTGAAGTTTTTTGGAGGTGTTTCTACCATCAAGAAGGACATTCTACTTCAAATATTCCTGGCTTGAAGAAGGTCTATTGCACATGATAGTTGCTGCCCTATTTTTCTGCAATTTTTTGGTGATTCTCCCACGTGAAGATCAAATCTCAATTACCAATGAGACTGGTTATTCGAACTAGAGATCCATTCCAGCAGTGGTGGTCAGCATCTATTACCAGAAGACATAACCTTTGACAAGTCATCATCACTTTGTTGAAGCCCCCTTCCCTCCAATCGATCTTCCCTTTCAGGGTTTGTTACAAAACCTTGACTATAATCGATCTAAGGGTTAGGGCAGTCCACTATTGCTGATTTTTTTAGGAGAGTTTTATAAACATCAGAGGAGTATTCAGCCCCTATTTCAGCATCATTCATCAGTTCTTTTTGGAAAAATTCAGGTTCATTCTTGGGGCTCGGTTTCTCCAATTATCAACCTATGTTTCTTACTTATTCCTATATGGCTGGCTGCTTCAACTACCTATGGATCTGTCTGGTTGTTTATCTTATATTTGCTGGTTATTTTGAGCTTTCATACCTACCTGGCTGGTGTTATTGATTGGCTTCTGTAAGCATGACTGGTTGATGTGTTACTGCTGCCTTCATGTGGAATACTGTTGCCCTATGATTGTGACTGAGTTTCCTATTGTTGGAGATCGAATTTCTTTCGTTATGGAAGACTCGAATCTGCTACCCTGGAGATCAGCTTATTTGGGACTACAACAGTGTGTTCCACGGTTATTGGCTGCACCTACGAACCTATTCAGTTATGTGAAGCTTTTCGGGTTCATTTCTGGCTCACCTTGGAGCTTGAATCATAGCATTGTTATTAATTCAGATCTGATCAAATTTTTGTTGAAGCTTCTACAATCCATTGCTGTCCAGATATCTTCGTTCTTTTAAGCTTGTGGGAGTTTATACATTGGGGTTTTTGCACACTTGTTCCTCGTTTGAAGATTGATTAAGCCTTAAAGAATGGAGCCTTTCCTTACTTCAAATCAGATCTGTATACTTGTCAGATTTGAATATTGGAGTTAGGAGTTTCTCCCCTGCAGGAGTTTCCATCAAAGGAGTTTGTTTGATCGTTTGACGATGGTTGGAGATTTATATGTTGCATTACTTACTCCGTACTTCATTATCCCACTGCTTTTTCCTTCACCACCTCCCAAACCATACCTTTGGCATTCCCCATAACCACCTTGGAAGTTAATGGTACTCTCTTCTTTACCATTTCTTCTTTTTTCCATTACACTTGGCAACCATTGAAAAATTCTGGAATGTTGTGTTTTGCCCTTTCTCTTACATCATCTCTCTTATGTCCACGTGCACTACACGTGAGGGGGGGATTATATATAGTATACCTGCAGCCATTGCAGAGAGCAGAACATGTAGGGACACTTGGTTCAAAATATAGAAGGTCAGAGGTTTCACCATTGCCAATGGGTATCTACTTTGTTATTGGGTTAAAATTTGTCATAAGGGGGAGGTTGGCTTTAAAGTTTTGAAGATGTTTGGTTATTGCCTGCCCATATGAGATCCTACAGTTTGGTTGTTTTTTTCCGCTGCTTGATCTTTACTGCTGCTTGACTCATTTGCCGGCTACCCTAGTTACTTATCTTCAAGATTATAATTCAGAGATTCATTGTTGGACAAAGATTGGTGAGAGATGCCGTTTTGCTGATCAAGTCTGTCCAAGTTTGAAGGTCTATTTTTTTCAAGTTCTTGAAGGTCTATTTGGGAGCTGCATTCATTTTGGAGCTGGATTCTGCTACAACTTATTTTTTCCCATTTTATTCAAGTTGGGCATTAGTACCTTGTATGCGCCAACTTGAGGGGGAGTGTTAGCATTGTTATGGAGAGAGTTTTTTTCTTTAGTCCAAGCTGGATCTTCTTTCTTTAGTATTTGTATAATCCAACTTGAGGGGGAGTGTTAGAATAATGTACTCCAGAATACCGTGGGGGTATTCTGGTCCTTTTGGGGGTATTTTTATGTCGGCTATATAGGTTTTTGTCCCACATCGCCTAGCTTTTATTATTTGTAACTTCCCCTCTATTATAAATAGAGGGGCCTTTCTATCATTAATACAAGCCATTCCATTATTTTATTCCCTCTCTCTGACCCACGGTTCAACCAACACAACCCTAACCCTAAAATCAATATGGGTCAGGGTTTTGAAAAAACCCTGAAAAGAAGGATTGATTGGGGTTAGGGGTCTTCAAACACTTGGAAAGAGGCTAATACTGAGGTCGAGTGATCCTTGTAGGTGGAGTAATCATCCCTCCAAAAGGCAGCAAAAACTGAAACCTGTAACCCTGATGTCGATTTGAGTTAGGGTTTTAATAGGGAACCATAAAAGGCAGGATGAGAAGAATTTGCTGTAGGGAAAATCCAGCAATCAGATTGTGTTCAAACTGAGGTCGATTAGGGCTTGGTTTAGTTGGGAAATATCCCTGAAATATTGGCTACATCTGACAAGGGAAACCCCAACATCGATCAGAGTCAGGGTTTTGAAAAACCCTGACAAGGTGAAATCGATTTGGGGATCTAGGCTAGAAAAAAAAAATAATATTTGATGGAGATAAAGAAAAAGGGAAGTTAGGTTTAGGAATAGGGTAGAATAGGGTTGGAAAAAGGCTGCATAGGGTGTTCCTAAATTAGAGGATCAGGTTTATAGAGATCTGATCTCAAAGAAGGGGAACTCCAAATCGCAGATGAGGCTTCCAGCAGGGTTTTTTAATAAAAAACGATAGAAGAGAAAGGGGGGCAGCACTAAATCATCGATATTATGTCTACCTCATTAGTGTTGCCCCTGTTTTTGGGCTGAAAGGGAGAAGAACAGAAGCAGGAAAAAATGAGAAAAGGGAGAAGAGGAGGAGAGATCGATTGGAGGAAAAGAAGGGAGAAAATAGGGTTTTTCTCTCTTAACCTAGATCAGACCAGCTCTGATACCATGTTGATTGAACCGTGGGTCATAGAGAGGAAGAAAATAATGGAATGGCTTGTATTAATGAGAGAAAGGCCCCTCTATTTATAATAGAGGGGAAGTTACAAATAATAGAAGCTAGGCGATGTGGAACTAAAACCCACATAGCCGACATAAGCTAATAACATTTAATAACATAAAATTAACCCCAAAAGGACCAGAATACCCCCACGGTATTCTGGAGTACATATATTCTAACACTCCCCCTCACGCTGGATTATATAAATATGAAAGAAGGAAGATCCAGCGTGGACTAAAGAAAAAAACTCTCTACTAAAGAAAAGAAACTCTCTCCATAACAATGCTAACAACAATCAATGAAAGAGACAAACCAACGATGACCAGAAATAAATGGTTTACGACTAGGGCCCCAAACATTAGAATGCACCAATTGAAAACAAGAAGAACTCCTTTTATTTGAAATTGGATAAGTTGAACGTGTCTGTTTGGCCAGAACACAAGCCTCACAAAAAAAGTCATCCTTAGTACGAGGGGTGACCAAACTAGGAAATAAATGAGCTAAAATTCCTAAAGGGGGGTGCCCTAACCTAAAGTGCCACTGGTATAGTTCAGAAGAGACCACGGAGTTCTGGTGTAGCGGAGAAGGCAATGGTGGTGGAGAGAAGCGACCATCATCAAGCAGGTACAGCCCACCATGCACTTTACCCAATCCAATTGTCTTCCGAGAGTCCAGATCCTGAAACACACAATGAGAAGGAAAGAAAGTGACTTTGCAGTTAAGATCATGGGTAATACAACTAATGGAAAGAAGGTTAGTAGTAAAGTTAGGAATGTACAAAGCAGAGGACAAGGGAAGAGAGGAAGTGTAGATGATGAGTCCTTTTCCAGATATGGAAGAAAGGGAACCATCAGCCACTTTAACCTTGTCTTTCCCAGAAGTGGAAGAATATCTGTGAAACAGGCTAGAGGAACCGGTCATATGATCTGTACCTCCAGAATCTATGATCCAAGGATGTGAAGCTACAGAAGCACAATGACCTCCAAATGGAATACCTGACCGGGCAAAGTGTGAACCTGGAGGAGCAGAAGAATTGGTAGTAGCTGATGTAGTAGAGGCAGCAGCAGCGGAAGACCTCAGCATAAGTAAGAGTACCTGTAGATCACCCTGGGATAGACCAGTATCAGTAGCAGGGGCTGCAGTAACAGTCTCAGTCTGATGGGCCTTGGTCTTTGTCTTTGTCTTGGTCTTGGCAGCCCTCTTTGCTTCAAAGTCAGCCGGTTTCCCATGAAGTTTCCAGCACTTCTCCTTGGTGTGGTAAGGTTTGTGACAGTACTCACAAACAACAGACCCTGTAGTAGAATCACTAAGAGAAGCAGTGCCACCATGGTATAAAATCTCGCGAAATATCGGCGATATATCGCGATATTTCGTGAATCTCGACATGACCGAGATACGAAACAATGTCGAAATAAAAAAGTACAATAACTCGTCGATATATCGAGATATTTCGACGATATATCGTGGAACTCACGATATATCGCGAGATATCACGATATATCGCGAGATATTGTAAAGTGACAATAGTGTCACATTCAAAATCCTTATAAATTTCATATTTCGCAGCTCTTGGTCGATATTTCGACCGAGAGCTGCTGAAAATGAAATTTTCTCTCTTCTTCCTCCCTTCCAAGCCTCATTGAAGCTCCTTGTCGCCGGGAAGACGTCGGAGGGTCATCTAAGCTCATCATCCAAGCCTATTTTCATTATTTAAGGTAAATTATATTTCTCTAAAACTATTTTTTTAAAAAAACTTTGTACAAATGTTGTTGGATGTTGATGATATTAATATATGTTAGACACCGGAGGCCGATCTACAACCTCACGGTGTCGAAATTTTTTCCCATATGTATTTTTTTATTTTTTTCTGGTTTTAAAAATTCATTTTCCTACAACTAAAATAGGAAATAATTAGGGGTAATATGACTTAGATGGTAATGAATTAAATATATGTTAGACACCAATGGCCGATCTACGGCTTCACAGTGTCGGATTTATTTTTCTGCTCTTAAATAATTCTTTTAATTTTCGAAAATTAAGAAAAATATATAAAAAATTAAAAAAACAGAAATAAATAAGGAAAAATATGAGTTTTAAGTTTAAAAAATAATGAAAAAATATGAAAGTTATTTCTATATGTTTTGAGATGCATTACATGTATATTATGTTTACTAATTCATAGTTTTGTTGTGTTAGGTCAATACTTATATTAACATTATATATAAAAAATTGGTTTTAATTTTGTGAAAAATATAAGGGTTAGGGGAAAAATATTAAATAACTATACAAGTGTATTAGTAATCTAAAAGTGTCAATTGAAGTGCATCTACATTAAGTTTTTTAATTATTTGTGTTACTTACATTGCAGTAAACAAGTATCATTATGGCGGATCGTGATAGACAACGTGCGAGGGGCAAGCAAAAGGTGGGGGAAAGTAGTAAACAAGTATCTTAAGAAGAATAGCAATTAAAGTCCTTGCCCAAACATGTTCTGCATCTGGTTGTGAGAGGAACTGGAGTACCTTTGCACTCATCCACTCCAAGAGGCGCAACAGATTGGGGTCTCAACGTTTATCTGACATGGTGTATGTGCACTACAACTTGAGGCTGAAACTGCAACACATACGCATGGGACATGAGGGACAGAGGGGCACCATTGATCTAGCTGACATCTTTCAAGTTGACTCAGACGATGATGACCCTATTGTGGATTGGGTGAGGGATAGAGGTGAGCCAGTGTTGGATGAGGAGGGAGGTAGGCCCGACCCCATGATAGCTTCTGAGATTGGTGCTGATGTGGACGAGTATATGGCTGACGAGGGTCAGATACATGCGAGGAAGCCTCGCCATACCATTCCAGCCCATGGTGGCAATGTTGCGATGATGAAGACTGGTCAAGTCCTCAAATGATGATGATGGTGATGATGGTGATGCTGGTGGTGGTGATGGTGATGCTGGTGGTGGTGATGTTGGTGGTGGTGATGCTGGTGAAGAATATGACGGCATGCGAGAGCGTTATGTGGTAGGCCAGGAGGCCCAGGATTCGGCACCTGTAGACCCACTCCGATTCACCGGAGAGACACGGTTTGATCATGCCACACAAGATACGGACCACGGAGCACGTGCCCCGCACCCCCCCCTCGAGAGGCCCCCTACATACATACAACAGCAAGCGTTTAGGGGTCGACAAAACAGATTGCAACCTGATCACATGGACATTGATAACCTATCTAGCTCTGTTGGTGGTTTGAGTATGGGTGATAGGGAGGGAGGACCGACTGGACATTGGCGTGCCCCATCTTTTGACGCACATGCCACTCCATTGGCATCGGATTATGGTGCATCACAACCATACGGTGGATATGGATATGGATCATCATCATATGGGCAATTTAGTGGGGTAGGGGACTATGACTACCAGTCCCAGTCCCAGGGACATACTGGATCATCTTTTGTAGATAACATCTTTGCATACCCTAGCGGACCTAGCTACCAACCTCACCAGCCATACATGCAGCCAATGCCATCGCCTCTTGCGCCGGCGCCAACATCATATCACAGTGGATCATCTTCTTCACGGACTGGATCGATTGGTAACCCTAGTTTATATCCTAGGATAGGTTACCTACAGACTGTTGATGATTCCATTTACGTGACACTTGTGGATGACTACACTCGTTTCTTCTCCGATTCTATACCGTGGTCCACATATGTCATTCAAACAGAGAGCAATGGACGTCGACTCGCGAGGCATGAGTGGGATTGATCCAGGGAGGCACAAAGAACTACTATTAGCGAGTTTAGCACTTGTAATTTGTAACTTAAGTTGTGATTTCATTAATCTATGTGTATTTAACTATTTATACATTAAGGTCGGCGACCGTATGTCAATCAAGGGTGCAAGCCCAAAACACCAATTTGAATTCACATTTTTACAATTTTATGGTTTAAATGTGTTTATTAAGCTTAAATAAGGCTGTCCATGAAGTTTCAGGCCTAAATATGGCCAAATACCCCCCGAGATGGACCCCCGAAATATTGCAGAAAAAATGCAATATTTCGGGAATATTTCGCGATATCTCGGATATTTCGGATATCTCGGTAGGCCCGAGATACCGATATATCGCGAGATATAGTACTATGAGTGCCACTAGGTGCAGGAGTGGCAGGGGCAGCAGCCTGGAGAGCTGACTTGTCAGTAATAGGAGGGTGCAACATGGCAGCCCAACGGTTTTCTTCGGAGGAGACCAGGGCATAGGACTGTTCAAGTGTGGGAAAAGGCTTGTGACCCAACACTTGAACCCGAATCTGATCATACTCCACATTTAATCCTGCCAAAAAATCATAAACTCTGATCTTGTCCACATGTTGCTTATAAGAAGTAATATCGGCAGCTGTACTTGGGTGAAAGTCAGAAAAATGGTCCAGTTGCTGCCAAAGGCTGCGCAAGGTAGCATAGTATTTGGAGACTGTCAACTCTCCCTGAGTAGTTCGAAGGACCTTCTTCCTGATTTCATATGCCTGGGCATCATTGCCAAACTGTCCATAAGTCTCCTTGCAAGCAGCCCAAATTTCCGAGACTGTGTCAAGGAGAAGAAAATTGTGCTGCAGATCTGTAGTCATAGAACCAATCAGGTAGGACATAAGAACTCCATTGTTGGCAAGCCACTTGTCTTGAGCAGCTCCAACCTCAGTAGGCATAGCAGTGGTTCCCCTAATATGACCAGTAAGGCCACGGCCAGCAATGGCAAAGGAGGCAGACCTAGACCAAAGAAAGTAATTTGTGCCATCCAACTTGATTGGATTTGGGGAAAAAGTATGATAATCTGGTGTTGAATCCACAGAGTCACCCATGAAGACAGTGAAGAATCCCAAATCGCAGAAGGGGGCTGTAGTGAAGAGAAACCCAAGAAAACCTCCAAGTTAAGGGCTGCAACAAGGATGAAAGCCCTCTAATAATGAAGGAATAAATGTCTCCAAAAATCAGCAACACCAGACAAAGAGAACCTTGAGATCGATTTTTTCAGGGTTTTGAAAAAACCCCTAAAAGTGCTGAAATTGATAAGATGAATTGAGGCCTGAAAAGTGACTGGATGAGGCTGAAATTGCAGTCGAATTAGTCTTGAACAAGGGAGAATCACTCCTCAAAAAATCAGAATCAACTGATAGATGGAACCCCAAGGTCGACTATTGTCAGGGTTTTGAAAAACCCTGAAAGTGTGAAGAGATATCGATCTTGAGAGGCTGTAACTTGATATAACTTGATGCAGGTGCTGGAATACTAATGTGCTGCAGGTCTGGAGCTCCAATATGGTGAACAAATCCCTTGTAGTATAGAGTGGATCTGTCCAACGAAGGCTGAAGTCTTCAATATACGCAGCAAAGAGGCCAAGCACCCTATCGATCAAATCTTCATATCATGGGATGAGGTAACAAAGGAGGGCAGCAGCTGGATCAATAGATCACCTCATCAATGCTGCCCTATGAGACAGAGAAGAACAAAACAAAACAAAGGGAAGAAGAGAAGAGAAGAGAAGGGGAGAGAGATCGAGAATTAGAGAGGGAAGGGGATCGTGGATGACAATGTGAGTCCTAATTCATAACCAGCTTTGATACCATGTTAAGAGGATCAGAATTAGAACTCGATGCTTGGATGATCAATTCATCCCAAGCACATATGTATTTATAACTATAATGAAAGAATGAATGTAATTACATGAGCAATGTGGGACTAAACCACACGCAAGAAACTAACAAAATAATAAACGGAAAAAGTGCAGAATACCCACACGGTATTCTGGCCCATATACCTAACATAATTCAACTATGATTTTACAAAGAAGAGAAAAAACTTTGTACCTTCAGCAGCAAGATTGGCTACTACCTTCAAGGCTTGGATTTGGACATCCAGATCTTCAGATCTTAACAAATCTAATATCTTTTGAAGACCAACTGTATATGTTGCATCAAACCAATTGAAATCAGATATTTCAAAAACATGCATCAAGAAAAATGGTCCAAAACCATTATCCATAAAATTCAGTGTTAAAAAGATCGTGCCTTCCTCACAAATTTTTGTAATAGTGGTCCTTTGACCATATATTGTCTCCTGTGATTGGCTTGACTTATGCCTCTGGCCAAAGGTTGCTCTACCTTTGTTTTCTTCCATATATGGTTTTTTTTCCTGCAGTAAGATAAATGTGACCCAGTCAGGAGAGACTGATATATAACGACCAACATTTGAATATCATGTGGACCCACATTAGGCCAAGGGCCATCTCTATCCCAGCAAACTGTCAGAGCTGAAAGAGCATGTCCGATTCAGGAGGCAATGGCTTCAGCTTGGGCAATCCCCTTTTATTTTTACTACAAAAAATTTCTGTTTAGATTATGCATAAGGGTACTTTGGAAATTTCTAATTGCATGATCTGGGCCTGGGTCATGTTGAACTTGCCATATTTCATTTAGTGTTTCGTTGGATATTCTTTATGCTTGGGTTTGTTCCATTTTGTACCCACTTGATCTAGTTTGGAACTGGTGAGAACCTTATCTTAAAATGCGATAACGAGAGTTTGTCCACATATATATTGAAACTTCTGGTAATCCCGTCTTCCATTAAATGTATTTAAATAAAAAGAATTATATTTCTGGAATCCATGGTGACCAAGTGGTCACGGGTTTGAGTCTGGAAACAGCCTCTCCGCTGAAAGCAGGGGTAAGGCTGCGTACATTATGACCCTCCCCAGACCCCACAGTGGCGGGAGCCTCGTGCACTCAGCACTGGGTATGCCATTTTTTATATTTCTGGAATTCATCTAGTCCACGTATTGGGATGGAATTCAGGGTCCCTATTTGTTGATTCTTCAAAGACTGGTAAACAGACAACAACAACACAATCAACATTATAAAACAGAGTAATTACTAGAATAGTTCCAATTTTCTTTCTTTATCCTCTTTAAATTAATGCAGATTCCCCATTAACTGCATCCATTCTACCTTAAACTCTTCCAAAACCTTCAACAAATGTCTATTCCCCCTCTAATGCAAGCGCTTATACCACAACATAAATCTTAATCTCACAAACAGCATTTATTAGTACACCAGCTAATTAGAGAAATCTTAACTGAATCTGGAAATTACTAAGAGCGTCCCAGTGCACGAGGTCTGGGAAGGGCAAATGTAGGCAGCCTTACCTCCTGCTTCACAGGAGAGGCTGTTTCCAAGTTTCAGGAGGCAGTTTATGTCGACTCAAGATTCAAGAAATCAAATTTCAAGCTACCTCATCATCAGTTTATGTTGACTCAAAGGTACACTTTAGCATGATTCAAGAACTTGGTTTCGGTACTGGTTTCGCCCAGCCAAAAAACCGAGTTGGGCCGAGATCTCGGCGATTGGTGCATTTTTTTTAACTCAAAGGCTGGTTCTAGTGGGTTTTCTAGTTTGGGCCTGAAACTTGGTACTCAACATATTTTAGGCCATTTAAACACAATGACACTATCAGATTTTGCAAAAACAAAGTCCAAATAGGTGTTTCACTTCGGACCCTAGGTTGGTAGGCGATGGCGAACTAAAATACCCTACTCTACACATAATTTAGTAATAGAAAGCAATCAAAGCATTCAATTAATGTAAAACAACTTAAATAAGCATTATAAATGTAAAGTAGGGTATTTTACATCAATCTTAACATATATGATATACCTCTATCCTTCCAAGCCAGTAAGGCTCAGACTGTGCCACATAGGATTCCCTAGTCGAAGTGTTGCTGAATAAATGCATATAGTCTACCACACAGCCTAGATAAG
Source organism: Telopea speciosissima (assembly GCF_018873765.1). Taxonomy (NCBI): domain Eukaryota; kingdom Viridiplantae; phylum Streptophyta; class Magnoliopsida; order Proteales; family Proteaceae; genus Telopea; species Telopea speciosissima. Next base: position 13,674,964 of record NC_057917.1, read on the forward strand.
TGTTGTCATCAGCTATCCGAAGGTACCCTATCCTAGGGTATAGAAGAGGCGGTTGCGATGGGAATAATGGGATCGATCCACTGCTACTGCCACCAGGCATGTATGGCTGGGTTGGAACTTGGGACTGTGAATAGGTCGTCAACAAACCCTGACCCAGTGCTCCGAGTGTCGAAGTCATGACTATAGTGATGATTTGTAACAAATCTTGCAAGTTTGATGCAAATAGGATGCTAATTGACATCTCCGGCAAGTTTTCCGTCCAAACTAGGTGGCAAAAGCTAAAAAATCAACTCACCACTGGTTTCCCTATCGAGTTCACCGAGACAGTCAAGTTTCTGTCGAGAACTCGACTGTCTCGGTCGAGATTTTTCCCCTTTTAAACATTGGTTTGGTCCACATCTCGGTCGAACCGAGATCTCGCCGAGTCCGTGTAACTTTGTATTTCGCCTCCCATCTCGACTCGCTAATTGAAAAAAAATGAGTTTTAAGAGAGATCTCGTCAAGTTCTTGAACCATGCAATTTACTACTTTAGCAACTAACCCCCCTCCCCTTTTCAATTGCTCAAATTGAGACAATTCAAACCATGACCCTAGTGTTTTTTTTTTTTTTTTTTATATGGAAACCATGACCCTAGTGTTGTTTTAAACTGAAAGACATAAAAAAGGGGCATACCCAGTGCACGAGGCTCCCGCTACTGCGGGGTTTGGGAAGGGTCATAATGTTCGCAGCCTTAAACCGAAGGACATAGTGACATAAAATTTCCAATTCCAGCTTTCCTTTTCATTCCTGCACCTATCACTAACTTACTGTTTTTCCTTTAAGTGTTAATCGTGATATACTCTAAACTATCATTAAAACCTAGATCAAAATTGTGAAAACCGCAGTAAATTTAAACATTGGAACTTGTATGATTTCAGGTTCCAGTTCTATGTCCATGGTTGCTTCGATGATATGGGCTGCAACTATCGAGGACGTAGATCAATCCCTCGACACACCTATGGAGGATTCTAGGGAGTCTTCCAAACTTGCCCTTCTGGAGTCAGAGGACCCTGATGGAACCCCGCACCAAAGCTACCTGTGTCGGATCTGCTGGCTGGACAACATGCAAAACCTCTCTATCAATTAGCTCTATTGTAAGTGTTATTTACTTGTATTTTATGTTGGATTATATCGACCAATTAGAGTTTAGAGGGGCAGTTTAGTAATTTACCTCTATGGGACCCGCATCCCCAGTGGGGAATCCAGTTCCCAATAGTTACCCATCCTCGGATTACCCATAATGTCAAATGACATCATTTTACATTTATAAGAAGCTAATTAAGTAATTAATTCTACTTAGAATTAGTTTAAAGAATTTAATTCACAAAACAGATTTTTAGTATTTTAGGCAAACATGCCTTAAATTAAACCACTATATAAACTAACATATCTAACTATTCACTACTCTAAACACATAAGAATCGATTCCAGACTTTGAAGAATAGAGAAGAAAGTAGAAGGAAGGAGAAAAGAGAAGAAGAAGAAGGGAAAAAGGAAGTCTTACCTTGGGGCTTTGATTCTACATCTGAAATTGAAGCCTTGGAGTCCAAATTGGTAACCTGGCTGCATAATACTAGGCTGCTATCACACTGTTACTGCTGCTGTACTCAGGTAGGCCCTAATTCCTCTCATTCCCATCTTGATCTTCTTCAATTTCAGTCCTAAACTCAATTCTGCCATTAAAGCTTAAAGAACCAAGCTTTATTAACCAAATTCTGCCTATTTAAACCCTATTTTGAACCAATTAATGGTTCAGGTGTGGCTGTGACCTAAAATCCTCATCTTAGGAACCCAATTCTTGGCTGAATTGTTTAATTCATGAACCCTAAATGAGTAATTGTAATTAATTAACTAAAAACCCCCAAATTTAATGTGGTTTTGAAATTAAACCATCAATTCATATGGACCCACCTTAGATTAAGGTAAGAACATGAAATTGGATGCCTGCATGTCAAGATTTGGGGGTTACAAGCAAAACCCCCAATTCTGACTTATCAATCGGATGCAGGTGCAGGAATTGAATCGGTCGACCGTACGGTCTGGCCCCTGAATCCGGTTCAACCATTTTGGACCAAAATGCCCCCTAGTACCTTGGTTTGACCTTGGCTTGTTTCCTGACCCTAATAATTGGTATTTTCTATTGTTTTAGGACTGTTTTTGCCTGTTCTTGACTGTTCTTGTCTGGGTTGCTGGAGTTTTATTACCTAGGCTAGCCAATCACATCAGGTAAGGGAATTTGACTTAATTTCTGTGTGTTTATTGTTTTAATTACTTTTTGTTCAGTATGCCATGTCATGCATCATAACTACTACTCAGATCATGTAATTTATTAGCTTTGTATTCTTTGCACTAGATTGCATGTGAATTAGGTTGCATTGGCATATTGCATTGCATTGATATTTATTTGATACTATACAATTGATGATAATGATGCACTGTTTACTTTACAACTGATCTATACATACATGTGCAATCATGATAGATTGCATTGGGTTAGGATGCTTCATTACCCAGTACTACGTCCCTTACCAACAGGGGAAGAGGTGTTGGATAACCCGTGGTAGGTCCGAAGGGTAAATTCCGGAATGCCATTCACTTTCCCATGCTAGCGTGTGTACTCCGCAGTGGGAACAAACAGTAGGGTTAGTCACTGGGGGTCCGTTAGCGTCAGATGTATGATGCCTAAGCTGTCGGGTCTCCACCGTAGTAGAATGCTTTCGCTTAGATGACCGACGTTTGGTTATGTGTTTCCGGGACCGAGGCTAGTATTCTATTATAGTAGTACTTAAATCTCATATGACTCAGTATCCATGTTAGGAGCATGCTTGCTTAGGACATTCATCATGGATTGTTGTGTTATGTTTGCATGCATTTCCTTATTGGGCTCAGTGGAGCTCAACCACGTGGATCCTCATATTTTTCAGATGATACTGCTGTTCTGGTGCTTTTGTGGGAATCTCTTATGCACAGGACTCTCCTTCAGTTTATGGAGTTGACACTCCTCTGGCGGTGGAGCATGATGCTTCGTGCTCGTGCGATGACTGCGCTTTCTCCTGAGTGACTGCTAGATCAAGCTTCTTCCCCCTTTTTGTTATACACTTTTGTATAGTTATTGTAGATAAGTCTTTTGTTTACTTTACTACTTATGGAACAAACACTGTAACTCAGTTCTTTTATATATATATCATAGTTCATCTTTAGTCTTCTTTATTACTGCCTTATTTATATATTTAATTGCTTCCGCTGCATTTAAATTCTGTAATTGTGAATATGATTGCGAATAGAGTACAACACTTGCGATCTTGGTGGGTTGGTTGGATGTCAGAGACATCCAGTCACACTTCGCCCTTATAAACCGGGCCGGGGTGTGACAAAAATTACCTAATTACCTAAAGTCCTAGATTAGTTTTGCCCCACAGCCCAAAAAGCAGCTAACTAGACTGATTTTCAGAGAATATGCTTGTTAAAAATTCTACAGCCAGACATCCCTTTGTTATTTCTTGGTTGGGCTGCACTAAAATTGGTGTAAATTAAAGGCTGAGGTAATGATTAAAGATCGACAGCTTATTCAGCCATTCTTTAACAGAAGACAGCCCTGGAATGGAATGGAAACAAGATTTCATGCAGCCAACCTGAGTAAGTGGGAAAGGCTTGGGCAATAATGATGGACGATGCTTCAATTTTTTTTTCTTGCCTAACATTGTAATGCAAAAGAACTGCATTTATAAGAATCTGATATCTGATGAAGGAATAAAATGACAAACCTCAAAATCGATATCATTGTCAGGAACAAACTTTTTGGACTTGACCAGTTCAGCTTCAAGATATTGCCTCTGTTGCTCTTCAGCGTATAGCTTTTGTCTTGCCATATGGAGCTCTTCACTTAGTGTTACCTTACATATAATCTAAAAATGTCAAGAAAATATTTAAACTGAACAAAAAAAAATTCAAAATAACAAAATTAATGTCATATTGGGAATTTGTGCATCATCGATCCAAATATGAACACTGTAGAACAAATGATCATTCTAAATAAGCTGATCTAAACTTACAAGTAAGAAAATTTGCATACCAATCCCATATCACATTCACTCATACCTTCTCTGATAGGAGTTTCTCATTTTCTGTTCTCATACATTGAAATTCATCTACAGTCTTCTGATGTAGCAGACAAATTTCCTGTGACTTCATCCTAAGCTCATCAATCTCCTTTTGCCCTTCAATCTGAAAACATTTTCATTTTGGATGATTTAAGGACCATGACAGGTCAAAATTCATCTCAAGAGAAACTAGAGAAGCATAAAAACCAGAAAAGAAAGAAGCTATCATAATTTTGTATGCTCTGCAAACAGAGATAATAGAGAGTTGGTAAAAATTGATTAGCTCTTGCAGGTTCAACCGTTGGGGATCAATTCTAAGTTTTCCACCTCATGAAAATTTCATTGGAATATTTCAAATAGTGCACCCACCAGATGAAAATTGGGATTGGGGGGGGGTGAGAGTTCTCAGTCAGACCTTCTCTGATAGTAGTTCCTCATTTTCTGTTCTCAAAGATTGGAATTCATTTACTGTCTTCTCATGTAGTTGATACATTTCTTGTAACTTCATCCTAAGCTCATCAATCTCCTTTTGCCCTTCAATCTGCAAGTATATTTACTTCAGATAAATAAAGGATCATAATATATCACAAGTCACCTCTAGAGAAACTAAAGAAACATAAAAACCACGAAAGACAAGATATTATCAATTTGTATGCCTTACAAAACTGAAAATAAAAGAGGGGTGGGGGAGGAAACATTTAATGGAACTTGAGGGAATGTTAAGACTTGCATAATTGTTTACCTAAGGCCTAACCTAAAGAAAAAATTGGGCGAGAGAAGAAATGTGCAAAACAAGGGATGAGTAATGACTTGCATATGCCTTGCCATACAATGTAGATATGATAAAAATGTTGCATGAATGCTTAAACATTAGTTTATATCCTCTCAACCTAACCTGACCCTAACCCCTGCCCCCTCCCTGTCCCTGCCATCTCTGGCTCCCATGGCCGGCCTCTCCGGCCAGGTCTCTTCTCCCAACTCACCTGCACCTTCCCCCTTCCCACTCTCTCTCTCCATCCCACCCTGCATGGAATTCCCTTTTCAACCATGCCCCTGCTGCTTCTTTTGAAGGACTTCCTCTACACTTTGTCCCCCCATCCTCTGTCGAAGGTACCAAGGTCGCTCATTGTCCTTCTGGACTGCTAGATGAGGAAGCAATTCTCTGGGAAAATTCACTAGTTGGTCACTTCATCGGAAGTAGACCCCATTCCACATAGTCAAGCTATCCCTTTCCAAACAATGGAGAGTTCAAGGGTCTTTCGAGACATACCTGATGGGGAATGGCTTCTTCATCTTCAAGTTCATCGACTCCCATGACAAGACCCGAGCTCTGGAAGGAGGTCCATGGCTTGTGGGACGAAAGCCAATCTTCTTGCGGCAATGGACTCGTCATCTTCAGCTTCAGAGAGTCGATCACTCCATCCCTCTCTAGATCTCTCTACCTAGGCTCCCTCTCCACTACTGGTGCACCGAAGGTCTTAGTCTTGTAGGCTCAGTTCTTGGTACTCCCCTACACTCTGATGTCAGAACCAGCAGAAAGGATAGACTCGCCTATGCTTGCATTTGTGTCGAAGTCTCTGCAAGTGAAGCACTTCCAACGGCCATTATAGTGATTGAAGATGACGATCACTCTTTTTTGCAATCGCTGTCCTATGAATGGTCTCCGTCCTAATGTTTGGTTTGTAAAACCTTTGGTCATGACTCATCCCTTTGCCAGCCTAACCCCAGTGCTACTGGAGAAGAAGTCGATGCTTGCCCAATCGACTCTCTCGACCCTGGCCCTTCCTCCACCACCACTAATCCCCCACCCAACCTCTCCACTGACAACCCATTGCCTGCTCAACCTGCCTCCACTACCCCAACTCATCTCAGTCCTCTCAGTTGTGGCCAAACGAAGACTCGCCGCCATCACCGCCAACGCCTCCAAGAGCAGCCTGCTTCTCGTTTACCGAGAGGGCATTCTAGTACCCTCTGGTCCCTTCCGGTGGTCCATGGCTTTGAGGTGCCACCAGTCTGAATCCCTTCGACTGTCTGCAACAGACTGACACAACTGGTCTGCAACAGACCGACACTTCTGGCCCTATCGTCCTTCCCAAAGCAGCTTCTTCTCATCACAACCCTTTGCAGCCCGCTGCCTCGACCTGTCGCCCTCCATTGAGATCCCCTGCTCCTGCCATGCGAAGATCTTCCTCTAACCCCTTGTCCTCGAGAACCCGTACCTCCTCATTTTCTCATCAAGTCAACCCTCCCTCCCCTTTTACCCCTTCCACGCCATCATCTCTTTGACTGGGGCCCACTCAGCTTTTGAGCGAAACTTCAAGTCCTATTCCTCGAACTACCTCTTTGAACCTTATATCGTGTCCCCAGCTTTCACTGGGGCCCACTGCCTCAAACCCGCCTAACCAACTTGGCACTCCAATTCCCTTTGATTCTGGGCTCACCTTAACGCACAAAACCACTTCTAACCTGAACCCTATTGAGCCCACCCACATGCCATCCCCTACCTTGGGCTCGGACTTGACCCAAGACCTGACCCACAACCCTCTCCTCTCTTCATCTTCTCCACCTGTCCCCACTGGTTCTCCAGCCACCCACCCCTGCTCCCCAGCCATTTCCCCGCCCCACTGGACGAATCCTCACCCATTCTAATGTGTGACAGCCTCGCAGTGCCTCCCACTCTCATGCCAATGCTATCCGTCCTCTCAAGGGACGTCCGCTGCCCTCTCCTCCCTTTCCTCAATGAATCATGGTCTCATTTGGAACTCTAGAGGTCTCAACTCCCCCTCAAAGCACTCTAAAATTCGCTTGCATATCAAACTTCTTCACTCTAGTTTCTGCTGCCTCATTGAAACCCAAGTTCAAGAATCAAACGCTGCTTGTATTGCTGCTTCCATTGCTCCTGGCTGGTCCCTAATTACCAACTACTCCCATCACCGTGGTGGCAGAATCTGGTTTCTAAGGGACCCCTCAAAAATCCAACCTACCCTCATCTCCTCCTCCCAATACCTCCACTTCAGCATTGCAACCACCCCTGGTAATTCCACCTTCTTCTTTGCTGGCACTTATGCTTCCAACTTCCCCTCCGAGCGCAGTTCTCTTTGGTCCGATCTTCGCTCCATTGCTAATCAAGTAGGCTCTCTCCCTGGGGGCTTAGGGGGCGACTTCAATGTCATTTGCTACAGTCACGAAAAAGCTGGAGGTGACAGAACTGACTTGGCTTCAATAGAAGCTTTCAATGAATGCATTGATGATATTGGAGTTAATGATTTGAGATGGTCTGGCTGCCCCTATACTTGGCACAACAGAAGAAGTGGTGATGCTCGGATTGCTTGTAAACTCGACAGGTTGCTAGTCATGAAGCTTGGCTGTCCTCCTTCCCTTCCTCCCATGCAACTTTTGACAACCCAAGTATCTCTGACCACTGCCCCATATCTCTGCTCATTCAGCCTTATACCTCCTTTGGCCCAAAACCATTTAAATACTTTGACATGCGGTCATCCCACCCTGACTTTCTCTCCATTGTTAAAGAAGCATGGGTCAAGCCTGTTCAAGCTTTTTCTACCCCTCTCATTGCCTTTGCCAAAAGGCTCAAGAATGAGAAATGTGTTCTTTAAGCTTGGAACTCCAATACCTTTGGGAATATTTCTTTGCAGGTCTCTAATTGCAAGACCAAATTAGCTGATGTTCAATCAAGACTTCAACTGGAAATCCACAATGCTTCTTTAGCGGATGATGAAGATCTTAGTTTGGTTCTTGCCTCTCTGCTCTCCCAAGAAGAAAGTTTTCAGAGATAGAAGGCTAGGATAAAGTGGTTAGAACTTGGAGACCCAAATTCAGCTTACTTTCACAGGTCCTTGATGTTCAGGATTAACACCAACTCCATTCCCATGTTGGTGACTTCGGATGGCACTTCTCTTCACAGTGTGGACGGCATTAAAAAGGAAGCTGTAAACTACTATAAAGATCTGTTCAAACCTCCTTTGACCATTTCTGGCTCCATACCGGACAATTTGCTCAACAAGTTTGTTTCTCCTCATTGCATCACCTCCCTTTAGGCCATCCCCTCTAAAAATGAAATCATTGCTACAGTCTAATCTCACAAAGCCAACAAGGGCCTAGGTCCAGATGGTTTTAGTATGTGATTCTTCTTCCACTCTTGGGATATCATCAAGAATGACCTTGTCCAGGCTATAAAGAGTTTCTTTTTCAATCCAAACAAGATCAAGGGTATCAACCATACTTTCATTTGTCTCATTCCAAAGAAAGGAGGTGCTTCCACTATGCCAGACTTCAGGCCTATATCTCTTTGCAATCTCCTGTACAAGTTCATAGCCAAGATTCTTGCTAACAGGTTGAAATTGATTATTGACTTTCTTGTTAGTCACAATCAGTCCGCCTTCATTGGTGGTAGAAACATTGCTGACACCATTCTGCTTTGTCATGAGATAGTTAGAGGATTTGATAGAAAAGCTAAATCCCCTTCAGCTGTCATAAAGATTGACATTCATAAAGCCTTTGACTCCTTACATTGGGACTTCATCTCAAAGGTTATGACCAAGATGGGGTTCCCCTACCCCTTCATCAACTGGATCCACCACTGTATCTCCACTCCCCAATTCTCAATTTTGGTAAATGACAGTCCAGCAGAGGCTAATTTCCCTCATCGGTAGGAATTTGACAGGGATGTCCTTATCCCCTTACCTATTCACCCTAACCCTTGAAGTCCTCTCTAGGAGCCTCCAGCTTTACACAGACCAACAGCTCATATCCCCAATCTCAAAGTGTAAGGCTCTCAATCTTACCCACCAGGCTTTTGTTGATAACCTTGTGATCTTCTCCAAAGCCTCTCGTCTCCCTTGAGACAATCATACCCTGTCTCTAGACTTTTGAGGATTTATCAGGCTCTGCATCAACCCAAGGAAATCTCTTTTGTTCTTGGGAGGCGTTCTGAAGGTTGACAAAACATTATTTTTTCAAATGACTGGCTTCTCCATTGGGAAATTTCCGGTCAAATACTTGGGTCTCCGCTTGATTCCGGCTAGGTTATCTGCCCATCATTGCATCCCCATGCTCGTTACATTCGTAAGAAGCTACAACTTTGGAAAGGTAGACTTCTGTCTTATGCTGGCCGATTAGTGCTCATCAAATCAGTTCTTCAGTCTTGCTACATCTATTGGTCCGGCTGCTTTGTGCTCCCTCTGTCTACCATCAAAGACCTGGAATCTCTCATGTCTACGTTCCTATGGAAAGGTTTTGATGCTACGCAATTTCTTCACCCCATCAACTGGGCTCCAGTTTGTCTCCCTCTAAAAGAGGGTGGCCTTGGCCTAAGAAGAATCAAAGATGTAAACACAGCTGGTATTATCAAGTTGATATGGAACTTGATCTCCAAACACCATAATATTTGGGTTGGTTGGGTCTACTCCGGCCCCCTCCGCTCTGACTCTATTTGGACAGCCCCAACCTCCCTAGATGCTTCTTGGGCTTGGCGCAAGATCTTGAAGCTTTGCCCTACTGCTCTAGAGGTCATCTCCACCAAGATTGTAGATGGCTCTTCCACCACTCTATGGCTTGACCACTGGCATCCTATGGGCATACTTTTGTACTTTATCACCCCCAGGATCAGATATAACTCTGGCCTTCCAAAGCACTCCAAGGTTACTGATATCATCATGCTTGGAGATTGGATGCCCCCAGCTTCCTCTTCTTCATTACTTACTTCAGTCTGGAATGCTCTGCTGCCCATTATTGGTCACTCTTCTGGTAGGGGAGATAGGATCACTTGGACTCCATCCTCTTCAGGGCTCTTCAGAATCAAAGCGGTTGGAACCTTGTCCGCCAGCATGGTTTTGTTGCTCACTGGCACAAGCTGACATGGTTTAAACATCATATCCCTCGGCACAGTTTCACGGTTTGGCGTGCATTCTCCAACTGCTTCCCAACGCATTCATTTCTCATCCATCGCCAAATTGTTGTCTCTCCCTCATGCTGCCTCTGTCCAAATGTCATGGAAAGCATTGACCATCTCTTTTTTGCTTGCCCCCTCTCCTTTTCAATTTGGAAAGGAGTGTTAGCTATGTGTTGGCCTCGGTCTAGAGGAATCTTAGAGCCCGCTTGATAACCTTACGAGAAATAGTTTTTGGTGTTTTTCCGTTCCGAGAAACGGGAAAACAACCAAAAACTGCTTGATAACGAAGTGTTTTTGGAAAAATAAATTAAAATTTATGCTCCCTGGAAGACTTTTGACAGAACATGTTGGACATGTTCTGTCATTCTGTGCTGAAAATTAATAGTTGTGCCCGTTAAACTGCTCACGCCTCTAACCTCTCTCTCACCTCTCAACGTCTCTAACCTCTCTCTCACCTCTCACGCCTCTAGCCATTGAAACCTTGTACAACCTGCAACTCATCTTGGAGGTAAGATCGACCTCGTATTCTATCCCTTTCTTTCTCTCACTCTATCTCTTCCTCTCTCTCTCTCTCTTTCTGTCGCTTGCTCTTTGTGCGCGATTTGGTTCACAGAAACCCTAAGAACCACGGTTTCTGTGTTCATCCATTGGAGTGAACTGAAAGCCGTGGTTATTAGGGTTTCCCACATGAGAACCTTCGCAGCGAAGTAGGAACCCAAGAAACCTTCATCGTTGCTACAAACTTCAACAAAATCACTGGTTCAATATGCTTTCGCCATTACTAGAAACGAGAAGACCTCCCTCATTGAAAGCCCAATCGAAGGGAAATTTCAGGGTAGGTATCCGAATGGACTACCCTCTTAAGTACAAAGTACTTATTCACCCAAAAGATCAAGCCAGAAATAAAGCCAAGCCACTGAAATCATACCTGGTGGTAGAACAGAGATCAGATTTGATTTCAGTTTGATATATGACAGCAGGGTTGGATTTAGGGTGCAAGAAACAAGGGCTAGGGCCGCACAAGAGAATCGATTCAGACCCTAGAGTTTGGGATGGAAAGATGAATAATTGAGAAGGATCTGTGTCCCTCTTGTAGAACCAGATCAAGCTGGGACTGAACAGAACAAAACAGGGATGCATGGGTAAGGAAAAAATAAAAAAAGGGAAGAAATTGAAAGGAGGAAGGGAATCGTACCAAGAGGTGAAGGGAAGAAATACAAGTCGGCCAAGTCAGCAACTCGCCAAGCAAACACACACAGAAGGTACGATCCATTGATAAAAGATTTAAAAGCAGGTTGCAATTGCAGACAAGACCCATAACCAGGAGAAGAAGAAGAAGAAGACGAGGAAAAAGTGAAGAAAAAAAAACGTTTTCCAGAACAGGTTTACCAAGCGGGTCAAAAACGGTTTCTCAGCACTGAAAAGAAAAAAACTGTTCTGCTGTTTCTCAGCACATAACCAAAACAGAAACAGCAGTAAGGTTATCAAGCGGGCACTTACTTTTCCAAAGAGAATGGATCTGGGTATACATGACTTTTGCCGGCTCTTCGATTTGCGACATTGTGGGAAAGCTTGTCTTTGCAACCACCATAAACCAGATTTGGATGGAACGGAACACCAGTAAATGGTCCACTGCATCTAGACCCCTACAGCTTATTTTGGACTCGATTTCCTTTGACATTAAAAGCTAGCTAGCTTCGATGTCCCTGTTATCATGATACCCCAAGGAACAGACATATTGTTGTATCCTGGAGCCTTCCCTCCCCCTTCTTGCATCCCCCCTCTTCTTGAGGATTGGGTTTTGTTTGGTTTGCTGTTATTTTCTATATTCTTTCTCCTTCCCAATTTCTTGAGCCCCATGTTCTCTCTTCTTTTGGTAATGAATTTTTATTCACCCAAAAAAAAAAATTTATTGCATCAGAATTCATCAATATATTGAGTTACAAGCCGGCTTGAAATTTCCATCTCTATGATGAGCTAGGCGATCACAATGCTGGTTCACCACATAACTAAAATACTACGTCTACGTCATCAAGTGACAAAATCAGGCTTATACACATGGAAGTAGTGCTGAAATTCACACAAATCATTGTATACTACGTAAACAAACAATTACAGAAGTCCCATGGCCATAGATGATGCGGTTATGCATTTATATAACCATATCCTAAATTGTATTTATTTATGACGTTTAGTTAATTTTCAACACTTATTTTCTATTTTTGTAATTTATATACTAAACCGGTGTCATAATTTCATAAAGTTAATACACATAAATATATGAATGGCTACCAAACATTGCATAAGTACTTCCCCACTCCCCCCCCCCCCCCCCTTTTTTTTTCCAGAAAAGAGCAATTTTGTTGAATATATAAAAGGGGGCAAACAAGCCTATAACAGAATACTGGCAAAGAAAGCTAAAGCTTAAAAAGGGGGAACTCAGTCCTAACCCATATTGGCGAGGGCTTACCCGAGAAAAATAATAAGACAAGCCTACGGGGGATCTGCGAGGCGCACCGAAGGGGTCCGTGTCCTATTCGACCTTCGGGGGATCCCAGCATATACACCAGGCCGATCAAAAGCCACACGAGCCAAAAGAGCCTCCTCCTCTGGTGAAAAGGGAGATGAAGTCCCCTTTTCAACCAAAGGTTGTTCTACTGCCGTGACCACCACTTTAATACTAGGCTTTGCCTTCTTTTGATTACGAGTTCTACCAATAACTGGAGTTGCCATACGGCCACTCATACGACCACCTCGAGGGGCATTCCTACGGCCATCACGATTTTTCCGACCCAACACCTGAGTCCACCCACCTTGCATCTCCTCATGACCCGACCCACCCACATCTGACCCAGATACACAAGCAGAACCCATACCCATATTTAGGCCCGAATCCACTCCATCCGACCCACCTACGTGAGAAGATCGCTCCTTATTTGAACATAAAGACTCCTTTCCCAACTCAATCTCCACCTCCTCATTACTTTTAAAATCCTTATTTGAAATTAAGGAGTCCTTTCCCAACTCAATCTCCACCTCATCATTACTTTTAAATCCTATATTCCATTTTGCAATAAAATCTCCATATTGATTGTCATCATCCTCATCTACAACTGTATGAGAATCCACAAAGGGATCAAGATGATTAATATCTTTGATAGACAAACCTTTACCTACCAAATTAGCACCCATATCTTCACTATTGGACTCCAACGAATCCTCCTCCAAGTCCGCCAACAATGCAAAATCGTTATCAACAATAACCGACTTCCCTCTATTCTCTCCAAAGGTTTCAAAATTTAAATTTGAATCTTGAACTAGCAAAATTTGTTTCATCCCCTTACCACCCTGGCCGGCTACCGGATAACCATCTCCTCCACTCAAAACCACCATTGAAGGCAGTGGAACACCACCCTTGGCAGCAACTTGGGGAGCATTCTGACCTGCTGCACCCCCCTCCACATGCGCACAAACCGACGAGGGTTCACCCACCTCCAAGATACCCCTTTCCAGATCGCTCTTGTGATTGTTTCCGTTCTCTCCTTGAGACGTCAGCCCCCACCACAAATGGGTCCTTTGCAACACAATTGCCATGATCTCCTTCTGCAGGTAGCACATTAGATGGGCCTGGCTCCACCACATGCCCTAGCTTGTTGCAGCCCACGCAAATCGTGGCTTCCTCATCATGGCTAAGAGCACCGCACAGTTCCCCTTCTTCGCACTCCTTCTGTAGCAGGTCCTCGCCTTCCTTCTCACCTACCATGGGTGCCATCACCTCAACACACACACCCTGAACCTGCTCCAACCCCAGTAGCGGCTCTGCTCTCTCCATACTCACAGGGTACAAACGCGTACCATCCTCTGCAGGAACAGAAACTAGAACCGCCTCGGTCTCCCCCACAGCCCTAGTAACACCTGCCTGGTTCCCCGTCAAACACAAGTCATTTTGTAGACGCGAGAAAACTACTGCGTGCGCCACCGTCGCCCCATCGCCCTCGACAACAGGCACCACTCCCTGGCCCACCGCTCCAAGATTCCCACCACCCTCGCCTTCAACCCCAACTGTAGTAATGGGGGCCCCCTCTCCAGGCTCCCTCTCGGCCTCATCCGAGTGTGCACCATTCACCTTCTCGCCAGCCAAGCCCCGAGCACCACCCTTGTGAAACCCGGTCAAATTTCTGAATAAATTTGAACTTTTGGAGCCTGTGTGATTTCAGGTTCTGGTTCAATATTTGGCCATGCTAGCCTCTAAGTTGTGGACCATCTTGATTAAGAAATTCAGACCTATCTCATGACTCGTCTTTAAAGGCATTCCGATCAGCCAACTACCGTGGCCTTAAATGAGTCTGAGGTGTCTAACGGAAGACAACACATAAGCTTGGCATGCTGGATTGATGGCTATGCAGAGCCTTTCCTTAAATTAAAACATTGTAAGTATTATTTTAAATGAAGTTATACATATTGTGTGTACGACCAAATAGAAATTCAGGGGTATTTTAGTAAAATTGACCATGTGGGACCCACTTTCCCAGTAGGCAATGCTTTCCCCGATAGTTACCCGTACTCGGATGACCTTTAATGTCGCCCAACATCGAATTATGGATAGAATAGTGTATTAAATACAAATTTCAGATATATAAACTGTTATAGAAATTGATTTAAATCTAATTTCAGTCAAAAAGACTAAAATGCCCTTTAGTGCTTCAATGCCATTACCATATGTATATATATATATATATATAACCTTCTCTTTACTATTACAATCACAACAAACTAAAGGGGCTGAGAGAAACGAATTCTCTCTTGGAAGAACCAGAAAGCAAGAAGGAAAAATAGAGAAGAAAGGAAAAGAAGAAGAAGAACCCTACAACCTACCTTCTACTTCTGAAATTGAACTTAGAGACTCCATTAGAAGGCTGGTGTACCTTGTTTCCTGCTCCTATATTAAGGTAAGCCTTGAATACTTGATGTCTCCCTCTTTATTTCACTTCTTCTCCATCTCTAGTTCATCTATTAGGAAATTCTACCATTAAAGCTTGAAGACCAAGCATGGGATTTAGAGATTGAGCATGTTTGGACTAATTGGAAACAATTTCTGTCCCTATGAGACCTGAAATTCAGTAATCCATCAAGTCTGCAGGCTGTATTGCTGTTTTTAATAGTATTTCATAAACCCTAATCTAGTTAATTAGGTTTAGTTCTTGAAATTATCAAAATTAGGAAGTTGTTTATGAAATTTAACCCCTATGTAGGTAGACCCACCTTAATATGGTGTTAAAACACCAAGATTTACCCTTGCATGTAAGGATCTGCCCAAAAATAGGAAAAACCCCAAATTCGGACACACTCCCGGATGGAGTTGCAGGCCCAGAGGAGGTCGACCGGCTCCTTTGGAGTTTGCATCCGGCTGGTCATTTTTGAAGCCCTTGATGCTCTGTTATGTTGGGGTTTGCCCTAACACTTCATGGACCAAATAAACACTATTTTGTCATGATATTTAGGTCTGTTTCTCTGCTGTCTTTGTGTGCTTTGCTGATCTATTGGAGAACTCCCTAGTTGAACTAGAGTCCAATACAGGTAAGGGGATTCGACCTTAATTTCCTGCGTGTTTATCACATTAATTTCAACTTTATGCTGAATGCCATGCTCATGCATCATTACCTCTATACCTGGAGCATGTAGTTTTCTAGCTTTTATTTAATGCATTAGACTGCATGTAAAAGAGGTTGCACAAAGACATACTGCATTGCATTTGCATTGATTATTTATATGATGTGAATTTATGATGATGGAATTCGGTAATTTATAACTCAGATCATGCTTGCCTCATCATGTTTAGACTGCACTGGGCTAGGTTGATATTCATTACCCAGTACTGTGCCCCTTACCAATAGGAGAAAAGGTGTTGGACAACCCGTGGCAGAGACCGATGTGTTAGTTTCGGGATGCCATCTTCTGTCCCATGTTAGCTGGTCCCTAATTCCGCTATGGGAATAAACAGGCAGGGTTGGTCATTTAGGGGTCTGTCGGGGTCCGATGTGTTAGTTCCGGAACTGGCGGGTCCTTACCGTGGTAGAATAGTTTTGCTCGGGTGACCGAAGGGTTAGTTCCGGGACCGAGGTTAGCATCTATTACTAGTAGTAGTACTTATACCCCATGAGACTTAGTATTTGTGCTAGGAACATGTTAGTTTAGCACATACATCATGGATTTATTATGTTTGTATGCTTGTACCCCCCTTACTGGGCTCAGTTGAGAGCTCACTCCTGTGGATATCCTTATTTTTCAGGTGATTTAGTTACTTCTAATGTTGGATTTGCGGCGCTGGAGTTTGAAGTACACAATACTTCGTGCGCACGTGATGATTGCGCAACCTCCTGATCTTGGCCTGATAGTCCAGGCTACCTCCTCACTCTTTTATGCATTATAAATGTTTTATATAGTTATAGTATAGTTTCTTGTATACTTTTACTCTGTGGTACCTTTGAGAACTGTATAGTTGTATCACAAGCCTTATCCTTTATATAAATGAAATATCACTTAGACTTCTCTTACTAATGATGTTATCTCTATTAATTAAATTGTTTCCGCTGCCTCTGATTACTGTGTCTGTGAGCAATGATTGCGAATAGGGTACTGCACTTGTGATCCTTGGGGATTGGTTGGATGTCAGAGACATCCCGCCACACTTGGCCCTTAATAACCAGGCCGGGGTGTGACAACCCTTCCCATGCTTCCTCCTACAACTCGCAGCCATGTGACCCACCTTGGAACAGACATTGCAATATGCCGGCATGTGCTCGAAGACAACCCTCTGGAAGAAAACTTCCGTTCCACATCCAACCGAAACCCTATATGGATGATTCTCACGCAAATCAAGTTCCACACACACTCTTGCCGCAATCGTACGCAAGTAACCCACAGTCGCTCCATCAACCTTGATCGGCTTTCCAATCGCACCCGCCACAAAGAGCAGAAAATTGCCTTGGTACAAGTTCACCGGCAACCCCGGGAACGAGATCCACACCGGGACAATGGGGGATTCATTCCCTGGCCTAAATTGCCGAGTCCATTTGAAGAATCTAAACAAAAACCCTTTTATGTGTAGCTGTTCTTTCAACCAAACCTTTACATAATTAGACCTATCAACAAACCGAAGGAGGAGGTGTCGCTGATCAAGACTAGAGATCGCTACATCCGCGATTAAGTGAAACGCTGCCTGCAACCCCGCCTTCACATCGAACAGGGACGGTCTACCATACGCACACTTGGCTATCAGAGAAAACCTGAATGGGATCTCCGATCGTGCAATCTCTTCTTGGGTGAATATCACGGCTGGGAAGCCCATGTAAGTGGTAGGACCCCGCAGAGGAACCACCGCAAGCTCAATCGCTAAGCCACGAGACACCATCGAAGCATAGGAACTGCGTTGCATGGGTGAATTTGGGCACTCCTCCCGAGGAGGATCCCCCATGACCAGCCCTTCGTCGCCTATCGGCTAGGGTTTTTCAAAACCATCATTTGGCCAGAGAAGTTCGAAAAGCAAAACCTCGATACGACTTCCCCCCCCCCTCACACTCACATACACAAACATTTAGTGGGGATCAAAAGTAATAAAATATCATAATGGTAAAAGTTTTCCTGGATGGCATGTACACTATGGATGGTCCACCTATTATACCACACAAAAGGGTGATGGGGTAATTTTAACTGTTGGATATTTGTAACGGGTCTGGATTGGCCATATGTCAAACTTCAGACTCAAATCATAGTTCAAAATCTTGTCGAGATCTCGGAAAACTCAAGCTTCTTGAGATGAGTTATTATATGAAACAAAAAAATGTAAAAACTCGAAAAACTCGACCGATATTTCAAATATTTCGAGAATCTCGGAGAAATCTCGGTGAAATCTCGAATATTTCAAGAATCTTGACCTCCTCAGTACCCATAGAGTCATAGTATTGTATTGTTGGGACTTGGGAGTTAAGACGTGGAAGAGTGACGGAAGACTAGGGTAGTAAGGTGTCTATGACTTATGTATTATTCATTGTACTTAGGTTGGGTGTCTATGTAATAATCATTGTGCACACTTCAGTGTATCTTGTGGTTTGTAGCAGAAACTTTAAGTCTTTAACTATTTCTTAAATAATTATTCAATATTATGTGCATAATTTACCTATTTTGCTTGCCAAGTATGTCTTATATCATTCAAACAATGTGTAGAATAGGCAATATTACATTAAAGGTTCGGCCTTTACTACCAACCAAGGGTGCAAATCCAAAACACCAAATTGGGTGTTTTTTTTTGTTTAAATTTGAACCTTTAAATATGTTTATTAACCCTAAAACAAGCTTACCTTAAAGTTTCGGAGCCAACTACAGCCATATGCCCACCGAAACATAAAAAAAAAAAAATACATTGTCTCGCCGAGATCTCAAGATCTCAGAAAACTCGACCTGGTCGAGACCAAGTTTTAGAACCTTGACTCAAATTCAATCTTAAAACCTCCCATGAATTGGTATTTTCACCATGTATTTTCAGCCATTGATTTCTCTTCAATAAGTTTCATTTTTCTACTGGGTTTTCAAAACTTTATAATGCCACTTTCCAATTCCATTTGCGCTGAAACTAGAAGTGAGCAGGCCTTGGGATTTACCTGCCCACAAATTTTTGGCCCCATCTGACCTGCAAAGTAGCAGATTTTTGTGCCATCCATAGATTCCATTATGATGAAGGAAACGTCCAGAAAACTGCTCCCATAAAATATCAGTCTTCCATAAAAAAAAATCACGAAACAAAGAAATGTAATTTCAGCCATTACATATCTTAAAATATATCTGTTTTATGTTGACGTTTTTTTATATACATCTCTCAATAGTTTTTTGAAATATTAAAAAACTATATATAAACTACAACGAAGTATAATTCGTTGCATTCTCTCATATCAACAAACTAAAAATTATAATAAAAGAAATGTATTGGGATGGATTTTAGTTCAGAATAATTCTCTAATGAAAGGATTGCCAATTACCAGGCTCTTGTCACTAGTTGGATTTAAATTTTTAACTGAGAAAGACAATTTTTTTGTTATTAACAAAATATTGCTCAAATCTTAAGACAATTTCATGAAATTTTCAAAAAATTTCTTCAGACAATTTCATGCAATTATGGAATTTTTTGTTTTCCCTATTATTTTATATCATCCTCCCTATATGTAGGGAAACTTCAAACTTCACCAGGACTTTGGACCCTGCATGTGTCTTCCAAAAACTGCAAAGTTGAAAAGAAATTCTGATTGCACTCAGGAATGGAGTACAACAATAAATCCATTAAAATCAAAAGATAAACAAGGTCAGGTTGTGAAGGAAAAAGATAATGCATGGAAATTTCTGCATCCACCCAAACCATGTATACACCAAATTCCTCTTCCTAATGAAGGTTCCATCACCTCTTCATACCTTAAGGTATTTGGTGAAAGAGAATGAGAAGGCCCCTAAATAGTAGGGGCTATGCAGCTTAAGAATGGGACAATTAGAATGATATATATTGGTCACTGAGCTACATTTGAAATGCGAAGTGTACAAGAAAAATCAAGTACAATTGCAATTAAACAGAAGCATAAAGTTAACCTGAATTGAAATTAAACAAAAACATAAATTTAACCTGAATTGACTTTTGGTAATCACTTATGAGTTTCTTTGCTATAGCCAATTGTTCATGAGCACTTTCAGCACAGGCATGTTCATCTTCTAGTCGCCCCGTCAACTCTAAAATTTTCTTCTCATACATATGAGTAGTGTCCATAAGTGCCTTCTGATACGTAAAATCTTCCACCTCATTTTTCTACGAACAACGACAAACTGCGTTATAAGCCCACAATCTATTCATATTTAGGAAATAAAGATAAATGTGAAAACTGAATCACTACAAGAAGCTTAAATGGATTATTGGTTCTGTTGTGGGAGTAGATTCAGGGATGGAAAGGGGAAGTACAAAACAGAAAACTGCAGAAGATAGATATCAAGCCTATTTAACAAATAAATCAATTAATAAATAAATTGCAATGTCTGAATCATCTAAAATGAAAAAATATAAGAAAGAAACCCTGGAGAACAATAAAAAAAATACTATGATGGGACCCTACTTCTGGATTACGTATTGGCCAGTAGACGACAATGAAAGAGAAGAATTGATCTTTTAGAAGTTGCGGCAAAGTCTTCCACTCAGAGTATTGATTAGAAATTAGGATGACTGTGTTAGAGTGTATGGACTAAGGGTACTTTAGTACATGTCTATGTCATATGTCCTAGAGTTGTATTTTTATCTTTTATTTCTGTTTCTCTTTTACCTCCATAGGGAGGTCCTTGTAATTTCCTAAGAATGTCTTAATGAAGTAAATGGATGTTAGGAGAAGTAACTCCTAACATTCACGATTCTCTCCAACTGTCTTCTTCTTCCTCTCTTCTTCCTTCTTCTTCTTCTCCTTCATGCTGTAAATCCTTCCTCCATTACTAGGATCAATCAACTATAAATATTAACTTGGTATCAGAGCATCAAGGTCCTCTGGTTTTCGAGAGTCGGCTAGGGTCAGCCTTGTTTCCTTGTTTCTTCTACCTCTCTTTGGAACCCTTCTTCTCTTTAGGGTTCCATTAGGGGCTGTACAATGTGATGCAATACATCCCTTTAGAGTTCCATTCTTTGATTCAATATAGAATGGAGGGACTGCAGATATTGGTGAAGAAGAGTTGAAGCTCCAGCAGCTGCACAAAGATTACCGCCAGCCTCTGCAACCTTTTTTTGTTTCTCCCTCATCTCTCAACTTTTTGGGATGAGGTTTGGTGCTTTTGGATCGTTTAGGGGTGTCCTTTCAACCCCTCCAACAGTCGGTTGAAGAGAGAAGCACCTCGAGGAGTGTTGCTCCAAAGATTGCTGCCCAGTTTTTTTCCGCCAGTTGGTTTCTCTTCTCTGTTCGATTCTGCCTGTTGGCAGCTTGGTTTGCTTTGGGGCTGGGACCTTTTGACTCACCTTGAGGTCCTCTTTAAGGCTTATAAGGTCTTGATTGATACATGAAGCAGGTTTGAGAGCTTTACTCTCATCCACGATACTGCCAGCAGGGTATTCTCTCTTCCTTTTTTCTGTTGAAGACCTTATTGAGGCTGTGCTATCTTGTGTGGTTCTTCATTATTGTGAGTGGCAGATTTGATTAGTGTTATGGCCTTGGATGATATGTGCTGCTGTTGTTTGGTTTGTGGAAACATTTAGTTTGTGTTCTTTTTTCTTCAAGTGTATGCTCTTGGCTGCCTGTTGCTTGCTGTTCTCCTTGTTGTGGTTGGGTTGAGGTGTCTCCCCATTTATACTGGGCTTTATTTTGCATTCCCCTGAGTTGTTTGGCAGTATGTCTATGATGTCTGGGGCTGATTCTGAGGTCAGTGGACCAATTCCGGCCAGTGATATCCCACTTTTGGCTTCCTTTGACAATCCCAACACCCAAATATCTGTTGTGAAATTGGACAATACCAATGACTTGGATTGGTCCCGTTCTGTGAAGTTGTCCCTATGCAGTAGGGGGAAGTTGGGATACATTACTGGATCTATCAAGGCTCCTGCTACCACTGATGCAGGCTATGTCAAGTGGGAGACTGAGAACTCCACTGTTATGACTTGGCTGATATTCTCCATGAAACCTGAGATAGGCAGGAGGTTTATGAGTAAGGAGACTGCGAAGGATATCTGGGACAGTGCCTCCAAGATTTATGATAGAGTTGGTGATGCAACTAAAGTGTATCAAATCCTTCAAAAAATCATCCATATGAAACAAGGTGATAGAAGCATATCTGATTACTACAACACTGTTATCAGCTTGTGGGAGGAGTATGATCACTATAACAATATCCACCTGTCTAATTCTGAGGATGAGGCCATGGTCTACAGGAACCGTGAAAAGGAAAGAGTCCTTATTTTGCTGGGTGGCCTTAACCTAGAATATGAGCCTCTTCGTTTGCAAATCCTAGGGAGATCTCCCTTTCCATCTCTGGATGACGTGTGCAGCTACTTGCTGAGTGAGGAAACCAGGAGAGCAACTATGGATGTTACCCCATCAATAGAGAGATCTGCTTTTATTTCTAGTTCCCACAGAGACTGGAAAAGTGGGGGAAGAGGCTAAGGGCCAACTCGTGGAGATCACCGTGAGAGGTTCAAATGTGATCATTGTGGGAAGCTTGGACACACCAAGGACAGGTGTTGGGATCTTCATGGGCAGCCCCCTGGTATGCATGGGTGGTTCCTCTAGTGCCCGTTGAGGCAAGCGAGGGGGAGCTAGGGCTCACTCAGTGACATCTGAGTCTGAGACATCTGGACCTCAGCCTGCTCCTGATTCCCTTTCACAGGATGATATTGCTGCCCTCCGCCACCTGATGTCTCACCTTGGAGGGTCAGCTACTTCTGCCTCAGCTCTGCAGGTCTCATCTGCTCCTACTACTGCACCCACCTGGATTATTGACTCTGGAGCCTTTGACCACATTACTGGTATGTCACAGTATTATGATTCCTACTCCATTTGCTCTGGCCGGGACAAGGTAAGGGTTGTTGATGGTTCCCTTTCTTCCGTCTCTGGTAAGGGTAATGTGTGAGTTACTCCCTCTATTTCCCTTGAGTCTGTCCTTCATGTTCCTGATTTTGCTACTAACCTATTATCAGTGAGTCACCTAACCAAATCCTTACATTGTTGTGTCACTTTCTTTCCTTCCTATTGTGTCTTTCAGGATTTGGAGACAAAGAGGGTTATTGGCAGTGGGACTGAGAAAGGAGGACTCTATCTTCTTAAACCACGGTTACCTGCTCAATCTACTGCTGCAGCTTATGTTTGTGGTCAGAGTGACCGTATTACTTTGGAGTCTATAATGCTTTGGCATCAACGTTTGGGTCATCCCTCTTTTGTCGTTATGAGGAGACAGTTACCCCACTTGTTTACTTCTTTCCCTTCATCTTATGTTTTTCAGTGTGAATCTTGTATTTTTGCTAAACATTGTCGCACATCTTATCCTTATCGTGGAAATAGATCTACTGCACCTTTTTCCCTTGTTCATACTGATGTTTGGGGGCCTTCCCCTACTACTTCTTTACCTGGATTTCGTTACTTTGTTTCATTTGTGGATGACTATTCTCGGTCTGCTTGGACTGTTTTGTTGAAACAAAAGAGTGATGTTTGTGATGCTTTTAAGGATTTTTATCAACTTATTAGTACTCAGTTTGGTACTCGCATCCAAGTTGTTAGGTCTGATAAGGGGGGTGAGTACATGTATGGGGGGCTCCAACAGTTCTTTACTGATAATGGCATCATCCATCAACTGGCTTGTGTTGACACCCCACAGCAAAATGGGGTGGCTGAGCGTAAAAACCGCCATTTGCTGGAAATCACTAGGGGTCTTCTCTTTGGTAAGCATATGCCTAAGACCTTCTGGTCTGATGCACTTCTTACCGCTGCCTTTCTTATTAACCGGATGCCAACTCCACTCCTTGGCTCCAAATCCCCTCTGGCTCTTCTTTCTCCTCATTCCTCAGTTTTCTCCTTGCCTCCGAGAGTCTTTGGTTGTGTTTGTTATGTTCATGTCAACAAATCAGCCCGTACCAAGCTTGATCCCAAAGCTCTCAAGTGCATCTTCTTGGGCTACTCTGATTCAACCAAAGGGTATAAGTGCTACCATCCTCCTTCCCGAAGGCGACTTCTCTCCAAAGATGTCACCTTCTTTGAGTCTATCTCTTATTTTTCTTCCCCTCAACATTCTGTTCAGGGGGAGAGTACTAGCAGTGAACAGAATGCTGATGTCATTCCCTTTCTATCTCCCTTGCCTACCTCCACTTGCCTATTCCTATTTTTATTGGAAAGTACAAAGAAGTGGATGTTGTTGATGATGCTGATGCTGATGGTGTTATTGATATTGATGCTAGTAGTGGTGGTGATGCTAGCAGGAAAACAGAATACAAGGGAATAAGATTCAAAGAAGATGGTGTATTCACAGGAGGTGAATCCTTGTTGAATGGAAAAGGGAAGCAACCATGGTATAAGCAACCCTACCAAAACCCCTCTTTGGATCCACATCCTCAGTCTCATCCTCCTCAGCCAGGTAATTCCTCTCCTTCTGAATTAGATCTTCCCATTGCTATGAGAAAGGGGAAGAGAGCCTGTACTAACCCCATAGCCCAGTTTGTTTCCTATGACTCCATCTCTCCTACAGGTATTGCTTTTTCCACTGCTCTTAAGTCTTCTTCCATTCCCAAAAATGTCACAAAGGCCTTATCCGATCCAAAATGGATGCAAGCAATGACTGAGGAAATGGTAGCTCTAGAGAAGAACAATACTTGGACACTAGTTGATCTCCCCAAGGGGAGAACTCCAGTTGGATGCAGATGGGTTTATACAATCAAGTATAGATCCGATGGTACAGTGGAAAGGCACAAAGCTAGGTTGGTTGCAAAGGGGTATAGTCAGGTGCATGGCATTGACTACCTGGAGACTTTTGCCCCTGTAGCCAAGCATAACTCCATCAGGGTTCTTCTTTCAGTGGCAGCCAATAAAGATTGGCCAATGTACCAATTAGATGTGAAGAATGCATTTCTTCATGGAGATTTAGCAGAAAAAGTATACATGCAACCTCCACCTGGTTTCAAGTGTCCCTCAACTGAAGGGAAAGTGTGTCTCTTGAAGAAAGCTCTCTATGGCCTCAAGCAGTCTCCTAAGGCCTGGTTTGAGAGATTTAGACAAGCCATCTTGAAGAATGTATCATCAGAGTCAAGCTGACCACACCTTGTTTATCAGGAGAGGTAATGGTATAGTTACAGCTCTCAGTGTCTATGTTGATGACATTGTGGTGACTGGGAATGATGTTGCTGAGATAAACAGATTGAAGTCTTATCTGGCTAAACAGTTTGAGATCAAAGACCTTGGACTCTTGAAATACTTCTTGGGTATTGAAGTATCTAGATGAAGGAAAGGGATCAACATTAGCCAAAGGAAATTTGTCTTGGATCTTTTGAAAGAGACAGGGATGATGGGGTGCAAACCAGCCACTTCCCCAATTGATCCGAATCATAAACTTGGTGATGAATGTGGTTCTCCTCTTATAGATGCAAGCAAGTACCAAAGGTTAGTTGGGAAATTAATCTATCTCTCCTTGACTTGACCAGACATCTCTTATGCAGTTGGAGTAGTGAGTCAGTTCATGCATGCTCCCAGGAGTGGACATCTGGATGCAGTGTATCGCATCATTAGATACTTGAAGTCTTGTCCAGGAAAAGGTCTTCTATTTGCCAGGCATGACCATTTGCAGATTGAAGGCTACACAGATGCTGATTAGGCTGGTTCAGTCTCTGACAGGAGATCTACTTTTGGGTATTGTACCTTTGTGGGTGGTAATTTAGTTACTTGGAGGAGCAAGAAACAACCAGTTGTAGCTAGATCCAGCGCAAAGGCCAAGTTTAGGGCCATGGCTCATGGAGTATGTGAGCTTATATGGTTGAAGAGACTTCTTCAAGACTTGAGCTTTGAAACTGCAGGCCAATGAGACTTTATTGTGACAACAAAGCTGCCATAAGCATTGCCCATAATCCGGTTCAGCATGATCGAACCAAGCATATTGAGGTTGATCGTCACTTCATCAAAGAAAAGCTAGATTATGGGTGCATTTGCACTCCCTTTGTGAAGACAGGTGATCAAGTAGCAGATATCTTCACCAAGGGTCTCATTCCTGGTCTATTTAGTGCCTTATTGTCCAAGCTGGGAATGTATGACATTTATTCTCCAGCTTGAGGGGGAGTGTTAGAGTGTATGGACTAGGGGTACTTCAGTACATGTCTATGTCATATGTCCTAGAGTTGTATTTTTATCTTTTATTTCTGTTTCTCTTTTACCTCCCTAGGGAGGTCCTTGTAATTTCCTAAGAATGTCTTAATGAAGTAAATGGATGTTAGGAGAAGTAACTCCTAACATTCACGATTCTCTCCAACTGTCTTCTTCTTCCTCTCTTCTTCCTTCTTCTTCTTCTCCTTCATGCTGTAAATCCTTCCTCCATTACTAGGATCAATCAACTATAAATATTAACTGACTGTACACAAGAAACCCTTTCTCCTTCCATATTAGCTCCATTACAACTTCCTTTAATTCACAAAACTCCTTATGTAGGAACTCAAAGCGGATAAGAAACTTAAGAGCTCAAAAAGTCTACCACAGAAAGAAAACAGGACTCTCTGAGTGGTTTCTCAATTGCCCCAAGCAGGACACTTGACTCTTTGACCCATTTAAATTCTTAGAGACCCACACAAGCTAAAAGGAACACTTTCTCAGTATTTTTACATTCACTAGAAAGCATATGTTATATTCTGATATACCACAATTAACAAAATAAAAAGTTGCTCCACTAGAAACTGCATAATAAAATCGCTCTTCTAGTTTATAAACAAAAAATGAAGACATTGAAATTTGAATACATGAATGACACAATGCAATTAAGACAGAACGAGTAGCATCATGTTAAGATAGAGATAAACCTTGCATTGATTTAAACTCATTTCCAGGTGAGCAACTGTAGCAGACATTAAATCATTACGTTCTTTCTGAAGCTTCAATTCTTCTAACAAACTTCTGATCTCTGATTCCAAAAGAGTATTCTCGTCTTTTAACAACTGCAGGCAAGATCTAGTTTTTAAATCATAAATAATTGAAGCAAATGATGCAGGTGAACTGAAAGACCTTAATCAAACAATGTAATAGACATTAATAACAAATATTAAGAACAAAATGATTATTTTTTAACATAGTAAAAATCTAGGCACCGAGTATCATTACTTCAAAATTTGGCAGTACAGTACAGTTCATTTGCCAAATGAGAAGATAAAAATTACATCAGATCTTGCAGTTATAGTCTTTTCAGCTTCAGCAAAGGAGTTTTGACAATCGGTGAGCTTCTTTTCCATTTCCTTCTTGTCATCATCTCTTAACTTTTGAAGCTTCTCAATTTCTGCTGTGTGATAGTCAACCTGATTCTCAAGTTTCCGACAAAAACTTTCATAATCGACTTCCTCTTTGAGTTTCACCATATTTACGACTTTCATTGCCTGCAACAAATAGTAACAAAATATAAGTCTTCCACAAAAAGAAAAGGCTGGAAGTGCTGCATACTGACAAATTATTTGGTGAAGTGATTTCATTTTGGATTAAAACAGAAAAGTTAGAAATAAGTTATAACATTCTAGCCAACATGGTTTATAGGCATACAAGTAATGGTGCAACATTTTTCAAAAATGAATGTGGAAAAAGGTTTTTAGCACTGGCAGTACCAGGATGGTTTTTGGCAACTTCAGCTATTTCAGCCACATGGAGGGATGATTTGGTCATTCTGACCATAGGTAGATGAGGAATTCTCTGCATTGCCAAATGCTAAATTTGGTGGCCACATGTATAGGGATCTTCCATTTGTTTCTTTAAAAGCACAAATTCCTCGAAAGGTATCAACTTCTTCCAACAAGTTTCAAAGCACTATTCTGACTCCTGGCAAAGTCAGATTGGACTGAAATTACCACATGACTAGAAGATAATGTGGACAACATATCTTCCTAGTTTGAGCACCAATCTGCCACATGCCAGATAATATACCTGACTTTGCCAGGACTCAGAAGTGGGTGCAAGGGTGTTAAGGATAAGGGTTAGCTGTCTAGATTCAATGTATGTAGAGGCTAAGGACTGTGACTGTATTGTGACTCAGCCCTAGCTAAGCATGTCATATTTGTAATCCGTATCCAATCTATAAATAATAAAGGGCCTTTGTCACTACGGTTGACAAGCCAAATCATTTTCTGGCACTTCTCTTTCTCAACTTGGTATCACAGCCCAATCCTTTTTGGGTTTCAAATTTTTTTTTTTTCGCCAAAGGTTTCTGTCAATCGTCGCCACCGAGGCTTCAACCCCCCCTCCTTGTTTAGCATGTTGACTGAACATGTGCTAATGCATATCGCCCAGCACTAAACATTGCTAACCGCTAACAATGAACACCACCGCCGCTCCACCGATTGCCGCCGCCACCCCTGTGGCCCTGTTTGCCTCTGCCTAGGGCCCCAGGCCCTCCACCTACTGCTGCCAGCCCCTGCCATCGCCGGACAATTTCTCAGGCCCTCCGCCTGCCTCCTGCATGCTTATCACCACCGCTAGGCCTCCCATCTGTTACCGCTGGACCTGCTAGGGCCTCTGCCTAATCCCTGTCGCCATCACCGGCCCCTCTAGGCCTTCCAACAGGCCTCCCGGCCCTTCCAGGCCTTTTGCCGACCCTCCCAGGCATCTCGTCTGCTGCCGCCAGGCCTCCCGCCTGTTACTGTCGGCCCTGCCAGGCCCACCAGGCCTTCTGCCCGGCCTCACGCTACTCCCAGGACCTCCGCCTGGCTCCCTGCTGCTGCCGCCAGCCCTTCAAGGTCCTTGGGGATTGGCCCTTTTGGTTGCTCCGTGCTTGCTGCCCACCTCATGCTACACTAGATCTTTGTTTCTTTGGGCTTCTGTTGATATGTTTTAGTTGCTCCTTGTGAGGTACTTCTACAACTTCTTGTGTTTATTTCCTTGGCTATATGACGGAAGACTTTGTTACTTCTCTTGGCCCTGGGGGTGGGGCTTTGAGCCGCCTTGGCACTCCCCATCACCACTCTCTTCAGCCAGGACCCACCAAATTGAACGGACTCAACTATCTTGTATGGTTACGCGCCTGTCTCTTTACCATTTGTGATAATCATTTTTCGGGGTACCTCACTGGTGACAACCTCATGCAGCCATATCTACTGAAGCTTCTACTAAAGAAAATTGGTTGGCTAATGATGTATTGATTATGACATTTATCTGTTGAATTCTATGGAACCATCTATCAGTCCAAGTTTTGCTTTGTTGAATTATGCAAAATAATTATGGGATGTTGTTGAGCACACATATGGTCAGACTAGCAATTATGCCCAGATTTATGAGCTTCACTGTCAGGGTCGTGAAACTACTCAAAATGCGGTCTGTTTCTGCCTATTACTCTACCCTCAACACTTCTATGACAGCAGTTGGATTTTTATCACCCAGTTCCCATGGTTTGCACCTCTGATGCTGACACATTCAAAAAGGAGCATGAAATGGAACGGGTTTACGATTTCCTTACTAGTCTCAACCCGGAGTATGATCATTCATGTCTACATTTTAGAGACACTTTTCCCACACTTCCCAGACTTACAATATTGTTCAACATGAAGACCGGCATTGTTCAGTTATGATTCCCCCTGCTACCCCTACTCGTTCCGCACTTGTGACTACACCTCAAGCTTCTTCGGCTTCAGATTCTACTGGCTCTTCCACTAAACCCGATTCATCTACAAAGGACCCGGTTATGTGTAACTATTGTGGGCGTCCTCGTCACACCAGAGAGACATGTTGGAAGCTTCATGGCAACCCTAAAGGGGGGGGGGGCATGGTGAGAAACAGAACTCTACTCAGTCCCAGGCTCATCTCTCTGAGACCACAGATGGCACCACTCCTGCTCCATTCTCCTCTGAACAATTGGTTGCTCTCTAGCGTATGATGACTCAACTCGGTACTACAACCCCTACCATGGCATCTTCCTCTTCACTTGCTTCCCATCTCACCCAGTCAGGTATATTTCTTACTTCCACTCACTCTGGTTCTTCTTGGCTTCTTGATTATGGAGCCTCTAATCAATGACCAGCTCCACGGACTTGTTTCACACCTATAACCCTTGTTCGGGTAAGGACAAGGTCTGACCGTCTGAGTAGCTGATGGTTCTCTCCCTACCATTTCTGGTAAAAGTTCTATCTCTTTCACTCCTATCTCGTTAACCTCTGTTTTGCATATCCCTAACCTATGCGTCAAATTGCTTCTATTTACCGTCTTACCGTTGATCTCCATTGTTGTGTTCACTTTTATTCTACCCATTGTGTTTTTCAGGATCTAGTAACGGGGGCAACGATTGGATATGGTAGGGTACGGGATAGCCTTTATTACTTGGATCCGGGTCTCACTGCTGCTCCATCTCCAGTTTCAGATCATATTTCTCAGGAAGACAGTGCTCTTAGTCAGCTGCATCAATGGCACCGTCGTCTCAATCACCCTTCCTTTCATGTTTTACGTCGTTTGTTTCCTTCTTTAGTTAAACACTATAATTTGGACCGTTTTATTTGTGACATTTGTGAACTTGTAAAGCACACTAGGTCCTCTTATTTTCCCAGTTATAATAAAAGCATTGTTCCATTCTCTATTATTGTTGAGAGGATCAGAATTAGAGCTGAATGCTTGGATAGTCTAAGATAGACCCCAAGCCATATATTTATAATAAGGAATGAAAATTACATGGACAAAATTGTCCCTATCATAGCCGACATGGCTGTACATGAAATAAAACAGTATAAAAGTCCAGAATACCCCCCACGGTATTCTGGTCCATACAATCCAACACTCCCCTTTAAGTTGGAGCATATATGTCGTGCATGTCCAACTTGACTAAGATAGGAAGAAGCACTTTGCCACTTAGCCCCTTAGTGAACACATCGGCTAACTGATCAACAAACTTCACATAGGGAACACAGATGAGTCCGGCTTCGAGCTTCTCCTTGATGAAATGTCGATCAACTTCCACATGCTTAATACGATCATGCTGAACAGGGTTATGAGCAATGCTAATGGCTGCTTTATCACAATAAAGCATCATGGGAAGATGGACAGGAACACCAATATCCTGCAACAATCCTCTAAGCCGCAAAAGTTCACAGATTCCTTGTACCATTACACGGAACCCTGTTTCAGTACTGGACCTTGCCACAACATTCTGCTTCTTGCTACGCCATGTGACAAGGTTTTCACCCACAAAAGAACAATAGCCAGAAATGGATTTTCTGTCAGTAGAGCCAGCCCAATCGGCATCAGTATAAGCTTCAACCTTTAGATGACCATTGGGAGATAAAAGGATTCCTTTTCCTGGAGCAGACTTCAAATATCGCAAGATGCGAAGGACTGCCTCCATGTGAGAGAAATAAGGATCATGCATAAACTGGCTCACCAAACTAACAGCAATGACTATGTCTGGTCGTGTGTAAGAGAGGTAGATTAGTTTGCCCACTCATCGCTGATAACGACCTTTGTCAACAGGTTCACCTTCTTTCTCCTTAAGTCTTGTAGTAGCTTCCATAGGAGTATCTGAAGGATGACAACCTAGCAACCCAGTCTTAAACAACAGATCTAGGATATATTTTCTTTGAGAAAGAAAGATACCCTTTGAAGATTGAGCAACCTCTATCCCTAAAAAGTATTTTAGAGTTCCCAGATCCTTTATTTCAAACTCACGGCCAAGGAAGATCTTCAACTTGTTGATCTCATCACCATCATTTCCGGTCACCACAATATCATCAACATAGACTATGAGGTTAGTTACCCTATCACCAATACGTTTGATGAACAAGGTGTGATCAGCATTGTTTTGTTTGTATCCCACAGAAATCATAGCCTTGTGAAACCTGCCGAACCAAGCTCTAGGTGACTGCTTCAACCTATTGAGAGCACGATTCAATTTACAAACTTTGCCCCTTATAGTACTATCAGAGAAACCTAGTGGCATGTCCATATAGACCTCTTCCTCTAGCTCTCCATAGAGGAAGGCATTCTTTACATCAAACTGCTGAAGATCCCAGCCAAGACTCACAGCACAAGATAACAATACCCTTACTGTGTTGAGTTTTGCTACTGGTGCAAAGGTCTCCTGGTAGTCAACTCCATATATCTGAGTAAAACCCTTTGTAACTAGACGTGCCTTGTATCGATCCACTGTTCCATCTGCCTTCTGTTTGACCATAAACACCCACTTACATCCGACTAGTTTTTTCCCTGGAGGAAGAGCCATAAGATCCCACGTATTATTTTTTTTTCAATGCTCTCATTTCTTCCAACATTGCTGCCTATCACTTTTCATCTGTAGATGCTTCCTGCCAATTTTTAGGAACTGAAACAGAAGAAAGAGAGGATACAAATGCACGAAAGGAAGGAGAAAGAGAACTATAAAAAATAAAGCGAGATATGGGATGTAGAGTACAAGTCCTAGTACCCTTGTGATAAGCAATAGGTAGATCGGAAGAAGAGGAAGTGCAGTTGATGATTCCTTTTCCAGATATGGAAGAAAGGGAACCATTAACTACTTTGACCTTGTCTTTTCCAGAAGTGGGAGAATAACGATGGAACAG
The DNA here is from genome assembly GCF_018873765.1 of Telopea speciosissima. Lineage (NCBI taxonomy): Eukaryota > Viridiplantae > Streptophyta > Magnoliopsida > Proteales > Proteaceae > Telopea > Telopea speciosissima. The sequence goes on from NC_057917.1 coordinate 13,707,267, forward strand.
GCTAGAAGAACCGGTCATGTGATCTGTAGCTCCAGAATCTATGATCCAAGGAAGGGAAGCTACAGAAGCACAGTGACCACCAAATGGAATACTTAACTGGGCAAAGTGTGAACCTGAAGAAGCAAAAGAATTGGCAGTAGCAGCGGATGTAGTAGAGGCAACAGCAACAGAAGACCTTGGCACACGTAGGAATGCATGTAGATCATCCTGGCATAGACCAATGTCAGTAGCAGGGGCTGTGGTAATAGACTCAGTGTGATGAACTTTATTCTTTGGCTTTTTCTTGGCAGCCCTCTTAGCTTCAAAGTCAGCCGGTTTCCTATGAAGTTTCCAGCACTTCTCTTTGGTGTGGTAAAGTTTGTGACAATATTCACAAACAACAGTGTCAGTAGTAGAATCACCAGGAGAAGGAGTGCCAACAAGTGCAATAGTAGCCGGGGCAGCAGTCTGGAGGGCTGATTTGTCAGTAATAGGAGGGTGCAACATAGCAGCCCTACGGTTTTCCTCCGAAGGAGACCAAGGCATAGGATTGTTCAAATGTGGGAAAAGGTTTATGGCCCAACACCTGAACACGAATCTGGTCATACTCCACATTCAAACCAGCTAAAAAATCATAAACTCTAATCTTGTCCACATGCTTCTTGTATGAAGTAATGTCAACAACTGTAGTAGGGTAACAATCAGAGAAGTGGTCCACTTGCTGCCAAAGGCTATGCAAAGTAGCATAGTATTTGGAGATAGATAATTCTCCCTGAGTAGTGTGAAGGACCTTCTTCCTGAGTTCATACACCTGGGCATCATTGCCAAGCTGCCCGTAAGTCTCCTTGCAAGCAGCCCAAATTTAAGAGGTTGTATCAAGGAGAAGAAACCCATGTGCAAGGTCTGAAGTCATGGAACCAATGAAGTAGGAGATAAGTACCCCATTGTTGGCAAGCCATCTGTCTTGAGCAGGACTAGTCTCAGGTGGCATAACACTGGTGCCATTAATATGGCCAGTATGGCCACGGCTAGAAATGGCAAAGGAAGTAGACCGAGACCAAAGCAAGTAATTAGAACCATCCAGTTTGATTGGATTAGGAGGAAAGGTATGAAAATCTGATTTGTCTTGGCCATCACCAACAGAAGTAGCAGTCGAAGTAATTGAATCACCCATAATTGCAGCAGAGAAGCCCAAATTGCAGAGAGGGGTTGTGGTAATGAGAAACCCACAAAATACTCCAATATAATGTCCAAGAAAAAGAGGAGAGACTCTGTGAAAGATAATCAAATGTGTCTCCAAAGATCAACAGCAACAGAAAGGTAAATCCCTGAGATCGACTTTTTTAGGGTTTTAAGAAAAAACCTGATTCTGTTGAGATCGATTGAGGGAAAAAACAGCAACAAAAAACACTACATGAAGCTAAAATTGGTATCGAGTGGGTTGGGGAACTGCTGAATTACCCTTCCAAAAATCAGCAACAACAGAGAGCAGTACCCCAGAGATCGATATTTGCAGGGTTTTGGGAAAACCTGAAAAAAAATCGATCAAGGAGGAAGTCTTCAAAATTGCTAGCTAGAGATAGAGGCTTGGCTTAGAAACTGCTACAAGTCTTGATCTTCAATAAGGTGGAGTGATTCCTTGTAATTGAGATTGAATTAATCCAAAAAAAAGAAGTCTTCAAATTTCGCAGGCAGACAACAAGCCCTTATCGATCAGATTTGTAATAGCATGGAATGAGGTGAAGGAGGGCAGCAACTGGATCTATGGATCACCTCATCAGTGCTGCCCTATGGAATAATAAGGAACAAAATAGAAAAAAGGAGAGGAAGGTGAGATCGAGAGAGAGAAGAGAGAAAGAGGAGATCGAGAGTGGAGAAGTGGAGAGCCCTAATTCAAAACCTGCTCTAATACCATGTTGAGAGGGTCAGAATTAGAGCTGAATGCTTAAATAGTCTAAGGTAGACCCCAAGCCATATATTTATAATAAGGAATGAAAATTACATGGACAGAATTGTCCCTATCATAGCCGACAGGGCTGTACACGAAATAAAACAATAAAAAGTCCAGAATACCCCCCACGGTATTCTGGCCCATACAATCCAACAATTATTCATTCTTGACTTATGGAGTCCTTCCAAGACCGTCGCTCGAGGTGGGTTTAAATGGTCACTTTTACTGATAACTGTACACGTCTGACTTGGGTATATCTTCTTTGGACTATGTCCAAGGCCTTTTCTTGTTTCCAGTCTTTCCACACAATGATTCAGACTCAGTTCAATGCCTAAGTTAAAGTTCTCCAGAGTGACAATGGGACTGAGTACATTGATGGCCCTTCCTTCATTATCTTAATATGCATGGCATCCTCTCTCAAAATTCATGTGTTCAAACACCTGAGCAAAATGGTATTCCGGAGTGGAAGAACCGCCACCTTTTGGAGGTCACCAATCTCTGATGTGTACCACTTATGTTCCCAAGTTCTATTGGAGTGATGTTGTTCTTACTGTCGCATTTCTTATCAATCAAGTTCCTTCCAGCATTCTCGACTTCAAAAAACCAGTAAATCAGCTTCCCGACCCCTCTATTGCCTCTCATCTTCCTCCACATGTTTTTGGATGTGATTGCTTTGTTCACAATAAATCCCCTTCTCAGTGTAAACTTGACCCACGGGCCTTCTGATGTATCTTCCTTGGGTATTCTAGTTTCCAAAAGGATTATAAGTGTTATCATCCTCCCTCTCGCAAACTTTTCATCTCAATGGATTTCACCTTTCATGAAGATGAACCATATTACCAGTCTTCTCTTTAGGGGGAGACTCTAGAGGAAGAGAATTGTTCAAGCCCTTTTATCATTGATATTGTTCATCTTCAAGGAGAGCAAACAGATGAGATTGACTCTGCTGCCTTGAGACAAAAGGATTTGCTCACCTATTCTCGGAGAAAGGAAAAGACTGTCCTAACGTACCATGTCCATCAACGCTCCCTAAGCTAACTCCATCAACCCAAACACCAAGTAATGAATATCCTCCTTCTCCTGATGACCTTCCTATTGCTATTAGAAAAGGAGTCAAAACATGTACCAAACACCCTAGTTCTAACTTTATCTCCTATGCTCATTATCTCCCTTCTACCGTGCCTTTGTTTTATTCATTATCTTCTTTGTCCATTCCACCAGGCTGGAAAGAAGCTATCATAGACCCGAAATGGAAGAATGTTACGGTAGAGGAAATGCACACCTTGAAGAAAATGCACACCTTGAAGAAAAATGATACCTGGGAGCTTGTTCCTCATCTCAAAGGAAAGAAATCAATAGGGAGCAAATGGGTATTCACTATAAAGCAGAAGGCAGATGGGACCATTGAAAGATATAAGGCAAGACTGGTTGCTAAGGGCATCACCCAGACATATGACATTGCTTATCAGGCCATCTTTGCCCCTGTTGCAAAGATGAACTCTGTTCGAGCATTGCTATCCTGTGTTGCGAATCTTAGATAATCTTCAACAATTAGATGTGAAAAATGTCCTCCTCAATGGAGATCTTAAAGAAAAGGACTATATGGATATTCCTCCTGACTTTGACTCATCATCTACAACTGAGAAAGTGTGTAGACTGTGAAAATTCCTCTATGGCCTCAAGCAGCTCCCTCAAAGTTGGTTTGGCAGTTTCAAAAAATTATGCAGAAGTTTGGGTACAAACAAAGTCATGCTAATCACACATTCACACCCTGTTTACCAAACGCGAGGGTAAAATTATTGTTGTTAGAGTCTATGTTGACAACATAGTTATAACTGGCAAAGATGATACGGAGATCTCTATGTTGAAGACTCAGTTGCCAACTGAATTTTAAACCAAGGATTTAGGACCACTCGGATACTTCCTTAGAATTGAGGTAGCCCGATCCAGCAAGGGTTATCTTCGTTTCCCAAAGGAAGTATGTCCTAGATATTCTTGATGAGACATGGATGCTTGGATGCAAGCCTAAAGACTTGCCTATTGAAGTTAATCATCAACTAAGCAGTCAGGGAGGTGATCCAGTGGATAGTAAACGGTATCAGTGTCTTGGAGGAAGATTGATATACCTCTCTCATACCCGGCCAGATGTTGCCTAAGTTGTGGGAGTTGTAAGCCGGTTTCTACATGATCCAAAGACTGCTAATCTCGAGGCAGTATATCGGATTCTGAGATACTTAAAATCAGCTCCAGGAAAAAGAATCATATTCTCCAATAATAGTAATCTGAAGTTGGAATCCTTTATTGATGCTGATTGGGCAGGCTCTATTGATGATCATCGTTCAACCTCAAGATATTGCACGTTCCTTGGAGGAAATCTGGTCACATGGCGAAGCAAGAAGCAATCTGTAATGTCTAGATCAAGTACAGAAGCAGAGTACAGAGCAATGGCTCAAGGTGTCTATGAACTCATTTGGCTCAAAGTATTACTTGCTGATCTAGGAGTGACTCATGAGGGACCTATGCGTCTTTAATGTGACAATAAGGTTGCAATCAATATAGCCTATAATCTAATTCAACACGATAGGACCAAGCACATTGAAATTGACAGACACTTCATCAAGGAGAAACTTGAAGAAGGCTTGATCTGCATTCCATTCGTCATTTCAGAAAATCAACTAGCTGATATATTCACAAAGGGATTGACATCCAAGTCATTCCATCCTGTTGTATTCAAGTTGGGCATGAAAGATATCTATGCACCAACTTGAGGGGGAGTGTTAAGGATAAGGGTTACCTGTCTAGATTCAAGGTACGTAGAGGCTAAGGACTGTGACTGTATTGTGACTCAGCCCTAGCTAAGCATACCATATTTGTAATCTGAATCCAATCTATAATAAAGAGCCTCTGTCACTACGGACAAGCCAAATCATTCTTTCACACTTCTCTTCTCAACGAAGGGCATATTATTACTATGATTGAAATAGAATCAACGGAAACAAGAATTGAGCAATCTATTTTTAATTTTCAATATTGTTGGATAGCACTTTTGTGTATTATAGAACTTTAGATCGTTACAGACAACATAAGGGTTTTCTTTATGAATCCCTAATTATAGTATTAGATGTAACTGATAACCAGTAAGTTTACCTCCTAAACTTGTTTTATTATTTATTATCTTTTCTAGTAGTATTCTGAACCCTAAGTATGCATAGTACTAAAACTCGCGAAATTTCGGTCGAGATATCGAATATTTCGAGTATCTTGACCTGTCCGAAACAAAACGCAAGTCCGATATGAAAAAATGCAATATTTCGAATATTTCGGAAATTTCGGTCATCTCGTTTCAGAAATTTCCGTAATCTCGTTTCGAAAATTTCGGAAATCTCGGTCATTTTTGGCATTTTACACCCACAGAAAAATACCATATTTCGTGTTGAAATTTCGGTATCTCGGAAATTTCGGTCAGACCGAAACACCGAAACGAAACGAGATTTAGTACCATGTAAGTATGTACCAAGTATTTATTACCATCACCTCCAGTTTTCAGCAACCCAGTGCATAAGGCTCCCGCTACTGCTGGGTCTGGAAGGGGCAAATGTATGCAGCCTTACCCCCTGCTTCGCAGGAGAGGCTGTTTCCAAATTTTGAACCCGCAACCAACAGGTTGCAATAGTACAACTTAACCGTTGTGCCAAGGCTCGCCCACTTAACATCACCTCCAGTATTAACTGGACATTTCTATTTTTTCTTATGTTATCCTCAAGCCAGAAATTCATGCTATCTTAAAATTTCTGTAACATTTCTTGGGAAATGCCCATCAAAAGGGCCAAAATTGCTTGTGGAGTCAAAACTGACATGCTTAGTGGAAGTTCAGCTTATTCTGATGTAGGTTTAAATTTCTTTACACTGATAACAGCAGGACAGTTATTAACTTTCTCAATAACCACTTATCTCCGGAACAAATAACAGTGCACATTAACTTGTTTCATTACTCTTGCCTCTTGGTATAAAATCTGAACAGCATCAGGTGGTATTTTGGCAATATGGAAACACAACTATGCCCTAACAGAAAAGAAACCCTAGGATGTTCTTCCCTAGTTGACTCCCAAGTTGTAGACACCAACAAGTAGGCTCTTCCTCCATGTCGATTACTTCTTCCTCAAGGCTCCGCTTGTCTCACCAGATATATTATACAGGAAGTGCTTAAAAGAGGAAACTGTATTGGTTTGAAAAGACATTATTTTACTGCTATCCAATACAAAATTTTGGAAAGTGACTTCCATTTTAAATTTCTGGATGTTTTCCAGAAAGGGCCACTTAATGAGGACACCAACTTCATGTATTCTTTTCCCTTCCAGCCATGACTAAATATGCTTTCTTGTCATGTACAATCAGAAAAAAGAACAAATGGTATAGAAATACCGACATAAGGAAAATTTCATTTTCTAGAAGATTTTTCCGTTGAAACAAGCAAAGCCTAAGGGAAACTAGACAAACATCTATCAAAAAAAAAAAAAAAAAACTAGACACAAAATTCAGAATCCAACATAAATCTTTTATAATTACGATTATGAATCAACTACTCCAATACACTTCCACAATAATTTCATATTGAATCTCCCTGAACTCTAGTCCAATTACTTGGTATCAGGTAAAGGAATGCTGCCCACCTTGAAGGTCAAGAAAGCGAACTTTCAAGACCCATGCTCAAGGGTTTACTCAGGAAGTGAACCAAACTAATCAAATTTCTGCCATCCAAAGTCTGATGCGGCTCGAATCATTTTCTTTTTCGAGTTTCATCTTCAATTACTTGGAATCATCAGGAGGGAGTGGTGAAGACAGATTGAAATAGACTAAACTGGTTGATGAGTATATCAAAAATATTCAGACTTCAGTTACCCATACAATTGACTAACAAGACATGGCAACTCCAGCAATGGCATCATCAAAGAAGATAATCAATCACCCTCTTCATCTTTATTAGACTTTACATCTACCACATAGTTGTCACGGCGTCTCGGCAACCCAAGGCGTTGGTGAGGGTCCAAATTCAAGGCGACACCAATTAGGCGACCAAGGCACCCGCCTACCAAGGCGCTCAAGTCGGTCAAGGCGCTTGGAAGCCTAAGCGACGCCTTGACAACTATGATCTACCAGTAATAGCAGTAGTTTGATGTCTCACAAGTCATAACCCTTCTCAAAAGCACTGAAGAGTCATTTCCATTGTACAAAAATATAGAACCATTTACCAGGTTACTGTGACAAAATCAGAGCAACAGTAACCTGTACTTTCACAGATCAATGGAAGACAAAGAAGAAAGAAGAAGAGAAGAGAGAATAGAGGAGAAACTAAAGGCTAGGCTGGTCGATTAGGATGTGTTAACCCTAATCAACAGCACAAGATATATTTATAATCAAGGATTTAAGTATCGGTATCGGGTATCGTATCGGTCGGGCGATTTTAAGAGACGTATCGTATCGTATCGGAGATACGTATCGATCGGTGCAGAAACGCATGAATGAGATCAAAATACACATGGAAATACACTTTTGGACAATAAAAACAATATAAACAAGCAATTTGTGTCATATATCATGCATATATACTAAGAATTGTGAATAATCAATAACCAGACAAGTGCGGCACATTGAAATTGTTATAAAAGATTAAAAGATGAAATTTCTTACATGTAAAGTCACTCAATTGCAATGAAGAATTTCGGGGTGGATCAAAGTCATGTCTGTAAGGGTCTTCAACAATAGGAGTGACTACTGTGATAGATTTTAGGGTAAATATATAATCTTCTTGGAATGTGATAGATCTATACATAATATAGTACATATATTATATACATAAGCATTTGTTTTAAATTTTAGAAGAAAATAAAAAAAAAAAATCACTTTAAAGAAGCAATTTTCGGTTTTGGGTAAAAAATGCAAAGAAACATGGATTTTGAACTCAAATCTTTGTAAATGTATACAAAGAATGCAATACTAAGTTAGTTTAACATATTCCCTTTGAATCATAGCAAAAAAAATACCAAAAATCAAAGATTTAAACAAAAGAATCAAGTTTTTTTCAAAAAACCTACCTTGCCCTTCAAGAACACCTTTTGATTTCGAATGTGGGCTGTTAGATGCAGCAAATGATGAGATTTCACCTCCTTTAGGATCGTTTTTGGCAAAGGAATCAAAGCCCTCAACAAATCTTTGGCAAAAACCAAGTTTAAAGATGTTTTTTTATGGTTTCTCAAAGCTGGTACTGTTTTTTTTCCGCCAGCCTGCTCCTGCTCGAGTTTTCTGTCTTGAGAAGACTTGGGCCCATGTGGTTTTTAAGTTGCCGATACGTATCGAGACGTCTCGGTATGTATCGATATGTATCGGTCGATACATATCGATACATACCGAGACGTCTCGATACGTCTCGATATGTATCGTTATTTCAAAAATAATAAAATACTGGTTTAAATCATGTCTCGTCTGTATCGATACGTATCGACCGTATCGTATCGTATCGATATGTATCGGTCGATACATACCGATACATTGGAGACATTTACATTTTAAAAAAAAAAGATATGTCTCGACCTGTCTCCTCTCGGCCATGACCGGTACCGAGACGTATCGGCCGAGATGGTACGATACGCTCCGATACTTAATTCCTTGTTTATAATACTTAAAAATGCATAAATACATAAAACTCCTCACTATATATGAGCAAGTAACTATATACCCCTGAAACATAAAGAGCAGCACTTCAAAGATACCCCTAGTGATATAACCCCCTGCGGTATTAACTTTTAACGGTTACAAAAGCTCTCTGTGATCTCGATAGTGTGTCTCCTCCATATGGAACATTTTTCACTGGCAATAGTGCCAACATTACATTAAGGTTGCAAGGATTTCAACCAAACATGACTTGTCCTTTGCTTGAGTCCTCCGAAAATTAGAATATAGGTGGATTTTATACATATAGAGATAATTCACTGAGAATATGGGATACAATTTGAACCTCTATCAAATTTCTTTACTTTTTCCTAGTGATTGTGTTTGGTGGCTTCTATGAAATCAAAATTTTTGGTAAGCCCAATTGAAAGGAAAAGAAAAAACAGCTGAGTTTGATAAGCATCCACAAAAGGCAATAATTGCAAAAGAAGCACACAAGTGGAGCATGAAATGATACCAAGAAACATGGAAAAGATTTAAGTATCATTTCTCTTGGGAAGTCAAATAAACAAGTGTCATGCATAAGATAATGCAAACACATTGATTTGCCAGAGCAAGTCATACTCATTGAGGATTCAATGGCACAACTAGAATAGCACTAGCATAAGGGGAGAAAATCAATAAGTAGCCAGTCTCACCACAATCAAGAGATTGAAATGGCATACGAATATAAGAAGATGTAATAATAATAAACTGTAAGCACAGCAGAGAAAATTTGATCAAACTCATAATAAGTTTCAGATGATACACCATAAACTTACTCGTTGTCCAAACATTATGGTGCTAGCTGTTTCTGCATGATGTCGTGCAGAAGGCCCAATTGTTATTATAAGAGATGTCCTTGAGGAACCTGATTGATAAAAATAAAGGTGAATTTCCGCAAAAATTTAACTGAACCAGGACATGGAAAGTTGACATATAGAATTTATGCAAAGAAGTTACTGCAGGAGGGGGGGGGACTCTAACTGGAAAGGTTTATTTATCCAATGACCATCCTCTCTGAAAAGCCCAAAATTTGAGGGGCAATCAATGCATTAAAAACAATCTTACTTCCCAGTTTTACCCTCCCTTCACTACTTTAAATTTTTCTTAAATGAGTTGTGGCAGTTATTACTTATTGCATGGCGAAAGTAGAGCCAATAAAAATTCATTACCTAGTATGGAAGATAGACAAAAATTTGGGACATAAAAAATGGAAAGGAGGGCCATCTCTGTGGGATGGAGGATAGTGAAAGTAAAAAATATTGATATAAAAATTACAAAAAGAAAGAATCAAGAAATCCATTATCCTTCTTATTTAATAACAGGGACGCTATTTACTAAACATCACTGGGGCAAGGTACGAAGCAACCTAAATTTAAATTCCACAGATTTCCAATCAGACTAGTGATACTGTTTTAGTCAAATTTTGATCTCATATTCATTCAATTGTGTCCTGAGCTTTCCATGTAGGAATTTGCCCAAACCTCTAGAAGTTTTACTGCCCTAAGAGAGACCTCAGCTGAAAAGATATACTGATAATGTTAAGCTAAATTACAAAAGTTAAAAATCTGTAATTGGAATCTTCATTTTCAGTTATTTGAGTTTTTCAAGCAATGAAAAGAAATTTAGAAGGACGATAAAAAGTTTTTCTGAGGTCTGTTAACATACTATATGGAAAAAGGACAATAATAAACATAAGAACCCTCAAACGAAAAAAAGCTATGATGGGAAAAAGGCACACAGCACAATAGAGATCTATAGACACTGTAGCAAGAATTAACCAATCTCAGCATTCACAAGAACAATATGTTCAACGTAGAAGCTGAAACACGACCTCACAAAATATGGTACAAGTCTTTTACTAAATAGTTCAAAAAGTTGTTCAGAACTTAAAGATTTTATTAATCCCAAAGTTCCTTTGTGCTTCCTAGCTAAAGTCCAACTTGAGAGAGAGCACATGACAAGATGTAGGCCCCTCTATATCAATTAATAATATAATCTATTAAGCACATGAATACATAATTTCTAATAAAGATATTCACTCAAAGTTTATTTCTTGCTGTGGTGATCCATGTTGAATTATGGTAGCCAAAGTCCATCTGGGACTTGCTCAAGAAAGGTAAGTAATGCAGAATTGGTTTGGTTTGGTTTGGTTTTGGTTGGGTTGGGTTGGTTTGGTTTGGCTCATATGGCTCAAACCAACTCTTGCGATTCAAGATTTGGTTCAGATCTGCTTTTCTAGATACCAGATTTCGTGGAGCTGTTTGGAGAAGTTTTTTATAGCATGCTGTTATAGGTTTCCTGAATTTTAGGAACCTTATTTCGTGGGGCCCAATTTGTAAAGATTGCGGTTTCAAGAACTTCTCCATATCGTGCATTATCGTAAGGAGTTTTTTTCCTTTTATTTTATTGATAATTAGAGTCTAGTTGTCAGTTTTTGTTTCAGTCTAGGACTCTCCTTTTTTTCAGGAGGATGTTACCTTATCTATTTAGTTGTTATTAGATGGTTGAGTGAAGATAGCAAGGTTCGAGAAGTCAGTTTCAACCGAACCTGGTCGAAACCCTGGATGTTTCGGTGGTTGGTCTCGTTTGACCATTTTGATGGTCAAATGGCCATATTATGGCCCGAAACTTCAGGGAGACCCTAATTAAGCATCTCTAAACATAATATAACCTTTAGATTGTTAAAAAACACACACAAAATGCTAATTTGGTTTCATACCCTAGGTTGATGGTGCACTTGCCTGTATATTTTTCAAATATAGCCTATGCTACACATAATTTAGTACTGAAACACATCAAATTCAATGAAAACAGCTAAAATATGCATTACAATTTCCAAATGAAGAAAAACCATTTAATTTTATTAAATGTCAATTGTCAAAGTTACAACTTACAAGTACACATACAAGTGAACAAATGTAACAACTATAAGTGTACAACTGTCAACAAATGTGAAACTCAAAAAGACCCCTACAAAGCCGTTGCTCCTAATCTATTTCAACACCACATAGAGTTTCGGGTGGGCTCGAAAGATTAACTTTAGGGAAAAAGGGTATATTTAAAAGTTTGAATATTCAACAAATCTCGCTCAAATGCACCAAATCGTCACCGGAGATGTGTTGTAGTAGTCTCCAACATGTTGATTGTTCCACCAAGATTTGCAGCTGATTTGGCCAAAAATACTCAAAAACTGGGGTTTCTAGTGATTTCAGGCGAAAATGGGCAAAACCATGCGAAATTTCGGTTGATACGAAACCGAAACCCGAAACCTACCGAAATTTAGACTAAAACTACTAGCAGGTATACAGTGTTTCGACCGAAATCTCGAACATTAGAAGATAAAATACCTTTCAAAGCAGCTGGTCGATGGGAAGGACTTAAGGATCAGTTTTTTAGTCAATAAAGAACTGCCAACTCAGCCCATCAATTGGTAGTTTTAAATCCAGTTTTATTTTCTATTTTCTTTTATTTTTACAGCTTTATATATACATAGTAAAGACTCACAAGCCCCCACGACTTGATTGAATGGATTGAAGTAGTTTACTTTGTTATTGAGGCTGTTACCTACTATATTCTCTCTCTTGTCTTCCCCTCTCTCTTTCCCACGTTTTCCCTCTGTCTTCCCTTTCTTCCCTCTTCCCTCTCTTCTTCTTCCTTGCGACTTCTCTCTTACCATAGCTGAAACTATTCTATCAGATCTTGCCCGTATCAACCATCAAATCAGAATCTTTTCCCCTATCTTTGAAGGAACCCCATCACTAGCAGATCATCTCTCCGATCTACATCAGTAAGACCCTGACTCTTGTCCAAGAACAGAGATGAGAGTCCTCATTCTTTTAGTTTCTTCAATGCTATCTTATGTATTTTCTGGTTCTTTAATTCAGAATTTAATATCAAATCTTTAATCTCCAGTTATTGCTCTGATTTTTTATTTGTGAGATGTGACCAACTGACCATTCACAAATTAACACTATCCATTCTCTAATATCATAAACATAGTTGACCAAATCTTACCCAACCTGGCTCACTGGTAGAGATTTCTTTAAATTTTAATCTCAAAAAATCCATAACCTTAAGCTCTAACTTATTTACTTGTGAACTTACAACCTAGTTTTCTCTTCCCACAAATTTAACCTTTGTACCCTTCTTTTAAAAGTTAAAAACCCAAAGGAGGAAAAAAAAAATTCGAAATAAGATATTTTTTTTCAAACTTTTAACCTTGAAATCACTACATGGCCATGATTAGTAGGATTTATAGAATTTGGACATTCTTGACAAGAAATGGTCTAACCCCCTGGTTTGGTCCACACCGAAGGAGAGACCTCAGGTGCTGAGGAAATAATTGGCTCCTCACAATTCAATAAGAGCTGATTCCCTATGCTAGGAGTAGCTTCACCTGAATGGCCCACATTTCCTAGGCATTAGTTGTTCCTTCATTTAATATTAAGGAGACATTGAACCAATTCCTAGCTGTATACATGAGCAACTAAAAACAAAACTAAGGTATTTCAAGTCCCAAATCTGATTCTAATTTCAGTTTCAATGCTAATAATACCACTTTGGACTGACTCCATTTGGACTGTTTCTTCCTCTTCTGATGCTTCTTGAGTCTGGCGCAAGATCCCGCATCATCGATCTATTGCTCTTGGAGCCATCTCCACCATTATTGATGATGGTTCCTCTACCTCTCTTCCACTTGATCATTGGTACCCTATGGGTGTGCTTCTCAACTCAGTTAGTGCCAGAGCCATCTATAGTTTGGGTCTCTCCACGCAGTCTATGGTCGCCAATATCATTAGCATTGCTGATTGGTCCTCTGGCTCCTTCATCGCCTCTGCTCTCAGTCGTGTGAAACTCTTTGCCCCTCTTGGATAATAGGCTTCAAGGTAATGGAGACAGGGTAATCTGGGGATCCCAAGCTCCTTAGAGCTATTCAGCTCCAAAGAGGCATGGGACTTCATCCGGTCTAGGGTCTCAATAGAGCTTTGGCGCAAGCATGTTTGGTTTAAGCACCTCTTCCCTTGTCACAGCTTCACGGTTTGGCGAGCTCTCTCCAACTGCCTTCCAACGCAGTCCTTCCTCATCCATCTCTAGATCCCAGTGTCCCCCTCTTTTTGCCTATGTTGGAATGCTGAGGAAGATATTGACCATCTCTTTTTTGTTTGTCCACTATCCTCTATTCCTCTTCCAATTGGAAAGGGGTCCTTGCAAAATGTTGGCCAAAGAGTCGTAGGATTCTCCCCTTTCAGCGAGAATGGAATTGGGTTGACATGTCCTTTGCCGGATCTTCTATCTGCAATGTTGTGGGCAAGCTTGCCTTTAGTGCTGCCATCAACCAGATTTGGATGGAGCGAAATATCAGGAAATGGTCCCCCCCAACTCTCGATCATTTCAGCAGATTTGGAACACCATCTCCTTTGACATTAGGAACAAGCTTTCCTTTATCTCCTCCCGTTGTATTGATCCCCCAAGGAACAGGGATATTGTTGCTTCCTGGGGTCTCTCTCCCTCTCTTTTGCAGGCCTCTCCCTCCTCCTAAGGATCTAACCTTGCTTTGTTTATTTGTTGTTTTTTTCTTTCCCCTTTATTAGGGCCCCCTGTATTCTTAATTCTCTTTGGTAATGAATTAATTATTCACCCAAAAAAAAAAAAATACCACATTGGACAAAACACACTTTGGAGTTTGGAGAACTCGTGGATGAGATGATTTGTGGAATTATTCATAGCTTTACTAGTTTTAAAAATAAGCTAGGAACAAACCTCAAAAGGTAATTGCAAACGATATATTACCAACAATGCATATCATCCTAGGTATTGCTTCTGTATTTTATTTTTTTACATGCAGCAAAGATTATTTAATAAATACAGTTGAAAATAATATAAGGATACCTCCAAAGGAGTCACGAAGCAATCTTGTGAGCTTGGAATCTCTTGTAGGTATATGAGGACTTTTTTCAGCCAAAGCATTAATACATTTGCCAAGGGAAGTGAGAGAAAGATTTATGAATTTGGCCTCTTCTAGCAGGTGGCCATTGCTGCCTGGAACATCAGAATATCAAGAGATCAGACAATAAAGTACTAAGAGCATACTGCAAGTTTTAGCACACAATAGACCAAATATCCTATTTAACCCCAAAAGTATGAATGGGTGCCCTCTAAGTAACTGTACTTGTTTAGGACACTATACTGCTATACATTACATGAAAGAGGAAAAAGTATATCATACAAAGAAGAAGAAATTATTGAATAGACAGTCATGAGAAGTAATTCATCTAAATTAGACTGTAGGAATTTAAACATAGATACTGATCTAGAAACTTCTAAAGTGTTCTGTATTGCTGATTGCTGGTCCGTCCTAACAAGCCTGGAAAAGTATTAACTATTTTTCTGATAGATATTTAAAGCATTAACTACTGTGGTGAGAATTGTGATCCAAGAAGCCAATCAGGTACAACTTGCATTAAGTAGCATTACACATGTTATCCAACGTTATGCTTCATATAGTATGCTGGAATATTCCCTTGTACCAATTCCCAGGTCAAACTGTATAAGTGTATATAAAATAATAAGACAAAACAAAAATTAGAACTACAAACACTTGCCAAATTTCTTTGATTTTAGATAGAATCAGATATAAGGCCCATGAGGGCAGACCTCGGTGCAACGGTAAGGTTGCTCCATTGCAACCTAGTAGTGGCGAATCGAATCGGGAAACAGCCTCTCTGCGAAGCAGAGGTAAGGCTGCATCCATTATGACCCTCCCCAGACCCCGCAGTGGCGGGAGCCTCGTGCACTGGTTATGCCCCCCTTTAGAATATAAGGCTCATGTCTTTTTGATTTTTAACTCCTTTCCCACCACAGATTTTCTTCTTGTTGACAACACGGTTGTCATCTTGGGGCAACCCCAAATTGACTCCGAAAGGATCTGGGGTGTTTGAGCAACACAAATCATTTAAAACTGGAATCGTCATCTTTGCCGAAGTATTGACTGTAGCAACAGTCTGAAGCATCTGACCTTGATAAGAGTCAACTCTCATCTGATCTTGAGAGCAACTTTTGTTAACATTCCAGCTGTGCATGATTTGTTTGATGTGAATGGCTCATCACATTACAAAGAATTTTGGTAATTTTGGTACCAAGGAATTTAGACAAAATAAGGATTCCTCAAGCACTGGGGGTCACATTGAGTATGTAGTGTTGAAGCCACAAGAATGCCACAGCTTTAAAACTGCATAACTCGCTAACGACACCATTTGACAGTTAATCTAAATTTAAATGTGGTGAATATTACATAAAACTTAAGACATATGATGCAAAACCAGACCAGATTTGTCTATTCTCTCAGATCCTGCAAGGTCCACTATCAGCAGCTTGCTTTTCAGCAGGGTAGGTACACCATTGCCAGAAGCTAGGTCACTTCCACACTCACTTTCTTGCGAAGATAATTCATTTTCCACTTTTCCCTGTGCTGGTCTTTGGACAAAAACCTACATAAGAGATAGATTCGCATAAGCTAGCAAGCAATCAGTTTCCTTGAAAATCCCAAAATCGTGTCACAAAATCTAACTGAAACAACAAAATAACCAAGATAATTGGACCCCTAAAGAGGACGCACCATAAGAATTGCATGGCTGCGAGAAGATTCTGTGTTCATCTTCGTATTCGCTGCATGACGGTTTGTCTCACCAATTTGCAGTAGGTGCTGAAAATGGTCAAGATCTCGAATTTTAATTACAGTAGCACCAGGCAAGGACACTCCACCTGTCTTGGGATCCTCCACAATGGGAATATTATTCTTCTCGGGAGCCAGCAAATCTTGTATGGATTCCAAATACAACTAGAGCAGCAAAAGATAATAGAAAAGTAAGTATTCCCCGTTTTTATCAGTCAGATAATCACATTATCTATTCAACATTAATGAGTTATATATACATGAGTACAAACTATGTAGAGAAACTAGCATTTGGTTCACTTACAAGTGCTAATATCTGTAAATCCTAAAATAGAGAAGATGTGGAGCAAAACCAAATTTTTGTGAGGTAGAGAATTCTTGTTAATGAATCACACTTTTATTGTTTCATTTCCTCCAAAGATTAAGTATAAAGAAAATGGCTCAAAATGCAGCTAATGTTCAGCTTGTCTTATTTTTTACAGAAACTTGGGTTCATTTGACAAACCAACCCCAAAAGAAAGAGTGGCAACTCCAACTCCTCGCTTCGGCAAGACAGAGAAGAAAGGCATCTACTCGAGTGGCCTTCATAAAGCATGTATAATAAATGAATCTTCATAAACTCAGTCTTCCTTTGAATCACTTTCAGTTGGAAAAGCTACCTCGACTTCTCAGACTTTTGACTTCTTGAAGATGGTTCATATGGTGTGAAACTAATTTTATTTTTTTTTGGATGAATAAAAAATTTCATTACCAAAAGGAGAGAAAAGAGAGGGGGGGGGACAAACATACAATCAAGAACCCAAAACAAGGCCCTGCCAAGAAAAGCTAGGGCCTGAAAAAGAGGGGGAAGACCCCAACCAACCACAACAACAACGGACTAAGGGGGAGGGGAAACGCCAACTGGAGCGAAGCACAACAAAGCACACTATCCAGGGTCCAAACTCCTGTGACAAAGGACATGATCTCTGATAGTGCTACTCAAAGGCAAGATCTTCTCACTGCTGGGCAAGGAACAGGCAATGTAGGGCCGAGTGTTAGGGTGAGGAGGAATGCTGGAGTCGCGCCGGCAGAAAACACAAAGATTTTGCCAGGGAGGAGGCTGGGATGGATCAGGGAGCGAGTGAGGGGCACTGGACAGGGGCACAAGGGGGGACGGCCCAAGGGGGGAGGTAGCTGGCCCAATAAGGCCACCAGGGTCAGGGGACGGGGGCGACCCAAGGGGAGGGTTGAGGCCCATGTTTTGATGGGCCAAGGAGGAAGGGCAAGAGGAATCTGGCCCAATAAGGCCTCCATGGTCAGGGGGGACGACTCAAGGGGAGGGATAAGGCCCAAGAAGTTGGGAGCCAAAGAGGATGGGCCAGGCCCATTAAGGTTAATATCGGGGGAGGGGAAGGCAGTTAAAGGGGAAGGAATAGGCGGGGGGGCCCACCGAAGCTGAAGGAAGAGGCAAAAGGGGAGGGCGAGAGGATCGAAGAATGAAAAGGGGTTGGAGACCCGAGCTTGAAGAGTCGAGACCAGACACAGAGAGAGGAAAAGAGGAGGAGTTAGGCGAAGCCAGCAAAGGATGGCGACTAGGCAATGCCTTGGGAAGAGAGGTGAATCGAGCCTATCTCGAGAACTGGAGACGACATTGGGAAGGAATGAAAAGTTCTCCCAGGCGGAGATCCAGAGGCTGGTTGCTCTCAGACACGACGGGGACGGCGGAGAGATCGATTCCGGCCACGGCTAGGATCTCTGGAGTAGGAAGGAGGAAGAGGCGGAACCGGGAAAAGGGAAGCCCCCAAAAGCTGAGGAGACCGAGTGAAGCTGAGGTCTTGGGAACATTCCACCAAACCAGAGCTCTCAGGAGGAACCGAGAGATCATCGAGGGGAACAGTAGCAACATCTTCAGGGGCCTCGTTGGGCAGAGAGGAGACTGTGGGAGTCTTGCCGGAGCAGGTACTGGAGTTGTACCCAAAAATTTTGCAATAAATACAATGAGGGGGAAGCCAGTCGTAGTGGATGGGTTGTTCAAATGAGAACCCATCATCTTCGAGGATAGAGATGACTGACGGGGGAGGGGAATCAGCAAAGATGTCGATGCAGATCCTCGCATAGGTAAGGCGATCCATTTTCTTTGTGCGCACATCAGTGTAGAGAGGAAAGCCGATAACAGAGCCTATGCTACTGAGGGCTGAACTCCAATAATGTAATGGCAACTCAGGAAGGTTGACCCACAAAGAGATGGAGCTGAATTCGATCTTGTGGAGATGGAGATAAGGGTTCCAAGGCCGAAGGAAGATGGGATGGTTGCCAACAAGCCAGGGAGCACCTTCAAGAGCACGAGCCTTAGCATCATCAAAAAATAACTTGAAGATGAATACACCATCGTCGAGCAGGTACATTTCTAAAGAGCTTTGAGCTTTCCATTGTTTAGTCATAGAAGATTTGACAATATTGAATGAGGGTCTGGAGCCAAGAAAATTGCCGACCAGACAGGGTTTCCATTTTTCAATTTCTGGAAAGAGAAGTTCCTGGGGGCAGAGGGCAACCTGGGAAGAGCCAACTGTCGATGGTTTGACAAAATGAAGTGGAAGACCAGAGAGAGAGGAAGATGAAGAAGGGGAAGGGGGCAGGAGAGAGGATCAAGTTTTAGGGGGGAGTGTAGGGTTTGAAGCCTGAGTAGGAGGTGGCGATTGAGAAGGGTGGGTAATCTGAGGAGAAGGAGGCAGAGGGGGATGGTGAGTCTGAGGTGGTGGGGTGGCAGAAGGGTGAAGGGGAGAGAGAGAGGAGATCATCTGGTTTCACATTCTCTCGAAGAGCTGGTGTATACTTACTTGTTCCATGAATTACTGTTAATCCCAGCAAGCTTTTGAAATCTGGTTTGCCACAAATGTCCAACAAATTTGATTCACAAGTAAGGCTTGTGAATCTGTAATTTGAACCTGTGTGAGACTACTATAATATAGTCCTGGTTATAAAATCAAGAGCTAAAGTAAGGGTATTTCTTAATTAATCTTCCATTTCCATAGGTAATCAATATACTCTTTATTCTTTAATTCTAATTAACACAATATAATCCCGTATCTTACCAATATTAGTATAGAAGTTTGAAGTCAGTGAGCTTTCCAAGATGAATTTCCATAACAAAACCATTTGCATAAAAAGAAAACCACTTCAAATGATTATTCACTTCCAATGATTTGAATTAAGATAAGTCCCTTTTAAGATAAACTTTAAAGGCTATCTTTCAAGTTCAAATGTGTAATCCAAAGCTATCTTCAAGTTCAAGTGTGTAATGCATTATTGATACCTGCAAATAGGAGATCTCCACAACATCAAAAGCAGGAGATGTATTGGAAATTATGTCTTCTAGAGCTCTAACCATAATGCCACGCTCAGAAGTACCTTCTTTGCCTAGTCTCCCAACTGTATACGTTTTACCAGTACCTGTTTGACCGTAAGCCATCACAGTCCCATTATACCCATTTAAGACACTCTGCAAAATTACACACATACAAACTCAGACAAAGAAAAAAGTCCCATATCAATATTCCCTGGCAAGTGATAAGGACCATACTACAGTTTCAGAATCTTGAGGAAAGAAGTTCTCGAATATAAAGGCTTCTTGGTGTGCAGTATCTTGAGGTCTTTTCACTTACCTCAACTACAGGTTTTGCAACCACCTCATAAACTCGCTTCTGAGAAGCACTTTCAGTAAATACTTCATCAAATTTATAAGAATCAGAGTTCCAATTGTTTTTCCTCAACTTCAACCTTTTCATCTGTACAGGGAGGGGGGAAAAGCAATAATATGCACTTTATAGCTTCAATGTTCACAAGGTAATGAACGAATGTATGAGAAAAAAAAATAACAAAAAAAAAAAAAGATTCCTTCTAGATTCAATGGAAGCAATGGGAATCAACCATGAAACAATCTCATCATCCACATCAAAAGGAAGTAATAAAAAAAATAAAAAGAAAATAATTATAGATCATATGATAATCAAAAACCTCTGGCTGTAATTCAACACAATCAGCAAAATCAGAATCAGAAAGAAGGTCTTCAGCATTCCGTGGTCGAAGTCTGACAGCAACTCGCACCCTTCCAGGCTCTGTGGTAAGAGACAGCTATTAAAATGAGATCCTTCCAGAAAATATTTCTTTTGTTGAACTTTGACAAGGGCACATGAACAAAGTCATTTCTAAGGTCAAAGAAATGTGAGTATAGAAATGATCAATTAAAAGCAATGTAAGCTTAACCTTAGATAATTTATTTTATTTTTTTTCAAATGCAGTTACTAACACGTGGACCAACTTGCTTTCAACTGTACCCAACTAAATGCCCAAAATGCTCCCTGATAGTAATGCAAATCACTGAAGAACCTCCTCCACCAACCTTTGGCATTACATGAGCAACTATGAGTAAACTGCTGATATGGCCATAAACAAGGTGGAATGGTGGAATGGAACAACATTTGTGCAACTCTGCATTTAGTTTGGATAAGTTTTTCTTATATACAAATTTGTAAACTCGACTTTAGGTAAGGTATCAGTGAACTATTCAAGACCATCTGACATGCACTTTCCAAGCATGTAGGGCTCCAATTTATAGGCACAAAGAAGTTGATAATCATAGTTTCTCCTACTTGCAAAAATAGTACTCAAAACACGAGTAATACATAATTTAAAAAACCTGTACAGCAAACTTACACCAGCCAAGTCCAACATATAAAGCAGTATAGAAACAAATATGGCAAAAGCAAAGCTGGGGGCATCTGTATAGAGGTGTGAATAACCTTAAATTTTTTACTTTTTTTTATTTATTTATTTTTTATCCCAAATATTATCTGGGACCCGGGGAAGCCCCTAAAATTTTATTCATGATAGTGGAATAATAAAGAATACAAGGGGGGGAACATTCCCGCCTTACCCTAAACCAACAGTAGAAATCTCTCACTCAAGAATAGACAAGAGCACCCAATAACAGGAACCCCTACAATGAAAGCGACACAAAATAAAAGAAACAATCTAACGTCTAAGGACCGGAAGACCCGCCATGTCTTCCCAGACAATACGACGCAGATCCACCGGAAGTTCCTCACCAGCCCAGAAAATAGAGTCTAAAGAAGAAGCACAAGCATGATTAGCAAGCCAATCCGCCGCCCTGTTACTTTCTCGATAGGAGAAAGAGACGAACGGCTGCAGAGATTCACAGAGACGAATCACCTCCTGAAACCAATACCAGCAAGACCAGATATTGCAAGACTTTCGGGTGATGAATGATACAGAAGTTGAAGAGTCCGAATTCACATGAGAGTTTGACAACCCTAAAACCGCACACAATCTCAAACCATCTGCAAGCGCTCTTAATTCAGCCACTACATTCGTGCTATCACCATAAAAGTTTGAAAAGAAAGTCATGGCACTATCATCACCGGATCTAATGATACCGCTACCACCCCCCAAACCAGGATTTCCTTTGCAAGCACCATCCACGTTGAGCTTTACTGAGTTTAAAGGCGGACACCAGTAAATTGGCCTAGGTGGGTTGTGTTTAATAGCAAGGGGAGTCAAGCCGAAGCAGGAAAGGATGAGTTGTCTCTCTGGGAAGGCGCTACTGTGCACTTTACAGAGTAAGGAATTTCTTTGACCCAATTTATCACCTTTTCAACTATCGTGGCAGCCATACGCCAGCTCTCCCCGTGCAGCCTATTATTCCTTTCCCGCCAAAGCTCCCAAATAATGATAGAAGGAATTAAACCAGAAATACAGTGACACAACCCCTTACTTGCTGCATGGGACTGCCAAAATAAAATTCTGCCCCTAATCTCCTGTGTTGAAACTAATTACACATCAAAAAGACAAGAGAAGAAAGACCATACCTTGGTTGCCGTTCCACCAGAAACTAAACAATGTGTAACCGAGTCACCTCTTAGGGGACCACAACAAACACATTTAGAAGCTAAGGGGATACCAATGGCCATAAGAGCGTCTTCAGTTGGAATTTTCCCATTAAGGAGCTGCCACGAGAAGAATGCCATTTTGGGTGGTAAGGATTGATTCCAAATCCATTGCGTATACGACACTCTAGGAGAAGGCTGTCTAACCTCATTCCACGTTGATTTCGATGAGAATAAGCCATTACTGGCAAGGGTCCAAACCAACCTATCCAGCCTGTTGGAGAGGGAAAAATTACCCTGCGTAATAACTTCGCAAACCTCAGGGAAGTCAATCTGGTCTAACACCGCTTGGTCCCACTCACCCTCATTGTTGAGGACATCTCTAACCCGGAGGGAGAAATCTACTTGAAGAGCACTATCAACAAAATCAATAAGGGGGCCTCTCCCAGTCCAGTTGTCTAGCCAAAAATTAATATCGCCAATGCCAATCAGCCACCTAGACCTATTAAGCAAAAACTCCTTGAGTTCTAAGGCCCTTCTCCACGATTTCGAACTTACAGCCCTCAAGCCTGCCAATACAATGTGTTTATTTTTTAGAAATTTGGCTCTAAAAAAGGAGGACCAGAGTGATTGTTCAGACATGGTGCGCCACAACCCCTTCAATCTCAAAGAGAGAACGACCTCCTCAATTAGCCTAATACTAAGGCCACCTTCCTCCAGAGGCTTGCAGATCCTTTGCCATCTCACCAAATGATGACGTTTGCCCCATTCTGAATGCCCCTACAGGAAATCAGCACAAATACTGTAAAACTTAACCACGACCGATTCAGGAAAATCCCGAGTGGATAGAACATGGATTGGCATCGAAGATAGCACATGTTTCAATAGAACTACTCTGCCTCCAGCAGAGAGGAGCTTCCCCTTCCAACCCACCACCTTATTTCTGATTTTAGCCAATAAATCATTGAAGAAGCTAATCTTGAGTCTTCCAGTGTACAGAGGCGCCCTCAAATATGTAAGTGGCAGCGTTTTCCTCACAAAGCTTGTAGTGTTCCCCACTAACAACGCCCTTGCCTCCGTGGTCTTTTCGTTCATCACATAGTAATTTTTTTGTCTGTTAACAAGTTGCCCAGTAAAATCCTCATATCTTCCAATGAATCCCAAAATTTGTTTCAGAGAGTTTTTCAACCCTTTAGTGAAAATTATAGTATCATCTGCAAACAAACTATGAGAAATACCTGGGCATCCTCTGGAAAGCTGACAATAGGCAACTCTGCCCTCAACAAACAACGCCTTGGCACACGCCCCTGGACGACTTGAAGAAACCAGATGGACCTCCCTCCAACACCATAGAAAATCAGCAATTTTCAACTGTTTTCTTGCTTAAATCGATCCATGGTTGAGAAAAACCGAAGCTAGACAGAACCACATATTGAAAATCCCACTCCAATCAGTCGTACGCTTTAGCCATATCAAGTTTTAATATGACATTGCCACCTCTAGTTTTCCTATTTAGATCCTGCACCACTTCTTGCACAAGAGCAATGTTATCGTAAATACGTCTTCCTTTAACAAAAGCACCCTGCTCTTCCGATATCAACCTAGGCAAAATCGAAGCCAACCTCGAAGAAATAATTTTGCCAAAATTTTATAGGAGAAATTACAGAGGCTAACTGGTCTAAAATCAGACATTACCTCAGGGTTCTCTTTTTTGGGCACCAGAACAAGATAGGCAGACGTAAAACTTCTAGGCAAGAAACCTCCTGTGAAAAAATCCACTGCCGCAGCCCAAACATCCGTCCCAATTACCTCCCAACAAGCCGTGAAAAAATGGCCCGCAAAGCCATCAGGGCCTGGAGCACCATCAATGGAAAGAGAGAAGATAGCCTCTTTAACCTCGTCCAGAGAAGGGGTGAGGAGGAAGTTGTTATCATCCTGTGAAACCAATGTAGGGATAGCATCAAGCAGACTCTCATCATATCGGTAGCCTTGAGAAGTGAAAATAGAAGAGAAGTGTCGCCCCACTTCAGCACCCATCTCCTCCGCATTAGTAATCCACGCCCCCTCACTAGACTTAATTTTCTCAATCCTAGCTTTTCTTCTTCTCACATTTACTAGAGTGGAAAAATTTAGTATTCCTTTCCCCCTCCTTGAGCCACTTAATCCTAGATTTTTGCTTCCAAAAAATTTCCTCGTGGATGATAACTTCTTGGAGACGCTTTGTAGCAGTAGCAAGAGCCTCCCTATCCGAATCTGAATTGGATTGATCAAACTCAACCTCAGCTCTGCTAACCTCATCTTCCGCGTTTTTTACATTTTGATGAATGTCACCAAAAACTCCCTTATTCCAAGAGCGAAGCTGTTGTCGCAAGATCTTCAACTTCATAAATAACACTTGCAAAGGAGAACCAAAACAAGAAAGTGCCCACTGCTCTTTGACAAAAGCATAAAAGTCAAGGTGCCTCAACCACATTTCTCCTCAACAGAGAAGAAATATGCGAAGTACCATATTTAATGCAAAACTGGGTGTGGTCTCTCCCATGATGGTTTGCAAGCAGTATCTCAGACTGCATGAAAGTTTTCCTTTTCTATTCCTGTTGTAATATGGGTACAAGGGTATAAATGTCCATTAGGGTTTATTAGTGTTACCCTAGGGGTATAATTGTAACTTGTACTTCATAGGATTCTATTACAAATAAAGAGGGCTTGTGTCTCATTGACATGAGTTCAATTCCCTAAATCCATCATGGTATCAGAGCTAGGATCAACTTTGGGATCCGAACCCTAATGGTTTTGCTCATGAAACCCTAAAATCACCACCGCCGCCTCTTTCTCTCTCACACCTCCACCCTCTCTCTCCCTCGGCCTCTCAGTTTTACCGCCAGCTGTCGGCAGTCACCGTCGACACCACCTCTCTCTCTCTCTCTCTCAGTCTTACCGCCAACCACCACCACCACCTTCTTCTGTCGTCACCGCTAGCCACCACCACATCCGCCTTACCCTCCTTTTCCCTTGGTGGTGAGTTCTTTCCCACCAAGGGTTCCTTACCTATTATGCTTTAAACCTCCATCTTCTATGTTTGGAGATTTTCTTACGTGGTAGGATCTCTCTTTGTCACCCATCTTTTTTATCAGCAACAATGTCGAACATGTCAACTATATCTACTGGACAGGAAGGAGTCCTACAGCGCGAGCGCGACTTCCCTTTGTTCCCTATGAGCTCCATCAAACTAGATGGGAGCAACTGCTTGATGTGGTCCCGTTCATGTTCTCTTACTGTTGGTTCCTGAGGCTTTTTGGCTACCTTACAGGCTGTGTTTAAAGTATCGATGCGTATCGTACCGTATCAGCCGCTACGTCTTGGTATCGGTAGGTGTCAATAAGATACATACCGATACGTATCTATTTTTTTTAAAAATAAAATGTCTCAACTGTATCGATATGTATCGACCAATACATGTTGATACAATACGATACGGTCGATACGTATCGATACAGCCAAGACATAAATTTTGTATTTTTTTTTTTTTTTTTTAACGTATCGGTATGTATCGACCGATAAATATTGATACGTCTCGATACTTAAAAGAACACATGGGTTTTTTTTACTGTTTCTAGCATTACACGAACCAGAGACGCCTCCAGCGGAAAAAAGTCCTGTCCAGCCAAGGGAAAAACCCCAAACCCAAGCTTCAAATCCTTTTTTTCGCCCAAATCACTTGAGGGCTTCCATTCCTTGGTGAAAAATGACCCTAATAGAGGTGGAATCACTTCAGTTGCTGCATCCAACTTCCCAAAATCGAAGGTTGAAGGTGTTCTTAAAGGGAAAGATAGGTTTTTTGAAAAAAACTTGATTTTTTGTTTCAAATCTTTGACTTTAGTTCTATTTTTTTTGCTATGATTTAAAGAGAATAGGTTAAACTAAGTTTTTTTTTTTGGGTGAATAAAACAATCATTACCAAAGAGAGAAAGAAACAACAGCTCCCTTAGGGAGCGAGAAGAAAGAAAAGAAGGACCAATGCCTCAAACAGGAGAGGGTTGGAGAGAAATGGAGGACAGACCCCAAGAGACAACAATAAGCCTGTTCCTTATGGTGTCGTTAAAAAAGGAGGAAGGGGCCGAAGATAAACGCACTTTGATTTCAAAAGAAATGGAATCCCAAATTTGCTGATGAGTTCGAGATTTGGAGGTCCATTTCCTAAAGTTACGCTCCATCCAGATGTGATTGATGGCGGCACAAAAAGCTAACTTTCCAACCTTGTCGCAACTAGAAGAACCAGCAAAAGTCATATCAATCCAAAGCCACTCTCTGCTGAAGGGCATAATTCTTCGACTTCTAGGCCAGCATTTTGCTAAGACTCCCTTCCGAATAGCCAAGGAGAAGGGGCACGCAAAGAAAAGGTGCTCAGTGTCTTCCACATTGTTCCAGCAAAGGCAGCAAGAAGGAGCAGCAATCCTACGATGGCGGAGGAAGGACTAAGTTGGAAGACAATTGGAGAGCCCTCGCCAGGCTGTGAAGCAGTGACGGGGGATGTGATGCTTGAACCAAAGAAGTTTTCTCCAAGGGGCAAGAGAACTTTTGATGCGAATATGATCCCAA
The DNA here is from genome assembly GCF_018873765.1 of Telopea speciosissima. Classification (NCBI taxonomy): domain Eukaryota; kingdom Viridiplantae; phylum Streptophyta; class Magnoliopsida; order Proteales; family Proteaceae; genus Telopea; species Telopea speciosissima. Next base: position 13,734,061 of record NC_057917.1, read on the forward strand.
TCAGCTTTTGCATTGAAGGAACCCGTCTTGGAAGGCGACCACATGACACAATCACCTCTCCCACAACTGGTGGATGGGAGAGCAGACCAAATGTTGGAAAGAGCCTGATGAGAAGAAGGCGACGGATCCCAACCAATGGGGCCAAGGATAGCAGCAACCTGAGAATTTCTGGGGATGCCTGATCTGTAGATAACTCTAGGGCTAACAAAGTGGAGAAGGATGCCCATAGGGTGCCAGTAATCCAGCTAGAGGGAAGTAGTTAAACTAAGTTAGTGATGTATTCTTTGTATACATTTGCAAAGATATGTCTAATCTTTGCATTTATCACCCAAAACCGAAAATTGTTTCCAAAAAATGAAATTTTTTTTTTTCTTCCAAAAATTAGAACCTATGCTAATGTATATAATATATGTACTACATTATGTATAGATCTATGATATTCCATGAAGTTTATATTTTTACCCTAAAATCTGTATTTTTTTTTTTTTTTTTTTGCTATATTTTGAAATTATAAAATACTTATAAAAATGAAAAAATCCATGATTTTTTCATCTTTACTCTTTCATTATAGTTTGATAAAATGTCCCAATTGCTGAAATACATAAGAAGACTTAGATTCATATTATTTGTATGCTAATGTACTATATTATATTTGGATGTCATTTTTTTAATTTCTGAAAAATTAAATAATGTGAAACTAATTGTGGAAAAATATCAAAATGTTTAAGTTTGCTTAATATACTTTGCTAAGTACATGAAATGCATCATATAGACATGTACTTTACTTGTATAAATTATTGATGTGTTGATTTTAATACAGTTTAATACTTATATAGTTATCTACTTTTGTTTGGTGTTTAGGACGATGCCGCGACAACAAGACATTGGGTGGTTTTATTGTACCAAGTTAAACAACAACAGATTGCATATATAGTGCAACTTCTGTGATACTTAACATCTTGGAGGTGGGGTAACTCGGCAAAAAGAACACATGGCAGGAGGATATGGAAATGTTGCCAAGTGTACAAAATGCCCTGTAGAGTTAAGCAGGGCAATGCAAAAACACCTTAGAGATTCAAAAAAAAAAATCCACCCAAGCACATGAGGATGACGATGTTTTGGTGGAAAATTTGATGGAAGATTTTGAAGCTTATGAAGGATCAGATATGGATGCGGAGGAGGACCCAGAGTTGGAATGGGCGATGAGACAATCAAGACATGAAGCAAGAGAGGAACAATGGAGAGCTGAGCAATTGATAAGAAGTCCATCAGCTCGACCCCAAAGCCAGGGCCCTGTAGATATTGGTGTTGGCTCCTCTTGTCGTCCATTTGTAGGTAAGGGTAAGGGTAAGGAGCCTACTGGCCTTAGTAGAGCAACCGGTGTCAAGGGAATGTTTGACCGGTTTACTATGAGTGGTAAGGGTAAGAGAAAGAAGAACCCAGATATCAGAGACATGGATCCTAATGTCTACAGACCAAGGGATGCTGGCCAACAGAGGATTGAAGAAAGCTTTCAACCCAAAACACTTAGTAAAAGGATAGACAGAGCAATCTCCAGATGGTTCCGCAGTTCCATGATTCCACCACACAAGGCCAAAGATCCCCACTTCAAAGCCATGATAAAGGAGATTCAACAGTGTGGGAAAAATGTTAAGCCACCCACACCTTATGAGATTGTTGGGCCTTACTTGGATGATATTGTCCAAGAGGTGCATGAGTATGTTGAGAGATTCAAGGAGAAGCGGTCATTATATGGAGTGACCATCATGTGTGATGGATGGAGTGGACCAACAAGATTACCCATCATCAATTTCCTTATCTATTATGATGGAAAGACGATCTTCCACAAGTCGATCAATGCATCTAGTGAAATCAAAGATACCCATTACTTGTATAAGTTAATGGATGAAGTTGTGGAGGAGGTAGGAGAAGAAGATGTTGTCCAGATAGTAATTGACAATGCAGCAAATTTCAAAAAGGTTGGTCAATTGCTTATGTTGAAGAGGCAACATCTATTTTGGACACCATGTGCGGCTCATTGTATAGATTCGATGTTCAAGGACATAGGTGAATTGCCAAAGGTCCAACAGTTGGTTAATAATGCAAGGAAGATCACCAACTTTATTTATAATCATAGTTGGGTTTTGGCATTGATGAGGAGTCACACAAGAGGGGATTTAGTGAGGCCTGCAACTACAAGATTTGCAACAAATTACATTGCAATTGATAGTCTCATTTTCTGAAAGGATGGACTACTTAAGATGTTCACCTTTGCTGACTAGATGGGTAGCAATTATGCAAGGTCTGAAATTGGGAGATATGTTCAAGACCTTGTCACCTCCTTAAAGTTTTGGGATCAGATGCGCCGACTTGATATGATTATGCACCCACACTGTTGTCTTCTTCGAGAGGTTAATGGGGATAAAGAGCAAACCATGGGTAAGATGATAGGGCTCATAGAAGTGGTGAAGAAAAAGATATATCATGATAACCCAACATCAAGCAAGAAGTATTTGAAGATTATAACTGATCGATGGGAAAAGATGTTGGTTCAAGATGTTCATTGGGCAGGTAATCTTATAACTCATCCTTATGTAGATGATTTTGGTTTCATTTTGAACACTTACTAAGTTACTAATTATTTATTAGTATTCTAGGTTTCTAACCATTAATTACAAACCATGTGCAGCACATTATTTGAATTCGGATATTCAATACAACAATGATGTAGGGTACTAGGGTGTAGACCGGATCTATTGCGTGCCCTAAGGAATGTTGTCAACAGAATGGAGCCAAATGTGACCAAGGCCACACTTGCCATGGAAGAGATTAGTAATACATTAGTGATATAAAGTATTGAAACCAAGAATATGTCAAATAACAGTTGCAGTGGTGATTGGTGAACTAATATTTTAATTTTTAATACCTCTCTAAGCTAAGTATTTTCTGGAGGCGCCACTAGTGGTTTTGCTGATAGAATGGCTATCCATGATAGGGGCACACAACACCCAGGTAAGTTAGGTTTACCTAATTTATTATGTTATTTAAAATTTGTTTCAAGGTTTTGTCTTTTAATATTTCATTTATTATTGTGCAGCTGATTGGTGGCTCAATTATGGGGGTACTAGTGCTCCACACTTAACTCGAATTGCAATTCGAGTGTTATCCCTGACAGCATCCTCTAGTAGCTGCGAACGTAACTAGAGTACATTCGGGTTGATACACACCAAACCCCACAATCGTCTCAGTTATTCAAAATTGGAGAAGCTAGTGTATGTCCATTACAACATGAAGTTGAAGCTTAAATATTTAGAGTTGGAAAGAGAAGGGGATGAAGTAGATGTCAACCCAATCGACATCAACCACCTACTTGACGATGAAGATCCAGTTAGAGCATAGATAGAGGATACCGATAAGGTATTGGTGATGGATCAGTTAAGTGAGGTTCGCCAGACAACCAAACCTGATCCAGTCATAGAGAACATCATTCGACAGATGGATGATGATGAAACACAGGCACCATCAGAAGATCTTTATCCTAATGTTGAAGAGGATGACAGTAGCCCTGAAGAAGTTTTAATTAGGAGGACGAGGCCAGGTCATCCGTATGGAGGAACTCAACAAGATGTTGATGATGATGATGAAGGCGACGATGGTGGTGGTGATGATGGTGGTGGTGGTGGTGGTGGTGGTGTTGTTGCTGCTGCTGCTGCTTATGATGATGATGGTAGTGGTGGTGGTGGTGGTCATGGTGGTAGTGGTGGTGGTGCTAGAGGTAGTAGTGGTGCTGGTGGTGGTGGCCATGAGGCTTCACAACATTATGCTGGGATGCAGTTCACATGTGAGGCAGGATACACACATGCTACCCAAGATACTCATCATGGTGGTCACCATCAAACTTACACTCGGAAGGGCAAGGGCAAGGCTGGCAAGCATTCCCACAAAGGCCACAATCCATATGATAGTGATGTGCTTATGAGTGGCATGGAGTCACTTGGCATCAGTTATGATCATGCTGGTGCTTCATCAGGCCATAGGCGTTATGCATCAGGTTCTTCTTCGGGCTATGGACATGGGGCTTCTGTAGGGTATGAAAGTTATGGATATGGAAAGGCATAACCACAACCTAGTGCTTTCACGACATTAGCCACTCCAGAGCAGTACACATGATTCTTCTATGAGTGGGAGAGTCACTACCATCAGTATTTCGACTGGGCTCAGTATTGTCCTTATGTTCGGTCAGTACACAACATCATCCTAGTTGCTCCTATTCTTGAAGACCCTTTCAGACATGACTTTGATCCACCCCGACATTCTTCATGGCAATAGAGTGACTCTACATGTAAGAAATCTCATCTTTTAATCTTTTATAACAATTTCAAAGTGCCGCACTTGTCTGGTTATTGATTATTCACAATTCTTAGTGTATATGCATGATATATGACATAAATTGCTTGTTTATATTGTTTTTTGTGTCCAAAAGTGTATTTTTATGTGTATTTTGATCATTTTCATGTGTTTCTGCACAGATCGATACATATCTCTGATACGATACGATACGTCTCTTAAAATCACCCAATCGATACAATACCCGATACCAATACTTTAAACCTTGCTTACAGGGGGATTCTGTCAAGCCTACTAATGTTGGTCCTTCTCAAATTAAATGGGATATTGACAATTGTCTTGCTATGTCATATCTCATCAACTCTATGGATCCTACCATTGCACGAGGATATCTTCTCCTAGACACTGCTGCTAAAATTTAGAAGAATGCAAAGGATACTTATTCCCAGGTTGGTAATGATGCATACTGTTATGAATAAGGAAGAAGATCCATGACACCAAGCAAAAAGAGATGTCTTTGTTCCAGTATCACTCTACCCTCCGAGGTATGTGGCAAGGGTTAGATTTTTATGGGAGTTTTTCTGCTACCTGCGATACAGATATTGTTGCCTTCAGAAAATGGGAAGATAAACTTCACGTTTATGACTTTCTTGCTGGCCTAATATGGAGTTTGATCAGATAAGTGCCCATGTCCTAAATCGTGATCCTTTTCCCTCTCTTGAGCAAGCATATGCCATGGTACAATCTAAAGACAATCGCCGCACTGCAATGCTCCATCCTGTGACATTGGAGCGATCGTACTCTGGTTCAGGCACTCCATCTCATGGGAACTCTTCCCATGGGAATTTTCCTCGTGCTAATGCTAATAACTCTGTTCTAGAGAGAGCACCTGTGAAGTGTGATTTTTGTGGGAAAGAATGCCATATACCAAAGACAAATGTTGGATGCTACATGGGCATCCTCCACTCTCTCGCAGTCGTGGGAAGGGTCGTCCCACTAGTGTTGTTGCCCATCATTCTACCCCTGATGGTACTTCTACAGATTCTTCTCTCTCTTCGGAAGAGTTACTCACCCTGCGCCGTCTGATGTCCCGACTCAAAACTTCCCCTTCATGCCATCTGCCAGTGCCACATCTGCTACATCCCTGCCAGTGTCCTCTAACTCATCTCCTTCTAACTCAGGTATTTTTTTCGGTGGCCATTGTGCCTCAATCGTTTCCCTTCCTTGGATAATCGACTCAGTTACCACTGATCATATGACTGGGTCTCCTTCTCAATTTTTCCAATATCTTCCTTTGTCAAGTAATAGTAGAGTTCGTGTTGCAAATGGATCCCTCTCCTCTGTTTCAGGAAAAGGATCCATCAAGTGTCCTCCATCTTTATCCGTCTCCTCTATTCTCCATGTCCCTAATTTTTTCTACTAATCTCTTGTCTATTAGTAGTCTCACACGGGATTTAAATTGCAAAATAACATTTTTTGCATCCCACTGTATTTTTTAGGACTTGGAAACTAGACGTCCAATTGGCAGTGGTAAAATGGATGGTGGTCTATACTTGCTTGAGAGCTCTCCATCAGCTTTGACTACTGTAGCATCTCTAATGTAAGACTACATTAAGGTTAACCTAGCCCCAGATTACCCACAATAGTCAAGCAAACAACCAGCAAAGAACGCAAACAGCAGCGTGCACACTAGGGCCAAAATTAGGCCTTAGGGTTCAACTAGAACTCAGAGTTTACAGCCAAGAACAGAGGCTGTAATAGGGATCGATTACAGCCCTTGATAGGCTGAACTAAGTCTCCAAACTAGGGTTGATTCGAATGGTCAGAACACAAGTATCCAACAAGTCATGAAATTAGAAAGTATGAAAGTGAGTGTAAAAATCAAACCAGCCAGTGGAATGCAACCAAACTCTGGTCGAGTGGTGCTTGTATGGAGTAATATCACTGCTGAAAATCTCACTTAGTTCTAATGGTTGAATAGAGAGATATGAGGGTGAAACCAAAATAGAAGGTTAAGGCCTACAGGCAAAACCAGCCAGCAACAGTGGTTGAAACTGGGGTCGGGTGGAGCCCTTGGTGATGTGGTTAGCTCTCCAAAACTCAACAGATTCTGATGGAGGGTTGTGAAGATATGGGACTCAAAAAGTTGCAGCAACACATCAACTTGCAGGAGCAGTAGCAGCCTTTGGTATCAACTGAGGATGGATTCTGATCTTCAAATTGAGTTCTTAATGAATTGTTGCAGTCACAAACAGTAGCAGCAGTACTAAAGGAGATCGAGCAGATAGGAGAAGAAGATAGAAGGGGGTAGGGGAATGGCTTTCTCAGCCTGGGTCTCTCACCCACAGCTATCCCAGCTGTTGAAACAAGGATACTCTCCCATAATCAATGGCTAGCATGGCCTGAAATTGTTTTCTTCAAAATCTGTTCCTTCCTTTCAATAGGGGGTCTAGTAATAGCTTAGGCAAGCTTACAATAAAAATATAAACTAATAAAAAATTAGAAAGGAGGGAAATAGGAAACTACTAAAACCTAACTAAATAGAAGGTAACTAACATTAGAAACTACTAAGTAGTTAGTACTAAAGCTTTATAATTCAGCCAACATGCAAGGAACAGAATTAGAAACTAATAAATTTAGTAACTCCTAAGGGCTGCAATCATGAAAATAGAAACTAAGGTGCAGCAATCCAAGTTGACTTGTCAAGAGAAAAGGCTGTCAAAATCGTGGAGCATCTCTGGGCAGCTTCTAGGAGCCCTGCTGGACTTGCTCGATCTGGTCTTGCTGGGCTGGCTCGAGCCGGTCCAGTTCTGGCCCAAAAGGATCTGGTTCAAAGGGCTAGCTGGGTCTGGTTCTTCTGCTGCATCTTCTTGCCAGGATCTACATCAATCTCTCTCTGGTTCGTCTACTTTTGCTTTATCGGAGTTACATGGATGGCATCGGCGTTTGGGTCACCCACCTCTGGGAACTTTATCTAAGCTTTTTCCTGATTTAGTTAAGCAATGTAACCCCAATAGTTTCTTTTGTGATTCTTGCATTTTTGCAAAGCAAACTAGAGTTGTTTACCCTATTTCTGATAACAACAGTTTGATTCTGTTTGGTCTGATACATTCTGATATGCAAGGCTCTATCCGGTATATGTCCATTTCTGGTTATTGGTGGTTTGTTACATTCATTGATTGCTTTAGCCGCACCATTTGGATTAGCCTTTTACACCAGAAGAGTGATGTTTTCCCTTGTTTTCAGTCATTCCATAAAATGGCAACTCAATTTGATGCCAAGATCAAGATTCTTCGCACTAATAATGGCAAAGAATATATGGATGGTTCTTTCCAGTTGTATTTGTCTGACCATGGGATTATTCACCAGACTACCTGTGTTGACACTCTTACACAGAATGGTGTCGCTGAACGTAAGAATCGCCATCTGTTGGAAGTAGCTTGTTCCCTCATGTTTGCCATGACGGTTCATTCTTAGTATTAGGGTGATGCAGTTCTCCTAGCAGCCTATCTTATCAACAGGATGCCATCCCGTATGTTGGCATCCCACTGCCCTCTTGAGGTTCTCCTAGGTTCCTCTTCCTTTGTTGTCCTGTCAAAGGTGTTTGGTTGTGTGGTCTTTGCTCGCAATCACCATGTACATGGGAAGTTTGACCCCGGGGCCTCTGGTGTATTTTTCTTGGCTACTTTGCCACTCAAAAGGATTACAAGTACTATCATCCCTCTTCACTGAAGCTGTTTATAACCATGGATGTGTCTTTCAAGAAACTGAGCCCTATGATTCTTCTACTACACCACTTCAGGGGAAGTCTTCTCCAAGGGAAGAGGTGCCCTTAATTTCACCTATGGATATACCGATGGTGGACGATACCTCACCAAAGCTTGAAGAGGGTATGACAAGGCAGGAACAGGAGCAGCCCATGGTTCAGGGATAGCAGCCGCCAATTGCTTCTCCTTTGAAAGTTTTGGTTTGCACTCGAAGTAAGAAGAGTAAAAAGCAAGCTGACAAGACCACCACCATCACACCTAGCCAACCGGCCTTACCGGATTCAAGTCCTACAAAAGATCCCACTCTATCTGGTGAGTCTCCTCCTCCTAGTGACCCAAGTCTTAATTTATCAATTGTTGTTCGCAAACCCAGTAGAACTTGTACTTAGCATCCCATTTCTAACGTTTCATATGACTCTCTTTCTCCCTCCGTCCATATTTTTGTTTCTTCATTGTCCTCTATTTCCATTCCTAACACCTGGCAGGAAGCAGTGGCTAACTCAAGATGGAAAGAGGCAATGAATGGAGAGATGAGGGCCTTTGGGAAGAATGACACGTGAGACTTGGTACATCTTCCTCCAGGGAAGAAACCTGTAGGTTGCAAATGGGTTTTCGCAATTAAGCAAAAAGTAGATGGAACTAGTAGACAAATACAAAGCAAAGTTGGCTACTAGAGGATTTACTAAGACATAAGGGATCAACTATTAGGAGACTTTGGCACCAGTAGCCAAAATGAATATAGTTTGAGTTATTCTCTCTTGTGCACTCAACCTAGGATGAGACCTTTAGCAACTGGATGTCAAGAATGCATTCCTCAATGCTGAACTTGAAGAGGAGGTATACATGGATATCCCACCTAGATTTGCATCCCAAGAAACCTATGGGAACGTTTGTAAGCTAAAAAGGGCTTTGTATGGGTTGAAACAATCTCCCAAGGCATAGTTTGGACGATTCCATAGAGCCATGGTGTTCATTGGCTATAAACAGAGTAATGCAAATCATACTTTGTTTATTAAGAAGACTGGTAGCCCTATTACTGTGTTGATTGTCTATGTGGATTACATGGTAATTACTGGGAGCAGTATAGATGAGATATCTCAACTGAAGACTTATCTAGGAACAGAGTTTGAGATCAAAGACCTAGGTAGGTTGAGATATTTGCTTGGCAGAAGTTGCCCATTCAGCCCAAGGTGTCTTTCTCTCTCAATAGATGTATACCCTTATCTCCTGTCAGATACAGGAATATTGGGATGTAAGCCAACAAATACACCTTTTGAGCCTAATTCTCATCTCAGGAACAAGGATGGTGAACCAATCAACAAGGGAAGCTATCAAAGGTTGGTTGGAAGACTAACATAGTTATCCCACACTAGGCCGGTCATAGCCTTTGCTAACAGTGTGGTTAGCCAGTACATGCATGACCCTCACTCATCACACTTGGAGGTTGTGTATAGAATTTTGAGATACCTGAAATCTGCTCCTGAGAAAGGTGTTCTCTTCTCTTCACACAATCACCTATGTATTAAAGCCTTCATAGATGCTGATTGGGCTGGCTGTCCAGATGATCAACGGTCTACTTCAAGATACTGCACCTTTGTTGGTGGCAATCTTATTACTTGGCGGAGAAAGAAATAAGCAGTAGTAGCTCAACCCAGTGCAGAAGTAGAATTTCGAGCTATAGCTCATGGCATATGTGAACTACTCTGGCTTTATGGGTTACTTCAAGATCTAGGAGTCTCCATCAAGCTACCTATGTGCCTATAATGTGACAGCAAATCAGCAATCAGCATTGCACATAATTCAGTCCAACACAATCGAACGAAGCATGTTGAGATTGATCGCTACTTTATAAAGGAGAAGTTGGAACAAGGAATTATTTGCATTCCATTTGTTCCATCAGATGGATAGTTAGCTGATGTGTTTACTAAGGGATTTAGTGTTAAGAAATTTATTTCTATTGTTAGCAAGTTGGGCATGCTTGATATCTATGCACCAACTTGAGGTAGAGTGTTGTAATAGGGGTACAAGGGTATAATTGTCCATTAGGGTTCATTAGTGTTGCCCTAGAGGTATAATTGTAACTTGTACTTCATAAGATTCTCTTATAAATAAAGAGGGCTTGTGTCACATTCATAGTTCAAAATCTCGCCGAGTGGATATTTCGGCCAGGTCGAGGTAAGATGGTATGTCGAAATGAAAAAATGCAATATTTCGGAATTTTCGGTGAAAATTTGGTCATCTCGTATTGGATATTTCGGTAATTTCGGTCTAAAAATGCACCGTTTCGTCGAAATTTGGTTATTTCGGTCATTTCGTTTCGGTATTCTGGTCATTTCGGCATTTTACACCCAGAAATGGCCAAGCAAAACTCATAGAAAAAATACAATATTTCGGCGAAATTTCGGTTTCTCGAAAATTTTGGTCTAGCCGAAATGGCCTTCCGAAACAAGATTTAGTACTATGGTCTCATTGACATGAGTTCAATTCCCCAAATCCATCAACTCCCTACCGTACAAAACAATGCTTATGAATACTTTAGGCCAGCACATAATTCCATAACATACAACAACAACATAGCCTTATCCCAACTAAATGGGGTCGGCAACATGGATCCTTGCTCTCCAATCAGTTCTATTTGAAGTGATACAGGGTACAAAACCTAAGCTATGTGCGTTTTTCCTCACCACTTCACTTAAGGTTAATTTAGGTCTGCCCCTGACTCTTTTAGTTCATTCAATCAGAATCAAATCACTCCTCCAAACTGGAGCATCCCAAGGCCTCTGTTGAACATGGCCATGCCATCTCAAGCAACTCTCTCATAGCTTATCATGTATCAAAGCTACTTCCAACTCAGCTCTAATATAATCATTCCTTACTTTATCCTTCCTAGTTTTACCACACATCCATCTCAACATCCTCATCTTCGCTACACTTAGTTTATATATATGCCGCTTCTTAATGCCCAACATTCTGCTCCATACATCATAGCCTGCCGTATGGCAGTCCTATAAAATTTCTCATTAAGCTTTAGGGAATACGCCAATCACATAGCATTCTGGATGCACCTCTCCACTTCAACCATCCTATTTTAATTCTTTGGACAATATCCCCATCTATATCGCCTTCTTTGTTTATGATTGAGCCCAAATATCTAAATACTTGCTTTGAGGAATCTCTGTCTCATCAATATTGACCACTTCTTCAACCATCCTAGTGTGGCTACACCACTTTATTGAAATTATATATTTCTTATAATTTCAGATGCAATCCATGATGTTGCATGTTTAGTTTAAGTTTAACTTTAAGTTTTGAGAACTTCAATAGTTCGGCAACCACTTGATAATTGATATTTGAATAGCAAATAATGGAAACGAGTTTTATTTTGAGGGTATTGAGGAGCCCAAGACTGACTTGATACTGATATTATACAATGGTATGGAAGACTGGAAAAGTTGATAGCTCCCCTGTAATCCACCAATCTGTCATATGCTTGCAGAGGGTGGGAGGAAGTACAGGATGCAGCATCCACGGAAAAAGAGAGGGTCAGCAATGGCATGCTTGCAGAAAGCATCATTGTCTACTACATGTCTATATTGAAATAAGACATAAAGGGCTCTGATATGAATATGTTAATACGTGAATGAAACCAAATACTTGTCTGAACTATATCCACCATCCTAGCAAAGTGTGCAAACCATAAAGTAGTAAACTAAGCGCATCACATTGTCCCCAGAATCACATTTCACTTCAAAAGAAACCTAAAACCAATTCAAATGGAGATAAATTTACAAGAAAGGTGAGAAGAGAACCTTCGTCATCAGCCTTGGAGGAGGAAGCTCTGGCATTGGTTACAGCAGAGCGTTTAGCAGGAGAGACCTTAGAACGGACCGGAGGATGTCCGTTGGCATTCCTAGAAGTGGATGCAGAAGAAGAAGGCATTTGCCTGTCGGAACGATGGGATGATTTCGAAGACATTTGAACCGAATTTCTGGTTCTAGAAATAAATCAAAGAATGCAATGTGATTGAGAGATTGACTTTCGTCAATTGATGAGATGGAAGGAGAAAAAAGAGATAGTGTGTCAATAATTGAGAACGAGACGGAGAGAAATCGGAAGCGAATAGCAGACACAGGCCAAGACCAGGAAGAGAATGCATGGGCACTCCCAACTCCGAAGAGTTTGTGGCCTCCACGATCATCCATCTATTCATCTTCGAGTGTATAATAATGCAGAAATCCAAGGGGAAATGATATAATAAAACTATTGGATTAGTAGTTAAAGAAGGAAGCGCCAGCTACCGCTCTGTTTTCGGTTTGTGTTCTCGCGTCGTTGAGACTGTTTAAGTTGGTTTATGTGAAGGGTAAGATACTGGAAACGTGAACTGCAGATTACAAAAAGGGGAAAAGAACTCCGTTCGGGAGTGTGGCCTACGCCAACACTCTCATTAGTCTATCTCTCTCTTTCTCATATGAGGGAAGCAAAGATAGTATTACAATTGATTGACTTAAACTGAAAAAGAACTATGTCCAGGAGTGTGGCCTAAGCGGGTACTCCCATGAGTCTATCTCTTTCTTCCTCATACGAAAATACACATTTGTCCCTTTATTTTGAGGAGGAGAGAGATAGACACATGGGAGTGTTGGCGTAGGTCATATTCCCGGACAAAAAATTAGTTACCTAGTTTTAATATCCAACAAAAAACTGAAGACCTCTCAATGCCATGTCTTTGCAATCATCCAAATGGTAATAGTTGTGACCCCTAATTGTCTTGTTTTTTGCAATCCTTTGAGAATTCAATGTGCCTTGAATTCTAGGCAGACCTTGCATATCAAAAGTTAGAGTAATACAAATAAAAGTTTTATCTAACACAATTATCGAAGCCCAACTAGCCTCCTCAATATTCTTGGAAAATCTACCATCACAAATAATAATAAGGTCATGTTCGTTTAGAAGGATTTTGGTGGGATAAGATAGTTGTACGAAGTTTCCCACCCCATGAGATTTTATGCCAAATTTAACATTTAGCCTATGTGGTCGACGGTTTCTCCCACCCCACCTTCTTGCAAAAATCCATCCAATTTAGTGGGACTTTGTTGAAAATCCAAGGGAAAACGGTTTGTGTGGATGGCTTAGTTGCACAGATGCACGGATGTTCTCATGCACAGGTCAATGATCGCAAGTGCATGTTGAAGATGTGGGGGGGGAAAAAAAAACACAAAGGTTGCAAGTCCGATCTGCTAGTGAAGTTGTAGGTTCACTGGTGGAGGATTCAGTTGAAGGTCCGACAATGTCTAGGCTTGCTAGGAAAATGTACCATCAAGGGGACATAAATCAACTGACTCACCACAAGTCAACAATCCTAGATCACAACCCTACCAAGCGATATTTCGGTGATATGCTAGGATTGGAAAGTTTATTGGCTTTACACATGTATTTCTTTCCTGCCACAAGAAATAACAAGTAATACCAAATATTGAAAAAAAAACAAAGAAAAATCTTGTTTAGACATTAATGACTCTTTAAGCATAAGAAATAGATCAAACAAAGAAGAGGTTGACAAATGTTCAGTCCTTAACCCCAATACCCTAGCTGCCCAAATTCTCTTGGAGAAAGAGCAAAATAAGAGAAGATGTCATTTAGAATTCCATCATGTGTGTACAAAAAGGGCAATTAGTCCCTATGGGTAAAATTTTTACTAACTTGTCTTGAGTAGGAAGACCTGAATATAGAATCTTCCAAGTAAAAAGTTAGAATTTTGGGTGACTCTTTGATTTTCATAAGGCAGACCAAAGAGCCACCTTATTATTACGATTAATCCTTCCATTTGTCGAAGATAAGGTTTGGAGAATAAATATTTTGTGTCCGCTTTGGTAGACAACTAACCTGACTTTGGTATTGGATAGAACGAAAAATCCTCGTGAGTAGTACTAGCTAGGGTATCTTTAAAATTTTAACCACTATCTCTGAAGGAAAAGGGAGAGTTAATCAAGGACGATTCTAGCTCCTACTTGAGAGCAGGTCTGTTACTACACAAATTGCATTAGAGCATCGAGAATTCTAAATTTTAAGATATCAATAGATCTTCCAATACCTACTTTCCAACAAATCACGCTTCACAAATTAGGAAGGGAATGGAAGAAATTGTTCTAGGTCTAGGACTCGCACTTAGGTTTAAAGTCCAAGGAGAAGAGGTCACAATTCGGGAAATATTTTGTTTTCAGGAGACAACCTCATAAGGAACCAGGAGTAGAGAGAGCAATCTTTATCCTAATTTTAACAAAAGAGTCTCATTATGGGCTGAGCTCAATCAGTAACCTAATCCACCCATCATTTTAGGTTTGCAACAATCCCTCCTCATGATGAGAGAGAGTTTTTTCTGCCTTCCAAATTCTTTCTTCCAAAACTAACATTAATTTGATCCAAATAAAAACACAAAAAGCTTTTAGGAAATAAGAAGAAAAACATTTAATAAGTTTTTTTTTCTTACAGTAATTAAAAAAAAAGGCCAAATGTTCTCTGTGCTGCGCCCAGACACATGGATGACCACCCTGCCCTCCTAAATGGCAGGCCATGTGTCGGGGCACAGACTACGGTGCGGCACAGAGAACACCAGCCCTGAAAAGAAATTCCATTAAACATGAGTAATTCTCTCTTAAACTACAATAATCATCTTAATGACATGCATCTAGACCCTAATGAGAAAGGGGTTCTTTTCTCCTCCTATCACAAAAAGCTATCAAACTAGGGTATGGGGAGTTCAAGATGAAAAAACAACTATACTCATATTCAAGCTCTTCATGTAGTCTCAGCAGTTGATATGAAGGATTGTACACCAAAGACAAGGAATAGAATTCCACTTACAAGTGAAACCACTTTCTCAGATATCCTAGAAGCCAAACTCTTTCCCCCAATAACAGCTACCATACAACACAATGCTTGCCCTATGATCCCACCAAGAACCACACCTATTGGGTTTTCATCTGCAGCCAAACCAATTGTAGCAAGCTGGCTCTTATCACCCCACTCACCAAAAAATGTTAGAGAAAATGCTTTAAGAAAGATGGGTGAGAAGAAATTTGTGAGAAATGGTCTTTTCTCCTTTTTAGAATCCTCATCTGTCTTGCTACTTCCTTTTGCTTTTCCTCCTCTATTACCCTTTAATTCAGCTTTCAATAATTTTTCTTCAACTTCTTCTAACTCATTTTCATCTCCATCTTCAGTGTATCCTTCCCATAAAGACAAAATTCCAAATACAAAAAACAGTAAAGTGGTTGTGTGATGTGCCCATTTATGAGAAATCAAGTTTGGAGTTGCCCAACCAACAAGAACAGAAAGAATAGTCATCACTACTGAAGATGTCATGCAACCTGCAAAAACAGGTCTCCTTGGGTTGCGCATAGCCAAGATCGCAGCAACGCAGAACGTGTAGTCCCCAACCTCAGAAAGCACAGTCATTGCGAGAGACTTGGTGAAACCTTCTAGCACGGACAAAGTCATGTTTGGTCAATTGCACACACACACACACAGAGGGAGAGGACAGTGGAAGAGCAGAGCGAATGGCGAAACCTCGGAAGGTCATACCCTCTTTTGTAAGATCTGAAAAGCATTAGTTCTGAGTTCTGACTGGGCCGGCGTTAACCGTTCCATTAATTAAATTGTGATTTGTGATAACTGAAAAGCAATACTTGCACTCGCCCGGTGTTATCTATTCAAAAATAAAATAATACCCATAGAATGGTTATTGGACCCTGAGCCTTTCTTTTGATAGAATCTTTTGAATTTAGGAAAGGGGAGAGTAATTATTCATTATGTAAGAGAAGGGCTTGTCATTCGGGCATAATCGAGGGGCGGGGGAATAATTTATTAAAAAAAAAAGAAGTAGGAATCAAACTTAGGAGTGACTTAATTAAAATAATACGATCAGACTGAACTAGTAGAAGAATTGCAATATATTTGAAGTTATTAGACAAATATAAATCATTCATTTTGATTGTATTTCCTATCTAAGTCATCGGTTTATATATGCTCAAAGCTGGGAAGCATGTCAATTGATGATGGAATTTGATTGAATTAAACTTTGAAATTTGACCTTATATGATTGATCTAGATAATTTCCTCTCTATCCAACGATCAAAATTGATACCTCATTTGTCCATATAGCAGAGTCGATGTCTTTTTTTTTTTCAATTGAAGCAAAGTAGATGTCTTGTGATTTAGAAGACTAACAAACCATTATGATAATAATATTTGCCTCAATATAAAGGGAGGACAACATAGTCTCCAAGTTTGCACAATCTAAGCTTTCGCTTTGTGGACAACATACTTGAATAACTACTTCTGCAGCTAGGTGAAAGGATGACATGACCATTCCAACCATTACATATATCTACAAAAGCCAAGGATTTTATATTAGATCTAGTATGCATGACCTCTTGAGAGCCAACACTCTACCGGTAAGACACCAACCAACTGCGTTGGTAGTTGTTTTCATTGCTTTATATGAATGTAAGGCAAACTACCTCGCTCCTTTTTTTGCCAAACAGAATAACAAAGGCCAGCAGATTTTTTGTTTGAATTAAGTCTAAAATTCATAAGGATTAAGTTTTCCTCATGTGGAGAAGAGATTCTCCTCTACACTGGTTATGTGACCCTTTGATTGGATTCATGTGTCATCGTTGATTCTCACCCCATATATATTGTACACATTTGAAATACCTTTTCCCATGCTAATCAAAGGGTTAGATCTCTATGGATGACGAGAAACCGAATCCAATTTATAATATTACTTGTCGCATAAATATCCTGCCACCTAAAAGGATAGGTTGCAAACTTGATTTTAGAACTCCAATTAGGGGTGTAAATGAATAGCCGAAATTCATTTTCGTATCCGTTTAGCAGTGTCCGAATCCGTCTGAAAGCTAAACGGATGCGGATACGGATAGGCTATAGCTATCCGAAAAGCTATATTTACATGTAAATGGATAAAATATCCGATCCGTATCTGTGTTCGTATCCATTTAGTACTATCCGAATCCGTCCGAAAGCTAATCGGATGCGGATGCAGATATAGCACTATCCGAGACGAATCCGATCCATTTACATCCCTAACTCCAATTAAAATATACTGAATTGGCCGATTCTACTTGGAATTGATCGGGTTGATTCTAATTAAACCTGATTTTTTATTTTTTTATTTGGTAAAGAATTAAACCTGATTCCAACCAGCCAAAAAGAGACACCAAATTATATGTATTAGGGTGTCAAAAAAGCCTGGCCAGCCCAACCCATCCTGAGCCCAGATAGGGTTGAGCTGGATTAGGCTGAGCCCAACATGGTTGGGCCTGGACTGGGGTTCTTAAAAACCTGGCCCAACCTAGCCCAATTAATGTCAATTAGGGCCGAGCTGGGTTGGGCTGTGCCCGACAGGGTTGGGCCTGGGCTGGGGTATTTGAAAATCGGGCCCAACCGAGCCCATTGACACCCCTAATATGTATGCTCCTCGTAGTGCTGACAATGCCAATGCACATGTTGAGCGTTACACACTATAAAAAAAAAAAAAGGGAGGGGGGGGGGGGTGGGGGGAACCAAGGGAAGTAAAATTAAATTTTAAAAAAGTTACTAAAAAAATAAGTCATGACACACCTTTAGAGTAGGGATGTAAACAGATCGGATACAGATCAGATGTGATCGGAGTCGGATATTCCCTGGCCGAATATGGATACCTCTAAACAGATTCGGATGCGGATCGGATTCGGATTTTTGACCATCTATTTACATCTCTACCTTGTGTAACCCGGACGTTCCTCCCCCTAATGGATACAATTCACTGTCAATCCATATCTCTTAGATCATGATACTCTTTTCATCATATTTTAGGGCCTGTTGAATCTTCAAAAACCCTCAAAATCATGATTTACTTAATTTTTTATTATTAAGTATTCAGATTTTTTTTCAAACGGATTTTAATCGGAGTATTTAGATTATTTTCCGGATATCTCTAAACGGATACAGATGTAGATTTAGATTTGGATTTCGGTTATCCATTTACATCCCTACTTTAGTGTTTATAATCCATTAGTTACGATCAAATAAATAAAAGGAAGTGAAATTAGATTTATAAAAACTTACAATTTTTATTACTATGATTGCTTAATCAACTTAAATGATCAAACATTGTAGAGACAAGATTCTTTAAGCTAACTGCAGAGGCTACACTAACACCCTCACTCCCTATCTGTCTCCATATGAAATGACCTCTCTGCCTCCTATGTACAAAACTATTGTGTCGTTCTTCATTGGTGCGCTCCCTATGCCACTTGGTTAGAGCATCCTTCTCTCCCTTAAAAATTCTAGATACAACTTGTTATACCCAATGCAGCATTTACGGCAATTTTTATGTGAAATGATAAGATTTATCCACATTGAAAAAAAATGTGTTATACTGAAAGGGTAGAAAAGTAAGGTTACAATATTGTTGTAACCAAGGTTGGTAATAACAAGATTTTCCCTTAATTAGTATAGTTAGTAAACTATTGGGTTAGTTACATAATTATCATTAAAGAAAAAAAAAATATTGCTTGATCACGTGGCTCCTGCGCTCCGACATAGCACACGAAATTACCGTCCAACCCCTATTAAAATAAAAAATCTCATCTGTACTGATACTCATATGGATGCTCTCATTGGCCCCCATGCTGGTTCAGGGGGCTAACGACCAAACAACGATCTCTTGGCCTTATCATTATCGGTGACTAAGAATTGCAAGTGAAAAACATCATACAATAAACTAAAAAATCTCCATGGCCAACCCAAAAGTATTCCATTTTCAGTGACTGAACCCATCTCAGGGCTTCCATTGGTCTTTTCAGTTCTGCATCACGAGATGAATCCTGCTTCCACATCTGCAATGGTTGTTTCTGCACAAAATGGAACCATCAAAGCTGCCCATCCTCATTTGGATGAGACTATTTTCAGAGCTGCCATCAGTGTGTGTTAGTAGTATTTGGACCTTGAAGAGCCTGAATTGTTTTGTGGAAATCTCCAGTTGACTCAATTTGGTAAAAAACTAGTCAGTGATTCACAGTGTTACAGGTATTAAGGTCAAGGTCTTCCCCCAAATCAGCCACCCAAGTATATACACTAGACTTCCAGTGCCTTTGTAAGTTGCTCGGCCAAGATCAAATTAGTCTCTACTACAATTAAATGTATTCTGAAAGATTGACTGGTAATTATATTTTCTAAAAAATCTAAAGATGCCAAATGGATACAAAACAAAACCTTCTCCTCCAATCAATATTTCAATTTTCCTGTTCAATAACTTATTCCACATATTTTCAATAGAAAAAAAATATATTGCCCGAACTTCAGTCTTTATAAATATAACATGAACAGCCCAGCTCGCCTTTCTGTTATCAGGCTTATAATATTACATACATACAGCCCTAACTCTTAACAGGAGGTGATCCATGCCCAAATATGGTCTGTGAACTTTACTCTCGTCTCATAGACAAAAATTCAACCGTATGAACAGTATAGACCAAAATAGAGCATGAGCTACTTGTAGGATGGTGGACTACACCATTCAGTCGGTTGATCATCTAGAGTATCAGATAGTAGCAGACAGCAGGTCGAAAGTGGTCCTCACTGACAGCTGAATCACAATATAGAACATGGTCAACAATTGAATCAGCTTTCAACTGGAAATAAAAAATGCCTGTCTCATCAAGCGGCTTTTCTCTAGATTTTTCCGCCCAATGACTTAAGGTCGCTCTGTTCTAGTTCGACATGTTTCCCAAGCCTGAAACAAAACAAACTCAAAGCATCAAGCTACCAGAATATATATATATAAATCGAGATAGGAATTGCATCCATTCACGTAGAAGTAAAATAAAATTTCATTGGTTTAAGATTCCCCGATTCTTTCCTCCTCATTTTTTTTTTTTTTTCGTGTGTATGGGGGGGGGGGGGGAGGAGGGAGGGGCTGTGGAGAGATTGTTGCAGTCAGTACGAGCACAGAAAACAATGTCTTCAGTATTTTTGGTTCAACACAATGCTCCTGGTGACACATTAGGGTATCAACTAAAACCAAGTAAAGTGATCAACAGGCTTATGAAATACTTGAACATTTCAAGTGAAACTATGTATTTTTTTAGTGTTACATGAAGACTTTGCTTTAGTGGCTGCAGGAACTGAAATATTCTAGTCGATTTCAGTAGAACTGTGTCAAAACCCCACATCAGTTTAACATTATTTCAAAGCACTAAACTAGCACTCACACAAGTATTATGGAAAAAAAGGGACTTCAAATTAAAATTCAAGACTTTAGTTGTCCAGTTACCCAAGATCCGATGGAAGCCTGAAACCACCTATCCGCACACGCTTAAGTGAATGAAGCTGAAAAATTAGAAAACAGAATTAGCAGTTAAAAAACGATCAGCTGAAAGAATATTTGAAACAAAGAGCAGATACACATTCACTGATGACCGCATCAATGTACTTGCAGACTTGCAAAGGTTTACTGGCTGATTAACGAATTACCTCTATCTCCAATATTTTAGTGAGGATAAGTGTAGCTAAAGAATATATAGTGAAACACCCAGGAAATGTTAGACATCACACAACACACACATACACCAAACAAAAAAAAAAACCCCAAGTGCACTAACCTGTAGTTGGGCAGTACCACTTAGGGGTTGATCAAATCTACGTAGTTGTATACAAACAAAACTTCTGCAATTCTTTGATCATGGCATAATCACTGAAAAGAGGATCGAATTCTCATCCTCCCTGGGCCTCCAAGTTGCACATAGAAGGGCATATAGAAGGGCACAAAGAAGGTTTTGGGTATGGAAATGTGAACCCCAAGTGATGCAGATGCAGATTAATCACAGAAGTGGGCCTATTTGTGAAAATAAGCCTTGAGTTGGGTTACATATGTGTTGGGTCTTTGATCCAAGGGGTTTTTATTGTAGTAGGCCACTTTAATGGCCTAAAATATGGGTAGGAAGTAGGAATACAAGATTTATTAATTACTATGTTGTGGGGTCTTCTACAAGTTATTTTCTTTCTTTTTGTAAAGCCCATCTTGGATGGAATATTTTATTCTAGCATGAATTGGCTACCTTTTTCTTAATGGTTATCTTTAGGCCAGTTTACAGTTTTCTATTGGTTGGATGATGTAAGTTTCCTCCTAAGCCAATCACAGGCTTTTGGAGTAGCTACAAATACATGTATTGGCCTACAGGCACTCACATTGATGTAAGCTTCCTCCTAGGCCAATCACAGGCTTTTGGAGTAGCTATAAATACATGTGTTGGTCTACAGGCACTCACATTGATTTAAAAAAAATAAAGATGTTCAGTTTCTGAAGTTTGGTTATGTGCATTCATACGTACCTCTGTAGATTCAGTGGTATTCACTTGGGGAATTCTAGGTGTACATGGTGGATTCCTTGACTAGGATTTGGTGGATTCCAAGCCTGATGATTGGGTGGTGCGGTAAGGCACCACCACCGCACCATCCTGTTGTGCCAGCAGCCAACTCTGGCCTGTCAGCTTAGTTATCCTCACATCAACCAATTACTTGATGTCTAGCTTCCCAACTGGTAGACGGTTCCTTTTCCCCCAGATCAATGAAGAAGGGAGAAGTCAATTGTTTCTTCTGTATAACCAGATTCCTTATCTTGATGCAGGGACAATTCCTTGGACTGACCCAAACCCGTTGGGAAACCTAGATGGAGATGTGGGGTCCAATTGATTTTGAGTCCAGTAGAATATCTTAGTTTATGTATTTAAATTTTATTATTTGGGTTTATCTGTAATTGGGTCAATTAGGAGTCCTGAGTTATTTTGTAATCTCCTTTAATTTCTATTGATGGAATCTTAGATAGGGTTAGAATTAGAGATAACATGTACTTGGTTTCAAAGTCTGTTTAGAGTGTTATTTAGGATTTTATTTCAGTTATATCCTAGTTAGGAGTCTTATTTATCTCTTTAAATACAAGATTGTAACCATCGTTTTATTATGATTGATGAATAAAAAATTTGATTGTTTGTTACCAGAATGGTACCAAATCAGGTTGCGTGACCTCAGTCTCCCTTCTGCAATTCTTCTTCCTATGCCTCTCTCTCTCTTAATTTCACTGTTCGACTCTCCTCTCATCTGTTCTTCTTTCTTCTATTACTTCTGGTGTTTCGGTTATATTGTTTCTTTCCCTGTTACTGCCAATTATACCGGACTGAACCAAAACCAGGTTCGTTGGTTCCTTTATCCCTGAACTACTGTGCTTAATATTCTGGGTATAAGTTCCCCATCTGTAGGCGTACCTACCCTTTGGGTTTTGTCTTCAAAGAATACCCCTATTGTGAAAGTTTTACTGCCGGAAAAGTTCTTCATGAAATCAAATCTGGTTCTACAGCTTATCACCGAGCAGACTGGGTTCTCCACTATCGCTTCACTTTTGGGGAAAACTTCTGTTGGTCTTCAGAACCCTAGGAAGAAGGATTGTTCAACGGGAATCTTAAGTTGAATAGTGCTTGATAGAAAGAGTTCTTCCTCTCAACCTTTCTACTGGTTTTTTGTCTCTGGTTTTGGGTGTTATGAGGTTGAAGATGATTTGAGCTATCAATTATTCGAGTGGGCCCACAAGCGATCCAAATGATTGTTCAACTGGAATCTTAAGTCGAACAGTGCTTGATAGAAAGAATTCTTCCTCTCAACCTTTCCACTGGTTTTTTGTCTCTGGTTTTGGGTGTTAAGAGGTTGAAGATGATTTGAGCTATCAATTATTCGAGTGGGCCCACAAGCGATCCAAATGGGTTTCGGAACCCCATATCTGCATCATATCTTGTTCTTTCTATCCATTCTTCATCAAATCAGGTTAGAATTTCTTACTTACATACCTTGTGATTTCTGTTCTGCTATCAAATTCAGAATCAGGATGTTAGTAACTAGAGCATCTATCATTAAAACTGAATTTTGATTATAGTCTGCAAAACTTTCCCATCCCATTGATTGGTCTTCTTGAATATTACGTTTCAATTTCTGCTCTAAAAGTCAGAACTCTAGTAAATTTCTGAATCCCTAACTAGAATAGGATTCTGTCAATTTCAGATATGATTTGCTTTGTAATTTCTGATTTCAGTTTGTTGCTATATTCCCCGCTAGAATCTCTCTTTAAACTAAGTTTTGAATTCTGTTTTGGACCTCTAAAAGTCTCCATCACTTTCCAATTGTAGAGCTTTCCCACTGACAGTAAGTTTCCTCCATATCTTGGAATCTAGCCTTTAGATTTCAGTCCAACGTTGAAGAATTGTTTTCCCTAGTAAACTGGATTTTTTACCTAAATTTCAGGGCCATCTAACTAGTTTTAATTGAGTTAACAAATTTTCTTTAAATATGGTTTTGTTCCTTTTTCTGCGAGTCTGGACATTTCAGGTTTTCTAACATTCTATTCTGTTAGGAGTTAGATAACCCATTACCAAGAGCAGAAAACTGAGGTTTCAGAGACTTAATGAGGAAGGGATCATAATAGTGGGGAAGGAAGAGACTACTCCACTTGGTTTTATGCTTTAGTATCTAACACTAAAAGTCTTATTCCAAATCTTTCATTTCGTATTTACACAAACAATTGAACTCACAAATTTTTTTTTGTTAAGTATTGATTTCACAATTTTATGTGTTATTTTTCTGGTTAAATAGTGTAATCCTTCAGACAATTTTTAGGCAGGCAATACAAATGGAATAAGGCGGGTCAAATCAGGGCCACTTTCCTTGCAAAGATGTAGCTATCAATTAGGGTTTTATAAGAATCTTATAGAATTAGCATTCAACTTGATATGCAAAGAACTGGCCAACCAACCCCATGGGTTTATATCCAAATAGAGTAAGCCCCTAACTTAGGAGCATGTTAAGGTTCACAAACATTTTATGAAGTCAGGATCAGTATCAGTGAATCTGCCTCCATAAAAAGGTTAAAATGACAAGATAGTAAAGCACCACTAATCCGACTTGAATATGATCTTAATTACCTACAGTTGACTAAATTCTACTTCACATTCATGGACAAACTTCAATAACCCAACCCTCATTTTAATAGTTTTAAAAAAATTATTTTCTTTTGACAGATAACAACAAAATATTAAAATTATCAAAAGAGATAACATCAATTCTACAAGAGCACAAGATGAACCCCAGAAGCAGCCACTGAGCAGACTGACTAGTTGATGATAGGACACACCACCATTTCATCTTTTTTCAATAGCTGTAAAATAACGGAGGAATGGTTACCAAAGTTTTATTGGCCCCTAAATTAGCGGGAGTTGAAAGGAGCGAATACATTTCTCCAGAAACTCCTCCCAATTACAACTTCAGATACTGATTACCTATGGTAGACCAAAGAACCCAAGGCAAAGTTCTCAACCAGGTCTTACAATTTGTTAATTAAGAAGGGAGTACAGTTCTTGACACTTTATAAGACTGGGACTCAGGAATTCATTATGGAAAAATCACTCAGGTTGTTTCTTCTTCTTCTTCTTTTCTTTTTTCTTTTTTTTTTTTTTTTTTTTTTTTTTGGGGGGGGTGGTGGTAGGGACTATTTGTGAAACATGAGTTTGCATATGTGGGATTTTGGAGAATTCTTGGTTAGGGTTTGATGAGAATTGAGGCTAGGGTTTCACAGGTAATGTGCCGCAAATATTAGGGTTTAAATTCAATATTTAAAAGATCTGGTTTAAAAGGCTCATCGATTGTTTTAATAGTGTACCTATGGTCTCAAATGGAGAGAACAGTAAGATTTAAAAAAGATAAAAGTAGGGCTAAGATATGTCTGGAAAGAATGCTACAATGAAAAGATTGTATGTTGTATGCACTCAAACTTTGACAATTACTCGACAGACCTTATCAAACAATAACACTCGTAGAAGTTCTAATGGATAGCAGCAGTGGGACATTTCTCTTTTATATTTTCCTCAAAATTTTCTTTACCACTACAATTCTTCAAACAGGAAACAGACGTACTATGACAAAAATAAACAAAAAACTGACCATTAGCCCAGCATTTTTAATAATCTCTCGAACTTCATGATTTCTGCCTTCATGAACCTGTTAAATTCAGTACAACCAAACCGAAAAGGGATCAGTTCTACACACTCTCTAGAATCAAAATATGTGAGGAAGGGCTGGGGAAGGAGGAGGAACTAATATTTAAACAAGAAAAGTAGATGTGGACTATTAAGGATACAAGCTATCATTCTTTGATTGACAAAATTTACAGTGGAGTCAAGGGGAGATGAAACCAAAGATAACATGTAAAACCCAATAAATTTTTTTTTTAAATAACGTAAATTTTCCAGAGAAAAATGGGAGTACAAGTCACTCTGAAAATATCTTTTCAATTGGAAAAATGGGGACTTACTGAATAGCACATCTACATGAGGTTCCACTGACCTTTTTCTTAGTGATGAGTAACCAAAATTTTATTGAAGATCAGAAATCCAATTGCAGGGAGAAAAGCACAAAAACAACAACAGGCCAAAGCTGGGAACCCTCAGGGTACTAAACATAAGAATGAACATACATACAAGCAATGTAACCCGACTATAGCCAAATCATCATCAATGGAGTTGGTTGACCAAAATCTCCAGACAAAAGAAAAGTTCCCACGGATAAACACTGCCTGCTTCCTAATTAAGTGCATACATTAACCATTTTAAATCAGGCCACTAATGGCCGCTTTCAACTCAGCTGTGGCTCGGTAGGTGCCAAGAATACAAGCATAATGGTCTCCTTATGACCTCAAATACACATCCAATCTCCGATGACCTAAAGTTGAAAATAGAGCTGCCATCAATGTCAATCAGTTAATAATTTAATCATCAGTAACATGAATATGGGGCATCTATAGATGGTTGTCAAGATTCAAGATCCAGTCCTGTAGCATACACAAATAAATTTCCTTAGTAGGTATTCCTAAGGTTGGGCAGGTTTGGTTTAGTTTGGTTGAGGGCCAATCCTGACAAAACCCAACACAAGGCCAACCCCTAATGCTCATTCCTAAGTCAAGCACAAATCAGCCTGGGTCAGTCCAGAACCCAGATAAGGTGATTCTTGGTTACAAAGAAGCAGCTCTATCAGAGTTTTTTCCCAAAGCATGCTCAGAATCCTTCCATGATAATACCAAGGGTGAGCAGCCCTATGATTGGAGAACTGTTTACTATGATCCTTGAAATAGATTTTGGAAATCACACCATACCTTCCATCTTGAGAAGGATATATACCCAGTAATCTCAAATAAGTAAGTAATATCGACAATGTCCAAGATGTTTATTGCTAGTGGCATTAAGTTGATGATCAAGATAGTCTATAGTGAAAAACCAATAAATTTGGACACTGGGGTTTAGCTGTCTTCAAGGAAAACTGAATTAATCTTTGAATTGAATAAACCATAACCAAGTCCAATGCCTTCTAATATCAGACATACTTTTAATTTTCTTGAAACAAACAATGAACTCAGCGGTTAGAGTAACACATGAGCTTGTTCTTTACTACATTGAAATACATTTCGACACTTCATTCCTTGCGATATTCTTTGAGCTCATGATATCTATGCCTAATGCCTGATGATAATATGACCCACCCACCATCCCTAAACATATCAACCAAACAATTTTATTAACCTGATCAGTCTCAGTATTTGTAGTTAGAAACTTAGAATGTAATGAGATTGATTAATACAGGACTGCAGGAGAAAGCACTTAAATATGGAATATGAACCCAAGTTAGAGCAAGGAACTTATGATGTAGCTATTCTTAAAATTGTCCTCTTTAATGTCTAGTTAAGTACCACAATGCGGAGTCGAGGTCTTGACATGTCTGGCTGTTGTGGCAGTAGCTCCACAGAATCCGGGGTGCACTGGATGCCTTCAATGACTGTGCCTTTGGTGACAGCTATCAAGTGTCTCTTATTGACACTTCCATCTATAGTTGCAATGTATCTAGGACAAAATATTATGATCAAGCAGTCAGGATACACAAAAGAAAGTGGTAACCTCAAGCAGCTATAAATCACCCTCAACTGTCTCAGGAAAAAGAGAAAAACAAATCTACAAAAAATAATAACTAGAAGAGGCAGAGGATGCCCTATCCCCGAGAAAACAAGTAAAAATTATGAGTTTATGACCTCAAATTTAAGTGAATTTTTATTCAGCTAAGAACACAAGGGAATTTTATTATAGTTAAATAGAAATGGTTCAATGCAACAAAGAGGAAATAGAAGGAATCAAGGAAACTTACTCCTTCGATAACTTAGATGATGGATGTGAGAGTCTTTGAGCAAAATCTCCTGAAAAGACAGAATTTTACAATGGACATCAGAAACACCTCCATGCATTCAAATTTAAAATTTCAAAATAACTCAGCATGCTGTTCTTGTCAGCAGTTTGAAGCATAATCATATTCATACCATCATTGGTAACAATAATCAGCCCAGTTGTGGCAACATCAAGACGACCAACAGTAAATAATCTTGGTTTTGGTAATCCTGGATTTCTCTTATTCTGGAAATGCCACTCATTAGATTTATAGTATGGAAAAGCAAAATTTGAAAAGACAACAGAAAGTTAAAAGCTCTGAATTGAAGATACCCAGTTCTTCAAGAAATCATCAAACAGCAAAATGACAGATTTAGATTCTTTCTCTCCAAATGAGCATATGTACCTGTGTCATTTTAATAGCATTAACTCCTCCATCTACACAAAACATATGAATTCCAAGCCTAAGAAAGAGCCTTCAATTACCAAAAGAACGATAAGGAAACCAGCATTTGATGAACAGAATAGCAACCAACCCTTTTGGCTTGTTCAGTGCAAAATACACCTTTGGCGGAAGCTTCTTAGCAAGGCGACTTCCATTCACATATATTACATCCCTTGCTGGATCAACACGAGTCTACATCATAGCGAGCAGTGTTACAATGCAAACGCTAAAATATGATTTTATCTATATTATAAAAATTTCCTTTCCTGAGCAATAATTGCAGCTTCATCAAGTAAACAGGAAGAAGAAAATGCCCAACACCCAAAAATTTCTTCTTAGCAGAACATAATAGAAACATGGAACTAAAGATGAGAATACCTGCGGAGTATTGCACACAGAACCATTAACAGTCACCCGGCCCTCAAAAATAAGCTCCTCGCTGCTTCGTCTTGATGACACTGAAAATAAGAACCGCGTAATAAATTAAGTGAAAAAAAAACTACCCCAACTAGACCAAAAAAGAAAGAAAGGGAGGGGGGAAAGGAAGGGCTCCAATGTACAAGAAGTTCATGAATCATTTAACTCTCGATTACTATTTATCCGATTCAGCTACGTCTAATTAAAAATGTAATTCGCTGGAAGACAAAATACTGGAGAACAATTCTAAATTTCCAAACCCCTTATATGAGGAAAACCAAGTTTTGGAAATGGAATCCAAATGGGGATTTACGATATCCGCCAAAGCGAAATGTCTGAATGTGCTGTTTCTAAATTGCCAACTTCCAAAATCCAGATTCGTCAAAGAGCTAGTCTGAGTTCTTACCACCAGCAGCTGCGAGAACCTTACTGAGTCTCTGAGGGGGATCCCTGAAGTTCTCATTGTAAAACCTCCGAGCGGCCTTGGAATGCTTGGGCCCTGGCGTCGGAGCAACAGCTTTGGTAGGCTTCTTCTTCTTCTTCACACCCGTGGATGTGGTTTTTGCATCGGCCATGGCGTGGAGAAACCGAGCTGGAGGAGTCATTTGGAGAGTGAGATTGCCGTTTTCGTCTCGAACGATCCATGGAATGAAGAGCGGGTGGGAAGGTGGTTGCTGGAAGCTGTGGTCTTGTTTAGCAGCGTCTTCTGAGACCAGTTTGTCCTTCGGGGCTTCTTTACGGCCAGAGCCGAAGGAGATGTTAAACTCCCCAGACGGAGATGAAATTGAACACCTTATGGGAGGGATTGTTCTAAGGTTTCTGCAACTGAGACTAGGTCTCATGAACACTGATGAAGACAGATGAAACGAAGAAAATGCCATATATGCAGCAGCTGCTGCTGCTGCCGTGGCCATTGAAGCGTTCTGCAGCGGTTCCGCTTCCGAGTGTAAGAAACTGATTTTATCGTCTCCCTAAACAACGAACCTGGGGGACGCAAATTCACCTTAAAAATGCCTTTTCTAAAATAAAATTTGGGACAATGTTTTCTGTACCGGGGGCGCAGGCTGCGCCTAGACACATGGGGGAGGGGGGAGGGGGGAGGGGGGAGGGGGTTGAGGTCGTCATTTCCGTCCCTCCTATGAGAGGAACCTGCGCACCTGACCGGACAGGGAACCTGAGAGGAGAGAGGAGAGAGGAGAAAAATTTAAAATGATCCCCCTAACCCCTTAGTGGCAGGCCCTTGTGTCTAAGCGAAGGCTGTGATGCGGCATAGAGAACATCAGCCAGAAAATTTTAACGATTAATGTAAAAGACAACCTATTTTATGTTCTACCATAAATCGCATATCGCACTTGTAGTCTTGCATCCTTGCTCCCTTGGGTCTCATTTATATTAGCTTAAGAAACCGTAATGCTTAGGGTGAAAGTAATTATAAAGGGCATATCCAATGCAAGAGGATGCCACCACTGCGGGTCTGCGAGGGTCATAATGTATGCAGTTTTACCCCTACTTTGCAAAGAGGCTTTCTAATGAAGTTTGAGGGTATACGGTTCTGATCAAATCAAATTGGATTGGAACCGACTGATCCAATTCTTGATTTTGCCCAAATCCTGATTCAAAAAACCAACCGATTTCTAGGGTTCAGAGCGATTTTGGTTGATTACTATAAGATGTTCCAAGGCATTAACTAAAAGGAAAAAGGATTCTGTCCGAGAGCATGACTCCCGAATCCAAATATAAGATGAGGCAAAATGGCTGCCCCACCCCCATAAACAACGAAAATCCTACGCTTATTTGATACTTCCAGGTGTGCTCCCATTGACAACACTCCCGAATAGGGATGGAGCTCGTCTACGGCCTAGGGTTGAGCGACCATTGTGCTGTGCTCAACTCAAAGGCCGCCACGTGGATTCCATGCCAATCCAATGGTTGGTAGATGAGCTCCTCGATGGAATTTTGAGTGCCAATTTTGAATTTTGAATTTTGAATTGAACTCGTCTACCAACCATTGGATCGACATGAAATCCACATGGCGGCCTGGGAGTTGAACGCAAATGATGGCCGCTCAACCCCAGGCCGCAGACAAGCTCTGGATAGAGAATGCGTTCCCTTAAATACACTTACCACCTTAACATTTATATTTCAGCAGATATTATTTCCTCATTTTTTCTTGAACTTTCATAGATTGCTATTTGCCTATTTCTCATTAGAAATTCTCTCTCTCTCTCCATGGGTGTTTGATGTTTGTGCACATGCAAAAAAAGATATACACATGGATCAAAGTTAGTTCCTTCAGACAGTAGCATTCTTATTCATAATTCAAACGATACCTATTAAGGTTCTACAGTACACAGAGGATATGGTTAATACAAGGCAGGCAAGGGATCTGCATTTACTGGAACAAAGCCTAATCGGCCATTCTGCAGACAAAGCCTTAAAATATGTAGACTGTAATCTGGCAACAAGGTTAAAGAGGTCGACGGCAAATCAAGAATGTATTAGCATCAATAGATGCACCAGAAGTTTAAGTTATCCCCAGTTTCCTATTTAATAACAAAGAGCTAGATACAAGTACTTTTGTACAGAGACGTTACAACAAATTATGTACAAATACACAAGAGCATCTCTCCATTCCATTACAAGAAGTCCCACTGCCAGTAGACCTTCTCCACAATTCCCCCACCACTACGAACAGCAAGGTGAAGTGTCTCAGACGCAGGAGGGACACCCCACAGAAGTGGCACAGCGACAGTCATGGTAAGCTTTTCATGCAAACCTCCTTTGCTAGCCTTCTCTGCAGCTACAACCTGATCATCATGAAAATATTTTCAAGTGAACCAAGATCAGGGAGGAAGTTTACAAACACAGCCTTCTGGAATGAAGAGAAAATTAATAAATAAAGGACAAAAGAATCCATTTATTGCCATACTGAATTCCTAAGCTAAATTATGGATCAGATTTAGATAAAGCTGTATCATATATGGTGTTACATGTGAAAACAGGTACCATGTTACATCAGAATATCAAGGGGAAGATGTAAAGATTAGGTTTCGTGTCCTCACTGTCTATCATCATTCCGGCACAGCTTAATTTAGTTTGCAGCTCTATTCAAATACTAAGCAAGGCGACCAGAGGAAGGGCACAGATAGATAATGCAGGCGAAGCGCGAAGGGATGGATGTCTGAGCGGTTGAAAGAATCGGTCACAAAAACCGACGTATTGATACGAATACCAAGGATTTGAATCCCTCTCCATCCCCAGGGTCATAAGTTATTTCTTGTGTTATCTTTAGATAAGAATGAATCAAATCGGATCAAATCGACTGATATGATAGATGGAATGGGCTAGAGGGAGGAGGTTCTTGAAACAACCAACGTTTCTTTAGCCTGTGAAATTACTAGAAAAATATTTGGTCTTATTAACAATATGTTGAACCCAAGTCGTGCCCATGGGTTGAAGCCTCTATGTGGGGTTGTGCTTGGTCATCCCTTCACAAGAACCCATATTAGAATGGAATTAAAGAAACCATAAAAAAGGAACAAAACAAGTACTGTTCTCAGATAATTAGACCATTAACTCATAAGAAATGTAAATAAGAAAATGCACCTGGACCTGTGCCAAAATAAGCTTTTTACCATTTATCAATATTACATAATAACAATAAAAAGAGAAAAGCAAAGTTGAGAGATTCATCATCTGTGTCTCAAGCATATATGCACCTATAATTTCGATAGAAAAATATATAGAAAGCTATGTCAAATTAGCATCACTTAGAGATGCAGTGGCACTTCCATGGATCAGCTTGAACCCACTTGTAAGGTTAGAACAGGGTGAGCCAGGTCCAAATTGGGTTTTGGGTCCAGTGGGAAATTTAGGGAGATTTATTTTATTTGAGAGAATACTATATAATATTTTATTTTGGGTAGGATAAGTAGGAAGAGTTTAATAAGTTTTGGAGTTGTTTTAGGTTAAGAATCTTAGTAGAATAGTTTCCTTTTTTTTTTTATGCAAAATTGTTTCTTTATTGGAGTCTTTTTCTTCTCTTATTTGCATGCATATAATCGATGGAGATTAGGAGAATGGAATTAAATTGGGTTTTGTTTGAGCAAGCCTGCATGGCATGTTAGCAGTTTGTTGGCTGGGTGTTTTCCCCCTCTTCTTCTTTTCCTCCTTCCTCAACTCTTGCTTCATCCTTCTTCTTTTACTTCCAGGTACGATTCCTCTTCCACATCTTCTTCTTCTTCCTGCTATACTATTTAGTTTCCCTGTTCTGTTATGGGAGGCCAAACAGTCTCTCACAATTGGGGACTGACCTCTCTCATCCTTTCTCCTATCTTCATAATATCTTGGTGTTGGTTCATCACTCTAGGGTGATCCAGACACTAGAAACTCAGACCTGGAAGTGGCCTCTGCTGTGAGTTAAAAATCAACCTCAGATCTGATTTTCCCATCTACAGTCAGATCTTATTTCAGGAATCCTTATTCTGATGGTTGTTCTAATATTTGGCTGGTTATTGCTTTGATTGGGTAACTCGATGGGTTAGTGACCTTCCTACAAAATTTCAGACTCATAGGTACCTCCATACAACTGAGTTAATCCCCTTGAAACCAGGTTGATTTGCTGCTGGTTTCTTTGTTTTATCGTGAGAGAGATTGAAGAAGACATTGATGATGTGGTTTTAAAGGTCACCATCTTTCTTCTTCCCCCTCCACCCCCCCCCCCCCACCTCCAAAAAAAAAAAAATCCCTCTTTGCTAAAATTTTGTTCTATCCCCTTACTTTGTGTTTAATTCCAAGGTTGTCCCACTTCTTTAATTTGTAATTCCCCCTCAATCCTGTCCTTGTTTGTCTTCCTAAGTAGGTCTATTACCCTTATCTTTTGAATTGTTGATCATCTGGGTGGGCCCATTAGTGATCCACAAACTAGGGTTTCAAACCCCTGATTACATTATTTGGTACCAGAGCCGAGCCTGGCCATGGATACTTATTTTATAAGACCAGAGTTTGCTTGTCCAAGAGAAAGACTGCTATTTTACTCATAGATAACGGACAAAGTGACAATTTCAACTCATGGTCTATGGTAGAGATGTTATTAAAGACCAATGAAATCATCATTGAATTTGAAGATGATGTCTTCGTCGATTTCTCAATCATAGTTGTAACGGTGCCTAGGCGAACCAAGGTGATCGAGGGAGGCAAAATTAAGGCGACACCAGCAAGGTGCCAAGGCACCAGTTGAAGCAAAGCCGACTGGACGCCTTGACAATTATGTTCTCAAATTTTCAATTTTGTGATGGTGTTAATCATGAGATATTTGAATCTTCTAAACGCATCATTAAAGTTGGTAGGAAATTGTTGGAAGTAGGTGTAATTGATGCAATAGCAATTTGTGCATCCTAAAACCTTCTCATCTATGATAGACATTTGCTTTGAAAGTATGGGTTGACGAAGTTCCTCAGAGCCAAAGGAAGTGGTGCCAACAATGCAACCACAGGAAGAGCCAAAAGGGTCAACCAAGAGGAAGACCGCTTTGATGTGGGACATCAAGAAACAACAAAGGGAGACAAGAATATTATTATGAGTGAAGCAACAACAAACTCTAGCACAACAAAGGATGTTCAACATATAGAGTTTGTTACTCCCCAAATATTTCAAGACAAGAATGTACCATCCATGCTTCATCTTCTGAACCTGGTTTGTGATACTGGTGTAGAGCATGACACTCTCATGAGCTCTTATATTTCTGCTCTTTTACAAAAATCGAGGGCGAATTTTTCTCAACACCTTGGAATTGATGCAGTAACACTTCCACGGATCTTTTAACCAAAATAAAAAAAAACACTTCCATGGATCAGTCTGAAGACTCTAAACCCGTTGTAAGCTTAGATTCGGATGAGCCGGGTCCAAATTGGGTTTTGAGTCCAGTAGGATATTTAGGGAGATTCATTTTGTTTAGAAGAATATTATGTAATCTCAATCTTTTATTTTGGGTACGATACGTAGGAAGAGTTTAACAAGTTTTGGAGTTTTTAGTTAGGAATCTTAGTAGAGTTGTTTTCTTATTTATATGCATGTAATTGATAGAGATTAGGAGAAATGAATTAAATTGGGTTTTGTTTGAGTAAGCCTGCACAGCGTGTTAGCAGCATGTGCTGTCCCCCCTCTCTCTTCTTCTTTTCCTCCATCCTCTACTCTTTCTTCATCCTTCTTCTTTTACTTCCAGGTACGATTCCTCTTCCACATCTCCTTCTTCTTCCTGTTATACTATTTATTTTCCCTGTTCTGTTATGGGAGACCAAACAATAGCTCACAATTGGGGACTGATTGATCTCTCTCATTCTCTCTCCTTTCTTCATAATATATTGGGTGCTGGTTCATCATTCTGGGGCGATTCAGACACTAGAAGCTCAGGCCTGAAAGTGGGCTCTGATGCAAGTTAAAAATCAACCTCAAATCTGGTTTTCCCTTCTACCGCTAGATCCTATTTCAGGAACCCTTATTCTGATGTTTGATCTAATATTTGGCTGGTGATTGCTTTGAAATGGTAACTTGATAGGTTAGTGACCTTCCTACAACATTTTCAGACTCATAGGTACCTTCATACAAGTGACTTAATCCCCTTGAAACCAGGTTGATTTGCTGCTGTTTTCTTTGTTTTATCGTGAGAGAGATTGAAGAAGACATTGGTGATCACCATCTTTCTTCTTTCCCCCCCCCCCCCAAAATCCCTCTTTGCTTTAATTTTGTTCTATTCCTTACTGTGTTAATTCCAAGTTTGACCCTACTCCCTCTTCTTTAATTAGTAATTCCCCCTCTATCCTTTCCTTCCTTGTCTTCCTGAGTAGGCCTTTAAAAATAGGGTTATTTACCAAATTGCCATTACCCTTATCTTTTGAATCGTTGATCATCTAGGTAGGTCCGTTAGCAATCCAAACAAGGGTTTTTGAACCTCGGATTGCATTACTTAGATGCAGAAATAGTACAATTCCGTCTTAAATGCTAGCTGTTGACAGAGAAGCTTGATATTTTTCTTCAAAACTTCTATTATATATTCAAGCTTTTCAACAAAAAGAAAAATAATTATACATCGAAGCAACTCCTCAGTTGCCAATCCATGTAAGATAAATTTCTGGTGCACTGGAAATTATAATGTTTATAGAGGTTGGGAATGATTTGCCACATGGTAGACATGGTATGCCAACGTC
The DNA here is from genome assembly GCF_018873765.1 of Telopea speciosissima. Taxonomy (NCBI): domain Eukaryota; kingdom Viridiplantae; phylum Streptophyta; class Magnoliopsida; order Proteales; family Proteaceae; genus Telopea; species Telopea speciosissima. The sequence continues at coordinate 13,769,549 of NC_057917.1, forward strand.
ATAGAGATACGTCACCCATTTCACCAGTCAAGTTTCAGCCAAATATATGTAATAAGCATTAAAACACTGTTCAAAGTAGTAAAAAAATTTGAAATGACACTGACCTCTATGCATATAGTAAATGGAGGTTAGTGGCATTTTCATAATTTTCATATATTTGGATACATTTGAACCCATACAACATGCTGAAATATGACCAATGAAATTGGGGGGGGGGGGGGTTAAATGGACTTGCACAATGTCTGCATGTGACAGGTCATGAACTCTAAAATTCACAAACCTTTGTGGACATCATCAGTTATATAGGACATTGAACTAATTCACTGTGAATGGCTAGAGAATAGCATACCTCTCCACCATGCTCCAAGACTGTGTCTTCCACAACATCACTCAGCATCTCAATGGAACGACAGAAGCCAAAGATACAGAGTCTTCTGCCCATATCAAGTCCCTAAAATGATTGATTTCCAATTGCGTAAGATCCTAGACACTCCAAACGTTTAAAAGATAAAATGATGACCATTAAAGAAAAATTATAACAACTCCTTACATTTGTTGCTGCAATATCAAAAAGTGCGCCCAAACACAGTCCCTGATTGGGATCCATGTAGTCACTCTCCTGAAATTGTTGTAATCTTTGGGAAGTCTTCAATCTACCCTGTTTCTTCTGCATATTTAGGACATGGAAATAAATGCAAAGAATTAACAGAGTAAAAATTAGACCAACAAATAAATTCAATACATTCCAGGCATATATGGTAATTAAGGTTATATCCATTTGGTTGAAGAATTAGATGGTATAATTAAGGTATTAAAGACAAGATGTAGGATATCAGACTTGGGGAAAAAAGAATAAACTGGGTAAGAAATTCCGACTTTTCTGATGCATAACAGAAACCTGGATGGGTGTCAAAAAAGTGTTTTGAACGCTACTGGGTAGAACCTTTGATCCACTGAGAAATAGGACAGACTTTCATATCAGTGAAGAAATTCAATAGGTATATAGGGGGTTCGAAGTATCCATGGGTCAGAAACACTGCAAATGGTCCCTTCTGGTTAGTTTGGCTGTGTAAGACTAGAACTCAAGGAAATGACTCAAGAAGATTTAGGTAATGGTTTTAATGCTTGTTTATAGATAAATCAGGAAATGACTCAAGATGAATTAGCTGATGGTTTAACGCTTGTTTATACATAGATGGATCAGGAAATTGTGGAGCTTATTACAGATATAATGAAAATTTTCTTCCCCGTTATCTATCAAAAAGAAGAAAAAGAAATGCAAAAACTGTCCCTGTTCCAATCCCCGCCATTTCTCTCCATGCAAATAAGAAGAAATCATGCTCAACCAGATTGTGTTAACCGAACTTAGAAAACACATACATCTGAAGATGCAAGACGGCGAGGGACCATGGAACCTCCTATTTGAACTAGTCCATCAGCAGTAAAAAGTGTGACTCTATCCTCAGGTACCCACTGAATAGCTGCAAAACATAAATCAGAAGTCACCAATTTCTGTACTAACCAGAAAAAATCCATCTCTATAAATAGAAGCGGTGTATGCACACAAATACACACAAAATGTTTGGTATATAGCTCTACGTCATCATGTCCTTGAATAACCACTAGATATAACTCCATCTACGTCCCCTAGCAGCTTCAATATGGATGTTTGACCAGATATGATTCAAATATATGGTATATTTGACATACCAAATATTCATATTATTGATACTACCAGAAAAATAATTGTGCAACAAATAATGATTCTAAGCCCTATTACAAAGGGAAAATCTAAATTCATCACCACTTCCAATGTGACAGAAATCATGGCAGTGGGTGGGTCCATGCAAATGAAGATGCCACACCAATCTCGCTGGTCAAATTGCAGCCCCAAAACAAGCACGGAAAGTGTTTAAATATTTATAAATTACAAGAATGCCATTTCACTGTAAGGAATCTAGTGACGGTATTGTAATTTTTGCACTTTGAACTCATTCTGCTTGGGGCAGAAACTTAACCAATGAGGTGGCTGTAGGAACATTAGTAAATGAAACCATCCATCTCTGCCACATGGCAAGTGTTGCCAAGCCTAAATGTCATCAAGGACCAATCCACAATTATAAGCATCTTTCCACAAATCCAGGAGTAAACTGTATGCAAGAAGAGATCAACAAATAGGACACAAACAAAAAATACATGGTGCCATTACACTAGTTTGGATCGAGGAGCACACATTATTGTTAGAAATAGTGTGTTCCCCTAATTACAAGCTTGAAGCACATTTGAAAACTTAATTGATGTAAGACACTGACTTAGATATCAAACTGATGTTTTTTGATGTTCCATCTCCTGTTACAGCAGATCCCACCCAGCCCCCTCCCCCCCACCTTTTAATTAGTGCAACATAAAACTCTGTTATTCAGCTCACAAAAGAACATTAGTTCCCAACTCTTCAAATTTCCCATCAGCAATGGATGCTCTATGGGTTCAATTGCATCCAAACAATTCAAGGCTAAACTTTCTTTATTTTTTCTTAATGGATTTGCAGTATACTTACTATCACTGATAAAATTTCATATTGCACATGCAATATGGCACCTTTCTTGTTCATACTTGCTAATAGCATATGGCGGTCACAGTTTTCCAATTTATCAACTCATTTAAATCCATTAGGCTGGTTGATTGGATACCAGCAATCCAGCAACAAACCTATTGATGTCAGTTCAAAAGAAGGAAATCCAGAACATGCACATGGAGCAGCAGGAAGATTTCAGTCCAGGATTTTGGATTGTACCAGAATCTGGTCTGGTTTATTGTTCATGTCAAGCACTGTTCACATGGGGTTAATAGTTTGACTGAGGATTCTGCTGAGAAGAATTCAATGGAGGTAGTTTTAGAAAGTTTCTATGTTTATATTATTAATTCCTTAGTCAAGAAGCAGTTTCTATTTTTGGACTTTCTAATTTGTTAGATTTCTAGAGATTCTCTCCACTAAGAGTTTCTAGAGAATTACAATTTTTAAGGTTCCTAATACTGGTTTGCCCCTATATGTGATCCTGTTGCGATTGATCTCTCACTAGCTTTACTGGTTCGATATCGATTCTGCATTACCAATTTAGTTCTGAGTTATTATATTTTGAATGGTCAAACATATGACATCTGTCATATGACTTTTGGAAACAGTCTCTCTGCGAAAGCAGGGGTAAGGCTGCATACATTATGACCCTCCCAAGACCCCGCAGTGGCAGGAGCCTTGTGCACTGGGTATGCCTTTTAAACATATGACATCTGTGTTTATCTCTGGATGTCCATGTGGGAAGAAGCATTGTTCCATATTGTTAAAGATAAAACCTCAATGAGAGAACAGCGTAAAAGAGTGCCAGGTGAAGGTGGATGGGGCTAATAATGCAAGCTGCTTATAAGGGATGCTAAGAATGGTCACACTTTTGAAGAGGAACGAGGAAGAGATGGATAAACTCAGATTCAAAAGTGGAAGAGGGAAACGAACACGAGAGAGAGAGAGAGAGAGAGAGAGTCTCAAACTCAAGACGCGGTCACCACTATAAAAATTTAATAGAACTTAAACAATAAAATCGAGTAACTTTACTGTGAATCCCACAATCATTATCTAAGTGAATCTAATATCTTGGCCAACCGCTAAAAACAAAAGTTCAGGAAAATAGGACTTAATGCATCCAAAAACTTGAGGACTGCAGAATCTTTCGTCCATACACTTTCAAGGAGGGCTCGACCAAGCACTGGCAATTTACAACGAAGAGGTCAAGGGTTCTATTTCCAACAGCGAACTGGATAAGGAGAATCTAATCATCCCAAAATAAACCTCTCCTCCGTAAAACCTCGAGAAGCAAACACTCTATTCCAACCCCCCCCCCCAACCTTTTCGAATCAGAAGACCAAAGAGAAAATTTAGGTAAGGATCAATGAGAAAGAAATTCCTTCCATCGATCAGCACAAAGATCCAAATGCAGCTCGTCTACAAAAAAAAAATAAAAATAAGAGAACACTCGTCATGATAAAAAGCTGCCAATAAATACATTTCGTAAGGAAGTTCTTCCAGCCCGAGGAAGAAGAAAGGATCTTTAAACATTTAACTTCCTTCGCAATCAATCGTCCTCAATAGACGCTTTATAAGCGCCATCCCGAGAAAACTCCCTCAAAATCACAAGAATTTCTTCAGATGAATGGGTACCGAAATGAAATTCGGACCGTATGAACAATATCAACAATAACGAAGGAATAAATAAGAAAACAAAACCCTAAAATCAAGATGATTACAGAAGTAAGCACTGTCGGACAAACAAAGTAAAGAATGAGGGGAAAAGGAAACGATGGATAAGAAGGACTTACCACCGCCATCATTTGCATCAGTGATTGGGGATTGCCAGGGGTAGAACCCAAAGGAATCGTCTCCGAGGAAGTCTCCGGAACCATTATCTTTAGCAGCACATCGGAGGAGACGAGAAGATTTTCCACGATGAATCAATGAAAACTTGGGGAGTGAAGAAAAAGAATAAGAGAGGAACAAGGATGTTAATAATCTCGGGTTTGTTGTTGTTGTTGTTGTTGTTGTTGATGCTGTTGAAAGGGTACTATCGCCGGAAGAGGGAGGAAAGAAGGTTGAGACGGAACGGAGGAAGGTGGTGGAGAAGCAGACAGCAGAAGAATCCGCCATAATAAGGGTGCTTAGAAGCCACAACAGTTGACACTTGAGATTGAAAGAAAAGAAAGAGAAAATCTGGAATCTCAGTTTCTCAGTCTCAGTTGCCTTATGAGGAAAGGGACCGGGAAGTACGGACGAAGATGCCACGTGGCTTTGAGCCTTTAATGGCTTTAAAAAACTGGTTTAATCGTTAGTTAAAGAGCTAAAAAGTTCGGGTAACTTAATCTAATACGTGGAGAACCAAATGCGTTTCAAGTTGGAAGAGAGAGAGAAGAGAAGGTCTTCAGACAAGGCCACAAGGGGCGTTGTACTCCACTCATCTTTTTATGGTTTAGAGTGTTTATTCGGATCTGACTCATCTACTTTCGTTTGCCCGGTACTGTCATGCGCCCCTTATATACAAGCATCGCAGAAAGTACCGTCTTACCTCCACTTGGGTGCAGCGCTCAGACATGGGTAAGGCAGTATATTCCGCCTTACTTGTGTATGGGGTTCACACAACAATAGAGACAGGTGGAAGTAGAGGAGTCGAATTGGTGTTTATTCTTCCTTGGAGTGTGGATACAGGGCTCTCATGTGCAAGTTGGCATATGTTTATTGTTTTCTTTTTTCGAATGTTATAAATCGATTTATAAGGTGAAGGAACCAGATCAAATCCTTTCTGCAATGGGCCTTTCAAATGATAGATAGGACCGAGGATCGATTGCTCTAATATCACTATCATGAATCCTGAAAGAATTCAACCTTGTACATCGGTTTATAAGGTGGAGGAATATCAAATCTTTTTCATAACCAATGTGAGATCAGCCACTCATATGACTGATATAAGATCATAACATGCACACACATGCATATGACAATGAAACACTAGTCCCTTCTGTTTTTTTTTTTTTTTTGGGTGAAAGTCTCTTCTAGTATCATTTGGAGTACATAGAGGAGCATTTTTTAGAAGAAAAAAAAAGTGTCACACATAAATGTACCTGTAGTCGTGTAACGAGCAAAACCAGAGAGAGAGATCGATCACCCATGTACTATACGGTAGAAGGATAAATCTTTTGTCATGAACACTTAGTTTGGTTGTAGCTTCAATCAACTCTACAATCAAAAGAGACCTTTAATTCTTAGACAGCTTCTTATATGATATGTTATTGAGATGTCACTAAACATTCGTTCCATAGATATTCGACATGTGGTAAATTATGAATTCAGTTTGTAAGAAATAGGGTTCAATATTGATTCATGAAAGTCTTTGGAACCAAGGGTTAGTAGCACACGATTCAATAAGGCATAAAGCCGTAAGCCCTATATTTGACATGGACATCAGGATGGTGTAGGTGCCAATTATTCGTTATTAGGAACAAGGAACGGACCTTTATCACCAACATCTTCAATACGCCCCGTCTCAGCGTATCAAGTCACGTTACAATTCATCAACATTTAATGAAGACGTGCTTAGGATAATCCAATATCTATCAAAAGGGTTGATTATCTTAAGACAAACCACTTCGCATTTAAGGCATCTATACGTAACCTGACCGATCTTGGGTCACACATGGGCTTGAAGTCCCATCATTTCACATCACAACATATCCCTCGAATTGTATATAAGGTGAACTCCATTATCTACTTTAGAACCAATTCTGGACATGACTCGACTATGGTCGAAGAACCCTGATTTGGTTCTATGTTTCTCCCAAAACTTGATTTCTCATTGCCCTGAGAACTGACTTAAGCATCAAAGGATTATACTAGGGCCGACTCTGATTGACCTCTTATGTTCTTTCTTTTTGTGCGGATTGGTGCATCTAACAGCCTGTGTCGCCCCTTCAGTTTTCACCCGCAACAATTATTATGTTAGACCAACAAGAATAGATGACAATCCATTTTTGTACCTAAAATTTCTGCCTACATTTTGGTTAGACTTTTTAGTTTCTCCAATATTTTCTTGCCAGAGATGCTGAAAAAATCCCAATGCTAAACATCTTAAATAACAAGTTGTTGATTGAACCCCTAGAGGTAATTGATGCTTCACTGTTGTTATTTCAATTAAAGGAGTAAATCGATCTAGTTCAAGTAAATGGTCCGGTTCCTAATTAGTTTTGGTCCGAAGGGGCTAAAATAAAAACCGTTTTGCTTAACTAATTAGTTCCAAACCTGATATCCAGAACCATTTATTAATGGGTGGGATGGTTCTTGGCTCTATTTTACAGAAAAATTTGGACTACCCATGCTTATGATACAAAAGGACAGCTCATTTATAAGTTCGAAGCCCAGATGGACATAAATGGTTTGATGTTTGTGATTGTTCATGTTCCTCTTCTAATGATGATGACCAAAACCATGGCTACTTCAACCAAAAAAAGAACCACCCCGAATTTTTTTCCTGTCAAGTTCCCTGCCCCGTCCAGTTGTCCGGTTTCTCTCATAGGGGGCAGAAATGACAACTGAACCACACCCAGACAGTGTTTTCAGGCACGGGGTTAGGTCATCATTTCCAACCCCCTATGAGAGGAACCGGACAACTGTACCGGGCAAGGACGACCCCCTATTCAAACTGAAAGAAGTACCTCACCTCACAGGATTGATGTGGGTTCTTTGGGAATGAACAATAATCTGCAACTTTTTATTAGTTGTATGCTCATTGAGTTAAATTACAGAGCAACTCAAGGCCTTGACCATGAAACATGAAAGCATATAAGACATATTACAATCCGCATGAGCTGTCAAAATATACGAGTAATACAGGATGAAACCGTTGTAATTTATACTCTAAATCAAGGACCAAAGTCCATTATTTAAGTGAAAATCATTGATGTAGCACAGTAGGAATTCCAACTTGAATTTCCTGCACCAAAACCACAATATTTCAGTTACCTTGTACTAAAATACTATGAATTTGTAAATAAAAATGGCTTGAACATCAATTCCTAAGGCAAACAGTTTGGTCCGGAAAACAGACTACACAGGGATTGTTCAGCAAGAATCGTCATGATTTGATATATCTCCTTTCTTCACAGCCTAAGAACCATAGGCCTATAACTCTCCATACCGGACCTTGGACCATCTCAGGGTTTGGACATCAAATGGTTCACTAGATCTGGATCAAACTAGATGGTTAGACCAGGCACAAGTACAAATGGGTTGGGTTACAATTTAAATCATTCCCATTCAAACCTCACAATCAGCAGGAGGTGCTGGAGTGCTGGAGATCAAGATTGCTTGGTATTCTGGATATGGGCAGAATTGTTCCACAAACTCCAATGTAAGATTGGAGTATCATTTTTCAGTCTTCCACTTATTTCCAATCAATCACCCCAGTTTGATTTCCATTCCCCGAAGAAGAACGTCATCAGATCCAATTTTGGTGGTTGTTCAAGGGGGAAACCAGTAACATCTGGAACAGTGGTGCCTTCTGAGATTTAAGATGGTTGCAGTGCACTCTCCAGTCCAGTAAGCTTGGCGACTCCATGAGAGCCAACACTAGCACCACCACAGTGCATCCTGCAACTTTTCAGTCTGCTGGGATTTCGGACTTTCAGTCTAAGGTGACTCAGCATTCATTTTCAGTGGTTTTTGGAACAGGTGATCTATGGAGAACATCCAATTTGACTAAGCACATTAAACACCCCCCGCCAAAAAAAAAAAAAGGCACTAGGTACCAAGAAATTTAGATTCAAAGGTGTAAGCTAAGGAGGAAACATAATATACATTGAATATAATAGGGCGTTCTTTCACCATTTGTAAAATAAGTTGTCAATGAAATTAAAAAAAAATCCAAATAACAGGGGGGTGGTTGACTTCCCATTTATCAAAACCTGTATGCCCCCAAGGTTGAAAAGTAATTTCAGGGAATAGTTTGAGAACTGAACATAAAGGGCGACACTTCTCCCAACACATGCTGTTGTCACACTGTTGAAATAGGCCACAAAATTATTTAACACGTGTTCAATCAAAAGGGTACCCTACCTATCCAATTTTGAACAGTGAAATCAACCCGCCATTCGGTGGAAATAGGTGCCATATAGACAAACAGATAGGATAATTAACAGAAAGAAAGCCGAAAGCAGAAAGAGAGATGGAGAGCGACTTACCTAAGTTCTTATCATATTACATCAAGAAGCAGCAGCAGCTGTCTTCCCAATGGTTTTAAGATCAAAGATCTCAATCCAGTAGCCATCAGGATCCTTAATGAATGCAATTCCTTTCATTTTGCCTGCAACAATTCCAAAAGGTTTTTTCAAGACTTAACAATTCCATCGTAGCTTAATAATTTTTGAAGAATGTCCATTGCCAATTTTAAGAAAGAAAAAAAAACACTGAAGCATGTCGTAGATTACAAATATCCAATCAATCATAAAATTGTGGATAGAGAAATAAAACTGAAATCTAATGCATCATTTTAATGCAGTCAGCTCCTTGCAGGTGCAACTTTTCACCTCAATGGTGCTCTCACTGATTGGTTGCTTGCTGGGAAGATCTCTTTGAAATTTTAAATAGCTATATTTCCTAACTTCTGCTGAGATTTTGTCATTTCAGACATGAAATGGTGACTCAAACCAGTTACAACATTAGGAAAGGACTATCACTACTCTCCCATATTTGACCCTCAGCATATTATTTTTCTAAGAAATTAAAAATCAGCCCACGGTTGAAAAGGCGGCACCAAGGCGGTTTTCCAGGTCCTATGCAACTGGCAGCCAAGTTGTCTAGGTTCCCAGGTCCCAAAAAACATTGGAAAAAGGGGAAGAGAAGAGGGGTGAATGTAGGGAGCATGGGGGACAAGGGAAGGACCAAAGATGGAAGAAAGAAGAATAAAAGGAAAAATCGGGAGAAGCAGTAGCAGCTGCTACTACCGCCAGAAAAGTTGCAACGGCAGCCACAGCCATCGTTGTCCAACACCACCATAGTAGTAGAGAAGAATGAAGACAGAAGCAGCAGCAGTTGCCACTACTACAGGAGAAAGAAGAAGAGGAGAAGGAAGGGAACCTACCCCGTGTCACTACTGCTTCCAGATTTATCTTCAAAATCATCTCTATCAAAATCCAGTCCAATGAGTTGTCCGGCAACGAGATGAGTGGAAGAGGGAGGAAGAAGACAGATCTGGAGTCTTCTTTATTATAACAGTGTTATTATTTATTTATTTTATTATTATTTATTATTTATTTGTAAGAGGAATGAAGAATAAAATGATGAAATGAGATGAGAAAAGTGAGAAATGGAAAATTAAAGAAGACTCCATTTAGTTGGGATAAGGCTGAGTTGTTGTTGTATTTGTAAAGGTAAGTATTTTCTTATTTTACATGTCCATTCATATTTAAAGTAAAAAAAGGATCAAATTTTCGAATTTTATACAAGAGACCATTTCTCAAATTAAACTAAGAGAAGAAACTCTTTTATAACCTAAACCCCCATTTTATATGCAATGCCCTAGTTGCCTAGGCGCCCTCCAACTGCTTAGCGTTACCTTGTCCCCATGACAACTATGAATCAACCTTTAAAGGTTAGATGGATTTTCTTATTAAAACATCTGTATGTCTTTTTTACATTTTTTTCCCTCTTTGAAACCTCATCTCATACAAAAATGTGTCATTTAGAAGGCAATAATTTGGCAGAATTAGGGGCGACATAAAAAGAATGCAGAAAAAAAGATTGCTTTTGTCAACCAACCATCATCCCAAAATATTGGTTGATCAAATTCCAGACAATGTAACCAAAAGCGGCCTGAGAGGATAATCTCTGATGGCATTAGGCATTAGGTTAAAAAGATTTAATGCATGATAAATCCACCTGCATCATATTTATTCCAACATCCCGACAGAGGGGCCTTAGAAAGGGAATGATGTGTCAGTTTGTTAACAAGTTCAAGCAACAATCCAGTTGAAACTAATCCTGACCCCAACTTGGGAATGAGACAAGGTGGCACAGTTCCTTAAAAAAGAAAGAGGGGGGGGGGGGGGAAGATCCAGGCAGAAAGAAGGTAAATGCACACATACACCCCCACCCACCTACCCCCCCCCCCCCACACACACACACAACCAAAAGACAGGCTCAGTCCAATCCAATATTTTTTTCTTCTAAATCCCAAATGACTAAAAAAAAATGTACAAATAAGTGCCCCAATTCATTAATCAAATGGATGAAGTTATTTGACAAAAATAAAGAAATTGAAGAACAAAAGAAGAAAAGATCACTAATCTGAAAAGCGATTCAGTGTATGCCTTGTATTTTTTAACTTACAGAATATTTTCATATATAAAATCTGGAAAGCCAGCTTGTGTCCCATCAAAACTTAGTAATGTAGTTATAGATTTGAATTGCTCAAACTAGAAGCCAAACCATAATCTGTTTTCAAAGGATGATTCAATTTAGGGCTTAAAACCAGGGAAAAAGCTAAATTAGGTTTAGGGTTTTATGGGATTTAGGGTATGGAGGTTAGGGTTAATATTAGGTTTTGATTTACTAGTATCAGTGATGTAATAAACTGATTCAGCAAACCAGTGGGGTGTAAAACAGAATCGGCAGCAAGGTTTTGAGAGAAAATTGGTCAAATTTAGGGTTAAGATTTAAGAGGGAGAAATTGGGGTTTCTAGGGTTCGGCTGGTCAGAACCAGCCACAACTTGGATTGAATTCTCCAATGGGGCAGGGGAACACTCGATCAGAATATGGGATGATTCTCAAGGCTGGTTTGGGAAGGGATGAATATAGAACTTGGCAAAGAAAGGAGTAAAGTGAATCTAGGGTTTGGGTATTTTGGACCTGTTGATGATGAATAAACCTTGACATCAGAATGCTTAACTGTAGAACAGTAATCGAGATGCAAAAGAAAACCAAACGAACCACCCAGGATTCCCACCGCAAGGTGTCAATCGGATTATACACCGATTCTGTCAGCCTTGATCAAACACAAGACAAAATTTTCAGCAATGACGACAAAGTTGCAGAGCTGCAACTTTGAGAGTTATTTTTCTAAAATTCTGTGAGGTAAAGAGGAGCCCCACGAATTGATTTATTTATAAGGCCTTCAGGCCAGCTCTCCTAATCAGCCTACGAGTGGAAAACCCCCCCCCCTAGCCGACTTACTAAACAAAACACTTCCTCTCTAAAACCGTAGAGAGGACCCAAAATTAAAACATAAGAAAGGACTTGACAAAAATCTACTAAAATCACTTAAATGGAACCACTGGTTGGACCGGTTCAATTTAAAAACACAAATAAATCAAAATAAACTATGGAAAACTACAAAAAGACTAAACAACTACTTGGACTTCTTCGTCTTACGGATGTAAGTCTTCAGATCTGCATCACTTAGAAAGGTTTAAATCTTAACAAACCCAGCCAACGAAGCACCCTTTAAAATTTAGTGACAAAATGTCAGTGTAATCAATGGACCCAACTGATAAATGTTGCATAGAAATAAACATGTTTTGGGTATGCCTGTTGACAACAGAAAAGTTTGAGAGCAAATGTCACCATCAAACTCCAAAAAATCGCAATCAATCAAGGCCTAAATGACTACAAGGGGAATAAAATGGTCTAAAGAAGATGACCACTGAGAAAGGAGGTCCAACTTCTCATGCAAACCTTTCTTAGCTACTGTAGATCACAAGCTAACAAGGATGAAGGATCAGAAAGATATTCCTGAACTCATCGGCTGTTATCCAAGGAGCAACTGAGCTAGGTATGATTGTCAATGCTCCTCAGGGGCAACAGGGTTTTACTGTAAAATGGGGGAAATTATTTACTACAAGTTGGATCAGTCAGAGTTATTCTACGTGAGTCAGCGTACTGCCATGGTGTGCCCTATTGCAGATTTCTCCTCAAGTCAAAGTTAATAATGTTGATTATTTTAAGGATATACACATATAACATAAACCAGGCCATGTGCTTATGGTAGATTAACCCACACATCTTAGCCATCTAGACTTCTACTCAAGATTATTATCAAGGTCTTCAGCGACACTAATATCACTTGCTGCTAAAGCACATGCTCACAATAAAAAAACCTCAATCTAGACCTTGAATGGATAGTGGACATAACATTGTATTGGGATCAACAATCAGATGCTATGCTTTTACTAATAGGAATTTAAATAAAAAAATAATACGGATTAAGAAAAGGATAATATCACAATGAGCAAAAAATAGATGAAGCAAAAGGGGGGGGGGGGTGGAGGGGAAAAGTCTCAACAACATACTTGGTTAAGAATCTGACATTAATTTCCAATGCCTATAATTGAATGTCACATTTTATTATTCTTGAAGGAGAAGAGTTACCATCATCAGGTTTTTTCACAAACTCGACTCCTAGATGTTCAAATCTCTCACATGCCTTGTATGTGTCATCAACGGTGATGCCTATATGGCCTGAAATCAAAAGCATGATTCAAAACCCACTAAAATAGGTGCCTCCATAGTAAAAGAACCATAGATCAAACAATAACCAACAAATAAAATTATCCATACATCTCAGACACAAGATAATGGCTAAGACTCGGAAGCACCATGAATTGGAATTGCCTAGAGATGTTAATAGTAAAAAAATAAAAAAGATAAAAATAAGAGATGAAACTTTTCAATCAGCAAATCCTTTTGAATGACTAAAGTGAAAACAGAAAACAGTTATAAACTCAATTATTGTTATTTTTATTCAATAATAGACCTGACAGCTTATATTTTGCAATTAAATGCCTCAACACTGAATCATCAGCCCAGGCCTTAGATAAACCCTATTTCAACGCATTTAACCTCATCAGTACAGACTCAAATCAAAAGTGCTAATCTGAGTCATCTGACCCACTCAATTCAGCTTTCTTCAACCTGTAGAGACTGTAGTCAACCGGTCAGTACAAACTCATGAATCCAACTACGTGAAACTTTGGCTCTTGCACCATACTTGAGACTCAGAAGCCATAAATAGTTATTTTGGGTTCCCCATTGAATTTCTTAGTATCTCATTGAGATACCAAACAGTGATAACTGGACCATTTGCTTTACCCAAAGCAACAATATTGGGCACAATACAACTAGGATATATGATATCCACTTGCTCTTTAAAATATTTAACACCCCCCAAGGGCCCTTTGAATTCATGGACCAACTCAGTACGCATTGTTGAAACATGCACCCAACATAAATTATGAACAGGTATTGCCACAAAGTACCACTTCATAGTTTGTAACAATCATCCACAATAATAGCTTAGCAACATTTGGGACACATTATTATATCTAGAGCTTTTACTGTTATGTTGCAAGTTCATTATTGCTTCTTTTCTTATTTTCTCTCTCTTTTTAAGGGAGAGAAAAATAAGAAATTGTATCGACAAGAAAGAGGAGTTGAAAAAGTTCCCACAGGATATAGTTATAAAATATGATCAACAATCCCAAGGAAAAAAGGTCCCTAAGTACATGAACAAGTTCATATACATGGGAGTTGAGCAAACTTGGCATCCATAGGAATGAGATGACCACCAGCTCCCATGAAACCTCAGACCCTGCAGCAAACCAACTGATCGCCATAGGCAGATCCTCCAATTTTATCTTCTCTTTTATCTTTAAGTAAGGACTTAATGCATGGTGGGTCAAGAAGGAGGGCAACTGCCCCTTCCTCAATTTGTATTATAGGTACAGTAAGGTTAAGGAGGGGATATGCTCCAATCCCCAACCCAAAGAAAAAAAAAATAGTTCTAGATGTAAAATAGGAAAATAAAAAATAATAAAGAAGTGATAGTAACACTCCATCTGCAAATACATAAAAAACATGCATTTGAGAGAAGGCACCTCTCATTGCATCTCCTTCATAATATGTCAAAACTATTAACATTTCTAAAGACACTTTCACACAAATGCCTTCCATCTAAGAGGGGCCAGGACTTTGCATGCCACCTGTAATGGGAGAGGAATGATAAACTCAATAATTATTGGTGATTGTAAAACGAATGTAATTACAAGCAGAATTTGTAAATTACTGTCATGTATCAAACTAAAAGTTTTAGGATCTAAATGGTAAACTTATGCAAATATTAAGTTATCATATCCATGAAGAATAACAACCATCCGAAAACTCAGAAATCATAGTGGATTTTCCTTCTTAAATACAAGCCAAAGGCACAGATAACAATGGGAAATATGACTAATCTTGTTTAGCTATTTCTTAGAAATATTGGAATTGAGAAAGTTCAGTAATGTCTTTGAAAATCAATAAATAAGGCACATACCAAAGCCACGGGGTTCAGAGTTTCCAGTGTGGTAGCCTTTGAAGTCGGGCTCACTTTCAGTGCCCCAGTTGCTGTTAGAAGCATTTGAATGTTAATGTAATAGTGCAAGGAGAGAAATCAACCATATAGGATTTCTACATAACGATGCCAAAAGGAACAGATATCCCTTACTGTGTGAGCTCAATTGTAGCCAGTTTACTGAAGGTCCAGACTGTTCGCTCAGTAGGATTAGCTGGAGCAGTTGCTGGATCCTAACCAGAAGAAAATAATAATAAAAAAATTACCCATTACCAATGAGCAGCATGGTTCAAGTAATCGGAATCAGATCGGGTAAATCGCCCAATTTGAATTGGAATCAGCAGCACCGATCTCAATTCCTGCCGATTCTTTGAACCCTCTTTTGGATCGCCTTGGTTTCATGTTTGCTCTTCATTTTTTTTTACTTCTTTTAGTCAGTTAAATAGCAGAAAATCAATGAAACTTACCCCTTCTAGCAAGATCTCTAAGTTTAGTGAATCAAAAGCTCCAACAAAATCATGGTTTTTGGAAAATCTTTGGTTCTTCTTCCCTGATTCAAATTTCTAGGGTTCAAGCCGATTCCGGGCCAATATCGGTGAAGACCAATCCCATGTCCGATTCCATATACTTGAACCATGATGAGCAGGCCTATAACTAAAGGGTTTTTTCACAGAAGTGATTTGTTAGACATTACCTCATAGCCCATAAAGTACAGGGAGAACTTCATTTCTTCGAAATCCAACCTCTTTAGTAACCTAAAATGAGAAGAAACATCATACATGTATGATCAGAATAACTACTATCGGATATGCAAAAAAGCACATAGCCAGCACCCAAAACCAAAAAAAAAAAAAAGGAATATGCAAAAATAGAGTGTCTTAGAAAATTCAAAATTACCAATAAAAAAAAGAACAATAACAGCAATGACTCGGCATATCTTTTTCTCTGTGAACATTACAAAGAAATCCTAAAACTTAACTAGCTAAGGATCTCCTCCAAAGGTAAATATCTTAAATGATCAAAACTTGTATATAACTTGTCCATAGGATTCTCAACTGTACAAACACAAAAACATAGAGCCTGGGGTTGTTATGGGATCAAACATGCGCTTGTAAGAGTTATTTCAGATATATTGACTGCATCTACCATCTTCTTGAAAAATTGGGCGCAGTAATGTATCAATTTTCAGGCAAGATGAAAGTAAACATATTGCATAAACATTCACACACTCCTACATACATTCCTATGGCTCCATAGACATGAATGAACTCAATATGAAACACACGATACAATCAGAAAAGCTCAGATGATTCTGAATCATATATAGGAAATATCCTTTACACAGGCCCATAGATGAACCCTGCCACCTAGCCTACGCGAAGTGCTGATATGGACATAGTAGAAAAATGGATGGATAAAATGCTCCATGGATCAGCCACATATCAACTTCCAGACTCAAAATCAACAAATGAAATGAAATTTTAAGACATTCAAGAAGAAGAAGAATAAGAAACTATTTTGCGAATCGCAAGTAAAACGGTCTAAGACTTTACGGCAGGAGATTCTCGGAAACAACTTACTTCATGCCCAATACTCGAGAGTAGAAATCAAGGGTGACTTTAGGATCTTTAATCCGATACATCTGCACAACCCGGTTTTATCATCAGAAAAAAAATCATCTAAACCAGATAGGAGGTTCTTTACTAACCCGAATGATTAAAACAATAAATCAACAGTGGAGGAATTTCAGAAAGAAAACAAATCAAAGCATTGGGCTCACAGTTTGTTGCATGAAATATCCTTTAGTTGCTTCATCTGGGGTGGTATGGAGTCCCGGATTGTTCGAGGGAGATTCTTTCGACTCCGACGCCATTGAAAATAGTCGAAATCTATTGAAATCCTGCAATCATCATTGGTGGGGGGGGGGAGATTAGTAGAATGGAGATTTGGGTGAAAAACCGAGGCGAAGAAGTAGAAGCAGAAGGAAAAGGAAATGAAACCTTTGTCTTGTTAGAAAACAAAATAGGGATTGAAGATGTGGATGTTTTGGAGGGAAATCTAAAGAGAAAATGGCGAGAGAATGCAGTGGATATAAAGGAAGTAGCCATTAACGGGGAATGACCGAGCAGAGCTCACTGATTGATTTAAGGAATTAAAACGAAAGAATCTTGAAAATAGGTTACTCACAGTCACAGTTGCCACTCACCTCTAGTTCGCTTCACAGCTGAAAGCTTATCAAAGACTCTTTAATGGATCAATCGATTACGAGTATTGAGAGAGAGAAAGAAACTGTGAGATACTGGTTCTTATAGACTGGACCTATAGTGGTGACGTGGTGTGCATTTTTTGAAGTGTTTGGAGGAGATTTGGCTGGGGGAGATGGCAAGAACAGCCTTGAACACGTGGAATGTCCATATTAGAGATGAGAGAGATCAGATCGAAGAAGACGATGGGATCTAACCACCCAAGTCCAACTGTCCAACCATTGGCTGATGAATGATCCCATGCTTTCCCATGCTTTCCTACAACATGGCTCACACCATCATGGGTTAAAAGGTAGAAGTCTAGAACGATGCTGACATAAAGGCCACCTAGTCCATGATGTTTTTATTGTTTAAATAGAATTGGGTAAATTACTCGACACCCCTGGTTTTCAAATGAAATTCAAATCACCTCATGATTTTTGAAAATACTCAATGGTCAGGGCTCTACAACGGTATTAACTTAAATCAAATCAAAAAGTGAAAAAATAATTTTAACTTCAACCAAAATAAGATAAATAATGACAATTGAGGTATCTAATGTTTGTAGAAAATACACTTTAGATACTCAAAAGTCAAAACTTGTAAATTATAGTTAGGATATCAATTTTGATATTTTCAATTAGGATAAATTATAGATCACCTCCTAATTTTCAATCGAAACTTAGATCATCCCCTGATTTTTTTAAAAACTCAAATATCCCCCTCAATAGTGTTAGTCTGCTGTTAATTATTAGTGTAAAAAGACTATTTTACCCTTGTACTAAAACATTAGAATTAAATTTATAATACTACCCTTCTTTCGTCTTTAACATTGGTCAAGGGTCATTTAGGGATTTAAATTTATTTAACTGACTGACATCATCACTCAACAGCTACAAACCAATTTGTCATTTTGGAGTCTAAGCCAGGGGGTGATCTGAGTTTCAATTAAAAACCAACGGGTGTTCTGTAATTTAGCTTTTCAATTATATCCAAAATCACCATCACCACTACAACCACCATTGCCGCAGCCACCACCACCACCACCCTCACTTGGATGCACTCTTCAGCTGCATCGTCACCTTCTTCCATATGTGCGACAGAAGACACTCCAACGTGCTGTACCGATGTTTTCCTCCCTCATTGACCTTCACCTTCAACTTGGCTATGAAGTCTGCCGAGAAGTGTACAGCGGTGTTGGCGATGGAGGAAAGCAGAACCAGAGCTGCCATGGGAGCCATGTAGAGAAGTAAATTTTGGGGTTTTTAGATCTAAAATCCATTTATGCCCCCATACGAACCCCTGCCCTATTGGCTGTCCTAACGTAATTCCGTGGGGATGAATTGGACATATCCAGTCGTCTACTCTTGTTAGCGGTCACTTTTGAAAACCTAAACCCCGACCTCTGTCTATTTTACCCAATGCTTCTCTGATAATTGTGAAAAGTCATCAGCTTATGGGGAAAAATTAAAGGAAAAAAAAAGGTTACAGCTTTCGGTCTTGTCATTTAGCAGAGAGAAAGAGAGAAACAGACAGAAAAACCTCGACTTGAGTTTAATTGAAATCACTATGGTTAGGGTTATTGTTTCAGCAGGTGAGAAACAGAAAGGGCAAATTTTGAAATTTGTTTGTTGTTTTGATATTTCCAGTTCCACGCTACAGCGCCACCATTAGGTCATTACTACTACTACTACTACTACTACTACTACTACTACTACTACAACAGAACCTCTTCAAATGAGCCCAACCTCACCACTCCACTATTGTAGTACTGTTGCTTCGTCGGTAACAGTAACAGCAAGAGGAGTTGCTGGTCATATGAGGAAGAAGGTGTATTTTGGGTTTTTCAGATTTAAGGGTAAAAAAGTAATTCTATACTAGTCAAGGGTAATTTAGGGATTTAAATTTATTTAAGTGGCTGATATCAGCATAAAACTAACGGTAAGAATTAATTTGTCATATTGAGGTCTAATACAAGGGGTGATTTGAGTTTTGTTTGACGTGTAATTTACCCTATAATTAAATATGATGGGACTATTTTCCCATCAACAAATTCCCATCTCCTATCGATGAATTTAAGAATACCTTTTACCCTTGATCAACTGATGATACTGATAGTCATGGATAAGGAATTCTCCTTTGATTATGGGTGTGGGAAAACTCGATCCATAGATAAATAGGGATGTTGACGCCTGAATTGGCACAGTCCAAGATAGATGGGTCGCACACATGGATTCCTTGTGTGTAGCTTAGGTCATACAATAATGAAGAATGGTTCTCATACAAAACTTGAGAGGAAAAAATCTTCTCCAATTCCCTAAAAGTGAAGTGTGATGGAGTTCAGGGCTAAGAGTTCAACACTTGGCAAATGCGACATCCAATGGTGCCTGCCAGGTAAGGGTGTCAAAACCAAACTGAAACTGTTTATCGAAATCGAACCGAACTGTTTAAATCGAAATCGGTAGACCGTTTAGTTAAATGGTCCGGTTATAGTTTTAGAAATGACACCGTTTATTTAATCGGTACGGTTTGGTTTAGATCGATTAATCCAACGGTTTCAAACCGTGTAATCCAATTAAAATCAATTATAACCAAACCGTCTAACCGTTTAAAACTTAGAATCATAAATTTTATCTCAGGTGTTCTAATGTATAAATATTATAAGTTCTAGGAAAATTGTGGATTTTAAAGAAACTATCAGGAAATAGGGAGATTAAAAGAGATGCACTAGGTGGAATTTGTGATTGAAAAAATTAATAGGAAATCCATTTTATATTAAAAAATACAGCAGGCAACCAGTGTAAATTAGATTTAGTAAATGGTTTATAAAACCATTTAGTAACCGAAACCGTGTAAAACCGTTTGAAAACCATTTAACTGAAACCGTTTGAAAACCATTTAACCGAAACCGTTTTAAAACCATTTAACCAAAACCGTTTACCAAACGGTTCAGGTTTTGATTATGAGACCGCTTAGTTAAACGGTCTGGTTACGGTTTCTACCCTCAAGCAGCCAAAACCGAATCGCACCAAACCGTTTAACACCCTTATTGTCAGGTGAGAAGAAAAAAATACTAACTCAATTGACCTTAGACCGTTGGATGTCGTGCCTACCAGTTGTCAACCTCTCAATCCCAAATTGCACCACATTCGAAGATCAGGGAATTGGAAAGGATTTTAATCCGAACCGGAGCTGCAATCTGTTGACTTTTTTATTTTTTGGGTAAAAATCTGTTCACTTGATGTTTATAAAATATGAGCATCAACCATGCTATAACATTCGGCAAGTACAAAGGCAGCAATCGTAGGCTTATCTAGTTATCTTGACTACCATTTAAAGGACAAATTCTCTTACTTTAGGTGAATTTCTTCACCATGAGCCGGGTTGAGAGCATTCTCATCAGAAAACCGGCTGCAAAATTAGATAGCAACGAATTGATTGAAAACCGCATTGAATCTAAAAATCTAACCAAAACCGATACAAAACCAAAAACGAAGTAAGAAGGATGAAGATCTATTGAGATCACAAGATAGACTTTAATTCCACCAACAAAGTAAACATAAGTACAAAAAAAGAAAGTAATTTAAAATTTCAAAACACAAGATGTCATTAATCAAAACTTTAAAATAAATAAAAGAGAAAAGAATGCTACTTGGTCGCGCAGCTTCTACATCAAAACACAGAAGCATGCAAAATTACCGTTCAGCCCCTCTTGATCAAGGTCTTCAGATCTTTCCCTTTGTTTTGTTTACTTTATTACGGTTTGGTTTGGTTACATCTCCTTTACCAAACCAAACCTCACGATCATGCACGCAACTGTTGGAATAGAGATGAAGATCTATGGTACATCTCCTTTACCCCATCCGACAGTTGGGTGCATGGTCGTGCACCATGCACGATCATGCACAAAAATCATCCCTCTTTTCATATAAGTTTCATATAAGTTGAACTTTCTCTCTAAGGAAAGACGCGTTGTCCCTCGGGATGAGGGTTTTGCATTTTCATTTCCTCCTCGAGATCTGAGGTTCTTCCCTTTAGGGTTTCTTGCCATTGGCCCTGTGGTTCTGGTTTCCTCTATGTGAGGTAACCTTCCTGTGAGGGGGGGGTGGCTCTTGTTGCGAATCGACTCTACTGGTGTGTGATGTACTGCTTAGTTTGTGTTACAACGCGGTTCTTGGTGGAATTTTCTGTGGCTTCGCCTAAGTTTGTTTGGATCATTTGTTGGTTAGGTTAGGATTTTGTTTCTTAGTTGTTTGCAAGGTAACAGTTCTGCAGGTTTCTTGCTTAAGTTTAGCGCTGGATTAGATCTAATAACCCTGTTAATGTCTGTTGGCCTCTGTTCTGTTGTTGGTGGTAAGGGGCCTCTGGGAGCTTGGATGCGGAGTCTGGTGTGGCTCTGTGTCTTTCTTGTTAAAGGATTGTTGTTCGTGGTTTTCTTGCTTTTACTGTAGTCTACTTAGTTTTCTTGTTAATGGTCGGTTTCTTGACCAGATCTGATCTCTAGCAAGAAGTTTCTTGTTAAAGGATTGTTGTTCGCGGTTTCTTTTTCTTGCTTTACTATAGTTCGCTTAGTATTTTCTTGTTAGAGGTTTGTTTCTTGACCAGATCTGGTCTATAACAACGGGTTTCTTGGATTATTTCTTTGTCTTGGTGGCCTAGATCTGTGTATAGGAAGTGTGTTTGTGTACTTGCATAGTGTCTATTGTTGAGCCTCTGTGAACTACTTTTGTTTAATCTGGATTAATATGCTTTGGTGCGTTGGTTAATAGATCTTCTGTGGTGTTGTTGCAGGTAGTAAGTCATGGCGGATAGGTTACAAACGCCGAAGTTTTTAAATGATGATATCTTTGATGATGATGATTCTGAGCTCTCTACAGGATCAGATGGTAGTGACCTCAACCTTATGGCTGAAGTGGAGAATGTAAGCCTCATTGATTGGTTGCTAATGCTAGTAGGAAAGATCTTTACGGCAAGGAAAATTTCTAGCGCAACAATTTCAAGCTATTTAACTGTGGCTTGGGGTATTAGAGCTGTAGTAAAGGTTCGGCAGGTTGCAAGCAAGCTTTTCCTTATCCAAGACGAATCGTCGGAGATTAAATAGGTTGCGCTGGAGCGAGGCCCCTGGCTTGTCAAACAGTATTTGTTGGCTCTGCTCCCCTGGAGTCATGAAACCCCACCCCAATTTCTCTGATTTCATTCTATGGATTTCTGGATCCATTTGTTCGGCTTGCCTATGCATCTCTATAATGTTGAGGTTACTCAACAGATTGCGTGTAAGTTTGGCTACTTCAGATCGACCCGTCTTCCATCTTCCCTGTCTAATCTTAACAAATCCTTTGCTATAAGAGTTGGCATCCCTCTGGACCATCCTTTTAGCACAGGAATCCATCTTAACCGCCCTGGGACCTTCCCATTGTGGGTTGAGTTTGTCTATGCTAAGATGCCAATATTCTGCTTTTTTTGTGGAATGCTAGGTCATAAGATGCATAGTTGTAGGGAGAAGCGTAGAGGAGCCTTAGAGTTTGGCCTCCCCTTATTCCGGTCTTTGGCTCCCCATTCACGATCCTACTGTTTTGAAGCTGTGTTTGATGATTGGATGAAATTAGATGCCTCTGTTGCCAGACCCCCGACGCTATACCAGATGAGGCTTATGGCAAAAGCTATCATTATTGATAGAAGTCGTGTATTCCGCTACCTATTCCCAACCTTTGATCCCCTATTACATGCTGATTCTATTTTAGCAGCCATGAATGCTAATTTCCCAAGTCCGATGAGGGAAGGGGAGGAGATCTTTAGCTCTGTAAAAGATTGGTGTACCCACCTTGTTGGTCTAGTTGACCATTTCCTGAATCCTGGGGCTAGTTTTAATGCTCGAGCCATGGATCTACCTTTTATGCGTGGTAAGCTGCGAAGTGGTAAGGTTGGGTTTCAACCATCTAGGTTGTGGCCTAATCTGAGGGAATCCTTGTTTGATTTCTCTACACCATCAATGGAAGAGAAGATCACCCAGCAGGCTACTGGAGGCCTTGAGGTTCTACCTAGCAGTTTGGTGCAAAATGATGCTCCCACGAAGTCTGATATAGGGAAAAGGGACTAGGAATCCACCAGATCACCTATCTTATGGAGTTAATATTGTGATTTCTTGGGCGTCAGCTGCAAACATAGTCCCTGATGATTTGACTCAGGTTCGTTCAGCCTTGGGTCCTCCTTTTGCCCCTGATTCTGCTGGGATTGTGGCTGTTGAGGGTGATACATCTGCAGTGGGAATTATGGCCTCGAAGGTGGCAAATACTGCTCTTGCACCGATAAAAAAGATTGTGCTTATTTCTTATGATACAAACCTGCAATCCCCTCAACTAGTCTCATCGGTAGTCATTGAGGAAATGGAGAGTATCAGACTTGTTAACATGTATGGAGGTAAGAGGAATTCTGAGGTATTGAGCAGTCCTTTTTTGAAGGATTTTAAGCGCCTTCGAATTTCCCGTGCTGAGCCTGAAGTACCTCTATCGTCATTTGTTCCTAGTGCGACTGTTGGATACCCTATCTGTACTCGAAAGAAACAGTCGGCTAGGCGTCACATCCTTTGTGTTCAGGATACACCTTCTACCTCTACTCCGGATGTTGTCTATAAGGACTGGGTGGTTACCCTGAACTAGCCACCCCAAGGGCCATGAGTCTTCTATTTTGGAATTGTCAAGGGAGTGGTCGGGCCTTGACAATTCAGTATTTGACCTGTGTGCTCCTCTACCCGACCCAATTTGTTGTTTCTTATGGAAACAAAACAACAGAGACCCTATATAGAAAAACTGAGAAGGAAGCTAGGGTTTCCTCATATGTGGTGTATGGATCCTAATGGCCGATCTGGAGGTTTTGCTCTATTCTTTTCTTCTTGTGTTGCTGTTACTATTCTTTCAACATCAAACAATTTTTTTGATTTTTCTATTAATGCAAGTTTTTTAGTTTGTCCTCTGCGTCTTACTTTTGTATATGGTGAGCCTAACCATGACAGGAGAAATATGGTCTAGAGGGAGCTGGTGCAATTGGGAGCGACTGTGGTTGGCGCGTGGCTTTGTTTGGGGGATTTCAATGAGGTGCTCAAACCAGAAGAGAAGTTTGGAGGTATACCTAAATCTTTTGCCCAAATTGCTGATTTCTGTGAAGCTGTAACTACTTGTAACTTGTTTGAATTACCTTTCTCGGGCCCTGCTTTCTCTTGGTCTAATAAAAGATGTGGTGATGATCTAATCATGTCTAGTATAGACAAATGCCTGGGTAATAGTGCTTTTTCCTATACTTTTGACAATGTTAGTGTCTACCGGCATGCTATGTTAGATTCTGATCACACCCCAGTTTCTGTTAATTTTCAGTCCAATGCTTACTGGCACCCTTATTGCTTCAAGTATGAGGCAAAATGGGAAGACCACCCTGAGCTAGGGAGTGTTATTAATAAGGCCTGGCTTTTTGTTCCTTCGGGATCTGATGCTTTCAAGCTTTATAAGAAAATGAGGAAATGTCATGATTATCATAGAGGCTGGAGCAAAAGAACTTTTGGCAATGCTAGGATAGAAATCTGCAAAGTAAGGGAAGAGTTAGAGGCAATCCAGAATGATCCTTGCCGTGGAACCCTTTGGAATGAAGAAGCCCAATTATCTAATAAGCTAGAGACTTCGTTGAAGCAAGAAGAGTCCTACTGGGCTCAAAGGTCTAGAGTTAAGTGGCTGACTACCGGGGATAGGAACACCTCTTTTTTTCATACTACCACTGCTAGAAGAAGGCATTTTAATAGAATAGTCAGGCTCAAGGACAGAAATGGAGTTTGGATAAATGAGGCCATTGAATTACATTCCCTAGTGGTGTCCTATTTCCAAGAGGCCTATTCCTCTTCCCAACCTGCACAAATTGATGAATTTCTGCAACATATCTCCCCCCGGGTATCTGCTGAGCAAAATAGTGCTTTATGTGCTCCTTTTTCCCCCTATGAGATTAGGACTGATGTCTTCTAGATTGGAGCTCTCAAGGCCCCGGGGTTGGATGGGTTGCCTGGGAGGTTTTTTCAAGCTAATTGGAACACTGTTGGTGAAGATGTGGTTAAGGCAGTTCAACATTTTTTTAATACTGGGTTTATGCTTAAAGAATTTAATAAAACTACCATAGTCCTTATACCTAAACAAAGTTGTCCTGAGGAGCCTGGTCAATTTAGACCGATTAGCCTCTGTTCTTTTATCTATAAGGTCATAGCTAAATGCTTGGTGAATAGGCTGAAGCCCATCCTAAACTCATTAGTCGGCCCTTTTCAAAGTGCTTTTGTCTCTTCCCGTGCTATCTCGGATAATATCTATGTTGCTCATGAAACTTTATTGCATATGAAGCATTCTAAGAGGAGGGATGGTTTAATGGCTCTGAAATTGGATCTTCGTAAAACTTACGATAGAGTAGAGTGGATATTTTTAGAAAAGCTACTTGGTTGATTGGGCTTTGATGGAATTGGGGTTAATTGGGTAATACAATGTGTCTCCACTGTAGAGTACTTTGTCAAGTTTAATGGGGGGGGGGGGGGGTTGGTCATTTTAAGCCTTTAAAGGGTTTAAGACAGGGCTGCCTTTTAAGCCCTTACTTGTTCATCTTGTGTCAAGAATCATTGTCTTGTGCTATATCCCAGGCTGAAGCCTCTCACGACTTTTCGGGTGTGAAAGTTAGTAGAACTGGAGCTAGCATTTCTCACTTGTTCTTTGTTGATGATTGTATACTATTTTCCAGAGCCAGAGTCAGTGATTGTCATGTCATTTTTGATATTCTTAGGAATTACTACATTGTTTCTGGGCAAGAGGTTAATTTTTGTAAGTCTTGCATTACCTTTAGCTCTGTTACTAATGATGTTGCTCGTACAAAAGTTTGTGGGGTGTTTAATTTGGTGGAAGTCTCTGATTTGGGGAAATACTTGGGTATTCCTACTACCTTTGGTAGATCAAAAAAGTCACTTGTTGTTGAAATTATGAACCGGCTATAGGCTAAGTTGGCTGGATGGAAGAGTTCCCTTTTATCCCAAGCTGAGAAAGAAATCCTAATTAATGCTGTTGCTACCAGCCTTCCATCCTATGTTATGTCGGTGTTTTGTCTCCCTACCAATATCTATTTAGATTTATCTCGTTTGGTTAATAGATTTTAGTGGAAAGATAGTGAAGAGAGAGGGGTTTTCTAGAGGAAATGGGACTACCTTTGCAATAGCAAAAAAGATGGTGGGTTGGGATTTAGAGACTTTAGATGTTTTAACCAAGCTTTACTTGCTCAACAAGCTTGGAGGGTGTTGCATAACCCTACGCCTCTTTGGGTTCGGGTGTTAAAAGGGAAGTATTTTCCCTTATGTCATTTTTTGGATGCTAAACCTTGTCATCTGAGTACTTGGGGATGGAAAGTATCTTGAAGGGGCATGACCTGCTGTTGAAGGGCCTAAGGAAAAGGGTGGGTAATGGTAGATGATGAGCACATTTATGTGTGAAATCTTAGGGCATAAAGCATACATTTTACCATATTGGACAGAGTTACTCGGTGCTTTCTTATGCTTTTCAGGTTTAAGGTGAATTCTTGTGAAAATGGAGGAGACGATGCTAAGTAAATGTTTTTAAGGTGTTTAAAGGTGTTAATGGCTTAGATGCGTAGCCCATCGAGTCAGCTTCGTAACAGTTCAAACGGCACATGATTCCGAGTTGAAACGAAGAAGTTACGGCCGTTTCCGTAACGAAGCACGAAAATGGTCTATAGGGGTTTATTTGTAATTATTGACAGTCGGCTGGGGACAAAGTGAAGCGAAAGTTCAGATTGCAGGGGCCTTAGCAGAATTATTAGAAGTTACATTTCTTGTACCCGAAAGATTCCATTTGGAGGGCTCTGGACAGTCCAACTTCAACTTGAGATATCTTGGGCTCCCGAACTCCAAATTGGACGAAATTTGAGTCTATTTTGGGTGATTTTTCGCAAGGAACACAATGGTGAGGCCTATATAAGCACCCCATGCTCCACGTTTTTTGAAGGACAGAATGGATATTTTATTTATTCTTGAAGGAATCCTAGTCATCACCCTTACTCTCTCTCTCCTCCAACTTCTCAAGGGCACTTCTGGAATTCTACTTGGGATAGACTTATTTTGAAAGACATTCTCACCTATGGAAAGTTGAAAAATCAAAGATGCTTTGATTTTATTGCTTGGAGAAGATATCTACAAAGAAAAGGAAGCACTTGTTAGAATTGGAAGTTTACTTTTCTAGAAATAGAAGGTCTATGTAAACAATCTTCTCTTCTTCTTCTTTCTATTTTTTTCTTTTTTCTTAGGATTCAAGGCATTGTAAAAGAGGAAGGAGAAGAGAATATTCTCTTTTCTTAGGAAATATTTCTCCTACACTTCCCTCTTCTCCCTTCTCTTCTCTTCCCCCTATAAATACCCCTTGCCCTTTGGGTTGTAGGAAGTAGTTTTTTAGTTCAGTTTTTAGTTAGTTTCTAGTTCAATTTTAATTCAGTTTTTTAGTGTAATTTTTATTTCATTCACTTAGTGAAATTTTCTCTTCTTTTCCTATTTTTGGCTTAAGTTCTTAGTTTTGATTTCAAGTTCTTAGTTTTGATTTCATAAGTCTAGTTTAATGGTTGTAATAGTTTTAGTTTAAAGCTTCCTAGTCTAAGTTCCTATGTTGATGACAAGACATGGAGATTTAGAAGAGGAAGCCATGGTGAGTTTATTCAAGTATTCAAGCACATCAAGGTATCTCATTCTCTAAACCCTTAATCTCATTCTCCCTTTCCTCTATCTCTCTCTATCTTCTTCTTCTTCTCCCTCTATTTCTTTTATTTTTTTTATATGGTTGTGGTATGTGGATGCACTTTTATTCCCTTATTTCTTTTTATGTGATTATGAAGTGTGACTGCGTTTTTATTATTCCTTTCAATTCGCTTTAGTTTGATAGGTTAGATGCTCATGCGTTAGGACGCCAATTTAATCCCTTAATTTTGTTAGATGCTTATGAGTTAGGATGCATTAATTTTCATTAGTTTAATTAGTTTAATTTAATATTTTAATTTGGTCCACTTTGCATTACTTTTAAGTTAATTAAATAAAGTGGCGTATATCTCCTCGTGTTCGACCCGTAGCTACGATTGACCCGTACGCTTGCGGTATTATTTTAACTCAAACAGTAGAACTATTGAAACTTTCAAGGATCCTTGGGTTCCCTCGTTGATCAATGGCCGCGTTTTGAGCCCAAGTAGAAATAATGTGCTGCATGTGTCTGACCTGATTTTGCCTCATGCTCAACAATGGAATGTTGCTTTGATTAAACAATCCTTCAGCCAGGCTGAGGCCCAAGCTATCCTTAGAATTTCTATACGTGTATCACCGAAAGAGGATGACTGGTTTTGGAATTGCACAAAAGATGGTTTGTTTACTATAAAGTTTGCTTATTATTTGGCTTTATCTAATGTGGCCTCTAATTCTGCTAGCTCCTCTACATTGTGTAGCGATATATGGAAAAGGTTGTGGAATATGCCAATCCTACCCAAATTGAAACATTTTATCTGGAAGTGTTGTTCAGAAACTTTGGCTGTTCGCTCTCCACTTGTGAACCGCAATATTGTCTCTGATGGAAAATGCCTTATATGCAGCACTGCAGATGAATCTATTGTTCAAGCGTTGTTTCATTGCAATTTTGCTGCTGCTGTGTGGCTGGCTTCTCCTTTTAGGCTCTGTTTTCAGTCCCTAGCTGGGTCCTCTTTTAAGGAATTTTCATGGATTTTTTAAGTTGTCATCTTCTTTCCCTGATAAAGTAGATGCTATTATTCAATGGGTATCGTTGGTATGGCAGATTTGGAAGTCTAGAAACCAATTTATTTTCCGACATACTAATCTTTCTTTGAATGATACTATATAGGGCTTCTATCGAAGCGTTCATGAGGGAAGGTTGGGAATAAGTAGAGAGAAGACTAAGCCTCTTGACCCTCCTATTGCTTTGAATGTTGTGCTTCCTGCTACTAGTACTCGCTGGTATAAAATATATACTGATGGAGCTTGGAACTCTGTCTCTTTTTTAGGTGGTAGAGATGTTATAGTTCACAACAATGAAGGAACTTTCGTGGCGGCAAAGTGCAAGCATGGCTGCAGTGATTCAGCAATGGTAATGGAAGCTGAGGCAATCAGAGATGCTCTCCTACTTGCGCGTAGTATTAAGCTAGATTGTGTTTCAATCTTTTCAGACTGTAAAACTCTAATTGTTCACCTGAATAATGCTCCTTCTTCTTTAGACTGGGCATTAGTAATGATTGTGGCGGATATTAGAGATCTAGTTGGGTGTTTTTCCTCTGTTGTATTCAAGTATATCCCTAGGTTGTTAAACAAGGAAGCCCATGTGTTAGCTAGAGGTGCTTCCCTATTGTCTCTTTCTTCTGTCTGGTGGGTCAACACACCTAGTTTTGTTGTAAATCCTTCTCTTCTTCAGAGGAGGGACTTTGCTGCATGTTTTGAATAAATTTGTTTGGGCCGCAAAGCCTTTTGATGGACCAAAACAAAAGTTTCATATAAGTTAAAGTAAATACAGTTAGTCATTTACATAGGTGTAGACACCTAATTTTGGTCACCCTCCCTAGCAATGATGACACGTGGAGTACCGGCATTCTCTGTCTCAGATACCAAAACAAAATAAAAATAGACTTTAAAGGGGGAGGGTAAAAGAGGCAAATAAAAGGAAGAAAGAAAATGGGGGTAAGTTGGTAAAAGATCCAATCTAACCTAAAGGAGGGTAAAAAATGGAAAACCAAATAAAATCTAAACAAACCGTAAAGGGGGGGGGTAAATTAGTTAAATCACCTCTAAGATATTTAAAGTAGGGTCAAAAGGGGAAAAAACAATAAAATCTAAACAAACCCTAAAAAGGAGGGGGGTAAGATGGGTAAATCACCTAATCAAACCCTAAAGAGGGAGAAATATAAAAGGCAAAAGAAGATTAAAAAAAGGGGGAGCAGCCGTCATTCTCTAAGGAGGAAGAGAGAAAGGAGAGAGGAGAGAGGAGAGAGGAGAGAGGAGAGAGGAGGAGGGAATGTTTCCAAAAAGAAAAAATGAGGAAAGAAAGGAAAAGACAGAGAGAGAGTCAAGGAGACTGAGAGAACAGGGAAGAACAGAAAAAACACAGAGGAAAAGGGAAGCAGCCGTCATTCTCTAAGGAGGAAGAGAGAAAAGAGAGAGGAGAGAGGAGGAGGGAATGTTTCCAAAAAGAAAAAATGAGGAAAGAAAGGAAAAGACAGAGAGAGAGTCAGGGAGATTGAGAGAACAGGGAAGAACAGAAAAATGCAGAGGAAAAGGGGAGCTGTGATCGTATGTGAGAAAATCGAGAGAGAAAAGGGAAGGAGGGAGTAACAGAGGGGAAATCAGGAAAATAGAGAGAGGAAATGTGCTGAGACAAGGATGCTCAAGGTTTCCCTGAGCCAGGAAGAACGCTGCAGCCGATCGTGGATTCTTCATCTTTTGCTCCTCTTATTTCATTCTCTGGTTTCCATTTAGATTTGCTGTATTTTTCTTCTTTGTGTTCCATGAGTAGTCTGTAATCAACCCCTTCCCTATTTTATTTCCCAAATCTGTAATAACCCCTACCTGGTTCGTGATCGTCATTGCTGGCTGTCGATCGCTTGAGGAGCTTCAAGAAGACCTCAGGTGGCATTCCTTTTTCTTATTTGGCTTTCATTTTCCCTTTTGTTATATATGATTAATTCTGGTTCTATGTTCTGTGACTCATGTTCCTGTGTTATTATGATTTTTTTTTTTATACTTGAAATCTATTCATCCTGTCTGTGAATGCTTATTCTATGAATACTCTAAGTGGATTTTGGTCATTGCACTTGTAGTCTCTATGCATAAATTTTAGGATTCTAATTGTAGTTCGTTCATTATGATTAATATTTCAGTTTTGGTGTTGAATGCTTTATGGAGTCTTCCCTTGATGGGAATATTTATGGGTCCTAGACCCTTTCTAGGTGGCGGCTACCTATTGACCCGTTTACCCTCTTAGGAGGAATTAGGGTCATTGGTTTAGGTTTTACCGGCGAGATCCGGTTCACATTCGATTGAGAACGAACCCCTAGTCGAGCGGAATTTGGGATTTTTTGGAATCCATGGTTCTTACAGTGGCTACTTCACTGGGGACTTATGTCAGACTCCTGATTGACCATTGTTTGCTTAGCTTGTCTGTAATTTTGGTTGATGTAATTTTCCTTGTTAATTTTCTTTCTCATGCATTCGCACTCACATCATTGCATTGTGCACTGCACGGTCTGCTTCTACCCCCGTGGTGTCATTGGTAAGGCCCCGCATGCAGTTGTGGGATTCCCCCGGTGGCATCACAACCCTTGATCCTGTATTGCTTTAGGTCACAAGTGATCATATCAATCAATGTATTATCTAGTGATCTCCAGGCCATACATTTAGGTGTGCCCTGGAAGGCACTATGGGATAGTACTTGGATTGATTTATCAAGTCGTTTCCTCAAAGCCGCATAAAAAGGATGTGCCAACGTATCCACGGACACAACTGTAACGGGTACAATATGGTGCTCCTTGACAAGGGGACCCTGTCCTAAGCTAAGCCAATTTTGTGCATGCATCATATAGGAACATAGATCCGATACCTAGGTTCGCCACAACTAATGTAATTATTGCTTGAGGTTCAAATTAGAACCCCTATTGTAGACAGTATTATCTATTTCGATTTGTCACCCACCAACGGGGGTTTGGAGTTTCTACCCTCTTTTCATTGAGATATGAGTGTTTGTTGTCTCTACCAGTGTTTCATTCCACTGTAGGGGTGGTATCATAGGGTGATTCCTATGTCCATTCCAAGATTGTTGTGATTGGGGTGATGCCTACATGACCAATCTAGAAACAGTGTGTGTCTCAGCTGATAGGGAACCATGCATTTGTACCTTGATGTTGAGGACGAACTCGATTTCCTCCATCACACGGTGCTTAGCAATTGATTCGATGTAATGCCATCTATATGGGTGTTCTTGTTTGAACCACCTTGTTTGATCCGTCAATTGAGAGTTCATTCAGCTGCGGCATTGAGTTGATGTTACTCTCAATTGAACTAACTTGTTTGGTATGATCGTGTTATCATGTGGGAATTACCTTAGCTTGGTTCTATCCGATCCAACTTGTTGTCAACCACTATGTTTTAGCTTGGCCTAATCTAGGCTGCCTTATTGGACTCCTTCAATCTGGACCCTTGATTTGCATGATTTGTTAGTCTTGTTTTCCACATTTTAAAAATAGGTGGTTGGGACATTAGGATCTTTGTATCTCCGGCAGACCTCTTTGATCCGGAGGCAGCCAATTAGAGTCCTTGAATTGGAATCATTCTACCTAGATTTTTTATTTGCAAAATTGATTTCCAAATGTAAGTAGTTCAGGCCTTAGCATTTTCAGACCAAAAAGCCAATTGATTTTAATCGACTTCCAGTCAACCAGATTTTGGTCACCATTGAGTTTCTAAAGAGTAGGCGGATTTTATCTTTGTTTTTCGAATTTGGGAATACTTTGAGTCGTTTTCCTCGATATGTTGATCGCGTACAGTCAAAATGAATTTGTGTCAAAATTTCCATTGGATATGATCTCAGTCAAGTTTTTCAGAAGTTGCTTTTGTCAGTGTGATTCCTATTTTGTTATATATGGTACCTCCGCGTCAAGTGATTTTCGATCGATGGCTTAGTTTTGGTTAGAAAGTTTGAATTTATATTGGTCATAGCCTTGTTTCCCATGTCATCGGAAGCTTTCCTATGTAGTATAGTTCACTCCTTTCGGTTTGGATGAACCGAGCTAAGCATCTTGGTCCTCAATGAGTTGGGTCGACATAGAACCGGGTTAATTTTGTGAACTAACTTGCTACTAACTTTTCTTGACTTGTGTCAAAAGTATATGTTTCGGGAGAGTATTTAAAATCCTACTCGCATGTTTTGTATGTATGATCTTTGCTTTGTTTTGGTTGGAAGATAAACCATTGGGACCTGGGAGAGGTCCCCATCCTTCAAAAGTCTTGAGCATAGGAGTAGCTCCCAAGTGAGTTTGAATTAGCATCAAGAGAGATCCATTTAGAATGCTCAGTGCATAGGTTGAGTTTTGGTTTGGCATCATTTTGGTCGTTGAATTTTTTTTTCATCGGTGAACCAGACCTTTCACCAGCATCTAACCCTAATCCAATTTCTCATCAGATTGTCATCTCAGGCATTGCTCCAGTATTCTAAGTAGGTATGAGTCAGAACAGTGACCCTCCACCACCTCCACCCTTTGACCCCTTTGAGGCCCAAATTGTCAGGATTAAAACGATGGTGGAACAAACGGTGGATTTGGTTTGTAACCATTTGGGTACAACCCGCCCTGTTGATCCCCAATATCAGCGAACTCTACCTCCAACCCCTAAGATCAATCCTTTAGAAGCCTGACTTGGCCGAATGGAGGCGACAGTAGAGCAATTGGCGGATTTGGTCCAAGCCCAACTAGGTGCACCCCGCCCTGTTGAATATCAGTATCAGCGAAGTTTACTTTCAACCCCCAAGGCTATGCTCCCTAGTGTGATTGGAGAGAGTGATGCTTTCCTGATGAACAATCTCCCAGCTGTGAAAGTAACCAGTAATCCAGAGAACAAGGAACTCAATGATAAGGTTGTCCATCTGAAACATCTGATTAGAAATTTGAAAGGAGTTGAGGACCAGATCCTTGACACTGAAGGCCTATGCCTTTTTCCCCATGTCAAATTGCCTGATGGTTTCAAGTGGAAGTCTGAGAAATTTGATGGTACCGGGGATCCTCGTACCCATCTGAGGTCGTATATTGGACAGTTGAGATCCAGAGGCTTTTCTGATGAGATGTTGGGTCAAGCTTTTCAATTTTTGCTGACTGGCCCTACACACCGTTGGCTAATGTCCTTGGACCTATCACATACCCGCACTTGGACGAATATAATGAAGGCGTTTTCCCAGCAGTATAGTTATAACACTGAGATCGAGTTGAGCAGGAGAGAACTGGAAACCATAAGACAGAGGTCGGATGAAGAGTTCACTGATTATATGGCGAGGTTTCGAAATAAAGCGGGGCAGATGTGGGACAGACCCAATGAGAGAGAACAAGTCGGGTTCATGATGAGAGGATTGAGAGCTCCCTATAAGGATATTTTGTTTGGTCAAGGCATTTTGACTTTTGAATGCCTCATGGCTGCAGGTCGGCAGGTTGAGGATGCCATTGTTGGCGGTGAGCTGCTTCCCGATGCAAATCAATACATGTCCAAGGATAGTAGCAGCACGAGGCCTCCACAGCAGAAGAACGCAGTGTATGATGTTACAAATGCTACCCCTTCCCCCATGACACCAGTCATGGTCACCATGCAAGCCCCTTATGTGCTAGAACCTGCAAATGTTTCACGTCCCCGCTCATAGCCAAGAGAGTTTACTGATTTGGAAATGCCCCGAAGTGTTGTCTATGATCGACTTTTGAAGGCCGGATTACTTGGAAAAGCTGAACCAAAGCCTATTCCTGAGCCCAAGCCGCATTGGTATGATCCAAATTTGTATTGTCGCTTCCATGGACAGATAAGACATGACACAGACAGATGCCCTAGACTGCAACATGAAATACATGACTTGCTTGATGCAAAAAAGTTTGAGCTCAAGTTTAAGCCCAATGTGCCTGCTAAGAACCACACAATTAATGGCATTGAAGGGGATTTAAAAGAGTCTGACCGTACTTCTTTGATTAGAAGCCTGTCTACTTCCAAACCAGTCAGTTGTGATGTGAGCAGGGTGCCTCCAACGGTGTTTACTATTATAGGCCTCGGGACGTCAAGTAAGCTAGCAGCAAGAGAAAATGAGATTGATGAATTACCTAATCAATTGCCTCTAAGACCAGTATTCCCGGCCTGAATCCTGGTCAAGGACAAGCATCTGATAGTAGTGCAGAATGAAGTTGAGTCAAGGAGTGCAGTGGTAGCCGAAGCTTGAGGTAGTAAGGTTTGGAGCTGGTAATTGTAGGGCTTTCATGGTCATGTTTGGACTTGAGCTTGTTGGAGTGGTAGGTAGTGTGGTTGTCAAGATTTCTTCTGTTTCTCCTCTTGTTGGAGATGTTCCATTTTATGTTGAGTCGGTCCCAGTCTGGACCAAGTCTGATGTAATTGCAGATTTGAGTGAGTCTAGTTATCGGGTTTTCTTTAGTTTCTCCCCCTGTTAGAAATGTTTTGTTTTGTGTTGAGTCGGTCCCAGTCTGGACTAAGTCTAATGTAAATACTCCTTTTATCAATGAATTGAGTGTTTCTGAATATATTGATTCCTCTTCCTTCTTCCCATCTTTTGATGGTGAATCTTGCGATGTTTTGTGGCCTAACTTGTTCCAAAAAAGAAATGAAAAGAAAGGAACGGAAGGAACAGTTCAACTAAGTCTAATGTAAATACTCCTTTTATCAATGAATTGAGTGTTTCTGAATATATTGATTCATCTTCCTTCTTCCCATCTTTTGATGGTGAATCTTGCGATGTTTTGTGGCCTAACTTGTTCCAAAAAAGAAATGAAAAGAAAGGAACGGAAGGAACAGTTCAACAGTGATCATTCATTCATTGTTAGTGTAAATCTCTTGATAGTAAAAGATCTTGAGCTTTCCATACATCTGATCCCCTTCAAACGAGCAAGGAGCTTAAAAGAGAATCTTACCTCATCCAGCCTATTAAGGGAAGCCATCCTTGGCCGCTTGTCACTTTGAATAAATCCCAGAAGCATTTGAATTCCAATAGTCACCCTCTTTGGGCCTTAGCCTTTTCTTTGGAAAGCCTTGTTATGGCCCACCCATAGCTCACCACTAGGATAATCCTTTCCACTCCCAGGGTTTGATTCGGAAATGTCATGCCATAAGTTCAAAATTGTCTGGTAAAGAAAAAGAAAGAGAAGCAAAAAAAGCAAAAAAAGCAAAAAAGAAGAAAGAAAGAAAAAAGAAATTTTCAATCCGAGCCCAAACAGGGGCAAAAAAAAAAAAGAAAAAAAAAAAGAAAGAAGCAAAAAGAAGAAAGAAAGGAAAAAGAAAAAAGAGAAAAAGAAAATTTCAATCCGAGCCCAAACAGGGGCAAAAGAAAAAAAAAGAGAAGCAAAAAGGAAAGAAAAAAGAAAAAGAGAGAAAAAGACAATTTATGAGCCCAAACAGGGGCAAGAAAGAGGAAGTCCTCACAAAAAATGAAAAAAAGAGAGGGGAAAACTTTGGTGGCAAAGGCGTCACAATTCCAAGTAGACTCTGGGAGCGTACTTTGAGCCTTTTACCTTCCTTTGAAGCCAAGTCCTAAGCCCCATTACAACCTAAGAAAGTCTTCCTAGGCTAGATGCAGTGAGATTTCCTTCGGTAGCTTCGAGCTCACTCGGCTATGAGGGAACTTAACTATCAAGGTTTTGACATTGGCATATCATCGGTGGCAGGAACTACGTCCGACCTGATTCCTGATTTGTTCGGGATACGTAGGCGAAGTCAACTTCAGGCTTGGTCAACCATTGTTTGAGCTTTCCTTCTCGAAAGAGTTCAGAATGTTGCTACTTTTATCATCAGAAGATGGTCTACTCAAACTGAAAACTCTTTCTACCATCTATCATTCTGGCGGATTCCCAAGAGTTTTACCTCTTAGTCCTTTTCTATGTTGATCCTTCACTGGCGTGATTTCTCTTGCGAGCTCGCCATTCTCAAGTAATAGCGTCGTTCTCTTTCTGGGTCATTTGTTTTCATGTCGTCCATGAGTTCAAGTCCAGGCATGACCCTTGGCCATTTCCATCATGATTCCAATACTATTTATTACGTTGAAAAAAAAAAAAAAAAAAAAAAGAAAAGAAAAAGAAAAAAGAAAAAGAAGAAAAGAAAAAGAAAAGAAAAGAAAAGAAAAAAAGGAAAAAAAGAGAGAAAAAAGAAGACAATGTCAATTCATGAGCTCAAACAGGGGCAAAGAAAAGAAAGAAGCAACAAAAAAGAGAAGGAGAAAGAAAAGAAAACAAGGTTGCAAGGGGCATAGCTCTCATGAGAAGTTCAATATCATGTTTGGATCCAGATACCCATTGATAGCAGAAGAATGACATCGTTGACGGGGATGGAACAACAAGAGAGTGTAGAAGTATGCTTGTGTTTTTTGTTCGGATTGGGATGATTCTGTTGAAGAGAGGGAAGATTTACCTCACCTCATCGCCCATTCATGCACAGCATCCAATCATCAAAACTTTCAAAGTTCGCTGTTGTGAGCCTTTTGTCCACCACCAACTCACCTAGAGAGCCATGAACCAGTCCTCTTTGATCTTTGACTAGAATGGTGCCAAATTGAAATCACCTTGAGTGCGAGTCTGCTTAGCTCTCGTAGAACCTTTTCGAGTGATGGTGTATCCTCATATCTCGTAGAATGATCCTTTGGACTGTATCTCGGGAGAGGGGTTAGGCATAGGGTCTTAGGTACACAATAGCCAGTGAGCTTAGAAGAATTTCAGTTAGACATAGGATGCAGTATCTTAGATTCAGTACATGTAGAGGTCCAAGCGCACCAGAGTCAATCAGACTTAGAATTAGGATCAACATCAAAACCAATCAAAGTCAGAATCAGCAATAGAATCAGAATTAGCACCCAGAATTTGAAGCCTAGAAATCAGTGAAGCCAGCATCTCGTAGATTTTCAAAATCTCAGCAAAAGAATTGAGTTATTTATTTTGGTCCATTGAAAGAATTGAGTTATTTATTCTTGATCATTGAAAGAATTGAGTTATTTATTTTTTACCATTGAAAGAATTGAGTTATTTATTTTTGCCCCTTGAAAGAATTGAGTTATTTATTTTTGACCCTTGAAGGAATTTAGTTATTTATTCTTGGAATTTAGTTATTTATTCTTGAGAATCTTGGTCAGAATAGGAATTCCTCCTGTAAGTCCCTTGAAATAGAGTACTCCCTCAGATTTTTCAGAAGTATCTCATTCTTGCATTTCATCCTGCATCAGCGTCCTCGGTTTTATGGTAGATTGTCGATTACAGAGCACCCACTTACCACTTGATTTTGCATGAATTGTCGATCGATTCTTCTGATTTCAGTTTTATTGTTCGATTTGCATTTGCATTTGCACCTCCGCCATCCCTGAGCAGGGTGTTGGCAGTACATGCTCCGGATGACAAAATATGGTGATTCTTGTCTTTGCCTCTCGATTGGTACACAGGTCTCGGTCAAAGAGGGGCATTCTGTAGACACCTAATTTTGGTCACCCTCCCTGGCAATGATGACACGTGGAGTACCGGCATTCTCTGTCTCAGATACCAAAACAAAATAAAAATAAACTTTAAAGGGGGAGGGTAAAAGAGGAAAATAAAAAGAAAAAAGAAAATGGGTGTAAGTTGGTAAAAGATCCAATCTAACCTAAAGGAGGGTAAAAAAAGGAAAACCAAATAAAATCTAAACAAACCGTAAAGGGGGGTAAATTAGTTAAATCACCTCTAAGATATTTAAAGTAGGGTCAAAAGGGAAAAACATAATAAAATCTAAACAAACCCTAAAAAGGAGGGGGGGGTAAGATGGGTAAATCACCTAATCAAACCCTAAAGAGGGAGAAATATAAAAGG
Source organism: Telopea speciosissima (assembly GCF_018873765.1). Lineage (NCBI taxonomy): Eukaryota > Viridiplantae > Streptophyta > Magnoliopsida > Proteales > Proteaceae > Telopea > Telopea speciosissima. The sequence goes on from NC_057917.1 coordinate 13,808,332, forward strand.
CAAAAGAAGATTAAAAAAAGGGGGAGCAGCCGTCATTCTCTAAAGAGAAAGAGAGAAAAGAGAGAGGAGAGAGGAGAGAGGAGGAGGGAATGTTTCCAAAAAGAAAAAACGAGGAAAGAAAGGAAAAGACAGAGAGAGTTAGGGAGACTGAGAGAATAAGGAAGAACAGAAAAACGCAGAGGAAAAAGGGAGCAGCCGTCATTCTCTAAGGAGGAAGAGAGAAAAGAGAGAGGAGGAGGGAATGTTTCCAAAAAGAAAAAACGAGGAAAGAAAGGAAAAGACAGAGAGAGAGTCAGGGAGACTGAGAGAACAGAAAAACGCAGAGGAAAAGGGGAGCTGTGATCGTATGTGAAAAAATCGAGAGAGAAAAGGTGCTGAGACAAGGAGGCTCAAGGTTTCCCTGAGCCAGGAAGAACGCTGCAGCCGATTGTGGATTCTTCGTCTTCTGCTCCTCTTATTTCATTCTCTGGTTTCCATTTAGATTTGCTGTATTTTTCTTCTTTGTGTTCCATGAGTAGTCTGTAATCAACCCCTTCCCTATTTTATTTCCCAAATCTGTAATAATCCCTACTTGGTTCGTGATCGTCATTGCTGGCTGTCGATCACTTGAGGAGCTTCAAGAAGAACTCAGGTGACATTCCTTTTTCTTATTTGGCTTTCATTTTCCCTTTTGTTATATATGATTAATTCTGGTTCTATGACTCATGTTCCTGTGTTATTATGATTTTTTTTTTATACTTGAAATCTATTCGTCCTGTCTGTGAATGCTTATTCTATGAATACTCTAAGTGGATTTTGATCATTGCACTTGTAGTCTCTATGCATAAATTTTAGGATTCTAATTGTAGTTCGTTCATTATGATTCATATTTCAGTTTTGGTGTTGAATGCTTTATGGAGTCCTTCTGAATTTATTCGTTTGTTTATTGTGGCAAGTCTTATTTGATTCAGATATTTCATTGTGGTCCTTATCTGTCCCATTGTGCATATTTAATATCAGAAGGGAATGCCCTGAGGGATGATTTGGTGTGTGTTTCCTTGATAATATATGATCCCTGCAATCCTTATTCTTCATGTCTCTAGTTAGGTAAACCTGTGGATGAACATGTTTCTATCCCTCCATCATCGCTTTTGGTGTTATTTTTGTTTCGCCTGGTCTTCTTTGGAGATTCCAATCTTAGACCCTTTTGACCCTAAGCCGATCGATCCCTTCTGGTTTTTTTTTAAGGATTTTGTCTAATCTGATTTGGGCCTTATGGGCCCGTTTATGGGATATTTTAATCCATTGAAATGAGTGTGGATTGCGGTCCATGTGGTATAAATTGGGTTCGGGTTTGATTTCGGTTATTGAATCAATAAGGTCATAATTGGAAGGGGTTCGACTTAGGACTGGCAACATATAGAATATTGGTTTGGGCCAATAAAACCCCCAAACCAATATTCTATATGTTGCCAGTCCTAAATCGAACCCCTTCCAATTATGACCTTATTGATTCAATAACCCAAATCAAACCTGAACCCAATCTATACCACATGGACTGCAGTCCACACTCATTTCAATGGATTAAAATATCCCATAAACGGGCCCATAAGGCCCAAATCAGATTAGACAAAATCCTTAAAAAAAAACGAGAAGGGATCGATCAACTTAGAGTCAGAAGGGTCTAAGGTTGAAATCTCCAAAGAAGACCAAGAGAAACAAAAATAACACCAAAAGCGATGATGGAGGGATAGAGACATGTTTATCCACAGGTTTACCTAACTAGAGACATGAAGAATAAGGATTGCAGGGATCATATATTATCAAGGAAACACACACCAAATCATCCCTCAGGGCATTCCCTTCTGATATTAAATATGCACAATGGGATAGATAAGAACCACAATGAAATATCTGAATCAAATAAGACTTGCCACAATAAACAAACGAATAAATTCAAAAGGACTCCATAAAGCATTCAACACCAAAATTGAAATATGAATCATAATGAACGAACTACAATTAGAATCCTAAAATTTATGCATAGAGACTACAAGTGCAATGATCAAAATCCACTTAGATTATTCACAGAATAAACATTCACAGACAAGACAAATAGATTTCAAGTATTAAAACAATATCATAATAACACAGGAACATGAGTCATAGAACCAGAATTAATCATATATAACAAAAGGGAAAATGAAAGCCAAATAAGAAAAAGGAATGTCACCTAAGGTCTTCTTTGCCAAAAAAGAAAAAAGGAATGTCGCTTGATTCCTTCTTGAAGCTCCTCAAGCGATCGACGATCACAAATCAGGTAGGGATTATTACAGATTTGGGAAATAAAATAGGAAAGGGGTTGATTACAGACTACTCATGGAACACAAAGAAAAAAAATACAGCAAATCTAAATAGAAACCAGAGAATGAAATAAGAGGAGCAGAAGACGAAGAATCCACAATCAGCTGCAGCGTTCTTCCTGGCTCAGGGAAACCTCGAGCATCCTTGTCTCAGCACATTTCCTCTCTCTATTTTCCTGATTTCGCCTCTGCTATTCCCTTCTTCCATTTTCTCTCTCGATCTCCCTCTCTTTTCTCTCTCGATTTTTCTCACTGTTCTCTCCCTGTTTCACTCTTCTCTCCGCTTTCCACTCTCCTCCCCTTCTCCAAAAAATGACGAAGACCCTCTCGGCCTTTGAGGCATTTGTTTTTATATCCCATCCCATCCCATCATTTAGGGTTTAGATGATTTTACTATTCTACCCATTCCCTCTTTAGGTTTAGATATTTTAATTTTAGTTTTCCATTTTAACCTCCCACTTTTAGGTTTTGGCTTTAACTTTTAATTCCTCTTTTACCCTTCCTTTTCCTCCTTTTTACCATTCAAAACCCATTTCCCTTTTATTTCCCTTTTTACCCTTTCTTTCTCTTTTTCCTGTTTTAAAATATTTAATTTGTTTTTGACCATTTAAACCCTGTTCACTTGAGATTTTCCCTCTTATCCTCTTCCTCTTTAATTCCTTCTTGTTTCCTTTATTACCCAAGGTATATTTAGATTTTTCAAACTTCCAAATTTACCCCCCCCCTTTTGGACTTGGCCGGGCTTTTCCAATGGGCCAAACCCAACATTCCTTGTGTGTCTGAGACAGATTGCTGACACTTCACGTGTCATCATCGCCAGGGAGGGTGACCAAAATCCGGTGTCTACAGAATGCCCCTCTTTGACCGAGACCTGTGTATCAGTCGAGAGGCAAAGACAAGAATCACCAGAATTTGTCACCCGAAGCATGTACTGCCGACACCCTGCTCAGGGATGGCGGAGGTGCAAATGCAAATGCAAACCGAACGATAAAACCGAGATCGGAAAAAAAAATCAATCGACAATTTATGCAAAACCAAACAATTCGTGTGTGCTTTGTGATTGACAATCTGCCATAAAACCGGGGATGCTGATGCAGGATGAAATGTAAGAATGAGATGCTTCTGGAAAATCTGAGGGAGTATTCCAACTTCAAGGAATCTCCTGAGGAGTTTTATTCTGACTAGGATTCTCAGGACTAAATAACTAAATTCCAAAAATAAATAACTCAATTCTTCCGATGGTCAGAAATAAATAACTCAATTCTTCCAAGGGACCAAGAATAAATAACTCAGTTCTTCCAAAGAACGAAATAAATAACTGAGTTTTTTCAAAGAATAAATAACTAAATCCTTCTATAAATAACTAAGTTCTTCCAATAAATAACTCAAATCTTTCTTATCAATTCATATATCTCTGGACAGATGGAAAAGAGCGAGACATTGCAACAGGTAACAAAAATATATCATCAAGTGGAGAACACTTTACTGATCACAACTGTTTAAGACTAATTACAAAACCAAGATGTTGCATTGGAAAAGAAATTTCAGTCCTCATAAGGTAATGACAAACATTGCTCCAGTACACCATAGTATTTAACCATCCAATTCACCATAGTGGGCCTAAAAATCGGGCTTATATGAATCTATGTAGTTTGGCCTCAGGCCAAGCCTACATATTTGTCTAGTGGTAGTACTATGGACTCGGTCTAGCACAAGCCATTGGACTTATGTCGGGCTGGCCAAGCTTGATCCATAATTTTTTGGACTTAGGTTGGCCTAAGCTATTCAGGCTAAATTTAGGGTTGCTGATCGGGCCTTGAGCTGGCCTGGCTTGGTCCATGTTTCATCCCCAATGATATGACAGATCAGATGGGCCCAAATTTTATGGAAAAATGTAGACCCCAATGGCCTACCTAAGTCAAAATAGCAAGACACACCTAGGGTTGAGCTCCACGAGCCCTAGCCTTCCTCCAAACCTCTTCCTTCTCTTTTTTCCTTTCTTTCTTCTCTTTACTTCCACGGTTCTTGGTAGGTTTAGAGAAGTTATGACCATTAAATGGTCATGACCTCTATTTATAGTTGGGTTTAAGTGAGGGCTTGTTTGTCTTGGCCTTTAAGTCTTAAAATCAATTTTTGAGTTTAAGAAGGGTCTTTTGGACTTACTTTTAAGGTCCAACACCAAAAGGAACAAAAGTGAGTGGGGTCCACCATGTTTGGGAACACCACAGCGAAATCTGAGACATGGGACATGTGGGTCCCACAATATTTTATCCAAAATAAGTCTTACAGCATGGGTGGACTCACCCTTGTGAGTCCAGTCTAGGGTCCAGCCTTGCTGTAAAAGGGTAAACTAAGGGCAATAATCCCCGAGCTTTGGCCCACCTTTCTAGGGTTACAAAGGGAGTATGCACACGTGGAAATAAGTTTAGAATGTACCCAAAATAGTTCCCTTGCCCGTCAAGGATTGTTTTTCGGGATCCCAAAGAGTTTTCTTATTTCGATGTTTACTTCAACAGGGCACGTCGTATCGATGTGAGAAGACACTGGGTGCTCTCTTTGGTATTCTTCGCTCTTAGGACTTGTGCTAGGAAGGTAGTCCATAAAGTCGTCATCCACGAACTTTTCCCATTCCCGATTGAGAAATCTTTCCTTAACCGCCATACCCATGATCTGGTCGATGATCTTATGACTTGGTTTGACGACCATTGCGAACAACTCACCAGCATATATGCCAGCTCCATCTACACATCACAAGGATAACATTATTATAATTGGATCTCAGGTGCGGGTCTAACAACATGCCCAATATTGACATCAACATTGTCACTCATCATCTACCTTTATATCCTGTGATAAAACCTAAAGCAAAAGCTAAGACGAATGAGGACAAAATGGATTCTAAAAATCAAAGAAAAAGTTACCAAACAACTTGAAGTAGGATTCTTAGAGGTAATGAAATACACTGAATGGTTGGCCAACATTGTGTCAATACTAAAGAAAGAGTGTCGAATACATATATGTGTAGACTTTAAGGACTTGAAAAAGCTAGTCCAAAAGACGATTTTCCTCTACCTCACATCGTTATACTCGTAGACAATACGGCCAAACATGCCCTCCTATTTTTAATGGACGGGTTTTTAAGGTATAATTAGATTAGAATAGCATCAGGGGATATGCAAAAGACATCCTTCATCATTCAATGGGGAACGTATTGTTACAGAGTGATGCCGTTTAGGCTCAAGAATGTTGGGGCAACCTATTAAAGTGACAACCATTATTCTTCATGATCTAATGCACATAGAGGTTGAGGTCTATGTTGACGACATTATCGTCTACGCAAAAAACGTGAGGGATACATAGAAACTCTAAGGAAATTCTTTGAAAAGATTAAATCATACAAGTTGAGATTAAACCCCTAAATGTAATAAAAAATTATTTTAAGCCATTTGATCAATGGCTAATAACTTGGCTCATTGAGTTAACAAAGAATAGTAGCTTGGCTTAAGGCCAGATTTAGTATTGATTTCTATTTCAAAGTTGGATTGATTCCATGAAATATATAGTCAACAAATAAATTTTTGGTCAAAAACTTGAAATCGTTTTGGTTGCATCAATGTGAAATATTTCAAGAATAAGTAATCCCTTTGGTAGCTCAATTTCTGATAATAGATTTTCTATACTTTTTTGGGAGATGGTGGTGGTGGTGGTGGGAGGCAGAGGCAGAGGCAGGGTCGGGAAGGGGGTGGTGGTGGCAATGGTGATGGTGAGGCGGTGGCGATGATGGCGGGGTGATGGTGGCAGCATGATGATGGTGAGACCATCGAGAGAAAAATGGTGGTGTTTTATTTTTAACACGAAATTACTACTTGACCTATCAAATTAGCCATGTGCTCATTAAAGAGCAAGAGTGAAATTAATTTCAATTTCAAAATTAAAAGAATCGAATATTTCAAAATTTCTATTATGATTTCTATTTCACTAAAATTAAGTACAAAAATCAAACCAAACAATTTTTGAAATAAAATTCACCCAATAAAATTGAAATCATACCAAATCAGGCCAAGTCATCACACTTTTGTGACAACGATTTTTCATGGTTACTTCTCAACATTCAATGCTACCAATATCTCTTAATGAATTTCAATGTGTCTTTTCAAATTCCAAAAGTCATATTCAGCTTTCAATGACAATTTTTATTTGTTTAATTTTCAATTTGTCTTTTCAAAATTCAAATATATTAGTGATTGTCCTATCTAGCTACATGATGATGATGTCTTTAGTAATTAATATGTAAGAATCGTTATCTCCTCTTCCTTCAAACTGGGTCTTTTCAACTACCTTATGAAATTACAGGAAAAACTGAGAAGAGAAGCAACTCTCCTCAAGCTCATAACCAGATTTTCTCTCTTGTCACCAGCCAGAAGAGAGACAAATAAAACAGATTCATAGTTGAAATGTTGAACATCAACAAATTATAATCAAATTAGAAATTGTATACAATTCTTTTTTTTAAATGAATAAATAATGCATAAATTAGAATCATCTAGTGCATAGGAGTTAGCAGGTATCATGCTTGTGTTTTTAGAAACAAATCAAACAATGCCCTAGAACAAGCTTGATATGAAATCTAAATAAAAAGAAGGGAGAATATTCTCTATGCCGCAGCGCAGGCTGCGCCCAGGCACATGGGCTTGCCACTCAGGGGGGCAGGGTGGTCATTGCACCCACCCCCATGTGCCTAGGCACAGCCTGCGCCGTGGCACAGAGAATAGCGCCCCTACAAAAGAAATACCTCCTTTTGTGATTTAAGTCTAACCTCTTGTTAAATGATTTGTAGATGATCAGAGGATACAACCACTTGACTTTTCAAGGATCTCATAAACAATAAGGTATTCTGAACTTCTTTCTTCTTCTTCTTTTTTTGTTTTTATTTTTGTCTTTGTTTTTGTTTTTTTTTTATTATGTGACCTTGAGATATTTATATATCCTTAAGATATTTATATCTCTTAGGATGGAGATGACCAATCATAGATTCCAACCTTAAGTGAGTTGCTATCATTATGCACCTAAACAAGAGATAGAGATTAAAAATACAAAATTACCATTTTCAAAAACAAATCATAATAATGGTTTTGAAAATAGTGAAAATAGATAATAATTTTTTAGGGAAAGGGTTCTCTAAGCAAGTGGCATATAGGAGTGTCCCCATGAGGTGCAGCAAAATGATATTATACATTGGATGCAGCGAAGTAATTTCATGAGAGGAGGAAAGAGATACACACTGAGATGCTAGCATACCTTATCCCTGCGAGTCAAAGAACCTTTTCTCATTTTTATATTAATAAATAATAGATTTTTTTTACAAGATATTTTTACAATACATCTTTTCTAATAGGTGATATTTTTTGCAACATATTTTTACAATTGTTAAGTCATTGGTAAGGGAACAGTGGTCACTGGATCAAGTCTCAATGTAGATAGAGATATTTTTATGATAGGACTTCACAGACCTTATGTGTACAGGCCATTGAGAGATTAATCTTCAAATCTATAATAGTCTGAAAATTTTTTACTTGCACCCATTAAGCCCATCATAATCCAACAATACATACACATAAATACATAGTGGATCATGAATAGATGTAAGGGTGTCAAAATCAAACGAAACTGAATACCGAACCGAAATGAATAAATTCGGTTTGGTTTTAGTTCTGATATATGAGCATTTAATTTGGTTTAGTTCGGTTATGGTTTTAGTTAAAAAATCATCGGTTCGAACAGAAACCGAACCGAATACCACACTTAAATCCAAAACCCTTTATCTTTTTTTTTTTTTTAGTGGTGTTGCCTTTCCTTTTGGAATTATTATTTTGATGTGTTTCTCTGACTTTATTGATCGGTACGCTGAGTTAAGATCTGAAAATGGAGAACTCACTTGGAATTTTTATTTATTTATTAATATTTTTGGTTCCTTTAAGGTTTTGTGAGACTATTATTTATACAAATGGAGTTTCTTGAGAATATAGCAAGGTAGCAACAATTGACAGCCTAATAAAATGGAACCGTATTGGAGAACCGAATTAGGCCCTAATTGGACCCGTATTGAAAAACCAAATTAGAATCATAATCGAACCAAATCGAGCAGGTTCCGTTTCGATTTCCACTTCCAGAACCGTTTCGGTTCTCGATTCGATTTCGGATCACACCATCAAGGCATGCAACCAAACCGAACCAAACCGAATGATCAAAACCAAACCGATTGACACCCTTAAATAGATGCAGTTAAACCGAAGACTACAAAATGGTTCATCTAGATGATCATCTACAAAACTAGTCCACTAATCCAATATACCAAGAACAATAAGTACCAATCAATCAATTTTATAAGTCACAAAAAATAGCATCGGGCTCCTCTCCAATGAGAAATCCGCCCAATGAGGCATCCGAAGGCTGGTTGTGCTCCTAATGTGTGCCAGCCAGCCTAATTGTCGGATGCTTCATTGGGCACTCCCTGGGTGATGGGGTCATTGGAGGGAGTCAGATCCAAACAAAAGGTGCCCTATTTTACGGGATCGTGATCCTCTACGGCCCGTTGCCCGTAGCGGCCATAGCAGCTCACGCACAAGGTGTGGCACAATGACCGCCTTACCCCCGCTCGGGTAGGGATAAGGCAGTCATTGCGCCACAACTTGTGTGTGCACTGCTATGGCCGCTACGGGCAGCACGCCGTAGAGGATCTGAACTTGAATCGTTGAATGAGAGAGAACGCACATGACACAACTAGGCCTCGAGACATTAGCTCGAGTTATAAGTTAAGCTTGGGTCCACTTATACTTCGTCCCACATCTTTGGCTATTTTCATAGGTTTTTGACCAGTCTCCACTTGCTCAAATAGACCTGGTTTTTTCTACATGAACGCCAAAGAGAGAAACTTAAATCTTCCACGTGATACGTCGGATCTTACTAAAATTTTGTAGAGCACTTTGAAATCTTGGTAATAACCAGGGATGCGATGATCATTTCACGTGCCCCTATGTCAGGACGCAGAGGCGACGTATTTGACAGAACTAGGTGGCGTTCTTTCTCTCTTTTTTTTTGTAATCTTAAAGAAAATTTGCCGAATTAATCAAAGGATAAAAATCCTCGACCATGCTTAATCTTGCGGTTCCTATGCAGTTTGGGTCTACAAGCTTGACACGTGGAAGATGCTTCATCCAATGTTGTGAGTAGACCAAATTGTTATTATTATTGGTAAGTGATTGAGATTGAATGTATTTGGATTTAAGGATTATAGTCCAAAGACTATTTGGTTGTGTTGTGTATATCCGCCATTCCACGGTCTTAAAAGTCGGTTAACCTTTTGGGATTGGTGTGTGATTTGTTTGATTACATTTTCATTAAAAAAAGACTGTTTTGTTGTGAAATGAAACGTAATCCCAAGTTGAAGATGAGAGCTTTGTTATCGATATAGGAAAGACGAATTTCCAATTTCCAACCCGTCGTAAGATTTTGGGATACATTTCCACAAAATAAGTACTTGTGGACCTATCTCTTCACCCCTCGGTCTAAGGGTTTTTTTGGTATTATCTTTTATTTTTATTTTTTGATAATTGTTATTATTTTTTAAATTTGTTTTTAAAAATGAATACACCCCCAATCTTTTTTTTATTTTTTCATTTTTTGGCTGAAATTTAATGAAGAAGTATTTATAAGGCCCAAATATAAGGGGTAAAATAAACATTTGCTTTTATTTTTAGAAAGGCAAAACCCCTCTCGTTCTTCTCTTTCCTACAACGAGCCAAGCTACTGCTACAATCAAAGCTCGTATCTAATAATGAGTTGATGAAGAAATGAAATGCTAACATTCCAAGAAGTAACCAAGTAAAAAAATGCAGTAAAAGACAGCCATGAAAATCCCAATCATCTGCCTTTCAGTTATAGTTGTCGGTTGGGGGATGAGGCAATTATATTGAGAATTAGATTGAAGAAAAGACTAAATCCCAACTACTCAAATGATTGGTCCTTCAAGTCTTTAACCTATTAATTTTTTTTTATTTAAAAAAAATTAAATTAACAAAAAAAATAGACATATCTAATTGTGACAATTTTATCCTCTATCTGTATCAGTATCATCAATTTAATATCGAATAGGTATTGGTATTGATGTTGGCCGATACTAATACCTAAAACCTTGCCTAAACGGTTAAACCTGAACTAGGGTTTAAAACCCGAATCAGGTTCAGGATTGATCATAACAGCTTTTAATCTGAATTAAATCGAAATCAAGTAGAATTGATCCGAAGTCGTGAGAATCCACTAATCCCCCCAACCCCCCCCCTCCCCTCCCCTCCCCACCCCAAAATAAAAAAAAAGAACTGTTAATTTCCGTATGATATTGGCCTGATCTGAATGAGCTAGAACCAGGATTGATCTTGATTGATTCCTATTTGAATCATGATTTTAGTGCACAGTAATCGAAACAGATATCATTCAACTTGGACATCGATAGGCATCGGAATAGTATTAGCACAGATTAGTCATAGTAGACAAATTTATACCTGATTCTCCTTTAAAAATGGAATTTTGATCATTTTACCCTTTGTTTGTACCATGTCACTAATACATTATCGATATGACATCAGATCAGTTACTTGCAAAATCAATACGTATAGCCCGATACAGGTGAATACCTACCTATACATCAAACTATGATCTGAATCCGAAGATGCGATCCGATTTTTTTTAAATACTGAACTGAAGCAAAATCTAGAAGGAAGTTCTAGAAGGAAAAGAAAAACTAAAACGGTCAAAAGGTCAGAGATAGTGACGGAACTAATATATTTTTATAATAATATATACCCATAAGAAGGTCAAACGTCCTGCTGAATTGGTCTCTCGGTCCCATAAGGAATAAAAGCCCATAAATAACTCGAACATCCACGTCATCAGTTAGCGATTTCGTGTAATCATTAACTTCTGCCACGTGTTTAATACGACAACACGTTATCGTCATTCTATTCATCTTCTCTTTCCTTCGTTCTTCTGACCTGAAGTTTTACATTTAAACCAGACGAGAAGATTGGAACGGACAAGTCAACGTTCTTCCCCCAACTTGAAAATTCGAAAATGGAAGATAACGATATAATAGAAGAGTAGATTGAAAACGGTTCCTTATTTATAGGAAAAAATCACATTCTCAGATTCTCTCCTATCAAGAAGTGTTCTTGTTTACGTTTTACTCAACATTCGCGGAGAACCCAATTCTTCTTCGTTCTCTGCATTCCACTAACAATGGAGAAATCAGGTTATGGAAGTGATGGGATTTACAGATCCCTTCGTCCTCCAGTGGTCTTCCCCGAAGACCCAAATCTTTCTATGGTTCCTTTCCTATTCAGGAACTCTTCTTCCTATTCCGATAAGCTCGCACTTGCCGACGCCGATACCGGCGAAACCCTCACCTTTGCTGAGCTCAAAACCATGGTCGCCAAGGTCGCTCATGGCCTACTTCGTTTAGGAATCAAGAAAGGCGATGTTGTCCTCATCTTCGCCCCTAATTCCATCCAATTCGCTCTCTGTTTCCTTGGCATTGTCGCTCTAGGAGCCGTTGCTACCACTGTCAATCCTCTTTACACCATCGCCGAGCTCTCCAAGCAGGTAAAGGACTCTCATCCCAAGCTCGTCATAACAGTTCCTCCGCTCTGGGGCAAGGTCAAAGATTTCGGTCTGCCGGCGGTGATGTTGGGTCCTCTCAATGCTCCGCCGGCGATTTCCTCCGGTGCTGGAATCGTCACTTTCTCCGACCTGGTCAACATGGAAAAAGGAGCCGTCTTGGAATTGCCCAAATCTTCGATCAAACAGACCGATACGGCGGCGCTCTTGTACTCCTCTGGCACTACTGGGACGAGTAAAGGCGTCGTTCTTACCCACCGGAACTTCATTTCTACCTCTCTCATAATGACCGCAGACCAGGATTTCGCCGGCGATATGCACAATATCTCCCTCTGTTTCCTTCCGATGTTTCATATATTCGGACTCTCCGTCATTACCTATTCCCAGTTGCAGAAGGGCAATATGGTTGTCACTCTCGGGAAATTCGATTTTGAGTTGGTTTTGAAAGCAGTAGAAAAGTATAGGGTGACCCATATGTATGCAGTTCCACCAGTCATGATTGCTCTGGCCAAACATAGTTTGGTCAAGAAGTACGATCTCTCGTCTCTCAAGAACATTGGTTCTGGTGCAGCTCCTCTAAGTAAGGAGATAATGGAGGAGTGTTCCAAGAACTTGCCCCACGCCACTGTTGCTCAGGTACTTTCCTGTAGTTCCATTCAATTTGAGAAGATTGAGATTTTTTTTTTTTGGGTAAGGATTGCTGCATTTTGCTCTAATCAGGAACATCATTTCCTAAGATCTGTGATTTTTTAGAGTTTTTGATTCAACAAAATTGCAGACCTTGCTACAATAGATAAATTTAATTGATTTACTGCTATTTTACCAACTAAAAGAGGGAAACAATGGCTAAAACAGAAGATCAAACATGATTCACCACTGATTTAAAAGGGGGTATTCTGTTTTGATATGAATTTTTGATCTGGTCTTTCAACAGGGTTATGGGTTGACCGAATCATGTGGAGTTGCAACATTAGAGAATCCAAATGTAGGAACTCGCAATTCTGGTTCATCTGGGCAACTTGCTTCAGGAGTTGAAGCAAAAATTGTTAGTGTGGAGACACCAAAGCCTCTTCCTCCCAATCAATTAGGGGAAGTATGGATCCGAGGACCAAATATAATGCAAGGTATTGTGTTGAACTTATTCATCTCAATGTGAAAACTCTAGTGATCTTTACTTCTTGTACTTGTTTTATTGCTTCATTCCTTGATAAAGTAAATCCTGTATTTTTTGGTCTTTAGGGACTGTGTTTTGTGATACAATGTATGTTATTTTGCTGTTGCTTCATAGAAATTTTTATAGTTGTTAGTATTCTTTTGGTATTCACTCATTCTTAATACTAAACCCCTCAGGTTATTTCAACAATCCTAAGGCCACTGAAGAAACATTAGATAATCAAGGTTGGTTACACACTGGAGATCTTGGATATTTCGACGAAGTAGGACAGTTATTTGTTGTTGATCGAATAAAAGAGCTCATTAAGTGTAAAGGATTCCAGGTGAGATTTTATTACTTGGCGATTGTTGATCACTTTATGTTGGATGTAATCTATGCTACCTTTAAAGATATGTAATAATCTCGACATGGATAACCTGTTCGAAACATGCAGTTGTTCACAGACTATCCTGATTTAGGAACTTCACATTCTTGCACTAAGACTTTTGAAAGAAAAAATCATAAATTTGATGAGGTTTACTGTCCTAAATGTAAATGTGGAAGGGATATCAAAACTCTTGCAATCATTTTTGTTTGGTTTTACACTCCTAGGTAATATTTTCAGTTTCATGATGACCTATATTTCAACTGTTGCCATTTTGGACTTCCTTGAAAATTTTGGGGCCATTTGGACAGGAGGATGTAGGAAATATGTTATTTCTTTTTCCTAGAGTTCTATATTTGAAATTGAAATTACTTTAACAACAGATCTAGTATTCATGAGTCTTGGCCCTGCTTGATTGTGTCAAGGAGGGTTGGATGGTTTCGATGTATTGATATAGTTGGGTTTGTAAATTAAAGCAACAAAAGTTCTGAAAATTGTGTGTATATGTTCCTAATCTTGACTATAAGGTTGCACCAGCTGAGCTTGAAGGACTTCTTCTTACTCACCCGGAGATATTAGATGCTGTTGTTATCCCGTAAGTTGTAAACGTCGATAAATTCTAAAACATTACATCTAACATTACTGGCATGAAAATCTATATGGACTTGTTTAATACTGTTATTGATTGGTAGAGCATTATTTTACCTCACAGATTTCCTGATGATGAAGCTGGTGAGGTCCCTGTTGCATATGTTGTCCGGTCACCCAACAGCTCACTAAGCGAAGAAGATGTTCAGGAATTTGTTGCAAAGCAGGTAAAGGAAAATTTTATGTTCTACTTCTTTGTTCTTTGTGTATGCATCCATAACTCTAGATAGTGTGTGTTTGCAAATTGAGAGAGGCTCTGGAATATGGGAAAGGGGAGTAAAAAAAACAAAAAGAAGTAGAATCCTCACATTGCTGTGAGGTTTAGGCTACTACTTCTAGGGTAACATTGGGCTTTCAATGGGCAAACTTTGTGCTGGCCTCATTCAGTGTATCATGCCCTTAGCCCAGCCTGGGCTTGAGAGAGGGTTATAGTCCTTGGTTCATCTCAGTTCATGAGTTGGATTATAAGCCCAGGTTTACTCAACAAGCCTCCATCCTGGCTCAAGCATAATTGGCCAAGTGCGCTTAGGTAGGTTGTTGGGCTGCGTGCCCATGCGCTGCAGACCGTCGGATGTGCGCTACACGCTGTGTCGTGCTACAGAGGACCCAAATCCTAATTGGCCGTGTGGCCTAGTTTGAGTCACCCAATATTTTATTCATCAAAAAGATTTTCCCTAATAATGTAAATTAGTTTCACATCCTTAGTTTTGTTTTGCTAGTTAATAATCTTTTTTAGGGTAAAAACCTCTAGATTAGGGAGTCAAGCTCCTAGATGATGTCATTGCATACTAAATATGAAGTTTTAAATTGAGTGCATCTCATCATCTCACCCTACCTATCTTCCTGTCTCCTCTTCCTCTTGGCTCTTCTCATGGTGAAATTTAATTTAATTGCCCATCTCCGTCCTCCCTCCCTCCTTTGTAAAATGAGCTGTGACTCTCCACTCCTGTGAGTGATAAAACTGCTAACTGCTTTCAAAATCCTTTAACTGCTGCCTTTATAAAAATAAGTTTCCTTTTCAAAATTTCTTGATAAAATTTGATAACATGTTAGAATGCATTCATGGGAAGTGAAATTACAAAAAAAAAAATGAAAAGTATTTCTGCAATCATGTTGGTAATGCTATAAAAAATATACATTTTATTTTTGTTTTAATTTTAGTTCCTTGGTTGGCTTTACTTTCAAAAAGATGAAGCCTTAATAAGTCAACAGTGTAAAAAAGAATCAAATTATTTAGTTTCTTCTTTCTGCTTCTCAAAATCATTAAATTTTCCCTTGTGACCAAAAAAAAAAAAAACAACTCTGCACATTTTTGGATCAAAATGATGCAAAAATCATGAACTCAATCACTTAACACTATTTTCTACACCCCCCCCCCCCCCCCCCAAAAAAAAAAAAAATCAGCTAACACTATTAAAGAGTCAACTTATTTTGCTCATAGAAAAATCTGCTCATTCTCATTTAAGTAAATCAGTTAATACTAATAAAAAGTCAAGTTATTTTGTTTCTGGAAAAATCTGCTCTTCCTCATTTAAGTTCTATCTTTGCATTCAAGGTTTGATGTGGTTGATACAAAGTGCCAATCAGATAGGAAATCTTCTGGACCAAATATTCAACCTCAATAACCTTGCACATTAGCTCTATATTTTCTCATTTCACTAAAGAACCAAAATGGTGGTTGGAGTTTCTAAACTCTATGGTTTTCATCGACTTCGAACTGCAAGGACTGATGGTCATACTGCATAGACCCTTGGCTTGGCATGTGGACTGTACTTGAATGGTTAGAGCATTTGACCAGTCTGACTGGCGAAAGCTCAATCCCCATTCTTTTGGGGTGGAGAGTGAAACACTATAAATTTCCTTATAAATCCATAATACTTCTTGAACTTGAGACCCACATTTTTCACAAAATCCTTCAAAATTTTATCGATTTTAGGGAAACTATAGGGCAGTATAAGAAGGAATTTGCACATTATACCAATGGGGGGGGGGGGGAGGTTTGGAGAATGGTATCATTCATATGGGCTCACATGGTCAAAATTGGAGAGTGTGACCCTATTGTTTATTATGCGAGAAGGGAATAAAAGAATCTATAAGAGGGCAACACATGCTTCCTTCTACTTACCCTATTTGTTTGGAAGGCAAAAATGGGTGAGAAGGAAAATGTCATGGGCCCCACATGTAATGGGGTCAAGGGCAGCAAAGACAAGAAAAAAAAAGGTAATAAAGGATGGAGTGGAATAGTAAAATAATAATGTATTCTATATCCCCACATTTCCAATAAAATCCTATTGAATATAATAAACCTTGAAGAAGGGTGAGATGGGATAATTCTTTTGCTACATAAGCATACCAAACATCTAATACACTTTAACATTTAATGCATATTGGCAGATATTTTACCATCCTATGTAAACAAAACAACTCTGATTTTTGGAATTTTATGGAAAACCTAAAAAATATCTCACCCCACTTTTTTTTTCATCAAACAAACAGGGCCTTATTATATATGCTCGAATATCAACTTTCTTCTTTATTCGATTTCAATCAAAATTGTCTGTTTTTTTTCCCACAGGTTGCCCCCTTCAAAAGATTGCGTAGAGTAACATTCACAAGTAGTGTTCCAAAATCAGCCTCTGGAAAGATACTTCGCAGAGAACTTATCGAGAAAGCCCGATCCAAACTATAAGATGCTAAGATTATGGTACCACCCATAACTTCATCTTTTTTATTGTTTGTCACCAAAAATGAGAAGAATCCAGGGAGGGAGTCTCTGCATACCATTCAGGTGTAATTACCAAATGAATATCAAAGTAATAATCAAAGCAATATATTGAAGGTTTTCCTCTATATGATGAGGAATATTATTGCATTAAAGTTAACCTTAAAATTCTTGGCCAGAGTAACGGTTTTGAGACATTGCAACTTTTGAGAGTACAGGTTTGGTTTACCCAAATGGAGAAATTCGGATGCTGAAATTCATGTGTTCTGCTCGAAAATGGGTTTATTATATAAGGATGCAAATGAATAGTCTAAAATCTGTGAGATTTTGTATTAAAAAAATCGATTTTTGGAAATTATCAGAATCCATTTGGAAGATGATTGGATATAGATACTGATATTATAATTTAGATCGTTTAAATTCGATTATAAGAATATAATTAAATAATATTTTATAATAATAAAATACCCTTACCAATAGGGGTGTAAGTTTGGTCCTAGGCTGGATTTTTCAACCTTGAGGGTGGGTTAATGTTCAAATTTTAAGGCCCAGGCCAAGGTCAGGGTCAGGGTCAGGTTGGGCTAGGGTTGAGGCCTTGGGCTAAGCCCAGCCCGGCCCTCTGTTAGGTTATGCATTATAATTTATTGTTTACATTTTGTAATTTTTGTTTAGTATCTATTTATCTATTGGTTTACCAAGAAAAAAAAAAAGACTAATTATCTATTGAACAAAAGTATTTAAAGTTTTAAGATTGGACTAACTTTTTTAACCCAAAGAAAAGTCTAATAATCAATTAAATATGAAACAAACCAATACTCAATCACATTAGACTAGGGTTGTAAATGGATAATAGAAAATCCGAATTCGATCCGCATCCATATCCGTTTAAGGGCATCTGAATTCGTTTAGAGATATCCAGAAAAAAATCCGAATACTCCGATAAAAATC
Source organism: Telopea speciosissima (assembly GCF_018873765.1). Classification (NCBI taxonomy): domain Eukaryota; kingdom Viridiplantae; phylum Streptophyta; class Magnoliopsida; order Proteales; family Proteaceae; genus Telopea; species Telopea speciosissima. The sequence goes on from NC_057917.1 coordinate 13,826,199, forward strand.
CGAATTCGAATACTTAATTATAAAAAATTAAGCAAATAATGATCTTGAGGGTTTTTTAAGATTCAACAGGTTCTAGAATATGAGGAAAAGAGAATCATGATCTAAAACTATGGATTGAGAGTAAATTGTATCCACTTGGGGGAGAAAAGTTTGGGTTACACAAGGCAGAGGTGTAAACAGATGGTCGAAAATCCGAATTCGATCCGCATCCGAATCCATCCGAATCCGTTTAAAGGTATCCGTATTCGACCAAGGAATATCCGGATCTGATTACATCCGATCCGTATCCCAGTCGAATCCGATCCGTTTATAGGCCTACTTTAGATTGGTCAATCAAGGCCAACTAGGCCCTATCAAAAATCAGAGTCAATTAGGGCCAACCTGGCCTGATCAAGGTCAATCAGGGCCGTACTGAGCTAGGCTGAATTCGATAGGGTTGGGCCTAGGCAGAGATATCTGAGCCCAACCTAGGGCCGGGTTGGGCTAGGATTTTAAAAAACCTGGCCTGTTTCACGTCTACTTACCAATTCATAGGATACTCAAGACTCAAGCAATAAAACAAGAAATGAAATAGACAAAAAAAAAAAAAAAAAAAATCATAAAGACATCTATGTAATTTCAAATATGACACTTCAATGTAAGGCAGACCACAATGCTACTCTTTTCCACTAAGAATGTATATCTAAATTTGTTTAATACCTAATTGGTTGATTCGACTCCAATCCATTTACATCCTAGTGTCTATACAATGGAGTGAGATAGGTGACATCATGGTTTTAGTGCATGGTATCGGAACAGCTATCGTCAACATGTAAAATTGATACGATATTGATACGGTATTGGTTGTATTGGACAAAATTATCCTTGAATTTCCTTAAAAAATGAGTTTTCTAACCATTTTACCCCTTGTCCATACGGTGCTACTGATACGGTTTTGGCATCAGTGACTAGTAAAACCGGTACGTATCGCCCGATACAGGTGATACAATACCGATACTTAGAACCATGGGTGAGATTGACATTCATTTTCAGAACAGGTTGTGCATCTAAAGTTCAATTTAAAGCCACAAAAATATTGTTTGGTACACTCTCCCATTCCAAACTTTCACCATAATGTTTGAAACAAAAAAATAAATAAATAAATATAAAATTTAAAAGCTAGAGAAAGAACGAAAGGGAAAAAAAAAAAAAAAAAAACAGAAAATCATAGAGGGATGCTGGGTTGAATTACCTTCTCAGGGAAGCTTATTTGAGGTATATATCTCTCAGTTTCACACACTCACCGTAGTAGTGGGTTTTATAAATTAAATCAAATTTGGAGATCTCTCATTCTCTCTTGCCAATCTCTCATTGTCTCTTGCCAAACAGATTTTGCCCATGGGGTGTTTGATGAAATGGCCGCATATTTAAAATGAAGATTGTATTTTAGCCAAACATATATCTAAATAATAATATTCTCATTCTTAGTTATGAATGCATTCTGTGTTTTGAGAATGTATTTTAGGGATACATATGTTTTTTTTTTTTTTTTAAATTAAAGATTAAAAAGAAGGCAAATAAGCCTGAAGACAGACTAAAGACAAAGAAAGCTAAAGCTTAAAAAAAAAAAGGGACGAGAGTCACGAGACCAATGGAAAGGTCTTCTATAGATTGTAAATTCTATGTGTTCCCAAATTATTTAATATAAAGCTCCCTTATCTCCAAAAAAAAAAAAGTGTGGGGGGGGGGGGGGGGTGGGACTCAGGCCTAAACCATATTGGCAAGGGTAACAAACCACTCACTCAACCAAGAGACGTACTAATATAATGCTATGGGGATCTGTGAGGCGCATCGATGGGGTTCTTATCCTATTCGATCGTCGGGGTAATTCATCATATACACCAGGCCGATCAAGAGAGAAATTTTTTGCAACCTCACTCCTAATTCCTTTTCGACCTGATGTTTTTCTACCATCGCGTCCACCACCTTAACACCAAGATTTGCATTCCTTTGACTTCAAGTTTTGCCAATAACTGGTGTTTCCATATGAGAACCCAAACGACCGCCTCGAAGAGCATTCCTACGTCCCTCACGATTTTTTTGACCCAACACCTGATCGAGTCCACCCGCCTTGCACCTCATCTTGATCATATTGGAAAGTAATCCTTGATTGAGTGACCACCTCATCAGAATTAAAACTTGAATTCTCAATCAAAGTTTGACTATTGATCGGATTCTCTATCAAAGCTTGAAAAGCAATCCTTGATTGAGTGGCCACCTCATCAGAATTTAAAATTGAATTCCCAATCAAAGTTGATTATTGATACTTTCCAAAGTGGAAAGCGCAATCAACGCTTGATTAGTGACCTCCTCTACAATCAAGGCATGATTCATGTCTTCCTCACCAAGGGAAGATCCTTCCAAATCTGTACCCCCGCCAAGGAAGCCAGCACCCACGTCGAAAAATTGAGATTCCGGCAGTTTATCACCAAAATCCGGCGAATTTCTGGTCCTTCCTCCATCACATGACAAAGGGGATTTAGGACTGAAAGCGCCCCCCCTATCCTCATCGTTACGAGAAAATATTTCCGTCGGAACTTCATGAGGAGAGCCGTTCGCCGGCTTACAACTTGTGTCAATGTGCAAGTGCATACATATGTTTTTTTTTTTTTTGGTAAAATGAATACACATGTTTGAAGGATATCACAAAGCACAATAGATGAAATTGAAAGAAGTAAAAAAGAAAATAAAGAAAACATACCAGTTTTAAAACTCATGAAGAGTGTAAGTTGGAAAAGACTAGGTTCAGGTTTGGAGAAGCTCGAGTATGCACAACAATGAGAGACTTGGAGAAAAAGGGAGTCTCTATATTTCTCTTTGAGAGATTATTCTCTGTGAAAGAACCCAAAGACGATCTCTCAACATCTTAGGTTCTGTATGACAATATTTCTATTCCAAATTAGTATTTCTAAGTTAGAAATACTTTTCTGTTTTTCTGTTAATTTGGAAATACTTTGTACCAACGAATGTTCTATAGTAAAACTGGAAGAAAAAAAAAAGTATTTCTATCATTAAAAAAACAAACACATAGAAATATGTATGGAATGCATATTAATAGAAATATATCTTTTGTCTGTGATGTGGTGGGGCTGGTGGAGATGGTGGTGACCTCTTATTTATAAACTAGGGTGTTCCCACGTGCTTGGGGTATTCCTCATCCAAACTCTAAATGAGATCTCCTTAATCCTAAGTTGATTAATTAGGTTGGTTTTAGTTAAAAATAGAGGTAGAGTTCTCCATGCATTGTAGGTCGATTTCACATTTTCGGATGATAAAAATAGTTATTTTTATCACTCAAAAATATGAAATCAATCTAGAATACATACCAAATACAACCTTAATGATTATTTAGTCTAAAATGATATATAACCTAATGAGTTTATAATCAATTTGCATGTTGAGAAGCAATTATTTTGAAGAAGGGTTGGAATGGATCAATCAACCAAGTTGATATTCATCCGACAAGCTGTGATAAAAAAGCTGCTAAGAAACCCATGCGAGTTCGATACCAAACACTTTTTTGTTCTTTTGTTACTCTAAAAGTAAAAGGTGGGGGAGGCAATTTGGATGGATAAAAACATGACAATATATATCTACCCAATTTGCCCAACTCCCTCAGCCTCAATTTCATGCTTTTACTTGCTTCATTTCCTCTTTAGTCTTAATGATCTACTACCATTTCTAGGATTCCTGAAATGAGTCAGGAAGCTTTGTTGGAGTATCAGATAGAGAAGGTACTAGTAAACAGCTAGAAGATGCTTATTTTATGATGATTCAAAGTCAGAAATTGTAAGAAAAGCTGGGTAAAATGTCTTGTGTGCTGGAGAACAACACTTTCATTGCTTACTTAGCTGTATTTGGCCTTTGGAAAGTGACTCTTCGTCTGTGTCCATCCATGCTCACTACCCTTTTATGCTTTTATGTCTCTCTCTCTCTCTGCAATTGCTTTTTCTTCTCTCCTACATTACAGTACTTCATGTACATGTTACAACTTCAGCTGGTTCAGGTTCAGCACCTCCAAACTCTTGAAGGCCTTCCCCTCTGTGCGTGTGTGTGTGTGTGTGTGTGTGAGAGAGAGAGAGAGAGAGGGAGAGAGAGAGAGATGTGCTCTGTCTCCCCTACCCCATTCACTTACCCATCTGTCTCCCCTTCCCCATTCACTTACCCATTTTTAAGGTCTAATTAAGCATTGTGGGAGGACCCTTTCTTCTTTATCCATCAAAATCATAGAAACTTTTTAGGGGTTTATAGTCCCACATTGGTTTCTTCTGGTCCTAGGTACCTTCATTTACTTGATTAACTATCTCTTGGATTAAACTCTCCAACATGGTCACAGAGCCCATTGTTCTCTGGTTTTTTTCTTTCTTGTGTCTTTCCATATGTAGAGCCATACTTGAGGAGCTATCTCCACGTACATCTTGTGATACAAGAAATGCTTGTTTCCTAGGAACTCAATCAAAATCATATATCACCTATTATATACCCCCTAAATGGTGTAAGATATCAGTGGCATCCTTCGCACGTTCTTCTGTCCAAATGGTTTTTCCAAGCGTGCTCCACTCCATGATATCCTCCATCACCTGATTGGTGATGGGCAAACTCGGATCGGGGTGGGGGTGCACCCCCTCCTCCCAGCATAGGAGGATAATGTGGGTCTCAATCTACATTGGATAACAGTTAAGGGAAGAAGCCCAAAAATTCCCCAATACCCAAGTACCTTGCTCAGTAGTAATCTTTGTTATGGAAGCAGAGCTACTAACTAGTATGGGGCCTTCAAGGTTTAATAAAGAAACCCAACAAATGGTCCATACATGTAGTAGAGAATCATGATCTAGAGGTCCATATGATATAATTGATCATATACTCCAGAAAAGGACTTGTGATGCTTAAATCAATTATATATTGTTGCAGAATTTGGTCCCTTCTCCCTTGTGTGATCAATTTTCTCCTTTCCAATATCATCTTTTCATATAAAGATAACCTCTTAAAAGGGTTTGGGTTGGGTCTATTTTGGGTCAATCTGGACTCAGTTATATGAATGATGCCCAACTTGATATGAATAATGCCCAACTTGAATATCACCCAAATTCCAAATTTGAGTTAATAGGATCAAGAACTAGCTGCCACTCCAATGTCATCCATCCTTAATATAAGTAAATATAAGGACTTGCAGTTTTAACCCCTCCCCTCCCCCCCCCCCCCCCCAAAAAAAAATAATTAATAATAGTAATAAATAAAAAATTACGAGTTTTCTTCACCCTGGGTGAAGAGAGAACCTCTTAATCTAAAGTGATCTGACCCTTTGATTGGACTAAAAAAAGACATTTCAGACCTTCTTTCGTAAATAAGGGGCAATTTAATATGACATTCACTATTCCAAGAGTCCAATCATAACGTTAAATCACCTTAGTTGACGGAAAACTTTCTCGATCAAAAAAATAAATGTCAGTAAAGCCTTGGGTCAAACATTGAAGCTTGAAGCCAAGAACTATGCCCTTTAAATTATTTTTTGTACAAGCCCTTTAAATTTATTGACTATCTCCAACTTAAAATCACTTCAATTTCTAATAAGAATGATAATAGCTCAAGATATGAAGGTTAAAGGTTTTTCATCTTAATTAGGTAGATGCTGATCTCTCATCTATCTTGGTCCTCACTAAGACAAGAAGTTAGGTGTGTCACTGTCCTCATCCATCTTATCAGTTAAAGGATTGTCTCCACCTTTGGCCCTAATGATCCAACAAGCTTTCATTTTACACACCCACTCTCTCTCTCTCTCTCTCTCTCTCTCTCTCTCTCTATGCATGATTGAGGATTCTTGGCACATGCATGGGCCAATGCCTTCTTGTTCAATTATCCACTGTTTGTTGATTTGAGATGGCCCTCTTTAAGATATTAAGAGAAGGTCACAAAACTACTACTTTTTTTCTCTTTGTGTTAAACAAGTTTAAGGTCACATTAACTATCAACAATATCAGCTTTGGAGTCTTCACTAATCCATATCAGCTCTCAAGCACATCAAATGTTGGATCCAAATCCTCTACGCTGCGCTGCTCGTAGCGGCCTAAGCGGTGCAGACTGAGCCGCACGTGTAAAGACCGCCTTACTCCTGCTCAAACACCTTGCCCAAGCAGGGGTAAGGCGATCATTGTGTGCATGGTCCAGTCTACGCCACATAGACCGCTACGGGCAGCTGGGCCATAGACGATCTGAATTGTCAAATGTTACACCAAGAAAGCTAAAAGGACACAAAGTTTTGTAATCTTCAATGAAAAAGTTGTTTAAATGTCCATTCCTTAGTTCTCTGTTAGTGTTAAGCAAATACTTTTAACTGAGGAAACACAAATCATGGTACTCACAGTGACCATTGCAACCATCTCTTTCCTATGTGCAAGCCTCCCACTCTTTATTCATGTAGAAGGATAGCATGGGACCTAGCATGTTAAAGTGCTTTCTTTTTCAACTACATTGCCAATGTAACAAGGAGGAATAAAGTGACATATCAAGGCTTGTTAGGTCCAGTTTGGCTGTGTCGCATCGATTCGTATTTTAGAGAAACAACAATAGTAACCCAGACTTCGACACGAAATCGTATAATTGAAATCAGATTTGAATCAGTTGGAATCAATTTGGAATTAATCAGAACCCTAGAAGAAGAAAATATTTATGGTATGTGATTTTTTGAAAATTTTAAAAAATGAAGATCCAAGTGCATTCATGGATTAAAAAGGGGTTTATAGAAATCAGGTATAATCAGAATCGAGATCGACCAATTATGATATGATTTTTTCAAACCATGTATGAAAGATTAAAAACCTAGAATCTGGCATGGGCTGGGCCTCGATCATTTTTATTTGGATTGAGTCAAACCCTAAAAAATGGAATTAGGAAGAAAAAGTAAGGGTTTCCACATATCTTTAATTTTGAAGTTTTTTATTCAAAAGTTTTGCATATCTGATTAATCAAATAAGTTGTATTTATTTTTTTGTCATTTTATAAGTTAGAAGAAAGGGGGGAAGGTAAAAAAAAAAAAGTAGAAGAAGAAGATATAAGTGTAAACGAGACCGACCTTGGCTTGAGGTATCCGTATCGTATCAAGTGATATGTATTGGTTTTATAAGTGATCAATCTTGATATAGTGCTGATACCGTATCAGTGGTACGGTACGGATAAGGGGTAAAATAATAAAAACCTATTTTTAAAGGAGAATTAGGAGCAAATTTCTCTGATACGGCCGATCTATACCAATACTGTATCCATTTCTGGGTTAACCGATACCCATTCCGATACCGTGCACTAAAAAGGATTTTGAGGATTTGAACATAATCGAAATTCCGATCAATTGTGAAGAAGTGGTAAAAGAGATTGGTTTTTAAAAAAAACAAGGGAGAATGTTCTCAGCCTGTGCCCAGGCATATGGGCAGCCAGTGCAAGGGGCAGGGTGGTTATTGCGCCCACCCCATGTACATGGCGCAGACTGCGCTGCGACACAGAGAACGCACCCAAAAAATAAATTTGGAGTTTGGAATTCGAGGTGGGGGTGCCTTTTGTTATTCCTCGATTCTTTGTAGAAAGCTATTGGAGGTGACCTATCAAGCCCTAGTGATCTTCCTAGAGGTCATTTGTTAATGGAGGAGGTGACCCATCAAGCCGTAGTCATCTTCCTCAAAGAAAGGCCTTTTCTTGTCGGACAAACCGTTGGAGGTGGACTAATTAGCATTTTGACTATAGTTGGAGACTTGGTCGGTACCTAACCTCTCACTGACATTTTCTGTTCTATGGTTTGGTCATATCATTTTTTGTTTTTTTGGTACAATATGGTTTGGTCATATCACAAGGTAGACATTACCAAAAAAATATATATATATCTCACAAGGTAGAAAGTAATATTTTGGGGTATTTACATAAAGGGGGAGCATTCTCTCTGAGAGCACAGAGGGCACGTGCACGTGGCAGCCAATGAGAGCGTGCATGTTAGTATCTCGGGAGTAGGATCTTCGTCTTTCTCGAGAGGCAGAGCAATCATTTTGCTTCCCCACTGTGTCTGAGCGTGGCCTCCCCCCGCCCCCAATAAAGAACATTTTTCCTTACATACATATATAATTTTTTTTTGGTAGAATACATATATGTAATGACACTTGGATAAAGTTGCTCCATTGCGATTTAGTGGTCGCGGGTTTATGTTGAGAAATAGTCTCTCCGGGAAGTGGGAGTTAGGTTGTACATTATGACACTCTCTAGACCCTGCAATGGCGGGAGCCTCGTGCATTGGGTACGTCCTCTAATGACACCTGGATAAAATTGATTGGGTAAATCAATTATATAATTATTTATAAAAATAAAGGTGATATTCAATGTTGTTATAAATATAGAGGAATTAAACTCATAATCCATTCTATGAAATTATGGGAGAAAATAATTGATGCTCGCCTACGACAAGAAAATAAAATTTTGGATAACCAATTGGTTTTATGTCAGGGAGATCTACGATGCAAGCTATTTATTTACTTGGGAAACTAATGGAAATATTTAAAGCATATAAGAAAGACCTTCATATGGTCTTTATTAATACTTTGACAATTATTAAAAAAAAATGTTTCGAGTAAATACAAGGACATAATTAAAGGTATGCATAATGATATAGTAACTAACATAAGAATTGTACAGGGACAAGGTAGCGATTTCTCAATAACAGTTGAATTACACCAAGGTTCAGCTCTAAGTCTGTATTTGTGTACACTAATCATGGATGATCAAGTTGACTAGAGATATTCAAGATCAATCAGATCCCATGGTGTATGCTTTTTGCAGATGATGATATTGTTTTAGTATGTGAAGCAAATGTTGGGATAAATGCAAAGTTGGATTTATAGAGATCAACCTTGTAATCAAAAGGTTATAAGTCGAACAAAAACATAGTATATGTTGTGCAATTTTAGTAATAATATGACTAAGAACGGGGTGGTGAAAATTGATGATAGAGAGTTACCACAAAGTGATTACTTTAGAATATTTAGGTTCAATCTTGAATAAAGAAGGAGAAATAGAGGACGGAATTATACAAAAAATTAGAATAAGGTGGATGAAATGAAGGAATGCATCTAATGTATTGTGTGATTGGCGTATCTCTTTAAAACTCAAAGAAAAATTTTATAAAACAGTTATACGACCTTTAATGACGTATGGGGTTGAAAGTTGGTCAATAAAGAAAAAACATTTAACAAACTTAATGTGATTAAAATTACGATGTTGCAATGGATGAATGGTAAAACTAGAGATAAAATAAAAAAAAAAACAACTTAGAGCGAACCTGGAAGTTACCCATATTCATGATAAGTTACACGGAACTCGTCTAAGGTGGCATGGACATGTGCAATGGAAACCTTTGAATGCTCGAAGTGATTTAATCCAAATTGAAGATATTAAAAGAGCATGAGGTAGACCAAAAATAACCATAGAAAAAATAGCGAAAAACATGTATAGCTTGAGACTGAAATCTTGTACGACTTTGAATAGAGCTGATTGTAGAAATAGAATCTATTACCTGATCCCATTTATAGTTGGGATAAGGCAAAGTTATTGTTGTACTAGTCTTAATTTATGTGATAATGCTTGATCCAAAAGATTCATCGCTATTTTCCACTACATAGCGAATCCCACTAAAAATATCAATTTAGAGGGGTGGGAGGAGAAACACATTTTTCTACCTTCAATACAACTTGATTTAAACTTCATTATCAAACCAAACACATTATTTAAACTTTGGGAAAAGACTATCTGAGTTGACAGCAGAGGGTACACTATTACTCTCTCCCGCTCCCCCCTCAAATTAACTGACCCTTCTATTCTTTTTTGATGAAAGTGTAATCATACAATCATACACACCAATCCCAAAAGGTTAACCGATTTTTAAGACCGTAAGATGATGGATATACACAACACACACCACACTCATATACCCGATGTGACTGACCCTTCTATTCTACCCTACATGTATGAAATCGTTTCATCTCATTGGTGCACTCCACTATACCACTAGCTAAAAACCCCACTTTCTCTCTTAAGCTTCACTTCATTCCACTTCTCCCTTCTTTGTCCACTTCACTCCACTTATAGGTGCTATCCTCCTAGCTAAACATGACCCTAGGGAACAAGAATTGAGTCCTAACCAAACATGACCTAAAAAACCAAAGGAAAAAAAAAAAGAGAGGTCAGTCACTAGGCAAAGCAGTTTACCAAGTTTAGCTATTTTATAGATAACATGTCACTATTCTATAGCTTATAGCCCTTTAACGTAAAAGAAAGAATTTTGTTTTCCCCATCATCCAAGTCCAAAAAGTGAAAGCTTTCTCACCTTTCATGTGTGTGTGTGTGTGTCTCTCTCTATATGTGCCCCCACCATGGCCCCGCCACCGTCCACCCAATGCTTTACCAAAAACCCACAAAAGCAACACCAAAGCCTCCCTAACCCTATAGAGTATATAGTGATAGTCCTTCCTTTCCCCTTTCCCATCTCTCTATTTGGCTCTATTGCTTTCCTTTCTTCCTCCTCTCCATGTGTCCAACCAAAATGGGTTTGCATCCCTTAAAGTGAAGTGTCATGTAATGCAATTTTTTCTTTCTTTGTTGCCCTTCTTTACAGGAGAAATCTATATATATATATATAAACTATATAATTAACAAAGAAATATAAAAGGGAAACAAAAGATAAAGAAGAGAATCAAATCTTATTTGCTTGTAATCAAATTTTAAGTAAAGAATGAATAGGACAAAAAGATCATGGGCCTTTTTTTTTTTTTTCTCTTTCTTTTTCTCTTCTCATCTTAATAGAAGATCACAAGTGGTTAGAACTTAGAAGTCACTCACAACTTTACTTCCTCCACTACCACCAAATCACAATAATCATTCATCATTAAACACAGCACAATCTTTTTGTCATTAGTCCCCTTCCATCCACCCTGTGTATGTGAGAGAGAGAGAGAGGTCAACTTTAATAGATTAAAGGAATATCATATGGCCATGTCTTTTATTTTTCTCCACTACCTTTTATGTTTCTGAATTCAATTTATAATTAAGTTACAACACCCCTTTTCACCCCCATTCATTTCATAAATAATTCATCATTCTTAACTATTTTTGTTCCTTTAACCTATGGTAGTTGGACTCAATAGTTCCTAATGAAAACAACAATTACCTCCCTAGTGAAAAGTTCTACATTTCTAATAACTGTTTAATGCTTAAAACCCTCACTTTTAAAATCTTCATTTTAGTTTTGTTGTTCTTAATTAAACTGCTAATTAAGAGTTTAGAAACTGTAATCTAAAGTTTTTTTTTCTTCTAAACCATAATAAGGAGAAATAAATCAAATATAATTTTTTTATTTGGAAAAAGAATGTTGCCTAGTCGTGTGGAGAGTGCATCCAGGCATAGGAGTATATGAAATTATCACCCCAACCCCCTTAAAATAAAAAAAATCATATCCATATTGATGCCCTTGTGTATGTTCTCATTAGCCCCTCACGCAAGTACAGAGGGCCACGCGACCGGGCAATGATTACTTGTCTAATTAATTTTTACTCGTTGGCCATAACTCAGGTGGCCTACGAGTTATGGTTACATAATGAACACATTGAAATCAAGTTTGGATCCCCTGCAACAATCTAGGGATGAACCCTACATGCCTTCTTCAAGGTTGAGGAAAAGAATCAGAAGGTATCTCAATGAAAGGCAATTGAAGATGTAACTAACCCTCTTACCCCAAAAAAAAAAAACACAAGATGTAACTAATAAAAAAAAAACCTATGATGCTTTTTACCTTCTCTTAATGTGGCATGTATCTTTGCCAAAAAAAAAAAAATGTGGCATGTAGGGTCCAAATGCATTCAAATCTGATGTGTCACTCAAAAGGATCCAAATGCATTCAAATCTAAGGTAAAAGATAAAAGAGAGGTAAACACTAATGGGAAAACGTTTTCTGAATGGCAGGGTACACTAGCACCCTTTGTGTCTATATCTCTCCCCCTCACATGAAATGACCTCAGTGCCCTGTGATATACAATATCATTTTGCTACACCTCATTGGTGAACTCCTCTATACTACTTGCTCAGAGAATCATCTCCGAAATTTTATTTATTTCTCCATTTTTACTATGATCGTTATAATTTTTTCATTATTTTCATTCCAATAAAAATGATCGAGTTTCCCTCCACCCATGGTGAAAAGGAATCTCTTCAACCCCTTTTTATCATTTTGCTTGGATGAGAATTTGGGGACAGCCAAGAGCATTTTGAATTTTCAACATCTACGAAAGAGGCATATTAATATATTTATTCCAAACCTAATCCAAATATTTATCACTTTTTGTTTTTTTGTTGGGTGGGGAGGGAGAAAACATCTTTATTAGGATCATATCATCTAGCTTTAGGGGTAAAAAAGACAAAAGGAATATCTCAACTCTCAAGCTTTGGTAAAGAGCCCAAAACTAGTTGGCTTAAATAACTGGGAGATTTGGTCCATGTGGATATGTTGAAGTGGACATGATTTCAAAAATTAGATCGAAAATAGTAAAATCTGCTGGTTTTGAGATAAAGATAGGTATATCTTAACAATGACTGAATTAAAAATTGAAAAAATAAAGGAATTTTACCTTTTTTTTTGGTCGGACTAAGCATCCCTCATGGAATCCTATACTTATATTTAAAATAAAAAATACTGATAAAAATATTAATCTAGGTTCTTTTTTCATTGTTTTTTTTGGGTAGAAATCTAGGTTCTGATTATTTATGATTTATGAAACCCTTTTTTCAATCGGTCAATAATGCACTTGGATACACATTTTCCCCTTTCTTTTAGTTAGTAAAATAGCAGAAAATCAATGAAACTTATAGCTTGTAACAAGATCTACAAGTCTTTTCGCCAAAAAATTATAAATTTGTGTCTTCTTTATTTCTTCTCAATTCCATTTTTTAGAGTTCTGATCGATTCTGAACTAATTCCAACCCGATTGGAATGGAGGCCAGTCCTATGTTGGATTCTAGGTTTTTAAACATTGGGTGCGGATATATTTTCTTAGAATCCAAAGATAAATGATCTAACCAGTTTTATATTGGCTTTAGATCTTTAATGCACATTGACGATCCAAGTATTGCTTAAGAAAATCTCTTGAAGGGATTATTTTATTGACATTTCTCACGGTGTCAAATAATTTGTAATCTTACTTTTGTGGTTTTCTTAGTATAACATAAATTTTTTTTCAAATGGAGTAAATACTATCATTTCATGTGTATACTTAAAAAATGTGCATGCATGATAATGACATAATGATATCTTACTTTCATTTTTTTTTGAAAACCCTTTTATACCCAAAAACTTATGAGAACAAAACAATGGATAATTAAAAGAAGGTGCCAAGTTCGAAATATACTATAGAGGTGTTACTAGACGAGTCGTTGTCCCCTCCAATTCGCTGCCCCTCCAATTCCTCATATAGGGGCAAAAATGACCACCCTACCCTCTTCCCGAAAACACTGGCCAAGGTGAAGTCCACTCCCCCCTATTAGAGGAATTGAAAGTGCCCGCGAATTGGAAGTGGTAATCATTCATTACTAGACACTCCCTTTTAATTTAAGAGAAATATGCATGACATCATCAGATCTATATACTTGATTTAATTCAATTTGACCAACAATTAGTGGAATTTAAAATCTTAATTGGAATTAGAGATTCCAAATAAATCTTCGTATAATAATTTTTTTATATAACAAATCTTGGGGAGATGCCCACACGGAGAGAGGAGGAAAGGTGTCATGGGCCATGGGGGAGAAGACAGCATGTGCAGAGGAAGTGGTAGTATTGAGAAAGCCTTATAATGTTTCTGTATTGGAAGCAACTGAGCAGAGACCTTAAGCTTGACACCCCTAATGAGATCCAGCGAAAGTGGGGGCTTAAGTGGGGCTTGCATTAGGTTACACCCATTTTAAGCTTTAAACTTTTGAAAATATAAAAAGGATGAAAATAAGATTCAATTTTAAATCTTTGGTCCCAAGGAAGGAAGGAAGATCTTTTGGTGAGCCGATGCAAATCCAGGGTAGTTGTACAAGTCAAGTGGAGCCTAAATTTTGTTGAGAAACTAGACCCACTCCTCTACTTTGTGTGCAATAGTTTGATCCAACTCTTTTAATTGTAAAATAAAGCAAAGAAAAAAAACATAAACCCTCCCAAAATTTTGGATTATTAAAATTGAGAAATTTTTTTTTCAATGAGAGTAAATTATATCATTTCACACAACAATGGGGGTTATATGACAAGTCATTTTCAAATTATTTGAAAATCTTTTGAATCCTTGTATTAAATATTTGGGCTGATGTTCTTTGTGTTGCAGCGTAGCCTGCGCCCAGACACATGGGCCTGCCATTTAGGGGGGCAGGGTGGCCATTTCGCTCACCCCATGTGTCTGGGCGTAGTCTGCACCCTAACACAGAGAACATTTGACCTAAATATTTTTTGGGTATAAGACAAAGGGTAATTATCAAAAGAAGGTTACAACTTATCATGTCACCATTTTGGTGATAACAAGATGAACCCATTAAAAATAACTGCGAGTTTTTCTTCACCCACATTCAAGGGAGAATCCTTTGACCGAGGGGTTCAAATGGTGTCCATAGGTTATCACACAACAGTGGGAGATATTTTCAACCATTCTTGAATAAGGGCAGGTATTGACAACCATTGATGCAACTTTTCCTTCACCTGGCATGAAGAGAAACCTTCTCCAAAATATAAGGGTAAAAGTGCAACACAAGGTGAACAATTTGAATGAATTATAACCCCATAGACAACTAATGTATTAATGGTGTTTCTTCCAAGGTTATAGGAATCGGTATCGACCAATACAAATATCGATGAGTAGCCAATAACAGATTAGTATTACCATGGTTTTGGGGGTAAAATAATAAAAATAAGTATTAAAATCTTGGGGGCAAAATCATCCAATTTGACTGATACTGCCAACAGTGAATTGGTATATATCAATATTGGTATTAGAACATGTCCATACCCATTCCAATATCATGCATTAAATCTATGGTTTCTTCGTGCTCAACAATTCAGATTTGTCCAATTGTTATGCTCATTCCTAAAATTCTATGAGAAACATTGTAAATATGTGGATGACAATTTGGCTAAATTCCACTCTATGATTGTTGGAGGCTTGTAGCTTGACATGATGTGTACTTCACATTTTGATGAATAAGATTTGATATTTTTTTTTTTTAAAAAAAAAAAAGCAAAATAAAAGGGACTGGCTAACATCAATTTTCCCTTTGATGGCATCTTCTTTTGTAGAAGAGAAGATATCCACAACTTTTAGAAGGGAAAAGATTGGGCACGCTACGAGGGTGTGCAACATGTGTCATCATCTCTCCTCCCCTTTTGGAAAAGACTCCTTTGTCCTTCAGTGTCCAGTCCTGTGATTGGTGTATGCCTCTAGCTTATTGAAAGCTTGCAGCATACCCAACCCTCTCCCCTTTTAGAATTAGGTTATTGGAGAACACGTGGAATGATTTTTTTTTCTTTGGGGGGGGGGGGGGGGAGGAGAGGGAGGGGGGCTAAGTTTGTGTCACATTGAAAATCAAATGGGACTCAAATTATGTTTCAAGTTTCAACCAAAACAAAATTTGCTTATTAAGTGAAAAAATAATGCTCTAGAAACCTAGGGACTACGTAAGGGTGCATAAGCATACATGGACGGTTGAAAAATAGAAGAATGCATGCCAATATAACAAATGGTAGATTGCATTATGCCTTAAAATTTGACATGTATTTAATCCAACCCTAGTAAGGGTGTCTATCAGTCGATTTAGTTCAATTTCAATCAGGGTGAATCGGTTTTGATTTGTTATTGAGCCAAGTCGAAACCAAACCATTAAGAAAATTCGATTTTGGTCCAGTTTCTTATCAGATTTTTGTTATCAAATTTGTATTTGAGACATTATTAGGTTTGGTCGAGTCTGGTTTCAATTTTAAATGTATACATAAGGAAATTAATGAAAATTTTCTTTTTTTGTGGGGGAGGGGTTGATTTCAGTTTCTTATCGGGTTAGTATCGGCCCAATCTCGATTTTTTCAGTCAGGTTGGGTCGGCCCATTTGGTCGGTTTGGGTTTAGTTTCTACCTGTTTCTAAAGGGTCACCCTAATATGCTTATCAAGTTCGTGCCATTCTAAAACAAACTTTTGGCATTTTTATTTTGTGCCCTAGTGGTGATTTAACCTTCTACCCAAAAAAAAAAAGAAAGAAGAGGGTGGTGATTTAACCCATAAAACATCTTAATGACATCAAGCTGTTATCCACTGACATCTGTATATCTGTGTGGACCCCATGATTACAAAATGCTCTTGATTAAGGTTACATATGAGGGGCACATAATAAGACCACAAACTAATTAATAAACTAATCGATTATTTATTAAGAGATTAGATTAACATTATTAATTATGATCTTGTTTTGTTTGAATAGATACCATAATAATACATTTTTATTTGTATAATTAGAGAAAAGACAATGGAATGGCATAATGAGTGTCACATGCTTCACTTTTTTAGAAGAAAACTTTGGTAGTTTTGAGTGGCCATTGAGTGTTTCATTACTATTTATTACTCTATTTGAGAGAGAGAGAGAGCTTTTGACTTATTCCAAGTTGCTTTAAAGTACCCTAAAGTTTGGCAGATTATTTGCCATCAAAATAAGTAACAGATATAATAAACATTGATGATTAACCTAATTACCACTTATTTAATTTGATTTAATTATAAAAGTCCTACTACTACTACTGAACCCATCAATCTCTCTTTCTTTCTTTCAATTTATCTCTCCTGACCTTTACACCTAATTCCAACGGCCTCATTGGGTGTTTGTGAAAATTCATCAAGAAGGACACCATTTTTCTTCCCTTGTCTGTTGACTTTAATTATCAACTCCCCTCCAAATTGATGGGACCCCTAACCTTAAGGCACCCCCTCCCTCTGTCCAGTCAAGTAGGGTACAATTTGACCAGACCTCATTCTTTGTTTTGCCTTGCCTCTTGTGAATTGACAATTATAGTCTTAACTTACAAACCTAGTTTTAAAGTTCAAAACATCAGTTGTAGTCTCTTAGATCTGAATCAGATGATCTATATATGCCATTCGTATGGCACAAATCCCGATTGATGATCTGATGGTCATCGTGATCCCCTGGGAGGAGAGCACAATTATGTCCTAGCTAACCCTAATAAAGGAAATAGCTCAAGTGGAAGGATTGAGCTCGTCTGTGGCCTGGGGTTGAGTAGCCATCGTGTTGCGCTCAACTCACATGCCACCACATGGATTCCATGCCAATCCAATGGTTGGTAGCGAGCTCAAATCAAAATTCAAAATTGCTGTTGAAAATTCAAAAATGCCAAGTCGTCGAGGAGCTCGTCTATCAACCATTGAATCAGCATGAAATCCATGTGGCGACCTATGAATTGAGTGCAACACGATGGCCGCTCAACCCCAGGCCGCAGACAATCTCAATCCCAGTTGAAAAGGGTTGATATGGAACCACAAGTGTATTATAGAAAAGGAAAAAGAACTTAAATGGTTCTTAACGAAATGGTTCCATTATTAGTTTTATAATCTTTTTCACTGGTGTGAGATCGAAAGAGACCTTATTTTAGAGAGTCACTTAACTATGATGAATTTCATGGGTTTACTTCTTCAAATTCCCTAACATCACATGTAAGTTTTTCAAAATAACAACTAAGAATTAGTAATGACCAAATAAGGAAACTCATATATGGTTTTAATGTCATCGCTAAACAAATTTATAGAAAACTGAAATAATAAGGCTCATTAATTGAAACCTCCATAAGAGAAAATATCACCAAATACATCAAACTACAATAAAAAAACTTGAACACATGACCCTGAAATATACTTACTTTTTTCAAAGGGTATTGATAGTTCCAGTTCCACTTAATACCTACACAATATTTTTGGTCATGGTACAATTGGGAATTTCATGCCAGAATCATCTTGTCCTATTTATTTTAGGTACCAAACCTAATACTCTCTCGTTTATTAATAGGACGATCTGATACTTAATTTTAGTGAGACGGTTCTTGGTTCTCGTCCCAAATTGATACCCTTACCCTTGAATCCACTCGATTGATCAATTCAAAGTGGTCTATAGTTCTTATGGGCATCATTCTTTCCTGGTCTATGTGAATTGTGGGGTTTCACACATGGTTTTAGGTGTTAGTTATATCACTATTGGCTATCTGATATGTTCATATCATTGGTATTGATAAAAAATTCAAAAAATAAGCATCTTTTTGGGATTAAAATCCTCTGCCTTCATCTTGCGGTGCCTCGCAGTTTGGGTCTGGGAGTTCGACACGTGGAAGATGCTTCATCCAACGGTGTGAGCTCAATTGATCCAATTTTTTTTTTCTTTCTTGTCGAGCTCGGCACCGTTGGATGTCGCATTTTTCACGTGTCAAGCTCTCAGGTCTGAACTGCAAGCTACCGCAAGATGAAGGCATTGCAGAGGATTTTCCCCCTTTTTGGTTGATTCGACCGATATTTGATTGATACTGATCGATACATATCGATATTATATCTGTTTCAAAACTGGCCAATACACATTTCGATACCATGAACTAAAACCATGGTTTTACATGGATCTAAGTTTACCCCGGCAACACATAAAAAAAAAAAAATGGGCTGGGTTATTCGTTATATAAATAAAAAAGGAAAAATGAACGCTAACCGGTGTTGCACCTCGGTGTGTACTGCACCCATGTACAGTCGCGCACCTCCCAAAAGGCGGAAAGAACTAGGAGAGTAGGAATGCACCGATCATCTCGCGCGAGGCTGTGCTTGGGCGCATGCAACACTGGTTAGTGTTGTTTGTCCCTAAAAAAATTTTGGTTAATGCAAGGGTAATATAGTCATTTAACTTGCAGCAGTGGCATTGACGTAAATATACCTGCAAATGAATGTTCTTCTGTTCGAGCACACCTGTAAGTCTGTAACTTGTTTTTGATCCGAAGGAAGAAAGTTGCCCAAAACGCGTGGAAAGAAAGCGAGAGGAATGGCAGAGAGACTGCAGTGTACGGTAAGAAATGGAAAATAGAAATAATAAATACCCTCCAAATTAATTTTCCTTTCCTTCTTTTTCCCCTTTTCGTTCTTACAGTTACAGACTTACAGCCTCTCTATGATTTTGATTTCAGAATTTAAAACTACAATTATAAATAATCCAAACGATGGCAGATCTCTTTCTTACAAGTCTTTCTTTTTTTTTAAACTGAATCTGAAGTCAGAGCAGAGCTGGAGTTTAAGAGTTTTAAACTGCAAAGGCGTGAATAAAGTAAACTTCTTGTTTCAGAATCTTCAGATCACTCCAAAGTCCAAATGTGAAGCATGTTCATCTTCAGTTTTTAGTTTTTTTAGTTTAAGTCTGTACGATCATCGCCGACGGATGATTAGGACAATGGGTTTTGGGTCGGAGGAGAATCTGTTCACTTTGTTTTGAATAATCTTCTTCATTTACAATTGAAAAATCAAAAAATCGGTAGTGAAAGTGTGAAAAGAAGATGGATAGATCTGAAACCTGCAAATTTTTTATTAAGCCATGAGTTTATCTGACTTTGAGGGTAGAAGAACATTTTGGAATCCTTGAATCACTCCACTTTCAAAGGTTTTTATTAGTGGGTTTTGACCCAACTTGGGATTGGAATTGAAAGTGGAGAAGATTTCCACTATTTTTCAGACAAGAAATAGTGAAGATATTGGGCGAGATCTTGCTGGTGGTGTCCCTGACAAACTATAGGAATTTCCCACCTTCTTCAGTTCTTCTTATTCGATCATGGGAGAGTCTTAAAAAAAAAAAAATAAAAAAAAAAAATCATGGGAGAGTCTTTACTCTTTGGTCAATAATAATTTAATAAAAACCCATTTATAATGTACAATTCTTAATCTTGCAGAGAGATCCTGACAAAATAGTGGAAGTTTTACTTGAGTTCTTTACTGCTACAAAGATAGTAAATTAATGGCATGCTCCGATTTCCCGCGTAAACACTGTAAATTTTTATCAGAAAAAAAAAAATCTTCTCTCTCACTCACTCATTATAAAGAAAAAAAATTGGAAAAATTGAAAATGTAACGGCCGGATTTAAAGGAGAGAGAAAGAGAGAGAAGGTGAGGGTGAGGACATGGTTATGGTATGGTGGGGTGGGATGTAATGCATGAATTTCCTAGGCTTTAAGGGTTTAACTTGCAGAGAAAGCTAAAACTGGAAGATTGAAATTGACAGTTATTTAATACACTTGAAGGGTTTTTATTTAAAATTTCTTAGAGACTCTGTTTTCTTTGGTCAAAACAACCATTCTCAAGTTTTCACACTCACTGTGTTCTTTTGTCGGGGAAAAGTTTCCTCTACTTCTCCTCCTTTGTCTTATAATGTAAGAGAGAAAGAGATTAAAACAAGAATCTCTATTTCTTTCTCAACTCTCATCTCATCATCTGTCCTTTTCTCTCTGTTATTCACAGAAGAACTGTAAGGATTAAAACAGTTTTTGCCTCTGAAGAAGTGGAACGACGAGAAAAGAAAGTAAAGAAATTAAATAGAGAAAAGAATAAAAGAAAGAGAAAGAGAGAGAGAGAGAGAAGGATTAAAGCAAAAGGGGTTTTTGTTTTGTAAAGCGAGAATTTTGAAATGTCACAAGATTCTGAAGAGATAAAGACGATTGAGCAGTGGAGATGGTCTGAAATGCAGGGGCTCGAGCTCGTGTCGGCTGAGGATGGGGGATTTAAAGCAGAAGGGGAAGGAACCCACATAAGAGTAGAACCTAATGAAGCTGTTGGGAAGGTAGAGAGAGGAGTTGACAAAGCTAGTGACCACAGAGGTGGTGGGAGAGGAGGAATGGAAACTTCTGAAGGGAACAAAGATGGAGGGGAGAAGCCCAGTTCGCCTCTTCCCTCGGTGGGATTCAAGGAGCTGTTCAGATTTGCAGATAGGTTGGATTATGTTTTGATGGCCATTGGAACGATTGGAGCCATTGTTCATGGCTGCTCCTTGCCGATTTTTCTCCGGTTCTTCGCGGATCTCGTGAATTCATTTGGTTCAAACGCCAACAACATTGATAAGATGACCCAGGAAGTCGTGAAGGTGAGGACTGGAGAATCGAGTTCATTAAGTAAAGGTAGAACATCTTTATGTGGCTTTTTACAGAGACGAAATGAACAATTTTGCTTTCTCTGTGAATTTGCAGTACGCTTTCTACTTTCTTGTGGTGGGAGCTGCGATTTGGGCGTCTTCCTGGGCTGGTAAGGAAATGTTGTTCTTCCATTTGTCTTTTAATTCCTCTGTTTCAATCTGTTTTTTTTTATAAAAAAAACCAAATTAATTGCAGAGATATCGTGTTGGATGTGGACGGGAGAGCGTCAATCGACAAGGATGAGGATCAAGTACTTGGAAGCTGCTCTGAACCAAGATGTGCAGTTCTTTGATACAGAGGTTCGCACCTCCGATGTTGTTTTCGCCATTAACACAGACGCAGTGATGGTACAAGATGCCATTAGTGAGAAGGTAAAGGAAAACCCATTAAAGTCAAGTTTTTCTCTTGCTTTTCAATTCAGCCATGAATGAACTAGTCACTGGATTGGTTCCTTTGTGTTTCTGCAGTTGGGTAACTTTTTACATTACCTGGCAACGTTTGTGTCTGGATTCGTTGTGGGTTTCACTGCTGTGTGGCAATTAGCCCTAGTCACGCTCGCTGTGGTTCCTCTCATTGCTTTGATCGGAGGTATCCACACCACTGCATTGGCCAAGCTCTCTTCCAAGAGCCAAGAATCTCTGTCTAAAGCAGGGAACATTGCAGAACAGGTACAAGACACCCCAAAAAAAAAACTTCCTTTTTTTCTCCGTGTGTTTGGATTCATTGGCCCTTTCTTCTTGGTTTCTACAATTGGGAAGAGGGGTCAGGGGAAGATTGTATGAAAATGGAGGGAATCTTTACCAAGAAAGGAAATTGAAGGATTTTTGTAGTATTTCTCTTCCTTTCCTCCTTTACTCTGTTCTTGTGTTTTGGGTGTGACTCGTGTGACTGATCTGTAAAGCCAAAGTGCAGACAATCGTTCAAGTCAGGACAGTTCTATCATTCGTTGGTGAATCAAGAGCTTTACAGGCTTACTCGTCAGCCTTGCGTGTGGCTCAGAGGATCGGTTACAAGACTGGGCTTGCCAAAGGGTTGGGATTGGGTGCCACATACTTCACTGTTTTCTGCTGCTATGCTCTTCTGCTTTGGTATGGAGGATACCTCGTCAGGCATCACTACACTAATGGAGGTCTCGCCATAGCCACCATGTTCTCTGTTATGATAGGTGGACTGTAAGTATTTTTCAAGCCAGTAATTCTCCCTTTCATCTCATGACTTATTCATGGCTAAACCCCACTTTGGATTCATTCTCAAATTCTCAGGGCTTTGGGACAATCTGCTCCAAGCATGGCAGCATTC
The DNA here is from genome assembly GCF_018873765.1 of Telopea speciosissima. NCBI lineage: Eukaryota > Viridiplantae > Streptophyta > Magnoliopsida > Proteales > Proteaceae > Telopea > Telopea speciosissima. The sequence goes on from NC_057917.1 coordinate 13,848,778, forward strand.
GCAAAGGCCAAAGTTGCAGCTGCAAAGATCTACCGTATTATTGACCACAAACCGAGCGTCGACCGGAACTGCGAATCGGGTTTGGAATTGGATTCTGTTACAGGCCAAGTTGAGCTTAAGAATGTTGATTTCTCCTACCCATCTAGGCCTGATGTACCAATTCTCTGCAACTTCTCTCTGAATGTCCCTGCTGGGAAGACCATAGCCTTGGTTGGGAGCAGTGGCTCTGGTAAGAGCACTGTTGTCTCCCTCATTGAAAGATTCTATGATCCCACTTCAGGTAATTAATCTATCTGCATTTTCATGTCCAAATTTATTAAGCTAGTCCTGCTAAGGGTGTTTAAGAACTCCATGGGGGCTGGATTAAAAGTTGCAGTGTATTAACAGTTTCTGTTAAAATGAAAATTTGCAGGAGAAATTCTGCTAGATGGGCACAACATAAAGACACTGAAACTGCGATGGCTGAGGCAACAGATTGGTCTGGTTAGCCAAGAGCCTGCTCTGTTTGCGACCACCATTAAAGAAAACATACTCTTGGGCAGGCCAGATGCCAACCTGGTTGAGATCGAAGAAGCTGCAAGAGTCGCTAATGCCCACTCTTTCATCGTAAAACTTCCCGAAGGCTATGATACTCAGGTGCGGGCATCATCTTCCATTGCTCCAGTGTTCAGGGTCCATAATTAAGAATTTAGATTGAGCTCAACATTTCAACAGTTCAAGGTCCTAAAGTTTAAAAAAAAAGTTACTAGATCACCTTCTTTATCTTATTTTCTTTTTCGGATTCAGGAAATTGGATCGTAGCTCCAGGGGAGCTGCATTGAGTTGGAATCAACAAGTGGGGTAGAAATTAGAATTCATGTTCATCTTATAATTTATTTCATATGGTTCATCTGGTCAACTACTAGAACCCAACTTTATTTGAATTTATTTTGATTAATTAATTTTATTTTAAAAGCAAATCTGGGGAGTGTTTGGTCTTCGGATAAAATAAAAGGTCACATGGGTTTTCAGTCAACAACACCACATGTGCAGAACTAAACATGGTCTTATTCTTCCAAGTGAACTTGCTGACTATATGAAATAAAGAAACTGTGCTGCAGAAGTAAACATATTGCAGTCTAGTACACACCCTTCAAGAAAAAAGAATATTTATAACAGTAATGATATAATAAAAATAATTATTATTATTTCATAAAAAAAAAAAATTATTATTATACTAATTAGGAAAAAAAAATGAAATACTTAGGATCCGATAGCAGTAGAGATTGCAAGCTATAAATTTCAAAAAAAAAAAAAAAAAAAAAAAAACCTAAAAGAAATGGTAGTAGAAGAAATTATGGGTATAAATGATGAATTACCCTGATTAAATAGAAAACAAAAATGAAATTAGTGGGAAAAGATTGGTTTGGTACCATTGGGAGTGAATGAAATAAAGGCAGGGGATCAACATGATGCTGGTGTGGGATGGAATCTCTTGCACCAAACCAATTGGAGCATAGGAGGGGGTGTCTCACGGTTTGTATGCACAAGGACTCACATGTCAGGGAGGATAGAGAGTGTTACGGAATGATACCAAAATATGATCTTATTTGTCTAATGTGGTTGAAAATGGCAGGTGGGAGAGAGGGGTTTGCAGCTCTCAGGAGGTCAGAAACAGAGGATAGCCATAGCAAGAGCAATGCTGAAGAACCCAGCAATCCTGCTTTTGGACGAGGCAACAAGTGCACTGGACTCAGAATCAGAGAAGCTGGTTCAGGAGGCTCTGGACCGGTTCATGATCGGGAGGACAACTCTTGTCATTGCCCACCGTCTCTCCACCATCCGCAAGGCTGACCTTGTTGCTGTCCTTCAGCAGGGGAGTGTCTCTGAGATTGGGACACATGATGAGCTCATGGCCAAAGGTGAAAATGGTGTCTTCGCCAAGCTCATCCGCATGCAAGAGATGGCACATGAAACTGCACTTAACAATGCTAGGAAAAGCAGTGCCAGGTATCCCTTCCCTATAACTACTATAAGCTCTTCTTTTAATTTTCTTAAAGCAAAATAATTTTGAACTCTTCATGACATTGTTCTTCACTTCTTTGTGGCTTAGGCCTTCTAGTGCCAGAAACTCAGTAAGCTCTCCGATAATTGGCCGGAACTCATCATATGGTCGATCACCATATTCACGGCGACTCTCTGACTTCTCCACCTCAGACTTTAGCCTCTCCCTTGATGGGTCACTTCCCAATTACAGGCTTGAGAAGCTTGCATTCAAAGAACAGGCCAGCTCCTTCTGGCGACTTGCCAAGATGAACTCTCCTGAATGGGCCTACGCCCTCCTTGGATCTGTTGGCTCTGTTGTGTGTGGCTCACTAAGTGCCTTCTTTGCTTATGTACTCAGTGCTGTCCTTAGTATCTACTACAACCCAGATCATGCCTATATGATTCGTGAGATCGGAAAGTACTGCTATCTTCTGATTGGGGTCTCATCAGCAGCCCTTCTCTTCAATACTCTACAACATTTCTTCTGGGATGTTGTGGGAGAGAACCTTACTAAGCGGGTGAGAGAGAAGATGCTTGCAGCTGTACTGAAAAATGAAATGGCATGGTTTGACCGTGAAGAGAATGAGAGTGCTAGGATTGCAGCCAGGTTGGCACTTGATGCCAACAATGTTCGATCAGCAATTGGAGACAGAATTTCTGTGATTATGCAGAACTCAGCCCTCATGCTTGTTGCTTGTACTGCAGGATTTGTCTTACAATGGCGTCTGGCTCTCGTCCTTATTGCTGTATTCCCTGTTGTTGTTGCTGCCACAGTTCTGCAGGTTTGTTGTATTCTAAACTTCTAATTGTGCCTCCCATCACATCATTTGTGAGGATCTAATTCTAAACGAAACTGTTCTGTTGCAGAAAATGTTCATGACAGGCTTCTCCGGTGACTTAGAAGCTGCTCATTCCAAGGCTACACAGCTTGCTGGTGAGGCTGTGGGGAATGTCAGAACAGTTGCTGCCTTCAATTCAGAGGCAAAGATTGTTGGCCTTTTCTCCTCAAACCTTGAGACACCATTGCGACGCTGCTTTTGGAAAGGCCAAATTGCCGGAAGCGGCTTTGGCGTAGCCCAATTCTCACTTTATGCCTCCTATGCACTTGGACTATGGTATGCCTCCTGGCTTGTAAAACATGGCATCTCTGATTTCTCCAAGACAATCAGAGTCTTCATGGTTCTCATGGTGTCTGCAAATGGTGCGGCTGAGACACTGACTCTAGCTCCTGACTTCATTAAGGGAGGTCGTGCAATGCGGTCTGTCTTCGATCTTCTTGATCGCAAGACTGAAATTGAACCTGATGAACCTGATGCAGCTCCTGTTCCTGACAGACTACGAGGAGAAGTCGAATTCAAACACGTTGATTTTGCCTACCCATCTCGCCCTGATGCACAAATCTTCCGAGACCTCACATTGCGTGCCCGTGCAGGCAAGACACTAGCCCTTGTTGGACCAAGTGGGTGTGGTAAGAGCTCTGTCATAGCACTAATACAAAGATTCTATGAGCCATCATCTGGACGTATATTGATCGATGGGAAAGACATTCGGAAATACAATCTCAAGTCACTAAGACAACACATGGCAATGGTGCCTCAAGAGCCTTGCCTCTTTGCTGCAACCATATATGACAACATTGCATATGGGCGTGAGACTGCAACTGAGACAGAGATCATTGAGGCTGCAACACTGGCAAATGCCCACAAGTTCATATCAGCTCTGCCGGATGGATACCGGACTTGGGTTGGAGAAAGGGGTGTCCAATTGTCTGGTGGGCAGAGGCAGAGGATTGCTATAGCTCGTGGGTTTGTGAGGAAAGCAGAGGTGATGTTGCTTGATGAGGCAACAAGTGCATTAGATGCAGAGTCTGAGAGGTGTGTACAAGAGGCTTTGGAGAGAGCTTGCTCAGGGAAGACAACCATTATTGTGGCACATAGGCTATCGACAATAAGGAATGCTCATGTGATAGCAGTGATAGATGATGGGAAGGTAGCAGAGCAAGGGTCACACTCTCATCTCTTGAAACATAACCCTGATGGGTGTTATGCAAGAATGATACAGCTGCAGAGGTTTTCTCATGGGCAGGCAATCACAATGGGAATGACATCAGGCTCTACTTCGTATACCACTAATACCAGTCCTAGAGAGGACCAAAAGGTTGAGTAGTTCTCAACCCAAATGAGGCTAGTATTTGAGTAAATTGGATGCCTTCCTAGTTCCTCCCCCCCCCCCCCCTCCCTCTTTCTCTTTCCCTTTTTTGTTATTTCTTGCCTAATTGGGTAAAATATGGAATATGTGTAATATAAGTTTTCCCCCTTGTTTTAATTAAATATATGTCTTATTATTTCCATAAACAATTTGTTTTTTGTTTTTTAGGGGGGGGTGTGTTGGGAAGGAAGTGGGAGCATGGCTTTAGTGCACGACATCGTATCGGGTATCGATCACCTTCAAAATCGGCACAGAACAGCCCGTATCAGACAGTTTTGTTTTCCTTAAAAAATGAGTTTAAGGCGATTATGATTGATTCCATATCGATTCCAATTGAATAATCGAATATGAATATCAAAAGTAATAAGAGAAAGTTTTCTTCCACCATGGGTGAAGGAAAAGTACACCCATCTAGAGTCATAAATGTTCTACCCCTATAGTACGAAGTCATAAATATTACTGTTTCTTGATACCTGAGCACACCATCCAAACTCTCAGCCAAGGGATTTTCTTTTGACCGTGGGTGAAGGAAAACTGTCTGAGTAAGGCCATTGATGAATTAAGAAAAGGGCACCCCTCGTGCATTTGATGTTTCTGTCTCTGTAGGAAAGATGAGGATGATTGTAATAAGCAATGTCTGGTGTCCCAAGTTATAATCGTGTGGAGGATTTGTCTTAAAATGATATTTGTTCTCTCTTTGTGCTTCAGTAGGCCCCCTCCACATTGCAATGTATCCAATCATTCCACAGAAGGCGACATATACCAGATGATGATATATGACCATGTGGTTTCCACAACAATGGCTATCAGGATTTAAAGATCAAGTAGGGTCCAGGGTCCGGACAAGTAAGAAGTAAGGATAGACAGAAGTGGGCCCTTGTTTGGGATACTCTGGATTTGGGCATACGCAATTGATGCTTTGTTCAAAGTACTGTAGTGGTCCATCCCTAACTGATCCAATTCAGGGAAATGGCAGTAAGACCAAAACTTGTACAAAGGGAGTAGCCCCACAGATTTCACGAAAAAAAAAGAGTAGCTCCACAGGTATCTTCTGAAGGATTCAATAAGGTTTACAATCTAACTCTTAGATCTGGAAGTTTTTTAGAGCTCATTTTCCTTTTGAAGAATTCAAATCCCCAATCCTCACTGTGACTTATCGGTTGGATTCGGTTTTGGGTTTTGGAAATCGGCACAAACCAAAAACAACCAGACCGACCATGTTGATTGGGGGAAAAAAATGATACAAAAATTGATTTTTTTTTTTTTTTTTTTGGTGGGGAGGGGGGGGGGGTTGTTATCGTGTAACAATAGAAGGTGATGTTTTTGAAAATCACAAGACAAATTAGTCATCCATCTGTATGTTTTTATTAATTTGAACAGTTTGCTTATACTCAATTGGGAGTGCACAATAACATCTAGAGTACTAGTGCAGATGCATGGACATATATGGGATGTGTGTTAATACAAAACTGTTTATTTGATTGAATTAAAATCTAAAATTTGACACGCGGTTAATCTAATCTATGTCCTCTCTATCCAACAGTTGAAATGGACCTATCAAATGCAAAACAAAACACCTAACAGTTTAACCTCGAATTGACCCAATACATGCATAAATCAAATTAAAGTAACACTTTAGCATAGGCACACGTGCCAGAGAGAAAGAGAGGGAGGGAGGGAGGGGAGAGGGGAAGGGTTGAGGCACCCACAAGCGTAGTAGTAGCAATTTGTGATGGTGGTTCCGGTGCTTGTTTCATCAAAATATGTTAAAAGAAGTGGCATGGTTGTGTGGCAGTTCATGGGCCCCCTCTTCTTTCTTATATTCAAGGAAGGTGATGGTGATCACCAAGGATTTCTGACGATGGTCACCAGCTCACAAAAAATGAATGGCACATATTTGAGTCCCGACTCCTGACTTCCCTCACGGCAGCTATTTTGGACTTTTTGGAGTGATTAGCCACCAATCCTATTTCCCCTTCATTGGAGGATGATGCACTAACCTTTAATCAAAAGAACAGAACCCGTAAATTAAGAAATTCTCTACTCTCCTTTTTTCTTTTTTTTAGTTGTACTTCTGAACTCGTGCAATGACCAATTAGTAGTTTTTGGTAAGTGATGTATTAGTGATTGGGTCACCTTGCTGTGGCCCCAACTTTAACACATGAGAGGAAGAACCGAAGAAGCATATGGGCGCATTTCTCAGGTTGAGTAGGCATTATTATAGGAAATGCCCTCAGATAGTATTTTCTTTAGGTCCCCCACAGGAGAAGCAATTGTTTTCCAGTATTTATCCATCTTCTCTGTTTCAAGCTTAGATTATTCCATATCTGTTCAGTCTATGAATGACGGAAGAAAAGCAATGAAAGCCATGGCTCCCAATCTGATGAGTGCGTTAAAAACTTAAAATGGCACAAGTGGGGATTAGTATCTGAGAGCAAGCAGAAAAATGAGGTTCAGAGCAGTCCAGTCCAGCGATGTAAAGCACAGTTTTGTATGTTCAGTGTTAAGGAAAATTTGAAATCACAATCAGAACACCACATACGATGGTGAGTGCAAAAAACAGGGCTAGTGATCAATCCAAGGAACCATCACAGGACCATTATCAAGCATTGTAAAGTGCACAAAAGGATACTACAATGGCCAAATATCTTGAAATTCCAAAACAACCAAAATTAAGTCGCTCACATCGACATCAGCTTTGGACCATTGTCCGGCATTCCCATTCCAGCAGCTAAGTCTGCATCTAGTTGGGTATGTGGTGCAGGTCCCATCATCAGTTTCAGCCTGCGTGATCAATGCAAATGTACTTACTAATCAATGAGGTAAGGAATTTACTGTTAAAGATTTCAGGGAGTACTGCATAATTGGTTCAGTAAGCAAGATATGATGTCTATGCTCTTTTAGACAAGGTGACAATGATAGTGTGCCAGACTATCTAGATAATTTGGGAGGGGGGGAGGGTTTCAAAAAGATTACTGCCCTTGCTTAAGAAGTCACTAAAAATCTTCGTCTGCTTCGTAAAAAAGGAATAAAAATTGTTTAACGGCCTGTTATATGACATGTGGCAGCTGCTGTGGCTGCTCAAAATGGTCCCACAAGTTTGACACCATCTCCTCATATGATGAACTTCAGCCCAACAGCTACGATGCCTAGATGCAGATACATACACAGGCACTACAAGGAAGAAATAACTCTTGATTTCTAGCAATCCAAGACCAAGATAAAGGCAGGGACGCATGGGTGACTAACATAAGCAACACAACAGTAACCCATTAAATATCCTGCTACTATACTTCTACTAGTCTTTTAAGCTATGTTTCTAACATAGAGATATAACTAAATTCAATGATTAGTAAAACATTTGGAAGGTTGGCAAAGGAATTTTATTTCTCCATTTTTTATGTGACAAATTAAAGTTTAACAGTGTCGGTTTAGGGGGGGGAATATTCACTGCCAAACAACAAGTAACGCTGAGCATCCGCATATACAAAATTAAAAAAAAAAAAAGTTCCTTTAAAATGAATGGCCAAAACTGAACATGACATCCTTACAAGTGACCCAAAATGTGAAGTTATCTGAGCATGCCATCCACAGACCCCTATATTTGCAATATTATCAACGGCAGTGTTCTCTAAGCTAGCGGGGTGGGCAGCCAGCCAAAGGGGCGGAAAGGAGAGTGTGTCTCAGGATAGAGATAGAGAGAGGGTGCTGAAATAGCCTATGTTGCCAGCTCAGAGACTTTTCCCATATTAATTTTTTTTAAGGCAAGCTAAAGTGATAAGGGTACACAAGTCAGCCAAAATTTATGAGATAAAGCTGCTATGCATGCGTATGTGCAAAAATTGATTTTCCTAAGGCTTTGTTGGTTTCCAGGTTACAACAACATAGAAAAAGAGTCGAGTAAAATTTTATTTTTATTTTTCACACAGATTTTATCTGAAAATTTTCCTTCAGGGGCGGATTCCCTTCACCCACAGTGAAGGAGGTATTTCCTTCACCTTAGGCATTAATGGAGGTGGGATGGGTGTCATAAATGAGGGAAGGGACTTACAAACCTTCAACTAGTAGAGAGGGAGTAATAATGATGTTCAGATCATGGGTTTTCGTTCTCCCATGGGGGAGGAAAAATTTCTCCTTTTCCTTTTATGTGATGTGATTTCTACATGGAAACAAACACAGCCTGAGAAATCTAAACTCCCTTTTTTATGATTAGACAGACGTGAGTCTCATCGCTGCAAAACTGTGTGTGTGTGTGTGTGCACCCACCCCCTTCCCCGCCCCATCCCACCCGTAGTTGTAAAGACATCACCTAGACGTCCAGGCGGCTTTGCTTGGATTGGCACCTTGGTCGCCTAGGTGCCTTAATTTCTCCCCCATCTCGACCGCCTTGGTTCACCTAGGCGTCGTGACAACTATAGTCCCGTGATGCAAATCCAAGCCTCCATGAGCTGAAGAAGCCCCCCCTGATCATGGGGTTTTAGTAGGAGCCTTAGTTTATACTTAGTTTTATTGCCTTAGTTTATACTTAGTTTTATTTCCGTTCTCTACTTAGTTTTATTTTTATGTCTTTAATTGAACCGGTTCAAATTGGTTGCATCCAATTGGTTCAATTTAAGTTGGTCTAATTTAAGTGAAGTGTTCCTATTGGCTATTAGGATCTTATATCCTATTGGTTGATGAGGAATCTTCTTAATTTAAGAGTTTTAAGTGTTTTAAGTTAATAGGGGTAGTTAGGATTTTTAACTTTGAGTTATTTCATTAAGTCACACTCCTTCCACGATTTTGGAAGAAAGAGGATTTTAAATTGTATTAGGATTGTGACCCTTTGGCCCTTATTAATAGAAATCGTGGGAGAGGCTCCCCCACCAATTAAAGTTTTGAAAAAATCGTTTCCTTGCTGTTGGCTACTGTTGCTGCTGTTTCTCTCTTTTGAGATTGTCTAGTGAGTCATATCAAGACCCCCTTGTGAGTCATATCAAGGTTGAAGGGCTGGTGGATCTCCAATGACTCCTTGCATCTTGTAGATCGGGAGGTTCATCTTCAAAGCTGTCTTCAAGGTTACCGCCATTGAAGAACTCCTTAAACCAGTAAGTTATTTACTAGTTCAGCATTCCCCTCTTCTTCTTAATCCTCCAACCCAAGCCCCACCTGCCCTAATCGATCCACATTGTCTCCTCCATTAAAAACCCATTGATCCCCCTAAACCCTAATTGTTCTAAATCCTTTCCAGCCTTATTCCTCCATCCAATCTCAACCAAATTTCAACTACAGCCCCCTCTCATCTCCTCCTCCACTCGACCTAACTTGCAGCACCACCCAACCACTCAAACCCTAATTTGCCTTGTCCCTGTAGAACCCAAAAAACCCCTAAATTCTGTATTACCTAATTCAGCCATCAGAATTACACCATATTACAGCCGAGTACCCTTCCCATTGCCCCAAGCACTCGACCTTAGCCCCTTGCTCTAATTCCAAGTTTAAACCCTAGTTTCAACCTAAATTCTAAAACCCAAAACCCTAACCCTAATTTCTGTACTTTTTAAATTTTGTTTAAACCTTGTTCAAACCTACCCTATTAGCTTCTCCTATATCTGCCCATTAAAACCATATAAGATTTAACCCTATTCTCATAAACCTAACCCTAGATTTGACCTAAAATACCCCAATCTGCCCCAATCAGCCAGCACCTTTGTGAGGGTTTGATCTACTTGGCTCCTAGTGGGTCTCCTACCTATCTAGGACTACATTATCCTGCCTCAAGGTTGCTCCAAGTAATGCTTCAGTTACCGTCCAAGGTACAACAACCTCAGCTACCTATATACACATACATGTAGCCAACCTTAGTACATTCCCTAATATAATTTATAATCTAAATACGTTTTCCCCCTCTAAAAGTCCTTTACTTTTCCTGCAAAATCCTGCTGATAGATTCTATCGTACCAGTTCAAAAATCCTAGGGTTTCATCCTCTCACCCAAATCCTATGATTAACAAATTTATAGAAAATCAACATAACCTTGCATCATAAATTTCTTCCAAAAACCAGAGCCAAAATCCCTCATCTAAGTCCCCTTTCACATGCTGCAACTTCGAAGTACAGATTCTGCACGTCGAACAAAAATAGTACAGAAACACCTCCTTCGGCATCCAAAATAGTTCCAACTTTTTCAGGCTTACACAGATTTTGCCAGTTTCTGTGCATAGAAATTATTACATATGAAATGAATAGTTCCCGAATCCAAAATACCTCCAAACTGTCCAGAATGAAACTAGATACATAAAACTAATATCCATAAACAAAATTTAGACTCTGAATAAACTCCTAAGTTGGGTCCCTAATCCCCCAAAACTCAGTGCTCAGAATCAGTATGTTTCTGTACACAACGACAAGGTGATATCAGAAACTGAACTTCCACATTGTCCTGAAAATACATTCAATAAGGATCATACCCACCAAATTTCTCATTAAAATTCTATGTATAAGTCTAGTTCTAATTTTCCCAAAATCGGGTTGTCTGTGATGCCTAATACATTAGTCTGAGTTCTAGTATTTTCTACCTTATCAAACGAATGAGTTTTGAGCCCAAAATTGGCAGAGACATTCCTCTATCTGTTATTCACGTTCCCTAAAAAATTCACATCGAAATTCTATGTCTACATGGAGTTACAAACAATCTCCCGTGAACGGACTGAATCTTTCCACAGCGGAAAAATCAAACCCCAACTTCTCCCTCTTGTACGATCAATTTTATTTTACATATTGTAATTTAATCTTGGACTTAGGATTGAAGTACTAACCTCAGTTAATTGAGAAAAAGGTTCTTTGAGCACTTAATTGAGGATTTGAGGTTAGTACTTCCATCCTAAGTCCCGGATTATACCTGTGCACACGTTTCCACTTCAAAGGAAATCCCAGGTTATCTACATTGAGAATTTGAAAAAATAGAAAACATAAGAGTTATAGCCCTTTGAGTCTTCTTTAAAATGGCTTTATAATGAAGTCATTCCGAGTTGTAACGAAGGAGTTATGTCTTTTATACTGAATATGTGTAGTCCAACTCGTCCATGACCTTCATCTTCCTTGTGTGTCCACATTTGCCCATAAAGCTCACTTTCTCCCATGAACTCTCTTGGGCAACAACAAGCATCTTCTAAAGTCTTTTTCATTTGGGACACCCGCTTCAACCTTAGAGCTTGCATCAAGGCACATTGGAGCAGTCCCTTATGTCTTGGAATTTACTTTCATTTATTTGTCTTCTTTTTTTTTTGGGGGGGGGGAATTAAGCATGCAATCTCAACCCTTGAAAATCAATGTAGTTCAACGGTTGAGATATTGTAAGAACTTTTAGGGTTTCTTTTGTTTTGCCCATAAAAGTCCTACCTATCTTGTTTGTAATAGATTGAATTCGATGAATGAAAATTGCTTTGAGCATTTCTTAGAACCATGATGAGTTCTCCCCTTTAAGGCTAGAAGAGTTCAACTTAGAAACCCTTGAAGAAGTTTCTCTACTTCTTAGAAGAGGAGTTTTATTCTTCACCTACATCCTGGAAGAGTTGTAGGCCATCGATGGAATTGATTTTCATCCTCAAAGAGAAGTCACTCTACCCTTCACTATCCAAGTTACATTTTTGTCCTTGCACTAGCCGTCACTTGTAGCACAATTTCAGGTATCCTCACAATGGAGTTGGCTAGGGTCTTCAAGATGCAACCTGGGCTTGCATTATACTCCCTTGGTTGAAAGTAATTTGTTCCCGAATCCAGCCCTCCATCAAGTGACGTCGGTTCTCCACTAGGATTAAATGGAAACAAAGCAATATCCTCGTTCTTATGGACTGAAGCTTCTTGTGCTAATATACAAAGTATAATGACAGACCAACAAACATGGAAAATACTTGTGAAATGGTATTACGGGGTGTAACCATGGAAATGCCACCCGTAACCTTGCATAATGTCTAGATCACATTCCTTGTTGAAACCAGCGTTGTCTCCAATTTTCCCATGATCAAAAAATTTAGTCACCAGAGTTCTAAGATGCCAAGGAAAGAACAAGGTTCAAGATCTCGCCAAGTTTCTCGGTTTTTCAAAATCTCAAGTCGAGATCACATACGCATTCCAAAAGTGCATTTTCTCGACGAGATCTCTCCGAGATTCCGAGATCTCGGTTTGACATAGGAAAATGCCCATCTAGGTCCTTTACATGAGTGCCAGATCTCGAGATCTTGCTGGAAATTCTTGGTATACAGACACCTATCTATGCCAGGAATCTATGCCAGGAACCAAGACAGACAAGACAGACACTTATTCATGCCTAATATCATTTACTTAAGATATTATTCATAAATAAGAAAATACCCCCCATTTGAATCCAATAAAAATAGTTAAAAAATCAAATTCCAAAAGGAAAAAAAGTCAGCCCCCCAGTTCAAGAACAAAAATTGGATTTTCGGTGGTAGGTGCAATTTTCAACTTTCTAATGCTGGGGTTTTTCTCAAATCTAAAAATTCCATAAATCTTATTATGGTAAAACATTGCTAAAAACCAAAAGTGCGGTAAAATATTCATTTGTTTTGATGTCCAAAAAATTATTTCCATTCAGAGCGATTTTGACAGCATTCGCACATACCAAATTAAGTTTGACCGGTACATAACTCTTTCAACATAAATCAGATTTTAGCAATCTTGGACTTGTTGGAAAGCTTTCAAAAAAAGCTTTCCAACAAGTCCAAGATTGCTAAAATATGATTTATATTGAAAGAGTTATGTACCGGTCAAACTTAATTCGGTGTGCACGAATGCTGTCAAAATCCAGTTGCGTTAGAAAGTTTGAAAATTGCACCTACCGCCGAAAATCTAGTTTTTGTTCTTGAACTGGGGGTTGACTTTTTTTTCTTTTGGAATTTGATTTTTTAACTATTTTTATTGGATTCAAATAGGGGGTATTTGCTTATTTATGAATAATATCTTAAGTAAATGCAATATCATTTACTTAAATGATATTAGGCATAAATAAGTGTGTTTGTCCTGTGTCTGTCTTGGTTTCTAACATAAGTGTCTGTCCCGCTTTCCTACTAACTGAAACTCCTATTTGGACTTAGTTTTTGCAAAATCTGATAGTGTTATTATGTTTAAATGGCCTAAAATAGGTTGAATACCAAGTTTCAGACCCAAACTAGGTCTAAAACCCACCGAGATGAGGCTTCGAGTCGAGGAAAAAAAAAAGTGCAACAACTCGGCGAGATCTCGACTCAACTCGACTCGGTTTTTCAAGGGTCTGAGTTGGCACCGGGACCCAAGTTTTCGAACCTTGGGAAAGAAGAATAGAGGGGGTCAAAAACTTCAAATCCTCTTGCTGAATTTGAGTTGGGGACAAGAAGCTCTTCACCAACACTTTCGTCCAAGAGAATGATCTCTTGATGAATTAAGTTGAACTCCCAAATAGAAGAAACCGATGAGAACAAGAAAAACTAAGATCGAGCAATAATTAGGGTTTTGAGAAAATCCTGGTAGATTCTTCTATATCGATGTTTGGATTGCTCATGCTGATTTGGTTGTTGGAGATATACCCAGGCAGCAATGATTTTGATGCAATAATTTTCAAAAAATCGTTGTAGCAATCTGTTGAAAAGAAATCATAGTAGGTTGTAGAACTCTTGAACTCGATTTGATTGAACTAGGGTTTGGAATCAAGAACCGATGGAAGGGGATGGGGGAAAGGAATGGGTCTCTCACCTATCCCATCTCAGGATTTCAACATTGCATAAGCAAACTTTTCTATCATTCAAATTTGTGTCCAATGCTGGCCTCCCTTACAAACTAGTATAGAAGAAGACTAGTTTGTAAAGGAGGCTTAACCCAATCCTTAATGAATAAGGTATCCTAAATTGACTAGGAAAATGAAATAATAAAGAAAACAGACTCAAAACAGGACTCCAACTATACTAATGAAGTAAATCCCGTTTTACTATTTTCTACCCATATTTTAGGCTTATTAAATTGGCCAATTACAAAGTAAACCCATGCAATCAAAAGCCCAACACCTACATAACCTAACCCAAAGCTTATTTTCAATAAAATAAGCCCATTAGGAGACTTATCTGCAACAGGGGGAAGCTGCTAACATCCCTTGTATATATAAGGCTGATGATAAGTAGACTAGTAGAGTCAAATTGGTCCTAGAATTACTCTTGAACAGTAGGAATCATCCTTTGTCTAAAACTAAAAAAGAATTGAAAACAAATAAGAACTCCTACAGTAAGCTAAAATGGAGTTCTTCCAAGACTAGAAAACTCTTCAAAACAGAATTTAAAAAGGTGTGAAATGATAGTTAAGAGTTTCCCAACTGTACAATAAGACATCAAATAATTAAATAATAAAGTATAAAGCCTAAAACTAATCCCAACCATGCACTAAAGTAATGAACCAAATACTGGTTCAAAACCAAACAAGAAATCTGATTTATCAAGAACCGCAAGCTAGAAAATTAGCCTTCTTTCTCCAACGCTGGTAATCAACATCAACAAGTGGATGACTCTCCTGGACTTCTTTCTTATCCAAGAGACGGATCCAATTACATAAATGCAAATTATTCATCTTACACTTATTTTTAGAAACTTTTTACTGAAAGCATGGTTTTCAACCAAACAGCTCAATAGGATTCCCAGTTCATAATGGAAACAAGGGAGAAAAAGATCACAATAATATCAATAACAATGAACAGAAGTTACCGTTTCTTGTGACGTTTTGTTTTGAAGTGCTCATCCCTTACAGAGACACTTGAAAAGTATCGACTGAGAAAAAAGAGAGAAAAAATTCAACCCATTAAACAAAACCGACATCATATAATAAAAATCTGAGACAGTTTTTTTATTATGAAGGGAGAAAAAAAAAATTAAAGAAACTGTACTTACTCGCAGTGCATACAATAGAACTGACCCATCCCAGGGAGATCTTCATCGACAGGCAAAGGTTTCTTCTCCTCATCTGGCTTCTGAAGCTCTTCATACACCGCATCATCGCCTTTGACGAGGAACTTGGTTCGGCGAGCAGATTTGTGAGAGAGCCTTCTCTTCTTCACCTTCCTGTGAGGGCATTTTCCGCCCATGATTTCCTCTGGCGCAGTGTTGCTAAGGATATTTCGGATTTCCCTCTCTCTCTCTCTCTCTCCTGTAATTGTCTCTCACTCGAGAAGTCTCTAGTCTCAGACTCTCAACTGTGTTCAGCTAAACCCTAGCAAAATCTCTGCAACGACAAAATCGGAGGATAAGCATGCCATAAGGGTGATAATGTGATATAAGGTTCTTTATTGATCCGGTTCAGATAAAACGGTTCGGTTAGAGTTTGTCTCACGATGAAGTAGGTATAGAACGAAACTGAACCGGATACTATTCAATTCCAGTTATCCAAATCCAATCGGGATGGTTCCTTACCTGTTCGAATCCCAAGGGGCCAATCCCGTAACTGTCCCCTAGAAAAAATTCTAGAGAAGAGCTGGAAGTACAAGAGAAAGAGAGAAGGGGGATTAACCACCAAACATTAGAAAGAAACAAATTCGAAACTCTTACAGTAAAATAATGAGCTTCAGAATTAAGTTTGTGAGGAATATAACGAAACAAAACAGAGGAAAATTGACAAACAAGAGACTTTATATCCACTACTAGATATCATGTAGCCCAGTTGACCGACCTAGAAGATGAGTGTAAAGCTGCGACTAAAGCTTGACAATCAGAGAAAACAACCAAGTGTTGCAAGCCCAAACGGTGAGCAAGTAGGAGACTATAACGTAAAGCTTCAGCTTCCATAGCTAAAGGAGAAAGGCCAAAACCAGCAATAATCTGTGCAACCAAGAAACGCCCAGTACTACTCCTTATTACCACTCCACGACCACCACCATGACAGGAAAAAGACCATGCACCATCTGTAAATATAAAATGGTACAAATCTGGCAGTAGGGGAGAGTGGTAACAGTAGGTAGGGGTAAATCTGCACAGATCTGATCAAACCGATAGGCAGCTTGCCTATCTTCTGCAAAATTTTTTTATTTTTTTAATCTTTTAATAAAATTTTTTATTGAAGATTAAAAAGGAGGCAAACAAACTTAAAGACAGACTAAAGGCAAAGAAAGCTAAAGCTTGAAAAGTGGATTCAGTCCTAAAACATATTGGCGAGGGCAACAAGCTACTCGCTCACCCAAGAGAGATAATAAAACAAGGCTACAGGGGATCTGTGAGGCGCACCAAGGGGGTCCTTATCCTATTTGATCGTCGAGGGATCTCAGCATATGCACTAGGCCGATCAAAAGCCACACGGGCCAAAAGAGCCTCCTCCTCTGTTGAGAAGGAAGATGGAATTTTTTGCAACCCCACTCCAAACTCCTTTTCAACCTGATGTTTTTCTACCGCCGCGTCCACCACCTTAACACCAAGATTTGCATTCCATTGACTTTGAGTTCTACCAATAATTAGAGTTACCATATGGGAACCCACACGACCACCTTGAGGAGCATTCCTACAACCATCACAATTTTTTCGACTCAACACCTGAGTCCACCCGCCTTGCACCTCCTCTTGATCAGATTGGTCATAACCCGACCCACAGTCAATCAAGCTTGATTGTGTAGAGATATCCAAGTTGTTATTAGTCTCTGTAAGAGAATTAATATCAACCTGGGCCACATGGGTAACCTTTTCCAAGTTTTGGTTCAAAGAGTCAAGACTTTGATTTTCTTTATGAGCAAAATCCAAATTACTCCCTTCCAAAGTCATGCAATTTAATGAGGTGGGAGTCGCCAAAGTTGAATTTCTGTCCAAAAGGGGATCCTTCCTAGCATCCATTATTGCAGCTGCCCGGTTTAGACCTTCACCCCTGGCCGCCCTAGCAGGTGCTTCAAACTCATCTTGTCTGCCATTTCCTTGCATATCCTCTTCCACAACCAATGTCTCCGGCCTTGAGATTCCGAGGCTCCCACCGCATTGCTATCCATCATCAAAGGATCCAACTCGGCTTCCATTAACATTTCAGTACTCAAAGCACCCAAAGAAGCTAGAGTCGTGGCCACATTATTGTCAACCAACGTGTTTTCAAGTGGAATGACAAAAATTTTACCTCCCTGAGAAGAATCGTGCAAATCAGCCATAGTGCACATAGTATGTTGGAGATCAGGGTCATACCTATGAAAAATTGCATGGTTGCGAGCTTTCCAAATAGTCCATAGTATCGAAGCCTACATGATTACAATATCTCTAGTGTCTGTCGAGTTGCAAAAATGATCAAGTAAGAAAGAAATCCAATCACAAAAGGATGAACCATGGAATCCACTACATCAATGCGTAAAGGGAGGCCCTCCAACAAGAAGTCACAAATGGGCACTGTACAAATAAATGCAACACAGTTTCAGGTTCAGAGCAACAAGTAGAGTAAATATCAAGTATCAAGAGGTGTCTAACGGATACGGCATTGTAAACTATAAAACTATCAGAGCATCAACGCCATGAAAAAAAATCTTAAGCTTGGGTAAAATATCCAAACTCCATATTCTTGACCACAACAGATTAATAGAAGATGAGCTCTCAAAAGATCCTGCAATTTTATTATTAAAAGCAACAAAATAGGCAAATTTGACGCTAAATGTCTCAGATTTTGTAAAATCCCACCACCATCCTTTGTCTTGAATCCGAGGATTGAGAAGAATTAAAAAAATATTGATGGCCTCTAAAGGGGAAAAACGGGAGCGGAGTAAGGATAGATGAGATCAGCCACAAGCCTAGGTCCATTATTAATGAGAGCGGATACTATACGCCCACCTGGGATGCTTGGAATCCAAGCATCACTGTAAATGTTAATATTTTACCCATCCGTAACGTTACTCCGCAGGCCACCAAGGAAAAGAGAATGTCCTTTCAAAAGACTATTCCATGCCCAGGAACAATTAGAGTGAGTAGGTGCATCCAAGAATAAAGAGTAAAAACTTGAACCCAAAGAGCTTCACTCTATTGGATAATTTGTCCCATTTACTAATTAATGGTTTCGAAACAAGAATCCAGTCCTGTTTTAGATGGTCCCAAAACCAAGATCCGGTTTCTTAGTAGTTCAAAGCACTTGAAGGTTTTTTTTTTTTTTTTTTTTAGTTGGGGGGGGTGGGGGGTGGGGGGTGGGGGGTTAAGAAAAACTCGTAAACTCAAAGTCTCAAATACTTATAATCTCAAGTATTTCCAAAATTCCAAAACATACAAATAATTGAATATTTATTCCTAAGTATAAAAAAAATCAAAGTCCAAAACTTCACTCATCCAAATCACCAACAGTCCAACACTGCCCCCTTTGGAGTTCTACATCAAATTTAAAAAAAAAAACAAAAAAGAAGCCTCACCAACATCAAATCAAATTCAAATCCAAAATTATATCCTAATGATATAAAGGAAATCTAAATCTTTAGCATTTCTCTCTCTCATCAATATCATCAATCTTTCCAACTCACAAAAAAGAGCATGCATATTGAAAATTGTGATATTTTCATTTCAGAGAAAAAATAACACTATCTGAGTATCTGATCGTATGGCCCCTATGCTCAAACAACCCCTTGAAATGACCACCCCACCCCCTACAAATTGAAAAATCCCTTTGATCAATGTCCTTATGCATCCCTTCATTGGCCCCCGCATTGGTACAAGGGTCACGCAACTAGGCAGCATTCTTCTACCCCTATCAATTAACAAAGTAGTAAAGAAACAAATAACATATAAATTGAATCAAAATTGCACCGTCAAGTTGAGCTTCAAAACAATATGAAATTATAAAACCCCAATTCTTGAGTGAGACGTGATTCGTGAACTTGAAGCCTTAATTAATTCTCTTTATCTTAATTACTCAAATCTTCATTAGTATTTTTTTATTTATTTTTTTTGGGTGGAAAATCTTAATTAGTATTTAGTAATAACAATTAAGGAGGGTTTTCCACAACACCCCAGCACTAATTCAAGCGTATGGGGGTGCTAAGTAACGAATCTATAAATAGAGGGTTTGAGGAGATGAGTGTGGGTGGGGCGCGCCATTTTGTGTCATGAGTCTCTTGACATGCGGATTCCATCGTCGTGCAAAACCAATTTTTTTTTCGGTAATACAATTAACAACATAATGAATAGCCCTTGTTTTGGTTATTGTTGCAACTTACTCTTTATATAATTTTTTTCTGTAAATTTATAAATTATTTGACACCTTAAGGGTGTCAATAAGAAAATTTTATTAACTAACCCAAAAAATAAGCAATTTAAGCATGTTAAATGGGTTGGAACTGTTTCAATTCTATCCAGTTCCTTATTGGGCTTTCGATTCTGTTGGTCTCATTAGAAACCCATATCTTTTAATAATCGATCCCAAAACCAGCTCCCATAACCATTGCATTTAATAAGGATCAGTTCCGGTTTTTTTTTTTTTTTTTTTGGTGAAAACAAAAGAAAAGTAATTAAACATAAGGTGAATATACAGTGTTTGATATGATCTGCGAGCACGTATTCCTCGCCAATTTCCTAGCTATAGTTAGACACAACCTATCACCAGTCATCGAAAACTGTACATCCTAGGCATGGTCCGAAATATACAAAAAGTCCTTAAATAAAAACCATGGCCATGAACATTTGGTTGGAGATGGAAGAGTATCCGTAATCAGCTTGTGATCAACCCAAACTTCTTTTATCTTCAACCCAATGCTGGCAGCACGATCACACCCTCTCCGAAGAGCAAAAAGAAGGGCCACTAATTCTAGGGAATGTGGAATAGTTCTTGTATAAAAAAAACTTTAGTTTCCCATCAATCAAAAAGAAATATGACTATCCAACCGTAGTTAGTCCAGTTCTAGAGTATCCTGCACAGATTAAAACAAGAAAGTTAAGCAAGGGTAACTTAAAAGAAGAAAGAGAAATTGATAATGTATCAACGTTATCCATTGCAACCAAGGATGGAAAGGTGGGGGGTTAAGTTCAAATCCGAGATCCACAGTTGAATATTTTTCAAAACCCATAATGGGTCCGGCTTTTCCAAACACACTACAACCCTATTTCTAACAGCCCAAATGAAGTAACAGGTGATAAAAAAGACACTAAAAAACCAAATGAGAAGATGTTTATCTGACTTGAATTGGAGAAAAAAGAACAGGCAAGCAAATTTCATATCATTCAAGGCTATGAAATCAGTTCTTAACCCCAGAGGACCTCCCGCCCATATGTGTTTGACCCAATCACAAGAAAAGAACAAGTGCCATGATGATTCAACACCAGTTCCACAAAGAGCACATGTGGAGTCCATCTGGATCCATTTGGAGAGAGTAGCCTTAGTGGGAATTCCTACATTTAACAAACGCCATACAAAGAATTTAAATTTAGGGTGAATCTGAATTTTCCAAAAGAAATTCCACCAAATAACATCAACATCAGAAACATTAGTACAACGTGATTGAAGTTCGAGGGTAGCTAATTTGGTGGTTAAGATGCCATTTTTAGATTTGATGCACCACCATTTGTCATCAGATTCAGAAATACCAATGGATTGTATACGGGTAGATATAGATGGAGGGATGCAAGAATTAAGAAGGCTAGAATCCCAAAGATTACCTAGTAAAAATGACTTAACAAGCTTAGTTTTGTCAATAGAAGATATTGGGCAGGAGATAATGCAGAAAGGTTACCTGTTAAGTCGGGAATCCATTTATCATACCAGAAATAAGTAGAAGATCCATTGCCCAGATTTTTGAACACCAATTTTTCTAGATTAGGTATAACATGTGAAATGCTATTCCACACCCATGATCCTTTTCGTCTTCTGATTGAGGGATCGAACAAAGATTGGTTATGGAAATATTTAGCTTTAAGTAATCGAGCCCATAAAGATTGAGGCTCAGTGATCAGTCTCCATCCCAACTTCGTCAAAAGGGCAGTGTTATGATGTTCTACCTTCCGAAAACCAAGCCTCTCATGACTTTTAGGAGTGCACATTTTATTCCAAGAAATAAGTGTGGCCTTTTTCTGCGATCCGTTACCATTCCCCAGCCAAAAATTGAGACACAGGGAAACCATTTTACGACAAGTTTGCAGAGGAAAACGAAAGCAGTTCATTAAGAAGGCCGGAGTCGAAGCAAGCACTGATTTAATAAGTACACTACGACCAGCATAAGTTAAAAGTTTAGCTTTCCAAGATGCAACCTTCCTTTGCATTCTAGCCAGAACACCCTCTAGTTCCCTCTGTTTGGACCTGCCATGAAATAAATTAGTACCCAGGTACACAGAATCAGTAGACATTTCCTTAATACCCACAAGAGAGGTAAGAGAAAGTCTAAGAGTGGAGGGGACATTTTTACTAAAATGAATACTACTTTTGGACAAATTAATCTCTTGGCCCGACAAATTAGAAAACAGATCAGTTCCGGGTTTTAATGAATCGTTTTTTTTATTATCTAGTTTTATTTGGTTTCAGTTTTCTTGTTTGAATTTGACTTTAATTATCCGATTTAAATTCAATAAATTGAATTTGATTTTGATTTGAATCCCGTTAAAGCATAGCTCACAAAAATGAAATTTACAAAATCATTAGAATGTCATAAAGCTAGTTGTGTCCATCTCCTTCTAATCTATTTTGACTAGAAGAGGGGTGTAAAACCTAACACGATGCAGAGAAGAATGGAAATCGCAAACACAATCACACAAAGCGCACAAAGATTTACGTGGTTCGGCAAGGTTGCCTATGTCCATGGTGAGATGAGATCTATTTCACTAACAATGGAGAATAGGGTTACAATCGCTCGTTCCTCACACCTCTCTCAAATTTTCAATCCAAAGAAAGAACTTTTGCTACAGATTTATAGCGGAACCCTATACATGAAATTTACCGAAAGGGGAGGCTCCACGCAGCAGTCCATCATCAAAAATCAAGACACCAACACCTCAACAAGGGGAGGCTCTTGCAGAAACACTACCAGCGGTTCTTCATTTTGAGGGTTCCCTCATATTGATGATTCCAGGCTTCCCGTACTTGTAATATGCAGCTAGGAACAGGAAGGTCAGTGACTACCCTCTTCTATTTTTGTTTCGTTCGTTCAACACACGAAATTGTCAATCAAGAATCTCTCAAATTATGAAGAAATTTTTTTTTTTTTTTTTTTTTGTCTAATGAGTAATCGTTTATTAATGGATTATATAATAGAAATCATCATCAAGGAGTTAAATGTCGATACAAATCATCTTAAAGACTAGGGACATTAAATTTGTCATTTGTGTCAATAAGACTAAAATGGTGGTTTTCAGCATTAACAATCTTAAAACATGATTTAGATTCCCTATTCTATAGGTTAAATTGTCTAATCACCTATTCAGAAAGGAATCTTTTCTGTAAAAAAACCAGTTGGTTTCTTGCTTTCTAAATAACCAGGTTTCTTCCTCTTTACTTGAAGTGGAAGCCAATAAAACTTAATGCACCTAGTTTTACGAAAGATGCTGCACAGAATCTCTTTGAAAGAGGGCGACTGATTCAGGATTAAGATCGCCCATAGGGCAATGTGATTGAATATTCTTTATTGAATCACTTCAAATTCACTTGTTGGAAGGATGTTGTGCAAACATTTACAAGGAAAACAAAAGGGAAGAATTTTGGTCTTAAAGGGTAGTTTCCAAATAGTAACCCATGGAAAATGACCAGTGATTTATGTTTAAGAGAGAACTAAAATGTCATTAAACAAAAGTTAAAGAAATTACAATCCTCAGAGTTTAGTAGTTTTAGATTTGACCTATCTATCCGAGTTCTCAGAGCTAACCATTGAGCAATAATAACAGCTGCCTACGCTTCGTAACAAAACGAAGAGAGTTTATCTTAGCAGAAAAGTAAATATCACAAAGAAGAGGAAAAATGCCCCGAGGCGACCTGACCCCATCATCTCTCTCAAGAGCTTTAATCAAAGACTCTGCATCTGATCACACTTCTACCCGCTTTCTCCTATACACACTGCTCCACAAAGTCCCTGTCTAAGTGCTCAAGTCCTGTTTCTTGGGCTGATCCTGAAAAGCCAGATTGCAAGTGAGCACATATAATACTTCCATGAAGTACAAAATAGATGCCCAACCAGCTTCCTTTGATTTTTTATTGAGGCTCCCATTTGTGATGATTAGGAGGTAATCAGTCTTCAGAAGTGAATCAAGCACATTCAAGAACTCCATGGATTAAGGCAGAGAAATATTAAACGAATGATCAGAACACAACCTAGAGTTCAAAAAGCCTAGTCATTTGCGCAACAATAGATAAGCTGAATGAATCAAGAACTCCATTGATTAAGGCAGAGAAATATTAACCAAATGATCAGAACACAACCCAGATTTCAAAAAGCCTAGTCATTTGGACAACAATAGATAAGCTGAATGAATCAAGAACTCCATGGATTTAAGGCAGAGAAATATTAACCAAATGATCAGAACACAACCCAGATTTCAAAAAGCCTAGTCATTTGCCCAACAATAGATAAGCTGAATGAATAAATGATTCTGGTTGATTCTGTTTCTCTTGTTGAAAATGCATCTGTTTCTAGTCTGTCAGATAAAATACCAGGTGATGGCAATATTACCAATGATGGATTGCTTCTCAAGAGACAGATAACTGAGGGTTGATAATAATGTTGGACAGGAAATCCACAAAAGAAGAGTCTGAAATAAGTTAAGTTCTCAAACCTAAGGGATCTGAGCCCAAATTCTCTTAGAGAAATCGCATGAGATATATTGACGCTAGAAAGATTCAGCCTGGTGGGAACAAAGCATGAGTCATTTACACTGCAAAAATCTAGATAAGACAATCTTAAGAGGAATGAGGCCCACAATAAGTTTGCAAAGGAAGCATTAAAATTTAGGGTGGTTTTTCAGCTTCTAAAAATTTTCCCACGAAAAACCATGAATATGAGAAAAAAAATATATACAAAATTAGTAAATTAAGTGACTGAGTTGTATTAGGATACGTAATAGCTTTTAAGAGTTCTGTTTTAAATCTATTTATTTTAAAGGGTGATTAAGAGTCCTTTATGAGTCAATTTAGGAAGTTTAGAAGGTCTTTATATATGCAATACACCCCTAATCAATTAGAGATCTTTTGAATAAACCACACAGGCAGCAACCAAAACAAACCACAATTCATTATCTACAATCTATTACTTGCGTTGGTTAAAATTCATTTTCAATCTATCACTTGCGTTGGTTACACCTTGTATTTAAAAGGAAAATAAAAGAATCATACTCTCAACTCTAAAACTGAAACTGACATCTATCTCGTACGTATTCTACTTGCAAATACAAGACAAAAAATAAATAAGGGAGAAAGAACGCCTCCCGGTCGCGCCAGACATGCCACTCCTGGCCTCTACGGACTTCCACTAAACCTCCGGGCCTCTACAGACTGAAGTGCCAAGTTTAGGTGGCTAGCCAGCCCCGCTCTTGTCCAGTATCCATTCTGAGTGGAGCGTGAAGACGAGAAGAAAGCAGATTGAACTACTGACTGGCATCAATTACAAGACGACGGTCATTTGGCGGATGGCGTGCCCTAGCCTAAAATGTCTTAAATGACATTGAATATAGTGATAGTTTTTGGATTCCCTAGACCATGAACATTTATAATGTACTTCATTATTGAAAATACACAGCAAAAAGAATAGGGTTTCCCTGGAATTCCAAAACTCAATGTCAGAAGGTGAAGGAAATTCAACTGGAAAAGATCCTAACAATAGATAATAAACAACGTAAAATTAAATGCACAATATAAGATTAAACCACCACATACATGAAGGTTTGAATAAATGATAGAGAGCAGGAAAACTATCAAGAGGTAATCATGAAAAACAGAATTCAGTAGTATCTAATGAATGGAAAATTTACAAGGCATGAAGGTTGTTATAAACAACCAGGAAAAAAAAAAAACGCTACGATAGCATAAAAGAGGAAACAGGAACAGCTAAAAGATATAAATGATCAAACGTAGGCACTAGCAGAGATAATTGAACCAATGTAATATAGTAAGAAAACTTCCCAGGCATGGCTATCTGCAATATTCTACTCATCACTGATCTCATGTCCTTGCTTGTTGTCAGAAGTAAGGGTGTCAATCGGTTTGGTTCAAGATACAAAATGTGGAAACCAAACGAACAGAAACCGAATAAGAACATTTATTTTCAAACCAGAAGTGAACCGACACGGTTTGTTTTATTCGGTTTGACCCCGATTTGTATTCGGTTTAGGCCCTATTTTAGGCATTTGGGCAAACTTTTTACATCTTTACAACAAAAGAACCCGTAGTTTGGTGGTCATAATCCACTAAACTTTTTTCAAACATTAAAACGGAATCAAATTTATCATCCACATTAATTAAAACATTAAAAAAGAATATGATTTATTTGGTTTGAAAATGGGTACTTCTGTTTTGTTTGACGGTTTCAATCACGAAACCGAATCGATGAAAGATTTCAGGTTTTGAAACCAAAACTATTAAATCGGTTTGGTTCGATTCGTTTCAAACGGCAGCTTTCGGTTCTAGATTGACACACTTTTAGTCAGAAGGGCTAAGCTTTCCTGGCTTCCATGACCAAAAATCTGACTTAATTCACCGTCCAATTCTAGCACCCTCAAGTTTGGATCTAAATTTAAATTTTATGGTTAAGAGACACATAAGGGTTATCTAAAACATGCACCACACTCCAGTTTAGGACTCCATCATTCCATCATTGTGACCCATGAAACCCCTTTCATGCCTCTGAATTTTAGATACAAGATTTTCATTCTCTGCCTATAACACTGCCTTTCTTTTCATTTCAGAACACCCATTGATGTCCACAATATGCTCCTTGATTTTAAGATCCTTTGTTCGGGGGTTGCCTGCTTGAAAAGTGGGTTCAGGCTTCCCAGGTGAACGAAGATGAAACTTTAATCGGGTGTTTGGACGTCGGTGTAAGCATTCTCAGCTTGGACCTGAAGTGCCATCTTCTCTGGGTTGATCCGGGTGTAATGAGAAAGCCCTAAAAGGGAAGCAATTATCTCTAAATGAGATATAGAATTCAAGCAGACTTCCCAGGAGAACAAAGGTGAAACTCTAATCAGGTGTTTGGACATCGATGTGTGCATTCCAACTTGGACCTTAAGTGCCATCTTCTCCGGGTTTACTTGGGTTTAATGAGGAATCCACAAAGCGAGTATCTCTAAATTCGATGTAGAATCTAATATAGTAATGGATTGCCAAATGGCAGCATTGACATTGGATTAATAGGTGTTGTAAGCCCCCATACCAGGTGCACACATGACAGAGCTCATCTTGTACTACAACGATTCCAAGAACCTGTTCAGTGGCTATAGAAGGGAAAAATCTGGAGCTTTTTTTCCAGCGGAAACTCTAGTTTCACTCTAGCTTTCTAACACATCACCAATGTGGCTTGCAATATTGCGTATATATTCATGTTTTTCCAAACCCGGGGATGTTACTTAGTTGGATTCATAAATCAAATGTCTTGTAGTGTTTGTAGATGAAATCTTTGGATTCATAAATCATATGTCTCGTAGTGTATGTAGGTGAAATCTGCACCCTGTGTCCATAATCTCACCACCAATGGCTCATACAGAAATCAGGAGGAGCTATTATGTCCTGCTGAACCCGTTTCAACCGGGAAAATCATGGTGAAAACAACCCCCATCTCCCACCGCAATATCAACCGGGAACTCTTGAAACTCATCGTGAAAAAACCCCCCATCTTCCACCATAATATCAACGAGGAATTCTTGCCCTCATTGAGCAATTAGAAAATCCAAGAGGTTGATGTCACTATCAACAAAAGAAAGCACAAAACCATACACCCATAAAACCAACGTGAACTTGGACTTAACCTTAGGTCTGCCCTAGATCTATCTTCACCAAGCAGAAGCGAAGAGAATACTGTGTCAACTCATTCTTTCTTTTGCTGTAACGTCCCCTTCTGATCTCAGCTGGTTGGTGATGGTGGGGTTAGTATTCTGGAGTCTTCCAGTGTTCTTCTCCTTGTGCAAGGGGAAAAACCAGGCCTTCTGTAGACAAGTATTATGAATGCTTTCCTCTTGTCATCTTTGCAAACCTTCTTATTTGTACCCAACAAAAGTCTTGACTATATGGGTAAGCATATGATGTCCCAGGGTTTAAAATATAACTATTGTGCCATCTTCTCACTTCCTCTGTTAGAGTCAAAACCTGTTAGTCTTCTTTTGATGATCAGACTGCATGCACAAATATGCATTTGTATGCCTAATGCCTTGCACTTGACATCTGTACACCTTGCTTGTATGTGCATTGGATAAGTGAAAATTTTAGATGGAGATCATGGTTAGAGTATACTTGCCATCCCCAGGTAACAAGAGAGTAACTCCATCAGGAGGAGGGAGAACGTCTCAAGACCTAGAAAATTTTCTTTGAATGACTCCCAATTACTTGTCATCTCATTTTCCAGGAAAAGAAAAGGAGCTCCCTATCAAGTATCTGCATTGATAATAATAGACTTCAAGTAGGGTGACGCCGACAACAACCACAACAGTTCCATCTTAAACTAAAAACAGGTCTGTAAACAAAATTCAAAAAGGCAATTAATCCATTCCTTCTGAAATATCTTTCAAGAGAATCAGCCCACTATGTAATAAGGTTGGTGTGTAATTAATCCATTCCTTCTGAGGAAAAAAAATTATTTGATGGATAAATAATTGCAGTTGATTGGATCCTAGAGCTCATCTACAAGAACCCCAAAATGCACATCGAGAATAAATGGCATATCCAGAGACAAGGTGAAGGCATATGCATATATATATTTATATGAGAATATGAGCTGCACAATTGTTGTAGCAACCCATGGAGTTAAGACTTCAAAGAAAACGGACCTCCCTGACACCAAAAGAGTTAGATGATTCTCTTACCAATCACATGTGGTAGGAACCAAATAATATGGTACTGAACAACTCCCCTCCATTATGTTTCCTCATAATTCAGTTCATGACCCTGATAAATCGGTGACAAGTAACCCATCAGTTTATTAAAAAGGAAATATAGAAAGAACAAAGTGAAAAGTAATTACACAGTAATACTTGCCTGTGTGTTTTCCGTGATAGAATTGAGCATTTTTAGATGACTTAAATGTTTCCAAGAATTCCTTAGCTTTCTGCAACTCTGCCTTCTTCCTTGACCTATCCCACTGGTGTTCAGCAGTCAGTATCTCAATTACGCGGGGCAATGCTCGGCTTGCTGCATCAGTGTCCAGAAAAGCAAGCCTACATCTCCTAGCAATGAAATCAACAGCAGACTCACAGTACTCATGCCGAGCACAGTATGCAACTTCCGCCTCTAGAAAGGGATATCCATGAGCAAGCCTCTTTCCTAGATTTTCATTCTGGAGAATCGAACAAATTGTATTATGAAGCTTAACCTTGGAAGAAATTAAGTTCCTAAACTCATATTTAGTTAATCAAGTTTATAAATGATACAGAAACATTAGTACATGAAGTAATAATATGAGATGTACAAATTACAATCTCGTGAGTCAGATGAATAGAAACCGGGATCAACTCAATGATCAAAAGTGTTGTCCTGACCAATACGGGCATACCTAAGAAATAGCAGAGATTAGAGATGTCAATGGGTAAAGTTCAGGTTTTCACCAACCAAGCCCTTTGCTATTAAATTTAAATCAACAGTATCCAGACCTGGGTTATGTTGCATGCAAGGGACTAGCAATTGTATAAGAAGACCAATGTGGCGCCTGCAATGGAAGGCAAAGCAAGCCAGAAGCCAAAGGGTTCTTGCATACCAAATCTGGCCATAATGCTGTAAGGTTCCAAGAAAATCTTAAGCCAATAGTGTGGGGCAACATGAAATCATGGATTTAACCCACCCCATTGCCATCCCTAGTTAAGACGGCTGAGTTACTGAAAAATTGATGATTATTTTGGACTTTCTGGTTTTTGAGTGAGTTTGCCTCTCTGATGGACAAACCATTTCATATGAATAAGCAACAGTAATACGATGTACAAGTTGCAAAAGAAATAAGGAAATGATGATTTCAATTAATCAAATTGCTGATTATTGATTACATATCAACCAATAATTCAAAAACATGTAACTCATATTTAAAATACTATAGATAATAAGATATTGAATTCATTTATTTTATTAACTGTACATTGTTATCTGTTCCTAGTAGAGTGTAAAAGACACTCATGTGCAACTACTACAATCTAAAGAATAAATGCGGGAAAGGTGAAACCTGAGCTATGGCAGCAACTTTTTGTGCCAAAGTACCGTAAGAATGAGCTAAATGCTTGGCTATAGCACTGTCCATTGCCTCAGGAACAACTTTACCACCATATGTCTTCTTCATACGAACAAATTGTTGAGCAAGCACTGTAAAAAATGCTCGACTCCACCCATCTCCACCAACAATCTTTAGGTGGTTGGTCACACAGCCATTGGTTGGGCTCAACTTACCAGACTTTACAGCTGCTTCAACTGCAGCTTCTGCCATGCTGAAACAGGTTATAGTAAGCGTATTACAAGAAACTGGAAAAGTTAAATTGTGAATAGTTCTCAAGCTGAATAGTAAGCACAACAAAAGACAAGTACTAGCAATAGTATTTTTACACAACAATATTTGATATGGAAGATGCCAGATAGCCCATGAAAGCATGAGGACAAGGCCCCTTGACATGTGCCAGAAATATTTCCCTGGTGAAATTCATCATCCATATTTTTTTGGTACTCCATCCAGATTTCATTTTATTTTCAAGATACCCCAGCCAGACGTTTCTGTAAATACACAAAGGTAATATTTTATCCAAATGGAAATTACCTTCGGTAAGTAGTCCATTTTCCACCAGTAATGGTGATCAAACCAGGGTAATCTTCAAATACAACATGATCTCTGGAAATGCTCTCAGTGTTTTTTGCTGAAGGATCCATTGCCAAAGGACGAATACCACTCCAAGCAGAGAGAACATCCATTCGACGAACCTGAGAGAAGTTCAAGTGGAAAGACCTGATCAAAATTACCATAGTTTTTTACACACAATAATAACAAATAAAATGCAAAGCTGTCAATATTGTACCATGAACATAAAAAATAACAATGCTTGCATGTTCCAATACCAAAATCAAACTGAGTGTAGAACAAAGTGAAGGCTGCTTTATGCTTCCTATCAACATCTAATATCATAATGTTCTAATCTAGAGGATCATGATCGGAGGACAGAAGAGAATGAGAATAAGAGGATTTCTACTTATTTTTCTGATAGGAAATCAAAAGAAAAATAAAAAATATATTAATTAAAGAGAAGAAAAAAACATAAGAAGTCACAGCACTGTAAGGGGCAACATGAGAAACAAATCAAGAGGCCCAGAAGAGAAAAACAAACCAGAGCCCAATCCTCCTAAGCAGGACCCAACCCCCTGCAACCACTAAGAGAAGATCACCCATCAGGCAACACCTAAGAAACAAAAGACAATCCTACCAAGCTCCAAGAAAACCAAGATCTAACAGAGAAGAATGAGTTAAAACTTAAAGGTAGATCGAATCTGGTAAGAGAAGAAGTTTACAGCAAGAAGAAGAGGGAGAGAAGAGGGAAGAAGAAGAAGAAGAGAAGAGAATGGGAGAAATCGATTATGTGTGTTGAGAATCACTCAACACACATATTAGCTTGATTAATTAAGTCTTCCAAATTACACAAGCCTCCCTAGGGAGGTAAAGGGAAATAAGACAAGAAAGTAAAAATACAACTTAGTCATGTCTTATAACTAGACAGTGACAGAACTACCCCTATACAAGATATTCTAACTCTAACACTCCCCCTCAAGCTGGAGAATAAATGTCATACATTCCCAGCTTACACAATAGAGTACTAAATAGACTAGGCGAGAGACCCTTGGTGAAGATATCTGCTACTTGATCACCTGTCTTCACAAAGGGAGTACAAATGCACCCAGAGTCCAGCTTCTCTTTGATGAAGTGACGATCAACCTCAATATGCTTGGTTCGATCATGTTGAACCGGATTATGGGCAATGCTTATGGCAGCTTTGTTGTCACAATAAAGTCTCATTGGCCCTTCAGTTTCAAAGCTTAAGTCTTGAAGAAGTCTTTTCAGCCATATGAGCTCACATGCTCCATGGGCCATGGCCCTAAACTCGGCCTCAGCACTGGATTGAGCAACAACTGGTTGTTTCTTGCTCCTCCAGGTAACTAGATTACCACCCACAAAGGTACAATATCCAAAAGTAGATCTCCTGTCAGAGACTGAACCAGCCCAATCAGCATCTGTGTAGCCTTCAATCTATAAATGGTCATGCCTGGCAAATAGAAGAC
The DNA here is from genome assembly GCF_018873765.1 of Telopea speciosissima. Lineage (NCBI taxonomy): Eukaryota > Viridiplantae > Streptophyta > Magnoliopsida > Proteales > Proteaceae > Telopea > Telopea speciosissima. The sequence goes on from NC_057917.1 coordinate 13,880,374, forward strand.
CTTTTCCTGGACAGGATTTCAACTATCTAATGATGCGATACACTGCATCTAGATGTCCACTCCTGGGAGCATGCATGAACTGACTCACCACTCCAACTGCATAAGAGATGTCTGGTCGAGTCAAGGAGAGATAGATTAGTTTCCCAACTAACCTTTGGTACTTACTTGCATCTATAAGAGAAGAACCACATTCATCACCAAGTTTATGATTCGGATCAATGGGGGAAGTAGCTGGTTTGCACCCCATCATCCATGTCTCTTTCAGAAGATCCAAGACAAATTTCCTTTGGCAAATGTTGATCCCTTTCCTTGATCTAGATACCTCAATACCCAAGAAGTATCTAGATACCTCAATACCCAGGAAGTATTTCAACAGTCCAAGGTCTTTGATCTCAAACTGTTTAGCCAGATAAGACTTCAATCTATTTATCTCAGCAACATCATTCCCAGTCACCACAATGTCATCAACATAGATAATGAGGATTGTAACTGTACCATTACCTATCTTGATAAACAAGGTGTGGTTAGTTTGACTCTGGTAATACCCATTCTTTAGAATGGCTTGTCGAAATCTCTCAAACCAGACCTTAGGAGACTGCTTTAGGCCATAGAAGGCTTTCTTCAACAAACACACTTTCCCTTCAGCTGAGAGACACTTAAAACCAGGTGGAGGCTGCATGTATACTATTTCTGCTAAATCTCCAAGAAGAAATGCATTCTTCACATCTAATTGGTACATTGGCCAATCTTTATTGGCTGCTACTAAAAGAAGAACCCTGATGGAGTTATGCTTGGCTACAGGGGCAAAAGTCTCCTGGTAGTCAATGCCATACACCTGACTATACCCTTTTGCAACCAGCCGAGCTTTGTACCTTTCCACTGTACCATCGGATCTATACTTGATTGTATAAACCCATCTGCATCCAACTGGAGTTCTCCCCCTTGGAAGATCAACAAGTGTCCAAGTATTGTTCTTCTCTACAGCCACCATTTCCTCAGTCATTGCATGCATCCATTTTGGATTGGATAAGGCCTCTGTGACATTTTTGGGAATGGAAGAAGACTCAAGAGCAGTGGAAAAAGCAACACCTGTAGGAGAAATGGAGTCATAGGAAACAAACTGGGCTATGGGGTTAGTACAGGATCTCTTCCCCTTTCTCATAGCAATGGGAAGATCTAGTTCAGAAGGAGAGGAATTACCTGAGTGAGGAGGATGAGACTGAGGATGTGGATCCAAAGAGGGGTTTTGGTAGGGTTGCTTATACCATGGTGTTAAGAATGGTTGTATTGTATCAAGGGTATATGTGTAAATATTCCCTTGTATTATTATCTGATTTTTTGTCATTTGTATAAGGCCAAGGGCCTAGGTGTAATTTACTATTCTTTTCAATATAAGCATGTTAATCTCTAGGTTAGAAACATAACACTAGAACACCAAAACCGTGGCTGCTCTCTTCTCTTTCTTCTCTTCTCCTTCTTCAACCTAAAATCTAACATGGTATCAGAGCTGTTTGCTCCTGGAGTTTGAAGGTGATTGAAGATTGTTTGGAAGGTGAAGAAGAGTCTCTGTGAAGGAAAATAGCATACCTTCTCAGACCTGTTTCTCTCTTGTTTGCAGTCCCACCAAGTGCTCTAGTTTTGTGTGGAGGTCTTGTTTCTTCTCATTGTGTCCTCCCACATCTCTTGGAAGCACCCAAGGAGTAGAAGGGAATCTCGGTCAGGCTGTTCTGCCTCTGTTTTCCGCCAGCTGCAGTGTTTTTTGGCTCTTGTTGCTTCAATAGGTTCTTGTTTGACCAGTTTCTTTGGTCTATTTGAATCGTTTTTTGGTAAGGAACAACACTCATCCTTACTCCGTGGTTGTTTGATCAGTTTTTAGGGATTTAAAGGCCTATTTTCAGGCTATTTATCTCTGTTTTTCTTGGTTTTCTATTGCTGTATTTGTGGGACTGTTGTTGTGGTTGAGATATTTGTTATTTGGGCCTATCAAGTGTTTGATTAAAGGTCAAAATGGGTGACAAAGATGCTGCAACACCCCTGCCTCTTGTAGACACAACCCAAACAACCCCATTCTTCCTTCCTCCTTTGAGAGTCCCAATAACCAACTCCCTATTGCCAAACTTGAGAACCACAAATATTTGGATTGGTCCCGGTCCATGAAATTGATTCTCTGGTGTAGGGGAAAGATGGGTTACATCAATGGTAGTATACATGCCCCTCTTCCAACTGAGCAAGGGTATCCCAAGTGGGACTCTGAGAATTCCCTGGTGATGGCCTGGCTTCTTTTCTCCATGAAGCCTGAGATTGGAAGAAGATTTATGGGCAAGGAGACTGCCAAGGACATTTGGGATAGTGTGGCCCGTATTTTTGATCGGGTTGGAGACTCTACTAAGGTGTACCAACTTCTCCAACATATTGTCAGCTTACGCCAAGGTGAGAGAAGTATCTCTGAATACTATAGCCTTGTTGTGGGCCTGTGGGAAGAGTATGACCATTATAGAGATCTCCAGTTATGCCCTACTGATGAGGTCAAGGTGCATCGGTTGTTTGAGAGAGAGAGGGTCTTATTTCTTCTTGGAGGTCTTAATGCTGATTTTGAGCCTCTTAGGGTGCAAATCCTTGGCCGTCCAAGTCTTCCCTCACTGGAGGAGGTGTGTGGATATCTACAGAGTGAGGAGACCCGTAGTGGTGCTATGGGGACTGCCCCCACTGTTGAGCACTCTGCACTTGTTTCTTCCATCCCCCAGGACTCCACCAAGGGGGCCGATAAGGGGGTTGCTAAGGGAGCTGTGAAGGGTCGATTCCTATGTGACCATTGTGGCAAGAATGGGCATACTAAGGATTTTTGCTGGGATCTCCATGGGAAAGCCCCCTGCTGGTTCATGTGGAGGGCGAGGACAGCGGAAGAAAGGGCCTAAGGCTCATGTTGGAGTTGTTGAATCTGATGAATCCTCTCTTTCCAAGGAGGACATTGCTGCATTTCGCCGGATTGTGGCTCATTTGGATGGTTCCTCTACCACCGGTTCTTCCACTGCACTGCAGGCTTCCTCCTCTGGCCTCATCTCTTGGGTCATTGACTCAGGTGCCACAGATCATATGACTGGTAGGTCACAGCTATATAATTCCTATTCTGTTTGTTCTGGGAAAGATAAGGTAAAAATTGCTGATGGTACCTTCTCTTCTATTTCTGGTAAGGGAGATATCCAAGTTGCACCTTTTTGACCCTTGAAGTCTGTTTTTCATGTTCCCAACTTTGCCACTAACCTTCTTTCTGTTAGTCAATTGACTAGATCTTTGAACTGCTTTGTCACCTTCTTTCCTACCCATTGTCTTTTTTAGGATTTGGTGACAAAGAGGGTGATTGGCAGTGGTCGTGAAGCTAATGGCTTGTATGTTTTGGAGACTGGTACTTCCCCTGTTCTGCAAGCTCAGTCCTATGTTTGTGGGCAAGACGGTGGACGCACTCAGGAGGATATTCTGCTATGGCACCGTCACTTGGGACACCCCTCCTTTTCTGTTATGAGGAAACAGTTGCCACATTTGTTTACTTCTTTTCCTGTCTCGCATGTTTTTCATTGTGAACCTTGTCTATTTGCCAAAAGTTGTAAAACAGTTTATGCATCTAATGGTAATAGATCTACTTCACCTTTTCATCTTATCCATACTGATGTTTGGGGGCCCTCCCCTGTTACTTCTTTGCGTGGCTTCCGCTACTTTGTTTCTTTTATTGATGATTTTTCTCGGGTTACTTGGGTTTTTCTTTTGAAACATAAGAGTGATGTCCATGTTGCATTTACAAACTTTTATGAGTTAGTGTATACCCAATTTCAAACTCGGATCCAAATTGTCTGCTCAAACAAAGGTGGAGAGTATATGTATAGTGGTTTGGAAACCTTTTTTTCTGACCATGGCATTATTCATCAAGTGGCTTGTGTTGATACCCCTCAACAAAATGGGATGGCTGAAAGAAAAAATCGCCATCTCCTTGAAGTGGCTAGATCACTTTGGTTTACCATGCATGTTCCAAAAACTTTTTGGTCTGATGCTTTAATCACTGCTGTCTTTCTTATTAATCACATGCCTTCTAGTGTCTTGAACTTCTAGGTTCCTCTTGATCTCTTGCCTTCAAGGTCCTCTTCTTTTTCTCTCCCTCCAAGGGTATTTGGGTGTATTTGCTATCTCCATATTAGCAAATCTGCCCGCACTAAATTGGATCCTAAGGCCCTGAAGTGCATCTTTCTTGGATATTCCCCCACCTCAAAGGGGTATAAATGCTATCATCCTCCTACCCGTCGGTGGCTCCTCTCCAAGGATGTTCATTTCTTTGAAAACATTCCGTATTTTCAGTCCCCTCTTCAGGGGGAGTGTGGTGGTGGTGTTGAAGGTGAAGAGGTTCCCGAGTTTGTGTCATTTCCTTTCTCCTCTCTTGTTTCTATTTCTCCTTTCCAGCTTGACAAAGGGAAGAAAAGTTCTGTGGATATTGTTGTTGAGGGGGAGTTTCCTAGTGCACAGGAAAACAGAGAATAGGGGGAGTTATTGGTGTATACGAAGGATAGGAGAAATCTTGCTTCATGGCTTCCTGTAAAGAAGACCTGCCAAAATCCTTCTTCGTCTCCTCATCCTGAGCCTTCATCAGTTGAGACAAGTATACCTTCCTCTAATTCTCCATTCTCAGACTTAGATCTTCCTATTGTTCACCGAAAGGGAACTCAGGCATGCACTAATCCTATTGCCAAGTTTGTTTCCTATGATTCTATCTCCCTTACAGGTAAAGCCTTTACTGTGGCTATCTCATCCATCTCTATTCCCAAGAATGTAACAGAGGCTATGGCAGATCCAAAATGGAGAGAAGCAATGAACACAGAGATGTTGGCTCTTGAAAAAAATCACACTTGGGATCTTGTTGAACTCCCTAAAGGGAGAATCCCAGTTGGGTGCAGATGGGTATTCACAGTCAAGTTCAAGTCTGATGGTACTGTGGAAAGGTATAAGGCAAGACTTGTTGCCAAGGGGTATACACAGGTGTATGGCATTGACTATCAGGAAACCTTTGCTCCAGTGGCCAAGCATAACTCCATCCGTGTACTTCTCTCAATGGCTGCAAATCTTGATTGGCCATTGTACCAACTTGATGTGAAGAATGCATTCTTACATGGTGACCTAGAAGAAGAAGTATATATGTACTCTCCTCCTCGGTTCAAGCATCCTGGTGATAATGGGAAAGTGTGTCGACTTAGGAAGCCTCTCTATGGACTCAAACAGTCTCCTAAGGCTTGGTTTGAGAGGTTCAGACAAGCCCTCCTACAGAATGGCTACACTCAAAGTCAAGCTGACCACACATTGTTTATACAGAGGAAGGGCAGCACTATTACAGCTCTCATTGTTTATGTTGATGACATTGTGGTCATGGGAAATAGTGACGCTGAAATCTCAAAGCTTAAGCTTTATTTGGCTCGGCAGTTTGAGATCAAAGATCTTAGTCTATTGAAGTATTTTCTAGGGATTGAAATTTCAAGATCTAAGCAAGGGATCAATGTTTGCCAAAGGAAGTTTGTTCTTGATCTACTTAAGGAGACAGGCTACTTAGGATGCAAACCAATCTCCTCTCCTATTGAGCAAACCACAAACTAGGGGAAGATTGTGGTGAACCTTTGGTGGATGCTAAAAAGTATCAGAGGCTAGTAGGTAAACTTATCTACCTTTCACTCACCCGACCTGACATCACCTATGCTGTTGGAGTAGTAAGTCAGTTTATGCATGCACCCAAGATGGGACATCTTGATGCAATTTATAGGATCCTCAGGTATTTGAAGTCATGCCCTGGAAAAGGTCTTCTCTTCTCTAGGAATGGTCACTTGAGAATTGAAGTATATACAGATGCTGATTGGTCTGGGTCTATCTCTGATAGGAGATCCACATTTGGATACTGTACCTTTGTTGGAGGCAATTTGGTCACCTGGAGGAGTAAGGAACAACCAGTGGTAGCCAGGTCAAGTGCTGAAGCAGAGTTTAGAGCCATGGCTCATGGTGTGTGTGAAGTCTTGTGGTTGAAGAAGTTTGTCCAAGAATTGGGGTTTGAGACAACTGAACCTATGAGTCTATATTGCGACAACAAGGCAGCCATCAGTATTGCTCACAACCCAGTTCAACATGACAGGACAAAGCATGTTGAGGTTGACAGACACTTTATTAAGGAGAAAATAGACTCTAAGGCTATTTGTACTCCCTTTGTGAAGACGAATGAACAAGTGGCTGATATCTTCACCAAAGGACTTGGCTCCAATCACTTTAGTTTTATGTTAGACAAGCTGGGTATGTATGACATATGCCACCTAGCTTGAGGGAGAGTGTTAAGAATGGTTGTATTGTATCAGGGGTATATGTGTAAATATCCCCTTGTATTATTATCTTATTTTTTGTCATTTGTATAAGGCCAAGGGCCTAGGTGTAATTTACTATTCTTTTCAATATAAGCATGTTAGTCTCTAGGTTAGAGACATAACACTAGAACACCAAAACCGTGGCTGCTCTCTTCTCTTTCTTCTCTTCTCCTTCTTCAACCTAAAATCTAACACATGGTTGCTTCCCTTTTCCATTCAACAAGGATTCACCTCTTGTGAATACACCATCTTCTTTGAATGTCATACCCTTGTATTCTGTTTCCCTGCTAGCATCAATATCAACAACATCCACTTCTTTGTACTTTCCAATATCAAATAGGAATGGGGAAGTGGAGGTAGGCAAGGGAGATAGGAAGGGAATGACATCCGCATTCTGTTCACTGCTAGTACTCTCCCCCTGAACAGAATGGCGAGGGGAAGAAGAAAAAAAAGGAATGAACTCAAAGAAGGTGACATCTTTGGAGAGAAATCGCCTTCGGGAAGGAGGATGGTAGTACTTATACCCTTTGGTGGAATCAGAGTAGCCCAAGAAGATGCACTTGAGAGCTTTGGGATCAAGTTTGGTGCGGGCTGATTTGTTGACATGTATACAAACATAACCAAAGACTCATGGAGACAAGGGAAAGACTGAGGATTGAGGAGAAAGAAGAGCCAGGGGGGATTTGGAGCCAAGGAGTGGAGTTGGCATCCGATTAATAAGAAAGGCAGCGGTAAGAAGTGCATCAGACCAGAAGGTCTTAGGCACGTGCATACCAAAGAGAAGGCCCCTGGTGATTTCCAGCAAATGACAGTTTTTGCGTTCAACCACCCCATTTTGCTGTGGGGTGTCAACACAAGCCAGTTGATGGATGATGCCATTATCAGAAAAGAACTGTTGGAGCCCCCCATACATGTACTCACCCCCCTTATCAGATCTAACAATTTTGATGTGAGTACCAAACTGAGTACTGATAAGTTGATAAAAATCCTTAAAAGCATCACAAACATCACTCTTTTGTTTCAACAAAACAGTCCAAGTAGACTAAGAATAGTCGTCCACAAAGGAAACAGAATAACGAAATCCAGATAAAGAAGTAGTAGGAGAAGGCCCCCAAACATCAGTATGAACAAGGGAAAAAGGTACAGTAGATCTATTACCACGAGAAGGATAAGATGTGCGACAATGTTTAGTAAAAATACAAGATTCACACTGAAAAACATAAGATGCAGGAAAAAAAGTAAACAAGTGGGGTAACTGTCTCCTCATAACAACAAAAGAGGGATGACCCAAACGCTGATGCCAAAGCATAACAGACTCCAAAGTACTACGGTCATTCCAACCACAAACATAAGCTACATCAGTAGATTGAGCAGGTAACCGTGGCTCAAGAAGATAGAGTCCTCCTTTCTCAGTCCCACTGCCAATAACCCTCTTTGTCTCCAAATCCTGAAAAACACAATAAGAAGGAAAGAAAGTGACACAACAATGTAAGGATTTGGTTAGATGACTCGCTGATAATAGGTTAGTAGCAAAGTCGGGAACATGAAGGACAGACTCAAGGGAAATAGAAGGAGTAACCCGCACATTACCCTTACCAGAGACAGAGGAAAGGGAACCATCAGCAACCCTTACCTTGTCCCGGCCAGAGCAAATGGAATAGGAATCATAGTACTGGGACATACCAGTCATGTGATCAGAGGCTCCAGAGTCAATAATCCAGGTGGGTGCAGTAGGGGTAGCAGATGAGACCTGCAAAGCTGAGGCAGAAGTAGTAGACCCTCCAGAGGTAGAACCAATAGCTGACCCTCCAAGATGAGACATCAACCGACGTAGAACTACAATATCATCCTGTGAGAGGGAATCAGGAGTCGGCTGTGGTCCAAGTGGCTCGGACTCAAATGTCACAGAGTGAGCCTTAGCTCCCCCTCGCTTGCCTTCACGGGCACTAGATGAACCATCACGCATACCAGGGGGCTGCCCATGAAGATCCCAGCACCGGTCCTTGGTATGTCCAAGCTTGCCACAATGGTCACATTTGTATCTCTCACGGTGATCGCCACGAGATGGCCCTTGGCCTTTCCCCCCACTCTTCCAGTCTCTGTGGGAACTAGAAATAAGAGCAGACCTCTCTGTTGATGGTACAATATCCATAGTGGTCCTCCAGATTTCCTCACTTTGCAAATAACTGCACACATCATCCAGAGATGGAAAGGGAGATCTCCCTAAGATTTGTAGGCGAAGAGGCTCATATTCAGGGTTGAGACCACCAAGCAAAATAAGGATCCTTTCCTTTTCTTGGCTCCTGTAGACCTTTGCATGATCATCAGAATTGGACAACTGGAGATTGTTATAGTGATCATATTCCTCCCACAAGCTAATAACAGAGTTGTAGTACTCAGATATACTCCAATCCCTCTGTTTCATATGAATGATCTTTTGGAGAATTTGATACACATTTGTTGAATCTCCAACTCTATAAAAAACTCTGGATACACTGTCCCAAATATCTTTTGTAGTCTCCTTACTCATAAATCTCCAACTTATCTCAGGTTTCATGGAGAATATAAGCCAAGTCATCACAGTGGAGTTCTCAGTCTCCCACTTGAGATAGCCTGAATCGGTTGTAGCAGGAGCTATGATAGACCCAGTAATGTACCCCAACTTTCCCCTACTGCGTAGGGACAACTTCACAGAACGGGACCAATCCAAATAGTTGGTATTGTCCAACTTCACAACCGAGATCTGGGTGTTGGGGTAATCAAAGGAAGCCATGGTTGAGAAACCACCACTTGGGCTGCCGGCTGTAATTGGTCCACTGACCTCAGAATCTTGTCCAGACACAATGGACATAATATGCAAACACTTCAACAATCAAGATAAGTTGTTTGCGCAAGTGGGGAATATACTCAACCCAACCAAGGAGGCAAACCAATACACAAATGGTACTCAATCAACCAAACCACTAGGCTGAGACCAAGCCTAAGAAACAGCAAGCATATAAAGAGAAAAAAATTGCATAACTCAAACCAAATTCTTCTAGCAGCCAAGAACCTTTAGTTCATAACACCCAATAACTGCATCAAGATGCAAAGCATTCCATTCTCAATCACATTCAGTCATCCAATACAGCAAGCCTCAAAGAAAGCAAAAAACAGAGCAGACAATACCTGTATAGCAGTAAGGAAAAATCAGTAGCAGTCCTCTGATCCTCCACCTTCAAGAGCAGGCTCTTAGGGCTTCAAACCATACGACATGAATAGGACAGGTTCCAAGGCCAGCCAAGCTCCCAAAGGTAGGATCGAATCTGAGACAGTCCAAGGCTGGCGGAAAAACAGGGTCTGTTTCCAAGATTTCAAAACATCTGGAAGCTAAGTAGCATTCCCTTTCAACAAACAAGTGATTTGGGGTCTGAAACAACTCCCCTAGACGATGCAACTCCAATAGGTCTCATGCCAAAATATGGAGAAGAGAAGGAGAACCAAGAAGAAACTTCACAGGCTGGCGGTAACTTGGCAGTCTTCTTCCATAGCTTCAAATCACCCTCAACAGCTCCTAAACTCTCTCCAACTTAGAGAATACCACTCCCAAGACTGTAAGGGGTATAGTACCTCACATATACAGCCTCTAATGGAACCCCGTTCCAAAGAGAGGAGAAGATGATCACTGAGTTCAGCCGACTCTCAAACCAGAGATGTTGGTTTTGATACCAAGTTAAAACTTAAAGGAAGATTGAATCTGGTAAGAGAAGAAGTTTACAGCAAGAACAAGAGGGAGAGAAGAGGGAGGAAGAAGAAGAAGATAAGAGAATGGGGGAAATCGATTATATGTGTTGAGTGATTCTCAACACACATATTAGCTTCATTAATTAAGTCTTCCAAATTACACAAGCCTCGCTAGGGAGGTAAAGGGAAATAAGACAAGAAAGTAAAAATACAACTTAGTCATGTCTTATAACTAGACAGTGACAGAACTACCCCTATACAAGATATTCTAACAACTCTAACAGAATGAGGGAGGCAAAGAAAAGGGAACAAGAGCAAAACGAAGCAAGGAGTATTGGCAATCCTACCAAACTCCAAAATCAAGAGCTAACAGAGAAGAATCCGGGAGGAAATGTAAAGGGAACAAGAGCAAAGAAGCAAGGAGTATTACACAGTACTGGTTAGAAACACTCATAGGGTATTGCACAGCACTGGTTAGAAACACTCATCTTTACTAAGGTTATCCAAATATTTGGGTCTGCTACATAAATCCTGTTAGAAACACTCATCTTAACTAAGGTTATCCAAATATTTGGGACTGCTACATAAATCCTGTTCTTCGATTCTTTCTATGGCTGTATCTTCTGCTAATCACATGTCATCCAGTCTTTACTCAAGATCTTGATCAACATCTTCTCTAGGCCTTCCCCTTGTTCTTCTATAATATCTAACTTGCACTATGTCGCTCCTTCTTGCCAGTGTAGCTGTAAGTCTTCATTGTACATAACCAAACCATTGGCTGCTGCCTCCACCTAATGGAGCTACCATCTACCCTATTTATAGTCTTCATCCTCATCTATCTGAACATTCATGTCACAGCATCAATGATTCAGTCCATTGGTCGCCATATGTTGATGCATACAAAAGAAGAGAGGTAAGATCTGTGGGTCACCCCCTGGGCCCCACTAGTGCAGTACACCAGAAGGAATAATACTAAGGTGTTATTCTAACCCCACCTCACTTCAGAAGTGACACCATTCCAGAGAAGATTACATGGTTCTACTATATCAAGTTTTAGACGAGAACTAATGGAACAAAAGCAGCAAAATAACTTTTCCTGTTAGCAAGTCAAAGATATTCAAATGTGAAATGCCCCATTAATGTAATTGGGGTTGGATGAGCAGCTACCATGACTGGTTTTATATCCCAAGAGAATTTTCAATCAGGACTCTGACAAGCTCCAATCAGGGAAAATTAATACTTTGCTTCTTGCAGCAGTAATCTTTCATCCAAATAGGCAAGGAAAAGGCAATGATTTCAGTAGGATGGTTTCTCTTTTTGAACCCAATCATGGATCAATGGAAATAGAAATAACGTTCACGGATTATACAGTGAATAGAAATGAATGAAAGGAAGCGAAGGCAAGTACCTAATATCAGAAAATTTCAGAAACAAGAGTAAATTTCTGGTTAAGGTGCAGGTAGTTAGATTAAGGTATTTGAAGATGTCTTAGGTGCCCAAGGTCCCTTGGCATGCTTATGTCTGTTTCAAAGGTTATATCCCTCATCACAATCTCATCGTTTGGAGAGCATTTATTCAGTCTCTCCCAACACATAATTATCTCCAACAGAAGCAACTCTATTCCTCTTCTTCCTCCTCCTTGTGCTGGAATGCTTCTGAGGATATTCATCACTTGTTCTTTGCCTGCCCCCCCCCCCCCCCCGCGTTCTCCTCTCAAATTTGGGAGGGAATGATTCTTAAATGTCGGCCAGCTAGGTGAAGGATCCTTGATTTTGATAGGCAATAGAGATGGATTAGGAAGAGCTTCACTTCAAAATTGTGTCCTGGCACAGTGGGCAAGTTAGTTTTCTGTGCTACAATCTACCACATTTGGATGGAGAAGAACTTGAGAAGATGGACCAGGAAATCACTAACAATTCAACAGATTTGGGCTACTATCTCCTTCGAAGTTCAGGGTAAGCTTTAATTCCATGCTAGGTCTTGCTTGGATACAACTAGGAATAGGCATGTTGTTCAGTCTTGGGAGCATCCTATCTAGTCGTGTACTGTGGATAGGAATGGGGAGCCTCCATGTATTCTTTTGAGCTCCTTGAATATTTCATAATAAAAAAAAACGAGATGTTCTTTCAGATTTAGTAATGGTTGCATAGTTGTCTCAGCGTCTAGGCGACCCAAGGCATTATCCCTGGGTGCAAGTTGCCTGGACACCTAGGGGACACCTTGACAACTCTGATCGTTGGTCCAATAGTTCCTAGCAAACACAGTGCTTTAGGATGAAGGAAAAAAACCCTTTTTAAAGCACTCAACAAATTTGATAAAAGAAGACCTCATAAAAGAAAACAGATGAGCATAATCACAGAATGAATCTTTGGAAGGGGGAATCTCATGCCTAAAGAGGGAGGAAAGACCAAGGATTGAGAAGTTAGCACAATAAACACAAGAAAATTGTGAGATAACAATCCATGCTCCCATTTTCTATTGCCACATCAACATCCAAGGTTACTCTGGCAACTACCTATGATCTGTAATAGCTTTATGTACCAATCCACCAAAAACATTAGATGATGCCATAGATAAAACTAGAATCTACACCATACATAACATATATGGTTCTAATATTTCACAATTAAAAATAAGATAAGAATTTATAAGTTTCAGTTAACTTGGTTCGGAAAAATTTCGTCACTTGTGCCGAAATATTTCAGTTTCAACAGAAACCAAAACAAAAGAGTAGGCCAAATAGGAAATGGTATAAATTACGGAGAAACATTTTGCCAAAATGTTGGAAACTCTCTATCGTTTTACAGAGCCATATATAAAAGACTGGATTTCAATCCATTACGATGATATCATTCGAATTTTTGCCCGAGAGCCCCAGAAACCCTTGATTTCCCCATTTTTGGACAAAAATCCCTCATTTAGTTGCTAAATCTAATGCAATGCTAATCCCAAACCACCGAAGTCCAGTGAGAGATTAGCTTGCGACAGGATCACAGTAAAAAAGGACAAACAGATTAGGAGAATTTTAAATAACTAAAAGAGAACTTGCCTGATTATGCTAAAATTATGGTCGAAGGTCTATTATGGACTGAGGATCAGTCCTGCAAAGAGTTATTGGAATCTGGGGGTTAGATTCTCATTTATGGAGTAATCCTTCTTGGAGAAGGACAACTCAACAATTGCAAAATCGATGGACAGAATTGGGGCTTTAGACAGATATCAAATAAGGCTCTAATAACTGATTGAACAGTAACAGAATAGAGAAACACAATTACCAAAACAGAACCAGTAATCAGAAAATTGTATGAATCCTAATCTCAGCAGGATTTCAGGTTTTAATTGCAAGGTTCAGATTTTAAACCGTCACATGATTCAGAACAAATAGCAGAACAGAGAACTAAAATTAAAATTCAGAGATGAATTTTAAAACAAGAGATCTGGAGAAATCCAAGTTGAAGTAGAAAACTAGAATTCGATGTGAAAGATAGGATATTTTGGGGTTTTTGAAATTAAAACTGAAATTAAATAGAACAAAAAGATACAAAAGAGATAATCAGGAATCATCACCAGGGAGCCTATCGAATCACCACAGCAAGGACCATTTTAAATTACTACAGAACCAGAGGCAATAGCCTATCCTTCATTACTCAAATTCGGGTACAAGTCTGTAACCACTTACAAACTTATATAGAAGACTCAAAAAAAAGGGGCACCGGGGGGGGGGGGTGTGAAGGCCTAAACTAATACTCGACTGATTAGGTAACTTGCACAAACTAGGCAACAGAAATAACAAAGGAAGAGAATGAAATAGGGTTGGGCTCTTAAGGACCAATTTCCAGCCCAACTAAAACATGTAATAACAAATAAAACAACGAAATAGACTAACCAATAAAGGAAATCCAGTATAGGTTCCTCCTACTAATGGAAAGATCAGCTACAAAAGCTATTTATTAACTTAGGAGACTCATAGAAAGACTTAGAGAATGTAAGAAGGATCATCATATGGTCTTTATTGACCTAGAAAAAGTTTATGATAGAGTCCTTAGAGAGTTAATTTGGCAAGTATTACAGAAGAGAAGTGTTTCAAGTAAATATGTGGACATTGTTAAAAATATGTAAAATGGCGGGATTACTAATGTAAGAACTGTGAGGACCAGAACCAATTACACTAGGGTTACATCAGAGATCAGCTCTAAGTCATATTTGTTTGCACCAATCATAGATGAGTTGACTAGAGACATTCAAGACCAGATCCCTTTGTGTATCCTTTTTGCTGATGCTATTGTTTTGGTGGATAAAACAAAGACAAGGATAAATGCCAAGTTGGAATTATGGAAATTAACCTTGGAGTCAAGAGGTTTTAAGATAAGTAGAACAAAAAATAGAGTCCAAGGGCGGCGGCGTTTTTGAATTCAGTCTATCCGAACCAAATTAGCACTTCTCAGATCAGGCTAGGCCTCTCCAGCTGAGCCGGGCGCCGGGGCCCTGGATGCGCTAGCGATTGACCAGCCTAGGAAGTGATCTGCTAAGTCAGGTTTTTCCAGCAGCCTAACGAGTAAGCAACCCTTTCCTGTCGAGTTTTCCAGCGACCTATCGATACCGGAATAAGTACCTCTGGCCTGACATGGCTAAGGATATATTGCATGTAATTTAGGTTCTTGGGCCCAATCGTATGGTGCACAAAGAATTAAAATAGGATGGATGAGGTGAAGAGGTGTGTCTTGAGTGTTTTGTGATCGTCGAATTCCTTTAAAACTAAAAGGAAAATTTTCTAGGACAATCACACGACAGGAAATGATGTATGAAGTTGAATATTGGGCAGTAAAGACACAACTTATAGATAACATTAGTGTTACTGAAATGGGGTTTTGAAAATAATTATTATTTTTAAAAATAATAAAAATAGTTTTTTCCCCAATCTAATGATCATGGTTTGAGATTGCCGATGCGGATACTGACTTCGATTTTGGCTGCTTCAAATCGGCTGATTAGTAATTATTTTTTGGGTCCAGGCCGACTCCGGCTGAATCAGAATCAAAATCCATGGAGGTCGATTTCTCTTACTTGAACCATGCTCATAATTCAAACATGTGTAATCATGTTTAAATAGGCACCACGTCAAGTTTCAGGGCAAATTTCAACTATTTGGGCCTCAGTATGGCCATTTCTCTTGGTTTCGGTGCAATTGATCAAATTTCAGCCTATTTCACCAAAATATTTCAGTTTCGCAAAGGGTGAAATGGGAAAGGAGAAAATTCGAATCTTATTTCAGTTCCCGCATCTAGATATGGACTGTGTAGATATGCTCATGGAATTTATGGAGATTCATTATTCTGGATGGATGCCAACAAGAACCCAAAAAGCAGATGAGGTAATTCAACAATAAAATTCTAAAGCGATAAAAAGCCTGCAAGTCCTTAAGGGGAATACTGCATGCAATGCAAAGCATGAAGGACAAAAAGTTTTCACTCTGGATCTGTTTGGTTGCAAAGGAAATAAAGGTAAGGGAAATGAAATCAAATCAATACGGAAGTAGAAAATTTTTTAATCATTACGTCACATGATGACGATGTAACTAAATCCAAAATATACCAAATTTGGTTATTAAATTTCACTTTACTTTGAATCTAATTCCTTTGATTTGAAAAGTAAAATTAAGTTTAGATCTGAAAAATACACTTACCAGATATGTTAAGAGTTTAAGATTGGTTATACAATTGTGATATGAAAACTTTCTTTTTCTTTTAAAAAGTGATTTCACTTCCCTTTACTTGAAACCAAACGGAGCCAGATACATGAAATCGAATGAAAGCAAGAAATATGGTTAAAAGAATTCAGACCTTGACATTAAGGTAATCACAGATCGCATCTAGGATAAATTGTATTTCATCTTCATGAGGTTCTGGAAGCATTGTAATTGTAGTACTGGAATCTGTAGTTCCAGCAATTGTTCTTCCCAGCCATGGCAACATGAAGACTACACGTCCATCCTTAGTTTTTGGAACAATTAAGCCCATCCCTTCAGGAGAATAATAATCTGGGAGAACAATGTGAACACCACTGCTGGGACAGACCATGGCTTGTGCATCTTTGTTAGCCATCCTCCTCACAGAATCACAAAATGGGCCAGCAGCATTCACAACAACTTTGGCATATGCATCAAACTCTTTTCCTGATGCATCATGATGGGTAGTAAGAATCATTACAACCAAAAAAAAAATTCTCCCCATCCAACAACCAAATGGAAACAGCCAGAATATTCAAAAAATCAAATATATTGAGCTTGACAATGCATACACAGAATACTTATAAACATTTTAAATAATAGCAACATTTTATGTGGTATCTCAGCATGCAAGAAAAAGATCCTACATGACCAGGAAACTTCTTTCGTAATTCTGCCGTGTTGGACATGCCGTTTTTGGTGTCCTTGTCAGACAATGATACCAGTGTTTGGTACAAACAAAATAATTTTCACTGCAGGGTCACATCAGACACCCCTTATCCATGTCAGACACTAAGGTATTCACTCATGCCCTTGTTACCCAGATAAAATTAGAAACATTTGAAGGTTATAAATTTTAGAAGCTCAGGAAGGATGGGGAAAGGATAGCAAAAGCACCAAACCAACTCAACTAGGTGTTACCACAACTACATGAGGCTGGGAATATTTATCTGCTGCTAAAAGGCGAAATGTAGTCCTGGATTTGAATGCTCAAACCAGGAATCAAAACAGAATCTTTTCATCAAAGGATAGTTCAGATTAGGGAAAATCTTGATAATAGGAAATTAGGAGGTTGAATGGTCTTAAAACTTAGGTTGAGTGTGGATTATATAGGAGAGAAGAGATGCTGAAAGTTATAAAGATAGGAGAGAGGGGTAAAAGTGTAATTTCAGACAATCGGCTGGGTGGTAATGAAATTTGGATGGAGTCTCTCTTAGGGTTTGAGGAAGATTCGATCAAAATTTCAGCAGGTTCTAACGATTAGATTTGTATAGGCAGATTTTTGGAAAAAATCACCTTGCAAATGATCTTCTAGAAGGGGAGCTCCAAGTTGCAGGTTTGAAATAGGTTGAATGGTCTTAAAACCTGGTTTTTCCCAGGTCGAGTTCCGAGTTTTAGTTACTTGGCTGAACTAGAACCCTTCAAACTTGAATAACAGTAGTAGAGGATGCAATAAAGTAACCAAAGGACCCGGGCTTCCCACCGCAAGGTGTCAATCAGATCAAACACCGATTCTGGCAGCCTTAATCAAACACAAGACAAATTCTTCTTAAAGAAGACAAGCAGCAGCAGCAGCTTCTTTGTTGAAAATATTTTCAAAATTGTGAGGTGAAAAGAGCCCACCGAAAATTAGCTTCATTTATAAGGCCATAAGGCCTTTTTCCTATCCAGCCTAGGAGACAAAGAGCCCCCTAGCTGACTCTAGTACATTGACAAGAATTTTAAAAGGGTCATGCTCAACAATGTGTGCAACGCCTTGCCTTCCATTTCTAGAAGACCCTCTGGAAGGAGTGACTGTTATATGAGCCCCTGTCAAATCCAGTCCCTTCAGTCCAAAGCTGCTTGGGAATTCATCTGGGCTATAGGTTCTCTCTCTCATTGGAGGAAGCTTGTTTGGTTCAAGAACCATATACCCCAGCACTGCTTCCTTTACCATCGTCAGATTATGGTCTCTCCTATGTGCTGCCTCTGCTGGAATGCTGTGGAAGAATTGAGCATCTATTCTTTGCCTGCCCCCTTCTCTTCCTCCATTAGGAAAGGTATCCTTGCCAAATGCTTGCCTAGAAGGAGGAGAATTCTCCCTTTTGCTAGGGAATGGATCTAGGTTGAGATGACTTTTGCTAGTTCTTCTACCTATGACTCTGTTGGAAAGCTGGGTTTTTGTACTGTCATCAATCATATTTGGATGGAGCGTAATATCAGGAAATGGACCTGCAACTTCCAGCCTACAACAACAACCGTAACCTTATCCCAACTAAATGGGGTCGGCTACATGGATCTGATAGAGGCTATGACAGTAAAAGAAATAAGAGAAGTAAAAGGGAGTAAGAGGAGTAAAATGAAGTAAAAAAGACAAAGCAGCATCCCAGGAAATTCCCCTATAAGGGGTCGGCTACACGGGTCTTTGTCCTCCACACCACTTTATCGGCTGTCATACTAGGATCGAGCCCTACCACATGCATATCCTTTCTTACCACTTCTCCCATAGTCATTTTAGGCCTGCCCCTACCTCTTTTAGCTCCGTCAACTTGAATCTGATCACTCTTCCTTACCGGTGCATCCATAGGTCTCCGTTATACATGACCATACCACCTCAAGCGGCTCTCACGGAGCTTCTCTTGGATTGGTGCCACTCCCAGTTCGGTTCTAATACAATCATTCCTTACTCTATCTCTCCTAGTCTTGCCACACATCCATCTCAACATCCTCATCTCCGCTACACTCATCTTAGCTATATTACTCTTCCTAATTGCCCAACACTCCGCTCCATAGGTCATGGCTGGTCTTATTACTGTCCTGTAGAATTTCCCCTTAAGTTTAACAGGCATGCGTTTGTCACATAGCACTCCTGAAGCACCTCTCCATTTCAGCCATCCTACTTTAATTCTGTGGGAGACTTCATCCTCTATATCACCCTCTTTGTTAATGATTGATCGCAGGTATCTAAAGCATTCACTTTGTGGTAACTCTCGTTCCTAAAATTTCACCACTTCATTACCTCTGCTGGTTTGACTGAAGTTACACATCATGTATTCTGTCTTTGTTCTGCTTAATTTAAAACCTTATATTTCAAAGCTTGATCTCTATAACTCCAACTTTGCATTAATCCCTTCCACTGTCTCATCTATCAAAACAATATCATCAGCAAAAAGCATAGACCAAGGGACCTCATCTTGGATGTGTCTGGTTAAATCATCCATGATGAGTGCAAACAAATATGGGCTTAGAGTTGATCCTTGGTGTAACCCAATTGTAATAGGGAATTCACTACTTTGACCATCTGCCGTTTTGACACTTACCACTTCCAGCCTCTACATCATATTTGGGAGTGCATTTCTTTAATGCCAAGTTTTCGACAATCTCCACTTATTGTCCTGACACCCTAAGGAACAGGTTTATTGTTGTATCCTGGGGTCTCCCTTCTTCCCCCTCCCTTTTCTGGTTGAGGATTGGGCTTTTTTTACAATTGTGTATTTTTTCTTCTCCCTCATTTGAGGGCTTTTTTAGTCCTCTTCTCTTTGGTAATGAATTTTTTATTCACCCCAAAAAAAAGGTCACATGACTACAAAAATAACCTAGCTGACTATTACATCAAGGTGACAATTAAGTAGCCACATGACCTACTAAAAAACAATTAAACTAATTCAAATTAAAAGGTTCATGTGACCACTTAAGTATGGAACTAAAACAACTACTCCCGTATGTAACCGTATTACACATACTTTAGGTCCATAAAAGTGACCAATCACATTGTAAACCCATGGGATCAAAGGCCTAACATGTAACACCCTGTCCTAAGAAAAGAATATAATATTGAGTTTCATTGTTTATCAGGCGTAAGCGGGTTCGTTTTGACGGAATTCGGTGCGAGTTAGCCCAAGAGAGGGAATTTTTGAGTAAAGGTAAATATCATTATTTTAACTATTTACAAGTATTTAGTCAAGTTAGAAACACCCTACAGTGAGTGTGGGCCCTACGGGTGTCCCATAGCAAAGACAAAAGAATAGAAATCGTATCACTTTTTTGTGAAAAATAGCCTTCACATGAGTTTTAGAGGACCTTAGAGCCGTACTTTGGGAGAGCCCAAAACATGAGAAACGTAGGTAATTAAATTATCTA
Source organism: Telopea speciosissima (assembly GCF_018873765.1). Classification (NCBI taxonomy): domain Eukaryota; kingdom Viridiplantae; phylum Streptophyta; class Magnoliopsida; order Proteales; family Proteaceae; genus Telopea; species Telopea speciosissima. The sequence goes on from NC_057917.1 coordinate 13,900,318, forward strand.
CTTCACCATATAAGATACGCGTCACACGGATATTGGACGAGGAAGTTAGGGCAAAAATACTGCCCACAAAAGGCGAAAAACCTGCGGAAGGCATCGCCGGTAGAGGCCTACCGGTCGATCTGCCGATTGATCCGCCGGTCGACCAAATGAAGCGGGATCTGCTGGTCGACTAGAGATCGACCGAATACTACAAATAGGTGAGGCGGTGGCCTACCAGTCGACCAATAGGGTCGTGGAGGTCAACCGGCAGGACTCGAAACAGCTTTTGAAGGAGCGTTATAGGGCTCATTTGAGTCATTCCAGAAGTTAGAAAATCCAAAGAGGAAAGAGGGAGATCGAAAGGGAAGTTGATTTTGACAAGTTTTAGCTGTTGAACCAAGTTGCTAGCTACGAAGAATCGCTGCAGAGATCATCAGAATCAAGTTTTGGAGATTTGGTTAACGTTTTAAGTTCAGAAAAGGTAAGGCCTAATCTCTTTTTCGATCTATTGACAGTTTTTGGATGTTTTGATCCATTAGAAAGTTGCATAGTGCAGTTGTTATGTCGTAGAAATGAATTTCATAGAAAGTGGATTGATTTACACAAAGTTATGTGGAAATATGTAGAAAAACCCTAAATCTAGGTTTAAGGAATTGTGATTTTGGCCATTGGTTAGACTTTCGAGTTGTCCAGTATTGCCCATATGCTTAAGTAAGTCTGTAGAGTTAAGTACAGTAGAGATTGGATGGTGGAAGATCATTTCTACAATCCCCATAGTATAAAAGTAAAGCCTAATATATATGAAATGTGTTGTAGGGTTCATTTGGATCCACAGAACAGCTTAGGATTGCCAGAAACACTGTTGAGAACTGGAGAGAGGGTTTACTACATAGTAACAGAGACATGTGAGGGGAATCCTATCATATTTTGAATGTTTTCTATTATAGTATATAGTATCATTGCCTCCATGATGTATATGTTTTTAAAAATAGAAAAGAGATGATGTTTTATGATTGTTTATTAGTAAAGTGAGGCATGATAAGACAGAATCAAAGTCAAGAACTGTTTAATACAGTAAAGCAAAGCAAAGTACAATTAACAATAGTATAGTACAGTAAAGAATAGTAAAAGCCAGAATAGAATTGAAGTTGAAGGTTTAATCAATGTCTAGTTCAACAATAGAAGTGAGAAGGGTAATGGAGTCCTCAACCTTTCTAGGGATTCCATCACTGTCCTACTCATCCTGGAGTTGAGGTAGATAGTGAGGACTGGATGTGGAGATGAAGTAAAGGAGGATTAAAGGCTCAACACAAAAAAGCAAAGTAAAGAACTTGTGACTGCCCGCCCGCCCACCCTTTCACCAAAGGGTCTAAGTATTGGTTGAGATACACAGACACAGCTGAATCTTAAATGATTCACATAGTCAAATCTTCACTGATTCCCATAGCAAACAGCCGAATCTTCAGTGATTCCCATAGGTGAATGTCTTGAGTTCAGTAGTGCTGCTGACTCTTACATATACACAGAGTTCGGATCCTTTCTGATCCCCATAGTTGGATCTTCTCAAATCCCCATAATAGAGTTTTGCGTATCCTCTCCATACAAGGTAAGTGACGGATCACCCAGAGCACAGAGAGTTGGAAGTTAGAGAGTGCAAGGGAACAAGGGAAACGATGGAAGTAGGTGGTTGGAGAAGAAGAGAAATTGGTGCAATGTTGTGTGTTGGAGTATTGTCTCCACCACACCTATATTACTTCACTAATGAGATAAAAGAAATTGCATACACCTCCCTGGGGAGGTAAAAGGTAAAACAGAAAAATACAATATAAGAAAGTAAGATACTAAACTAGTACCCAAACTACCCTTATTACATAACTCTAACACTCCCCCTCAAGCTGGGGAACAAATGTCATGCATTCCCAGTTTGCATAATAGGGTACTAAACTGATGAGGGATGAGCCCCTTAGTAAAGATGTCAGCTAATTGATCGCCTGTCTTTACAAAAGGAGTACAAATGTAGCCGGAGTCAATCTTCTCCTTGATGAAATGTCGGTCCACTTCAATGTGTTTTGTTCTGTCATGTTGTACAAGGTTGTGTGCTATGCTAATGGCAGCCTTGTTATCACAATAGAGTCCCATAGGTGCCTCGATATCAAATCCTAACTCTTGGACCAGCCGTCTCAACCATAGGAGTTCACATACTCCATGAGCCATAGCTCTAAATTCTGCCTCTGCACTTGACCGAGCCACAACTAGTTGCTTTTTACTCCTCCATGTGACCATATTGCATATGATAATATGCGTATGATGTAACATAAAACCACAGGTGTGTTAATATCGGATTTTTTATGAAAAATTAATATAATTATATACTTTCATTATAAAATATACATTATATCAATAATATTAATAACATATAGTCGATCATGAGGATAAGTACAAAAGGGATATAAGCTACATAAACTAGAACGTATATAGGATTTTCGAAATATTTTTTTCAAAATAAAAAATTGGACTTTTCTCATAGCTGATAAGTACTTTGATCAGCATCAGCAGGCTGCTTAGAGGTAATAATCTATTGATTGAGGATTTAGGGGGTTTAATTATTGATATTTAGGATCAGATTGGTCTTTACCAATACGAACCTGGACTAACTATGGATCAGTGGCAAATCAATCAGGATCAGCTGGTCAGACCTATGTGAGAGCTAAAACAGATATTCTATAATAGACATGTTGAATTCATGTCAATATGGCCTTTAATGTATACCGAATTAAGAAAGTATGAAGTTGAACAGTCTTTGTTTGCAAATCAAATATTCAGAACTTCTCATTATTATTTTACTTGATATTAGGGAAAAAGAAAATGGAAATTCAAATATTAGAACAGAGAAAATTAATCACATAAAAAGAAATCTATTTAAAAGTTTCAAACTGCTAAGCATTTTAAATGAAAACCCAGAAAAGAGAAGGAAAGGAATCAAGTCAAAATCCATTGTAGCTGACAATATTGAAACATGTACTTGTACCTGACAAATTGTTACGGATGCGTGCACCAATTATACGGTCGGTAACCTCATCCTTAAGAAAGGAAATCACTTCTGCATAGTTGAGCACAGCTGCACCAGCTAATGCAGCAGTACATGCCAGGCCAACATTCAGTCGAGAGTCATTCATCTGTCCATCATAGTACACCACTGTACCCTTCAAGATTCTATCCTCAACCTTCCTTGAAAGGGTTGGGAAGAGTTCAACTGATTCTTGTGCAGAATAATACCGGGACAAATGAAGCAAGCGTGGTCCTGCGACCACATCGTATAATTTCAATCCCAACCAGTAGTAAACTACTTCAAACCAGTTGAAACACGGTGTCATGCATGGTAAAGCATGACATAAGTGTGGAGCATTCTCGATAACCTGTTTACGCTCCTCCAGTGCATGAAAAACCAGTTTCAGCTGCCCATAGTCAAAATTGAAGACAGCTTTCTCCAAGTAGCGTACCCCTTGAGAAGAATTAGAACAAATTAAGCACACAGGGAAAATGGACTAAGTCGATCCAAATAATAGAATAAATTTACAAGGAAGATAGGAATCAAGTTAATGGAAGTTCCCAAAGATTGATGACCAGTTTAGATATACTTAAAATATTCATTGTGACACAAAAAATGGTTTTTCTGGCAGAGATAAATGATAAATCTATTCAAAACACAAACTAATGAAACATACTGTGGTAACTGAACGACATTTGATAATTGAAAGATAACATTACTAGACAATTGTAGGTACATTCATGAGCTTCACAGATCATGTGAATCCCAGAATTCTCTATTTTTTTTCTCTAATACTAATAGACTCTGCCAACAAGATTAAGGTGTGAATTGACCAACGCTATTGTCAGAATCATCAATTCAAAGGAGGAGACCAACCACAGTCAGTGCCACAGAATCCCTACAATATAGTATCAACCCAATTCACTAAGCTTTACACCAAATACTCAGGCCCCTAGAAATTATTACCAAAAGTTGTTTAATAAGCATTATTTGCTACTAGAGATATCAAAGTATCAATACAGATCAATCCAATCTATGCTCTCCCAATCTACCTGATGGTGCTGCCCATGATGACCCTTCAAGCTCCCAACTCCTCCCCCTCCTAATCCTGCTCCTTCCCCTCTGTGTGCTTACAGCGGCTCAAACCCTAACCCCTCCAGTCCTTTGTTGCCCCTCATTTCCCCCATTCATATCTACCTCCGGTGCAACAGTAGTTCCCCTCCTTATTCCAGGAAGTGGTCCCACCTACATGGACTTTTCCTTGCTCAGTAAGGAGAAGCTTTTGCCTCTACGTACGGGTATCGTAGTCATATCCTTTGCCAAGGCAACTAGTGACAATATCATGGCCTATCCTGCAATTTATGTGGCTTCTCCATCTCATGGTTCATGCGCTTTATTTCAAGATGGGTCTGTTTGCCAAGTTGTGGTTAGGCCTTTGTTTGCTTTGGCCTCCCAGTGTGTGTCGTCTACCTTTTAGTCTGTTGTGGTGTTGATTAGGGTTCTTCCCCTTCGTAAAGGCAGGGTCTTGTAATTGGTTTGTGGATTGTTTGTTCTCTTCTCCCCCTCCTTTCTTTCCTTTGGTAAGGAATTTTTTATTCATCCAAAAAAAAGATCAATACAGATGTTAATATGGCAAACCAGATAAAACTAATATACAACTACGTTGAACCCAAGGTTTCAAGCATTGGGATTAGCAAAAGTAGAATCGTAAAGGAATTGGCTTGGAATCAATACACCAATACCAGTTCGATAAACTGAAAGTATCGTCCAGTAACAGGCCATACCATCTGATCTGGATCAGGATCGACAGAGGCTGCTCAGACCCCTAATCCCAAGTTTCAAACTCTCTATGGAAATATATAGTAAACATCTCAATCAACTATACACCTAAATCATTATACACTTGAATCTTGGAAATTGGATATCCTTCAAAGTAGGTATTATTTGTATGTTGTCAACACTATTTTCCAATTCAAACCTTTTACTCTTTCCTTATTGGAGTCTTCTCTTGTACCCCAATATTTTTTATTTGTTCCTAAGGTAATAAGAAGGATAGGTCCACTCATTTTAATTTATGGGAACACATTCTCTGTCGGGAGTGTAGCCCCTGCACCAGCGAGGGGGCCACTGGTAGCGCTCGTGGAAGAAACAACAGGGGCAGGGTTTCTGCCTTTCATGCGGGATGAAGGTGGTCATTTCACCCGGGCCACACTCTTTGACAGAGTTCTTTTTCCCTTAATTTAATTTCAATTTCAGTCTTCTCAATTCTTCCCCTTCTCCTTTTTGGTCAGAGAAGGTCCTTGACGTAGGTTTATCAGAATAGTTGATCATCACTTTTTCAGAATGTTATTTTTTTTATCTGAAGAATTTATTAGATAATTGCAGTAATTTTGATCTCAGAAAACTAATTGACTGTACCTCTTGCATGTTCAAGTACTTCTCAAGATGCTTGTGGTGAAATAGAACAAGGACAACATGCACCACAGAATTATAAACTTAAAAGGATCAAATTATGCTTCGTTTTCACGAAAAAAATTCCATCATCATAACTGATATCCCTTCCATATTGCATGAAAAAGGTATTGGCTAGGATGAACTATTTCAAGAGCAACAGATCGAGGATCAACAATCACTGCATTACACATACCAACAAACTCTTTCGTATAAAAGAAAACAGATATTCAAATAAATCAACTAGCAATTCGATCATTAAAGAAGCAAGGAAACAAGCGAATAATTGAGTAGTCACAGATATGACATACCTCCATGAATGAGCTTGGTGGACCTAGAGGAAGTCCCCGAAGAGAAATCCTCTCTCTCAACGAGCCCAACTCGAAGGCCCCTGGAAACAGCGTCAAGCGCCACACCGCAGCCGGTAGCGCCACCGCCAACTACAAGAACGTCGAGAGGATTGGCAGCACTGGTTCCTTTCAAAGCGGACTCCTGAACTTTTCTCGACGGAACAGAAGCGTTCACATCAGAGATTTTTCTCCTGAAACTCTCAATGCTCTCTCCTCTATCACTCTCAACCACGTTCGGAATTGGGTCTCTCAAACCCATTACACCGTAGGCACCTGCCACCGCAACGATGGCAGCTCCGAAGCCCCTTAATCGAATTGTCTTTGCCATGGAACAACTGTCTTCTCTTTTACCTTTTCAGATTGGGAGTAAATAACCAGAGAGGAGTGATGGAAAAATGGAAACTGGAACTGGAACGTTCCCTGTTCTTCAAGCTGACATGAGTACATGAACATGACTCCTAGGAATGCGTTGAGACTCGGAGTCGGTACTAACAACCACCTGTTCATTTCACTCTCTAATTTACCAAAATGCCCTTTCTTTATTTCTTCATGGTTTTCTCATGGCTTGACGCGACTACTGATGAGTGATGACTGACGAGGTCTCTCAGACACGTCTCGTCTCTTTAGTCCTCACTCCTCTCCATTTGCGCCAAAGCCGATACGTTCCGCTTCTGGCTCATAGCTGAACCCATGGTTTTACTGCACGGTATCGGATCGGTGTATCAGTTTTATAGATCAGTTGTATCGGAGAAATTTACCCTTGAATCTCATTTAAAAGTGGAATTTTTTTAAATCATTTTACCCCTTGTTTGTACCGTATCACCGATACATTATCGAGATCAATTACTTGTAAAATTGGTATGTATAGCCCGATACAGGCAATATGATAACAATACCGATACCTCAAACCATTCTACCCTGCCCCAGGTGATAGTCAGAGAATAACGATCCAGCCAATAGTGGTTTTAACATCCATAAATTTACCCTTGAATCTCGTGCAATGGATACACCCTTTGTGTTGGATCGGGTATCAATTACTTGTAAAATTGATACAAAACTGATATGATATCGACATAGTTTGGTCGTATCCGACAAATTTGCTCCTGAATTTCTTTTTTAAAAATGGATTTTTTTTTACTGTTTTACCCCTTATTCGTATAATATCAACACAATATCAAAATCCATGACTAACAAAACCGATATGTATCTCCCGATACTGGCGATATGACACCGATACCTCAAACCACTTCGAACCTTCAATGAAACTTTCCATGTTGCAGTTTAGAATCAATAATAAAGGGCATTTTTGTGATACCCTTCCAATTTGGGGTAGAATAAAGGATTAAAATCAAAACGCATTTATGCCAATCGCGTGATTCCCGTCCCTTTATTAGGTTTGTGCGATACGCTAAATGATGCCGACCAACAAACTAACCCACTTGTTCAGCTTTGAGTTGAGCTTAACTGTAGAGTGAACCCGGAAGATAATATTCCTAAATAAGGGTTTTAATTGGTTCAGTTTTGTTTTATCGGTTTGATTTGATTCGAATTGTAATTGAACATAAATCGAATGAGAATCCGGTTCAATTCTCCTTAGCGACATCTAGTCCACATTTATTTTCTTTCCAAGAAGTGGAGCCTATGGGTGCCATATTTGATCCCTTGTGGGCCTTCTCCTTGCCTCCTTGTGGGGCCTTGGTGGAGTTGATAGCCGGTCATCCCTTGAATTGCACCCCCAAAAAAAAAATGAGAACCCGGTTAACCAACCTTTTGGGATTGGTGTGTGGTTTGTGTGATTACACTCTCATTGGAAACAAATCGAATGAGAATCCATTAATATTTCCCAAACAAAAATCAGGATAATAATATATTTATGAGTAATAAATTATAATAATAGTTTATGGGCATATATAATACTTGTTAAAGTTTTTTTTTTTTTTTGTTTTGGGTGACAAACTTGTTAGATTAATTTTAGACATAATACATTATATAATGAAAAAATAGGTTTATTGAGTCAAATATCTATTATAAAAATCTTTATTTTTACCATTTTACCCTTCGTTAATAACCAATTTAGCACCTGTTCATTAAACATCTAATCCATAAACATCTGTAAAGTGTAAACATTTTATGTCAATAAATTCTAAACATGTCCTTACCTCTTTATGAATTTATTGGTATATTGATTTATATCAATGGGAAATAGGGATCATTAATCATACCAAAAGCCTTTATTTGTGACTTATTAAATTATTCTAATTTGTACTAAACAAAAAATAAAGACCTTAAATCATACCACACATCTATAGAAATATGTCAGATAAATAGAAACATAAATCATACCAAAGATAGCCTAACAAATGCTAAATATATTATTATACCGTACCGATTTTTCTTAGAATTGTTTCACATGGATTCTTTCTATTGCCAGGAATAAAAGGAAAGAAAGGGAGTTGTAATTGATTGTAATTTTTTTCCTTTTTTAGAATCATGATGGTGTAATCTACTTAAAACTCTTATCATTTTTATAGGTACAAAATGTAAAATAAAATATAATAATCATATTTAGAATATTTTACAATTAGTTATATAATCATTACAAGTAGTAAAAACAAAGTGGCTGTTTGGTAACACTTCAAGAAATGTGTTTTTCCATCTTTTTGTTCTAAGAAACAGAAAAACACCCCAAAAAATGTTTGACAAATGTGTTTCTTTCTACTGTTTCTTAAAACACAAATTAAAATTTATGCGCCAAAGAATGGGTTTGACGAAATAAGTATGACTTATTTTTCTGTTTTTTAAAACATTTTGAAGGAAACTTGTGCCCAATAAAATAAAGAGGGGGTGGGATAGTTGTTCCCGATAAAAGGTTCAAGCGCCATTGACTCTCCTCCAACCTCAAGCTCCATCGCTCGAGAACTCCTATCGCCTGCAACTTGTCATCGTCTTCTAACTCCTACCGCCATCGCCATCGCCATCGCCTTCTAGCTCCTACTGCCTGCAACTCGCCATCACCATCGCCTTCTAGCTCCTACCGCCTGCAACTCGCCATCGCTCGAGAGCTCCTACCGCCTAGAACCGTTTCCAGAACAAGTTTACCGAACACTTTTGAACACCTCAAAATTTTCCATTTTGATTTGGTGTTAGCATCATTTTCCTTCCAACTCGACGCAACCATGGGGTTAGGGTTTCCATGTTCATAGTCAGATTTTTCCCTTGGCACTATAATTGAACAAGAGATTCCCTAACAATGTGAGAGGAGGGGTTTAGAGGCAACTAATGAAGACACTTGTTTTTATCATCTGAGATTGCGAAATCGACCTAGAATGCATTCCAAGAATGCATACCAAACACAACACAAGGTTTTGCTCTGTAGAATTTGTTTTGGAAATGCAAGTCTTTTATACCATTTTCTTAGGGTTTGTGAGTGTAAAATTGGAAAAATAATCCAAGGACTGATGAGGTGAGACTTAGGCCTAGGGACTTCAAGCCAAAGAATTATGACACAGTCACGACGAAGTCAAGCTAAAAATTGTTGGGTAGCAGTAGAACACTGAAGCTTCTTAAAGGGCAGCAGCTAATTAAGCAAAACCTAACCTGGTGAATATAATGGAACATAATGTAGATGCAAAGGATATCTTAAAAACTTCTCCATGATTCTTCAACACGCACCCATGCACACCTTGTGAACAGGAGCTTCTTATTCCCACCACACCCAGCAAGAAAATGTGCTATCACGTCAAACCATGCTAACACGTCTTAATAAGAGGTTTGTGTGCTGACCTCATGGTTTTAAGAATCAGGAACTGGATCGGTGAATCAGCCTATTCAAATCAGAATCAACAATGTCCACGGTTCCTAATCGTTGCTTCCTGAATCAGAATTGGATCAGCTGATTCTTAATCATTTTCTTTATAAACCATTTTGAATCAAACCGATTCATAGTCCAATTCTTGATTCCTAAATCAATTTGATTTTCACCATAAAATAGCTACGATTCTTGATTCTTAAACCGATTTCGATCCGATTCAGATTGGAAACCTCTCTGACTGATTCCGTTCTTGTTTCCAAATTTTAAAACCTTGGCTGATCTACAAGCACCCTTATTTTTTGGGTCGGAAATCAGCAATAACCTGGAAGCAGTGAACGAGAGGAAGAACAGTGAGCTGTTTGGACATCTCACTTTTTTTTTGGGTAATGAATATCTCCCTTTGTATCATCCCTGGTTTTACCACACGCATGCATACACACACACACAAACACAAGCAAATATTTGATCTCCTCAAGAAGATCTTTATCCCCCTCAATTTACTTGTCCGTCAATTTCCTCAATTCCATCTAATAGGAGGACAAAAATGACCACCCTACCCCCACCCGAACACACTGCCTGGGTGGAATCCATTCCATGATATTTGTTCCAAAGGCGAGCTGCTATAATAGCTCACCCAAAGGGTCATGGATTGAATCACTGCATTAATTTCCTAAATCGACTCACTGCATTAATTTCCTAAATCCACTTTTATCACAGATTCTGATTTTTTACCCAATAATATTGATTTTTTATTAAAAAACAAAAACTCAAAACATTGAACTAGCTATATTTGGATGCCACGAAAAGAAAAAAAAAATTTCAAAAAAATAAATAATTGAGGAGATGATTTCCCACAAGGGCAATGTAAGGAGAAATATGTAATGTAAAGCCAATGAGGGTTTATAGGATGGTATCATCCACATGAGGCTTACATGAACATAATAGAAAATGTCAATGTGAACCCCATGTCTCATTATATAAAAGAACGTATATCGGAATCTACACTTTAGGGGCGTATTCTTCTTTTTCCCTAACTTTCAATTTTTGAAAAACTGTTTTCCATCAAATAACTTTGGAAACTAAGATTAAAAGCAATTTAAAAAAATGATCAAAACTATGAATTTGCCACCTTAATTGAGCATTTTATTACTTTAGTGGGTCTAAAGCGACCTAGTTTTAAAACCATAGATTACATCACTTTCCCTCCAACATAAATGGCACAAAGACAAAATAATTGAAACGTAATGGCATATATAATATGTGATGGGCAAAGGATGCAATTTATAGAGCTGGACAAAAGTACTAAACAACATGGACCAACCATTTGTTGGAGCCTTTTTTTTTTTTTTTTGATAACCAGCTTTATTATCTAAATTCTAAACCCACGAGGAAAAACAACCCCCACAGACATCAGAATACAAAAAAAGGCAAAAAAACAGAGGGGGAAAACCCCAAACCAAGTTGCACTGGCCTTCAGCTCCGACAAAAGCAAGGCAGTCTACACAGGAGTTCCCTTCACGCAAAGTGAGAGAATTCGACAAAATCAAAAGAGGACCAAAGAGAAATACAATCTTCAATGATAAATTTGATACGCCAAGGAATTGAAGCTGCAGAACCCTTTGAGGATGGAGACAATACTCCATTTGCTGGAGCTGTTCCATGTTTACATGCGCAGTAGTAGAATTTTCCCAATAAAATGACAAAACATCCACCCACCAACCCCTACTACTAAATCAGGAAAGAAATAAATGAACTGGGTAACAAATTTTATTTTTTTTAAATTCATATAAAGAAAATTTTCATTAAGTGAATCATGGGTTCCTAAACCTGACTATTGCCTGGCGAGAACCTTCTGAAAGAATTGAAGAACGGGCACGGCTTGCTTGTTTCCTTCAATCCTTTCAACCTGTTAGCAATCTAATTGAAAAGGATAGACAGACCATGGGTAGTCCACCAATATTGGAAAACAAACTAATTTACATACTATACAGGAGAAGAGAAACAATTCCATAGCATGAATGGCGATAAAACCTTACTTCGAACACAAGACTAATGCTCATGCTTGATACGTGCTTTTAGTATTCCTGGGATAGGAGGCGAAGTAGGAGGCCTACCCCCAGCATTTGACCTCGAAGGATGAGGTATGTGTGACTGATACATACCAAGCATGCCCGAACCCTCAGCTGCTCCGTTTGCATTTGAATCATTGGCACCCTCATCATCATCTCCCTGAGGTTTATCACAAAACCTCATTGCCTTGAGTACATAATTGTCATCATGTAGCTCAAAAGGAGTACTGCAATAAGGATTACAGAGAAAAATTAAGTGAGATCAGTGAATGAGGAAATGATAGAAGTGATACTCAAAACTGGAAAATTGATGAATCAGTTACCAGCTATAAAAATTTGGATCCAACTCTCATACAGCATCAGTCAAGACACCATAAATTACAAATTACACCAAAACAATGGTCTGCTTACCTATTGAAGTCAAAATGCACCAGTTGCATGTCTTCTGATATTTCCACCTCGACAGTTGCATGAGGACGTGTCTGCAATTTAAAGCAGGCCAGAAACAAGGACAATGATGATAAGTAAGATTAATGGACATAGAATAGCACATGAAATTTCACAATTGTCACTCTTAACTACACCACCTTAAGTGGAAAACTTTTCTAAAGAAAAATGAAAAAGCATTCTTAAGTGTATGATTAGCATTGTGACGCTGATTGACCCCATCAACTAAGATTTTCAAGTAGTTGGCATAATCGATTAAGCTTGTAGACATGGAATTGACACCATTGTATAGATTAATATCAGTGAACTATGAACACAAGCATACAGCAAACCTCCCAAAAAAAAATCTTGTTCATATGAACAACCTAAATGGAATTCTAATCAGTTGGTCATATGAGCACCCATCACAGCATCCAAAGACATCTTCATGATGAAGAAACTGTTTGATTCGTGGGGGACCAGATAGAAGAAGGGAAAAGTTGCAGGGGAAGGGGAAAGAGATCACACAATCACACACTCTCAAAGAGTCAACCTCGATAAACTTCTATTCAATTCACTGTCTCCATTGTTGGGTTACATGCAAGTATTTAAAGGAAAATAACAAGACTCGTCTTCTAACTACAAAACTGAAATAACTTGCAACTCAAACTCAAACTCCTACGTACTCAACTCAATAAAAGACTTAAAATACATAACTAATAAAAAAACTTGTTGTAATTGGGTACAAAGGTATAATTGTCCAGTGGGGTTTAGCTTGTGTTGCCCTAGGGGTATAATTGTAACTTGTACTACTTATTATTCATTATAAATAAAGAGGGCTTTGTCTCATAGACATAAGTTCAATTCCCTAAATATTCCATCATGGTATCAAAGCTAGGAGAAGAATCATCTTTGGGAATTGCACCCCTAACCCCATGAAACCCTAAACCTCCTGTCGCAATCTCCCTCTCGCATCTCTCTCTCGGTCTCTCTCTCTCGCCTCTAGCGTCACCGGCACCACCGCCCTTCTCTCTCTCTCAATTTCGCCCAACCACCACCACCTCCCTACCGCCTCTCTCTCTTGTTTTCTTCACCGCCACAGCCCACCGCCTCCTCTTCTCGGCTTCCCTCACCGCAACCCATCTCGGCTTCCCTCACCGCAACCCACCACCACCTACTGCCGCCGGAGTCTCTTCTTCTCTCTGCCTTGTTCCTTTTTTCCTTTCTCCCACCAAGGGATCTTTCTCACCCATGAACTAAATCTTCTTATCCTGTTTTGTTTTTTGTTTTTTTTTGAAGATTTTCATATGGTAAGTGTTTCCCATATTTTCTTGAGATCAGCAGCCATGTCGGATGAGTTGACTGCATCTACCGGACAGGAGGGAATAGTCCAGCAGCATGAACGCGACTTTCCTTCGTTCCCTACCAACTCCGTCAAACTTTATGGGAGTAACTACTTGATGTGGTCGAGATCCTGCTCTCTTGCTGTTGGTTCCCGTGGTCTTTATGGCCATCTTACCGGGGTCTCTATGAAGTCTCCTATTGCTGGTCCTGCTCAAATTAAATGGGAGACCGATGAATGGTTGGCGATGCCCTATCTTCTCACCTCCATTGATCCTACAATCGCCCAGGGATATCTCCTTGAATCTGTTGCAACCATCTGGAAGGTTGCCAAGGAAAAATATTCCCAAGTTGGCAATGATGCACAGTGCTATGAACTCCAGAGAAAAATTCATAATATGCAACAGAAGAATCTCTCTTTCTCTCTCCAAATATTATTCTACTATGTTGTGGTCTATGGCAGACTATGGACTTCTATGGGAGATTTATTGCAACCTGTGATACAAATATTATTGTCTTTCGTAAGTAGGAAGATAAACTTTGGGTTTATGATTTTTTGGCTGGTTTGAACTTTGAATATGGAGTTTGATCAAATCCGAGCACATGTTCTCAATTGAGACCCATTCCTTACTCTTGAACAGGCCTATGCTCTTGTTGCTTCTAAAGAGAGTCATCGTACTGCCATGGTTCACCCTGTGCCGATGGATAGATCTGCTCTTTAAACCAACCCTAGCACTCCTCGTGGGATCTCTGCCCAGGGAACTCTTGCCTGTGGGACTGATAATTCATCTTTTGAGAAGGCTCCTATGAAGTGTGATTAATATGGGAAGGAGCGTCATACCAAGGATCAATGCTGGAAGCTTCATGGTCATCCTCCTCCCTCTCGTGGTCGTGGCCAAGGTCGTTCGAATAGTGCTGCTTCCCATCACACTACTGCAAATGAGACCTTCACTGATGCACCTCTCTCTTCTGACGAGCTTCACCACCTACGTCGTTTGATGTCCAAGCTTGAGACTTCTTCTTTAGTGCCATCTGCTAGTGCCAGTGCCTCCATCACTTGACTCATTTCATCCTTCCTCGAGTATTTCTTTCGGTGGCCACTGTGCCTCAATTGTTTCCATTCCCTGGATTATCAACTTGGGGGCCACCGATCATATGACTGGATCACCGTCCCATTTTTTTCAATATTCTTTGTTGTCAGGTAACAGTAGGGTTCGTGTGGCTGATGGATCCCTCTCCTCTGTTTCAAAAAAAAAGGTCCATTAAATGTCCCTCTACTTTATCTCTTTCCTCTATGTTGCATGTCCCTAACTTTTCTACTAATCTTTTGTCTATTAGTAGTCTCACAAGGGATTTAAACTGTAAAGTAACATTCTTTCCATCCCACTGTAATTTTCAGGACCTGAAAACGGGCAGTACGATTGGCAGTGGTAGGATGGATTATGGTCTATACTTGCTTGAGGGCTCTTCTTCAGCATTGTCGATTGTTGCTTCTCTCCCTGGGTCATCTACCCTTGCGTTATCTGAACTCCACAAGCGGCATCGCCAGTTGGGTCATCCCCCTTTAGGTATGTTATCTAAGTTTTATCTAGATTTATTTAAACAGTGTAATCCAAATGGTTTTATTTGTGATGCTTGCAATTTGGCAAAGTAGACTAGACATACTAATTCTATTTCTAATAATAGAAGCTTAATTCCTTTTAGTGTGGTTCATTATGATGTGTGGGGCCCTGCCTGGTGTATGTCTGTTTCTAGTTTTCGATGGTTTGTTACTTCCATTGACTCTTTTAGTCGCACCACTTGGATTTACTTGCTTCATCAGAAGAGTGATGTTTTTGACTGTTTTAAGTCATTCCATAAGATGATGAAAACCCAATTTGATGCCAAGATTAGGATTCTTCGCACGGATAATGGAAAGGAATATATGGTTGGAGCTCTTCAGTCTTATCTCTGTGATCATGGGATTATACACCAAACCCACTCTATCACAAACAGAGGAACCTCCAAAAGTCATATCAACCCAAATCCATTCTCTCTAAAAAGGGAGAATACACCGACGAACCGGCCAATAAGGAGAGAGAAGCCAGGACAAAATCCTCAAGGAGAATGGGCAGCTGAAGAACAGATAATCTACATCCTCAAGCCCATTGCAACAAAGAATACATTGGGGAGACACAGTAATGTGCCTCCTCATTAGGAAAGCCTGCGTAGGAAGACAACATCGAAGCGCACGCCAAAGGGTGAAGCTATGACGAGGGACACAGCTTGGGAGTCAAACTACCTTGTGCTAGATGACTACTTCTCCACCAGATCTAATAAGATTTCATGCAGACTTCAAATTGAATATGCTTGAAGGGGAGGCAGCCCAAAGCACCATGTCTCCCCCACCTGGAGTGGACCTAAGGATACTCAGGATAGGTGACCAGATGGGATCCAAAGAGGGGGGGGGGGGGGAAGGGGAAGGGGGGCTCCCAACTAGCACCCTGGATGATGTGAGAGACCGTGGCCAACCTGTCAGAACCCAATTTGCAAATAGCTTTGTCGCCCATTGAATGGAGAAGGATACTTGCAGGGTGCAAGTTATCCAAGCAAAGCCTAGTAGAGGCACCATCATCAATCAAGGAAGTAATAAATCCAAGAGCTAAGTGTCTGAGTTTCACAATCATTCTCCAAACCCATAAAGCATCTAAGGGGGTAGGGACAGTCCAAATAGAGTCATTCCAAAGATATCTAGTATAAATACAGTCAACCCAAATACTCCTCTTCTTGGAGGCAATCTTCCAAATCAATTTTAGGATACCTGCTGCATTAGTGTCCTTATGCGTCTAAGCCCAAACCTCCCTCAGCTTTAGGAAGACAAACTGAGGCCCAAGAGGTAGGGTGAAGGAATCTGGAGGTAATGTAATCCTAGATGACAAGGCTTCAGGATCTTCTATGAACAGGCAGTCCGATTGGGGTAAAATATGGAATTAGGTCAAAATTATGGTTAGGGTTAGGTTAGGGTTTGAAGGTATGGTTTTACTAGGCAGGTATAGGGAAGTCTATCAGTACTAGTTAAATGGTGTTTTGATGGATGGAACTGTGTAAACTTGAATTAACAGTAAATTTGGTGTAGGGTTTCGGGTTTTTAAACAAAAAAAATTGAAGGAATCTAGGGTTTAGGATGAAGGGATTGGAACCAGGTTTGGATCGAGTGTTCCATAGAGGGAATGGCACACTCGGCCAGCTTGGGGTGATATTCTGATGGTTAGGATGGGCTGGGCAAATTAGGGTTTATGAGGTTTTAATGGAAGTAGGGTTTTCTAGGGTTTGAATGGGAGGATGGGACTAATCTTGGATCAAGTTTCCCAATATGGCAGAGGAGTAATCGATCTAAATAAGACAGGTTTTGGCAGGCTGGTTAGGTCTGTGAAGATTTTAGGTTATGGGAAATTGAAAATAGAAAAGGGGGAAAGCTAGGGTTTGGGCCAGTAGAGGATTAGAAACCGAATTGGGGGATGGGTAATATTTCATACTTACTTGTAATGGCAGAATATAATCACCAGCAGCTTGTTGATGGAGGAACTTAAATAAAAATCGAATCTCGGAACTTGAACTTGAAACTAGAACTTGAAGAGAACCACTCGGGCTTCACACCGCATAGTGTCGATTGAATTAGACTCCAATCCCACCAACAAACCCACTGGGCTTCACACCGCAAGGTGTCGATTGGATCACACACCAATCCCACCTTGCTTTGATCACACACAAAGCATATCTTCAGGAGAAGTTGCAGCAGCTTGCAAGAAAGAAATTTCATAAACAATGAGGTAAAGAGGAGCCCCACGGTTTGCCCTTATTTATTATAATGGCCAAAGGCCTAAATTCCTATGCAGCCTAGGAATAATAAATCCCAGGCTGAGTCTAGATACAAAAACTCCCTCTAAATTCGTGTAGAGGTGTGGACCCTAAGATATGACTTAAGTTAAAAAGATTCTATCTTAAGAGAATATTCTAAAATCACTTAAATTGGACCAGTGGCTCAACCGGTTCAAATTAAAACACTAAAACATGAAAATAAACTAAGTATAGGGCTAATCCCGTATGCAACTTATGTACCCATATTTTAGGCCCATTAAAGTGACCCACATAGAAAACCCATGAGATCAAAGGCCCAACATGTCCATCAACCCTAGACGTCCATAACCCAACCCTAGACTTATTTCTAGGGAAAAAAGCCCAATTTGGTGATAAACCTGCATCAGGAGGATTTTGAACCTTTCCGAAGGAATGAGTACATGAGAGCTTCTAACTTTGAGATGATCGACCGAGGGATACCAAATATACTTGACCAATAGAGATAGGAGGACTGGAGGACTGATCTAATAGGCTCTATGCGGACTGCATAGGAAAGGAGCTTGCCCTTCTAAAGTTGGAATCTTTTGCGCATAAGGTCAAGCATCGAGGTGCAGTGCTGTACAGTCAATCTGGAAGGGATCAGGGGAAGACCCAGGTACTTAACTGGAAGGGACCCAAGAGAGAATCATGAAATCTATAAGAGAGTAGCTTTGAGGTCCTCAAAGATTCCAGACAAGAAAAGGAGGGACTTGGTGAGGTTCACACGAAGACCTGAAATAGCCTCGAAATGGTTTAGACAAGACAAGGCGGACTGGACAAAAAGAGGATCAGCTTTGAAGAAAAGCATAATGTCGTCTGAAGGCAAGGAAGGAAAGCTTAAGTGCTTTACATTTGGGGATGGGGGTGATGAGCTGTATGTCCGTAAGAGATTGAATTCTTCTAGATAAGACCTCGAGGGCCAAGGTGAAGAAATAAGGGGAGAGGGGGCAACCTTGGTGGATGCCAGTTGTGGAAGGGAAATAACCTGCAGGGCTACCATTGACAAGGACAGAAAATTGAGGAGAAGAAATGCAATGGAAGACCCGGTTGATGAAATTATGTGGAAAAAGCATCTTGTTCATGACATTGACAATGAAATCCTAACACAGAGAGTCAATGGTCTTATGAATGTCAACCTTCAAGAGAGCAAAGGGAGGATATTTTTTCTTTCAAAATAAGAAGATAAATAATATGAAGGTACTTTATGGAAAAACATAAATAGGAATCCAGGATACAAGAAGATAAATAGCCCATTCTTGGTTTGTATGCTCAAGCAAAACAGGCAACAGAAGAAAAGCAGAACAATCATTACCTGAACAAGAATAAATGGTAAAGCCACACCGCCTACAGGAGCATTTCCTGAGCCATATAATCCCTCATTCCGCTGTATCAGATTCTGGAGACCTACGAACTTGATAGAAAGAGAGAAGTAAGCCAACAATCAGAAAACAAAACAAAAAAAAATGGAAGCTACAAGGAGAAAAGTTCAATTAACCTATTTTTAATGACCAAAGTATAGCAAGGGGGAATCACACAATATGTTGAGACCAGAACAAATGAAATCATAGGATTCACTCAAAGAGAAAGGGAGGGGGCTTATGGATCCTCAATACAACAGAAATCTACCACTTAAGTCCTGTTCAGAAACTCCACATTATGAAGGGCCAAATGTTCTTTTTTTGTTTTTAATTTTAAAGGAAAAAATGGAAAGAGTACAACAAATCAAGACCAAAAGGTTATCCAACCTAATAACAAAGAGGAGGAAACAAAAAAAAGAAACAAGTGGAAAACAGCGAAACAGTCTTGGGGGAAAGCTATCCCCAAATATTCTTTACACTATACAAGGGCAACATATTTGCCTGGCAGGCCCAACAATGCTTGTTCTATTAAATCAAGAGTCCTTTTTCTAAGCCTTCTCTGAAACGCACTTGATACATCTACTTCATATGGCTGATGAGTTTTATATTTTTAATTTAACGCACTTAATTACGTTCCATTTAAATCTTCATAAGCATTCACAAGTTCTTTGTCTCATTCCCAACATATTATCTCTATCCCAAGCACCAATACAAGCGTTAACTTGGGATGGATCAATCACTGATAGATGCAGTGAAAGATGTTGTGGCCAAATTGGAGCCTAATCAAACTACACAGTCCAGGTGCAAATGTGAAATAATGAGGTGAGACTTGTAGTTTGTTAAATATTTATAAGGAATATAATTACTCAATTTCATATTAATGCGAACATTACCGATGTATGAAATAAGTATAGTTAAAGACCTTCAAAGATGCTCTTGGGACTTTCAGTCGGGCAGCCGCAAAGTCTGGTCGAGATACCACAGCTCTTGGTAGGCCCATTGCATTATTTGCCTTTTTGTCCCCTTACAATTCATATACATATGTACCAAGTACAATCACTTAATATGAATCATCTTAATACTGTAATGCAGGTGAATGGTGAGTGCTCTATGGGAGTGATGCACCTAACTTAGAAAGATGGCAATAAAGGTAATCTGCAAGACATGTTTCGCCTTTAGACGTAAGCGCAACTGGAGTACAAACTCATTTATCCACTCCAAAAGGCGGAACCAATTGCGTCACGCACGGTTGAAGAAATTGTGTACGCGGCATTATAATAAGAGACAGAAGAGGCAGCACATATGCATGGGCATGGATGGTGATAAAGATCCAATCGAGCTTGCCAACATTTTCTAGGTGGAGTCAAATGATGAGGACCAAGGTGACCCTATCATGGAGGCAGGCTACTAGAGAGACCCACGCCGCCAATTCATACCACCTAAGGAAGATGATAGCATGGAATCCATGGACATCAATGTTACAAGCTTTGACTAGCACTCTTGGTGGCCTGAGTCTCAAGGAGAGTAGTTTGCATCCACAGTGGCGTGTACCATCATATGTCACAGAGAGCAACGGTTTCGACTACGCTAGTCGCTAGGTATGGTGGGTATGATGATTATGGACAGTATAGCTGATGCAGATTCATCACCGAAATGGGCTTATTTTATTAGGAATAAGTCTAGAGTTGGGTTATATGCATGTTGGGCCTTTGATCCCATGGGTTTTCTATGTAATAGGCTACTTTTATGGGCTTAAAATATGGGTAATAAGGTTGCATACGGGATTAGATGTTTTAGTCCTATACTTAGTTTTGCTTTCATGTTTTTAATGTTTTAAATTGAACCAGTCCAAAGCTGGTTTGAACCAGTGGTTCAATTTAAGTGAAGTAATTTGTTTTTGAATTGTTTATTTGGGCTGGATTAGGACTCTATTTTGAGTCAATTTCAGTTTCCTAGTTAGTTTAAGTTACCTAATAGGTTAAGGATTGGGTTAGGCCTTTCCTTTTTAGTATAAGAGTCTAATTTTGAGTCTTTTATATAAGGTTGTGAGGGCGAAATTTATTAATAAAAAACTCTTGCTTGCTGCCATTGCTGCTGCTGCTGCCCTGCTCTGTTGAGTGTTGCCTTGTGAGTCATATCAAGGTGAAGGGACTGGTGCATCTCCAGTTGACTCCTTGCATCTTGTAGACCGGGAGGATCTGTTATAAGGGATTGGTGGATCTCCAGTTGACTCCTTGCGTCTTGTAGACTGGGAGGATCTGTTATTTGTCTTCAAGCTGCTACCATTGAAGACCTGCAACTCCAAGTATTTAATATCATCAACCATTCCCTGCTAAACACGGGAGCCTTGTGCACTGGTACGGCTTTTTTAACCATTCCCTTCTTCTCCTAATCCTCTAAACCCACCCCCTTCGATCCCCATTGCCAATACTCAATCCTTACTACCTTCCTCATCCACCATTAATACCATAGATCCATTAGAACCCTAAAACCTGCAACTATTCTTCTTCCCTTCTAGAAGGTCACATGCAAGGTGATTTTCGTGAGAATTCTGTCCAGCCAAATCTAACCGTTAGAACCTGCTAAAATTTTGATTGAATCTTCCTCAAACCCTAAGAAAGACTTGATCCAAATTTCAGTACCATCTACCCAGCTGATTGTCTGAAATTACACTTTTACCCCTCTCTCCTATCTCTACTAGGAAACCTCCATAACTCCAGATTTAACCATCAGATTTAGCTGTAACTTTCAGCATAAATTCCCCCCCACCCTACCTACACTCGACCTTAACTTCTGGTCCATCCCATAAACTAAACCCTAATTCCCCTCTACTTCCATTAAAATCCTAAGACCCTAAATCCTACCTGAACCAATCCAGCCATAAAAACCCTTCCATATTACACTCGAACCACCCCCCCACTGTCCCTTGCACTCGATCCAAGGCCCATCCTAAACCCTAGTTTCATCTATTTTCCTATTTCCCAAAACCCAAAACCCTAATTTTCTGATTTTTAAATTCTCACTCAAACTTCATTAAACCTAACTCATTAGACTCCTTAAAACCTGCCTAGCTTTACCATATAAGATCCAACCCCATTACCTTAAACCTAACCCTAATTTTAACCTAAATCCTCAAATCTGCCCCATCAATTCAGCAGCTTACAGATCCTGGTTGTGTTGGCTCCTAGTGGATCTCCTATCTATCTAGGACTACATTAACAGCTCTTCTTTGTCATTACCATCTGAGTATCAGGGCCAGACACACGGTGGGTCATCATTTGTGGACAGCATCTTTTCACATTCCCGGCCTCCAACCATACATGCCGATGCCAACTCCGCAACCACTATCTAGTTGCAGTGGCTCTTGATCTAGTTCATGGTTCAAAGAGGATACCAGTAGGTTGACGATTCCATTTATAAGGTTGTTGTGGAGGACTTTGAGCTTTTCTTCTGGCATACTATCACATGGCCAGCATTTGTTATATAGTTGGAGGATAAACTTGCTTCGGCAGCAGCAGCAACATTCTAGTGGTTTTGATCCTGCTCAAAACTCGATGTGGTACTAGGACTCTACTCTAAGATGGGCATAGGGGTGACTTGCTTGTATTCTTGACTCCCATATCTTTGACAATTAGTAATGAATCATGTATAAAATTTGATAAGTATGAAATGATTTATAATTTTGCCTATTCATTCTTAATGTATATTTAAGTTGTTTTAATTGAATTACATGTGTTCTAGTACTAAATTTTGTGTGGAATATGCCATATTAGATAATGAATATAGGTATATAGCAGCGTACATCGTATACTACCAAACTAGGGAAGTCAAACTACCATTTTGAGTGTGTTTTTTAATAACCCAAGGGTTCCACCATGTTTAGAGGGCCAAATATAGGGTTCCTAGACCACATGTGGCCATTAGGAGTCGAAACTTGCAGCCAAAACCATCCAGGTTTCATCCAAAATTTTGCTTTTTGGCGAAATATTTCAGTTTTTCACTTTTTCTAGCTTAGTCGAAACCAAGCTCGAAACTGAAACCTGGAACTATGGCCTATACTACTGGAATTTGAGGATCATCAGACTTGTGGACTGGGAAATATCACTTCCCTTGCTACTTTCTATTTTTTTTAAATCACAAAGTTCCAATTTTCTGATCATGTTCAGTACTCCTAATCTGACCATTGATTATGTTAGTAAATCAGATTCTAGTAATCAGATCAGAGCAAGGATGAAAAGAAGAAGAGAAAGGAGATGTCGCAAGTTCCAAGAGAGGAGAGAACCTGTGGACAGAATTAGTGAATCTGCCACAGGTCTGCTCCCTTGTATAAATATAATACAATGAAAAAGACACAAAAAAGAACAAGTATGCCCTTACATAGTCGACCCTACTCAGGACAGAAATAAACATACTAAACAAAGACAGTTTTGCCCCTATAATAACAAAACTCAACACTCCCCCTCAAGCTTGAGCATATATATCACTCATGCTCAGCTTGCTACAACACGACCGAAACCCAAGAGCAAACAAGGGCTTGGTGAACACATCAGCAACCTGATCAAATGAGGAGACAAAAGGAGTCTCAACAAGCTTCTTCAAGACGGCTCTCCGAACAAAGTGACAATCCACCTCTATATGATTGGTCCTCTCATGAAAGACCGGATTACTAGATGGCTGCCTGGTTGTCACAAAATATCTTCATAGGGGTTGGAACAGGAAACCCCATCTCAAGAAGGAAAGACCTAATCCACATCAACTCTGCAGTAATATGAGCCATGGCCCTATACTCCGCTTCAGCACTGGACCTGGCAATAGTGGTCTGTTTCTTGCTTCGCCACGTAACCAGGTTTCCTCCAACAAAGGTACAATACCCTGTAGTAAACCAACGGTCACTAGCCGAACTTGCCCAATCTGCACCAGAATAGGCAACAAGCTCCATATGTCTATTTGGCCGATAAATCAGTCCCTTCCCAGGGGCTCCCTTTAAGTACCGAAGAACCTGAACTGTTGCATCCCAATGAGACTTACATGGGGATTGCATAAACTGGCTGAGAACCCCAACAGAATAGGATATATATGGCCTAGTGACTGTCAAATATAGCAACTTTCCAATCAAACTTCGGTAGGCATGTACATCCTTAAGACACTCACCATCATCAGAGCCAAACTTGTGATTAGGATCCATAGGAATGTCCACTGGCTTTGCAACAAGCATACCAATTTCGGTCAGGAGATCTAAAACATATTTCCTTTGGGACAGGTTGATTCCCTTTTTACTTCGCATAACCTCAATCCCAAGGAAATAGTGGAGCTGACCCAAATCTTTAGTTTGAAAGTACTGTTGTAAGTAACTTTTACCTCCTTGATCCCACTCTCATCATTTTCTGACACAATGATATCATCAACATAAACCACCAGAACCACCAACTTCTCTCCTTAGCGGCGAACAAACACAGAATGGTCTGAGAAGCACTGAGTAAAACCACAATCAATCATAACAGAACTAAACTTTTCGAACCATGCTCGGGGGGACTATTTCAGCCCATAAATAGCCTTGTGTAACCTGCACACACGTCTGCTATCCTTCCCCTGAGCAACATACCCTAGAGGTTGCTCCATATAGACCTCTTCAAGCAGGTCACCATAAAGGAAAGCATTTTTTATGTCGAACTGGTATAAAGGCCAATCAAAATTCACGGCAAGTGAGATAATAAGACGAACAGAGTTCAGTCTAGCCACAAGAGAGAAGGTCTCAAAGTAGTCAACACCATAGGTCTGGGTGTACCCCTTAGCAATCAAACGGGATTTAAGCCGCTCAACAGACCCATCAGAATGATACTTAATAGTGTACACCAACCGACACTTAACCAGATCTTTACTAGGAGGTAAATCCACCAACTCCCATGTACGTCGAGTCAGCAAGGCATCCAGTTCCACATCCATATCATTCTTCCAAGCAGGGATAGTAAGAGCCTCAGTGTGAGTGCGAGGCACAGTAGAAGAAGATAAGGTAGTAGCAAGACTATGAAGACAAGCTGGACAATGGGACAAGGAGACAAATTTCTCAATTTGATAGGCAACTAAAGACTTTTGCGTACATCAACGTTTACCTTTCCGAGTGGCAATTGGTAAGTCATCAGGATCTGGATTAGGTGGAAGGGCAGGAGAAGTAGGTAAGGGTAGATCTCCACCAGAGGTTGAGGAAGGTACAGGAAGCGATGCAGACGGCCAAGCTGATCTGAATGGAGCTGCCTAAAGTGCCTCTTTTGCTGGTACACCTGTAGTGGAGAAGACAAGGAACAATGGCGGGAATAGGAGGAGGGTCAGACACAGCTAATGGGTCACTAGACACGATAGGCTGATCCGAAAAATAGGAGGTACCTTCAAAGAAGGTGGCATCAGCACTAACAAAATGTTTCCTAGTAAGAGGATCATAACACCTATATCCCTTCTGGGTCCTAGAATAACCCAAGAAGATATACTTGGTAGACCGAGGGTCCAATTTATCACCATGGAGATGGTGATTATGAACAAAACAAACACACCCAAAAACACGAGGTGGCAAAGTAAAACTTGAAAATTTCGGAAACAACACAGAGAAAGGTGACTTGTCACCAAGAACAGATAATGGCATTCGATTAATCCAAAAACAAGCAGTAAGAACTGCATCACACCAAAAATGTTTGGGCACTTGCATATGCAACATGAGGGCCCAGGCAACTTCAAGTAAGTGCCTATTTTTCTCTCCGCTACCCCATTTTGTTGAGGAGTATAGGAGCAACTAGTTTGATGAATTATTCCATTAGTAACATAAAAAGAGAATATCTTAGATTAAACAAATTCCAAAGCATTATCAGACCGAAAGACATTTATAGAAGCATCAAACTGATTTTTTATTTCATTGCAAAAATTTGGAAACACAGTTACAAATTCTGATCTATCCTTTAAAAGGTACAACCAAGTAGTTCTAGAATAATCATCCACAAAAGTCACAAAATAACGAAAACCATGTCTATTACTTGCCCGACAAGAACCCCATACATCTGAATGCACTAATGAAAATAGAGAAGTACTACGGGGCAAAGAACGAGAGGGATAAGTAGCACGATGATGCTTATCCAACTCGCACCCCTCACACTCTAATTTATTTAAAGTCTTAAACTGAGAATAAACAATCTTTAACCTAGACAAAGATAAATGGCCTAGACTACAATGCCATCTAAAAGGTTGACTCTCCACCAATAGTAGTAGCCGCAGTCGAAGCAGAAAGGGCAGCACCACTCAGATAATATAGCCCATCTCGTTCACACCCTCCACCAATCCTCTTCCTCGTGTGAAGGTCCTGAAACACACAGTAAGAAGGGAGGAATGTCACAGAACAATTCAGATTCTTGGTAAGTTGACTCACAGAAAGAAGGCTTAAGGGAAACTGGGGAACATGTAACACAGAGGAAAGGGAAATATTAGAATTAAGACAAACAATACCATGACCGGTAACGGGTGTGGAAGAACCGTTGGCCACAATAACAGGAGGGGTATGGGAGTCAGATGAAATAAAGCTAAAAATTGATGACTTACCAATCATATGAGCAGAAGCCCCTGAATCAATGATCCAAGGTGTGGAAGTGGACAAGAAAGCAACAGGTGTACCTGCATGAGCCAGTGTGGCAGCAGTAGTGGATGCCCCAGTTATGGACGTGGATGTCTCTAGACTCTTGATACGACGCATGAGGTGTTGCATCTCATCACGGAGGTTGTTAGAAGAATCTCCCACAATCGAACCAGCCTTAGCATCATTAGGAGTAACAAAATCAATACCATCTTCTAGAGCTATATGACTGGCCAAGTTTTGAGCCCATTTAGGTTTCCCATGCTTGGACTAACAAGTATCAACAGTGTGATTGGTCTTCCCACAATAAGAATATAACCGGGCTGCTTTATCACCATGCTGCCCACCAGAATTGCGACCACCAAAACCACTTCCTCCCCCTGAACTACGGCCTCTACCACAGCCTCTAGTAATAGTAGTAAAAGCTGAATTCTCCTTAGGGTTGGTTTCAGGTTTGGAACTAGGAGATACGATGAGTTGGAGCCAAGAGAAGGTGTCATTCAATGTGGGGGCAAATTCACTAGCACAAAGATGTCCCTTTACAGCCTTGAGGCTAGGATTCAACCCAGCCAGAAATTTAGAGACAAAAAATTCATTCCTTTGGGCCTTCAACTTCTCAATATCAGTGGTAAGTGGCTGGAAGCCTGGAACACATTGAGTTCTTCAACCATGCCCTTAAAAGCACTATAATAATTTTGGAGGGATTTGTCTGACTGCTGACACTGAAATAACTTTTCATAGAGCTCGAAAATCCAGGTCATACTCTTCCCTTGAGAGTAGGGATGTCAACCGGTCGGTTGCGGTCGGTTTCGGCCGGGCCTAATCAGGCACCCCCAATTTTAACACTTGCACCGTTCCCGACCGATTATGTAAACGGGCCTTCCTAAGCTAGGCATGGACTGATAACATTCGATCGGTCGGTTAGCGGGCCATAAACAGGCATGGCAACTTTCAACATTTGGTTATCAATAATCATCATCATCGTTTGCAAATCAAGAAATCATAATCCACTATGAATACAACACAATTACAAACTCAAATGAAGAAAAAAAAGACGACCATAATTGACAACACAATTATAGATCCAAATGGAAGAAAAACAAAAATCAATCCCTTCTCAGATTCCACACAAAGTTGGACAAACTTCAACCCAATCAAAATCAAATAATTATATAACAAAAAACCCAATCAGAGAGGGTGAAATCATACCACAGAAACGCTATGTTTTGTGACAATCGAGTGAAAAAAAAAATCCCAATCTGTTCTAGGTCTCTCATGTTAATACCTTCTCAGATTAAGATCCAACAAAGGAGAGAGAGAGAGATCTCAGATGCCGACTTGGGTAATCTCTTGGCCCATCATCAGTCTAGAGTAACATTCTTGACGATGTGATCCAGTTTGCCTTCTTTCTACATGAGACCCTGTTGGAGATTTCAATGCTTTGCATATGGCGCTGCCTTGCCGCTGCATTTGCTTCCGTTTTAGGTTTCTAGTTTTGCCTCTGTTTTATCAAAAAAAGGGTTTCACCTCTGTTAAATTGGAAATGAGAGAGAGAGAGAGAGACCACAAAGGAGAGAAAGAAAGAGATAGAATTTTGATATTTGAGTACAGCTGTACTCTTTAGTGGTGAGAGGTGAGTAACGTGATGGGACAGGACATTAAATGTATCAATTCATGCAAAATGGTGAATTCATTCCACCATATTAAAAATCAATTTCGGTCAGTCGGTCGGTTTCCAATCTTGCACCAAGAACGACCGATTCATAATCGGTCGGTCCATAAGCCCGACTTGTTTGCAAATCGGTCGTGTCAGTCACGGTTTTTGATCGGTCGGTACTGGTCAGTCCTGCCGGTGCGGACCTGTAATTGACACCCCTACTTGAGAGTATGATTCCTTGAGGTCATCCCACACCCCCTTAGCCGTGGTGTGGAACATTACATTGGCAGCAATATCCGGCTCCATGCTGTTCCATAACCAAGTAAGTATGATAGCATTCTCCTTATTCCAGGTGTTGTAATCCTTGGAATCAGATTCTAGAGGAGGAGAGGTAATGTAGCTAAGCTTGTCCTTAGCTATAATGTAAACCCGGACAGCTTGTGCCCACAATAAGGAATTAGAATTCCCCTTCAACTTGATAGAGGTAATCTGAAGATTGACGTTGTCAGAAGTCTTCAAATCAGCCATAAAAAGTATCCTTCACAAATCGAGAAGGGCAGGCACCCAAGGTAGCAACCAATTGTGAAGTAGGTAGAAGATAAGAAACCAGAAGCAACAACCAACACCAGATAGAGGAAGATATATATTTTTCAATAAGGGAAGTAGCACCAATCAGCAGTAAGTTCACACCAGAGACACCAGCCCAAAAAAAATCGATTCCAAGGTTTTAGAGAAATCGATCTCAGGTTCCCAGAGAAGAATATAAAAACCTTTAATGAGGTAACAAAAGCATCCAATCCAGAGTGCAAAGACCACACACAGCAACAAAATTGATGAGAAAGCAGGCCATAATCGCAGAACTCCAAGATACCTGCTTCCCAATGAAAGTCGATAGTTGTCAGGGTTTTGTCTCTGACTTCGATTTCAGTATTCTTCAATAATGGTTGGTGTAAACTCCAAACAGCCATGTACAGTAGATAATTAGAACAAAAAATCACTCCATTAATTGTCAAAAGGAGTGGATTTAATCCATAGGTAGAACAGCTATAGGTCGCTGCACACCAAAAACAAAAATCGCAAAAGAGAGATCAGAAGAGAAACTTGGGCAGTATTCTAATCTAATTAAAAGAGCTTTGATACCATGTTAGTAAATCAGATTCTAGTAATCTGATCAGAGCATGGATGAACAGAAGAAGAGAAGAGAAAGGAGATGTCGCAAGTTCCAAGAGAGGAGAGAACCTGCGAACAGAATTAGTGAATCTGCCGCAGGTCTACTCCCTTATATAAATATAATACAATGAAAAAGACACCTAAAAGGACAAGTATGCCCTTACATAGTCGACCCTACTAAGGACAGAAATAAACATACTAAACAAAGACAGTTTTGCCCCTATAATAACAAAACTCAACAGGTTATATTTGATATTTTAGGCACAACTATAGCAGGGTGAAACCATCACCCATGACCCAACCATATTTTCAGCCCCCATCAGCTGGCTGGCTTTTGAATTACAAATTTTCTCTGTAATGCCCTATTACTTCTTAGTCCAGATTCACTGTGATTCTGTCCTATGGGTTAGTTTCCTAAATCTGTCCTGACAGGTTAGTGGAACGCATCAATAGTCCAAAGTACCATGTGTAAAATGCTTGACACAAGATCAAAAACAAATGTAAAACACAAACCAAGGCACAAATCAAGAAACTAGAAGCATGCAGAAAGTAATAGCAGCACTACCACAAGCCACTTTTGGAAGAAATCAAAGAAAGAATTGGTTTGAAATTTTCAAAACATCAAGCAAATAACATCAGAAATTCATGATAACCAGAACCTTAAAATGACTCTTTATAGTAAGCCCTTGACAAAGATGCACCTAGATGGACCACGTTCCTGACATCCAACCCTCTAATATTCCATAAAACCAATTAGTTTTTAAGGGTTTTCTGAGCTCCAGCTTAAATATAATAGTTCCTCATAAGTCGTAACTAATCAAAACCAATAGATGATTAAAAAAGGCCCTGGTAAACTTATATTGTTGCTGTTAAGGTCCTGCATAAAAAAATCAATACCTCAGTGTGGATACGATTGTGGGTCCTGGTTAGGCCCACACTAAATTCTCCCCAAACCCAATAATTATTAAGTGGGTTGTAAACAGGGGACTGATTATCCAAAACCCAAAGTTGAGCCTTTGATTTAGGCCAAGACAGAAAATAAATCTCCTTTGATTCAGGAATGCCAGGCTTCAACATGTGGTTATTAACCCTTGCTCCTATATTACGATACTAGAGGATAACAATCAGGAATACCTGATTAACCTACTGAATCTACAGCAGAAAACAACTACTGAATCCACAGCAGTCCACTCCTGAGTCTCCAATAGTAACACTCTTAAATCCAACAAGAGTCGGCCAAAATTCACAGACCAAAGTAGCAGCCAAAGCCTTTCTTCATTCATATATTTGCGGGTGCCCATAGTCCCTTACATATTTATATAGAATAGTGCTAAACAGACTCGGACTCAAAAAAGGGAAGGCCTAACCCAATCCTGAACTGACTAGGAAACTGAAATAATAAGGAAAACAGCTTGAAAACATTACTGGAATTATAGTAACTTATTCCAAACAGAGTAACAGACTACAAACAACATTACAATAATAAATTAAAGAAAATAGAGTCCTAAATAAAGCCCACAATTTCTAGTTCCTTGGGTGAACCAGAACTGAAACGCAGGGTCTGGAAAGAACCAGAAAACTGATTCAAAGTTGGACCAGATCAAACCGCAGGCCAATCTGGCCTGTTTTCTCTTCTTTCTTCTGCTGACATGGCTGGATTTCTGCATCACTAGCACTCTCTATCCTTTAACAACCACATTATACATACCTTAATCTTTCGTAAACCAACACCAGCAGCCCCTTATTGGGTATAAACTGGTTCAGAGCTGTCCATACACAAGCACCCAAATACTCACTAACAGATACAGGTCAATGAAATGGGGCCATATCAAATCCAAGATCCTAAGAAACCAATAATACAGATCCCATCGAATCCGAACTTTGTTTAGATCAAGGTTTAAAAACTCGTCTCGTCTCGGTGTCTCGACTAGGTCAAGATGACCGAGATCTCGGAGAGTTATTGTAATTTTATTTTTTTTTCCGGTATGATGTTTCGGTGGGAAAATGGCCATAGTTGGTTCTGAAACTTTAAGGGAAGCTTGTTTTAGGCTTAATAAACAGATTTAAATCTTCAAATTGTTATTAAAAAAAAACACCCAATTTGGCGTTTTGGATTTGCACCCATGGTTGGCAGTAAATGTCAAACACCTAATGTAATATTGCCTATTCTACACATTATTTGAGTGCTATGAGACCTAATTGGCAGTAAACGTCGAACCCTTAATTGCGACACTGTCAGGTCATAGATTGGCCTCCGGTGTCTGACATATAAACAATCTACCCCCATACAACAAGTATTTGTCATACTTTTTTTTCAAAAAAGAAATAGTTTTTGGGAATAGTATTTTTAACTGAAATAGTTGAATGTAGCCAAATCTTCCACAGTAAGCAGCAATCGATCTCTTTGTAGTGATGTGGCAACTCCCAGTAGTATTGAGTGATGATGTGGCAAAAAAATCAAGATCCAAGCTTTTTGTCCCCCTTCTCTAGGTCCAAAACCACAAAATTGTCGAGTTTTCTTCGAAATGGGTCAAGTTGCTGCCTATTTATAAGGTAGTTTGTACCATTTCGACAAGATTTAGGTACTTCACCGAAATCTTGCAGAAATTTCGGTCGAGTTTCTCGAAACAATGTCGATTTGAGATCTCGTCTCGAACAGCTCGAGATTCTCTAGTTTTCCGAGATCGTCGACGAGTTTTAGAACTACGGTTTAGATCCTATCCAAATTTATAAAGGGATTTGTTCTTAGATACAAATCCTTTTAAATGGTACAGGTTGGAGCAGATCTCAGACCTCACCCACTCTATTCATGCCCTATCCTCTTCTTTCATCCCATTATATATCAAAATCAATTCCACCAACTTTATCATCCTTTGTGAAAGACCTTGCATCACAAGGGGGAATTTCAGAAAGTTAATTATTCCTATGGCAGAATTTTAGTGTGAGGATGTCTTGTCACTTGCCAAATGTTAATGAGCTCAACAAGATTCATGCTGCAATCAGTTCAAACTTTTTTTTTGTGAGGTAGATATCTGAAAAAATATTTTATATTTTATTAAAAGTTCTAAAAGAGGTTGCAAATTACAAACTTACAAACCCCATAAGTAGCACAAACCCTAAATATAAAGGAGATTACTTAGACGAATTTTTCATTACCATTATATTATTATTATTATTATTATTATTATTATTATTATTATTATTATTACTATATTTATTATTCAACTTACAGCAATAAATAAATATATACATGAAAAGATTCTTTATCATTGTTAGTTCTAGAAAAATTAGGAAAAGACAAAAAAAAAAAAAGACCTGTAAGTCTCAACTCTGTATAACAGTCCTACTATTAATGAATGTATGGTTCGAGATTTGGGGCTTTCTTCGCATGCTTGAGCGCTGATGCAGCTTTTTGGCCGTATCTTGCTGGTGTTCTACCTTTGCAATGACCAAAACTAAACGAAACCCATTTTGACTTGGTAGGAATGCATAATTTCGACTTATTTCAGTATCATTCTGACATTCGGTATCATTTTGCAACAGTATTATAAATTCCCAATTTCATTTGGTTTTGTGCACATCGACCATAAAAGGGGGAAAGGGGGAAAATCCAGAAAAACCCAGATTTCGTATTATCGCAAAATCACCTATATTTCTCGGTGGAAAAAGTTATTGGAGACTAATACAACGCATCTACATTGACGATTTGCCGGATTTGAGTAAGATTTATTCAAGAGTCCAATTTGGAGGTATACCATTTTTTCTTTAAATTAAATTTTTGCAAAAAATATGGTAAATAGTTAGTGGTTGGCCTTCAATTTTTTATATGATGACATTGATGTACTATGATATGGTTTTCCTTCATCGTTCAGACATATTTCAATTGCTTTATTGAATGTTGTGTTTTTTAGTACTAAATTACGTGTAGAGTAGATTACATAAGATCACAGGTCCATGTGTAGCTGCAGGAACAAGGCCCCAAAACCATCCCAGTGTAGTTGTGGGATTCAACTGCTGTGAGAGGCAGCCTGGTTTGTGATGTGGCAGGTTTTTGTTGGTTCGATGGAGCATCACATAAGGCAGCCCGAGTCCAGATAGAAGCATGAAGAAGAGAAGGGACCAAGATAGAATTCAGGGGGGGGAAAAGGTTACTGTTCACGTGAACAGTGGTTTGGGGGCTCATATGGACAGCTGGTGTGAAGATTAGATGCCAGATTTTGGTGGAATATTCTATTAGAAGCTGCTATTAATTTGATTTCTATTTCTGTAATAGTTTCTTAGTTATTAAGTCTATAGTTATCTAATAGTTTCTAATTTTGTTTCTTTCTTTTTTAGTATCCATGTTTGTTTAGAAGGCTGGATTCTTAAAGCCTTATTAGTTTCTAATTTCAGTTTGTAACTAGTTTTATTTTGTTCTCAAAAATAGCAGTTTCTATTTTGATGTATGGCAACTAGATTTTATAGGAAGTTTCTATATTGGTTGTAAGCTACTTCGTAGCAAACACTTGCTATTTTGTAACCATACTACTATTATAAATAAAGGGAAGAGGGCAGCCTAGCCCACAATTTTTTAGTTTAAAAAAAAAAGAAAGCTTTGACTAGGTAGCTGTGAGATGAAGTTACAGTGAGAGGCCATGGGTGAGAGACCCAAGGGAGATAGTAAGAGGCTCAATCCAAACTAGACCCAAGGGAGATAGTGAGAGGCTCAATCCAAACTATCCTCCTATTTTTTTTTTATCTTTTAATTCCAATCAATTTTAGAGACTTCTGCCCTGAAAGTTGCTAATCTGCTGAAGACCATTCAAAAGACTGAATCAGCCACTAGAATTGAAGTTTGATTATTACATGAAGGCCTGGGAATAGCAGTACATTGATCCTACTGTAGTATTGGTTCTTTGTTGAACTGACATCTAGACTAGAAACATACAACGTACGGTAGCAACCTAGGATCTGAAGTCAAACTACTATTTTGGGTGCATTTTTGTACAATCTAAAGGTTATGTGTTTAGAGATGCTTAATCAGGGTTTCCCTAAAGTTTCGGGGCAAAATATGGCCAACCGAAATCTGAAATGTTTTGGTTTCAACTTGGGTCTAAACCAAAGTCGAAATTGAAATCTTGAACTATGGATGAATGTGTGAGAAGCAAACCCTTTATACACCGTATGTGTCTTACCCTTAAAAGCCCAAGTGTTCAAGGATATGTGACACATCTTTCAAGGCATTTTGAAACATTACCTATGATAAGAGCGTACCTAAGTTACGGGATTTCCCAAAATAAAGAGTATAAACAATTAAACACTTACTTGTTCCTCTAGTTCTTGCAAATAGGCAGCCTTCTTTTCAATTCTGCTTCTCAGTCCAACACGCTCTGCCTGCATTATTTACATTACAGAAAAAGAGTACTGCATATTAGAGCAAGGACATCAAGATAGACTTGCATTGGTTACAGAGTTACAAAAGCTAGTGGTTAACTCAAACCTTTAACTCCTCAATATCATTAATGCTAGTGCGAGGCAGACCTTTCCACTGTATTTCCTTTTTGTCCTTAGAGATAATATCCATAGCCATGAGAACATTGAGGGCATCATATACCCTTCGCCGTATATTTTTCTCATCATATTGTTGCTGTCAACCAAAACAAATAGTTTTTAGACAAATTTCATATTTATACAAAGACTGTGAGTGATGAAGTCATAGTTTTCAGTTGTAATTTATCATGTTTTGTAAATAAAAAGGTCATCAACAAAGCTTTCCAACAAATCCAAGATTGCTTAAATCTGATTTATATTGAAGGAGTTATGTATCGGTCAAACCTTATTTAGTGTGCACAAATGCTGTCAAAATCGCTCTAAATGAAAATATTATTTTACATATCAAAACAAATGAATATTTTACCACACTTTTGATTTTTAACAATGTTTTACCATATTAAGATTTATAGAATTTATAGATTTGAGAAAAAACCCCAACATTTAAAAGTTGAAAATTGCATCTACTGCCGAAAAATCCAGTTTTTGTTCTTGAACTGGAGGATTGATTTTTTGTCCTTTCGGAATT
Source organism: Telopea speciosissima (assembly GCF_018873765.1). Classification (NCBI taxonomy): domain Eukaryota; kingdom Viridiplantae; phylum Streptophyta; class Magnoliopsida; order Proteales; family Proteaceae; genus Telopea; species Telopea speciosissima. The sequence continues at coordinate 13,935,522 of NC_057917.1, forward strand.
TGCCTTTTTAACTATTTTTATTGGATTCAAATAGGGGATATTTGTTTATTTATGAAAAATATCTTCAGTAAATGAAATAACAGTTATATTTGGCATAAATAAGTGCCTCCTTTGACAACTATGATTCTCTTAGTACACTCTGCGTACACTAGTAAACTTGGTTCAAAAACCACAAGTATCATTTATCCTATTGTCTGCAAGTTGGGCATGTATGATATCTTTGCACCAATTTGAAGGGGAATGTTGAGATAACTATGCCTAGTCATTGTCTAGTCATTATCATAGTTATCAAGGCGGCAAGACAACCAAGGCGTTGGAGAGGGTCCAAAATCAAGGCAGACCAAGGCGACCATGGAGCCTGGATGCCTAGGCGACGCCTTGATAACTATGGTCATTATAGATAGGGGCGCTGAGTCATAAAATTTTCCTTTAAGCTTTAAAGGAATATGCCGATCGCAAAAAACTCCGGACGCACCTCTCCACTTCATCCACCCTATTTTAATTCTCTTGGCAACGTCATCTTCTATGTCACCCTCCTTATTTACGATTGATCCCAGATATCTAAGTAATCACTTTGCGGGATCTCCTTCTCACCAATAGGGCAGAAATCAACAAGGTCACAACGATCTACGGGACTGACCAATAGGAGAAAAACAGCAAAATATTTCTACAGCATTGATGGAAGATTTAAGGCCGAAGAAAAGATTGATGACAACTGACAAGGAATAGAAGTCTAAGTAGCAGCAGCAACAGAATTTTGGGTGGTCAAAACTAGACCATTTTGCGTAATTTTGTTTCCATTTTAAAGGCTGTTAAGTTACCTACAAACAAGACCAAAATCTTGAGTGATAAGTTATATTGGGAAAATTATGACCGGTTTATTGAAAGAGTGAAAGTGTTAATCAGTTACAAGATTGGATGTTCTATTAGTTTAGTTGTTATAGACTTAGAGTAATGTGTTTTGATCTTTGAAGTTAGCAATTTGTGCAATTCATGTTAGAGAGTCTATAAATACATCTTATTGGACTTGCAAAGATTTTATTTTTTCTTATTTTCTCCCCATATGTTTTGAGTTTGAAAAGTTTCGGCGCTACTTTATTGATTCAGTTATAAAGTATTGCTGGTTTGCTTGGTTCTGTTCGTCAATTTTGCCTAAAGTGTTCGTCCATCTTACATCAACTCCTTTTGACAATTAAAAAATCTTACGAGTTACGACATTTGGTGATGGTAGTGATGATGATAAGAAGAAAATCCATCAACATCGGAGCTTAGTTAGATGCAAACTGATACATAAAGCCTCCAAGAGGTGAGGACCAGCAAGTTCTACAATTTTTTTTTTTTTTTGGTGAATAAATAATGTATTACCAAAGCCTGAGGGGGGCGAGGAAAAGGAAAAAAGGGGGGGGATATACAAAGGGAGGATAGGGGGGGGCAAGAGGAACCAGCTAGCGGATTCTCAAAAGAGAGCTATCTAAGCCCCAAGAGACAACAATATGCCTGTTCCTTGGGGAATCCAAAAGGGCCTTCAAAGGCAATACACCAAGCTTGGAGGAGACATCAAAAGAGATGGCTTTCCAAATCAAGTCGAACGAACGAGAATTGGAGGTCCATCTCCGAAGGTTCCTTTCCATCCAAATGTGATACAAGACCACACCAAACACAAGCTTGCTTATAGTGTCGCAGATAGTGTGCCCAGGGAAAGTCATGTCCAACCATAACCACTCTCTAGCAAAGGGGAGGGGTCTCCTTCTGCGAGGAAAAATAAAAGAGTGGGCTTTTTTCCAAATGGTAGAAGAGAAAGGGCAGTCAAAGAAAAGGTGTCCAATGTCTTCATGGCCGGTCAAACAAAAGATACAAGAGGGGGTAACTGGGATTCTTCTACGTAGAAGAAAATCTTGGGTTGGGAGGCAGTAGTTGAGGGTTCTCCAGGCAAGGAAGTTGTGACGAGGGATGTGACCTTTGAACCAGACTATCTTATGCCAAAAGATAGACGGGGCTTGGGGTCTAACTAGATTCCAGGCAGAACTGAAGCTGAAGAGGCCATTAGAAGAGGGGAGCCAAATGGTCTTGTCCGCATGGGTTGAGGGGGGGAGAGAGGAGAAAGGGGGGGAGGGAGTTCCATATCCGGGAGAGGGTGGGGGGAAAGGGGAGGGGGGTCCAAGTTCCATTGAAAATGATAACGGAAAGAGGAGCGGACTTGGAAATGTCGGAGGCATAAACTGCTCTTGCACCAAGAAAGTTATACAGGACACCGTTGGGGTGCCAGGGGTCAAGCTAAAGGGAGATTGAGGATCCATCCGCGATAGAGGAGGAGGTGGCTCTAAGGGCCAGAGGGCGAAGGAGGAGGATCTTGTGCCAGACCCAAGATGAATCCGAAGGGATGGGAGCAGTCCAAATGGAATCCTTTTTGAGGAAGTGGGAGTAGACCCAATGGACCCAAATGGAGTCATGCTTAGAAGAGATTTTCCAAATCAACTTCAGAATACCTGCGGTGTTGGAGTCACGAATACGGCGAATTCCGAGGCCTCCTTCAGATTTGGGGAGGCAGACGGATTTCCAACTGATGGGATGAAGGAAGTGAGAGGTTTTTTTTCCTTTCCAGAGGAAGGCACAGAAAAGGGATTCCATAGCTTTGATGGTGGCTTTAGGAAGGCTAAAGATGCCACACCAATAGATGTAGGAGGATTGGAGAACCGAACGGATGCATTCTAGCCTGCCCGCATAGGAGAGGAGACGACCTTTCCAGAGTTGAAGGCGCTTGCAGATATTCTCCAGCATGGGGGTGCAATGGTGGCTGGAGAGCCTAGCAGGAATGAGGGGGAGGGCAAGATATTTCACTGGGAAGGAGCCCAGGGAAAACCCAATGAGGCGGAGGAGGGTATCTCTATCAGAATCCGAGACACCAGAGAGAAAGAGTTTGGATTTAAGAAGATTAATGCGAAGGCCAGAGAGACTCTCGAAGAGGTGGAGGGAGGACAAGATGGCCGAGATGGAGGAGGGGGAAGCTTTGGAGAAGATCATAAGGTCATCCGCAAAAGCCAGGTGAGTGAGGTAAGCTTTTTGCATTTAGGAATGGGGGAAATGAGGTGAAGGTCAGTTTTGGCTTGGATGCTTCGAGAAAGGACTTCAAGGGCCACACACGAAAGTCGAAGTATATACTTTATTCAGTACAAACTTTTTTTTTTGAGAATCCACTGTGATAATGAGAAATATTTTTGCATATCCGCCCAAATTGATCGATAATATCAAAATCTAAAGGAAAGGGGAGAGGGGGTAACCCTGACGAATTCCGACGGGAAGCCCATCTGGGAAAGCACCTCACAAATGAAGTCCCATCTAAGAGAGTCAAAAGCTTTGTGGAGGTCAATCTTCATAAGGGCGGCAGGAGAATGAGATTTTCTGTCAAAGCCCCTCACAATTTCAGAGCAAAGAATGATGTTGTCAGCAATGAAGGCAGATTGGTTGAGACTGACCAGGGAAGGGATGACAAGCCAGATTCAGTTTGCCAGGATTTTGGCAATGAACTTGTACAGGAGGTTGCATAGGGAGATAGGTCTAAAATCAAACAGTTTTGGTAAGGAGTGAAGCACCGTCATGAGCCCCCACCCTCCTCTGCCCCCCTCCGCCCCTCCTTTCACCACCACCACCTCTACCCCCACCTGCTCCACCATCTCCAACCCCTCCGCCTCCTCTATAACCTCCATACACAGAGCTCCCATAATCCCATCTCTTCCTTCATCCACTGTGAACCCACCCCCTCCCTCTACCACCGTCAACCATGGACCTGCTTGGTCCTCCCTATTCTCTAAACCTCCCCCTTCCTCGACCTCAGGCCACTCCCTACATTTCATAAAGCCCTCCTCTGACGCCAGCTCAACTTTTGCTCTCTGCCCAAGCAGCCTATCATCACCTGAATCCTCCAAATGGAACTCCTGCCTCCTGGGTCACTTTCTTGGCTCAAGACCCTCGTTCAACTTCGTCAAGTCTTCTCTTACTAAGCAGTGGAAGGCTCAAGGCTCTCTGGACATCTTCCTCCTCGACACCGGCGTCTTCGTCTTCAAGTTCTTCTCGGAGGATATCAAAGCTCGAGCCCTCGATGGTGCTCCCTGGCTCGTTGGCTCTAAACCGATTTTCCTTCGACAGTGGGATCCCTTCATCCAACTCCACAAGGTCGACCTCAGCTCCATTCCCTTGCAGATCACCCTTCCTAGCCTCCCATTCCAATACTGGACTCAAGAATGTCTTAGTCGAATTGGCTCTGTCTTGGGACAGCCATTATACTCTGATGCCAGAACTCTAAAAATGGACAGACTCTCCTACGCAAGGATCTGCATTGAAGTCCCTGCTGCTATCCCTCCTCTGTCCTCCAGCACCATCATGGAAGTCGATGGGTTTTGCTTTGAGCAGCCGGCCAAGTTCGAATGGCTTCCCCCTCATTGTTTATACTGCAAAGTATTTGAGCACCACTCCAAGTACTGCGCCGGAAAAACCCAGATCACCTTCACTGCTACTGAACTGATCATCAATGGCCCTCCTACTGCTGCGATGACCTCGGCTTCTTCCCTTCCAGACCAACACGACTCTTCCGCTGTCGCTCCTCGACCAAGGAACCGTGAGGCTCAGCCATCTCTCTCTATCGAAGTCTCTGGCTCGCGTCTTCCTCCTAGGATAGCTCCTCAGTCAACTGTCTTCTCCAGATCTCCCCTTAGAGATCGAGCTAAAGTGCGCCGCCGTTGGGCTCTTCTGGCATTGGAATCTCCTTCTCGCAGGGCTCCTGCTTCGAGTTCTGTCCCTGCGAGATTGCCGTACCCCTGCGACGCTGCATCTGGCCAGCTTGGACCTGCAGCCTGGATACCTCCCTGGCACTCCACTCAGACCGAGACACTGACATCGAGCCTACAACCTCCGAGGCTCTCATTGGCCCCCCAATGCCCCAAACGAGTGATACTGCTGCACCTTCGGAGCTGTGCCCTAGCCAGAGCTTTGCGCACAACAATTCTTTCTCCGTTTTGGCTACTGCGACTGTGGGAAGCTCTCCAACGTTACAGGTTGCCCTGAGGACCAAGCACCTGCCCTCGCTGTCCTCCTCTGACGCTGGTTTGCCCAGGACTCAAGCCCCCATTTGCCCCTCTTTGGCAGGTAATCTCGACCCTCTGCGGGGTCCTTTACCAAGTTCCCACCCCCCTTTACCAATCACTGTCAACACCTCTGACTCCTTTCCTCGTTCCAACCTTCCCCCCCCTGGCCCCACCACTAACCACTTTCCCAGATTACCCCCCCTCTTTTAAATCAACCCCTTAACCTGGTCCACCCCACTTCTAACAATTTGGCCCAACCACTTTCTAAACCGACCTTTCTAAACCAACTTCCATCCTTAGTTCTACAATTATTACAAAGGTGTAATCGAGAAAAGAGAGAGAGAGAGCTTTAGATCTATATTAAATTCTTAGCACTAATACCGAATTTTTAAGACAGATATGATGAATGCTTCATAGTTCATACCCTGTGGGTTTCAAAATAAAAAAAAAGTATGGTAACATTTGAACCATAAAATCATATCATTTCATGCAAAGTTTATAAGATTCCATGCGATAAGGCTTACATCTTCCATAACATCAGTACTTTAATGTAGTATTTATGTTAAGAAAAACCTTTCCAATCGGCTGTTATGGATTTATGTTACCTGGTCTGGAGATGCAAGACTATTGCTAGGATCGGCAAATTCAGCTACAAGTTCGTCGGCCACCTGGAAACACTCTTAGCACTCAGGTTAATGTAACTACCATAGAGAAAACACTAACATTACATGAAATATGGATCTGTGTAAAAGTTGGTATTCGGTAAGCAAACAAGGAGACAACCCCACTATGACATACAACTTAGGCACTACCTATGGATATCAATTTATCAAGTATCAGAAAACAAATAGTTAATAGAATGAAATACAGAAAAGATTCAGCATAATAAACAAATTGTACTCCTGCAATGAACAATGTCATAAAATGGTGGAAGAGAATTCCAGTAACCAACCCCAAGCAGTAGGGATAATGCTGAGTGAGTTGAAACACTCCTGCAACTCGAATGATTTTCACACAATCGATCAAAAACAGTAGAATCAATACCACAAAATTCCTGCAGTGGTATACAAAATCCCTCTCCTTGGTATGCAAGTATACTAGTAGTTTGCACCCTAGTCACTGAGCCAGTAAAGGCATGTCTGTGATATCAATACAGAAGTCTACCAACTTAACAATGCCCTGTGTTCAGAACAAGGTTCAAGATTTCCGTTCAACTGGGGTATCGACCCTGGTCAAAACCGAAATGACACCAAAATATGGTAACAAAATGACTGAAATGATCGAAATATACCACTGGCATATTTCAATGAAAAAAACGGAGCATTGAAGACCCCTCAATTTACATGCCATTTCGTTTCGACAACTGTCGAAAGCAAAATATTTCATCGAAATTTCGGTCGATTTCAGTATTTCAACTGAAATTTGGAACTATGGTTCACAAACGTCCAACTTAACAACCAGAATCACTTAAACTAGGGGCTTATCCATATTCCATGCACCATCAATCCTTACTGATGAAGCTTCCTTCCATCACCACTGCTAACCTGACGAAAGAGTCACAGGAAGCAATGATACCTTTCTATAGGCTAGTACCTTAACTTTCCCTCACTTCAGCCGTCTTCCAGTTATTTACAACCCATATATAGCTGCAAGGATTCTTCTCCACAGGCTGCCCATCATTTGCAACCCTTCCAGCCACTAGGATAATAATGCTCCATTCAAGGTAGTAAACCTTCTGTCCCCAGCTCCTCCTCCTTGCTTTTGGAGAAGTCCTAATTAAAAAATTAGAAATATTAAAGACCTATATACTATACACTTAACGATTGCCTCCAACAAATGACCCTGATTTGGAAACGCAACTGAAATTCATCACAAGAGAAGCCTACTATGGAAATTTCTTTTTCCACCTGATAATCTGCTTCTCAATGACCTCCACCAAATTCCATGCTTTGACCCAGAGACTACTCGAAAAAACACTTTGTTTCTTCTTCCCACTAAGAAAATGGACTTTTTCTGACAATGGCCCTGAAGTTGCTGAAAATTTCCTCCATAACCAAGATGGGAATGGTATGACTACTGCAAAGGGAATGATGGTATGACATAAGGTTTCCATACTTGGAGAAGTAATTATCCTTCCATATTGATAGCCACATTCTCTCCATAATCAGCTCCCACACAGAAATCTTATGTGTGGCCTCTAATGGAAGTCATAGGTGGACCAAAAGAAGGATGTTCATATTACACTGATAGCTATCTCATTATTGCTCCAAATCAAACACCACACCAACTTCAATTTTGACTCATAAGTCAAATTTGAACATGATACAGCCTCAAAGAACCTCCACACCCAGCTCTGGAACCTTAGCTAGTGAGACATCCCACAAAATGTTGTAGTATTAATCTGCAAACAGAACATGAGATCCAAATTAGGAATAGAGAAGCCTTCCAGAAGACCTCTTTCTGTTGACATTTTCATCATTATGTCCAAACCGTCCATTATTAAGAGCAATAATAACGTAGAGATTAGTTCTCTGTAGCAACGCCCCCAGCAGCTTTTGACATGCCTCTGAAACAGTCTATCAAGATTTTTTTTTAAAATCCACTGAAGAGCAATAGGTTTCATCCTTCTGCCATTGCTGTTCAAATCTCTTTTGTTACCCATTTTTCAAGAAATTCCAACTCTGTGGTTGCAAACCTTTTCAGTGTTAAAGATTGCAAACCAACCCTAAAATTACATTCTTTAATCTTTAGTTTGTAATTTCAATGCCAACGTTAACTTCATACTTGTTAGATTTCAATAACGATGAGCATAAGGTCTTGAGTTTTAGTTTCAATGGCTACTTACTTCATATATGTTGGATTTCAATAATGATGAGCATAAGGCAAAAGATATAATTCATAACTAATGGGTATAAGAAAAAAGCTTTAGCTGGTTTTTCTTTTTGCCTACATGTATCACCAAGGCTACACTGCAGTAGCCACTGATCAATCCAGAACTAAAATCTGCATCATTAAAAAGGTTCGAACTGCCAAGGCAAATGCCCGGGTTGAATATTGAGGGTGGCCACTTTGCGCAATAATGTCAAAGGTTAGGACTGACCCCAAACTCACCCCTCCTGGGATCCAGCATAGGTGGAACCAGCACTGGGTAATGGCCCTTTAGCATAGAAGAAGGCACTTTTCCAAGTTTCCTGGATCAGATTTAGAAATTTATTTAAAGTCCCAAGTCTTTGAAATAAAGCAAATATAATAACTGAGGAAGTTTCAAAGCACTTTGACCAGGTCGAAGATCATACAAACAAGACCGATCTAACAAGATAATTAATCCAAAACAAAATAAAGAAAGTAATAGAAGCAACCCGCAGAGCTAGTCAAGCATAAAGTTCATAATAAACCAAATGAGCACTCAAAGCAAACCCATTAAGGTGCGCCCCAAAAAAATAAAGATTATAAAAATAAAAAATAAAAAGTAGAAAATAGACGAAAAATGCAAAAAAATGATAGATATGACTTCAGATGCCACTGACCTCATTGTAAGTGGTTCTCCCCTTGCTTTCGACTTTCTCACAAACTACGAAAACCCAGGACATGATAAACACATTAAGTTAGTAGGAAAATAATCAGCAACAAACCTACAAAACAAAAAAATTATCCCACACCAGAGCAAACTGACTGTAAAAACACATGAACTCTTTAAAAGTTTCTCAAAGATTTTCCCATAGAAATGAGTTTTTGTTATCCATATACCACCTCATAAAAAAAATCTGGCTCGAATTGGATCTTGAGAATCCAGACCACCAAGAATTGCTCCAGTTTTTATGTTGAATCATAGAAACTTGATCACCATCACGGGAATTTCAACATTTGTCTCCATACCTAACTCCCACTATCATAAAAACTAAATAGGTAGATGTTTTGAATCCCATAAATCATTATAACTTTTCACTGTGGTCAGAATTGGAACTGCTGATTAAAACTGGTCTTAACCATATATATTTAGCATATACCCAAAAATCATGGGAGTTAAAACAGTTATAATTCAAATGGACAATAAAACTAGTATAAAACCCAGCCAAATGAATCAAGAATCAGTGTAGGAAGGAAAGTCACCTTTCATGCTAAACTGGCGGAGTCCCCTACCACTCTTATCCGGACCAACCGCTCTTTGACCCCTCTTCTTCTTCTTGCCACTGTTTAAAAATCAAAGATTAGTTAAAGACTTGTATAGATCATAGTTATCAAGGCGTCGCCTTGCGCCATGGCGTCCAGGCTCCTTGGTCGCCTTGGGCGCCATGGCGGTGTCGCCTTGAATTTTGACCCTTTAAAACGCCAGAGTCGCCTTCCCGCCTTGATAACTATGGTATAGATTCTTTTTTTCAAGTCCAATTCAACTAGATATACAGTACCTAGCAGCCAGAAAATAAGAAAAATGCTTCCTAATTTCATAAAATCAACACTAAAAATAGTAGACGAACAAGAACTTCCATACCAGGTGTACCATGGTGCATCACAGCAATGACCAGATTCATGGGCATCACAAATTTGGGGGTTTCTCAATCAACCAAAATAACCATACAAAAATTTCATTCCATCGGATTCAAATTGAACTCCTATGGTTCTCCAAACCAATGACAAATACCACCTAACAAGCTAACATAAACTTAATTTCAAGGAAAAAGAAAAAAAAATAATCAAAAAACTCACACAACGCCGCCTTGAGATCCAGCGTCATCTCCATGAATGTCTAGATGATTCAATCTAATAAAAGTGTTCTCGCTGATAGGGGTCGTCATAGCCGCCTCACTCCGGCTTGACGGAGACCCCACACTTCCACTCGTCGAGACGGATTGCCCAGAGAAGGTGGTTCCCCAAGACCTTGTAGTCCCAACTCTTGAAATGCTCGGCGGATTCTTCTCCCCATTTTCTGAATGATTCCCACCAGTAACCACCATTCCTACCAATTTTCCCTCCAAAATTAAACTATAATCAACATAGAAAGCATGACATAACAATAACTGAATAACCTAAGAACTCAACAAAGCAAGATCTCTGCTTCGGAGCAAAACCCCGAAGAAACTAACCTTATTAAACCTTATAATTGGAAAAGAAAAGGCCTCAAGCATCAGTGACACATCTTCTGTTTGCGGATTAATCAGCAATCGCCATATGGGTCTGTGTGTGTGAGTGTGTCCGTGACAGATGTAGCAAATGCTAGAGGCAGTAAAACGTAAAACGTTTAACGTTAAACAAACGGCGACCAACACAGAAGAACGTTTAAAGGGGAGAGAGGAAGGGAAGAATCCACAGGGTTCAATACTTCCTCCAGTCAGAGAAAGATGGAATAAAAAGGAGGGAATGTGGGGCGTTTGGATGTTTTTGTTTCGTTCTTATTAGTTTTAGAGCTCTGACTACAAAAAAAAAAAAAGTTTTAGAGCTTAACAGATGGAGCTGTATTATGCATTTATGCACCAGTCCTTATTCTCTCCCAAGTCCCACTCCATGCCCAATGGTGCATGAAAGATCGATCTCCCACTATAAATCTGATACTAATATTTTGGGCTCTAATCACATTATCCCAACCGTTAACCACATCGAATTAAATAAAGGAGCTGGAATCAAAGGGAGAGGGATAGGAATGGTAGCACACTATGTGGCTATGTGTCTCTCTCCCCCCCCCCCCATTGAAATGGCTCCCTTACCCCTCAAAAGGAGGAAGAGAGAGGGAGGACTCGTAGGGTGAGAGCATATTATATACCGCTAGCATACCTAGCCTTTTTCCTTGAATGAAATCAATAACTAAAATGGAAAATTTTGTAAGAGAGATAGACAAAGAGGGTACTTTGAACAAGTGAGGGAATACACCAGCAAGGAGCAACGAAGTGGTTTCATGCACAGGGACAAATAGGTCATCTCATGTGAGGAGGGGAGAGAAAGGGTGCAGTATTGAGTGTACGGTGTACCCTCCATATTCAATTTACAGAACTTTTCACTTTCTTTTTAATAAGGGAAAAAAGAACTTTGTCTGGGAGTGTGGCCTACGTCAGCACTCCCATGAGTCTCTCTCTCTCCTCCCTATATGAAAAGACACATATGCCCTCTTGTTTTGAGGAGGAGAGACATAGACTAGCCAGCACTCCCAGACAAAAAACTACTGCCCTTTTAATAATTACCTTGTTATGTAAGTAGTTTCAAAATATTCTAATTATTTTTCTTATAAGCAACAGATCGTTGCTTGGTCGTGTAGCCCTTGCACTAGCACGGGAACCAAAGAAAATACACGTAAGGCATCAATACAGATGGGATTTTTTTTTTATTTTAGAAAGGGATATACAGTGAACGTAGAAACTGCACAATAAGCAGCATTCTTTTTTTCCAACATAAAAAAATATATAAACTAAGAAAACAAATAAATAACAATATAAGCCAACAAACACAACTTCTTCCACCTAGCCTTATCATAAAAGAGTTTACTTGTCCTCGCAACAATACCTTCAGAAAAAGCTTCTTAATAACAAACCAAACAGATAATACTAGCAAAATATGAAAATACTCCCATGGTCAAGTATTGTTCAGTGGTTTAGGAATTAAGTTGGGCACTAAGGAAGAGTGTGTCCATGCCTTGACAAATTGGCATCCCATCCAAACTGTTATGGTGATTCCTTGGAGAAGGCCTCTGGCCTCTGCTTCAATCTCACACCTTGTCATGCCACGATCCAATTCAATAAATATAAAAGGATTTTGAAACAAAATACAAGAAGCCCAATGTTGGTGACAATTTTTCTCACATGTGTGGTTGGATGCACAAGCGTGCCAAAGCCAACAAAGGCTCAAAGGATGTGATCGATGGAAATGTCGATTTGACTTTTACTAGGAGAATACAGATTAACCTCGTACCTCGATTGCTTCCAAGGACTTTTGACAAAAACGTGAACTGTAATACAGAGAATGATTACGAGAGAGAGAGAGAGATCCACGAATGGAGGATCTGAAATTGATGCTGACAGATTATCTACTTGAACAACTAAGAACATTTGAGCAATTCCTAATGAACACTACTACACTATAATCCTATAAGTAAATTATTCCTAATCGTAATCCTAATTATAGGAAGGTAAAGATAAAAGATAAGTCAATCAAGTGTGATTTTAATGAAAGGTCCCTTCTTATCCTCCAGCTTCCTATTTATACTTGATATTCAAATTTGAGTGGTTTGCTGGCCAATTCCCCACGTTCTCCTTGCAGTAGTTATAACTATCCAGGTGACCAACTGTAACTGTTGATACTGGAACGTGACAGACTGACCATAATCGTCTTGCTCATGGTGCATGCAACCTGTCAGCAAAACAGCTTTGAGAATAATGCTTAAGTGAATCAATATGATTCCCTAAGCCCTTTATTTATATTAATAAAACCATAATTACATGGACATATATGCCCTTACATAACCGATATAATATGAACCAGGAAAAGAAAGGGAAAAACATAAGTAGGAAAGGTCCAGAATACCCCTACAATATTCTGGCCCATATATTCTAACACTCCCCCTCAAGTTGGTGCAAAAATGTCACACATGCCCAACTTGGCTAGAAAATTATGAAACACTTTGCCACTCAGCCCCTTCGTGAACACATCAGCCAACTGATCAGTAGACTTCACATACGGAACACAGATTAGTCCAGCTTCAAGTTTCTCCTTAATGAAATGTCTGTCCACCTTATTCACCCAAAAAAAAAATGTCTGTCCACCTCCACATGTTTAGTTCGGTCATGTTGGACAGGATTATGAGCGATGCTAATGGCAGTCTTATTATCACAATATAACAGCATTGGAAGTTGGACAGCAACCCCAATGTCTTCCAACAGCCTCTTAAGCCACAACAATTCACAGATACCATAAGCCATCGCACAGAATTCTGCCTCAGTACTGGATCTTGCCACCACATTCTGTTTTTTATTACTCCAGGTGACAAGGTTCCCACCTGCAAAAGAGCGATATCCAGAGATGGATTTTCTATCACTTGAACCAGTCCAATCTGCATCTGTGTATGCTTCAACCTTCAGATGACCATTGGGAGATAAAAGTATTCCTTGTCTCGGAGCAGACTTCAAATAGCGTAAAATGCGAATGACTACCTCCATATGAGAGGAATAAGGGTTATGCATAAACTGGCTGACCATACTAACTGCAATGGCAATGTCTAGTCGAGTGTGAGAGAGGTAGACAAGTTTGCCCACCAATCTCTGATAACGACCTTTGTCAACTGGTGTGCCTTCTTTCTCTTTGAGTCTTGTCGTAGCTTCTATAGGAGTGTCTGAGAGATGACACCCTAGCAGCTCTGTTTCAGACAGTAGATCCAGGACATACTTTCTTTGAGATAGAAATATGCCATTTGAAGAGCGAGCAACCTCTATCCCTAAAAAATATTTTATAGTCCACAGATCCTTGATTTCAAACTCACGGCCAAGAAACAGCTTCAACTTTTTAATCTCATCACCATCATTGTCGATTACTACAATATCATCAACATAGACTATGAGGAGAGTTACCTTATTACCCACTCATTTGATGAATAAGGTATGATCAGCATTGCTTTGCTAGTATCCCACTGAAAGCATAGCCTTGTGAAATCTACCGAACCAAGTTCTAGGTGACTGCTTCAAGCCATAGAGGGCATGCTTCAGTTTACACACCTTACCCTTGGTAGCAAGACTGGAAAAACCTGGAGAAATGTCCATATATACTTCTTCCTTTAGTTCACCATGGAGGAAGGCATTCTTCACATCCAACTGCTGAAGATCCCATCTAAGGTTCGCTGCACAGGATAGCAATACCCTTACAGTATTGAGTTTTGCTACTGGTGCGAAAGTCTCCTGGTAGTCAATGCACATAACTGTTTTGACCAGGTCATAAGTAGACTGGTCATCCTTTCGATCATCTCTTAGACCGGTTCTTTTTAGTCTAATTATCTTTTGTGCCCAAATCTTACTGGCCCTGACCATTGACCGAAAATGGGGTGTAAACACCCAACCAGCTTCATTAGTGAGATAATTAAAACTACCAACGTAAAGTACAACGAGATGATCCACAGAAGGCAGCGCTAAAATGCCTAACCTAATATGAAGATCGAGAGTTTGAGAAAGAGAAGAAGAAGATTGAGGATATAAGACAACTGAAAAATCAGTAATCCAATGGGAAATGTTATTAAATTTTAGGGTCCTTTTAAGTGTCATGAGGAAAAGTGAAGTTGTTTGTTTCACTATCTTTTTTATCTAGTCTCTTAAGTCATTTTGGTGAAATAAATCATATGGGTAAAATTTGTAAATTAAACTCTAATGGAATCTTGTGGGAGAACTTTGCATCTCCCTCTTAATGGATAGAATGGGGCCGGAGTGAAGCTCCCTTACTATTTAATTGGAGTAGCCCCTATCATTATCATTTTCGGTGAATCCATGACCTTCTATTGTTTGAGCAAGCAGCAGTTATCTGATTCTTCGAGTAAGTTGCAATATCCCTGAGATAGGAATAGGGGGGATCCAAACTAATACATACGTAATAGAACTCTCTTTCGCCCAGCCTTATGAATCATTTGCTGGGCTGGCTGCTCTTTGTCCTGGGGGCAATGTCTGCTATCAAATGATGTGAGAAGGGAGTTTAGTGGGCAGGAATTGGAGTGAGCAGGAAAGGGGTCAGGTGAAACAATCGAGGCAGGTCCTGGATAAGCAAGAAGAACGAACGGGCCTCAATTGGAATTCTTTTATGAATGGTGTGACAATCAAATTGCTGTCCATATTACTTCAAATCCGATGTTTCATGAAAGAACGAAACATATTGAGGTTGGCTGTCAATTTTTTTGAGAAAAGTTGCAACAAGGGCTAATTTCTCCTTATCATGTTCGTACAGGAGAGCAACTTGCAGATGTATTTATATAGTCTTTGGGGGAGTGCACGAGTGGGTTATATTTGTAACAAGCTGAGCATGATTAACATATATGCTCCAACTTTAGGGGGAGTGTTATCGGTATTCATGTAGTCTCGGTATTAGTAAGCACTAATACCAAGATGAGAGAGGAGGGTAGTTTAGGTATTATTTGTTATTTATTTTTTATTCCTTTTACTGTGATGCCCTTAGTGATATTATATAATGAAGTTTAGTGGGAAATCCAACATAAGTTGTGCCTCCCAAATTGCACGATCATTTCTCTCTCAATTTCCTCTACTCTTCTCTTTCTTTTTTCTCATATTATTTACAAAACACATCCAACTCCAAACTATGAGGAAGGCCCCAACTTGCAGGAAAGAGATACATGTAAATATGATCATGGCCAAATATAAGATCCTACATTGCACAATAAGCATAGACCACCCTCATCAATAGCTCCAAGTCAAGGATCTTGTTTTTAAAACCAAACAGAGGATCTTTATCCTCTCAAGTGTGGTGCATTGCCCAGTGCATCTCACTTGTGTATTTGACAGTGCACTGAGACACTGAGTAGTGCAACTTTAAAGTTCATCCTCTCAATCTCATGGCCACCGTCAGATGCACAAGTAAGGTGCACTGCCTAGTGCACCGTACTTGAGATGATAAAAATTCTTATTCTTGCTGCTTTCTGGATTTGAGATGTACCTGTGAAGAAAGAGCTCGCAATAAAGCTTGATCAGTGGAAATGATAAAAAGTATCGATTCCGAGGAAAAACAGGAATCTCGAAGCCAACCCCAAAATAGCAGTCAATTTTGAACGAGGCTACACTGAATTTAGCTCCTCTAATTTCATTTGTTAATGTCCGAATTTAAAGGTTAATCCAACAAAGGAAAACCAATCCACCCATTATGATGCACAACATTTTTCCCGTGTTACTGATAAAGATAAGAGACAAAAGGAAGTGCAACATCCTTTGTGCAGGGCCTACCACAACAGTGGGCATTGAACTTCATCCAATGTGGGAGGACGAGAAAGCTAATCTGAACTATTTGGACTAATAAAATGCATGCCACCTGAATTGTCCACAGCAAATTTGGTGATCCAACCATGGATTCAAAAATTGGAATCAAATTAGATGAATCTTCCTGATAATGAAAAAAAGTGTTTTGCCCAATTCAGATCAAGTTCCAGCCGATTGGAAACAGAATTAGTTTGGAATCCAAGCAGGTCAATCTCGATTCCAAGTATTTAAACCTTCCTGCTCAGGTTCGGCTTGTCACACATTTATTGAAGCTTTGTTTCTCCACATGGCAAACAGCCCATTACGCTGGCATGGTAAAACGAGTTGGGTTCCTCTCCCCTGCAGGTAACCCCCCCCACCCCCCATCGAGTCCAGCTCACGTTCACGTACGTGAGCGTACGAGAACAGCTCCCAGCTGTACAGATGGAGTCCACCTTGTGGGACCCACATGGATGGATTCCATCTGAACAGCTGGAAACTACTCTCATACGCTCACGTATGTGAACGTGAGCCCAACTCCACCCCTTCTCACACCATCCATGGGGTGTTGAGGGGTGGTTACCCGTAGGGGAGGGGCTCTGTATTCTGGTAAAACAGCCACGGCCTACTACCTGAAAATAAATGATCAGATAACAATCTAATGGTTCTGCTTCAAACAAATCGTAACATGTCAAATTCAAAATGACAAGGATATCTGATTTAAGATTGGACAAGTAATGCACCATTTTACAATAGGTACACATCCTTAAAAAGCTCAGCAACCCTGTCGTTTTTTTTTTTCAAACCATGGTCGAATGCTAGCAATTTTCAAATGGATACCTAAAGCCCTGATTCTCCCGAGTATGATTCTTATCCAAAAAAATTTATAAATTTAAAACTAGAGTTATGATTCTTAAAAAACAATTAGAATTTAAAACTAAATACAAAGTTTTCCTCCACTCATAGAGGATGGTTCATCCACCATCCTAGGATTCACAAACCAACCCCCCTAGGGTTTTAGTATGTTTCACAATATCCTCCAGATACCCATTAACACACTCTCACGCCTCTCAATGAATGGAATCCTATTCACCATAGGTGAAGGGAAATTCGGTCCAACAAACTAAAGTCACTATATTCTACAAAACTTTTTGAACCACCATTAATAAGCCTGCGTCAGAGTCTACAATAAACTGTTTGTCACTATACTCTACAGAACTTTTTGAACCACCATTAATAAGCCTTTTGGACATGACATTTTTCTGGAGCCACTATCTGTGACACTGTTAAAAAGCTTGTTTTCGGCTCCGCTATCTATCACTTTTGGATGGAAAGGAATCTCAGAAGATGGACCTCCAACTCTCGATCTTTTGATTTGATTTGAAAAGCCATCTCTTTTGATATTTCCTCCAAGCTTAGCTTCACCCCTATTAGGTCTATTTTCGATACCCCAAAGATCAGACACATTGTTGTATCCTGGGGCCTTGATACTCCTCTTTTACAGCCCCCCCCCCCCCACCTCTGCATAGGTTGGATTGTGGCTTTGCCCCCCCCCCTTTTTTCCCGCCCCCTCCTGGGGTTTGGTAATAGAATTTATTCACCAAAAAAAATAAGCCTGCGTCAGAGTCTACAATAAACTGTATGTCCTGGCAAAGCAAATTACCCCAGGAAAACACATCACTGTGGCTTTCCCAGAATCAAGACTTTGCGAGAGAAAGAGTACCTTTGCATCAACTTGAACGATTAAACAATTTCCAACCAAATAAAAAGAATGATTAAACAATTGGCTTTAGAAAATTTGACAGAAACTGTAAGACACAACCAAAAATAAATACAAAAGGATCGATTGTCATTCCAGCTCGTCTAGTTTGATCTCATACTGTTCATTGGTCGAGAGGATTTTTACACCAACCATTCCTCTTTGCCACTCTGAATTTCCCACCAAGATCAGTCTGCCAGCATTTATCCTAGCTGCGCGCTTGAACACCCTGTAAAGGAGATAGAATACAACATAACCAGAGAATCCGAAAGATATGTTTCTAGGATAAACTCAGAATTTGGCTGATTATTTTTTTAAAAGGGGGGGGAGGGGGTGGCCCATCACAAGGAACTAGAAAAGAAACCTGAATACCTGATTAATAAGAAAAATAGGATTTTCCAAAACACAATCTAAAAAAAAAAAAAAAGGATAAACTGAGAATACCATTTGAGAGGTTTGTTCTCCAAGACAAGGTCAACACTTTGGCCTTTCTGTCTCAGGATGGTTGCAACTGTGGCAGCAGCTCCTTGGAGCTCCTGGTCCAGTGAGCACACGATATTCTCTACCTGGGGACTAAGATCTGGTAGAAGCCCCTTATCCTTGAGCAACTGTCAATTCATATCATTTGTCAAGTTAGAATAAAATAAAAAATGAAGCACAGTCAATAGCAATGTTAAAGGAGGACTACCTAGCACAATAACAAGCATGAAACTACCAGAATGCTATGTCAACATAAGCAACCAAAAACTATGATTTCTCATCTTCAAGTTACAACTGATTGCATGATGTACACTTCTACAGCCCAGGAAATTACTAGATCTCCAGAGGTTATAAGCTATAAACCACCAAGGTAACCCAAGATTTACACTAACTAAACATTATTTAAGATTTTGTCAACTTGGATAGCAGGAGGCCCGCTGATTAATGAGATGGAGGTCCATGTATATTAAACATTATAAGATAGGCTGCATTAAATAACAATGATTGGAAAGTATGCAAAAGCAGGCACGTTCCAAGTGATGTGATTGTACAAAAGGGAATACCCAGTGCACAAGGCTCCCGCCACTGTGGGTCTGGGGAGGGTCATAATGTATGCAGCCTTACCCCTGCTTTTGCAAAGAGGCTGTTCCAAGTGATGTGATTGTATGGACATATTTGGAAGAGTACTCCTTTTCAGATGCCATTGAAAAAGAGACAATAAAAAGGTGCCATTCTTACTTCCACAATGACAGCATCTCCAAACCCAAAGCCACATGCTGGAATGTCATCACCACCAAATGTGGAGAGCAGTCGGTCATATCTCCCACCACCACAAATGGCTCGTAGCTTTCCTTCTCTATCAAATCCCTGAAGAAATTTAAAAGGAAAAAAGAAAGGCATTAGATAAGAAAAAGAATGGAATAGTGGTGCTTTCTTTATAGACCCATAATCATGAGGATGCTGTAAATTTACTTCTTGCTGAACAATTTTCCCTTGATTGATGGGGCTATTTCCTTATATAGGATACAAATTGATATAGGGCTGCTCTTGATTTTTAAAACATTCTCGCTTTTTAGGAAGATATTTGCTGTTGTTCAATTGCCAGTGTTGTGGTGCATTTAAGACTTTATGGGCATAGGGCCTTATCTGCAATTTACAGACTTGTAAGTGCTTTAAATTTGCAAAGTAGGTAGGTAGCACATGATGCAGAGGAGCAGTTATTTGCAGTATCTGGATTCTAGGATTTTAGGGCTAATTTTAACAATAATTAAAAAAAAAATTCTGATTAGTTGTAAATGATTTTTTGTTGGGTGGTTGGGTGAAAGAAGTTTCTGACCCTATGAAGCATATATCATCATTCACATTTCACATCACTAAATTATATGTGAAACCATAAATGATACAGGACAACCATTAGATAACCATAAACTGATGCAGGATAAAAAGAAAACTCAAGGTTACATTTTAATGGCAAATAGTCGAGAAAGTAAGGATGAATATATTAAATGGAAATTAAGATTGTAGTTAGGGGAGTACAATGAGGTGTTAGACATGCTAAGGGAAAAACAGAGAATTGTAGAGTAGGTTAACAAATTGGTTTTAAAGAAACAGAAAGAAGGGGAGGGGGTGGCTAGGTTTCTGAATAGTCTACCAATAGAGCTCTCAAAATCCACCAAAAGGTTTCAACAAATCCAGCATGAGTGATCATTGAAGGAATACACTTCCAGAAACTGGATAACCCCCAGCAAATAAATTATTTATAACAAATTTCTTCCATCCCAAACCCCAAGTGCAGTTTCATATATTATATTTCAGTAGCTTACAAGAATAAGATAATCTGCCTTCATCGCTGGCAGGAGCATTGCGGATAACATTATCCTCTGCTCTGAAATTGTTCGTGGCTTTGACCAAAAATCTCACTCTCCCGCTGCCCTAATGAAGATTGATCTCCACAAAGCTTTTGACTCTCTAAAATGGGACTTCATCTGCAATGTTCTCTCTCAGATGGGTTTTCCCCCTCCTTTCATCCGCTGGATTTTTGCTTGCATTTCCACTCCCTCTTTTTCGGTTATTGTCAAAGGCTCCCCCTCCGGTTTCTTCCGCTCCAAAGCTGGAATTCGCCAAGGCTGCCTTCTCTCCCCCTTCCTCTTTTCTCTCACTCTGGAAGTCCTATCCAGGAGCATCCAAGCCAAAACTGACCTTCATCTAATCTCCCCCCTCCCCAAGTGTAAGCAGCTCAATTTTACCCACCTGGCCTTTGCAGACGATCTTATGATCTTTTCCAAAACCTCCCCTTCCTCCATTTCTGCCATCATGTCCTCCCTCCACCTCTTTGAGAGTCTTTCTGGCCTCCGCATTAACCTCCTTAAATCCAAACTCTTCCTCTCTGGAGTCTCGGACCTTGATAAAGATTCCCTTCTTCTTCTCACTGGTTTCTCTCTGGGCTCCCTACCAGTGAAATATCTTGGCCTCCCTCTCATCCCTGCTAGACTCTCCAGCCACTACTGCACCCATATGCTGGACATGATCCTCAAAAGCCTCCAACTCTGGAAAGGCAGGCTTCTCTCCTACGCGGGCAGGCTAGAATGCATTAGATCCGTGCTCCAATCCTCTTACATTTATTGGTGCGGCATCTTTGTCATTCCAAAAGCCACCACCAAAGCTATGGAGTCCCTTTTTGCTGCCTTCCTCTGGAAAGGGAAGGAATCCTCCAGATTTCTTCACCCGACCAGCTGGAAATCTATTTGCCTCCCCAAATCCAAGGGAGGTCTTGGCATCTGCCGCATCCGCGACTCCAACACTGCGGGAATCCTGAAACTCATTTGGAAAATTTCCACTAAGCATGACTCCATTTGGGTTCAGTGGGTCTACTCTCACCTCCTCAAAAATGATTCGATCTGGACCGCCACCATTCCCAAGGATGCCTCCTAGATCTAGCGCAAAATTCTCCTCCTTCGTCCTCTGGCCCTCTCCTCCTCCATCACTGACGGATCTTCCACCTCCTTATGGCTTGGCCCCTGGCATCCCTTTGGGGTCCTCTATAACTTCTTTGGCCCTAGGGCAATCTACTCCTCCAGGATACCAAAATCTGCCCCTCTGTCTTCTATCATCTCTCACGGCAATTGGTCCCACCCTTCCCCCCTTCCCCTCCCCCCCTTTCCCTGATCTGGGCCTCCCTCCCCTCCTTCCCCCTTCCCCCCTGGTCTTGCGGACAAGGTCTGTTGGCTTCCCTCCAACAATGGCCTCTTTAGTTTCAAATCAGCCTGGAACCTTGTTAGACCTCAAGCCCCTATTGTCATTTGGCACAAGCTTGTCTGGTTCAAAGGCCACATCCCCCGCCATAGCTTCCTTGCCTGGAGATCCCTTAACCACTGCCTCCCAACCCAAGCGTTCCTAGCCCACAGAAGAATCCCTACCCCCCCCCCTCTTGCATTTTCTATTGGAATGGCTCCGAAGACATTGACCACCTCTTTTTTGCCTACCCATTCACCTCCACCATCTGGAAAAAAGCCCTGTCGTTCATCTAGCCCCGTAGTAGAAGTATTCTTCCTTTCGCTCGTGAGTGGCTTTGGATGGTCATGACCTTCACTGGCTGCACCACTTGTGACACCATCGGCAAGCTCGTGTTTGGCGCGACACTCTATCACATTTGGATGGAGAGGAACCTAAGGAGATGGACTTCCAACTCTCGTTCTTTCGACCTGATTTGGAAAGCCATCTCTTGGGAGGTTTCCTCTAAGCTGGGTCTTCTGCCTCACAAGGCTTTTTTGGACACCCCAAGGAACAGGCATATTGTTGTTACCTGGGGTCTTGATAGCGCTCTGCTGCGCCCCCACTAGAGGGGGCCAGAGCTTCCCCCCCCTTTTTGTGGCTCCCCCTCTTATACATTTCCCCCCCTCTTTCTCCTCCTCGCCCTCCTCGGGCTTTGGTAATATAATTTTTTATTCACCAAAAAAAAAGATAATCTGTAATGGAGACCAGCTTTATCGGCTTTGAGTTTATAGTACTCTCCTGATGTTTACATTGCAAATAGTTATATCAATAATTCATGAAACATTGGCTGAATTGGAGCATAAGGAAAGGACTAAAAGAAGAACCTAACCTCAAAGACGATACCAGTATAATAGGCAAGGCCACGGACAACAGATGCATCAAACTGAATCCATTCAGAATAGCCAAACTTTTCAGCAAGTGAAAAGAGTTGTTTCAATTCAGCAACAGCATCTCCTGCAGCTCCAAGGATCTCTACATGTACACAAGTTACATCATTAGAATTTACAATAACATCAAACATCATGGTAGCGACAAACAAACTTGAAGACTTTTGGGGAATTGTGACTTGTGTCAATTTGAGACACCAGCCAGCTTTATTTATAATAGATGATGAGGTACAAGTACAATAATGCCCCTAAGGAAACACTAGACAAAATCCTAAGGACAGTTCTAACCTTATACCCATATTACAACACTCCCCCTCAAGTTGGTACGTAATATCACGCATGCCCAACTTGCACACAATAGGATGAAAAACCTTAATACTAACATCTTCAGTATACACATCAGCCAAGTGATCACCAGATTTAACAAATGGTATACAGATAACACCATGTTCGAGCTGTTCTTTGATGAAGTGGCGGTCAAACTCCCCGTGCTTTGTCCTATCATGTAAATATGTAATAGCCGATTTACTGTCACAACAAAGCATCACAAGAAGCTGGACAAAAACACTGAGATCTTGAAGAAGACTCTGAAGCTATAACAACTCACAAATATCATGAGTCATAGCACAAAATTCTGCTTCAGTACTTGATCTAGCAACCACAGCCTACTTCTTGCTACGCCAAGCATAGTCACCGCCTTGGGTCGCCTAACCGCCGTGACAACTATGACGCCAAGTAATAAGATTCCCACCAACATAAGTGCAAAACCCTGAAGTGGACCTCTTATCATCAGGAGAACCAGCCCAGTTAGCATCTGTAAAGGCTTCAACACGCATACGATCATGAGAAGAGGAGAGAACCCCTTTTCCTGGAGTAGACTTCATGTATTGTAGGATGCAAAATACTGCTTCCATATGACTAGAATAGGGATTGTGCATATACTAACTAACTAAACTCACAATATAGGCAATGTCAAGACGAGTATGAGAGAGATAAATCAACCTGCCTACCAAACTTTGATATCTGCCCTTGTCGACTAGTTCTCCCTCTTTATTTCTAAGGTGTGCATAAGCTTCAAGGGGTGGGGTGTATCTCTAGGCTTACGCCCAAGCATTCCAGTCTTAGATAATAGATCAAGAATGTACTTTCGTTGAGAGAGAAAGATACCTTTTGATGAGCAGGGAACCTCGATACCAAGAAAGTAACGTAGAGATCCCAAGTCTTTATTCTCAAATTCTTTTCCCAAGTAAGACTTCAGATTAGATATCTCTATAGGGTCACTTCTAGTGACAACAATGTCATCGCCATAGACAATAAGAACAATAATGTATTCACCCAAAAAAAAAAAAAAAGAACACTAATGTGATCACTTGATTTCTTGATAAATTATGTGTGATCAGTGTTACTCTGTTTATACCCAATAGATACCATAGTCTTATGAAACTGGCCAAACCAAGCCCTGGGTGGTTGCTTCAACCCATATAGTGTTCGTTTCAGCTTGCGTACTTTCCCTTGAGTGTCTTTGTTAGAGAAGCTAGGAGGAATTTCCATATACACCTCCTCCTCAAGTTGACCATGCAGGAATGCATTCTTGACATCAAGTTGTTGTAGTTGTCATCCCCAGTTTATAACACATGAAAGAATAACTCGAATAGTGTTAACCTTGGCAACTGGAGCGAAGGTGTCCTGATAATCAATCCCATATGTCGAGGCAAAGCCCTTTGTAACAAGCGTAGCCTTGTAACGATCCACAATGCCGTCCATTTTCTGTTTAACTGTGCAAACCCATTTGCAACCTACAATTTTCTTATCTCGAGGAAGAGAGACTAATTCCCATGTGTCATTTTTTCCAAGAGCCCCCATTTCGTCATTCATAGAATCTTTCCATTGTGGGTCTGCTAGAGCCTCTTACCAATTTTGAGGAATGGAAACAAAGTACAAAGAAGACACAAAAACACGATAGGATGGAGAAAGGGAATTATAAGACACAACATGAGAAATAGGATGTTGAGTGCAAGTTTGTTTACCTTTCCGAACAGCAATAGATAAATCAAGAGAAGGATCAACATGATCACTAAGTGAAAGAGACTCACCTAATGGATGGTTGGAACTATAGATCCTGGATCAAAGGAAGGCGGTTGATTGGGTAGAGTAGGCACAATTGCAGTAGTGGTATCAACTAGCATGTTCCAAACACACCCATAAACATGTAAAGGCTTAGGATATGACATAGACTCCCCCTGAAATTGTGATTGAGGCTATGCAGACTCCCCTTAAATAGATTCATTTTCTTGCTCTTGAAATATTGGTCCATGAAGTGGAGAAACCATCGACACATCTTCCCTAATAATATTGTTCTCCCCCTAAAGAGGTGTCGAGGGAGAGTAATAAGCTTCAGACTCATGAAAGATCACATCCATGGTAACCATGACACGGCGGGAAGGTGGATGATAACATTTGTAGTCTTTTTGGGTAGCAGAGTAACCAATAAATATACATTTGGAATCAAGTTTGCTATGAGGGTGATGGATACGAGCAAAACAAACACACCCAAAAACCTTAGGAGGAACAACAAAGGAAGAAGAACCCTGAAAAACAGAGAGGGGACACCGAAAATTTAACACACGAGTAGGCATCCGGTTAATAAGGTAAGTTGCAGTGATAACAACCTCACTCCAAAAATAAGTAGGGACTTGCATCTCAAACATGAGGGAATGAGCAACTTCCAGAAGGTGATGGTTTTTGCGTTCCGCCACACCATTCTGAATAGGTGTATCAACAAAACTGGTCCGATGTATGATACCCTAGTCAACAAAATAAGATCGGAACCACCATCTTTATACTCGGTTCCATTCAGTTCAAAGAATTTTTATTTTAGCATCGAATTGGGTTTGGACCTTGTTGTGAAACCTTTGAAAAAACTGAAATTAATGTAGCTCTAGATAGGAGAAAAATCCCACTAGAGGCCAAGCAATAGGATCTAAAAAGGGCTGCTGGTTTGATTGGGCAGAATTAGGGTTTTTAGGCTAAATTCTAGGGTTATGTATGGGGGAATGGGGTAAATTATATCTGATTTTAATAGGCAGGCTTAGGGGAAGCTATTAAAACAGATTCTAACAAGTTTTGAATCAAAATTCAATTTCCAGAATTTTTAGGGTTAGGGTTTGGGTTTTAGGGAAACAACCAAGTAGTCAAAACTAGGGTTTATAATGGGAATCTGACCCAGCGGTTAGGGTCGAGTGTTCAGGTGTGTAGGAGGGAGGTTCGAATGTAATATGGACAGATTCTGATGGGTGATTAGCTCTAGACAGAAATTAGGCTATTTTGGGTTTTTTGGGGTTTAAATGATGGAAGGGGAATCTAGGGTTTTGATGGATATTTGAGACTGCAGGTCTGGTCGAGTGGAGGGGTTGGTATGAGGGGGCTCTGGTCTGACTTTTATGAAAAACAGATGAAGGATGAAGGCTGGACAGGCTCTAGATGAATTAGGGTTTGTGGGATTCAAACTAAAAATAAAGGGGGAATCGATTGGGATGGAGGATGACAAAATTTAATCATTCAAACTTACAGCAGGAATCCACCGGCAGCAGCTTGAAATTTGAAGAAACCTACCGATCTTCCCGATGCAAGGAGTCGCAGGAGTCCACCCACCCTATCCACCTTGAAATCCACAAGGATATACACTCACAAAGGAGCAAGAACAGCAGCAGCAGCGACAGTCTTTTTTTATTCAAAATTCAATGTGGGGGAGCCTCCACGATTTACTTTATTTATTATATGGCTTTATGCCAAATCCTAATACAAATTAATGACTTCTCCTTCACAAAATCGTGGAAGGGAAGGAATTAAAACTAAAACTAATAACTTAAAACAGTAAAAAGACCTATTTAACCCTACTAACTTAAGTTAAAAGAATCTAACTTAAAACAACTAATTTAAAAGAAGATTTCATACTAGCCAATAGGATTTAAGGACCTATTAACCAATAGGAACACTTCACTTAAATTAGACCAATTGAACCAATTGGATGCAACCAATTCTAAACCGGTTCAATCTAAAAACAGGAAAATAAACTAAGTATGGAAAATAATAATCCTAATCTATGGCTCCCTAATCAAGCCCTAAGTTCAGGACTTCGTCTTCTTCCTACTTGGAGCTGCATCAAAAATACCTCATTTTTATGAAGCAACAAATATACCCAAGTAGTACGAGTATGACAATCAATAAAAGTAACAAACCAAGGACAACCAATGAAGAAACACAACGGGCAGGGCCCCAAACATTAGAATGTATCAATTGAAACTTGAAAGGGAGTTTTACTAATATTATAAAAACTAGGATAAACAATGCGAGTCTGCTTGGCTAAAACACACGCATCACTAGAAAAAGTCATTTTGATTACGATGCTGAAAAATAGGAAAAAGTTTAGCTAAAGTACTAAGGGGTGGATGACCCAAACGCCTATGCCAATGATGCAAATCAGATTAAGCTAGTGGAAGAGAACCCGTGTGAAGAGCTTGAGAAGGAATAGTGGTTGAAGGAGACTGTCCATGATCATGCAAGTACAAACCACCATGCACTCTACCACTGCCAATCGTTTCCCCGTTACCAAGTCCTAAAAAACACAATGAGATGGAAAAAAAGTGACTTTACAATTTAAATCTCTTGTAAGAGTACTAATGGAGAGGAGATTAGTAGTAAAGTTAGGGACATGTACCATAGAGGAAAGAGATAATAGAGGAGAGCATCGAATAGACCCCTTCCCTGAAACAGAAGAGAGGGAGCCATCCACAACATAGTTGGCAAGGCGCCTAGGCGAACCAAGGCGATCGAGGGGGGTAAAAAACCAAGATGACAAGGCGTCACCTAGGCGACCAAGACGACACCAGAAAACAAGGCGAGAGAAAGGCACCTAGACACCTAGGCGACGCCTTGACAAGTATGATCCACATCTCTAACTCTATCTTTACCTGAACATGGAGAGTACTAGAAAAAATGGGTAGAGGACTCGATCATATGATCAATGGCCCCTGTGTCTATTATCCAAGGGTTGGATACAACTGAGGCACAGTGGCCACTGAACGAGATACCTAAATGGGTGAAATTAGAGTCAGAGAGTGCAAGAACCGAAGTAGCAGGAATTGTGGCAGCGGAGGTAACAGATGGTGAAGAAGATGTCGAGGGCTCTACCACTATCATAAGACACCTGAGAAGTAGAAGCTCATTCTGAGATAAAGAAGATCCCATAGGTACAGTATCAGTCGTTTCAGTGTGATGGGCATAACCTGAATGAGCAGGAGTAGAGCAACCACAACCACGGCCACAAGATGTAGTGGGACGACCATAGAGTTTCTAGTAGGTTTCCTTAGTGTGACGTTCCTTCCCACAGTAGTCACACTTGACCAATTCCCTATCAGTAGCGGGACAGTCACCAGAACGGGTAGAACCTACTCTAGGTTGAGATCAAGAGTCTGAACCTGTATAGAGGGCTGATCTCTCCTGAGATATGGGCTGCAACATCGCAGTATGGCAACTATCTTCCGTATGAACCAAGGAATATGATTGCTCTAAGGTTGGAAAGGGGTCATGAGTTAAAACATGAGCTCGAATTTGATTAAACTCCACATTTAAACCAGCCAAAAGTTCATACACCCTGAGCTTCCCTTTTCTTGAAGTTCGTGGCATCTATGGAGCAGGATGCCTGAAATTTCTCATAAAAATCTAACTCTTGCCATATCCCACACAACTCTAAGTAATACTAAGATAGTATCATCTCGTTCTGCTTGGTTTCATGAATTTTCTTCCTCAACTCATAAACTTGAGCATCATTCCCCACCTGGGAATAGGTATCTTTGGCCTCTTTCCAAATCTTGGCAGCAGTATCCATCAACAAATAACCCCTTGCAATATTGGGGTGCATAGCATTGAGAAGAAAAGACACATTACCAGGGAGTTGTCTAAACTCCATTTCCTTTGAGATGGACCAACAGCAGTAGGTTTCTCAGTTTCACTTGTAAGATACCCGACAAACCCTTGGGAATCGATAGACAAGAAACGAGACCATATCAAGTAATTGCTCCCATCCAACTTTATGGAGCTAGCAGGGAACGAAGGAAAATCACTATGAGTCCCACAACTCACTCCATTGGTTCCAGCCGATGCATTGGTTAAGTCAGACATGACTATTGATCCTAGAAAATATCACAAGTAGAGAAAAGAGATCTCTCTAGAACATGTAGCAACAAGTGGTCTTCACAACGATTTCATATTCATGAATCAGGGCCCTTAGGCCATACAGATCTAGGCCGAAGAGCACCAAATAAGCAAGAAGGAGCCCTCAGTGGGAAGGGAATCACTACCGAAGGCAAAAATAATGGTGGCGCTCAATAGGAAAGAGAACCGAGAGAGAGGTGGAAGGAGAGAAAGGAGAGAAAGGAGAGAGAAAAGTGAGAGGCAAGAGAGAGTGGCAGATGGTGATGGCCGGCGAGAGAGTGAGTAGCGGTGCTAGGGTGAGCGGTGGTGGCAGCGCTAGGTTTTTGGTGACTCCACTATGGCATTAGGGTTTGGATCTCAAGGTGGATCCTCGCTTTGATACCATGAAGAATTTTAGGGAATTGTGACTTGTGTCAATGAGACACCAACCAGCTTTATTTATAACAGAATGATATGAGATGTAAGTACAATAATGCCCATATGGCAACTGATGTAAATAAGTCACTTAGAGGGCTTATTTTATTAAAAATAAGCTTTGGGTTGGGTTATGTAGGTGTTGGGCTTTTGATCCAATGGGTTTATTTTGTAATTGGCCAATTTAATGGGCCTAAAATATGGGTAGAAAGTAGGAAAACGGGATTCACTTCATTAGTTTAGTTAGAGTCCTTTTGAGTTTGTTTTCTTTATTATTTCACTTTCCTAGTCAATTTAGGTTACCTTATTAGTTAGGATAGGGTTAGGCCTTTCCTTTTTAGCGTCTAAGTCTATTTTTGAGTCTTCTATATAAGTTTGTAAGGGAAGCCAGCATTGTACACGAATTTGATTAATGAAATATTGGCTTTAGCCTTTGTTAAAAACCCTGAGATATGTTGGGTGAGATGCCCAGGGCGAGCTGAGATAGCCATCCCCCTTCCCCAACCCCCTCCATTGATCTTCAATCAAGCTCCATTCAAGTTTCACTTCTGCCATTGCCGATCTCTTGAAGAAACATATTTTGTCGCTGGAATTTCTCTGCAAGGTTCAGGATATTTTCAAACAACAAGTCTGAAATTGAAATTCTGCAATTATTCTTCTTCTCTTCTAGAAGGTCACATGTAAGGTGATTTTCGTGAGAATTCTGCCCAGCCAAATCTAACCGTTAGAACCTGCTGAATTTTGATCGAATCCTTCTCAAACCCTAAGAGAGACTCGATCCAAATTTCAATACCATCCACCAGCCGATTGTCTGAAATTACCCTTTTACCCCTCAATCCTATTTCTACTAGGATTCCTCAATAACTTCAGATTTAGTCATCTGTTTTAACTATAACTTTCAGCATCTCTTATCTCTCATATAATCCACACTCTCCTAACTTAACCCTAACATCTAACCCTGGGTCCCATCAAACCCTAACCCTAATTTCACAATTTCTCATATTTTAACCTAGCCAAATTCCGTAATCCATAGCAGATCCTGGTTATGGATTCTAGTTGGTATCCTACCAATCTAGAATTACATTAGCAACACTAGAGAAAACCCTAAGGACAGTTCTACCCTTATACCCATATTACAACAGAACTAGATGAATATAAACGAGAAAATAGATTCTGAATTCCATCAGTTGCCTCTACCTCAACTCAACAGACTTATCCCAATTTTATGGGGCTGGCTACATAAGTCATGTTTCTACATTCAACTCTATTTAAATTCATTTGTTCCTAAACAAAGTCATCCATAGCTTTTCTTACTTCTCTCCAGGCCATCTTCGGCCTCACCTTAATTCTTCAAGAATGCACCACATCGTTCTTACTCTCACTGCATTTGATGGCCTTCATTGTACATACCAAACCATCTCAAACGACCTTCCCTCAACTACACCCATTGGAGACACTCCTACATTACCTTGAATATGTGCATCTCTTATTTGATCTATTCTTGTCATTCATCCATCTCAACATCCTAATCTACATTGCAGGAAGACAGTTTTCTACACACAACTCAGAGCCAAATCCTCACATGTTACAGTTACTTGGAATATCCAAATTAGACTTGACTAATTTATTCCGCAATATCATCTTCACTACTCAATAAATGGAATAAGAGTAAATATGGTAATATATCTGTCGAGGTTGGTTCTAAAACAAACCTTCCAATCTGTCCAATGACTTTACAGCCAGAACTTGCAGTAAATCCTCAATAGCTTCTTCTGTTATCCCAGAAGATTTCAGCTCCCTCTTGATCTCATCCATGGGAATCTTTTCCATCTGTTTCCAAGTTAACAATATTGTAATATAAGAGATAAGGAAATTTATAACTGATATCATGAAAAAAACGGCAGCTTATGCAGTTACAAGGCTGATCTGACCTGACCCAAGAAGAACCAGGTCCAGACCTGGGTGTCGGTTCAACTGGTTTATATAGGAGTTTGTTTTGTTTAGGATTTATTTGCCAATTGTTCTTTACCATTATAGTTGTTATACTAACCTTGTCAACTATCTATAGGAGAAAAGTATGAAGATTCTAGCTACTCATGAAGTCATGATTCAGTGTGAGGACAAGATAGTGAATATACTAACCTTGTCAATGATGATGCAAACTTTGCCAAACAAATTTTCTGGAATAGAGTAGCAGCGAAGCACTTCTTGTAAAACCTGTCAGAGAAAGGAAAACCCCCATTAAAGGGAGAAACTAATTCTCTGTAGTTCTGTATCCACTGCCCATGATACTTCTTAACAGGCAAGGTAAGGAAAAGCATAAATCAACAATCAAAAAGCAGCTACTAATTAGAATAACAGAGTATTGGCAGGGAAAAGCTAAGGCTCAAATTCACTTCCTCACAAACATGACCTAATTTCATGCCGATGGAACACTAAAAATTTATGGTTCTTATGCCCTTCGTCATAAAGCTTAGAACCAAAAAGTAGACCACGCCTGAGATTTACCCGCTAAGAAGAACCACAAGAAGTAAGCAATGGAATGGCATTAAGCACTCAAAATATTGTAATAAACGTAAAGTATACAAGCATAAATGAACTTTGAGCATGCAAGTTATCTGAAAGCCATAGTCCAATCAATCCAAAGGCAGCGTTCCCTTGAAGCCAAGTGAAATAAATTTTTATCTGGTAAAGTGAAGTTAAGTGAAATGGAAAAAGAAAAAGAAAATTATCCATAGAGTGTCTGGCAGGAAGTAAAGTTGATGTGAATTGATAAGAAAACATGTGGGGCTCACAGCAAAAAGAAAGTAGGAGATGAAAATTTTAGGAGCTATTTCAGCAGAAAATAAAAAACAGGCATTTTAGGTAAGATATTACTTGACAAGTGACAAGAAAGAACATGTGCACACACAAAATAATTTCATTGCCTCCAAATGCATGGAAAATTAATATTTTATTGAAATTGTTGATTTACTTCAAATTTGACTATTTTCAATCACTTCACTTTCCGTTCACTTTAAGGTATGTGGATCTGCCATATCCTTCAACAATATGTGGAAAGCAAAATTCGAGACCACAAAAAAAATGGGAAAAGGTTATCAAAAAACTCTAGCTGTCCACAGTGTAGTTCAAAAGGAATATCCATTCATACCTTTCTGCTAGAAACTTTAAACCCCACATCTGATGCTGTGATTCCAAGTCGCTTGAAAAAGGTGACAATAGAAGAGATAAGCTCTGCTTCAGCCTATAAAAAGAAGCAACAAAAGGTTAAGATTGGAGAAGAAACTAGACAAAATTGCAATAAAAAACAGTGTGCTGAAACCATCACATAACAATGTTGGGGATGATTTCACTGCAAAGGAGAGGAGGGAAAGCAAAAGGAGAAGTGTAAAAGGAAACATAGACCAAAAAGAAGGAAAGAAAAGAGAATCAATAGTTATAAGTAACAAATACAGAAAGCAGTTTTTCAGGTAGGTGATCCTGGTCCAGAGGTGTAATGGCAAGAGCATGCCGGAAAGAAAATTGACACTTGAAGCAGTAAATAGTTAAAGTAAGAGCCAACCATGGAAGCACTCTGCTAGTTGTTCATTGGTTCCTCACCAACCCGGACCATTTCCCAAAATTAATACAGGTTTTTTGAAGCAAGATATGTATCAGGCACTTCTCATCAGCACCGAGAGACGGAGAAGAGGAATAAAGAAAAGAAGACAAAAAAGAAGATAAAGAAGCAGCAGCAAATAAACTATTTTTTTCATGTCGTTAAGTCAATCTGTTCTGATTCAAACATAAAACCCCCAGGGGTGATGTTAGTCCAACCTCCAGTTTGGTTTGAAGACTTCTCTTGAAAGGATCCAACTGAATATGAATACTCAATGAAGTAGCTAAAATTTTAAAATAGTACTGTTCAACGAGTCAAGCTCCACAGTAGGAAAAGTTAATCGAAGAGAAGAAATTTAAAGGAGAAAAAATAAATCCAAACCATCCAATGCGATAAATTTTGACAATGAATAGCAAATCTAAACCATGGGTATCAGGGCCATTTTTTGCAGTTGTGCACTACTATAATTCAAAAGTGAAGCAGCACCATCTATAGTGTTTGTAACATACTGTAACTTCAGGAACACCAATTATATCCATATTCCATTGGTAGTGTTCACGACGCCGTCCCCTTGTCATCCGCTCATAACGCCAACACTGCCCAATGGCAAACCATTTTAATGGGAGGGAGACAGATTTTCTGGACAGAGAAAAAACATGGACATCAAATTCTGGCATCTGTACCTGGATACAAAAATCAGAAATAAATAAATGAATAAACAACTACAAAGGTTTTAAGACTTTTAACACATTTACCTATTGAAACAGCCAGAAAAGACATGACTAACAGTTAACATGAAAAAGAGATCTCTGGTTTTCCAAGCCAGGAAAAAAAATAAATAACAAGTACCCTTTCTGTATCACAAGCCTTGCCAAAGAAGGAGTCAGTTCAGGTCTCAAAGCAACACGACGATTTCCCCGATCCTCAAAACTGTACAACTGAAAGGGTACAGGGAAATTACTAACACCACATAACATAATTTATGTATGAGAGAGCTGAGAAGATTACAGGCCAGAAAAGCTAATAGACCAACGATGACATGGAAGATGGTAAATTAGAAGAAACAGCAACAAGATCATCATGGAAAAGAAAAAGGAAAGAAAGGAACACACACTGAATTGCACATACAAAACTAACATGGACTGCGTGTTTGTATGAATATATGCATCGTATAAACACAAACACGCATACATATATGTATCTCTACATATGTATACAATTTGTCAAATGACTATTTGCTAAACAAATCATCAAATCCAGTAACTAGACACAAAATATTGTTAGCACACACCATGTCTACCCAAAAACTTAAAACAGACACCCCATACAGAACTTGAAGCTTAGCAAAAATGCCTCAAGGCATAGCCTTTGAAGTTCACACCCCAAACGATGAGTCACACACCTCATACCAAAGTCATTGACCAAATACATTAATTGAAAACAGTTCTCTTCACGGATTTTTAAGATTTAATCAATAACAACAACAATAAACTCAGCCTTATCCCAACTTAATGGGGTTGGCTAAATGGATCCAAACAAAACAAAATAGAGAAAACAGAGTTATATATTTGATAATAGCTTAACTATATATTTCATATGTTTAACACAATTCTTTCTAGCCCTCTTAATGTCCTATTCACTTAAAGGGTTTCTCTGTTGAAGCCACTGAGCCACAACCCTGCATTTCAATTCTTTGCTCAAATCCCCTCCCAACCTTTTCTTTACATGATGGTCTCAACTGTCGCGTTGATTTGTATCTTACACAAACTTGAAAGAACCCCATGCAGAAATAACATAAACAATTTCTGTAATAGAAACACCAAACATCAATCTGACGTCAAATCAAACTTTGGGACCAATTGATAACAACGAACAAAAAGGTAGAAGATGAACAAAAATAACATACTTGTGAAGAAAAATGAAATTAGATTAGATCAAGAGTGATTCCTCACCTATCCTGTCAGGGGCCCAGTCGAACGCTCGAGTATTGTGGTTCCTCTACGCCTAGGAAACCAGAATTTTGAACCATGAACGAAGAAAGGCATGAGAGAAAAGCATATTGACTGGAGGGGACACCAAAGGCCTCTGCCCTTCCATCCCTTGGATAGATAGAGAGGGAGGGCAGAGCTTTTGGTTTTTTCATGTTATGTTGTCAAAGAGTTGAACAATGAAAATAGATGGCGAGTGCCTGATCGAATTGATCGGATCATGTAGGAACAAGGTTCAAGTCTATAGCCGGTCTGTTAGGATGCCTCAACTGCATATATCACTGCACTTCCACTTGACACCTACCGTAATGATAAACGGCGAGACAAAACACCACCATGTGACACATACTTGTAATTTTTGTTATTAACAGATTTTTGCCTTCATCATCAAATAAAATGAGATAGTGGAAAAGGCTAAATGTATAATTCAAAATTTTCTGGAGCCAATAATGTAAGCAGGCAGGTTGGTGGTTAGGGCTTTTAACTTACTAGGTCAGTAATTATTAACTTGTCAACCACAATCAACAAGAGGGACCACAAGGTTTTTTTGGCCTTTTCTTTCTAAGTAGGAAAAAAAAGGGGCGTACCCAATGTACGAGGCTCCCACCAATGCGGGGTCTGGGGAGGGTCTTAATGTACGCAGCCTTACCCCAGCTTTGCAAAGAAGCTGTTTCCAGACTCGAACCTGCAACCAATAGGTGCCTTGTTATGTCTTGGGTTGGAATGCAGAATGTCAGCCTATCAGGTAAAACTGCCTCAAGCTCCACAATTCAACTTATTTTGTTGTCCCCCCAAAACTTTCATTTTTTTACACACTAAATTTTCCGTTTGGTTTTGGAGTTTCTTCTTCTTTTTTGTCACCCTGAAAATTTTTGTCTCGTGTGAATACCACTTCACTTAACAACATAGTTCAGCTCAATTCTAACTAAATGGCCACTAAAAGTTTGCCTTTTCCCCTGCTTCACTTAACTTCACTTCATTATTAGGGTAAACATGCTCCCAATCCGCCAAGTTCATCTCAGATCTAGCCAAAGACAGAATAAAATTACTGAACTTCATTTAAATCCTCTCCCACAAATGCAATATATAGCACAAGGTGTCATTAACTGGTTTAATTTTTGTTTGTTTGTTTGTTTGGATAATTAACAATTTTACTGATGATAATAAATATAACTGTACAAGCTACTGATAACACAACAAGAACAGCATCAGACAAACAACCAAAAGGAGTCCATGTATGACTCAAAGCCAAACTAAGTTTAAGTTCTGATTATAAAGGAATGTCCATCCTAAAACATATTTCCCCTTGTTTAGCCAAATGATCTAATACCTCATAAACAGTCCTTGCATTTCATTGAAAATAAAGGTACCAAAATATTGACAAGTGGTAAGAAGATACAATGGCCTTACCTAGAAGAAATGACCTCAGTGCTTCCACTATCCCACTAGCAAGCTAAGGAGAGGCAACGAGTGTAGACAATAAAGATAGTAACTCAAAAGTATAACAATAAACTAGTTTATGCACAACTGAATGTTGCCAACATGTCCATCACTTCTTGAATACCCCAACTAACTATTTCCTTTCATTATAATTGAAAAAATAAATGCAGAAACGTATATAAGCTTACCAAAAATAGTAAGTTCAGGTTACCTGGTCTCTGATCTCCTCCCCAGCTTTTCTAATGAAAAGCGCCTCCGACTCGAGCACCGGATAATCAACCTCTTCAAATCCAAACAACCGAGAAACCTTCAATAACCAACATATTACATTCAATCAAATGGTAAATCCAGTTGACCAACAAAATCAAACTAAACAAATAGAACACGAAAGCAACAACGTTACCTCTCTGAAATTATGGAAAAGCCAACTTCGTAAACGCATCTCCTCAGGAGGGAAGTCCCTGGTTCCTTTCGGAGGATTGACGTCGATCTTGTCTGATACTTCGACGACGGGAGGCGACGACAGAGTTCCAGACCTACCGCCGCCAACATTTTCAGATGAATTCAAGCTAATAGATTGTGCTGAACAAGGCGACGAATGGAGGTTCCTATGGTTTTGAGAGATGGAAAATCTGGGAATGCGGAATCCGTGATTTCGGTTTATTGCGACGAGTGAGGACGAGAGATGAGAAGGAATTGGGGTTTGAGAGAAGTGTTTAATAGGGAGGTTTAAGAGGGAAGGAAGGAGAACGGAAGTGGAGGGTTTAAGGTAGAGGTTGAGACGTGGGTGGAGGACAAGGAAGGACGTGTTTGCAGTCATGGTGAGACTTGAGAGGGGCAGAGCACTGAAACTGAAAGCTCCCACAACTCCACACACACTTCCTTCTGGTTATCTCTTCGGCTTCGAGCCTGTGGACCCACCACCATTGCTCAAATGGGTAACTCAACTCGTTCGGGAGTTTGTCGATACGGGTGGACCGGTGCCAGCGAGTCATTTGGCTCGGATTCCCCTTCATCGCGGCTTTGAGGAAAACTTTTTTTTTGGGGGGGGGGGGGGTAAGGAAAACTCAGTCCCATATAAAATATCCATTTGAATTAGAGTGCGGGTAGACCTTTATCCGCTGCTGTGCCATTGTGCGGCGCAGCAGCGGCCATGTGTGCACAGTGGGGCTTGCTATGCACACATGGGCGCTGCTGCACCCCACGATGGCACAGTAGCAGATAAAAATTTGAGTGCACGTGGCATAATATGAATGGACACTATTATATCATCTACTCCAAATTCACACTATTTATATCATCGCAACTTCCCTTGCGTTACAAGGGAGGCAGCCAATGGCTTTCCATATGTGGACTTTTTTTCCAATACCAATTACTAACTTGATGTATCAAAGCTATAGGGTTTTTCTAGTGCCAATTGTCGACTTGATGCACTAGTCCTCCTCTTTTATCTAGGATTGTGACCAACAACAAATATTGACAATGCTAGAAACTAAGATGAATATCAAACACAACATTAGTCTTCCACCTATGATCGTAAACATCTTAAATGTATTCTAGGTTGATTTTACATTCTCGAGTGATAAAATCAACTATTTTTATCTTTAAGAATGCAAAATCGACTTCGAATGCATTCCATGAATGCATACCAAACATTGCCTAAACATTTGGTATGCATTCTTGGAATGCGTTATCGAATGCATACCAAATGCAGCCTAAGACTTTGGCTTCTAAATCACAATCATCGAAATGAGTAATCAATGTGAACTCTAGTATAAGATTATTTGTTCTCTCCAAGTATCTCGTCTAAAATCATCAATCTACCAGAGGAGATAAGAGGTATTAAAGTAAATTAGATTTCATAGGATACCATGTTCCTGGTGGGCCGGGCTAGGTACTTTTTTTTTTTCTTTTTAAGATTGGCATGGGTAAAGTGTCCAATTTGGACTTCAAAGAAAGGCCCAACCCAACTCAAAAGCATGGTCACCGTCTGACTATGACAAAAAGGCCATGCAGTAAAGAGAAAGCTCTTCCCACTAAAAAATAGGTGACCCAGTTTCTCTGAACTTATGGTGAAGAGAGAATCTCTTCATCCACATGATTTTTTTTATTAATTCATCCACATGATTTGATTCTTTTGAAGAAAAAAAAAAAGGTATTTCGGACCTTCAGAATTAATGATTCACTTTTCTCGAAGTTTAATCATAATGTCAAATCATCATCATTGAAGTGATTCTTTCGTTGTTTACAGAGAAAAAAAAATTTCTTTCTTTTTTTGTTTTCTTCTTCAAACTATACAAATAGAACTATAGATTAACATGACCCCGATAAACCCTTAGTTTTAGATTATTATTATTATTTTTTTTTTTATGAAAAGAAAATTTGATTAAACTTAAAAAATAAAATTTGTACAATTCATGCACAAGAGGGTAGGGGAGGCAGATTTAACACAAGATTTAAACCAAGAGACAATAGAGGGGTAGCCAGTTCTTTAAAAAAGACGCCACTTGTTCGATCCAAAATCTTCAAAAAATAGGACAGGACTTCAGAAGGCCATGGGAAAATGGATGGAATTGAAAAAAGTCCAGGTAGCACCTTATTAGAGTACCAAACTTCTTTCAGCTTCAAACCTCTCACGACAGCAAACTCTAGACCATTGAGAATGGCAATCAACTCAAGTTCCAAAAAATGATTGTTTTTACATCGCACAGCAATCAAAAAATGAATTTTCCCATGTATCAAAAAACCAAAAGCCCATCTAGGTTTACCTAGATCTTTGGAATCGAACCCTACTCATAACAAAACTAGGAAATCAAAAGTAAGTAAATCAAAACTAGGATTAGCCTTAGTTTTAGATTTATCTCGATGCTTTATGCATTGATTAATTATACAGGCTATGTAGTATCCAACTCTCCTTTGAGCTCTAAGATTTCCTTTGTTGATCAGTTTCAAAAAAGTTAAAATCACATCATTGATCATTTATTTATCAAAAAAAATCATTGATCATTTGAATATGTAGATATTTTTTTTCTTCTTTGTTTGGTTTTAACAATATGGGATAAGGCTGAGCACGCTGTTGGGCTGCCCAGCCATATGTTTGTTTC
Source organism: Telopea speciosissima (assembly GCF_018873765.1). Classification (NCBI taxonomy): domain Eukaryota; kingdom Viridiplantae; phylum Streptophyta; class Magnoliopsida; order Proteales; family Proteaceae; genus Telopea; species Telopea speciosissima. Next base: position 13,974,675 of record NC_057917.1, read on the forward strand.
TCTCTCCTTGCCCTTGTGAAATGACTCCCCTACCTAGTGCATCTGGTGCTCCCCATTGGTGCGTGCCACTAGATTGTAAAAAGCGAGGGATGTGCCCAACCTTTGCTCTAACAATATATTAGTTGAGAATCCTACACCTAAGGGTGTTAAACGGTCTGGCTTCAATTAAATGGTTCGGTTTCGTTTTAAACCGTTTATTAAACGGTCTCAATTTTGAAATCATAACCAAACTATTTATTAAATGGTTTCACGGTTTCAATTTCAAACGGTTCGATAAATGATTTCTGTTTGGTTTTGGAACATTTATGTACATTTAAGAGTATTAAACGGTTTGGTTCAATTCAAACCATTTAACTAAACAGTCTCAGTTTTAAAACCATAATCGAATCATTCATTAAACGATTTGGTTCGATTTCGATTTGAATTTGACACCCTTAATTACACCCATCCATGACGAGTTCATAGCCTCTTTTTTCCATCAAGAATTTTCTTTGTCGTTGACCCTTTTGACCAGCATAACATTAGAATAGGTCTACCTGCAAGAAGAAATGGGAGCCGAATGAAAGTGAAATTAGTTTAAGGAAGGAAAGGAAAAATTTTGTAATGCTGATGATATAATAAATTTAAAATAATATTAAATAGGATAATTAAAATTTTAAAATGAATTATTTATTTTTGTATTCTTTTTTTTTTTATAAACAATTATTTATTTTTTATTCAAATCTATAGAATTTGGTTGAAAAATAAAGTAAAATTTAGTTACTACAATCCACAAGGGTTTGAGTTATTAGACCATAATTGCTCTTAACAATTACAAAATTTGTATTTTGGCCCCCCTTTTTTCATGACAAGAGATCATTGTCTGGTCATGTGGAATATGCATCAGTGTGGGGCCAATGAGAACGCTCACAAAGGCATCCAAATAGATGCAATTTTTTATTTCATGCACAAGATCTACACGATTAGATGGCATTCTTTTTAATGCTTGCACCGGTGCGAGAACCAATGAAAGCATGCATAGGAGGATTTTTCTAAATGAGATTTTTTATTTCATTGGAGATTGAACAATAATTTTATAAGGTCTTATGCTAGGCGGAGGAACCACGGACTCGGCTCCTATCCAACACCCTGCCCGGGCTGCATGTGCAGCATCGGACACAATGAGATGTGAAAAGACCCCCTCACCCCTACCTGAACACCTTGCCCAAGCAAGAATGAGGCCGTATTTTCACGCCTCACAAGGCATTGCACATGTAGCCCGAGCAGGGTGTTGGAGAAAATCCTGTTTTTGAGGAACCACACGACCAAATACCATCCTCCCCCCTCCCCTCGTTTTTTTTTAGGCATCACATGCAATTTGACATTAGTGAATGATTTAACATGCCAAGCTTTGTCAAACATTTTAAGTTAAGACTTCCATTTGGCTTTCCATTTACTCTAGTTTTGGTGGTTGGGTCTTTGATGAGGCAAGTCACAAATGGTTCAAGTCAACAATATACCCTTTTTTTCTCTCTATCTCCTTCAACATTTAATCATGTTGTTTGTGTGCGCTGAAATGACCCAAGGCTTGAGACTTTTGAGTCGTGAACTCATGATTGAAAGCATGGCAAAGCCAAATAAAAAAAAGGAAAGGTTGAAAACACAAACCATTGAACAATGATCCACAAAACATAGTCGCATCTTCATGAAGGTGAACACTGATTTATTGTTTTCCCAACCGGTCCAAGGTTCGAGGGTTAGAAATCGAATTGCTAATTCAATCGAATCAGACCGACAATTCAAGTCCGATTTTGAATCGAATGATTCGTCTTGGATTTTTTTCCCCGGTTCTGTCCGATTACGATCTGATTGATTACCATTGAATCAGATTCAGAGATGCAGATTCTATTACCGATCCCACATACTTGAACCTTTACCAGTCCAAAACATTAGGATTAAGGGTATCGATTGGCCGGTTTGTTCGAGATGAATCAGTTTTGATATGTTACTAGGCCAACCTAAAACCAAACCGTTAAGGGAGTTTCGATATGGCTTGATCCGGTTTGAAACTCACAATTAAGACTAATTTATTGTTTTCTCAACTGGTCCAAGGTTCGAGGAATAGGTATCGAATTGCTGATTCCAATCGAATCTGACCGTCAAATCTAGTCAAATCATATAGGAATTGATTGGTCTGATTCCTATTCCGGTCATTTTGAATCGATTGATTTGTCTTGGATATGCCAGTTCAATCCGATTAAGATCTAATCGATTCCAATTGAATCAGATTCGATGGAGCCGATTCTGTTTCCGATCCTACTTACTTGAACCTTGAACCGGTCCAAAACAGAGAGATTAAGGGTGTCATTCAGTTAGTTTAGTCGAGTTGAATAGGTTTTGGTTTATTACTAGACCAACCCGAAGCCAAACCGTTAATGAAGTTTCAGTTTCAATATCGTTTGATCCGATTTCTTATTGGTTTTTTTGTTATCCTTTTGTATCGGCTTCAGTTTATTTTGGTTTCAATTTTACATGTATACATAAGCCAAACAATGAGAGTGGTCTAGAGTACACACCTACACCGATAAACATCACCAAGTGGGTTGAGAAAGTTTTACAAAAAAAAAACAAAAAAAACAGGTTGAGAAAGAAAGATAGAGTAAGAGAGAAGCCTACACGAGGAAACTACAGAAAGAGAACCCTCAGAATAACAAAAAGCTAAAGAGATAAAAGAGAAATCTCAAAACATAGCGAAATGCAATTGGTCCCTACCCAAAAACCTTAAAGGGTAGATAGAACTTGGCGCAACGGTAAAGTTGCTCTATTACGATCTACTGGTTCCAGATTCAAGTTGAGAAACAACCTCTTTGTGAAGCGGGAGGTAAGACTACATGGTCTCATTTTTTTTGGTTTTTATGAGTTCAATTTGATTTAGGTTGCAATCAATTCTACAAAATCTTAGCCCTAAACCAAACCAACAATATTCAATTTAGTTCGATCCAAACTGAACCGATCGGTTCAACCAAAACTTTGCCACTTGTTTTTGGGTGGGGGTGGGGGTGGGGGTGGGGGTGGGGGTGAGGGGAGTAAACAAAGTTTGACACCCTTAAGAGGAATGAAAAGATTGATTAGCTATATAGTATGAGTGGGTTCTTCCCTTATTAATATCTTTGAGGCTTGTTGATAAGGATCAATTAAGTGGCAATCATCATCAATCAAAGTTGTTTGGGACACAAATGGTCAGATATCAACTTCATTCAATTTTGTTCGCAGCAGCCGTTCTAACTTGTAAGGTGACGACTCTGTGAAATCAAAATCTTGATTTCTGTCCAACCACGGTCCCTTCCCCCCTCCCTCTTCCAAAATTGCAACCCAACAGTGACAGTTGTCGATAGCTCTATGTGTCGGTAATGGACTTTGGCTTTCGGGACAGTGGACGTGGAAATATCCTTCCCGAAAACAAAAGTGGAACACCATCGGGCGATATGTACCGGTTTTATTAATTACTAATACTGTATCAGTAGTACGGTACGAATAAGAAGTAAAATGGTAAGAAAACTCAAATTAAAGGAAATTCAGGAGTAGTTTTGTTCGATACAGCCGATGCAGGCCGATACCGTATTGGTATCATATCGATTTTGCGTGTTGCCGATATCCATTCCGATAACGTGCACTAAAACTATGGAACTAGGGTATGGGCGGATCGGCTATCGTTTAGTTTCAAAACCAATATTATATCGTGTTTGATCATTTTCATTTTACTTTTGTTTCTATCGTATCATTGATCTGGAATCAACGAATTATCACCTCCAATTTGCTGCTCGCTCCAATTTCCTCCAATTCCTCACATTGGAGTGAAATGACTACCTTACCCCACCTTGGGCAGTGTTTTTGGGTAGGGGGTAGGGTGGTCATTTTTGCTCCTATGTGAGGAATTGAAGGAATTGAAGGGAAAATCCCCAGTACTGGGGGTGCTGTTGCGCCGCACAATATCATCCCCAGTACTGGGGGCGCTGCTGTGCGCATCGTGCGGTGCAACAGCACCCATATGTGCACAATGTGCCCCACCGTGCACACATGGGCACTGCTGTGTTGCATGATGTGCACAGCAGCGCCCCTAGTACTAGGGGCGATAAAGATCCGAATTGAAGCGGGCAGACAACGATTTCTTGTGCAAGGGTGTAAAAATGAAACATATATCATCAAAAAAATGAAACATAGTCGATAAATAAAACCCATTAAAACATGTACTATTTTTTTTCCCTCCGTTTTTAATGTACGAAAAGTCCAGACCATGGCCATAATATGCTGGTGAGGGGAACTATTAAAAGAAATCAATAACTGATCAAAACCGCCTAAAGAGATAGCAAAGGCTTGGACTTGGCTTTTATAAAGGTGTCAAAATCAAATCAAAACTATTTATCAAAATTGAATGGAATCGTTTAAATCGAAACTATGAAACTGTTTAATAAATTGTTCGATTATGATTTCAAAAGTGAGATCATTTAATTAAACGATTTAAACTGAAATCGAACCATCTAACCGAAATAGAGCGCTTAACATTCTTAGTTGTACATAAATGTTGGGGGGGGGGGGGGGTGTGTGGAAAAAAACTCATTTACTAAAATCGAACCATTTAAACCAAAACCATGAAATCGTTTAATAAATAGTTCAATTATGGTTTCGTTTAATTAAACGATTTAACTGAAATCGGACCGTTTAACACCCCTAGCTTTTATAGAATGAACGCCATATTGGTTTGATTCTTTTTTTACTTGATATATGTAGAAGAGTAACATCGAAAAAATCAATCAAAATTAGAAGGAATCGATAGTTTGACACCCCCTACATGGTGGCTACATTAAGGTATAACTTGAAATCCGATTCAAACACACACATGGCATGTAATTGAAAACCAAATCTGCCCCCATTTTTCTTTGGGAAATAGTTTTTTGTCCAGGAATGTTGCTTCCGCCTCTCTCTCTCTCCTCAAAACAATGGGACGGAGGTATCTTTTCATATAATGAAGAGAGAGATAGGCTCATGAAAGTGCTAGTTTAGGCCATACTTCCGAACAAAGATTTTTTCCATTTTTTTTAAAACTTTAAGCTCCTTTTTGTTACAAAGAAAATGAAGAAAGAAAAGAGAAAAGAATATTTGCATTTCTTGTAAATATATTTTACTTAAAATTTTTTTTTTTTATAATGTATATTTCACTTCTGAAAAATACTTGCACATCCCTTGCAACCAAAGTAATGTTGGAGTGTTGAAAAAAGTTTGTTTGGATTCGGTTGGATTGAAATTGAGTAGAATCGGTGAATCACCCCCATTCAACTCTGATTGACTCGGTATTCACTTTGCTGTCGGTAGGCGGTTTAAGAGGACAAAATGGTCATTTCAGAACCCAACCGTAGTGGTTTCAAAAACGCAATGATTCTAAATGAGAAATGGCCTTTGCCGAATTGCCGTGGTAGTTTCGCAATCACAAAACCCCGCAGCCGTTAGGTCCAATGCGGCGGCATAGAGTGATGACTCATGTTATAGTATGATGCATGTATGTTATCATCAACATATCATACCCCATACATGAAACATGTTCTCCGCACGCCTCACATGCATAACATAAAAACCACCACAACTACCGTACCTCTATCTCTTGTCTATTTATTCCTCAATCCTCACCAGTGTTTCTATTTTCTCTCTTCTTTATCATTCAGTCATTCCAGAAGAGACGGGAATTAGCGATGGGTGAGGTGGGTTGGTCTCCTTCTCAATATTTTGTTCTCTCTTTCTCTCTGAAGTTCGGACAATGTTAGTTCGGTGATTTACTCTGTTTTCTTCGTTTCTCTGTTTGCAGAAGGAAAACAACCAGAAGGAAGGCGGTGAGAAGAAGGGTGAAGATAAGAAAAACGATGGTGGAAAGAAGGAAGATGGATCGATAACTGTGGTTTTGAAGGTCGACTTGCATTGCGAAGGATGTGCAAAGAAAGTGAAACGGGCTGTGAAGGGTTTTGAAGGTAACATCGGTTATTTAGAAACCATCCATTTACAGGAATCCACTTCGGTTCCATTTTCTATGTTTTCTCTTTCCATTTTGCTTTTTTCTTGGGATTCACTTCACCGCTTTCCACTCCTCAATGAACGAAGTCGGAACTCAGAAATCGGAATACAGTATTAGTAGTTCTCTCTGTTTCTGTCGAATTTGCTATAAAACTTGGAATCTGGATTTGCGATTTATACCAGATACCTATTGTTTTGTCATTCAATTAGTTCTCTGTTTTCTCTTCGTTTTCTATTTTGGTTATTTTCCGTTCTGTTCAAAAGGTTTCATCCTCAACATGAATCAGTGGCGCACGTTAGCCAACAGCCTAACTTTGTTTGTTTATTTTTGTTGGTGGTTGGTGGTTGTGGGTGAAGGTGTTGAAGAAGCGAAGTGTGATTTCAGCACTAACAAGCTGACGGTGATAGGGAAGGCAGACCCAGTGAAGCTCCGGGAGAGGGTAGAGCAGAAGACAAAGAAGAAGGTTGAACTCATCTCCCCTTTGCCCAAGAAAGACAAAGACGGTAAAGATGCTGGTGGCGGTGATAAGAAGACGGAACAAAAATCGGAGAAGAAACCAGATGACAAGAAAAACAACAAGCCGGTACTGTAAATTTTATTTAATTCACGTACGATTTCTGCCTACATTAAGCCTGGACTCTGGTTTATCGTGCTAAAATGCGCCTTAATCATGGAGGTCGGTCCCCTCATCTCTGTCAGGGCGTCAGCTGATTGCTCTGGCAATTCCAAGGGGCGAACTCACTTACTTCACCTGAAAATTAATGCGCTTTCAGGTGTCCTATTGAGTTCCAGACTTTCTGTCCCAGTCTCTCAGATCATTAATTCCTTCATTACCACTTACCAGAATCGCATCTGGCGCATGTTAGTAGAACCTCATGAGGAAGTTAAGCAGTTGCAGAGGAGGGTTTCTTCTTCTTCATCTTCTTTTTATCTCTCTCTCTCGAAATAGAACTAATTTTGGTTTCTTTCATGTTAACAGCCTCAGGCAACTACAGTAGTTTTGAAGATCAGATTGCACTGCGAGGGTTGCATCCAGAAAATTCGCCGGATCATATCCAAATATAAAGGTGATTTTGTTAAAATTGGTTAAATATTTTGAGTTCATGTGTTGCGTGTTCCCTTTTTTTGCGGTTCACGATACTGATTTTCAACTTTTCCATTAGTCTTTTCCTTCTCTGGGGCACTGAGAAACTCAAATAAAAAAGGAAAAAAAAATGGGGAGGAGTGAAAAAGGTTGCAGAGATCCTCGAGATCCTGGAATATCCATTTCCTTATTTGCAAAACACTAGAGTTTACGCAAGACCTAGTTTCGTCTTTTTAACTGCAGATTCCGGTTATAACTACCTGTAACTGACGGTGGTTGAATGTTTGCAGGCGTAGAGAACGTGAGCTTTGACTCGGCAAAGGATTTGGTGACGGTGAAAGGAATAATGGATGTGAAAAGTATGACGCCTTACCTTAAGGAAAAACTTAAAAGACCTGTAGACGTTGTTCCGGCGAAGAAAGACGATGAGAAGAAGGACAAAGAGGGTGGAGAAAAAAAGGACAAGACCGCCGGCGGTGGTGGTGGTGGTGGTGGCGGAGAGAAGAAGGAGAAGGGTGGTGGTGGTGGTGGTGGCGGAGGAGACGACAAAGGTTCCGGCGGAGGAGAGGGTGGCAAGAAAGAAGAACAGCCCAAGGTTGAAGGGAATAAGCTCGATTACTATCCTGGACCGTACATGGTGGAGTACGTTCACGCTCCTCAGCTTTTCAGCGACGAGAACCCAAACGCCTGCTCTATTATGTGAACGTGAACGAGACTTTCTGGACGACTTTTGAGTAGAGAGAAGAGAAAAAGAAGAGCAATGTAAATAAGTACAGTGCAGGGAAGAAGGTGGGAAAGGTGAAGAGATAGTATAGAATATTTTGATGCTGAGACGCGCTCTTTGATGGGTTTAGTTTAACGAATCGGCCAGGGTAGATCTTGTGCTGTTGGCTGTTCTGTTCAGTTAAAAAAAAAAAACTTGAAAACAGTGTTTGTAATGGTCCCATTTTGTCCAATTTATATAGTTGGTTCAATTCAATTTTTTGGCTTATTCATCGTTTGGTTTACTAGTTACTGATGATTGGCGAGATGTGACACGTGGAATGATTATATTTACCATATCATCCCTTACCTTTTAAAAAATGCTCCTGGATTGTTTTGGAGGGGTGTTGGATTTACGAAAATACCCTTTTCTTCCAATTCAAATCTCAACGCCGTTCTCGAAACGAAAACCCTCCAAAAGAAGGTAAGAAACTGTATTTGCTATCCGACTGTGTACGACACCATATGGTGCGGTTCTCAAGGCGGTGGCCGGTAGTGGACAACTGTAACTGGTCACGGAACTGGGTCGGTACCGGGTACGACCCGTACGTGTTAATACCCAATTGGCTTTGAGTGGGGCTAGGGGATTGTACAGTTCTGAGTGGGTTTCTGTGACTTATTTGGAACCACCAGAAATGCTATATTTCGCCCTCGTTATAGCAGAGATGAAGAAATGATAACCGAAGAGAAAAAAATAAAAGGAGAGAGAATCAATCAATAAGCTAGTTTACTATTAAGTGTACCGTAACATTAAAATAACCCATCTGATTCCTTGTAGTGGGTCCCACACGCTTGACGCAACCAAGGCCCCACGCTTGACAAAGGCTGTGCAAGACTGCAAGTTGCAACAGTGGTACAGCTACAGCTATACTACTCCGTCAGTCAGACACTAACATAAGTAAAGCGCATCAGTATCTCCGTCGCTCCTTCCTTCCTCCACCCAAAAATTCTCCCTTACCTCTTTCGAGGAAATCATGTTTGCCCTTTTTTTTTTTTTGTAAAAAAGAATTTTAACCTTTTTAATTTGCCTGTTGTGGTTTTAAACTTTTGACTAGTTGGTAAGGAGGAGTTGTAGGTTTAATTATATAGTTGAAAGTTAAGATGCCACGTGTGATTTTTACTGATGTGGCCCTGTGGGGTAGCAGTTGCAAGCAGGTTGTCTTTACCCTACGCCGCAATTTTATTGGTCATAACTCATAAGACTAGTAAAGGAAGGAAGGAAGTCGATCTACGTCAGCGCATGTCCAAGTTTTTTGATTGGTTTCCTTAATTACTCATTAATTATAATTATCTTTGGTAGGTATATTTTTTATTGGGAGTTTGGTTCCTACTGCTTATGGTAGCAACTTTTCCTACACATCCGTTTAAAATATGAATAATTGTTGTGGTTGTTAGTTGTTACGAAATTAAAAAAAATAATTGTTGTGGTGGGTTTTTACAATCGAGCTTCACCGATTCAGATTCTAATTTCTAATTTGGGTAACTAAAATGCTTGGAGAAACTGCTTGGAGAAACTATGGATCCGAATCCTTTATTTTCGCCTGCTCCTACTATAGTGTGCGTCCCACATATAACAAGGCGCGTAAAAATCGTCCTACTCCCGCTCAGGCAATAAAAAAAATCCCTATGAGAAAGAATATTCTAAACATAATATATTAAACATGGGATATCTTAGGCGTAGTTTCTCCAAACATTAAGTATCCTAGGCATGGTTCATAATCTCGGATCGAATCAGTCAATATCATCTGGATTGGATCGGTATCGATCAAGGCCAATCCCGAGATTGGACCGATATAACAAGGTTTGATTGGATCGGACAACTCGGTTGGATTGGCCAATCCAATTCGATCCTTGACCAATCCAACTGAATCTTTTTTTTATTTTTTGAAGTTTTGAAGTTTTTTGTTTTTTTATATTATCTTGACCAATACTAATTGATACCAACCGATATTGACTGATTCGATCCGGATAATATCGGCCGATTCGATCTCGAGATCACTACACCCACCAACTCTGGCCGATACATGACCTGATCCATAAAAAAACGATTTTGGGAGTTTATTGATCGATCCTAGCCAATTTGCACCGATACAATCCCGATCTGAAAAGGTTTCGACCATGATCGATCTCGAGTCCGATACCTGGATTTTGAACCTTGATCCTAGGTATAATTTACCCTAAAAAATAAAAGGGAAAAAGATCTCTGTTCGGGAGTGTGGCCTACGCCTACACTCCCATGAGTCTATCTCTATCCTCCCCATGTGAAAAGACATTTCTGCCCCTTTATTTTAAGGAGGAGAGAGATAGACATATGAGAGTGTTGACGTAGGCCATACTCCCGTATAGAAAACTGCTTCCCAAAATAAAAATAAGAATCTAAAATTCATCACCCAATCCTTGCTTCTTTCTCTCTCGTCTAGGATAAAAACACATTTTGAAGCTCTGATTTGTGAAGACAAAAGCAGAGAAGGAGGCAGGAAGCGTCGTCTCATTGTGGTCCCATAAAGAGATACGAAACGAAGAAGACAAACACATGTGGGATTGTGGGGTAGTAATGTTGAAACAATTAGACAATAGCAGAAGCAGAGAGAATATTCTACCTAATCAAACAACCAATTAGTCCCCCCCTCCCCCCTCTCCCCCTCTCGTCAACGCATAAAAAACCTTTGATACTTCTTAATACAAAATTGCTTAACTATGGATGGATGGCTTACCTTGCGCCTCACTCCCCCCTCACCACTCCACCAAAATGTCCTTTGTGACAGCTCAAGGGGCGCGTGCTTTTTTCAGAGATATTTAAATTTAATATATACAAATTAATATATTATTTGGATTTCAATTTCATTTTTTAAGAAATATTTTTATTTATAATAACCACTTGATTGTATGAGTCCAAATGATTAATGTTTGGTTCATACTTCATATAGGTTAATCACATTTTTTTTTATTTTTTGGAGAGCACTTAGGGAAGTGGGAAAGTTTCCACTACATTAGGGGGAGTGGCTTATTTGTTGTGTGGTGGATGTTTGGTTATGCTCTTCTTTTACTTGCTAGATATACATTTTTTGTCATTCCTATCATGCATGGACTTAGTTCATGGTATCGGTGACGATATCAGTGGTATCAAGTCATATTAGTCGGATTTCAGATCAAAATAATCTTATTTATATCGGCCACGATTGATACCAATATGAATTGGCCGATTTGATGCCATATGCATTTTAATATTAATAATGCACCAAACTACTTACTAAATCATAATTGCCCAACTTAATTATCTCCCAACTAAGTCTAACTAAAGTTTTCTATCATCATCATCATCATCATCATAGTGTTAGATTGACATTATAGCATTGCATAACTTTATAAGATCCGCCTCCTCTCCAGGGAGCTCAACACCAAGGGAGTGCTTAGGGGGCATCTAAGAGTTGGGCTGTACCGTACACATCCCAATGCGTGACTAGTCAGTCATTAAGATGTGTGCGACACAGCTCAACAGCTCGATGTCCCCTGGACACTCCCTGGAGAGGAGCTCAATCCAACTTTATAGGGTTTTTTTGCCCTTTACTTTTGTTTTGTTTATTTTTTCTATTTATGAAAATCTTTAATTTTGTTACCTCACATGATATGAGTTTAGATTTGTAAAGTTGTAGGTTTGGCCATGTGTCAATTTTAATCGTCTACCTCAATCATGGGATGACATTTATTGAGATTCTTTTCTAATGTACTTTTACTAGTCCAATTGGTTTCAAATTAGTGCCTTAAACCTTTTGATTATCTTTCTTAACCTTTTTATGTGTATGGGTTATTATATAAATAAATAAAAAAGAAAAAAGAAAAGTTTGGTATCAAACTTGCCAAAAAGAGTGGAAAAATACAACAGGTCATGCATGATTGTGGTCCAACAGCCATATTGGTACCAAATTTTTAAATGCTTTTAACTACTTAGTTTGGTTGGGGATTTTGTAAGCTCCTTAACGTGCATCTAGATCTACCATTTTTTTTTTTCCCTTTCTAATGAGACAAGAAAAATATAATTACCTATGAGAACATAAATGTTTTAGGATCCAGATCCTCTGCGGTGCGTGCAAAGACCGCCTTACCCCTACCCAAATGCCTTGCTCGAGCGGAGGTAAGGCGGTCATTGTGCGCGTGGCCCAGTCTACGTCGCACAAGCCGCTACGGACAGCGGCGCCATAGACGATCTGAATTGAATGTTTTAACATCAATGACTACTTTAGCTGAGAGCTTGTGAGTTCTCTTCTCGCCTTTCCATCCTGTCTAGTTCTGAGCAATCAAAACATCATTCCTATGTCTCTTAATTAGCCAAAGAGACTCAAAATATTTCATAAGTTGTTGTACATCATAAAGTAAATTAAATATATCTCATGGCCATCTTCTCATGCTATCTTGCATAAGCTAGTCTATCACATCTTGACAGTCCATCCAAACTACCACACATACCCACCCTTGTTCTTTTGCTCTTTGCGGCCATTGATAAATTCCTCACAGCTCTGATTCTTGCAAACTCCATACAAAACCATTATTTATATATGTGGAAGTAAACTCAGAGTGAGACAACAAAATAGAAATCCATTATTACACATCTCCATTAGGTTCTCCATAGCTGCCATCACAAATAACTGGATATGAGATCTGCCATGTAGCAAGTTTGATAATAGGGTTGAAATCTTATAAACATATAGGTCTCAAGGTCCCCTACTCACATGCCAAATTTCAAATCGATCTAAGTTTACCAAGTGGCAACACAAGGAATTGAAAAATCGATAATTACCACAAGGGTGCATAGGATTATAGGAGGCCGGTATGTACATGAATATGCACAAGAGGTTGTATGACATCCGAGGGTATACAATTGAACAAAGAGGGTTCTCTAAGCAAGCGATATAGAGGAGCACGCCAATGAGGTATGACAAAACAGTATCCATACATAGGAGGGTAGTGATGTTATTTCATGTGAAGAGGATAGAGATAAACACAAAGTTGACAGCATATTCTGCCCTAACAACAACTCAGGAGAACCTTTTCAGACCATAATTTTTTTTGAAAAAACAAAAGAACCCATGACCCACCAAAGCTATCTTTTTCAATTACAGCCATAATTACTCCATGGATCAATTATTTGAAGTAGATCGAAGATCACTCTTTTTAAGTTTTGTTTGGAAAGAGATATCTGCACTAACACCTTAGTTGGATTTCAAGCACTTAATAAAGAGAGACAATGGGACCAAGTGCTGCTAGTGTAGTCAATTATATTGACAACCAAAAAAGATCAGTTTTATACTGACTCGTCTTTAGATAGAAAGGAAACCTCATCATTCTCAGGCTTCTCTCTTTAGATAGAAAGAAACCTCATCGTCTGGCTTACGTTTCTTAAGGATTAAACAGAAAAGTCACCTCAAGATTTGTCTTAGCTTGACTGGTACTAAAGTAATACTAAAGCAATTCTAAAGCAATTCTAAAGCAATTCTAAAGCAATTTTGATTTTCAGGGTGGACATGAGTGTGAGGAGAAAGAAAGATGCATGAATGACCAAAAAGATTGACTTTAATGGATTTTTGAACAGAAATTTTCAAGGAAAGTAATTATTTGATTTGAAGCTGGGGACATAATAAATTCGGTGAAAATGATGAAGAGAAGTAGAGAAAAGGTGGGGGATCAATATCTGCTCCATTTCCCAAGTCCCTCTAATAGGGGGTTTGAAATGACCACCCTATCTCTGCCTGAACACACTGCCTGGGTGGGATCCACCCCCTATTACAGGGACTTGGGGAACTGGACCGTGCAGAAAATGTAGTCGATAATTTTCCTGAGGGGGGGGGGGATGGTGTTTTGGTTTTATGTGCATGTCTATTGTCTATTAGTAGCAGTGGTTTGAGGTATCGGTATTGGATTGACCGATATCGGAACTCATCAAATCCGATACCTGATCAATCTTGGAACGTGCATGGTACGGATAAAGGGTATACTTGTCAAAAGGGTGTCAATCTATTTGTTCAATTTGGTTTGGTTCGGTTTTGACTCAGATCAAGATCAAATCGAAGCCAAACCTGTAAGGCAGTCTCAATTTTTGTTGGTTTGGAACCGGTTTGATCAGGTTTTTATTGCTTTTCATTAAGAAGCTTACATCGATCTGGTTCGATTTTGGGTTTTTATATACATATATATTTTTTTTGGGTCTTTTCATTAACTTTTTCTCCATTCTTCTTCGAAAGGGGTCAAAAGCGCATTTAAAGTACAAGTTGAATAGAGCTCTCGCACAAAGTTCTGGGCCAATCCGGATAGCCGGAAAGTTTAATCGCCTAACCGGTTGAGAAACCGAATGTCACTGGTTGTCATTGAAATTTACTGGTTTAATAGGCAGAGGCATTCGACAAGAGTGTTGACGAGCCCAACAGGCATCCGCAAGTCTAGTAGGGATCCGGCAAGTCTAGATCAGCCTTGCTTGGCCATATTGTGTGGGAAATGGATTGAGAATACCTCACTTACCGGGGGAAGGAGGAGTGAGAAGGAAGGTCAATGAGAATGTGATGGTTTATGTCGTATCTCACTTAGTGTGGGTAGGAGTGAGGAAACGGAAAGTTGATCTCACTTAGTGGGTGGGAGAAGTGGAGATTCAACATGAAGATCATGTCGCCTAGACGCCTACACATGGCTATGGTTAAACAAAGAGAAGAGGAAGATGTGGCAAAAGTGAGTCCACGCCACTTGGGTATGTGAGTGTAATAGTGTGATGTAGTATTGGATGTATATGCGCATTTATAAATCTAATTAAAAAATGCATACCAAACACAACTTAAGGCTACATTTGATAACACTCTTTGAAATGATTTCATTGATTTCATGTTCTGTGAGCAAAATACCATTTGGCATGTGTGGTTTTTTTTATTTATTTATTTACTCACTTGTTCAAATAAATAAATGAAAAAAAATCGCACGTTTGATTAAATTGCGAACGTGATCAATAATCTATTCTTCTCTATTATTTTTGAATGAGTAAATATATATTTTTTTTTTCAGGTTCATGAACAGATTTGTAAAAATACGAACGTGAAAAACCTCAAACCTCGCCTTTTTCATTCCAACTCTCTTATCTCTACCTTCAAGGAAACACTCAGAGGAACCCTTCGAAAATAGAAAGCTAGGAAAGCCTCACGCCCTCCTACTTGTGTTTTGAATTTCAGCTGTGATGGTGTGTTTGCTATGCATTTTTGGAATAGATTGTGTTCAGAATGTATTCAAAATTTGATTCTTCTATATTTTCTCACTTCAAATGTATTCTAAACCTATAATTTATTCCAAGAATGAATATCAAACATAGTCTAAATTCCTAAAATATCCAAAGCTATATTGTTTGTGGAATAAAACCTATCATTTATGCAATACTTGTTGGCCAAACAATGGTTCAGAGATCAAACCATGGTTCCCTAGGGAGATCAAGATATTTATCCTTAGTGTTTTGCATGCCCTGAGTTAGCCCATGGTGTCACATAGGTGTCCCATTTTAATTTTTAGGGATTCCCATGGTCGCCCATGGGAACTCTGGTGCATCCCTGTTAGGGTTTCTCCTTCCCTCATGTGTCCCATAAAATTTATTATCACAGTAGGGACGAAGAAACTCATCCCTAGTCCATCACATGGCAAGGGGGATCTATTCTTAACTCGAATGCGCAGCGGAAAAGGTCGATTCGAGTTTCTTTCGCATCCCATAAATATTAATAATCAATAAACTGAAGAAATTAATGAAGAACTGCTAACTTGGTGAGCCTCAAGTGTTGCTCCTCCAATAGACAGTGGTTCTTCCTCCAGCGAGCGCTCCAAGCAAACAGATCTGAACCTCCAATGGTGCTACCAAGGTTCTACACGCCAATCCCAGATGCCCTCAAACTCCTCAGCACAGATCTAGGGTTTCACAAACCCTAGCTCTCAAACACAGGTGAGAGAAGCAAGAAGAAGAAGAGAGATTACAAGAGGGAGAGAGAGAGAAACCAAAAACGTAGGAGAGAGAGTGTCTGCTCCAAAAACGTGGAGAGCTTCCCTCTTCTGCTTTTTATGGTCCCTTATTTATAATAATAGGGTTTAATTAAATCCTAGATAGATTTAATAGAGCCATAGTGAGAGTCTGACTCTTTCTCTCTCAGACTGGCAGTTCTGTTTAAATTCAAAGTACTACACAGTTGAAGAAGCAGAATCTAATAGGGAAAGTATTAATTAGATTCTTGATTTAATTATTAATGAATAATTACAATTAGCACCAAATCCATTAATTAAATAAAGAGCCAATTAAATTAGCAAATTCCAAATAACTCCCTATATAATAACAATTTAGCATATACAATCCCCCCACTAATCAACACCATCATTATGGAATCTAGGGCATGTACACATGTACTGTCAAACCCCAATCCATAGTACATGTCCATATAAGAGCATCTGTGCATCTGATCGGATCCCGCAAAACTCGATAAAACACTTTATTTGAAATAACTATAAATAATGTATCATTTTATGTAAAATAAATTTTGCAAAACCATTTTCAAAACGATACTGGATCCAGATTCTAATCCAACCATGCATAGACAGTCTCTATCTTGGTGTTCCCCAATCGGACAGTGGTGACCATGTTGGATAACTCCTTCACTCACAAAGTGTTCACGCATTCCCAGAACACCGGCTTTGACTCGCTTGAGTCTCAGCCATTGATGAACCAAAGAATGCGATCACACTTTGCAGTGACAGGGTTCCCTCAGGTACAGGGTGTCGGTGACACATGTCTATCCCTTCTTACATCTGGCAGTAACACATGAGGGAATCGACAAAGTAGATTCTTCGCCAATGCACACATCAAACATGTGAGCATTCGCATTCGTACCCTGACATCACATGTCTAGGCATACCCAATGCGACGACCATATGATAAGGGTGCCCAGCCCAAACCCTAGTCGTGACTACCATTTTAAGTATAACTTACGGACACATAATACTCAAAAAATTTATATCACATGTGACAATATTAAACTAAAATGTATAAATGTTCAATACAAAGTTGAATCGGGTTGAACTGGACCGAACCGGGTTTGATGGACACACACTTGTCCAACAATACTAATCTCCCCTAAATTCTCCATTGCAGTCATTTTTCGAGTCTTATTAGTCTTTTTATGTTTTAATTAGGAACCTATGTTGGTAAGCCTGAGTAACTGTACACGAAAATGAAATACCTATAATGTGACATCAATCTTGTTGACAAATATTTTAGGGCAAGAAAGCGTTACCTGGTCACGTGGCCCTAATGCTAGTGCAGGAACCAATGGAAGCATGTGCACAAGCATCACAGGGGTGATGGAGTGGTCATTTTTGCCCTCTATGTCTTGGCGTAGGGGCCACACGACCAGATAGCGTTCTTTTCCCTAAAATTTAAGGAAGAAAGTTTCGTGTCGAGGAGCATGGCTCCCACGCCTTGTGCCTATCTCTCTCCTTCTTCCTATAAAATGATCTCTACCCCATAGATTGAACCAAACGAAGAGCATTGATTGGATCTCACACAACGTAGAAGCCACGCTTCTAGACAAAAAACACTCCCCAAGAATTTTAAGTGGTTGCATCATTGCATGCATCATAATTTTTAATGATTCTTATTTAATAGCGACGCATATTGCAACATTAAAGCGGATCCAATATGAATGTGACTTATGATTATGGACTTATCGCCATAATCACTTTTTAACCCATGAGAAATTATTATTAAATAGTCTGGGTTCCTAGTGATCAGCTCGGGTCAACAGCCAAGTGTAGATATTCCGTGACATTTTGTATTTTATATTTCACTAATTATAGTTTGGCTGGTCCAACTCCAACCCAATTTGGATTTGGAGCAGGTTGGGTTCATCCAGATTGCAACCCGGCCCATCTAGAGCAGCTTGATGAATAGACCACACGTACAGTCACTCTTTTTCCAATGGCTAGGGCTCAATGCCAACCAGTTTAAAAATATTTTTTTTAAGGAAAAAGAGCGCTACTTGGTCGTGTGCGGTGTGTGATTCCTTCGGCCAGACATAGGGCCTAGTAAAATGCCCGTCGCACCTTTAGAGATTTTTGTCTTTCCATAGGGATGTGCGTGACCCTGTGTTTGGACACAGGGCTGTGCATAAAAATGAAAGTTTAGGAGTATTGTTAGACATGCATAAAAATAAGATAGGCTAGACTCTACAATCCCAAATGAGGATCCGGTTGCTCACCAATGAGGTAAAAAAAGTTCACTTTTTCAGAGGAATCATAGGTGAAACTTTTGACAGGGGAGTTTGAGTCTATGCACTGTACCATTAGTATGGAGAAATCTCAGACGTCACATGAATTGAATCGTAAAAATTGGTTTCATCTTAGACTATCAAGAATGGTAGAAGGTGTTGAAAAGGAATTTTTTTCCTGTATGGTTCCTTGATCGGTGCGGTTCCCTAGTTCCTCTCATAAAAGGAGGGTGGATCCCACCTGGGCAGACTGTTCGATCAGATGCCCCAGGTGGATCCCACCCCCCTCTTGTGAGAGAAACTAGGAAACTGCACCGATCAGGGAACCATAGACGATAATTGTCCGTTGAAAAGCATACTGCATACCCGGTCGACATATAGATCTTTTTTTGGTAATTTATAAAAGAAAATGAGAGAAAAAACGCGGATTGTAACATCAAGCATTCCCTTTACACCCTCTCACATGGGTATGCAAAAAAACCATCCCACCTTTGTTGGTGGATGCCCATGCATATTTTGTCATTGACCCAACACTTGGTGGACTGACCATGCGATCAATCAGTGTTCTATTTTTCAAAGATTCTATTTATTTTGACAAAATTTTACATGAATTTTAGAAGTAAATTTTACATCGAAACAAACGGAACCAAAGAAAATAATCTTAAAATTCCAAATGGCTATGGATTGAAGTGGAGTGGGTCAATCCATGACCGTTTACTTATAGCGTTCACTATGACTTTGAAAGGGCTAGGCCGTGGGATTTGCCTTGATTGAATGCTTCTTAAGTGCATAAATTACTCAAAGAACAGATTTTTAAAACCCAATCCACTACGTATTAATCAACAATAAAAACGTGTACCTTTTTTACAAAAGTAAAATAAAATAAAAATAAAAACAAAAACGTGTACCAAAGAACATGAGAATACATCAACTCTATGGGCCCTTTCTCCGAGTTCGACGTTGTTGCTCAAACCCTACGACGAAACCTATGGGCACAAATTATGCATGAGAACCCAACGATGCTTCGAGAAGGCTCCGTGGGGGTTTCCACCTACCAACATGGCTTTCAGTTCCGAACCTTCGAGAAAAGTCACAAAGAAAAAAAATAAGAGATTGTTTTGTTTGGATAGTCACATGTTCTTTTGTAATTATAAGATTAAAGTATAATAGGTAAAAAGTTTTCGGACTGTGTATGGTGTATGATTATGTTTACAACCGTTGGAGGGTATGAGGAACTGTGTATTGTACATAATCATGTTCATTCAACAGTTGAAAGCACGATCGTGCACATGCACGATTATATATGAAAACTCTTCCCAATATAATATAAATAAGATAATTAAGACGTGGATTAAGTTTTCCTTCAACCATTATTGGTGATTTAACCTTATGACTGGAGTCTCCACAAGAGAATGCCATTGTAAATTATGAAAAAAAAGTCCTTTTCAATTTTCTGAAGATGCAATGCGGTGCAGTTTGGGATTGAGAGTTCGAGAAGAGAAAAAAAAACTGGATCAATCAAACTCACACAATTGGATGAAGCATCTTCTACATGTTGAGCTCTCAGACCTGAATTACAAGACACTACAAGATGCCTAAATAGTAGAGGATTTTAGTCCGATGAATAGAGTTGGATCACGAATGATGTAGTAGTAACAACAACAAACGATCGAGATGCAAATTGCCCCAACCTACAATCAATAATCTGACAATGTGGAAAAACGTTTCTTTATCATGGTTTTAAATATTGGTATTGGTCTCTACATTTACCGATATGTATCGGGGCCATATCTAACAGTTTTACCATATTTTAACGAAAAACTAATAATAATAATTTTTAGACTAATCTACCCTTATCATCCTTTCAAAGTTCAAACTTGATTTATCGGTCATTATGAATTAGCTTTATCTGTCGGTAGACTTTATAAGTCTGAAATTTTTATTTTTTTTTTAGTGAAAAGTTTCAAATTAATTTACGTAAATAGGCATACGTGAATACCAAAAAAACCAGTTTATGTATTGCTTGTGTCCCATCCTCCCATGTATTTATTGCTCCAAAAGCATAGCTGTATATGTAGTGTTTTTTAATATTGCACGTTCATATGTGATGTATGTGTCTTCTCTCACCTTTCATTACCAAAACACGTCAGATTAATCATTGACGTGTCACCTAAACATAAAACACTTAATCCATTATTACATTTGGTAATCAAGCTTGTCACCACTAACTAATCGGTAGGCTACCTAATCCATCTCATGAAATGCAATGGTGGGATCTGACGTGGGAGGATTAAATGGTAATTATGTATAGGGAAAACGAATGCTGCCCGACAGTGTCTTCTACGCCCTCTCATGTATGGCAGTGAAATGATCATACTACCCCTCTGCTTGGATGTTGGCCGTACGTGATCCCATTAGCCCCATATTGGAGTAGGCCACACAGCCGGACAACAAATCCCTTCCCTTATAAATATCAGAGAAGAATGTTGCCCGATCGTGTGGCCCATGCATTAGCATGGAGGCCAATGAGAGGACGCATAAGTGCAATGATTAGAGAGATTGTAGGGAGGTGGTGGTCATTTAGGGGGCTTGTGTTTGGGTGCAGGGGTCAAACAATCAGACAATATTCTTTTTGCCTGTATATTCTTTAGACAAGAAATTGTTGTTTGGTCGTGTGGCCCCTGCACCGGCACGTGGCCAATGAGATCACATTTATCAATATGGATGAGATTTTTTTTTATTAATTTTTTCTTTTTGGATAATATTTTTTAATTTGCATACGTTAGCCATGATTAGATAAACTTAATTAAATGAATCTAATTTCAGCATCAAATTGAGAAATACCACTAAAAGAGTGTAGAGTTAAGAGATCAGTATTGACTATTAACATTCTCTCCCCGTCCATGGGCTCCATGAATCGGTGATCTGACTCAGCATCGACTTATGATTTGGCTTTTAATTAGTGTGTTATGAGTTGCATTACTCTTTAACTAGTGTCTTAATTACAATTGACTTCTACTTCTCCATAATCGTGGAAGGCACAACATCTAGAAGTTTAGTAAGAGAATGTATTTATAATTTTTTTTCATTAGAGAGTGATGAAAACATTAGGTTAACATTCTCATGCGAAGAACATCTGAAACTATATATTTATGGGGAAAAGATTAATCATGGGAGGCACAACATCTAGAAGCTAGTAAGAGTATGCTATTATAAATTTTTTTATTAGAGAGTAATGAAAATATTATGTTAACATTCTCATGCAAATAAAATTTGAAACTATATATTTATTGGGAAAAGGTTCCCTGAGCTATTGACGGAGGGTACACTAATAAAAAAGATATTCAACAAACATTACAATGATATAATTACATCAAATTTTTACCACCTACAAAACAATTATTCAAAAAATATTTTTTGACATGAAATTTTTAACTCTGGAAGATTTTGCAGGAGGAAACATAGCCTAGATAAGGATCATATTATTATCTGTGGACAAATTTACTAGAAAAAAGAATTATGAAAGCATTGCTAAATGCTAACTTAATGAGAGATTCTTTTATTAATAATACAAAAAATACTATAACTTATATGGGAAAATGTTCTCTGTGGAGGGCAGCCATGCCCCGACACACTAGGGGATGAAATGACCGCCGTTGCCTCCCATGAAAGGCAGAATTTCTACCCCCGAGATGCCAGCCCCTACGTTCATTGGTTGTGGCGTGCACGTGACCCCTGCGCTCCCCCACAGAGAACGGTAGAACACTCTCCTAACTTATATCATGTTAAATTTATTAAGTTGTAGAGGTTGCTTAGCTACGCACTCCACTATGTAATTAGGTTTATTTTGAAGTATAATGTAATTTATTCATATTATTCACTAGTGAGGGGGATTGCTACTGTGTGGCCCTTGCACCAACATAGGGGGGCCAATGAGAGCATGTGTAAGAGCACCTAAAGAGGTGGGATTTTTCATTTCACGATGGGTAAGGTGGTCAATTCCCCTTCATGTATCTGGGCGTAAACACCAGCTTAGCAGTCTTTTTTCCCCAAGTCATTATTGCATACCAGACTATTACATATTAAATTAAAGAAAAAGAATGTTGCATGGTTGTGTGGAATGTGTGCCCAAACACAAACCCCTCTGTAATACCTGTCTTAATCCCTACAAAATGAAAATTCCCCCTAGTTGATGTCCTTGTGTGTCCCCTCATTGGCCCCCGCTGGTGTAGACGACCTGCCCGTCAAAGTTCTTCTTCCCCCTAAATTAATTGAGAGAATTTTTCCGGTTGGGGGGAGGTAGCCTACGCCAACAAGGAAACACCACGTCACCACATGAGTGCCTTGTGGAAGGAATCATTTCAAAGGATAAAGAGGTAATGTCACGAAAAAAGGGAGATAGGAGATAGAGATAGAGATAGAGAGAGAGTAGTGCAAAGGGAGGTTATTTTCCCACCCAGACATAGTCCTCCTGAAATGACCGTCCCACCCTCCTACAAAATGAAATATCCCGGCAGCATTCTTCTTACCATACATGTATGTGTATGGCATGAATGCATCATCCACTATATGCCAAAGTTGATCACGAATAGCCAGCTAGTCATGCACGCCACACAATGAGAGCACACGTGGACACTCGGGGTTTGAAAGGGGTTGGTCTTGTGCCGTAGAAGAGAAAATTTGACCGAATTGAAGGTCACCAACAACCAGATAGGAACGAGGAATGGTAGGGCCCATTCCACGTCAGGTAAACATGGCTGAATGCGGTGGACATTTGACTTTTGTACGGAGTTGTCTGCGCGTGCCCACTGCCCTCAGCGTCCGCCGCTGATTACCTAATGACGTAAAACTCCCTTCAGCGGTCCAGAATCTTCTTCACTCTATTTAGCGATTCAAGCTGGCTCGTGGAATGGGGCCAGATGAAACTGACCGATTCATCCACGACTAGGGTTTTAGGAATGGACCGATATGGCAGACCTGTATTAGTATCTGCCCGATACTGACTTGGTGATATGATACAGACATAGGTTAAAATGGTAAAATGGTATCGGTATCGGCCCGATACTGAATTGGTGATATGGTACCATGGTTTTAGTGCACGGTATCGGAGCAGATATCGGCAACATGGAAAACCGATACGATATTGATACGGTATTGTCTTAGATCGACTGTATCAAATAAAATTACCCCTTGATTTCTTAAAAAAATGAGTTTTCAGACCATTTTACCCCTTGTCCGTACCATGCTACTGATACAGTATCGGTATCGGTGACTAGCAAAACCGAACTTACAAGCATGTATGATACATACATAGGTTAAAATGGTAAAAGTGTTTGTGTGTGTTGTGTATTTTTTAGACCCCGTTTGTTCCACAGGATGGGATTCAAGAGGCGGGATACTGTAACCACTTTTCCTCTTAAGAATAAATCTCATGTCCGTTTGATTCATCGAACGGGATAATGCTAAAATATTATCAGGGGATAGATAGGACCTAAGGGTAGTTGAACTTAAGACTTCTTAATTGTGAGGTGTTGGTCCTTAATGCTTGAGCCCCCTCCTCACAGGCATAAGAAGTTGATTCTGTAGACTTAGTGCATGTCTAGAACAACATCTTGAGTTTTAATTGTTGATCTTGGCTTTAGTAATCGAATTGAGTGAATCATTTGATACGAGTAGTAATTAGATTAGTTGAATCATCCAAGTTGAATGAGAATTGGTTGAGCCGGATCTTGATTCTTGCAACCTTCTTTTGAAATGCCCATTTTTCATATTTGATTTCATTCTTTATCATTATATTTTTCTTTTAGTCAGTAATTTTTTATAGAAATAAAAATATTATATTAAACAAACAATGGTTAACCCATAGATGATTAACCCATAGAATACGGTTCACCCGTCATCTTCGGGTTTTAATATTTTCCAAAAACACCCTCACGATGCCTTCTCCTACCCATCCAACACCCATTATGAATGCAATCTCATTCATCGTGGGTGGAAGAACTCTCGATCCATAAAATTTTTAAAAAGAAGAAAAGTTCTTTGTGGGTGAGTGTACTGCCTACGCCCAGGTAGAAATCTCACCCCCTCAAAATGCTTTTGTGTGTGCTCTCATTGGCCAGTGTATGCCCTGGGGCCACGCTCCCCACAAAGAACAATCTCCTTTTTAAAAATCACAGATTTTAGGAAAATCCCTTGGTTCTTTCCCATTTCAATTCCTAAGGTTAAAGTTGATTCCGATGCTGATCTCGTGTCCAATTTTGTATGGTTGAACCTTATTCTTGATACTCAAGAATTTGGCGTTTGGTAACAAAACAAAGATGGGAGCAATGATTTGTAGGTTTGGAATAATCGCAACGAATTTTTATGGACCCCACCCCCTCTGCCTCCCTCCCTCTCCCCCCCCCCCCTTTTTTGTCATCATATGATCAAATCACTAACTTGTTTTAAGCAGTTTACATCATCATGTGCCAAGAGAAAGTTTTCTAGATTGATCTAAAAAGCATTTTCATTTATGAAAAATAATACATTATAAAAAACATAGATAAAAGCATATACATGGTGAGTCATACGAATGAGATAAATCATTAATTATATGTGTTTGATCGTTATCCAAAGAATCTGTTATATATATCCATAAATTAGAATATCAGATGTTCTTGTTATAATCAAATCAATTTTCATGGGGCTTTATCTTACAAAGGGAACCAATTAAAAATAAAATAAAAATTTGACATGTGAATAGGATGTCTATGAAAATCCAGCGTTATCCAATGTTCCACATGGGTCACTTGGGGTGGATGTGTTGAGAACCAGCCCCCTTATATAGAATAGGGGAAGAAGAACGTTATCCGGTCACGTGGCCACTAGCACCAATTTTGGGCAATAGAAGTACACACATGGGTATCGATCATGGGATTTTCATTTTGTAGGGGGCAAGTGACCATTTCAAGGGGTTGTATCTTAGCACAAGCTGCACATGACTAGGCAACGTTATTTTTCCCATAAACTAGATAAATATCAATTTGACATTTTGGTGTATTTAAGATGGGGGGGGGGAATCATTTGAGCAATCTATTTTGATAATTTATAAAAGCAATCTATCCTCATTGTGCCATGTGGAATAATGATGTGACAATTCTGATACTTTTATGTATTGGTATGAATCCTCATTTATATCCTTGCACGTCAATGGTATTTCAACTCCAACCACTTTTTTTTTTTACTGCAAACTGCTTTTGGGTTGACATATTATATGTGAACACGAGGCTTTGGGTTTTATCTGTTCACAAAATTTAGGCCTTATGAAATCTGTCACAAATTTAAGCTTATTGACAATTCTAAACATTTTGACTCATCAAGATGGCTCAATGCTCAAGCCATCCCATATAATAATTTATCTATCAAATTCAAGACAAACATTATAACGGCCCAAATAATAATCAGATTTAGTTTGAAAAGATTAGTAGGCCCAGACAAGTCAATGCTCAAGCCCATCCCATATAATAATTTATCCACTATTACTTTTTCTTCTTTTTTTTTTTTTGTGAAAATTAATACACTACTACTACTACATCAGTACTACCTACAACTTACTAATTAGAGAGGGTGGGGGTACGAGGGTCGAACACTCGACCTCTCCTTGGACTTACGCTAGACCTTCACTGGATAATTGTCACCACTATACTAGAAGCTCATCCTCGCGATAGCCCAATGTTGATGGATTAGATACGAGTTAGGTCAAAACCAACTCAACACTCAATGGACCAACAAAAGACTGATTAGCCTACGACATACATTTCCTCAAGTAGGACCAAGTCCATTTGAAGACAACTTCTAACTCATTTCCCCCCTTTTCAATCTTCCCTATAAAATTCAAACTTGAAAGGGTTTGGATTTTGAATTGGAAAAGAAAACAGAAAGTACAACAATAAAGAGTTGCCTAAATGTCAAACGCTAAATGTGTTTATAACCAAGAAAATTCTAATCTCCCTTATCAACCTTTGTGACAATAGCAATTCATTTTTCACCAAAAAAAAAACAATAACAATTCATTTTTTTCTCTTATTGGCATCTTTAGTGTTAAATAATTTATAACTTCATTTTTTTGCCATTTTAATTTAGCATGTACTTTTCCATTCCTTAAATCTCACCCTATTAAAACCCCTCTACGCCCAAAGGTTCACAATTTTTATATGGATTATGGATACATGGAAACTTGAAATACAATGCTATGTAGAAAGTAGGGTATTAAAAAACAGAATCAGATCGGGTCTATTCACCCAAAACACAAAAAGATTTCAATTTAATAACTTCATCCTAAGGAGTATATATAGAAATTATGTGCTTATCGAAAAAAATATAGAATGTGTATTTTAGTTGTTAATCCACTTTTTTTTAATATATTATGTGCATATTAGTTGTAAATTCACATTTTTTTTAATGTATTATGTACATATCTTACCCAAAAAAAAAAAAAGTATTATGTGCATACATATTGGTTTTTTGAATTAGGTAATAGAATCTGTAATTTTTCAAAGATTACAAAAAAAATCTCATAGTTTGTTCTAATATATAAAGTTCATGTTTTTTTTTTTTGGGTATTATTTCCCAATTTTCCTTTTTTTTTTTAGTTTACATTTTATTTTAAAATTGATACATTATATAAATATGGATATAAAGGTATCAATATTTAGTGAAAGGTTTATTGGTTTGCTAGACCACAAAGTTTATTTACTTTGGAAAACTTAGATGTTAGATATCTATGGAATGGTTTGTGTTACCGTTGAAATCTGAATGGATGACGTGTCACCAAGAGACCTGCACATCACTTGAAACCAGAGAGTGGACACAAGAGAGGGACAGAGTTGGACTCCGTTGGAGACTCTCCGATACTTTAGTCAGCATTCGAACAATAGGAGAAGAGTTTGGAACAATGAGAGAGCAATGGTGAATAGAACAATATTGGATGTTGTCTAGAGAGTTTATCATAGGATTCACCTCTTTTTTATAAGAGAAATGATGCATGAATCTGACTTCCTAGCATGGTGGAGGAGAGTATAGGTCTTCCAGCCTGTGGACGGTGGAGTGCCTAGACCTCCCTGCCAGTGGCCGGTTCACCCAGAGCTTTCGATGAGAAAAGAGGCGTACCTAAGCTTTACTATGTGTAGAGGGAGCCTCTAGACCTTTCTACATGTCGAGGGCGCGCCCTGGCACCTCTGGCAGATTACCAGGTTAACTTTGTATGCCTATGTAGTATGAGTTCAAATGTCTTTTAATAGATTTTCCATATGTCCTCTTGCTACAGGCGGTTCAATTTTAGGGATATCAGATGCCCTCTACTCTTTTGGACTTGTTCAGGTTCAAGAGAGTAAAATGAATGAGAATGGATTTCTTGGGATGAGGTTGGCTTGGCCATTGAAGATCCAACCTAGGATCAGCTTGACCATAGGTTGTGTCTCTTTAGCTTTGGAAGCTTGGCCTTGGATCAGATAGTCCGTTCGTTAATCACCTCACTTCGGCTCGGAGGTAAAGAATGTGGTTGGAGAAGCTTGGCCTCGGAGATCTAGAATCCGACATGAGATTTTGGTCATTACCTCTTTATGTCCACATCAACTGTCTCATAGTCTAGAGTGATTTGAATTAGTTTGGTTTTGTCATTTTTGAAAAGATGCTTTCTAACAAAGTGTCTATTCAGCTTCTGATGCACTTTTTCGAGATGACATTTGAGTGAGATATTTAAATGGACTTTAATGCAAGCTGTAATGTCACCTACTAATTTTGAAGCCACGTTAGCCACTTGCCTCAGGAAATGGCGGGCTATCTCAGGGGAATGAGGAGTCATGGGGATCTTAGACGTCCATCTGGGCAGATCTAGACCATTGACACCTTTACATAAGGGGTATGCCTTAGTCCGTTCTCCATTTTCACACTCCCGCGAGTTGTAGAGATCTTCTTTGCTAGATTCCACCTCCACAACTGCCTTTGTAATTTCTCTTTGAAGAGGGCAGTTCGAGTCTTCAATTCTTCATTCCATTAGTAGTTCACATTCGCTTTCACCTCTTTACACAAATGTCTTCATTTTCTAGAGAGTCTGAGTAGGGGAAAGATGACTTTAGGGTTTTTTATTCTCTTCGGGAATCTAACATCTGGAGCCTCACTATTACTGGACCATCCTCTTCTAGGGTTCATACCCTTACCTTCACAAAAAGGCATCATGCCAGAATCGGTGGCCAGACCTAGGTATAGCCCTGGATCTAACGTCTGTAATGAGGTCAATGCAATTCGTGATGAGGACCTAGTTCAAATTAGGGTTAGGTATTGTATTCCTGACAAGGTTAAACTTAGGGCACTTTGTATGGATGAGAGGGCTTACTCTTACGGGTCTGACGAGGTATGCCTTTATGAGGACACCCTCCTATAAAGGATTAGCTCCCTTTTGTGGCCGGGGTCTTACGCTATTACAGCCTCATGCCCGCGCAACTTACACCAATTCTTGGTGGCTTATTTTCGGTTTCATCATTACTTGCGTCGAGCTAGGTAGGCGTACTTCCATCCACCTTTTCATCTACCATTTTGTCCTCAAGGCCCAAAGTGACTGGTTCTACTTTAGTCGCCGGTTTAGAGTGAGGGAGGTGGTTACTAGAATGTTGTCCTCCATCCACGAATGGAAAAAGAAGTATCTCTTTGCCAAGGTTGGGGAGCCGGTCCTCTTCAATATGGTCTGGTAGGAGGTGCACTTCAAGTTGGCAAACATAGTGCCCTATCTTAGAAAGGAGGGCCGAATATCCCTCAAGAAAATGAGGGAACAAGTCGAACCGATCGCAACAGAAGTGCTAGGGGACGGAGATATTTTACGAGCTTATGGGCTTAGCCCCTGTGAACCCTAGTAGACCTTAGAAGTAGTTTTTTTTTTTGGTTACGAGGTCTTCTGGTACTAATGCTTCTTTATGTTTTTGTAGTGGTTAACACTGTGGATTTCTTGAATCCGTTGGGGGCAAAGAATAAACAGAAGGGTGCTGCCCCCCGACTGAGTGAAAGAAGAGGGTTGTTGAGCCAGCTGTGACCGAGTAGCATAAGAAAAAAATCTCGACCCTCGGCTAGATCGAGGGATAGAAGAAGTTTGTCGAGGGCGGCTATGCTCATCGAAGAGGAGCCAAGGCTTTAAAGGAAGAAGAGCCGAACAATAGCCCCTGTTACACCGGACATGCCAACCCTTAGACCAAGTTCTCTTCAGGGCTTCTCCCTTGTTGAAGGTCTTGAGACTGAGGGTGACCTCCCCATCTTCACTTAGACGACGCCAATCTATTGCTGCTAAAATCTGAATGGATAACGCGTCATCAGGAGACCTACACACCACCTAAAACCAGAGAGTGAACACAAGAGAAGGACGGAGTGGGACTCTGTTGGAGACTCTCCGATGCTTAAGTCATAATTGGAACAATTGGACAAGACTTTGGAACAATGAGAGAGAAGTGGTGAATAGAACAGTATTGGATGTTGTCTAGAGAGTTTACCTTAAGATTCACCTTCTTATGTATATGAGAAATGGTGCACGAATCAGACTCCTTAGCATGGTGGTGGAGAGTATAGGCCTTCCAGCCTAAGGGTGGTGGAGTGCCTAGCCCTCTCTGCCAGTGGGCAATTTGCCCAAATCTTTTTGCAGAAAGGGGGTGCACTCAAGCTTTTCTATGTGTCGGGGGCACTTCAGACCTTTTTGCATGTTGGGGACGTGTCTCTGGCAGATTACCAGGTTGACTTTGTATGCCTATGTAGTACGAGTCTAAATGCCTTGTTATAGCTTTGCCACGTGTCCTCTTTCCATGGGCAGGTTGATTTTAGGTATATCAATTTGGATTGGTCAAATGTTAATTTTTAGCCTCAAATTCAACCATATATCTACCCATGTTTGTCCATACATGCTCTTAATAGCATGTGTGTCCTCTCCATAGCATTAGATTTTTAAATATCCTATTTTGCTACTTGGTTGTGACTTGACATGTGACCAAAGGACATTGAAGCTTATCTATCCACAAATAATTTAGCAAATGTTAATCACCTCCATTATATTATCTTCGTGACTGATGGTGTATTTAATAAAATGTCTTTTGTAAGGAGGTTAAGTGATCAATAGAGATGCAAATTTAAATTTTATTGTAGCAGAAATCTTACACATGTGAACTTGTGTTTGCTATCTTCAAAAGTTGATGCAATGAGGCATGGATGTTTATGTTGAATCCAATAATGGTTGTTCTTGATTTGCACTAATCATTGTTAATACCTAAAATCTTAGATGGTTTTTCTTTCATACTTATTTTTAGGAGCACTGGTGAAATTATTTAATGTTCTGCATTTTAAAGCACATGTACTAATTATTAGGATTTATTGTTTTCTACTAGAGTACGTATTAGCTAGTGACACTGTCATAAACAATTAGTTAGCCAAATGACAAAAGAACAAGAAGAAAACTACAAATTAATAAAAGAGAAGGTTCTTTGGGCAAGTGGTAGAGTGGACGAGCGCACCAATGAGGTGAGGCAAAATGGTATTAAATAATTTACCAAAAAAAGGGTATTGAATATAGGAGGGTAGCGAGGTCATTTCATGTGAGGAGAAAAAAGATAGACACAGAGGTGCTAGCACACCTGCCCTAAAGGCTTATAACCTTTTCTTTTAATTATATTGTTGTTATTTTTCCAAGCATCACTGGATCACCTGATTAAATATTTTATTTTATTGACCAAGAGAAATAAAGAGACAAAAAAGAAAAAGGAAAAAGTCTTGATGTCACCATACATGATAATAGATGAATTGTAACCATAACCAACAATGACCAATTGTTTAGGCAGGTGGTCAAATTTCAGCCTCAAAACCCAATATTAATCCTTACATGTAACACTATACCTTCCATGTATGTCTGTGCATCCCTTTTAGCCCCGTTATTGTATTTTTAAATTTGTTTAGTGGCTTAGTTTGCCATGTGGCCAACTTTGATTGCTCTGAAACTCAACATGTGAATAAGAGCCTAAATTAATGTCTACTTTTCCACAAAAATTTCAACACTGTATAAACTGCCACATGACAAGATTGAGTGGACATGATTGCAATTCATTTGTTACATATTTGTGACAACAAGATTAACCACACAAAGGGTAAATTATAGCTAGGTTTGTAACGTTTTGAGAAACTATGCCGAGGATACCTAATGTTTGATATGTTATGTTTGGGATATCTTTTTTTATATTTTTCTAACTTTTTTTCATACAACAACTATCATCACATACTGCTTACCCCCCAAAAATAAAAAATAAAAAAAATTGTCACATCACCACCTCCTCTCTCGATGGAATAGATGTGGTCTTTCGCAGTCACCTCGGTTTGTTTTGCCGATGATTTATTCGTTTTTGGGAGGGTTTAGAAAACAAATGCTACCAAGCTCTTGGAACTTTTTCATGGTTTCTCTAACTTTTCAGGGCTGACTATCAACCAGTAGAAGTCAAACCTCTTCTTTGCAAACGTAGCTTCTGAGGTGCACCAATTTTTCTGTCATTCCCTAGGATTCCCCATTGGCAGCCTTCCCATTAAATATTTGGGGGTGCCGCTAGCATCTAAATCCTTAATGGCTATAGACTATGCTAGCCTCCTCTCAAAGGTGGAAGGGAGGCTGTGTTCGTGGAAGACAAAATCCCTGTCTTTTGCGGGAAGGTTGACCCTAATCCAATCGGTGATCATGGGTATTTTGGCGTATTGGCTCAATTTCTTTCCCCTACCCCAGAAAGTCATAAAGGACTTAGAGAGTATGCTGGCTAAGTTCCTCTGGCGTGGTGGTATTGAGAGGGGAATGCACAAAGTAGCTTGGAACCATGTTTGTAGGCCATGTGAGGAAGGCGGTTTGCGTCTACGGCAACTGGGTGACTGGAACAAGGCGGCACTAATGAGGCATGTTTGGAATTTGGCATCAGGGTTGAACACATGTTGGGGCCTTTTTATAGCTCACCGTTGGTTGAAGAAACACTCGGTTTGGTCCCTATCGACCCCTACACAATGCTGTGCATCTTTCAAGGCTATTTTGCAAACTAGAACTGAAGTTGTAAAGTGCATCCGATACCTGCTTCGCTCTGGCGAGGATACCTTACTCTGGATTGATCCTTGGCTGCCAAATGGTCCCATCGCCCATCCAGGTTTACTTATAGCCGAAGCTTCGGGAAGGAACATTTTTGATAAGGTAAATGCTCTTCTTACCACAGGGGAGCAATGGGACCCCGATGTGACTGATCCAGCTCTACTAAGCAGGTGGGGAGACATCTCTGCCGCCAAGCTCCATGACTGACTTCCCCATGATATGGCGGTCTGGACACCTACTTCTAATGGGCAGTTCAATCTTAAGTCTGCCTGGCAAGCTATTCGATCGCGGGGACCACGGCTGGTTTGGCACAGGCTTATTTGGTTCCCTCTGCACCAACCTCGATTTTCCTTTATTGCATGGTTGGCGGTATTGGGCAGGTTGATCACTTGTGATAAGCTTATGTCATAGGGGGTGATCTCTGATGCAAAATGTCTCATTTGTCAAGATGCAGTTGAATCATTAGACCACATATTCTTTCAGTGTCCTTACTCGAAGGAAATCTGGAAAGGCGTCCTCAAGTTGAATGGTTTTGCCAGAGACCCCCTCTCGTCTTGGCAGGGGGAGATTACCTGGCTGACCTCTCACTTTAAAGAAGACTCTTTGCTTAATTCAGTTCGATGCTTCAGTTTTGTCTCTACAGTATATCGGATGGTTGGAACGTAACAACAGAATTCACAAGCAGGAGACGTGTTGTGCAAAGCAGACCCTGCATCATATTACTCAAGGCACCAGGTGCCGTTTCTCTAATATCAAGCAACAAGTGCCGGAATCGAGCAGAATGAGGGAATTTTTTGCAAGATGGTAGATTGGGGTTACCTATAAACATGAGAGGATTCTGTCTCTGAGTTGGCCATGCCCTCCTATGGTATGGGCAGCTCTTAACTGCGATGGATCTATGAGGGGTGCTATCGGTGGGTACAGTGCCCTGGCTCGCAATGAGAATGGTAGAGCTCTGTTTGCTATTGTCGGTGGAATGAGGGTGGACAATATTTTGTACATTGAGCTATTGGCGATCAGTAAGGCACTGTCCATCAGAGTTCCGTAGGTCCAAGTGCGCTCTGACTCCAGGTGTGCGATTCAAACGATCACTGGCAATTTCTTGACCCCGTGGTATGCCATAGGTGTGGTCGAGGAAATTCAGAGACTTCGCGATAGTTTTCATAGTTGCACTTTTGCTCATTAATTTAGAGAAGTCAACAGAGGTGCTGATTTTTTGGCTGGTCTACTCCAATCAAACCAGGAATTACACTTGGGAATCGACTGTCTTCTAGTGGCTCTCTCCAGTATCTTAAGGGATGATGCCAACGGAAAGGTAAGATTGTAAATTTATAGTAACTATTACCAATTTATAATATAATCTCCTTATTCTCCAAGAAAAAAAAAAAAAAAAACATGGAAAAAATTGCGGCAGTATTGGGCTAAAAACTGCGGCCCATGTCTTGAACGTTCAGGCCGTTGAGGAGCTTAAACTAACTAAAAAAAGTCCATGTCCGTCCATCGTCGCGGTGACCGTCTCGACTTATGCTAGTCTGCTACAAGCTGGCCGACGCAGGTGAGTCGGTGAGAGAGAGAGAGAGAGAGAGAGAGAGAGAGAGGGAGAGAAATTGTCAACTGCAATCGTTTGTTCTTCAATGGCTCAAATTCCCAACTTAGATAATGCCCCTCTGAATCTGACATCCCTCAGGTACAATAATTTTAAGTTTTGAACTTTTCCAATTATTTATTATGATTTATGACCGCCATTGATAGGACCTCGAAAATTTTCCCAATTTGATCTTTGTCACAACCAGAGAGCAGTCCCAGAAAGAGCTCCTTAACATTCTAAAGAATGTAAGTTAAATTTCATTCTATTTCATTGTTTTGCATTTCAGTTCCCAATTGAAGTAATTTCAATTTGCAGAGCTGAAATTTCATGTTTTCGTTTCCTGTAGTTTCGTGGGAAGAAGTGTTTAGTTTTGGATCCGAAGCTTGCTGGATCACTGTCATTGGTCGTCCCTACATCGGTCCTTAAGGTACGTTTCTTTTCTAACTCTTTGTGCTTTAGTTTTCGCTCTAGTCGCAGAATGGTTGAAAAGAAGGATGACACCTAATATTTTGTACTGGTTACTCAAAGTAGGTCTGAATGAAACTCAAGAGACCTCTGGGCTGATCCCAATGACACCATACAGACAGAAAGTGGAATTTTAAGAGGAAAAGATTCGGGGATTCTATCTGCCCAGCTCAAATGTAGACACATTTGGCAAATTATTTCCTGTGTGTAAGGAGGAGCTCAAAAAGATAAGGCCACCTTGGAGGAAGCATAAGAACCCTGGATGAACTTCAATAGAATAACCCAAGGACTATCAATAAATATAGGTGGGGGGTGGGTGGGAGAAAAGGAACTGATAGCGAATCTAAGGCAGAGGGAAGCATGAACCACCCGAAATCATGACCTATCTCCCATGACACCTTGAAATTCCAAAAAATGCTGGAAACATAATTCATTGTGACACCAGTAATGACACCAGTAATGATTTTGCACTCACTATAGCCAAGATGGCTCTCTCTTTTAGCTCTAAGGTTCCCTCAATAACCTTCAGAATCATATGGACAATGAGGCCTATATTCATCCACTGCGAAGGTCTAAAACTGTCCATGTTCTTGGTCCAAATGACCTCATTTTTATTGAACCTTGAATTCAAGTGTACTTTTACCCTTCTGATTTGGTTGTATATTTTGCAGGAACAAGGAGTTGAACTGCGGCATCTATCTACTGAACCAGTTCAGACAGAATGCACAAGAATAATCTACCTTGTTCGCTCCCACCTTAGTTTTATGAAACTCATCTCTTCACACATTCAACATGATATTTCCAAAGGACTTCAGAGGGAGTACTCTGTTTATTTTGCCCCTCGTCGCACTGTTGCTTGTGAGAAGGTGAGCTACTTGCGGCATTTGATCGTGTGATGTAATTATAATTTTACATTTAAATCTCTAACTAACTACGTCTATGAGATATTTTTAATGAAATTGCTGGAACTTTCTATGGTGCAAGCATTTGTAAACTTGTAAGTATATTGGTAAAGATATTGTATCTCATATCCGCAAACATAATTTGATTTTATTTGTGGGGTAGGGTGCTATCATACAGATTGTTTAGAGTATGCTTAGGCTCTGAGTTGGGTATATATCCATTTTTGTTTTGTTGGTAATTTTGATCTTCCAAAAAAAAAAGGTTTTGGTCAATGCTCGCAATAAATTTTGAAAATTGTGTAAGATGCAGGTTCTTGTGATTGAAGACACTTTTCAGCATGCATCTAGTCAATTAGTTAAAGAAATGAAGTTTAATTGGTGAATCCTAAGTGATTCCTTTAAATATTCTAATTTGGAGAAGTTTACCGATTTTGCAGATATTAGAGGAAGAAAATGTTCATCACTTGTTGTCTATAGGGGAGTACCCTCTTTATGTAATTCCATTGGATGAGGATGTGCTGTCATTTGAACTTGACCTGGCTTCTAAAGTATGCTAATGTTTGACCACTTGAGCTGTTATGGTTTTTTTCATGTATTTTATTATTTTTTTACTCCCTCTCCTTTAGAGCTTCTAATATCCGGACATGGTGCTTTGTACTCTTATAGGAATTCCAGGTTGATGGTGATGCAAGCACCCTTTGGCATATTGCAAAAGCTATTCATAAGCTCGAGGTTTGTACTGCATGTAATTTGAGACATTCTTTTCTTTTAAAAAATTATAAAGATAGTTTTTCTACTGCTTCATAATGACAAAGGCTGAGTATTAAGAATGCAACCTAAAATGCTAAACAGATGAGCACAGATATAGGTTGGCTCAAATAAATATCTTAAAAAAATATTTAAAAAATTCAGTTCTGCTCCTCTTTTTGACTTTCTCATTTTAAGATTCTATTGTTTGAAATTGTATTTTTGAATATATGAAGCATGAGCACAGATATAGGTTGGCTCAAATAAATATCTTTAAAAAAAATGTAAAAAAATTCAGTTCTGCTCCTCTTTTTCGCTTTCTCATTTCAAGAGTCTATTGTTTGAAATTGTATTTTTGAATATATGAAGCATGAGCACAGATATAGGTTGGCTCAAATAAATATCTTTAAAAAAATGTTTAAAAATTCAGTTCTGCTCCTCTTTTTCACTTTCTCATTTTAAGATTCTATTGTTTGAAATTGTATTTTTGAATATATGAAGCTCAAGCTGTTTAGCAGGTTTTCTGGCTTACTATACCTACTGATAGTGCTTTTTGGAAGTTACTTCATAGACCCAGTAGGACTAGCTGTAGATCATAGTTATCAAGGCGGGAAGGCGACCATGGCGTTTTAGAGGGTAAAAAATCAAGGCGACACCACCATGGCGCCCAAGGCGTCCAAGGCGACCAAGGAGCCTGGACGCCATGGCGACGCCTTGATAACTATGCTGTAGATACAAGGGATGAAAATCCATCGCACGCGATGGGGGTCAATTGCGAACCACGTCTCATAGGGCTTGCTCTAGACTACAGTACCCTCTCACGTCGCAGGAGGATAACTGATTAGAAGGGAGTCGCCACCTAGAAAAGGGTCTAGGACCCATAAATGTCTTCCCCAGTTAGGGGAGAAAAATGACTCACAATGGACATGGCTGTGGTCTGCCCAGATCACTGGGTGAGTGTCAAGTTACGAACTGGGAAGGTGTTAGGCACCCAGTCCGCCCAGCCAAAGGCTGGTCTCCATCTATATAGACTATTGCTATTATCTAATCCTACTAACTAGTCTCAAGTCTAGATCAATAGGTAAAGCCCTAAAACTAGGTAACTAGGTATGACAAAGGGCAGCCCTAATCCAAATGGCTGTTACCCTAAGTTAATAATGTATGCTACATTAAGCTAAGTTAAACTAATTAAAGATTAAACCTACTGATTTAATTATGAATTATGCAATCCTAAATTAGACTAATTATAGTTAATTAGGCATAATCCTAAAAGATTGATTAAGTAGATTATTGAATCCTAATTAATCTAGTGGATGGAAGACTTTTAATTAATCTAAAGCTAAATTAATTAATGGAAGAAGTAAATTAAATTAACTACGTTAGTTGGATGAGTTGAACCTAGGTGATCTAATTAACTTGATTAAATCTAAACCTACAGCTTAATTAAATGACTTATGAGACCTGTAATATAGGAAATCAGAGAAGAGGAAGAAGAGAAGAGAAGAAGAGAATGGAACAGCAGCCGCAACTTTCTATTGATCTCATAATGAAAAGAATACAATATAAATTGGGATAGGGGCAAATCTGGAAAAGACCAAAATAAAAGAAACACAAATAGAGACCCACAAAGGATCTCGGTATTAGCTGCAGATGCTAATACTGAGACCCATAGGTGGGCCCCACTCGACACTTCTAACACTCCCCCTCAAGTTGGAGCATATACATCAATCATGCCTAGCTTGTTACCAATATAATCGATCCGCCCACTACCCAAAGGCTTAGTAAATACATCTGCAAGCTGCTCTCCGGTTCTAACATGACTTGGAAGAATCAGACCACTTTGCATCTTCTCACGAACAAAATGGCAATCAATCTCAATAAGCTTCGTCCTCTCATGGAACATAGGATTTGAAGCAATATGAATGGCCGCTTGATTATCACACCACAGTTGCATGGGAACCAATGTCTTAAAACCCAACTCAGACAACTACTGTTGTATCCAAATCAACTCACAAGTTAAATGTGCCATAGCTCTATATTCTGATTCAACACTTGAACGGGCTATAACACTTTGTTTCTTGCTTTTCCAAGAAACAAGATTTCCTCCAACAAACGTACAATACCCTGTAGTTGATCTCCTGTCTACTGGAGAACCTGTCCAGTCAGCATATGAAAATCCCTCAACTTTGTTATGGCCATGATCTTGATATACTACTCCTCTACCCGAAGCCTTCTTAAGATATCGTAAAATACGTATAACAGTACCCCAATGAGTAGTCCGAGGAGAAGAGAGAATCTGGTTCACCATACTAACAGTAAATGGAATATCTGGTTGGGTAACGGTTAAATAGTTTAACTTACCCACCAGTCTTCTATACCTCTCAGGATCATCAAGAACATCTCCCCCTTCAGCGGTAAGCTTCATATTGTGATCCATAGGAGAGTTAATAGGCTTGGACCCAAGCATGCCTGTCTCAGTAAGTAAATCCCAAACATACTTTCTCTGTGACAGAAAAACTCCCTTCTTTGATTGAGCCACTTCAATTCCCAAAAAGTACTTCAACTTCCCCAAATCCTTAGGCTGAAATTTTTGCTGCAGGTATGATTTTAACTCCATAATGCTTGCTTAATCATCACCAGTAATAATAATATCATCCACGTATACGATCAGAAAAATCTTCCCCACACCTGAGTGTCTATAATAGAAAGAGTGGTCACCTCCACACCTAGATAGACCAAATTCAAGAACAACTTCAATAAAGCGACCAAACCATGCACGAGGGGACTGTTTCAGCTCATACAGAGACTTTTTTAATCGACAAACCATGCCAGACACCCCCTGAGCAACAAATCCGGGAGGTTGCCCCATATATACCTCTTCCTGCAAAGTACCATGCAAAAATGCATTCTTGACATCCAGTTGAAACAAAGGCCAGTGATTGGATGCAGCAAGAGATATCAAAATACGAACTGAAGTAAGTTTGGCAATGGGGGAGAAGGTATCCAAATAATCTACACCATACACTTGAGTATAATCTTTCGCTACAAGTCTCACTTTTAAACGAGCAAGAGAACCATCAGGGTTCACCTTCACAACATATACCCATCTACAACCAATAGCAGTCTTTCCCGGGGGCAGCGGAACAAGTTCCCAAGTGTGATTCATCTCCAAAGCCAACAATTCTTCCTCCATAGCTGTCCTCTAGCCAGGACTAGATAATGCCTTTGTTATAGACTTGGGAAGGGGATGAGCCTCAATAGTAGACAAAAAGGAACGAAAAAAGACAAACCAGAATATGAAACAAAGTTGGAAATAGAGTGTTAAGTACAGCTACGAGTACTTTTTCGTTTAGCAGTGGGAATATCAAGATAAAAAACAATAGGATCAACTGTAGGCAGGCTGGCATCAGGATCTGCAGCAGAAGAAGACAGGACAAAGTCCATAAGCACAGGGGGGCAGCAGCTACCTTCGGATGCTGGGTGTAAACCTGAATAATAGGAGGGCGGTGAGCAGCAACTGTGGGAGCAGAACCCTGTGGCAAAGAGGAGTGGATAACATAAACAGGGACATCATCATCCAATTCAGAAGCAGGGACTGTTTCAGCATGATAGGGGATGGACTCAAAAAATGACACATCAGCCGTAACAAAATACTTACGCAAAACAGGTGAATAACAGTGATACCCTTTCTGGATACAAGAATAGGCAAATAAAATACATTTAAGAGCTCTAGGATCAAGCTTCGACAAACCAATCCAATGGTCACGAGTGAAGCAAACACACCCAAAAATACGAGGAGGTAACGCAAACAATGGCTCTTTAGGAAATAACAAAGAACGAGGAATACTTCCCTTTTAAAACTGAGGAGGGCATATGATTAATAATATAATTGGCTGTCATCACCGCATCAGCCCAAAAATTTTTTGGAACTTGCATCTCAAATAACATGGACCGTGTAACTTCAAGTAAATGTCGGTTCTTCCTTTCTGCCACACCATTTTGTTGAGGCGTGTCAGAACAGGAAG
This sequence comes from Telopea speciosissima, assembly GCF_018873765.1. Lineage (NCBI taxonomy): Eukaryota > Viridiplantae > Streptophyta > Magnoliopsida > Proteales > Proteaceae > Telopea > Telopea speciosissima. Next base: position 14,014,675 of record NC_057917.1, read on the forward strand.
ATTGATAAATCATACCATGCTGAACCATGAAAGTAGAAAAGGGTGCAGAAAAATACTTGGTGTTGTCACTACGCAAAATTTTTATACAAACACCAAATTGAGTACGAATTTAAGAAACAAAGCTCAAAAAATGGAAAACAACTCAGAACCATTTTTCATTAAATATAACCAAGTGACCCTTGAATGGTCATCAACAAAAGTAACAAAATATTTAAATCCCAAGTTGGAGGTAATGGGACACGGACCCCATACATCAGAATGGACTAAAGCAAAAGGAAAAGCTGAATGCTTAGAGACTCTAGGGGGATAGCTCACACGATGGAGTTTCCCAAACTGACATGACTCACATTCAAGAATAGAAATAGAAGCAAAACTAGGATCTAATTTTTTAAGACTCTCCAACGATGGATGACCAAGCCGACAGTGAATTTGATGGTGAGAAGACACTGGAACAAGCAACCGAACCGGACCTTCAAGTAAATACAGCCCCCTTGACTCCCGTCCTCTACCAATTGTCTTCTTCGTAGCAAGATCTTGAAAAACACACGAATTAGGGAAAAAGGTTACGGAACAATTTAGAGCTTTGGTTAACTTACTAACAGTCATGAGATTAAACGGAAAATTGGGAAGGTAGAGAAAAGAGGGCAAGGACATAGAAGAATTGGGGTAAGCAATACCAATGCCTTTAACCTTTACTAAGGACCCATTGGCTAAAGTAATACTGGAAGATGACAAGGAAGAAAAGATACCTGACATTCCCGACATGTGATTAGATGCCCCTGAATCAATAATCCAGGGATGCGATGTAGTGGAGAGACATGCAATGGTATTACCTGTCTTAATTAAAGTAGCAGTGGAAGAAGTGGGTTGTGAGATCTGAAACTGATTATACCGGGCATACTCGTCCTCTGACATAACAACTACCTTACCCTCAGATGATTGAGACTGAGGGGCTGAATCCAAAGTAGTAGCTGAATTAGCAAACTGCTGCTGTTGTGCTGGTTTCCCATGGAGCTTCCAACAAAACCTTTGAATATGTCCAGGCTGGCCACAATGGTGACAAGTCCATACAGTACTCAATCCATTAGAAGATGTACCAGATTGGCTAAAACCCTGCTGATTTGGTCCTGGTCCCTTTCCTGTGCCGCAACCACCTCCACGGCCACGGCCTCCCCCATGATTTCCACCTGCACCACGGACAATTCCACCAGCCCCTGTTTGGGATACCAGGGCTGAATTCTCAACTATAGGAGCAGCATCACGAGAACTCTCATGAGATACACGAAGCACCCTAGAAAATGTATCAGTGAGTGATGCAACAGTCTCACCACCAAGGATCTGTGATCTAACAGATTCATACACTTGTCCAAGGCCTCCCAAGAAACCCATAACCGCCAACTGCTCCCTTTGGTTCTGCATCTGTTTCACATCAGAAGAGATTGGAAGGAGGGACATCAGCTCCTCATACATTCTTTTGAAATCAGAAAAAAACTGAGTGATAGACCGCCCCTTCCTCTTTGTCCGATAAAAGTCTTGAGATAGCTCATAAATTCGTGACAAATTATTCTGACCAGAATATAAAACTCCAAGATACTCCCGTAACTCCTTAACTGTGTCAATGTGAGTAACCAAATCCACTATGTGATTCTCCATCAAATTTAACATCTGATCAAGAATCCTAGCATCGATGGTATCCCAAGTTGTATCTCCAGCAGGTTTGGTGCTCGTCAGATGTGCCTGCTGGTCACGACCAGTCAAGACCAGGTTCACAATTTTCCTCCATTGCTGGAAATTTGTGACACCTTCAAGTTTCTTCTCCGTGATTCGATTGGAAGATGAAGAAACAACTTCTGTAACCAGATTCTGTTTTGTCTCATCACCCATGCTTGGTAGTGGAAAAAGTGACTAATATCACCAACCAACAAAGAAGCCGAGAACACACCACTCCAGCAAAAAACTGAGAATACACCACTCCAGCAAAAACTGAGAATCTCTCACCAAATAATCAAAACACACCAAAGGCTGTCACTAACCTGAAAGTAATGCAGCCACCAATCCCAATCGAATCACCATAAAACATATATCAAGCTAATCAATAGCTTGCTGCCATCAAATCTCGCATAGCACCACCAAAAAAACCTTCAGAAATCTGCTCTGTTTTTTTTTTAATTAGAGTAACAGATTTAATCCATTGCTGCAACAACCAAATCCACAATCCATGAACCAGCAAAGATAAGGGGTGAAATCACCCCTTTTTCCTTAAGAGCGCAAGTCTCTGGTAGGTTACCAGAAATCACAGAAAATAGAAGGAAAAAAAAAAAAAGAAAAAAGAGAGAAAGAAAAGGGGACTACATATGGCTGTGTACCAGTGCTAGTGGCTCAGCTCTGATACCATGTAATATAGGAAATTAGAAAAGAGGAAGAAGAGAAGAAGAGAAGAAGAGAATGGAACAGCAGCCACAACTTTCTATTGATCTCATAATGAAAAGAATACAATATAAATAGGGATAGGGGCAAATCTGGAAAAGACCAGAATGAAAGAAACACAAATCGAGACTTCGGTATTAGCTCCAGATGCTAATACCGAGACCCATAGGTGGGCCCCACTCGACACCTCTAACAAGACCTAATTAGGCTAATTACGCTTTTAAGCTAATCCTGCATAATGTATTCAAGGATATTATAAGATCCTAAAGTAAAAGTTTTTAATTATCTTACACTACATTAATCATCTCGAAGCTAAAATGATTACCGAATGCATTATACTATGACTATGTTATGTGCTAATAATATATTAGACTATTATGTATATACATATTAAAGGTTGTAATATATTAGCAACTAAGGTTGTACTGTGCTATATTAATATACAATCTAAATTATATTTATGTACTAGTACATATAAGTAAATTATGATGTGAGTGCTAAGACTTTATTACCATAAGGTAACATACATCGGAAATATCAAATCTAAGTATAATAGAAGACAATGGAAGACTTTTATTGTAATTAATTGACTCAAAACGACTAGTGTAATTACACTAAGCATGTTGGGCCATGAAATAAATCTAATTACATTACCTTCTGTTAATCGAATGGCTGAAAACTCATTTAGTCTAACTATACTTGGCAAGATGCATGGAATGAGAATTTAACTAAGATTAGTTAAGCATGCAAGTTATTTAATTTAATTAAACATTATTCTAAGCACATGGCGAATTGCACAGCTACATCTAAGATTAATTATACCAAAATAATTCCTAATTACGGGCCTAATGATTGAGGACTTGTGTTGATTTGAATTTGATTGAAGTGCATGGCACTAGGAATGAGGCCATTGGAAGACCCAAAATTAGAATTTGCAGCATGCTTTCTGAATCCCCATTAGCAGGTTGTGCACTCGTAACCCAATAGATGAGTTGGATTGAGGACTGGAAAACCCAAAGATTGGTTCAATTGTGTACCGATTGAATTGGACTTTTCAATTTGAACTGGATTGGGTTCATTTTATTGGGAACAAGGCCATTGGTGGGATCTACTTATGAGCTGGATCAGGGGTTGCAAAACCCAAATATTGGTCCAATTATAAATTGGATTGACCTTATTATCTTGAATTGAATTGAATTTGATTGTATTTGGAATGGGGAGATTGGAGCCCAAATGACTTGAATTATGATGCGCCCCCGGGTCCCTTACGGGTTTATAAGCTCATAGCAAGCTCTACGCACACGATCCTATCAGATGTTCGTGCGTGGGCCAAAGCCCGAATCAATATTCAAATCTGAACCTAGCGACCATGGCCCAAATGAGGTATGAAATCTGAAACCAGCCAGCCTATTAACGCAAATTTCTTATGGTGGGTTTTCATGAATGGATCGGTTGAATTGGATTAGCATTGTTTTGATTTTGATTGAAGTGCATGGCACTTGAAATGGGGCCATTGGACCCAACAGACATATATTGTGGTGCGCACCCCAGGTCCCAATTTATCTGCTACACACTCGTAGCCCAAGTGTGGGCTGGCTGCTCCTCACACGTTCAAATCAAATGCTGGTAAAGAGGCTAGCAATGAATCCAGGATTTAAAGGAGTCCAGACCCCGGTATTGGGTCAGACCTACATAAAATGTACCTTTTGCAATTAAAACTTGGAAGAAATCAAGCACTCATGATTCAAACCAATATTGGGTAGAATGCCACACCAATGACTCACAACCCATTCAATAGATTAATTGAAATCACTCTAAAGCAAACCCAAGCAAAACCAACCCACGTGTAACATAGCCCCTGCTCAAACTTAATTTGGGTCCTACGATTTAGGGTGTTTGGCCAGAAATAAATAAAGGCCTTTGAATCTAGTGTCTTTGATCAGGATTGAACTCAACCTCATGATCTAAGGCTCCAATAAGCTTTGATCACAGCCCTACACTCTTAAGGCTTCCCATCATAATGCAAAATCATCCTGGCTAGGAGTCCGGACATGAACACAAGCTGCTCCCGGGGTGCGGCCACAGAGTCCAACAAATGATGGTCGTCAACGGAGAAAACAACCGGAATTCCTACCGAAATGCACACCAGTGACACATGGAACGGGAAGCGAGATTACCATATTACAGCGCCTAATATAATATATTAACAAAAATAAAACAAGTAAAGAAGGAAAAAGGGTTGTAATGGAGAGGATTACCTGAGGGAGTTACCGGAGTATGGCTATCGGGCTCTGAGCCTCCGGCGACGACAAGCACAACAGAAAATTAAAATGGGGATGGGGACTATATTACAAACCAATTAAAAATAAAATAAAACTAAATCAAAATAAGGGGAGGGAAGCTATTGCAGCAACAGCACATGTGCAAACCCAGCAGAGGCGTAGATGGTGGCGATGGAGCTTCGAACTGCAACGGTGTAGCGCCTGAAGTTGAGGGAACTCCGCACGGTAGATGAACAAGAGTGAACCAAAGTTGCCAGCTCAAATGGCCTCTAACGGACTGAACTGGCCTCAGTTGGAATTTCGGCATCCTCAGAGTTTCGAACCCGAGCAGGAAGAGAAAACATATTTCTCGGAGATGGGTTTTAGATGGAGAAGAGAGAAGGGAGTGTTGGAGATTGGGTTAAATGGAAAGTATAAAAGGGGGAAGAGAGAAGAGAGGATGGGGAATGGGTTTCAGCGAAGGTGAAATGGAGGAGATAAAGAGATGGAGAAGAAGAAGAAGAAGAGAAAGATAGAGGAGCGGAATACCCTCTGCCATGACTGATTAGCAAAGAAGAAGGAAGAGGGATTGATGGCGGTTTTCTTTAGTTTTCCCCCAGCTCAGAGGAGATCAGCCATGTTGTTTCAGTTGAGCTTCTTTTGGAAACCAAAAACCAACGAAATCCCAAAAAACTGATTTTTTCTTGTCTTCTTTTGGAACCCCCTCTAATAGTTTTGGGTTAGGACTTTTGCTTCTACAGATTTTTTTCTTGTGCTTTTTTGTTTGACCTAACTCAGGTCGGTTTCTTCCCTTGAATTTTTTTTTGTTTTGTTTTGTTCTTAGAGCCTACCGACTACACCTCTTAGAGGCTTAGGTATTTTGCTTTGTTTTTTGTTATTTTTTGTTTTGGTTAGATTTTTAGGTCAAGTGGTTAGGTGTCATGTGGCAATCTAATATCACTTGAAATGGAATCATAATTCTACAAAGTCTAGAGGTGCATTCCAAAATTGTAATTTCCAAACCATTGGTCAGAAATCGACGCGCAATGTGCCATCCGGAAACTCGTTCTGAACACTTTTCAATGATGTGAGATGCAAGCGCAGCCTTAGCTGAGAACTTTGCCGCAAACATGCCACAAATTGGCTCACTGGCCATGTAATGTAAATGAGAATTGAGAGCCAATTCACACCGCTCTCGCACCAAAGCATAGTGTTCGATCCGAGGAACGGACAACACTAATCCGCACCGTCGAAATCCAATTTTTGAAGATATTTTTCCTTAAATTTTTATGGGGGCAATTTGGTCAATTCAAAACTAAAACTCGAATTTTATTAAAGTTTGAAACAAGAGATGTCGAATCTCCTTGTGTCATCATCGCCAGGGGGTGGTGACAAAATTAGGTGTCTACACTAGCCAATGATGGAGTGTATATAAAATTAGAAGTTCATGTAAACTTAGGAATATCAGGAATGGTGTCTGTCATTATAGTGTTTCATTGACTTATTTAGTTTGACATTCATCTTGAATTCTTGATTTTATGAAAAACACCATATAATTCTTTATTTATGTACCAATGATGCCTTGGTTGTCTGCTCTGATCATGACTTCTTATTCCTTCACTGTTTGTCTGTTCCTTCTTATGTTATAGTTTTCCTTTGGGTTAATACCCAACGTGAGGGCCAAAGGAAGAGCATCGGTAAGGGTTGCTGATCTTCTGAGCCACATGCAAGGGGAGGAGCCAGTTAACTCGTCGGATGTAATTAAAAATATATCTTTTTGGGCATTGGATTTGGTTTTGCAATTTGCCTGCTTTGATTGGTCAATATGCACCCTACAGTCATTTGCTAATAATTGGCCTGTCACTTCAGATGGGGGCTGCAGAGATAAATACACTTATCCTGTTGGATAGAGAGGTAATTATTGTTTCTTCACAATTTAGTACTGTTAATATGGCAATTGGTTTGGCAGATTATTTCTATACGAATTTGTGGTGAATATGCTACTTCATCTCCACTTTTATTCTGATTTATAAGTGTCTATTGCCAAATTGAAATTCATGTTCCTACACTCACCTATAGTTTAGTGGCTTTTATTAATACTAGACTAGAACTTAAATCGATTGAATTAATAAAAAGTTTTGGTTCTGATGTTGAGGTTGAGATAAATAAGGGCGTACCCTGTGCACGAGGCTCCTGCCACTGCGGGGTCTGGGGAGGGTCATAATGTACTGAATTATTATCCAGGATATCTTATCAATTAATAATTTTTTTTTCTCAAACGATAATTGGCCCCAAGAAATTTATTATTTAATTCTCTTGCATTTAATTCTAAAGCTATCTCTAGAGTTTAGCTATCTTCACAGAATGGTTTACACCAGCACTTAATTTTTTGTATGTTTGAGGTGTCTTTTTTTTAGTTGTCAACTTGCTATAAAATGAAGGCCTAATTTACTTGATCTGGCCTGAGTTTGGGAAGTTTTTATTATCATCATCTATGTTTTTAGAGGTGACAATTTTACTGCTGAGTGTTGATCTTTCTCTCTGTCTACTCCAATTTACTTGCTCTTATTTGTTCTAATGGAGTGTGTGGCTCTAGTTTTTCTGTGGGACATCTGACCATATTCTTGATATCGATGGGGATAAAGTCAATCATTTATGTCCCAACATTTTCTTTGTTTTATGTTCTAGGAATTTATTCTTGATTGTAACCTTAATGCATAAAAAACTAGTTTCTCATTGAGTTACATGCGGAGCTCCCCACCTTTTTTATATGTGATATATACCTTCAACGTGGGGATGGGTATCCAGGAACAAATGGACTTCGAGTTTATGCTTGACATGGGTTCTGGATGGTGGAAAATAGCTTCTTATTCATAGCCATAGGGTCCATCAGCTATGGTGATTGTGTCTGGCTCTTAGTTAGTAAATACGCGTACAATTCGCGTATTATTTGCGTATCCAAACATTTTAATAAAAAAAACGTATTTTACCATATGTATCCATATTTATGCTAAAAAGCACGTTTTTTATATGATAGGGTATTAAACACATATAAATACGTATTAAATGTATTTAATACTTTTTAAACTTAAATGTATACGGGGCGTCTCCGAATCCATCTTTTTGATGAGTTTTTAGCCAAGATGCGCAAAAACGTGGCAGGTTGGAAGGGTAAATTATTATCTTCAGGTGGGAGAGTGACTCTTGTGAAGCACGTCTTGAGCTCTATGCCAGTTCACATTGTCTCTACTCTGAATCCTCCAAAGGCTGTGATTAGGAAATTTAATGGTATCTGTGCTGACTTCTTATGGGGCTATTCTGACTGGGGTAAGCGACACCACTGGGTGGGGTGGCACAAGATCACTCAACATCTTGAAGAAGGGGGTCTTGGCATTCACAGGCTGGAAGATATTAGTATGGCTTTGAGACTAACGGGCCTTTGGAGAATCATGCATGAAAGTTCCCTTTGGTGCTCTTTCTTCAAAGCTAAATTTCTTCAAAATCAGCATCTTGCTTTGGCGAACCAAAGGAACATAGGAACCATCTCCTGGAGAAGAGCTTTCCAGCACAAGGAATTATTACTTACTAACTCCAGGTGGCTCATTGGTTCGGGGAACATTAAATTTTGGCTGGATAACTAGTCAGGATGGGGCCCACTTTTGGACCAGGTGGATGGGGCGATCAACCTGGACTTGGATACTCGAGTTGGAGATGTGCTACATATTGATGGCTCTTGGGATGTCAATATCTTGATGCAAATTGATTCCCAGGCTGTCAGAGACAGTATCTTGAGCAGTTTCTATTCCATCTCGCATATGGAAGATAAATTAGTGTGGCCTTCTTCTAGTGACGGTACCTTCTCCACCAAATCCGCTTGGGATATAATCAGAACTTCCTCGACTCCGAAACCATTTATAAAATGGCTATGAAACCGTGCTCTCCCCCTGAAAATCGGTTTCTTTTCCTGGCAGATCATGTGTGGCGACATCCCCACCGATGAATCGTTGAAAGGTTTGGGCATTCCCTTGGTTTCCAAATGTCTTTGTTGTGCTTCGCCTGCTTCTGAGTCGACTTCTCACTGTTTGGTGGAAGGGAGGACAGCTTATAAGGTTTGGAACTACTTTTCCTTAGTTTTCAATGTGGAGATATTAATGTCCCAAGATGCCAGAGGGCGTATGTTATTTTGGCAGGAACATGCTAAGGGGAAAGGCATAAGTGGAAATATCATGGGGTTGATCCCATCTCTCATTTTTTGGGAATTGTGGAAGGAAAGGAACAACAGAAGGCAAGGAGGGAGACCTAGACCGGCTAGTGTCATTGTGGAAGTGGTGAAGAATTGGGTGAAAGAAATCCCTTGTGTTGCCTCCAAAAGATCAGTCTCTTTTAGGGATAGGAATGTCCTCCAAGTGTTCAATATTGCTCATGCTTCTTTTCGTTGCAAGCCACCTTTAGCAGTTTTTTGGTGTCCCCCCTTCACGGCTGTAAAGCTCAATGTGGATGGGGCTTGTAGAGGTAACCTTGGTGTGGGGGGAGGGGGAGGGATTATTAGGGATGAAGAGGAAAAGTTCTGGCGGCTTTTGCTCACTTTTATGGGGAGTGTACCAACTCCATTGCAGAATTTAGAGCCTTAAGGGATGGTCTTAAGCTCTGTGCTGAATTGGGTCTTGAAGATTTCCATGTAAATTCAGATTCCTCATTAATGGTTCACTGTGTCTCTGTAAAGAGATGCAATATTTGGAAGGGATGGTACTGGTTCCAGGACATTCTGGCTTTGGTGCAAGCCCTTCGGCCGATGGTATCTTTCACTTCCAGAGAAGGTAACAGAGCGGCTGACTGGCTAGCTAATTATGCCTGCGACTTGGCATCGAACACGACTTTTCTTTCGTGGCTCGACTTCCCCCCGGAACTGAGGAAAATAGTTTGGGAGGATGCAATAGGCTTACCTGTTATTCGTAAGTAGTCTTTGTCTATGGGAGGGTTGGATGCAGGTTTTATCTGCACTTGTGTGTTGGTTGAGAGAGTGAAAAGTTTGTCTTTTCCGTGGGTTGGGGTAAGGCGGGTTAAGTCCCCCCCCCCCATTGTACTTGATTTTTATGAGTTGACTATTCAATAAAATGCCAGGGGCCAGCCCGGGTCCCAAATAATATTCGGGTTAAAAAAAAAGTACTTTTTAAACTTAAAGTTATTTTGTGAAAAAAAAAAAAAATATCAAAACTAAAACAAAAAAACACGCAAAAGTCCCCATTCTCTTCAAGTCCTCTTCTTCTTCGAACCCTAGCTGCCGCTACCCCAATCCCATTCATCTTCTCCATCTCCGTTAAATGGCCGCCGGTGAATCTTCCTATAAGGCTTAAATCCTCAACGGCGACAGCGACTCTTCTCGTTCTTCAAGGCTGATGGCTCTGCTGAAGAGTGAAGACTATCCATCTCTGTTCCTCTTCTTCTTCTCAGTTGTAAGTCGTTTCTTATATGGTCTCCTTTTAATTCAATTTTTTGATATGGGTACTACAAATACTGTGAGTTCATCGCTTTTTTTTTGTTGAAAATATTTTCTCCCCCAGTTCTTAATTTGTCTCCGGCAATGATTATTACTGTTTTTGATGGGTTTGGTGAGGATTTTCGGTTAGGTTATTATGGTTTGTTTTGTACTTAGCATGCTGAGAACAACTGCCTCTTGTGTGATGTAAGCAGCACTCTGTTTTTCGTATTTGATTTTGTTTTTCATTTATTTTCCCTTAATTTGAGTTGTTACTAAATTGTTCTTGTTGAGATAAGGCTACGTTAGCCACTAGGGGTAACCTAGTCCTAGTTGGCTTTCGTTACTTATTTTATTTTGATTAGTTTTTAATTGTTTTTTTCCTGTTTTTCCTCCCTATACGATTTCTATTTGGGATTCCTAGTTATAGTGGGAATTTCTAGTAGGAATAGGATTGGGGGGGATTCATATCTTTGCTGTAATTTGTTTTTATTATAAATAAGAGGCTGGGGTGATTGATCAGATCATCTAAGCATTATTCCCAAGGCTGTTTACATGGTATCAGAGCCTAATCTGATCTAGGAACAGCTACCCTCGATTTCTGGTTCTCTCCTCTCTCTTATTTCTCAGTTTTTTCTTTTTTTCTGATCTTCCTCCTTCTCGGTTTCTGGTTTTTTCCTTTTTTCTTTCTCTCCACCACTCTCAGCCTCTTTCTCTCCATCAGGGCAGCAACTATGAGGTGATTGAAAGCAAATTTAGTTGCTGCCCTCAATGTCACCTCATTGAAGATCGAAGAACAGTGGTGTGACCTATTTCTGCTGGCAGGTTTTTTCCATCCTTGGAGATCGAGCTATTTTTTCAACTGGAGTTTGATTTCTGCACTTACGGAGATTGGTTCCTGCTATTATTGGTCTGCACCAGCCCTTGTTTGAAGACTGCAACATTGGTTTAGATCCAATTCTGCATTTTTTCCTGCAATCAGGGTTTTTGCAATCAGATTTTATTCCTAAATTTGTCAAAAATTTAGGGTTTTTTATTGGCTCATAAGAAAGAGCTAATTTTTGGAAGATATCTTCCCTGCTATTAGAGGGAAACTCGACCTCAGTTTCAGCCCATTCTGCAGGCTGAAAATTCTGCAATTTCAAAACCCATTATTCACACTCGAATCAGGCTTTTTGAAGATCTGATTTTTCCTCTACTTGGCTGAATCATGGGTGACTCAGAGATGGCTACTGCTACTTCTGGAGGAGATCAAACTAGGTCTGATTTTCTCCCTTATGCTGCTGCCATCAAGCTTGATGGTACAAACTACTTAATTTGGGCCAGATCATTATCCCTAACAGTGGCTGGAAGGGGACTCACTGGCCATCTTACTGGCACCACCAAACAACCTACTGAAGAAGGGGCTGCTCGTACTAAATGGGCTGCCAATGATTCAATGGTAATGTCCTTTATTTTAAACTCTATGACCACTGACCTCTCTAGTTAGTATTTTCTCCTTGATACTGCTACACAGATATGGACAGCTGTCAAGGGCACTTATGGTCGTTCAGGTTGTGGTGCTCAGGTTTATGAAATTAGGAAGACACTCCAAAACACTACTCAGAAGGAGATGTCTGTCACCAAATACTATGCTGCCCTCAAGTGTTTGTGGCAACAATTGGATCACTATGCTCGGTTTCAGCCTACTACTACTGCTGATATTACTGCCTACCACACCTATGTAGACCAATTCCGTGTCTAGGATTTCCTGGCTGGCCTCAATGATGACTATGACCCTATTCGGGTGCAAGTCCTTGGACGGGTTCCTTTCCCTACTCTAGAGGAGACCTTTTCTTATGTTCACAGTGAAGAGACACGAAGGGCTGCCATGATGATTACTCCCAAAGTTGAGAGATCAGCCTTACAGACTGCTGGTTCCACTCTTGTTGCTTCTGCTGACAGTGTTGCTACATCTACTACTACTACCAAAGAGCCTGTTAAGTGTGAGTATTGTCACAAACCATATCACACTAAGGTTCAGTGTTGGAAATTACATTGGAAGCCAGCTGATTTTGAGGCTAAACGTGGTCGTGCTAAGTCTAAAAACAAAGCCAATCTTACTGAAAGTGTAGCTCCAACTCCCACTGCTGACATCGGGTTCTCCCAGGAAGAACTCCAGGCTCTACATCGTATGCTGAACACATCTGCTGCCTCTACTACGTCTGCTGCCAATTCAGGTTCTTTCTTTACCCGTGCAGGTATTTCCTTTGCTGGTCATTGTGCATCAGTAGTATCCACTCCATGGATCATAGATTCTGGTGCTACTGATCACATGACAGGTTCTTCTAATCTTTTTAATACATATTCTCCTGCTTCTGGTAAGGATAAAGTCAAAATTGCTGATGGGTCCCTCTCCTCCATCTCAGGAAAAGGATCCATTGGTTGTTCTCCTTCTCTTACACTGTCATCTGTGTTGCATATTCCCAAATTTACAACTAACCTTCTTTCCATTAGCAGTATCACTAAATCCCATTGTAAAGTGACTTTTTTTCCCACTCACTGTGTCTTTCAGGAACTGGACTCGGGGAAGACGATTGGATCGGGTAAAGTGCATGGTGGATTGTACCTACTTGATGGCGATCCTAAACATACTCAGACTTTACCTTCGGCATCTTTCTCCTTTGACTTACATAAATGGCACTCTAGACTAGGCCATCTCCCTTTAGGTACTTTATCAAATTTATTTCCTGCATTAGTTAAAGACTGTAATAAGGAAGACTTTTTGTGAGCCTTGTGTCTTGGCTAAACAGACACGTTCAACTTATCCTATTTCTAATAAAAGATCCTCTTCCTTATTCCATATTGTTCATACTGATGTGTGGGGGCCTAGTAGGAAAGCTTCCCTGACTGGCCATCGGTGGTATGCCACTTTCATTGACTGCTATTCTAGGTTCACTTGGGTATACCTTATGCACACAAAAAGTGAAGTTTTTTTTATGTTTTCAACACTTTCATCAAATGATTAAGACCCAATTTAATGCCACTCTTCAAATTTTAAGGAGTAACAATGGGAAAGAGTATATGGAAGGTCAGTTCCAAAAATACCTTGCTGCACATGGAATCCTCAATCAGACCAGCTGTGTCGATACTCCAGCCCAAAATGGTGTGGCTGAGAGAAAAAACCGCCACCTCTTAGAGGTGGCTAGGGCTCTTATGTTTGCTCGCAATGTCCCTTCCCTTTATTGGGGGGATACTGTCCTTACTGCAACCTATTTAATTAATAGGCTGCCCAGTTGGGTTCTTCTTTCGAAAGCCCCTATTGAGCTATTACTTGTCTCTTTTTCCTTTATAGTCCACCTAAGATATTTGGCTGCGTTTGTTATGCCAGGGATACAAGGTCCCCTGGTAAACTTGACCCACGTAGCCTCCGCTGCATTTTCTTGGGATGCTCTGCTACCCAAAAGGGGTACAAATGTTACTACCCTCCATCACGCAGGACTTTTGTCAGCATGGATGTTGTCTTTCATGAAAATGTTCCATATTATGTGTCCCCACCTCTTCAGGGGGAGAGTGTTAGTGAAGATGTGCTGACTATTGACTCTCCACCTCCACTTCAGTTTGTTTACCATGAGTCTGAACCAGTTCGGCCTGCCCCTGGTACTCCCCCTGAGTCAGGGGGAGAGGTTCCTATATAGGGGGAGACCATTTCTATTCAGGGGGAGCAAGCTACCCCGGTCCAGACTCCTGTCCAGAGGACTATTAGTGAATTTCAGAGGAGGATTGATGCCAATAATATGAAGACCTATACAAGGAAACATAAGCAGGTTCAATCAACTGTTGCTCCAGTACCCATCCAATTGCCGAACCCGGATGCAGAATCTGCCTCTCCACCTGGTAATGTTCCTGATTTACCTATTGCTCTTCGCAAAGGTGTCAGATCTTGCACTCAGCATCCGATATCTCATGTTGTTTCTTATGATTCCCTTTCCCCATCCTTTCGTGCCTTTGTTTCTTCTCTTTCTTCTGTTCGTATTCCTAACAATTAGCAAGAAGCTTTATCAGACGGAAAGTGGGAGGCAGCTATGATGGAAGAAATGGAAGCCCTGAAAAAAAATAACACATGGGAGCTTGCGGTTCTTCCACCTGGGAAGAAAATCGTTGGATGCAAATGGGTGTTTGTGGTGAAACAGAAGGTGGATGGCACTGTGGATAGGTATAAGGCATGACTTGTGGCCAAAGGGTTCACTCAGACACACGGCATTGATTACCAGGAAACTTTTGCACCGGTTGCCAAGTTAAATACTGTTCGTGTGTTATTATCTTGTGCAGTCAACTTTGGATGGGATTTACAGTAGCTAGATGTAAAAAATGCCTTCCTAAATGGAACACTGGATGAGGAGGTGTACATGGACATTCCACCAGGGTTCTCTTGTGACAGAAACCAAGGAAAAGTATGTAAACTAAAGCGTGCACTTTATGGGCTGAAGCAGTCACCTCGAGCATGGTTTGGGCGGTTCCACAAGGCCATGATTTCTGTGGGTATAAGCAGAGTAATGCTGATCACACACTCTTTATAAAGAGGGTTGGTGAAAAACTCACTGTTCTTATAGTCTACGTTGATGATATAGTGGTTACTGGCAATAATGGTGATGAGATCAGACGGTTGAAGACTTTCCTTGGACAAGAATTTGAGATTATGGATCTAGGGAAACTACGATACTTTCTTGGGATTGAAGTAGCCCGATCTTCTAAAGGAATTTTTCTCTCCCAGAGGAAGTATGTCCTAGATTTATTGGCTGAGACCGGGTTGCTTGGCTGTCATCCTTCAGATACTCCTATGGGCCCTACTGTTCGACTCAAGGAGAAAGAGGGTGAGCATATTGATAAAGGCCGCTACTAAAGACTTGTAGGGAAGCTGATTTATCTTTCACACACTCGTCCTGACATTGCTGTCGCCGTGAGTACTGTGAGCCAGTTTATGCATGATCCCTACTCTTCACATATGGAGGCTGTTCTTCGTATCTTGCACTATTTGAAGTCAGCTCCTGGAAAAGGAATTCTTTTGTCTATGCATGGTCATCTACGGATAGAAGCATACACTGATGCTGATTGGGCTGGTTCTGTAGATCGCAAGTCTATTTCTGGGTATTGCTCCTTTGTAGGTGGAAATCTTGTCATGTGGCGTAGTAAGAAGCAAAATGTTGTTGCTCGTTCTAGTGCCGAAGCTGAGTTTCGAGCTATGGCACAGGGTATTTGTGAGTTACTCTGGCTTAAAGGGCTGCTACAAGATCTTGGTGTTCCTATTCGTCTTCCTATGATGTACTGTGACAACAAGGCTACAATCAACATTGCACACAACCCAGTACAGCATGATCGTACCAAGCATGTTGAGGTGGATAGGCATTTCATCAAAGAGAAGTTAGAAGAAGGGTTGATTTGCATTCCCTTTGTGACGTCTATTGATCAACTTGCAGATATCTTCACTAAGGGATTGTCTGGGAAGCTGTTTCATCCCAATGTAGTCAAGTTGGGCATGATCGACATCTTTGCTCCAACTTGAGGGGGAGTGTTGAGATAAGGCTACGTTACCCACTAGGGGTAACCTAGTCCTAGTTGGCTTTCATTACCTATTTTATTTTGATTAGTTTTTAATTGTTTTTTCCTGTTTTTCTTCCCTATACGATTTCTATTTGGGATTCCTAGTTATAGTGGGAATTCCTAGTAGGAATAGGATTTGGGGGGATTCATATCTTTGCTGTAATTTGTTTTTATTATAAATAAGAGGCTGGGGTGATCGATCAGATCATCTAAGCATTATTCCCAAGGCTGTTTACAGTTCTTTATGGGGCTTTGCTCAATAAGATCATCAGAGACTTGTTCGCAACAGGTTTGAGCCTCTTATGAATTGTAATTTGTAATGGTCTGTGTCGTGTTGTATCTTTGGCTGTATTAACTGTTTTAAAACCTGAATAGTTTTTTTTTCCCAAGAAAAAGAAAGCCTTTGACAAATTTCTTTGCTTTACTTAGTTTTAATCATTTCTTTGTGTTTATTTTAGTTGTGAGGTTTCTTTTGATAAAATTATTTATCTATGTGCTATTATTTTGTTTATTAGGTGGTGAATGTTTGTTACATTGTGAATATATGCCTGTATTTTTGTTTATAGAGTGGTTGTATTAAACACGTATCGTATTATTGCCGTATGCGTTTTACTACGCCAGATTTTTGAAAAGTATTATTGCAATCCGTTTAATTACCATGCATATCCATTCCTGAACTTATTAATTAAGGTCTGGCTACTATCCAGTGATGGGCATATTGGTTAACATTAGGGTAGGATGAGTCCCAACGTTATGATTGCCCACATATGGCTATATTTCAAGAGATGACCATGATTGAACAGTGAGAATTTTGTAAGAGTATTATGTTCTCCCACCCTTAACTATGGGAATACGAAGTTGACTTGAAAACCATGTGGTATAAGTTCAGCATTGGCATAGGTATCCAGGAAGGAACACGCATCAGGGTTGTATGAATTGATAGTAGATGGTGGATAATAACTGCATTATCATAACCATGGGCTCCATCTTTGTGGTAACATTGGGTAGGAAAGCATGAGTTCCATCAGTATGTTTATAAATAAATGGACATTTTTCATAGTGTGATGACCTTTATTCAGGACAATCATGAATCAACATATGATACTACGGTCTACGAATGCTACTCATGATATTAATAGGATGCAGACTGAAAATCCATGTAGCAGCGGCATGGTTCAAAATCTCGCGATATTTCGCCGAAATATCGCTTAATTTCGTATATCTCGAGCTTACCGAGATGCGAAATCAGGTCGAAATGAAAAAATACCATATTTCGTCGATATCTCGTGAGATATCGTGAGATATCGACGATATCTCGTGAGATATCGACGATATCTCGTGAGATATCGACAATATCTCGATATCTCGTGAGATATCGACGAAATATGGTATTTTGGCTTAAAGTGTCACGTGAAGGGGGGCTTTAATACAATATTTCGCAAATTTCGGTCCATATTTCGACCGAGAGCTGCATTTGCTAAGGAATTTCAGTCTTTTGCCTATTCTTCCACTCTTCCAAGCTCTCATCCAACACTCTAGCCATTGTTCAAGCACATTGTTGTCGGATTTTCGCCGGTAAACTCATCGGAGGGTCATCTAAGCTCATCATCCAAGCTTTTTTCCACTATTTAAGGTAAATTCTATTCCTCTAAAACTATTTTTTTGAAAAGACTATGTACAAATTTTGTTGGATGGTGATGATATTAATATATGTTAGACACCGGAGGCCGATCTATAGCCTCACAGTGTCGAAATTTTTTTTCCATATGTATTTTTTTTTTTTTTTTTTTCTGGTTTTAAAAATTCATTTTCCTACAATTAAAACAGGAAATAATTAGGGGTAATATGACTTAGATGGTAATGAATTAAATATATGTTAGACACCAATGGCCGATCTACGGCTTCACGGTGTCGGATTTATTTTTCTGCTCTTAAATAATTATTTTAATTTTCGCACATACCACTCCATTGGCATCGGATTATGGTGCATCACAACCTTACGATGGATATAGATATGGATCATCATCATATGGGCAGTTCAGTGGGGTAGGGGACTATGACTACCAGTCCCAGTCCCAGGGACATACTGGATCATCTTTGTAAATAACATCTTTGCATACCCTAGCGGACCTAACTACCAACCTCACCAGCCATACATGCAGCCAATGCCATCGCCTCTTGCGCCGGCGCCAACATAATATCACAGTGGATCATCTTCTTCACGGATGGATCGATTGGTAACCCTAGTTTATATCCTAGGATAGGTTACCTACGAGATGTTGATGATTCCATTTACGTGACACTTGTGGATGACTACACTCGTTTCTTCTCCGATTCTATACCGTGGTCCACATATGTCCTTCAAACAGAGAGCAATGGACGTCGACTCCAGCGAGGCATGAGTGGGATTGATCCAGGGAGGCACAGCAACTACTATTAGCAGTTTAGCACTTGTAATTTGTAACTTAAGTTGTGATTTCATTGATCTATGAACTTGTGAGTTGTGACTTGCGAGTTGCGAGTCTTGTGACTTACTAACTTTGACACTTAGTGTATTGCCTTTAAGGCTTTAAGCGAGTTATTGAATATTATGGAGTTTATGAGAATCATGGCACTCATCAATGTGTATTGGCTTTAACTTGATATGTGATGAAGTTAAATACTATTATTAAATATTAACTGCCTAATCTATGTGTATTTAACTATTTATACATTAGGGTCGGTGACCGTATGTCAATCAAGGGTGCAAGCCCAAAACACCAATTTGAATTCACATTTTTACAATTTTATGGTTTAAATGTGTTTATTAAGCTTAAATAAGGCTGTCCATGAAGTTTCAGGCCTAGATATGGCCAAAAACCCCCCGAGATGGACCCCCGAAATATTGCAGAAAAAATGCAATATTTCGGTCATATTTCGCGATATCTCGGATATTTCGGATATCTCGGTAGGCCCGAGATACCGATATATCGCGAGATATAGTACTATGAGCAGTGGTGGATACACAACATGATGCGTCAATCATATTTAAGTGGTTTTTTTAATGATTCAAATGAATATGTGCTGGTGAAGGACAAAAACACCTCAGATTTTAACAGAGGCTGGCTATGTCCATAATCTAATGGTCTTGAGACTCCCTCGATAGCCAAGTCATCTGCTAGTTAGGTTGTGGATCATTTCCTCAACTGTAACGGGATATTCATGTTGAATACTTGAATCACAGAATCTGGTTTATCTAATATGATGAGCAAGCCTCCAGGGTGCTCCAGCCATTTTTGTATAGTACAAAGCCTGTGTACTACAGAAGTGAAGTAACCCCTGGTAGTAATCAAGAGGCAGGGTGGTGGGTTTGAAATTTAATAGAGCTTCAGGCCCAAGAGTTGGAAGTTAAAGAATGTAAAGAACAAGGAGAAAGATGGAGGAAGAAGGTTGAAGAAGATAGAGAAGAAGAAGGAGAAGAAGAGAAGATGGTGGAATGTTGTGTGTTAGAGAGTTGTCTTTGCCATACCTATATTACTTCACTAATAAGATGAAAGGAATTACATACACCTTCCTTGGGAGGTAAAAGGTAAAAAAGAGAGAGAACAATATAAGGCAACTAGACAACAACTAGTTTCTTAAGTACCCTTATTACATAACTCTAATACTTCCCCCTCAAGCTGGAGAACAAATGTCATGCATTCTCAGCTTGCATAACAAGGTACCAAACTAGAGAGAAGTGAGCCCTTTGGTGAAGATGTCCGCCAATTGATCACCAGTCTTCACAAAAGGGGTGCAAATGCAGCCATAGTCTATCTTCTCCTTGATGAAGTGCCACTCCACTTCGATGTGCTTTGTTTTGTCATGTTGCACCGGATTGTGAGCAATGCTTATAGCTGCCTTGTTATCACAGTAGAGCTGCATAGATCCTTAAGTATCAAACCCCAACTCTTGGACCAATCATCTCAACCATATGTGTTCGCAAACTCTATGAGCCATAGCCCTAAATTCTGCCTTTGCATTGGATCTAGCTACAACAGGCTGTTTTTTGATTCTCCATGTGACTAAGTTATCACCCACAAATGTGCAATAACCAGATGTAAACCTTCTGTCTGAGATGGATCCAGCCCAATCGACATCTCTGAAACCTTCTACTCTCAAGTGATCGTGCCTGACATACAATAGTGCTTTCCCCGGAGAGGACTTCAAGTATCTGAGAATGCGGTATACAACATTCAAGTGCCCACTCTTAGGAGCATGTATAAACTGGCTCACCACTCCCACTGCGTAAGAAATATCTAGGCGAGTCATGGACAGATAGATGAGCTTCCCCACTAGCCTCTGGTACTTCCCTACATCAACAAGAGAGGGACCACAATCTTCTCCTAGTTTGTGATTCTGCTTAATAGGAGAACTTGTTGGTTTGCAGCCCAATATCCCTCTCTTTCAATAAATCAAGAACAAACTTCCTTTGACATATGTTGATTCCCCTCTTGGACTTTGACACTTCAATTCCCAAGAAATACTTAAAGGGACCCAAATCTTTAATCTCAAACTGTTGAGCCAAGTAGGGGTCTTCAACCTAGCTATCTCAACTCTGTCATCTCCGGTCACTACAATGTCATTAACATAGACAATAAGGGTTGGGATGGTACCATTACCTCGCTAGTTAAGTGAAGTGTGGTTAGCTTGACTTTGGGAATACTCATTCTTCAAAATAGCCTGCCTGAATCACTCAAACCATGCCTTTGGGGACTGTTTGAGACCATATAGTGCCTTCTTGAGGAGATACACTTTCCCTTCAGTTGAGGGAAACTTGAAGCTGGGTGGAGTCTGCATGTACACTTCCTCTTCTAGATCTCCATGGAGGAAAGCGCTCTTCACATCCAATTGATACAATATGCAATCTTTATTAGCCACCAAAGATAAGAGAACGCTTATTGAGTTGTCTTTAGCCGCAGGAGCAAATGTCTCCTGATAATCAATCCCATACACCTGGCTGTATCCTTTGGCCACCAACCTGGCATTGTATCTCTCAATTGTAACATCTGACCGGTACTTGACTGTGTAAACCCATCTGCATCCAACTGGAACTTTTCCCTTGGGAAGATCAATCAGTTTCCAAGTGCAATTCCTTTCAAGTGCCTACATTTCCTCAGACATGGCATGCCTCCACTTGGGGTCAGACATAGCCTCACTGACATTCTTGAGAATGGAAATGGAGGAAAGGGCAGCAGTAAAAGCAATACCTGTGGGAGATAGAGCACCATAGGAGAAAAACTGGGTTATGGGATTAGTACAGACTCTCTTTCCCTTTCGAATAGCAATGGGAAGATCTAACTCAGAGGGAAGAGAAGGGGTGTTACCTAATTGAGGAGGGTAGAGCTCAGAATGTGGATCCAAAGAGGGCTCTTGGCAGGTCTTCTTCCTCCAGCAACCTCTTTTGTACACATTTAACTCCTTCGTATTGTCAGAACAATACCTGATTGATCATCAATATCAACCACATCTACTTCTTTGTGTTTCCCAATGTCAAGCATAAAAAGAGAAATAGGTAGGGGAAAAAGAAAGGGAATATAATCAGCAGCCTTTTTACTCCCACTATTCTCCCCCTGAAGAGGATGCTGATGAGGAGCAAAGAAGGGCACGAATTCAAGGAAGGTGACATCTTTGGAGAGGAGACGCTGACAGGAGGAAGGATGGTAGCACTTGTAGCCTTTGGTAGTAGAGGAATACCCAAGAAAGAGACATTTGAGAGCCTTGGGGTCAACTTTAGTCCAAGAGGATTTGTTAACATGAACATAACAAACACACCTAAAGACCTTGGGAGGAAGAGAGAAAACAGAAACCTGAGGAGACAAGGTTTCCAAAGGAGATTTGGAACCAAGAAGTTTTGTAAGCATGCGATTGATGAGAAAGGAAGTAGTAAGACGAACATCAGACTAAAAGGTCTTAGGAACATGCTTGCCAAATAAAAGACTCTGAGTGCCCTCCAATAAGTGGTGATTTTTCCTCTCAGCTACCCCATTTTGTTGGGGTCTGTCAACACAAGCTAGTTGATGGATAATGCCATTATCGGTAAAGAAGTTTTGGAGGCCACCAAACATGTACTACCCCCCCCTCTATTTGAATGAACAATTTTGATTTGAGTTTCAAACTGAGTAAGAATCATTTGATAAATTTTTTTAAATGCATCACAGACATAACTCTTATGTTTCATCAGAACAGTCCAAGTAGTGCGGGAACAATCATCAACAAATGAAACAAAGTAGTGATAGCCAAATAAAGAGGTAGTAGGAGAGGGTCCCCAAACATTAATATGCACAATATGAAAAGGAACAGTAGATCTAATTCCCTGATATGGATAAAATGAACGACAATGTTTGGCAAACATACATGGTTCACATTGAAAAGCACGGGACTAGGAAAAAGAAGAAAATAAATGAGATAATTGTTTCCTCATTACAACAAAAGATGGATGGCCAAGACAACGATGTCATAACATTACAGAATCCACAGAACTGCTATCACTACGCCCACACACATAGGACTGAGTTGTGGGCAAAAAAAAAGTGGTTGAGGTTCAAGAAGATAGAGCACTTTCTCCTCATGTCCACTACCAATAATCCTCTTCATCAACAAATCCTGAAAAAGACAGTGAGAAGGAAAAAAAGGGATACAACAATCCATGGATTTAATTAAGTGACTCATAGATAAAAGATTAATGGAAAAGTTAGGGACATGTAGAATGGAATCAAGAGAAATGGAAGATGTAATAGGACTATTGCCCTTAGCTGAAATAGAGGAAAGGGAGCCATCAGCCACCTTGACCTTATCCCTATCTGAACAAATGGTGTAGGAATCATAATAGTGGGACGTACTAGTCATGTGGTCAGTGGCACTAGTCAATGACCTAAGATGGGGCTGTGGAGGTTTGCAAAGTTGAGGATGATGAGGAATTTTCCACTGTAGGTGTAGAAGATGAGCTGCCCAGGTGTGACATGACCCTGCCAATGGTGCAATGTCCTCCCTGGTGGAGTAAGCTGGAATCAACCTGTATGCTAGGTGGGTACTCCTGAGTATCATTCTCAATCATCACAGAATGTGCTCTAGTTCCCCCTCTACAGCCACCTCGAACACCAGTACATCCACCACATGTACCAGGAGGACGGTCATGAAGAGCTCAACACCTCTATCTAGTGTGCCTAGATCTCCCACAATGGTTGCATTTGGGCCTATCTCTGTCATCTCCATAGGGTGGCCCTTGCTTTACCATCACCACGCCAATCTCTCTAGAAGCTCGAAGAAAGAGCAGATGGCTCAAGAGAGGAAGCAGGTTCCATATCTACCCTTTTAGTCTTCTCACTCTGCAAATAACTGCACACCTCATCTAAGGATGAAAGAGGAGACCTGCCTAAGATTTGTATACGGTTGGGCTCGTACTCCGGGTTCAATCCACTGAGAAGAAAAGAACACTCTCCTTCTCAAGAGTTCAGTAAACCACTGCTTCATCTTCTGGGCTGGATAGTTGAAGATCCCTATAATGATCATACTCTTCTCAAAGACCAATGATAGTATTATAAAATTCCGAAATAGACTAGGTAGGGTGGTGTCCATTTGCTTCCCACGAGGGCAACAGGTATAAACAATAGGAGCTGAACAACTGTAATGGGTTGAGTCTCCCCTTGGATAGGAAGAGGTGAAACTTTGGAACCAACAAGAGTATGGCCTTCACTAACAAGAGGAGGCATATCTTCACCAAATCATGGAGAGTCTCCACCTTGAAGAGATGTCGGAGAAAAATAGGGCGTAGCTTCATTAAAAATAACATCCATAGTCACATGCATGTGGCGGGACGGAGGATGGTAACAATTGTAGCCCTTCTGAGTGGGGGAATAACCAAGAAACACACATTTCAATCCACGCGATTCCAACTTACTGGGATGCTGGTGGTTCCGTGCATAGCAAATACACCCAAATACCTTTGGTGGAATGAGAAAGGTATTCGATCCCTGGAGAGCCTGAAGAGGAGAATGAAAGTCAAGAACACGAGTAGGCATTTGATTGATAAGGTAGGCAGCAGTCAAGACAGCCTCACTCCAATATTGGGGTGGTACATGCATTTCAAACATGAGAGGCCGTGCCACCTCAAGTAAATGACGATTCTTGCGTTCTGTTACTCCATTTTGAGCAGGTGTGTTGACACAACTTGTCTGATGAAGAATACCTTGAGCTGCAAGATATGCTTGGAACACACCATCCTTATACTCCTTCCCATTATTACTACTTGTATTTTGGTGTTGACCTGGGTGCGAACAAAACTGTGAAAAAGATGAAAGCAGGCGAAGACCTCACTCTTGTGGTGCATCATATAAAGCCAGGTGATACAGGTATGACAATCAATGAAAGAAACAAGCCATTTATAACCAGAAATAGAAGTACAACGGGTAGAGCCCCACACATCCGAATGGATTAATATAAATGGAGAAGCACTTCTAGTGTTCAAACTGGAATCAGAGGAACAAGTTTGCTTGGAAAAAAATATCCTTGGGGTTACATTTAAAGAATAATTTGGGAAAAGGTTTAACTAAAGTGCCCACTAGAGGATGGCCTAGATGTCTATGCCAAAGAAGTAAATCAGGAGAAGCAACTGAAGCGGGAGCAAAAATGGTCTGATGAGCATAACGGTGAGGTGGAACATCCTCGTTGAGCAAATAGAGACCACCATGAACCCTACTAGAGCCAATCGTTTCCCCTGTTACCGGATCCTGATAAAGACAGTGAGACGGGAAAAAATCACTTTACAATTTAGGTCGGAAGTGAGATGACTAATAGGAATAAGATTGCTAGAAAACTTAGGAACATGTAAAACGGTTTCCCAAAAACAGAGGAAAGTGATCCATTAACAATGCGAACCTTGTCTTTACCAGAACAAGGAGAGTACTTGGAAAAGAGGCTAGCGGTGTTGGTTATGTGGTTAGAGGCACCGGAGTCGATAATCCAAGGACGGGAAACCGCTGATGCACAATGACCAGCAAAATACATATCTGGAGATGCAGAGTCCGAGGGTACCAAAGTGGAGGAGGCGGCGGAAGTAGGGTTGGCAGAGGCTGATGGATCCAATTTGGTTACCAAACACCAGAGAAGCATAATAAACTCATCCTGATAGGTGGAAGGGGCAGCACAAGCTAGAGAGTCAATTGCAGTAGTCTCAGTATGGTACTATGGTTTGCCGATCCTTTGCCACGACCACGGCCTTTGGTAGAAGAGGCTGTGGGACAACCATTAAGCTTCCAACAAAATTCCTTGGTATGCCGTTCTTTCCCACAATAATCACACCTGATAGGTTCTCGATCAGCAACAGAACAAGCATTGGGGTGAGACGGCCCACCTTTTGGCTGTGTGGGAGGGCCAAAAATAAAATTTTTTAGTCCTAGATTTGATGTAATCAAACTAGAATCTGTCTCATAGGATGACTCAAATTAGGGTTTAAAACTAGGGAAAAGGCTAAATTAGGTTTAGGGTTTTATGGGATTTAGGGTATGGAAGTTAGGGTTAAGTTTAGGTTATGATTTGCTAATATCAGTGATGTAATAAACTGATTCAGCAAACCAGTGGGGTGTAAAACAGAATCGGCAGCAAGGTGTTGGGAGGAAAACAGGGTAAAATTTAGGGTTAGGGTTTAATAGAGAGAAAGTGTATTCTTAGGGTTTGGTTGGGCAGAAGTGAACCAAACTTGGATCGAGTTTCCCAAAGGGGCAGGGAAGCACTCGATCTGAATTTGGGAGGATTCCCATGGTTGGAATGTTCTGGACAGAATGTAGAACTTGTAAAAATAAAAGGAGAAAAGGAGAATCTAGGATTTGGGAATTTTGGACTTACTTGTTGATGATGTTTAACCTTGAAAACAGAATTATTGATGTTGAATGAACCTCGAGATCAGAACTTGAATGTAGAACAGTAATGGAGATGTAAAACTTAACCAAACGAACCACCCAGGCTTCCCCGGCAAGGTGTCAATCGGATCAAACACCGATTCCGTCAACCTTGATCAAACACAAGACAAATATCTTCAGCAAGAAGACAAGTTGCAGAGCAGCAGCTTTGAGAATTCTTTTTTTTCAATATTTGATGGGTAAATAGGAGCCCACAAATAGCTTTTATTTACAAGGCCTAAAGGCCATTGTCCTATTCAGACTAGGAGTGGGAACAACCCCCCTAGCTGACTATAATACAAAACACATTCTCTCTCAAAACCATGGAGAGAAGTGAACCCAAAATTAAACATAAAAAAGACTTAACTAAAATCTACTAAAATCACTTAAATTGAACCACTGGTTGAATCGGTTCAATTTAAAACGCAAATACATCAAAATAACTAACTATAGAAAACTACTAACAGACTAAAAAACTACTTGGACTTCTTCTTCTTACGAATGTAAGTCTTCAGATCTGCATCATAAAAGCTGATCGTTCCTGAGAGGAAGGAGGTAACATAGCAGCTCGACGGCTGTCCTCCAGCTGGATCAGAGAGTAGGCCTGCTCCAAAAGGGAAGGGATCACAGCTAAGTACTTGAGCACATATCTGATCATACTCCACATTAAGCCCAGCAAGAAAATCACACCTGAAATCCTCACGTTTCTGAAAATGTATAACATCGTCAGGGTTAGAGGCTTGAAATGTATCATAGAAATCTCTTGCCACAAACTGCGCAACTCAGAATAATACTGGGACAGACTGAGTTCCTTCTGCTTGGTCTCATGATGTTTCTTTCGCAATTCAGAGACCTGGGCATCATTCCCATCTTGTGAATTGGTTTCCTGAGTAGCTTTCCAAATTTTGGCAGCAGCATCCAACAGAAGATAGCCCCGAGCAAGTTGGGATTGCATACTACTGAGAAGATAAGACATAACCAGGGAGTTATCAGAACCCCACTTCTCTTGTTCAACACCTTCAGTGGTGGGCTTCACCTTTGTGCCAGTAAGATAACCCAGATACCCGCGGGAATCAATGGCGAGGTAACATGATCGAGACCATATCAAATAATTGTTCCCATCTAAACGAACAGAGCATACCGGGCATGTAGGGAAGCCATCATGAGAACCACGACCTTGCCCTTCAGATCCAGATGCATTAGTAGAAAGATCTGACATCGTTACCAAAAAAAAAATCCACACGAGTTGCTGCAGGAGAACTAGATCATCAATCAATCACAAAAAAATCCCTCAACAAAGTGGAAGCAGTCCTTCAAATCATCAGAGAGGACTGGACAGATAAAAAAGGAGGAGAAAAAAGCCCTCGGTGGCTTAGAAAAGCACCACCGAGGGTGGCGGAGATGGTGGAGACAGTGGCATTGGCTCTCAGTGGCGCTAGAAGAGAGAGAGAGAGAGAGACTCGCCAAGAGAGACCGAGAGGGCAGGAGGCGGTAGCGGCAATAAGAGAGAGGTGGTGGCAGCGCTAAGAGAGAGACTCGATTAGGGTTGGAATCCCTAGGTCGATCTCTGCTCTGCACCATGATGATTTGGGGGAAAATTATGACTTGTGTCTAATGAGACAGCCAGCTTTATTTATAATAGAAAAGAGATTATTCTAGAATGGTTACAAGACAGAATTACCCCTATTGACAATTCTACCCTTATACCCATATTACAACAGAAACATTCTATCAATTTCGTCATTTTTAACTCTTTTTTACTCGAACTTTAATATTTTATATTAAGGAATGTGACATTTTGATTATTGCGACCAACATTTTGACATTTCAATCATTTGTCCGAAATATTTTAGTCTTTGTATTTTGCATGTGATTTTGTTTTGAGGTCCATCAAATTGAAATACTTTGCAAAATTGCGACCATTTGATTGGAATTTCATCATTGCTGATTGTTGCATTTGTGCCTATCCAAATTCTGACATTAAGATCATGAACAGATTAACTAGAGTCACAGTTGTCAAGGCGTTGCCTTGGCGTCCTGGCTACTTTTTTTTTGCCGCCTTGGTCTCCTAGGCGCCTTGTTTGTGTTGCCTTAGTTTTTGAACCCCCTCGCCTGCCTTGATTCGCTTCGGCGCCGTGACAACTATGACTAGAGTCCCCCCCTCCCCTAAAAAAAAAAAGCAAAGACACATTCAACTAGCCTATTCTTCTGCTAGCTCCATGGGACTCAGCTAGGGTCCCGAATATTCTTGGGCTTGCAGACGAGCAAAGAATTGGAACTCCACTAGGATGTCCTTTGCTCAAATTTTCTAACAGCTAACATTTAGAGTAGTACTAAATTTTGCACACTTGAACATCCTCTAATATGGATTACTAGGGAAGGCATAATAAAGAGTATAGTGCACCAAAGAAAAGCTCCTTTTATAACAGGTACATGCAAAAAATGGTGTTGGATTTTTGAGATAATGCTTTTCCGTTGGGCCTATTTATGTTCATGTATTTTTGTTGTAACTGTCTGATTCCATTGAACAGTCATAAATAACAAGTCCTGCAGTGGATTTTTGTTAAAAAATGTTAAGAAGTTGTCTTATTTGTTCTGGATGCAGGTTGACATGGTTACACCTATGTGTTCTCAGTTAACTTATGAAGGTTTGCTGGATGAGGTATGCTTGTTCGAAATTCAAATACTGATTATTAGTCTATCTAGATACTCTGAAACTCTTAGAAAGTTAAAGTATATGTTATGACTAAATGTTCACAATAAACATGGGGTTTGCTTCTTACCATAGACTTTCTACCTAATGCCTTTGCCTTCTTAATGAGATCAACAGTCTGAACTTAGCAATGTAGGATATTCTGTTTGATCTAGATTTTGTCATGAGCTTTCTCTGATAGTTTCAGTGCAGTTTTTGCGTATCAATAATGGTTCTGTGGAGCTTGATGCGTCTATCATGGGCGTCCAACAAGAGGGAAAGAAAGTGAAGGTTCCACTTAATTCAAGGTAAATTGATGAACTTATGTAATGCAGTCTGATATCCAACTCTTGGATCTCACACTGCTCAGAGGCCCAAGGATAGGTTCCGATCTAAAATCAGAGATAAGAATAACAACAATCAATTCTGAACTAGGCAGGACTATGTGCAAAAACAGCACAGAATGTAGGAATTCAGAAAAATAACTGAAAACTAATCAAATATGATAACAGAGATGCTCCAGCAGGAAGGAGAAGAAAGAAGAGAAGAAATAATAGAAGAATAGAGGAATAAAGGAAGTGAAGTAAGGAGAAAACAGATCGCAGGAGAGAGAGAGTAGGGGATGAACAGTACCATTCACGAGGGGAGGGAGAAAGAGAGAGGAGAGAGTTAAATCCAACTTAATTTTCAAAACAGAATTCAAATTATTTTCATTCATCTAATTCGTGTAGGATTACAACCCTATTTATAATGACCAAAAAAATTGATGTTAGGAATTTTAAACCAGATAAACAACTATCCCTTCAAGTTGCCTAAATAAAAACTAACTTAAACTGACCAAATACTTGCTACAGAAGACACCAAACAACATAAACAACTGGCTAACAATAAGACATAAAGCACTTAACTACAAAGGAATTTTTTTAGACTAAACTAACTTGCCCTTGTACAGAATTAAGACCACAAACATGGGCTTATAAAAGAGGCCCATTACATCAATAAACCCAAAAGTAAAAAGCCCAAGACCCATAGAACCCATCCATTGGCCAAAATATAGTCTTTCTAGGCCCAATTGAACAATCTTAACTGCATCATCATGGCTTGATGATTTCTCTTAATTCAAGGATTTTAAGGATTTTTCCTATTTGATATAAATGTGTGTTTAAGAGACTTTCTATGTCCTTGATGTTTCATGTTATTAACCTTTTAATCCTTTTTCCCAATAGTATCTAGCATGATTGCTGTTTCATGTCCAACCTTACTTTTGAGCTTCACAAATTTGAGTTGTTTGTTATCAAAGTTGTGTTTAAAGAGCCACCATGGACATGGCATTTTTGCTATTTGGATTTCAAAAATTTCTTATTCCTGCTAATGTTTTAACTTTATTGATATTTTTTAACCTATCGCCTTAGTTTTTGACCCCCTCCAATGCCTTGGTCGCCTAGCGCTTTGACATCTAGTGGGGTTCATAAGCTGTATGGTTTTAGTGGGCTATGCTGTTAACTTGGATATCAGGATTTGGATAAAAGTTTGAAGTTGGGTTGAAAAGAAATAGGGTTTAATGGTGAATGAGGGGTTTGCAAGCTGACATATTGTATTAGAATCACCACAATTGAGCTCTGTACATCACTCATGGTTCTAAAACTCGTCTCGACTCGGCGAGATCTTGGCGAGTTTCTTGGTTTTCTGAGAAACCGAGACGAGATGGCATACGGTACATAAAAGTGCAATATCTCGCCGAGATCTTGGCGAGATCTCAGATCTTTGGTCAAGATCTCGGGTTGACCCATGGAAATGATCCTTCTACTATGTATTTACTTACCTAACTCAACAGAACTCAACATATCTTGGCGAGATCTCGGATCTCGGGTTGACCCATGGAAATGACCCAATACTTTGTATTTACTTACCTAACTCGACAGAACTCTTATATGCTTGCTGTGGAGCACTATAAGCAACATTACAGCAACACTATTTCATGGGAAGACTATGTGACACTAGCGGGGACTGAATACTTGATTCAAAGTCATTTTATGTGATGATAGTTGTAACATTGTTAAACAGTTTGATGTATCACTGTAACATTTCTAATTCTTATTTAAATGGTTTAGCTATTAATTGAATGTTTTGCTTGCTTTCTATTACTAAATTATGTGTAGAGTAGGGTATTTTAGTACGTCATCGCCTACCAACCTATGGTCCGAATTGAAACTCATATTTGGACTTTGTTTTTTGCAAAATCTGATAGTGCCATTGTGTTTAAATGGCCTAAAATAGGCTGAATACCAAGTTTCAGACCCAAACTAGGTCTAAAACCCACCAAGTTGAGGCTTTGAGTCGGAAAAAAAAAATGCACCAACTCGGCGAGCGAGATCTTGACTCGATTCAGTTTTTCCAAGGGCCGAGTTGGTACCGAGACCCGAGTTTTAGTACCTTGACATCACTTTGAGAGCCTTGAAAAGCCTTCAAAGTATCATGCAACTCATATTGCCACGAGATTTAGACTGAGCAGTAAAAAGCATGTGAGGAAACACCTCTTTCCATTGAGCAATGTGAAAATCAAGTTCAAGAGGACTTTGTAAATAGAATTCCAATTGATTGCTTGAGTTTCTCTTTGGCTGCCCCTATCCCGATGAGCTGAAACCAAACTCTCATTTTTTGTTGAGTAATTGTTTGAGTATTATATACACATGAAGGCCATTCCACCGACAACTGGCAAAAGCTCCGACGTAGGGTGAATGATCTTTTTTGGATGAGAGGAAATTTGCAAATTTGCCTGAGTAGTTGTGTGAGAGTTAATGTTGGAGAGACTGTTTCCTTATGCAAACTCTCTGTAAAATATTTCATTCTGAATCAATAAAATTCATATTTTTCTAATTCCTCATTGATGCCAAATTTCTTTCTCATTCATTCTGCAAAATAATAATCTCGTTTGTCAAAGTATTGATGACCAAAGAATCTTGAGTTTTCCACCGAGCACAGAGCCTAGGAGATCTCATCTCATTAACCCCACAAAGGGAGGCCGTCTTTGGCTGCTAGTTCCTTCCCCACCCCCCAAAAAAAAAAAAAAAAACAGATCATCAAAATCCCTTGTCCACCATTTTGAGAGTCTTGAAAGTATCATGTGACTCATATTGCCAAGAGATTTAGACTGAGCAGTAAAAAGCATGTGAGGAAACACCTCTTTCCATTGAGCGATGTGTAAATCAAGTTCGAGATGCCTTTGTAAATAGACTTCCAACTGATTGCTTGGGTTTCTCTTCCTTACTAGACATAAGGTGAAAATGTGAACTAATCTACAGCAACATCACAATAGTGGACTTCAAAGTCACGATTTCCAAAGTGCTGTTGAGACTTCATGGGGATTTTGAATGCCCACTATCTAAAACCTGCAGTACATCCCAACCACCCTTCCCACCAAGTTTTTGATGGACATGGCATACATCAGCAGTCGGCTACATTGAACCATAGGTTCCCTGAAAGCCACACATGGAAAATGACCCCCTTGAATCATTGTCAGACAAATAGAAAAGGAAACCAGCCACATGTTTGGCAAGCATTCCTGATGCAGATTCATCACCAAAATAAGCTTGTTTTATTAAGAATAAGTCTACGGTTGGGTCCTATACATGTTGGGCCTTTGATCCCATGGGTTTTCTTGTAATAGGTCACTTTTATGGGCCTAAAATAAGGGTAATTAGGTTGCATACGGGATTCCTTAGTTTTATTTTAATGTTAGTGGTCATGTGACTATTTAAGTTAGGTTGGATTAGGACTCTATTAAGTCCAGCCATGTTTTGAGTCTATTTCCTTTGTTATTTCACTTTCCTAGTCAGTTTAGGTTACCTAATAGGTTAAGGATTGGGTTAGGCCTTTCTTTTTTAGTGTAGGAGTCTATTTTTGAGTCTTTTATATAAGGTTGTAAGGGGGCAAGTATTGAACATGAATTTTGATATTAATGAAAAGCTTTTGCTGCTCTTCTTCTCCAGCAAAGATTTTTGGTTTGTGTTTGATCAGGGCTGGTGGGATCGGTGTTTGATCCTATTGTAATATGGATTCAGGGGTAATATCGTCCTTGTACCTATAGTGTCTAGGTTCATTATGCACATGTTAAATGTGCTAGTTTAATGTTAAGCAAGTCTTCCATATTTGTAATATTCTAAGATTATAAATAAAGGCATGGCCACTGTCTCATTGACAAGCCAGTATTCACGGAATTCAACATGGTATCAAAGCAAAAAATATTCCGAGGATATGGAAATTAAATATTTTTTCCTTTTTTTTTCTTTGTTTCTCTCTCTCGGTTCTTGATTCTGCCCTAATGAAGCCCACCGCCAGCCCCTCCACCACCTAGCGCCACCCCCGACAGGTCCTCCACCACCTTCCACCTCCTCCACCAGCCCCGCCAGGCCCTCCACAGCCTTCCGCCACCTCAACTAGGCCCCGACAACCTACCCATCACCTCCGCCAGGCCCCGTAGGCCTCTTCCTTACCTTCCGCCACACCCCACCAGTTCTGCATGGCTCTCGCCTCCTTCTTCTTTCGCTAGAGGCTTCTCTCTTGCTGCCTTTTTCCTAAACCCCCCCTTGGTGGTGAGTTGACTCCCATTGAGGGTATTTTACCTTCCCTCCTTATGTTCTAAATTTTTTTTTGGGGATTTATTTCAGTTATTTTTATCTGTCATCATGCCTGACAACTCTGAGATCACTTCTGCCTCATCTGGTTCTGATGGTTCGTCGCAATGTGATTTCATTCCGTTTCCGGTGAATCCCATCAAGTTGAATGGCAGTAATTATTTGTTATGGTCTCGCTCTTGCTTAATTGCGATTGGTTCCTGTGGTCTCTTTGACTACATCACGGGCACTCAGGTTAGGCCTAATGAGACTGGTTCTGTATAGGATCGATGGATGAACTTCAATTTCTTGGTTATGTCATATCTGGT
Organism: Telopea speciosissima; assembly: GCF_018873765.1. Classification (NCBI taxonomy): domain Eukaryota; kingdom Viridiplantae; phylum Streptophyta; class Magnoliopsida; order Proteales; family Proteaceae; genus Telopea; species Telopea speciosissima. The sequence continues at coordinate 14,047,967 of NC_057917.1, forward strand.
TAGTTCCATGGACCAAGATATTGCCAGACGCTATCTCCTTCTTGATTTGGCTGCGAAGATTTGGAAAACAGCCAAGGACACTTATTCTCAGGTTGGGAATGTTGCCCAGGGTTATGAGCTTCGTCAGAAAATTCACTCTACCAAGCAGTTGGAGTTGTCTCTGTCTCAGTACTACAATACCATGTGTACTATGTGGCAGCAGTTGGACTTTCTGGGTACATTCACTGCCACCTGCGATGTTGATGCCACGACCTTTCGTAAGTGGGAGGATGGCTTACGTGTTTTTGATTTTTTGGCCGGCCTCAATATTGAGTTTGATCAGATCTGTGCCAATATTTTGAATCGCAACCCACTTCCATCTCTGGAGCAGGCCTATGCAATTCTCTTGGTTGAGGACAGTAGACGTACAACCATGGTTCATCCTGTTATTCATGAATGATTGACTCTTATCTCTGGTTCACAGGCTTCCCGAGGAAATTCTTCCGGTCTGCTAGTAATGATTGGACATCTGGTGATCGCCCTGCCATTAAATGCGATCACTGTGGAAAGGAGTGGCATACCAAAGACCACTATTGGAAGCTTCATGGTCGCCCTGCAGAGACTTGCGGGCATGGGAAGGGTGGTTCTAATCGGCCTAGTAACACCCATGCTCATCAGGCAACTTCTGACGACCAACCTGATCAATCTCTTTCCCAAGTTGTGGTTGAATTGCAAAATCTTCGGGATATGGTGAATCGATTGGACACATCTTCTTCGGCATCAGTATCTCCTTCCATCGCTGCCTCGGCTTTGTCTCTGCCTACCAACCCAAATTCTTTTTCTTCCATAGGTATTTCATTTGGTGGGAACTACACCTCGGTCATGTCCGATTCTTGGGTAACTGACTCCGGGGCAACCGACCATATGACAGGTTCTTCATCTGTTTTTTCCAAATATTTTCCTCTTTCTGGCTATAACAAAGTTTGTGTTGCTGATGGGTCTCTTTCTCCTATCTCTGGGAAGGGATCTATCCAGTGTACTTCCTCTCTTAGCCTTTCCTCTGTCTTAAATGTTCCAAAGTTTACTACTAATTTGCTTTCCGTTAGTAGCCTAACTAAGGATTTAAACTGCACAGTAACTTTTTTTTTTCCAACCTATTGTTTGTTTCAGGACTTGGCAACGGACAGTACGATTGCATGCGGTAAAGTGGTTGGTGGTCTGTACGTGCTTAACAGTTCCCGGACAGCTTTGACATCTCTGCCGGCATCTTTTGATTTGATTTTGCACTATTTGAGTTGAATAATTGGCATAGTCGTTTGGGCCATCCTCCTATCAGAGTTTTATCTACTTTATTTCCTAGTTAGTGAAATGGTGTAATAAACATAATTTTTCTTGTGATGATTTTACTTTGGCAAAGCAAACTCGTAGTATTTTTCCTATTTCTGATAATCGAAGCAGTGTGCCTTTTGGTTTGATACATTTTGATGTATGGGGCCCTGCCCGATGTATTTCTACTTCTGGATTTAGATGGTTTGTCACTTTCATTGACTGTTTTAGCCGGACAACTTGGGTGTATTGGATGCATAGTAAAAGTGACTTCTTCACTTGTTTCACTTTATTCCATAAAATGGTCCAGACCCAGTTCGATGCCAAGGTGAAGATTCTCCGCTCGGATAATGGAAAAGAGTATATGGATGGTGCCTTTCGCTCCTATTTGGACAGCCATGGAATCATACACCAGACCTCTTGTGTTGACACTCCTGCTCAGTATGGAGTGGCTGAACGCAAGAACAGACATCTCTTGGAGGTTACTTGTTCTCTTATGTTTAATATGGCTGTTCCTCCTCGCTTTCTGGGGTGATGTTGTTCTTACAACAACCTATCTTATCAATCGGCTTCCCTCTCGAGTCTTACGTGGCCGCTGTACCTTGGACATATTGGTTGGCAAATCGACATTTGTTGTACCTCCAAGGGTCTTTGGCTGTGTCGTATTTGCCAGGAATCACCATGTACACAGCAAGTTTGATCCCAAAGGACTGCGGTGCTTTTTTCTGGGTTACTCAGCTACCTAGAAAGGATATAAATGTTATCATCCTCCTACACGAAAGGTGTTTGTCACTATGGATGTCGTCTTCCGGGAGTCTGAGGCTTACTATTAACAACCGGTACCTCTGCAGGAGGAGATTCTAAGTGGTGAAGAGGTCCCGCTGATTGCTCCTCTGGATATTGCGATACCTACTATAGAGGATGTTTCTGTTAAACTAGAAGATGAAGTTACAAGTCGAAAACAAGAAGTGGGACAGATTGAGCAACATGTGCAGGGGGAGAGTATTGTGAAGACGAATGTGCAAACTTGCACTCGGCGAACTGATTTTTCCTTTGGATGGCCCTCGGTATAAAGAGACCACCACCACCGACCCTACACAATCGGCATTTGTTCCTACTCCAAGTCTTGCTCCTAGTAATGTTTCTGGTCCTCCTGATCCCAGTCTTGATTTACCCATTGCTATTCGGAAACCGAAAAGGAGTTGTACACAACATCCTATTTCCAATTTTGTGTCATACAACTCTTTAACACCTGCTTTCCATGCTTTTGTATCTTCTTTATCTTCTGTTTCCATCCCTAACAATTGGCAGGAAGCAATAGCCGAACAGAAATGGAAGGATGCGATGAATGAAGAAATGATTGCCCTTGAGAAAAACCAAACCTGGGATTTAGTAAGTCCTCCACTAGGAAAGAAACCGGTTGGTTATAAATGGGTCTTTGTTGTAAAGCACAAGGCTGATGGCTTAGTGGAAAGATACAAAGCAAAACTCTTTGCCAAAGGGTTTACTCAAACCCAAGGAATTGATTATCAAGAGACCTTTGCTCTTGTAGCAAAGATGAATACTATGCGAGTTATCATCTCTTATGTTGTGAATCGAGGATGGGAACTCCAACAACTTGATGTGAAGAATGCATTCCTACATGGAGATTTGGAAGAAGATGTTTACATGGAGATACCTCCTGGTTTTACCCCTTCAGAGACTCAGGGAAAGGTGTGCAAGCTGAACAAAGCTCTGTATGAGTGTATGGTCTGAAGCAGTCACCAAGGGCTTGGTTTGGCCGATTCCATAAGGCTATGGTTGCTTATGGGTACAAGCAGAGCAATGCTGACCATACATTGTTTGTGAAAAGAATGGGACAGCAAGTGACCATTTCGATTGTCTATGTTGATGACATAGTGATCATGGGTAGTGATGCACAGGAAATCTAGAATCTGAAGACATATTTGGGCACTGAATTTGAAGTCAAAGATTTGGGGAGATTAAGATATTTTCTAGGGATTGAGGTTGCCTATTCAGTTAAAGGCATATCTCTTTCCCAAAGAAAATGTACCCTGGATTTATTCAGTGAAACAGGGATGCTAGGGTGTAAACCAGCAGACACCCCTCTTGAGCCCAACACACATTTGAAGAGTAAGGAAGGTGACCCAGTGGACAAGGGTAGCTGTCAGAGGTTAGTTGGCCGATTGATATACCTCTCACATGCTCGGCCAGACATCACATTCGCTGTAAGTGTTGTCAGTCAATACATGCATGATCCTCACTCTTCGCACTTGGAAGCAGCATACAGAATACTACGTTTCCTAAAGTCCTCTCCTGGAAAGGGAGTCTTGTATTCTTCACATAACCATCTCCGGATAGAAGCATACATTGATGTAGATTGGGCTGGCGGTCCTGATGATAGGAAGTCAACATCCGGATATTGCACATTTGTTGGAGGGAACCTAACTACTTGGGGAAGCAAAAAGCAAGCTGTTGTAGCTCGATTTAGTGCTGAAGCTGAATTTTAAGCTATGGCACAGGGTATTTGTGTACTTCTCTGGCTCAAAGGACTTCTTCAAGACTTGGGAATGAATGTTGACCTTTCAATGCAACTCTACTGTGACAGCAAGTCATCAATCAGCATTGCTCACAACCCGGTCCAACGTGATCGTACCAAATATGTTTGAGATTGACCGGCACTTTATAAAGGCGAAATTGGAACAGGGAATTATTTGTATTCCATTTGTCCAGTCTAGTAAACAGCTGGCTGATATCCTTACCAAAGGAATCATCACTAAGTAATTTTTGCCTACTGTAAGCAAGTTGGGCATGTCTGATATATATGCTTCAACTTGAGGGGGAGTGTTGTAATATGGGTTTGGGGGTAATATCGTCCTTGTACCTATAGTGTCTAGGTTCATTAGGCACATGTTAAATGTGCTAGTTGAGTGTTAAGCAAGTCTTCCATATTTGTAATTTTCTGTCTCATTGACAAGCCAGTATTCATGGAATTCAACAGATCCGATTGACACCTTGCAGTGGGAAGCCCGAGTGGTTCGTTGGTGGGATTGGTGTTTGATCCAATCGACACTTTGCGGTGTGAAGCCCTAGTGGTTCTTTTGAAACTCTCCTTCAAGTTCTAGTTAAAGATTCAATTTTTATTCAAGTTTCTCAACAACAGTGAGTTTGATTCATCCCAACCCTAACCTTTCTTCTTCTAATCCTCTAAACCACCAAACCCTAACTTTTCCCCTTTTGTTTTCAATATTCTCAATACCTAAATTCTGCCCAGACCAAACCAGCCAGCAAAATCCTTCCTTTTTTGGATCAAATTCTCCTCTCACCATAAGGAAAACTCAATCCAAGTTGCTCCCTTATCTGACCATCATAAACCCTAAAAATCCATCTTTTCCTCTTTTCTGAAACCTGAAACCATAACCCTAACCTTGCTTCTCATTCAACTTTACACTCTTCCATCCATCAAAACATCTCAGGACCTTCACTGATAGACTCCTGTTTGAGTTAAAATAATACCGCAAGCGTACGGGTCAATCGTAGCTACGGGTCGAACGCGAGGAGATATACGCCACTCTATTTAATTAACTTAAAAGTAATGCAAAGTGAACCAAATTAAAGTGTTAAATTAAACTAATTAAACTAATGAAAATTAATGCATCCTAACTCATAAGCATCTAACAAAATTAAGGGATTAAGTTGGCGTCCTAACACATGAGCATCTAACCTATCAAACTAACGTAAATTAGAAAGAATAACAAAAACGCAACCACACTTCATAATCACATAAAAATAAATAAGGGAATAAAAGTGCATCCACATACCACAACCATATAAAAAAAATAAAAGAAATAGAGGGAGAAGAAGAAGAAGATAGAGAGAGATAGAGGAGAGGGAGAATGAGATTGAGAGTTTAGATAGTAAAACCTAGATGTGCTTGCATGAATGTAATTGAAAAGCTTGAATACTTGCATAAACTTACCATGGCCTCCTCTTCTAAATCTTCAAGTCTTGTCATCAACTTAAGAACTTAGACTAGAAGGCTTAAAACCTAAACTAGAATTAAGAAATTACAACCCAATTGAAGACTTAAATTGAAATTAAAGCATAAACTAAACCTATTACAACCATTAAATAAAAATCAAAAAGCAAACTAGAACTTATAAAAGCCAAAAATCACAACTTAGAAGGAGAAGAAGAAAAGAAATTTTACTAAGTGAATGAACTAAAAATTACACTAAAAACTGAATTAAAATTGAACTAGAAACTAACTAAAAACTGAACTAAAAAACTAACTTCTTACAACCCAAAGGGCAAGGGGTATTTATAGGGGGAAGAGAAGAGAAGGGAGAAGAGGGAAGTGTAGGAGAAATATTCCTTAAGAAAAGAGAATATTCTCTTCTCCTTCCTCTTTTACAATGCCTTGAATCCTAAGAAAAAAGAAAAAAATAGAAAGAAGAAGAAGAGAAAATTGTTTACATAGACCTTCTATTTCTAGAAAAGTAAACTTCCAATTCTAACAAGTGCTTCCTTTTCTTTGTAGATATCTTCTCCAAGCAATAAAATCAAAGCATCTTTGATTTTTCAACTTTCCATAGGTGAGAATGTCTTTCAAAATAAGTCTATCCCAAGTAGAATTCCAGAAGTGCCCTTGAGAAGTTGGAGGAGAGAGAGAGTAAGGGTGATGACTAGGATTCCTTCAAGAATAAATAAAATACCCATTCTGTCCTTCAGAAAACGTGGAGCATGGGGTGCTTATATAGGCCTCACCATTGTGTTCCTTGCGAAAAATCACCCAAAATAGACCCAAATTTCGTCCAATTTGGAGTTCGGGAGCCCAAGATATCTCAAGTTGAAGTTGGACTGTCCAGAGCCCTCCAAATGGAATCTTTCTGGTACAAGAAATGTAACTTCTAATAATTCTGTTAAGGCCCCTGCAATCTGAACTTTCGCTTCACTTTGTCCCCAGCCGACTGTCAATAATTATAAATAAACCCCTATAGACCATTTTCGTGCCGTTCAAAACGGCCGTAACTTCTTCGTTTCAACTCGGAATCATGTGCCGTTTAAACCGTTGCGAAGCTGACTCGATGGGCTACGCATCCAAGCCATTAACATCTTTAAACACCTTAAAAACATTTTCTTAGCATCATCTCCTCCATTTTCACAAGAATTCACCTAAAACCTGAAAAGCATAAGAAAGCACCGAGTTACTCTGTCCAATATGGTAAAATGTATGCTTTATGCCCTAAGATTTCACACATAAATGTGCTCATCAACTCCCTTACCTCAACTTGACATAACCCATGCATCAAACCCTAACCCTAACCCTAATTTCACCAAAAACCTTATTTTTAGTCTACCCGATTATTGTTCATAGCAGATCATGGTTTACTGGCTCCTAGTTGGTCTCCTACCAATCTTGGACTACATTAAGGCAGGAAATCTTCCTACAACTGCAATCTACATGGTCTGTTAACGTAGTTGTCACAACGTCTAGGCAACCCTAGGCATCAGAGGGAGAAAAACAAGGCGACACAACAAGGCGCCCTTCTAGCAAAGGTCGTGTGGACATCTAGGCGTCACCTAGGCGACACCTTGACAACTATGCTGCCAAGTACTAAATAGATGTGTCTGATACATAGAAATATGAGAACAATCCCTTTTCTAAAGAGTTTGGTTGCCAAACAACTCATTCGTATTTGGCGTCTGAATGTCTTCCATTTGCTTCAACCTGGAATTCCAGGATTCCTTCAAATTTTAGGGAGAACAGAAAAATATTTATACCCCTTCAGGTATTATCTTCATATGGAGCATTATCCAAAATATAAGCATCTATAAAAACAATCAGCCCATCCTTCTTTTTAAAATTTTTATTTGAATATTAATATAGTCTGGTTATTGACCAGGAAGAGTAAAAAAAAAGAGAAGAATGGAGAGCCAAAGATCTTTAAAACTTTACATGGTGTCTGCTTATCCTCTACCCGGCTAAAGTTTTTTTTTTTTGGGTGTAAAAAATTACTTCATGTGGTTGGCCCTATCTTTTCTATCTGTGACAGAAGTTTGATGTTTGTCTCTTCCTTTTATCTGTATTCTTTCTACTACTGTGACTAAATACCAAGTGATGTGCATGTGTTGTCCGTTTAATCCCGTTTATTATCTTTTTAATCATAATTATGTCTTCCTTATTCAGCTGTAGAAACATATAATTTATTTCTATGAACTTTTCAGTGATAAGCTATTCAAGGAGACACGGGACCTCAACTTCGAAGTTGTTGTTCAGGTTGTTCAATTTTTACCAGCCTTCTCTTTTTCTGAATTGTCATACTTTCTATGGGCTATTTTTCTTAACCATATTCAGAATTTTTGTGTCAGTAGGATTTTCTAGTTTATTTCCATGCCTTTGAATTTTAATCAGATATGTTGCAGTTTTTTCCTTTGGAGCACCATCTGTTTAGTTGCTATTGGCAGTATGATTGCAGGTTCTTCGTCAGAAAGCAACATCCATGAAGCAGGATTATACGGAGATGACAACCACGGTAAGTCAGTGAGAAAACAGTTGATGCTTGATAGCTTATCTTCACTGGACTTCTCTCCCTCCTTCTCCAGTACCTACCTTTAATGGAGCTGACCTAAAACCCAGGGTCAGATGATACCCGTGAGTATCTCTTACGAAACTCAGGTTCCTTCAGGTTCAAAACAAACTTGTACATTAATATGTTAGTTCTGCGACCAAGATAGAGGGTACTTGCATGCAAACTTATACTGTGCTTGTAGTCATAGGAGAACATGCACTTGTAAATTTCAAGTTCTGTACTCCTACTGATTTCAAAATAAATGTATTTCAAAACAGGCTACAGGAACTGTTCTGGGCCAGTGGTTAGTGGACTGGTAGTTTAATACAAAAGAAAATGCAGATATCTGTTAATCTGTTAATATCATATCTAAGAGACGCATGTATATCACCAAAGCAGCTCTGGAGTAATGGTAAGGGTGACATTTCTTAAACAAGGGTCTTGAGCTCACAAATCTTCAGCACACATTTAATTAAATATTTTTTCATATATGAGGCATGGTGTGACTCTGAACCAGACGACCTAGGACTAATCAAGAGTTCTTGGGCTCTCAGATGTTCTTGACCTGGGACCAGATTGTTCCTCCAGCGGTCAATGGTCTGGCTGCCTGGGGTCCAATGGTCCATGAGCAATAAATATTTTGTCTAAAATAGTAATGCACGTAGCGTTGTGTTTTGATAGGAAAATTTATTTGCTTCTGATTTGGCATGACTAATTCCTGGAATGCTGTATACTGTAAACAGAGTCAGACTGTATCTGAATTGAAGGACTTTGTTAAGAAGCTGAACTCCTTACCAGAAATGACTGTAAGTGTGCTTTTTCAGGTTGTCCATTATTTTTCTTGCAAGTCATTTTCTCATGATGTTAGGTTCTATTTTGGTGATGATTGCTTCAGAGGCATATCAATCTGGCTCAGCATTTATCTACTTTTACATCAAAGCCTTCATTCCTGGGTCAACTTGACATTGAGCACACAATCGTGGAGGGTCAGAGTTATGACATGTAAGCTGAATTTATATTTCTTCCTTCATTCCTGGCTTCTTAGTGTTCAAGCTGAAAGTCCTTGGGTATTGTACCCAAGACCTGGGATTGAGCCCCATCTTCACTTCTAGTGCTAGTACACCTTGACTATGGCCTGTGAGGCCTAGGAATGGGGGGATGGGAGCAATTTACATTATCTCATTTCCTTAAAATTTCTTAAGTGACTGGAAAGTGCAGAAGGATGCAGCTAAATTACTAGAAAAGAGAGAATAGGTATAAGATCAAATACAAAATACTACTCCCTTCCGAAGACAGGCTGACCAAAAACAGAATCCTCCCCTTCAGCAATTGGGACTTGTGAGATATAATAATCCCACTATGCTTAAAACCATTCTTGGATAACTGATGCACTAAATAGATTGGTAACCTGGGCATTTATTGAATGAGATGTTCATGGAGGATGCTAGTGCATGGATTCCCTTGATAAGGGAAGAAATTCTCTTGGGGAAATCCTACTCTGTCATCATCCAATACTTGAGCGACCGCCGAGTCCTCCTTTACCATCAAGTTGAAATCTTTGAGAAGGTACCAATCTATGACCAATGGTAAGTGGTAACGTTCTAATATCTCCCTGCCAGAATTCCTGGTCTCAACAAATCTTGTAATACCTGAATCTTTTCGCTTGTCCAATCCCTGAATGCACCGAAGATACCAAAGTGCTCCATATTTCCTAAAGAACACCAATCGGAGTTGAATTTGATGATGTTCCAGGGTAAGCTCTGCTGATCACAGTCCAACCTTGAATGCTGGATCCCAAAAGTGATGCATAAAAGATGTAATTCATGATCATCTAGGGTGGTACTCTAACTGTGATAACATCAATAGTCTCCTGAGTAGAATGAAGGGCATCTGAAAACACCATAGCCCTGTTACAAGGACTTCCCCTCTCTTGCCAAGGTACTAAAACTCGGAACTCGGTACCAACTTGACCCTTGGAAAAACCGAGTCGAGTCGAGATCTCGCCGAGTTGGTGCATTTTTTTTTTCCGACTCGAAGCCTCAACTTGGTGGGTTTTAGACCTAGTTTGGGTCTGAAACTTGGTATTCAGCCTATTTTAGGCCATTTAAACACAATGGCACTATCAGATTTTGCAAAAACAAAGTCCAAATATGAGTTTCGCTTCAGACCATAGGTTGGTAGGCGACGACGTACTAAAATACCCTACTCTACACATAATTTAGTAATAGAAAGCAATCAAAACATTCAATTAATGTAAAACAACTTAAATAAGCATTAGAAATGTTAAAGACTTAAAGTGTCCAATACCTCAATTTTTAAACAAATGTTACATAAAATGTGATATGTTAATGTATTCAGTCCCAACATGATCCACAAAGAATTCCCATGTCATAGTGTTGCTGTAGTTTTGAAGAAGGAGCTTCAAATGGGGGAGAAGAGAGTAGTGTTGGGAGCTTTGGATAGAACTCGACCGTGATATGTCGAGTTCTGTCGAGTTTGGTAAGTAAAACAAGAGGTAGATGGGTCGAGTTCTGGGTCGACCCAAGATTTGAGATCTCGCCGAGATAGTGTACTTTTTAATATCGTATTGGAACTCGACTCAGTTTCTCAAAAAAAACCGAGATCTCGCGAGTTTTCGAACCATGTCTCTTGCTAAATGGGTGAAGTTCCAATTTTAAAGTAGATAAGGAAAAACATTTGAGGGTGGGCCTTGGTGCAATGGTAAAGGTTGCTCCATTGGGACCAAATGGTCACGGGTTTGAGTCTGAAAACAGCCTCTCTGCGAAAGCAGGGGTTAGGCTGCGTACATTATGACCCTCCCTAGACCCCACAATGGCGGGAGCCTTGTGCACTGGGTACGCCCTTTTATAAGGAAAAGCATTTAGAAGTACCCATGCTAGAACAAAGAGTACAGGTTCCACCAGATACCTTGGGCAAATTGACTGGAAATGAGTATATGCTTGACAGATTCTCCATCTGTGATGTACATCAAACAAACATGACAGAGAAGGGCTGATTTTTCATTCTCTTCTGGATCATGTTTCAGGTATTTATTTTCTTATGGTTGATCACTTGGGTTTTGAGTTTTGTACTTTTAAGGAGGTGGAGGTTTCCAAACAACTTTATAGGCTAGGACCAAATGACCAATGAATGGTAGCAGCAGGGGCTATAATAGGGCATCAGAAAGATTGTAAGAGAGCACGAATGGACTATTGAGTCCTGACCCATCAGAGAAGACAGACATAGCAAAGCAGATCCAGAAGAAATACTTCTTCTTTCTTAAACTTTAGTCTTCTCCTAAACTGTAGATCTCAAGACAATCCCTATTAGCTGTATAAATTTGCTTAGAGACAGCAGTTGTTGTTGGGAAGCCTCTCAATGTTGTCCGGTCTGTTTGAGTATGCGGATGGTATCTTTGGTCAAACTGACCATCGGGATGGAAGGTCCCTCCTTGGATCAACCACGTGTCCAGTTTTGGGTCCGGTCTCTGTATATAGCACACATGTTAGAACTTATATTCTCAGCGGTTGCAATGACGTTACATTAGAGTTTCTCAGTTGAAAGTTCAACTGAATTTCCTACCTTCATATCTCCATGAATTTCAGCCCAGCTGATAGATTATGTGGAAAATTTGAATGTCTATACAACTGCCATGTGGAAAATTTTGGGCCATGTTGAGAGGCCTCTGGGCATTTGGCCATGTGAGCAAGTTCTTCCATTATTATTATAAATTATTGGTGGGATGGGCAGAAAGACGAGAGAAATAGAACTGATCGGAGCAGAAGCTATTGCTTTATTTAGGTAACAATTTATATAGAAACTGGATGGCTATGTGAATTGTAGTCCCTCTTTATCCCAGAATAAGCCTGCCAGCCATCCTGGAGGACCTTTTTTACTAAGCTGGGAACTAAAGTTACGTTTGAGTACGCAATCTCAAGGGTGCATGTCTCACATGCTTTATGTGAGTAGCTGGGGTCCTTGGGGATGACTCTATGGGTGCCTTCTGTTTGCTTGGGAGTTGGGACTCATCTACCTAACCTTTCATGTTTGGTAATGTAGTCCGATTTTTAGAAAAAAGAAAAACACCTGCAATTCATGTACCATGGGTCCTCAATGCATCTAGTATCATATTCAGGTTGTATAGTTCCCTTGTACTTCTATTAGGAAGTTGTATTCACTGTTTTCTGGCCAGAACTCAGAACTGCTTCTTCTATATGGTTCTATTCCATGCTGCCCCCTTAGAAAGAGTTTTATGTGCTTCTATTTTTCAGTCAGAAATTCTATTTGTTCCTATTTTTCATTCAAAAATTAGTTTTCTTACATATCCTTTTTTGATATTTTATTTTTTTTTCATTCTAATACTCCACATTTTCTGGTGGAATATGTTTTAACTGTATGGACATGCTAACAAATGCAGATGCTTTGAGTACATTGAAGAATTGATCCATAAACAGGAGCCAATCATTAACGTCCTTCGTCTCCTTGTGTTGTTTTCAATTACAAATTCTGGTTTGCCTAAAAAAAACTATGACTACTTCAGGTAAGATTCATATGCCATGGATTTTCCTTTTTCTTTGGGTTTTTGATTCTTCAAAATTTAACATTATTGGCTAGTGTAATGATTAATTCTGGCATTTTCTAACAACTTCATTATTATACTTATTTCTCTCGGTTTAGGAGGGAGCTACTTCACAGCTATGGATTTGAACACATGGCTACACTGAATAATTTGGAAAAAGCTGGATTATTTAAGAAACAGGTATCATGCGATAAAAATCTGGGTTAATTTGTAAAAGTGATGTCTTTGAGGTATTGATTGTTGGATTCATCTTTAAGTGTTTGCTTTAGTTGGAGAATCTAATAGGCTTTATGTTATGGATTCCTTCCATTATGGTTGTGTGGTTGATGTATATTATGTGGGCCTTGCAGGACACAAAAACCAATTGGCCTACAATCAAACGTGCATTGCAGCTTATAGTTGATGATACTGACACTGCCAAGTATTATTTTTTAAGATCATTTGTTCATTAAATTACATTGTGTTTGGGAAATTTGAGCTATTGGACAGTAGATGGTAAGGAATGTCTAACAATGGCATAGTTATAACATGCCATTGGTACAGGGTTCGGCCTACCTTTTGATGCGCTCTGCATGTGAAGTGGTTCATACTCACTGTATTTGTTTTGTGAGGGTGATATAATCCTAAGTTAAAATTTCTCAATAAATAGCATATGGTATTTACTCAATTTGTCTTCACATTGAGGTCAATATTTAAAAAATTGTGTTGTGATAATCATGATATGATATGATATTTTAAATATTGTGAATATCACTCAGAAAGGAGATGATGCATTATCAAGACTAAAGTCTAGATCAGGTGGTCAGCTCAAGTGATATGATAGCATGTGAACCATGTATGGTTATGCTATTTGAAGACTGCCTTTAAAGGCTTTTTCTAATGGATTTCTGATTGACCTCCTTATTTGAGTGCTTAAGACTGCAGCTGTCCTTTCTATTATGCAAGAATGTTGTCCTTGCATAATTTCTAGCAGTTCATTCTGCTTCTCAAATTCGTGGAGCTTGAGTAATCTTATAGTTTAAGGCTTACAGATACTTTTTGTCCTTGAAAGTCTGATTTTTTTTCATTTCAGTTGATAAATTAATTTTCATTGAATTACTTCTTAATTTCATGTCTATTATCTGCAGCCCAAATGATATTGCGTATGTTTTCTCTGGATACGCGCCTCTTAGCATCCGCCTTATTCAGCATGCAGTTCGTTCTGGATGGTAAGTTCATTGATTATTTCACAAACTCCCTTTACCACTGTTGTAGTGACCTGGCAAGCCTACAAATCTTAGCTTTTGTGTTTCCTGTTATTCCAACTACAATGGTTTGTGTGATGAGGGAAGCTTTCTGATCATGGTCTCCCTTAGGAGTTTTCTCCTCATTTTCTCAGTAATTATCTTTCCATGGGTTAGTACTGATTTCAGTTGCAGTGACCTTTGTCAATTTAATAACCATTGGGATTTGTATTGATGCTATAATAATATATGTTATGTATTTATGTGGGTTGACTTTATGGGTTTAGATGTATGTGTCGATTCTATATGTTAGGGGTACTATTGTCATACAGTCATAGTCTTTACTTTGTGTTCTCTCCTCTTTTCTCATCTTCTCTTCAACTTCTCTCTTCTCTTTTTCTTTCTTATGACTGGGTACTGATTCAGGCTCTGTTATTGTTACAGTATATTTCAGTGACTAATTTTTGGATAGATGATAATATAATAGTATATTTCACTCAGTACTTTTTGGATAGATGATAATATAATAGTATATTTCACCGACTAATTTTTGGATTATATTGTATTGATATTGTTGGACCCCATTTAGTTGTGAGAAGGCTTAGTTGAGTTGTGTTGAGTTGGCGTTCTAGTTGCCATGTCTACCTTTACTTGGAGACTGGATAGATGCTTGAGATCCTCATTATCTTGTTTAGATATGAGAGGTGCTTTTCATCTCAATTTTAACACATCTCAGAAGCACCTGAACCTTGTTTCACTTGTATGTGAACCTGGCAGAGGAATTTTATATGGACCTAAGAAGTCCATATTGGCCACCAGTTGTGGACATTTGTCACTGGTACTGGATAAGTATCTTGTGTATAACTGTATATATCTATAGCACATGTCCAGTACATGGATGATGGATCCATGTATGCGTCCAGATTATCTATGCATATTTTGATTCAATGGTGAACAGAACTAATGTTGAATTTCATATATATTTTTTCTTTGAATTATTTTGGGGTTTGTTCCAGTAATGCTGCACTCCTTACCTACCACAATTTTATGAGGGTTATTCCCTTGATGATACTTCTTTCTCATTACACCCCAGAATTAAGGCTTGACACTATTTTGAAGAATTTGTGTATATATTCCGTAATCCAGATTTCTTCTATATTAGCTTCACCAAAAAAGAAAACAAATGATCCATTAAATGAAAATGATAAAGTTCCTCACCATTTTGAATTGAAACCTTTAATGGATCAATTTATTGGTCAGAACTTCAATATGATGGACCCATCTCTCAACAGTCATGTTTGGCATACTTGGACATGAATTTGGATGGAACTTTTCTGTTGGGTGTGTAAAGTGGGGAAAAAGGCAAGGGAAAAAAGACTGCTGGCTGAATAAAGAAGTGGAAGGACAGTTTGACTGCATCTATCTGCAAAGCAGCATTACAGTTTCTGGTCAGTTAGAGCGATGAGGAGGAGAGCACAGTTTTTGGTTTCTCAATGCCACTGGACTTCACATTGTCACTAAAAGTTGGAGGCTTTTGTTGATCTTGTGGAATCAAAATGCTTCAGGCTCCTAAATAAAATCCTCGGGAGACCCCTCCCATACACTGACAAATAGCCTTGGTTTTTTGGACTCATTGCCTTAAATAATATGGGAGTTAAGATTAGTATTGCAGCCTATTATTTAGTGATTTTCTCACCTATGTCCTGATTTTAAAATTATTTTGGCTGACAGGAAGCAAAAATTTTATTTCTCTCAGTGGCAGTAAAGTTTCATCATTTAAAAGGAGCGTCCCGAAATACGCGCTGAACATTTATCCAATCCATAACAGGCTTCCTTGTCTATGCCGACCAAATAATAAACACCCCCTCCCCCCACTATCAACAGCACAAACCCCAGCCCAGTGATGCACTCCTGCTAACATACCTAAACCAGAAAAAAAAAGGGAAAAATGATAATAAAAAGAAGAGTATCTATTGCTCCTATTTCTAAATACAATTATCTATTAGCCCATGATCTTACTTTTAGACTTCAATGGCCAGATACCTGATGTCTCCATTGCCTTATGTTAACAAAACAATTGTTAATGAATTGCTTGAATGATCTGAATGATCAAGCAAGCCTTTAATTTATAACTAAAGAGAATACGAAGGTGGACAGAATTGCCCTTACACTAGCCGTCGGCAGAATATAAAAAGAACATAAACATAACTCCCAAAAGACCAGAATACCCCCACGGTATTCTGGATTACATAATTCAACACTTCTCCTCAAGTTGGCGCATAAATGTCAAACATGCCCAACTTGACTAGAGCAGGATGAAACAACTTCCCAGACAATATCTTGGTGAAAATATCAGCAAGCTGATTAGCAGACTTCACAAAGGGTACACAAATCAGTCCTTCCAACTTTTCCTTAATAAAATGCCTATCCACCTCAACATGTTTGGTCTGATCATGTTGTACTGGGTTATGTGCAATGCTGATTGCAGCCTTGTTGTCACAGTACAACATCATAGGGAGACGAACAGGAACACCAAGATCTTGTAACAAACCCTTCAGCCATAGTAACTCACAAATGCCTTGTGCCATAGCACGAAATTCTGCTTCAGCACTAGAACGAGCCACCACATTCTGCTTCTTGCTACGCCAAGTGACAAGGTTGCCACCTACAAAAGAACAATACCCAGAGATAGATTTGCGGTCAGGAGAACCAGTCCAATCAACATCAATGTATGCCTCTATCCGTAGGTGATCGTGAGGTGACAGAAGAATGCCTTTCCCTAGAGCTGACTTCAAGTAGTGAAGGATACGAAGAACAACCTCCATATGGGAAGAGTAGAGATCATGCATGAACTGACTCAGAGTGCTCACTGCTATAGCAATGTCTGGACGCGTGTGTGAGAGATAAATCAACTTCCCTACTAACCTTTGGTACCAGCCTTTATCAACAGGTTCACCCTCCTTTTCCTTGAGATGGACATTAGCATCCATGGGAGTATCTGAAGGGTGACACCCTAACAAACCAATCTCTGTCAACAAATCTAGGATACACTTCCTTTGGGAGAGAAAGATCCCAGTAGAAGACCTAGCAACTTCAATTCCAAAGAAGTACCTCAACTGTCCTAGATCCTTAATCTTAAATTCCTGACCCAGAAAATTTTTTAGACTGTTGATTTTAGCACTATCATTACCAATTACCACAATATCATCAACGTAGACTTTGAGAACAGTGATTTTTTCACCAACTTTTTTAATAAAAAGAGTGTGATCAGCATTACTCTGTTTGTAGCCTATAGTAATCTTAGCCTTGTAAAACCTGCCAAACCATGCTTGAGGTGACTGCTTCAGCCCATAAAGTGCACGCTTCAATCTACACATTTAGCCTTGGGTCTTGTCACAAGAGAACCTTGGTAGAATATCCATATACACTTCCTCATCAAGCTCTGCATTAAAGAAAGCATTCTTCACATCCAGTTGTTGTTTAAATCCCATCCAAGATTAGCTGTGTAGGAAAATAGATCACAGACAGTATTCAGCTTTACGACAGGGGCAAAGGTCTACTGATAATCAATACCATATGTTTGGGTAAACCCTTTTGCCACCAGTTGTGCCTTATATCTATCCACTGTGCCATCCACCTTCTGTTTCACTACAAACACCCATTTGCATCCAACAGGTCTTTTCCCTGGTGGAAGTGCCACAAGCTCTCATGTGTCATTTTTCTTTAAGACTTCCATTTCTTCCATCATTGTTGCCTTCCACTTTCCATCTGATAAAAAATCCTGCCAATTTTGAAGAATATGAACAGACAAAAGAGAAGAAACAAATGCACGAAAAGATGGAGAAAGGGAATCATAGGAAACAACATGAGATATAGGGTGTTGAGTAGAAGCTCTAACACCTTTGCGAACAACAATAGGTTGGTCAAGAGAAGCAGTCTTACCAGGTGGAGAAGTAGGTTCTAGATCTGGGTTTGGCAACTGGATGGGTACTGGTGTTGTAGTAGATTGAAGTTGCTTATCTCTAGTTTGGTTCCTTGTATAGACCTTCAAATTTGAATCATTAATCCTCCTCTGAAATTCACTAATGGTTTTCTGAACTGGAGTGATCTCTTCCTGAACAGTAATTTCATTATTATCACTTTCTGTGGCCTCCCTCTGTATAGGATCATCTCCCCCTGAAATAGAGGGAGGAACAGGAGCAGGAGGAGCAAGAACAGACTCATCATGAACATACTGAAGAGGGGGTTCTATGGGCAGTACATCTTCATCACTAAAACTCTCCCCCTGAAGATTTGGGGAAGAATAATAAGAAAGGCTCTCATGAAAAAAACATCCATACTTACCATAGTACGGCAGGTAGGAGGATAATAGCACTTGTACCCCTTTTGGGTGGTAGAGTAAACTAAGAAAATGCAGCGGAGACCACGAGGTTCTAGTGTCCCTAGCATAGCAAACAAAACCAAACACCTGAGGGAGAACAACAAAAGAAGAGGAGCCATGTAATAGCTCAGCTGGGGACTTGGGAGTCAAGAACCCGAGTAGGCAGCCTATTAATCAAATAGGTTGCAGTGAGGACAGCATCCTCCCAATAAAAAGAGGGAACATTCCGAGCAAACATAAGTACTCTGGCTACCTCCAAGAGATGGCGATTTTTTCTCTCAGCCACACCATTTTGGGTTGGAGTATCAACATAACTGGTCTGATGGAGAATCCCATGGGCAACAAGTTATTTTTGGAACTGACCTTCCATATACTATGTCCCATTGTCACTTCTCAAAATTTTGAGAGTGGCATTAAACTGGGTCTGAACCATCTTATGAAAGTGTTGAAAATATGAAAAAACTTCATTTTTTGTGTGCATGAGATAAACCCAGGAGGTTCGAGAAAAACAATCTATAAAAGAAACAAACCACCGATGACTAGAAACAAAGACTTTCCGACTAGGACCCTACACATCAGTATGAACTAAATGAAAAATGGTAGAACTTCTTTTATTAGAAATAGGATAAGTTGAACGTGTCTGTTTGGCAAAGACACAAGCCTCACAAAAAAATTCTTCCTTATTATAATTTTTAACCAATGCTGGAAATAAATGTGATAAGGTTCCTAAAGGGGGGTGTCCTAATCTAGAATGCCATTGGTGTAATTCAAAGGAGAAAGAGGAACGTTGACATAGTTGAGAAGGTAATTTGGAGGAAGATGTCCATCATCAAGTAGGTACAATCCACCATGTACTTTACCCGATCCAATCGTCTTCCTTGATTCCAGTTCTTGAAAAACACAGTGAGTTGGAAAAACAGTTAATTTGCAATTCAGATCTTTAGTGAGATTACTAATAGAAAGAAGATTAGTAGTAAAATTAGAAATATGTAAAACAGAAGACAAGGTAAGAGAAGGTGAGTAGCTAATGGATCCTTTTCCTAAAACCGATGAGAGGGAGCCATCAACCACTTTTACTTTATCCTTGCCAGAAGTAGGGGAATATTTATGAAAAAGGCTAGAAGAACCAGTCATGTGATCAGTGGCACCAGAGATGATCCATGGAGTAGAGACAACCGATGCACAATGACCAACAAATAAAATACCTGAACGGTCAAAGTGGGAACCTGATGGAGTGGAATAACTGACAGGAAGAGACGTAGTAGAAGCAGCAGAAGCCTGTAACATACGCCTGAAAGCTTGTAATTCTTCCTGGGTGAGACCATGTTCAGAAGTGGGGGCTGCAGTTACACTTTTAGTGTGATTAGCCTTGTTTTTAGTTTTACCACGACCACGTTTGGCTTCAAACTCAGCAGGTTTCCCGTGTAGTTTCCAGCAAGTAGCCTTAGTGTGATAAGGTTTGTTGCAATGTTCACACTTAACAGGGTCCTTGGTGGAAGTAGCAGCAGTAGGAGAACTATCAATAGTAGGAGTAGGACTGGAACCAGTCTGCTTTCCTGTAAAGCAGACCTCTCGATAGTAGGAGTAAGAAGCATAGCAGCCTAACGAGTCTCCTCAGTATGTACTAAAGCATAGGACTGCTCTAGTGTAGGAAAGGGAGGCCTACTAAGAACCTGCACTCGAATGGGGCCATACTCAATATTCAGGCCTGCCAAGAAGTCATACACACGGATCTTGTCTACATGTTTACGCTAGGCGGAAATGTCAGCCGCAGTAGAAGGCTGAAAATCTGAGTAGAGATTCAATTGCTGCCATAGACTTTTGAGGGCAGCATAATATTTAGAAACAGATAACTCCTTCTGTGTGGTGTCATGAACCTTCTTCTGAATCTTATACACCTGAGCATCATTCCCGACCTGCCCATAGGTCTCCTTGGCATATGTGATGGGCTGTGTCCAATAAGAGGTAGTTGCTGGAAAGAACAGGCTGCATAGAATGTAGCAAATAGGACATAACCATAGCATCATTAGACACCCATCGATCCTGGAGAGAACCAGGTTCAGTTGGCATGGTGGTACTCCCAAGAAAAGGGCCAGTAAATCCACAACCAGCAATGGTCAAATAAGTAGACCTGGACCACATTAAGTAATTGGTGCCATCAAGTTTGATAGGAGCAGCAAGAGGTAAAAAATCTTGACGTGACTGTCCATCACTTCCAGAAGTAGCAGTGGTAATATCGGAGCCTGGCATGCCTGTAAATAATCAATCAATAGAACCAGCAGGAAGGTTGAGCAATCAGCCAAGGAAGAACCAGAAAAAAATCGATGTGGAGAAATCGATCCAAATAGAGAGACTTGAATTTCTCCAAAAAAAACTCAGAAAAAATTGCTGATATCAAGGTCGAGTGGTACTTTAATATGCATGAAACAACCCTGAAAAAATCAGCACCAATAGACAGCCCTAACCCAAAAGTCGACAAGAGTCAAGGTTTTAGAAAGCCCCGAAGTGTAGATCGAAATTGGTTAGGGGGCTTCAAAAGAGTGCTGTAATGCAGTGATAGCTGCTGTCCAGAACTGCCGAGATGGATCTCCAATAGGGAATATCAACCTTCAAGTAGAAAGAGGCTTGATCTTCAAAAAATAGAGAACTCCAAAACATCGCAGATGGAAGAGGCAGCAGCTATCGATAACAATTCCTGTTTAGAACATGAAGGGATGAGGTTGTACTGAGGGCAGCATCTAGATCATATGATCACCTCATTAGAGCTGCCCTATGATGGAGATGGAGAACCAAGAAGAAAAGAAGGAGAGTGGGGAAGAAAAAAACGATGGGAGTGGAAGGTTTTGAAAACTTTAGATCAGAGGATTTGGCTCTGATGCCATTTTAACAAAACAATTGTTAATGAATTGCTTGAATGATCTGAATGATCAAGCAAGCCTTTAATTTATAACTGAAGAGATTACAAAGGTGGACAGAATTGCCCTTACACTAGCCGACTCTATATAAAAAGAACATAAATATAACTCCCAAAAGACCAGAATACCCCTACGGTATTCTGGATTACATAATTCAACACCTTATTATGGAGGTCTCCGTGTGAGAGACTCCATTCTAATGCAGGTAAAGTGGACAAAAAAAAATCTAGGGAAGAGTTGAATGCTAACCATGGGAATGGGTTCTTAAAAATCAATATATTAAAATTCTATACATCTCCAAAAGATCCGCAAAACTCCATTTTACCTAAAACCACCCATTTGATTCTGGCCATTGGATTTTGTGAAATAAATATAAACCATTCGTACTAGGTAAGACCAACGTGGGCTACTAAAAAATAAAAATACTTGAACTACCCATGCTCCTGCATCAATTTTATTATCCCCATAGCACTTGTGTTTGTGTCCACACATCAGAGCTACAATGAGATTTTGTTCTTCTGCTTTCTTAACGGTGTGACGAGGATAAAGAGACAGTAATCCTATTATTTTTTGGAATATTGTAAGAACCCTATTTGGGAGCAATCCCAATGATAAGAATGCTAAACTAACTAACTAAGTAAACTTCTAACCCTCTAGGTGTCCATTTTCATTATGGCACCCTAACAACTTCTTCTCTAAAATATGAATCATCCAATTTAACTAAGCCCTGTCTGCAATCTGTGGGCTGCTTAAATGAATCCTAATCTACTATTGAGCCATTCCTCTCTTTGTAGGACAATAACTTCTATTAATTCACAGAACATGGGATATTTTCTTATTGCCTTGATGTCGGTCTTCTTGTGTTAGGGTTTCAGAAATTAATATGAAGTTGCAACAAGGGTTTTTGTGACCTTGGGAAATGAGGAGGGGCTAGATTTTGGGAGGACGAATGTATTAAAGTTGGGAAGCACTGTGATCTATTCTCAAGGTTATGCAATCTTGCTATGGGCAGTGGGTCTTCTATTAGGGATTGGTATCAAGTGTTGAATGGAGAGTATCGCCGTTGCTTCTTAGGTAAAATTTGAACAATTGGGAGTTGAATAGTTGTTTGGAGCTCTTTCGAAGTCTATGTCGGTTTTCACCCACAAAGTTCAAATGTGAGGGTTAGGGGGGATGAAACTGAAGGCCTGTGTTTGATCAACTTCATTATGAGTTTCTTTTGAAGAAATCGGGGTACATTGGGAGCAAAGAGAAATATGGGGAAAGGTGCATGACGTATAGTAGAAATCTTTGCATGGATGCTTTCAAAATAAAAAGTAGGGGTCATTGGAAAAATCGAGACAAGAGAGAGCTCCCCGGAAAGGATTTTGTAAACTGCTGAACGATTACCAAACTCATTTGTTGGAAGTCATTAGGGTTCAGTGGTCCTAAACTGGTATTATTGATGTGAAAGAGGCATTCATGTATAGTAATGTGGTACCCATCACTAAATAGGAGAAGATGCTTCTCTATTCTTTTCCTTTCCCCTGTTTAGTCTGCCAAAAGTTTTAATTACCGTAGTTAACATGGTACTAATATCAGTCTGTTGAAAACCAACTTATTTACTTGTTTTCAAGATAGATCCCATAAATGCTTTTGTGCTAAATTATCCTCTCAGGTGCTGTGTTGAAGAAATTTTGAAGCTAACTTATTTCCTTATTTTCAAGATGGATCCCATATATGCTTTATTGTTGTAAATTTCCTACTCAGGCGTCCTATTGAAGAAATTTTGAAGCTTTTGCCTGGACCACATTTGGAGTCAAAGAGAGTGAGTACTTCATCTTGTGTGTCAAATTTATAGCCAATTGTCTAGTGTATTGCCTTTGGAAGAAAATCTAATAGCAATCTCGCTGTTCTCCTTAATAGGGTGGATATTCAAGCTCATCAATCGATGCTATACCAAGCACTTTGGGGAATGTGGACAAGTATGCATCGATAACTGATACTTAGCCA
Source organism: Telopea speciosissima (assembly GCF_018873765.1). Taxonomy (NCBI): domain Eukaryota; kingdom Viridiplantae; phylum Streptophyta; class Magnoliopsida; order Proteales; family Proteaceae; genus Telopea; species Telopea speciosissima. The sequence goes on from NC_057917.1 coordinate 14,070,934, forward strand.
TAGACTTCTGAGGCAACTGCTTTTTGTATTTTTTTTAATTAAATTTCTTGTGGCTTTAAGTTCTAAATTTGTGGCAAAATGGCATGAGGTGCAAGGTAAGTGCTGTGCGCATATGAGGAGGAAATCCTCAATTTCAATTTTACAATATTCAATGACAATGGAACCATACAACAATGAAAAATATTTGATGATATACATATGCCACATAATTACATAAGGAGTTTCTTGTTCATAATTATACCAATATCTGGTAATTGTGGTTTTTTTTTAATAGAAATTGATTTATGTTATTTTCAGTTCTTCCTAATTTTTTTGATAGATAGGCCCCAAGGAGAGTTGGGTTCTTCCTATTTAATCCTTTCATCTAGACTTCCCTTTATTCCATAGTTTCCACGCATCAAAATGTGATATTGAATATAGACTCCATCTGACTCAACTCAAGTAACTTCAACTAAGTTGAGTTTCATGCTTTGAAACCATTGTTTTGATCCTTTGGTCTTTGTTATGTGCAGGGTAGCACATGGACAACGTTCCCTTGTACTGGTTGTATTTATTGGAGGAGTAACATTTGCAGAGATATCCGCTCTTCGTTTTCTTAGCTCTCAGGTACATATTACTGCATCCCATTTTCAAGAAGCGTCAGTGTCAATAATAATACTCCATGTGACAACGTTCCCTTGTACTGGTTGTATTTATCGGAGGAGTAACATTTGCAGAGACATCCACCCTTCGTTTTCTTAGCTCTCAGGTATACACACACACACATATCATTGTGTATGTCTCACTGATTGGTTTTGTTGCATATCCCCAAGGACCAAAGGCTTTATAATAAACCAATTTGGACTGATATCTTTATCCATGTTTGGCTTACCGTATCCCATCCAAGGATCCTTCCAGTTGAGAACCTCTTGATAATGCCAGTTATTACTCAAGTTGCCAGACTAATGGACTGATATCTATATCCATATTTGGCCTACCCTATCCCATCCGAGATGATGGTATCCAACAAGTACTCTGCTCTCTGTTTTTCAGGAAGGAATGGCATACGACTTGATCATTGGAACGACAAAAATGGTGAACGGTCACTCGCTGGTTGAAACATTCTTGGGCAATCTTGGATGAACACTGTTAAAAAGGGGTTCATCTAACTGACTCTTGACAATCTTGGATGAACATTCTGTGAAAAAGGGGGTCATCTAACAAACCCTTGATGCAGAGGCCTGAATTTATTTATTTTTTCTCGTCTTATTCATACTTGTACTTGGGATCTTGATCTAGAAATTTGTGTATAGAAGCAAAAACATATCTGGTCGGGGAATAAGTGAACTACCAAGATGCTTATCAACTGGGGTGTTTGGCATGGGAGTGGTAGAACAATGATTGTTCCCCCATTGCATCATCATCAAACCTTTTATTTAATTAATAAAAATTCAGTATTGTGCTTTCCCTTACTAATTACATCAGTATCAACTCCTTCGTATCCTCAGGGCGTGGGCGTTGGCTCTTTGGTGCTTAGAGGAGATGCTATTCCTTTCGTATGCCTGGGAATCATGGTGTGGTTTGCTTGCCGTCCTCTTGCTGCGTACTGTATCTTTTCATGCAGACCAATTTGTTTGCTCTTTGCTGACTTAGGTGTTGTGACAATAGAAATCCTGTTCTGCCCATCAATGGTTTGTAGAAATGGTGGAATTCATTCAGTAAATCTGGGAAACGAACTCCTAGACAAGGGGTTGGAGATCGAAGTCGAACTGGATACAAAAAATTAATTCATTATATCATCACTCAGTTCACAAGAGCATTTCATCGAACGCCTTCTGTCCGTCTTCTTACTCTCCCTTTGGAGCTTATGCAATGGTTAAGGTTCCCAAGTCCACCGCAAAGAAAACAATTAGAATTGTATTGGGAATAGGCTGAAGAATTAGAAAGGGCGATCATGATCGTCATTGTCGTCGATGATGAGCTTAACGCCGTTGTTTTTGAGGGCATTGAGGATAGCCCAGATCTTGGTCTGGTTCTTGAAACCCTTCTTCTCGATTTCCTTGCGTGCGTCAGCATGGATCCCACGACCTTGCCCCTGGTCCAGTCCTTCTACCTTGAGTCTCATGGCTAATACTTCTCCCACCACCGTCGCCGCCTTGGCGTTGCAAGATCTCCCGCACTCCATTGTGTCTTTCAGCGAGTGCTCTACCGTCGACGCTGTCGCCACGATTCGACCATTGTTCCTGTCCACCACGTTCGCTGTTATGTGCTTCAACGACATGAACAACCGTAGCACGTATCTCTTCATCACCGTCATTCTCCACCAATCACCTCGTAATCTGATTCTGCTGCTGCTACTGCTACCTCTACGCCTTCCAACTACAAACTACGAACTCCGCGCGATTAACAGGAGTTAGGGTTTAAATAGATCATTCAACCTCAATCTGCAAAAGAATCTTGAGATTCCAAATCCAACAATTCTTCTATCAATTTAGAAGAAACCCATTTGGAGGAGGGCTAAAGAAGGTTTTATTGATGGTTTGGTCTTAGGACAGCAAGAAGGAAGATAGGTTAACCTCAAAGTTGGTTTCAAAATCGGAGAGGCGATAGGATTTTATCGTGGTCGCGTAAATGTCTAGAACTCTGCAATTCGAATCCATCCTAACCGCTTCACACCTCATGTTCAGAAGAACATCGATTACGCTTATACCCAAATTCTGAAATTATGAACTCTTTAAGGGCCAAGTTTAAGGCTGTTTCCGCTTCCCTGGCGAGTTCGTAATTGTTTGCAGAGGAAGAAGGAAGAATAATGTTGCAGTTTTGCTGATTAGTAATTAGGGTTTATAATATCATCAAAATAAAAATAGGTAAATTACAGGGTGACCCCCTGATTTTTATCCTAAATACAGGGTAACCACCTATGTTTTGAAAATATGCACTCAACACCTTTAGGTGGAATCTGTTAAGCAGAAAATTTAAATGATAATTTTGCCCTTCAATTAAAACCACCCGACTTTTTTTAACCCTATTCTTTGGCTTCTTTCTCCTCCACCTGGTCTCTTTATTCTTCTTCTTCTACTTTTTATTTTTATTTTTATGTTATTCTTCTTTTATCCTTTAACCCCAATAGTGGCTGCCAACCTCATTTATGAAATCCTCTCCTCTGTGACTGAATCACTGAACCTTCTCCTCCCTTTATTTCTCTTCTTCTTCCATCTGTGAAATCTTTACCCCACCATCATTGAAACCCCATAATCATTCCTCTCTTCTGTTTTGTTCTTCCATTCTCTCTTTCCTTCTACTAACCAAAACCCATTTCTTTCTTTAAAATCCCCAATAGCATGGCCGTAATATCTTCCCTTTTGAGTTTGTCTATTTCTTTGGGAATCCCAGCCTATTGATCCCTTTCTTTCTCTTCTCAGTTCCCCCCCCCTTTGGCAGATGAAGTGGATAAAACGAAAACCATCTGATAAGCTTCCAATTTCCATTTCTTCTCAATCTTGTTAGTCTTTCTCATGCACTCCATGTTTCGATTCTGTTATACTCTTGGAGAGCTATTGAAGATGTTGAAGCTCTGAAGGGAGTGATCAAAGTGTGGTTGCTGTTGTGATTCCGGTAGAGACTTCTTCCTTCTGTTAACCCAAATCTTTGACTGTTGTGCCTTCTCATGACCCCTTGGTCGCTGCCCTCTGTTATCGCCTACCGCCGCAACTCCCATGGTCACTGCACCTCACCGCAACAACTCCCTGTCACTTGTGCTACCGTCGTTGCACTCAAATGCAAACTCCTGGTCACTGCCTCTTATCACCGTTGCACCCAAACCCGAGCCCCTTGGTCGTCGTGCTTTCTTACTGTGATATTTCTGTCACAGGTAACTTCGAGTAGCAGAGAAGGGGGATATGAAGTTCGGACTTACCTAAGGGCAAAATGGTAATTTTACACCCCCATTAGGGATATATTTGTCATTTTAAAGCATCAAAGGCTAGGACATCAGTAACTAACGGGAATGCTCTAACGGATGAGGGCTGAGTGTAACAAGTATCCTAACTCAGGGTACCAGGTGTATATTTTCAAAACACTTACATAGGGTTTGCTCCGTATTTAGGGCAAAACTTAAGGGGTCATAGTGTAATTTACTCAAACAAAAATAAAAAATTAGGGTTTGTAAGGTAGATTTATAATTTTACCCCTCCAACGTTTAAGAAATTATAATCTGGTCCATTGGCTTTAGTTCAAGCTAAGCTCAGAAACTGACAGAACCCTGCCGGCCAGAGTTGGCTTTTCGACACGTGGACACTGTGGAAACCCCGCACTTATAAATATCAGCATCTCAACTCCGTTCAGAACTCTCTAACCCTCCCCCGTTCGTAGGGTTTCGATTATTTTTTCTCTTTCTCACACTCCGAGAGAAATATATAAAGAAGCGAAAGCGGAAATAGAGAAGCCAATAAATTTTTTCTTTTTTCTCGGAGAAATAGACGATTCTTTGTTGGGGAAAGATTACTCAACTAAAGGAAACAAGGAAAATAAAATCTAGAGAAAGTTCTCATCGCTTCTGATCTTCAACTTCTTCGTAGATCTTCGTATTTGAATTCATATAAGGTAAGTTTTTTTTTATTTGATTTGTTATCGTCTGTTCAAGTTTTGGTTGAGAGGTTAGGTATTATTTGTTTATACAGCCGGATCTTATTGTTCTCGGGAGTTTTGATTTATTTTTTGAGTGCGATTGTTAGGGTTTTTAACAAATCTGTTTTATAGAAATATGGTCTCTGACGCTAGCAAGAAGAAGGCAGCCCAAAAGAAGGCCGCTGCAGCTGCTAAGAGAGGAGGAAAAGCAGCTGCTGCAACATCATCCAAGGCGGCAGCAACAGCAGGTGCGCAGGATGGAGGCGTTGACAAGTTAGCCAATGGAGTCGGTTCCCTTCAGATATCCGATCGGAATTGCACTGGTGTCCTCTGTTCTCATCCGCTATCGAGAGATATTCACGTAAGTCTGAGACACCGTCTTGTCGTTCATCTATTTTTTGATATTTCACTTCAACTATGTGAATGGAGACTAGTGTAATTGGAATAACAACATTTATTGGCTGGGCTGTAGTAATTATGCGAATGTCTCAAATAGTGCCAGGTTTTGTAGGGTTACACTTAAATGTGGGTTCAATATTGTTTTTATTGATTATGGAAGGACTTTTTTCTTCACCAAATTTTTTGGGTCGGAAGTGTTATGCATCCCTTTGCTCTTTTTTCTTTTTTTGTTATAAAGCTTCTCTGATATTCACAGGTCTCTTATTTGACTGTTATTAACAGCCACTAGGCTGTGGCTGCCTTACAGTGTAACATTTTGTGTTTGTGTCTGCGTGCCAAAATGCTTTTATATTCCTCTTTGGAAATTGCGTTAAGCTTGAGAACTACTTTATGCTTGACGAATGGCTTTCCATGATGGTAATGGGAGCAGAGCCCAAACCAGAACTAATTAATCCATTCTAACATTTTAGAGTATGATAATAAAATAATTAGTGGCCTCTTTATAAATCCAAAATGTTCTAAGAAAGAAACTTGTCAAGCTAGCGACGCTAAGAGTGAGCCTAAACCTAGTTGTTTAGCCGATCAGCCAGCAACGCTTTGAGAAAGCACACGGATGATTGTTTACAACAACTTATTTTGGAGTTTTGATATTTTATTCCTCATGAGGTTTTTTGCCCCACAGGTTTCCTAGGTTCTGCTTCACCATTGTAGCAGTTCAACATTCCATGATACTGATGCTAACTGGTTTATGTTATGTTGCAGATAGAGTCCTTATCAGTTACCTTCCATGGTCACGATCTCATTGTGGATTCTGATCTGGAACTTAATTATGGCAGGTTTGTTCATGAACTTGCAGTACATGTGTTATGTTCTTGGAGAGCATTTAGTTGATGCATGCCACTGATACTTTCTTTTCAGGCGCTATGGGTTGCTTGGACTGAATGGATGTGGGAAATCTACCCTCCTTGAAGCGATAGGGAACCGGGAACTTCCTATTCCAGAGCACATGGATATCTATCATCTCTCCAGGGAGATTGAAGCTTCTGACATGACTTCTCTTGAAGCTGTAATAAATTGTGATGAGGAGAGGCTGAAATTGGAAAAAGAAGCTGAAGCCCTTGCAGCAGAGGTGTGTTTTAATTAACTTCACAAATTTATTGATGTATTATTTCAAGGAAAAAGGCTCTATAGGTGGGCTCCTGTAGGGAGGAATATGTGGTTGGGGGAGGGGGCACTGCCATGGAGGATGGTTTGGCCATTCTGAATGATTGACAGATATAACAACCCTTCGAATCTTGGATTATCTATGTGGTCTACATGTTAGATTTTGTGGGCCATCTCAACTGTATGGTTCTTAAGTCGGTGGATGGTTGATGTGGATTTTATAAACATAGGATAGATTGTGGACCATGACGATTGATCATTTGTTAGGTTGTGAAGCCAAATCATACATCCCACCATAGTTGTCACAGCGTCTAGGCAACATTGGAGGGGGTCTGGATGCAAGTTGATACCTTGACAACTATGCAGCCGTCCATGTTCTGAATGTTTTCCCTAGTATCATCAGCCAGCTGAATCTAATCTAAATTAACCTGTTGAGAGCTGGAACTTAGTACATGAGTAGTGGGCGATGTTTGCACTTGTGTACAAAGTTTGAACACCGTCTGTCATGTGGTGGCAGGTATATTAACCAGAGGTGCCAACCTAGAGACTCTTAAGGGTTCTCACTTGGAGGAACCATGCCCATTATCTAGTATCTCAGAACCTTGAGCTTGGTAATGTTCATAACAACTATTTTTTTTTTTCATTTGGCTTCAGGAAGGTGGTGGCGGCGAAGCCCTGGAGCGCATTTATGAACGTTTGGAATCTTTGGATGCAGCAACTGCAGAGAAGCGTGCCGCTGAGATCTTGTTTGGTCTTGGGTTTGACAAAAAGATGCAGGCAAAGAAAACTCGGGATTTCTCGGGTGGCTGGAGGATGAGGATTGCTTTAGCACGTGCCTTGTTCATGAATCCAACCATCCTTTTGCTCGATGAACCCACAAACCATTTAGGTAGGTCTTATGTCCCTATTCTGTTCTTTGATTGAAAGCATGTTCTATCAAACTTACAGATCATCTTTGGTGAGACTTGGTTGCCTCATCTCTAGTTATTTTTAAGATTGAACTGCTCTTTTTGCATTTATTACTTGCCTCATTATGGTTCTCAAGACAGTACTCACAAGTCATCTGTGCTTCGGATTTTATATCAACCTTTTCCCGATGTAATGAGTAGAAAGACATTCATCCTTTTCCCACTGTAACGAGTAGAAAGACATTAATTGGTAAAGTTGTCTGTGTTTGCTAATGCATATGTTGTCATTCTGAAAGTGTATGCCCTTCACTTTATAGCTGTTCAACTATTTAAAAGCTTTTCAGCTGCTTCGGTGGCTTCTGTCACAGCTTTACTAGAGTCACTGCTGAGAAGTATGTACGTTAAAAACAGCTAAGTTTTGAAGGTGAGAGTTCCTTCTTGAGGGGAGGGGATATGACTTCTTTTTTTCCACCAACTCAAGACACCGAAGATCTAGTGGAGCCCAATGTATTGTTGTGACAATGTTCCTTCAAGGAACAGGCTATTCCACTTAGCTTTTGAAGTGTTCCTCCAAGGAACATGCTATTCCCTTTGACTGAATCTTCCATGAAGAAACAAAATTCTGTAACATGCTTGACTTTGTTGTTGATATATGAGGAGATGATAGGAGGATCTATGAGGTAATGCTGAAGATGCGGGATATCCTTACCTGGTTGGTCAATCATTTGTTTTTTCTTTGCTGATACAAATAACACATATTGAGGGCAACACCTGATGTAGTTATAGGACTTATCTAGTTATCTCTTTGAGTTGGTTTTGTAATTTTCTTTTTATTTCCTGTTGATGGTTTTGTAGATACAGTGAAAGACGGGTTTTTTTTTTTTTTTTTTTCAGATTCAGTCCAAGATGCAGTTGAAACTCTGTTTTAGATTTCTATAAGGATTAGGGTTGTTTGAGTTATACACTGTTGTGTAACAAATGTATTATTTAGATTTGGATTGAAATTGAAGAATGAGTTTCCCTGCTGTTTACCGATCGTGATTGTACCTAGGGTTTCCCAAGGTACGAAATCTTCTTCCATTATTCACCCTTACTTCTCACTGTGTTGTGCTTCATAATTTCCCATTAGTGTTTCATATTGGTGTTGCTCTTTTCTGGGAGAATCTAACAGCCCCACTCAATTGGGTCAAAGTCCTTCGAGAGCAATCCATTTGGCCCGAAATTTCGGTGGAAGGCAGCATAGTTGTCAAGGTGTCTAAGCACCTTTGTCACCTTGGGCGCTTAGGCAGGCGCCTTGGATGCCTTGATTTTGGACCCTCTCCAACGCCTTGGGTTGCCTAGACGCTATGAAAACTATGGAAGGCAGTCTCATTGAAGGAAACCTTAACCCCATATTTTAGTCCCCCAACTCTCCTTCTGTTGTGAGGTATTCAACTAGTTTCATACCTGAAGTAATATTTGCAAGGCCTTATTTGATCAAACCGATTAACTATTTGGACTGCTGGTTGCATGTATTCAGGACATTGAGTCTCTGATCTCCTCCTAAAATTTCAGCTCCATCTAAGTCTTGTCAAGGGAGTTCTGTGCTATTGGAGTTCTTCTCCTTCTGCTGGTTCTGTCCTTGAAGGTTGAAGACAACCTCATCATGTTGCTCTTTAATCCTTATTTCTTCCTTAGTTTCCAAAATACCCCTCCTATCCTTTATTAGTTCCTAGTTCCTACCCTTTATTTTTTCTTTGTTCCAAGTTTGTCCCCTTACAATAAATCCTATTTCTCTTCATATCCCAACACCTATTTTAACTACCAACGGACCCTTTTATGGTTCTCTTTATTTACAGCCTTGCCGTGCTGTTATAAACTTTCATTTAGTTACTGTTTTGCCACTGTGAGTATTGATTTGATTAGTCCATTACTTTTATGGGGCCCATAGCCAACACAAATAGGGTTTTGTGACCTTGGTTCCGCTTCAACACCTAATAATGATCTTGGGATTTGTGATTGCCTTTTCACCAATTTGATCTTTGGTTGTTAGTTGCATTTTCCATGTAGGATTAGAGAGATGCTATGAGGTTGCAACTTTGAGTATCTGTGGCTTAGTTCAACCTGAAGTCATTTCTTTGCATAGAACAAGTCATAAATTTCTTGAATTGATTGTTTATTCTTGATGCTCGTGCCATGGTGTCATTATAAACTTTATTTCAAAGGAAATGCTTACAAAATGAATGTAGCGGCTGTTGCTTAGTACAACAGTTTGAAGCTCGGACTGCCAGTGTGAAGATGAGGGTTTGTGTTTGAGGGTGGCCACTTCATGCAAAAGAAAAACCGAAGTTTAGGACCAACTTTGGTCCACCCCTCCCAAGATCATGTAAAAGCAGGACTTGCACAGCGTTAGAGCTCTTTTAGCATGCCATATGTATGCAATACAAAGAAGCATAATAAAGGCTGGCAAGTTGTTATTGAGAGAGAGAGAGAGAGAGAGAGAGAGATTATATCATGCACATACCAGCATCATTTTATGATGCAGATCAATCAAATGATCTGCTGGTGATGGGTCAGATTGATGGAAGAAAAGGATAGAGATTATATTGTGGTTGGGTGTGTTGTATGCTGTAATGGTCTACATAATTATTATTGGGTTTGTATTCTGAATGGCATGTAGATAATGTGTGGCGAAGATGAGGATGTTAGGAAGGAGAAAGTAACGAATGACCATATTAGAGTTGATTTGGGAGTTGCCCCGATACATGATAAGCTTTGTAAAAGTCGTATGAGGTGACATGACCATTTGTAATGGAGGCCTTGGGATGCACAAGTACGGGAGGAGTGATTTGATTCAGATTGAAGGATCTAAAAGAGCTAGGGGCAGGTCTGAAATGATCCTAGGAGTAGTGAGTAAAGACATGCATAGTTTATGCCTTGTCTCAAGTATGTTCTCGAATAGAGCTGATTGGAGGGAAACGATCCATATAGCTGACCCCATTCAGGTGGGATATTGCTGAGCTTTTGTCTATGTTGTTGTGCTCTTTTCTTTTTTTTGTTGATCTTTGCAAGGATCTAGAGGAAGTTTGGGTGAAGCTGGTGCGCAGGTATAAGTCCAGGTCATTGACAAATCGACTATTTTGAAAAAACAGTTATACGGAGGAGCGAAGTTTGAGGTGCACTTGGACAAATTCAACAGGATACTGACGGAATTGTCTGCTCTAAATGTTTAAGATCGAAGAGGACAAGGCACTTCTCCTGTCGGCGGCAGTACCTCCTTGATGTAGTTTGGACCCCCCTCAAACCAGCATGAACCAAGCCAAAAGGTGGACCAGGCTCATGGAGATTGAGCAGCCACTTTAATTGAACCAGCCAACTCGATGGAGACCGAGTGTGCCCAAATCCTGGGCTTGATCTAGCCCATATTGGCTTAGTTAACTAATTAGTTGTTTTAATCGACTCCTAGTTCCATCAGGTTAGTTTGTTTAATTCTAATTTTATTTCAGTTGTAATTAGTATTGGTTATTTAGCAAATAAACTATTCTATTGATACTAGAATTTTGTTTCAGTTACAATAAATATTATGCGAGGCTCTTTGGCCATGGACATGATTTGGATTTTGGAATAATATTGAGTTCCCTTGCTTATGGAGCTGTGTGAATCAGTCTTGGGTGAGAAGCTTATCCTTGCGGGTGGGAAAGCTGAGTTATTTTCTCTCTTATTTCATATTCTCTTTTAATTTCACATCAGTTCTTATTCCTATCGATTACTACTTCCCTATTTGGTTTTGATTCTCTAGACTTAAGCAGTATAGTTTCTCAGATCTGTGGAGTATTCTGGTTATAGATATCTAGGGTTTTAAACAACACTAATATCTATACCATTGGCTGTCAGATCCCCTGTTTTATGTGCAATTTTCAGTCTGAAACTTTGGTAACCACAGGTGCTTCTGTTCACCTGATCAGATCCATCTTTTGGGGATTAGAAGAGTACCCCAAGAGGAGAATTCGACCCGAAGTTGGGCCCCTTCTGAGGCCTGGAACTCCTGCCACTTGTAAATCTCCTATTCTGCAGATTTTCAATATTTCAGATTTAGAATCTTTAATATTTGTTTTAACCCAGCCATTTGATCGATCTGATATTTTGGGGTTTGGATTATATTGTTAAAACAGAGAATTGATCCAAGTTTTGTTCAATTCAGATGGTCTGATTTGATTTAATTGAGTCTGTTTCTAGATCTTAAATTCCTAAAATTCTTGTTTTTTAAAAAATTACTCTCAATATAACCGTTGGATCACTCTTTATCTTTCAAGGGATCTATTCCCTATATATTTTTGATTCCTAGAGTTATGCTCTCATCTGAGTTGAATTTTTTAGGTTAATTTTGGGTTGTCTGTTTGAGTTGGGTTTGCTTGGTATCCCTATTTGGGAGAGTTTTAGAGTTTACCCCATTAACCCAATATCAATCCATTTGATCACTTTGTGACTATATTACTGTTTGGTAAGGATACTTTCAAACTTAACGGGGTTATTATTGATTTTTTGTTGAATGAGACATGGCGGAAAAATTGCGGTGAATGGGCCTTAGAGGAGGGTAGTGCCTTGGTTGTAAGTGATGGTTAGGCAAGAGGTAGATCAAATGAGAGAATGGAGGAGTTCGACAAGTACAAGGGTCACTCAATGTCTAAAGATCGCAAATTAACTTGCTATTATTGCAAGGAGGAAGGTCATATAAAGAGGAATTGTCCGAAGCGTAAGGAGGATGAAAAGGAGGAAGGGCATGGAAATAAATCATCAAATGTTTGTTCTGGGGGAAGGGTCTTGAAGTGATGAAGATATCCTTTTCACTATTTCATCGGTAACAGAACTTCAGATTAAGTTTTAGATTATGGTTACTCATTTCATGTGTTTAGTTAGGGATCAATTATTACATATCATGCATGTGATAATGGTATTGTCAAAAATGTCAAATAATGCGAAAGCAAGGTTGTCGGGATTGGGACTCTATGGATTTGCATGTTTAAGGAGATTGTGCAAACTTTTACTGGCTGAGGCATGTGTTGGATTTAAGGAAAAATCTGATTTCATTGGGAACACTGGATTCGAGAGGTTTCAAATGCTCATCTGAAGGTGGAGTTCTCATGATTTCAAAAGGGGTTATGGGTGTGACGCAATGACAGATGATTGGGAATCTATACAGACTTGCAAGGTGTGTTGAAACAGCTGGAGAGCTACTGTTGGAACCTGGGCAAGAGGTATTGATGGATTACGAAGGCTGCAAACAATTCAGGTTGTGAAAACATGTAGGATAGGAAACAGGCACCCCAGGCGGGAGTGTGGAGTCATGCCGGTTGGGTATGGCGGATAGGCAGGGACAATGGTAGAGTTGCAAAATTGACATCACCACTGGTCTTCTTCAAGGTGGCTTGTAGAATCCAAGCCTAGGTGGAGATTGTTGGGGTTGGATGTGTCTTGACCAAACTGAACAGGAAACTCTTCCATATGTAGATGCCTTGGAAAGAGTTCTAAGCTAACTCAAAACTAACGTTATCTCCTCCAAACTTGGTCCACAAATAGGATCTACTTTATCTGATAAAAATTTTTTCCAACTAATTAGCTAATAGGCCCCACTACTTGTACTATAGAATTAAAATACTAATATTATGTACCCTCTATGGACTTAAAATTTGGGCCTTATAACTGAGCTATAAAATAAATAAATAAATTGAGGACAAAAGCCCATAACCAAGTACTATCAAAACGGGCCCTAATGTTGCACTGAAACTGCATTGTTTTACCTTCCAAATTAGTGTAGAAGTTCATTCAGTGGATCAGCTTTCTAATATCATATGGTAACTTAGATGTCTCTAGCATGGCTAGTTATAGTTTCAAATCTCTCTCTCTCTCTCTCTCTCTCTCTCTCTCTGTGTGTGTGAGGCTGACAATATCCCCAAGTAAGCAAAGCATTATCCATATAGCACAGGCCTTTGTTGTTATGGATTATTTAATAGCAATGTGTTTTTATGTGAAGATTTATGATGCCATACTTTTAGTAGCATTACTGTTCAATTGAGATTTATATTAACCTCATTGAAATGTAGATATTTTGCGAGGAATCTCTCTTTCTTAATCTTTGATGTAAGGCTCCAATAAGTGAAGTTGTAGCATTTCAAACTCACAATTGTTTGATGTGGATCAATTGATGAGGCCCCTTTTAACGTGGGTATGCTTTGTGGGTGAAACTATTAAATGAAGTGTAAATCACTTTTGGAGAAAGTAACTGCCATAGCTTAAAATAATTATTACCATTTTTTTAGTCTCAGTCGCAGTTTTCTTTGTTCCCCTGTTTTTACTACCTAGAATTGCAATTATACAATATGATATTTTTTTTTTTTGTCTTTAAAGTTAGTTTACAATGATGGAAGCTTTACAGTAGTTGGCAGATGGTTCTGCTTGCCATTTTGGCTGGGCAAAGGCTCTTGGGTTGTAGGATCTACATTGTTGCCTGCAGTGCCTGTTTGAAGGGAAGGGGGGGGGGGTTTATTTTTTGCATCACCTCTTCCCTTAAGAAATTGTTCTTGTTGCCATAATGAAACGAAAAATGCAGTATTTAACTATTGATCAGTCATGTAAATTTATTCAGAATCTTTAGATCTTGAAGGAAAAGGGAGAACATTAATAAGAATCCAATGATTGCATTGCATTTTCTAAATGTTGATTGTGACATTGCTGTCCTAATGTGATGTCTTACTAATTGATGTTATCTTGGTGCTATACCTGGTTAACTTATTTTATATATGTTGTAATAAACTGTGTTATTCCATTTATTCATAATTCTATTTTTCCCCCCCTTGTAACAGATTTAGAGGCCTGTGTTTGGTTGGAAGAGATGTTGAAGAAATTTGAGCGCATCTTGGTTGTAATATCACACTCGCAGGACTTCCTGAATGGTGTCTGCACAAACATTATCCACATGCAGAGCAAAAAGCTGAAGCTCTATACAGGTAACTATGACCAGTATGTTCAGACCCGTTCTGAACTTGAGGAGAACCAGATGAAGCAATACAAGTGGGAGCAGGAACAGATTGCATCAATGAAAGAGTATATTGCTCGGTTTGGGCATGGATCAGCAAAGCTGGCACGCCAAGCGCAGAGTAAAGAGAAGACACTGGCAAAGATGGAGCGGGGAGGTCTGACCGAGAAGGTGTCAAAGGACCAGGTGCTAATATTCCGTTTTACTGATGTGGGAAAGCTGCCTCCACCAGTGCTTCAGTTTGTGGAGGTTACATTTGGCTACACCCCTGATAATCTGATCTACAAGAACATCGACTTTGGGGTGGATCTTGATTCAAGGGTAGCTTTGGTGGGGCCAAATGGGGCTGGGAAGAGCACGCTGCTGAAGTTGATGACGGGGGAGCTGGTTCCCCAAGATGGCATGGTCAGGCGGCACAACCATCTGAGAATTGCACAGTTCCATCAGCACTTGGCGGAGAAGCTGGACGTGGAGATGTCTGCTCTTCAGTACATGATGAGAGAATATCCTGGCAATGAGGAAGAGAAGATGAGAGCAGCTATTGGTAGGTTTGGCTTGACAGGCAAGGCTCAGGTGATGCCAATGAAGAATTTGTCGGATGGCCAGAGGAGCCGGGTGATATTTGCATGGTTGGCATGGAGGCAGCCACACATGCTGCTCCTGGATGAGCCAACCAACCATCTGGACATTGAGACAATTGACTCACTGGCAGAGGCACTGAAGGAGTGGGATGGGGGATTGGTTCTGGTCAGCCATGATTTCAGGCTTATCAATCAGGTGGCTCAAGAGATATGGGTGTGTGAGAAACAGGCTGTGACCCGATGGGAGGGTGGCATAATGGACTTTAAGGAGCACCTCAGGAGCAAGGCTGGTCTATCCTGATTGAGTGATTGGGGATTAGGCTCCTGGGATCACGTTTATTTACTATATTATATTATAATTCCTGCTATTCATGTCCTAATATTGTAGCCTAGGATCTATAATTTGCTGTTCCAGGTGCATGCCTCTCTTTAAAGTTTGACTATGATGAGATTAGGGCAATTTTAAAGCCGGGTGTGATCAATTTGCTTCGCCGGAGTAGGAAATGCTATGTTTAGACCATTCTTATTTGTTATCCATTTTAGTAGGTCAGTTGAGAAAAGTATAAGTGAAGATTATGTTATGGCAGATGCACTGCCGAATTGAACATTGCTGATGTCTCGGTTTCCTTTTTGATTCTTGAGTTGTACGTGAACGAGATAAGTGAGATAAACTCTTTTAAAGTTATGACCATTTCGGCTTTTATTTATTGTTTTCTATCATTTTGAGTTTAGCAGAAGGTGCATTCTTATAAGGATGCTCATGGTTGTGTTATTTGAGATGATTTTTGGTGGCTTGAAAAACCTAATTAAGCACGAATTCATTTACCAAGGGCGTTTGATTTTCTCACATGCGTAAGTAATTCTGCTGACATGAGAATAATTCTCGTGTCAATCCTTGAATGGTTTAATTCATAATCAGGCTGAAATAACAGTTAATCTTGAGAAGTGCTGGCCATGGCATGGTGGTAACAGTGTAACACCTCAAAGAGGACCTTGGGTTTTCTAATCTTGGTTGTTTATGCACGAGGGTGCTGAGTGCTGGGTTGGCCTTCAAATCTTCTTGTTATATTGTTGTGTTTGGCGGCTTGACGCTTAAGTGGAAACCTTCAATTGTCTTTCACTTCTTTATGAGGTGCATCTGGTAGGGGTACTCAAATTATTTCGTCCCAATCCTAATTGGTTACTCATTTCCTTTAGAATCAATTTTGAAAGATGGTTCCTTCTGCCAGTCCACTATCGTGTCTGAGGCTGAGCTGAGTAGGTCTTTGACTGTTCGTTACTTCACTAGATTCTGACGAAGAGAGAGCAAATGAGTCGGGGTGGGAGGGTTGTGATCATGGCACAGTTGAGGAATTCGATTCGAGGATTAGTTGGATTCGGGAACTACCCAGAGACAAGGAGATGTCTATGGAGGACTTGTGATTTCTTTCCTCTAAGCCTTTCGCTCCATCGTTTTCCTCCTTTTCCAACTTGTCTTCTTCGTTTGCATCCTTCTTCTTCCTTTTCTTGTTCAAAGTCGATGTCGTCCGTCAACACCAACACTGAAGCCTTCGTCCCTGCTGCTTCTGCGACGGATCTCCCGCCTCCACTATCGAAGCCCACTAAGACGGTAGGAGACATTTTAATTTCATCTCTTTCTCCTTCTCTGTCCTCATTAGTCTGTATTAGTTCATGCCCCAATTAGTTAAAATTGGGACTGAGAGATGATCCCATGAATCTTTTGGATGGGTTTTAATTGCAGGTGAGGGCAATGATAAAGGGGAGGGTGCAAGGGGTGTTCTACAGGAACTGGACAGTGGAGAACGCGAAAGAACTGGGACTCAAAGGATGGGTGCGCAACAGGAGGGATGGCTCCGTCGAGGCCCTCTTCTCCGGCGACCCCGGTTCCGTTAATGAAATGGAGCAGCGTTGCAGGCGTGGTCCCCCAAGTGCCATGGTCACCTCTCTCCAAGTCTTCCCGTCCGATCAGGATCCTGGCCCGGGCTTCGAGCGCAGACAAACTGTTTGATAGTATTCCTCTCCATTCGTTCCTTCATTCATCCCCAAACAAATTGCTCCACCGATGGACACACACACACACACACACACACACACACACACCACCCTCTTACTTCCTAGAGCTCTATCATTTGGACCTTTTTGCCTGATGTGGTTTGCAACTTTCTTCTTGTTCTGCATTCAAGGTTGTTGTTTTTCTTCTTTACTTAGAAAGGTAAACGATGGTTGGATATTTCAATAAAAATGTTCGTGTCTGGTAACACTCGCAAAGAAACCTATTTAATGAGGGGTTTTGAAATTTGCTAGTGAGACGATGAGTCATTAGTGACGTAAATTAGCCAATTCCATTACTTCCAACAATATTTGCAGCGATCAAAACCAAATTAATACCGTAAGGAACTGTAAAGAGGAACTTCCACACCTTCTCTGCGTCTCGTCAAGCTCAATTGGAAACTATCACTAAACTTTTTATCTTTAAAGGAGATCCAGAGCATGGTCCTCTGTTTAACAACCTACCTCGACACACTACACACATTAACTAATTCACGGCAAATCATTGACATTCAGGCTCTTGATTCATCGAATGAACTGTTACAGTGCCAAAATGAAAGAACAGGCCAAGATCATATTGCTAATAACTCTGGTTGTCCATATCTTATAAACATATTACAAATAATCACTAAACAAAACTATGCAGAGATTCTCACAAGGTACAATGCTGAAAACAGAAAGGCTAATATCATGCTCCTAATGCTGTCCATTATTCTGGTCAATCATTGGCAAGTGAACCATGATCATCAATCATAATTCATCGATTAGTGTGTCATCCTTTTGCAGGGGACAAGCTAGTCAAAATTAAGGATCATAAGGCGAGGCTGTTAACAGGACATGCGCATTTTACATTCTCCTGAGTATGGTCCTCTGTTTTCTCCTGTCTCGGACATCTTCCTCTTTTTGCATCTAGACATCTACTCAATACAGAAATAATCAGCCCTGTGATTTAACTTGCCCAAAGATGAGTCTACCTGCCTAGAAACAACATTGCAACAACACTCTCCACACCTCACACTTGACATTTTTCATTCTCTATACATCCTATTGTATATAAATCACCTTGCATAACATTAGAATCCCATAAATCTGGGTCCTGGTTAAAAATTTTTCATGTAGAACTGATCACGGGACTTTAGAGTTTTCATGGTTCACCAGCCACATTGATTGTGTGACGTAGGAGCTCTAGAAGATTTCCAGCTTTTCGTTTGCCCCTGTCTGTGCCATTCTCTGCCAGTTCCTTAAGTACCTCTTCTGCTGCATGCTCCCTTGCAGTTTGTACATGCTGCACATCACCAGTGCAGAGAGACCACAAAACAGCTGCAGCATTCTCTTGGTTGCGTGGGGATCCAGTCCTCATCACCTCTATTAAAACTGGGATTGGTTCTGCCTGACCAATTGCTAATTTCCCTTCCTGATGACTAGCAAGGATGGCTAGTATGGCGAGTGCTTCATCGATCATTCCACCACCACTATCTTTCAGCAGTCTCATCAGTGGTGCTATGATCCCTGCCCTCACTGCCTTCGCCTTATTTCCCTGATAGATTGAGAGGTTAAAAATTGCGGTGGCAGCATCCTTCTTGCCTCTTGGGCTTCCTTGGCAAAGCAAATCGATAAGAGCTGGGAAGGCCCCCGCACCACCTATTGCAACCTTGTTCTCATCTATCACAGAAAGACTGAAAAGGGTGGCAGCAGCATTTTCCCTAGCTTCCATGCTTCCATTTTTTAGCACATCTACTATATCAGGTATTGCTCCAGCATTTACAATGCTTCTCTTGTTAGCCTCATTTATGGAAAGGTTGAGAAGTGCTGTGACTGCATGCTCCTGTGTCCTAGGATCTGGGGAGGATAGTAATTCTGCAAGAAGGGGAATGGCTCCTGCCTCTGCAATACATACTCTGTTATCTGCATTCCTTTTTGCCAGCAGACGAATCTCACCAGCAGCTGCTCTCTGTTCTTCTGTATTCCTGTTTATCAATTTCTGTAGCAAGGCATCAATAGCCACTCTATCACAGTCTGAAACACTGCTGCCTGACTTCTTATTTCTACAGCTCTCTTGTTTCTTAGGTAGCTCAACACCGTTGCTCTCACACCACTGTGCAATGAGACTCTTCAAGACATAGTTTGGTGTGAGGGCTGTATGGACCAGCGTCTGCTGTGTCTTCGGACAAGTCTTGTGTCCGGCATCCAGCCATTTTTTAATGCAGGACCGCTCATAAGTCTGCAAAGCAAGGCAAAGCAAAGTGGTGAGCGCATATGGAAGATAACAAACAAAACAGTACTTTTGTGACAATGGGAGGTTTAAACCTGTCCAGTGGAGACAATGACGGGGTCTTTCATCAATTCAAGAGATATTGGGCACCGGAAATCATCTGGGATCACAGGAGATCTGTGTCTCACCGAGCTCTTTTCACTCTCAGAGGTGTCTGCTTCTGGGTACCCCATAAGTACATAATCCTTTACTTTTTTGAGCAACACTGACATTTCCCCAAGTAAGTCCCCTGGATCTCCACCACCGGAGATAACTATTTCATGCAGAGCAAGTGATTCCTTTTTGAGGTCATTGATAGTCCTGAGCTGCAGCTTTTCTGAGAGCCTTCTTAGAATGGCTGGATCAGGATCTTTTTCTTTTAGTGCCGTGGACAAATCAAAGTGCAGTTGTAAATCAGGAGTGTCCATTCTATCTTTTGCCCTCTTGAATTGAGTGTGCACTAGCTCAGTCTAGCAGGTGACAAAACAAGATAAAGTGAACCTCAGAATTTTGAAATCCGATCAATCCACAGTTTAATTTTAAATTGGTTTTACAAATGGTTTAAAGATGAAAGCTTAATATGAACTAAACCGCAAAGCTCTCCATAGCAGAAGTCCTAGAAAACCTTAGTGAAACCCAAAAGTGAAAAGAATCACTGCTGGAGAAAAGCAAGTCAAAATACTTTAAGAACCAATAGATAAAAACTTACCTGTTCTAGAACTTCCTCTGATAAATGAAATTCGTCATAGGCAATTCTGCTCAATTCTTCCTCAACTTTTTCCGTCACCTTGTGGAATTCATATGCAATCTTATCGCTCTGCAAAGCCTGCAACATGTGAACTATGTCTTACAAAATCAGCTCAAATTGATTTCCTTGAGGAATTGGACAAACATTATGTTTGTGTGTGCAGTTTCACAGAGAGAGAGATAGATGCATAGTGTGTATCTATAAGAATTGAATATATAAATTAATAGGAAAATTATATAAGGTGACTGTAATATCCTGAATGCTTTATGGGAAAATCATTAAATGACACATATATAAAGTGAGTGCAGCTGAGAAGGACATCTTCCTTAAGCATGATATTTTATAGTAGATCAGAATATTTACAATTGGCTATTTTTAATTTGCACAAAATAACTGGTTTTTGCTTCACTATCATTTGAAATGGCACCATGTAGATAATGCAGCCACAAGGGCCCTTATAGTATATCATCCATATAATATAGATGAGAATTCTTCCAAGGAAAACCATTTACCTCCAAACCCAAAATAAATTATTAATAAGACCCAAATAATGTTTTACCTCAAAATTTGGAAGGTTTCAAATTCGCCCTTACAAACCCTGTCTGCACAACGTCTGAACCTCTTAACACAGGACTCTGAAATATAATTTTGGAACTACTGATTCAAGAACACATCAATACCTAATATTCTAGCCATCTCCCAACCCCTTGGGTTTGACAGGATAATCTCTGAACTTTATTGGGTTTGACAGGATCACAGGAATAACAGAATAGTAATAGGAAGTGAACCAGAAGAAACCTGATAGAGTTTGCTCCCGTCATTCACCCATCGAAGAAGCTCCTTAGCCGAATCCAAAGCAACCTTAAGCGACACAAGAGCTCCAATTTCTTCGTCTCCAAGTGATGCCTCATTATCCTGCAACTCCTCAAAAAGTGGGCTTAGCAGCTTCACCCTCCTCACGAGATTATTGTACATCTTCTTTGATGTATTACGGCATTCAGGAAACTCAGATATCTCCCTGATAAGCTCAACCAATTGATCCACCACCTCCGTCGATTCTTCCATGGGCCCCATTTAGGGCACCAAATTGGGCAACAAAAGGAGGAGTGGAAAAAAGAAAAACCCTAATTTTTTTACAAATTGAAAGTGATACCACCAAGCTCAGATGAGGAAACTACCTCAATTAAGAGATTCCTGTTTAAAAACACCTAAAAACCGTGAAACAAAACAGCTGCCGCCATTAGAACAAAGACGAAGAACCTCTGAAAAAACCCAGTAAGAACGTCAGGATGGAAGGGAGAAAATTGAACAGAAACAAAAATCCGAATAGTTTTACAGAAAAAAAAATTTTGAAAATTCGATTCGAATTCCTTGTCTGACCAAAGAGAAGAAACGCAGAGATCAGGGAAGGAGAGATGCTTCAGAAATCTTCCTCAAGCTATGAAACAAAAGACTACTGAGGGTCTTCCTCGTAATTTTGGATTGAGACTGAGGGTATTGTTGGGATTTCACAGGACGCCAGAATGGTGATGGTGAGTGGAACCTTATCTCATTATCTCCAACTCTGAAACACTTCTTAAACAGTTCTTAAACGCTTAAACCATATACATTTCCAAACATTGGATTCTTTTTTTTTTTTTTTCTTTTGGTAAAGCCAAACATTGGATTCTAATTGGATGATTGAGATTCTCCAACTCGTTTTTTTCAAAAACGCGGGAAGTAATCTCAGCTCCTTTGACTCCATCCTCAGGAGAATCTTAGGATCCTCCGCAGCAACTTCTGTAGATGGGTGAAGCAGGTAGACTAACGGCAACCGGTTTCAACTTTCAACTATAAAGAGTAACGAAAGACGGCGTAGACTCTTTTTTTTTGTTTTTTTTTGGTAAGGAGACGGCGTAGACTTAACAGCAACTGCTGTTGATGGATGACGTGATGATGACGTGGATTGATTAATCCTCAGCCAACTAAGGAAAAAGACGGCGTAGTCCCTAACAAAGAAAATCTGGAAGCGGGCCCCACAATTCTAGTAACGGTAAAGAGGTGATGGACGGTAGAGCGTCCAATCATTGCAACTATTGACCTGGCAACCACTACCAGCGACTGCCTCTTCATCTACTTTTGTACGATTTAGTCAAAAAAAAACAAAAGATGAACACGCCATATGATAACCGTTGGATTGGCATGTATTTGTCGTTTGGTGCCTTAATTTATTCCAGACCGACGATTGTCAGAGAAGAAGGCCTTCACAAAGTGAGAATGGGACTGGGCCGGTCTCTCATGTCATGAACCACACGACTCTCTTTTTTTTTTTTTTTATTAAAAACCTCACGACTCTATCTAGTCATGTGCGATGCCCGCGTGAATATGACGTGGCTTCTACCTCTTTCTTTCTTTCGAGTTCAGACTCTTTCCCATGCATACACACGCAATAATTTTCTATTATCAAATGCTTATTATTTTGTGGAAGTGCTAGCATAGACCACACTCCTGAATAGAGTTCTTTTCCCCTTAAGTTATTGGCTGAATGAATCTACATTACATTCTTATGGACTTGTAGAGGGATTTTTCCAAAAAAAAAAAAAAAAAACACTTGTGGAGGGTTAATATGGATATTTGAATCTATCTAAATCACCCACAGTCCCACATATAAATTTTAATGATCTATGTTAATCGGACAAGGATATGATCTCATACCTCCAAACCCATTAAAGGTTTTTTTTTTTCCGGTAAATCCCAATAATGGATTTAACTTTGCAAAATTAACCACCTAACCAATACTTTATACTAAGGACTGACTTTTCCTTCAGCTACAGTGAATGAGAATCTATTCACCGCGTGATGGGTTCAGATGCACACGGAAGATATCAGAAGGATATTTTGGAGAATATACTAAAACTCTATAGGAGATTGTGAACCCTAAGATGGTGTGGTGAACATTCCAGCGTAGTGAAGAAAAACTCTCCATAAATTAATGTACCCAGAACAGAGATTGATATGACAAAATATGTAAAACGATGTCTGCTTGTATGCTCTCAAAGTGGTGGAAAATCGATCCTCTACGCCAAATTTGACGATGACCCATAGGCAAGATGGAAGGTCTTCGCTCTCTCTCTCGCCGAAACCACCCTTTCCTTCTAAACCTTCTAGGCACCTTGAGACCAAAGAGTACATGAATTGGGTCGTGCCATAATGCTCGGTGGTGACCTCAATTTCTTCAATTACCATATAAGAATGACAATTTCCAGCACAGTTGAGTCAATGTGTTTTTGTTGTGTTCTCCTCTTTTACTTTTTATTATTAATTTTTTGTTTCTACTGGGATACATGTAGCCGACCCCATTTAGTTGGGATAAGACTAAGTTGTTTTTGTAAACTTTCTTCTCCCATCATCTGTTTTTTTCTATGTCACCACATCTCATCTCACAAAATCCATTTCTTATTGCCAGTGTTTTTTCTTAATGATGACTACACTTTTGTCACAAAGTTTGGACCGATTCCAAAGGCATTTGACCCAAGCAATCCTACTAACGATATTTTTTATCAATTTTCGATCAACTTCTACAGGTTCTGTAAAGTGATCCCAAATGTTATTGGAGGGTATACAAAACCCTTAAAGCCATACAAATAAGACAGCACCATATTCATCAATGTTGTGCATGCCTCCAAGATGACAAAAATGAAACGTGTACAATATGGGGAGAAAGAGAGAGAGAGAGAGGGGTTGTTGTTAGCCGACGCCAGCAACAGGAGTTGGGGTAGAGACGTACAATGAACAGAGAGGTGGAGATAGAAAAAATTATAGACAAATTGTCCAATTTGTAAGTAGATGAAGGCCAGTGTGGGAAGTAGGCACTGATGTAAATATTTTTGTAGTAATACCCATCTTTGTTTTGGCTACGATAATTGAAGTAAAAGATTTGATGGTTAATTTGTAAGGAGCTAGGGGTTGAGCGTTTAGTTCAGATGACGTTGCCAGCTTTAGGTCTGGTCGTAAGACGTTGGAGGTCAGATGTTCAACTCTCTGAGTTTCCACTTTCTTCCCACCAAAAAATATATATATATATTTTATAAGATGATAGTACTTAACCGAGTTTTTTTAATAATCCTCTAATTTTGAGCTCAACATTATCCGTTGGAACCATCACTCTTAAATAACCATTGTTTGAAGAAACTATGTAAGATTAGTGAGCATGGATTTATGACCATATCAGCCCCATCAAGCCACTAACTCAAGATTACGCAGGAATGGTCTAGTTGATACATCCTCTAATCTCCCACCAAGAACCTCTAATTCAGGATTGGAAGGAATGATTTGATACCTAAATCCTTGGTGATAGATTAGGTTATATTTGGTTGGAAATAAATGGATAGAAAAGGAAAATTAAAAAATAAATAAATTTTATTGAATTTAAGGCAAGAAATAGACACATAAATCAATCATTGTATTATTATGATTTTGGATCTTTATCCTCTCATGTTCCTTGTCCTGTATGTGTTACGATTGAAGAACTCACCCTCATAAACCGGTCTACAAGTGGAGGGAACCCAATATTATAGATGCCCACATCCAATCCCTTATGGGACCGATGTGGGATTATTGCACACAACATTATCCCACCCTTTAATGGCCGACGTCCTCGTCGGTCCACTCCGGATCAGGTAGTCCTTTCTAGGCGGCTCCACTCTGCTCTAAGATCCTTTCCCGGCGGCAGGTAGCCCTTTCCTAGCGGCTCACACTCTGGCACTAGGTCACCCCTCCCAAGTAGTCAATCGCAAAGGACGGGTCAATAAAAGCACCAATGTTACAACTGGAAGAACTCACCCTCATAAACCGGTCAACAAAGGGAGGGGACCCAATATTATATATGCCCACATCCAATCCTTTATGGGACCGATGTGGGACTATTGCACATAATAGTATAATTCGTCCGGTTCCTCTCATAGGGGGCGGAAATGACCACCTTATCTCCTACCCAAACACATTGTCCGAGTGGGGTCCACCTCCTCTTATTAGAGGCACTAGAGAACTGTTTCGGACAGAAAAGAACGCAAATCATTTTGTTGATGCATTGAGAAAACAAAATCAATAATGGAGGTAGTTTTCGGTATATGTTGGCCTAAAAATGAAATCGGTGCATGGCTCCACTCCATTTTGTTACATGACAGTGACAGCTTATATGGGATTGAAACTTTCTAGATTGATAGAAACCAAGGTCCTCTATGGACAATCATTTATTTATTTTGGGTAATACGCCTGAAGTACCAAACGTAAGGAAACTATATATGTTTAAGATAAGATACCTAATATTTTAAAATCTACATTTGAGATATTCAAACATAAACAATATTAATTATAATTATGTATTTACATATGATGATGAAATTATTGGAATTATGTATCCATCAAATTCGAATTATTAAATTATTAAATTTAATTTTTACACTTTATTATTTTATTTGGGTTTATAAGAATGTTCTATAGGTATTTACCTAAAACTTATCTGAACTGGAAACGGGACTGGACATCTTGTTTATATGGTTTCCATATCGCATGTCACGAGAAATAGAGATTTCAGTGCATGGATGTGGGTACATGTCAAGAACGTGTATAGATGAAAATCTGGTATGTATATCTTATGTATTGCTACTGATTTTATGTGTGATATACTTACCCGCCACTCGATGGTCCTTTGACCTGAGAAGATTCCATTTGTTGCAGTGTGGCATTACGGACTTTGGTGAGCCAATGGTTGATGTCCAATCAGACTATAAATCGGTACACTGGATTCGTGATCCTGCATTATGAGCAACAGGTTTATCAACATGGAATCCACTACCCGTTTACGAGGAATATCTAGGAGAGTGAAAGTCGGTGATTGGTCGGACAGAAATCTGGATCCAGTGTTTATTCAAAATATTTTATAAATTTATTTTCAATATAAAATTAATATATAATATATTGAATTTTATTTTGAAGTTTTATGACCGTCCGATCGCAATCACATATTTTCTCGATCAACGTATATGATGAATTGGGGATAAGTAGCATTAAAGTATATACCCTATAATTCATTATAGGATATTAAGAAAGTGGAAGGACTTATGTACAATAAAAGAGTTTATTAGACACATGACATTATATGGAAGAGTAAAATATTTATGGTTGAATATCTTTTTATATTATGACAAAAGATATTATGAGAATATCTCATGAATCATAATTTAGAAAGATTGTATCCCTTTTGAGATTCTATGTCCTCACTTTAATAGAAAATTGGAGTTGCAAAAATTAGAAGATTCACAAAACACCAAAATGTAAGATTGAGCCAAGACCAAGATGGAAGGAGATTACTTGAGAACCAAGGATCTCCAAAACTATAAAAGAGGGAGAGGGAGGAGCCTCCCACGATTTTGGCAGTGCTCTCTTCCCCTCCCACGATTTCTCTCCCACCCCTCTCTTATAGTAGTGTGTGTGAGACTTGAGTTAGAAAACTCAAGAGGCTTTAGTGATTTTTGTGTTCTTCTAAAAGATTGCAAGGATTGATCAAGCTTCAAAGTGTTGAACAATTTTTCAATCTTCAAGTTTGCACAACTTGAAAGACCTATTATCTATAAGAGGAGTTTCACTTTCGACTTTAAGGTAACCATGAATGTTATTTTAAAATTGTTTCTTTCCTACTCTTGATCATGAACTACAAGTATTGACCCGATCCAAATTCCGCTGCGCATCGGGTTTATTCCTAATAAAAATGATCAAAATGCCTCAAGTTTATATATCTATTAAAAAAAGATTCTACTTGAAAGGATACAATACAATACAATCATTATGTATTTTGTATTTTTAAACCTTTGATTTGCATTATAAGTATTTATTTAATATTTAAATAAAGCAGTGTCTTATGCATAAACACAATATAAGGGAGTGTCTTCATGACACCTCAATAGGTGTATTTAGAACTTGAAACAATCCTTTAATTCCCATCCAAAAAATTAATTTTTATAGAATTTAAGGCAAGAAATAGATACTTAAATCAATCATTGTATTATTATGATTTTGGATCTTTATTCTCTCATGTTCCCTGCCCAATATATGTTACGATTGGAAGAACTCATCCTCATAAACCGGTCTACAAGGGGAGGGAATCCAATATTATATATGCCCACATCCAATCCCTTATGGGACCGATGTAGGACTATTGCACATAACATTACCCCACCCTTTAACGGTCGAGATCAGGTAGTCCTTTCTAGGTGGCTCCACTCTGCTCCAGGACCCTTTCCCGGCGGCAAGTAGCCATTTCCTAGCGGCTCACACTCTGGCACCAGGTCGCCCCTCCCAAGTATCCTACCGCAAATGACGGGTCAATGAAAGCACCAATGTTATGATTGGAAGGACTCACCTCATAAACTGGTCTACAAGGGGAGGGGACCCAATATTATATATGCCCACATCCAATCCCTTATGGGACCGATGTGAGACCATTGCACATAACAGTATAATACGTCCGGTTCCTCTCATAGGAGGCGAAAATGACCACCTTACCTCCTACCCGAACACACTGTCCGAGTGGGATCCACCTCCTCTTATTAGAGGCACTAGGGAATTGTGCCGGACAGAACCTAAGAAGATAATTTTTCATGACAAATGTGAACAGAAAAGAACGCAAATCATTTTGTTGACGCATTGAGAAAACAAATAAATAATGGATGTAGTTTTCGGTATATGTTGGCCTAAACATGAAATTGGTGCATGGCTCCACTCCATTTTGTTACATGACAGTGACAGCTTATATGGGATTGAAACTTTCTAGATTGATAGAAACCAAGGTCCTCTATGGACAATTATTTATTTATTTTGGGTAATATACCTGAAGTACCAAACGTAAGGAAACTATATATGTTTAAGATACCTAATATTTTAAAAACTACATTTGAGATATCCAAACATAAACAATATTAATTATAATTATGTATTTACATATGATGATGAAATGACCAAAATGCCTCAAGTTTATATATCTATTAAAAAAAATTCTAGTTTAAATGATACAATACAACCATTATGTATTTTGTATTTTTAAATCTTTAATTTGCATTATAATTATTTATTTAATATTTAAATAAAGCAGTGGCTTGTGCATAAAATAATATAAGGGAGTGTCTTAATGACACCTCAATAGGTGTATTTAGAACTTGAAACATTCTTTTAATTGTCCTTGTTTTATTCCAAAAAATTCTCTAAGATAAGGATATAAATGGATTTTCAATAATAATTTGAAATTGATACATTATTAGGGGAAATGGTTATGAGGAGATGGCCATGACGAAAGTACTAGTTATAATGAGATGCCTTTGCACCCACACATTGAGGAGGGGGAGGGGGAGGGGGAGGGGGAGGTGTGGGAGGGGAGGTGAAATGACCGCCCCATCCTCATGAAAAGTAGAAATGCCCACTCTTTGATGCTTCAATGCACACGTAGGGCTACACTCCCCACAAAGAACTCTTCCTTGTATCATTATGTCATTATTAAAAACTGTCATTGCATGTCGTGCACATTTTTTGAGTACATATGTAAAATAATACTATATCATCATTGAAAACAAAATTATATGTCATAAGCAAAAAAAAGAAATCCCTTTAAATAATGACAAATACAGAGATAAAATTTGATATATGATCAAATTACCATATTCATAAGCATCCAAACACATGATAATATATGCAGCCTTACCCCCGTTTCATGGCTTTTCCATGACTTGAACTTGTGACCACTGGGTTGCAATGGAGCAACTTAACTGTCGCGCCGAGGTCCGCTCTCTCCCCTTGTTCAGAGAATACTCTCCTAATAATTAATTAATAGGGAAGTAGTTTTCAATCCGGAAGTGTGGCCTACGCCAGCACTATCATTTGTCTATCTCAATCTTTCCTCCTCCTCCTCAAAACACGGTTGCAGAAGTGTCTTTTCATATGATGATTGGAGAGAGATAGACCCATGGGAATCCTAGCGTAGGCCACACTCCCCGACAAAAAGTTTTTTTTTCTTAATTTATAATGAAAGGGGCAAACTAATTTATAGCTAAACTAAAAATTATAACAGAGATGTTGGGTACGTACTTCATATCAGCCCTCCTTTGGTGAAACTTCAAACTCATAGTTAAACTACTTGTTTCATGCTTGATTAGAGTCCTCACTCCTCAGTACTCTCAATCCCATAATCTATTTTTAGAATATCACATGCGGATTGATTCAAGCCCAAAACAAACTTGCTTTAACATCTAAAAGCTGCGGTCCATGTGAGACTCTGAGTATAGACAGAATAGGTGTTTGGAGTTTCTGAAAATTGACGATTCAAATTATTATTGCTTCTCAAAAGCTAGCTAGGACTGGTCGGGTGAACAGTGCTACTACTACTACTTGAGTCACAAAAACGTCTTACTTGACGCATCAGAATGTATTTTAAATCATAAAATATCCCCCAACACATGCCTTAGTCTCATGTACAGTACACCAGGTTTCTACGTTCTGACTTTTCCTCAAGTTTGGCTTTACGATAATCTGACTCTGATACTATTTATTAGGGATTTGGATAGTACTCATCTTTAAAAGCGAGTCTTAAGGAGAAGGTGTCTAAGTACCTATTAACTCACCCACATCTTCGTTTATATCTGATGTAAGACTATTTTTCTGCATACCACGTGGAATTCCCTGTCTATAAAATGGAGCTGGTTAGGTTTCATATGGAGCTCCATCATAGTACTGGTTAATTATAAGGGGTGGCGCTAGATGGCGAAGACGAGAATACTGGTATTAATCCTCAGGCTTATCAAGAAGAAGATGAAAAGGAGTTTATCTCTCTCATCATTAACAAGAAAATGGAATGTTGAGGAAGAAATGGGTACTTCCATGGAAGTGCCACAAGATGTGAAGGAAGGTCAGTTCGTGGTGTTGGCAGTGAATGGTGGTAAGTCAAAGAGGTTTGTTGTTGATTTGGGTTACTTGACTCACCCTGAGTTCTTGAAGATGTTGCAGCAAGCAGAGGAGGAGTTTGGGTTTGAACAACTCGGAGCAATTGCCCTCCCTTGTCCACCTCATGATCTCCAAAGAATTCTGCAGGAAGAGCAGTTGCAGAAGAGCAGAGAAAGAACATCACTAGCTACCTAGCTAGCTATGGTGGTTGGGGTGGGGGTGGTGGTGGTGGTGGTGGTGTAAGAGGGGAAGCAGTGGTTCGTTGACCGTTTCCACTGTTATTTGTTTCATTGTAGTAGTTTCACTAGTTTGGAATTCAACAGCTACACCAGTTGACACCTTCAACTAAGGGTGTCAATTGGTCGATTCGGTCTGGTTTCGATCGGGTTGAATCGATTTCAATCTATTATTAGGCCAACCCAAAACAAAACCGTTAGGTGTATGGCAATGTTTAAAAAAAAAAAAAAAAATTCTAGTGTTTTGTGTTTTTTGGGAACATGAATGTGACTTCCTGTCTTTTTTTTGTAATTTTTTTAATGAATTGGATAAAGAAAAAACACATTTGGAACATTCTTGAAAAACAACTAAAAGAAATTCCAAGAAACACAAACTTAACATAAAATGTGCACGTTGACGGACTCAATATTCACAAATCACCACCACCACCTCCTCCACCTCCACCTCTTTCGCCACTGCCACCACCACCATAGAATAGAAGATATACTTTTGTTAATATGTAATCCATATGTGTTTTTGTTCTTTTGTAATGGTCGAAATATATATATGTACATGTTTTTTTAGTGTTATCATACAACATTTGTTGATACAGAAGTACTCTAAGATAACAAAAACACACCACCAAAAAAAAAAAAAAAAAAAGACTAATTGTTTCTAATTCAAAAACAATAATTTGGAACAAAAATGTTGGTATACACACCCTAAGTTTATGTTTCGATCATTTTCAATTTCGATCAATTTCTTATTATTTTTTGCCAGTGGTTTATAATTGGACTATTGCCGACCTGGTCCAATTTTGGTTTTACATTCATATATAGGGCCAGCATGATAACATTTTTGTTTATCTATTTTTATGTTTTTTTGTTCTATGTTCCTAGGAACAAAAAAATAGTAAAAATCTGTTCGTTAACATCGGTTCATTTTTTAGTTCCTAGGAATGAACTAGGACAAAAAACTAGCTGGGAAATATAAAAAAGAAACTCCAATTTGGAACTTCTATATTCCAGAAATAAAATAGAGAAATAAGGAGGTAGGGGTGTTCCCCCTCATCTCTGTCAGACTCCACCACTGCCATCAACACTGTCACCACCTCCACCACCACCATTTTACCATCACCTTCTCTACTAGCACTGCCACCACTTCCTCTACCACTGCCATCGCACCACCACCGTCACAACCTCCTCCAAATTTTTGGTATTCAATGGCATTTTAAAAAATTTATCGAAGTTCCAGAAACAGGAATTATTGTGCATAACAAATGTGTTTTTCTTTTCTGACCCAGAAATAGAATTTATGCATTAACAAACACCTTTTTTTGTCAAGAAATTTGGTCCAGTAATAGAAATACGAAAATTTATTTCTAAAATAGAAACAGGGCCTAGAAAGAAGTGGTATCATGCAAGCCCATAAGGAACTCAATGAGAAAATTCTAGGTTTTGGGTATTTTTATTTCTTATCGGGTTGCTATCGGTCTGATCTCGGTTTTTCTCAAGCTTGGTCCACTTTTTTATTTCAATAAATGTATTTGGTTGGTCTTATTTGGTTTCGGCTTCTACTGGTTCCATAAAATCCCAGTCCAAAATCACCTGATAAAGATTCGATTCGATCTAAACGAAACCGATCAATTTCAATTAAGGGTGTCAAAATGTAACCGAAACCGAATACCAAATCCAAAATCGAGCCAAATTAACCGAACCAAACCGAATCGAATTAATTCGGTTTGGATACGATTTCGATGCAAGAATCGTTGATTCTAACCGAATGACCGAACCTAAATCCCTAATTTTTTTTAGTTTTACAACTTTACGTTTGACAGTTGACCTTCAGGCTTGAGGCTTGAATGCTTGAATGCTTGAATGCTTGAATGCTTGAATGCTTGAATGCTTCATTCCTTCATTCCTTCATTCCTTCATTCCTTCATTCCTATGTTGTAGGAGACTGTTTACCTTCCCAAGTTTCAAATCCCAACCTTTTATAATTTTTAAAAGGTTTTACTATCTTTATTCCCTACGACGCTTTGTCTCTCCCAAGTTCCAACCTCTTATAATTTTTTAATTAAATTGATTTTCAAAGTGTGTATTTAAAAATGTAAGGCCCAAAAATACAAGATGGACATTAGTAGGACTTTTAGTAGCAGATGTTGTTGGGAATTTAAAGCCAAATAGTAGAACGGTTTAGCAAACTGAATAGAATCTGAGCTGTATAATCGAATTAAAATCGTATCAAGATCCGAATTGAAACCGTGTCTATAACCAAATTGGAACCATAATCGAACTGAACCGAGCAAATTCGGATTTGGATTTAATTTTAGAATCGAGGCGGTTCTCGGTTCGGATTTGGATCACACTATCACTTTATGAAATCGAACCGATTAACACCCTTAATTTCAATCGGTCCAACCGATTCCGCCTGAACTTTGACTCCGTTATCTTGAACAAAGAAGACTGTAGTGGGGTTAACCCTTTTTTTTCGTCAATGGAACACTACTACGACTTGTGGAGTTAAACACTTAACTTGATGGAATTAGTCTTAATTAGCTTAATAATGAATGATTGATGATGACCTTCAAACAATTATTTTTGTTCAATTCTTTAAAAGGATCCAGATCCTCTATTGCCGAGCTGCCCGGCAAGACCGTGC
This sequence comes from Telopea speciosissima, assembly GCF_018873765.1. Taxonomy (NCBI): domain Eukaryota; kingdom Viridiplantae; phylum Streptophyta; class Magnoliopsida; order Proteales; family Proteaceae; genus Telopea; species Telopea speciosissima. Next base: position 14,103,494 of record NC_057917.1, read on the forward strand.
TGCCCAGACACGGTGCTGCGTGCAATGATCGCCTTACCCCCATTCGGGCAAGGCGTTTGGATAGGGGTAAGGCAGACATTGCACGCAATACCGTGTCTAGGCAGCACGATCCTGTCGGGCAGCTCGGCAGTAGATTCATTATCTAGATAATTATGGCTAATTCCACCATAACCAGAAACATTAATATTGTATAGGGAAAGAGAACGGTCACAGAAACATTAATATTTTATAGGGAAAGAGAACGCTACTTGATCATGTGCGAGACATGGCCGTACAAAATGATCACCGCACCCCATGGAAAGGCAAAATTTCCTAAGGACGTGACGTCAATTCTCATCGCTTTGTGTCTGGGCACAGGGGCCGCATGCACCACGTGACCAAGTAGCGTTATTTCTTCCTATTTTATATTATTAAAAGGGAAAATGTTCTCTGTGAGGGGGCGCAGGCAAAGCCCAAACACAGTGGGGAAAAAAATGACCTCCCTACACCCCACAAAAGGCGAAAATCCCACCCCCATGATGCCAGTACGGATGCTCTCATTGGCTGGGGCACTTGGCCCCTGCGCTCCCCTTAATAATAGAAAGTAGGGGAAAAAGTTCTATGAACCGACGAAATATAATGGAATTTCCAATGCTTCTCCACGCCAACACTTTACTAACTGCCGAATTGGGAAGAAAGGATCTTAGTCGTTCAATCCGTTTGAGACTACAAATCTCTCTCTCTTTCTCGCTCTCTCTCTAGCTCCCTATCTCTTCATGCCAATCCTCAGGGTGTCAAAGTCAAATTGAAATTGTAAAGCCGCTCAATAAATGGTTTGGTTTAGTTAAACGGTTTATATCAAATTAAACTGTTTAAATCGATGGTAAACTATTTAAAAAAACTTTTAAATCGAAACAAATAGTAGTAATATGTAATGACAATAATTAGTCATTAGTGGTAACAATTAATAAGTAGTAAATATATGATGGTATAAATAAATATATAAAAATTCAAATCATACATCCATTTCAATAAAAAGACATGTAATGAAAAGTAGACATTTGAAATTTTAAAAAAAAAATTTACAAACCTTATTAAACGATTTGATTTCAGTTTTGCCTAAAAAAACTTGCACCAAACTAACCCATTTACTCTGAACCAGTTAACTCCCTTACTTGTTCGGCTGCAACAAGGTTGGGTTGGGCCGGGCTTTATAGAACCCTAGCCCAACCCTGAGTCCCTTAATTGGGCCCAGGCCTGACCCGACCCTGACTCAGGGCTTGAAAAACCCAATCCTGACCCACTCTCAGGGTTGGGCCTGGCTGACCCTGATTGGCCCTGATCATGGGGAGGGGAAAAGAAATGCATGGACTGGAATAAGCCGGAAAAAAAATTATCAATTTTACGTATCATAACACTATGTCCTAACCCGCCCTTCGGGACAAATATCTCAATCCAAACCCTGTTCGGACTCTGGACGAGTTCAGGCCAACAGTGGACGAGTTCAGGCCAACAGGGCCAAACTTGCCTCTCTCTCCACCCCCTCAGAATGTTCACCTCCCATGATGCTCCGCGAGACCGAAACCCTGCAAAATCGGCCCTTTTTAATGAGAGACCACCAACGAAACTATTGTGAGGTCTATCAAACAGATAAAACTTGAGTGGTCCAGGGAAGTGGACTTTAAAAACACAAGAAAGGAGAAGCAGCAAAAAAGTGAGAAGGGAAATCAAGGGAAATGGAAAATAGGGTAGGTATTTGGGTGACCACTCATAGGGTGTGCTTCAAATCCACAAAACAATAGCACTAACACCTCAGACCAGAAAACAAACAAGAAATTTGGGTGTCTCTTTTTTCTCTTCATTTGAGCACTCTGGCCACTGGGGCTCTGCTCAATAGTTGCTGCGCTTTGTAGTTTCCCCCCATCAATTAGAGTTTCTCTCCTAACACGTTTTTCATACGTTTTTCATTGTTTTTACATGGCTCTCCTTGTTCTGGGATCCAATTTGGTACAGGGTGGAGATTATTTTTAGGGATAATTTTTTAGATCCACTAGATATGAACGGAAATTACAAGATAAGTAAATTTCAAATTTGTTTTACATCCACTATTCTTCATTTTGAAAAGATTTACTCAATCCCTAAAGTTGGTTAATACTCATACCACACAAGAATAAAATAAAAGCAAACTTCCAAAATTACTCTAAAAATCTGTTTTAAACCACGATGAAAAAAATAGGAGGGAAAGGGAGCATAATTTTCTTTACCTTATTTTTTTAAGGGTAAATTACACGTCACCCTGTGGTTTTCAAACGAAACTCAAATCACCCTTATATTAGACCCCAATATGACAAATTAGTCCCTACCGCTAGTTTTATGCTGCTAAGTGGTGATGTCAGCTAAGGGTGTCAAAACCAAACCGAAACCGTTTATCGAAATTGAACCGAATCATTTAAACCGAAATCGACAGACCGTTTAGTTAAATGGTCCAATTATGATTTTAGAAATGACACCGTTTATTTAATCGGTTTGGTTTGGTTTAGATTGATTAATCCAACGGTTTCAAACCGTATAATCCAATTAAAATCGATTATAACCAAACCGTCTTACTGTTTAAAAACCTAACAATTTTTTTTTTTTATAAACAAAAAATCAAAACCTAACAAGTAGCAACTACTAAGTATCACATTTCTTCATTAATGATTTCCTTTCTCAAAAAAAAAAAACGAATAACTTAGTAAACAATAAGTAATAACTAATATTAGTAAATAGAGTAGTAAATATGTATAGAACCGTCTAACCGAAACTGTGTAAAATCGTATAGAACCATTTAACCGAAACCATTTAAAAACCGTTTAACTGAAACTGCTTACTAAACGATTTAGGTTTTGATTATGAGACCATTTAGTTAAACGGTCTGGTTGCAATTTTTACCCTCAAGCAGTTAAAATCGAACTGAACCAAATTGTTTAACTGAAACCGGACCGTTTAACACCCTTAATGTCAGCCAGATAAATAAATTTAAAAAACTACCCTTGACCAGTGTTGATTTACAATTTTTCCCTTGTAACTAAAAACTCCAAATTCATCCTCTTCCTCACACCTGCAACTACCCATCTAGGGTTTGGGTAGATGATAATGGCGGACCAGAGCAGGCACGTCACTTCTGGAAGCAGGACTCCATTGATGCTTAAACGGAAGTTCAAGACTTACATCTTCTCCTTGAGAATGAGATTTATCATTTAAAAGAGCAATAATCAAGCAAAGGAGAAATTAAAACTACCCAGAGAGATTGCTCCAAGAACGGTAGTGGAGTAGTTGATGGAGAAGGTGTTGCCTTTGCCTTTTTTTTCTTTCTGTTTTTGGTAATTTGAATCGATGATGGTGTCGGTGTTTATTGGAGTTCGGAGTGATTCACATGGTACAATAGATTAAAAACCAATTCCAGCAATGGTGTGTGGTGTGCATTCTCCTAAGCTGGCTGGAAACTTCTAGATAGTGTAGGTATCAAACAGCAATGGTGTCCCCTGCGATTGCCGAGCGCAAGTTGTAGAGAGCAGTTGGAGGAGAAGATTCCTTTGATCGAAGTCTCTCCAAGAAGAGAGATCATTTTGCTTAGAATATTGCAGGTGTTTTTGCCTTCTGGGAATATGGGTTCAAGGGTAAAGGGTAGTATTGTAAATTTAATTTTAATGTTTTAGTATATGGATAAAATAATCCTTTCAAACCAATAACGGGCAGGGAACCTGAGAGGAGAAAAATTCATAACTAATATAGCAGACTAACACCATTACTGTAGAGGGGAAAAATTCAAAAGCTAAGGGGTGATTTGAGTTTCGTTTGAAAATTAGGGGTGACGTGTAATTTACCCTTTTTTTAATGGACAAAGTTTTCCTCTACACATAGCGGACATTCATCCACCATCCTAGGTAGGATTGTAAATGAATAATCAAAAATCCGAATTCGATCCGCATCTGTATCCATTTAATGATATTCGTATTCGTTTAGAGATATCCGGAAATAGAAAATCTGAATACTCCGAGAAAAATCTGTTCGAAAAAAAATCCGAATACTTAATAATAAAAAGGGTTAAATACGCGTACCCCCTAAAATGCACCCAATATTCCTCGTACCCCCCAAGGGTCTGACAAGTCCACACACCACCCCTGAAAATATCACGTACCACCTCTACTTTACCCCTTAAAGCCATTTAAGTCCACACCAGGTGTTAAATGCTAAACAATGACCAAACTACTCTTTCTTCTATCTTTTCTAAAATTTGAAAAAACCTAATTACCCTAACCTATTTGCTAAATTTTGAAAAAACCAAAATGCCCTCATCTTCCCCAAATCATCATCTTCTTTTACTTACCCAATACCATCTTCTAAAATTTGAAAAGACTTAATGATCTTGAGGGTTTTGAAGATTCAACAGGTTCTAGAAAATGACGAAAAATCATGATTTAACAAAAATATGGATTGAGAGTGAATTGTATCTGCTAGGGGAGGAAGGTTTGCACTACACAAGGCAGAGATGTAAACGAATGGTCGAAAATCCGAATCCATCTAAATCCATTTAAAGGTATTCGTATTCAGCTATGAAATATCCAAATCGGATGTATCTGAACCAAATTCCATCCATTTCTAAGCCTAATCATAGGGTTCATAAACCCCTCCAAGGATTTTAGTATGTCCACATTTCACATCACATATCATCTATGAGTGCGTAAGATTTACCAAAAAAATAAAATGTTTTTATCAAAAAAAAAAGTGTACAAAAACATGAGCGCTCCACGTGGAAGCATAGGGGTACTACTGTAGTTTCAATAGCAGTCATCCTCACTCCTCGTCCTCTCTCTCTCTCTGAGTTCTGAGCTCTGAGCTTTGAAACTTTGAACCTACAATGGATCCTTCGATCGATCCAAAGAGCGGTTTTTGCTCAAAAACAAAGACCTACCAAAGCCTCCGTCCTCCGGTTACACTCCCACCGGAGAACCTCCCTCTCTCCGCCGCGGCTCACTCCCTCTCCCTCCTCATCTGCAACCCCTCCCGCCGGAAACCACCACTATCCTCATCGACGCCAAGACTGGAAACCGCCTTTCCGCCGCCCAGTTCCTCCAACACGTCGAATCCCTAGCTGCCTATCTCCAATCCAATCTCAACCTCTCTAAGGGCGACACCGCCTTTATCCTTTTGCCAACATCAATCGACGTCCCTATCCTCTATTTCTCTCTCCTCTCCCTTGGCGTCGTCATCTCTCCCGCCAATCCCTTAAGTACCAAATCCGAGATATTCCACCAAATCCAGCTTAGCAACCCGTCCGTCGCCTTCGCCACCTCCATAACCGCGGGAAAACTCCCCTCCACTGCCTCTCTCCGCCTTGTTCTCCTAGATTCCCCAGCTATCCGATCATTGATGACGACAGCCACGACCGGCCGGTTCGACCTAACCAGGATTCGGGTTAACCAGTCTGACCCAGCGGCGATTCTCTACTCGTCTGGTACCACCGGGCGAGTCAAGGGAGCGATCCTGACTCACCGGAATCTGATTGCCTGGATCGCTGGTTACTATGAGAGAAAATCGGAGGCGACGGAGGAGAATCCACCACCGGAGGTGACTCTGATGACGCTGCCGTTGTTTCATGTGTTTGGGTTGTTTATGTGTGTGAGGGCGGTGGCGTTGGCGGAGGCAGTGGTGGTGATGGAACGGTTTGATTTTGAAGTGATGTTGAAGGCGATTGAAACGTATATGCCGGTGTCGCCACCTCTTGTAGTGGCGATGGCGAAGTCGGATTTGGTGGCGAAGTATGATTTGAGTTCGCTGAGGTTGTTGGCATGCGGTGGAGCCGCGCTCGGGAAAGAGGTCGCCGAGAGGTTCGTTATTCGTTTTCCCAATGTGGAGATTGTCCAGGTAACGAAAAGACTGAAGAGTCTTGTGCTCTTGCCCTGCTCTTCTCTTGTTCTTCTTCTTTTTTGTTTTGTTTTGTTTTGTTTGGGGGTGTTCCTCTTGCCCTTCTTGCCCTTCTGTGTCTGATGCTTCAGATTTTTAACCCCCACCCAGCCCAGCCCAAACAGCCTTTCAAAAATATAGTTGTTTTTTTTTTTTTTCACATTTTTACTGTTGTTGTACCGATCCACTGATATGGAATCGACCAGGAATCGATATCGATATCCACTGACATCAATATGAATCGACCAATCCGATATTGATTTCTCAAACCATGCACTGGAGGCCAGATTATAACCCACTAAGAGTCGAACAATGACCCACAAGGGGCTAGCGAGGGGGGCCACTGTACCAGTCATTCTTACAACTATAACACTCATACTATTTCAAGAAAAGGTTGGGGCCGTGGGGTAGAAGGGTCGAACTTGTGACCTTCCCTAGACTTACACTAAATCCAACTGTGTAACGGCATGTGTTCATAACCGTAAATGTAATATGTCTTTTTAGGAAAAGTTTAGCACAATCTATTTGTCGGCTGTAAATGGGTTAGTCCATGTGATAGAGGACTAGATAAGTATCTCATTGGTACAATTTCAGCTTAAAATGAATAGAGTAAGTAGCTAAAATTATAAACGATGTCATTTTGTGTTTTATATTCATCTTAAATTGATGGCATTTTGGTAATTTTCCTAAAACTTTGAAGCAGAATTTGAGCAACTTTTGTTGCTTACCTTGGATGAAATTTTGGCCAATATGTGGGATCGTCTATCACATGGACTAATCCATTGTTGCCAAGTGGCAAATAATTAAGTGTTATACTTCGTTACGCATGGTGATCAACCTAGAAGGACCCTTGGACCACCAAGGACTTGGGAACAAGTTAAGAGTATGGATTCAAAGTAAACTTGTGGAAAACTGCAAGTGGCCTTGGCAGTTGAGTAAAATATGACAAAATTATTGAAGATGTGAGAAGCAACTTCTCTTTATTTGTATTATAGGGTTATGGCTTGACTGAGACTACAGGAACTGCAGCAAGATCAATGGTGCCTGATGACAGCAAGCAATATGGTTCTGTTGGCCACCTAACTGAGAATATGGAAGCCAAAATAGTTGATCCCATGACTGGGGAGGCGATGCCTCCCGGCCACCAGGGTGAGCTGTGGTTGCGAGGACCAATCATCATGAAAGGTACATTGTTTCTTTGTACATTCATCTTGTAAATACTGAATATGGAGATTGCAAACTTGAAAATTACTACCTACTTCTTTTTCTTGTTTAGGATAAAAACTGTTAAAAGATGTGCGGCTTTGGGGAGTTTGTGTTAAACTTCTTAAAAACTTAGTTTTAGAGAGTAGGAGCTCACCATTACTTAATACTGGGTGATGTGGTATTTGACAGAAGAAGAGGAAAGGGTCTGGTTCACCATTACTTTTGGGCATTTTTTTTTTTTTTAATGAAGTGGGCACTGATTTGAATGCTGCAGGATATGCTAAAGATGAAGAGGCGACTGCTAATACCTTGGAACCTGATGGGTGGTTGAAGACTGGTGATCTTTGTTATTTTGACTCAGATGGCTTCCTTTATATTGTTGATAGGTTGAAGGAATTGATAAAATACAAGGCATACCAGGTATTCAATACTGGGAACAATGTGGATGTGGTTGTGGTAGTTGGCTCCCTAGCATTAAAAGTATGCCATTTCATCCCTTCTGTAACATGTTGCAGGTTCCACCAGCTGAGTTGGAGCAATTACTGCAATCCCATCCAGAAATCGCTGATGCTGCTGTGATTCCGTAAGTATCTGATAGTGTTTCCTTCAGTCGGATTCTAAATTTTATATATTTCGTTTATTAATTACCTTCATCTATATGTTGTAGCTTCTGTATGGGTGTACATAATGTGTACACAATATTCATATTAGGTACATGCAGCTATTTGAAAGTTAATGTTGAGATTGCCTATAATAGGAAATTTTAGCAACCCTTTTGCTAGACAAAAGAGAATATATTAAGAGCATTGTAACAGACCCTGCCAAATATATATAAGTGGTTTGAAATGCAACATGCACCAAAACTGACCCAAGAGGATTACATTGTCTTTAGAAATTGGAAAGCTTGTGAATGATACAGAAATGACTATGGAATGCTTTGTTATGATAAACCAATGACTACTCTGAGCAGAGCTACAATCTGATGGACACCTACCAAATGTAGTTCGTCCATATATGTGCACCAGTTGTAAAGTTCCTCCCTTCGGCAGGCTTTGTGGTGTAATGATAAGGCAAACAATATTCTGCAAAAATTTAGTGGTGCTGAGAAACTTTTGGTTCAATTTGAGATATATTGATCTACAGTTGGGAAACTAGAAGATTAGTCTGATTATACACCTTGGTTCAATTTCTTTCATTCAAGTGATCAAGTCTACCTGCAAGCTAATTGCTTTCGTGTGTGCGCATGGTTTTTAAACAGGTACCCGGATGAAGAAGCAGGACAGATTCCCATGGCTTTTGTAGTGAGGAAACCTGGCAGTAATCTTAATGAAGCTGAAGTTATGGATTATATTGCTAAAAAGGCATGTTTACTTTCCAAAACAACATAAAATTTTATTTTCATAGCTAACTTTTCTAAAATTGGATCTCCAAACTAGTACTTTATAACTGTAGTTTACCCATGAGAGGCTTCAGGATATCAGTATCATTTAGCAAGAAATATTACTGAGCTTATAGACCTAGAATCAATAAGTCAATATTTTCCCTGGAAAGGGGGGAAAAGGAAGGCAAACAAAATTAATGAATCCTCAATCCACAGATATGGTGAATGAATGCCTCCTATAAACAGACACAGATGAATGAACTGAACTACCTGGTGCTTGAATATCTTCTTTGCTAAAACCTCATTCTTATCCCTTAATTGAAGTTTAACAAAGTAAAAACCTCCCACTTATTTGATTTTTATTGGATAATGTAACCATATTTGCTGACCTAGTTCTTTATGAAACTGATATGACATCTTTCAAAGTAAATTAATCTCCAATTCCATGTATTTCTTGTTGTTCTGCACTTGGTTTTGTCAAATTTTTAACCTCTTATAATCATCAGTTGCAGTAAAGATTTTGTATTTATGTGAGCATTATTTCTTTAATTATTACTGTTTCTTTCTTCAGGTGGCACCATACAAGAAGATCCGCCGAGTTGCTTTTGTCAACTCAATTCCAAAAACTCCTTCTGGAAAGATCTTGAGGAGGGAGCTGGTGGATCAAGCTCTCTCTAAATTATGATACCATATGTTTACTTACTGACATGGGCTCCATCCAAGTTTTGCAAAAATATACATGCAGTTCAACCTATTCTTCTTGATCTCTCTCCATGTGGGTGCATATGATTGACTGTAAAAATCACAATCCCCTCCACCTGCAAACAAAAAATAAATAAAATTCAAGAATAAAAAAAAATGTTATCAAAATCAACTAGTCTTAAGAGCAAGAGAAAGGGAATGTTATCAGGAAACAATTTTGTTGGCTTTCCACTACTGGTCCTAGCATTTGGAGTTCATTCTTTGCTTTGTCCCTTGAAAAGGATTTCTTATGGCCTCTTTCATGGTTCTTGCAGTGATCTTCTGTATATTGCTTTCATTGAGTTGTGGGGTTGCACTGAATATTGAATAAAAGGACCATGTGAATGTGATAGCTTTGGAATTTGATAATCAACTTGTAAGAGAATCAACCTTTATTTGACCTTCAATTTGTTCATTTGATTCTTGAAGTTCCAGTCTTCTTCTGTAAGTGGGATTCTCAATCCCTATGTGCCATGTGATGTAGAATCAACAAGGGTTATTTTTCTAACATAATTATCCCAAAATTAATCTTATTAATTGCAAATCAACCCTCTACAAAATAATATCACATAGTGAATTATAATGCATAGTAATTAATTTATTGCCGAACCCCAATTCATTGTACATGTTTATACTAAGATTTTATGATCATGATCGGACCAAAAGCTATTTTGAATATACTTTTCAAAAAATAAGAAAATGTTTTCTACATTGGGGGCGTAGGATGTGCCCAGACACATGGGGGTGGGTAAAATGAGTGGGCCCCCTTGAATGACTGAAATGACGTGCCTGTCCTGCCCCATGTGTCTGGGCGCAACCTACGCCCCCGTGTGCTACCCAGGCACAAAACATCGTCTCATATAATATTATACAAAATAACTTTATAAACATTCTACAAAACATTGCATTGAATCCAGATTTTTGTCCGATAATGCACAAACACTCTCTCCTTGAAAATCTCCAATTAAGGATAGTAGATTTTGTGTTGAGCATCTCTTTTGTTCACAATATGATATCATGAATCTAGTACACCGACATGTAGCCCGAGGGACATCAAACATTGATATGTCAAAACCCGTGATGTGTTACCGCAACGATAAGGACTCTCACATCAAAGGGCCAACCAAAATCCATAGAGAATCTCGTTCCACAACTACTAGCAATAAAACATGCGAGACTCTCACGTGATTCAAATCAATACACATATCGTATGTGTACTCACATTTGAGTCCCTGGAATCACAATTCTAAGAAGCACATAATGTGATGACCTTCTGAATAGGGTGTCCTGCTCTATCCCCTAGTCCAGAACATTTTAGGTAAAAACATAAGGATGACCATAGCCCATTAATAATGTGTCATAAATAAAATGAACCAAATTAATTTAAGTAATTAAAATTCAGGTTTGATGGACAGAGAATTCCATCAGACCTAATTAATTAGAACATTGAATAGAGTGGGAGCATTGAGTGAGATTCCAACTTTGGAGCCCTGACTTAGAAGATCCAAAAGTTTAGAGCACATTTGGAGCATATCTTGTTGCTCAAGTCTTTAATCAATGTAACTTACTAACACTTCCGAAAAAATAAGTGAAGGAAAGAGAGGATAACCCTGGGGAGGGGGGTGGGGAACCTAGGTTATTTTCACTCATTGAACTCGATTCATTCTTTTTAAATTTAAATCATTTAAATGTGAAAGATCTAGTACCTGAGAGCAAAGTTGCTAAACTTTCGATCTTGGTCAGTGTTTTTTGAGCTTTTCAGATAGAGAACCAATGTTGCAAGGTTGACCTTGCTAGCTCCAAGCTTCTCTGAGAGAACTAGCGCCTTCGGCACTTTAGAGATGATGATCTTGTTCAAAGCTTTCGAGCTTCTCAAAGAGAGAATAAACGCCTTTTAGAGGTTTTGATATTTCAATCAAGAGAGACCAGCGTCACGAGGTCAAGAATTCCCGAGTTTTAATTTTATGTCCGTCTTTAATCAAGAAATAAAAATAACAATATTAATTTACAACTGAAATTTATTCTCCATATAAAATATATTCCCGTGGAAACTAGACACCTGAAATTTTTTCCCTAAAAATAAATTTCACTTTACCTCAAAGTAATTGCATTCCCTTGGCAACCAAACATAGTCTAAGCCACGATGAAAGGGAATCTCGTGACCACGACCTTCGGATGGCTGGAGAAGGTATCGCCCAACATGGGGAGGGTGTTGTCAACTTCGTCCAATTGGGAGATTTTTTAGGACTCTAAGGTGGTAGCTGAATCCTTCCGGTAAAGGAAAACTTTTCCCATAAATTTACATTAAAAAAAATCAGCAACTAAAATTCACAACTCCCAAAAGAAGACACCTTTTTTTTTTTTTCTTTGGGGGGTATGGGGAATCATTATCCTCTCCTGTTACAGCACGGAGCTGTACTGCATCGTGCGGCACTGCAGAGGCCATGTGGCACAATGGGCCCCACATGGTGCACTTGGTCTCTGTAGCCGCCGCACAATGCAGTACAGCACCGTGCTGTAACAAGAGGATAAAAATTCGGGTTTGGGGGGGAGGGAGGGAGGTGTCTTAAGAACATTTACCTTCTGGTGCATGGCCAAGAGTAGTAAGCCAGTATATTTATATACTAAAATACGGTCTTTCCTATCATGTATCGAGCTAATACAGTGAGCCGTACCATAAAAATTTTAAAAAAAAAAAAAAAAAAAACAGCTAATACAGTGAGACAAGGATCAATAAAAGATACATGCTAACGTGATTCATAAGTGGTCAATCACGTAAGTCACCAGTTGAAGTCTATACCCTAAAACGCAACATTATGAGGATCCAGATCTCCTCCGGCCCAGCTGCACATAGCAGTCTGTGCGACATGACAGGGCCGCACGTGCAATGACTGCCTTATCCCACTTGGGCAAAGCGCTGGGCAGAGGATAAGACGATCATTGCACACACGGCCCAATCTACACCGCACAGGCTGCTACGGCCGTAGACGATCTACATTGATATTATGAACATCTTTATAGATCTAAGAACAATGAACTTCGCCTAACCATTTTCAAGCCCATCGTTCCAGAGACTCCAGGATTGCATCTTCAGTTTATTTTTTTTTAATTGATCCAGTCCCTTATTTTTGTTGTACCCAAATGGCCACTGAGAAGGGTTAATCAGTGGTGACTAAAATCTTCGAACCCACATTGCTCGTTTCTCAACTCACTCGATGGTGCCATGGCACTCAAGCATATGCATACATCACAACCACATCCACACAAACACAATCATATGCAACACCTTTACTCTCAACTACATGCATTCCTGCATTCACAAACATGTAGGAAGGTCCACCTCGTGCGTACACCCATCCTGCATTAAACACACTCCAATTTTTTTTACCAGTACAATCCACAACACAGGATATACGTGATTCAGCAAATACTAACATCCACGGAGCAATGCCCCTAATGGGCTTCGTATATACTCAACATTATACATTTGGCTGTCACAACAACCCTTGCTTCTACCCTTGCAATTACAACAGTTGGGGCTACCATACCAACTTACCTAATTTCCTTTCATTTAATTTTATGATAGAAAATATTCAGTACCTTCCAAAGGAGGATACTTTCTTGAAGAATCAACAAATTGTGCACCATGACACAATGTGGTTCAGGAGGATCTACATGTTTAGACAATTATTTGTAGCCAGACGTTTCTCAAACCATCATTGGTCATGGAGTCCATCAAACTTACTGAATAGGTGCGCAAATACTGTCGATAATATAGATCATCGTTACAAATGGATTCTGACTTAAAAAAAATATAAAAATCTGCATACTGTGTACTTCTACGAGAGCTTTATCATAAGATTAATTCAAAATCCCATCAAAGATGGAGGTGAGGCATTTTCCATTGATGTTGGAACTTTACCCTTTGAAGCTCCCAACGTTCAAAGCTTCATCCAGCTTTCCCCTTGTTTTGAAATGCCCAAACTCTTAAAAGAATTCAGAAAATAATTCACAAAAAATCATGTACTTCTTGATTCCAAACCAACTGAACTCTTTCTAAAGAGAGGTGCTTTCAACAAGATAGAAGAGTCAGATTGGTCAGAGGTCATTGAGTTTATGAAATGGCAATCACTTGCTATTTAACCTGTAGTGATCTCTTTCTCCTTTGCTTTGCACATCTCCTCTGCTGATTTGACAAACTTCTTTGTGATCTCGTCGACCTAGGGAAAGAAGATACCATCAGAGATCTTGGTTAAAAACATAAACCATTCCATGGTCACTTGATGTGTTACTCACTTCTTTCTCAAATCTCTTTGCATCGTCCTTGGGGATACTTGACCCTGCTTTCTTTATTGAATCCAATGCCTGTATAACCAAGTTTAAGAGTTAACATATTAAAATTTAAGAGGATGCAATATGATTTTCATATTTCCTCACACATGAAGTGTTCTTCAAGGTGGCCCTAACCCACATTATCCCAAGTAACTAACAAATATTCTGTTCATCAGAACTGCAAAATTTTCCTTCTAGAAAAATATTGACTCAGATGATGGTTGAAAACATCCAATTGGTCTGTGCATTTTGGTGATTACTATGATCTCCAAATGATAGACCTATTGTTTGGATGCGTAAAACTAACTACACATGCAACACACAGAGAGTTGATGGTTGATTAAGGATGGATCCTGTACCACATCCAAGGACGATGATAATCAAAAAGGCATAACTTTGGCTGGGAACAGACATCCACTTCCACCATTTCATGCTATTTAGCACCTTATTTTCCATTAAATTGTAAGTTAGGTAAGATTTAATTATCATAACCATGAAACTGTTCAGTGAATTAGATGACCACCATGGGTTGATTTGACCTAGGGAAGGCCCAGCCAACATCCTTTACCTATCCTATTTGCAAAATTAGACTACATGTTGCTGGAGTCAATGAAACTTAAAACACTTATGAACCGTTTTTGAACCATCTGTTTCTGTTGAGGCATACTGTTCCAATTTTAAACAATTATCTTACTTTCACAACCATAGTAGAACGGAAGCAAAGAACCACAAGAACCTATGTTTTCTGTGCCATACCTTTTGACGTGCTCTTCTTATGCTTTGCTTCACCTCTTCAGCAGATTTGGTGACCACCTTACACATTGCCTGATACAAAACCAATGATGACCTATTGATTATAGTACGAGATAAAAGAGGGGGGGGGGGGGGAGGACATAAGGAGCGTAGTCCAGAATGAGCTCACCTGCATGTGTTCCTTAGTCAATCTGGCAATAAAGACCGGAAGAAAACATTAAAGGAGTTGGGGGAGAATCAATCAAACATAAGAGGCTCACAGTCTACAAGAGAAGTTTGGGAAAGATAATGTTCTTCGCTCAATTAGCATAAAGAGCTTGTCCCAGGTCCAATTGCTAGCAATGGCTATTACTGGTAACTGGCCTTCCTTTGGACAAGCACAAAAAATTAAATGCAAAATATGAGTTTGAATGGAAGGATTACTTACGGTGGGATAGCAGCAACCAGTCTTTGGCTTTCCACCATTGGATTTAAACCTAAAGGAGATGAAACAATGGCATGTTCCAACTCTTTTAGGGCCTGCAGAACAGGTACACTTTATAAGGTCATAATTTCTTGAGAATAACTCAAAGTATCTTAAAGTCTACAGCACTGGCATATTGTAGTAGAATTCCCCTAGAAGAAAATGTCAAAACATGTACTCAACAGCGACAAATTTAAAAAAAAAATAATAAGAAAGAAGCATATCCAACTAATAAACATTAAACTTCGTTATAGTAAAGGTATACTCCATTACATTTGGATCATAAGGTGTTACGGAGAGAGTTTTTGAATCTATGACAGAAACAACGGCTAGATGACTCAAGGGCATCTTTACACCACCCGTTTCCACAATAATATGGTCGAGCATTCCTGTAGAAAAAAATTCACAAATGGTCATCCTAAGAATTTCGGATCTGAATGCTGGAAATTCATTTATAAAGCAGTGCATGGCACTGTACCTGCTGATGCCCTTCCTGTCCTTAATTTGCTCAGATCTCGTGATAAGGCATCCATTGCTGCCTCCATCTGTGACTGAGCAGCTGCTTTAACAGTAGGCCGGATATCCGGCACAACTCCAACTGTATCTCCATCATCATCATCATCATTCCCTACAAATGCAGATGAAAGCTGTAAGATACAAGCATGAAGATAATCGTGAACATAGTCACTGTACTAGGGAGATGGAACTCTAATTAGCAAAGTTTCTTGTACATCTGAAAACTTGTGTGGTTCCTCCACAAAAAAGCATCTATCTTGCCATGCTTGTTATATACATCACTTAACTGAAATAAATTTAAGAGCCCATGCAAACAGAATCCTAAGCAGCCAACACATCATTCACCAATGGTCTCATAACTGTTCTAGCAATACTACCACATGGGCTAAAACAAACACATAGCTAAAGGCCAGCTTGTATCTAACAAGCAAATGCCAACATTCGAGGGTGAGAAAGCATGTATTGCAGAGGTCCATTTGAGACCCTAAAGTCAATAAGACAAGCAATGCTAACATTAGATCTTGAAAAAATCAGTTGCAGTATGGCTTTTGACTCACAACCAAGACCATGTAAATGCAACAATACCCATTACAATACTTAACAAATCACTTGAAGATGTTCCCATTATTCATCAAGCGGCAAGATTGTGAAAGGAAGAGCATAATAGATGGAAAGAGAAGAAATTGAAATATGCTGAGTATAACTACTCCATGACATAAATCAATCTTAAAAGAGAACAACCATTGGAAGACTGTCGAAGACATGCATATTCCTTTTAACTTTAAAGTAAGTTCCGTAACAGGATATCCGAATGCTTACCTCAGGTCCTCAGCTAAAGACAACTTCAGGTTACAGGACAGACATAATCTTTAATTCCTACATAAAACATGCTCTATGCCCTCTACAATTCCTTCTTCATTTCTTCCTCCTGGCATGCCCCATTCAATTCATTGGGAGCCCAACTATCAAATGAAATGAATGTACCTCATGCAGATTGTAGACGAAGGAAATGGTCTGGTTCATCATAGAGCCAAATTTTGATCCAAACCAGGACATGCATTTGGGGTTTTTGGTAAATTTTAATTACTTGTTTTTATATGGGAGTTTTAGATAGAGTTAAATACGTAGGAGAATCTTTATTTAGTTTCTTGTTTGAATTAAAGTTTTAGTTCCTAGTTGAGTAGGTTTCTACTTTCCTCTTACTTATACACATGTAATCTCAATATTCAGATGAATGAAAATGAATTGAATTTGTTTGTTTGATCGAAGCCCACGTGGCCTTGGGTAGCCGATTGGCTGGGGAGCTCTTCTCCCCCCCCCCCCCTCCTGCAATTCTTACTCCTTCCTTCCCTCTCTTCTCCCTCTTCCCTGCTCCAATCCTCTTTTGATTCTCTCTTCTGTATTCTGTATTTTTTTCTGTTGTTTTCTTCTATGGCTTTCTTTTCTGTTCCTGTTTTGGGCGGTAGTCGCAGCCCACCTAAGAGTCATTCAATCTCTCTTGTGCTTGATCCTCTCAAACTTAGATATTCCAGGACGACCTTACATGCAAAATCCTATCGAGATATCTTGCGAGGATCTAGAGTTCTAAAATCTAAACCAAAATCAGATATGGTTTCAGAACTTCGACCAGATCCGTTGCAACCATTTATTGTTTAAAACTTATTTCTTGTTTTTGGTCTGATATTAGTTGGATTCAAGAGGGTTTGGATTGCGAATCATACCTTGAAGTTTCAGCTCGGTTGGACTTCTTTTGGAGGAGTTCTATCATTCGAAGCTCAAGAGGTTTCCGCTGGTTTCTGGTTTTGTTTGAGGTAGAAGAAGAAGCTGGTGATGTTATTTTAAGCAACATTATAACCATTGGCCTTCCAAAATTACCCTTACCTACTTCTTTTACCTTTGTCCTCATTTTATCATCGCTTCCAAGTTTGTCCCTGTTAAATAATTGTAAATCCTCCTATATCCTTTGTTCTACTAATCTACCAAGTGGCTCGAAATTTCTGGTTAATTAACACATTTTCATTACCCCTTTATAATTGGAATACATTTCTTTGGGCGGGCCCACAGCAATCTCAAACGGGGTTCTCGAACCCAGGATTGCATCTTTTTGTATCAGAGTCCAAATTGGCCATGGAACCCTACATTCTCAAGACCATAGTTCATTTTCTCAACGGGAGAACTGCTATTTTATTTGTAGATGAAGGGCAAAGAAAGAATTACGTATCATGGTCAGTCATGGAGATGTTATCAATGACCAACAAAATTATTTTCGATATGCATCATTAGAATTTGTCGACAATGGTTCGAAGCTCAACAGGGTGCTCTCGATCCTAAAGAAAATGTACATATGTTAAGCCCTCAAATCTAAAACGCAATTTTGTTTTGAAAGGGTTGCAACGTGATAACTCCTTAAAGCTGGTTGAGGTGACATGATGTAGATAAGTCACTCGGGACTTATTTTAGTGGAAATAAGCTTTGGGTTGGGTCATATATGTATTGGAACTTTGATCACCATAGGTTTATTCTGTAATTGGGTAATTTAATGAGCCTTAAATATGTGTAGAAAGTAGGAAAACGGGATTAATAAATTAGTTTAGTTAGAGTCCTATTTTGAGTCTGTTTTCTTTATTATTTCACTTTCTTATTCAATTTAGGTTACCTTATTGGTTAATGATAGGGTTAGGCCTTTCCTTTTTAGTATCTAAGCTTATTTTTTAGTCTTCTAAATAAGTTTGTAAGGGAGGCCAGCATTGTACACGAATTTGATTAATGAAATATTGGTTTTAGCCTTTGCGAAAATCCTGATATAGGTTGGGTGAGATGCCCAAGCTGAGATAGCCATTCCCTTCCCCCAACACCTTTCATCGGTTCTTGACTCCAAACCCTAATTTTGTCCAAATTCGAGTTCAAGAGTGCTACAAGCTGCTGTGAATTCTTTCAATTGATTGTCACATCGATTTCTTGAAGATTACCATATCAAGATCATTGCTGCTTCAATAGGTTATTACTTGGTGGGATTATTTCTTTTGGTTATCTTTTGAGATCTCATCATTCTCCTCCAACCAATGCGCCTCTTGGTGGATGAGACAACTAGAGTTATGGAGATCAACCTTGAAATCAAAAGGTTTTAAGATAATTAGGATGAAGACAAAGTACATGGGTGTATAACTTCAGTAACTCTAGGATGGGAAATGAGAGGGTGAAAATTGATGAGAGGGAGATTCTACAAAGTGATAATTTTAGGTATTTGGGATCAATCATAAAAAAAAGAAGGTGATATAGAGGATGATGTTTCACAAAGGATTAAAGTAGGATGGCTGAAGTGGAGAGGTGCATCCAGAGTGTTGTGTGATCAACGGATTCCTTTAAAGCTTAAAGGAAATTTTATAGGATTGTCATACAACCGGCTATGATGTATGGTGCGGAATGTTGGGCAGTTAAGAAGCGTCATATAGATAAGTTATGTGTAGCGGAGATGAGAATTTTGAGATGGATGTGTGGCAAAACTAGGCAGGATAAAATTAGGAATGACCATATTAAAACTGATTAAGGAGTAGCCCGCAATTCAAGATAAGCTACGAGAAAGTTGTTTGAGATGGCATGGCCACATTCAACAGAGGCCTTAGGATGCTCCAGCCCAAAGAAGTGACTTGATTTAGATTGAACATTTGAATGTACTAAAAGAGCTAGGGACAGGCCTACAATAACCCTAGGAAAAGTGGTGAGGAAAGACATGCATAGCTTACGTCTTGTTTCAAATACGATCTCAAGTAGATCTGATTGGAGGGCTAGGATCCATGCACCCAACCCCATGTAATTGGGATAAGGCTGTTTTGTTGTTGTCGTTGTTGATGTTGTACCTTTTTCTTTTTACTATTGTTATTAATATTTTGTCTTTGCAAGGATTAGTGTAGCCGGCCCCATTTAGTTGGGATAAGGCTGACTTGTAATTGTTGTTGTTGTTGTTGGGCGAGGGGAAGAAGAGAGAAAGAAAGAAGTGAAAGAGTCCTTTATATACATTTCATCTAGCTCCAACTGGTTACAGGCAATAAATATCATATAAAATGAGAGAATGCAAGTTGATCATACCACTTCAGGCACAGAAAAACCAAATGAAATCCTTAGACGAGGTGTTAACGGCAGAAATAAAGAAAAATAATTACAAAGATAAGAGACTTACTCGACTTTCTTCCTTTGGCAAACCATCTTCGACTTTCTCTCAGAAAATCAAGCCCAATTACACTGCAATCTTCGTGAGGGCCAAATATTGAATTCTCTCGTACAGGGTTGCATAAACTCCGATAGTGCGAGTATGAGAGATTTCCACAGTGGATTGAGCTTCGGAAGAAAAGAAAGTTCCTTGCTGAGAAAGCACGCCTTAGAGAGATCGCCATAGCTAGAGTTTCATTCTCCTTCACTGTGCATAATCATGTAATGTAAATGAAAGGAAAAGAGGAAAATGGGACAACCTGTATAACACTGTAGGACAAAAGAACTTGGAACTAAGATCATTAAGATCTCTTGGATTCCTTTTCCATCCAACTGATTGGGTTTGCAGTAATAGTCACTGTCTGCTCTGTCACAGTGATAATCAGTTTTTATGTTGGAAAAAAGGTGAAAGAAGCGATAATTTCACTGGCTATTCAAAGATGAATCAGGAATCACAGAAATTAGTCCCTAAGAAAAAAATTCAAAAGTTGCATATCAGCAGCAATCCTTACACCTAAAATATAAACAAGCGTGGAGAGTTTCCTGGGTCAATTAGGGGACGGGTTCAAGGGGAGATTTCTCTACCTGCTCTACATTGGGAAATCACATTGTCTCTCATTAAATTGATATTTAAAAAGTCAGAGCTAGTTCAACGAAGACAAAAGAAACGGAGAGAAAACCTCAGCACTCAAATTCTCAATAAATGAAGAACTCCATGCACAGAAACACTATAAGGTTGTCATAATACAGGCATAGAGTTTATTAATTTATTTATTTATTTCGTGATTAAAAAAAAACTGAATATAAATTAATTTACAATTTTATTTTCTCTTCAAGAAAAAACCCGCACAGAATCTTAAGATTGAAAACAAGAAACAATAGGTTCTACATAAAATCCATGAGACCATTTTATAGAGGCAGCTTCATTGACTGTAATTCCAACATAGAGCAGAAAGCAATGATATTTTGCAATACTAACCATTCCCCTCCCACTGTTAAAATCTTTATAATCCCACGTTCCCTCCTAAATGTCGAAGAAAAAAGCAAGAAAACTCCTCTGGATTATAAAGGAAAAAGAGGAGGAAGAAATCAGAAAATCGAGAGATACAACCTACTACAAATTACATCAATAAAATGGAAAGAAAAGAAATAAATGGAAACCATCTCAGTACCTCACCTGTATGGGTGTATGCACTTAGTGAGAACTTCAAGGCTTCAAAGTCCTTTCAAGTTCCATGATTCTATACTTTCTGTTTCTATTTATTTTTTCTTCCTTTGAACAAGAGCAAACAAAGGGCTTGAGGTTTAGGGTTTGAATGTTTGATATTGAGTGACAGACAAAAATGAGTTACATTTGGGTAAACCAAACGGTTAACCCAAACCAGCCACCGACCTTAGTTAATAAGTTCAGGAACGGCAATCAAACGGGTACGGATACGTACGGGAATTAAACGGACCAGATAGCAATAATACTTTTAAAAAATCCGGCACAATAAAACGTGTACGGCAATGATACGATATGTGTTTAATACGGCACCGCTATAAGTAAAAATATGGACATATATTCACTATGTAAGAGACATTAACCATCTAATAAACAAAATAATATCATGTTCTCTGTTTGGTTGGCATTTGCTTATACTTGTTATTTCTTGTGATAATGTGAGAAATGAGAATGGGCTGCTTCATTTGAAATCGTTGGGGTCCCCTGATCTCACCATGCCCTTACTATATTATACAAATTAAGAGTTGGGATCCAGATTTGAAGCACTGATTTATATGATACAAATTAAGAGTTGGGATCCAGATTTGAAGCACTGATTTATATGATAAAAATTAATAGTTGGGATCCATATTTGACACACTGTTTACATCTCCCTCACCACTGAACTCAACTTTATATGAATGAAACCTACTTCAATTACCAAATACCAACCCCTCTCCCCCCCCCCCCCCCAAATTTCTCTCCCGGCAACAACCCCACCAAAGAAAAAGCTCTTTGAAACATTGCACAGGTTTTCTCAATTATGAACAACATTGCATTGTCATTAGGGAAAATTCCAGGGTTAGATGTGCATGATCAGATGCAGTGAATGCATAAACAAAATGACAACTCACATGAGTAGTCAGATGAACAGAGCAGTGAATGCATCAACAAAATTGCATGATCACATTGCATTTTGTGAATGCATCAAGAGAATGCCAACTCACATGAGAAAAAAAGACTTACCGATGAAGACGGAGAAGAAAGACTCAGATGAACAGAGCAGTCGGCGCTGTTCCCAGTTCCCACCACTCAATGGTCGCTGCAACCGGACACGGAGAATAAGAAGAGGAACAGAGCAGTTGGCGCTTCAACCGCTTGTCCGCCTCTGCAGTCTGCAATCACCCCGCTGCAATTAATAGGAAGGGGGCAGGGGTATCTCGCCGGCCACCGTGAACGGAGAAGAAGAATAGGAAGGGGCAGAGGGGTATCTCACCGTCGGCTAGGGTTCGAAGACATAGAAATATAGAATACGGAGACTTGGGAGGTGCGGTATGGATCAGGGTTTTTTGCGTGTTTTTAGACTTTTAGTTTCGATTTTTTTTTTTTAAATTACATTAACTAAATTTTAAGTAAAAAAGTATTATATCCTTATAATACGTAGTTATAAGTGTATAATACGGTACCCAGTAAAAACACGTTTTTTACCTGATTTATGAATTTATACAGTAAAAAACATTTTTTTGAATAAAACATTCGAAACTTACTATCGACCAGTGAGGTTAGAAATTGAAAATCATCTATATTTCTTTAAGAGAGGGTGGAGGAGGATTTGAGTCCTCTGTAGCGCGACACAATGTGTAGTGCATCATCCGATGGTCCTGTGTGTTTGGGCACGCAACCCAACACACAGGTAGAGTGTTGGGTTGCATGCCCGAACACACAGGGCCATTGGATGTGCGCTACATACTGTGTCGTGCTACGGATGAGCTCAACGCGGGTGGAGGGCGGGGGCAAGGTGGTGGTAGTGGCATGATGCTGGTGAGACCATCAAGAGAAAAAGAAGGGTGGTGGTTTATTTTAACATGAAACTATTGTTTTGCCCATCAAATTAACCATGTGTTCATTAAAAAGCAAGAGTGAAATTAATTTCAATTTCAATTTCAAAACTGAAAAAACTCCTAACCTATTTCATTTGATTTCTATTTATACTCCACATGCGATATGAAATCTCACTAGGAATGGCAATCCGGTTTTCTATGATTCTCTCCAATTGTAATCTATATATTTTATGTGTCTAGTTTATCCACTTCCCTTGTTTAAGTCCATCAAGGATTACCTCTCTTGTAATCTCTATTTATACTCTTCCATTGAAGAGTGAAGATTCATGGAACAAAATATTCAACTTTAAAAGAATTGTAACGTAAAAGACAATTTTAACCTCGTCAAACAAAATAAAATATAACTCAAATCCCCAACCCTCTTCATTCATGACTGTTAAAAGCATTCCTCTCGGCCGAACCCTCTGGCGACTCTCTCTCTCTCTCTCTCGAGCGACTCAAGAGCAAATCAGTCCGGCAACTACACCTGCAACTTCCGGCGCGATTCGTATCGAGATGAGTTGTTTTATATACCGACAACTACTCTTTATACGAGCACGTTCGATGGCTGCGCCAATTTTGTTTTCCTCTCATCTTCGCCACGCATGCACCCTCCGACTGAATTAAGAAGAAGCCAACTACTTCCCTCAAACGTACAAAAGCTTCGATATACTGACTGTTGCTTTTTCCTGACCTGGACCACCTGGTACACTTGAGTACACATTCTCAGAAACTAACTGAGCTTCAGACTCCTCTTTCAGTAGTATAGAGGCATTAGCTAGTGAGGTTAGCAGGTTTACGACTCACTGTAATAGATGTGCTTTAATTGTTCCTTCGTTTCTTTTATGGGTATCACTTGGAGTGTAGGTGCGTTAGTTTTTGGATATGATCTAGAAGTGGGACTCATTCCAATGTTGGCAAAATTTACCGTATCGTCCAATCTGTGCTCTCCTTGTCTCATTTCTTCTGAGAAATGGGACTAATGTATGAAAATTGGCGTACCGAGTGCTAAAGAGCTACAAATGGATTCCGAGACTGAAATTTTGCAATGCGACTCCTCTACTTCCGCCTGCCCTTATTGTTGTGTACTGTGTGCGCCCCCACACACAAGTAAGGCAGAATGTACCGCCTTACCCCTGCCCAAGCGTCTTGCCCGATAGGGGGTAAAGTGGTACTTTCCTCTGCGCTTGTGTGTGGGGGTACACACAGTACCGGGCAGGTGGAAGTAGAGGAGTCGGATCCGAAATTTTGTATTTAGGTGCATAGGTGATGATGATTTTACGCATAAGGCTCCCGCTACTGAGGGTCATAATTATGTACACAACCTTACCTCTCTCTCAGACAGAGAGAGTGTTTCTAAACTCGAACCCATGACCACTTGGTGATCACAAATGGAGCAACCATACTATTGCATCAAAACCCACCCTCGAACTCGTACCATACACAGAAAAGAGGGTTGAGGATTGAAACAAGGATCCAAATCCTCTACGATGCGTTGCCCGTAATGACCTGAGCGGCGCAGGCTGAGCCATGCGTGCAAAGACTGCCTTACCCCTGCCTAAACGTCTTGCCCAAGCGGGGGTAAGGCGATCATTGTGCGCACGGTCCAGTCTATGATGCACAGGCCGCCACGGGCAACTGCGCTGTAGAGGATCTGAATTGTTGGAACAAACGTATAACAAGAATTCTAGAAATTCCTTGGGAAATAAACAAAACGAGAAGAGGGAAAAGGGCTTCACAAGTTCACATGCAACCAGAAAACTGTAAAAACCAGTCTTCTTAATCAAGGAGAGAAACGAGAATAAATGAATAATAAAGAACGAAATCACTCTTTCACACAAAAATCATTGAGATAGATAGAAACTTTTAAAAATTTTTTCTTTGTTTTTAATTACTCTTCACCATGGTTTTGCATGACATCCAAAGAACACTACTAGAATTATTAACTTCCCTCTCCCAATGCTCGCCGAGTATTCTCTCCAGTTCATTCGACCGGCAAGGGATGGTGAGAGCACCTTCTTGATTAAAACCAAACTCCTCCGCCGCCTGCTCTAATAGCCTTAAAAACGCCGGATTTGTGAGGTAACTCAATGCCACAACGAACCTCTTGGGCTCACCATCGTCGTGTGCAATCACTGCAAAGTGACCTTCCTTCACATCTTCCGGCACCACCGATGATGAGTTACCCATTTCTTCAAGTTCATGATCTGTTAAGGAAGCCGGTCTCTTAGACAGTGAGAAGCTCTTTTGTAGCTTCTCTATTACAAACTTGAGCTTTACAATGCCTTTCTTCTTCCTACTAAGAGTTCTAGACTTACCCATGCCTATATATGTTTTATCTGTTTTGGTGATGCTACTACCTTGGCTTGGCTGGCCTGCTTCATATATATTATTTAGGACGAAAGAGAGAGAGACCAGGGCAAGTGAGTGAAGTTTCCAGAGCCTATGACACGTCCATTCTGCCTAGTCATGTCACCCTCCACGCTATCAGTATTCTCTACGGATCTTTATCGTCTCCATTTATCTGCCTCTCCATTTCCTCCATTACATCTTATAGGAGGGAAATAACCACCCAACCCTCTGCCCGAACACACTATCCGGGTGGGGTCCACTCCCCCTATTAAATGTAATGGAGGAAATGGAGGAGCAGATAAATGGAGACCGATAATTTTCCATTCTCTGCTCCCCACTTTTTAATCTCCCTTGTTTTAAAGAAAATTATCTCCTCCAATTCCCTGCCCAGCCAGTTCCCCCCAAGTGCCTGTAATAAAGGGGGTGGACCCCACCTAGTCAGATCGTTTGGACAGGGTTAGGGTGGTCATTGTGCCCCTAGGTCTAACCCCTTATTACAAGCACTGGGCCGGGCAGGGAATTCGAGGGGACAAAGATCTTTTAATTACTTTTGAAATTACTTAGGGTTGTTAATTGGTCACTCGGACCGGTTTCACGAATTTCGATGTGAGAAAGAGTGAGTTTAAAACATGATTTAATAAGGGTGCATTGGTTTCAGTTTGATTTCAATTTTTTATCGGTTCGGTTTTGATTTACCATGTAAATATATTCAAATGTAAATTTTTTTTTGTAAAAAAAATACGTATTGTAATGAATTTTGATCTGGTATCGGTTTATCGGGCATATAGGTTTCGATTCGGTGTCTTATCGATTTTGGTGCGGTCTGATTTGGCTTCAGTGTCACAAAACCTCAGTCGAAAACATGATCCAATAAGCTCATATCGGTTCGGAGTAAATTTTGACACGACACCCCTAGTATTACTATATATGTAGTTCTTAATTAGTAGAGGAAAAAACGATATGAAACAAGTAATTAATCTGTATCTTTAATACAAACCAAAAACCATTAATTTCTTATTTTGTATGAATCTTTTTATGGGTATATGTGTAACATAAATTGGCATTGATGTACAGAAATGCCTTAGCCTCTTCCTTAGGTCCTCAACCCACTGGCAAGAATTTTTCCTTCAAATGGATGGCCAGACCACTACAGAAGTGATATCTAGATTATTCCTCTTGACAGTCATGAGTCAAGACCTCACACTTGTGAACAAGTCCCTCCACAAGAAGGTAATCTAGTGAGGCAAGAACCTAATAAGGCACCATCAATACACAAGTTATGAGGAATGAATTCAATTCTAGATCTAGATAAGGATTTGATGCCTAGGTATTTATAGATAGATACTAAGGACAAGCAAAGAATGATTCTTAACAAAGATTATAGACAAGGATTCTATATATATAACAGTTCAATTAACCACAAGATTTTGACACAAAGTGAATATATGCAATAAGGAAGAACCATCTCTTTTGAATTTAATAATGACAAATCACAATCATAATGTGAGGGAGGACATTGGCGCAATAGTATAAGGATGCTACATTGCGATTTAGTGATCGTGGGTTCGAGTCGGAAAATAGCCTCTCAATGAAACAGGGTAAGGCTGCAAGCATTATGACCCTCTCCAGACCCCGCAGTGACGGGAGCCTTGTGCACTAGATACGTTAATTTTATATCACAACATGCTGCCATTAAATCACACTGGATTAATTAATATTCATTCATTCACATTAAAAGGTGGTTGAATGGCAACACTTGTTCATAGGGTAGATAGAGAAACTGGATACTATTTTCTAGCAAGATGAGCTAGTGCTTGATATTCTCACTTTACATATATGGTGCTTTGATTCTTTGCTCCACAAGAAACTAACGAGGAACTTAGAAAAGCATCAGAGTAGCCAAAAAAGAGGAGCATTCCTTGTTTTTGGGGATTCTTACAGAGTCACTATAAAAGAAATCTTGTCTTGATGAGTACAATTTATCCACTCAATTTCAAAATTGCCACTGAATTCAGAATTTTATCCAATCACAACCAGATATCTGTCTCAAGAATTTTTTTTGGGGGGAATTAGATTCTTTTTTTTTTTTAGCATCTCTTTTATTCACAAACAAACATTATGAATCCAGTGCATTGATATGTAACGCACAAAATTAGACTGTAAATGTAAGAACGTCTTAAGTTTGGGACCAAAATGAACTATCATGAAAATGTTGGAGTTATAGAGGTATACTCCTACATCGGTTATCTAGGACTTTGGATGTGTCTTAATATATCCTTGGGCCATCTCCACTCAATGCGTTAAGATTTTGGATTGGATCCCCATGTGGTATTTCATGGATTATCCTACTTTATTTAACAACAAAATAAAGTTTGTGGGTCAATCGAGAACGGTAAATTAGAATGGAGAGCAGAATGATAGATTTAATTTAGAAAATAAGATACCATCCAACCAAGGCCTATATAAGGTTTTAGAGATGATGGATGAGATGTGAATAAGGTAGCTTCTGTCATGGTAAAGGGAGGCAAAAGATAATCTTTACGTATTGATGGAATTTAACAAAGAGGAGAAAGAATGAGGATGTGGTTGAAGAAGGTGCAAGTGCTAGAAAGGATTAGCTTGATGTAGTCCATTCATTGGGAATAAGACATCTGTGAAATAAGGGCAATTAGTAAGGATGCATAATAGGGTGACTAAGGGAAGTCTTATTTCCAGTCATTAAGATAGAAAAAATGATGCAGCAACAAAGGTGACATGGGATCTTGGGCATTGAAACCTTGTGAATAAAGAGAAGAACTAACAATGAAAATATTTTGTTGTTTATGGAAAAAATAATAGAAAATATATTTGGGAATGTGATTAGACTGTATTCAATCAAATTGCACCATCTATGATTCATTTTAGTGCTTGTTAACTTCTGCTCCAACTGTCTAATTGACTTACTTCCCCCTTTTTTATTTGGTAGATCAACTTTAATCTTTGTTTATCGGATTTGGTTGTATCGAAACGTATCAATCTCTTCCTTCACACTTCTCCCTTTGGTATAATCAGAGAGTAGAAAAAATAAAGCATTGCCCGTCATTTTTAGGGTTTTTTCCACCGCTGTGTGTTAGGTTTTTTTTTCCGTTGATGTGCATGTTAGGTTTCTCTATCATTAGTGAGTGTAATTCTTACTTCCCATCTCCTCCTCCATCATGACCCTTGGAACAGCTATCGGAGACGATGCCACCAACGACGATGATGATAAAGACGACGACAAACCTGCCTGAAAAAGCATCCCCCCTTTCATGGATCATCATTGCCCCGCCTTCCTCTCTGTTTCACCGTCTTCTGTAGCCGCCTCCCCCTTCCGCCCAGCTCCACCGCTCTCTGTACCCACGCCCTTTCCATCTTGCTCCGCCTCCATCTACACCCGCACCCCTTCTGCCCTGCACTCACCATGGCTATCACAGCCAATAATTTCTGCCTTCCCCCTTCCCCTCCCCTAAAGCTCCCCGTTTTATGGTCGTTTAGGCTTTTTTGCCATCGTCGACAATCAATCGCAGGTTTTGTGCTCTAATTTTACGTTGTAGTTTCTAGGCTCTATATGGACAACACCGAGGGGCACCCAATAAAGGGAGGTTTTTCTTTTTTCTTTGTTTGTGTGTTTGCAGGTGATGCCGACTCTGGTGCTGGTGGCACCGAGGTTATCATCAACTCCGAAGATCCAGTCGCCGTTCAATCTTCACCAATCCTCTCCTATCGTCGGACGAAGCTTCACTTGTCGATCCAACAAATCCTTGCAAATCTGTTCGAAAGTAGGTTGTGGCAGCGATTCTGGTGGTCTTCTTGCCATCAATCGAAGCTCCACTTGTCGATCCAACAGCTCTTTGTCGATCCGACAAGTCTATTTGAAAGTAGGTTGTGGCAGCTAAGGGTGTTAAACGTCCTGGTTTCAGTTAAAAAGTTCGATTCGATTCGGTTCGGTTTTGAATGCTTGAGGGTAGAAATCGTAATTAGACCGTTTAACTAAACGGTCTCATAATCAAAACTTAGACTATTTTATAAATGGTTTCTTTTAAACAGTTTTTAAATGGTTTCAGTTAAGTGGTTTTTAAACGGTTTTACACAGTTTTGGTTAGACGGTTACTAGATGGTTTCATAAACCATTTACTAAGTCTAATTTACACTGTTTACCTGCTACATTTTTTAAAAGAAAATGGGGGCCTTTGGCAGTGCATATAACCATTAAGGAAGATGTATATAAAAATTAAGAATGAAATAAGAACAACGGAAGCCATGGTTAGAGCTTCAAAATACAGAGACCCAGAAGCACATAACAGTACGAATCAATAACTCCCATGAAACTGAGGTTTTTAAATGGTTAGACGGTTTGGTTATAATCGGTTTTAATTGGATTACATGGTTTAAAATCGTTGGATTAGTCGATCTAAACCGAACCGAACCGATTAAATAAATGGTGTCATTTGTAAAACCATAACCGGACCATTTAACTAAACGACCTGCCGATTTCGATTTAAACGGTTTGGTTTCGATTTGGTTTTGACACCCTTAGTGGCAGTGTGTCAGAACGCATGGGCTATGTGGCGTTGGACTGTTCGGCACGTATGGGGCCCCCTCTATTGACATGTATGTGCATGCGCTTAAAATTAGCTATGTCTACAGCTTGTTATCTAGGGAAGTGGTTGTGACTCAACCCCTAGTCTGGATGACCCAATCAATGGCATGTGAGATCAGGTCAATTTTCGCTCATTGGTTTTGGATACCGTAATCCATACCTTGCATTTATCATGTTCTCTATCTGTTTATGTATTTCATTTTCTTTTGCTTGACATTGGGCGCGCATGAATGAATAGCCCTCTTTCTTACAAAAAATAAAAAAGACTTTAATCTTTGTTTAATACATTTTACTTACTAAGCCTTTGGCTTGGCTTGTGTACCATCAAATAGGGAAAATGATGTATATACGTTCTCTCACATATCCTCTCTCCTCTTTTATCATTATTTGTAGATCTCCTTTTGTACACTCTGATACCAATTGAAAGGGGCATTTCCCTCTCTAGCGTATAAGATGTCAATACACAATGCTAGTGTATCGATTCCTCTCCGTATAAAATATTTTATATATTCTTGAGAATTATATAATTCACAAAACTAAATAAATCATTGTTCTACCTGACATTAGCTACATTATTATCTACTGAAAATTAAGAGAAAAGTTGGTTGCTTAATTTATCTTTGGGAAAAAGAATGATGCTTGATCGCGTGGGTCCTGTGCCTAGACACAATAGCGTGTGAAATTATCGCCTAGACCCTCTTAAAATAAAAAATCTCATCCATATTAATGCCCTTGTCTATACTCTCATTAGCCCTCGTGCTGGTGTAGGAGCTACACAACCAAGTAGTGATCTCTTGCCCTATATATGAAGCTAATTGTGTAGAGGGCGGACATCGGCACAATGTAAGGTTGCAAAATTGTAACCTAGCGATCACGGGTTCGAGTCAGGAAACAATGTCTTTGCAAAGAAAGGTAAGGCTACATACATTATGACCCTCCCCAAACCCCGCAGTTACAGGAGCCTTGTGCACTAGGTATGCTCTTATATAAATCTGATTGTTTATCTAGGTAATTATGTGTCATTAGGTTAAAAGAAATTATTTTACTATTTTACATTAAAGTATTCAAATGAGGGTATTGTAATAGATACTCGGTAACAATTGAGGGAGTTCAGATCCTCTCCAACGACATAGAAGAGGATTCCTCTCCAATGACCTTCTAATGCCACGTTTGATGTCAATTAACGGAGAGTTAGCTTCCATTCCCTATCTTTTTTTCTTTTTTCTATTTTTCTTTTAGCTCTCTCCCTTTATTTTAGGAATTCATAAATCATGATTGAGCTGAAATAGGTAATTAAGATATGGCCCAACCGTGTTAAAACCTTAACTACAAATCGTTAAAGTTATTATTTTTTTTTTTTTGTAGAAGTTAAAGTTAAATTTGAAAGCTTTGACTAGAGTGTTTAACATGGTATTAAGTATTATCGCATCATCCACGATATGTATCGTTATCATATCACTCGTATCAGGGCGATATGTAACAGTTTCAATTATGGCCGATCCAGATATTGTGTCGATATCGTATCGGTGACACGGTACAGATAAGGGGTAAAACAGTCAAATAACTTCTTTTAAAGGGAAATCAAGGACAATTTTGTAAGATATGGTCGATCCTTGTTAATACTGTAGCGGTATCATATTGGTTTTGCAAGTGACCAATACCTGATCCAATACCATGTGCTAAAACCATGGGTTTTGGTAATCGATATCGGTGTCTACCGATCCAGATCGGTTAGTTTTACCCCTGCTTCCTTTAAAAAAAATTAGATTTTTAATTTAAATTTTTACCCTTGTCTGTACTAGTCCATCGAGATGAGATCGGTCAGGGATCAGTATTGGTCTCAACCGATACTGATACGAATTAGACAATATGATATCGATACTGATACGAATTGGCTGATCCAATACCGATTCTGATATGAATTGGCCGATCCGATTCCAACTTTGACCTTAATTCACACGATAGTTGATGCAAGATCCAAATCCTCTACGGCGCGCTGCTTGTCCTGCGCCGTGCTGCCTAGACACATGGCCGCGGGCAGGGGTAAGGCGATCATTACGTGCGGCCTTGTGTTTATGCAACACAATGCAAGACGGGCAACGTTAGAGGATCCAAATTAGTTGATGCAGCACTTGCAGTGTATTTTTCAAAACACAGACACAGGCGAGAGTTGTAAAGAGATAATGAAGAGAAACCAATGTGAGTTGTAGGATTCTTTCACATAAGGTGTGTGGGAGAGAGAGAGAGAGATTATCGATGGAAAAACCTATGATTTGAATTCCATTTACTTATACTTTGTTGTTTTAATTGAAATAAAAAAATCAAAAAAAAAACTTCAAATTTTTTGAAGACTGGACTATTTTATAAGATGTCTCTTTA
Organism: Telopea speciosissima; assembly: GCF_018873765.1. NCBI lineage: Eukaryota > Viridiplantae > Streptophyta > Magnoliopsida > Proteales > Proteaceae > Telopea > Telopea speciosissima. The sequence continues at coordinate 14,135,450 of NC_057917.1, forward strand.
AAGTGAAAGTGGAAAATGGGTAAGAATGGAAACAAAAGAGTGTATTAAGAGTTGTGATATTTAGCCCAAAATAACATTGTGGATCAATATTGAACCAACCCCGTCATCAAACTTGCTCGTGGTTGTAATTTTTCAAATGAGAAACATTTGGTTTTAATCTTGTACAGGTATGAATATTGTCTGAATGAAAATTATGAAGATTTCGATGTTGTATTTAAATTTCTTGTATGGATGATGAATTCCTTATTACATTCAAGTAAACAAATGAAAAAATGAGTAATGAACATCAAGCTTGTAAAGTAATCACTTTATTTCATTGATTATAGGAACCTTCCATTTATATTCATGGCTCTGAATCCTTGATCTAACTTAATAAGATTTTGTCAAGCTCCTCCACTAAAATATACAAAAATCACAATAAGCATAGCTATTATTATATGACCTATCATATTAATTGTATTATTCAAACTGCGGATCTCTTCCCTCATCTTTTGCAACTCTTCTTTCACCTCCAATTATGTACTTCTTCACCTACAATTATTGGAGTATTATCTCTACTCGCAAGAAATTCACTTGGAGCATCTATGGGTTCATACCATGAGAAAAATCCAAATCTTTTTTTTGGATAATCTGGGTAGCAATAGTATAGTTTGTTCGTATTCTGGCAAGACTCTGAATTCTCACTACTGTCTTTTTTTGACATCAACATCTTAAGTTCTGGTACTTTAATGGACTTGGGAAGTTGTTATTCACACTACTTAATGACATAGTTTATCTGTAAAATAAACAAATTGATTATCAGACTAGTGAGAATATATATGTATAAAGTTCATAAAATAGAATATGCAACTATTAGAATTCATTGAGCATGGTCTTTCTTTTACCAAATAGAAGTAATCAAGTTCAGTGATGTAAAACCCACCTCTAAACCGAGTTTAATTGAATTTGTATGATTTCAGGTTTAGGTTCAGCAACCATATATGCCTCAATGTTGTGGGCTTTATTGGTTGAGAATTCAGACCAATCCCCCAGTTCACCAATAACAGATCCTGAAGAATCGATTGATGTAGTTATCACGGGGTCTGAGGAACCAGATGGGACCTCACATATAAGTTTTGCATGTGAGAAATGTTGGATAGAGCATATGCAAAACCTGTCAATCTCAGAGGTCGAGCAATAGGTAAGGAACCAGTTAGTAATTCTGTATGAAACTATTATCTTGTTTTGTCAAAGAGGGATCGTTTCGGCTGAAATACAATTTTCTCCCTGTGGGACCCGCATACCCTGGCTTGGTTGAACTCCCCGTATGCTATTTCAGTCGGATTCCCATTTACATTATGGGACACCTTTCCCGGGACCCGATAATAGATCTTACTTGGGTAGAATTAACCTTTAAAATTTTTAAATAACCTATTTAACCAAACTAATTCTAATATGACCCAACCAAACGGACCTTAGTAGGTCTTACCTATATAAGTAAAACTATGTCTTAAAACCTCATTTCTATCTCAAATCAGTTCTGATTTTGCTATGGAGAAAATTAAGAGAAGAGGGAGAAGACCTAAAGAATTGGGTGCTGGAGAGAGAAGGTCTGGAGAAAAGTTGATTGGCTGGGTTGTTGTTGTCTCCTCCTATTGAATCTCATTCAGGTAGGCTGCAAAACCCTTTTGATCTGACCAATTTCTTCTTTCTTTGGATTCAACTGAGTTCATAACTCAAGCAACCCAAAAACCTAGAAATTAGGCAAATTGGTTTAAAAGCCCCTAAACCCTATATGCAATTGAGTTGATTCAACCCAATTAGTATACTCTTCATCTCCCCTAAGCCAATTCAAGCTTTGGAGGTTGTGCATAGCAGAATTCATGAAAGAAACCTAAAAAATCGAGCACTGTATCAGTCACCTAATGGTGAAGCTTCCATCCCTGCGGACGATCAGTCCATGGTCTACTCGACCATCAGGTCCTCCTTGCTGACTTTGTTTTGCCCTAATTTGCTGGAGCTCTGTTTCCACTTTTACCTTAAGACCCAACTAACTTTATGTACCATTAAACTAGGGTAGAACCTGCATATTGGTGAGGATTATGCAGGAGTTGGATCTTCTTCTAGCTTGGACAATCATCCAACTCAAGGAGAGTGGGAATCAGACTTTAATTTTGGAGTGTTTATTTCTTTCTCTTATATTATGCTTGTTGCACCTGTCACATTCATTATATTAGGGTTATGTACATACAGAGATAGTTCTTCTTTTACATTAGATGTATGCATGAAGTTAGGTTGCATTCCATAATTCATTGCATATTATTCTGTGTGATATGTTGAGATTGTGAGTTGAGATGGTATGTTGGTATGAGATAAAGAGATGATGATGGAAATGTTTTGGATAATCTACATATTGTGGAACTTCTTGACATACATGTTAAAAGGTGCATATGGCTAGGATATCATAAACCCCATGCTACGACCCTTGCCAATAGGGGTGAGGTATTAGATAACTCGTGGTAGGTCTGATGCATGATTCTGTAATGCCAGTCACTGCTCTCCCAGATCTTATGGGAAATTTCGGAATGGAAGGTGCAGTAGGGTTAGCTTTGGGGATTTGCTGGGGACTGATGGGTGATTCTGGTACCGAGTAGGCTTCCACCGTAACAGAGTTGTATTGCTAGGGTCTGATGCAGGATTCCAGAACTAGGAATACAATCATCTGTTACAGTAGCATATAACCTCATGATACCTAGATCTATTGTTAGTTGCATGATTAGATTTGAGACATGCATCATGCATAAGCTTGCATATTTCCCCTCAGTGGAGCTCATTCCCGTGGAGTTCCCCTTTTTCAGATGGCTTTGCTGGTTGTGAGAAACCAAAGTTGGTGGGTGATGTTGCTTTGGACTTCATCACCAATAGCGACTATGCGGTGCATGAACCTGAAGTGCATGATCCTTCGTGCATATGCGACCAGTGCGTGTTCCTGTAATCTAGGCTGACGGACTAAGCTGTTCTTCTTTTGTGTTTATATATTGTTTTTTTATTTTTATTTTTTATTATAGATAGACATGTAGTATTTTGGGATACATCTATGCTTGTATTACTTTTGAGATGATGTACAGTGTAATTACAAGTTCTTATATGAATATAAGATGTTATCACTTAAAAATTCTGCTTATAATTGTCCATATTTATTATCTGTTTCTCTCCTGCTGCATTTGATTATTGTACTGTGATGAACTGTGAATGAGAGTACTGCACTTGCGATCCTGGTGGTTGTTGGATGTCTGTTGGCATCTGATCATACCATGCCCTTGGATTAACTGGGGCTGGGTGTGACAAGTGTTGTTAAGACATTCCACCAATCTATAACGGTTGGTTATTTGATTATAGAAGAATCAACACTTCAACATGCTAAGATAATAACGAATATGCAATTTTTAGAATCAATTGAGCAGTTTAAACTTAATTGACATAGCCGAACTGCCTATTAATATTTGATCTGGAGGTCAATCAGTGCAAATTGTCTCAAAGAGGGTAAATCAGTGCATGGTTCTGCCATCAAGCAAAGAAATATCTGAGGGCACTGTCATGGGAACATTAATTCTTAATCAATTTTTATAGTTCTAGCCCACGTATTTTATTTTTATAAGTCTTCTCTTTCGATATGTCCTCCAAGCTCAGCTTTATCCCTCATAGACCCATTTTTTTATACCCAAGGAACAGGCATATTGTTTTATCCTGAGGTCTTGATATTTCTCCCTTGCAGCCTCCTCAGGTAGGCTTGAGGCTTGAATGTTTGCTTCCCCCTCCCCCCTTTCTCTCCACCCCCTCCTAGGGTTTGGTATAGAATTTTATTCACCAGAACTGGCTGTTTCAAAAAATGTTGGCTGTTTCAATCTTTTATGGCCCCTGTTATTCACCATCTACTAATTTAATTATTTCAGTCTAATCCAAAAAATATCTGTCAAAATAGTAAACTATTTGAAACAGCCAGTTCTGGTGAAGAATAGGGCCATTAAAGAAACAAGTAAGAAGCCCCATTTAACAACTATATGATTCAGATCACCAAATTACAGGTGGACTATCCAAGGAACTCCGAACTACCCACATGGCAGAAACAGGCAACAGAGTTGAAAATGCTTCTCCACTTTTTCCCATAACTCTTTCTGGTCATCAATAAAACTGTATTCTAGTTTCCTGTCAGAAAAAAGAGTAATTCAAGAATAGCTTAGGTAATAACATCCCTTATTTCCATTAAGAGCTATCATCTTATCATTTTCTGACTCCAATAATGTTTATCTGTTCTAATTGTATTTGCACCAAGATGTATGATATCACCATTATTCATTCCTGTTGCTAGAAGGCCTTTGGGCTCACCTTATGAATAGAATATGTGGAAAGACATTTCTACTGTCATACCATTACCACCTGAACAAGCATCCCTCAAATTGAGTAAGATAGGTTCAACAAGGCTACTGCATTCTGTGCACATCCCATCCAAGCTAATGTCTGCTTGCCACATCTCACCCCCTTTGAAAGCTTGATTCAGCATCTGACGTCGTGATCAAATTAAACTGAAACCCGACATAGAATAGAGCACATTGAAAGATAAATCAGACTAAAAACTCTATGATACAAAGAAGGAGAACATAGAAGTAAGGGAGCTCCAGCTCGATGCTTGCTTAGTAATTATACATTCATCACTCCATAATATCATGATGAGGACTCCCGGGGTAGACGTTTGGCAATTTCCTGTCAAATAAGTATTTAAAGAATATTCAGTTGCCACATTAAGAAGGAAAGCACCTTGTTATCCTCAATTGTCGAAAAAGTAGCAAAGTGAAAAAGGTTTCACAAAGGACGCAATAATGTTTAGATAAACTTGTCAGCATCATTGCGGCATAGTTGGCATACAACAACAAACAATGATGATCTCACTATTAATCCTTTTCCTAGACCATCTGCCTCATTGATTCCAACCAACATAGGTTTAGTCTAATCAATGTAATTATTAAGAAATTGTTAAAGGTCTTTACTTTTTAACAGACCTTAGATTTGCACAATTGGTGCAAAATCAATTTTCTCTGTATAATCATGAAAAAAAATTATGAGAAAATTACCTCAAATAGCTGATTGATATTATCTGCTGTCTTTGCAGATGTCTCGATGAAGAACATCCCATTCTTCTCCGCACAATCCTTAGCATCCTAAAAAACAAAACAAATAAAAATACATGCAATGTGCCAATTAAAGCTTAGATTAAAAAAATATTATATTCATCTAAAAGAAATCCAATGTATTCATATTGGAAACTTAGACAATGGAGCTTTATTCTAGATGAAAAAAGAATGGAAAAGGGAGAAACCAAGGTGATAACTAACAGAAGCATAATACATACTTGAGCAGGCACTTTTTGCTTCTCATGAAGATCAGCTTTGTTTCCCACCAAAGCCATTATGATATCAGGGCTCCCATGTTTCTGTAGTTCCTGTAAGAGTTTCAAACTATCAATTCATTGAACATAGCCACTCTCAAAATGGTAACTTTCCAGAGCACTGTCTATGACTTTCGCTATACACTTAGGAACCGCACACAATTTTGCTTTACAGTGACGATGAAACATTTCAATGCAGCTGATGTCAGACAATATCAAAACTAAGTTCTACTGGTGTCAAAGGAAAATTCTGAGTTAAATATGATAAACCAGGAAGTACATGTTGCTAGCATAGAACTAAAACTCGGAACTCAACCCCAACTCGACCCCTTGGAAAACCGAGTTGACTCGAGATATCTTGAGATCTCGGTCAAGTTGGTGCATTTCCAACTCGAAACCTAGTTTCGGTGGGTTTTAGCCCTAGTTTGGGTCTAAAACTTGGTACTTAGCCTATTTTAGGCCATTTAAACACAATGACACTATTAGATTTTGCAAAAACAAAGTCCAAATATGAGTTTCACTTCGGACCCTAGGTTGGTAGGCGACGACATACTAAAATACCCTACTCTACACATAATTTAGTAATAGAAAGCAATCAAAACATTCAATTAATGTAAAACAACTTAAATAAGCATTAGAAATGTTAAAGTGTACAATATATCAACCTGTTTAACAATGTTACATTACATAAAATGTGATTGATTAATGAATTCAGTCCCAAAACTATCCACATAGAATTCCCATGTCATAGTGTTGTTGTAGTGTTGCACATAGTTTGCCACAGCATTCATATAAGTGTTGTCATCAACATATGCCAATTCCCCTATCCTAGAGTATATGGGAGGTGGTTGCCATGAGACGTGAGATCCATTGCTACTATCATATTGAGGCATTTATGGGTGTGGCTGGTTTGGGACTGGGAATATGGGCCCAAAAAATTGTTTACCTTTGAAAAATGCTTCAAGTTTGAGATGAATCCTTCAATTTTGTAGCTGAATCCTTCAATTGTGTAGCTGAATCAACTCTCCGGCAAGTTGTACGTTGAAATCCTGAGGTAAAATGAGCTCACAGCCTTCACAGGGGAAGAAAAGAGGTTCTAGACAGAACTCAATCGAGATATCTCGAGTTCTGTCGAGTTACGATACTTTTAAAACTCGTATTAAGTCTTGTCTTGACCCCTTGGAAAACCGAGATTTCGCGAGTTTTAGTTCAATGGTTGCTAAGCTTTCTCAGAAACATAGCTAATCTGGATTTTAAAGTGCTAAACCACTAGTTGACTAAGGAAAAAAATAAAATAAAATCAGATCAAGTAACAGAAATAGATAGCTCTACTCAATTGAAATGTGAAAATTCTGGACATATGAGGGGAAAACCCCCATAACCATCCAATGTATGAAGAAAATCAGTTCTTAAGAGTTGACAGTCTGGTCAGGAAATGATTTGTCCATAAAATAACTCAGGTTCAGGTTCTGATTGAAACAGTGTAGAGAAAACCTACTTTTAATAGTTTCATAAAGTGTACTGATGTAAGTTCTGCTGGCATATCATCATTATGGCAAATGATTCCAAAGTAATTGTCAATACCATTACAGGTGTTCATAAAGTCGCCTAGGTTTATTAGATCTCGATGGAGGGACATCAGTTCAGCCATAATAACTGGACATGACCTTCTTGCATATATTTAGAGATAGTAATCAGGCAAAAATTAGACACTAGGGCTCTGTCTAGTCCATAGGATTTGGACACTCTTAGCGGCTTTCACTTCCTTGAGGGATTTTCCTAATAAGATATGGACAGTGCTCGCCTGCTCTGCCCCTCAAGTGGACACTACATTAAGCCGTCAATGATAACTCACAGTGGCATTCTAACAAAATTTCTATGTCAAACTGGATACTACTTTGGCTGTCATTTCCCCTTTTAAGACCATTGGAGGAGCAACAAAATTCAGATACCATCGAGACCGGGTAACAGGCTACCCTCTCATGGATGTCCAAGTGGGAAAGTACTGCATCATACTAAGTGGAGTTGATGGAGACAACATCATGGAATTCGTCTCCCTTAAAATGCCAAAGAACACTTCTTTTCTCAACTGGGACATCTCTCACCAAAAGCCTCTCCTTGGATCATCAAGATAGGCTAAAGACTCTTCAAGTAAAGATTCTTCCCAGTTCCCTATCGTTATCGAGATTCATACGAGTCTCGGTATTAGCGCACGGTGCTAATACCGAGAGATATGAGAGGGTAGTTTAGTCATATGTCTTTCTTTATTTTTATGTTTGAATTCTCTGTTTTACCCTTAGTGAATATATATTGAAGTTTTGTGAGGGATTACACACATTGTGCAACTCTCGACCTGCACATCTTCTCTTCCTCTCTTCCTCCCGTTTTCTCTTCTTCTCTATCTTTTCTTCTCATTATTGACATGGTATCAGAGCATTAGGTACTGTCACAGCTCTCTTCAATTGTCCTCTACACTATTTTGGAATCTAATATTGAAGACTGAAGGGTTTGTGAGAGATTGAAGTTTTGCGACTTCTTCTATTTTTCGGTTGAAGGGGTGCAGCATCCTATGCTGTTTTTTGGATCTGTTTAGAGACTAGTTGATGTTCTAAATTATGAACTAGGTCTCTCTTTTCGTTTGTGGAAGTATTTATGGAGTTTGATGGAGTAAAGGTTGCATTGAAGGCTGAAGCTTAAAATCAACAACACTTGTTAGGGTTTCTGAGATCGATTTTTCAGGGAGAAAGAAAATTTGGTTTTTCATAGGGCTTTGGATCGATTTTTGGGTCCTATTTGTTTGATTGGATTTTTTGGAAGTGTACTGGACTGTTTCGGCTATTACTTGGAAGCAGAATTTGGGAGCAAAATTTTTCGTGGAGTATCTTCTCTTGGAATCGATCTCTATCAGGGTCTTTTGACAAATCGAGTTTTGTCAGGGTTTTTGAGGTTCGAATTTTCCAGAATTTTATCTCTTAATTTTACATCTTTACTCCATCGATTTGATTTTGCATAATGGGTGATAGTTCAAAGTCAGTGATGATTGAAGTTTTCTCTTCCTCCAATCGTATTACTGAAAAGAAATTGGAGGGGATCACCAACTTTCAACAATGGAGGAAAATTGTTAAGTTGGTTTTGACAGGACGTGATCAGCAGGATCACTTATTTAAGAATAAACCTGATGATGACCCCTTATGGGATACTTTTGATGCTAGAATCTTGGGACAGATGCTGAATTCTATGGAACATCAGATTGTCGATATGGTGACACATATTGATACTGTTAAGGAGTTATGGGAGTATCTTAATGTTTTGTACTCTGGACAAAACAACCTTTCCCGCATTTATGAGTTGTTTAAGGAGTTCTATAGGGTTGATCGAAAGGGTCGTCCTTTGACCCAATGCTTTGCTGATTTTAAAAGGATGCATGAGGAGCTTAATTTACTTCTTCCTATTACTTCTAATGTGGAAGAAATGCAAAGTCAGCAGGAGCAGCTTGCTGTTATGGGGTTTTTGGGAGGACTTGGGAAGGAGTTTGATTCAGTCAGTTCCCAAGTCCTTAGTGGTGACAAGGTAGCCACGTTGTCCGAAACTTTTTCCAGAGTTTTGCGTGTTTCTTGTGAGAATTCTACTGTTGTTGATACATCAACTTTGGCATCTTTTCCACCCAACCATGGGCCCAATAGTGGGGCTGGTAATGGTGGTAGTGGTAATAGTGGTGGTGGTCGTGGACGTGGGGCTGGTTCTGTTAAACCACCTACTTTGGGTACTCAGGGTGCTTCTGATGGTTCGAATTTGGTGAAGACTTGTTACCATTGTGGTTGCCCAGGACATATCCAACATTTTTGTTGGAAACTTCATGGCAAACCATCTCAGCAACAGTTTGCCAATTCTGCTACTACTACTGAGTCTGTTGTTACTGCATCTCCACAGCCAGAGGGTAAGACTGTGAAGATGTCTGATGAGGAGTATGCTTGTTTTACCCAGTTTCAGATTTCTCAGTCAGCCAAGCCTTCAACCGCCACCTTTGTTCAGATAGGTAATGCCACTGTATGTCTTTTGACTGCTACATCTCGTCCCTGGATCATTGATTCAAGGGCTTCAGATCATATGACTGGCGTTTCAGGTATACTTTCCTCCTTCCAAAAGTCTTCATCTAGTGTTACTTTAGCTGATGGTTCCTTAGCTAAAGTAACTGGTACTGGCACTGTTCATGTTACATCTTCTTTGCCTTTGTCTTCAGTTCTCTATTTGCCGGATTTCCCTTTCAATCTTTTAACTGTTAATCGACTTACCAAAACATATAACTGTTCTGTTACCTTTTTCTCAGACTCTTGTGTATTTCAGGATCTTATGACGAAGAAGATGATTGGTAGAGGTCATGAGTCGAGGGGCTTTATATACTTGAGGACACTTCATCTATGGAGTGTATCGATGTGGCGTCACCCCACCAGATTCATTGTTGTTTGGGTCATCCTTCGTTGGAGACTTCAAAGCTTCTTGATAGTCGTTTTCGGTCACTTTCTAGTTTAAATTGTGAGTCCTGTCAGTTTAGGAAACTCCACCGTGTGAGTTATCCTCCTAGAGTCAATAAACGATTTGACCAACCTTTTTCTTTAGTTCATTCAGATGCATGGGGTCCGTGTCCTGTCATTTCTACATTGAGATTTCGTTACTTTGTAACCTTTGTTGATGACTATTCCAGTGTTACCTGACTTTATTTAATGAAAACTCGTTCTGAGATATTTTCCATCTTTTGTGCTTTTGTGAATGAGGTAAATAATCATTTTCAGACTCCTTTGCGAGTCCTTCGTAGTGATAATGCTTAGGAGTATTTTTCTGCCCCTTTTTTCTGAATTTATGGTTCAACATGGTATTATTCATCAATCCTCTTATGCTTACACCCCACAACAAAATGGTGTAGCCGAGAGGAAAAATAGGCATTTAATGGAAGTTACTCGCTCTCTTTTACTTGAGATGAAAGCGGCGCTAAATCATTTTGGGCAAATGCTGTTTTAACATCATGTTACCTTATTAATCGAATGCCTTCCTCTGTTTTACGTGGTGGTATTCCCTTTTCTTTGTTGTTTCCTTCTATGTCATTGTTCATTTTACCATCACGGGTGTTTGGTAGTGTTTGTTTTATTCGTGATCATCGCCCTGGTGTTTCAAAGTTGGATCCTAAAGCTCTCAAGTGTATGTTTGTTGGTTATTCTCGCACCCAAAAGGGTAATCGTTGTTATTCTTTTGAGTTACAAAAATATTTTGTTCCTATTGATGTTTCCTTCTTTGAATCCACCCCTTATGATGGTTCGTCTTTTACGTGTCTGAGTTGGATGATGATCTTCCTGTTTCCATTGTTCAGTCCATTGTTTACCATGATCCAAAGGCTGCCTTATCATCGGCACCTCCACCTATAGTGTTTCAACGCCACTACAAAAAAGTATGGGCTCCCCCCGTTCCCGCAAGTTCTGCTCCATCTACTTCTTTGCCGACAGCTCCTGAAATAGGTATTACTTCTGCTCCTTTGGAACCTCCTTCTGATCTTGATATCCCTATTGCTCATCGTAAGGGTGTTCAGTCTTGTACCCAGCACCCCATCTCTAATTTTGTTTCCTATGCTGGTTTATCTTCCACCTTTCATTCTTGTTTACAAACTGTTGAAAATCACCCTGTTCCAAAGTCTGTGTAAGCAGCAGTGAATATGAATGCTTGAATGACCTAAATCGATCATCCAGCCCTTTATTTATAATAATCTCAAATTACAATCAAAGTATGAATCCCCCCCAGTCCTATTCCTATTAGGAATTCCCACTGCAATTAGGAATCCCAAATAGAGATCGGATAGAAGGGAAAAAACAGAAAAGAAGTAAAAAATAAAACATAAAATAATTAAACCAATAAGGACTAAGTTACCCCTATCGGGTAAAGTAGCCCATCTCAACACTCCCCCTCAAGTTGGAGCAAAGATGTCGATCATGCCCAACTTGACTAGATTGGGATGAAACAATTTCCTAGACAATCCCTTGGTGAAGATATCAGCAAGTTGATCAGCAGATGTCACAAATGGAATACAAATCAGCCCATCTTCTAACTTTTCTTTGATGAAATGCCTATCTACCTCAACATGCTTGGTACGATCATGTTGTACTGGGTTGTGTGATATGCTGATCACAGCCTTATTGTCGCAGTACAACATCATAGGAAGTCGAATAGGAACACCAAGATCTTGTAGCAAACCTTTAAGCCAGAGTAACTCACAAATACCTTGTGCCATAGCTCGAAACTCAGCTTCGGCACTAGAACGAGCAACTACATTTTGCTTCTTGCTATGCCATGTGACAAGATTTCCACCTACAAAGGAGCAATACCCAGAAATAGACTTGCGATCCGCAGAACCAGCCCAATCAGCATCAGTGTATGCTTCTATCCGTAGGTGACCATGTGAAGACAGAAGAATTCCTTTTCCAGAAGCTGACTTCAAACAGTGCAAGATACGAAGTACAACCTCCATATGAGAAGAGTAGGTATCATGCATAAACTGGCTCATAGTACTCACAGCGACAGCAATGTCAGGACGAGTATGTGAGAGATAAATCAGCTTCCCTACAAGTCTTTGGTACCGGCCTTTATCAACAGGCTCACCCTCTTTTTCCTTGAGTCGAACAGTAGGATCCATAGGAGTATCTAAAGGATGGCAGCCTAACAACCCGGTTTCAGCCAATAAGTCTAGGACATACTTCCTTTGGGAGAGAAAAATGCCTTTAGCAGATCTGGCCACTTCAATCCCAAGAAAATACCGTAGTTTCCTTAGATCTTTAATCTCAAATTCTTGTCCAAGGAAGGTCTTCAACCGTCTGATCTCATCACCATCATTGCCAGCAACCACTATGTCATCAACGTAGACTATAAGAACAGTGAGTTTTTCACCATCCCTCTTTATAAAGAGTGTGTGATCAGCATTACTCTGCTTATAGCCCACAGAAATCATGGCCTTGTGGAACTAGCCAAACCATGCTCGCGGTGACTGCTTCAGCCCATATAGTGCACGCTTCAGCCTACACACTTTTCCTTGGTTTCTGTCGCAAGAGAACCCTAGTGGAATGTCCATATACACCTCCTCATCCAGTGCTCCATTTAGGAAGGCATTTTTTACATCTAGCTGCTGCAAATCCCATCCAAGGTTGACTGCACAAGATAATAACACACGAACAGTATTTAACTTTGCAATAGGTGCAAAAGTTTCCTGGTAATCAATGTCGTATGTCTGAGTGAACCCCTTGGCCACAAGTCGTGCCTTAGACCTATCCACAGTGCCATCCACCTTTTGTTTCACCACAAACACCCATTTACATCCAACGGTTTTCTTCCCAGGTGGAAGAACCATAAGCTCCCATGTGTTATTTTTCTTCACGGCTTCCATTTCTTCCATCATAGCTGCCTTCCACTTTCCATCTGATAGAGCTTCCTGCCAATTGTTAGGAATACTAACAGAAGAAAGAGAGGAAACAAACGCACGAAAGGATGGGGAAAGGGAGTCATAAGAAACAACATGAGATATAGGATGTTGAGTGCAAGTCCTGACACCTTTGCGGAGAGCAATAGGTAATTCAGGAGAAGGAACATTACCAGATGGAGAGGCAGGTTCTGGATCCGGGTTTGGCAATTGGATGGGTACTGGAGCAACAGTTGATTGAACCTGCTTATGTTTCCTTGCATAAGTCTTCACAGTACTGTCATCAATTCTCTGCCGAAATTCACTAATGGTCCTCTGGATAGGAGTCTGGACCGGGGTGGATTGCTCCCCCTGAATAGCGATAGTCTCCCCCTGTATAGGAACCTCTCCCCCTGACTCAGGGGAAGTACTAGGGGCAGGCCGAACTGGTTCAGACTCGTGGTAAACAGACTGAAGTGGAGGTGGAGAGTCAATAGTCAGCACATCTTCACTAACACTCTCCCCCTGAAGAGGTGGGGACACATAATATGGAACACTTTCATGGAACACAACATCCATGCTGACAAAAGTCCAGCGGGATGGAGGGTAATAACATTTGTACCCCTTCTGTGTAGCAGAGTAACCCAAGAAAATGCAGCGGAGACTACGAGGTTCAAGTTTACCAGGGGACCTTGTATCCCTGGCATAACAAATGCAGCCAAATACCTTAGGTGGGACTATAAAGGAAGAAGAGCCAAGTAATAGCTCAATAGGGGTTGTAGAATTAAGAACCCGACTAGGTAGCCTATTGATTAAATAGGCTGCAGTAAGGACAGCATCCCCTTAATAAAGGGAAGGGACATTGCGAGCAAACAGAAGAGCCCTAGCCACCACCTCCAAGAGGTGGCGGTTTTTTCTCTCAGCCACACCATTTTGGGCTGGAGTATCGACACAGCTGATCTAATGGAGGATTCCATGGGCAGCAAGGTATTTTTGGAACTGACCTTCCATATACTCTGTCCCATTGTCACTCCTCAAAATTTGAAGAGTGGCATTAAATTAGGTCTTAACCAACTGATGAAAGTGCTGAAAATAAGAAAAAACTTCATTTTTTTTGTGCATGAGGTAGACCCAAGTGAACCTAGAATAGCAGTCAATAAAAGTGACATACCACCGATGTCCAGAAAGGGAAGCTTTCCTACTAGGACCCCACACATCAGTATGAACAACATGAAATAAGGAAGAGGGTCTATTATTAGAAATAGGATAATTGGAACGTGTCTGTTTAGCCAAGACACAAGGCTCACAAAAAAAATCTTCCTTATTACAGTCTTTAACTAATCCTGGAAATAAAGTTGATAAAGTACCTAAAGGGGGATGGCCTAGCCTAGAATGCCATTTGTGTAATTCAGGAGAGAAAGATGCAGAAGGTAAAGCCTAGGTAGGTGTAGGATCTCCATCAAGCAGGTACAATCCGCCATGCATTTTACCCGATCCAATCGTCTTCTCCGAGTCCAGTTCCTGAAAAACACAGTGAGGGGAAAAAAAGTCACTTTACAATTCAGGGATTTGGTGATACTGCTAATGGAAAGACGGTTAGTTGTAAATTTTGGAATATGCAACACAGATGACGATGTAAGGGAAGGAGAACAACCAATGGATCCTTTCCCTGAGATGGAGGAGAGGGACCCATCAGCAATTTTGACTTTATCCTTACCAGAAGCAGGAGAATATGTATTAAAAAGGCTGGAAGAACCTGTCATGTGATCAGTAGCACCGGAGTCTATGATCCATGGAGTGGAAACTACTGATGCATAATGAACAGCAAAGGAAATACCTGTACGAGCAAAGAAGGAACCTGAATTGGCAGCAGCCGTAGTAGAGGCAACGGATGTGTTCAACATACGACGTAGAGCCTGGAGTTCTTCTTGGGAGAAACCGATGTCAGCAGTGGGAGTTGGAGCTACACTTTCAGTGTGATTGGCGTTGTTTTTAGACTTAGCACGACCACGTTTGGCCTCAAAATCAGCAGGCTTCCCATGTAATTTCCAACACTGAGCCTTAGTATGATATGGTTTGTGACAATGCTCACACTTCACAGGCTCTTTGGTAGTAGTAGTAGCAGCAACACTGTCAGAAGAAGTAACAGGGGTGGAGCCAGCAGTCTGTAAGGCTGATCTCTCAACTTTGGGAGTAATCATCATGGCAGCCCTTCATGTCTCTCCACTGTGAACATAAGAAAAAGTCTCCTCTAAAGTGGGGAAAGGAACCCGACCAAGGACTTGCACCCGGATAGGGTCATAATCATCATTGAGGCTAGCCAGGAAATCATAGACCCGAAACTAATCAACATAAGAATGATAGGCAATAATGTCAGCAGTAGTAGTAGGTTGAAACCTAGCATAATGATCCAATTGCTGCCATAAACACTTGAGGGCAGCATAGTACTTAGTGACAGACATCTCCTTCTGAGTAGTATTTTGGAGTGTCTTCCTGATTTCATAAACTTGAGCACCACTTCCTGATCGACCATAAGTTCCCTTGACAGCAGTCCATAGCTAAATAGCAGTGTCAAGGAGGAGATATTGACTGGAAAGATCAGTGGTCATAGAATTTAAAACAAATGGCATCACCATAGCATCGTTGGCAGCCCATTTAGTACGGGCAGCACCTTCTTCAGTAGGTTGTTTGGTGGTGCCAGTAAGATGGCCAGTGAGTCCCCTACCAGCCACCGTCAGGGATAGTGATATGGCCCAAATTAAATAATTCGTACCATCAAGCTTAATGGCAGCAGCATAGGGAAGGAAGTCATTCCTAGTCTGACCATCCCCTCCAGAAGTAGCAGTAGTCATCTCTAAATCACCCATAATTCAACCAGGCAGAAATCGATCCACAAATTTGAAAAAAACAGATCTTCAAAAATTGAATAGAGTCTGAAGAATGGGTTTTGAAGTTGCAGCAATTTCAGCCGTCAGAATAGGCTGAAAACAGATCGAGTGCTCCTCTAGTAGTGGGGAAGAAGTCCTCCAAAATTTAGCTCCTTCGGATGAGCTAATAAGAAACCCTAAATTTATCAAAATTTAGGGAAAAAACTGAGTTCCAGAAAAATAGCAGGTTTGGAATCTGAATTAGGTTTGATCCAAAGCTGTTGTCTTCAATCAGGGAATGGTGTAGACCAATAATGGCAGGAACCAATCTCCAAAAAACCAGAAATCAAACTGTAGTTGAAGAAGTAGCTTGATCTCTAAAGGTGGAGGGAATCTGCCGGCAGAATTAGGTCACACCAAAGTTGTCTTCAATCTTCAGTGAGGTGTCATTGAGGGCAGCAGCTATATCTTCATTGGATTCACCTCAAAGTTGCTGCCCTGAATGAGATAGAGAGTCCGAGAGTGGTGGAGAAGAAGAGAACTAGTAGACGAGACTGTTGGCGAAGAAAAGAACCAATAGCCGAGACTGTTGGAGAAGAAAAACCAGAAAAATCGAGAGGGCTGCTCTTCAGATCAGAGTTGGCTCTGATACCATGTAAGCAGCAGTGAATATGAATGCTTGAATGACCTAAATCGATCATCCAGCCCTTTATTTATAATAATCTCAAATTACAATCAAAGTATGAATCCCCCCCCGACCCCAATCCTATTCCTATTAGGAATTCCCACTACAATTAGGAATCCCAAATAGAGATCGGATAGAAGGGAAAAAACAGAAAAGAAGTAAAAAATAAAACATAAAATAATTAAAGCGATAAGGACTAAGTTACCCCTATCAGGTAAAGTAGCCCATCTCAACAGTCTGCCACAGAGGCATTGTCTAGTCCTGGTTGGAAGGCTGTTATGAATGATAAATTGTTGGCATTGGAGGAAAATCAGACTTGGGATCTTGTTCCCTTACCCTCAGGTAAATTTGCTATTGGTTGTCGTTGGGTGTATGTGGTGAAAGTGAACCCCGATGGATCCTTGGCTCGTTTGAAGGCCCGCCTTGTGGCAAAGGGCTATGCCCAAGTTTATGGTGTGGATTATTTGGATACTTTTTCCCCTGTGGCGAAGCTTACTTCTGTTCGCATTTTGATTTCTCTTGCTGCTACTTATCATTGGCCTTTGTGTCAACTTAATGTTAAGAATGGATTTTTGCATGGGGATTTGCATGAAGAGGTTTATATGGAGCAACCTCCTGGGTTGGTTGCTCAGGGGGAGTCTGGTCTGGTTTGTAAGCTTAAGAAGTCATTGTATGGACTGAAACAGTCCCCTCGGACTTGGTTTGGCCGGTTTACTGAAGTTTTATTAGAGTTTGGGCTAACACGGTGTGATAGTGATCATTCTGTATTTTTCCGCCGCTCTGGTGCAGGGAAAATATTCCTTGCTGTGATTACACAAGATGATATTGCTGGTATTGAGAACTTGAAGTAATATTTGCAGCAGAAGTTTCAGACCAAGGATCTAGGGAAACTGAAGTATTTTTTGGGTGTGGAAGTGACTCAGTCAAAGAAAGGGATTTTGCTCTCACATCGAAAATATGTTCTTGACCTTCTTTCAGAGACAGGGATGTTGGGTTCTAAGCCTTTAGATACTCCCATGGATCCTAATTTGAAATTTATTGTTGATGGTGGTGATGTCTTGCCTAATCTTGGGAAGTATTGAAGGCTTACTGGGAAGTTAAATTATTTAACAGTGACTCGGCCTGATATTGCCTTTCTTGTGAGTGTGATGAGTCAGTTTTTATCTGTTCCTCGGACATCTCATTGGGAGGTTGTTATGCATATCTTGCGTTATCTCAAAAAGGCTCCTGGACGTGGTCTTCTCTATAGTGATCATGGCCATGGGCGGATAGAGGGTTTTTTGGATTAATTACGCAAGATCTCCGATTGATAGAAGATCTACTACAAGTAATTATGTATTTGTTGGTGGGAACTTGGTGTCTTGGAAGAGCAAAAAACAGATAGTTGTTGCTCATTCCAGTGCAGAATTAGAATGTAGGGCTGTGGCACAAGTTACTTGTGAATTGATGTGGGTAAACCAGTTATTGGTTGAGCTTGGCTTTGATATTGATTCTTCGATGAAACTGTGGTGTGACAATCAAGTTGCTGTCCATATTGCTTCAAATCCGGTGTTTCATGAAAGAACGAAACTCAAGGTTCTAAAACTCCGTCTCGACCAGGTCGAGTTTACCAAGATCTCGAGATCTCGGCGAGACACTGTATTTTTTTGTAATGTTTCGAAATTATGTTTCGGTGGGCATTTGGCCATAGTTGGCTCCGAAACTTTAAGGTAAGCTTGTTTTAGGCTTAATAAACAAATTTCAAGGTTCAAATTGAAGAAAAAAACATCCAATTTGGTGTTTTGGATTTGCACCCTTGGTTGGCAGTTAAGGCCGAACCCTTAATGTAATATTGCCTATTCTACACATTGTTTGAATGATATGAGACATAATTGGCAAGTAAACAAATAAATTATACACATAATATTGAATAATTATTTAAGAAATAGTTAAAGACTTAAAGTTTCTACTACAAACCACAAGATACAATGAAGTGTTCACAATGCATATTATACAGACACCCAACCAAAGTACAATGAATAATACATAAGTCATAGACACCTTACTACCCTAGTCTTCCACGTCTTAACTCCCAAGTCCCAACAATACAACACAATGACTCTATGAGTACTGGGGTCGAGATTCTCGAAATATTCGAGATTTCACCAAGATTTCACCGAGATTCTCGAAATATTCGAAATCTCGATCGAGTTTTTTGAGATTTGACATTTTGTTGTTTCATATCATATCTCGTCTCAACTAGCTCGAGTTTACCGAGATTTCCGAGATCTCAGCAAGATTTTGAACTATGGGTTGACTGTCATTTTGTTCGGGAGAAGATACAACAAGGACTGATTTCTCCTTATCATGTTCATATAGGAGAGCAACTTGCAAATGTGTTCACGAAGTCTTGGGGAGTGCAAGAGTGGATTATATTTGTAACAAGCTGGGCATAATTAACATCTATGCTCCAGCTTCAGGGGGAGTGTTATCGAGATTCATATGAGTCTCGATATTAGCGCATGATGCTAATACCGAGAGATATGAGAGGGTAGTTTAGTCATGTCTTTATTTATTTTTATGTTTGAATTCTCTACTTTTCCCTTAGTGAATATATATTGAAGTTTTGTGAGGGATTACACACATTGTGTAACTCTCGACATGCACACACCTTCTCTTCCTCTCGTTTTCTCTTCTCTTCTCTTTATTTTCTTCTCATTATTGATACCTATGCCGTTCCACAAGACATTAGTTATGGCTCAAACCTACTTCATCCTAGGGTAGGATTTAATTGCAGCTGTAGATACCATAGCCTTCTCAGATTCTATAATCACTTCCTTTTGGTTTTTAATTGCCTCGTACTGACGCCTAGCTTCCACTAGTATCACTAGCCAACCATCATTACTCAATATCGGTAAGGAAAACCCCTAAATTGTGAGTGAACAGAAGTTTATTTTATAATTTTCTAGTAGGATCTTTTCAAAAGGATTTTTCACTTTCTCTTGAAATATGGAGGGGCAGTTTTGTATTTTTCCCTTGTGGCAGTGCTAGCGGTAGGAGTGGTTGTGACTTGTGACTTTGTGAGTGATCATGATAGTCTTTGTTGTGTCTTGGTTTCTTTGTATTTGCTTTCCATATAAATAAACTTGGTGTTGCAGAGATGAGATGTTGAGATGGATGAGTGGGAAAACTAGGAAGGATAAAGTAAGGAATGATCATATTAGATCTGGGTTGGGGAGTAGCTTTGATTCATGATAAACTAAGAGAGTTGTTTGAGGTGGTATGGCCATGTTCAACGGAGGCCTTTAAGTGCCCCAATCTGAAGGATCGACATGATCCTTATTGAGGGAACCAAAAGAACCAGGCCTAAGATAACCTTAGTAGAAGTGGTGAAGAAAGACATGCCTAGCTTAGGCCTTGTGCCTAGTATGACCTCAAATAGAGCTGTTTGGAGATCAAAGATTCATGCGGTCGACCCCATTTAGTTGGACTTTGATGACGTTTTTTTTTTTTTTTTGGGTATCACACCCCACTTCGAGGCCTTGAGCAAGATGTTGGGCAGTTAAGAAGTGGTACGTAATTAAGAAGGGTTGATGCCCTAGAGTTTGTGTCAATGTTGTATGCCCCCCCCCTACTACTTTATTTTCATTCTATCGACACCCTTTTAGTTTGTGTCGATGTTGTATGCCTCCTTTACTTGTAGGCCCCTTCTTTATTATTATTTCTATTGTCTCTTCTAGGATCCATGTAGCCAACCCCATTAAGTTGGGATAAGGCTAGGATGTTCTTGCTGTTGTTGTTCTGTTTGATCGTAATATGAGTTGTACTCTAAGTTTCCTACTTAGACTACAACTCTTATTAATGCAGAAGCCAAGCTGTTTGGCAAGAAGTACACAAAGGGGACTCATGGGAGAAGGGCCGGTTGCTAGGTCTCTCAAACCCAGAATCGTGGGGGCATAATTGTCAAGTATTGACAATTTTTGTAACTTCAAGTGGAGCCGATATTCACCTATGGTGGGGACCACTTGAAGAAGTGAGGTTTCTATTATGTTTTCTAATTTGTCAGTCAAGCTAATTAGAGTAGTTCCTAATTTTTAGATTGAAGTTATTAAGTCAAGTTTCTATTTTTCTTTTTTTCTTGAGGAGCAAGTCTTGCCCTCTATTTATTGTAAGGCTGCTTTAGCCACTCCCCATGATTTTACTAAGTTGAATTAGAATAGCTTTTGCTGCAAGTATGTTTATTTCTCAAATTTTGTGTGACTTGAAGGGCAGAAGGAGCCTGGCTGGAAGAGCCAAATCCATCTATCCCAACCCCTCCACTGTCACCTTCTCCATTCTTCTTCTTCTCCATCGAGCCAAGGCTGCTGTGAACATCACTCTGCCCAGAAAGCAATTCGAGTGTGCTGCTGTTGTTGCTGGTTACCAATATTCAAGGCTGAAGACATCTCCCACTCATTGTGATTACTGCTGGTGGGTGTTTATCAACTGGAGCTGTTGCTGCATCTTCTGCAACTCTTTTGGCTGCAACCTTCTAATTCCAAAACACCCCCAAATCCTCACCAACCCTGCTGGGTTTCGAAACACTGCTTCCCCCTTCCATTCCCTCCACTCGATTGTCACTCCCACTTCATTCCACTGCCTGAAACTTCCATATTCCACTCACTTTCTATTTTCATTCTCATTCTCCCATCTCCAATTTTAACCATCAGAATTGACCCAAAATTGCAGACCAGGCTTCAATCACCAAGTCTAACACTCGGTTGCTGCTGGAAGCCTAGAACACTACTGTTTTGGAAGGTTTCTCTTAACCTTCTATTTTGGTGTTTCATTGATATCTCTACATCAGGCCATCAGAACTGAACCAACTTTGGAGGCAAGCATTCCCTTGACACCATCTACACTTGACCCAAGTTGGGTGACTATCACTTGTCTGGTTTGGCTTAAAACCCTAAGTTTCTAATTCTGGTTCTGTTCCTATTTGAGTTTTTGGGACTAGTAACCTAGTCTTACATTACTTATTTTGATGGTTCATAAATAATACAGAGTCCATGATAGGTATTCTACTCTGAACTATCGTGATTTAGTAACTCTCTCTCTCCAATAATCAGCCTCAACATTAGATTCTGGTTTTGAAATTCTAAGTAGTCCCTGTTCATGGGTTGCAGTACCCTATGCTGCCTAATACCTACTTAAGGCCCTAGTTGATGGTGATATAATGATAAACTAGGGTCTCTTTGATTCAGATCAGAAGACGTACTCTCGAAGGAAGAAGTCCAAAGGGTTAGGCCAATCTGTGGCCTAACAGTTGCTATTTTGTTTTTTTTTTTTTTTTTTTTTTTTTTTTAACCCAAATATTACCTGGGACCCAGGCTGGCCCCTAAGGTTTTATTAGAATCATGATCAAATAATAAAGAATACAGGGGGGGACATTCCGCCTTACCCCAACCCATGACAAGGACACACACTCAAGAATACCTAACCGCCCCATACAAGAGCAAATAAAATAAGAATAAAAGCCATTAGCTTCGTAGGACAAGAAGACCAGCCTTGTCCTCACAGAGAATGGCCTGAAAAGGTCCCATAGGAATGCTCCCAGGCTGAAAACTAGTAGATGTCTCCGTTTGACAGGAGAACTTGGCTAACCAGTCAGCCGCTCTGTTGCTCTCCTGGTAAGCAAACGAAACACAGGCCCGAGTACAAGCTAATAACCCTTGAATCTCCTTGTAGTAGTACCATCCTCCCCACAAGCTACACCTCTTCAGATTAACTGCTTTGACAGTTGCCCCTGAGTCACAGTTAACCACTACATTCATGAAGCCCAATGACTTGCACAAACTCAGACCATCCCTCAACGCCCTAAGTTCCACCAGAGAGTTAGTACAAGGGCCATAAAAATTAGAGAAAGCTGCCAAGACTTCCCCTTGTTGGTCTCTAATGATCCCTCGCCCTCCACCCAAGCCCGGGTTACCACAACAAGCGCCATCAACATTCAGCTTTACCGAGGCAAAGGGGGGGCACCAGTATACGGGGATGGGCCGCTTGCTCCTGGGGGTTAGGTACAGACAGGCCAAGACACTGCAAAACCAATCCTTCCCTTGCAGAATCGCGAGGGCTTACCCTGGCTAGGTAGGGTAGCTCCCTCACCCAGGCTTTGATGCATTCAATTATGGAGCTAGCTGCCCGCCTCTTTTCATCATGCCTTCTAAAGTTTCTCTCCTTCCAAAGTTCCCAAATGATCAAGGATGGTAGAATCCCAGTAATAAAAGCACTGAGGCCAGGCTATTTTGTTTTGTTTATTTGCTTTCAAAAAATTAGCTTATTTTAAGTCTTTGTTAATTGAACCGTGTTCCAATTCTGACCCAAGTTGTGGTTGGCTTTAAGTGATTTCATTTAAGTCTTTTAAATTAGAATGCGTCTAACAAGTTGACCCAGCACTTAAGTCGATATTGACTATGCGGCTAAACCTTTTACTACAGTCGGCTATATTAACTATGTGGCCAGACCTTTTAATAGAATCGACTATATTGACTAAGTGGCTAGATATTTTAATAGAGTTGGCTATATTGACTAAAGTGACTAGGCCTTTTAATAGTGTCGGCTAAGGACTTGTCCTAGTTAAACTCCAATTTTTTTTGGATTTATTATATAAAGGTACTACATGAGAGGGGTGGATAACCTTACTCATGATTCTAAAATTGAAGATGGCTGCTACAACTCATCTTCTCCACAAAGAAGCCTCGTGTTTGATCAAGAAAGAAGGTACTAGAGTCTAATCCAGTTGACACACTGCAGTGAGAAGCCAGAGAGGATCATTATCTCACTTTGTTCTCTGGATGCTATTGGGTTATTGCTCTCTTTCTCACCCACTACCATTATCAATTAAATCTTAAACTGAGTTTTTCTGCAATTAGGAGTTGGGACATCTTGTTTCTAGAAGATCACATATAACATATTCTGGAGAAAAAAACTACCTAGGTCAATCCAACCATCAGAATCCCTTATCCTTTTTGATCGATTTCTCTATTCCCTCAAAGAGAAACTCGATCCAAGATTCAGGTTAATCCGACCTACAGATTTTGAGATATTTGTAATCTCCACATATTACCCTTTTCTCCTTTTATTCATTGTTTTCTCTCTGGAATCGATTCTAGTTTGTTGTTTTCTGCTTTACTCTTAATATTTGAGATCATTACAGATTACATTGTTTACTGTAAACCTAATTTCTGATTCTATTTTGACCTATAAATATTACCATTATACCCCTGCCGGCTACTGTGGGTTGTCCAATCTGAATATTTTCGGAGTCAAATATATATACTGTTTGACTTCTGATTTCAGTAGCTATTGTGTCATATAAGTTCTGTCATATTTGTTGAGTAATTACCTATTTACCCATCTCCTAGACCTGCTAGGATTACCCCTTTATTCTGAACTATCCTTTGGTTGAAAGGTCCTGTTTGGTTAATTGTTTGAATATTCAAACCAGTACTACATTAAGTAGTATCAAAGCATGGGCCGCATGGCAGAGGATGGTTTACCAAAGCTACCAACTCATCCTGATCCGATGGCAAAGGTTATTGAGATGTTTTAGCAGCTCTTTGCTGAACAGAAGAACATGTCAGCTGAAATAGGGGCTGAATAGAGGGCTATCAGTGATAGGTTATAGCAACTTGAGGGTCACAGGTTTACTCTTGCTCATGATAGTAACCTCCCACCTGAGGATGAAGACAAGTATCAGCTACAGACTAAAGTGCATCATCATAACAGAAGAAGTACAGGAAGGGAACAGCCAAGGGTTTCTACAGTGCAACCTACTTCTGAGAATCATGTAAGGTCTTATTTCCATACTAATCCTAATGTACCCCATCGATGCTCTGATGACACACAGAACGTCAAGCTCGAACTGAAGGAGTACAGTGACAAGGATGATCCACAAGTAATCTATGATTGGTTGGCACCATTAGACGACTATTATGATTGGTAGCTCGAACTAAGCTAGTCAGTTCAACTCGTGAGTGGATGAGAAAGAGATCAATAACTTAGTAACACAGTAGCAACAAGAGAACAAAGTGAGACGATGATCCACCCGAGCTTCTCACCACAGGATGTTAACTAGATCAGACACCAGTCCCTTTTTCCTTGATCAAACACAAGCCTTCTCTGTGGAGAAGATGAGTTGCAACAACAATCTTCAATTTTAGAATCATGAGTAAGATTATCAAACCCTCTCATGCAAGTACCTTTGTATAATAAATCCAAATAGAAGTGGAGTTGGACTAGGACAAGTCCCTAGCCGACTCTATTAAAAGGCCTAGCCACTTTAGTCAAATAGCCAACTCTATTAAAAGGTCGAGCCACTTAGCCAACATAGCCAACTCTATTAAAAGGTTTGGCCACATAGCAATATAGCCGACTCTATTAAAAGGTCTAGCCACATAGTCAATATCAACTTAAGTGCTAGAATCACTTATTAGATGCACTCTAATTTAAAAGACTCAAATGAAATCACTTAAATTGAACAACTTGGATCAGAATTGGACCACGGTTCAATTAACAAACAAAGACTTAAAATAAGTTGACTATAAGAAAGCAAATAAACAAAACAAAACAGCAACTGTTAGGCCATAGATTGGCCTAACTCTTTGGACTTCATCCTTTGAGAGTATTTCATCAGATCTGCATCACTCTTTTATCTATATATTGGTTTCCATGGAGTGATTAATCAAATCAGATTCTGGATTTTATAAAGCTGGCAGCAGGTTCTAAATTTTTTTTTTCCTTGATGATGACCGAGATCATCAACTACTTCGAGTCAAGGCAGCAGATCCTGCTCAATTTTTAGGGGTTTACTGACCCTAATTGGAATTACACTCGACCTTGTTTTAATGCTGATCCAAGTTGCTGATCTTCTCCAATTGGCTTTCTCCTTTCAGCCTAGGAGATACCCTGTTTTTTTCAGAACCTTGATTTCTGAAATTAATTTGGATCTGACCAGCTGATCCATATGATATTTTAAGACATTGATATCCTGTACTATAAGGGCCTTCGACCTTATTCTTAGGTCAATCTGACCTACTGATCTCATTCTATTGGTAATCACACAAATTTCGGGTGTTTTGAGTCTCAGATTTGCAAGATTTCTTTGCCGGTTCCTGGATATTCATTAAGTAACTGTAAAATTTTGGAGTTTCTATTTCCTATTTGATGTAGATATGGTCAATCTATTGGGCTATATAAGGTGGGTATGTACCTGCCCATATCCAGGGTCTATTCATCACTACCAAGCCAGGATATCAAGAGGAGGTCGACATGGATATCCTATGGGCCCCACGGCCAGCTAGCTTAGAGATAAAGTTGAAGTTAAGTTACTACTTGCATGGAGTGTTAGGCTTAGTTTTTAATTACTTTTATTTCCTATTTCAGCTATGAATTGTAATAGCCCATAGGATTGCTTTTCAAGTCAGATTGGATTTAATTTCAGTTTCACTGTTTCTGGGATCTCCGCCCATGAGTTCACTGGTTCCTAAATTATTCCCAAACCGCTCATCGGATCATTCCTATCTTTTGAAGGGCTCTTATCCTTCCTATTAACTATTGTTTACTAGAGTGTGGTGTTATTCTGAGAGGTTTGAGAGTTCAGTCAATTTTGGGGTTTGTTTTCTGAGTGGCGTTTGTCTTAGGATGCTATCTGGGAGGTTTTAGAGTTCTTCCTACCTACCCCCACCCCATCAATTTGGTATTAGAGCCATAGAGGGACGGCAGATGGAGTCGATGGTTGCTGAATTCTACTTCCCATTAAAGGATGATCATGCAAGTCTGATTCAACATCTCTACCAAACTTGTGGACAAGTTTTTTTTTTTTTTCCAAACAGGGGAGAAGTAATGCAGATAAGTCACCCAAAGAGCTTATTTTATTGGAAATCAGCCTTCTGTATCTTCCACAAAGAGCATCCCAGTGCACGAGGCTCCTACTACTGCAGGATCTAGGAGGGGCAAACGTACACAGCCTTACCCCCTGCTTCGCAAGAGAGACTGTTTCCAAGTTTTGAACCCGCAACCAACAAATTGCAATAGTACACATCTTCCACAGCCTCGTCCAAAATCCCATGACAAACTGTTCAGTTACAGTGAAGATCAAACTCGACAGTTGGGACTACAAGTACCACCCAGAAACAGAGAACATCGTAGTTTTAAAGAAAACTGAAACTAAAGTGGAAGAGGAAGAAATATAAGATATAGAATAGAAATCAAACCTGGTAGAAGAACCGGACTGATGCAAGCGAAGGACAGAGAAGAATCGAAGATGAGAGAAAGGTATGCGCAGCTCATGGCAAGCATTGATTTCAACCCTAAATAAATTTTCATTCCAAACTCTCACCTCAATCATTGGGTACATACTCTTTTATAGAATAAAAGTCCTAATCCTACCTTGAAACTGAAAGAGTCTTACTCTATATTGGACTCAACTGAAACAAACCCTACTCTATCTCTATCTACAATTCTACCAAAAATACTAATAACAAAAGAAAATTACAAATTTTAACTCCAAATAAAATTAAATCCTAATTCCTATGCATAACTGCATCAAATATAGCCTCTGAATTCACTGCAAGCCACAGTGCAAAAGATGACTTTTTACCTTGGAGAACAATTAAAGCAGGTTCATTTTGGTTATCAAAAACCTTTATCACCATAAGCTCCATAAAACAAACATTGAAAGTTTTTCTCCCTTTGATTAAGGAATTGACCCTCCCATTTCCATACGAACTGGCAATATCATTTGACATCACCCAATAAAAATCCAACTTTTCAAACATCCCTATTCAGTTTTTGAACATGAAAGGGCAATTGATAAATGCAGAAAAGATTCAGCATCCCTTAGACACAAAAGAAAAACACTCAGCCAGCAAAAGCCCCTGGTAAAAGATATTCGACAGTTGAAAAGCTTCCTTTAGCAACCCTCCACATGAAGAATCATACTTTTCTCAGAACTCCATGCAAACAAATCAACTGGGAGTGATGGCTGACTGAGGCCTTTGAGAACTTCAAAATGTGATTTGCCTGAAAATATGCGACAAAAAAAAATACCCTCCTATCTCTACAAAATAAAAATAAAAATCTTACTTGGACTCAGAGCTCTTCTTTCTTGTTAAAAAATAACTAGAAGACTAGAAGGATCAACCATTATATATTCCACACTTTCTAAGGATCATCAAGGAGGATCTATCTCATAAGTCATAAGTCTAAAGGTTCCTGGCACTAATGTATAGGCAGTTGCCCTGAAAACAAGCTGTAAATCTATTACTAAGCCATGATATATCTGACTATCTGAGTAGGGCTCCATCTAGGCATAAAGATATTATCAGCTATGTTCCTCAACATATACAAAATCTTACACATCAAAACTGAGGAAATGCAAATGATAAAATGTGTTTCAAATTATTAAAAAAAAATGAAGACAGCCAACAAAGAACACAATAAAATATAATTGGAATTTCCCCATTCCTCTGTGAAGATACCTTAATCCAGTACTGAGCTTTGTTGAATGACTCTAGACTTGTTATATCATAAACAACAACAGCAACAGCAGCTCCTCGGTAATAAAGTGGTGCCAACGCAGCATATCTGACAAATAAATAAATAAACTGCTTACCAACATATCAGGTACAATTAATAGGTAGTATATCCTTGTAAATCAAGGCTACATTTATGGAAGAAAATCTTGTTCACTTTAATGACTCTTGGCATGATGATCCGTTATCTAATAAAAAAAATAGTACATGATAAATACTCAAAAACGCATAAGTTGACAGAGTGAAGGATACTAATGTTATTGCAATTGCTTATACAAATTAAAACTACACACAACCACAACAATAAATTTAGCCAAAATACCTCTCCTGGCCAGCAGTATCCCATATTTCAAACTTAACTGTGGTAGAATCTTGCAAGGCTATAGTCTGTGACAGGAATGAAGCTCCTACAGTTACCTGGAACCCAGTCTCAATCAACCTAAGTTAGTACCTTGGTGTAATAAGAGTAAATGCTAAAAACTGTTCAAAAAACAGGGCTCTGTCGATTAATAACACAATTAACCAATTAATTTTACCCATAAATCAAGATGGCACTTTTTCTTGCACATATTCAACTGATCCAATTGTTACCTTAGATGTTGGGTCAAACTGACCACGGACAAAGCGAAGAACAATACAACTTTTTCCAACACCAGAATCCCCCAACAGAACCAGCTGCACATAATTATGATGTAAATATCAGTTTCATTTAAATTAAAAAAAAAAATCCACCTTCATCCTATTATTTTTCCAGAACTGGGCAAAAGTGATGATAAGTGACAGAAATGAGTCTTCCAAGTTGTACTTCCCAGATGGTTTTTCAGAACTTGGGCAAGAAAGATTATCAAGGATTGCATGTCCTTCATTCTTCAACCAATGATGATGCAGACAGTAGTTTGGCATTCTTAGGATGGCAATTCTTTACCTTATTTATTTTTTAAATTTCACGATGTGTTTCAATATAAAAATGCAATCACTTTCCTGAGTATAATTTATCAACTTACTAAAAAAACATATGCTTATTCATTTATCTGACTATGCCTCACTGGTAGGAGAACATTTCACAATTACAACTCTCCCAAAGTTCTAGCACTGGTAGTCCCAAGCTCAAACAGAGGAAGGTTAAGTTGGAAGTCGATAGAAAACCTTTCACCAACGCCATATAAACTCAACCTGAAAACTAATTCTTTGAGCTTATGCTAAGTCACTGGAAGCACCTTGCAGATTTGTGAGCAGGGAACAGTCAGAAATCTGTAAGGATTAGCTAGGGTATGATGCCAAAGCCTCCTGATGCTCTAAATTGCCTATCCATCAAACACTAAGGTTCATCAGTGTTGTTACAGAACCCCCATGTGCGGCAACTGTGTTCCCTTTTTTGGTGTAAAAAAACCACAAGGGAGTCCATTGATCTGAATAAGAATAAAGAACAGATTTGATACACATAGAAATCCACTTTCTTTTTCCTTCTCTCTCTCTCTCTCTCTCTCTCTCTTAGTGGGGTGGGGGGGGGGGGGAGAGGGTCAGAAGGGGGATAAGCTACGGAGGGTTCATCCCATTAATATCACACAGACGTATATAAGCATAACTTCAAAGATCAAAGAAGTTCATTTACTGAAAAGCCAAGTACTGAAACAAGAAGTACCACAAAAAATTGAGATAATTCAGCAGTCCTGGAACTCTGGAAGATACTGTTCCCACATAAGATCTGTCCAATCCAAGGTTCTAAAACTCGGGTTTCAATCAAGTTTCGACCAGCCAGAAACCAAGATATGGTCGAAGCAAATGGCTTTATATGTTTTATTTCATTTACTTAAGATATTATTCATAAATAAGCAAATATGTCCTATTTGAATCTAATAAAATTCCAAAAGGATAAAAAGTCAACCCCACAGTTCAAGAACAAAAATTGGATTTTCGGCGATAGGTGATATTTTCAACTTTCTAATGTTAGGGTTTTTCTTAAATCAAAAAAATTCATAAATCTTAATATGGTAAAACATTGTTAAAAACCAAAAGTGCGGTAAAATATTCATTTGTTTTGATGTCTAAAACAATATTTTCATTCAGAGCAATTTTAAACAGCATTCACAAGATTTCCAAAAAATCCAAGATTGCTTAAATCTGATTTATATTGAAGGAGTGATGTTCCGAAATCCAAGATTGCTTAAATCTGATACCGGAACATAACTCCATCAAAATAAATCAGATTTAAGCAATCTTGGATTCGCAAACCCCATAGGACTTGCACCCAACATCCTATTGCTAATGTGGTCTCATATGATTCCCTTTCATCTTCGTTTCGTGCCTTTGTTTCTTTCTTGTATTTTGTTTCTATCCCTAAACACTGGCAGGAAGCTTTAGCTGATTCACAATGGAAGGCTGCTATGGTTGAAGAGATGAGGGCATTTGGGAAGAATGACACATTGGACTTGGTATCTCTGTGTTCACTGTTAAATAGATGGATGGAATGGTGGACAGATACAAAGCAAGGCTGGTTGCCAAGGGCTTTACACAGACGTATAGCATTGACTACTAGGAAACATTTGCTCCGGTTGCAATACCATTCGTGTGATCCTCTCTTGTGCAATCAACTTGGGCTGGGAACTACAACAGCTTGTTATGAAAAATGCATTTCTCCACAGAGAACTCAAAGAGGAGGTATATATGGATGTCCCTCCTAGTTTCTCTAGCCAGGAAACCCAAGGCAAGGTCACCAAGGTGTGTAAATTGAAACAAGCTTTGAATGGTTTGAAGCAATCTCCTAGAGCATGGTTTGGTCACTTCCACAAAACGATGGTGTCAGTTGGCTATAAATAGAGTAACACTGATCACACTCAGTTCATCAAGAAGTCAGGTGAGCTCACATTACGGTCCTCATCGTATATGACTATATGTTGATGACATCGTGGTTACAGGGAGTGATATTGCAGAAATTGCTCGTCTGAAGACCTTTCTAAGCACATAGTTTGAGATTAAAGACCTAGGGAAGTTACGATACTTTCGGGATTGAGGTTGCTCGGTCATCTCAAGGTATCTTCCTTTCTCAATGGAAGTATACACTTGACCTCTTATCTAACACAAGGATGTTGGGTTGCAAACCAGCTGATACTCCACTCGAGGCACATTCCCATCCTAAAAGTGAGGATGGTAAGTCAGTTGACAAAGGAAGCTATCAGAGATTGGTTGGGAGATTGATCTATCTCTCTCACACTAGGCTAGATATTGCATTTGTTGTCAGTCTGGTTAGTCAATATACGCATGATCCCCATTCCATGCACTTGGAGGCTATGTATCAAATTTTGAGGTATCTCAAGTCGGCACCTTGTAAAGGTGTTCTTTTTTCTCCACATGACCACTTGTGTATAGAGGCCTTCTCTAATGTTGATTGGGTTGGTTCTCCCAACGATAGAAGATCTACCTCATGATATTGCACTCTTGTTGGTGGCAATCTAGAAACCTGGCGAAACAAGAAGCAGGCAGTGGTTGCTAGATCAAGTGCAGAGGCTGAGTTTAGGGCTATGGCCCATGGTATTCTCTGTGGTCTTCTTCAGGATCTGTGTGTTCCAGTTCAACTGCCGATGCAGCTTTACTACATCAGTAAATCAGCCATCAGCAATTCAGCATTGCTCATAATCTGGTGCAGCATGATCGGACGAAGCATGTTGAGATCAATCATCACTTTATCAAGGAAAACCTAGAACAAGAATTATCTGTGTTCCGTTTCTTAAGTCTGAGGAGCAGTTAGCGGATGTGTTTACTAAGGGTCTTAGTGGAAAAAAATTTCATCCAATCATATGCAAGTCGGCCATGTGTGACATCTATGCACCAACTTGAGAGGGAGTGTTGTAATATGGGTACAAGGGTTGTCTGGTCTTTATTTATTTTCAGGGTTATTCTTGTACTTGTACCTATTCTAAAACATTCTCTCATCCATTATAAATAACGTAGGGTTGTGGTCATAAAGACACACGTCATTATCCCTAAAACTCTATCACTTCCTTCTGATTTTAGCTTGCTGAGTAGCAATTTCCAACTCCGTAACTTATACCCATGGCCTTGAAATTTAAAAGGGTCCTGTCATAGAGAAAGCCCAGCCTGATGCAGATAAAAATACAGAAATGGGCTTATTTTAGTGAAAATAAGCCTTGGGTTGAGATACATATATATTGGGCCTTTGGTCCACTGGGTTTTTATTCTAATTGGCTACTTTAATCAACCTAAAATATGGGTAGGTAGGAATACAGGATTTACTTTATTTGTTAGTCTAGCTAGAGTCTATTTCTTTATTTTTCTCATTGTTATTAAAATGTTTTTGTTAGGCTGGAACAGTTATTTGATAGTCTAACTAGAATCTATTTCTTTATTTTTTCTCATTGTTATGAAAATGTTTTTAGTTAGGCTGGAACAGATCTCTATGAGTCCAACGTTGTTTTAAGCTGCTTTCCTTTATTTTATGCAGAATTGTTGTCAGTTAAGACTTAAGACTACCTCCATAGCAAGCTATTGGTTGGAGTAGTTATGCTTAGTTTGACTCTGTTTTTGAGCTTTGTTAAGAGAGGAATATCCCTCTCGGGATTAGCGTCAGCATTCTGGCGCTAATACCAAGAGATATTCTCTCTCCTATCTCTATATTTGCTTTATGCTTTTTGTTTTCCCCTTTTTACCCTTGTAAATCTCTAACCCTATTAGTAAAGATATTGCAGCCCTCTCTCATTCATTGAGAGAGCTGCTCTTGGCTCTCAAACTCTCATCTCTTCTCCTCATTTTCTCCTCTTCTTCTTTCTCTATTTTCTGCTACTTGATTTACATGGTATCAGAGCTGTTCGATTACTGGATACAAGCTTAAGCTTCTTCACCTGGTTCTCCATAGCTTCCTTCATCCCCACGAAATAAGAAGGTGCAGCTGTAATCGACTTCTTTTGGACTCTCGACTCAGTTTCTGAAGCAGGGGGTGCTTTCACCCCATTTTTAGTGTGGTTAAGGACTGTTTTTATGATGGATTGATGACATCTTGTTCAGGTTTGATGTTCTCTTTTCCTTTTTAGCTGATTTCTGAAGCATAGTACTCGATTCTATGCTCTGTTTCTGTTGGTGCTTGTGGGCCTCAATTTTTGCTGCTCTTTTACACTTTGAGAGTGGTTTGCATTCAATATTAAAGGAAGAATATTCTTAGATTCATTCCTATGGCTGCCTGGTTCTCGGTTGGGCTGATTGAGCTTTATGTTTATGAAAATCTGTCTATTTGATTGAGAGTATTATTCTGCTATTTGGATCTGTCTTGTGGTGTTATGGGTTGAAGCATCTTGGACTATTTTTTGGAGATTATTTTTCTACTGTTTGGATCTGTTTTTGGTGGTTTATTGGTTGCAGCATATTGGCCTTTATTAGAGTGCTTTGACCTACTTTGCTACTGTTTTTGGCCTTTGTTAAGTGATATTTCTGGTTTCTCTTTATATTGATCGGAATGGGAGAAACCTCAAAAGATGCCACTCCTAAATTAATGACTGAGGTTGTATCCTCCTCATCCACATATCTTACATCTAAGAGGTTGGAAGGGAGTCACAACTTCCAACAGTGGCAGAAGATTGTGTCCTTAGTTTTGACTGGAAGGGGGGACAAAAATCACTTGACCGGGGTGAAGCATGCGGGTACAGATGACTCTTCATGGGAAATTACTGATGCTCGAATTTTGGGACAAATGCTGAATTCCATGGACAGCCATGTTGTTGATTTAGTCACCCATATCAACACCGTCAAGGAAATGTGGGACTACTTGGCTGTGTTGTATTCTGGACACAACAACCTTTCGAGGATTTATGAGTTATCTCAGGAATTTTATCGGGTTGATAGGAAGGGTAATCCACTTACCCAACACTTTGCTGATTTCAAGCGTATGTATGAGGAGTTGAATGCACTGCTGCCCATTACTTCTGATGTGACACATGCAGAACCAGCAGGAACAGTTAGCTGTTATGAGCTTTTTGGGTAGCTTGGGACCCGAATTTGATTCAGTTCGCTCTCAAATCCTTGGTGGTGACAAGGTTCCATCTCTTGCAGACACATTTTCTAGGGTTCTTCGTGTGTCACGAGACACTACCCGAGACTCGAGTACTATTGATAGTACTGCCCTTATGAGCAGTAGCCGTGCAGGGGGACGTGGTCCTCCTAAGCCCACCTCTGTTGTTTCTTCTTCTGCTCATTCTCCAGGCTTGCCCGATAAATCTGAGAAGAGTGGCTCTACAAGAATGGTGTGTCACCACTGTGGTAGACCTGGGCATATCCAGCGGTTTTGTTGGAAGTTACATGGCAAACCATCTCAGCCCAGGACAGCCAACACTGCTAGTGTTGACCCCGCTGCCTCGTTTGTACCTACGGAGGAGCGCCGGGTCTCTTTGACCATGACAGAGGAGGAGTATGCTCGGTACAGCCAGGGAAAGGCCTCTCAGGAGGCTTCCTCCACTGCAACTTTTGTCCAGACAGGTAATGCCACTGCGTGCTTCTCCACCTCTAGGCCCTAGATTATTGATTCTGGGGCGTCTGATCATATGTCTGGGATGTCAGGTATCTTTTCCTCTTTACATAACTCCTCTTCTACTGTTACCCTTGCTGATGGTTCCTTTGCTACAGTTAAGGGTACCGGTACTGTTCAACCCACTCCTACCATTTCTTTATTTTCAGTTCTATATTTGCCTCAGTTCCCATTTAACCTTTTGTCTGTTAGCCAACTAACTAAGGCTTATAATTGTTCTGTAACCTTTTTCCCTGATGGTTGTGTCTTTCAGGATCTCCAGACGAAGAAGACGATTGGTAGAGGCAGGGTATCAGAGGAGCTACATCTTCTTGAGGACACGGCTTCAGTTGCTTGTTCGAGTACTTCATCCCCTCACCAGATACATTGTCGGCTGGGACATCCTTCTTTACAGAGTTTGCAGAAACTTTATCCTAGTTTTCGTTCTCTTTCAGTTTTAGATTGTGAATCTTGTCAGTTTGGAAAGCTCCACCATGTGAGCTATCCTCCTAGAGTCAATCCACGGGCCACTGCCCCTTTCTCTTTGGTTCATTCTGATGTATGGGGTCCTTATCCTGTAACATCCACTCTTGGATTTAAGTATTTTGTTACTTTTGTTGATGACTATTCTCGTGTTACCTGGTTATATTTAATGAGAAGTCGATCTGAATTGTTTTCTATCTTTTCCACTTTTGCTGCTGAAATAAGAAATCAGTTTGGTTATTATATTAAGATTTTGCGTAGTGACAATGCCCGCGAATATTTTTCTGCTCCCTTTAATGTTTTCATGACCACTCATGGCATTATTCATCAGTCTTCTTGTCCTGACACACCGCAACAAAATGGTGTGGCAGAACGGAAGAATCGCCATTTAATGGAGGTTAATCGGTCCCTTCTCTTTGAAATGAAGGTGACCAAACCCTTTTGGGCGGATGCTCTTTTGACTGCATGTTTTCTCATCAATCGAATGCCCTCTTCTTTGTTGAAAGGGGGCATTCCTCATTCCTTGCTCTTTCCTTCTGACTCTTTGTTTCCTTTGCCTCCACGGGTCTTTGGGTGTGTTTGTTTTATTCGGGATCACACCCCTGGGTTGTCCAAGCTGGACCCTAAATCTCTTAAGTGCATTTTTGTTGGCTACTCCCGTCTTCAGAAGGGGTATCGGTGTTATTCTCCAACTCTTCGGAAATATTTTATTACTGCTGATGTCTCTTTCTTTGAGTCTCAGCCGTATTCCACCACACCAGTTACTTCATCTGATTTGGATGAGGATATTCCCATTTATATTATTCATACTCCTATGCCGGTACCTCCTCCACCTGCTACTGTCCCTACATAAGCTCGGCCTGAAATTCACAAAGTTTATGGCCATCGTTCAAGAGAAGAAGCCGCTGCCCCTCTTGTTCCTCTCCCTGCTGCCACGTCTTTACCATCTGGAGGTCCTACACTGGTTCCTCCACTTTCCGATTTGGACCTTCCCATTGCTCAGCGCAAAGGTAAGCGTCGCTGTGTTCGCCATCCTCTTTCTGCTCATGTTTCCTATTCTGGTTTGTCTCCTTTTAGCACTTGTTTATCTACTGTTGCATCTCATCCTGTTCCAAAGACCACTGCAAAGGCATTGTCTAGTTCTGGCTGGAGGAAAGCTATGGAGGAGGAATTGCAGGCTTTGGAGCATAACCACACTTGAGATCTTGTTCCATTGCCTCCTGGGAAGTCTGCTATAGGTTGTCGATGGGTGTATGTCGTTAAGGTTAATGCAGATGGCTCTCTTGCTCGCCTTAAAGCCCGCCTGGTGGCTAAAGGCTATGCTCAGATTTATGGGGTGGATTATTCTGACACATTTTCTCCTGTTGCTAAGCACACTTCTGTTCGGGTTTTGATCTCTCTTGCGGCCACTCATAGGTGGCCTTTACACCAGCTTGATGTCAAGAATGCGTTCCTTCATGGAGATCTCCAAGAGGAGGTTTATATGGAGCAACCTCCCGGGTTTGTTGCTCAAGGGGAGTGTGGCATGGTTTGTAAGTTGAAGAAGTCCTTGTACGGCCTAAAACAGTCTCCCAGGGCATGGTTTGGTCGGTTCACAAAAGTAGTTCTTGAGTTTGGTCTATCTCGATGTAACAGTGACCATTCCCTTTTTTATCGTCGGACCACCACAGGCAGAATTTTCCTTGTTCTGTATGTGGATGATATTGTCATTACTGGAGATGACTTTGAAGGCATTAAGAGTTTGAAGTCTCACTTACAACAGAGGTTTCAAACTAAGGATTTGGGAAAATTAAATTATTTTTTGGGTGTTGAAGTGGCTCAGTCAAGGAAAGGTATATCTCTCTCGCAGCGGAAGTACACTCTTGATCTACTTACAGAGACTGGGATGTTAGGGTGTAGACCTCTTGATAACCCGATGGATCCTAATGGCAAACTTGTTGCTAATGAGGGAGATGTCCTTGTAGACCCAGAGAAGTATAGAAGACTTGTTGGAAAGCTCAACTATTTGACTTTCACCAGACCCGACATTGCCTTTCCGGTGAGTGTTGTAAGTCAGTTCTTGTCATCTCCTCGCACTTCTCATTGGGATGCTGTTATCAGAATTTTGAGATATCTTAAGAAGGCTCCAGGACGAGGATTAGTCTATGCTAATCATGGACATGGGAGAGTAGAAGGTTTTTCAGATGCAGATTGGGCTGGGTCACCTATTGATAGGAGATCAACTACAGGTTACTGTGTGTTTGTGGGAGGTAATCTTATCTCCTGGAAGAGTAAGAAACAAAGTGTAGTGGCTCGATCAAGTGCGGAGTCCGAATATCGAGCCATGGCACATGCAACCTCTGAACTTGTTTGGTTGAAAATGTTATTGATGGAGCTTGGGTTTGAGGATTCTTCACCAATGCAACTATGGTGTGATAACCAAGCAGCAATACACATTGCTTCCAACCCAGTGTTCCATGAAAGAACCAAACATATTGAGGTAGATTGTCACTTTGTTCGAGAAAAACTTCAACAAGGAGTAATCTCTACGCAGCATATCAAGACAGGAGAGCAACTTGCAGATCTTTTTACTAAGTCTTTAGGAAGTGGGAGGGTTGATTATATATGTAACAAGCTGGGCATGATTGATATATATGCTCCAGCTTGATGGGGAGTGTTAAGAGAGAGGAATATCCCTCTCGGGATTAGCATCAGCATTCTGGCGCTAATACCGAGAGATATTCTCTCTCCTATCTCTATATTTGCTTTATGCTTTTTGTTTTCCCCTTTTTACCCTTGTAAATCTCTAACCCTATTAGTAAAGATATTGCAGCCCTCTCTCATTCATTGAGAGAGCTGCTCTTGGCTCTCAAACTCTCATCTCTTCTCCTTATTTTCTCCTCTTCTTCCTTCTCTATTTTCTGCTACTTGATTTACAAGCTTTTATATAAGCTTGTAAGAGGCTTCAGCCCTGCACACAAATTTGATTGCTAAAAATTGTGTTAGCAGAACAAAATTGACTGAATGCTTAAATGATTAGTCAAGCCCTTTATTTATAATAATTAAAGAGATTACAAAAGGACAGAATTGTCCCTACTCTAGCCGACTCTACTAAGAGAGTCGGCAGTACATAAAAAGAAGCCCAAAATGACCAGAATACCCCCACGGTATTCGAGTTTACATTATTCAACACTCCCCCTCAAGTTGGAGCATAAATGTCAAACATGCCCAACTTGACTAAAGCATGATGAAAAAACTTTCCAAACACTCCCTTGGTGAAAATATCAGCTAGTTGATCAGCAGATTTCACAAAGCGAACACAAAGCAGTCCTTCTACCAACTTCTCCTTGATAAAATGCCTATCCACCTCAACATGCTTGGTACAATCATGATGTATTGGATTATGTGCAATGTTGATGGCAGCCTTGTTGTCACAATACAACATCATAGGGAGACGAACAGGAACACCAAGGTCATGTAATAAACCCTTGAGCCATAGTAACTCACAAATACCTTCTACCATAGCAGGAAATTCTGCTTCAACACTAGAACGAGCTACCACACTCTACTGCTTACTGCGCCAAGTGACAAGATTCCCACCTACAAAAGTACAGTACCCAGAGATAGACTTGCGGTCAGGAGAACCAGCCCATTCAGCATCAGTATAGGCCTCTATCCATAGGTGCTCATGAGGGGACAGAAGAATGCCTTTTCCTAGACCTGACTTCAAGTAGTAAAGAATATGAAGAACAGCCTCCATATGGAAAGAGTAGGGATCATGCATGAACTGACTCACAGTGCTCACTGTTATAGCAATGTCCAGACGAGTATGTGAGAGATGAATCAACTTCCCTCCCAACCTTTGGTACCGGCCTGTATCAACAGTTCACCCTCCTTTTCTTTAAGACGGATATTAACATCCATAGGAGTATTTGAAGGGTGACATCCTAACAAACCAGTTCTGTCAACAAATCTAGGATATTCTTCCTTTGGGAGAGAAAGATGCCCTTAGAAGACCTAGCAACTTCAATTCCAAGGAAGTACCTTAATTTTCCCAGATCCTTAATTTCAAACTCCTGTCCAAGAAAACTCTTCAGACGACTGATCTCATCACCATCATTTCCGATTACCATAATATCATCAATATAGACTATAAGAACAATGATTTTTTCACGATTTCACCGACCTTTTTTATAAATAGAGTGTGATCAGCATTACTCTGTTTATAGCCTACAAAAATCATAGTCTTGTGAAACCTGCCAAACCACGCTCGAGGTGACTGCTCCAGCCCATAAAGTGCACGCTTCAATTTACACACTTTGCCTTGGGTTTTATCACAAGAGAACCCTGGTGGAATATCCATACATACCTCCTCATCAAGCTCTCCATTGAGAAACGCATTCTTCACATCCAGCTGTTGTAAATCCCATCCAAGATTGACAGCAAAAGATAACAAAACTCGGACAGTGTTCGACTTTACAACAGGTGCAAATGTCTCCTGATAATCAATCTCATATGTCTGAGTGAACACCTTTGCCACGAGTCGTGCCGTATATCTATCCACAGTACCATCCACCTTCCCTGGTGGAAGAACCACAAGCTCCCATGTATCATTTTTCTTTAAGGCTTTCATTTCTTCCATCATTTCTGCCTTCCACTTTCCCTCTGATAAAGCTTCCTGTCAATTCTAAGGAATACGAACAGAAGAAAGAGAAGAAACAAATGCACGAAAAGACAGAGAAAGGGAATCATAAGAGACAACATGGGATATAGGGTGTTGAGTACAAGTCCTAATACTTTTCTAAGTAGCAATAGGTAACTCAAGAGAAGAAATCTTACCAGATGGAGAAGTACGTGTTAGATCTAGGTTTGGCAACTGGATGGGTGCTGGTGTTGTAGTGGATTGAAGTTGCTTATGTCTGGTACGGTTCTTTGTATAGACCTTCATAATAGAATCATCAATCCTTCTCTAAAAGTCACTAATGGTTTTCTGAACTGGAGTAAGCTCCCCCTGAATTGGAATTTCATTGCAACCATTATCTGTAGTCTCCCCCTGTATAGGAACCCCTCTCCCTGAGGTAGAGGGAGAAACAGGAACAGACTCATCATGCACATACTGTGGGGGTTCTATCATCAACACATCTTCACTAAACTCTCCCCCTGAAGAGGTGGGGATGAATAATACGAAAGATGTTCATGAAAAACGATATCCATACTCACCATAGTATGTCTGGTAGGAGGATAATAACACTTGTACCCCTTTTAGGTGGCAGAATAACCTAAGAAAATGCAACGGAGGCCACAAGGCTCAAGTTTACCAGGGGATCTAGTATCCATAGCATAACAAACACAGCCAAACACCCTTAGGGGGAACGATAAAGGAGGAGGAGCCATGTAAGAGCTCAGTTGGGGAACGGGAGTCAAGGACCCGAGTAGGCATCCTATCAAATAGGTTGCAGTGAGGACAGCATCCCCCCAATAGTAGGAGGGAACATGCCGAGCAAACATGAGGGCTCTAGCCACCTCCAAGAGATGGCCATTTTTCCTCTCTGCCACACCATTTTGTCCATTGCTGGTGCGATTGGTAGACCCTTAAAGGTGGATGCAGCGACGGCCAATTACACTCGTACAATGGAGGCGAGTTCTATGTGGAGGTGGATCTACGGGTTGACCTACCGTCGAAAGTGTGGATTGGGTGTGGTTCGGAGGGGTTTCATCAGAAGGTCTACTACGAACGTCTCCCTTCTTACTGTGGGACTTGCTCAAAGATTGGCCATGCCAGTGAGGTATGCAAGAAATCACAGAAGGACAAGGTACTCGTAATGCCGACGGCTACTGCTAAGCCCAGTGGGGTTCCTCTCCCTCGGTGCCCTGCTGTCGCAGGAATGGGGATTGCGGTTGGGAACAAAACCGGCGAGGGGGTGTTCATTCCAACAGGTGAGGGGTCTTCTCATGTTGCTGGTTCGACTCCGGTGTAACAGCGGTTCAGAGGCCAGCTGGTTCCTAGCGTAGTGCCGCAAGGAGAAGAGGCCGCTGGAGGCCTGCGGGGCAGCAAGCGCTGGTTGTTCGAGAGGTGCTGGCGGAGAGGGTTGAGCCTAGCGATGGTGCTCCTGGTGCAGCGCAAGCGGGGGTCCAGCCCAAGGGTGGTGTAAAGGGTATCGACATGGCTCACAAGCTTGTTGTAGGGGGGCCTGATGCTACGGTTGAGGAGGAAGGTGATTTTCCGGCTGAAAAGGTTGCGGCCTGTTATGCAAAGCAGGAGGAGCTTGCGGTGGGTAGGGAGGCAGCGCCATTTGGACCTGGTAAACAGGTTTGCTCTGTGACTAAGGATACTTTCCCTGCGACAGGTGGCGACAAGGTTCTGGTTCGTTCGAAGTCTATGGGTGAGGCCTCGGTACACTACTTTGAGGGTGAGGTTGGGCTCAGAAGGGCGAGGGATGACTCTGTGGTCGCAGGGTGGAGTGGCTCGCCTGGGTTGAGTCGTGCGGCTGTGCTAGAAAGCTTCAAGGAGTTTAATGCTCTTTTAGGAAGTCGTATTTGTAAAACGATGGACAGGCTTAGTGAGGAAACTAGCGGCCCAGCACCTGCTGGCCGGCGAGTTGGAAGGGGGCAGTCCTCTCATCTTCTTTTTCTTAGTGCCAATCATGTCTACAACAAGAAGAAATTAAAGAAGGTTAAGAAGGGGAGGCCTGCAGAGGAGAGGCCACCGCGTCCAGTTACGAGATCAATGAGATCGTTGGAAACCACCCTGACCGGTTCTAAATGAGTTGCTTGTTTTGGAACTCTCAGGGTATTGGGAATAAGTCTAGCACTAGGCGGTTGAAAACCTTGATAAATCTGCATAAGATTGACATTGTGGGGGTTGCTGAATCCAAGGCGCACTCGTCGAAGGCACGTTTGGTTAGGAGGCGAGTGGGGCTGGAGGAGATGCATGTTGCGAAGAGGATATGGGTTTTCTGGCATGCATTGCTTCGGGTTTCGGTGTTGGAAGAACATCGGCAGTTCATCACGCTGCAGTGTATGAATACCAGTGCAGGAACTTTTGTTGTCACCTTCGTTCATGGTCTTTGCTCGGTAGCAGATAGGAGGGAGATTTGGGAAAGGCTTGATTTGTTTTCCAGGACTACCCCTTTCCCTTGGGCTGTGGGTAGGGACTTCAATGCTGTGGTGTCCCTGTTGGAAAAGATTGGTGGTGGCCCCGCTTGCTCGATGTCCTTGGATGAGTTTGGGAGGTTTGTCAGTGATGCGGGCCTTATTAATGCAAGGTATGTAGGTAATATCTTTACCTGGACAAATAATCGGTCAGGTGTTGCTAGAGTCATGGCCAGATTGGACCGGTTCTTGTTTAACCCAGCGTGGATTGAGGCTTTCCCCCGGTGTGAGGTGTCCTACCTTAACCGTACTTGTTCTGACCACGCTCCACTTTGGCTCTCCTTCTCTTCCTCTGACACTGGGGGGTTTTCAGCTTTTAAATTCCAGCAGATGTGGTTATTGCATCCAGGTTTTCTCGACTTCATCAAGGCCAATGGACTGCATCAATGGGTGGGTCCCCCCTTATGGTTTTATTCTTGAAGCTTAAAAGGCTCCGTGGCGAGCTTCGTAGGTGGAACAGGGAGGTCTTTGGCAATGTGCATCAGAAAGTTAGAGATGCGGAGGACTCAGTATCCAGGGCGGAGTTGGCTTTTGACTTGAGGGCCAGTGATGAAGCGAGGGTGGCGCTGTCGGAGGCAAGGAATGACCTGCAGGGGGTTCTGCTTCAGGAGAAAATTTTCTGGAAACAGAAGTCCAGAGTTACTTGGTTGAAGGAAGGGGATCGGAACATAAAGTTTTTCCATTCCATGGTGAACATCAGGCGAAGGCAGGCTGCTATCTCTAAAATTAGAGGGGAAGATGGTGAGTGGGTTTCTGACCCTGCAGGGGTGCAGGCTGAGGCGGTGCGCCATTTCGCGGGGATCTTTACTTCTCAGGGGTGTTTAGTTGACGAGAGCTTGCTGGCTTTGATTCCCACGGTTGTGATAGAGGCTGAGAATGCGGCCCTTCTTCTTGTACCCACCTTGGAGGAGGTGAAGGGGGCGGTTTTCTCCTTATCATGTGATAGTGCGCCTGGCCCTGATGGCTTTTCGGGGTATTTTTTCACGACCTGTTGGGAGGTGGTAGGCCTTGATGTTTGGGCTGCCATGGTGGATTTTTTATAGGGTGGGGACCTTCCTAGAAGCTTCACTTTGGCCAACCTGGTGCTAATTCCCAAGAAAGAAAACCCTGAGGTAA
This sequence comes from Telopea speciosissima, assembly GCF_018873765.1. Classification (NCBI taxonomy): domain Eukaryota; kingdom Viridiplantae; phylum Streptophyta; class Magnoliopsida; order Proteales; family Proteaceae; genus Telopea; species Telopea speciosissima. The sequence goes on from NC_057917.1 coordinate 14,178,646, forward strand.
TGGCTGATTTCCGCCTTATTAGCCTCTGTAATCTCTCTTACAAGATTATTGCCAAGATCTTTGTTTCCAGGTTGGCAGGGTTACTCGCATCTTTAGTGGGGGAGGAACAGGGAGCTTTTGTGCAGGGCAGGAGCATCCAAGATAATATCTCCATTGTGCAGGAGGTTACTCATGACTTGAACCGGAAGACAAGAGGGGGGAATGTGATTCTAAAGATCGATATGGCGAAAGCATATGATCGGTTAGAGTGGAAGTTCTTATGGATTGTTCTGTCCAGTTATGGATTTAGTGAGGCCTGGATTGCTCTTGTCCGAAAGACGGTGGAGAACTGTTGGTTCTCAATTGTGATGGGTGGTAGTCGGTCCGGTTTTTTCAAGTCATCCAGGGGGTGAGGCAAGGGGATCCTTTGTCTCCAACTTTATTTATCTTGGCCGAGGAAGTGCTGAGCAGGGGGTACCCTGGGATTTCGCACAACCTGTTCGCTGATGACACCATTATCTTCACCAAGGGATTGAAGAGCTCACTTAGGCAAATTATGGGGTTTCTTGGTAGATATGAAGCTTTCTTAGGGCACCTGGTAAATAAGCAAAAAAGCTATTATGTGATGGGAGAAAAGGCCTCCTTGGCGAGATCTCAGATGGTTGGGGCGGTTACTAGGTTCCCTAGGAAGTCTCTTCCAATTACCTATTTGGGAGCCCCTCTGTATGTTGGGAGGATGAAGATCTGTTTCTTTGACGGCATTGTTGAGAAAATAAGGAGTAAGGTGGCGGGGTGGAAGGGAAGACTATTATCCTCTGGGGGACGGGTTACGCTCCTGAGACATGTTCTCTCCTCCATTCCCATCCACATTCTAGCAACGTTGGTTCCTCCGAAGGCAGTCCTCCAGAGGCTTTATGGGATCTTTGCTGATTTCCTGTGGGGCAGTTCTAAGTGGGGGAAGCGCAAGCATTGGGTGTGTTGGGGGAAAATTTGCAGGCCACCGGAGGGAGGGGGTCTGGGGATAAGGCGGCTGGAGGATGTTGGTCTCTCGCTCAGGCTTAAAGGTCTTTGAAGGGTGCTCTCTGAGTGGTCTCTGTGGAGTGATTTTTTCAGGGCCAAAATTCTTTAAAGATCTCCACATTACTCTAGTAGAGTCTCATGGTGCTAGGTCCAAGTCTTGGTGCAGTACTCTAGGCCATAAAGGTTTTTCTATTAGACAGGTCAAGGTGGTTGTTGGGCTCTGGGGATGTCTCTTTCTGGTTGGACAATTGGACAAGTGAAGGCCCGTTGATTGATCATGTTAACAATGGGCTTCTTGTGGATGTGGATCTGCGGGTCAGGGATGTTGTGGACGCGAATAGGCTGTGGAGTCAGGACATTGTGGCACACATTGACTCGGCTGCTGTCAAGGATACACTGGCAAGCTTTGCCCTCTCGGCAAGGAATGATGTGTTGGCATGGACTCCTTCTAGTAATGGTGGCTTCACAACTAAGTCTGCATGGAATGAGGTGAGAAGTGTCTCTCCTGTGACCCCTTACTCTAGGTGGATATGGAACCAATCGGTTCCCTTAAAGGTGGCTTTCTTCTCGTGGTAGCTTCTCAATGGGAAGATACCCACGAACGACTCCCTTATGCTGGTAGGAATCCCTTTGGCCTTGAAATGCAATTGTTGTGGGAGTCCTCGAAGGGAAACCTCTGATCACTGCCTGGTGACTAGTGGCACGACTGCCAAGGTTTGGGATCATTTCGTTGGTATTTTTTACATTGACTCCATTCCCACTCAAGATATCAGAGGAAGACTTACGCAATGGCACAGTTCGGCGAGTTGCAGAAGTCTTAGTGCCTACATCACAGGAATCCTACCTTCCTTTATTTTTTAGGAGCTTTGGAAAGAGAGGAACAACAGAAGGCATGGGGAGCATCGGCGCACCGCTGGAACAATTGTTGAGCAGGTTAGGACCTGGGTTAAGGAGGCATCACTCCCCACCAAGGTGGGCAATGGGGGGTCGGCAAGGGACATCTTGATTCTTCAGTGCCTTGGGCTTCAAGCTCCAACCCCTAAGCTACCACGGCCTACACCAATGTATTGGTGCCCCCCCTTTGTTACGGTAAAGCTGAATGTGGATGGTGCCTGTAGAGGCAACTCAGGTTATGGCGGGGGTTGAGGTGTCATTACTCATTAGGGACCCCGATGGTGTGGCTATTGCTGCCTTCTCTAACTATTATGGCATTTGCACTAACTCGATTGCGGAGTTAAGAGCATTGAGGGATGGATTGGCTCTTTGTCAGGAGTTAGGTCTGAGGGACCTGGTGGTTAACTCGGATTCTGAGGCTACGATCAGAATGGTGAACAGAAAGAGGTGTAGGATGTGGAAGGGTTGGTACTGGCTCCAGGAGATCATGGATCTTATGTCTTCTACTAGGGCCTTGCTGTCCTTTGCTTTCCGTGAAAGTAACAGGGCGGCGGATTGGCTAGCAAATCTTGCTTGTGATACTAGTTTGTCTGCGAAGTTCCATCATGGTTCCCTCCCTTCGGAGGCTTTCAAGGGGATTCTTAGGGAGGACAGGGCTGGGCTGCCCATCCTTAGGCAATAGAACACGTAGTGTTGATACTTTTTGTAGGGTTTGGTTTTGTGAAGAAGTCTTGAGTGTCTTTACTCTATGGGTTGGGGTAAGGTGGTATGTCCCCCCCCCATGTATTCTTTATTATTTCATTTGATTATTAATAAAATGCTAGGCGCTGGCCCGGGTCCCAGGTAATGTTCGGGTTAAAAAAAAAAAAAACTAATGTTGGAATAAATGGGATAAAGTTCCTAAGGGTGGGTGACCTAATCTAAAATGTCATTGGTGTAATTCAGAGGAGAATGAGGAAGTCAGACATAATTGAGAAGGTAAAGCAGTTGGAGGAAAACAACCATCATCAAGCAGGTACAATCCACCATGCATTTTACCACATCCGATCGTTTTCTCCATTACCACTTCCTGAAAAACAAAATGAGTTGGTTACTTTGCAATTCAGATCTTTAGTAAGACTACTAATGGAAAGAAGATTAGCAGTAAACTTAGGAATATGCAAAACAGAAGACAATGTAATGGAAGGTAAGCAACTAATGGATCCCTTTCCAGAAACAGATATGAGAGAGCCATCAGCCACCCTGACTTTGTCCTTGCCAGAAGTGGGAGAATACTTGTGAAAGAGACTGAAAGAGCCTATCATATGATCAGTGGCACCGGAGTCTATAATCCATGGAGTGGAGACAACCGATGCACAATGACCACCAAATGAAATACCTGAATGGGCAAATTGGGAACCTAATGGAGTGGAAGAAGTGTCAGGAAGTGATGTACTAGATGCAGCAAAAGCCTATATAACATACGCCTGAAAGCCTGTAATTCTTCCTGGGAGAGACCATTTTTAGTAGTAGGGGTTGTAGCTACACTTTCAGTGTGATTAGCCTTATTTTTAGTTTTGTCACGACCACGTTTGGCTTCAAAATCAGCAGGTTTCCCATGTAGCTTCCAGCAGGTAGCCTTAGTGTGATAGGGTTTGTTGTAGTGTTCACCCTTAATGGGTTCCTTGGAGAAAGTATTTGTCTGAGGAGAGCCATCCGTTATGGGAGTAGAGCTGGAACCAGCTTGTAGAGCAGACCGATCTACAGTGGAAGTATGCAGCATAGCAGCCCGACGAGTCTCCTCTGTATGTACCAAAGCATAGGACTGCTCCAGTGTAGGGAAAGGAAATCCACTAAGAACTTGCACATGGATAGGATCATACTCAATGTTCAGACCTGCCAAGAAATCATATACCCGAATTTTATCAACATGCTTTCGATAGGCAGCATTGTCAATGAGATTTGTAGGGCTGAAAATCAGAGTAGTGATTCAACTGTTGCCATAAACTCTTGAGGGCAGCATAGTATTGGGATATAGAGAGTTCCTTTTGGGTGGTGTCATGGACCTTCTTCCTGATTTCATACACATGAGCATCATTCCCAACCTGTCTATAAGTCTCCTTTGCAGCAGCCCAAATCTGATGTGCAGTGTCCAATAATAAATATCCACTGGAGAGGTCTGATTGCATGGAATGCAGCAAAAAAGACATCATAGCATCATTAGAAATCCATCGGTCTTGAAGAGGACCAGGGTCAGATGGCTTTGTAGCAGTGCCAATGAGGTGTCCTGTAAGGCCGCGACCAACAACAGTCAAATAGGTAGATCGAGGCCGCATCAAATAATTTGACCCATCGAGTTTAATAGCAGCAGCGAAAGGGAGATATTCATTCCTTGGCGGTCCTTCAATGCCGGACGTAGCAGTAGTAAGATCAGCACCAGACATACTGACACAATCAGATCAGCAAAACCAGCAAGGTATCGATGCAGCCAGCCAAGAACCAAAACCAGAAAAGGAAGATCGATATTTGCAGAAATCGATCCTTGGAGGAGAAACCTCAAAATTTTGAAATGGCTTCAATAGACTGAGCTACCAGCAGGGTCGAGTACTCTTTTAAGTGGAATAAAAGTGCCCTCCAAAATCAGCAAAGGCTGAAGCCTGAAACCCCAAAATCGATGAGTGTCGGGGTTTTGAAAAACCCTGAAAGTGAGATCGATATAGGGGAGATCTCTTCAATGGATGGTGTAAACCTGTGATAGGCGCTGTACAAGGCTGCTAGAATGGATCTCCAACAAGGAAAGATCAACCTTCAACACAAAAAAAAAGGCTCGATCTTCAAGAATGGGAGAACTCCGAAAATTGCAGATGAGAGGGGCAGCAGCTATCGACTTGAAACCTGGTTTATAGCATTAGTTGAAGAGGTTGGATAAAGGGCAGCAACTAAATCATTCGATCATCTCATTAGTGCTGCCCTAATATGGATGGTGAGAACCAAGGAAAAAAGGAGAGAGAGAAGAGATCGAGAAGAAGAGGGAGGGAGAAAAAGAAGAGAGACGATGGGGGGGGGGGGGGGGAAGTGTTCTGTAAACTAGATCAGAAAATTGGCTCTGATACCATGTTAGCATATCAAACTTGACTGAATGCTTGAATGGTCTGAATGATCAATCAAGCCCTTTATTTATTATAAGTAAAGAGATTATAAAAGGACAGAATTATCCCTACTCTAGCCGACTCTACTAAGAGAGTCGGCAGTACATAAAAAAAAGCCCAAAAAGACCAGAATACCCCCCCATGTTATTCTGGTATACATTATTCAACAAATTGCCTTTTGCCTTTTGGTTCTGCGAGATTGGGAGCTCTTTGTTGTGGTGAATCAAAAGGACCACTGGTGGTGATTACAGGAACCCTTGGTGGTGCTTCCAAGGTTGAGGTACTGGTGGTGATTCCTGATCAAACCTTTTCATTTATCTCTTTCTTTCCCACAATTGCATATTTTCAGTTCCTATTTTAAAAGGCATATAATTTCTGCTATTAAATTCTCTAGTTTTCTGGGTTTTAAAAATCCTAGCCTCACAAGGATTCTCTCATTACCTCAAATCTGCCTATCAGATTCAGATCATATTTTACAAACTTGATCTACTACCATATTGTTCATTTGACTGGAATTTCAGGCTGATCAGAATTGTTTAAATCGAGTTGTCACATTTCCATCAAATCTGGTTTCGTCCCTATACATGTGATCCTGTAGCAAGCTGATCTTCCACTGCCATTCACTGGTTCGGGGTTACCACTGCATTATTTGATATCAAAGCTATGGAAGGCCTACCGAGGGTTTCTAATTTTCTTCTTATTGTTCAAAAGAAGCCAAATTTCAGATTGAAGGATGACCATGTGGATGATTCAGCGTTGCTTCAAAACTAATGGATGAGTGTTTTTTAAGCCAAGGAGAATTGATGCAGATAAAACACAGATGTGGATTATTTTAGTGGAAATAAGCCTTGGGTTAGCTTAAATATATGTTGGGCCTTTGGTCCAATGGGCTTTTATTGTAATAGAGCATTTCAATGTACCTAAAATATAGGTAGTAGGAATACGGGATTTACTTTATTTATTAGTCTAGTTAGAGATTATTTCTTTATTTTAATTTTAATTGTTATTAAAGTGTTTTAGTTAGGTTGGAACAGGTCTCTACGAGTCCAGCTTTGTTTTAACCTGCTTTCCTTTATTTTATGCAGAGTTTTCTACGACTACCTCCACAGCAAGCTATTGGCTAGGGTAATTTTATGTTAGTTTGAATCTGTTTTTTAGTCTTTCTATTAGGTTATATGGGGCTTCGGCCCTGAACACAAATATGATTAATGAAAATTGGCTTTTGCCTTTTGATCCTGTGAGATTCAGAGCTCTTTGCTATGGTGATTCAGTAGGACCCCTGGTTGTGATTCCAAGACCTTTGGTGGTGATTCCAAGGTTGGGGTACTGGTAGGAATTCCAGCCCTACAAATTAGGTGGTGATTTATAATCTTATCTTTTCTTTTATTTCTTTCCTTTCCCACAAGTGCATGTCAGTTTCAGTTTCTGTTTAGAAGGCATAAAATTTTTGCTATTGAATTCTCTAGTTTTCCAGGTTTTAAGAATTCAAGCCTCAGAAGGGTTCTCTCATTTCCTCAATTCTATCTTTCAGATTCAGATCATAGTTGTCAAGGCAATGCCTTGGTTACCTTGTTGGTATCGTCTTGCATCTGGACCCCCTCCAACGCCTTGGACCGCCTAGACGCTGTAACAACTATCACGCCGTCTAAGTGATCCTAGGATTTGGAGGAGGGGAAAAATCAAGGCATCAACTAGGTGACCAAAGCACACTTCCAGCAAAGGGCGCCTGGACATCTAGGCAATGCCTTTAACAACTATGTTTTACAGAATCGATCTACTGCTTGTATTGTTCATTTGACAGGAATCCCATGCTGATCAGAATTGTTTAAACCGAGTTATCTGGTTTTCTATCAAATCTGGTTCTGTCCCTATACCTGTGATACTGTTCCAAGCAGATGTTCCACTGGCATTCACTGGTTCGGGTTAGCATTTCAGTATTTGGTATCAGAGCTATGGAAGGTTCACAGAAGATTGCTAATTTTCTTCTTATTGTTTGAGAGAAGACAAATTTCAGATTGAAGGATGACGGTGTGGATCTAAATCGGCATTGCTTCAAAACTCATAGACATTGTTTAGTCGGAGAGGTTGTGTTACATATATGTTGGGCCTTTGGTCCAATGGGTTTTCATTGTAATGGGCCACTTTAATGGGTTTAAAATATGGGTAGGAGGTAAGAAAACGGTTTTTTTTTTGTTTTTTTTTTCTAGTTAGAGTCTATTTTTTTATTTTAAATGTTATTAAAGTGTTTTAGTTAAGTTGGAATAGGTCTCTCTGAATCCAGCCTTGTTTTAACTTGCTTTCCTTTATTTTATACAAAGTTTTAGTCAATTAAGACTACCTCTATAGCAAACTATTGGTGAAGGAGCTTTATGCTAAATTTGAGTGTGTTTTACAGTCTTTTATATAAGGTTGTGAGGGGCTTGAGGGGCTTGAGGGGCTTCAGCCTTGCTCACGAATTTGATTAATGAAAATTGGCTTTGCCTTTTGATTCTATGAGATCCAGAGCTCTCTGTTATGGTTTTGGTTGTGATTCCAAGACCCTCAGTGGTGATTTAAAGATTGGGGTACCCATGGTGATTCCAGCCTGCAGATCAATTGGTGATTCTTGATCATATCTTTTTTATCTGTTCTTTTACTTTTTTTTCATAATTGCATATCAGTTTCAGTTCCTGTTTAGGAGGCATAAAATTTCTGCGATCAAGTTCTCTAGTTTTTTGGGTTTTAAGAATCATAGCCTCAAAGAATTCTCCCATTACCTCAATTCTGTCTGCCAAATTTAGATCATATCGATCTACTGTTTGTATTGTTCATTCGACTAGAATTTCAAGCTGATCAGAATTATTTAAATCAAGTTATCTGCTTTTCTATAAAATTTGGTTTTGTCCCTATAATTGCGATCCTGTCCCAAGCTGATCACCCACCGGCATTCACTGGTTCGAGGTTACCACTGCATTACAACCTCTTCAACCAACTGGAAATATAGCGGGTAGAAGCCAGCACAAAAACTTTTTTCAATTTCCTTTCTTGTCCTATGCCAATCCACTACTGCAATACAACGGTTCAATACCTCCAAGACTTGCCACTAACCATGACATCATGTGGTAGATTCAGCTTTACACTCCCGAACATACAATCTTCACTAAAGGTCTGCAATTAGGATCAGCCAAAATCTCTAACTCAACCAGATCCCTGAAACATCTTTCTTTACATGCCATGATTAGATCAACTTCCTCCTGCAGTTTGAAACCTCATCCAGCCATCCAACAATCTCTCACATCCATCAAAAGCACTCCATACTATTCTCTAGGATACCCAGACAAACATGTTTCAGTTTGAGTTGAAAAGATTCACATATTGGACATCAATTCAATTGAGTAAGATTGTAAAATAACATAAGGTAAATCAAGTTGTTACTGTGTTTTGTATCCATAGTTTAGAAATTCATTTTCTTGTATTGATTGACCGCATCACCAGCTCTTGTGAGTTCCTCAACTTCAGAGGCGCCACAGTAACAACACATTTTTCCACTGCTTAGTTACAATATAAACCAAGGAACAACGGATACGAGTGTGCTTTCCATGTCTCCCCTTATTTTCCAATACTTAGTCCCTCGCATTTTCAACTAATAAAGTAATTAATATTCCCGTTATACATTCCAAACTAAGGATCAACTGAGCAACAAAGTAATCAATATCATTATCTGTTAACCAAAATGAAGGGAAAGAAAATAAAAAGATCGACAAAATAATTACCGCACCTTCACCCGTAAGTTTTTAGAATCATTTGCTCCAGCCCCAGCGTTCTCATTATTCAAACCTGCCAGCTGCCCAGTACTCCTATCTACAAAAACGAACATGTACACATAGTTGACAACAATTTCCAGTACACTGTAGGTAGTTGCAGTAGATAAACTCATCCAGACAAAATTTCAAATGAAATTTAGCAAGTGCTGCTGAATCCAAACAATTTCCTTTAAATTGAAGGGAGGAGGGAGGACAACAATAGCAACGTCGGTTAAACATATCAACCGCAATTTGATCATTCAGTTCACGGATTGCCGGAATTTGTCTCCCCCCCCCCCCCCAATCCCCGCCACCAAAAAAGGGCGAAACGCTCATGGCATCTCGTAAGTCGACACAAGAAACCATGTATGAATTACGATATTGGTAGAAAGCAGAAAACGAAGGATAAAAACAAAAAAAACAAAAATATTGAACCTGGAAGAGAGGAAGAGCAACCCATGGCGCAGCGAGACCGTCTTGATAATTCTAGGGCTCGAGGAAAGGAAGGTGGTGTTCACGAGTTGGTGAACGTGTTTGTTGTTGGGTCTTTGTCAGGTCTGCGAGTGAAAATATATTGGATGATGAGATGATGGTGGTGGTGGTGGAGGGGTCCTCTTACTCCTTTTTGCAAGCTTCTGCGTCTGCGTCTACTTCTCCCTACCGCCACGTCTCCTCTCCCTGAGCTGCCAATTAAAGATTCCCACACCGCACGGGCGCACGCAAGAGAAGCTACACAGCCTACCTACAGTCCGCCCCAAATTACCATCTTCTTACCTTCTCCGGTTGTCTGAAAGAAAAATTAATTAATCAGAAAAAAATAATTAAATAAAATACAATTTACGTTGTCTTTTTTATATTTTTATGAAAACTGAAAAAAAATTAAGCAAAAAACATTCTACTTCATCCTTGACCATGTCAGATGTTACATGTCTATCCTTCTTCATAATACATACTGAGTGAAAATTTTTCATGAGTTACAAATTATCAAAAAATAAAGGGAGGAGGCTCTCTGACCCTGCTCACATAAATCATGGTGCCATTTTCTTACCCAAAAAAAAAAAGTTCTTTGCACCGCAACGTATAGGGGCGCAAGCTGCGCCCAAACACTTGGGGTAGGGCAGGGTGGTCATTTCAGCTATTCAAGGGATGGGGTGGTCATTTTACCCACAATCCATGTGTCTAGACACAATTTGCGCCTCGGTGCAGAGAACATTTTCTCATAAATCATTTTACTAATTGTTTTTAAGAAAGAGAAACAATGATTTGAAAAAATATTGCAAGGAGGTGTAGATTGCCTTGTTTGCCCAAAGAACCCTCTCCCTAAAATAAATTGTAATTTTGCCAAGGCCACCCTTTAGTCTTTCCTTGCATTAGTAAATCCAGCACCCCTAGGTTTTTGCTCCCTATAATTATGATTCTTTATGGTTCCCTACATTATTTACATTTGTCCACAAAATTTTAGCATTAGACACCAAAATAAAAGCACACCCAACAAGGCTAGGTTTCGAATCAAAGTTGCCTTTACAAAGAATTACGCATGAAACCCTTTGAGACAAACCTTCGGAAGTCAATGAGAAAAATAGGATTGTCATAGCCCTGTTGAACATAATAGGTTGAGATCAATAACCCATCTTTCGATACAAGAGTAATAGGATTAAAACTTCTATGCTAAATAACACAGAATTACAAGTCATCCAAACGAAATAGAATGAAATAGCAAGCACTAAACAGAAGGATTTAGGAGACTTATGTATGGATGGATTTTGAATAAAGGAGACACATATCTTCAAGGAATGAAAATCTTAGATGCCCGACTTAGTGATCAGATATCCATCCTAGATGCTCGACTATCAGAATCCTTTTCGTGAAATCACATGATAAAAATAGGTGTCATTCTGCCTCAATTTCCTTTTTACAAAAACAACAAAGGGAGTCAATGTCTATTAAATTTTATAATTTACGTTTAACGCATAGGGCATCTACTACACTTTCCATAGAAAAGCACAAAATTTTTTGATGGTTTAATACCATATAAAACTCCATGCTTTTTTTATAGAAACATCATTATAAACCTGGTTACAACAAAGAATTAACACTTACTAGTTATTTTGGTAGGGATTTTCCCAGATTTAGTGATAGGGAAAAACCAAAAATCAGCAAAAGGCGAAACACTCTATGGGATTTGAAGAATAGCATTGGCACTAGTAGATGGAAATAAAGCATGAACTAAACTAGCATTCTAACCACCATTAAGAATCAGCTCAATAACTTTAGATAAAAGATGATTAACAGGAATAGTTGGCAACTCTATAACTATCCACAGGGTATCTAGGGTATCTAAGGATCACTCCATATGAATGTATGAGTAATGTCTCCTCTCTTCCTACGATCCAAATTCCAAATAGTTGATCATTTTTTAGACTCAACCAAAGGATGTAGCAAGGACTTTCCATTAAAATATTTCCCTCCCAAAATCTTAACCAATAATTGATGTGGTAGAGTTAAAACTCCTCATGCCAACTTTAACAATAACGCCTTATTATGAATTGAGAAAAGCCTAAACCCCAACCCTTCCATAGACTTTGGTTTACATATTCTAGCTCAACTAATCGGACACCATTCTAACTTCTTCCCTTCTACACCTTTCCAAAACTTAGCATCAAAAGAATAAAGCTTAAAGCAGAGTTTATCAGAGATAAAAATCCAAGACATTCAATAAGTTGGTACCGAACTCAATACAGATTTTATACACGTAGTTTTCTTCCTACTTTGGAGAGCAAAGGAATTTTCCAATTGGATTGCTTTTTCTCTACCCTTTGTATCAACTCATTCCAGACCTAAGACTTATTCGTACTCCTTAAAACCGGCATACCTAAATATATATCGTTATTCTCATAGGGCCAACACATTAGGTACAAGATACCATATCCTTAATTCTTTCCCCTTATTCGACAATTTTACATCACACTACTCTTCTTTGAAATTAATCTGTTGATCAGAAATAATTTAAAATATATTCAAAATAGCATGAATAGTAGAAATAACATTTTTAACGGCTCATCAAAATTGAAATATGTCATCAACAAAAAACAAATATGTAATTTCAGGTAAATCCCTCACAATTTTAATTCCCCTAAACATATCCAAGTCTCTATATACCTTAAAGATTCGAGACAATCCTTTAATTGCAACAGTAAAAAGATATTGGCTAAGCGGACATCCTTGTGGGATACCCCTAGATGGCTCAAAGAAATTAGAGGAACTCTCTTTTAACTTTATAAAATAAGAAACTCGAGAAAAATATAACTAATCATGTCACACCAGGTCTGATTAAAACCTAAAAACTCAAAAATGGCCCTCATATAATCCATTCACTCTATCAAATGTTTTAGACATATCAAACTTGAAAGTAGCCCATCCCCTCTTTCCCTTATTATTTTTTTCAGAAAGTTAAACATTTCATGGGAAATTACAATATTGTCAAATATTTGTTTATCATTGATAAATGCAGCCTGACAAGGATAGGGGGAAAAAGGACAGTATAAAAAGGGTCGCAACCTGTTAGCAATTATTTTATAACATTTAGTACAAAGACTTATTATCCTAAACTAAAGAAGAAAAAAAAAAAGCTGTGTAAAAAGGGTCGCAACCTGTTAGGAATAGTTTTGCACTTATTTGATAACATTCAATACGAAGACTTATTGTCCTAGACTCATCCACATAGTCTTATCTCTTCTAGAAATGAAAGTTATCATAGTATGATTAACACCGAAAAGGAAGAGATATATAACTAAAAAAGGGGCATATCCAGTGCATGGGGCTCCCACCACTGCAGGGTATGAGGGAAGGTCATACTGTACGCAACCTTACCCCCATTTTGCAGGTAGGCTATTGTTTGACTTGAACCCACGACCACTAGATCGCAATGGAGCAACCTTATCGTTGTATCGAGGCCCGCCCTCTAAATATATAATTACAAAAAAGCATACACAAATCTAAAAAGTATCCACTTTCACTACATCCCAACATTTTTTAAAAAATTTCCTAAAATTTCATCATGTTCCGGGGCCTAAATGCCCCGATCCCAAAAACAACATCTCTAATTTCCTCATGTGAAATATTTGTGAGAAAAACATTGTCATCCTCTAACACAACTGGATCAAAGAGACTTTCAATAAAAGAGGGCTCTAGAGGATTCAAATTAGTACAAATAGAATGGAAATGGTAATGAATAAATTAACTTTGGATAGGGAATCAAAAACCTTGGGCCCCCTACAACTAACAAGGAAGGGAATATTCATTTTCCTTAGATGCAAATTAACCATAGAATGGAAAATCATGTATTTCTATCACATTCAATTAAATAAAACACCCCGGACTTCTGCAACCAGAATACTCTATACTCATTTTGGAAAGTGGAATTAGCAAATGGGGAGGTAATAAGATATAATTAAGGCTACACTGGCATTATGTACACAATAAGAACATCATTTGCCATTAGATACGGTGCATCAAATATGTCAAAGATAAAACACTTGCCAAGGAATCTATATCCAGGCTAGTCTGTCCTGGATGAGTTCAACATCTTTCCCATTGGTGATGCCTATTTGACCTAGATCCAGGTCAGTATGACTGGTCCAAGGTCTCCATCTTTCATATTTCATTCTATCCATTTTGCTCTTAAATCAAAGATGTTAATGTGCTACTTTTTTTTTTTATTATCAGGAGGCGATTATGTACGATTGTGCAAGTCCACGGCCAGCTTCATGGACGTCATATGGGCATAAATGCCCGGTTTAAATGACCAAAACCCTCCTATTTGATGCATCATCCGATGGAGGAAATTCTCCTTGTCAAAAAACCTTGCCCTATTATTAATATGCTAGTAGAAAAAGGAGCAAGAAGGGCATTCTCAATCGATAGAGGTTGTGTCTTCATACCAGTTCACACTAGTTTTGATCTAAGCTTTACAATAGGGGTTTGTGTCCTTCTCTTCTACAAGTTTTTTTTTTTTTTTTTTTCATTTGTCCCCAACAAATGAAAGTATATCCACCATCATCCATATGTAAATGGATGATTCACTGCCAACCTTTTGAGTGGCAATGGTACTAATGTAGAAGAGCTACTTGAAGGCAAGTGTCACAACCCGCCAACATAGGCCCACGGGTCTGCCACACGAGCCCGTAGACTTAAACTATGGGGCTAAACAAGGTTCATGATCTAGAACTTTCTACCATCGTGTGAGAAGTCTATATATTTGTAGAGAAACCTCTAGAAACTATAAAGCTATTGAGAATATTTGTAAATATTAAGAGATGTATGAGGTTCTAGAGTTATCCACTAAGGAGGTGGAAATGTTCTAGGCTTCTTGACTAAAATGTTCCTAACCATTAGAAGAGGACAAGTACAGCAATCTTATATATTATTTGTAACCATGGGTGCCTATAAATAGGGGTGACTTCATTTGGCCAAGGCACCAAGCAGTCAAGCCTTTTAAACACCTACTCATTTGACAAATATTAGGTAATACATTTTGCAATGTGGCTCTCTAAAAAAATGAAAAATTATTGAAAAAGTCAACTTTTGAATTAGTTAATTTATCAATTAAACGTACAAGGAGAAAAGTCAATAGACATTAAGTCAAATAGTTGAGATGGCAACAACATTTTTGGAGTCAAGAGTTTGACATGCCCATTTAATAGTTGAGTCAATATATACCATATGGTTCAAAATAGGTAAACCATGTAATCAAGGTTTCCTTGATGGTTATCTTAATCATATATCTTGTCCTTTTTTTTTTTTTTCTAATTTGATTGAATATGAAAGATGGATCAACAAAGTTCCATCTCAATTTTTGGCCTAGATCTCGACATAATATTGGCATTATTTTCCATTTGGTCATTTAAAAACTTACCAACAAGCAACTTAGCAACAATAGTTATTGAATCATATTGTTTATAATAGAGAACAAGTTCCTCTCCCTCGCTCTATGTTTGGAATGGATAGGGTAGTTATGCATCTTATAGCTATCTTAAGTTTGGGCATTTCCATCAATTATTGGAAGTTGTACACAAAGTGGAGTGCTCCTTACTCCTTGGTCTTACATAATAGATGAAGGCAGAATTTGATATTAGGTACATATAGCAATAACAACCACACATTTATACATTACAGAGAGTTGGGGATTCTCATTAATGACATGATCACCATATGTAGTGTGAGAAGAGAATATATACATTATTGAATGTCATGCCTCAACATTAGAATTAGCTTTGTGTTAGAACATGTAACGGTATTTTTTTTCTTTCCTTTTTTTCTTTTTTAAGTAAGATGATTTAATTTTTCTTGTAATCCATTTTGATTATGTTATGTAAAATTAAAAACAAAAAAAACAAAAAAAAAAGTGTGTGTGTTCCTTTAAATTAGAGATATCCAAAGCCATTAAATTAGATACATCCGAAGTCTATGATCATTTGGAATGGAGTTTGATTATAAAGATTTTTTAATTCTTAGGAATTAAATATAAATGGTGTGATTTAATAGGACATCTGATTTCCTTAGTTTCATATTCGATAAAGTTAGATAGGAGTTGTTTTGAAAATCTCGAGCCATCTTGAGGGATACGACAGGGATGTCCCTTAAGTCTTCATTTTCATAACAGCTATGGAAGTGTTATTGAGGTTATTAGGTGTCTGTAGAGATCTTAAGATGTTTAATGGGATAAAGATTGTTAGATATGTCCCTAAAGTTTTATCATTTGTTGTTTACTGATGACACATTCATTCTTTGTAGAGTGACAAAGGAGGATGTTATATCAATAAAAACTATCTTAGATTTGTTCTCAAATTTACTAGGCCAACACATTAATTTTAATAAAATTGAAGTGTGTTTAGTAAGAATTTGTCATTGGATGATAAAAGGATGTTTGAGTTGTTTGTTAAGAGTTAAATTGATGTCAATTGAGTCTATTTATCTGGGCATCAAACTGTTTTTTTTTTTTTTTTAATCACCAATCTAAAGTGTTTGTTCCTTATTGTTGAATGTGGGAAAAAACGTCTAACCAAGCAAAAAGCAACATTATTACCTATATGGGAAGAACAATCGTTATTTAATCTTTTTTATATGTTATTCCTAGTTATTGGATGGTATGCCTTTTGTTTTCTAAAAGTGCGTGCAATATATTACCGGAAAAAAAAGTGTGCAATAAACTCGATTCAATCAATGCTTGTTTATTTTAGGGAGGGGATGATAATAATAAAATTATTGAAGGGCAACAGTTCATTGTTTGGTCGTGTAGCGCATGTACTAATGCGAGGGCAATGAGAGTGCACGCAATGGTAAGGACATTAACATAGATGCAGTTTTTTGATTTCATGAGGGGCAAGTTGGTATTTTTTGTGCGTTCCTGTTTCTGGTCACAGGAGCCACGCGATCAGGTAGCGTTGTCTTTCCCAATTGTGAATTATATAGCTTGGCAAAAGGTTTGTTTACCTAAGAGGGTAGGGGCTGGGTCTAGACCTAAGAGATGCGGCTACTCATAATAAGGCATTGTAAGTCAAGCTAGCATGGAGGCTTTTAAGAAACTTTTGGACTGACCCATGGATACTAAAACTTTTGGGATATTGTTTACCTTGTTGTTGTAATGGAAACCTTCTCTTTGATAAGGTTAGTGACTTTATAGTGGATAATGATTGGAATATTCTTCTGTTATGTAGCTTATTACCTTCCCCTTTAGATTTTGCTATACTAAAAGTACCGTTAACTATTATCCAGATAGTTGGTTTTGTATGATCTTTAAATTGGGCCAACTTTCTACTGAATTGGTGGTATATTCATCAAGAGGACATTAGGCATGATTCGTTGTACTAGAGATTACCTATCAGTAAATGTTAGATAGATTGTAATAAAATGAGAGATTAAATAAATACTTTGTTATTTTGGGAAAAGTGCTTTAGTCCCACATCGGAAAACTACAAGAGTTATAAATGGTATTTATTATATTACTTTCTTTATCTCTTGAATTAAACCGAAAAAGGTAGACATTCTACGGTGTATATGCAAGGACGGCATAGCCATTCGCACACGCGCACGAGCGGCGTGGGCAGTGGGCTATAGAGGTCTTAGTGGCGTACTTAGCACTTAGCACTTAGCACGCTTGCATCGTGATGCAAGCGATCTGATCTGGTACGTTGATTTTTTTAAATGATCAGATCCGTCTGATTAGAAGATCCTACGGTCACATTTGATAGGATATGACTGTTGTAAACAGGTTCATCTCTGGCTTAATCTGGACCGTTAGATCGGATGGCAATCGATCTAATGGTCTAAATACATAATGAATAGATATGTCTATTCAAAAGAGGTGGTCCACTTCTATAAAATAGAAGTACTGTGTTCAAAAGAGAGATCTCTCTCTCTTGCAATTCAGTATCTCTAAAAGGAGTTTTGTGTTTTATTTTTTATTGCTTTGTCGATTCCTCAAGGTGAATTTGTCATGTGGGGCAAATATCTCATTTAAGATAGCGAGATCGCATTCAAAGCAGTTTGAAGTTTCCTTCTTCAAATAGAGTTTTTTCTAATAGTAAATGTTGGAAATTCATGTGAAATTAAAAATTCACACAAAAAAATTAAGTTATTTACGTGGAAAGTACTTCTTGATGGATTACCTTGTAAGTCAAGATTTTTTCGCAATTACAAAAAAAATAATATTTTTCTCTTCTGAATTTTCCAAAAGACTTTGGGCTAGGGACCATGGATTAAGGATTAAGCTCCTTGTGAGTGATTTAATTTTGGGAGTTTGTTCATCCGTACTTAATAATAGTGGTCTTTCAAGCCTTGATTGTCATTGGTTTTTAGTGTGATAGCTATTACTTTCTACTTTATTTGGATCCATTGTAATAAAGTTCTTTTTCAAGGTGTTAAACCTAATCCAATTGGTATTTTTAAAAATTGTTTCTCAATGGATTGATGAAATCTGTTTATTCCTGGTTTCCTTATCTCCTTTGAAGTGTGATCCTGACCCTCAATATACTGGTTTCAAATTCTCCAGTGATTAGCTTTGCTGGCAATTTTGATTCCTCCAATGAGGCTGGATGGCCACTCTTATTATGCTTCATAAACAATTTATCTTTGCAAAATTTGGAAGTAGTGTAAAAGGTGACGCGGTCAAGACAGAAGCTAGGGGTCTTCTTCAAGGAATTAAAACAAAGTGGGAGGATAGGATTCAAGTCATTTGAGGCATGGACATGTTTTGAGAAGCTGACTTTGTTGATTCCAAAAGTATGTAAGAGATGAGATGTGGCCGTGAGAGTATTTTAAAAAACTGTTTGAAATTCATTTAGGATGTACCCATTTTCAGAAATTTTCTCTTAAATGTTTTTTATCGATGATCTAGTGAGGCTTACTCGGTTCATAAGCAAGAAAGAGAGGAACAAAAGTAAAACTTTAAGGTGGGAGTTGATGTTTCAAACTTTGTTGCCTCTTTTTGTGTTTAATGTTTTTCCTTTAGTCTATTTTCATTAAAAAAATTAATTAAAAATATTTTTTGTTTTGGTTGACAATTTTTTCTTTTATCCATGAAAATTTTAAGGAAAATTTACACCACTCCCCTATACTTTGCCCTATATTTATTCAAACTCCCTTATCCCAAACTTTTCTTCTGGTTCTCTTAAAAAACAAACTTCCACTTATCTTTCTCCACTGTTAATTTCAATTCCTAAATTACCCCTAATCCCTTGCTTCCCCAATGTAAAGTCGCCATTCCACTCCTCCATCAACAACGATGCAAGCTTCCCTCCTCTGAAATATATGAAGGCTTCAAATCATTTCCATGCAACAATAGTGGCAGTGCCTTCCATCGCCGAACCTTTCAACTTGCAACAGATGGTGACACCTTCAGCAACCGAACAAACCACAACTAAGGGAAGCAATTTTTCTTCTTGTAACAATAGAGTAAGAGAGAGAAAGGGGGGGGGGAGGGAGTGGATCTCAAAGACCAAATTACCAACAATAGGGAGTAGATATGGCTAGGCTTCTTCGACAGGCTATAAAAAGTTGTTAGGGCTTTCGATGCTACATTCTTTTGCTTGTAGGGTCACAATAACAAGTTGATGACGATAGGCTTGGTGCATGGGTTGAAATTTCCTTATAACGGTAGGTAGTGGGGGGGGGGGAGGGACATGTAGGCGGTGTAGGAAAGAGGATAGCAAGAAGGGGAGATGTAGAGGGTGGGGGTAGAGGGCAAAAGTGGGCTACTAGAGGTGTGCTACACGAGGGGCTGGACCAGGGGTAATTTAGAAATATAGAATTAAAAATGCAAAAAGAGATTTGGAGGTTTACTTTTTTATGGGGAAAATCATAAACAAAGTTTAGGATAAAAGAGTTTGAGTAAATATAGAGTAAGTATATGGGATTGATAGTAATTTTTCCAAAATTTTAGGGAAAAAGATCTCTACTCGGTGGTGTCTCCTACACCCTCTCACATGGCACTGTAAGATGGCGTCTCTGCCCCCTATGTAGATACCGAAGCGTGCTCATCCATTGGCCTAGATGCTTGTGTAGAGACCATGTGTCCAAGTAGAGATCTCTTGCTCAAAATTTTATTTTATTTTGCTTCACTTCTAGGCCTCTACACAAATGGGGCTTGAATGCCTTTTTAATTTTAGAGAGAGGGATGACATCTGTCTGCTTATATATTGACATCTTACATGCTAAACCAATAGAAGGGCACGATCATAAGTATCAGTATCGTATCAATATCAATTGTATTGATATTTGACTGATACAGATTGGCCAATATGATATAGATGTATTTCTTTGAAGAAGTGCTATCTTGATTTGGAATCGAATTGATACACACCGATACTATCGATCTGTATATTGATATCAACGGTGACTGATACCATTGATGTTGTGAACTAAGACCCTAGTAAGGAGGGAGGAGATTTCAATGGGTGTCGACTCAAGGTAAAAAGACCACATATGGAATGAAGAGAGAAAGAGGATAGTGAGAGAACTTGCGAACTTGGGCCTCTAATGTCGCTACAACTCCACCACCGATCTCAGATGTCGAAGCCGTGAATATTGGTTGCTAAAAGGGTGGCTCAACCGCCGATGGCTGTTCTCTTCAACCAAGCTTTGAATTAAATGATCATAATTCTATTCAAAGGGTTACACATTTAAATGCTCCAGGTGTGGCCAATGGTTACATCACCATATTCTCTGCTACAATGGTTATTGCTCATCACTTTCCACAGTTGACCAATGGTTACTTATGCCTTTAATTTCATCAGTTTTAGTATTTCCTAGCGCAAGTAAATTACCACAATTTCATCCATTTTATACACTTAAGGATCATTATGGAGCTCATCAAACCCTACAAATAAGGAGTGGTTACACTTTCAGTACAGGTGACAAACAATTTCTTAGTGGCAATGAATTTCTTCAATCAGTTGTGAATCATAATAGCTTTCAATTCCTCAACAATCAAGCAACACTAACCGTAATGGTACAACTGACTAATGGTATGTTAAATGCTATAGCGTTACAAGGACTCTGTACAAGTAATGCCTCAACGAATAGCTGTTACAGATCATTCGACATCTAATTTATAATCATATATTTTCGTTTTTTATTTCAAAAGTGGAAAATAGCGTGGCTGACGACACTCCCTTATCAGGAGGGGCCAATTTTTTACGTGTTGCTTTGTTGGGCCCACTTCCATTCTATGGTTTCTTGAAACTTGTAATTCAAAATCCTTGTGTCCTACACATTCGTAATAATAAATCTTTATTTATTAAAAAAGAAAGAAAGAATAATAGTAGGATTAAAGGGGAAGTATACTGTACACTGACATCCTGTACTTCCTTTTTTTTCCCCTTTACTTTTATTAAGATAAAACTGTGGATTTAATTTCTTCTAAATTTGGACAAGGAAAAAAAATCTTGTAATTAAGTAATAATCCCATTTTTCTTTCCTCAAAATTAATTAATAATTCTCTCTCTCTCAAAGTAAAATTCGCTGTAGCCCGGATTCTCGCCCTGCCGACATGTTTCCGATGATTCATTCCCCATTTTTCTCTCTTTAATTTTATTTTTTTGGCAAACTAATCGTTGTCATCCATCCAGTTCGAAAGACGATATTTGGGATCAATGGATACTCTGAACTCTTCCAGGTATCGAAATTGGAAAATTTAGATTCAGTTTTTTTTTTTTTTGTTTGTATTTTCCCATTTTTTTTTGGGTTCATGACTTATGGTTGACGTGACGGAGACATTTTGTTGATGAATTCCAAGTCGAAATTCCAATTTTTTCCCTTTAGGTTTCAAATCTCAATCCGTTTCAAGTGACAGTTAATGATGACTATATTTGTTACAGTCAATTGCTTCATTTGACGTTTATCCTTTTTTTCTCCCTCCCTTCTTTCTCTTATCATCCTTCTTCTTCTACCCCCAAAAAATTCGTTTTTCTTCTTCACCCGTAGTATTTAGGGTTCTTAAACAGAATTGGGTTTTACCTCAATGGTTGAATTTAGAGAGCTTTGTGATGTTGTATGGTGAGTTTAATTCTGCAAAATAATTTTAATTTCGTTACTGAAATCATGCTGATGCCATATATTGCATTATTACTTTGATGCTTAGGATAATCACATTTTTTATTTAATTTTAGATTTGAGCATTATCTTCTTTTTGTTTTTTGGGGGGGGGGGGGGAGTTGAGGGTGGTAAAGAATGTTTGATACTTTGTTTTCTGATGTAAGTGATTGGTGATGACTTGGTTATCAAGTCCTTGGCTTGCTTGAATTTTTTCACGTAGGGAAAATACAAACAAACTAAGCTTGGCAAAGGTTTGAATGGTTTCTACCAAAAAAAAAAAAGAAAAAAAGGTTTCAATGGTGGTTTTTGTGGGCTTGGTTAATTATAAAGGTTGCTCGGAGGAGGTTACAAACTTTAGGTCAGGTGAGATAGTAGGTTGTCTAAGTTGTCTTATTGGTAGTTTGTTACAGCAGTAATGTACCTACAGAGTTCTATGGCATGCGATAGCTTCTCTCACCTCCTTAAGGTGCTTTTGTGGCTCATATTTAGACTGCAACATAAAGAAGGAATTTGGTCTGAGTTATTTATGCACGATATGTGCCATCAAGTGGGTTTTATTTATCACAATTATATTCTGAAGTTTGACAGTGAAGTTGGATCATTGCTAGGAATGAGATTACGCTTTTTTTTTTTCTTCTGTTGACTGTTCTCAAGTTGTAAAAGCTGTATTGAGCTGCAAAATCATGCTAAATTTTTTAATAAAGCTGTGAATTGTATGACTCAGTATTTATTGGGTTTTCTTGTTCTTCTTTCTAGCTTCTGATAGTTGCTAAAATTCTTACTTGTCATGTTAACAGATTGCCTAAATTGAATTTATGGGAGAAACTTGGAATCTGCAAAGAAGCATCGGTTGAAGTTTTAGTGCTGGAAACTATGAAAACCTAATTTTCTTAGATGTATTCAATATGAATACCAAGTCGCAGGTTTCTTTGGAGTTAGACGCTCCCCTTCTATCCGAGAATCTATTGGCTAAGGATGGTGATTGTGGTGTTACAACTTCATCTGCAAACGTTGTTTCTTCTCAACAGCCTGGTATGTTGTCATGGTCATCATCCACACATTTACCTTTTTTTTCACTTTCGGTTTACTTCTGACAATGTAGGAAGGGTGCTAAGCACTTAGCCAGGAAGAGACCAATTATATTTATCATTTACATGCCGTTTTTTCCTATGTAGTAAAAAGACAAACACGTCAATGGGCCGCTTGGACACGCCAAGAAGAAGAAAGTTTCTTCAATGCATTGCGACAAGTTGGCAAGGCACGTTTCTGAGCATCTGTTTTGGTGATTGGGTTCTTTACCATCTGAGATTTTCTAATGGTTGATGTTCCATGTTCTTGCAGAATTTTGAGAAGATCACTTGTCGTGTCCAAAGTAAAAATAAGGATCAGGTGATCAATTTTTTTCCTTACATTTTAGTACAAAACATCATAAAAGATGATAATCTAGTGTCACAAGATTATCTGATCATTAATTTTTCAATCATTCTTAATTTTGTTTGATAATAAGGGACATTTTTCTGTTTCCATTTTTGTAGGTTATGATTTGCCTAATTTACTTCTTAATATTATCTTACTTAGACATACTTTATGTAGGAAGTCTGATGGCCAAAAGAATAAATGGCCGTGGTTTTTTTTGTTAGCACATGCTTGCCTATTAGAATTTTTTTTCCTCTTGTTTTCTTATTGATACGATAACCATGTTTTTGGAAAGTAATGTAGAGTATGACACCATGGGGAGATGAAATGATTGGTAGAAATAATGCTTGTAATTGTTGAAAGTTATTCATCAATCATTTGGGGGGGGGGTTGATATGCTTCAGTCAGAGTTTTGCATATGTTCTTCGCATATCTGGCGGGCACATATAACGTGGCCTGCTGATATTGGTGAGTTATTCATCCATTGTTCCTTGCGTGCCCTTAGTGGAACAGGTAGCATGTTGAATTTATTGCCGTATGCTGCTTGTGGTGGCTATGGAAAGAGAGGAATAGAAGGGTCTTCAAAGACATTCATTGGATTTTTTTTTCATTGATTGGAACCTTATTGATTGGGTTTTAGCCGCAAAAGATTTTATTGGGGTGGATGGAACTGGTTTTTTTTCCTGCTGGTTCTTTCTTTTTTATTTTATGTTTTTTTTTGCTTATATGATGTCTAAGTGGTATACTTTGTTTTTAGGGAATCGATGGCTAATATCTCAACTGTATCCATGTCTATTTTGAAAAATCCGTACATTATTTTGTCGTAGCTGATTAATTAAAAGTTCATGCTTGTCATCTTCCGAAAAATCTTTTCATTGTAATTTTGGGACATATTTGACCAACACTTATTTATAGGAATCCGAGGATATTGAAAATCCTCGGATTCCTTTCCTCCACAACCCCCCCCCCCCCCAAGCAAGCTGTAAAAGGCACAGTAATAGAACTGACTAAGGATTACGAAGAAATGGGAAGCTGGGTAGAAAATAAACCTAGAATTTCAGAACCAGAAATCAATTCCAGATTCACAAACTTATATAAATTCCAGACTTGATACATGACATGAAATTAACAAACCTGAAATTGAAAAGAGATGTGAGCCCTAATTGATTGAAGGGTAATAGAACGGTTGGGTTCGTCTCTTTTATGTGCTGAGTAAGGGGACTGCTAGCTATCTCTAAATCAAACTTCATAACTCATGAAGCAGCCTATTCAAACAAGGAGACCTAAAACTAACTCTATACCATGGCTGGACTTCTAGCCCCAATTAGCCATCCAAATTACAAGCATTATGCAAAAGTCATCAAATAAAAAACCCATTGTCAAACCCATGAGACAAGTCTACTAACTAATATAAAACCCAAAACTAAACCAATTCCAACTAATAAAAGCCCAAAAAAAAAACACTATATATTTATAAAAAGTATTAACCAGAAGGCAAGAATCATTCACAATAATTTTTTTTTCTTATTGTACTTACGATCAGGGGGAAAATAACTGTTTTAATGGATTGCACTTCACAGTCTTGGTTTGTCTTCTTTCCTAGCAAATTAACAAATTTTTAATTCATGTTTGTTTATGCAGGTCAGGCATTATTATTATCGTCTGGTAAGACGTATGAACAAGCTACTGGGTCCAGGATTTAGTCTAGATGCAAAAAACTCCAAAGATACTAATGCTGCAATGCTTCGATGGTAAACATTATTAGTAAACAAATTAATTCCTTAGTTTTTCTTTCAGTTTGTTGATTCATATGCATTAGACAGGAAATCCTCCCGTCTAATCCTCCTTAAGTTGCTGAGTGGCTGTAAGTCTTTATGTTTGAATAGCTATAGGTTCCTTTTGTCTTTGTAAAATGGGCAGAAGTAGAAAAAAGGAACATTGAATTATTAATTTGAGAATTTGCTTCCTTGGCAGTAAACATAAGAAATGTAAAGTTTTTTAGTGGGGACTACTAAAAATTATTAGTATCTTTGAAGTAGTTTTTCTTTCAATTGGAGAATTTGTTGTTGTTGTTGTTGTTCTATTTTATGCCCAAAAACTGTACGGTATACATCCAAACAAGTGGAGCCTTTAAACTTTCTTCCTGAATTAGAATGGCTCAAAAATTTTCTCTGAATATGCAGCAAATTTTGATTCTTTTGATTCACGCCTTCTTTATGATGCATGTTGTATGCAAAACACCAATCCCTGTGGGTGAAGGGTATAGGTTAAGCCCATTCTATTAAATCTTCTTTATATTCAGGATAAACTAATAGTTGTTCCATTGCGACCTAGTGGTCATGAGTTCATTGTGAAACTGCCTCTCTGCGAAGCGGGGGTAAGGCTGCGTACATTATGACCCTCCCCAGACCGCGCAGTGGCGGGAGCCTCGTGCACTGGGTATGCCCTTTTTATATTCAGGATAAACTAATAGAGGGTATGGAGGAAGAAATAAAGATTTCAAGAGAAACTTTAAGTCCAAGGGGGAAATTAATAATATTGAGATTTAAGGATATACAGGAGGAATCAAAGAAGTTCTATGAAGCCAAAAAGAAAAGATATAACTGGTTGAGAGTAAATTGGCATCTTTCAATTATTTTAAAGACAAGTTGCTTGAACAACCAAAGAAATAATTGCAACTAAGAAATAAATAGAACAAGGTACCAGAAAGAAACCTTAGTGCAACTGAGGAGAAAAGATTTTTGCAAAAAAAATAGCGTGCGTCCTTTCATGCGATTCCTAAATCAATCTAAATGTCTCAAATTGCCACAACACCTCTTTATATAGAATTCCTACTAAACTCATCTTGACCGCCAAATAATGGAACTCCTAATATGTCTCCAGTTACGTGCCTTCGGACGTACCGCGGCTTGTTACTTTGGACCTCAAGGGGCAACTTGTTGCCTTGGTAACACCTTGGCAACTAATCTAGTGGGTGAAAAAATGGGGAAAAGGAAAGTGACTTAAAGGTCTTCTCTAACTCAAACTCCTAATTAAATTAAAATCCTTAGTAAAAAGCTCATGGCAGCCGAGTTCCTAGAAAAATTGACGATAAATTTCCCAAAATAGCTTGGAATTGCAACATGACAACGTCTTTTACTGGAAAGGTGTTTAAATAAGCTTTAAAGCTGCACTAATCATGTTTTGACCTTCCAAAATTTGACCCAAAGAAATATAATAAAATATGAGATAAAATGAGCCATACCCGTGAAGAAAATTGTCCAAACCAACACATATTAGTGCATCCGCTTCCTTGCCTCCTAGAAGCTGACTTTTGGAAGCCCAGAAGTAGAAGCCCGATAAGCTTAACCAAATATGCCTATATAAGTTGGAAGATCCATCCTGTGTTCAAGCTTAAGGGACTTGTATTGAAGTTGAGCTTTCACTGATCATTTTCCCACTAGGAGCTCAGCTTCCTTAAAATCTCCATGGTACCCATAGTTCGAAAACTTACTGAAATTTTGGTAGTTTTGAAGGCACCGAAACGAAACTCTACACGACATTTGAGACTGGTATTGTTTCGACCAAAATATCCAAAATTTGGTCATATCATTTCGGTATTTCGCTCGTTTCAGTCTAAAAAATTCACTGTTTTGTCGAAATTTCAGTCATTTTGTTTCGGTATTTCGCTCATATTGGTTGTTTAGCCCTTGAAATGGCCAAGAGAAACTCATGGGGAAAAATTTATAGTTTCAGTGAAGTTTCGCTCAAACACCGAAACGAAATGAGTTTTCAAACTATGATGGTACCTATCTCATGAAATGCTGGTTTGGGATGATTGTGAAATGTTAGATTGTACAGCCAAAGGACTCATGACAGCAAGTTTTATACTTTATGGTAGAAGATTGGCAAGTGGTCACAGGGATGCTTCAATGAATCGTAGTATAATTGGGGTAGAAATTGAGCCTGTGGAAAGATTTGTATCAAGAAATAAAGCTTCATTGGCCAATGTCTTTGGTGGTATGCTGAGGAAGAATCTAGTCCATTGAGAAAGGTGATTACTGAAAAAATACAGGTCGGGATATGGGTAGGGAACCAATTAAGGGATTAGCAGTCATGGAAGAGGATTGTGAAAGGCATAAAAGAGACATTTTGAACTCTTGGCAATATGCCTTGAGGTTGGCAATGCTGCCTTGATTTTGTTTTGGAATGACAAATAGTCTGGTACTCTCCGCTCAAAGATTAGTTTCCTGCCATCTATAGAGCAGGTGAATAGAAGATTATGGTTTTTGACCTGTTCAACAGTTTGAACTGTTCGATTTGACAGTGGCTCTTCAGAAGATCTTTGACTAATTGGGAGCTTAACTCTTTTCTGAGCCGCTGACATTATGGGAGAGATCCAGCTGCTCTATTCTTTATCAAGCTACCATGCTTCTCAGGTTTGACCTTATTCATTCTTCTGTTGGACCACTGTGTTGGATACACAAAGTTGATCATCAACACAGCGTGATGTATGTGAAAAAATGAATTCTTGCCTTATTGGATCACTTGTTTATTGCCCATTTTCTGTGAGGTTTGGCAACTTCAGTATTAGTTGGGGTTTTGCCTAATAGCATCAAATATTTGTTGCCTGGGGAAATAGTGACTATCCTTAAGAGGCTATTGTGGGCAGCAATTTGCTGGCCAATTCAGATGAAATGAACTGTAGAGCATGCATATAAAACAGTCTGGTGAATCAAGAATTCATACTTTTGGTCTCAGTTTGTAAATATAGTTCAGTGAGCAACTCATTTGGATCTCAAGGAAGGTAAGGCCTTCTGGGAAATACCTTTCTTGTGCCTTTTGTTGGCCTTGTCTAGCATAGTGGTGATGGTCTACAGTTCTTTCTTTTGAAAGAATTCTTGGTTTAAACCATCTCCTCCCCTTTTCAAAAAAATAAAATAAAATAAAATAAAAAATAGATGGAAATAAGAAAAAAGATATGTGATCTTAATTTAGATTTCAGTTGATTGGATTCCCAATCTGATCTAGACTCTGCAATAGTAAATTTGTCAGACATACCTTGGAAGTATTTTGGCCACATCTCTCTCGAATCACATGGATTCACAAAATCTTGGGTTTGGTAGACAGGTGATAGAATTTTTTTCCAAAATGACATCAAGAACAAGCAAACGAGCTAGTACAATGATGACGACCTGAAATATATTAGTAAAGGCCTAATGAAAAGTGATGAACTCGGATTATTAAAAGTAAAATAAATACAACTATAAACTGGAAATATAGCATATGAATTAAATTGACATCCAAAATTAACCATCAGTCAATATACAAGCTTACTAAAGTCTGATATCGAGCAGAAGTTTTAAAACCAAAATTTCTATTCTAAAAGATCTCTAAACATAAATGTCAAGCAGTCGCCCAAGCGTCACCTGGCGCCAAGGTGTTTTCTGGCCTCCTAATTGTTCATCTGCCTTTTTGAATGAAACATGACCCCCACTAAGGTTGCCAAGGTGACGCCTAGGCTGCCTTGGCCACGCTTTTGAGCCAGGAACCTTCCATTCCAGCATATCATGTTCACTCCAGCAGCCATCAGTGTGGCCACCTCAGAGGAAGAAGCAGCAAATCACAGCAGCAGCAGTAACAGCAGCTGCTTGCCATAGAAATTTGTAGCCGCCATCGCTGTCGCAGCAGCAGGTTCGGCTGTTGACATCGGCTGTAGAGAAGGAAAGGAAGGAGAAGAGGGAGAGCCAAAGGGGGATGGGAGATGGGACATACCTAACATTCATTGAGTTATTCAACAGCTTCTTTTTAGCATCGTGTTGTTTGCCATCGAAGGGGAAGAAGGAATAGGGTGATCCATTTTTCTATTTTACTTCTTTATATATTGTTATTATTCTTATATTTACAAATTAAAGTAACATCTTTATATTCTGCATATCTGAGCTTTTTATTTACACAAAAGACCTTTAAAATTTGAAACTAATAGAAAAAACTTTAATATTTACACCTAACCCTGCTCTTTATGTCTAGGCATTAAGGCGCCTGACTACCAAGTAACAACTAGGCTCATCTTGCCACCATTACAACTATGCTCTAGAATCATGGATATTTAAATATGGAAGCCCAATAAAGTGGTTATTCTGGCCACCTGGTATGATTTGGCATGCCCTAGAGCCTGAGTTGATGCAGATCGGTCAGATCTCATTGGCCTACGGGTAATGGGCCACTAACAGAATGGAAGAGATCCTGATTTGATGACAAGATATGGACAGATCCAAGGATTAAAGTATCAGTGTCGCGTATTGTATCGGCAGGGTGATTTTAAGAGATGTATCGTATCGTAATGCATGGAAATACACTTTTGGAGCAAAAAACTGTATAAATAAGCATTATATAACATGTATCATGCATAAACACTAAAATGGAGAACATATAACGAGACAAGCACATTCAATTGAAATTGTTGTAAAAGAAGAGGTTTCTTACATGTTGTAATAGTCTATTGCCATGAAAGTGTCATGGTGGTTCAAACTCATGTCATGGTGGTTCAAACTCATGTCTGGAAGGGTCTTCAGGAATAGGAGCAACTTGGATGATGTTGTGCACCATGATGAACAGTTTTCGGTTTTGAGTGAAATTTGATGAATCTGAGAACAAATCCTTGCAATAGATGTACTTTGATGCTATGATTTACTATTCTTACCTAAATCCTTGGATTTATAGCAAAAAAAGGTCTACAAATCACGATTTACCCAAAAAAATAAAGTTCTATGAAAACCTACCTTTTCTGAGAACTTCTGCTTCAGTCTCTGATTTCATCCACTTGAATGATTGAAAGAAATGTTTGTTGGTTGAATCTGATTCGTATTTGATGCTTGAATGTAAACCCGAAGTCAAAAAATTGGAAAAAAAGAAGTTGAGAGCAAGGATTTGGAGTCTTGGGTGGGTATTTCTGCCTTCAGAACTTGTTTTTGAATTGTGAAATGTGCATACTAGGGTTTGAATGGCTGTATCAAGCCGTATCGCAAAGCTTCAACCGCATCACAAAGTATTGACCGTATTGGCTTATACATTAACGATACGTACCGATGTTTTTTTCCCCCAAATCCTTTAAATCGACATATCGGTACGTATTGATAGTATCGTACCGTATCGGCTGATACAGTGTGATACTTATTGATAACATAATATTTTTGAAAAAAATAAATATGTATCTCACTGTATCGTATAAATACCTTGCAATATCGATACGTATTTGGTGTAGGGCCGGTTAGGAAGAGAGGGGAAGTCTGGGAAAATCAAATTTGCAAGGGGAGAGAGAGATTCGCATAAGAAAGAGGGGGAAAAGAATTTCACAAAACCAAAGCTACACAGGCACTCATACCTCAAACTTCATTCTTTGAAACTTCAAATCTGTTACTCTCCTACGATTACAATGAATAAATAGAAAAGACTCTTGCACAGAAATAGAAACCTAGCTAAAATGGAAACAACTCTAAGAGGAAACTAAACAAAGTACGAAACCTCTCAAACAAAGAAACTACTAAAAGAAATTCTACGTAATCTACTCATTCAAATAAAATAAAAAGGTTGCATCCTAAGTAAGCTAAACTACCAGCCCTTGCAAGACCAGAAAACCGGTTTAGGACCAATCTTTGGTTTGGCCCTCCAAAGTGGGTCATATCGGTCCAGCTAGGCTAAGGCAACTGTATCAGCTCTCCTTCTCTGGAAAGAACTTGACTCCGTCAAGTTCGGATGAGGTCCAAGAATGTCGTCCAAGTCAATTCGCTGTAGGAGAAATGTACTAGGTGTCTTCTCGAGTTTGATAACCATGCTGAAAGGAATATGTATTTTCATAACCACAGTGCTTGGCTTTCTTGTCATACAACCATGGGCGTCCCAAAAGAATGTGGAAGACTTTCAAATGATCAATCAGTCCACCAATGGAATACGTGAGCAAACACCTTTCATTAACCTTGAGATTTGTGTTGTTCATCCATGCAACCTTGTAGGGATTCAGATGAGGTTCCGTCTTCAATCCCAACTTGCGAACAACATCTTCAGCGACAACATTGGTGCAACTGCCTGGGTCAATCACCTTCTGTGTAGCCAAGAGGGGGCGAATAACATAGCAATACTGACTCTCACCATCACTATCATCGTCATCAACCTCACTAGGCTCACACTCATGCTCAGCCTCCAAATTGACTACCCTTGTTGTCCGTTGCTCCATCGGTTCAAATGGTATGAAGTTGTCCTTGTCAATGTAAGCTACCAATTGGTTAGGGCACTGAGCAGTCATGTGTCCATATCCCTTGCACGTGAAGCACTGAATAGCTGCCTTCGGCATCACCGAATTTGTATCATATCCATGTCGAGGTGGAGAATAAGGTTTGTCTGAACCTCGCCGAGGTGGGGAGTAAGGACGAACTGGTTGGGTAGGTGCCATAAAAGAACCACTAGCCTGTGG
This sequence comes from Telopea speciosissima, assembly GCF_018873765.1. Classification (NCBI taxonomy): domain Eukaryota; kingdom Viridiplantae; phylum Streptophyta; class Magnoliopsida; order Proteales; family Proteaceae; genus Telopea; species Telopea speciosissima. The sequence goes on from NC_057917.1 coordinate 14,209,905, forward strand.
TTTGCTAACCGAAACTGACTTCAGAAGAAGGCTGCTGTGGCTGGAAGCTATCACCTTTGGAATGTGTGTCAGTAAAAGTCCTCTGATTATAAGGTTTCCTCAATTTGACCTCAACCTGATAGGCCACCTGAATTGCTTCCTCCATGGTAGGCAGTCTACTGGTTGCAAGTGCGGTACTGATATGCGGATGCAAACCATTGCAAAATTGTGCCACTAAGATCTTTGTCTCACTTAAACTCAGAACGAATGGCTAAGTAGTAGAACTTGGTCACATACTCCTCAACTGTCATAGTATCCTGTCTCAATTGCACAAATTTGAGGTGTACACGCTGCTTGTAATCAGCCGGTTGGAATCTCCGGTCCTTCATATTCCGCATCTCTGCCCATGTAGTAAGTAGTAACTTGCCCAAGGCCTCGAGTCTGGTTCTGTTAATGGTGTTTGATCCACCAGACCCAAGTGGTGCCTTTCAACTTACCCTCTGCAATAATTTCCTGGCCTCTGTCAAGTTGTACACTTGTACCATCTGAAGAAAATTTCCAAACTATGAACCCAATAAAGATATTGCTCCGGGTTATTGTCCCCATAAAAAACAGTGACATCCAACCTTGCTGCTTTGTCCATTCCATCTTTATATCGTCCAGCCCCGTATGGTGGTGGCGGGATAGAGTTGGAAGAATCCCCAAAGCGTGAGACTCTTTCCTTTCTCAGATGCCACCAGTCGGTCAATCGAAGTTTGCATAGATTCCATCATTGTCTGATTGTCTGAATTGAATTGACAGCAATAGTGAGAGTGTCCAATTTGGCATCGGTTTCAGCCTTATAGGAGTTGAGCTGTTGAAGAACCTCAGTGTTGGCTACCATGGTTAAGAGAAAACAATAGAACACTCAAAGGGTAATGGCAAATCAGTTAATAAATGGAAGTTTATAAGGTAATGACAGACTTGTAATTCAAGGGAATCTTAAATGGTTTCTAAGACAAACTAAGGAAGGATTTGATGGTAAATAAAAATTAAATGGGTAGGGAGCTACTTGGAACGAAAAAAAAGTAAAGGAGAAGATTATAAGAACAAAAGGCAGGGTATTATTGGAAACTAATAATAATGAAGACAAAAGAAGAAATATCACAAGTGGGTGGGTAGTTGGGTACTGTAGTAGGCTTGGAATCTGATTATACGAACCAGAGGAGAGGACTATGGGCTGCAAGGATGGAGGGGAACTCGCGATTTCGAAGGATGCTTTGGGTCGCGACTTGTGACAGAGGAGGTCGCTAAGGGCTTCGTTAGTTGAGAGCTCGCGATGGTGGAGTTGCGACCTCGAAGGAGGAGGCGGTGGGAGCTTCGAACCAGGTGTAAGAGTTCTTTTTTTTTTTTTTACTTCGGTTTTCTGATTCTCGCTCTCTTCTTTCTTCACTTTTTTTTTTTTCCGGTTTTTGCGGAACCAAGAAGTGGGGGGGGGGGGGTAGGGGTCGATCGATTCACAGGGGGGAGATGGAAGAAGGCGGTGGGGAGAGTTGTTGCTAGGAATCGGCAGTGGTTTTTATTTTTCAAAGGGATTGGGTATTTTCAGTGAAAATCGAAGGGTTTTGCTGTGGATTTCAGTGGGAGTTGCTCCGGGAAGGAGATGGCTTAGGGTTTTGATGGTAGAAGAAAAGAGAGATGATTGCTGTGGGTATGAAAAGGATGGTGTCGGAAAGGTTGCGGCAGTAAGGGAAGGAGATGTGGTTGTTACTGTTGTTACCATGGAACAATAATGGGAAGGGAGGGAAAGAGATTGATGGGGAAGGATGATGGATCTTTCGGCTTTGATACCAAGTTGGTGTAGGGCCGGTTAGGAAGAGACAGCAAGTCTGGGAAAATCAGAGTTGCAAGGGGGGGGGGGGGTAGAGATTCTCATAAGAAAGAGGGGGAAAAGAATCTCACAAAACCTAAGCCACACAGGCACTCATACCTCAAACTTCATTCTTCGAAACTTCAAATCTGTTGCTCTCCTACGATTACAATGAATAAATATAAAAGACTCTTGCACAGAAATAGAAACCTAACTAAAATGGAAACAACTCAAAGTGGAAACTAAACAAAGTAGGAAACCTCTCAAACAAAGAAACTACTAAAAGAAATCCTACGTAATCTACCCATTCAAATAAAATAAATTATTAGGTTGCATCCTAAGTAAACTAAACTACCAGCTGTCTCTCCTTTCAACTTTGCCCTCTTCTATTTCATCTATCATATCCTCCCTCCAACTCTTTGAATCTCTCTCGGGCTTCCGTATCAATCTTTTGAAATCCCAAATTTTTCTCTCGATTGTCTCTGAGACTGACAAAGCCACCCTCCTTCGCCTGACTGGTTTTTCCCTTGGGTCCCTTTCCGTGAAATGCCATGGGCTCCCCCCATTCCAGCCAGGCTGACTGCCCAATACTGCACCCCCATGTTGGATCTTATCCGTAAGTGGCTTCAGCTTTGGAAGGGCAAACTCCTTTCCTTTGCAGGTAGGATTGTGTCGATCAAATCCGTCCTCCAATCCTCTTACAACTGGTGCGGTATCTATGGGCTCCCAAAATCCACAATCAAAGCTATGGAATCTCTCTTCTGTGCTTTCTTATGAAAAAGAAAAGGGTCTTTCGAATTCCTCCACCCGATTAGCTGGCAGCCATTTGCCTTCCCAAATTGGAAGGAGTTCTTGGTATTCGCAGAATCCGCGATTATAATATTGCAGGCATTCTTAAGCTAATCTGGAAAATCTCCATTAAGCAAGACTCAATTTGGGTCAATTGGGTCTACTCCTATCTCCTCAAAAAATTACTCCATCTGGACTGCTCCCCAGCCTGCAAACCCCTCATGGGTCTAGCGCAAAATTTTTCTCTTCTGTCCCTTAGCCCTTAGTGCCACCTCCTCTGTGATCGTTGATGGGACCTCCACCTCCCTCTGGTTTGATCCTTGGCATCCCTCTGGAGTCCTTGACAACCTCTTAGGTGCCTGTGGGGTCTAATCTACTGGTATCCCTAAATCAGCCCCTCTCTCCTCTATCATCTCCCATGGCTCCTGGTCCCCCCCTCCCCTTTCCCCCCGGTCTTACTCAGGTCTGGGCCTCGCTCCCCCCTTCCCCCCCCTCTTCATCCCTCTCATTCTGACAAAGTAACCTGGCTCCCCTCCCCCAATAGTATTTTCAGCTCTAGCTCAACTTGGAACTTTGTTAGATCGCATGGCCCCTCAGTCCCTTTGACACAAATTAGTTTGGTTCAAAGGCCATATTCCTTGACACTCTTTTAATGTCTGGAGAACCCTTAACCTTTGCCTCCCCACACTATCATTTCTCCTTCTCCGCCACATTCCTGTCTCTCCTCCTTGTATCCTTTGCTGGAATAGTGTTGAGGATGTTGATCTCCTCTTTTTTTTCTTGCCCCTTAGCCTCCACTATTTGGAAGAAAGCCTTAGATTCCATTTGGCCCCATAGTAGACGTCTCCTATCCTTCGCTCGGGAGTGGCGATGGCTGGATATATCCTTTTCAAGTAGCTCTATTTGTGATATCGCTGGCAAGCTTGTGTTTGGGGCTGCTATCTCTCATATTTGGATGGAGCAGAATCTTCGAAGATGGACCTCCAACTCCTGGTCTATTGATTTGATTTGGAAAGCTATCTTCTTTGATGTCAGCTCTATGCTTCAAATGCACCTCCATGGCTCTCTTACAGATTCCCCAAGGAACAGGCATATTGTTGTTACCTGGGGCATAGATTCTTCTCTTTTGCAGTCCCCTAGCCCGGCCTCCTAGGCCTTGTGGCTTGTATAGCTTCCCCCCTCCCTCTATTTTCCCTGTGTATTCCCCTTCCCCTTGGGGGTCTTGGTAATGAATTTTTTATTCACAAAAAAAAAAAAAAAAAACTACCAGCCCTTGCCAGACCAGAAAACCGGTTTAGGACCAATCTTTGGTTTGGGCCTCCAAAGTGGGTCATATTGGTCCAGCCACGCTAAGGCAACTGCATCAGTATCGACCGATACGATACTGTGAGATACTTTAAACCATGGCCAGATCTGATCTCAGTTCGAATGGTCTGATTTAATAAGAATAAGAACCAATAATATATCCAAAAGAAGGCGATGGGGGTGTAACTAACAAAAGAAGATGTTAAAATTTGAACAATTCGATGCAGAAAGATGGAGGAGAGAAAATAGGAATCTTAGCACTTACCAGATCTGGTTTTAGAAATCAATAATCAAGAGAGAGAGGGAATGAAGAGGGGGGGGGGAGAAGAAATAGGAGAGGAAGTAGATGCAATGGAGAGATAAGAAAAGAAAGAGAAGAGCAAGGTTCTAAAACTCGGTTTTTACCATAGTCTTGACCAGGTCGAGTTTTCCGAGATCTAGAGATCTCGGCGAGACAGTGCATTTTTTTTATGTTTCGGTGCGCATATGGCCATAGTTGGCTCCGAAACTTTAAGGTAAGCTTGTTTTAGGCTTAATAAAAATATTTAAAGGTTCAAATTGAAGAAAAAAAACACTCAATTCTTAACTCCCAAGTCCCAACAATACAATACTATGACTCTATGAGTACTGGGGAGGTCGAGATTCTCAAAATATTCGAGATTTCACCGAGATGTCTCCGAGATTTCTCAAAATATTTGAAATCTCGGTCGAGATTTTTGAGATTTGACATTTTTGTGTTTCATATGCTATCTTGTCTCGACTAGCTCGAGTTTACCGAGATTTTCGAGATCTCGGCGAGATTTTGAACTATGAAGAGAGATGAGTAGCCGTGGGGGTGGGGGGGAGGTGAGAAGAAATAAGAGGGAGACAAAAAATTCCTTTCCAAAACAAGTGACGAGAGAAAATGCAGTCACATAAGGCAATTACCAAACAAACCAGAAGAAATACATTCAAATTCCATATTCTTAAGGGGGTGGTTATATATTTATAAACTTTTAGCATTCCTAAATTAATTCTCATAACTCCTTATCACTCTTACTCTATATAAACAACCAAAAATAAAACTCTTACTAGTCTACTATGACTAACAATAGGACTCTTGGATAGCTAAGATAATTTTCTAAACTTGGACTCTAGACATGGAACCCACTAATAAAATATTCATTTCGTGCACCCCTTAAGATCCGCACTTTTGGCTTTATAATGAATCCATTACAATAATAAAACCCCAAAACTAAGTCCAACCCAAATCAATACTAAAACCTGGCTTAAATTTGAGCCGAGCCTGCACTATTCTCTGCTTGTTAAAAAAGACTCATCCTCGAGTCTTGTAGTGTCATAGCACCGCCATCATTCGATTAGCATCCTTGATCATCCATTTTGATTGGACGATGATCCTACTCTTTGCACAAGTAAACTCAGCAACATTTGACTGCATCACGTTCAAATTTTTGGAGGAAAAAGGAAATCAACGGTCTCTATCTTTTTCGAATTGTGTTTCCTCAATTGTAATCCATTCTTGGGGCTCCACAACTTCAATCGGACTGTCAATTAATTCATCAGCTTCAATCTTGGTTGTGGCCTTGTCTTGCAGAACGTCTACTTCCTGATTCTTCAAGTAATATAAATATAGCTTCACTTTTTCTGATTGTTCTTTAGTAGCTTCTATATAATACTCTCTAAATTCTGTAAAAGTAGCCCTTATGTCTCAGAGACTCTCTTGGATTATATAAATATCATATTTCATCGAAATGAGCAAGTCATATCTGTATTGATCAACGTCCATGATGAAGAGCTTCAGGTTTGACTTTAATATCAAACTTATGCAGATTGATTAGATCTGATGGATCTGATTGGCCTGTAGGTAATGAGCCCACTAATGGAATGGAAGAGATCCCAATATGACGGATCATGGTTGTCATGGTGTCTAGACGAACCAAGGCATTGGAGGGGGCCTGGACACAAGGAGACACCAACAAGGTGACCAAGACTTTCCAAAAAGCCCACCTACGTGGCCAAGGTGACACTAGTTGTCAAGGCACTTGGATGCCAAGGCGGTCACCTAGGTGACTCCTAGACAACTATGTGACAGATAGATATGGGCCAGATCTGATCTCAGATCTAGCGGTCAGATTTAATAAGAATTGGGACCATAATAATATTTGCAAAATCTGATATTTATTTAATGGATAAAATAAATATAAAATTGGAAAATTGGAAAATTGATGAAGTATAGGAGGGAAAAGAAGTTGATTGGGTGTTAACTAACAAAAGAAGATTTTAAAATCTGAATCATTGATGTGAAAAGATGGGAGAGAGAAAATAGGTATCTTACCAGATCTGATTCCAGAATTCAATAATGAGCAATAATCAAACAGATCAAAAGTAATCCATTCAAATTCCATATTCGTATGCATATTTAGAAATTTTAGCATGAGACCCATTATTAAAAATATTAATTGGGTGCACCCCTTAAGACCCTCAATTTTGGGGCTTTATATTTCAGCCCATTACAATAATAAAACCTAAAAACTAACGTCCAACCCAAACCAATACTAAAACCTGGAATTTTTTTTCTTGCTGGTCCTGCCTGAAAATTGACTTGTTTCTAACTGGGTCTAGCCTGTCTTCTGTCCTGCGTCAGGTTTCCTCAAATGTCATGTGTTGGACAGCCTACTCTTCTTTAGTTCTCTATCTTGATTTTGTTTCTTGATAAATCAGGCCATATCTTTTAGCTCTTGTATGTTAGCTTTGGAAGGAAAACACTTAATCCATGATTTAATGAAGGTCTGCACATTATCTTTGGTTCCCTACTCTGTTGTTACCAATTTACATTATACTTGTTGATTTTGTTTAGAAACTTAATGCTTGGGTTACTTGCTTGTACCACACCTTTATGACTTCTTTTAATATAATTTATATTTCCATTCTAATCATTATGCACTATTACATTTTAGTGCCAGACATGACTTGTGGTTATGGAGTAACTTGAGCTGTTGTTGAATTACATCCATTTCTTCAATGCTGTTGCAGGTGGTCATTGTTGGAAAAGTACAGCTGCAAAGCCTCTAAGCTTCACTTGAAACCTAGAAGGTTTAAGATATTCATAGAAGCATTGGTTAGTTGGAATCTCTACATTCCTTGTATAGTTAATTACAAACCTCTCAATTTTCCCTGTGCTGGATCAACAAATTTCTTTTGCCATGAAGGAACACCAACTCTTGAAGGATCGGAAAAAGAACATAAGGAGACGACCTGTGCAAGGAGAAAATTGTCCACTTGGATCCCCAACAACTGTTCCAGTTCACAGTAAAGCATCAGGACAGGATACTCGCTCAGTTAAAGTTGTTGTTGATAGTCAAAACATTCAAAAAGTTGGATCTGGAAAAGGATCTTCAATGAAGCGCAATGTGAGTGCAGGCATTATCCGGAGCAACAACAAAGGTGATTCCTCTACTCTGCGAACAACAAGGCAACGGCGGAAAACAGGTGATTATTTTACGAAATTAATTTGTGTCATCGTATTAGTATTTGTAATTATCTTATTTAAACTCTGGATTGTCTAATGGCCTTCTCAAACTCTTTCTTTTTTTTTAAAGTTTTTTTTTTAAAGCAATGGTAATCTTTTTCAGTAAGGGATTTGTATTAATGCTTGCTAACCACTGTCATCATGGAGATGGTTTTCCCTCCTGGCACTAGAAATCGGTGCTGGATTGAGAATTATTACTATTGAAGCTAAAACTTTTGATCTTGCAGAGATCCTATGGACCATTCTCTCCTGCTTGCTATAAAGGGAGAGGTAGATGTTTCTCCAAGTGTATTTATGTGCCTCCTTGGTCCCTAGAACCATTTCATTCTCTTGGGGTGAGGGAATGGGAGGTCCTTGCCCTGAGAAAGCAATCACCCTTAAATTGATTTGCCAAAGCTGTTAATTTTGTCCTTTATGTGCTTTATTTCTTTGAATGTTTGGGTCTATTTGAAAAGAAATGTATGTTCTCTTTGTTTGTGTGTGTGTGTGTGCTTTGTTTCTTTGAATGTTTTGGTCTATTTGAAAAGAAATATATGTTCCCACTGTGTGTGTGTGTGTGTGTAGTTCAAAAACTGGCCAAACAGCCCAAACCTATCTTGCTTATTGGGTTTCTTGCTGCCATCAATGCACCTGCTCCACTTTTTGGGCATTTGCTTTAAACTGGCTAGATGATTGCTTTGACGAGGCTATAAGCACGCTGGAAATGTGAAGAAGATATTGTGTAGTTAAATTCGAGTACTAAACCAGTCGGATGCTGTCAATTGCAACAAAGAGAAATGGGAAAGGGTATTCTCCTGCAGTTGCTGAAACACCTTTAGATAGCAAGGCTGTCTCGTTGTGGCTTCGGATGGACTAACATGTCCTACTCCCTCAAGGCTACCAAGGATTTTGATGCTCCAATCTCTATAGGAGCGGAAATCCCTAACTTTCTTAATTATCAAGTGTTTCCACTTATAATCTCTCTTGGCTGACATAATTCTTGATTGGGGAAGGAAGATGCCTCATGAATCTGCACGGAAATGATGGGGTACCTGTGGACAATGGTCCAGGTCTGTATTATAATCTCTCATGGCTGCAGATAGGACATATCACCTGCAATCCATTTGGGGAGGACTAGTGTTTTTAATTCGTTCTGATGATGATCAGGTGCAAGATTGGCCTAGCCACCTAGGCATGAGACTCAAATAACTTGAGAACCAGCACTTGGATGTGGCTGGAAATCAGGTTGAATAGGGTAGAGATCTTGCTGAATACATGTCCAAGAATGGGGTTGGTCCAATAGTTGGATTTGCAGAAGCTAACAAGGACAGAAATTAGTAAACAAGGAAAACAGAATTTTGAAAGTACAGGAGTGAATCTGTAACTTAAGATCTGGAATTTTGATGAACTTCAAATTCTGGTTGAAGGACTCCCTAACAGGGGGTGAGTAACTCCTCAAAATATGTTGTCTAACTGATGGGTGGATGTGTGGTAACAATATGACATGGCAGCAAGGTTTTAAATCTCGGTTTCGCCAGGCCACGAAACCGAGATATACCGAGATCTCGGTGAGATCTTGTATTTTTTTTCTCAACTCGATGGTTGGTTTCTGTGGCCATATGGCCAAGATAGGGGTTGAAACTTGACATTCCCCCTATTTTAGGCCTTCTAAATACAGTGGAACCATTAGTTTTTACAAATTCAAACCCAAAATGGTATTTTGACTACGGACCCTAAGTTGGTAGTCTACGGCGTGCTTGAGGTCTACCCTACAAGGCTATTTCACACAATATTTAGATTCATATAATTAAAGTAAAAGTTCAAAACAACTTAAATAAGCATTAGGAACTAAAATACATCAAACCATAAACCATTTAAGCATTAGGCAGCATATTCACATTTCATAATCATACTTCATACATACTACATACTGATGGACTAATGGTTCGACTGTTTGTTCATAATTGTTAGAAACTTGGAAAGAGACATAGTCACATAGATTAAATAAATACAAGCTAGTACTGAAAAGAGTGTCGGGCCAGAACATCATAATGGCCACATTGTTGTTGTTGTTGTCGAATCAAGCTCTGCTCTGATTGCATCACATAGGCTGGCCGACATATGATGATGGAAGTAATGCTCGAAGTTGTGCACAACAACCCTATAAATCGAGTCATCAGTGTGCTGGAGGCAACCTAACCTAGGGTATATATCTCCGAAACGAGAGCCACCGCTACTAGATGGTGCTCGTGGAACTAGAAACAACACCGACATGTATGGCTGGGGGCTGGGACCCCAAAGATGCTTTCCACAAAACCTGACTCAGTGTGTGAGTGTGACTGACCCTCATACTCATAGGCAGAGGGTAATGATGATGAAGAGCCGGCCTATCCAAAGCTCCCAAACTAACCATACCCAGTATATTGACTATACTCAGAACCAGTGCTCCCCTTGCCATATATGGATGATGGTGTATGCTACTGCTCTGCATGATGAATACCACTCTCCATATTCTTGGCTCCAATACTGTTAGTCAAGCTCCTGATCGTGTCATCCATGCTATCTTGCTGCTCCCTAGCTGGTTGTGGGAATCGGTGACGTGAGCCTCTCTTGTAGGTAATTCCACCATGGTCCTCATCCTGTGTGGCATGAGTGAACTGAGTCTCTTCTGTGAAGCGTACTGGCTCAGGCTCATGCTCCGGCTCTGGCTCCTGGTAGTGATACCTCTCGCGCATACCCACATCACCCCCAAGTCCCCCATCACCCCCGTCATCCCCATCACCCCCATCATCCCCATCAGCGTCATCAGTATCATCACCATCACCGTCACCGTCATCAGTATCATCACCATCACCATCACCATCACCATCACCATCACCATTATTACTACCATCACCACCATCATCGTCAACCCCACCAGCCTGAGATTCGAAAGGTATGGGTAACTGTGAATGTACACGGCCCTCGCGAGATGACATATACTCATTCACATCAGTACCCATCCGAGTAGCTAACTCCGGGTCTGGCCTACCCCCAACCTGTTCCATAATTGTCTCTCCTCGATCCCTCATCCATTGTTATAGGGGATCCTCCTCATCATCTAAGTCGATTTAGAAAACGTTGACAAACTCGATTGGTACGTTATCACCCTCCACGGCTTCGCTTATGTGTTGCATCTTCAATCTCATGTTGTAATGCACAAACACCAACTACTCCAATCGTTTGTGACCTAGTTGGTTGTGCCTCTTGTTGTGGATGAGTGAAAATGTACTCCTATTGTGCTTGCATCCGGAGGCAGAACAATTTTGAGAGAGCACCTTGATTGCTACCCTTCTTAAGTGAGGTACATCTTTCCCATAAAGGACCCACCATTCGCCTGCATTATAAGTTTAGAATATTAGGATTATTTATAGGTACATGATTTAAATAGAGACAATAAGACATCATGACTAATAATTTAGTGGACCTCCTAGGGGCTGTGGTTTGTCTACTACTCACTGTGGCTTCACGACTGAAACTACCATTTGCATCCCTAAAGGTCTTCATCTATGTTCAGACATGAAATGCGTTGGATTAGTACACAATATAGTTGTAAATTACTATTAGTAAGTACCAAATACCAACTCTCACCTCATTGTTGCATTTTGCCTGCTCTTTAGCATTAGAGACCAATTTTGCCACCACTAACTCCACTGCTTCTATCAGTGTATCATCCAGCCCAAGGTTATACTTGTATTGATACCTTGGATTGAGATAGGATGCTGAAAATTCCATAAATAATTTGTCATTTTTTACGAATAAGTAAACATGTGAAAATATAAAAATAAAACTCACCAGCTTTATGTAGTGGATGGGACAAGTGCTTCTCCCATCGGTTCCTCAATGATTTTGATATACCGCTTCCCACCTTTAGGTATTGCTTCTCTCACTCTTTCTTTCATTAGTTCCATGGCAGCATACACATGTGGCAAGGTCGGCTTCTTCTCTGTGTCTACTATTCTTAGGACCCTTACCACTGGATCCAATATAAGGACCCTCTTCAAATCATGCCAAAATTGGTCACTAGAGATGGTAGTCTGTGTTGTCTTACCCTATGGGGAACCCGACTCTCTCCAACCAAACTACTCATCGCTAGTAAACATAGATCTCAGGCCAACCATCTTATCCTGTAAGCTTTACAATGCAAAGAAGTTGGTGGCAAATCGAGTAATGCCAGGCCTCACCAAATCCCCTCCGCATTTCTTCCTCAATAATTGTAAAGAATATCTATGATTGCACACAAATGTGGTCACTTGTCTTGCTCGCTCGACCACACCCGCTACTGAGGATTTCATACCCATGTCTTTAAGCATAGGGTCAACACAATGGGCAGCACATGGAGTCCATAAAATATGCATCCTCTAGCTTTTTCTATTCATCAATTTCTCTCTCGCCTTCTTGAAATTACTCCCGTTGTCCGTCACTACTTGAATAATGTTTGCTGCCCCTACTTCTTCCACAACTTCTTTCAACAACTTGTATATGTACATTGCATCCTTTTTCTCCTTGGATGCATCCACTGACCTTAAGAAGATGATCTTGCCATCACAGCAAACCATGAAATTGATGATGGACTGTCTAGTGGGTCCAGTCCAACCATCACACATAATAGTGACTCTCCATTTTAGCTTGAATGAATCAATGTAAACATCAAATTCCTGCTTTTGCTTAGGCAAATAAACATTCATCATTTCCCATGGAGTGGGCCCCTTCACTCTGGTGCCAGCCCTCCCAGCAATGTCAATCATAGCCTGATAATATGTCCCCTGAGCAACATTAGCTGGGATGCTATGATAGAAGAAGAACTTGGACATTGCATCACCAACTTTCGCTTTCCAACCACCCCATGATTGCTTTATAGTTCTTTGTTTGGTGTCTTGCTGTTTGTATATAAGGGGATCCTGTGAAAGAATCTCAATGGGATCATCAGGATTCAAGGGTGGGGGTGCAGCTCCCCTCATACTCTGGGTTCTCCTAAAAGGCAAATCCCCCTGTCTCTGCTTCTTCCTCCTATCCCCTGCCGGTCCCTCGGCTATCAGCCAAGACTCTCTGATACTGTCTTCACTCTGTCTGTGTCTCAAAATCCTCCCGCCTATCCATGTACGTATCATCTTATGGCTGTGGGTGTCTCTCTAAGACTGCCTCATGAAACTCTTCCTCTGCCCTTTGCCTTTCTGCCTTTTTAATATTCCTCCCTTCGAGTGTTTAGACATGCTTTGTTGCACTGCATAAGGAACTTGTATGCATTTGGCCACATCCTTATACCCATCAGCCAAATGCTGCTTTATTCTGGTAGCCCCTTCAAAATTTAGAATTTTTCTGTAGTAGTTACATCTTGACTTTTTGTTGTCATTTAACATTGGCTCTCCATGCAACCATGCTATATCTCCACCTCCACCTTCAACCATTTTGCAGCAGTTTTAAACCTTGGTACACTGTTAAATCAACAAATGCATGCATTATTGATGTATTTAACATCATTTCAAAGTCCTAAGTTAATCATATAGCTATTTCCTATTTCTCCCTTACCTCTTGTATTTTTATCTTACTTAAAAAATAAGTTCTATAATTTTTTTCCATAAATAATCATACCATAAGTAATATAAAATTATAATGGATGAAACAAGAATCATCACTTTCCATATTTAAATGCATTAACAATGCTTTTATTAATTTTAAATACTTTTCAAAACAAAATAGATATTTTTCACTATTTTTTGTAATTTTTATATATTTTAAATTTGAGAAATTAAAATAATTAATTTACCAACTGAAAAAAACCGACACTGAGAAGCCGTAGATCGGCCAATGGTGTCCAACATATATTTACTTGAGTGCCAAACAATATTTTTTTTTCAAAGTTTTTTACTAGAAAATCATTTAATTCGACAGAAAAATAAATAAATAATAAAAAAAAAAAATTTCACCTCCTTCAATTCATAGATCGGTGGACATTGTATAACATATAATAATTTCATAGTCAACAAACAAGGTTTGATCATGTTTCTATGAAAAAAATAGTTTTTGAAATGAATAGTTACCTTAGATGTTCTTAAGATACAATGCAGCTTGGAGGTGAGATTTGTAGCTTCAATCTTCAATGAATCAAGCTTTAGTTGGGACTTGGAGGTGTGATTTGCCAAAAAAAACTGAAAAAAGTACCCAAATATGGAGTTTCCCCTTCATAGAGGCGAGATAGGCGAGAGAGTGGCGAGGGGTCGAAATTTCGTCGAAATGTGGTATTTTATAAGCTGTAGGATGGTCTAGTTCGACCGAGTCGAACCGAAACCAAGAAATATCACGAGATCTCGGCGAGATACCGAGATCTCGGTTGAGTTATTGCATTATTCCTGTATTGCCTTCAATCTTGACTTGATAAGCTGCGAAACCGAGATAATAGCGAGATCTCGCTGAGATCTTGAACCATGCATGGCAGCAGCCAAAAATAAAAGAAAATAGAAACCATGGCTTGGGAAAACTGAGTGGAAAACCTGCAGAAAAGTGATTAGTAAATGGACACAATAAAGATATAAGAATAACCACAGAAGGATTAGAGAATACCTAATGACAGCCACGGGTGGAAGAGGAAAGGTTGCTGGAACTGATGGAATAGTGAAGTAGAATAAGAAAGAGAAAAGAAGAAGATGAGAGAAGGAAGGGAGGATATGATTTGGTATCACCACTAGGCCTATGGTTAGTTTCACCACCAACCAGCCTAGGTTTCACCACCTAAGGGCCTGCAACCGATTCACCACAGCAGCCATTCTCACAAGAGAGCAATTGTTCAAGCATCAAAATCATGGGCTTCATGCCCCCTCTTCTTTATTTATAATAACCAACCATCAACTGAAAAGAATAGTAACCCTACCATGCGTGGGGGTTACTTTGTTGCCAAGCTACTTCGGATCTTCTAGAAGAAAATCCAATGCTATTACAAGGAAATAGAAGCTTGCTAAAAATAAATTAAGAAAGGGACTCTTAGTTGCTATTCTATAACTAAGAGTCTACTACATAAATAGGAACTGAATCATAATAGAAGTTAAGACAAAATAGTAACTAATATAACTTGTTGTAACTCCATGTGGCAGCAACATGGATCCACTAAATCAGTCAAAAAGATTCTCCAAAGCTTGCTGGCCGATGGCTACACATGGGCTCTATATTGGCTTGAGTTATGACCAGCGTATGGGACTAACTATAACTTGAATCACGGCCTAATGTAGTGATGCAGATATATCACCAAAAGGGGCTTGTTTTAATGGGAATAAGTCTAGGGTTGGGTTATATACATGTTGGGCCTTTGATCCCATGGGTTTTCAATGTAATAGGTCACCTTTATGGACCTAAAGTATGGGTAATAGCGTTGCATACGGGATTAGCTGTTTTAATTCCTTAGTTTTATTTTTATGTAATTAGTGGTCACGTGATCATGTGACTTGGTTAAGTTGTCATGTGGCAAATTAAGTGGTCATGTGACTATTTAATTGTTTTGTAAGTTGGGTTGGATTAGGACTCTATAAGTCCAACCATGTTTTGAGTCTATTGCCTTAAGTCTTTCAGTTTCCTAGTCAGTTTAGGTTACCTAATAGGTTAAGGATTGGGTTAGGCCTTTCCTTTTTAGTGTAGGAGTCTATTTTTGAGTCTTTTATATAAGGTTGTAAGGGGAACAAGTATTGAATACGAATTTTGATAATGAAAAGGTTTTTTGCTGCTCTCTTTTATTGAAGATTTGTCTTGTGTTTGATCAAGGCTGGTGGGATTGGCGTTTGATCCAATCGACACCTTGCGGTGGGAAGCTTGGGTGATTCGTAGAAGGAATAGGTGTTTGATCCGATTGACACCTTGCGGTGGGAAACCTAGGTGGTTTCTTTTTGTTCTCTTTGAAGCTCTCCATTGTTGTTCTACTTGAATTTGACTCTATGGTTGAGGTTGGCGGTAATTCTTCTGCTAACAAAATCTGTGATTTATTACCCCATCCCTAACCTAATATAATTGGGTTCCCATTGTTCTCTTGGTTTCCCCATATGTTTTATTTCCCATTGTTCTCTTTGTTTCCTCGTATGATTTATTTCCCATTGTTCTCTTGGTTTCCTCATACAATTTCTTGCCCCATTGTTCTCCTGGTTTTACCCTAAAACTGATTCACCTTTTAATAAAAGATCCTGGTTTGGTTCCTAGTTTGACTATTCAAACCTAGGACTACATTATGTAGTCTGGCTATGGAGAACAACCTTGGAATCAAAAGGTCTGAAGATAAGTAGAACTAAGACCAAATATATGGTGTGTAACTTTAGTAGCTCTGGGACGGATAATGAAATGGTGAATAGATGAGAGGGAGATCCCGCAAAGTGATCACTTTAGATACCTGGGATCAATCGTAAACAAGGTGGGCCGTGTAGATGACGATGTTGCCCAAAGGATTGAAATAGGATGGATGAAGTGGAGAGGTGCGACCGGAATTCTGTGATCAGCGTATCCTTTTAAAGCTTAAAGGAAAATTTTATAGGGCTGTCATTAGACCAGCTATGATGTATGGGGTGGAATCTTAGGCTATGAAGAAGTGCCATATAAATAAACTTGGTGTTGCAGAGATGAGTATGTTAAGATGGATGTGTGGGGAGCATAGATACATTTGGTCGATCCCATTTAGTTGGACTATGATGTTTTGATGCTGTTGTTGTATTACACTCCATTTCGAGGCCTGGAGCAGAATGTTGGGCGGTTAAGAAGAGGTACATAGCTAAGAAGGGTAGATGCCCTAGAGTTTGTGTCGATGTTGTATGCCCTCCCTTTACTTCTTTATTATTATATTGCTGTCTCATCTAGGATCAATATAGCCGACCCCATTAAGTTGGGATAAGGCTATGATGTTGTTGTTCTTGCTTTTATCAGTTCTTGTCTGGCTCTTTTAGGTCCTGTATAGTACAATAGGACCTGTATTTCTTCTCTTCTGACCTCTCATCCTCCTAATAAAATTCTTTGTTTATAAAAATGAAGAAGGATGTAATGGAATCAAATTGTATTGGAAGGCGGAAAGGATACTTAATACTACTCCCAATGTATAAAATACCTGAATACACCTAAATTACTACCTTGTAATTTGAGATCGTAAATAGTGGAATGCGTAAATACTAAAGTGTTCTCTTTGCAATCAGTTGTATAAGGATTCATCCTTTGTGGTGGTGTTACACCATTAGAGGAGTGCTATTACATTCTTCCTGCAAGTGGAATCTTTGTGGGTTTCAGTCTTAGGCTTTTTTCTTCGAAATTCATATGTTCTCATTTCCTGAGCAACTTTCACACTTTTTTTGCATGAATGGTTTTCAGATCCATTTGATAACATCATAAAAATTATTCTTCATATTCTGATGCATGATTTGAACACTGAAACTTTGACTTTCTACTCCAATGTTTGTGTAATGGTAGTCTGGCTATTGATCCAAATGAGGTGACAGTTGCCATCACTACAACAACAACAACAACAGCAACAACACAGCTTTATCCCAACCATATTAAACAGTTGTTGTTGTATATTATTTGCTCTATCAGTTCACTTTCTGATCTGTTTTTCTTTGAACCAGTTGTATGTGTTATTATTCATCTGCTTCACTTGAAGTGTTCTTCCTATCCTTCCAGCCTTGTCGCTTTTGGTTTATCAATGGTCATATAATCATATATTCATTTTCCTTTATGAAAATGTCTAATTTCCTGGGATTCTCCCATATCAATTCCTCTGGTACATCTTCTTTTGTATGTCTCAATACCATGTTAAACAAAAGCAGGTTCAACATAATATTTGTTTGATGTTGGATGTCTAATAGGTGCTGCCTCATCTGCTGTATACAAGAGATGGGAAAAGGCTGCTATTGCTGGTGTTTCATTGGTTGCCGATGCTGCTGAGCATTTGGAGCGAACAACAGACAGAAAGTTCTCCCCTGACCAGGGAACAATGGATGAGTCATTTCCTCGGCTATTGGTTGTTCCCATTGGTATGTTCTTGAATGTTGATGAGGGTGGAATCAACATTGTAAATTTATCAGCAATACCTGAATCTGCTCCATCTTCTTTTATCAGGGCAGGAGAGCATTGAGTCTGTTGGAAGGGATCTGCTTTCATTGCCTTTGTCAGCTGGTTCACAACAAGAGATTAGAGAGACCAGTGGACAGGCAGCTGTGAAACTCAAGCTCCAGTTGTTCCCAATTGATGAAGGTACTAGGAGAGCATTGGAAAAGGTAAAATGGAAAGAAAGATGACAATGTACATCTTTAATCTTGTAATGAGCTTTTAACAGTAGAACCGCAATCTGATAACGATTGAAACAATTTTATTTATTTAATTATTTTTATCACAGGATGAACATAATCCACACTTGGAGCTCACTCTCAGCGCTCGAAAGAAGATGTCATCAATTCTGGATCATCTCAAGCGTAAGTGGGGAAAGTCAAGCATAGCTTCAGGGGAGCTGATTCTTTTCCCATACAATGTTCAAAGGGAAAACCTAGGTGGTTATCAGAGATGGACGCAGGACACTATTGCTTGTGCGGCAGACGTTTATGCGAGCATAGGAAGTCCCCCAGTTTTTCGCTTAAGGTTTTTTCTTAGTTATCACTTTTTTTTATACCAAATAGCTAGTGCACGGCGTTCTTACTGATTATCAGTTTCTCTTTCAAGGTATGGTTGGTTCCACAATATTGAACTTGAACTAGTGACGTTTCAAGAGCCTTCAGCATCTACCCATTTCCAGGAGGAGCATAGGAGTATGAATGTCTCTAAAAGAAAGGAGCGAAGTGTGGATGCAAGACCGCTACTTGCATCTCTTACCCATCACTATTCCGAGCAGCTTCTGGAGTGCCTGAAGGACCAAGCCACCCCACTGATGGAGAGCACTTCTCATATGCAATCAATTACTGATATGTCTGAGGAGATGACTGGTTATGCTATTACAGAACCTGAGAACAATCTTCCAGTGTCATCAACTCAGTCATCATGGCTTAGAAAGGAGACTGGAGGTGGAAATATCAGAAGGCAATTGGAGGATTTGGTATGTTCCTCTTACCACTTCGATGGCTATAACCTATATAGTATTGTAAGAAAATTGTGCCATCCTTTGAGGGACCATATGCTGTCATTTATAAAGATCTGTTATATTGCTTCTTTTAATCATAGTCGTACAGGAGGCGTGGGGTAAAGTACAACTAGATGCATTTCTCTTCAACACTCTGTTTCTTCTAAGTTTTTTAATGTCATTATATCTAGGATAATCCCAGAATGAGCAACGGTACCTCATTCTCAGCTCGGGAGTGGGCTGATAGCCTAACTAACATAAGCATTGGAGATCTACTTTCAGATGAGTCTCGTGCCATGGACTCCACCTGTATTGGTCAACCTACTGAAGGAGTTTCTCAGTATCTTCAGCAGATTCCTTTCAGTTGTGATTCATTCGATGCTGCCATTGCTGCTCATATTTCTAGTCATCAAGACAGGTCTGGCTTAATATCAGGCCAGGTGCAGGTGTCCCATTCTTATTCCATCTGGGATGCGGAAGAAACATGTGATGGATTCTCATTTCAAAAGGTTGCAGGCTTAAATTGTGAGACTGCAAGCTCACTTGGAAGTGCTTCTTTGGGGGCTTGGAAACTGGTAAGCCGTACAAATTCGATGAGAACCAGTGGCTTGGTGGAGGTTTTGCTTCCTCAGACATTGCCTTTAATTGTACTTTACTGCCGGACTGGGTAAAACTGTAAAAGTTGATCACAGGCTGAAACTTAACATGATCTTTTTCTGTAGGATTTGCCTGAAGAGCAGCACTCAGGTGATTCTGGTTGCGAAGGAGATCCTATGGATAACTGTGAGCCCAACACACACAGCCCTGATAATGCTGCAAAGGCTTGTTGCCCAGACGACTCAAAGGATGTGAATGCATTGACAGATATATATTGGGTATCAGATCCTTCTCTTGAATGCCTGATTCCTCATTGTCATATCATTTCTTGCAAGGGATCTCTAGGATTATCATCTGATTTTATGTTTGTTTTGGGCATCTGACAAATTGCAGCCAGATTCTTTGGGGCCATTAGATTTGGATATACCTTCATCCAGATACCATGCCCAAGATCTTATGTTCGGGGATAGCGTCAGCTTCAGTGGATTGAATCGATTGATAGCCAGCAGTCTTGATGCATTTCAGAATTGCTCCTTCTTCGGCTTGGACAAGAAAGAGCTGTCATCAACAGCTGAAGCACATGCAACATCCTCATTTTCGGATTACAAAATTGGTGGTGAAGTTTAAGATTTACCAATGTGGAACCTGTTGATACTAGATACTTGGGCTTCCCACCCCCCATTGCCCCAACAAAACCAAATTCAGCTGGTGAGTGTTCGAAGCATGGGATCTGTTTTTTACGGGTGAGTGGTGATTGGAGAAGATTAATTTGCCTATTCCTAAATGCTCTGATCAATGGGGCTATAGGTGCGCTGGTGAGATGCAACTATATCCGGATGTAGCTGCAATCAAGCTTTCTGATCAAGAAGCCGGACCTGTACAAGAAAGAAAAACTGTAGGTTTGTAGTCTTCATTTTTTATAAAATTCTGTAAAGTTTGTGACATTGGCTAATGTCTGGTGGTTGTATATTTGTAGCAACTTATGGCTAATTTCTGGGGTTAAAAAAAAAAGAAAAAATATAGAGAAGTTACATTATGTTTGAGGTTCATGATGTTTGGGGTATCTAAAGCAGAAGCCATTTTATTGAGATACCCTAGTACAGCTCTTGGGATGGAATCAAGGAACCGAGGTTTCCATCAAGAAGGGGAAGCACAGGTTGCTGGCTCTGAAATTAAATATGGTGAAGATGTACGATGGTTTAGAGGGGGGGTTTCTTATGAGCCATTTTCGAGTTCCTGAGTTTCAGTGCTCATTGGTGTGATTTGATTGTTCATCTTATTTCATCAAGCAGCTACTCAATCAAACTTGAAGATAGTTGTTTGAGTAAATCACAGTTGTCAAGTTGGAAAGCCAATATGTGTATTTAAATTAAGTTTGTTCTCTGTTCAACTCCATCCAACCTGATGTCCTTTTTTCTCTTCCCCGCCTAAGTTGGCCAAAATTTGGAACCAATCAAAGGTGTCTTCTGGCGAAGTGTGAAGGAGACAGGCAAGAAACTTGCTCTCATACCATGTTCAACCATTTGCAGATCCAAACCTTAGTGGGGTTAGGAATTAAACTTAACCTCATACACAACAAGGCATTGATTCTCAAATCAGGTTGGCGCCTTCTGATTAATCCATCGGCTCGTTCTGCCTGTGTCTTCAAAGTTAATTATTTTAGAAAATATGATCTCCTAGACCCATCACCAAAGCCTAAACAAGGATCTTGGATTTGGAACAGTATTATGCATATTCTTCCTTACTTGAGACATACGGTTCGTTGGAAGATCAGAAATTGCAACAAAGTAGACATATGGAAAGACCCTTGGATCCCTAAATTAGAAGGTCCAAGCTATTTAAGTTCCTAGATATAGATTCCAATAAGGTTCACTCAACTCAAATTGCTCATGTATGTAATTCTATTCAGGGAATTTTATTTAAAGATTCAAGAATGGTTGGTTCTGGTTGCTTGGTTGATAGTTTATATAAATTGAATTTAGAGTCAATATTTTCTCATTCTTTATTAGCTCTGCATGTGAATGATAATGTTGGAAATTAAATCTTCTCAATGAAATTTTTGTAACACTGGCATAAGAGATTAGTTCACACCAGGGGAAGGAATGGAAAGATTGATCAAAGAATGGATATTAAAAACTCTTGATTTGACCAACAACTTTGGGGCATGTGTTGATTGTATAAAAGGGAAGTATATTAAAATAAACAAGAATGGTGCCACACGTAGTCACATCTATGGTTATATGCAATGCCTTTCGATAGGTGGTCACAAATATTTTATCATTTTTATTGATGATTAGAGATGTTATGGATTTGTATACTAGTTGAAAAAAAGAGAGTGAAGTTGCAGATGTATTACAAATCTACAAAAAGAAAGTTGAAAGATAACTGGAAAAGACCATCGAGGTTGTGAGATCCGACCATGGAGGGAAGTCTTTTGACAAGTATGATGTGACTAATAAAATTCCATAGGTCATATGCCAGAAATCTTGAGAAAGATCGAATTGCAACACAATAAACCACACATGGTATTCCACAGCAAAATGGTGTAGCTAAGAGGTGAAACCATACTTCAATGGCCATGGTTTGAAGCATGCTATTTTCTTCCACTCTACTCGAAATTTTATGAAGTGAGGCTCCGGAGACTAAATCTATATCCTGAATAGAGTACCTAGTAAGGCAATTTACAAAACTATATATGAACTTTAGATTGGGAGGAAGCCGAGCTCGATGCGTTTGCATGTTTGGGGTTGTCCTGTAGAAGCAAGGTTATATAATCAAAATGAAAGGGAACTTGAAACCAATAATTGTGTGTGGTTTCTTCGTGGGTTATCTGGAAAAGTCGAAAAGGGTACAAGATTTATTGTCCTCTTCATATGAGATGAAAGTTGTTGAAACAACTCACCCAAAATATATTGAGGGTAATGAAACTAGAGTATGAAACACCGAAATGTTGTTCTTGAAGAGATTCCAAATCCGGTAAATATGCATGTGGAAACAAAAACTATAAAATTTTCAAGAACCTGCTCAAGTTTGATCCTAATGTAGCCAACATTGAAAATTCACAAGTTCATATAGAACCAATTTTTGAGCTTGCATAGGAAGATCTCGAAGAGAAAGAAGAAATGGTATATCAAATGTTGTCATTGTGCATCTAGCTTCAAGAATCAATTTGTGATGTTGGCATTGGGATGAATCCCTCATCTTTTAGAGAAGCCAAGGAAAGTAAGAATTCTCAACGATGGATAGATTCCATGCGAGATGAAATGATCTCCATGGACAAATAAATGAGGTTTGGAATCTAATTGAACTCTCAGAGGGTATTATGAGGAATCGTTATCCCCTCTAATTCGCTGTCCCCTCCAATTCCTCCAATTCCTCACATAGGGACAGAAATGACCACCCTATCTCCTACCCAAAAACACTATCCAAGGAGGTGCCTGCAAATTGGAGTTGATAATTATTCTAGTTTAACCCTAAAACTGAAATTTCCACATCGGTGTTACTCAAATTCCTATATGGGATTATTACTTTTCCTTATACATGTGGCGGAAGGATATTCGAATGACACATTCTGATTCTACCACAATCTTGACTGTGATACCACTTGTTAGGACTTGGATTCTTCAAATTCAATATTGAAAGTACATTTCCGGTCAAAGCGGTTTCAATTTGGAGTTGGGAGAAGTTTACCAAACAAAAAAGGGGAATCTAGAGTTGAGAGACATTACAGCTCCGCCGACCACAACCAACAAAACCCAAAAGAAATAGCTTCACTTCCTTGTCTTTCTTTCCATTTTCTCTGTATCTCTCTCTACAACGTACACAAGAAAGAAACAAAGAAAGAAAGAAAGAAAAAAATGGTGAATATGGAAAAAGATGGGCAAAAGCCACACGCAATCTTCATTGCATATCCTCTCCAAGGTCACGTAATCCCATCCGTCAATCTCGCTCTCAAGCTTGCATCAAAGGGTTTCACCATCACCTTCATCAACACCGAATGCGTCCAACACAAGACATCCAAAGCACGAGGTGGTGGCGACGGCGACGACCACGACTACTTCGCCGGAGCTCGGAAAGCCGGTCTGGATATACGTTATAAAACCATTTCAGATGGTCTACCCGTGGAATTCGACCGGTCACTGAACCACGATCAATTCATGAATTCTCTCCTTCACGTCTTCTCTGCTCACGTCGAAATTCTCGTGGGTAAAATCGTTAAATCTGAACCGTCCGTCACTTGCTTGATTGCTGATACTTACTTCGTTTGGCCTTCTACGATCGCTAAGAAATTTGGTCTCCTTTACGTCTCTTTTTGGACCGAACCGGCTTTGGTTTTCAGTATCTACTATCACCTCCACCTTCTCAAAACTAATTGTCACTTCGCTTGTCATGGTACTATCATTCACTATCTAATTTCTTCTTTGTTTAGTTGAATTGCTTACATGATTATGTGTGTTGCCGGTACAGATAAGAGAGAGGACCCCATAGATTACATACCCGGTGTATCGTCGATTGAACTGACCGATCTAACATCATACTTACAAGACACCGACATATCAACGGTTTGTCATCAGATCATCTACAAGGCGTTCGATCAAGCCAAAGTAGCTGATTTTGTGATATCCAACAGTGTACAAGAGCTGGAGCCCAACGTAATCTCGGCATTACAGGTAAGGGTGTAAATCGCTTTGGAATCGGTTATTTGATTCAGTTCCAGAGAATGTTGGCGTGATTCGAAATCGAAGCGAGAACTAAATTGATTCTAAAATTCGATACTCAAATCGAATCTAGTTTTGGTTCTGATTCTTACATAGTTCGGTTCTAGTTCCTATACTTGGTCTATATATTATAATATATTACATTACCAAATTATACAATAATGAGAGAGGACTCCCTCTCCTTCTGGAATCTGACAACAGAAGGGGGTTTTACCAAAAAACACAAAAAAAAAGACAAAAGAAGGGGGGATTTATGACCTATCACCCCATCACATGAACAGTGAGAGGGTGACCATGCCCAGATATAGAACCGCCTTTGGGGAGCCTAGAAAATCTACCCATACATGAGGGAAAAAGCCCAAACATTGTGGGGGGCAAAATGACCCCTCCCCCCTCCCCCCATGAAATGGTAGAAATCTCGCCCCTTGAGATGCCAGCATGCGCACTCTCATTAGCTGCCACGCGCACGTGGCCCATGTGCTCCCTCACATAGAATACTCCCATCGTAATGTACTAATATACTATAATATATTAGGTTTCAGTTCTGAAATTGGATTCCTATATTGGAATCGGAATCGAACCAAACTCGGTTCTATTTCTGAGTTGGAACCAAACTTCATTCGATTTGATATATTCAATCTGGTTTCGATTTCGATTTTCGGTTTCAATTCCAAATTGACACCCTTATTTACAGGTGGAAAAGCCTTTCTACACAGTGGGTCCCATTTTTTCGACCAAAAGTCTAGTGGCAACGAGCCTGTGGTCCGAGAGCGACTGCAACCATTGGCTCAACACTAAGCCTGATGGTTCGGTGCTTTACGTGTCATTCGGTAGCTACGCACACGTCAGCAAGGAGGAAATCGTGGAGATAGCTAAGGGGATCCAACTCAGCAATGCTAATATTGTCTGGGTGGTTCGACCGGATATCGTGAGTTCTGATGAGGTCGACCCGTTACCCGATGGATTCAGGGAAGAGATGGGAGAGAGAGGGTTGATAGTGCAGTGGTGCCGTCAGATGGAAGTACTGAAGCATCCAGCCGTTGGTGGGTTCTTGACCCATTGTGGTTGGAACTCTATAATGGAGACCATATGGTGTGGGGTTCCGATGTTGTGCTTCCCTCTATACACGGATGAGTTTACAAATAGGAAATTAGTGGTAGATGATTGGATGATCGGGATGGATCTCTGCCGTAGGAAACGGGTTACAAAAGATGGAGTAGCGGATAATATAAACCGTCTGATGAGTGGGAAAGAAGGGGAGGAATGTAGGGTGGAGATCAAGAAGGTGAGGAAGGCATTGGAGAATGCAATTGCGGCGGGTGGGTCATCGGATAGAAATCTGGATCGATTCATTGTGGACCTCACGAACCGGACTGCAGCTAAACCACACCGGATCTGATCCATCTGTGATACTTCTCTCCACCCAAATCTGTAATTTAAGGATTAATTTGAGTTTAGTAGTAGGAAGTAGTTTTCTGTTCGCGAGTGTAGTTTACGTCAACACTCCCGTGTGTCTATCTCTCTCCTCTTTAAAACAAGTGAACAGAGGTGTCTTTTCGGAGTTCAGATCTGCTACCCACATGAGGATGGGTGGGGACAGATCTGAACTCTCCATGGGGGTGTGGGACACACGCCCCATGGAGGGGACAGATCCCACACCCCCATGGAGAGTTCAGATCTGTCCCCACCCGTCCCCATGTAGGTAGCTGATCCAGATTCATCTTTTCGTATGAGAAGAAAAGAGATAGGCTCATGGGATTGTTGGCTTAGGCCATACTCTCGGGTAAAGTTCTTTTTTCTTTTTTTGTTTTTTAATATTTTTTGTAATGATCTATAAAACTTTTGTAATGATTCCAAGTTGTGAGTTGTAAACCCATCCAAGGGGAAAAAAATAAAGTAATTGTTGTTTTTGGATGGCTGCCACATATAATATATTAGAAATTAATGACGCAGTGGAATAGCGGTTTGCTAAAAACCAAACGTAGAAGATCACAAATGCACAACATACAGATTTACGTTGTTCACCTAAGGTGGATAGTGTCCAGCGATAAGTTGAGCTTCCACTATTTCGATGATAATGATACAAGCCCTAATCCTCTATATATAATGTCTTGAGCAATACAATATAGAGAAACCCTAATCCCCAAAAGTACAAAATTGCCCCCAGTATAAACGACTCCCAAACATTCAGGTCATAACTCAACCCCCCAGAGGACCACCCATATTGGGGAAGAATCACCAATATTTCTTTTTTTTTTCTTGGTAAAAAATCAGTCTATTCAAAAGAGCGAGATACACTATTGTCCTCCTTGCTAAGGACAAGACCCTCCTAGCAAAAGCATCAACAATAGCATTTCTAGCTCTTGGAACAAACAAAAACAAGCACGGATATCAAGCTTTACCCATAATAGAATATCATGGTTTTAGTACACGGTATCGATCATGTAAAATCGATACGATACCAATATGGATTGGCACGGATCAGTCATATCGGACAAGTTTACCCCTGATTCTTCTTTTAAAAAATTAGGTTATTTTTATTGTTTTACCTTTTGTTCATATTGTTTCATCGAACCGGTATCAACGTGGTATCAAGATCGGTGACTTATGATATCGATACGTATCATCTGATACGATACCGATACCTCAACCCATGCTAACACAGAATCACAGGGGATTGGTTCCCACCAATTTCAATCCAGATCGGATTAGAATTGGCCAAAATAGGTCCCAAAACACCTAGAGTTAGATCCTCAAATCTGAAAAGTCAATGATTCTAAGGTTTTAGACCATGAATCTGCTGAAATTGGGGTCAGTTAATCCGAATTGACCGATTCAAGATCCGATTCTTGATTCTTAAAACCGTGACTCTCTGCATAGCTCTTTTTTTCTTTATCTCTGATATTGGTAGTTAGGAAAGCATGAATGAGATTGATAAATTGTGGATCATCAATGTATTCATTCAAGGCTTGATTCAGTACCTTGTGGTTTATGTTGTCAAAGCAGCTAATGATGTCTGTTTTTATGGCTCGGTCAATCTCTCCCCAACTCTATAAGTAGGCAAAGAAGCTTTGTGTTCCCCTTATCTTCCTAAAGCCGTGCGAGCACTCGAGGAGCGAAGTGAATGTTCAATTCAATACATGGGAGATGGCATCCAACACTATTCTATCGAGCTAGGCACAACATAAAATAGCGACACATGAGCCTAGATGGATTTGCTTCCTTACAAGGAAGACATCTATGAGTATCCTGGTAATCATGCTTACCCACAAGATTGGAATCAGCCGATTCATTGATACAATTCTCGATTCTTAAAACCATGAATCTAACATTAAAAAGTGACACACGAGTTGGGCTTGGATGGATTTGCGGATCCGACTCCTCTCCAACGCATTTGTGCGCCGGACGGTGTCCAACGCACATTGTGCGACTGGGGAGCTCTGATCCACACTGCTGCACGCATCTCGGTGCAATGGCGTGTGGATCGAGGCCTCCCCAGCCGGATGATATTTGTTCGACATCATCCCACGCGGGAGAGGAGCTAAATCCTGGATTTGCTTCATCAAGGAAGACATCTAGGTTATCTTGGTAATTACACTTACCCGCCTTATGGATTTATATTATATATTTGTTACGATAGGTTAGGATTATATTAGTTGATTATAAAAGGGATTTCCTTGTATTCATGGAGTGTGAAAGAAGAAAAAAAATAGTTTAGTCTCTGCTCTCTGTCCCCCTTTCTTAGTAGTCCTTCACTTACTCGAAATAGTGAGAAAATTCCCCCTCTTATGGTTCTTGAACCCTTCTCAGATTTTAGAATCATAACAATATCCTTCTATTGTACCTTCATGTAATTAGATTCATGATTTTATTGATCATAGGATTGATTTGTAACCCGATATTGATACCTATTCGATCTTGTATCGGTGGAGCGGTTCTTAATAATGATAAATTTATCAAAAATAATCGAATTTTTATTAAAAGTGAGGGCAGAACTGTATAATACAATCCGATATAATTAATATGTATTCTACCAAAAAATATATATAATTAATATGTATTGAGTATCTATCATGACCGACGCAAATACTGATATTTGGGTGATGGCATATACAAATAATGAGACTAACGGGTCAATAAACAAAACTATCACGGTTATAATCATGTTTTTGCTTTTCTAGTTGGCTAGTGGATTTATATATATATAAAAATTAAAAAAAACAAAAAACTTTGAATAATGATTGAAAAATGACTTTAAAAAAAATATTAATTACTTGGACATCTCCTGTACTATGATCCGATTGCTTGACACCCCTAAAATTTAAAACTATTACTTGAACCACCTCTGCATTTTAAGATTTTTTACAATTAACCCCTTTCTTTCATTCACCGTTTAGTGATGATGTCATGAGTTGGAAAACTCCTACATGTCCAAACTATCGGATGAGGGTAATGAATTGACCGTTTTATCCTTTCACTAAAACAAGGAAGATGCCTTCCTCCTCTCTCTCTCTCTCTCTCTCTCTCTCCCTCCCTCCTAAAGTGGCGATTTGAAGACGCCGGAGAAGAACGAAGCAAGCACCCAGGTTGTGATCTAACATACTACCAATGGCCATAAAAACACCCCAACCCTTCCATAAACCCTCGCTGAAAGCTTGAAACCCCTCTCTCTTATCTAAAAACCCTAACCTGCAACCCTCCCCCACAAGAGAAATCAACCATCCCCTACCTCCCGCTAGCACCTGCAACATTCCTCTACCTCTTGCAACCACACTCCTATCCAGCGTTGAGAGCAAGATAGATCTATTGTGACAATAAAACTGGTTTTGAATGGATAGATCTATTTTGTTAGAAATCTGAACAAAAAGGAGAGGACAGAAAGAAGGCCTGAGTCGAACGAAATCGTTCTGTCCTTAAGACAGTATTTGCACCCTCCTAATCCTGCAAAGGGTTGCAGCAAACCTGCCTCCCAAGATAAATCAGGCGGACTGTTACTGGTTGCAGAGACAGTAACACTGTGAAGCTATCAGAGATTTTTTAATGATGGACTGAGAGAATTCGTGGCCCATTTATAGGCCCACAAGGCCTGTTCGGATGGGTCACACCCATTGGCTCATATGGCTTGACCTGACAGGTCATGACTATTGGGCTGGGCTCCCTTGGCTGTTTGTGTGGGCTGCAACTCTTGGGGTCAATGTTAAACCAAGGGTTGCACTCCCTCTTTGATCAGCCACCGATCCAACGGTCGGATCGATCCTAAGCACCCTTTGATCAGACACCGTCGATCCCGAAAAGATTAAGGCGACATACTGCGACGATGCGCACCCGAAAAGATTAAGGCGACATACTGCGACGATGCGCAAAGTGCAAAGTGCGCCATCAAAGCGCCACATTGCGCCTCACACATGTGCATGCGCACGCGTACGCGCTCGGACGGTTACCGTCCTCGCTCGCAAGTGCACCGTACAATCTCTTCTAGCATTACATGTGATAATAATAACTACTAACTACTAACACATATAAACCCAATGAGCTTTCCTTTCATAGCCGATGTGGGACTGACTAAAAGTCCACATCAATATTTTAAAAAATTCCAACATATTTCGCACCCGAAAAAAAGGATAGATCTATTGGGCTTGAACTGAACTCCATTATATCAATTACTGCCAAATTTTAGTTTTAAATGGGAATAATGTGAATAGATAAATGTATATTCATGCTTGTGTTCTGTTACATCACAAATTTCAGTTTTAGTTATGTTAAAGTAGTGTTCTGTTAGCTTACACACACATGGGGGATGTACAAATTTCAGTTTAGTCTTCTTGTTGTGGTCAGCTTTTCCGGAAATTCAGTTTTTTTCTTCACCTTCACCTCTTCCGACGATGGATATGGAGCACTGCCTAGCTTCTTTTAACTTTACGAATTTCAGTTAAATAACACATAAAGGTAAAATGGACTGTCGGATTCCATGGGGCTTCAGTAATAATTTCAAACTTTAGGAGTGTCAAGCAATCGGATCGTAGTACAAGGGTGTCCAAGTAATTCACTCAAAAAAAAAAAAAAAAAAAAAAAAAACTCTTAAACTATTAGATGGAAAAAATCAAATACACAACACTTTTTTCACGTGTTGCTTGTTTTTTTAGGTCGTCTTACGTATATGTATCATTAATGTAGTAGACACATGATTTGAAGAATTTGAATAAATTAGAATCAAAGGCACCCAATCCTAATTCCAACCAATTTCTACAATCCTCTTTTGAATCGTTTGGCTTCATGTGTGATCTTCATTTCTGGCCATTGTTTCCTTCCTTTAATCAAGTAAATATTTCACAGATTTTAGGAAATATTTTCTTCTTCCCAATTCCAATTTCTAGGCTTTTAACCAATTCTGATCAATCCAATCCGATCAGAATCGAAATCAATGAGAACCGATCCCAATCATCAATTCCATTCTCTTGAACCATGAGTGGACCTGATGGCTCTACTACCATGAAAATTTGTCGAAACCAAAAACTAAAGCTATTAGGTGCAACGGCCGAATTGACACATGAAATCATCCCATCCAAGATCCCATAGTCAGTCGATGTGAAATTATTCTCAGCATACCTACATAATTACTTTACAAAGCACTGATATTTCAATTTATTTTTTTGAACTTTAAAGGGGAAAAAAATACTAATTGGTTGTGTGGTTCATGCACCCAGACATAAGACCGTGTGAAATTACCACTCAATCTTCAGTGAAATAAAATCTCTCATTTAGACAATTCCCCCTGTGCACAGCTGCGCGCCCTCACTGACCCACATGCTAGTGTACGCATTACAAGACCAGACAGCAATCTCTTGCCAAAATTGAGAGAAACACAGTAGCGATACTGTACACTGCAGTTTGACAGCAATCTTTCTCAAAGATTAAATATGACAAAAGAGAACATTGTATGACTGAATGTAGCCTACGCCTAGACATAGCAGTGCATGATATTATCTTCCCCCCAACCCTCTGTGAAATGAAAAATCTCACTCCTGTTGATGCCTTTGTGCACGCTCTCATTGACCCCACACTGGATCAAAGGCCACACAACCACAGTGATTTACGAGGGTCCAACCAAAACCTAAGGGTGCAATCAGTTCGGTTCCAATTTTTCGATTAGTTATCAATTCAATTGAAGATGCAATATGTACATACCGAACGGAAACAAATAACTTTCATAACTTGAAAACCAAATCCAAACCTAATCGATTCGATTTACTCAGTTCATACACGGCCTACGTAATTCGGTTCAAATCTTGAAGGCAGCAGGCCAAGCATCAGTTAGTCGATCCCTTCCAACTGCACTTGCTGCAAGACACTCCCAACCATGAAAGGTCACAAGTTGTCCCATGGCATTAACTTAAATCTCCCAGCATCAACTTATCTATTCCATTATAAAACAATAAGAAATGGAGCATGTTTTGACACCATAAAGATTTATCCTACATCACAGGTTTCTGATTTTAAAATGCTACAAAACATAACAGAACCTAATCAAGCTACAGAGCTTAACAAGACTAGAATTTTTTAGAACAAGTACCTTCATCTTGCTGTAGCTGTTTTTCTGTTACACCTGTAAAACCTATTACAGGCATACATGTTTTTTCTTGCCCGAAAAGTTAGCAAGACAAACAAGATAATGCGATACCCAATTGCCATTAGAAACAAGATCAATAAATTTCCCCACTTCGCATTACTACTAGGTGAGATGTCATAAGCACTGCGAAGAGCCTGTACCCCGGAAATGGTCCTTACCTGCCCAACTGCGAAGGAAGTCCCAATGTATTCATTCTCCAGGATTCCCTGCAACATCAGTGCATATGAAAGAGAGGCTTCATGAGCAGACGAAGCAAAAGAAAACACTGTTATTATTATCTCAGAGATGTCTAACATTAGAGGAAAGCTCAGAGAGACAACTTGCCTGTATAGAATATGTATGGAAAGCAATATAGGATAATGGATACTTCCATACTGGTTCAGGCAATTGGTTACGAATTCTAAAGTAGCCTGCCGCAAGCATCATTATCACCTGCAAAAACATTCAATTGTTAAATTATGGAGGCTGATTCATGCTATGCTACTATGAGTATCAGATCAAATCTATGTCAAATCAATGGTATGGTTAAATAATATATATTCCAAATCATGCTGAGATCAAGCATCTACTCATATGATCAGTTCATTAAAGTCATCCAAACAATCTGTAGAAATAAGTGAATAGCTTAATAATTATAGCCCTCCACGATATGTATTTATAATAGAAGAAAGGTTGACACCTATTACAAATATAACTCTAATTCTAACTAGTTAAATAGAGCTAGAATAGAACTAGGAAAGGGAAAATAACTAAAATAGAAATAACACCCCATGGGTCGATCTTATACCATGGATCGACCCATGTCACACGTAATACCCAAATACCCATATTCCAACACTCCCCCTCAAGTTGGTGCGTAGATATCAGTCATGCCCAACTTGCACACTAGAGGTTGAAAAACTTTTCCACTTAAGCCTTTGGTGAACACATCAGCCAACTGTTCCCCAGATTGCACATAAGGAACACAAACCGTCCCATTATTCAGATTCTCCTTGATAAAATGACGATTAATTTCAATATGTTTCGTCCTATCATGCTGCACTGGATTATGGGCAATGCTTATTGCTGATTTACTGTCGCAGTAGAGCCGCACAGGCAGAGTAATAGGAATACTCAAATCTTGTAACAAAGTCTTGAGCCACAATAGTTCACAAATACCAAGAGCCATAGCTCTAAATTCAGCCTCTGCACTAGAACGGGCCACCACTGTTTGCTTCTTGCTGCGTCATGTAACACAATTTCCACCCACAAATGTACAGTAACCTGTGGTGGATTTTCGATCATGGGAACCAGCCCAATCTGAGTCAGTGTAGGCCTCAATCTGTAGATGATCATGACGCGAGAATAATACTCCTTTACCAAGAGCCGACTTCAAGTATCTCAAAATCCTAAATACTGCTTCCAGATGATTAGACCGGGGATCATGCATAAATTGACTGATAAGACTCACAGCATAGGCAATATCAGGCCTAGTGTGAGATAAATAAATTAGTCGTCCAACTAGCCTCTGATATCTCCCTTTGTCCACTGGTTCACCATCAATGTCTCGGAAACGAGCATTTGCCTCAATGGGAGTATCCACAGGAGAACAGCCTAACATGCCAGTTTCAGAAAGAAGATCTAGAGTATACTTGCGTTGAGATAAAAACAGCCCTTGAGAAGAATGGGCCACTTCAATCCCTAGAAAATAGCGAAGTATGCCTAGATCCTTAATCTCAAATTCCTTGGCTAAATAATTCTTCAACTTGGAAATTTCAGCAGGGTTATTTCCAGTTACAATTATATCATCGACATATACTATGAGGAGAGTAATAATGCTGCCCGATGTCTTGATAAATAAAGTGTGATCAGCATTGCTTTGTTTATAACCAAATGTCAACATCGCTGTCTGAAAACAACCAAACCATGCACGTGGTGATTGTTTCAGACCATACAACGCACGCTTAAGTTTTCAAACCTTGCCATCAGTTGCAGCAGATGAGAACCCAGGAGGGACATCCATATATACATCTTCCTCTAATTCACCATGGAGGAAGGCATTTTTAATATCAAGCTGGTGTAGACTCCATCCTAAGTTCACAGCACAAGAGAGAATTACCCTGATAGTGTTCATTTTGGCAACAGGTGCAAAAGTCTCCAAATAATCTATCCCATATGTCTGAGTAAATCCACGAGCAACCAGCCTTGCTTTAAAACGATCAACAGTTCCATCAGCTTTTTGTTTAATTACAAAGACCCACTTGCAGCCAACAGTCTTCGATCATGGCCTCCTTCCACCTAGTATCTGCAAATGCCTCCTGCCAAGTCTGTGGTATGGAAACAGAGGATAAAGAGGAAACAAAAGTATGAAATGATGGGGATAAAGATTCATACGAACCAACCTGTGATATTGGATGTTGCGTACAAGACTTTTTCCCTTTCTAAGAGCAATGGGTAGATCAAGTGATGGATCAGAAGTAATAGGAGAAGTAGCAGCATCCAAAGGATTAGAAATATTACCAGAGGAGGTGTCATTCAATCTTGGGTCAGAGGACAACTCTTGGTCTGGTAATGCTGCAGCGGTGGGCTGTTGTTGCCCTTTTTTCTTTCCATAATACTGTTGTGTGAAATCTTTCACTGGCTGTACCTGTTGCTCCCCTTGAACATCATTATCTAAAGGTACATGATAATCATCAATAGGTTCATGTAGAGGAGGAATGGGAATCGGCACTTCTTCTAGAGTAGGAATGGACTCCCCCTGAAGAAGTGTTGAAGATGGAAAGAAAGCCACGGCCTCATGAAAAACGACATCCATGGAAACAAAAACACAACGAGATGTAGGATGATAACATTAATACCCCTTTTGGGTGGGAGAATAACCAATGAAAATACAGCGGAGACCGCGGGGATCAAGTTTGCCATGGGCATAGTGGTTTCGAACAAAACAAACACACCCAAAAATTTTGGGAGGAATAATATAAGAAGACCCCTTCAAAAGATCAAAAGGAGATTTATAGTCAAGTACCCGAGAGGGCATCCGATTGATAAGATAAGCAGCTGTTAAAACAGCCTCTCCCCAGAAATGAGAAGGAACATGCATTTCAAACATAATAGAGCAAGCTACATCAAGAAGATGTCTATTTTTGCGTTCAGCCACTCCATTTTGGGGTGGAGTGTCAACGCAACTGGTTTGATGAATAATACCCTGAGTAGCAAGAAATAATTGAAAGGCTCCATCTAAATATTCACGACCATTGTCACTCCTGAGAGTTTGAATGGTAGCTTGAAACTGAGTTTGAACCATGCTATAAAAGACTTTAAAACAGGAAAAAACTTCACTCTTGTGTCGCATTAAGTAAACCCAAGTGGTGCGTGTGTGGCAATCAATAAAGGTGACAAACCACTTAAAGCCAGAAATAGAAGAGGTACGTGAGGGACCCCAGACATCAGAATGAATCATAGAAAAGGCTTAGAACACCTTTTATTTGAACTAGAATAAACAAAACGAGTTTGTTTTGCAAAAACACAAGCCTCACATAATAAAGAGGGAGGGTTACAATGCTGAAATAAAACAGGAAAAATCTTAGCTAAGGTACCTATAGGTGGATGGCCCAGTCGACGATGCCATCGATGCAATTCAGATAAATGATGTTCAGCGGAAGTAGCAGCAAGAGCCTAGCCAGACATAGTAACAGCATTAGAGATAAGATCATCGTCAAGTAAATAGAGACCACCACGCATTTTACCAGTTCCAATCGTTCTCCCGGTCCCCAAGTCCTGAAAGATACAATGTGAAGGATAAAAAAATAGCTTTGCAATTGAGATGAGATGTCAAACTACTGATAGAAAGCAAATTAAAAGTTAACTTAGGAACATGTAAAACAGAGGACAAAGATAAAGAAGGAGAACAATGGATGGCTCCCTTTCCTGAGACAGAGGAAAGAGAACCATCGGCTATTTTAATTTTATCTTTGCCTGAACAGGGAGAATAACGAACAAATAAATTGGATTGACCAGTCATGTGGTCAGTGGCTCCGGAATCGAGTATCCAAGGATGAGATAATGCCGAAGCACAATGACCAGCAAAAGAAATACCGGGTTTGGAGAAAACAAGGTTCGATTAAGAAGAGGGAACCACAGTCGAGGTAGAGGCAGGTGCAGATGAAGAGGCGAAGGTAGTCATCATACGACGAAAGGCAGCGAGTTCCTCTGCAGAAAGTGTGGTAGTAGGGGCTATTTCAGCAGCTTCAGAAAGATGGGCCTGTGTGCCACGGCCACGGCCACGGCCTCGACCACGACCATCAGAAGAGTCAGATGGCCGACCATGTAACTTCCAGCAAAAATCCACAGTATGTCGTTCCTTTCCACAATGAGTACATTTAAGAGGTTCCTTCTCAGACGAGGAACGTGTACTAGTACTAGAAGAGCTACCTCTAGAAGAAATTAAAGCAGATCTCTCTGGCTGTGTAGTTGGTAACATGGTGGAACGACGAGCATTTTCCAATTGTATCATAGAGTAGGTTTGCTCCAAAGTGGGAAAAGGTGAACGACTCAGAACTTGAGACCGAAGCTGATCATATTCCACATTAAGGCCAGTCAAGAAAGTGTATGCTCTGAATTTATCCTCCCCAAGCTGAAATTTGGTAATATCAGAAGGATAATCAAGCTGAAAGTTATCATAATAGTCAAGCTCTTGCCACAGGCTACAGAGTTCACAGTAGTATTCAGATAAAGTAAGTTCACCTTGTTTGGTTGCATGGATTTTTCGTTGAATATCATAAACTTGTGCATCATTCCCTACCTGGGAATAGGTACCTTCAGCAGCTTTCCAAATTTTTATGGCTGAATCAAGTAGTGTATAGCCACGGCCAATGGATGGAGTCATTGCATTGAGAAAAAAAGCCATAACAAGAGAGTTGCTAGAACTCCACTTGTCTTGTAATGTACCAGCTTCACTTGGTTTGA
Organism: Telopea speciosissima; assembly: GCF_018873765.1. Taxonomy (NCBI): domain Eukaryota; kingdom Viridiplantae; phylum Streptophyta; class Magnoliopsida; order Proteales; family Proteaceae; genus Telopea; species Telopea speciosissima. Next base: position 14,246,325 of record NC_057917.1, read on the forward strand.
CAATGGTACCATATATATATATATCCCTTATAGCCCCTTGAATCAATGGAAAGAAACATTTGTGTACACCAAAGTAAATAATTAGTGCCATCGAGCTTTATCGGGCTGACTGGAAAAGAGGGATAATCATGATGGGTCCCTTGTGTAGAAGATTGGCCAGTGTTGGTGGTAGCAGTGGATGCAGCTGAATCAGGCATACTGATAGAACTTCAGTAACTGAGAAGTGCAGGAAATTGCAGAATATTCTGCAATAGGTAAATAGGCAGCAGTTCTTCAAAATAAACTCTGCAAGTTGTATAAATAAACAACTACAGTGTTGTCAAACAAAGAGAAGCTGTAGATCTGTATACAGAAAAAAATCTGCAGGTCTTCAAAAAAATACTGCACTCCTGCAAAAAAATCTGCAGATCTTCAACAAAAAGCTGTTGCAGGTCTTCAAAAAATTGCAGGTCTTCAATAAAAAACTGCTGCAGCCTGCAGGTGTTTTAAAACAACTGCAGGTCTTCAAAAAAGGAGGAAAGGAGTCTGCAGATCTTCGCACAATATGGATTTGCAGGTCTCGAAAAAAAAATTCTATAGGTCTTGAGAAAAAAATCTGCAGGTCTCGAGAAAAAAAATTTCAGGTCTTAAAACATCTGCAGGTCTTCTAAATAAAATTCTGCAGTGCTTCACTCTTCAAACATGGAGAAAAAATACTGCAGGTCTTCGAGAGAAATAAATCTGCAAGTCTTCAATCTTCGAGAAAAATAAATCTGCAGGTCTGCTAAAATAAAATCTGCAGTGCTTCAGTCTTCAAATAGGGAGAAAAAATACTACAGGTCTTCGAGATAAATAAATCTGCAGGTTTTTTAACTTCGAGAAAAAAATCTGCAGGTCTTCTAAAATAAAATCTGCAGTTCTTCAATCTTCAAACATGGATCTCACTGTGCATGGAGATCATAAATAGGATAAAGTAAAGGAGGTAAACTCTAGGGCAAGTACTAGATCATATTTAGATAACCTCAAAGTACTGCCCCCATGAAATAATGGAAACGAGAGAAGGGAAGAGAGAAGGAGGGTCTCGATTGATTTAGGGTTTTAGGATAATGGGTTAGTTGATCTAGGAGAGATCAATTGTGGAGGGAGACGATGGAGGAGAGCAGAATTAATTTCTCAGATATCGAGTTTAGGCTCTGATACCATGTAGAAATAAGTGAATGGCTTAATAATGATGGCCCTCCACAATATGTATTTATAATAGAAGAAAGGTTGACACCTATTACAAATATAACTCTAATTCTAACTAGTTAAACAGAGCTAGAATAGAACTAGGAAAGGGAAAATAACTAAAATAGAAATAACACCCCATGGGTCGATCTTATATCATGGATCGACCCATGTCACACGTAATACCCAAATACCCATATTCCAACACAATCCAAAGATTCAAGAGTTCAAGTGTTCCTTCAGCAAGATGAAAAAATGCCTCAGTAGGGCCCTCAAATCAAATAAGCAAATTTCTACAAGTCCTTGGATTCTAGTGGTGAGCTATATTCACCTGAAGTGCAGCTACCTAAAATTAAAGAATGATATATTCAAGCCACATGTTTGCAGCATACTTTCTTGTCTGCAAACATATCAAATGTCGTCTAACAAAATATTCCAACTTCCAATACATATACATTGAGAATCAAGGAATCAGATTAACGACCAAACACCAAAAGCTAGCACAATTCCATCTAGAGCCAAGGTCCAACATAACTCCAAACAGCTGAAAAGGTATATGAAGCTTACAAAGTTACGAGCATAAATCACCTGTGTCAGTATCTAGAAAACTGATATAGCAGGAAAGCACATGTGAGCTGGTCAAAACTCAAAATCCAGTAGGATAGAACTCAATAAGTTGAAAAGAAAGCACAGGAGTGTCACTCACATGAACGGACACCAGCATCAAAATGCTTTGGAAAAGCTCTTGCCAAATAGAAGCTACAACCAGCACAAGTCCTTCATTTACTAGCAGGCACATGAAGAAATTCAGCACAAAGTACATCAACAGGCTAAACTCATCTCGTAGCCCCACAAGAAAATAAAAAACAACGCTCGATGAAATCGATACGAGGAACAGAAAGGGAATGCTGGAGAGAAGGTGCCCGAGTAGGAAAACTAGCACTCCCGAATGCTTATTTGATTCTTCATGAATGTATATCTGGAAAGAAATATGGCAACCATTAAAAAAGATACGTACATAAAAAAACTTCATTCAATCGAAAACACTTAAACAGCTATAGCATTTATTCTCCAGTCATTTACTTCAGCTAATCTAAAGAAAATTTCTCCAATTTTTTTTCACACATTATTTCAGCGTACTATAATTAAAAGGATTAGACTATTGCAAGTAATTCGGTAAGATTCTAGGTAATAGAAATGTGGTTAACCAAGTACTTGTAACATATCCATGTAGTCTGAAAGTTGCCATGCAGGCTGTTTCAACAAGAAGCAACTTCCAAACTCTTCACATGGAAAGACTTCTCTTGATGCATTTTCCTACCTATCGAAACTAGACCCAAAACACAGTTAATTTTCATTTCAGTTATAAATTTTGAAAATTTCCAGGATGCTGAGATCAATGTCCAAGGTACCAGGAGGAAAAATTCCCAAATAACAGTGTTTCAAGAACAAGTTTACTCACCAGCAACCCTCACCACAAGAAGATCAACAGTAGGACCCATTTTCCAATCAAACTCATTGACCAAGACAATGGAGTATCCAGGCTGAACAGGTGAACAAAACGGTTGGACCCTCAACCCCCAGAAGGGATCTCATCCTTTATGCTATTTATGGTCTATGAAAATTTTCAAAGATAAAACAGCCACTGCTGAGACTTCCAACACTAGCACAATTTCCAAATAAAAACAGAAAACAAAATACAGAAACACCTATAAAGGGGAAATTATCACCCAATACAAAGAATAGGTCAGGCAACTCCTTGTTTAGATCATTCCCTTAGTCATTTGCAGGCCTTGACTTCTAATGGTATGAGATATTCACCTGGGAAGCCAAAGTGGCAAATGTGTCTGAATCATAAAAGTACGAAAAATGCCAAGCCCAGTCCAAATGCCACCTTGATAAACCAATAATAGTGTCACAGTTTTCTACTAAGGTCATGAATAATAACTGAGAGAACAATGTCCAATCTAGTAAGAAGTGCTAGGAACTAAACCTGAATTGAGTTTGAACCTCACCATCAAGACCTGAATAGATTCTAAAAAAGACCTACCTAAAAGAGGGTCATTTTAACAAAAGGCCCTTGTGATTTTTATGACAAAATTACCTACATAAGTGGGTATAATTTCTCAGTCAAAAATAGGGAACATTGTTAAGCACCCCAATGGGCAGGGAGGATAGCATTCCTACACACACAGAGCTTCAACCCCCCCCCCCCACACACACATTATAAGAGATACTAATTCTGTATACTCCATAATATTATAATAAGGTGACAGATGGTAAAAGATGGGACTCAAGATTACCTTAATTTCTTTTATATGAGCAGGTAACCCAGCAATGCTTAGCAGGGAGGTAAATGACACAAATACAAATACTGCAGCAACTCTGACCTGCAATTCAAGATAAGTAAAACAACTCCCTCCATGAATGACTATGCCTTGCATGTTGAATGTGTATATAAATATGAATATATGAATGCAAAAACAAGATAAATTTACTTAACAAAACATACACACCCACACACATACATAATCAGCATGAATAAGGTATGATCGAACAGGTTACAATCAGCAATGAAGACAATTTCACTCAAAGAATCTTAAAAGGGGGGTGTTTTTATAGAAGGAATAAAATGGTCAAATTTTATTTTTGTTTTGTATTGGGGGAATCAATCTCACGTGCCATTGAGTTGTGTGATCACATGCATCACAGAACCAGCAATCATACCCCTAGACTTTGGCATGGTCCATAAATTAGGGAAAAAACAGTTCATGAATTGTATGTGACTGTGGTAACAGTTATATTCCTACAGTTGGGTGGGATCCATCGATGAGAAATCTATAGCACCTAAGGAGATACTGCCAACTACCACTACAAGAGAGACAGAGAAGTGAGCCACTGATACCTTATAAAAGGGCCAATAAATGCTGAAGAATCGTCAATTTCAATTTCAAGACCTGACCAGGTAGGATGGTTGTTAAATGGTACACCTAGGTAAATTTTTAAAGGGGCCCCTCGATGCTTCTCTCTTCTCGTTTTCAGTTTTGGAATTTTTTCTAGTGGGAGTGGGGAAATTTTGTCTCCTGGTAGTGTGTTTAATTTTCAGTGGTTTTAATCTGTTTCTTAGTCAAATTTACAGAGCTAGTTTGTGTCAAAAATAGTATTGGGTTGTCAGATCTATTTTTCCATCCAAAGTTGGAGTTAATGCCCGAGAACAAAGCTCCAAAACATGGGAGATCTTTATTAAAAAAAATTATGACTTTGCTGCAGATTTTGGTGCTCCATCAAGATCCCCTTTTAAGGCATGTGATCTCTACCAAACTAGAACCCCTTAATTGCTCTTTCCTTCTTAGGTTGTTCATGTGTGTGTGTGTGAGAGAGAGAGAGAGAATCCAAACTTAATGCAGTAGGTAGTGTACAATTTGAAAAAAAAACTTACCACTACAGTTGACAAGGAATGACCTAGGTTGGAAAAGATTGTACCAACAGAGAGTGCGAGAAGCATATAAATAATCAGCCGAAGCCAAAAGTATTTCCATTGCCTTGACATGATTAATAAAGACCTCCAGGTCAAAACCGCTACACGTGTAGCACTACTTGCTTTGCCTCTGCTTTTGAGAAGTGGACCTTCCTGAGCAATTAGTTGCAGATAATGATGGAGTTAGTACACACAGAAAAAAAAAATCAGAAATTTCTAGATACCAAGACAACAGGCCTTTGTTTTATCTTTCTAATAAGCACATCAGGGCCCATTTTTATTTTTTTTTTATCACATCTAACAAAATACATAGGTTGAGTGAGTTATGTATTAAACTGTTTTTTGTCCATTGCAGAAAACATTGGAAATAAGAATATAATATAGAATCCATAAGAGTTGGGGGAGGGGTGGGGGAGGACTAGGTCAATCAAACGTTAAAACCACGAACAGATTCAAATTGGATAGCAAGAATAACTACAAATACCATTTCTTGCAATCTACATCAAAATTGGTAAATATGGATATGGTGAAAAAATTATGTAGATCAGCAACCAGCGTGAGCAAATATGTTACAATGACAAAGAGGTATATATAGTGCTCAGCTTAGTGTGGCAAAATCAGGCATAAGTTCACTGCTGGGATTGCTACTACTGCAAGGCAACAAGATTGGTAGCAGGCAACAGGAGCAATTGGTGAGCTTCACACCAAAGGTTAGAGTCATGGGAAAGGGTTCAGGCTACCAGGGAAAATGGCAGGGTCAAGTCTAGAGGGCAGCCGCTTTGTGCAAAAAATGCCAAAGGTTAGTACCAACTCCAAACTCACCGCTCCTAGGATCCCACATAGGCAGGACCAGCACTGCGTAATGGCCCTTTAGTTGATGAGCTTCACACAGAAGAAATGGCAGTTTACTTCATGACAAAGAGTGCTTGTTGCAAGGAAAGGAGATGAGTAGATGACATCGCAACAATGCAATAGCGAACCTGTGTAATGTAGTCCTATATAGGCAAGACCTAATAGGAACCAGGGTAAAACAGAATTCTGTAACTGTTTACAGTTGGGGCTGTTTAGGGTAAAACTAGGGTTAAGTTAAGGAATTAGGGTAAGGTTTATATATGGTTTTAATGTGTAGGTTTAGGGAATTAATATGGTGTAAAGACAGTAGGGTTTGGGTAGGTCTAGAAATTCTGCAATTTTAGGGTTAGGGTTAGGGTTTTAGATTTCAGGTTTGAGGTTAAATCTAGGGTTTAGGAAGGGACTTTGGGGAAGGGCTTGGAGTCGAGTGTAGCTGGCTGTAGGAGGGTGACTCGATCAGGTTTTGGGGATGTTTTGATGGCTGGTTAGGGCTAGATAGAACTTAGAATGGATTTAGGATTTTTGGGTTTTGTGGAAGGTGATGGGAATTAGGGTTAGGATGGTCTGATTGGATCGATGGGGGAAGGGATGGCTTAGGTTGGAGGATGAAGAAGAGAACGATGTATGCAGGAATTGAAGTTACCTTACTGATTTGAAGAACCAGCAATGGCAGCAGCTAGAAACTTGAAGAAACCTCCCGATCTTCACGATGCAAGGAGTCAACTAGAGATCCACCAGTCCCTACACCTTGATGTTACTCACAAGGCAACCTTGATATTACTCACAAGGCACTCACACAATGGAACAAGCAGCAGCAGCATTCATGGCAGCAAGCAACGAAATTTTTAAAACTTAATTGGTGGGGGAGCCTCTCCCATGATCTGTATTAAATAATAGGCCAAAGGCCTTATTCCTAAAGCTATTACAACTCTATTTCCCCATCCAAAATCGTGGAGAGGTGTAGATAAGTAACTTAAAACAATTTAAAAGGTATTAAAAGACCTAATTGACCCTAATGACTTAAAAACACTTAAAAACACTTAAAACAACTAAGATTCTTCATCAGCCAATAGGATATAATATCCTACCAGCCAATTAAAATTAATCACTTAAACTAAACCAATTGAACTAATTTGGATGCAACCAATTTAAAACCGGTTCAATTAAAAACATAAAATAAAAACTAAGTATAGAACTGAAATAAACTAAACTAAGGCTCCTACTAAAACCCTAGGCTTAGGGTGGCTTCTTCAATTCGAGGAGGCTAGGATCTGCATCAACTCTCCCCGACTTAGAAACATTCATCTCCGATGAATGGATAAAATTCAAGCAACACTCCGGTAACTTGGGGCTACACTTCTTGTCATCAATAGTATGAGTCCAAGTATGATGCTTGTGTGAAGAAACTCGTCCACGAACTTTGTGATGAGGAGGGGGAAGCAACATATGGGCAGCAGCTTCAACACTTCCCTGGCAGAATTCTATTGAGGTTGGAACAGTGGGAATATGGTCTTCAAGTCGTGGAGCCTTCTCTTCGAAGAACCAAGGGGGCATCACAAAATCAATGTGTTCAACCTCCATATGGTCTTCAATGTTGATAACCTTCTCATCGAGCTCCACTTCTTCAAGGGCAGCAACTCGCTTATCATTGTCTTCATGTGAAATGCTCCCAATTACCTCCTCACAATCAACCACATCATCCACGAAAACTGAAGCAATCATAAGGACACCTCGAGCACCACCATCCATATCTTCAAAGTAACCTTCTAAGTCGTCATCACTATTAGGGGGTAGTGCATATATAGCTTGCTCATCATTCCCTTCACAGGCTTCCCCTGCCTTGGCAGCCACATTAACAGGTCTATGCTTTTGTGGGCATTCTTTGGCATAGTGCCCAAGCTCATTGTAGTGGAAACACTTGTGGGGTTCATTGCTGTCCATGGGAGCTCTACCTTTATGATCAGCACGTGGAGGGGTTGTAGGGCAGGAAGAACTACCAACAGAGTAGCCTAATCGAGTAGGACCAACAGCAGAGTTTCCAGCTTGATAGTGACCATTGGTAGTCGACTTGAATGCTGAAAAAGTTTTGTTGGTACCTTCAGTGGAGGAATCAAATCTGCTATTTCCATTCAATAATTCTTCAGCCTTCAATGCTTTCTCGAAACAGTCCTTGATGTCTAGAACGTCAACAACTCCAATAGCTTTAATAATGTCTGATCTCAATCCCAACTGAAATTGAGACAGCATCTGAGTATTACTTTCTCTGGTGTCAGTACGAGAAGAAAGAACATCGAACTACTGCATGTACTCAGCTACAGTCATAGTCCCTTGCCGTAGGGAGTTGAGTTGATCTTGCATCTGAGCTCTGTAATGTTTGGGCAAATATTTCTCCTTCAAGTCATATCTCATGTCCTCCCAATTAGTAGGTGCATCACCTTAGTGTTCCATGTCTCTCTCTGTCTTTCGCCACCATTCTCGGGCAAGGCCAATCAAATTGGTACGTGTCAGTCTCATCTTTCGATCTTCAGGCAAATCATACCAGTCAAAATAGTCATCCAGGGCAGCAAGCCAGTCATAGAACACCTGGGGATCACGGTTCCCATCAAACTCCTTCAGCTCGAGTTTGACCTTCTGCATATCATACCTCTTATTAGTGGCTTCATCAGCAGTGAAATAGGACCTCATGTACTCCTCAAAGTTAGGTCTTCAAGGTTCTTCTCTGTAACCTCCTCTATCATGTCTTCGTCTTTCCCTGTGATCTCCACGACTCCTGGAGTGATCTCTGTAGTCTCTATGGCCTCTGGAATGATCTTTGTGATGTCGGTTCCTTCCCAGAGTTCCATGAACTTCAAAGTGAACTTGAAACCTGTCTTCCTCTACGTATAGAGGGTTGTTTACAAGAGGCACAGTCTGCCTTTGCTCTACAATGTAACCGATCACTGATCTTATGGAGCATGTCCATGATTGCAGCCATGGGATCAGGTGGGGGTGGTAGTGCTGGATCAACAATAGGATTGCCATGCTCGTCCATGGCTCTGATACCAATTAATGTAGTCCTATACATAGTTGTCATGGCGTCCTGGCGCTGGAGAGGGCTGCATGGCGACCTACGCCATGGCGACCCTCTTTGATTTCTTCTTCCTGACTCTTTTTCCCTCTTCGATTTCTTCTTCCTGTCTTCGATTTCTTCTTCCCTCTTCGATTTCTTCTTTCCCTCTTCAATTTCTTTCGATTTCTTCTTCGATTTCTTCTTCCTGTCTTCTTTCCCTCTTCGATTTCTTCTTCCTGTCTTCTTTCCCTCTTCGATTTCTTTCGATTTCTTCTTTCCCTCTTCGATTTCTTCTTCGATTTCTGAATTTTCTTCTTAAAACTTGAGAAACAATAGAGAAAAAATAAAACATGGCTTGAGTATACATCTATTAACACATTAAAAATAGAGAAAATAAAAAATAAAACATGGTCGACATGCTCGCCATGGCGGGCGACATGTCGATATATCGACGTGACACCCCTCCACCGACTTGGATCGCCGTGACGCCGTGACAACTATGGTCCTATATAGGCAAGACCTAAATACCTAATAGGAACTAGGGTAAAACAGAATTTTGTAACTGTTTACAGTTGGGGCTGTTTAGGGTAAAACTAAGGTTAAGTTAAGGAATTAGGGTAAGGTTTATATATGGTTTTAATGTGCAGGTTTAGGGGATTAATATGGTGTAAAGAAAGTAGAGTTTGGGTAGGTCTAGAAATTCTGCAATTTTAGGGTTAGGGTTTGGGTTTTAGATTTCAGGTTTGAGGTTAAATCTAGGGTTTAGGAAGGGACTTTGGGGCAGGGCTTGGAGTCGAGTGTAGCTGGCTATAGGAGGGTGACTCGATCAGGTTTTGGGGATGTTTTGATGGCTGGTTAGGGCTAAACAGAATTTAGAATGGGTTTAGGGTTTTTGGGTTTTGTGGGAGGTGATGGGAATTAGGGTTAGGATGGTCTGATTGGATCGATGGGGGAAGGGATGGCTTAGGTTGGAGGATGAATAAGAGAAGGATGTATGCAGGAATTGAAGTTAACTTACTGATTTGAAGAACCAGCAATGGTAGCAGCTAGAAACTTGAAGAAACCTCCCGATCTTCACGATGCAAGGAGTCAACTAGAGATCCACCAGTCCCTACACCTTGATGTTACTCACAAGATTAGGCACTCACACAATGGAGCAGGCAGCAACAGCATTCATGGCAGCAAGCAACGAAATTTTTAAAACTTAATTGGTGGGGGAGCCTCTCCCACGATCTGTATTAAATAATAGGCCAAAGGCATTATTGCTAAAGCTATTACAACTCTATTTCCCCATCCAAAATCGTGGAGAGGTGTAGATAAGTAACTTAAAACAATTTAAAAGGTATTAAAAGACCTAATTGACCCTAATGACTTAAAAACACTTAAAAACACTTAAAACAACTAAGATTCTTCATCAGCCAATAGGATATAATATCCTACCAGCCAATCAGAATTATTCACTTAGACTAAACCAATTGAACCAATTGGATGCAACCAATTTAAAACCGGTTCAATTAAAAACATAAAATAAAAACTAAGTATAGAACTGAAATAAACTAAACTAAGGCTCCTACTAAAACCCTAGGCTTAGGGTGGCTTCTTCAATTCGAGGAGGCTAGGATCTGCATCACTGTGAAGCAAGGCAACAAATTGCAAAATCCACAATAATCTTTCTTGGACAATTTTCTTCTGGACACAAAAACAAATACTCTCTCTGACTCAACCTCCCCCACAACCTGGTACCAACATTTCCTGAATTCCCAAACGCATCCCCATCTGTATTTTACCATGGGATTTTCAGTCAACAAAAGCATTCTAGGATAGGACTTGTAATGAATGGTGAAATTCACATAGAGGACAAGATGATGAAGTGAAAAGATAGAGTGACAGTAGGATTTTTGTGAAAGGCAAAGTGTCAGTGTCGCGAGGTTGGGGCACCGGGGTAGGGGGGAGAAGCATGACAATGATTAACATAACCATCTTGTAATTAGCAAACTGGAATTTATTAAATGACAACAGAATTATGGAAAGTGGAAACTGTACCCTAAATACAAAGAATCCATGAGAGTGCCGTGAAATAAGTCTAGTTCATTGGTTGATATATTAAGTCATAACCAACCCACAAGAAAATGCATGAGATACACTTCTATCATAAGCACTGACAAACACTCACATCCCAGACATGGTCAACATCTGCATCTCTCTAATGCATATATCATGAGATGATACTGGATGAATCACTCCCAAGCTTAAGCAAAAAAGTGCAAAGAAGAATGCAGGAATCGTTGACAAGGTGATACAAATCATAGTGGGGAAGAAAGAAGGTTTGTGATTCTGGTACAAAACATGCAGATCCGGTTTTAAGATCTCCTTGAAGATTTGATTTGAAGATCATCTAGAAGAATGCGTGAAGATCTTCTAGAAGATTACAAAAAGATTGCATGGAGATTATTCTGCTGGATATTCCAGCAGCCTATTGGCAACCATGAGCTCTTATTTAGTAGTTTCTTTTATTGTAAATCCTAGCTACTAAGTAGCTTAGCAATTAAGTACTTTAGTTAGTATTTTCACAGTTACTAGTTACTTTCTATTTTACTGACTCTTCCTTCGCTATTGAGAGTTACAGTTGAGAATCAGAGGTTTAGGGAATGATTCGACTTGTCAATAATGACAGAGGTCAGCTTTATTTATAATAAAGTTATAGCCCTAACAAACTAGGAAAATAAGGTGTTGACAACAAAGCTATGACTCAGCATCCATATCTACAACGGACAGTTATCTCAACACTCCCCCTCAAGTTGGTGCAAAGATATCATCCATGCCCAACTTGGAAACAAGAAGATGAAACACCTTACAATTTAAACCCTTTGTAAACACATCAGCTAACTGATTGACAAAACTAACAAACATATTATCCCTTGCTCAAGCTTCTCTTTGATGAAGTTTTTGTCGATCTCAATATGTTTCGTTTTATCATGCTAAACTAGATTGTGAGCAATACTAATGTCTGCCTTATTATCACAAAAGATGTGCATAGGGTCTTTAGAGGTAACTCTCAAATTACTCAAAAAGTCCATTGGGCCACATGAGCTCACAAATCCCTTGTGCCATTGCACAATACTCAGCTTCAGCACTGGAGCGGGATGGACTGCTTCTTACTTCGCCATATGACAACGTTGCCTTCAAGAAAGGAACAATATCCAGAGATAGATCTCCGATCATCAATTGACTCAGCCCAATCAGCCTCACTGCATGCTTCTAGTCTTAAATGCCCATTACTTGAGAAGAGAAGACCTTTCCCAGGAGCAGACTTTAAATATTTCAATATACGATGTACAGCTTCAAGGTGTACTGTCCAGGATCAAGGAGGAACAAGCTAATAATGCCTACAGCATAGGCAATATCAGGCCGAGTATGGGACATGTAGATTAGTCAGCCAATAGGTCTTTGGTACTGTTCTTTGTCAACAGGCTCGCCCATGGCATTGCTAAGTTGATGGTTAACCTCAATGGGGGAATCTGTAGGCTCAAACCCAAGCATACCAATTTCACTAATAAGATCCAAGACATACTTCCGTTGGGAAATAAAAATGCCCTTGTTGGATCTTGCAACTTCAATCCCAAGGAAGTACCAAAGAGGTCCTAGATCTTTGGTCTCAAACTCCTTTGCTAAGAATGATTTTAGGTTGGAGATCTCACCATCATTGTTGCCAATAATCACTATATCATCAACATAGATAATGAGGGCCGTAATCTGACTACCAATTCTTTTCACGAACAAGGTATGATCAGCTTGACTCTACCGATACCCAAACTTATGCATAGCTTTCAAGAATCAACCAAACCATGCCCTAGGAGAATGTTTGAGATCGTATAATGATTTTTACAACTTGTAAACTCGGCCAGCAATAGATCTGGATGCAAAACCAGGAGGTATTTCCATGTAGACTTCTTCAAGGTCCCCATTAAGAAATGCATTCTTGATATCCAACTGTTAAAGGTTCCATCCAAGATTGGCAGCACATGACAGCAATGCCCTAACAAAGTTCATCTTTGCTATAGGTGCAAAGGTTTCTTGATAGTCAATCCCATAGGTTTGGGTGAAGCCCTTGGCAATTAATCGTGCCTTGTATCTCTCAGTAGTTCCATCTACCCTTTGCTTGACTGTAAAAACCCATTTGCATCCAACTAACTTCTTCCCTTCAGAGCGAGGGCCATGTTCCCAGGTACCATTTTTGTTTAATGCCTGCATTTCCTCTAGCATGGCAGTCTCCCACTTTGATGGCTTCTTTCCAATCTTGTAGAATAGACACAGACAACGAGGCAACAAAAGCCCGATAGGAAGGAGATAACGACTCATAAGAAACAAAATGGGAAATGGGATGTTGAGTATAGGAGCAAACGCCTTTTCGAATAGCAATGGGATGGTTATCATGCAGATGGTTATTATTGTCAGGAACATTATCAAAAGCATGAGAGATATTACTTGATGGTGAGGGTGAATTTGATGGGGGCGCCACAATGGGATTTGGTTGGGTAGCGGAAGCGCTGGCAGGTGACGCCGGTAGTGAGGCGCAGCGACCAAAGGGTCGCCTCTAGGAAGAGGCAGCAGCAGCGCAAGGGTGAAGAGGCCCTGCGGTGAGGCGCAGCGACCAAGAGAGGTCGCAGCGAGAGCACGGCGGCAGTGATGAAAAGCCAATCACAGTCAACAGCTGTCTGGCAACGACGGTGAACACTGCTCACCAGAAAGAGAGTAACCGCGGTGAGGAGGAGCGATTTTGTTAGAAAGGTTAGTGAGGCATGGTTCGGTTATAGTCTACCATGCTAGACAAGGAGGCTGGAGACCCCACGGGCAGCGGCAGCGGCAAAAGAGAACAAAAATAAAAAAATAGCAAAGAAAAACTTTTAGGGTTTTGGGCTCTAATACCAAGTGGAGAATCGGAGGTTTAGGGAATGAATCGACTTGTCAATAATGACAGAGGTCAGCTTTATTTATAATAAAGTTACAGCCCTAACAAACTAGGAAAGTAAGGTGTTGACAACTAAGCTATGACTCAGCATCCCTATCTACAACGATTAGGATGGTTACCTCAACAGTTACTCATAAAGGGACCCTCCTACCGTAAATAGAGGTTCCTATTTTGTTTTTCATTGAGATTAATAAAAAGAGGGGTTGTACTTTAGCCAACCATTTTAGACACAAGATGATGGCTTTATATTGTTTTCCTTGTGAGATGCAGTTGCAAGGTGAGAGACTTTGTGTGGTCAGTGTGATGCTGATTGAGGATGCCCAAGTCATATCTTTATTTATTTTTGCTTTCATATGTACAAAAGGTAGGGGGGGATTGGTGAAAGAGAAAAGAATTCTGTATTTTGTTCGTCCCTAAATCATCGATCCTGTTGCAATTGATCTCCCACTGGTTTTTTCTCTGGTTCGAGGTCGATTTTGCATTACAAGGTTACACAATCCATTTCTTTTTTTTTTTTTTTTTTTTTTTTTTGGGGGGGGGGGGGGATGTATGAACATAAATAAGGGTAATTAGTATTGTGCCTACTTTGTAGACAATCGTAAGCTACCAACAAATACCATACTGGGCAAAGATTTATCAACAATAATCACCTTCTCTGTGAGTTTCAGTATCATGGACTCAACGGCAGCCGCATCATTTGATGATTTATATGTTGCTTCAAGGGTGCGTATTGCAACAGCAGTATCCATATTTACTGATGAAAAATCCCCCTGATCATCCTGTCAAAATTGTTGCCTTCCCTGTCATGTTTCTATAGCAAAATTTTTCACAATAACAACAGAAATAATAATTACAATAATTAATGATGATGATGATAATTGTATTAGTATTTGTACTTTTTTTAAGACGAAAATACAATGAGCAGATAGGCTCAAAAAGAAGAAAGAGGAAAAAATATTGAACTTTAATTATTTCCAACGTTGTCAAAGCCGCAAGTCGACTTGGGCAATCATTTCCCTGACTCATGCAAGAGCTGGTCCATGCCCCCAAACCACTGAGGCAGTCTTGTAGACTTTGCCTTTATAACACTCAGTGTTTCCACTATTTGATAACACTAGTTGTTTCCACTATGTATGGTTTTTGTTTTCTTTTATGTTGGATAAATAAATCATATGCATGGTCGGGAGTATATAAACAGCTTAGTATAAACAACATAGAAAGAAAAAAAAAGTATGAAACATGCAAGCATGTGGAACCACCAATCAGCAGCTCCCATCCAGGAGATTCCAGAAGACAATTATCAGCCCGATATGGATTAGTTAACCATCCAATTTTTCACCATTCATTATAAATTCCCTCCAGAGGCTATGATAGAAGAAAGTTATAGCTATGAAACTCAAGCATAGAATTCCAAAAGGCATTTACCTGCCAATTTTTACACATGGCTATAATTCTGTCAAAGTCCGTATTTATCGCACGTAGAAAGTGATCAGAGGGGCTTTGCATTATTGGGCAAGGAAACCCGGCATTTGAGAAATGCTATAAAGAAAACGTTTCAAGTTAGTTTCCTCCAAAATTGGGAATAAAGAAATAAACAACATGCCTCACAAAATATCTGCAGGGCATCAAATATGGAAGCAAAGCCAATTATAGTAGTTTCAAAATATCAAGTACTTCTTATAAAAAGCCAGGATAAAAGAATAGAGAGAGCATCAGATCAATATCCACCTGCAGACAAGCTAGTGTTTCTCCAAAAAATAATGTATTTCCATTTGAAAGCAGACAGATCCTATCAAAGAGGCCAAATACTTCTGTGCTACTCTGGTACATGGTAAAAATAAGAGTGCAACCTGTACTTGCAAGTTTCTTCAAAGTCACCATCATCAGAAGTGCAGACACACTGGCCAAAAGAAACAAAACATTAAAACAAACACTCGTAAATAGATAAGGAGAAAGAAAATAATATAACAGGTTCGTAAGTAGGGGAAATGGAAACAAAAAGGGAAAATGTCGTAGATAGACCGCCAAAGAACAGCATTATAGATGACACACTTGCAGGGGGTCTGGCCCATGCCAAACAATAAGCGACACCGAGCAAATTCCAAAGGCCAAATTTTAGCCTAAACAAATGATCCCAGTACTCATTGTTTTCTTAGAGCCATCAGAAAAAGAAATATCCGATAGTTAGGATCATTCCATTTGATGACCTTCCCAGAAGAGAATATCTCCACAGTTAAACATCAAATGGGAGGCCCTACCCCACATGTGCTCTAAGTATCCAATAAGTTGTTGATAAACCAGTCTTTCAGTTTACCAGATGGTTTAAGTTTCCTAAGATAAAACAATACTTGGGTAAGGTCAGAGAAACCTGTCAAGATGATAAAGAGGTTCATCTATGAATAAGATGTGTGGTCTCATTACAAGCTCCCTGGCAATGCTGACACGCCTTCTCTCACCACTAGAAAGACCCTTCATGTAACAGTGGCCACCAATCAATTTGTTTGCATAATCACCCAAAGACATAGCAATGATTGCATCCTCCACCGCACTCTTCTTCTGAGAGAAAAATCCAGGAAGTTGTAGAAGTGCAGAGTAGTATATCATCTCCCGCACAGTAAGGGATCCAATCAGTGTGGATTCCCTCTCCACATAACCCTAGAATTAGATAACAGAATTCATATAAACATCCTGACCTTCAACAAGCAATTCCCAAAGAACAATTAAAAGATAGTATTAAGAATGTGAATATCTACTTTAGTAACTTTTGGATTTCACATGCCAAGGACCAATCATAGCACCAAGATGTTGAAGACTTCAAAAGAAACAGTTCCATTTTAACCCCCACATACCAAGAGTTCAAAATTTTCAATTCAAATCTGCATTGAAATGAAAGCTTCAATGTTACAAGATAGTTACACACTTTGACAAGTTTCAAACAAGATTTCAGATTTTGGACTGAAAGTCACATAGAATTCAGACTAAAAACATATCTAGAAAATCAGGGGAGGGTAAAAGCAGCATAGTGTGTACAGCATAAATAAATTTTAGGGGCTATGATTTCATATCATTTGTAAACGTATACATTATTTCAGAAATGATGATATAATCTTTTGTTGTTTCTAAAACAAAAGGGGAGGCATGGATGGACTATGTCCGGGTCACGAACTTCAACAGATTCTATTTCCCTAAATAAAATAAATCAAGATAATGAAACAAGAGATCAATAACCAACTCAAATCAAACATAAAAAGATTGTCTAGTACATGGGTATAGGATACATGAATCCTGTTCTACCAGTGTTACATGGACACTTCTGAATGGATGAAGTTCTAATTTCAACTGCAAACTCTTGAGCAACACTTTCAGACCTCCTGTTGATTTTTGTTCGTGTCAACATAAATGAAAAGCCAACATGTATTATCAAATCAATTGTTCTTGTGTCTAATATATAAATGTATGTAAATATAGCATGCATTATCAAATCAATTTTTCACCATAGATTGTTTCTAGGTGGCAAATCCAAAAGTTTCACACTTGTGCCCTTCTCAATGTGACAGGTATATTAGCAATGATTCCACAATATTCCATTATTTGCTAGAAAATAAACTTATGGAAAATTTCCACAAATATTCTAATTCCAGAGTTGAAGTACATATTGTCCTACATCTCGAGACAAAAAAAATTTGTTGCAAGGGCAGGGGAAATAAAGCTCTGCTCCTGATATGCTGACACGATGCCCATACTAATGAGGAAATAGTGGCATCCGGGACAGACCACCCTGGAAAAATGTCACAGACTGGATGATTAGGATCATCCAGTTCCAGCCAAGTGCAAAACAAGAGTGGTTGAGGTTATCATCTTGGTGGATCCCTACCTACCTGCATACAGCTACACATGTGATGCAGGGGGATACCTAGAAACTAAGGCTCCTACATGGGTTGCTACTTAGGACAACCAATGGGTTAAAACTCATAGGACAGCAGGTAACAGAAATGGGTAGCAACAGCATTTACAGACTCATATGCATGAATAAAACATTGAAAAGTCTATGCAATAATGAACAATACAGAATAGAGCTCATAGCATCATTTCCACAAACATTTGATAGGCCAAATGGGGAACGGGAAACAATACATAAACTACCAAATCAAGTGCAAAGACCTTTCAATACTCTAAAAAAATATCCATGTTGTACTAGTCCTAGGCATGCATTCCAATAGAGAATAAGACATAAGTATGAAGAAGATGCATAAAGTTTAACAGCAGTATAGGTGAAAACAGATTAGAAAATAACAATGGTTCAAGGTTCCAAATTAGGAATTATGATAGAGAGGGGAGAGGCATTGATGAACACGCATTCGGGTAGGGGGATGGGGTAGGGCAGATAATGTAACAAACAGAAAAGAAAGAAGAACAAGGCAGGTTCGATTGGGGGGGGGGGGGGAGAAAGAAGAAGTGGGGGAGAAGGGAAACAAATAACTTAACCACTCATCTGCTGTGCTGCTGAAACAGAGAAGGAGAGAAGAAGAAAAAGATAATCCATTTGGGGGGTTGAGGGGAGAAGATGCTCCACGCAAGAGAGGAGAAGAAGACCCAAGAGCCAATAGCTTGTTTCATTTCATTTCTTAACATCCTCTGGCCGAATGGCCTAGTACATCTTAAATAGAGAAACAAAACAATAAAAAAAAAAACTGACTAGGCTGTTGATGGGGCACAAAGTCCAACAGCTTAGGGGAAAGTGCCAAAAAAGCATAAAGTTCAATCAGCTTATGACTTAAACAACTTAAAGCATTGGTCCCAAGTGGGCCTGGACTTGGGCCTGGACTTGGGCCTAGACTATAAATTACATAAGAATCAAAACTGAACCAAAAACTGAATCAAAACTGAACCAAATACTGAACCAAAATTACATTTAAACCAAATTACAAATAAAAGACTAAAGACAAATTTCAGCCAGCAAAAGTACTCCTCCAGCTCAGCACCACAATCCATTACAGAAAAAATCTCCCTCTAACCAAAGTGACCCTGATCCAAGCTGAAGATGCATGGCGCAGTCTTTGTTGGTGAACTCTTCAAAGCCAGTTGATGGGGACATCAGCCCCATTCCTAAGGATTTTCGAAAGGTATACCAAAGGAGATTGCGTAGGCAGTTACGTTTGGGATCGAGCTCCCTTTGGTTGGATGAAGACTTCTTTTGATATGGTTTGTGGTGCTGATATAGTGAAGCTCCTTGCTAGCCCAAGTTCTCTGCTGGTCCAGATTTTGTTTTTAAGTTCTATTTAGGTCAATTACTATATATGTAATTTTCGGTTTGGTTCAGCTTTTGGTTCAATTTTTGGTTCATTTTGTGGTTCTTTTGTAAGTATAGTCCAGGCCCAGGCCCACTTGAGACCAGCTCTTTAAGTTGTTAAGTCGTAAGCTGATTGGGCTTTATGCTTTTTTGGCATTTTCCCCTAGGCTGTTGGACTTTGTGCCCTATCAACAACCAAGTTAGTCTTTTTTTTTTTTTTTTTTTTGTTTCTCTATTTAAGATGTACTAGGCCATTCGGCCAGGGATGAACAAATGAATGAAGCTTGAATTTCTTGAGTCTCCTCTAATACTACTTGCGTGAAGCATTCCCCCCCCCCCCCTCCCCTCTGCTGGATTTTTCTTCATCTTCTCTTCTCCAACACTATTTCGAATCACATAACAGGTAAGGTTTGTGCTATATTTCTTCTTCCCTCTACTTCTTCCTTCTCCAAACCCCCACGGCTGCACTGTCAGTTTCATCTGTTTCTTTCTCTTCTTCTTCTGTTTCTGCTTGAATATTAGTTGCTGTAGCCTTACTTCTTCCCCACCCGATTGCATGAACCCCATCAGCAGTAACATGAGTTCCTATAATCTCTAGCCTATTGAACATGCTATGCTGAACCTATTTCCTCTGTTTTTTTTATAGCCTACTGTTTGCTTATTTTACTGTGGAATTGTGCTGCATTCTCATGCATGTTTATGTCTGATTTCCTGTTAGAATTTTGCATGAGAATAGTACAGCATAAATCATTTTTCAGAATCTTGAAAGTTTATGCACTTGATATTGGTAATTTTTGTTCTTTCTTCCCCACCCCCATGTTGCCTACCATGTGTTTGTTGAATTGATGCATGTTGCTTAGACCCATATTGTTCACTACTACAATTAAATTTACTATTTCATTAACTCATGTAGCCTTGCATATGCTGTTGTCCATTCCATTTCGTACCTACAGTCCCTTGAGTGTATACCCTTGATTGTCCCTATTGTGCAACCCATGTAGGAACCCTAGCTTCTAGGTAATCCCCTACACCAACTTGGTATCAGAGCCTGAGTTTAGGCTGTCCGTAGGTTGCTGTTACAGTAGATATTTTGCATGACCAGTCTACCTTAATTTTGCCCATAGGATCCAACCTTGTTAGGACCCCCATGTATGACCACCAGGAGTGGTAAGACATACCAACACATGGACAACAACCCAACCATTACCCCGGAACAAATAGAAAGGCTCCTTCAACAGAATGAAGAGACCTTAAAGGCCCTCCAAGATATCTCAGCCCGACTCAATGTTGTGGAGACCCCCTTGCAACAAGAACACACTGTTCAAGGAAATGGACCTAGACAAGAGTTTCCCCAACAAGGACTCGAAGAGCATGATCATATCGTTGTTGAACATGATAGATATGGGGATAACTTTCTAGGAAATGGGCGAGGTCGAGGTAGAGGAAGAGGTCGAGGACCTCAGGGGCATCATTTTCAAAGGAATTATCATCCGCATAGGGATGAGGAATTCTATGAACCCCAAGACTGAGGATTTGACATTAGGAGAATGGCCAAGGTTGAAGCTCCTTCCTATGATGGGCAAATTGATGCCAAAAATCTTGTTGGATTGGATTAGGCAAATGGACAGATATTTTGAGTTCTATGAAATGTCCGAGAAAGTTTGCTTCCGATTTGCCAAAATCAAGCTCACAGGAGCAGCCCAAGATTTCTGGACAGAACTAGAATACCAGGAGCAGAACTTAGGAATTGAGCCTGTGTCCACATGGGTGGAAATGCAAGAGAGACGCAAAAGGGAGTATGACCTATAGGCTTCAACTTCTACATGAGATGAACACCCATAGGCAAGGAAAGTTGTCTGTAACCGAGTACATGCGCAAGTTCAATGAACTGAAAATCAAGAGTTGTACTCGCGAAGATACTGAACGGACCCTTTCCAGGTTCCTTACTGGACTCAATTCAGACATTCGAACACGCATGGCACCACACATGGTTTGAGATGTCCATCAGGCTTTTAGAGTTGCCTTAGAACTTGAGTCATTCATGAGGACCTTTCCTCAAAAGAAGAATTTCCAAAGTGGAGAGTCAAATTCCAAAAAGCCTTTTCAAGGTTCTTCAAATTTCTCTAAGACAACTGACAACCCTCCTCATCAGTTTGAGAACAACAAGGATAAGGGCATTTTGGGTGCAGCACCCAAAAAGAATGGTCAACAACAATGTTTTAAGTGTCAAGGATTTGGCCATTATGTCAGAGACTGCCCCAACAGGAATCTTTGTGTTGGGAACCAGAATCTTGAAGAGGAAGACCAGAATGAAAACCAAGATGAGAGTCAAGATAATGAGTTTGAGGATCACAATCCAAATGAGATCATTTCTGATGAAGAACAAGAGGAGAGAAATACCTCCCGATTAGGTGTTTGATGCAGATCCTAGCCTCCTCAAATTGAAGAAGCCACCCTAAACCTAGGGTTTTAATAGGAGCCTTAGTTTAGTTTAGTTTATTTCCATATTTAGTTTTTATTTTGTGTTTTTAATTGAACCGGGTTAAATTGGTTGCATACAATTGGTTCAATTGGTCTAATTTAAGTGAAGTGATCCTATTGGCTAAGAGGATCTTATATCCTATTGGCTAGTAGGGAATCTTCTTTGTTTAAGTAGTTTAACTTGTTTTTAAGTCATTAGGACTCTATTTTGAGTCTATTTCAGTTTCCTAGTCAGTTTAAGTTAGATAATAGGTTAAGGATTGGGTTAGGCCATTCCTTTTTAGTGTCTAAGTCTAATTTTGAGTCTTTTATATAAGGTTGTAAGGGGGCCAAGCATTAGATACGAATTTAATTAATGAAAAAGCTTTTGTTTGCTGCCATAGGTGCTGCTCTGCTCTGTTGAGTGAACCTTGTGAGTAATATCAAGGCTATCTTGTGGGTAATATCAAGGTGAAGGGATTGGTGGACTCCGATCGACTCCTTGCATCTTGTAGATCGGGAGGTCCTTCTTCTTATTCAATCAAGCTTCTTCAAGCTGTTGTTGCCGCCTTTGAAGGAGATCAAACCAGTAAGTAATTTTAATTTCCTACATATATCCTTCCCCTCTTCATCCTCTAACCTAATCCACACACCCCTCCATCCATCAAACCCTAATTTCCATTAAACCTGCAACTCCTACCTTAACTAGGACTCCTTCATAATTTCAGATCTATCCATCAATTCCAAACCAAACTTCTAGCCTATAACCCCCACACCTCTCCCCACACTCGATCCAAAATCCAGCTCATAACTCCCACTCTATCCCCTCCATTCCTCCACTCCATTAAACCCAAAACCTGCCACTCAATTCTGTCCAGAATTGCAGAATTTTAAACTTAACCAAATCCAATTATTTTTATCCCACAATGACCTCCTAAACCTGCATAGTAAAACCCTATAAACCCCTTTCCCAAAATCTATCCCTAAACCCTAGATCTTGCAAATAGTCCATTTTCACAAGGCCTCTAACCCGAAACCCTAGATTTCCAACCTTATCCAAATCCATCCAAACCTACACCACTAGACTCCTAAAAACCTGCACATCTTTACCAAATAAAACCCTAGCTCGAAACCCTAACCCTAACCCTAAATTTTGACCTAATTAGCCAAATCTGTCCCATTCGGCCAATCCTATTACTTAACCCTATTCCCCTGGTTCCTAGTGGGACTTGTCCTACCTAGGACTACATTAGTGTTGTTTCGATGCATGGTCTCGCAACCCAAAAGCGACGATGATTGGCGGCGAACCAATATTTTCATCACTTACACCTTTCATCAGGGTAAAAATTGCCGTGTCGCTATCGACAATGGGAATTGCATGAATGTGGTTTCTCAAAGTGTTGTGGCTAGAATGGGACTCAAACCTCAAGCCCATCCTAAGCCATACAAAGTCGCTTGGCTAGATCAGTCTACTATACCTGTCACTCTTAGGTGTTTAGTCCCTTTGCATTTTGCGGGCTATGAGGAGAGAGTTTGGTGCGATGTCCTAGAGATGGATGTTGCCCACATCATTTTAGGGAGACCTTGGTTGTATGACCGAGATGTCACAAACTATGGGAAGTCTAACACATGTGTCTTTGAATTTAAAGGGAAAAGGATTAGACTGACACCTAGTGCACCCAAGGAAGTAAAGGTCCCCGAACACAAGGGTAGTACCTCCAAGCAAGCTCCAAAGAAAACACTCAACATTCTAAATCAACAGCAGTTTGAGAGTGAGTGTAAAGAATTGGGGGTTATCTACGCCCTAGTTCCCAAGCCAAGTAAAGCTGAATCGTCTGAGGCTCCTAGAGAAACGCAACCCTTGTTGAAGGAATTTGAACAATTATTCCCTGAGGAGTTACCAGATGAGCTACCACCAATGTGTGAAATCCAACACGCAATCGATCTAGTTCCTTGTTCATCTTTGCCAAATCTGCCCCATTATCGTATGAACCTTAAAGAACATCTCGAGCTCAAACGACAAGTGGATGAGCTTCTTCAAAAGGGATTCATAAGAGAGAGTCTAAGCCCGTGTGCAGTACCTGCTTTACTCACACCCAAGAAGGATGGCATTTGGAGAATGTGCATCAACAATAGAGCCATCAATAAGATCATTGTCAAGTATAGGTTTCCCATACCTAGGCTTGATGACATGTTGGATTTGATGGCGGGGTCTTCAATCTTTACCAAAATTGACCTCAAGAGCGGGTACCACCAAATTCGAGTTAGACCCGGAGATGAGTGGAAGACAGCCTTCAAGACGAAGGATGGACTTTTTGAGTGGTTGGTCATGCCCTTTGGCTTATCCAATGCACCTAGCACTTTCAAGAGGATTATGAATCAAGTGCTTCAACCATTCATTGGCAAGTTCTTAGTGGTTTGATGACATCCTCATTTATAGTAATACCACATCTTCCCATTTGGATCATTTGCAACAAGTTTTCAAGGTGCTATTGAAAGTTAAACTTTATGTCAATCTCAAGAAATGCACCTTCACGAGTGATCAAGTTATTTTCTTAGGATTTGTTTTGTCAGGTCAAAAGGTAGCTGTTGATCCTGACTCCTGAGAAGGTTAGAGCAATTGTTGAATGGCCTGAACCTACCAATGTTCACGAGGTGTGAAGTTTTCACGGCTTAGCTACCTTCTACAGAAGGTTCATTTATCATTTTAGTTCCATCATGTCTCCTATCACGGATTGCATGAAAAAGGAGTTTCTATGGACTAAAAATGCCGCCAAGGCCTTTGTTGCAACAAAGAAATTGATGATAGAAGCACCAGTCTTACGTCTCCCAGATTTCTCCAAAGTTTTTGAAGTCAATTGTGATGCGTCTGGTGTTGGGATAGGTGGTGTCTTAGGACAAGAAGGACACCCAGTTGCTTATTTCAGTGAGAAGCTAAATGAGGCTAAGCAACACTATTCCACATATGACAAGGAATTCTATGCAGTTGTGCAATCTTTGCACTATTGGCGACATTATCTGTTACCGCAAGAGTTCGTGTTGTTTTCAGATCACTAGGCCCTGAAATATTTGAGTGCCCAGAAAAAGCTCAATCAAAGGCACGCTAAGTGAGTCGAATTTCTTCAAGAGTACACCTTTGTACTCGAGCACAAACCTGGTGTTGAGAACACTGCAGCAGATGCTTTGAGTCGAGTCAATCTCTTGCTCAAGCACATAAGTGTTAGGCACCGAACTAATGTTTTGCTCCAAACAATGAGCATTGAGGTAGTAGGGTTTAAGCGAGTCAAGGACCAATATCCCACTTGTCCTGATTTTAGTGAGATTTTCACTTCAATGAATCAAGATCCTCCTATTGCTCGTTCAGATTTCCTGCTAAAGGATGGGTTTTTGTTTAAAAGTGACAAAGTATGCATTCCCAGGACATCACTTCGGGAATATCTGATTTGAGAATTGCATGCTGGAGGAGTCGCTGGACATTTGGGTCCAGACAAGACCACCACTCTTGTTGAAGATAGGTTCTTTTGGCCCGGTTTGAAAAGGGATGTTTCTCGAATTGTGAGTCAGTGTCACACATGCCAGCCTGCCAAACAATAAAAGAACACTAGCTTGTACACTCCCCTTCCTGTGCCACATGCTCCATGGCAAGACCTTAGCATGGACTTTGTGCTTGGTCTTCCCAAAACTTCAAAGGGACATGACTCTTATCTTTGTGGTTGTGGATAGGTTTTCAAAAATGGCACATTCCATCCCATGTTCAAAAACTGTTGATGCATCCAATGTGGCCAAACTTTTTTTCAATGAGGTCGTCAAGTATCATGGTCTGCCTTTAACCATAGTGTCTGATAGGGATGTCAAATTCACAAGCCACTTTTGGCGAACCTTATGGCGGATGATGGGTACTAAACTCCGTTTCTCCACTGCGTTCCATCCCCAGACTGATGGTCAAACTGAAGTCATCAATCGGAGTATCGGAAATTTGTTACGTTGTTTGGTTGAAGATTTCTTAAGAGTTGGAACAGAATCCTCACCTAAGCAGAATTTGCTTTCAATAGCTCTAAGAATAGGACCACTGGTATGTCTAGGTTACCAACCCAGGGCACCCATTGACCATATCCCAGCCATGTCTAGCTCTAGGACCTCCCCGTTAGCCGAGTCTTTTGCATAGCATATACATGACTTACATGCAGGTATAAGGTAGCGAATTGCATTGAGTAATGACCAATACAAGTCCAGGGCTGATTTGCGTCGACGACTACAAACATTTGAGGAAGGCGATATGGTGATGGTGAGAATCAAGCCACAAAGATTCTCCAAAGGAAAAGCGAGCAAATTGCATGCACGTAGTGCAGGTCCATTCAAAATTCTCAAACGGGTAAGTGCTAATACTTATGTCTTGGAATTACCTTCTGATATGGGAATCAGTAACATTTTCAATGTTGAGGATCTTGCTCCTTACCATAGCACCTCTACTGATATTCCTTTTTACCCCGATGACCTTGTGGACTTCCCGTTTGTTGTTGATACTTAAACCCATGCATCTCCATTTTCATCCACATCCACACCTTTGCCTCCTGTGCCCGACAATGTTATAGGAAAAGAAGAGATTGAAGATATCCTCGATGAGAGAGTTATTTCTTCATGTGATGGAGGAACTCGAGCATTCTTGGTTAAATGGCGAAATCGTCCGGAAATTGATTGCACGTGGATTCCTATTGATGAGTTTAGACAGCTCAATCCTGATATGCTTGAGCACTATTTGAGTTCTTATTCATCGGAGGTGAATTCTTCAAAGCCCGGGAGAGTTGATGGGGACATCAGCCCCATTCCTAAGGATTTTCGAAAGGTATACCAAAGGAGATTGCGTAGGCAGTTACATTTGGGATCGAGCTCCCTTTGGTTGGATGGAGGCTTCTTTCGATATGGTTTGTGGTGCTGATTTAGTGAAGCTCCTTGCTAGCCCAAGTTCTTTGCTGGTCCAGATTTTGTTTTTGAGTTCTATTTGGGTCAATTACTTTATATGTAATTTTTTGTTTGGTTCGGTTTGGTTCAGTTTTTGGTTCATTTTGTGGTTCTTTTGTAAGTATAGTCCAGACCCAGGCCCACTTGGGACCAGCTTTTTAAGTTGTTAGGTCATAAGTTGATTGGGCTTTATGCTTTTTTGGCACTTCCCCCTAGGTTGTTGGACCTTGTACCCTATCAACAGCCTAGTTAGTCTTTTTTTTATTGTTTTGTTTCTCTATTTAAGATGTACTAGGCCATTCGGCCAGGGATGAACAAATGAATGAAGCTTGAATTTCTTGGGTCTCCTCTACTACTACTTGCGTGAAGCATCTTCCTCCCCCCCCCCTTCTGCTGGATTTTTCTTCATCTTCTCTTCTACAACACTATTTTGAATCACGTAACAGGTAAGGTTTGTGTTATATTTCTTCTTCCCTCTACTTTTTCCTTCTCCAAACCCCCACGGCTGCACTGTCAGTCTGCATCTGTTTCTTACTCTTCTTCTTCTGTTTCTGCTTGAATATTAGTTGTTGTAGCCTTACTTCTTCCCCACCCGATTGCATGAACCCCATCCCTTTTCTTCTCTGTTTGTTCAGCTCAGCAGTAACATGAGTTCCTATAATCTCTAGCCTATTGAACATGCTATGCTGAACCTATTTCCTCTGGGTTTTTTTTTAATAGCCTACTATTTGCTTATTTTACTGTGGTATTGTGCAGCATTCTCATGCATGTTTATGTCTGATTTCCTGTTAGAATGTTTGCATAAGAATAGTATAGCATAAATCATTTTTCAGAATCTTGAAAATCTATGGACTTGATATCGGTAATTTTTGTTCTTGCTTCCCCACCCCCATGTTGTCTACCATGTGTTTGTTGAATTGACGCATGTTGCTTAGACCCATATTATATTGTTCACTACTACAATTAAATTTACTGTTTCATTACCTCGTGTAGGCTTGTATATGCTGCTGTCCATTCCATTTCGTACCTACAGCCCCTTGAGTGTATACCCATGATTGTCCCTATTGTGCAACCCATGTAGGAACCCTAGCTTCTAGGTAATCCCCTACACCAACATGTTTATAGCAAAGCTCACGAAAAACATCCTTTCAATCAGTGCGGCTAAAGAATGGCCTAGGCAACAATTAATCCATCAACTCCACTAGCCATCAAATATTGACTGCATCGAGGCATAGAGTTATACACTAAGAGGAGGATTAGTCACTGCCAGATGACTAGTTGCTAGTCAGTAAGGCATGATAACACTTCTGTTACTCTGTTACTGAACCATGTTTCTATTCCAGAAATGACTTTTGGTATTTTTGTTTCTAAGCCAAATTTCTGGACAAAAAAACATGTTTGGTAACGCATAGTAATTTCTATTTCTGGGCCAGAAAAGAAACAGAAATACGTGTGTTATGCCCAGTAATTTCTGCTCTGGGAACTTCTATAAATTAACAAAAATGCCATTGAATATCCAAAAAAATTGGTGGAGGTAGTGGTTGTGGAACAGTGGTGGTGGCGGTGGTGTTGAAGATGCATGAAATTACTGCTTTGCCCATCAAATTAACCATGTGCTCATTAAAGAGCAACTCCCCTCCCCCCCTTATTTCTCTCCCTTTTGTTTCTGGAACAGAGAAGTTCGAAATTAAAGTTTCTTTTTTTGTGTTTCTCAGCAAGTTTTAGTGTTTTTCAGCAACTGCTTCATTCCCAGAAACAAAAAAATGAACCGGCGGTAACAAAATTTTATTCTTTTTTCATTCTCAGGAACAAAAGAACACAGAAACAGAAGTGTTACCATGCAGGGTCTAAGTCAATCAGCACTTTTTGTTTGATGTCTTTCATAGAATACTAGAAAAGTAAGTTGTTAATCTATTTATGCTTTAATTAGGGTATCAATAACTATTTCTGACACCCTCTCCCAGGAAGCCGAAAGCCGAAATATCCTTCCAATTATAGCTTTTGATAAGCCTGAAAATAATGTAACATTTGCTTTACTAATGTCAGAATCTATTTATCTCAAGAGAAGTTTTATCTTAAATATTATATTCTACATTTAAACACACTTGTAAAAAATGTATTGGAACTAAATTCAAACAAATATTTTTTCATTTTGGTCAACTTAGTTAATGCCTGGTTGCTGCCTAGGCCATGACCTCCTAAACTCAAGAGCTCCAGCTTAGCCAAGCCAGCTTAACCACATTTCTTTGAATCTTCCCAGCATAATCTAAGCTAGAGAAGATGATGCAATAAACATCCATGGGTCCATCAAGATATATCAAGCTGTCTTCACAAAAGAATATCTCAAAATTTGCAATTTTCTAGGAAAATAAGCATAAGTTATCTAAAAAGGAAAAATTAAATGGAGAATTACAAGGATCATATTGGAACAGTAATACAATGAACTGGATCATAAAATTGAATCAACAAAGTCTAGCATTATGGCGTCCAAGTAGTAAAGTACCAAAAAGAAAATGGGCTTGTTACAATGAGAATTTGCACATATTTAACTAACCAGTTGGTCTCGTCAAGACTCAAGGCGGCCATGTACCCGTCAAATCCTCAAAAAGAGGTCAGGGCTTCTGAATAAGCCATCAATCAGTAGTAAATCCAGATCTAATAATGACAATTTGTTGATATGGATTTCGAAGCAGGTGCCATGGAAGCATGATAATGTTTATCTTTCACATTATATAGTGGTAGCATTGGATTGCTACTATCGAATAGGCAGGCACACTGATCGAGTATCAAGAAAAAGAGTGTCCAGATACACTGACAAATATAGGTGGGCTGAAGAGAATGATGAAAGAAGAGAGGGTAATCCTTCATATATTATATTCCATACTAAGAGGGAAAAGAAAGAGTACAGATGTAAACTGATGGTTGAAAAATTCGTATTCGATTCGTGTTCGTATCTGTTTAAGGGAATCTGTATTCGCAAAATCACCATCCAGAAACTATCTGAATCCGTTTGGTAACTAGTCGGATACGAATATGATAATCCCAGTTTCCGATCGATTATTATCTGATTTGTTTAACTATCTGATGGTAATAAAATATCTGAAATATACACCTGTATCCGTTTATTCGATTATAAGATTAATTTTATAAATTACATTTAGTAATAATAATAGTTGGCAGTATGTTTTACCCAAAAACAAAAGTTGACGGTATATGTGATTCATGCTAATCTATACCCTCAGATTTGGGGGTATCACTTTGAACCGTAGGATGAAAGAGTAAAGAAAGGAAGTAACTCAAGTAAAGAACTCAAACTTTAATTTCTTCTTCTTCTTCTTCTTCTTCTTCCTTGACTCTGGCCTTTAGATCGGACCGGATAATATCCGGAATCCATTTAAAAAATTAAAAAAAAGCGAATTTGAATTTGATATTGTTTCAACATATCCAGTGGATAAACGGATCGCATTCAGATAGCAGATTTGTAAATAAATTTGAATTCGGATTGTTCCCAATCCGTTTAGATTGTCACATAAGGTCATAAGACAAGGAGTTGGAGGAATTTTCGTGATGAGGAGTCCTAACTGAAACCACCTATTTCAATCTCTCTGGTCTTCTGCTTCTCAAAGAAAGAAAGAAAGAAAGAAAATCTCATCAATATTGGCAACTCCATCATGAAGCATCAAAACCGTTCTTGCCAGATCTGGACACCTGAATCAAAGAACACCATGAAGGTCTCATGACTTAATCAAAGATGGGCAGAAAATACACATTCTTTTTGCCTTCTTGAGGAACCTTGATTCTAAGATTCACTCTTTGACTTGAATTTCTATAATATGCATGTAAATATGCATAGTTGACAGATTTTATTGCAAGATCAAATCAGAAAAATGATATCAGCACAACGGGAACAAAAGTAAATACAAGGAAAGCACACTGCCATGAACCTTTTCTTTTAGAAGTTCTGCTTAATCCATCCCAATCAGGAAGTGGGCACGTTTTGCAAAGGGATGTTCCAATCTTCATTTTCTCACTATTCTAATTCCCTTGCAAAGATATGTTTCAGTTATCCCACAATTGACAATCCAAAAGAAGAAGAGATATCTAAAATTAGGGGACCAAGAACATAGAATAAACCAGTAGTACGCATGGAAGAAGAACTCGACTAAAACCTGTCAAAACCACCGAGTTAACTCGATTTCGCAAGTTTCCAAGATGAGTTGAAGGGTGATTTTAAAAAATCCAGGTTTCGACCAAAACTCGATGGTTTCGACATGTTCCGACCATATTTCGGTAGTTTCAACCTGAATACCTATATAAGTGTCACTTATCACCATGGAAACTTGAGGAAACCTAGCTGGAAACTAGGACAAACACTTATATATGCCAGAAATCAGGTCAGACACTTATTTATGCCTAAAATCAGGTCAGACACTTATTTATGCCTAATATCATTAAAGTAAATGAAATATTGGTATTTCATTTACTTAAGATATTATTCATAAATAAGCAAATACCCCCTATTTGAATCCAATAAAAATAGTTAAAAAATCAAATTCCAAAAGGATAAAAAGTCAACCCCCCAGTTCAAGAACAAAAACTAGATTTTCGGCGTTAGGTGAAATTTTCAACTTTCTAATGTCGAGGTTTTTCTCAAATCTAAAACTTCATAAATCTTAATATGATAAAACATTGTTAAAAACCAAAAGTGTGGTAAAATATTCATTTGTTTTGATGTCTAAAAAAATATTTTCATTCGGAGCAATTTTAAATAGCATCCGCGCACACCAAATTAAGTTTGACCAAAACATAACACCTTCATTATAAATCAAAGTTAAGCAATCTTGGATTTGTTTGAAAGCTGTGTTGGAAAGCTTTCAAACAAATCTAAGATTGCTTAAATCTGATTTATATTGAAGGAGTTATGTTCTGTTCAAACCTTATTCGATACCATGTCCAAGAACAATATACAGTATCAAACTTGGATCAAAACCACAAGTATTATTTTTAGTGTTCTCTATGTGAAACTAATGCACGTATTAGGTTTTGTAGAAACCGCTTCCGCAGTCGCTGGTTCCTCTTCTTCCCTGGTTTCCGCTGCCCAGCTTTCGCTGGATTCTTTGTCGTAAGGTTGAAGACAACCTCCATAAATTGGTTTCTTCAAACCTTATTTTTTGAGTTCCAATAATACCCTTCTCTTTATCTCTTATTCTCTTTAATCCATTCTTTACATTCCTTTCCTAGTTTACCCTTTCTACTAGGGAATTAAATTCTTTTCCAAATCTGTCCCCTTGCTTCATTATTTTCCAATAACCTCTTGAAAATTCTAGTTATTTACCAAATTGCCACTCTCCATAGCCATTATTTTACCCATTGCATCTCTTGCTTTTTTGTTTAACAAAACCCCTTGCAAAATTCTGGTTATTTACGGAACTGCCATTACTTTTTAATACATTCCCCTATTTGACTACCCAATTGATCTTTGAATATTCTGGTTTACTACCAGCTTGGATTGTATTTAAAAGTGGATTTTCACCAAATTACAGCCATACCATCCTTTTTTCTAACACCGTTCCCTTTCAATAATTCTAATTCCCTTCATATCCCATACCTTTGGTATTTACCCACAACACCTTTGGAAACTTTTGGTAAATTACAATTTTGCCATTCCTTCCTTTTTAATTACCCTTGACACCTCTTGGAAAATTCTGAAATATTATGTTTTTGCCCTATCTCTTACATCATCTCTGTTATGTCCACGTGTACTACACGTGAGGGGAGGATTATGTACAATACACCTGCAGACATTGCAAAACGCAGAACTTGCAGGAACATTGGTGCAAAACATAGAAGATCAGTTTTCTCCGCCATTGCCATTGGGTATCCTTCGTTATTGGGTTGAGTTTGTTGTAAGGGGGAGATTGAAGTATTAAAGAGTATTAAAGATATTTGGTTGTTGCCTATTTGAGAACTTTCAGTTGGGTTGATACAGTGTTTTTCCACTGCCTAATTCAGCTTGTTTCCGCTACTTGCTGCCCTAGTTATTTAACTTCAAAATTTTATGTCATTATGACAATCTGAGATTCATTACTGGTTAGCTATTGAAGATCGTTAAAAGCTGCCTTTTTTTGGAAGAAATTCTAGTCCCGATTTGCTGATCATGTCTGTCCAGGTTTTGAAGATCAATTATTTCAAGTTCTTGAAGGTTTATTTGGGAGCTACATTCATCTGTCAAGCTGGATGTTGCTGTAACTTAGTTTCTGACTTGCTTCTCATTTTGTTCAAGTTGGGCATTAATACCTTGTATGCGCCAACTTGAGGGGGAGTGTTTGCATTATTATGGAGTTCTCTTTTTTTCCTTTTAGTTCAAGCTGGATCTTCTTTCTTTACTTATTTGTATAATCCAGCTTGAGGGGGAGTGTTGAAGTACTGTTCATGTGACACTGTTCACGTGAACAGTGATTTGGTTGATATGTGTATCTTCTATTTTCCTAGTCCTAGTTGGAGTCCTAGTTTCTAATTATGTCAAGTCCTAATTCTACTGTGAGTTGTTAGTCTTAGTTTCAGTTTGAGTTGTTAGTTCTAGTTCTTTTCCTATTGTAACTTGGAATCCTATCATGATTAGGAATTCCTAATCTGATTAGGAGTTCCCCTTTCTATTGTAATTTCCCCTCTATTTATAATAGAGGGGCTTACCTATCAATTAAATAATTCAAGCATTACAATCAATTCTTCTTCCATCTTCTCTTCTCTCTCAAGTTACTGGTTACAGGTCCTAGGTTTTCTACAGGTTTAAAATGTCAAAAATAGGCAGCACAACGATAATCAAGGCAAAAAAAACAACTTCTGGGCCTCGAAACCAAGGTTCGAGTTAGCCTGGAGAAAGTCCCAGGTTTTGACCAAGATATGGTCGAAACCGAGACAAACTCGGTTTCTAGCTGGTCGAAACCTAGTAGAAACCTGAGTTTTAGAACCTTGGTAGAACCTGACAATGGCCAAATCTAATCATGCTTCAACACAACAATTAATACATTACCTTAGTGGCAGCATCTGTTTCGAGAAGAAGATGGACTTGACTGGATCAGGTTTTCGTATCCCTCTAGTTTTCTAAAAAACATGTCCGAGGACTAGTTGGAAACTTTTGACTGTCTGTAAAGTGCAGCAAATAAAGGCAAAGAAATTTCCCCAACCGCAAATACAGCACAACATCACCAACTTCTGACAGAATTTGGTCTACAGGTGAGACATCTTCAGTATAGTAACCGAATCTTCACTAATAAACTTCCATTCAACCTCTTCAAGGCCAACCCACATGGAGTTTCACTGAAGCACCAAACTCGGTGTGTGCTGTTTCTTATGGTATGTTGGCAGCAGTTCAACCAGTAAAGACTACCAACAATAGTATTAAAGGGGGAGGGGGGATAGACCTCAGAAGTTACCGTTGACACTGAACCATTTCCGGCTGGACATGATACACATTATATACTACAAGTCTACAACTACAGATGCCTCAAGGCTGACTTGCCTAAGTAAGGGAATCTCTTAATCAGCAAGGACATGCTTAGCTGTATATAAGAATAATGACTACCATAGAATATTGATATAGAAGCATGATAGGAATTTTTAGTCCAGTGGCATGTAGAAATGGTTAAAACACCAAAAGAAGAAGAAAAAATACATATACTTCCTTCTAGGTATTATATGTATAAATGCATAAATCAAATAAAATTAACATGTGGCTGAGAACTTACATATGAACCATATGGCATGTGCAATTTTGCCCCATTTATGAACACTTCACCATACACTTTGGCTGACCCAGGCAACCTACCTACAATTAGAAGGAAATGAAACTATTTCAGTTAATCAGATCACACAAACTGGCAGGGGAAAAAAACCCCTCATTATCAACCACTTAGTACCACAGGATTGAATTATGCAACACTAAACCTACAATCACTGGCAGGCAAAAACTGAAATGATTTGTGTTTGGACCTGGAAAATGCTAGATCATGTAGAGTGGAGCCTCCTAAATGGAGCTATGGGGGAGATGTGTATTGCTTCCATATGGAGAACATGACTTCATGCTTGCAAATCCCCTTTTCTCAATTGTCATGAATGGGCCCCCTAGAAGGGTTTAAGAGTACTCATAGGCATAGTTGTCAAGGCGACGCATTGGTGTCCAAGCGTCTTGGTTGCCTTGGACACCATGGTCGCCTTGTTGGTTTTGCCTTGCTTCTAGGCCCCCTCCAACGCCTTGAGTTGCCTAGATGCTGTGACAACTATGCTCATAAGACAAGACAAGGTGCGCACCTTGGCCCTTTTCTTTAGGTGGTAAACACTGAACAAACTCACATCTATGGGGATTCGGGGACAGGAGTGGAATAAAGAGAAGAACAGAAAGTTCAATGCAGTTAATGGAAAATGCGCTAGTAGTCCAAGATAAATGGGTGGAATTGGTCATAAGACTGGTCTTTGATGAATAAAGTCCTGATTTTAAGTAGCCACTAGCGATGAAGATTTGGCAACGAAAATATGGCAGCCCAGAGATCCGTAGGGGGGTGTAAATAAGAATCGGGTTTGGGAGCTGTGATTGAAGGGAAGATGAATACATTTTTCAGGGTGAGCTTTAGAAGAATATAATGGGACATAGTGAAGATTACACGGCATCGTTGACCTACAAGGTGAGGCATGGAAAGCAGCTGAGTTGGAGAAGATTGGTGGTTGGAAGGTGATAAATTACAAGAAATGTGCCCAAGATTGCATTGCTTGGGTTAACAGAAATACGTTTAATGTCTCACCATTAACGTTGGCAATTTAGTGAGGAATGCCTTATTTAGAAGTAATCTATTACTAAGATGAATTGATATGGAGTCGGGCCACTTTAGAGACTTTAACTAAGCACATAGGTATCTGAATGGAGATCAAATTCTGGCCTCGACTACCTGAGTGAAGACAAGAATGTGAAAGAATGGTACCAAAGGGGCTTTTTTTCCCCCTTCTCTCCTCCTCTCCAGTCAAAGCCTATTAGAAGTACTAAGTGGAAGGGTTGGACTGCAGTGCTCAAATTGTAATTTACAGGCTCATAATTCTGCCCACCACCGAAGACTTTGCATGGGTTCCTGCTATTAACCAGGACTTGATCATTGACCATTTGCAAGAACAGGGATGTGCACTAGCTAACGGCTGCCACTATGTGACACATGGAAGAGAGCGGATTTTTTTCCTCCCCCCCCTCCTTCCCTAATCCATGGTACAAAAGGAAGAGTTATTGGGAGTTACTACCTATGTCCTTTTCATCTAACCAGGATATCAACTGACAGACAGTCCACAAAAGAAAAGGACCTGTGGTCTATTCTGGTTCAGAAAGCTGCATTTCATGGATAATTAAAACTCTTGCGATTGTGTATAAGATATGAAGAGAGAATCAATGGATTTTTCCTTGGTAAGACTGGAGATCTAGCAGTAGAATGTTAAGACATAGGCTTTGTTTTGCCTGATTGAGCTTGCACAGAAGAGTTTCTCAGGGATTGATAGATGCTTCCAGCCTTTCAGGCAACAGGGATTCCATTCAATCAGTAGGATCATAAGTGCTCTTTTTCAGTAGTTTGTGTACATGAATGTAAAGATTACCAAAGACTATACATGAATAGTTTTGTTATTATTAAGTGAAAATCATCTTTTGACACTGACAAAATAATATAATAATATATAATAACCTGCAATCGATCTTAGCAGCGTGGATTTTCCAGATTTGGCAGGACCCATGATAACTGTTAGCGTCCCTGGCAAAGCATAACCATTCGAACTCTTTAAGATCTTATCAGAGTACTTCCTCTTCCCCTTCATTGTAACAGTCAAGTCCTTCCACACGACAGATGCCCCTGCAATTTTCCTTGCAACAGTCGATGGATCCGGCAATGGTGGGGATGGAAATGAGCCACTGTTGAATTTGGACAGAGATGGAGATGCAGTGGTAGTTGCAACATTGATTGAGTCGCCTCCTTCATCCACACGTACATCAATTTCAGTGTCATCCCACTCGGGAGAGTCCTCGAATGAGATGGGTTGTCTCAGAGAACCTGGTTTTCTCAAATAAAAAAAATTACTGGAAGGCACCCGACTTGAAGGACTACTTGCTGATGAAGAAGATGATCGATAGTTATCCGATTGGGACTGTATTTCTTCCATTCCTTTCGGACCAACCCAATCAAACTGCAACAGTGCAACTCAATCAACCCAATTACACGAACCTCACTGTCATGCCAGAACCTTCTAAGACTTCTTACTTTTGTCGTTTACATCTGCATAGACATAAAGCCATTTAACAGTCCATTACTTCCATCATACCATCTTACTAATAGAACAAGTCAGATATCATCTCATAAAGAGACAACATACCAGGAAAGAAAAATGCACCAATCACCAAGATACATTAGTGAATAACTGAAAAATTAAACTATTCTCAGCTCTTGTCTCATTCCATTAACGCTTATCGGGGGGGTGGGGGGTTTAATTTAAAAAAAAAAAAAAAGGAAAGAGGTGTGGAGTAGGGGTGGGGGAATAATAAATACCAAAACCCACATAAGTATGAATCAATTTAAACCCCACAACCCACACATGTAACTCGTTCTTCTGCATTTCTGATATTCAGTAACCATAACATGCAAAAAAAGAAAGCAAACACTTAACTTACATCCCCAAAAACAAAAGACAAAGACCAAAAAAAGAGGGAGGAAGAGGAAAGCATTCCGACCCCATTTCTGGTTTATCAAAAGCTTCATGTCTGGTAAACAAGAAACCCACAACCCTAAAACCAATACACCCTAATCCCCCTAACCCCCAGGCGCAGGAGCCAAAGAAAAAAGTAAACTTAAAACACTTGAATACCAAACCTTGCTTACACAAATGAAATGCTTTTCTTCCATCCAAATGCTTCAAAAGAGAAGCGAAAGTATAAATATTATTGTCTAGAAGAAAATGAACAAAAGAAAGCTTCTGTGCTTGTGCGTGAGGGATATCGATATGAAGAAAGTAAGAAAAATATAGAGAAACTGCATACACACCTGGATCTGAGTGAAGGAAATGAGAGAGTTCGAAGTAGGAGTTGAAAGAATGAGTCGTCTTTATTGGCTTTACACTTGCAGAACTCATTAAAGTCATACTACACTTGACAGTGAAGTTTTTACCAACGAAAAAAAAACAAGTGAGAAGGCGAGTCTGCAATGAGTGCTGGTTTCTGGATCTTTTGACCCGCTTTTCCTCCCGTTCGACCCTGGCCCCTCTCATCCTTCCTTTGTTTTGTTCCTTTGCATCTTTTCTTTTTGTTTCCATTCACGTCAGATTTTTTTTTCCCATTTCTTATTAAAAGCACTGCATTCATGCTCACAAGTGGGAGTGCAGTTCAGGTTCCTGAGATTCATTATGGTACGATCTGAGCCGCACATATGGAATTCAAGAGAGATGGATCCTACTCCTAGATTCCATCTGTGCGGCCCAGGCCAGTACAATAACTTGAGCCAGCCTCCCACCTTTCCTATGCATAAAGGTTAGGGTGTCAGTCCGTCTGGTTTCAATTATTAAACTCGGTGTTGATGTGATTTACATTTTAATAAGGTGAAATCAAAATCGAACCAAGTAAACATCAATCAAGATTATAATCGTTTTGCATTTTGTGAGGTTGTATCAATTTTTATTCGATTTTTGTTACCCAGTTTACATGCACTTTGCAGTATCGGTTTTGATAAATGATCACGAAGACTTCCTCGCTTTTCAAACTTTATATATTTTCTCCCGATCTCCCTCACTCATCCTTTTTCCACAACCATGTAATTAAAAAAAAAAAAAACATTTCATCTTCACCCTATTCTTTTCCTTTCATATTCCTTGTTTTTCCATTATTTTTCTTCTTCCAGTCTCACATGATAAACAAACTATTTCGTCTATTAGCAAGTAGGGTTTTGTTAATCCATTTTTATATGATCCATCATTTTCAATCCGTACTTGAACATATACATATATAGTTAGTCCCAAGACATTTGCTTATTTTATATTTCAAGTTTGATGCAACAATTTTTGTTCATTAAATTAATCATTATTTTATTAATTAATCCAATTGATGCATACGTTGTTAGTATTCGAGTGAGAGATACTGGTTTCTATTCGTGATAGAACCGTCGGTTTTGCTGTGTAAATCAAAACCAAATCGGAAAGAGAACCTAAGAAATCAAAATAGATTATTTTTTTGCAATGCGGTTCGATTCAATCATAAAAGGTCAGTTCGGACCCAATAACCGGAAGTACATAAAAGGTGTCAAATTGGAAATGAAACCGAAAACCAAAACTCTATCCAAATCGAATAATCGGAATCAAACTAAACCGATTAGAATTTGAACTGGTTACAATTCGGAACTGGGAACAGAATCGATGTGGGACTTGGTTACTTTTTGTATCCAACATAGGAACTGAACTAATGGTTATAACTAAAACCAAATCAAATTTGAATACCAATATATTATAATATATTAATACAATATAATATTGATATATTACTACTATTAATATTAAATTTTACTAATTTTTGGTAATAGTATTAAATTTTATATTGCTATTACAGTATAATATATATATAAACCGAGTACAGGAACTAGAACTAAATTGTATAGGAGCTGAGTAAGAACTAGAATCAAATGGGTTCAGTTCAAGTACCGATTTTCAGATCTGAGGCAGGACTTGGTTCAAATCTAGATCACAACAATACTCCTTATAACCGAAAATTGAAACCAAACCGAATACCCAGTTCCTGACTGATTTACACCCTTACTTACATTGCACATACTAACTTTAGATGCCAGCACTATACACTATCGGATAGGTTAAATTTTGTGGATTGGTAGACTATTGGCCTGCCCCCCATAGGTCCAAATTTCCAAAATTGGATCAAATCAATTGGAATGGCTGAGGCCAATCCCAACTCTGGCCGATCTGGCCTATTTGATTCTCTTCCAGAAACTTGGATTATGGCATATTTGGGTTGGATTTTTATCGATTCCTCATCGATCCTGACCTATTCGGAATAAAATCTACCAGGATCAATCTAGATCCTGATTCTATGTTTTTAAACCTTTCATGTGGCCCTTCTCACATTACAAGTTTCATCTCAAGATTGTGGTGGGAGTGTAGTGAAAATCCAAAAATATGAGGGAAGATACAATAGTAATCAAAGTATCATTTATATATGAGAGGTTATTTGATTGAATTAGACTTTAAAGTATAAAATGTGCTCACGACTTATAGAATGATTCCTACTACAGACATATATATTAGGACCAACTTACATTTAAAAGTAAAAAAATCAACTATTAAAAAAAGTTTAGGAAAAGAGAAAAAGTAAACGGAAAAAAAGAATTGCTACAAGAAGAGCAATTTAAGATTCTAAGTTAAAAAACGTTGGTTGGAAAAATCCCTTCTATTTCTACCCCAAAAAAAATTTCTTTTTATCTTTTTTTTTTTGCTTATGTATTTATTTATTGGGAAAAGGCTCTCGGAGCTTAAGATGTACACTTTACCTCTTCACATCTTTTTTTTTTATAATCTCTCCTTCAATAATTATATAAACAATATTTTAGGTGAGAGGCTGGCGAGTACCCTGCTTGCTCAAAGAACCCTCTCACTTATTTATTTATCTTTTATGAACGGAGATCTTTTAGTTTGATGATCATTGACAATAATCGTGGGATGGAATCGTGAAACAGTTGGCCCTTTCACCTCAAATCTACTTAAAGATTACATTAATAACGATGGGAAATAAACGGATAGAGGTACCTTCAATGTGTACCATTTAAAGTTTTGGATCCCATGCAACATTCCAAATTCATCAATGAATTTTGTTAAAAAAAAAGAACTTATCGATGTCTATTACATAAGGGAGTTTCTTGTTAGGGGTGTCAATAGTTTTTTTTTTTTTTTTGGCCTTTTGTTTTATTTAGTAGCAACAACAGTTCAGCCTTATCCCATTTAAATGGGTTTGCTTATATGAATTTTGCCCTTAAATCAGATTAATAGGTTATGCATGTCTTTTTTCACCACATCTCTTAAGGTCATTTTAGGTCAATTCCTAGCTCTTTTAGTTTCTTCATTATGAATTGAATTACTCATCCATAATGAAGCACCCAAAAGCCTTTATTGAACATAATCATGCTACCTCAAACGTCTCAGAGCTTATCATGAATCATAGTTACTCCCAAATCATTTATAATTTGACTATTTATTGCTTTATCTTTTCTTGTGTTGTCACACATCCATCTCAACATTCTCATATCAACTACACTAAGTTTATGTACATAAAACTTCTTAATTTTCCAACATTTCGATCATACATCAAAGTCAATTTAGGAAAACTTGGTTCTTTATCCTATAAATTAAAACAATCAGGGATAGACTTAAAATTCGAGGAATTCCTCTTTTACTGTAGCTTAAGGAAAACTTGGTTCTTTAGGATAATGTTATTATTATTATTATTATTATTATTATTATACATGTAAGAAATAATGAATATCTACCAAGTAAAGAAAGCCAAGCAAAGCAATTCTTAATTCTCACACCCAATCATGAAAAAATAGGGTAAATTTATGTAACTTTCTAGACTTTAGATATAGATACACCACATGAGAGAGAGACTAAATAAATAAGAATGAGGGATATGTACCAAGTGAATAAGGCCAAGCAAAGAAAAATACATTAATTCTTAAATTCACTCTCACTTGTGGAATCTATAAATTCTCTTCAGACATCCTCACCTGTAGAAAATGAGTGGCTCACCCTAGAAACTTTGATTTTGTGACCAAACTTATTCTAAAAACAATATTGAAGACACAAAAAGATAATTTTTTTGTTTGCTAATGATGAATAATAGTTAAAGAAGTACAAGAACATATATACTTTTCCAATAATCTACTTATATGAGATGGGAATCATGGGAGCCTAGATGTTGAGACTATAAGGTATGAGGTGGGTTTGGACTTCAGACTAGACCCACATAAGAGTAACCACTATAACTAGGGGTGCAACTGAGCTAGGTTGGGCCAAGTATTTGAAAATCCAGGCCCAGCTTGGGTTTCCCAAGATCTAGCCCAAGCCTTGCCTGAGGTTGGGTTTCGATATCTAAACCTAGACCCAGCCTTGTCGGGCTTAAGGTGGGCTGGTGTTTGACCATGATTTGTTGTTTTCATGTTATTTTTTATATAAAAAGAAAAGATAATTATTACTTAAAGGACAAAGTTTTCCTTCACCCCACGATGAGAGTTCACAAACCCTTACAGGGTTTTAGTATGTTCTCCAAAATGCCCTCCTGATACCCCCACATTCATTTAAAGCCACCATAGTGAGTAGATTCCTAAATATGTATATATTTAATGGGTGGAGGTTGGGTATGTTGCTAGCTTCCTAGAGCCAATGGCTCAAACAATGAGGGCAGAGTGGGAGGGGTAGGGGGACTTTTCCAGGAGAGGAGAGATGTAGACCCAATTTTGGGCACAATGCTAGCATGCCCAACATTTTCCCATTTTTAATATATTAAATTAAGGAAAACAGAACCCTGAAAGACAATGTGGCCCTTACGTCCAAACACAGAGGGGCAATAAATGATCACCCACCCCCATGAAAGGCAAAAACCTCACTTCTAATGATGCTTTCGTGCATGCTGCCATTGGCCTCAGCGATACCTTCCAGGGAACCCTCTCCCTCAAATTAATGATGTATATGAAGTATACATTATATTACTTAATGCATGACCCTTATCTTGCATACATCTATACATATGAAATACCTATTTTTACATATATATAGTGTGTAGGGCCAAGCTCTTGAGCCAGGTTCAACCCCAGGCTTTAGTCTAAGCCCAAATTGGTCCAACCTTGGGCCAAAAAATCCAATCCTACTCCAGCCCAAGTTTTGAAATTTTCGGACGGACTTGAGCTGGACCAATCAAACTTGCACCCCTAACTATTACTAATACTCCCCTTGCATGCCCTCCCCTCCCCAAAAGAAAGGAAGAGTATGCTTCCTCACAAATATTTTTGCATTCATTTGTTCTCTTTTCTCAATTGAATTAATTAAATATCATGTGAAAAAAACCAAGGATATGCCACTTGATAAGAGAAATCTTTTTCAGTTCCTCCAAAAAAAAATAAAAAAATAAAAAAATAAATAAAATGAGAAGATTTTCTGAGCAAACGTCATTAGCAAGGATTTTTATCGTCTCAAGTGCACAATCCACTATTGCACGTCAAGTGCACACTGTGAAGACGACACATGGCATGAGGTGATCTGACAATCCAAATTGAAAGTGAAATTTTCACCTTCTTTGACAAAGTCCGATTTTCCCTCCATTATGTGTCTCTGTCTCTTTCGTCTCTCCTCTCGGACCTGACCAGAGTTCAACGATGGAGGTGACCTGAAGTTGCATCATTTCCCTGAGAAAAGAAATTGAGGTTTTCAGAAGTTCTCAAGAAGACACACGACCCACAACACGAAGTTTTCAGAACTGAGAAATAAGTGACTAGTCTCGAATAACGGAATTCTCTTGCAACTCTTTCTACTTTTTTACCATATATGATTTGAGGAAGAGAACTAAAATGACCAAAATTGGAACTTCCATTGGCTGATTTCAGAAAAATTTACAATGGGAATGGACAAAGAGAAAAGGCTAAAATCGATATATCATCTTACAGGGAATGGGAAAAGTAGTTTTCGTCTTCCTCTTTCCCCCATGATTTGTCTAGGTTCATAGAAAATCCCAAAAACCCCTCGAATGGCCAACAAAAACTGGAGAAAGAAGGGATCCAATTACCCAAACGATTACTCACACAGTAATAGCGTGTTCACCGAAAGTGCAGAGGATGTTGGTGGCGCCGGTGAAATACATAACCAATTTTGTCGGTGTCGTGTGTTGAACTCCGTCAACTTGGCCACTGCAACTTCAAATATGGGAGGAAGATGAATGATTCAAATACGGAGTTATGGCAGAGAGCGAGTTAGGAATTTAAAAACAAAGAAGTTCGT
Source organism: Telopea speciosissima (assembly GCF_018873765.1). Classification (NCBI taxonomy): domain Eukaryota; kingdom Viridiplantae; phylum Streptophyta; class Magnoliopsida; order Proteales; family Proteaceae; genus Telopea; species Telopea speciosissima. The sequence continues at coordinate 14,289,646 of NC_057917.1, forward strand.
GAGGTTGTGTGAGGGTGCTTCGTTGACGTGAGGTTGCTACGCCGGCGTGAGGATGCATTTTACAATGAGGGAAACCATCTTCATTGTCAAACTCTAGTCAGGTCCGAGAGGAAAGAAGGGAGAGACAGAGACATAGAATGGAGGGAAAATCAGATTTTGTCAAATGAAGGTAAAAATTTCACTTTCAATTTGGACCATCAGATCATCTTATGCCACGTGTTATCTTCACAGGGTGCACTTGACGAGCAATTGTGGATTGTACACTTGAGACGATAAAAAGCACACCATTGGGATGCAACAAAACGGTATAACACATGAGGGCATCAAAGTCCTTTAATGTGCGGAAGAGACGGACAGACCGACAAAGGAATGAACAACAACCTTAACAAAAAACAGCTAAACCTAACCATACATGAGGTGAATAATGTGACCTCACCCAAACCGGATTGGCCAATAAACAGGACCTAACCAACCCATTGGGAGTCAAACCTCGGAAAAGAGTCCTACCGGGTTCATAAATTCGAACCTTCTAGACCTCAGTACTTTGGAGTTCCAAAGTCTCAAACTCCAAACGATACTTGGAATCAAAATAAATACTTACCAAAATAAAAAAGAATCAAAATAAATAGTTACCCACCAATAGGAATAAACTCATACTATGGTTTAATAACTTAAATTATCTTTATCTCTCTTTTGTAATTTTCATAAAGAAACCAGGAGAGAAAAAAAAGCAAAAAAGGAAAAGGAAAAAGAAAAGAAATTCTTTCTTCTCACACAAGAAATAATTTTGGATATTATAAATGCCCACTCCGGTCTTCCGGTCTCCCCATTCGCCATATTTCTTTATTTTTCTCTCTGTATTTCTTCTTCTCGTCTCAAATCTATCTTGAATCGTTTCGAAGATGGCTAACCAAGCTGAATCTTCTGATTCGTAAGTCTTTTCTCTCTGATCTAAACTGTTTTCTTTACGGGTTGTTGCATCTTTTTTTCTCTCATTGTTTATTTCTTCGGTAGGAATTTGGGCAGTGGAGGAAGGGTTGTTGCGGTTGGTTAAATTTTTTTTTGTTTTTTGATTCTGATGGTTGGTTATTCTGTGAATTACAGAAAGGGAACGAAGAGGGATTTCAGTACTGCAATCTTGGAAAGGAAGAAGTCTCCGAATCGGCTTGTCGTTGATGAGGCCATCAATGATGATAATTCAGTGGTGACCTTGAATCCAGAAACGATGGAGAAGCTTCAGCTTTTCCGTGGTGATACCATTCTGATCAAGGTAATTTTAGTTTTTCCTTGTAATTGTTTGACTTTTGAACAACTTTTATTTTTAGCTTTGTGGACGATTACATTTTCGGATTGAGATGTTTCTGTTGTGTATAGGGATTGAGGATACTCAAAGTTTTGGGGGAAGATATATTTTCTGTAATGGGGTTTTGAAAAACTAGGGTTTTAATATCGGGATTCGGCTACTTTTGTTGAACTGGGTATCAGGGTTGTTGGTGACCGGCGGTCAGCTAGAGAGAGATGTTATTGTAGCTCTTCTTATTGAATTCTGTTTGTATACTAGGGTCTTTTGTCCTAGAAGGATGTCTTTATTTGTTCGGTTCTCCAATTTCGATAATTTTCTTTCTTCTTTTGAATCTCTAGAAAGCTTTAAAAGTTTTGAGGGTTCTCCAATTGTGACATTTGCGAGAGCCATTCTAAAATTTGACATATACAAGTGGCATAGTAGGCTTGTATCTTTGTGAGAGTGGCATTGTAGGTAGTGGATGTGTTTGAAAGTGGTTTTTCACAAGTTACTTAAAGCTTTACAATATTCTCTTGCTGCTAATTCTTGATTCTGGTAGCCTAGGTGTATGGAGATGGGTTCTTGAAGTATAGGATTTTGAAAATTATAGCTGTTACACTAGTTGAAAGTATAATTATGGATGCTTTACTGCCGATATTTACTTATTTTGCATTTCCTCCATTCTCGTGGGTTTGCAGGGAAAGAAACGGAAGGATACGATCTGCATTGCCCTTGCTGATGACACATGTGATGAACCAAAGATCAGGATGAATAAGGTTGTCAGATCAAATCTGAGAGTTAGGCTTGGTGATGTTGTTTCTGTCCACCAATGCCCGGATGTCAAGTACGGGAAGCGTGTGCACATACTTCCTGTGGATGACACAATTGAAGGTGTCACTGGGAATTTATTCGATGCCTATTTGAAACGTGAGTTCCTGAACTGTTTTTTTGTCATGCATCTATTATGAATCTTCGGGTGAATTAGTAAATACAGGTGATTCCACCAAGTTTTGGATGGGATCTCTGAACCAGGATGTTGGCTTTAGTAATTAAATATTATATCATGGGCCTCCTACTTTTTATTTATAAATAGATGCACTTGTATGGGAATAATATCTAGAGAATGTATGATCTGCAAATGTGAATAATGTGTTTTATGAGCTTCTGTTTTTGGATATTGAAAGTAGTTGTACGACTACTCTGAAGTATTCAGCTGCATACTGATCTTGTATGGCAGAAATAAATGATTATTTTGGACATAACAACTTGAAGGCCTATTTGAAAATAGAAGATTGGTAAGTTTCACGTGAGATTTAAAAGGGCTGTATGAGTTCAGTTTCTATTTATTATCATGTGTGTACATAAGTTTCCTAGTGGGCGCCTTGGTGCAACAGTTAAGTTGTGCTATTGCAACTTGTTGGTTGCAGGTTCAAAACCTGGAAACAGTCTCTCCTGCATAGCCAGGGGGATTAAGGGTGCGTACATTTGCCCCTCCCGGACCCTGCAGTAGCGGGAGCCTCGTGGACCGGGTTGCTCTAAAGTTTCCTAGAGGGTAGAGTAACCAGTGGCCTAAATGTTGACCTGGGAAACAATTATCAGTTTAATATTCAATGACATGCTACTGTTATTTTGGTACATAAGCAAGTTCAAAAGTGCTATTTGGAGAAAGGTTCAATCTTAGTTGAATCATTTGCATTTTTTTTTCATATTTCGTTTTCTTTGTTGTTCTCTTTTGGATTCAATGGTCTGAAGTGTTGTAGTTAATATAAATACTTTATTTCAAATTACTTCATCGAGTGCTGTTATTCTGATTTTTGGGATATTATCTATTGCAGCTTATTTCTTGGAAGCATATCGCCCTGTTAGGAAAGGGGATCTCTTCCTTGTTAGAGGTGGAATGAGGAGTGTTGAGTTTAAAGTCATTGAGACTGACCCAGCAGATTACTGTGTGGTTGCTCCTGATACTGAGATATTTTGTGAGGGTGAGCCAGTTAGAAGGGAGGATGAAAACAGGTTGGATGAAGTGGGTTATGATGATGTTGGTGGGGTGAGAAAACAGATGGCTCAGATACGAGAACTTGTGGAACTTCCTCTAAGACATCCACAGCTGTTCAAATCTATCGGTGTGAAGCCCCCTAAAGGAATTTTGTTGTATGGTCCTCCAGGTTCCGGAAAGACTTTGATAGCCAGGGCTGTTGCCAATGAGACTGGTGCTTTCTTCTTCTGTATTAATGGACCAGAAATTATGTCCAAATTAGCTGGAGAGAGTGAAAGCAATCTCAGGAAGGCATTCGAAGAAGCTGAGAAGAATGCGCCATCTATCATCTTCATTGATGAAATTGACTCTATAGCACCTAAGCGAGAGAAGACCAACGGAGAAGTTGAAAGGCGCATTGTGTCTCAGCTCTTGACACTGATGGACGGATTGAAATCTCGTGCCCATGTTATTGTGATGGGGGCTACAAACCGGCCTAACAGCATTGACCCAGCTTTGAGAAGGTTTGGAAGGTTCGATAGAGAAATTGACATTGGTGTTCCAGATGAAGTTGGACGTCTTGAGGTTCTTCGGATTCATACAAAGAATATGAAGTTAGCTGAAGATGTATGCTAAATTCTTAATGTTTGTGTTTCATAATCATCTCTTCCTGTTTCTGTCTTAAATAAGTCAAGCTAACAAATCCCATGGTTCATCTACACAGGTTGACTTGGAAAGAATATCAAAGGACACTCATGGGTATGTTGGTGCTGACCTTGCTGCTCTCTGTACTGAAGCCGCCCTTCAATGTATCAGAGAAAAGATGGATGTTATTGACTTAGAAGATGAATCCATTGATGCTGAGATACTGAACTCTATGGCTGTCACGAATGAGCACTTCAAAACTGCTCTTGGAACAAGCAATCCCTCTGCTCTTCGTGAAACTGTCAGTAGAATTTCCAGAGTCCTTATTTTCAGTGTGTTTGCGTTTGGTGATATGCCTGTTTTCTTTATTGTTTTACTTTGCTCATTAAGCTTTTGATGTGCAGGTTGTTGAAGTGCCTAATGTGAGCTGGGAGGACATTGGTGGGCTTGAAACTGTCAAGAGGGAGCTTCAAGAGGTAAAAAGCTATGCGTTACATAGGTCTTAGCTGGTTTCTGGTTTCATGTGTGCTCAGCTTTTGACACTCTTTTGTTATGCAGACTGTCCAATATCCTGTGGAGCACCCCGAGAAATTCGAGAAGTTTGGTATGTCGCCCTCGAAAGGAGTTCTTTTCTATGGTCCTCCTGGTTGTGGGAAAACATTATTAGCCAAGGCGATTGCAAGTGAATGCCAGGCCAATTTCATTAGTGTTAAGGGTCCTGAGTTGCTCACTATGTGGTTTGGTGAGAGTGAGGCCAATGTACGAGAAATCTTTGACAAGGCCCGTCAATCTGCACCTTGTGTCCTTTTCTTTGATGAGCTTGATTCAATTGCTACGCAGGTTTGTTTTACATTTCTCCTTCACCTTTTCATTCTTGCCTTAATGTCTGTTTCTTTCTATGAATTCCTTGTTTGCTTACATATATAGTCTACTGGCTCTGACCATTCTTTTACATTTATGGCAGAGGGGGAGTAATGTTGGAGATGCTGGTGGTGCAGCTGATAGGGTCCTGAACCAACTCCTGACTGAAATGGATGGCATGACTGCAAAGAAGACAGTTTTTATAATTGGTGCCACCAACAGGCCTGACATAATTGATCCTGCGTTGCTGAGGCCAGGTCGTCTTGATCAGTTGATTTACATTCCTCTGCCAGATGAGGACTCCCGCCATCAAATTTTTAAGGCTAACCTGAGGAAATCACCTGTTTCAAAGGATGTGGACTTAAGGGCTCTTGCAAAATATACTCAAGGCTTTAGTGGGGCTGATATTACAGAGATATGCCAACGTTCTTGCAAGTACGCCATTAGAGAAAATATCGAGAAGGTAAGCTTCTTGTCTCTGGATCTCTTTTTCGTTTCAAGTATTGTCATATTCACATTTTATATCTTTATGCATAAAGGCATGGCCATCTATCTCTATATCTATGTACATGTATTTGTTCGGTATTCTTCCTATTCTCCACTATCATCCTAGTCTGTAGGCTTTCTGTAGATTGTCTCATTGTTTGGGATGGTAGATTTTTTACGGTAGAGTACAGAGTTTTGTTGGAATTATGGATTTGATATCTAATACATGCTATGTGCTTCTTGGAGTCGAGAATGATAAAGTTTAAGAGAATTATGATAAATGACATCTGGGATACCCATCATTTGAAGAAACTGCACCTAAGGGCACCCATTATTTGGAAAATTAAGTTTTAAGAGACCTCACATTTCACCAATGCTACGTTTGAGGTACCACATGTTTCATCAATGTTCCACTTGAGGTTCCTTATATTTTTGGAATTCCAATTTTATCCCTTGTTCTCTTTGCCGTTCCATTCCCTCTTCTCTATGTTGTGTTGCTATTGCATCCACCAGTTGGTACTGCACTCCATTTTTAGGTCTTCTGCTGCTGAACTTTCATATGACAGTGTGGGAAGGGGTTGCGAAAGAAGGGGGGGGGGGGGGAGGGTGGAGCCAGGGGTTTGTTGTGCTGGTTAAAGTGGCCGGTGGGTTTTTGTTGGACTGGTATAATGAAGTCTGTGGGCTAGATGCTGGAAAGTGGAGGTTTGCAGAGGAGTAGGAAGAAATGGAAGGTTGTGCAAGGAGAGAGCAGTGAAGGTAGGGTGGGTTTCAGAGGAGGAAGGTCTCACGGTGGAGATTCAGGGCGCGTAGGGGAGGACTTCAGGGTGTGTGGTGGAGGGGGAAGGGGGGTGGGTGTTGTCTTACACAACTTTGATTATATTATGGTTGTACTGTTCCGAGGCAAACTCCAACCTCTTCGTTGCTTAAATTGAATTTTCACTCTCCATGCATTTCCATCTTCCTTTTTTTCCAATAATGGTGGTAGTATTTTGTTGTCCATTCTCGCTAACGTGTTCTCACTTCATGGCGAAGCATGCATGCTTCTTGTTGCCCTTCCAATGGCACCGTACCCATCTGGATTACACGGTAACTGTGGGTTGGAAGACGCAAAGTGGGAATAGGGTTCAAATCCTGAATTCTTCGACACAAAGTGGGAATAGGGTTCAAATCCTGAATTCTTCATTGCCTGATCAAAAGGACTGCTCTTGTTCCATCCAGACCACTCGTGATTACGATGCACAAATGGTTACTGGAGACTTTTGGGATGAGTTCATTCTCAACAGTGACACTCCCATCCTCATTGAGTTCTTTGCTCCTTGGTTGGCCCCCTGCAGGATAGTCCATTGGCTGAATGAAGAGGTTGCAATAGTATGCGGGGAAACTTGAATGCTTCATACTTGATACAGATCATTACTTGGATATTGCTGATAAGTATGGTGTTGATTCTATTCCAGTAGTTTTGCACTTTTGCCCTTTAAGAATGGAGAAAAACGACACTCTTTGGTTGGAACTTTGCACAAGCCACAAGCAGCTTTATGTGGCTGCCATCGAGAAGCTTCTGGTCTGTTGAGGAACCTCCAACATTTCAACTATAGCCCACTGCAGTGTGTCTTTAAGTTAGCTGATTTGAATTGAGCCCGTTGGGAGTTGATCTGGGGAAGGAGGTCTCATGGTTCAGGGCATGAGAGGAGTTTCCGGAGTGATTGAGGGTTCAAGGTGGTGGAAGGAAGGCTCACGGTAGGGGTGGTTATGTGGGAGGCTTTGCAGGTTCTCAGATGGGGGTTGCTGGATACATAGTTGTCATGGCGTCGCCATGGTGTCTTGGCGCTGGGAGAGGTGGCATATTGAGCTACGCCATAGTGGATGTAAATATATCGTTCGATATGGCTTCCATGGCGTCGCCATGGACGCCATACCACGATATGTTGGCATATCGGTCGATATTTGTACATTTGAATGTATAAAAGTTAGATTTAAATTTTTTTTAAAAAAAAACCATTTAATAGCTTAGATGTTTTTTTATTAATGTCTATTGGAGGTGTAACTTGAAAATATACACTTGCAATACACATTATCAATTTATCATAAAAATTAAAAACAATAAACATATTACCCTAATTGGGGGGAAATAGAAATCGCAAAAGGCAAAAACAGTTCGAGAGTCTAGAGGAGAGAGTCGAGACAGAGGAACAGTTCGTGAGACGAGATTCCGGCAAGCGGCGACTTTGGCTTTAGTTCCTGGCTTCCTGCAACTCTCGGCAGAGAGAGTTCTTCACTCCTTCGAAGTTGCGAACATCTCCGGCAACCTCCAGGACTCCATTCCGGTAAGTTTTTATTTTTTTGTATTTTTGTTTAATTTGGTTCTTCTTCCTCCTTCCAGTCCTCCTGCAACTTGATTTTTGAGTTCAGTTCTCCTCCCAGGCAGTCCTCTTCTTCTAATCTTAACTTCTTCTTCTTCTGTTCTTCTCCTCCCAGCCTCCGGTAATGATTAGTGATTACAGCCAGTACTAGTAGTATCGTTTTGTTTTGTTTTTTTTTTTTTTCTTCTTGTCTTGCACAGCCACACATACGCAGTTACACACATAGAGACAGGGAGAGAGTTGAGAGACAGAAGGGGGGGGGGATTTATTTCAGTTAGTACTTAGTAGTCCTCTCGGTTTTTTTATTTTCCTCTTTTCTTCTTCGCAACTGCTTGTACAATGGGAGATAGTCGAGAGACAGGGGGGCCTCTCGGTTTTTTTTTTTTCCCCCCTTTTTTCTTCTTGTTGCCTTGCACTTGCAACCTTGCACACAACCTCTCGGTTTTTTGTTTCTGCTTCTTGCCTTGCAGTTGCAGGCTTCCACATAGACAGAGAATGAGAGAAGGTGTTTTATTTTTTTCTTCTTCTTGCCCTGCACACAGCCACACACAACAGCAGCACATTTTCATACTTTCATATTACACTAATGGATATTACACTTTCATGAATTAAACCATAGTATATTAGTAGTAGTGTAGTATACTTTCATGTTGATTTTTGATGTTATAGGACATATATTATAGCATACTAAATGACATTAAAAATAGAGAAAATAAAAAATTAAACATGGTCGACATGCTCGCCATGGCAACGCCATGGCGGGCGACATGTCGATATATCGACGTGACACCCTTCCACAGACTTGGATCGCCGTGACGCCGTGACAACTATGGCTGGATACCAGTGGTGGTGGATATGATTTTAGTTGGGAATAATTGGAAGTTAAAAAAATGATAATCTCAACACATAATTTTCCAAACATTGGGTACCCTAAATGCAGTTTCACCAAATGTTAATTAGTATAGGCTTCTGGATGCACTTCTCCATTGACTCTTGCTGCTGAACTCATGGAACTAGTCACCATATTTTTCAAGGGTTTAAGGTAAGCCTAGGCGAGGCCTTGTACGGTTTAGTTTAGGACCTCTTAGGTTATTAAATAAATGAAAAACTAAAGATTCAGATATCATCAATCAACGATCATTTGTTTTTTGGTAGAATCAATCAATGTGTATCAAAACAAACCATAGACAATCAAGGAAGTATTGTCTTGTTACAACAATTTTTGGGCTTGGTTGCATCTTTTTCTTCCAAATTTAACCTCCTAGTTTACTACCTCTCCAATTTTAGCCCCCCTTAATGATATGATAAGCTGCTCTATGGTGCACAATAAAAGCATAGGACCGTGTATGGATTTATTCTGCCCTTCCTAAAAGCTCAATAGGGTGGCCACATAGGTCAAAATGGTGATGTGACCAAGATGCTGCCTATTGGATACCTTGCATAGTTATCAAGGCGGGAAAGCGACCATGGCGTTTTAGAGGGGCAAAATTCAAGGTGACACCGCCATGGCGCCCAAGGCGTTCAAGGCGAGCGAGGAGCTTGGACGCCAAGGTGACGCCTTGATAACTATGATACCTTGTTCAGTCCTTGGTAACCAAAGTGTAAAAAACTATGCAGGGCTTGCCCATTTTTAAGGGCATTGAGTGAGGCCTCAATAACTATGCTTGTTTCGGATGGCACTAGCAGACTAGCTTCATTCTTTATTGTTGTACACAGATTGTTCATAACCTGGATCAGCTTCTTACTCTTTGAGAAGGGGGATTGGTCTAGGGTGCCTTAATCAGTTATATGCACAGGTCACATTAGCATGCCTGTATGTAGACTTGCTCATATGAAACTGCGAATCTAATGATGGGAGATCTGTTGATGCAGGACATTGAAAGGGAGCGGAAGAGAAGCGAGAACCCTGAGGCAATGGAGGAGGATGTTGAGGATGAAGTAGCAGAGATCACAGCAGCTCACTTTGAGGAGGCGATGAAGTATGCACGTAGGAGTGTGAGCGATGCTGATATCAGGAAGTACCAGGCATTTGCGCAAACATTGCAGCAATCGAGGGGGTTCGGTAGTGAATTCCGATTCGCAGAGTCTGGATCTGGGGCTACTGGGTCGGACCCATTTGCAACTTCAGCTGGTGGAGCTACTGAGGATGACCTTTACAGTTAAACCACTGTTTGTTTTATATTCTGGTTAAGCCATGTTATTATTTATAAGCCCACTACTTAGGGTAGTGGGTCTGTAGACATTATTGGCATTATTTTCTTGTAAGAAGTTTTTAGGGGGGTGGGGGGGAGAGGAGAGAGAGGGGGGGGGGGGGGAAGAGAATACTAGGCTCCTTCTTTCTGGATGGTTTTCTATTCCCCTATTTGTCACATTAAATTGCATTGGAAAGTTATACGTTAATGTCCTATTTTGGTGCAGCTTCATGATTCTTGGTATTTTGATGGACCAATAATTTCCATTGTCATTTTTACCCAAAAAAAAAAAAGAAAGAAAAAAATATTAAGGGAAAAGTTAATAATGTAGTTGGATAGGACTTGAGGGTATTTTGAAAACTTCATACAATTGGGGGTTGTGGGAGATAATTCCATTTGGAACTTTTCTCCTATATTCTTTGAGTAATATATGAAACTTGAGACATCAAGTACTCAGCTATATATAAGGATTAGCAAGTTATTTTACTATATGTTGGAATTTGTTTTTCGGTGATAGAATTAGCTTTAGTTCCCGATAGTTTTGATATTTTCAATTAATGTTGATAAGTTAACATTGTGATGATGCATAAAAGGTGCATATTATTATTATTTTTTTTGATGAAATATAATTGGTGCATGTTAATTATCCAATTAATATGGTAAATTACTGTTAAACACAGATGTACCCAATTAATAAGAAGATTATGGAGTGATTACAGGGTTTTAGGGTGTTAAAATACTCTGCAGTATCAGCGGGGTGGCGGTGCACATCCGGCGGCACAACAGAGGGCATGTGTACCATGTGTGCCACCTGACCTCTGTCATGCTGTTGGATGCGCACTGCATCCCCATCGGTACTGCAGAGGATCCTGGTCTTGGTTATAGGTATCGGTGTCATATGTACCGGTAATAAACCCCAGCTGATGCAATCGATATATCAGTCGTGAGTGACCGATATCAGAGAAACTGCATATGCTGCGGAGACTATTTAACCGGATTCTCAATAAATTGGATATAGAAACCATTCATATCCATACAATTTGGATCCCTCACCTTGAGGTTTTGAATCCTTTTTGTTAGATTCACAAAACACCAGAGATAAAAAAGGTTGATTTTGCACGCCTCCTTCCCTAATCTTATTGTTTAGGACTTTTCCCTCCTTTGATTACTCCATGCCATGATTAATTAAATGGGTTTAACTACACTATATAACTACTCACTACATAACTACTAAATCCTAATTTCGGTGCAAAAGCAAACCATCACTTCAGCAATTGTATATATCATAGACCAATAATTAGCCTGAAACTCAAAAGCCATTACAAGTAGTTGGTTCAATTGCGTCCTCCTATTATTACCTCCAATTTGTGGGCACCTCCAATTCCTCTAATAGGGGGGAGTGGACCTCACCTTATGTAGTGTTTTTGGATAAGGGATAGGGTGATCATTTCCCCCTCTATGTGAGTAGGGGTGTAAATGAATAGCCGAAATCCGTTTTCGTTTCCGTGTTCGTATCCGTTTAGAACTATCCGAATCCGTCCGAAAGCTAAACAGATGCGGATACGGATAGGTTATAGTTATCCGAAAAGCTATATTTACATGTAAACAGATAAAATATCCGATTCGTATCCGTGTTCGTGTCCGTATCCGTTTAGCACTATCCAAATCCGTCCGATAGCTAATCGGATGCAAATGCAGATATAGCACTATCCGAACCAAATCCGATCCATTTACAGTCCTATATCTGTATGTGAAGAATTGGAAGAGGCTGTGAATGGGAGAGGATAACAATTCTACCTCGTTGCCAAGAAGGAGACGTTAACCACTTCGCGTGAAGAAAACTGGCTCTCTCGCGTTATGCTCGCACTCTCTCTCTCTTATAAATTATGATTATAGAAAATTTCTCTCATTAAGAAAGTCAAAAAGAATATAAATCTTGCACACAATTGTTCAACTTTCTAAGCCTAGTTTCAGACTTTTAGTCGGATCATGCACTACCATCGTTACAGATGTATATTGCTTCACAATATTTATAGTTAAATAGTTTAGTGTTTGTGAATCATCAGTCAATAAAATAAAAAGATTTCTAGACCATTTTGATTCCTTGTGTGTGAGGGCCATTTCACCATTTCTATATAGTCTTATCTTCTTTCATCTCTATTCTATGTTGCTTGTTGGTTTTGTAAGGGTGTCAATTGGTTCGGCTCAAGATAAACATGTGAAAATAAAAAATGATCCAAAAGCAAAAATGAGCTTTTTTTTTTCAAATCAGAATTGAATCAACTCGATCCAGTTTTTATTCGGTTTTGACATGGTTTGTATTCGATTTGGGCCAACTTTTTACATCGTTAACAACAAAAAAATCCCTTACTTGTTAGGATCATAATCCACACAACTTTTTTCAAACATTAAAAAGGAATAGAATTTATCAACAACATTGACTAAAACATTAAAAAAAATATATGATTTATTTGGTTCTTTATTCGATTTGAAAATGGATATTTCGGTTTGATGGTTTCAACAATAAAATAAAAGCGAACCAAGAAAAGATTCCACAATTTGAAAAAAAAAAAAAAAAAAAAAAAAAAAACTAAACCGATATTTGTTTCGATTCGATTTGATTTTAAACAGTTTGTTTTGAAATTAACACCCTTAATTCTTTATAGTAGTCATTTGATTTCTACGTTTTGTACATTCCCAATACAACCATGATTCATAGAAGCCACAAGAAGATAGAAGTTAAGAACAAAAACTAAAACCCAACTTGCCTCCTCAGTTATTTGGCCATAGTTGCCATTGCATATAATCACAAGGCGATAATATCACCCATAACACAATTGATAGAGGATCATCGGTTGACACAACAGTTGAAGAGGGAATAGATGGGAAAGAGATGGCATTAGACTCAAACATATCATGATATTTATGTTGTGTTTGGTATGCATTCTAGGTTGATTTCGCATTCTCGAATGATAAAAATAACTATTTTTATCAGTTGAGAATGCGAAATCGACTTAAAATGAATCCCAAGAATCCATACCAAACACTGCCTTAGTGAATCAATAAAAGATTGAAATTCTTATGTCGGAAAATATTTTTTGATTCATTGCATACTATAATAATGGAATGTTTCTGATTTTATCAGTTCTCTTTTACCTTAAAATCGACCGTGTAGTGGTTCTATATTCCCCCTTCCTTCTTTTCCCTCCCATCCCAAAAGAAAAAAATAAAAATAAAAATGTTGCAGAGATTATTTTAGTTTCTTTCATTATATATAAAAGAATGCGATGTTTCCTAAAACCACAAGATAAATCTGATTGTAGTTATACATGTATCAATGGAATGTGGTGTTTTTCACTTTCCTTATAATTGAGATCAAAATAAATATTAGATTATGATGTCACCATCATTGATTGTGAGACTAGCATAAAATCTTCATACGGGTGGAAAAAAAATCCTTTGCAGTGTCCTAATCTGGCGGTACACTGTAGTGCAGGTCTGATAAGAGCTCGACATGTGGAAGTGTTGACATCCAACAGTGCTGAGCTTGAGAATAAAGAAAAGAAAGAAAAAAAAAACCACCTTATATTGAGCTCGCACCATTAGATGAAGATTCTTCCATGTGTTGAGCTCTTAGGGCCACACTACGATGTATAGCCAGATGCCCATAGTGCTTTCTTCAATTGTTAGAGCTTTGCGAGAAATAAAGAGAGTATAAAAGACTGATGGTTTTGCAAACTACATGTAGAGGTGGAGGGGGGAGGAATATGTGGTTGATAGGAGGGGGGTTAGAATGGAATTTTTATCCGTTGCTGTGTCATCATGCGGTGCAGCAGTGGCCATGTGTGCACAGCGGCCCCCACTATGCACACATGGCTGCTGCTGTGCCACGTAACACAATGGCACAGCAGCGGATAAAGGTCCGATTAGAATGCTTAATAGATTCAATTTTATCTTGGTCTTCTATTCAATCTTTTAAAGACCCACCATTCAATATTTGACTGTACTGCTCGCCTTTAATACAATTTGCCAAATCCACTTCGGTCCAACTCTCAGTAAACCACCATGACAATTATTGATGTTAACAAGTCAACAAATGCCACTTCTAGGCACTATTCCTCTGAATAGTTGCAAGTGAAGAAAAGAGAAGGGAAGTTGATTGAAGGGAAAAGGCTGGACATCTTGCCAGGGTGGCCAACATATGTCATCGATCTTCTCTTTTCTTCTTTTGGAAAAGACCCTTTACCTTCTTGTGTTCGGCTTTATAAGTAGTGTATGCATGTTAGCTTACCGACGGCATACTCAACCCTTTCTCTTGAAAAAAACAAAATAAATTTCTGCAATCACTACTTAAATGAATTTTCTTATTGACACCTTAATTTGTAACGTAACCTTATTTTTTTGGGAGAATGTTTTCTACGTGGGATGTAGGGGCCATGCCCACGAGAGTCGGGATGATCGTCATGCCCCCATGTAAAGCGGGAATTCTGCCCCCCCCTTTATGCCACTGTGTGTGCTCTCGTTGGCTGGTACACGCAACGTGGCCCTTGCATCTCACCCAGAAAACAACACCCTTACTTTTTTTTTTTAACCTTTTTAATATATATATATTCGTATAATTGTAAATATTGTCGTTTTACATGTATTTTCAAAAAATATGTGGGACAATGAGAACATTTGATAATGACACAATGATAAATCTCAAATTATTATTATAAATCCTTTTATAATCTAATCCCTATGGAAATGATTCAGTCCAATTGCATCCAAGCTCAACAACTAAGTCTTTATGGAGTTGTATCCGTATCAAGCCCACAAAGCTCACAAAGTCCACTTGGTCCATAATGCAAAGCAAGCCCATGAATAACATTTTTTAATCTTTATTATACAATGTAAAGGTTTAATCTCAGTCATTAAATCTCAATTGAAATCAACGACTGAGATATCGTAGGAGATTTCAGAGTTTGATATGTGAAAAGTTTTATAGTAGAAGATGATGTGGCATCCTCCTTGGTGATAATTTCTACTTCCTTAGTGCATGATGACTAGGTAGCCTTGGTTTCCTTTCCCTCTTGATCTCCTCCATGAAGCACTCTCTCCAAGGTTCATTCTCCCATACACTCTCTTGAACTCCTCTAAAGGTTTTTTTGTGACTTATTCCCCTTCACCTAATAGATAGTATCAATGTGTGGAGAATTGTATCAAGACCTTAAAGATGCCAACCATCTTCTACTTTTTGATTTTTCTATATTCTTTATTTCTCATAGAATTTTGTAATTGGTCAATGTGAAATCAATGTTGAGGTAACTTATGTAAGTGAGATTAGTAGTGATTGTTATTAGTGGTTAATACTACCAAAGCCACAAGGAGACCTATATAAATAGGTATCAACTTCTCTATGTAAAGATGGAGATTTTGATTGTTAATGAAATTTCAAGTTGCCTCTTAGCATCTTATGAGAACCTTGAAGTGTTTTAAAAAAACCTTGAAGAGGGGAAACCTTCCTAGAAAAGTAAGAATTTTTCTTTTTGCAGCCTAGAAGAGCTAACACTTTCAACCTTGAAAAATTGAAGATTTCTGATTTCCCCTTCAAAGATTACCAAACCATTTTCAAACCTTTCCCAAATTCGGACTTGTGCAGGAATAGTCTAGTGAAGGCCCATTTTGACACTTTTTCGAATGAAATTTAAGAAAATCCCATTTCATAAAAGTTGTAGACCCATCTCTTATCTTTAAAACCCAATCTGAATCACTTTAAACAAAGTTACATAATGGAAGTTATCCCTATTTTACTGCAACAGTATGAATCTGTCCAGAATTGAGATTTCGTTTTTGTAGTTATCATTTTCTCCCGTTCCGAGTTTAAGCAACCCTGAAGGGTGATTGCATCATTTGGTATCAGAGATGCCCCAAAGGTTGCATTAGAAAATGACCCCTTACCCTCCCATCCCACTCTCTCCATTAGGCACAGCCGCTAGCTCCAAGAAAGCCAACAGTGTACCCAACCTTCACCCACAACTTTTAGAAATAAGACAAACGAGAATTAATTGAAGGTGTCAAATTCTAAATACACTAATAGAGGTGTTATTTAGCCACTCCCTCACCTAAATGATTATGTAATATGGGAAAATGCAGGCCATACTGCAACCTAGTGCCCACTGCATCTATCTCTCTCTTCTCCTTTTGAAATGATCCCTTGCCCCTCCTGTATGATGTTCCATCACGCATCTTCATTGGTGTTGCCTGCTAGCTTACTCTACGCAAGCGGTGTGCCTATCCCTCTCCTAATATATTTAATAATTAAAATTTTCAAATGAATTAGTTGGTTCCACGTGATTTAGAACCACGTGGATCCCACCATTTCTCTCTCTCTCTCTCTCTCTCTCTCTCTCATATACACATGCACATTTTGGGTCCCTCCATTTTAGTTGCCCTTCAACTCTTTTCTTTCGGTTAGTGGGTTAGGGTTCAACCTTTATCTAAATAGAGCCAAGTTTGGGCTCAATTTGATCCAAAATTGATCTAAATTTTAACCAACCTCTATGACCAAGTTATGAAAATTAAAGACACATGTCCATGAAGAAAAAATATCTCTTGACATGTTTTACCGGAAAAAGAATTTCTTAATCCCAAGCCCATCTAGGCAGAACCCATGTTCTCTTTTTTGGCTTGGCTTCAAAAGTTCTTAATAGGTGGGCTTTTCTGAACTAGATGTAATCATTGTTGAAAGAAATCGAGCAGTTTCATTATCCACCTTCACAAAGATCATCAGAGATAATTCCTGATTACATATCAAAAGTTCGAAACCCTAATATTACACTTTCCTTCCTTTTAATTTTCCTTGCAACCAAATGAAAATTTGCAAAACTTTATAATCCAATAAAGTGTGAAATTTTGCAAATATTAATTTTGAAAGTACTAAACTAACCCATGTCCTCAATTTAATAATGGGATAACCCAAAACTGTGTCTGGGAGTAAGTTTACACCCCCCACCAAACACACACTCATAAACACAGACACAAAGGAGAGAGAGAGAGAGAGAGAGGCAAGTCCGGAACCCAAAATTGAAAGTACTAGAAATATTAGTCTTTTCATCCTCTCAAGTGCAGTGCATTGTCCAATACGCCACACGTAAGAATTCAATCGTAAAAACATGGACAATGACGTCTTTTTATCCTTTCAGGTGTTGAGAGGATAAATGACTTAGAGTTAGAACAGCCAAATTGATTGGGGGTGGGGGACAATGGCTTAGAATTAGAGCAGCCAAATTGATTGGGGGTGGGGGACAACCCCACATGAAGTTAGGGATTATCAGGTGGAGTTGTTGGCTTGCAATATTTGGGTCACTTGGGTGTCCATCTTTTTTTCCCCCTCTTTCTTTCTTTGCTTCTTCTTTGTACTCTTTGATTAATAGTGCTCAAGCCAAGGGTGTAAATTGATTTGGAATCGATTATTTGGTTTGATTCAGAGAGTGTTGGTGTGATCCGAATTGAATCGAGAATCAAATCGATTATGAAATTTGGTACTCAAGTTGAACTTGTTTGCTTTCGATTATGAAATCGATTCTATTTGGTTCTTACACGGTTCGATTCCGGTTCTTATACATAATCCATATACTATAATTTACAATATATAGTGTAATATAGTAGTATTATAAAATCTAATACTAACAATAGTAATATATACCATACTATATTGGTATTATAATTTATTAATATACTATAATATATTATTATTTTAATATAGTAATATACTATAATATACTAGTATCCAAATTCGTTTTAGTTTCAGTTTTGGAATTCAATTCCTATGCTAGATCTGGAACCAAACCGAGAACCAAATTGGTTCTAAATTCCTATACTCAAACCTAATTGGTTTTTTTTCCGATTCGATTCAATTTAGATTATGCGATCCGGTTCCAATTTCGGTTTTTTCGGTTCCAGATCCCAATTTGACATCCCTGGCTCAACCTACACATGGATAATAATGCCCATCTTGTCAATCTTAGTCGTGCAGCTACTCTCAAAATGCCCAGTGAATAGTGGGGGAGGGGGAATCTTAACGTTACGTCTTTTTACATGACATGTGTCATAGGGATGTGGGCTTTACAATTAATTTATTATTATTTTTATTCATCCTTTGACACATGTCATGTAAATAATGTACGTGAAATGAAAAATCACTTCACGTACGCGAAGATTCCCAAGACTCACCCAACCCACATACCTGCAAGCAATGTGAAAAAGTATGAAGGGTACAAACTATAAGGACTAATCAAGGTAGCTACAATTTTACTTCTAAAGTGGTTGGCTGGAGGCATTGCAAGTTGGTGTATACCCCTAGGAGGTCAAGGGTTCGACTTTCCTGGATTGCATTTGTGCAAAAAAAAAGGCACCTTTCTCCCCCTCCCCCCCCCCCTTAGTTGTAGATAGTGGGCTTGTCTTAGCCTTCCCCTTAGCTTGTAGTTGGCCTATAAGCCCTTGAGTAGATAGATCAAAAAAAAAAATGATTTTTTCTTTCCTAAAGAGGAAGGAATATTATATTATAGGGCTTATGTTCTCTGTGACACAACGCAGGCTGCACCCAAACACATGGGTCTGCCACTCAAGGGGTAGGGTGATCATTGCGCCCACCCCCCATGTGTTTGCTGCACCCTCGGCACAAAAAGAACATTCTTCCTATATTATATTAAAAGAGAAGGGGACAACTTAGAATTCCTGTTTAATGTGCTTATGGTATATTTGGTGCCGAAATTTTAGTCTCATGTAATATATATTCATAATCCTTCATCTTTTTGTAAAATTTTGGATCAAGTTTTTCTTCACCCACTATAAAGATCTATAGTATGGGGAAGGATTATTTTCGATCATATACAATAAAGAGTGAGAGTTAATAATGACACAGAAATCCAATCATTGAATCATCAGGTCACATTTAGTTTATTTGGATTCTTACATGTGGCAAAAATTTGGTTATTTAGACAGTGTCTTTATATAATCATATTAGGTAGTAGTTTAAAAAATTTTCCTTGCAACCAAACGGAGTTCTATAATCCTAAAAGATGGGAAATCTTGCAAATGTTACTTTTGAATGATTAAACCATCCCACGACCCCAATTTAATGATGGGATAACCCAAAACTCTATGGGGGAGTAATGTTAAGGATTCGGCTCTTCTCCTTGGAGGGAGTTTATCCAATGAGTGTCCAATGAGACATCCAATGGTTGGATCGTGTTGCACACATTTTGATACACTCAGTCAGCTATCGAGATGTGTGCGGCACAATTCAGCCTTTGAATACCTCTATGGACACTCATTTGACGATATCCCCCAAGAAGAAGATCGAGTGTATTCATAATGTTATTCCCCCCATCAAATGCACACACATAAACACAGACACACGAGAGAGAGAGAGAGAGAGAGAGATTTATGTTGATTTAAGACCTGTTTGGTGAGATTTTGTAGAGAACGATTAGACTAAAGCAAGTCCTGATCCCAAAATTTGAAAGTGTTTTAGGGACAAATGGACAGTGGATGAGAATTAAAGCAACCAAATTGATTGGGGGTGGGGGACAACCCCATCTGAAGTCAGGAATGATAGGGTGGAGTTGCTAGTTTTGCAAGATGTGGGACACTTGAGTCTTTCTTTTTTCTTCTTTGATTAATGATGCTCAACCGGTCACACACATTGATGACAATGCCCATCTTGTCTATCTTAATCATGCATCTACCCTAAAAAATGCCTAGTGAAGTGAATGGTGACCCCAACCCACACACCTCCAAGGAATATGAGAAAAGTACAAATTATAAAGACTAGTTATCATAGTTTTACTTCTAGTCACCTTACCTGCCATATGGAATATAATTTTTTTTATTTAAAAAAAGGAAAAGAATATTATATCATTAGGGAAAGATTTTTCTCTATGTTGGGGGAGGCGTGGCCCCTATGTGTGCACAAAGACCAATGGGAACATGCCATGCGGAGACATCAATAGGGCAGGTATTTCTATCTTTCATGGATAAGGGTGGTCATTTTGCCTCATTTTATGTCTAGGCGCAGCAGCGCAGTCTGCATATTCACCAAAATTTTTTTATCTTATATTATATTAAGGGGAACAGTTCCCTGTATGAGAGCACAGGGACCAAGCATGCGTGCTGGCACATTGGGGGTAGAAATTCCATCATTCATAGGGGTGGGGTGGTCATTTCTACCCCCAATGTGTCTGGTCATAGCCCTGTATCCCATGCAATGCAGAAAAATTTTCTCCTTATATTAAAAAGGGAGGGGGCAACTGAGAATATGCCTATTTAAAGCAGGTTATAGTGTCAGATGGTATATTTGGCGCTAAAATTTTAGTCTCAGTAGTATCAATAATCCTCCATCCATGAGTAAAATTTTGGACGGAGTTATTCTTCATCCACCATGGTGATCTCACCCTTTGATTAGAAATGAGGAATTCAATCATAAGGTCATATTCTCTTCTTTACGAATGAAAAGAAAATTTAATCCTAAAATTTCAATCTAATTGAATTTTTTACATGTGACAAAAATTTGGTTAAAGTCAAAATGGAAATGAAAAAAAAAAAAAAAAACATAATTTATCAACGATTGAAAATACATGAGGAAAAGTCTAATACAGGCTGGACGGTGACATATGACCAATCAAGAGAGTGAATAATCAAACCAATGGTTCAGATTGAGCTCAGGGATCCCAATATGTGTCTAAACTAAAATTAGCCACATAGCCCACCCTAGTTAAATGGGCATATTTTGTGAAACTTTTCCGATATTCAAAAATGGGGAGGGGGATCACTGCTCGACTGCTTGGCTACAACACTAGCCGGGGAGATGTTACCAGACCCAGGCACCCAATTAGGCGGTGGGGTCATCATTTCATGTTGCATTGTGTATGGGTGTAGGGGGCACTGTCAGTCAACATTTTTTTTTCCTTTAAAATGATTAAAAAAAAAAAAAAAGGGTTGAAGATTGCTACCAGGCTGCGTGTAGCTTGTGCTAGCACCCCATCCAATGGGACAACGTGCAGGGCATCCAATAGGAGGGCCGCTTGGTCATTTCACAATCCCTTGTGAGGAATGTTGCCAGGCAGGGGATCTTTTTCCCTTAAAAAAAGAGAGAAAAAGAACTTTGTCCGGGGGGGTGTGGCCTACGCCAGCACTCCCATGAGTCTATCTCTCTCCTCCCATATGATAATACACTTTTGCCCCCTTGTTTTGAGGAGGAGAGAGTTAGACACATGTGAGTATGACCTATGCCTGCACTCCCGGACAGAAAACTACTTCCCATAAAAGAATAATGGGCTCGATGAAGAAAACCCGTTAACTACATCAATTTGATCAAGCTTAACTTGTTCCCATCTTGGCCTTAAACTGATGGAACTAACTTAGGGTCTCGGCTAGATTTGACAACACCTATAGAGAGCATTATAGCATATGATGTAGGGTTTGGCCTTTGTAACAACCGATAAAATTAAGGGTATCAAAATGGAACCGAAATCGATAGTTTATGATCGAATTGAATCAGACCATAGAAAACTAACTAGATTATGATTTCATAGTTCTCTTTCTAGTTCGGTTAAGAACTAGAAAACGACAGTTCCAAATCGAATAAGAACTGGTAAAACATTATCGATTGAAACCAGTACAACTAGAATAAAACTCAATTTTCTGTACTATCTGATGTTCAAGCACAGACGGATTCTATATGTCCAAGGTGGTTTTTTTTATGATGTTTAATATAAGTAAGTGAACCCACAATATATATTGAGATGGTAAGCTTTTGTTATTTTAAACTTATTTGTTCATACTCTCAAATTAAGTGTAAAAGTAAGGGTGTCAATGAGTCCAATAACCAAGTACCAAATCCGGACCGAATTTAATACATTTTAGTCCTGAATCTGAAAATGTCTTTATAATTCGATTTGAATCGGATCCAGATCTACCCACCTATCCGGCGGATCTACTCGGATCCGGACCAAATACCTACCTTAAAAATTAACATGAAACCCTAATATTTTATTAGGTTTAAAAGACTCTAATTGATGGTTACGTGGTTAACTTAACCCTTCAATTTTCATTTCTTTTTCTTTACTCCTTACCGTTTCTCTTCCCTGGGGTAAGCAAACTGCAAACAAAGAATCTGTCACAGATTAAGGGTGTCAATTGAGTGATTTCTTACAAATTTCTTTTGGAGAAGCAAACGTTGATTTGTCTTTTGAATAACAGAACTGAACGAGAACAGAATGGCCTAATCGAATTTAAATTGGATATAGTAACCGCATGTAAATACAAGAACCAGATTGTAATTAGATCTGACCGAAACTATCCAGGAACGGATAGCGTATTCACTTCTAGAACCGTTTCGAGACTTGGTCTAGATCTGGATCCCACTGTCACTGCTTGGAACCGAACCGGATCCAAACTGAATTCCCGGTCCGTACCCAATTGACACCCTTATGTAAAAGGAATTAAATTAAAGGGCACAAAAATGAAAAATGAATGAGAACTAACACTACAAACCACATGTAAATCGAATGTGAACCAAAATTAAACACCTTTACCAAATTAAAAAAAAAAAAAAAAATCAAAATGAAACACATTACAAATCGAAATTGCAAACTGTTTTCCAAAACCATCACTACAAACTAAATATATACCAATAACGAAAATCTCGAATAAAAAACGAATTAAATGCAAAACGATTCTGATTTTAAGGGGTGATTCCTATTTAGTTTCATTTTGATTTTTACATTACAAAAAAAATATAAATTAAATCAAAATCAGACCAAATAACCAGAACCAGACCAATTACACCCATGACCCACATACATAACATATGCTGAGGAGAGTCTCGCGCACATCTCTGCCTTGAATTGCAAGAAACCAAGAGAGGAAGAAGGGTGGTCAAAGTCACAGTGAGAGAGAGAGAGAGAGAGAGGGAGTGGCGTGTGAGTGAAATTAATCACATATTAGGGTGACGGGTCCCATCCCAACTCCCAATCTCAAGTACTGCATCCTCTCTCTCTCTCTCGGCATGACCATTTAAGTCTTACCAAATTACTTGGAAGGACATTTCAAGTAATTACTTTGAAGGATTGGATCCAGGGATGTAGTTGACATATCGGTGCCATGGTTTGAGGAATCGGTATTGGATTGGTCGGATTGATCAATATGTATTGGTATCGGTGGAGATTGATATTGATTCTTAATTGAATATATATTGATGGATCGGTATTGACAAAGGTACAAATGCAAAAAAATTACATTTTTTCAAAGGAAACAAGACTGATCCGAATCAATATCGACCGAGACTGATACCGATTACTAAAACCTTGATTTGTACTATTGCGAAATGTTGATACATATTTATCAAGTTGTATCAGATTGATATTGGATCAAAAATTATTTTTTCACTAAAAATCTAGGTTTGAGTAGATTCACCGATATCGTATCAGCCAGGTATCGGATTGTGTGAATTGGCTGATAAATGGATTGATCGATACGTCTGACCCAATACCAATCCTTTAAAGCCCGGTTTACTATGATAGCATGGTTTAACTCATGACTAATCATTATTGGATCAACAATATTGATCGATCCTTAACCAATACATGCCCAATGCCCAATTTCATTTCTGTGTAACGGTACAGACTAAGGGTAAATCTGTTCAAAAAAGTTTTCACCAAAATGAGGGTAAAACCGTTCGATCTGAGTTGATATAGACCAATCCATATTGGTATCGATCGAGCTGATACCATTATCGATACTGATTACTTAAACCATGTCTTTAACATGGTTTTAGTGCATGATATTGGAATGGATATCGATACTATGCAAAACCGATACGATACTGACATGATATCGATTGTATCAGACAAAATTACCCTTGAATTTCTTAAAAAAATGAGTTTTTGATCATTTTACCCCTTATCTATATCGTGCTACCGATACGATATCGGCACAATATCAATATTGGTGACTAGCAAAACCGGCACCAGGCGATACGTTATCGATACTTAGAACCATGATCTTTAGAAAGAGGAGAGACAGATGTGTCCTTGTGTATTTCTATACACTTATTTTTACTTTTTTGCACTCATTTTCTCCTTTACTTTTTTTTAATGGAATTATAGTATATTGTCGGAATTTCTTACTTTAAATCAATAGTAATTGAGAGGTGTGAGTCTGTGAGAAGAGTCTTCAGAACATATGGTACTACAACCGACAGTGTGACCATCATTTTTACTATGTGACCATCATTTTTACTATTTTTCATTTTCTTTCTTAAAATCCTAGGCTATGTTTGGAAGCCTAGAAAAGAAGAAATAAAATAAAAATAAATTAAAGGAGAGAGATAGACACATAAATTAAGAATTTAAGAAACAACTTCTCCATGAAGCGGGTAAGGTAAGACTGCATACATTTTGACCCTCTCCAGACCTTGCAATGGCAGAAGACTAATAAGGACTTTTCAGTTTGATTCGGAGTTCGGACTCAATTGTTTTTGTTTTTGTTTTTTTTTTTTAAGGGTGGATTTTAGGGTAACCAAAGCTGAACGGCTGAACCGATTAGGGCTTTTCAATTGGGCTCAGGTCAGTGTCGATTTGCTTTATCAGGTTCAAATGGTTTGGTTCAAGCAGGGCTCAATTCCTCCATTAACCTTGTCAAATGATCTGGTCAAGTTTTTTTTTTTCTTTATTTTTTCGGGTTTGGTTTGGTCATGTCGATTTAGTCTGAACCCAGACGAAACCGATTAGCATAAAAGATTGTAAAATGAAGCCAATCGATAAGGGTTTGGTTCGATTTGATTCAGGGCGATTTAACCGGTTCAGCTTTGACACTCTTACATTGGACTAGTTGGACATGTCTTTTTTCAAAGCCCTAAGTTGTATTACCATATTATCATGGTCCTATACTTTTTTAAGAGGGTCCCCACACGTTGTTGCCCCATGTGGGACTAAAAAGACCATGTGAAGCATTAGGGTGACCTCCGTGAGCAATAAGGGGACCTTTTTAGGGTAACCCCAAGCTCTTACCTGGCTGGGCAGGCTGGGCAGCCCTCCTCGAGGCCAGAATTGGAGAACCCCTCACTCAATCCACACGTAAAGATGAGAAGAAATAGGGATCCGAGCCCGAAGGTGTCAGAGAGACCTGACAGAGCAGGCTATGCTGCTGCCACAGATGGGACACCATTACTATTTGAGTGGTGCTTTACCAAATTACACAAAATCGTGTCAGAAACCCGCACGTGTCTGCCACCTACTGCCCACATCTCAGTACCCCTCTTATGGGCCCCACTTTTACTAAATTACCCTTGACTTTTAGCCTTTTTCTTTGGGGGTTTGCGGTGGAGTGCAAGGCAGATTGCAGAGCCCACCGACCATCTCCCTCCAATATAAAATCCCCAATCTGTAGTAGTGTTAATGTGTTATGTTACTTACCGACCAATAAAAGAGATTGAGAAATTAGAGATGTAAACGGGTTGTTGAAAATTTGAATTTAAAATAATTTGAAATATAATAATAAAATAAGAGATCTTTACTTGATCGCATGGTCTCTACACTAGCGTTTGGGTCAATGGTTGAGCATGCCTGAATATCTATCACAGGGGATAGAGGCATCATCTCACAATGTCATTGAGAGGACGTAAAAAACACCACCAAGTAGAGATCTTTTTCCCATTAAAAAAAAAAAAATAATAATAATTAATGATCTTGAAAGTTCTTGAAAAATTTGAAGGGTTTTAAAGACTGATGAAAAGGAGAAAGACAATTGAAAGACAATGGATTGAGAGTGAGTCGTATTATGAAGGTAGGAAGGTTTGAGTTATACAAGTTAGGGATGTAAACAAATAATCGAAAATCAAGATTCAATCTGTAATCTGTATTTGTATCCAATTAGGGGATTTCTAGATCCAATCACATCTGATTCGTATTTAGTCTTTTTACATCCCTAGATGGAGAGAGATTTATATTACTCTATAGACTCTTATGTAATTTTGGTATCTATATAGAGTCCGGATCATCTGGTCGTGTGGCCTTGTACCAACACGATGGTGGCCAATGAGAGTGCGCATAAACATCAACATGGATGTAGTTTTTTACTTCACGTGGTGTGGACGGTAATTTAACGTGCTCCTATGTCTGGAGTCATGGGACCAGATAACGTTCTTTTCCCCCTATATTTGTTAGTATGATAAAGAACCATGCCTTGATTCTCACACGATAAACAATGGAACACACATCGATGCTCTCTTTTATTCTAATCATGTGGACCCATATGGATAATGCTATGTTTCAATCTATCGTTGATGTAGTGTATAGATTCTTCTTAAACTGCCATTGTAGGTTCTTTAAGAGGGTTGGAATTTTAATTTTAGTGGGACCCATTTAGAAAAATTTTGTAAGGAGAAAAGGGAAGAGCCGCACGAGGGGTTTGAATTTAATTTTTGTTGTGGTCCACTGATCCATCTGACTATCTGAGTAAAAAGGAAAGAACCGCACCAGAAGGGGAAAAGCGTGAGTGTGTGTGGTCTCGCGCTCTCCCAAGGATTCTCGCTGTCGGTCTCTACTGTCTACGTACGATAGCTTCGATCAATACCCAACCCTCCAATTACCCTTTAAAGAAATAAGTAGAAAAGAACAAAAAAAAAGAAAAAAAAAAAAAAAGCATAATCTGAGTTATTGGTGAAGTAATCTCAGTTCAGAAAGTATTGTGGTAACATCGAAACATGTTAGAATGGCCAAAAAATACATACGTCAGTGTCAATGATATTAAAGCCTGTAGAGCTTGTTGAGACCTTCAATTTGATATGTATTTTCTTTATGTTGGTTCAGCTCCGAACCAAACTGAGTGGTTCTCTAACAGTAATATTGTATTTTCTGGATTAGGCTTTTCTTATATATTGTAGTTATCTCTGTAAGAGATGTGAGAGTGAGGGTTTGTATTTGCTTCATAGAAATCGTGGATTTGTTTTATTGCTGAGCCATGGATGTAACTTTCCTTTTTGTGGGTGAACCACATAAATCTTATCTTATATATGTGTGTTTTCTCTTTTCCTTTGCATTTCTTTTACAAAATCTCCATTCTAATGTGTTGTTTTTCTAACAAACTCTAACTCAGAATTTTAGTATTTTAGTCTAAATTAAACAAGGAAAGTTGTTTAAATAAAATTCAAAATTTTAATAAAATTACCAAATGCCATCTTTGTAATTTTAGCTACTTCTTCTACTTATTTTAAGTTGAAATTATACTAACGAGATAATTGTCTGATCCTCTATCACATGGACTAACCCATGTACTGTAATGTTTCAAATAATGAAACATCGCAACTAATGAAACGTTATACTTAACTAGGCATAGTGAGGCATAGTGACGAGAAGAAAACCCTTACAAAATTATAAGATTTTACAAGAAATTAAAATTAATTTCTTTCATTTTCCTTTCCTTTTTTTTATTTAACAGTGAAAACTCAAACTGGTCAGGTTGATTGATACTATTCACATCAGATGGTCTAGATCCACCGGGTCATCCCTACCCATCAATCAATTGATTTTAAGTTTTCTAACTTGAAATGAGGAGACCATATTGCTTAGTTCCAGCTCACTCTTCACAGATTAATAGTCCCACACCTCCCCACTTATAATTGTACGAAAATATTCTGCACAAACCTAAAAAAAAAATGAAATAAACAAGGGGGAAGAACAATGGATTGAAACCCCCTTATTATTTCACCTTTTTCTGTCTTGAAACAATGACAGCCATGGCCAATCTAATTCCCACTTCTTCAATCAAGAAAGAGAGAAAGATAGAGAGAGTTCTAATGTGGGGAAAACCTAAAAGTCATAAAAAAATATAGAATTCTTACTTGAGTTATCAAAAACTTAAAAGACCCACTTTCATCGGTTATCTATAGACTTGATTCTCATTTCTCTTGCTTGTGTGTGTTCCATTGGTTAGTAGTTAGAACCAAAAGAAGAAGGAACTAAGAGAAGAGAAGGAAAGAACCATAGAATCTACAATATTTCAACCCTTTTAATGAGGGGAAAATCCTAAAATTCTCTTAAAGAATATAGAATTAATCCTTACTTGAGTAATCAAATACTTAAAGAAAGACCCACTTTCATCCTTACTTGAGTTAGAAGGAACAAAGAGAAAGAGAAGAAAAAAAAAAAAAGAGTTAAAGAAAGAATCTTTGTAACTGTAACCATATTATTATTCATATATCCAAGAAACCCTCTTTCTAAAACAAATATTTCTAGTGAATTCTAATATCAGAGAAAAGCTACATTTTCTCCTAAAAAACTAAAAGAGAAAAGAAAGAAAAAGAGATAAAGAGAGAAAGAGAGAATTGAAATTGAAAGACCACTTTCTTTAGTGGTGTATATATTATTTACACTCATAAATAGATCAAGATAGATCGGAATGAAGTTGAGAGGCACCGGCAGCCAAAACGTTAAGGATCACCACACTCGTGCCAGCACAAAAGCATCATGACACAGCGGCGTAGAATGTAGAATTTAGCTCTCTGCTCCTTCACCAATCCACTGCATCTCTGCCCAAAAGATCTACATGGATCACATAAGTGCCTATCACAGAAGCCTGTGTTTTCTTCTTTGGTTGCCATTTTAACCCAAAACTTGAAACTCTGAAACACTTCTTCTTCTTCTTCTTATGCTTCTGGTTTGTATTACTATTTCTACTGTTACTAGAAAAAATTCTGTAAAAGAGTGAAGTGGGAGTGGGAGAGATTGTTGTATTTATAAGTCTTAAGGGGAGAAGGAGAAGGGTTTTGGGATTCTACTTTTATTTAGAGTTAGAGAACAACGAGGTTATCATTAATAGAGTATTACTTTTGATTTAGATTAAAATTACTAGAATGTCCTTTAGAGGGTTATGAAATTACTTTGGTTTTGTTAAGTAGGACTGGTAGGTTTAAGGGGATTTAAATGGGTGATTTATTTATAACTTGTTGGGTTCTTGAAAGTAAAGGGTTGTGTGATGGAGACGAATTGTTTAGTCTTGTCTGTGTACTTAGTACTTGCGGCTTTCACACTTCAAATAAAAGTTGTTTAGTTTCTTTGAAAAGTGTTGAAGTGCGTCATGCTCACGTGTTTGATCTTGATAATGAAAGAGGTTTTGGAGTTTAGAGGGGGAATATTTAGGTTGTTTAGTTTAGTTTAGTTTAGTTTAGTCATCGATCCAGTCAAGTTAAACTTTGACTCAATTTATATGTATAGAAAAGGGTGAGGGATAGGCACACCGTCGGCTCGCGGTATAACTGTCTCGGATTCTCTACTCACATGGGATGTCAGTTCACATGAATATTATCGTCCATGAGGTGTGAGACCCATTTCTGGGGTGTGAGACTGAAATCCACACTCTATTAACAGTGAGATCCACGTTGATACAACCCACCCAGAAGACGTGATATCAAATGAGGACATAACCAATCAAGCAGGGAATATTGGGGAAGCTGACGTGGATAGCCCAATGACATTCCTTCCACGTATGAGCATGAGACAAAGAAGGAGAGCCATCACCCTGCGTGACTATGAGTAGGCCGTTAGGATTTTATTCCTTTATTCCGTTGTTCAAATCTGCAATTTCTCTCTGTAATGAAGGCCTATTTAATGGCTGATGTTGGGAATGAAAAGTAACCAAAATTTCAGAAAATTCTCTCTTCTTATCTTTCTTCTAGGAGGTTGCTCCCTCGAAAGAGCTCAATCCGACACCATATTGTAACATTGGTGCTTTCATTGCCTCCTGCTCATGGCCGAAGGTACCAGACTCCGAATTCTTGATGAGAGCGTTAAGTCCTTGACGGAATCACAGACCCTTCAGGGCGGCTGCATCGATATGCTGCTTACAACCCTCGCTGACCAACAGCAGGCCATTGCCGACTTGATCTCTCGCTTCACAGCCTTGGATGGTCGCGTCGATCAGGCTCTCCGTCTGGCGGCATCACCCTCCTCTGATCTCCTGCCCTCCTCTCATCCAGTTTCCCTTGTTCCCATCCACCCCTCGTCTTCCCTTTCCCTTCCCCAGACTTCGACCATCCAAACCCGAACTGTTCGCCTTGAGTTTCCCCGCTTCACCGGCATCGATCCAGTAGGGTGGATTTTCAAAGCCGAGAGGTTTTTTGCTTACCATGGCACCGCCGATGACCAGCGACTCCTCATTGCCTCCTTTCACATGGACGGTCCGGCGCTTCAGTGGTTCCAATGGATGTCTCGCACATCCCAGTTCCTCACTTGGCCTAACCTTACTCGAGCCTTAGAAGTTCGTTTTGGCCCTTCTGAGTTTGACGACCCTCAAGCCACCTTAGCCAAGCTTTCCCAGACGACCACGGTGGAGGATTATCAATCTCGCTTTGAGGCTCTGGCAAACCGAACGAATAACCTCCCCGATTCCTTCCTGGTTAGTTGTTTCGTTTCTGGCCTGCGTTCGGATATTCGCAGTGAAGTCCTTGCCTTCAGGCCCACCTCCATGTCCCACGTCGTTGGTCTCGCCCGTTTGTAGGAAGCGAAGTTCGCCTCTAGTCGTCGCTTTGCTTATCACCCTCCCCCGCGCTCGTCATCTCTTCCATCCCACAGTCCGCCACTCCTTCCTTCTCCCCCCACCGCTACGCCCTCTGTTCCATCCTCCTTCCCTCGAGTTCCTATTCCTCGTTTGAGCCCCACTGAGATGCAGGCCAGACGCGACAAAGGTCTGTGTTATAACTGTGATGAGCGTTACTCTCCTGGCCATCGTTGTAAATCTAAGCAGCTATTCCTCCTTGAATTCGAGGACGATGATTCCGATCTCCCCGCTCCAGACAATGTTCCCGTTGTTGAGCTCGACCCGGCACCACCTGATCCCAACCCTACGACAGAGATTTTGTATAATGCGCTGGCCGGCCATGCTTCTCCTTCCACGTTATGTCTTCGTGGAGCCATGTCAGGTACCCCTGTTCAGATTCTAATCGATGGTGGGAGCACCCACAACTTCATTCAGACGCGTGTGGCCACCCACTTGGGTCTTTCCATTGAACCCACTGCAAATCTCACCGTCTTGGTTGGGAATGGAGATCGTATTTCCAGTGACGGTATAGTACACCAACTTCAGGTTGATCTCTCCACTTACTCCATTACTGTTGACGCCTTTGTTTTACCACTTTTTGGGGCTGACATCATCTTGGGTGTCCAATGGTTCTCTCAACTAGGCCCTGTGCTCTTCGATTATGCGAAACTCACTATGGAGTTTTCAGTTGGGACCCACAGGGTCATCCTCAGTGGCGACTCGCCCTTACACCCTACCCCCTTACAGTGTCACCAATTGCGTCGTCTGATGCATACGGATTCCTGTGCATCCCTCTTTCATTTGACTCTACAGAGCCATGAACCGTCGTCCCCTCCCCTGTTCCACTCAGATATCGAGGCCCTTTTGGAGGAGTTTCTCTCTGTTTTTTCAATTCCACAGGGTCTTCCACCGCCCAGGGACCAGGATCATTCAATTCATTTACAGCCAGGGTCTCAGCCGGTTAATGTCAAACCCTATCGGTATCCTCATTTTTAAAAGTCGAAAATTGAACGTATGGTGACCAAGATGTTACAATCAGGAGTCATACGCCCCAGCGTAAGCCCCTTCTCTTCCCCGGTCTTACTAGTGAAGAAGAAGGACGGCTCTTGGCATTTTTGCGTAGACTACCGAGCCCTCAATGCCGTCACCGTGCGTGACCGTTTCCCTATCCCTACTGTGGACGAGCTTCTTGATGAACTCCATGGTGCTACGGTCTTCTCCAAACTCGAATTAAGATCAGGGTACCACCAAATCCGTGTCCGTGCCGAGGATGTTCACAAGACTGCATTCCGAACACACGAAGGACACTATGAATTTCTTGTGATGCCCTTCGGCCTCACCAACGCCCCTTCAACTTTTCAAGCCACTATGAATACTATTTTTCGGCCATTTTTAAGGAAATTTGTTCTGGTTTTTTTTGATGATGTGCTTATTTACAGTTCTTCCTGGAGTTCTCACTTACAGCACCTCCGTGAGGTTTTCACGCTGTTGCACAGCCATTCCCTGTACGCCAAGCGGTCGAAGTGCATTTTTGGGCAATCCTAGATTCAATACCTGGGCCACATTATATCTGCTCAGGGGGTGTCAATGGAACCAGACAAAATTTCTGCGATTCTGCAGTGGCCAGTACCCCGTTCATTGAAGGACCTCCGTGGTTTTCTTGGGCTCACGGGGTATTACTGCAAATTTGTGCGTGGTTATGCTCAAATCACCAGCCCTTTAACTAATTTGCTTAAGAAGGGGAATTTCAATTGGTCGGATTCTGCCCAAGCTGCGTTCGAGCACCTCCAACGAACCATGACCACGGTGCCGGTGCTTGCGCTACCCGATTTTACATCTCCGTTTGTGGTTGAAGCCGACGCCTCTGGTGTTGGCATTGGTGCCGTTCTTTCTCAAAATGGCCATCCGATTGCCTTTTTTAGCAAGAAGCTCTCTCCACGCTTGCAGGCAACATCTACCTATGCCCGTGAAATGTATGCCATAACAGAGTCTGTACAGCGATGGCGCCAATATCTCTTAGGGAGACAGTTCATCATCAAAACCGATCAGAAAAGCTTGAAAGCTCTAATGGATCAAACGATCCAAACTCCAGAGCAGCACTACTGGCTTTCCAAGTTATTAGGCTACGTGTTTGAAATTTCTTACCGGCCCGGCAAGGATAATGCAGCGGCAGACACTCTCTCTCGCCCCCCATCGTCCAACCTGTCCTTGTTTGCCTTCTCTTCCATTCAATTGGATTTTCTGGAACAGCTCCGTCGAGAGATTACTGAGTCCCCTGACCTACAGAGTATTTATCAAGCACTCCTGGCTGGTTCCCCTGCAGCTATGGATTATTCTGCCCGGGATGGGTTGCTATTTTATCGTGGTCGTTTGGTCATTTCCCCCACCTCACCATTATGCGAAGCCCTCTTACTAGAATATCACTAATCTCCAATTGGGGGTCATGCCAGTTTTATTAGCACCTACCATCGCCTTGCTGCCACATTTTTTTGGAAAGGAATGCGCAAGGCAGTGCACCATTTCGTCTCCAATTGCCACACCTGCCAACAGACTAAGTATGTAACGGCATCTCCGGTGGGTCTTCTTCAACCCCTCCCTATTCCTGAACAGGTCTGGGATGATATTGCTATGGATTTCATCACCGAGCTTCCTTCCTCCGCCGGCAAGACGGCGATTCTTGTGGTCGTTGATCGCCTCTCCAAGTATGCTCATTTTTGTGCCCTCCCCAGCAACTATACTGGCTACAAGGTGAGAGTGAGATCCACACTCTATGAACAGTGAGATCCACGTGAAATGGTATTCAAAAGGGGAGATGCAGTTCGTGACGTATGCTAGTCTTTTCCCATAAGTAGACAACGGAAGAGGATTCAGTTAAGGAAATATATTAACGAAGGAGTGATAAAATGGTTTCACAAATAGTGGACAAAGAGATCATTTCATGTACGAGAAGAGAAATAGAGAGTGAGGTTCGATGGTCATTGCAGAGAAGTTTTTCCCATAAACCAATTAAGAGAATCTCAATTTCAAAGAGATTGTACCATCGTGTATTGTATTGTTAGAATGGCTTGGGTCCATAATAACTACGGGAAAAATTGTCTCTATGGTGTTTTCTAGTCTGTTTGCCTTCATACTTGTAAGTTTTTTTCAATTAATTTTTCCATTAAAATATATAAAAAAAAATTCCATCATGAGAATGCAGAGTAAATGTTGTAGGTTCGGAGAACTTTCCCCATAACTAAGGGTGAAACAGGCCGGGTTCTTTAAAACCCCAGTCCAACCCTAGGTCCTCTTAGCTCAATCCAATCCCAACTTAGACCTAGGTCGGATTGATATATCTCAGCCCAAGCCCAACCGTGCCGGGCTTAGTTCAGCCCAACCTAACCCTGATTGGGCTGGGCTAGGCCGAATTGGCTCTGATTGACCCTATATTTGTGACCCTAATTGACCCTTCTTTTTTTTTTTTTTTTTTTCTTCTCTTTGTGTCGTCCTATGCATTAAAAAAACTAAGAAACATGTGATTGAGAATTGGTTTGTTTCATACTCAATTAACTATTATTAGATTTTTTTTTGGGATAAAAAACTTAGTCCAATCTTAAGATTTTAAATGCTTTCGTTCAATAGATAATTAGATACTAAATACAAATTGTAATATGTAAACACTAAATTGTAAAGCATAACCTAATACAGGGCCGGGCAGGGCCGGGCTCAACCCGAGGCCTCAACCTTGGCCCAGCCCGACCTTAACCCCGAGCCTGAAAATTCCAACCCTAACCTGCTTTCAGGTTTGAAAAGTCTAGTCTAGGCCCTATTCGAGCTCAAGACGGGCTAGGACGGGCTCGGGCCGACAGGGCCAAACTTACACCCCCACCCATAACTAATTACTAAATTAGTGGTGCTATTTTAGCCCAAAAGATCCAAACCCACTTAACGATAATTGTAGGGATTTTAAACCCATAATTTTGTTTAGCGTTGAAAAATCCCAAGTTGAGGTCTGGACAGGCTAGGTTATGATTGAGGCACTGTTTTTAACTTGGCCCAACTCGACCTAGTTCAGGTTTTATAGAAATCATATATATAATATGGGAGAGTGTTCTCTGTGGGTGAGCGTAGGAGCCACGTGCGTATGACAGCCAATGAGAACGTGTGTGTTGGGAATTTGGCAGGTAGAATTTCTGCCTTTCATGGGGTCAAGGCGATCATTTCACCCCCACTGTGTCAGAGCATGGCCTGCAACCCCCTCCACAGAGAACATTTTCCCATATAGTATATGGGACCGAGCTCATTGCTTGAGTTGATCACTATTGTGTCTAATTTCTTCCTCCCTTCTTCAGTGAAACTTGACCCTTGTGGTATGTCCTTGAAAAAACAAAACAAAAAAAAATAAAATGTATAAGAGATTCAACTTAAGAATAACATTGTACATTGTAGGTTGTATGAAAAACCCTCATTGCACTAGAGCGAGCAGTGAATCACTATGCAACATTTGGAAGATGGACTACGTGTTGAGATATTACATTATGACTATGTTTTTAGTAATTACTAACTTGTGTTTGTTAATGAAAAAAAATTCAAATTTGAAAGATCAATTAGTATCTTCTCAAGCATTTAAAAAAAATTGCTTGAACAACAAGAACATTAAGTTTGAAACTCCAAGATGGAAGATGAAGCTTCAAAGAACTTTCGCAAAGATCAAGAATTTGGAATAATTTTAACTTGTAATGCATTTTATTTTCCTAATTTGTAATTGATTCTCAAGTCTCTTAAAATTTCATGGACTTAGTCTCAAGTTACCTTAGTTATCGTGGATTCGAAACCTTAAGTTAGGAGGTTGACCATGGTTACTTTTAATCATAATTAGACTTGTCTCTTTTTCCAGAGGACACTGGACACAAGAATTTGAAATCATGTTGAGTGGATATATTTAAAAGAAGTTATGGGTTAAATAGTGAGACTTTTCCACATTGTCAGTTTCCTGCTGCTTCTGCACATGCAATAGTTTCATATGCGATTTAGGATATTTTGCATTCATATTTGGTCGTAGCTAAAAACATGACTTTCATATGGTTCAAGAATCAAGTCAATTGGGGAAAGGGTTTTTATCCGCTACTATAATTGCAGCGCTGCTGTATTCATCGTGCGATGCTGTAGGTGTCATGTGGGGCCCATTGTGCACACATGGTACTTGTAGCATTGCACAATGAATACAATAGTAGATAATGATCTGGCTCTACCGCTCTAGGAAATGAATTATGCCATCCTGATAATGACCTGATCGACCAGCCTAAAACCAGACTGTGTTACACAATTTGAGTCAGGAGATGGTTGGATTGTTGTTAGAATTTGGTTTGTCCTTGATTGATGTACCGGTCAATTGACGATCGACCAACAAGACCCAAAGGGGTTGACGACCATCTAGCCGGTGAACTGGTTTTACCAAAATAGAGCCATTTTAGACTCTTTTAGCTACATATTTGGGCCATTTCTCATCGTATGTTTAAGAGAAGTTTAAGGGAGTGTCAACCAAGACTCTTGCACACATTTTACGTTTCTTTTAGTGTCGGTTTAATGGGTTTTTGAAAATTAGAGTATTGAGTTTTAAACTTATATATTCTACCTTTTTGAGGTTTCTAGTTTTGTGCATTAATTGTATGGAAAAAAGATCTCTACTTGATGGTGTTTCCTACGCCCTCTCACAGGGCACCGTGAGATGACGCTTTTGCTCCCTAGGTAGATACCCAGGCGTGCTCACCCATTGGCCCAGACGCTTGTGTAAAGACCATGCGACCAAGTAGAGATCTCTTGCCCTAATTGTATATACATATAAAGTTATTGGTGGAATGCTATCGATATATTGTTTCTACCCCAAACATGGCAGCAACATCGTGATATTTTATTCAAGTTATTTAGGGTCTTTTACTCTTTTATGTTTTTAGTTATTTTATACTTTTATATCTAGTACATAATTTATTCAGATTTTTTTTCTATTGATTTTGGATTTTTATTTTTAGAATTTCTTAATTCTCAATTTTTTTCATTCTTGTGATACATGTTATTTCATGTAAGTTTTTGAGTCCTTTTGATCTTAGATCAATATGATAGGAATTTTTAAGTATATTCATCTGTTAGTCATATTTTTTTATTGGGAAGCAGTTTTTTGTTCGGGAGTGTGGTCTACGTCAGTACTCCCATGTGTCTATATGTCTCCTCCTTAAAAATGGGACAGAGCTATCTTTTCATATGGGGACGAGAGAGATATATACTCATGGGAGCACTGGCGTAGGCCAAACTCTCAGATAGAGTTGGGGTTAGGTTCTTAAGAATAAATAGTGGGAGTAAAAGGGTATTTTCAAATTAGATTAGGGCAAAAATGTCTTTCTAAGTAATGAACAAATAGGCTAGGACAATTAGATCTTTTCAAAATTTAGAGAAGATAGAAGAAAAGATAGTTTGGTCAGTTTTTTGCATTTAACGCTTAAAAGCACCGGTGTGGACTTAAATGACTTTAAAGGGGATATAGTACCCAAGTAGAGGTAATACATGGAATTTTTAGAGGATGTATGTGCACTTGTCAGAACCTTGGGAGGCATGAGGAATATTGGGTGTAATTTAAGGGTACGTGTATTTAACCCAAAAAACCGATACGTCAATAATATCGGTCACTGGCTCACCGCCGACTGATACCTTATCGACATGTGAGCTCGGCCGTTCCATGCATTTTCTGATCACAGTGTGAAAATATAGAGGGGTAGTTGCAGTCACTCGTCATATTGGGAAGTGTGGACGCAATGCATGCATACGTGCAGACGGTCAACCACGAACATTTGACTTGATCAGTAAAAAAAGAAAAGAAATAGATGGACCACTCTGGGATTTGTGTATTTTCCCAACTTTTCATGCCTTATTCGTCTGTTAAAACTTAAAAATTTTAATTAAAGAATTTTTTTCCCCTCAGTCGGCTTAAGATTTTGGAAGACACCCAACCTTCAGATAATTTGAATAATTTCGTTCCCAATAAAGATGGTTGGCTCCCACAATCCTTCTTTCACTCTACAATGTGGTCCTTTACTTCATGTTGATGTAGGTGATATCCAACCCCTAATGCTATTCAAACACGTGTAATAAGGCCAAATCAGGGATTAACTCAAAGAAGAAACACTTGCAACCCGATCGGGTTCCCAATCGTGACCTCACACTAAAGGAATGCATAAGTAAACTTTACACATGTGCTATCGAAAGCATAATTACTGACATGTACTGATAATTCGGTTAATGGTTCCCACTCAGATCACCAACATACCTTGAAGATTACATAACCCTAAGGAGTAGAAGGGCATTTTGGAAACAAGGCCATATATATAGAGTAGAAGTAGAAAGAGAGAAGGTAAGACTCCGAGAACTATGCTATCGGTTTAGGGATTGGAGAGACTCCAGAACCAAATTATCCATCTCTTGCCCCGTTAACTGTTGTTTAGCCCTGAGATCTAACTTAGGCATCAGAGGGACCTTCCCCGGAACACACTCCAAGGTGCTAACCCTCTCTGTCTTCTGGTTCTATAATTGTGCAGGGTCGTACTGGACCGGACCAAACCACGGAGGGAAGATCTCGGTAGAAAAACATGTGGAATCCCGCTTGCACATCCAAAACAATTCTCTTTTTCAACTTCATTTGAATATACCTGATTTCTTTTCCTTTAAAATCAATTAAATGTTCTACCAAAATAAAAATAAAAGTAAATGTAATCTATAATCCAAAAACATGAATTATTATTCTCACAAACATCTATTATTTTCTAAATTCTATTTTGATAGATGATATGTTCATTTCGATTGTTCGATAAATAGGACATGATCTAGATTAATCACGTATCATATTTGAGAGTCTAATTCTGTCAACAATACTCCCTTAGTATTGACACGTATCTTGTGTATGTCTATGCAAGCATACAAGTACTCTAAACATTACTATGTACTCTCCCAATTTTGGGTGAATATATAGTTCATATTATAAAAATCGTAAAAGGTTGATATATTAATCTTATTATTTTCAAAAACAACATTTTCCATTGTTACATGGATAACTGCCCAAATAAAAAAATTATTAGAACCGAGTTTTCCTTCACTCATGGTGAAAGAGAAATCCCCTCATTATGGTTCTCGGTATCATCGGATTGGCATAGGGAGTATGAGTGTCAATCAATTCAGTTTTTGATTTTTCAGTTTGATAATATGTACAAATCAAAATCGAACCGAACTGAATACTATTCACAATCAAAACAAATTGAATTTGTTCGATTTTATCCGGTTCCTATTCCATTTTTTGTGTTCCATTTCATTCGATTTGTATATGGTGTTGGTAATTCTATTTAACTTATTCGGTTTTGTTCCAATTACATCTTTGATTTACATAAGATTTGGAAAAACCTTGTGTTGAACTTGAAGAAATAAGGTACGAAAGAGGAAACAAACATAAGTGTATAATTATAGAAGAGAAGTGGGGAAAGTCAATAGTCGAAAATAGAGGCAAGAAAAGAGTGAAAACTAAAATCTTAGAACTCATGTTTTAGCTTTTTGAAGATTAGTATGGTTTAAGTTTAGTTATATGGATTACGCTTCATTTGGTTCAGTTCCTCGGTTTTAGTCTACAATTTGAAAACTAAAACCTATCCAAAATTTTTCGATTCCACTTCTAAATTGACACCATTAATAGAAAAAAATAATTTTGACTTCGTCAATAGAGAGAGGGAGTCTAATGATGATCCAAACATTCAATCACATGGTCACATGGGCAGTTGAGACTAGAATCGACATCCTTTACTTCAGCCTGCCCCTACTTCCATGTGCGCTCTACGGCCTACACACAACGAGACGCCCAAAGACCGCCTTACCCCCGCTCTATCGGGCAAGGTGCTCGTGCAGGGGTAAGGCTATCTTTGCGTGCCTCATTATGTGTAGGGCGCACATGAAAGTAGGGGCAGCCGGAAGTAGAGGATCCGGACTCGTTGAGACTAAGGGTGAAAGAAAACTTAGTCCAAAATATTATATGCATTATTATGATTTTTTTCATTTTCGTTCCAACACACTAAAACAAAACCAATAAAATAAAAATGAAAACAAATGTGCTTCACTATGGCTAGCGAAATGTTATGCTTGATTTATCTGTTATATGACAAGGCATGAGTGGGGCACATGGCAGATAGTAAAGCCTGATGTTTCACTGTGCATAGTGAAGCTTAAGAAGACCCTATGGAAAAATTACGTTTCATTGTGCTTAGTAAGGTGTTAAGCTTCATGGTAATACATGGGTGAGGCCACATAATTAAGGGTGTCAAAATAAAATCAAAACCCTTTATCGAAATTGAATCGAATCATTTACACTGAAATCGTAAAATTGTTTAATAAATGATTCGGTTTTGGTTTTGGTTTTAAACTTGTGATCATTTAATTAAACAGTTAAAATCGAATTGAACCGTTTAAAATGTTAGTAAACTGTTTAGGAAACCGTTTAAATCAAAACAAATATTAGTAACATGTAATGACAATAATTAACCATTAGTACCTTCAGACAATAGTTTGCTACTTAATGTTAAAACAATGAAAATCAAATATGGATTGGTAGAAGTGTATATGTGAAAATTGTAATAAAATAATCGGGTTGGATTCATTTAAATATATTAGTATAATAGTATTCAATGTTTTTATGAATATATTGGTTTCTCTATGAATTAGAATATCTCCTTTCAATGTGGCTTGTTGAGTACATCTAGCAAGCATTAAATTTGGAGTAAAACAGGCAAACCGTTTCAGAATCAAGTATCTAAAATCATGATCGAAACTATTTAGGGTCAATAAGCCAAAACCATTTAAAAACTGAGAAACTGAAACTGTTTACTAAATGGTTTTGGTTTTAATAACTGAAATCATATAACAAATGGTTTGATTTTGATTTCACCTAAAAAATCATTGTACCGAACTGATTACCGAAAATCGAACTGCTTAACACCCTTACACATAATGAGTCGTAAAAAGACTCAACAAAAAAAAGTGTGGAAACATTGAGAAAAGTTTGCTTTGATCGATCAACCTAAAAAATCCTTGTACTGAACCGATTACACCGAAAACCGAACTGCTTAACACCCTTACATATAATGAGTCGTAAAAAGACCCAACAAAAAAAAGT
Organism: Telopea speciosissima; assembly: GCF_018873765.1. Taxonomy (NCBI): domain Eukaryota; kingdom Viridiplantae; phylum Streptophyta; class Magnoliopsida; order Proteales; family Proteaceae; genus Telopea; species Telopea speciosissima. The sequence goes on from NC_057917.1 coordinate 14,330,201, forward strand.
GTGGAAACACTGAGAAAAGTTTGCTTTGACCGATCAACCTAAATATTTTAGTTAAAATGAAAAAATTATTGTGGTAAAAGTTTTCTTCCATAAGGTTATAACATTCATCATACCATTCTAGGGTTCACAAACCCCTATAGGGTTTTAGTATATTCTCCAAAATACCTTGCATTTGAACCCATCACAGAGAATGGATCCTCATTCACCGTGACTTAAGGAAAAATAGGTCCAATTATTATGAATCCATTCACCGTAGCTGAAGGAAAACTCGATCCAATTATTATTGTCACAAATTAACTTTGATTTACTAAAATAACATGTTCAGCCACGAATAAGCATGGCAATAGGACAGGCTAGGGGCATCAAAAGTAGGACCGAATTGGGTAAAATGGACCAAACCCGAAACGGATGAATCGAACTGGGTAAAGTGGTCCAAACTGAACCAAAATGGCTAGGACTGAATCACACGAATGGCTTATTGGTCAGGTTTCAGATTGGGGAATTACAACTCTGAAAATTGAACCGAACCACACCGAAAACTGAAAGAAATCGAAACCAAACCGATCTACCTTGATAAGAAACCGAAAACAACCCGAAACCCATTGAAAAATCGGATTTTTTCAATGTTTTTGTATAAATATATATATGTTAAACCGAACCCAAACCAGCCGATTGACACCCTAAGACCGGTTAAAGCTTGTACCTCCCCCTAGTGGTTTGGTTCAAGTTTTGTATTTGAAAAAGCCAAAGTATCCATCCTGACTAGTAAAATTAGTGAGTCCCATGCATTTCTAACGAGGGTGGGCTGGTTATGGAATATGGCATTGGGTGGCTTCTGTGCCAAACTTGCTCCATTGCCTCCTTAGACCACAGTTGGATCGAAATACACACGAGAAACAAAAAAAAAAAAAAACCAAACAAATGGATCGATCCAATTGAACCCTAAAAAACCAATATATTTTTTTTTGCATTATTGATATATAGAAAATTGAAATCGAACCAATAACAACCTGATAACGGACTGATATGAACCCATTAAGCCAAACAGATATAAAATCGAAATCAAAGTGAACCAAATTGAACTCAGCTTAATAGTTCAACTTCGATTTGAACAAGTAATGCATAAAAAAAATAAAAAAAAATAAAAAGAAGAAAGAAAAGAAAAAACAGAAGAAGAAAGAAGATTCAATCTGAAACTGAGGCCCAAATAATTATTAAATGCATGGCCCAGCCCAAGATCTTTTGTAGTAATGAAGCTGGCTGCTAACTGGAGTAACTGGACAATGGGCTGAGCTTTTCAACCTCCACTAGCATAGTACTTCATTTGAATATATCAGATTTTCTTGTCCTTTAAAATCAATTAAAAGTAGTCTAAAATTAATTAAACAAAATGAATTATTATTGTTACAAATAGCTATTATTTTCTAAATGTCACATATTATTTACTCTTCCATGTGGATAGATGACACATTCATTTTGATCGTTGGATAGATAGGACATGGTTTTGATTAGTCACATGTCAAATTTCAAAGTCTAATTTAATCAAATAACATTTTTTTTTTTTTTGTATTGGCACACAACCTATGTATGTCCATGTCTGTGTATCAATACTCCAAACATTATTGCGCATTACCCAAAATCGTGAAATGGATGACTCAGATTTATCTTGTGATTTTTTGAAACATCACCTACATTGTTACATGGATAACCATCCAAAACAAAAAAAAAATAAAATTTAGATCCGAGTTTCCCTTCTTTCACTGTGAAAGAGGAATCCCCTCACTATAGTTATTGGTATCGTTGGATTGGCATAGAGATTAAGGGTGTCAATTGGTTCAGTTATGGTTTTTTGAATCGGTTTTTATTTGATTCAAAATACACCTCTAAATCAAATAATTTTCACAACCTAAAAACCGAAACTGAACCGAATCCGTTTGGCTTTACTAGGTTTCTATTCCATTTTCAGTATTTGGTTTCATTTTTTATTCATGTATGGTTTCGATAATTCGGTTTAGCTTATTCAGTTTTGTTCAATTTACTTATTTGATTTATACAAGGCTAGAGATGTCTCGTACTAGACTTGAAGAAATAAGGCACGAAAGAGAAAACAAGCATAAGTGTAGAACTATGGAAGAGAAGTGAGGAGCGTCAATAGTTAAAGATAGAGGCAAAAGAGAAGAGTAAAAACTGAAATCTCAGAACTCATGTTTTAGTTTTTTGAGGATTAGTATGGTTTAAGTTCGATTTATATGGGTTACACTTCATTTGGTCGATCCAGATCAGTTTTAACTTACAATCAAAATCAAATTGAATGATATTTCAATTTTAAAAACTAAAATTGAATTGAGTTCTTTTAATTCCTTTGGTTCAATTTTAAATGGCTGGTTTTCAGTTCCAATTCTAAATTGACACCATTATTGGGGATGGTAGTTTGACTTCATTAATAGGGTGGGGGATTGTAATGATGGTCCAAGAATCTAATCACATGGTCACATCGTCATTAGTCTACCATGGGTGAAGAAAACTTAGTCCAAAATATTATATGTATGTTTTTTTTCTTTCTCATTTCAATTCTTTATGTTTTTTTGATGTTACAATTTAACCCACCACAAGGGACCCACTAGGGATAGACCCACAGAGGGGCTAGGACAACAGATCTACAAGAGGCCATGAGAGGCCCACAAAGGATCAACACTTATTCTAGAAAGGATCTGATTTGCTACAGACGATATGAGAGGAAAGGTCTCAAACTCGAGACCAACATACCCCAGGCACCATTACGACTAGTGGTCCCAACCATCAGTCTAAGACCGATGTCTCTTTTTTTCATTTCAATTCAAACACACTAAAACAAAACACATAAAACAATATTGATAAAAACTCGGTTCTGACCGGTTTCAGTCGGGTTGAATCGGTTTCGGTTTGGGAATGAGTGAGACAAAAACCAAACCGTTAAGAAACTTTGGTTTTCGATTTTGGTCTGGTACGGTATCAGTTCGTTTTTTTAGTATCGATTAGATCAATTGTTTTCGGGCTTAAACCATTATGAAATATTACATTCATAACCTATAGTGAGGAAAGATTTGGTAAAAATACTTTGAGAAAGAGATCGCTACCTGGGTGCGTGGGGTAGGCTGCCCCTGCGCCCAGACATAGGTGTGCATGAAATGATCGCTGCGCACTTGAAAAATTCCGTCTTTCCATGGGGCGTGACAATCATTTTGCGCCCCTTGTGTCTGGGTGCAGGGGTACGCACCACACATGCCTAGTTAGCATTCTTTCTCCCAAACACTTTAAATCATCTTCCCAAATCAAACAAATAAATAACAAGAATAGGGTAATTAATATGATGAGTTCATGTTATAATTCGAACAAGAGGAATGAATTGCAAAGGGAAGATCACTAATATTGAAATCAATCGATAAATAGAGTTTGTAGCAAAATCATTGACACAAGTCAAATCATTGTTTATTATTATAAGAAGAAGATAACTAATATTGAAACAATGGATGAGAAGATAACTAATATTCAAATCACCAAATGAACCCTGCTGTCAAATATTCAAATCATTCATTTAAATGTCCAACTAATTTCGTATAGTGAACAAGGAAATCAATGGAAACATTGTTCTGTATCAAGTTTCCTACTCATAACCTCATACTTATGTTAAGAAAACAACGCCCAGAAGTGTCGATTTGCAAAAGAAATACGAAAAACAGAGAAGAACAAGAACACACAACGCACAACACTAAGGATTCACGTGATTCACCCCAAGATGGAAAGCTACAACCACGGCCGAGCAACAGAATGAATTTCACTATCTCTGAGAGTGTTACAAATCCTCTACCTCAGCCCTCCTAGAGAAAAGAACAATATATAGAGAAGCCCTAACCTAGAAAGTATAGAAATACCCTTAGACCCCAAAAATGACCAACTAGTCAGGGTCCAACCATAGCTAAACATATGTCGAAATGCATATCGTTTCGAAGGTCTCGATGAGCTCTAAACAACTCTCTACCTTTGGCAATGATGTATTCGCTTTTTAGGCGACCCGAGATAGTTTTGAGGCCAAAACAACCCTCCGAAGATCCACTGAACCACTTTCTGGACTGAAATTAGGCTTCACCAATAACAATCTTCCACTTGAAGACTGATATCAACACTTCAAAGAAAAATAGAACCCTTAACACCTATTGCTCGAGCAAACACCATCAATCATCATCTATGAAGATCGATCAAAGTTGAGCAACGTCTCAACTTTTCCTTGTCAACTCTCTTTGTTAATATATCAGCAGGATTCTTACTGCCATGTATCTTGTTAAGCTTCAGCTGCCCATCCTCCAAAACAGACTGAATGAAGTGATACTTCAATTGAATGTGCTTTGTCCTTGAGTGAAAGGCTGAGTTTTTTGCAAGATGAATAGCACTCTGACTATCACTCCATAATATGCTATTCTCTTGCACCCTATCCGACTCCTCCATAAACCTCTAAAGCCAAATAATCTCCTTACAAGCTTCAGTTACAGCAACATACTCTGTTTCTGTGGTTGAAAGAGCAACCACCTTTTGTAGCTTCGAAATAGCTATCTGTTGTTCCTCCTATGGTAAAAACATAGCATGTGGTACTCCTTCCACCATATCTGTCTCCTAAATGATCTGAGTCAATAAAACCTCGTACATCAACATTAGTACCATCAAAACATAAACAGTAGTTGGATGTACCTCTCAGATACCTAAGTATCCACTGAACTGCTTTCCAATGCTCCATTCTTGGGTTTTGTAAAAACCTACTAACAACTCCCACTACATGTGCAATGTCCGGTCTTGTGTTCACCATCGCATACATCAAGCTCCCAACTGCTAATGAATATGACACTTTTGCCATGACTTCCTTCTCCTCCTTTGTAGAAGCACACAAATCCTTTGAAAAGCTTGAAATGAGCTGCCAATGCAGTAGTCACCGGCTTTGCCTTGTCCATGTTGAATCTCTTGAATTTCTTCTCAAAAAATTTTCTCACTAATATTGAAATCAATGGATAATCAAATAACCTATTCGTAACCTCATACGTAATGATTTTTTTAATGGTTACATTCGATTTGGTTTTTGGTCTAGATATTGGGCGGTTAGGTGTAAACTGATTTTCAATTGGTCCTGTCATATCCTAGCCCAAAACCATCCGATAAGGTTCGGTTCGATTCGATCCGGGTTTTCTCAATCGGTTTTACCGGTTCGGACTAGGTTTTGACACCCATGCAGATTTCCAGTTTTTACCTTTTAAAAAAAAAAAGTGGGCTAATGTCCAGTTGCCGTATATTGACTTCACATTGATCTTAGGTGCTCCTCGTCCCATGGATGGACTGTCAAATTTTTCTGGTTTCTGAGTTCTCTTTTTATACTCGTCAAGATGGGGATCTACAGGGGATGGATATGATCTTTCAGGATCGGATTGGGAAATAAAAGGTGAGCTTTTATTTTCATAATTTCACCCCGTAGAAAATTTGAATTGTAAAATCAATTTTAAAAGTTGGGATGCTTTATGGGTCTGAGTTCAGAGTTATTGGAGTTGGATAATGAACAAAGATGCATATTGTTGTGTTTCAATGAAAGAGAAACTTTCTCCAAAATAGTTTGTGGTTTTCAGAGAAGTGGGGAAGGGGAAGTATCACTGTATCATTCTAGCAATATAATTTTTCAGAGAGAGAGTGGTTTTCTGGATAAGCCCTTGAGAGGGGACTCTTGGCGAGTAGGAGATGGTTGTAGGTAATTTTCCACGAATTCTTCCTGGATTTAGGTGGGCTTTCCCTTACCATCCTAAAAGAAGATGGGGTTGATAGTTTTCGAATATGGTTTAGTGATTTCTCGATTTAATAGGTTCTTGGGGAGAAAGAAACGCTTTTCTTTGGTGTGACTTGGTTCAGTTTGTATATGGAAGTATGGAACACTCTAGATTTTACTGTTTATGTGGTTTTGCTTATTTTAGCAATTAAGGTTCATTTGAGTTCCTTAGTTTCCCCCATTAGTTACTTTTTTATTGTTTCATACTTGAATGGTTTTTGAGGCTCTCTTGTTTTTCTACTTTTGGATGTGCAGAGGAAAAATAAGTGTTCTAGTGTTTTTGGTGGGCGCTATGAAGTGTTTCTGTTTCTCCAATAGAGAGAAGGATGAACCAAAGACTTCAAGGTCTAACTCAGTTCAGTCCTCGGCTTCCTTCTCCACTGATTATGATGTGAGGAGATCTGAGTCTGAGTTAAACTCAGTGAATGCTTCTGAGAGCACAGAATCTTTGGGGCTTTCTGCATTACCAAGTTTTTCTCAGAGACCCAACAATCTCAGAGTGTTTGAGTTAAACTCAGTGAATGCTTCTGAGAGCACAGAATCTTTGGGGCTCTCTGCATTACCAAGTATTTCTCAGAGACCCAACAATCTCAGAGTGTTTGCATACTGGGAGCTGAAGACAGCCACCAGAAATTTCAATCCGTCACTTGTCATTAGGGAGGGAGGGTTTGGATATGTTTGCAGGGGTGTGATCAACGATTTAGAAGTTCCACATTACAAACTGGAAGTTACTGTTAAACAGCTAAGCAAGAGAGGATTGCAGTTGCAGGCAAGGTTTCTTCCTCCTAATTTTCTCCTTGTTAAAGTATTATAGAATCCAATTCTTTTGTAATTTTATACATTCGACGAAATGTAGAAGCCACCTTATTATAATCGGCTCTTGAAGAACATTGAAATAATGGATTTTGCAAGGAATGGAACTGCAAATTGCACAATTGATATTTCCAACTCATACACTGATTAATGTACCTCTTAAGATATGGAAGGGGGATGGAGTAACGCATAGTTGTAACGATGTGATTTAACAAAGATGACAGAAGTGGCCAATCCCTGAAGATGCTCACATGTTTCTGTGGGCGAATGAGCATACTCATGTCTGTGGCTGTTTCATTGCAATAGGGCAGGTCATAGATTGCCCTTTAGCAGAGGCTGCTTTGAGGCTTTAGAGTCCATCACTTTAATAGAGGGTGAAGATCATGATTGACCAGTAGGGAACTCATCAATTCTCTTATGGTTCTTCATGCAAATTATTGACGTACCATTACATAGGTTACATATTAGGTTGAACAGAATACTTGTTGGGAAGCTGTGGATTTCACACCCAAGAATCTTGGCAAGAGTTTTGGGACCAACAATATGGTCAACTCTGTAAGAAAATCTGACATTTCTGTCTGCATTATGAATTATAATGGTTGATAAAACATGGCAAAAACTATGGTTTATTTGGCCACTCTTTGTGAAACTTAGTTATCATTTTGAGAGCCAGGAATTTTGTGTTGATTTGATTGCTCCATTTCCTCTGAAGCGTGCTTAAATATTTTTTATTTATATAATTAATATTGTTCATATAATTTTTCAATTGGTCTTTTTAATTTTACTTATTATCTAACAGGGACACAACGAATGGGTAACAGAACTAAATGTCCTTGGTATGGTTGAACATCCAAACCTTGTCAAATTAGTAGGCTATTGTACTGAGAATGATGAAAGGCTTCTGGTGTATGAATATATGCCCAACAGAACCGTGGAGGACCATCTATCGCCTCAGTCACTGACAACACTTCCGTGGGCCATGAGACTGAAAATTGCTCAAGATGCAGCTCGTGGCTTGACATACCTCCATGAAAAAATGGATTTTCAGGTATGTTCATTTTCCCCTTCCCTGCCACATCATATCTTTTATGGTTTTAGACTATCCTATTGTCATCCAGTATTCCAGTGATAATGGATATTCCCCCTCCACCCCCTCTAAATGAACTAGTATCATGAAGTTAGAATGATGATTATGATTTCATGGTTTATATTTCTTCACAACATTAATTTACTCAATATGTTGTTGAATAGGATTGTTGGTTATTCACATATTCACAATGTGGATCTGATTAGCCTCTAGTATTTCCCATAGGTCAAAATCCACCTGTGCTCAGTGTTACCATCTACAAGGTTACAGTACGTGAATAGTGCATAACAAGGAGTGACGTCAAATATGTGCACGTGTCCTCCAGCATCTATTATGTCTTCTCCATGGATAAATGCACATTAGAATCTATTATCAATTAAGAAATTTCTTCCCCTATTTCATTTTAGTTGTAAGGGCTGATACCATTCATAGTTGTCACGGCGGTTAGGTGACCCAAGGCGGTGGAGAGGACCAAAATTCAAGGGGACACCAACTAGGCGAGTAAGGCCACCAAGGCGTCCAAGTCGACCAAGGCTCTAGGACGCCTAGGCGACGCCTTGAGGATGCAAGATTCCTGCTAATGTTGCATACTTGCCCAGTGATTTTGAGGATGTTGTCTTTTATTTGTTGGCTACTGCTCGTTTTATTGATATTTTTTTTCCCCAAAGGAGAACTGGGTGTTGCTGTTGGTGTTACAGTTGAAGGCTGGCTTTGCTGTGACAACAAAGTAAATAAAATAAAATTAGTATGTTTATGATGCTTCTAACGGAAATTGAGGAGCTGGAGTAGTTTTGTGACTGAATCTTTGAAATTTCTTATTGTGATGCCACTTCTATAAACAATGGCTACTTTGTTTGGAAGAGATAAAAATCCAGATTTTGAAGCTTCATTCTCTTGGATTAGTCAGTAGTGAAGGCCTGTACTAATCTGTAGTGGCTTAATATATTATCCAAATTTTGTCCTTATAATTGCTCTTCATAATGTTACCTGCTATAAACAATGACATCTTTGCTTGAACAGATCATATTCAGGGATTTTAAAGCTTCAAACATTCTGTTAGATGACCAATGGAATGCAAAGCTGTTAGCCTTTGGATTTGCATGTCGAGGCCCTTCAGAAGGATTAAGTCAAGTCTCAATGCCGGTATGTGAAAACACATTGAGTATGAGTTCATTGCTCAATTTATAATCTGAAGTTCTTGACTAACTCTAGATCCCCCTTTCCTGACCTCCAAGAAAAAAAAGTATTAATAATTAATATGCTATTGTGATGATGCATGTGGCTTGCTAATGTAGATGGAAGTATCGATGACCTGATTGTTTTGACCGAAATCTCCGAAGCATTGAATTGTGGATTGTCAACATATTTAATAGTATCTGAAATCTATGGATCTGTTTCTCCTAGACAATTTGGCATTAATAGTGAACAGGCTGTAATCTCAATGGAGATTAGGATGAGTTTTGATGAATAAAATAAGATTTGGTAGAATTTCTTCGTAGTTCAAACAAATCAAATCTATTTTTCTACAAAAAAAGGTAACTAACCAGAACTATAGTAACACAGGTGACTAGGAATGTCCTATTAATACAAGTGGTGTTGAACATTGCTCTGAAACAAGTTTTTGACAGAATTTGCTAAAAGATGTTTCAAGGTTCCTACATGTTTTTTTTATGGGATCTATACACATTCTTCTGCTTTTACCATGTGTTTCATTATTCCGGCTGTTTGTTGTGGTAGATCATCTGCATACTGTATGGTAAGCATAAGTCTGGAATGTTTCATAGTACAAAATTTGGATTGACCTTTACTGGTAAATAGGTTGTAGGAACCATTGGTTCTGCGGCTCCGGAATATGTTCAAACTGGACGCCTCACAGCCAAGTGCGATGTGTGGAGCTATGGAGTCTTCCTATATGAATTAATCACAGGTAGGCCATCATGGGACCGAAACCGCCCCAAGGGTGAACAGAAGCTCTTGGAATGGGTGAGGCCATACCTGTCAAACAGGAATAAATTCCGGCTCATATTGGATCCAAGGTTCGAGGGGAAGTACTCCCTTAAGTCCGCACAAAAGCTTGCAACTGTTGCAAATAGATGCTTGGTACGGCATTCAAAAGCACGCCCCAAGATGAGCGAGGTGTTGGAGATGGTGGACCATATTGTGGCAGCAACAGATATTGGAAGCCCTCAATCAGTGGTGATTAATTTGCCGTCGAAAGGTGCTTTGGAAGAATCCAGCTCGAAGAGAAGGATTGCAGATTTTAGAATTGGTAAATTAATAGGTTGTCGGTTTGGTGTATGTGAGCACCAAAGCTCATAAGAACGGCGCTGATTGGAAGAAATATTAGGAAAGGGACCTTCATAGACGGGCATATCTGCGAGGAAAGAAGAGTTTCATCGTGATGTTTATCAGTACTCTGCAGATGACAGATATCATGTCCACTAAAGTTTGCTATGTTAGGTGAGGCAATGGTATATTGAATGCTTCCTTTTCCAGATAGATAACAGGTATGTCAAAGGCAAATCCCATTAGGAGTGTTGTTAGAGCTTCATTCATGTATAATTAGTAGAAAGTAACCAATTGTTAATCAAATGGGAATTTGTTAGACTTGTAGGTGATGTACAGCAAGTAGTTGTTTGCAGAGTAAAGGATCACAATGTAGCAATTGCCAAGCAAGGAAATGTCATGAAAACAAAATTATTCAGTCCTGATTATAAAGTGATTGCTTGCATGGTGACAAGTGATTGTCTGATTGGTTTATATTTGTTCTGGAAAATATCTTGAAAGTCAAAAAAGAACCATACCTAAAAAACCCATGTCCCAATTCTTATACCCTTTTGTAAGCTGATGTGGCCAATGTGCCATATAAGCATTAAGGAGTGAGGAGGTGTTTACAAACCCTTGGGATAACCACCTTCATGGGAAGGGTTATTCACAAGGGTACCAAGGTATGATCAGTTTCGTGATTTGGGTGAATACGTGCAACTCACCATCAGAGCAGCCGTTTCAGAAACCAAAGGTCAGAAGATCCTAATCTAAATGCACTGTCACCGCTCGAGGTTCGCTGTCGTTGGAAAAGAACAAAAGCTGGAATTGAACTTCAGGCAAATCTTTGATCTTTCATGGAGAGGTAAGAACACATTCCCTCCCTTCAGTTTACTTCACCTTTTAAGATTCGAAGATGGGATCCATTTTAAGTATTTTAGTTGGAACTTTCCTCAGGACAAAAATATCGCCAAAAATCATTATTCAAGATTTTTAGTATTCTTGTAATTTTTTTTACCTTTATAGTTTGCATAGTGAGCAAGTTAACTAGGGGAAGAAACCCCTTTTTAGGGTTACTATTATGCTGTTTTGGTCATTTTTTATGTGCCTTTTAAGAACCAAATTGCTGTAGAAAGAGTGTAACAATTTTCATTCATCTTTCGAATGGATGTAGAAATTATTCACTTTTTTAGGGGATAAATTACACGTACATCCCCTGAGGTATGACCTAATTACACTTTCATCTGTGAGTTTTGGGAAATTACATTTTCATTCGTGAGATTTTATCTAAATAACAAAAACACCCATTCTGTTAACTGTACCCGTTAAATGTTAAAATTGTGTTTTAATTGACAAAATGCCCTCATTTTCCCCAAATCGTTTGGGTTTCTCTCCAAAACCCATCTTCCATTTCTAAAAAACCTGCAACTCATCTTCCATTTCTAAAAAACCCTTAGCCGAACCATATTTCCTCTCCTTCTTCGTTTTTTCTGTTTCAGGGAGAGGGAAAGAAAATAGAGGGCAAAGGGAAAGAAAATAGAGGGGAAAGTTTTGAAAACCCTAAGGTAATCGTCTTCCCAAACGGCAATTGGACAAACTCCAACCCTAGCCCCAATCTATAAAAACCCTAACGTTAAGAGAAACCTATCCCAAATCAGGATCGATTTTTGAAAATTTTTGAAAACCCTAATCAAGAAAACCTCTGAAGAGTTTTGAATCAACGTCTACGAGGTAAGGATGAGCTCCCACTGGCAACCACCATCTTCTTCATCAGTACTGGCTCCACCGCTCGTGCCTTGATTATCCTCCTCTTCTACAATTGAGGCCAAGAACTCAACTGCCCCTGCGGATTCCAAACATTTCCGGTTCCTCTCGCTTTCGCCGGCAATAGATCTGAGACTTCGAAGGCATCTCATCTGTTGGCTGGCGGCCTGGCGTCTCTGAAGAGAATAGGGAGGAGGGCTGCACAGACTGGAGGGTGGCTATGTATCAAATCACCGAACAACCAGCCATTTACGTCGAACCAGTGGATCAGAAACCCATGAATTACAGGAACCTATCTTTGAGAGTCTTTCTCATGAGTGGCCCTACACGGTCTGATCGGCATTGGGTTAACTCGGATCAAAGAGCGGAAGACTCTGCCAAGCAAGGGAGTCACTTGTCCAATGCATCGTCTCTGGTGACCAACTTGAGCAGTTCCAGAGAAGGCAGCTCAAATTTGAAACGGAACTGAAATTGCAGCATTTGCATGCCAAACATGCTAGGGCTTTAGGGTCTCTGATAGGAAATTGGTGCAAAACTTACAGAAGGTAGGGTAGACACTGAGTTAGCCTGCGAAAGCCTGCGAACAAAGGATGAGGCCAGCAAGAAAAGATTGCAGCGGCCGCTGATTTAGGAACCCTAGCCCCTGCACTCTTCTTCCTCTCCGTTCTTAATCGATTCCGTCGGCCGCCGGTGAGTCTCCATCTAAGGGTATTTAGGTATAGGGAAGAAGATAGGAAGAAGAAGACGACGAAGAGGGCAATAGTGTCATTTTACCCATCAAGGGTATATTTGTTATAAAAGGCCTTAAAAATTACTACCGTTAGTAACTAACGTGTACAGTTAACGGAGTGGGTGTTTTTTTATTTAGATCAAACCTCAATGGAGGTACTGTGTAATTTCTCAAAACTCACGAATGAAAGTGTAATTAGGTCATACCTCAGGGGATGTACATGTAATTTCCTTATTTTTATTTATGGAAAAACATGTATTTAACTTTGAATAAAAGACCACCGTAAAAGAGTCCAATATATCTGATTTTGTGGGTCCCAAAGTGTGTGGTACCCAAAGCACTCCTTGGGAAAAAAAATCTTCCAGAGTGCCTTAATCTTGTGGTGCCTTGCAGTTCAAGCTTGAGAGCTCGACATGTGGAAGAAGCAACATCCAACGGTGCCGAGTTCAAGAGGAAAAAAAAAAAAAAAAAACTGGGTCAATCAAACTCGTACCGTTGGATGAAGCATTTTCCACGTGTCGAGTCCTCAATCCCAAACTGCAAGACACCACAAGATGAAGGAATTGCAATCGCAGTCCTTGCTAACATATATAAGTTTACAATTCAGCAAGCGAAAAACATCATACAATAGAGTAAATATTTCCATGGCCACCCTAAAAAATCCTCCATATGTATTATTCTTACCTTTTACACAGTCAATTTATAAATTGCACCTTCCATTGTTTTCTGTTTGACGAGTGTCAAGGATTGAAAGGGCTGTACATGCTGAACACCCTGGCAGCGTATATGGCCTTTTCTTTAAATTTATGTCAAATAAATGAAATTACTTGTGTAACCTTTATTGGGTGAGCAAATGGTAATCGTTGAGGATTCACCCACCATCCTAGGGTCTTTAATTATTGAGTATGGGGTCGAAAATACTTCTTCATCTATTTTTGTTGTTCATCCCAAAGCATTGACACCCATCGTTGAAGGAATTCCTCCTTAGCCATGGGTGAAAGGAAAAATCAGTCCTAAGACTCTCCACTATTTCTTTCTTCCCTTACAGAATCTAAGGCCCCATTTGCTTAGAGGGGACTGAAGTGGGGTAGGAGAATTGAGATGAAAAAAATGTTGATATAGCACTTCAAAATCCCACTCAAACTTTATTTGGTTATCCTAGGATGGTGAACTTACAAAAGCTCGGGGAATATCATTAAATGTTTTGTCTGCTTATGGGGGCATTTAAAAATTCCACCTTTATCCTATTTAAAATCCCACCAATTTGATTGGACTTTAGTTACTCTTTATGAGAAAAGTAACTTTATCTCAACATTTTCACCTTAACAAAACCCTATCAACATATGGGTCCCGTCTTCCCAATAATTCCACCCCACCTTCCCCTATAAACTAACAAGGTCTATAGAAATTGAGACCTCATAACCCTTTAACACCCAACCGCCCAAAAAAAAAAAACCACATTATTCTAAACTGACATCTATAATTAAAATCTCGTAAATGTCCCCATAAGCTAGGGGTGTCAATTTGGGACCGAAACTGGGAACCGTTCCAATATCGTCCCACTAAAACCCGATACTGGACCGTCCCATTAGTAAATGGGACGGTACTGGTATCTGATTTTGGTATCGAATGATAAATGGAACGGGACGGTTCTGGGACGAGATTTCCAATGGGACCAGTACCGAAATACCAATTAGGTACCGGATGGTACCGAAACTACTAGTACCGTTTAAAAAGAAAAGAGTATATAAGATCTTTTTAAAAAAAAAAAAAAAAAAAAGGGCATAAGAATTACGACTCATTAAGGTTTCACTAATTGCCTTTGGAATACGAAGAGGAACAACAGGTCAACAACCGTAGATTGAAGTCTATCTTCACAGAACCTGTTATAGTGCTACTCCCTCGACCAACTACATTTACCAGGTTCTTCCTTTTTGCACAACGGGATTCTTCCATTTTGTAGGACTTCTCTAGATTTAAAAAAATGAAAAGCTTATTACATTTGATCTTAGGGAGTTTTTTTTCTGTAATAGTGATCTTAGGGAGTTTGAAGTTTTAAGATTTCATAATTTAAGTTGCTTTATAAAAACTTAAAAACAATAGGCAACTTAGATTTCATGATAGTGAAAAAATTCCACAACACTAATAAACCCGTCTCGTTAGAAACAATTAAACTTCTTCTCTCTTTTTCTACAGTGCCTAGAATCGTTTAAGAACCGGTACCGTCCCATCCCACTAGTAATCGGGACTGGGATCTAGGTTTGGTCCCGTTAACTAAATGTGACGGTACTGGGATTGGCACTTTTGGTACCAGTACCAGTACCGTCCCGTCCCAAATACCGGGAACCGTCCCAATTGACACCCTTACCATAAGCTATCCAGCGTCTCAACAAATAAATTAAAACCATAATCCAAGTCAGGAATGGAGTACAATGGGGAGGGGCAAAAAAGAACAAGAAGAGAGCAATGAGATGTCTCTCCCACTCAGATACTTGGACTTCAAGACCTAAATCACCCTATAATGTAATTACAGAGAGACAGACCAAAAAAAGGAACAAAAAAAAAAAAGAAAAAAGAAAAATCGCCAATACAAAAAGAGTATAATATTACACAAAGAGATGGAATGAGGTGACAGCACAAAACAGAGCAGGGAATCAACGATTGAGCTCCTCTCCAGGGAGCCTAGTGCCCAGGGGGCATCTAGTCGTTGGGCTGTGCCAACACACATCCCGATGTTTGACTAGGCACACGCTGGGATGTGTGGCACAGCCAGCCCTTGGATGCCCCCCTGTGCATGCCCTGAGCGCTGGGCTCCCTGGAGAGGAGCCGAATCCGGGAATCAAGAAGATATGGTGACGCTTACAGAGAAGCTTGGATTTCCTCTTCCATGACTTCATCGCCTTTTATCCACTGTTCCCCCTCGATGACAAGTAACCCATCCGCATTTCGTATGTGGAGAGGATCCTTCTTTAGTCTCGGACAGTTTCTCACCTTCACATATTCTATAAGGGGGCAATACAAGATTTGATTGTTGCACAAATCAACTAGTGTTGGTAAGTTCAGTAGCTCTAAAGTCTTCAACCTTGGGAATGCTGAGATAACTTCCAACTCCCCAACTTCTTCCTCTGCTTCAATTACTACTTCCATTCTATCACAAGATTTAACAGTAATAATGTCCAACTTGTTGAACAGGCGTGGCATTTCCTTGGTGAACACCATCTTCAAGCTATTACATTGCTCTAATCTTATACAGGATAGTTGAGCAAAGAAATTTACTGGTTCCAGACTAACACATATCCTTTTCAATTTTGGCAATCTTATTAGAGACATGCTAGAGGAATATTGATGGTAGACCTCTTCTCCATCCAACACCACCTCCAAATCTTCACAGTTTATTAATACAGTACTTACAATACCCATTCGCACACATGTCACACCTGGGCAATTCTCAATTCTTAAGACCTGTAGATTTTGAGATTCATTGAGAGCTTGTAGAGCTTCTTGTTTTACTACTGTGCAATTTTTCAGCCCCAATCTCATAAGCTTCTTTGCAAGAGGTTTGAACCAATCAGAAATAATAATATCTTTGAAGGAAATGGAAAGAGATGTTAAACAGGTTAAGTGAGACAACTCCCCCACATCAATGATGAAGTCTTCACTAGTAAACCCACTTTTTCTCTTCTCCTCATCTTCAGAACTCAGCTTCCATTTTATTTTTTTCGCTCTCAACAATCTCAATTCCTCCAATTTATGCAAACAAGAAATTACCCCCATTGGAATAGAAACTTTGCTCTGTTCCACATTTAAGTATCTCAAATTACTTGCACCTCCACCACATACAGATCCGAGGATTTGCTGCTCTAACTTTCGACAATAAGATAAATCTAAAACTTGGAGCTGTTGGAGCATTCCCAATGGAGGCAATGATCTCAAACTTGAGCAACACCGTAGCCTAAGCATCCGAAGATTCACCAAACATGACAAGGAATCCGGGAGAGATTCCAATGAAAGTGCATAAGAAAGATCAAGTACCCTAACATGAACCATTTGTTCCAAGAAATTTGTTGGGGGAACAAGAGTTAGGATCCTATTCTTTATGAATAGCAAAGTGGTTAGTTTTCGGCACGTCTCTCCCAACTCCGGCAATTCCTTTATTTGGGTATCTATTAGCGAAATCCTTGTTGCATCTATCCACTCATGAGCCTGTGGTGCCTCTTCAACTGATTCACCAGTCCTTATCAAGAACTTGGAGCTACTATCAGACTCTGAAGATGTCATCCAAAATGCAAGCTCTCGCATCATATCATGCATCCTCGCACTACCTTTTCCCTCTCCATCTTCCAACATGCAAGCAATTTTCAAGCTTCCTATCAAAGCCTCACCTTTATTCTTGGTAGCTGTCAAACTACCTAATCTATCTACAAATCCCTCTCCAACGCAATAATTTAACATCTCATCTTCTCTTATGCTATGGTCTTCAGGGAAGTAGGCACAATAGAGAAATAGACTCCTAAGCATATTATCCTCCAATTTATCAAAACTGAATTTTAAAGGAACAAGTACTTCATCTATCATACCTCGGAGATCTGTGGCTGATAGTTCCATTTCCCTCACCGCATTTGCCCACTCTCCCACCCCATGTCGATTTGCCATTGCGTGACCAACAGTGACAATTGCAAGGGGGAGACCCTTACACCTTCCAACAATTTTTTGAGCAAAGCACTTTATACGATCAAGAGCTACATGTTCACCGGCTACTTCAACGAAGAGATTCCATGATTCAGCCTCTGATAATGGCTGCACTTTTATTGTTTTTCTAGCACCCATATCAGTGCAAGCATCTTTACTCCGGCTGGTCACTAGAATCTTGCTCCCTTTATGGTTTCGAGGGTGAGGTATTCCAACATCTTCGAGCTTTAATTTGCACCACACATCATCCAAAATTAGAAGAAATTTCTTCTTCCTTAGGGCTTCAAACAATACATCAGCCCTACTATTATCCGGTAATCCAAGGCGCTCACCGATACTGGATTGGATACTTTGTATGTTGGGAATTGCAGACACTGTGACCATTATCACAGTCTCAAAACTAGAATCTTCATTTTTGAAGTGATTGTTTACTTCTTTTGCAAGAGTAGTTTTACCCACTCCCCCCATACCATAAACTCCGATGATACCAATTTCTGGATCACGTATACAATCAACCATATGTTGCAGCATGCGTTGAGTTGATGGCTGATTCTCGATTGGTTCTGTTGGCATCTCTATCACAGATTTTGGAGAAGGCGGCCTTGCCACAACAAATTGTTCGTTGAGCCTATCATTAGCCTTTTGCTTGAGATTTAAAGAACTCTTACTCAATTTATAGCGTGACCAACAGTTCAAACACCAACTCCTTGCACACGTCCCTTGATTATACTCTGTTCCTATGACATCGGCGGCTTCCATTTCGATTTTACGGACGGCCTCGAACCAATTGCTCGCTACATCAGTCTTCACTTGTCCAGCGTTTTCTGCTGCTTTTAGAGTGCTTTGTTCATCATTCCTCCTTGCTGTTAGATTTTGAACTACAATTTGCAGGTCATTAATACTGTCATTGGAGCTTCTCAAGTAGTTTATTTGTCGAACAAGGGGAGCAATCAGATATGTGTCGATAATATTTACAAATGGTCCAACGAAATCCATGAGAGGATGGAAAAGTAGTGGAAAAAGGATTAAAACAGAGCAAATAGAAATGAAGATCAAATTGCAAAGACAAAGAGGCTTGTAGAAACACAAGAACAACTTATGAAGATGGGAGAATTGGAGCTGTAGACCAAGCACAGAAAGGGAAAGAGGAAAAGGCTGCAAGAGAATAATAGAATGAATCTTTGATGAAAGTGAAGAATTGAGAGAGGTCCAATAGCTTGGTAGGATATGGTGATTTAGAAGCTTTAGAAAAGTTTTTTTTATTTATTATTATTTTGTGGACTTGGTAGCACAAAAAGCTTTTACCCTCAATTATTCTACTCTTAAGTGATTCCTAACGTCATTGATTCTTAAATAACATTAATAAGAGAGAAAGAACGACGCCACCTGGTCACGTCAGACAAGTCATTCTCCACCCTAACATAGTGGTACATGAAATGACCACTACACCCTTGGTCATTTTCAGGGTTCTAGGGGGTGTGTGGTTCATTTTGCACACCTCTGTGTCAGGGCGCAAGGGCGGCATGTATGGCACGATCTGGTGACGTTCTTTCACCCTAATAATAATAATAAATTCTCCAATATTTAATTTTTTAATGGAAAAAAGAACATTATCTTGTCTCGTGCACACAACCCTCTGAAATGATTGCCGTATCCCATCTACTAAATGAAAAATCCCCTGATCGATGTCCCTGCACTGGTGCAGGGGCCATGCAATCGGGCATTGTTCTTGATGAACCACAAATCATCCCAACCTACCAGAAGATACCACGTGTCTTGGAACAGCAGGAGATCACCCGGACACCGACAACATGAGATCCACTGGGGGCTCACCCACACTTGGCCGTCATCCCCCTTGGGCCAATGTTGACTTGTACATCTTTCCCCCTCGAGCCTTATCCACTGAAGAGTTGGGACCTCGACAGGGTGCAAGTACGAGCTGGACTACATGACCACCACGTCGCCAACAAGATACACTCCACCACGAAGGCTCCGGGCCCTCACCTACCACTTGCGTAACCTAGATGGACTCAAGCACCAGGGACCCTATCTACCACGTAGAAGGATCTATCTGTCAAGAAGGACAACCTTACTAGGACACTAAGTCTCACGGAAAGACAACCAACCAGGGAGGAGCCCTGCTACTCAGGGACTCTATCCACTCCGTGGTTCACTCTTCCATCTACGAAGAAGATTCCACATCAACTAGGGACTCTCCACTCCGCCATGCACCACTATAAAAGAGGAGATTTCTCACACCCTCAACCCATCTTGAATAATCTCTATTCATCTGTTTACTGAGGAGATCTCACTTTGACATCAGAGAGCCCTAGGCCGGAACCACACCGGTTCTCTCTGGTGACCCCCTAGTCCTTTTGCAGGTGACGGCACTCGCAGGACCGCTTGATGATTTCTTGACGCAACAGATTGGCGCCGTCTGTGGGAACTGACGCTAGCCATCATACCTACTAGCTCGCTTCCATACTCATACAATGCCGCCACGAAGGAAGACCGCTGCCTCCACCAACCACATAGCAAGGAATGGATCACCCCCTCCAGAGTGCTCTCGGCGCAGAGCCAATGACCAAGACCATGTCCCCCTGAAGGAAGAGATCTCACATGATGATTAAGTTGTGGTCGACGAGCCTAACAACGACGATGCAAACGACGTAGTGGTAGAGGTGGTACCTGACCCCAATGCACCAGCCACCATGGGTCAGATTAACGACCTGCAGAGATAGATCCTCGATGAACAACGACTCTTTCGAGACTACCTGAGGCAGCGGGCGACGTCCCACCGCCGTAGAACATCGTCATCACCAAGAGAAGTGCCTGTACCACGACAAGAATCAAACCCTAGGAGGTCTTCTCCCAGGGGTGACAGATCGGGGAGAGTTGCAGGACGAGCAAGTCTTGTACACCAGCAGGGGGATCCATCCCAACATCCCAGAAGAACGGCAGACCTCCCAGTAAGGTCAGAGCGTGGGAGGACAGCAACACCCCGGACAAGGGTGCCAAGCCCGGAGAGATCCATCCGGAGGTCCGTGTTCGTAGGTCGATTGGGAGGAAGTCCCATACCACCACATAGCCGAACCTACAGGGAGGAGAGCCCCTCACCTTCACGCCAGGGTTCATCATGGTGCGACCACTCACCATCCCGACAGCACTCAAGGAGGGAGGGAACTTCAAGGAGAGGACGGGAATTAGGTCGCAGTGAACGTCCTGCTAGGCATGAAGGACAGACATGAGATGAGGAGCTAGATCGAAGACTGCGCGACCTGGACAAGAAGCTGGAAGGGTTGAAGAAGTAGACCAAGGGCGAGACACATTCCATACCAGGTCAGCATCCGTTCTCCAAGGAGATCATGTCCGCTACAGTCCCCTCTAGGTTCAGGTTGCCTACCTTTGAGCTCTACAGTGGTACCACCGACCCTAACGACCATATCAACTACTTCAATGGGATGATGACCCTATACAGGGGATCGGACGTCATCTCCTGTTGAGCATTCCTTGCATCCCTCAAGGGTGCAGCTACCTCATGGTTCTCCAGGCTACGATTGAGGTCCATAGGTTCGTTCGCGGAGTTGTGTGAATAATTCGTCACCCGCTTTCAGAGCAGCATCAAACAAAAGAAGACCACCGTCAATCTACTGAACGCGGTACATAATCCTGGGGAATCTCTCAGGGAATATGTCAGCAGGTTCACCAAAGAGTCCTTGGAAGTTCGAGACTTGGACGACCAGACCCAGCATGCTGCCTTGGCAGGGGGCATCAGGGACCTGGATCGGATCAAGGACCTGGCACGTCACGAGACCAGGACCATGAAGGAGCTCCTGGATCGGTGTAACGAATTTGCCAACATGGCCGAGGTGCTGCAGGCCAGGAAGAAGGTGATAGAGGGTAAGCCGCAAGACAGCAAGAGGTCAGCACCAGATGACCGTAAAGAAAGTAAGAGGTCCAGGACTGAGCGCCGCCAAGAGAAGGGTGATCACCCATCTAAGCGGACAGACCATCGATCAGAGAAGAGTGAAAGAGCAGGCAACCCTAAGTTCACACCACTGAACACCACCAGGTCCTAGATACTCATGCAGATCCAAGATCGTGACCTACTCCGTTGGCCACGACCCATGTTAGCCGGACCAGAGAAGCGTAACCCTAACCAGTACTGTCTCTTCCATAAGGAGAATGGGCATGATACAGAGGACTGCTACCAATTCAAGAGGGAGATAGAAGGCCTTGTGAAAGCAGGGAGTTTGAATAAGTACATTAGAGGAAGACGTGATGGCTGTTCGGGTCAGGGTGATAGGGGCCATGACCAAGACAGAGACGGACCCAGAAGAGAAGAAAGGAGAACAGATCGGGACCACCCAGAAGAGTGGAGAGATACAGCAGAGCCTAGTGGCACCAAGGGAGCCCCCATCCTCACCATACTAGGAGGACCGGGGTAGGAGTCCACTAGGAAGGCCAAAGCCCATGCCCGGTTTGTGGGAGTTACAGAGAAGCCAAGCAAGATAGTCAAGACAGAGACGGTGATCTCCTTCTCGGATGAAGACCTGGAAGGGCTAAGCTTCCCACATGAGGATGCCCTGGTGGTACAGGTGGAGGTAGCCAACCGACCTGTACATAGGGTATTGATAGACACAGGGGCATCTATAGACGTGCTCTCCTTGGACGCCTATCGACAGTTCGGGTTCGGGGACGATCAACTCAAACCAGAACCTACCTACCTCTATGGATTCTCGGGTTCGACTGCCTCCATCAGAGGCACTATAGAGTTAACAGTCACCTTCGGAGTACACCCTCAGCAAGTGACGATCATGGTGAACTTCATGGTTGTCAAGTCCGTGGTGTCATTCAGTGACCTCCTAAGGTGACCATCCCTGATAGTCCTCAGAGGAGTCGTATCACCACTCTACCTGAAGATGAAGTTCCCCACCGATAATCTGGTAGGTGAGGTCCGAGGAGATCAGAAGAAAGCAAGGGAGTGCTATGCGACCTTCATAAAGAAGAACAATGGCAACACCCGAGGAATGACACTCTGCCTAGAGAACCTGGTCAGCGACCAGAGAGATGAACTGACAGAGAGGAGAGGTAGACCAGTGGAGGACCTTATCCCATGGCCACTCAGCAAGGATGACCCCTCTAAGGTTGTGCAGATAGGCTCACTATTGAGCGACGAGCAGAAGAACGACCTTAGGCACCTCCTCCATGCCAACATGGATGTCTTCGCACGGTCGACCTCTGACATGCCAGGCATACCACGCTCCATAGAAGAGCACCAATTGCACATCGATCCGACCAGGAAGCCCGTCCAACAGAAAAGATGTAACTTCACCCTCGACCGACAGGCGGCTACAAAGAAGAGGTAGAGAAACTGAGCCAATCGGGGTTCATCCGGAAAGAGAAGTTTCTCACTTGGCTGGCGAACGTGGTCATGGTACCTAAGCCTAATAGAAAGAGGAGGACGTGCATCGACTACATCAACCTGAACAAAGCATGCCAGAAGGATGAGTACCCCTGCTCAGGATCGACTTGCTGATCGATGCTACAGCCGGCCATGAGCTGTTGAGCTTCATGGAAGCCTACTCGGGGTACAACCAGATCCTTATGCATGAGGACGATGAGCCCTACACAGCATTCTGGACGGACCAAAAGAACTATTGCTATCGTGTCATACCGTTCGGGCTAAAGAATGCAGGGGTCAACAAGATGTTTGAGGAACAAATTGGGTGCAACATGGAGGTGTACGTGGATGACATGCTCGTGAAAAGCGTCTAAGCCCACCAGCACCTCACCGACTTAGAGGAAGCCTTTACAGTACTGAGAAGGAGCCAGATGAAGCTGAACCCCGTAAAGTGCGCCTTCGGGGTAACGTTAGGAAAATTCCTGGGGTTCATGGTCTCAGTATGAGGAATAGAAGCCAACCTGTCCAAGATCAAGGCCATCCAGGAGATGACACCCCCTTGGACAGTTAGAGAGGTGCAGAGATTGAACGGAAGGGTCGTAGCCCTTTCGAGGTTCGTGTCACGGTCGGGCGATAAGTGCCTATCGTTCTTCAAGACATTAAAGAACCTCAGAAGTCCAAAGGACTTCATGTCGACAGAGGAGTGCCAGAAGGCGTTTGAACAACTGAAGGAGTACCTGGAGAGCCCGCCACTGCTGGGGCGACCAGAACCCAACGACGACCTACAGGTCTACCTAGCTGCCACCTTGGTCGCCGTAAGCGCAATACTCCTGAAGGAGGAAGGCAAGGTCCAGAAACCTATCTACTATGTCAGCCATGTTCTAATTGATGCAGAGACCAAGTACACCAGGATCGAGAAGGTAACCTATGTACTAGTGGTAGCAACCAGGAGCAACCAGGAAGCTACGACCATACTTCCAAGCCCATACCGTCAGGGTCCTCACCGACTTACCTCTGAAGAAGGTGCTACATAAGCCAGACGTCTCTGGGCGACTGGTGGCCTGGGCAGTAGAGCTGAGTGAACACGACATCAGGGTCCAACCCCGGACAACCATCAAAGGTCAAGCTCTGGCGGACTTCGTCGTCGAGTGCACCCTATTTGAGATTGAACCAGAGGAAGAGGAACCAGAGGAACAGGACCGCGGATCATGGATGATGTTCGTGGATGGTTCGAGTAATGCAACAGGAAGTGGGGCAGGCCTCATACTCACCAGCCCCGAGGGATTTCGGATCCAGTATGTACTTCGATTCACCTTCCCGGCATCTAACAATGAAGCAGAGTACGAAGCACTACTGGCTGAGCTTCGGGTGGCCAAGGCCATCCAAGTAACACACCTATCCATCCAGAGTGACTCACAGCTCGTAGTGAACCAGGTGAATGGAGAATATGAGGCAAAGGATGAGCGAATGGTGGCATACCTAGCACATGCCCGATCATTGATCTAGGGGTTCATGAAGTTTGAGATGGTTCGCATTCCCAGGATTGAGAACACCGCTGCTGATGCTCTATCCAGGCTAGCCAATGATGAATTCTGGAACCTGGCAGGGGCGGTGTACATTGAAGTACTACATGAACCAACGTACCAAGAGAAGCAGGTCAATGCCATTGAAGATGGGCCCAGCTGGATGGACCCTATACTCAACTACTTGTAGAACGATGTCTTACCAGAAGACAAGACCGAGGCAAGGAAAATAAGGATGAGAGCTACAAAGTACACCATCCTGGATGGGGTGCTATACAAGTGGGGCGTCACAGTGCTACTACTCCTGTGCTTGGGACTAAGGGACCCGAGTTCGCCCTGGCAGAAGTCCACGAGGGGATATGTGGCAGCCATATGGGAGGACGAGCCCTAGCCAACAAGGTCCTTCGCCAGGGACTCTATTGGCCACGAATGCAAGAGGAGGCCATACAGTATGTACAGAAGTACGAGCAGTGTCAGTTATTCGCCCCAGTACCCCATCTACCCGCCACCAAATTGACATCAATCTTCAACTCCATACCCTTTGCCATGTGGGGGATGGATATCCTAGGCGACTTCATGGCAGCATCAGGAAACAGGAAGTACCTGGTCGTCGCCATTGACTACTTCACCAAGTGGGTCGAGGCTAAGCCCTTGGCCAAGATAACAGAGAGTGAAATGGAGAAATTCGTCTGTGACGAAGTCATCTACAGATTCGGTGTGCCACAAATCCGAGTATCGGACAACGGCAAACAGTTTGATAACCCCAAGTTCAGGGCATTCTGTCAGAGCTACAACATCGACTATCGGCCTGTCTCGGTAGCTTACCCACAGGCCAATGGTCAGGTGGAGGTGACCAACAGAACATTACTAGAAGGGGTCAAGAAGAGGCTAGAGGGCGCTAAAGGGAAGTGGGTCGAGGAACTACCAAGTGTATTGTGGGCGTACCGGACCACAGTCAGGACACCCACAGGGGAGAGCCCATTCCGCTTGGCATATGGCACAGAGACACTGTCATCAGTCGAAGTCCTCGCTATGTCCCATTGGGTCCTACACTTCAACGAGCGCACCTACGTTGATGGACTACGGGTGAACCTAGACTTCATCGATGAAGTCCGAGAGAAAGCACTCCTAAGGAATGTAGCCTACCAACAATGAACTGCCAAATACTACAACACCAGGGTAAGAGAGAGGTTGTTCCACCAGGGAGACCTAGTCCTGAGAAGGGCCAATGCTTCCCAGCCAAGGAAAGAAGGAAAGCTATCAGTCAACTGGGAAGGACCATACATAGTCTCCAAGCAGATACGTCCAGGGACCTACCGCTTGAAGACTCAAGGGGGCAAGAAGGTAGAGCGCACTTGGAACTCAGAACACCTGAAGAAGTACTACCAGTAAGAGAAACACTAGCAGCAGCCAGTAGGAGTAGTAGAGTCACCAGTCAACCAAGTAGCAATAGCAAAGTCGGTAGTCAGTCATGATACATAGTAGATTTGGATTTTCAAGAGTTATTTGAAAATTTTATTTAAAATTTATATTGGGAAATTGGGATACACTTGTCTACTCCTGCTTGTTGGCCGACTACCATCAAGGTCCGATGACCATCGAGGCGTAAGGCCACCTAGGTCAGATGACCGCTAAGGCCCGTAGGCCACCAAGGCGTAATGCAACCAAGGTCTGCTGACCACCAAGGCGTAATGCTCTCAAGGTCCGCTGACCACCAAGGCGTAATGCCACCGAGGTCCGCTGACCACCAAGGCGTAATGCCACTAAGGCCCGTAGGCCACCAAGGCGTAATGCCACCAAGGTGCGCTGACCACCAAGGCGTAATGCCACCGAGGTCTGCTGACCACCAAGGCGTAATGCCACTAAGGCCCGTAGGCCACCAAGGCGTAATGCCACCAAGGTCCGCTGACCACCAAGGCGTAATGCCACCAAGGTCCGATGACCACCAAGGCATAACGCCACCCAGGACAGCAAACCACCAAGGCCCATAGGCCACTATGGCATAAGGCTACCCAGGCCCAACAACCACCAAGGTCCGACAACCAGTACGACAGGAGGCCACCTGCATCCCTTGACTGCCAAGGACCGAAGACCATCAAGATCCTACGTAGCAAGAAGGCAAGTAAAAGGAAAACAAATCTACTACAAGCGACGGGAATCACAAGTACAGCCAAGTTGAAAATCTCAAAGGTTTGCTGTTCACAAATTATAAAATCATGGGGCGTCGACGGGAGGAGTCACGTCGGACCCTGTGGGGGACATCATGTCGTCCAGGCACGACCACGCTCTCCTCAAGCAAGGTCACGGTCTCCTCAGGCAAGACTGCACTGGCTCCAGGCACAGCAGCATCATCCCCAATGGGAACGTGAGTCATCGCAGACAGCACCGAGACAAACTCAGAGAATCTCAAGAAATCGTAGCCAGGGGTCTCCTTTAAAACACGAGTCGCCAAATCACGGACACCCCCCTCATATACGTCCTGGGTACTCTCGTGGAACAAGTCTATCATCGCCCGAGACCCCCGAAACTCAGCCACAGCTAGCTCCTTAGCCACTGACAGCTCAACCTCACTACTCTCCCTCAATGCATGGACCTCCTCCTCCAGGGCGCGGACTCTAGTCGAACTCTTGGCCGCTGCAGCAGACGCCACTCGGAGCTCCTCGAACACCACCATGAGCTTCCCAAATGCCACCTCAAGCTCCTCCGACACACTCCGCTTGTGTGCCTCAGCCCTCTCGCTGGCAGCCGTATGCCCCTGAAGCTCCCTCTCCACGTTCCACAGTGCACGCTTTATCTTATCTCACGGAAGGCATGACCCTCTAGTCAAAGCACAACCTCAGTAACACGGTACTGGACCTATCACCAACATAGCAGACAGTAAACACCCCAAGTATAAGAGAGGCAATGACGTAAAGAGAATGAGAAGAATAACTCACAGAGGCCATGTCATGATAGAGGGTCTGTGCCAGACACGCGTCACTAAGCCCCTGTAGGGCTAAACTCACAGTAGGGAGCCTCCCCTTATCCAACCACTCTCGGGGCACACCCTGCTCAGACAGTGTCGCATCCTCCTCAAGGTTCAAGGAAAGTACCAGCGATAAACCGACGGGCGGATCAACAGCCGTGCCGACCGAAGAAGAACTCATCCCCTTCCCCTTAGAGGGGGATAGAGTAGAAGGCCCTGGGGGAGCAACAGTGGGAAGCGAAGCAGGAGGTCTAGAAGCAGCAATGATGAAAGAAGAAGAGCGTGGAAAAAAGACATGTACGTTGGACCTCGTCACACTGGAAGAGTCTGGACCACCCCTCCGCTTGGTCCCAGCGATCGTCAGAGAAGAAGGAGCAGGGACCGGGGGACCGTCGACACCAGCAGCTCTAGAACTAGAACCACTCTCAGGAGGAACGATCGAAAAGCCCTTCCTTCGCATGCGGGACCGATAAACGTCAAGGTCCGGCCATATACTCACTATATAACAGCATCAAACCAAGACCATAGGACAAGTCAAACCGCTGACAAATTAGAAGATAAACGTGGATGCAAGCAAAAAAGGAAAACTCTTACCAGGACTCAACTTCCAGAGGCATAAGAAGGCTTCGGAATCCAACTGATGGACGTTGAACGGATCACGTCCTTGGCACTACCGGAGGGTGTTGAGCTCAGAGTCACTTAGAGTGAGAGGGCGGTTCACCCCCTTGATATCAACGGCCTCCCAGGGAGACCGCAACGCACATCGAGGGACCATAACAAAAAAGAAGCAATCCCTCCAGCGCTTCACCGAGTCGATAATTCCCGCAATAGGATCAAATGTAGCAAGAGCCCCCTTGGGAACACGACGGGTGAAGTGGTAACACCTGCCATCTCCCCTCCTCAGCTTATAGAAGTACGAAAATAGGGGAACAGTGGCGGCACGCCCCGCCCGAGCAAAAAACACATGTACTCCTAAAATAATCCGCCATGAGTTGGGTGCCACCTGCCCAAGGGTAAGGCACCAGTGCTCCAAGACCAACTCCACAAAGCGGGAGAAGGGAAGACGAAGACCGTAGGTGAAGAAAACACAGTAAAGGCAAACCTCGTCCGCTCTATGGGAGTAGGCACGGTTGTCAGGATCGGGGACACGAAGAACGATCTCAGGAGAGATATGGAACTCGTGACGGATGGAAGCTAGGTCTGAGGCAGTCAAGACACTAGCAGTCTGGGCCAACATACTGTGAGGGTCCCCAAACGAAGCATGGGGAACCCAGCGACCCCTACTAACACCAGAGGGAGAGCCTCTAGGAACCTCCTCCTCCCCATCACTGGCAGGGGGAGAGGGTAGTGACAAGGTAGTACCTGTAGGGGAGGACGACCCAGAATGGGGAAAAGGAGAATCTGTATCTCTATTAAAAAAAAAAGAAAAAGGTAAAAAGATGTGAGAGGAGAGGTTTGAACCCACAACCTCTCCCTCACCCCCCAATTCGTAGACCTACCCCCTGAGAGAAATTATTTGCTACCAACCCCCTGGATAATTTACAAGTGTATGGAGGACTCTCTTGAGCACATTGTTCCAAGAGAGTGGGGGGCAAATGATGAACCACAAATCATCCCAACCTACCAGAAGATACCGCGTGTCCTGGAACATCGGGAGATCACCCGAACACCGACAGCATGAGATCCACTGGGGGGTCACCCACACTTGGGCGCCACCCACTAGGGTGTCACCCACACTTGGGCGCCACCCACTAGGGCGTCATCCCCCTTGGGCCAATGTTGACTTGTACACCCTTCCCCCTCAGGCCTTATCCACTGAAAAGTTGGGACCTCGACAGGGTGCAAGTACGAGCTGGACTACATGACCACCACATCGCCAACAAGATACACACCACCATGAAGGCTCCGGGCCCGCACCTACCACTTGCGTAACCTAGATGGACTCAAGCACCAGGGACCCTATCTACCACGTAGAAGGATCTATCCGTCAAGAAGGACAACCCTACTAGGACACTAAGTCTCACGGAAAGACAACCAACCAGGGAGGAGCCCTGCTACTCAAGGACTATCCACTTCGTGGTTCACTCTTCCATCTACGGAGAAGACTCCACATCAACTAGAGACTCTCCACTCTGCCATGCACCGCTATAAAAGAGAAGGTATCTCACACCCTCAACTCATCTTGAATAATCTCTATTCATCTGTTTGCTCAGGAGATCTCACTTTGGCATCGGAGAGCCCTAGGCCAGAACCACACCGGTTCTCTCTGGTGACCCCCTGGTCCTTTTGCAGGTGACGGCACTCGCAGGATCGCTCGACGCTTTCTTGACACAACAGTTCTTCTTCCCTTTTTTAATTTATCAACAAAAATATTATAAGACTTCTACGATTTTATAAAGACACTTAAGATAAGGCATGCTACTTCCATGATCTCAAGTTTGGAATTTAAATAATCTCATGGCCCCTAAAGAAAAGTTATGTATTATAGTATATTATTGATATGATAGCATGAAAAATTAGAAACGTAAATGAATCGAATACGGATTGGATGTGATCGGATCTGGATATCCCTAGACCGGATACATATGCGATTATGCGAATTAAATCTGGATTTTCAACTATTCATTTATATCCCTGAAATTCCTCCCTGGTAGATATGATTCACTCTCAATCTATGTCCCTTAGTTGTCTTAGTTCTTTCCCTTATTCCTTGAAACCTATCGAATCTTCAAGAACACTCCAGGTCATTAGCTACTTGAATTTTTCTATAAATTTGATGTCTATTTGAATCGAATGGATTTGTTCTGAATTATATGAATTCGGAACTGGATATCTCTAAATGGATATGGATAAGAATCGAATTCGGATTTTTAACTATCCATTTACATCCCTAATAAAAATCATTTCAACCACAAATACACCAAAAACACTAAAAGCAATTCCAATCTCACCACGTAAAAGTTATACCAAGAGCCCTTCCAATCACACCACATTAAAGTAATGTGTAAGTGGCATCCATAACCCTACAAAGCCATTCCAATGTTGCCACGTGAAAGTAAAAAACCATTCCAACTGGGGATGCAAACGGATATTCAAAAATTTAAATTCGATTTGCATCCGTATTCGTTTAGGGGTTTACCAAAAAAAATTTATCCGATCTGAATAGATATCCAACTAATTATAAAAAATTTAAATAGCTAATGATCTTGAAGGTTTTAGAAGATTCAACAAGTTCTAAGTAATGAGGAAATGAGAAGGGAGGAAGGTCTGGGTTACACAAGTTTGGGATGTAAACAAATTGTCTAAAATTCGAATTCAATTCGCATCAGTATCCATTTAAGGATATCCCTATTCGGTTATGAAATATCCGAATTTGATCACATCCGATCTGTATTCGAGAAAGTTAACATCTCTAATTCCAACTCCACCACATTATGCCGACAAGGAATACCCGGGTCTTTATCCCCTACAATTCCCTGCCTGGTCCAGTTCCCTTAGTACCCTTAATAAGGGGAGGGGCAGTGACCATTCCACCCTTGCCCAAGTGGGGTCCACTCCCTCTTATTACTGGCACCAAGGAATTGGAGAATCGTTATCCTTTGTTGTCCGCTGCCCAGACAGCAGAGTGCTGTCCCTTGACATAGGCACAAAATGACGATTTAACAGCCCCTCGGGCAAGGTGGTTAAATCGTTATTTTGCACCTATGTGAGGGGACAGCATCAGACATCAAAGGATTAAAATTTGGAAGTGGACCGCACAGGCAATTTCAGGAGATAATTTTCCTAAAATACCCAATCACTCACTCACAAGTCACAGCAGGGAGAGGGAGATAATTACAAAAGGAAGAAAGAAAAATTGAGAAGTGGAGGGGTAGGTACACTCCCGGACCAAAAAACACTCCCTTAAAATAATGTATAATTGCGACAAGAAATTAATAAAACATTCATGAATTTAGACTATATGAGAAAAAATACCTCTGAGAGCGAACTTTTTTTGTTTTTTTTTTTTATGAAAGTGTTATCACACAAATCACACAAAAAATAAAATAAATTAAAGTTTTATCGTCACATGATGGAAGTCCATTCGGCAATGGGGACATGGCTAAAAAAAAACAGAAAAAGCAATGGGGACATGGACGGGGTGCGTAGTTTTGGTTTAATCAATGGTCCCGATGCCCTTGGTTAAAAGTTTGGCATCTTTCTATCATTCCTAAAATTCAGCATCTGATTGGAAAATCCTTCTTTAAAAACTATCTCTGGGGTTTTAATTTGAACTCAATGTGTCAAGTCTGCTCCCAATCATGCCAATCTACCAATCACCTCTTCTTGGAGTGTCCTGGTCTTGCAAGTTTGGCACCAATCAGGGTTAATAAATCAACTGGGATCATAGTAAGTTCGGGTATGGCAATAATACGGAAACGGATATATACGGCAATTAATCGGTCCACATGGTAATGGTTCGATTTAAAAAATCCGGTGCAATAAAAACGTGTACGATAATTAATTGGTATGTGTTAAATACGTGTTTTAATATGGTTGTTCTGAAATAATACGTGAACAAAAATACGAGTTTATCCTATTAAAAATCAAAGAGAAAATTGATTTTTTTGCAATTAAATTCTAATCTTCTCATGCACTCATGAACACTTAAAACCAATATGATTTTTCAATTTGAAATCATTTCTCATTCTTTTGGATCTCTACATCTAATATTAATTATGTTTAACCAATTAATACGATATTTAATACAGTGATTAATACATAAATATGTATTAATATATCGATTAATACGACATTTAGATTTTGGTTTTAGTTTTTTATTTTGTTTAATTAAATTAAAATACATAAATATGTATTAATACGACAATTAATATGGCAATTAATATGACGATTAATTCGGTTACTTTTAAAAGTCGTGTACAGAATTAAGCTACCCCATAGAATACGATAAGAATCGGGAATTTAAATTATATGATCAAATACGTCAATTAATATGCAAACTTACTAACTATGGCTGGGATTTCATTATCTTGACAAACATCATCAGATTCATCACAAACAGAGCTCCTCATGATAGAGATAGCAACCTCATGACTGCTCTCTTCTGCAACATCATTTGGAACATTTGGATTAGCTATTGGGATCTCATTTTCAGAAACCAAAGGTTCAAGCCAAGTAGAGTTCTTCTCAGAGCTATATTAGGGGCAAGAGAGCACATTCCTAGCCATGGCCGAGGGAGAACAAGCTTCAGATTGATCAAATGGTATCCCCCTTCCCCTCCTTTTGTCAAATTCAATGTCGATGGGGCAAGTCATGGGAACCCTGGCAAAGCTGGTATAGGTGGAGTGTGTCGCTCTTTTGATGTTCTTTTGTATGTTGTTTTGCTATTGGGATTGGCTGGAATTATGTTCTTGTTACCGAGGTGGTTGCAGTTCGTCATGCCATTCAAAAGGCATTAGACTTAAACATTCCCAAGC
Organism: Telopea speciosissima; assembly: GCF_018873765.1. Taxonomy (NCBI): domain Eukaryota; kingdom Viridiplantae; phylum Streptophyta; class Magnoliopsida; order Proteales; family Proteaceae; genus Telopea; species Telopea speciosissima. The sequence goes on from NC_057917.1 coordinate 14,362,754, forward strand.
TGATCATAGAAAGTGATAACTTGCTGGTGATTAATATCTTGAGTGGTCGTTCTCAAACAGTTCCTTGGAGGATTGCTTTCATCATTCAAGAATGCCTTCATTTATCCTCAGGATTTGAAGAAGTGCACTTTGTACACACCCTGCGTGAAGCTAATTCTGTCGTTGATCGATTTGCTTCTCTAGGTGCTCAGTCTCAAGATTATCTGTTTTGTAATCTGGTTTCTCCAGACGTTATCTCTCTCCCTTTGTATGTTGATCTCTTCGAAACTTTGTTCCCCCGTTAATAAAATGCTAATTACCACCAAAAAAAAAAAAAAAAACCATGGGACATGGGTCCCACAGCCCAAAAATGGATCCCACGTCCCATGGAGGTTTGGGATCTGCCCCCACTGCTCCCGTGTCGGTAGCTGATCCCAATTCAGGAGATCCCACTGGTTATTTGGAAGATTGAGGAGGGTAGTTGATGTAGACTTGAAGTGATATTACTATGGGCCAACGCCTAAGTGCAAGTCATGTCAAAGTTTAAGTGTTTAACCTGAGAGAAGGAGATCCTACTCTGGTTACCATGGTTAAAGGGATCGGTTTTGGTTTCGCTCGATATTAATTTGATCCGGATCGGTTTGTATTGGTCCGGATCAAATGGATTTACCCAGTTTTTGAATAAAAATAAAAATTTAATCTTATTATCCTTGATCCATACTAATCCACCGATACGGGATTGAGCTATGTTTATGATGATACGGATCGGTATTGAATTGACCGATCTGATAACGATTACTACATACATGCTAGTTACTAGGAATTGTATGATTTTGAATATTTGTTATGTTTTGTGATTAATGAAGCAAATGTAATTCTAATTTTTATATCACTTGTATATTATACATACGATAATTGATAGTAATGTCTCGTAAGCACCTTCGCACTGAGCCATCAAAAAGTGGCTGCCAAAGTACAGATGCATCAATGGATACCTTCAGCCTCAAATACTACTCTAGCTGCTTCACTGGTCTTTGATAATATGATATAAGTATTAATTCTATCCTTGTAATGGTCTATATATTTTGGACAAAGTTTTCCTCCACTCATAGAGGACGGTTCACCCACTATCCTAGTGTTCACAAACCCCTTCTAAGGTTTTAGTATGTTCTAAAATACCTCTCGATAACTATTCCTATACTCTCCCGCTCCTCGGTGAATGGAGGGAACTCGATCCATATATTTTTGTATAAAATGCTTATAAGTAAAATAGTATTAATAGGAAAATATTTACTCCCCTAGGCATAAAACTCTTATGATTGACATGGAGTTTTATTTTTTTGGTTGATTGACTTGGAGTGTACAAAGTTGTCAAGAATGACCACCAACCTATCTCTTTTTTTTTTTTTTCTTCGGTAAAGGACCTCCTACCTATCTCCACTCCCATGATAACAAAATGTTTATTTACTGATAATAACTATTTAATAATAAGAAAAAAACAAAGTCAAGTGGAGTGTAGAAAGGCACTTAGATCGTTCTCCCCTCAGGTTCCTTGTCCGGTCAGGTGAGCAGGTTCCTCTCATAGAAGGAGCGGAAATGACGACTTCACCCCCTGTCCAAACACATTGTCCAGGTGGGGTGAGGTTGTCATTTAGGCCCTCCTATGAAAGGAACCTGCGCACCTGACCGGACAGGGAACCTGAGATGAGAAAAATTCCTTAACTATGAATCACTTTTTAAAAAAAAAAAAATACAAAAAATTTCCTACAAAACACATGACCCGGAGGCTGCCCTTATTTTCAATATCAAAGACTAAATAGCAAGACATCCCACTTGTGATTCTTAAACCTACATAGAAGTAAGCAAACAACTCTAATAAAATCCACGGGCACCATAGTGTTGAGAAATTAGACAACTTTAATACAAAATAGTTGAGATAGAACCTAATTATCTATTCATTGCTACGACCTTTTAAATTAAATAGATTAATTTGATAATCAATTATTATTCTTTCTCTCTCTCTCTCTCTCTCTCTCTCTCTGTCTGTGTGTGTGTGTGTGTGTGTGTTGTTATTGGTTTGAAACCAATGGCACAGAGGAATGGATCAAAGAACATCGTGTGTGTGTGTGTGTGTGTGTGTGTGTGTGTGTGTGTGTGTGTGTGTGTGTGTGTGTGTGTGTGTGTGTGTGTGTGTGTGTGTGTGTGTGTGTGTGTGTGTGTGTGTGTGTGTGTGTGTGTGTGTGTGTGTGTGTGTGTGTGTGTGTGTGTGTGTGTGTGTGTGTGGTTTGAAACCAATGGCACAGAGGAATGGATCAAAGAACATCGTAACCAATGGCACAGAGGAATGGATCAAAGAACATCGTGTGTGTGTGTGTGTGTGTGTGTGTGTGTGTGTGTGTGTGTGTGTGTGTGTTGTTATTATTGGTTTGAAACCAATGGCACAGAGGAATGGATCAAAGAACATCGTGTGTGTGTGTGTGTGTGTGTGTGTGTGTGTGTGTGTGTGTGTGTGTGTGTTGTTATTGGTTTGAAACCAATGGCACAGAGGAATGGATCAAAGAACATCGTGTGTGTGTGTGTGTGTGTGTGTGTTGTTATTGGTTTGAAACCAATGGCACAGAGGAATGGATCAAAGAACATCGTGTGTGTGTGTGTGTGTGTGTGTGTGTGTGTGTGTGTGTGTGTGTGTGTGTGTGTGTGTGTGTGTGTGTGTGTGTGTGTGTGTGTGTGTGTGTGTGTGTGTGTGTTGTTATTGGTTTGAAACCAATGGCACAGAGGAATGGATCAAAGAACATCGTGTGTGTGTGTGTGTGTGTTGTTATTGGTTTGAAACCAATGGCACAGAGGAATGGATCAAAGAACATCGTGTGTGTGTGTGTGTGTTGTTATTGGTTTGAAACCAATGGCACAGAGGAATGGATCAAAGAACATCGTGTGTGTGTGTGTGTGTGTGTGTGTGTGTGTGTGGTTTGAAACCAATGGCACAGAGGAATGGATCAAAGAACATCGTTTTTGCATTCAAATTTGGATAACAAGAAAAATACACAGGAAAGATATAGTTATCTTAGAGTCGTAAGTGAGGCTCCTTCTCTATGTAATAGTTTTTTCACACCGAAGTAAGAGATGAATTGACTTGATTAACACCTTGTTGTCGCCAATCATTCACAAAATAAAGTGATGCATTATTCACAAAAAATCCGGATTTAATAAAACCCTTGCACACACACTCACACTCACAAGAGGAGAGAAGGCTTGAGAGAGAGAGGAAAAACTCCAAAACCGTGGAGTGCTCTCTCCCTCTCCTATTTTATATTTTTGATCCCATGTGGCCATATGGGATCTTTGCTTGGCTAAATACATTTTCTTAAATTAGTTTCTAAAAACCTAAATGTTGTTAATTGGTGAAATTCTTTATTTTTTAAGTTTGTGCAACACCTTTGCTTCTAAGATGGGAAGAGGTAGATCTAAAAGGAATTACTATCTTTATAAATATGTCAACAATATGAAAGTTCAGGATGTGAATCCTACTTGCCATATTAAAAAAGATAATTAGCCAATTAATATTCTCAATTTTACCAAAATAATAATAATAATAATATTCCCAAAAATTGTCTTATATAATTAAACTCTTTAATTTATAAAAAAGATCTCCCACTAATCCAATATCCCATAATGAGCTATAGGACATGTAATTAAATATTGTCAACCCTCAATTCATTGTACAAATCTATTTTAGAAATTCTATGACCGTGATCGGACTCCCAAAAAATATTTCAAATAAATTTAAATACATAAATAATTATTTTTCATATTACAAATAGTTTGTAAATAATTTACAAAAACGACACTGTTACCAGATTTCTGTCCGATCCATCATAGAATTTCTCTTTCCTTGATATTTTTGAATTAACGATAGTGGATTCCATGTTGAGTATCTCTTTCATTAACAATGCGTAATCATGTGTCCAATGCCGATATATAGTCCGTAAGATGTCAATCATTGACTTACCAAAACAAATGACCCAACATTACAATGAATAAGATTACTGAGATCAAAAGTCAAATGACAGGTACGAATCTCGTTCTCACACAATTGGCAGTAGCACATGTGAGATTTCTGTGCATCCACTAGCAAGCGTGGGAAACAAAAATTTAGAAACACCTTATAAACATCAAAACATTTGAATTGTTTGGTGTTGAAATTTGATCTCTTGCGCCAAGGCCTGCCGCCCTCAATGGTAAGGTTGCTCCATTATGATCTGGAGGTCGTGGATTTGAATATGAAAACAGCCTCTTCGCAAAAGCAGGATACGACTACATACATCTACTCCTCCCCAGACCCTACATTGTTGAGATCCTCGTCCATTGTGTACTCCATTTTTATACTATTTTAGTTCAATCCAAAATCCAATCAAACAAGACAAGGATTGATATTTTTCTTTTCCATATTCTATTTCTTGTAGGAAAATGAGATTATGAACCCTCAACATTATGCATTTTTTTAAACTGATCATAGAGGGTTTCAAAAATAATTTGAAAATGGTATATCAATCATCATTGTCATTGTCATGCACATATTTGGAATACACATGTAAAATGACAATATTTACCCTCATTAGATAAAATTGTGTAAAATACTAAAAGGAGGAAGAATAAAGAAGTAAGATTACAAATCATTTGACACCTTGAGGGCTGTCAATTAAAAAATCCCTTTTAAAATATTCTTGTGTCTAATTTCTGTTAGAGGTTTACTAAAGTAGAGGGTTCTCTCTAGCAAAACCTTTCTTCTATTGTGTCTTGGATCGTATAATTCTTCTACTTTGGAATGAATTCTTTGATTTTGCTTTGGCACATAACTAATTAAGACCTGAAATGCTCAACCCAGTTCGACTTCAATCATGATCAGATTTGTTAATTTGATTTCAAAGTCGAAATAAAGTTTAGGGCTGAATTTCCCTCCACTCATGGTGAATGGGATCCCATTCATGCATGGAGGGGCGGGAGAGGGTGAGAATAGATATTGGGATGGTATTTTGGAACATACTAAAACCCTAGGAGGGGTTTGTGAACCCTTGGATGGTGGGTGAACCGTCCTCTATGGGTGGAGGAAAACTTTATCCTAAAATTTGAACTTTAAATTTAAGGGATCTGGGTTTCAACATGCCCTACCCCACTGGTAGATTAGCAGTCTCTTAAATAACTGAAAATGTCGTAGTTCTAACGAGACTGAAATTTTGTGAATAAGTAGACTTCAAACTCCTCACATGTCACGTTTTAACCAATTTGAGTTTTCCAGGTGGTTTGACACAGTAACGAAAAATAGTTTTGCACTATTAGGCAGGTGCATGGACATACACATGAGGGTGTCTCTGTATAACGAGAGGGTATATGACGTATCCACAACATACCCTAGACTGATGGTTCAAGAACTCGGTCGAAATCGAGATATCTCGGTTTCCAAGAAATTGAGACGAAATTAGGTACAAATCAGGTGTCAACCAATTTTGACCAGCCTAGTTTTGATCAATTCCGGTATTTGGACCAGTTTTGATAATTTTGATCAATTTTAATACCACATGACATGTCGAGTTTTGCCCAAAAAATACCAAATTTCGACATAATTTTGATCGAAACCTGGGAATCTCGATTTCCTAACTGGTCGAAACCAACCTCGGCACCGAGATTTAGAATTGTTATATCACTCTTTCGCGTGGTAGAAAATAAAAACACAAGATATACTGCAATGAAGTTCAGGTCCAGTATTTTTACCTTTCATAGAAGCCGTGAACCACTTAAAAATTCAACTTAACTTGCATCAGAAAAGGTTCACACATTTGTGATTTTTGTGGTGATCCTTTGTGATACCTCTCGTGACTCCATTTAATATCCTGAATCACCCCCAAATCAGACCGACACCAAGGGCAATGATCTGCATCTCTTCAACCAAGTAATGGGTATTTTTGTAAATGTCTACAGGGGATTCCGGACCAAGTATCCAACTACCCAATTGGTGTTCATTGCGGTTCGCCCCGGTTCAACCCAGTCTTAATTTTTCCTAGCAAGTCAATCAAGGGTTCTGAAGAAGCACCTCTTGGCATGGTGGTGGCTGCCAGTGCAAGAGAGCACTACGCTAAGTCCAGGGAGAGGTTGCTTGTTCGACTTTCCCCCCATCAGATGTATAACATCCAGTTATTCTCCCTTGCCCTCGGCCCCCCCTCACACCCCAACTGATCACCTTCCTTGAGTTGGGATGCCAACCCATAATGGCCTATGGGCCTTCGATAGGATCTATTAAAAAAAAAAATTTTAAAAAAAGAAAAATCAAGGTTTCCGTTTGGTTGTAAGGAAAAGAAAATATTTGCATTTTTAGTAAAATATTATTCACTTCTCAAGGAAACATTTTGCATTTTCTTACAACCAAACACCAAAATGGCTTTTCTTATAAATTAAAGGCCAAAGGTTATGTGCACAGCCGTGCATGTGCATAGTCGAACACATAACTGTATGATAGAGACCAACATGGCTCAGAATGATCAAACCCCTCCCTATTTGAAGAATTGTGTATAGGTGGGGAGCCGTGCATGAATCCCTTCCCCTAAATTATATTACACCATTCAAGAAAATATTGCATTTCCCTTACAACCAAACAGTGCCATTGGGTAAGCAAAAGGAAGTTCAAAACTTCAAAGAGCCAAAATTTTGACCGGTTTTTTTGCCTTTGTTTTTTTTAACAAATTCAACGGGTTTCAACTAGGCCTGTAAACGGATCGGATTCGGCTTGGATACGGATTGGATGTAATTAGATCCAGATATTCCCTGGGCGAATACAGATGGATTCGGATGCAAATCGAATTCGGATTTTTGACTATCCGTTTACATCTCTGTCTGATGTAACCCAGACCTTCCTCCCCCAAATACAGTTTACTCTCAATCCATATCTCTTAGATCATGATTCTCTTTTCCTCATATTCTAGAACTTGTTGAATCTTCAAAATCCCTCAAAATCATTATTTACTTAATTTTGTATTATTAAGTATTCGAATTTTTTTCTGATAGATTTTTATCTGAATATTCGGATTTTTCTCAGATATCTCTAAACGAATACGGATGCGGATCGAATTCGGATTTTTGAATATCTCTAGTTTCAATGGAAGTTGGTTCTAGAGGGAATCGGTCAGTATAGCTTGACTCAACCAGCCCACCCAGTCTGGTTACAATACAATGATCTTCAGTTCTTCTTGCATTTTTTTTTACTAAATTTAGGAAATTTATGAAGCAATAACAAGAGTATTACATACTATTAATACATACAATGCCTTATAAGTATATCAAACTTACACATTTCTATATCCCTAAGAACAGGATTAAGAAACCTTAAATTTCATTAACATAGTAATTCACCACATTACCTTCATATCCATATCTATAACAACCAAAATTAACCACACCATAATTGATCAATATTCTTCATGGTTTCACAGGGTGTTTATCTGAAGCACAAGGTGTAGAACCAAAGATATGATTGTTAATGTATCGACTCGGAGCCGACGAACGCCGGAACCCTTTCGGAAGACAACCATTGATCTCTCCATCTTGAAAGACATGTTTCTTGGTATCAGGTTTTGGTTTTAAGGTAGTGTCGTGCTGTGGTTCAGAAACTAAATGTCTGGTGGCAAGTGAAACTCTCAGTGAGGAAGGGGATAACAGTAAGAGGGTGAGGAAGAGAAAGAGAAGAATACAGGGATGGTGAGTACTAGTAGAAGACATTCTCTGATCTCTTCCTTTGTGATAGAGAGAGAGAGTAAGAGAGAAAGAGAGAGAGGGAGAGGAGATGAGAATTAGTGGTTTATAAGGGTTTTGGAGATACTTGAAAGCTTGAAGAAGAGGTTGTTGTCTTTATATGGGCTCGTGAGTGCCAACACAGCTGCTAATAGCTGGCAACTGGGAAGAATGGTTGGCATAGTTGGCAAGAGAGAGAGGTGCCTTTTTGACCAGCACAGGTGAGGTGATGCCCGTGTTCTCCATTAGTTCTATTTTACTATCTCCTAAGTTTTCTCTTTATAATTGATCTCTTAACTCAAATTCTTCACTTGCTTAATTACTACTATCAAACCCAAAATCACTTAATTAAGCTCTCACTAATAATTGAGATGGTAAAGCAATGGATTAAGTGCATGGTATCGGATCGGGGATTGATCATTTTGAAAATCGATACGATACCAATATGGATCAACCCATATCGGACGGTTTGCCCTTGGTTTTCCATAAAAATTGGGTTTTTGGATCATTTTATCTCTGATCTATACTGTTCCATCGATTCGGGATTGGCTAGGTATCATGATAGTGTAGATCAGTGTCGATCGATATTGAAATGGATCGCCCGATCCTAATTCATAAAATTATGGGTAAAACATGAAAGGGTTTTTCATGCAATTAGAAAGTTCTATGAGGTCCATTAAAATTCGGTCCAAATTTAGGATTGGGTAATTCGTAAACTTAAACCTGTCTATCGCAAAAGTTTAAAAACCTAGAATCTGACACGAGATTAGTCTCCATAGATTCTAATTTGAATCGGATTGAAATAAGTTGAAATCGACCAAAATGGCTAGAACCTTAGGAATTGAAATCGAGAGGAAGCATTGTACCAATTTAGAACATTTTTTGAGTTTTTGTTTATTCAAAATACTTGTAAATCTTGCTACATGAAGTAAGTTCATTCTACTATCATCAATGGTTTTGTGGAGGTCAATTTTGTCTTTTATAAAAATAATTTAAAAGTTAATTTGGCTTGTTAACCTGAACCTTCTCTTCAAACTTAATCTCCACAAGTTTTCACCCAAAAAAAAAAAAAAAAAAAAAAACCCTAAACTCCAAGTCATCTATTTGATATGGTTCAAGTCTCTCTCAAAACACGAAGTCAACACTGAACAGCACGGAACTACCATCTAGCATAAACCAGGTGGAAGGGTCTCATTAGGCCACGTAGGAATGTAGTTAACTGTGTGGGCCCTTCTATGCGGTTTTACCTTTACATGTTAATCTCTTCCTCTTAGTCAAATGCCAACGCAACAATATGTGTAGGATCGTCTAGGTCAGTAGGCCACCTACCAAAAACCCCCTTGGGTAATGCCATGCGGCAAGATCTACACCCTTGGATTTGAGGTCGTCAGTTGATAGATTTACACGTGTCAAGCATCTATGAAAAATTAAAAGCTCTACCAGATTCGTTGAAAAGTGGCGTAGGACAGGACAGAAGTTGATCAAATCCAGTTTGATATCTGATTACGTTGACTGTTGACTTCATTACCCTACGAAGTAAAATTTATCCATTTTAATGGTAATTTTTCGATTAAGATTTTTTATTTGGCAAAAAGTTTCATGCTTGGTCGTGAATAAGAGGAATCTTTTACACTAATTTTTAGTAATCGTTAGATTAAAGTGTTTTAATCTGAACCGTCCAACAATAAAGTAATGGTAGATACTTTCCCCTACGGTTACGTTTCAGTTATTTTTTTAAATACGTGTAAAAGACTTGTATTTATCAACATGATTAAAAGAAAAAAAAAAAACGAAGCAACTTTCTTTTGTTTCGTTCTCTGCAACTCCCTTGTTCAAATACGTTCTCCTCATCTCTTCTGCAATGGCGGCTCCGCCCAATCCCTCTTACCTCTGGCAAGAAAACAAGGGTTTCATGTGTGATGGAATTTTGCCCTTCCTCATTCCCTTTCCCTCCTGTCCGTATTCTCCCCTCTTCTGCAACTCACGGCTCCGCCCAAACCCTAACCTCTGGCCAAGCAGCAAGGGTTTCATGTGTGGCCTTGGCATCGTACTCTACCGAAAATTCTTGCCTTCTGAAGATATGAAACCTGGTATTACAGACCTGATGAGGTTGAACCTATGAATTCAGCTGTCGTTCTAGTGAACCCATTGCATAGATTTGCTTTGATTTTTTTTTTTTTTTTGTGGAATTCTGTGCTGAAGTAAAAGAATTCTCCCAGTTGCTACTTTTCTCAGAAATTTTATCAGATCTAGCTGTAGAACCTTGTTTTGTAACTGACTCTACGATTGTGAACTTAATGTGTTCATTCTCTATTTAGTTAGGTGAACAAAACCCCTATGCCTCATCCCACTTGTTTGCAGCGTGATCATAACAAAATTTACCCATTAAGTATGAACTCACAAAGCTAGACTTCTCTGATTTGCTCTTATGATCTTCTAGCTAGGCACATGCCAAAACATGGTTTCCAATCCCAAATCATAATTGTGATGAAGGACCAAATGAATCACAATTGGACCTAGAAATGTGTGAGTATTAGCCATTCCAAATTCCTTAAAGCAAGCAGGTGTTACTGCATCCTACACATGATTGGTGCATGAGGTTCTGACCATACCAATGGATAGTACCTTTAATCAAACCGCACCTTTGGTCAGGTTAAAGAGATCAAAAGCTTGTTTAGCTTTGATTCTTCGGCTGCAATGGATAGATTTTTGTTTTCATTTCAGGGCACGATAGTACAAGGGTTGTTTAACCTAGAAACTCTTTGCTTGGGTAATTTCTGAGCTTGGAACAAATATGTTCTCCGCGTCTGCTTCACCTAAGTTTGTCGATGATCTACTACCACCCTTTCTTCTTGGCCTTTGTTGGCCCTTTGTCATCAATACAGAAGTAGGAACATGGGAAGATTTCTTAAAGAAAATCAATAGAAAGATGATGTGAAAAAGGAAGCTGCAAAGAACGAAACAAAAGGAAGTTCTTTCTTTTTTTTTTGTTTTTGTTTTTGTTTTTAAACATGTTGATAAATACAAAAGTCTTTTACACGTATTTGAAAAAGTAACTGAAAGGTAACCATATAAGTGAAAGTATCTACCATTATTTTTTCCTTGAACGGTTCAGATTAAAACACTTTAATCTAACGGTTACTTAAAACCAGTGTAAAAGATTCCTCTTATACACGACCATGCATGAAAACCAAGTCCTTTTTATTTTTATATTTGATAAAATAAAATCTTATTGCAATTAGGGGCAAGAGGAGCTCGAGGCGTCCTCATTATAGAGTTTGCGAAACCAAGGATTGCAAATGGGCCAAACTCTTTAGTAAGCGATGCTAATCGCACCTTTGAAAAAAAAAAAGAAAAAGAAATTATAATCGAGGACGACGGTTATAAAAGCGTAGTAGTCTGTTATGTGTCTAATGGGGTCTACTCTAATGTATGAATGCTAGATTGGGCTAGCCTAATCTGAAATAGATTAAAAGACTTGATTTAACGCGTTCCATCAGCTTCGGAGCTTTTGGCGTATCGGTCAAGTACCTAATGGCTAGATACCGATTAAAATGGTTGGATGATAATTTGATTTTTTAAAAAGCCCAGTAGAAGGATGAAGAACAAAAATAAAAAGAGACATAAAAGTGATTGATACAAATATAGTTTCCCACGCTGTACTCCTTCAAAAAAATGCAATCTTTGGAAAGATTGGTACTGGTTCCACGAAATTCAGGTCTTGATTGATTCCTTCCGCCCAATGATCTCTTTCACCTTTAGAGAAGGCAACACGGCAACGGATTGGTTGGCAAATTGGCATGCGACTCGGCAAATAATTCTTTCTTCTCTTCTGTTTCGATGCTCCCCCCCGGAACTCATGCATATTTTGCGTGAGGATGTGGTGAGTATTCTAGTTTTGAGAACTTGTTAATTGTTTATTTGGGTTTGTATGGGAGTGAGGACTCACCTGTTCGAGTGTGTGATTGAGTATGTTATCTTCTCGGGTTGGGGTAAGGTGGGTATTCCCCCACCCCTTGTATTCTATTTTCTTGATTGATTGATTTTTAATATAAGGTTAGGGGTCAGCCCAGGTCCCCGAGCATATTCGATTAAAAAAACAAAGAAAAAAGAATATAGTCTCCCACCATTGAGGAGGTGGGTGATTGAATTGTCTAGTAAAGGGTTTAATGAGGAGAGAGAGTGTGGGGTTCATGGGTGAAATGTGAAAGAGTGTGCACACGAATCTACACATTGGCATCATGGGTTTTTTCCTCATTTCTGATACCGATACCCATGATCATCTCTCTCTCTCTCTCTCTCTCTCTCTCTCATGGGGAAGTTTTATCGTTGGTTAGTGATGATGATTTTATTTTATTTTCTTAATCTTTTATTCATATTTTGATTTTTCCCCCCCTAATTTTGTTATTTTATTTTTAATGTTCATCTTACTTTTCTAGTAGGATTTTAATCACTATTAGGGTATTTTTACTATGTTATATTCGAGCTAATTTAGGAATAGTTCCACCAATACATAATAAACTGCAAGAAAGTCATTTAAAGTGGCATGGATATTTGCAACAAAGGCCATTAAACCTTTAAATTGCAAGGAGTAATTTGATTCAAACTAAAAGAACCAAGAGAGGCAGGGGTAGGTCTAAAATAACTTTAGGAGAAGTGGTAACATAACTCATAATTTAGGACTTAAAGCTAGATATAGTAAGATTCGAGACTGTATTAAGGATAATATTTTAGATCTTAGCTTTAATAAATTTTACTTTCACAAAAAATTAAAAAAGGGGAATAGTTGAAGACTATTAGTAAGTATGATTTTGAATTGATCTGATTAGAGAATAAGAATACATGTAGTCGACTCCATTTAATTGGGATAAAGCTGAGTTTAGTTGAGTTGTACTATTTTATATTTGGACAAGAGATTGCTCTGTGATTGTGTAGCACCAACACCAGCACAGGGGCCAATAAAAGTGTGTACAAATGCATCTGATTGAATGGAATTTTTTAGTTCACTATGGTTGAATGGTAATTTCACATAGTCCAGTGTCTAGGCACAGGTACCACATGACGGGTTAACGTTCTTTTTCCCTTTATATTTATTTAAACTATCATTCACTAATTAATTGATATCATTTTCTTTTTTGGAAAATTTGGTTTATTTAGGATGTATAGAATTTTAAAGCCCAAAATCAGGGGAACAACATGATATAGGGAACTCTATCATACATTGTCAGAATCTTGTTAAAGGCTTCTTCATGCTAACACCAGGACCTCCGGCCATGGCCGCTCAGGCCACAGCTGGAAAGAATCAGAATACGCCATCCATGCCTACTGCAACTATCCGGTTCTTGCTCTCACACCTCCCTCTCACACACACAACACCACCCTCTCCCACACCTGTTTCAAACTCTCTTCAGCATTTACTTTTAGGGCAAGAGATCACTGTCTAGTCATGTAACACATGCACCAGTGCAGGGGCCAATGAAAGCGCAAACAAAGGGATCTGTCAGAATGGGATTTTATAGGGAAGGGAAGTGAAAGAAAAAAGCTAAAAAAAAAAAAAAAAAAACTTTTGTAATCATTATCTCATGTGATTATATCACTAACTCCACTATAGAACTACAAGGGATAAAGATTACAAATGTTTGTTTTTTAGGTTTAAAAATTTTCACCTCCCTACCCTTTAATTTCCCTTGAACCAAACATAACCTACATGAAAGCTAACATCCATTAGAAGTCACAGAACACCCACTTTCAAGACACAGAGAAGGCCAGCCTACCAAATAAACCCTTTTAACAGTTTTTCCACACAGATGAAAGACTGCTAGGTGATGCTTTGAACCTTCCATTCCATGTACCAAAATCAGCTTTCAAATGACCATTTGACCAGACAGTCAGACCACGCTTTGAGCTCCCAGAAATGCCTGAAAGATCCACCGGTTTTGCGTGACCGGACCTTCATGACCCAGTCCATCTTTTAAAACATTGATCAAGACCACACATCTGAAATCTTAAATTTGATGATCACACTAATCAATGCAAGAAATACATCTAAGATGCAACTACTGGCCATGGCTGCTGTAAAAGGGATTCTTGATCAATGGTGTACTGAAGGCTCAAAGTGACTCAGAAAGTGTCATGGAAACATAGAATGATAAGCTACTCAAGCATATCCTCCTCATGAGGACATTCTCCCAACTGTCACCTCTCAACTAAAGGCAATACTAAATTACTAGAATATGGACAATAATATAACTTTACAATCCTTTTGAATCTACTACCATTTTAAATACTCCAGGGAAGAAGCATGTAAAATATGCAACAATGAGCTCAAGAACCTGGCAGAAAAAACTTAAATTTCATCAGCAGCTCTGTGGCGGTAGACTACTTCATTTCTATTTTCCTGCATAGTTTCCACAGCAACTATTCCCTTGTGTGTATGGATAGAAAAACCTAAAGCTAGGGTGACACAAAATACACCTCAAGTACTACTTCCCCCCGTTCTTTGAATTGGTTTGTAAAGCACAACTGTAACAAATTTTGAGCGGAAGCGATGCGTGAACCCAAGCGCCACCACTGATCGTGGGGTATCCCTGTTCTCAATGTAGAGATGGTTGAGAATCACATTCTGCGGCACAGGAAGAGATCCTGAGGTGTCTCTGTCTGCTGGATAGCTCAACAATGTTTGTTGAAAGTGAGGAGGCACAAGAGGTGGGTCCCTTTCTTCATCTTCATTGCTGGGGTACGGGTTGCTGTAGCTTGACTCAGGTGACTTTGGAACTTCAAATCCTACCACGCTTACCTCATCCTACAGTAAGTTTCTTATCAGAATCACAAAGTTTGGAGGTCTAAGCAATCAGAGAAGTTCAATAATCAAGGTTCATTGCTTACTTGGTCTTCACCGTATTTATTATCCATGATGATACGAAAATGATCTGGCTACCAGTGCCCAATCATCAATAATTTGATGACCTAAGATGTAGGAAAAGCCTGAAACAAGTTCCACTTCCATCAGGAATTGCAAAACAACGAAAGACATTCTTACCAGACCATGTAAACAGAATGATATTGTTTATGAGAATAATGGAAACAGCACAAGAGCAACAAGCAGGAACAAAGATAACAGAGATCAAAAGGCATGCTAGACCAATGATCAACTGGAAGGAGCATAATGGAGAAAAATAAGATGAGCAAAACACCTACAAGATCTTAGAAGTTTAAAATAAGCTTACCTCCAAAAAACAAAACTTCCTTCAACATTCTAGATCTACCATGTTGCAGTTCTCTGCTAATTGATCTTTTAGACTGTACAAAATGGTCCACTAGTCCAACTGGGAATTTTTCTTCCATTTGGAGGGTGAGATCTGCAAATTCCTTGGCAGATAAGTTGGCTAGAGTGGGAATGGAGAGACAGCATCTGTTCATAGGCCATTTATCCTAAACTGTGCTCCTTATTTGTTTTGGTTGGGGGTGGGGGGAGGAAAATTAGGGCCTAGAGCTCATAGAATCCCAAGTTTGCATAAAGTTAGCCCAACGGATTTATTTTTAAAGGAGAAAATCTCTACATGTTGGAGATAACATGATCATCCCCATCAATCGAAGTAATTTGTTCGGTTTGAAAGGAGGAAGCAAACTCTTCCAGCCACCAGGTAAAAAGGCTTCAAGTACAAAAGTCTAATCAACTTCAAGGCCAGGCCTCATAAAACCCTAGAGTGAACAAGTAACAAGTCATCTTTCTACCAAATATAGCATCAAAGAGCACGGATTTGAGAACAGAAGAAACTCTATGACGCAGTTCTGTCAGTTTGGTTTGCATGAAACCCTAATGACATTAAGGCATTCCATCATTCTAAAATCAAGGAAATGAGTCATCCAATCTCTGTCTTCACCTGGTCAACAACTAATCAGAAGCCTAAACTAAACTAGTTTTAAAAAAACATAATAATTAAAAAAAAAAAAAAAAAAAAAAACCAAAATATAGAAGCCTAAACTCATGTAAATGAGAGTGAAGCACAAAGTTGTATTCGAAAGTTCATTTGTAATTTGTTCTCAATTCTTGTGTTACATAAAAAATTATCAACATTCCTATTGAAAGACAATACCATGTAGTTGACCAGAACAGGTATATAAACCAAAAGAATATGAGGGGTTTGAACCATATCCAAGGAAAGTGGACATAGAGGTTCTGTTAAAAAGAGGGTGCTTTGTGGAGGAAGGTGATGAGGGACAATGGAATGGTAAATAGGGCTTACTAACCAAATCAAATTTCCACTACTGGTAGGACTTGTGATAAGAAGGGATTAAATATGTACTGACATGAAGATACTACATCAACAGCAAGCATTACGGTAGTAGGGCTGGCAAAAATTTGTCCGACTTGGTTAAATCAGGTCCAAACAAGAATCTATCGTCCGAATCCAGGTTTGGGCAAGATATTCTAGTCTGACTTTTAAACCGGGTTGGGCAATTTGGACAAGTCACCCGGTTTTGCACAAATTTGAATAATTAATACGTTGCATTTAGTTTAAATATGGGTATTATCAAGTAACATTTTACCTACTAGGTTTTGAGTTCAAATACATAACATATTTTAACATTATTTATACCCTAAATTATAACTAACAACAATACACTTTGTTACGTATGTACACTAAATATGATTCATTCGCATAGTTGTCAAGGCGTCACCTAGGTGTCCAGGCACCTTGGTCAACTTGTTGGTGTCGCTTTGCGTATAGGCCCCCCCTCCACCGCCTTGAGTTGTCTAGATACCTTGACAACTATGATTCGGACAAAACAGGGTCAGACATAGACAACCCGAATTTAAACCAAATGGACATGGACATGTCCCCATGCTCGATGTCCGGGTTCATACCAGATCAAGGTCACACACAATTAAGTGTAGACCTTGCAAATTGTCTGAACCAAACCCAGTTTTATCAAATTTTTTGCCACCTCTAGATGGTAGGAAAACGGGGAGAAGGGAGAGGAAAGCTTCCTGACTTGTGGCCGAGATATCTTCTTGTTGTGGAAAAAAACAAAAAAACACAACCCAGTAGTCAGTAGTTTGAAGTGATAAATGGAAAGGTTGTTTTAGAATCCCACTTTCTGAATAAATCTTAATGGAAGTGTAATAGAAGAATGCCTGCTGTTGTCCCAACTTTTATTTGAGGCTCCTTGTGAACAAAGAAGAAGATTTACAAGTTCGGAAACATAGGCAGAGGGATTATTCTGGGAAAATTTTCACCAAATTGAATGTAGGGACAGTACCACTTCTCCAACCAACAATGTCTGGAGTCAATCTGTCCCCCACTAGAGTGGAAGCATTTACTGGTGTCATTCACAAAATTTTGCCATTAACAATCTTCAATGTCAGGGTGTGCATTAAGCAAATAAAGGAGTGACATCTGAGAGAGGAGGAGAATGCTTGATGTAGATCGAAAAGATCTGATGGATCCAATTGGCCTGTGGGTAACGGGCATAGAACTAAAACTCGCGAGATCTCGGTTTTTCAAAACCTCGAGACGAGATCTCATGCGATACGAAAAAGTACCCCAGCTCGAGCGAGATCTTGAGATCTCGACTCAAACTCTTTTATATGAGTGCCAGATCTCGAGATAAAATCTTGGTATACAGACACCTATCTATGCAAACCTTGATATACAAACACTTATTTATGCTAGAAACCAGGACAGACACTTTTTTTTTTTTGGATAGGTCAGACACTTATTTATCCTTAATATCATTTAAGTAAATGTTTTGTATTTGTATTTGTATTTCATTTACTTAAGATATTATTCATAAATAAGCAAATACACCCTATTTGAATCCAATAAAAATAGTTAAGAAATCAAATTCCAAAAAGAAAAAAAGTTAAATTATATTAGGCATAAATAAGTATTTATCCTGTGTCTGTCCTGGTTTCCCACTAAGTGAAACTCCTATTTCTTTGTTTTTGCAAAATCTAATAGTGCCATTGTGTTTAAATGACCTAAAATAGGCCGAGTACCAAGCTTCAGACCCAAACTAGGTCTGAAACCCACCGAAACCAGCATTCGAGTTGAAAAAAAAAAAAAACAAATACACCCAACTCATCTTGAGTCAACTCGGTTTTTTCCAAGGTCGAAACCTGGTCGAGTTCCGAGTTTTAGTTCCTTGGTTATGGGACCACTAATGGAATGAAAGAGGTCCCGATCTGATGGCTATATATGGGCTAGATTTGATCTCCGATCAAACGATCAGATTTTGATATAATGGTTGATATGACCAGATTTGAATCTAGATCCAATGGTTCAACTTTAAAAGGAAAATTACCAGATCACAATATCTATTTTTCCAGAATAAAACCAGGAATTAGAGGATCCAAAAAATTGAAATCAAAGGGAGCAATTGGGAGGAGAAAGACGGCTGATGGAAGGGTGTTATGGAGGAGATAAAGTAGGGAACAAGATGGGAGAGAGTAAGGACTGAAATTAGGTATCAGTTAAAAAAAAAGGGAGAAAGAGAAGACAGCTCGCAGGTGATAGAAAATAGGGAGAAATAAGTTGCGATGGAGAGATTAGAAAAGAAAGAGAAGTAAGATGAGTAACCGTGGGGGGTGGGGAGGAGATAGAAAATCCCTTACCAAATTGAGAGGAGGGAGAGAATGGAGCCCCATAAGGCAATCAATCACCAAACAAATAAAACTAATCCATTCACCATAATTGATGGAGTGTGGTTACAATGTTTATTCATAGAAGACAAAAAAAAAAAAAAAAAATCCCTCCTCGGTTAACTTAACTACTAACAAAATTTAATATATGATCTTTCCTAACTAGGACTTTTGGTCAACTAAGGAATCTAGAATTTTAGATTTCCTATCTAACTCATAGACTAACAACTAGTCTCTTAACCAACTAACGACACCAACATGGGAATATTAATTTCGTGTAATCCTTAAAACCCTCACTTTTAAGCTTTATAATTTAGCCCACTACGATAATAAAACTCGAAAACTAAGGTCCAACTCAAACTATTACTGCAACTTGACCCAAATTTAAATTGGGGCCTATATTCCCTCATTAAAAAGACTCTCCCTTGGGACTAGTGCTGCCGGAGCACCACCATCACTCCATTGGCATCCTTGATCATCCACTTGGATAGAATGATGATCCTATGCTTCACACAAATAAACCCAACAATATTTGGTTTCATCACATCTAAGATTTATGGAGGAAAAAGGAAATCAATGGTTGTGATCTTTTCAAATTGTGTATACTCAATTGAAATCCATTCTTGGGGCTCTACCACTTCAATCGAACCATTGATCAATTCCTCAGCTTCAATCTCGGTCGGAACCTCTCTTTAAGATCGTCCACTTCCAGTGATTCTTTCCACAATTCAAACATAGCTTCATTTTCCTGATTGAACACTTCAGTTGCTTCTCTATAATACTCTCTAAGTTCCATAAAAAGTAACCTTTATGTCTCGCATACTCTTGGATTGTATAAATATCATCTTCTATTGAAAGGAGTAAGCCGTATATGTATTAAATAACCTCTATGATGAAGAGCTTTTAGGTTTGACTCTGATACCAAACTAATGCAGATCGATCAGATCTGATGGATCTGATTGGCCTGTGGGTAATGGGTCCAGTAATGGAATGGAAGAGATCCCGATATGACAGTTAGTTATGGGCAAGGTTCTAAATTTCGGTTTTGACCAGCCAAAAACCAAGATTGTCTCAGTTTTGACCATATCTCAGTTGAAAACTGGTACTTTCTCCAAGCTAACTCGAACCTTGGTTTAGAGGCCCATAAATTGTTTTTTTGCCCTGATTCTTGTTGTGCTTCTTATTTTTGACATTTTGCACCCAATCCATGCATTAGTTTCACATAGAGAACACTCAAAATAATACTTGTGGTTTTGACCCAAGGTTAATAGTGTATCTTGTTCTTGGACATGATCGAATAAGGTTTGACCGGAACTTAACTCCTTCAATATAAATTAGACTTAAGTAATCTTGGATTTGTTGGAAAGCTTTCAATATAAATCAGATTTAAGCAATCTTGGATTTGTTTGAAAGCTTTGTTGGAAAGCTTTTCAACAAATACAAGATTTCTTAAATCTGATTTATATTGAAGGAGTTATGTTCTAGTCAAACATAATTTGGTATGCACGAATGCTGTTTAAAATCGCTTTGAATGGAAATAAATTTTTAAACATCAAAACAAATGAATATTTTACCGCTCTTTTGGTTTTTAGCAATGTTCTATCATATTAAGATTTATGGAATTTTTAGATTTGAGAAAAACCCCAACATTTAAAAGTTGAAAATTCCAACTACCGTCGAAAATCCAATTTTTGTTCGTGAATTGTGGGGTTGACTTTTTATCCTTTTAGAATTTGATTTTTGTAACTATTTTATTGGATTCAAATAAGGGGTATTTGCTTATTTATGAATAATATTTTAAGAAAATGAAATAACAAATATAAAAACATTACTTAAATGATTTTTGATATAAATTAGTGTCTGCCATGGTTTTTGGCATAAATAAGTACCTGTCCTGGTTTCGAGTCAAGTTTCCTCAAGTTTTGATGGGGATAAGTTAATTTATATAGGTGTTCCGGTTGAAACTTGTGAAATTACCAAAATATGGTTGAAACAGATCGAAACATTGCATTTTTTAAACTCCCCTTCAACTCGTCTTGGTCAACTGTGAAACCGAGATATCTTGGTCAAAACCCGCAGTTTCGAGTTTCGACCGAGATTTAGTTCCATGGTTATGGACCAGATCTGATCTTAGATATAAGCATAATTGTCAAGGCGTTGCCTAGGCGTCCAGGTGCCCTTGGTTGCCTAGGCGGGCACCTTGGTCGCCTTGACTTTAAACCCTCTCCAACGCCTTGGGTCGCCTAGACGACGTGCCAACCATGGGTCTAAGTCAGAATTTGATCTAATGGTAGATATGGCCATTTATGAATCTAGATCTAATGATCCAGATTTAAAAGGAAAATTACCAGATCTCAATTAGTATTTTCCCAGAATAAAACCAGGAATTAGACAATCCAAACAAGGGAGCAATTGGGAGGGGAGAGAGAGGTGATCGAAGGGTGTTATGGAGTAGATAAAGTAGGGAAGAAGATGGAAGAGAAAGTAGGGACTGAAATTATGAATTGATTAAGAAAGAAGGGTGAAAGAGAAGACAGCTCGCAGGTGAGAGACAATAGGGAGAAATAAGTTGCGATAGAGAGATAAGAAAAGAAAGAGAAGTGAGAGGAGTAACCGTGGGGGTGGGAGGAGAGAGAAGAAATAAGAGGGAGAGAGAAAATCCCTTACCAAATCGAGAGGAGGGAGAGAATGGAGCCGCATATGGCAATCACCAGAAAACTAATCCATTCACCATAATTGTTGGAGGGTGGCTACAATTCTTATTTATAGATGACAAAACAAATCTTTTTTTTTTTAACCCGAACATTATCTGGGACCCGAGGAAGCCCCTAAAGCTTTATTAAACATAGAAAAAAATAATCAAAATACAAGGGGAGGGGGGACATAACCTGCCTTGCCCAAGGAGATAAATAGAACACTCTCACTACTCAAGCCTTTCCAAAAAACCAGAAACCCAAACCCTAAACAGGAAAAAACAACTAAAAACGAAACACTGGTAAGCCAACCTTATCTTCTCTAAGGATGTGGGAAAGATCAGCAGGAAACTCCCTTTGCAACCGGAATAATGTACTACGTTCTGACTTGAAGGCCATGTTAGCCAGAAAATCAGCAGCGCGGTTACTCTCTCTATATGAAAAAACACATTCGCTTCCAGGTTATCAATCAACTGAATAGCTTCATGGTACCAATACCAGCAGTTCCATAACGGGCACACTCGCGAAGAGATAAGCCCAACAATTGTTTTGGAATCCGAGTTAACATGGCAAACCATGTGGCCCATGCTAGCACACATACGAAGGCCATCCAGGAAAGCCCTCAACTCTGCTTCGGTATTAGAACAAAAGCCATAAAAGTTAGCAAAAGCCATAAGAAAATTACCGTTCTAGTCACGGATAATGCCACCACCTCTACTCAAACCCGGATTTCCTTTACTAGCCCCATTGAAAGGAGGGCACCAATAAACCGTACGAGGGATAATAAACTTGCATGAGGACGGGTTAACCTTCAAAATCTATAAGACCAAATCATCCTTCATGTTGGTTACCCTAAGAGGGAAGGAGGGAAGTGGGACTTCTTGGATCCAAAGCAGAATCTTCCCAATTATCATGTTTGCCGAACGTGCACCATTATCATGCCTTCGATTATTCCTTTCCTTCCAAAGCTCCCATATGATGAAAGAAGGAATAATCCCAACAATAAATTTAATAACATTATTGGAAGAACCCTTGGACTGCGAAAAAAGAATTCTAGTACTCACCTCTTGAGTGGGAAGAACCTGAATATCAAACAGATCCCAAACCTTCGAAGCCGTGGCCCCAATAGCCAGGATGTGGGTGGAGGATTCCTGCTTAGGATGCTTACAACACATACACTTGGAAGCCATTTGCATCCCTACCTGCATAACCGAGGTATTAGTAGCAATACTACTGTTTAGCACCTGCTAAGTGAAGAAACCAATATTCGTGGGGACCAACTCGTTCCAGATCCATCTAGCTTAAGTTATTGCCTGGTGAGTACCACGAATCGACTTCCAAGCGGATTTGAGAGAGAAAACATCATTACTAGCCAAGGACCAAACAAAGCGACACTCTCTAGCCAATAGCTGCACATTACTGTTGGAGACCCTTTCACGAACCTGGTCATTATCAATCATACCCATCAAAGTCTGATCCCAGGATCTATCCCCCTGCAGAACGTCTTGGACTTTCGTGTACAAGTTAACATGAATAGCTCTGTCAACATAATCAATCAACAAGCCCTCCCCACTCCAGTTATCAAGCCAAAATAAAACGTTGCCCTGCCCAATCAACCATTTAGAGTTAGCAAGTAATAAATCTCTAAGAGCCATAGAGAACCTCCAAGTTTTTGAACTAGACACAATTGGCTGGGCCAATGCAACATGATTGCCCCTAAGAAACTTCGCCTTGAAAAACGAACTCCATACAGAAGATTCAAAAATGGCACTCCAGAGGCCTTTAAGTCTCATGGATAGATTAACCTCACTTAAAGGACGAATTCCCAATCCCACCTCCTTCATTGGCTTGCTTATTTTATGCCAACTAACCCAGAGCCATTTGTTCCCAAATTCCGACTCACCCCAAAGAAATTTAGAACATATGGAGTTAAATCGCTTCATGATAGTTTGAGGAACATCCAAGCATGCCAGAATGTGAATAGGAATGGAGGATAAAACATGCTTTAAAAGAGTCAATCTTCCTCCCGAGGACAACAACTTTCCTTACCACCTTGCCACTTTCTTTTGACTCTATCAAGAATACTTTCAAAAGACGCCACCTTCAACCTCCCTGTATATAGAGGAGCTCCCGGATATGTTAAAGGTAGAGATTGCTTATCAAATCTAGTAATGTCACTCACCATCCTGCAATGATTGTTGGAGGCTTTGTGGCTCATAACAAAGCAGCTTTAGACCGGTTAACTAACTGGCTAGAGTAAGATTCATAACGAGATATAAAACCCATGATCTACTTAAGGGAAGACTTTAGCCCTGTAGAAAAATAATGGGGTCATCAGCGAAAAGGCTATGAGAAATAACTGGGCATCCCCGAGGGAGATGAAAAAAGCTTGCCCGACCTTCATTGAAAAGGTTAGTCAGACCCCTACTAAGAACTTCCTCAGCCAGGATGAACAGCGTGGGAGAGAGAGGGTCCCCTTGCCTAAGCCCCCTAGTAGATTTGAAATATCCTATTGGACCATCCTCCAACACAATCAAGAACCACTAATAAAATATAGGGAGGAAGAACGCTACCTGGTTGCGTGCGGCGCGCGGCCCTGTGTCTGGGAGCAAGGGCCGCGCACCGCATGCGACCAGGTAGTGTTCTCTATCCCTAAAATATAATATCTGAACTTTCCTAACTAGGACTCTTGGACACTAAAGAAATCTAGAATTTTAGATTTCCTAAATTAACTCATAGACTAACAACTAGTTTCCAAACCAATAGTGACACCAACAAGCGACCCACTTAAAATAAAATATTAAATTCGTGTACCCCTTAAAAATCCTCACTTTTGGGCTTTATAATTTAGCCATTTACAATAATAATAATAGAACCCGAAAACTAAGATCCAACTCAAACTATTACTAAAACCTGGCCCAAATTTAAACTGGGCGGGCATTAATGCTTATCATCTAAAACCTTCCTCTCCCCCCTAATTTATCCCCAAACTTAGGACAGCACATTACATTTACTTCTTTCCTTCCCTCCTTTTTTCCCCTCCCATCAATTGACAGTTTCAGCCCCTAAAATTTAGGATCTAATTTCCCTGTTTTGGCTCCTCCACAGTTCCCTTTGATCAGCCTCTTCTCTCATATCAGTCCATCCCATCAATCTCTCAATTCTGGTTAGATATTTTTAATTTAAATTTGGAATGTCAGATTTAAAAGTCAGGTACTAATACTCCCTAAAATCTGACCACTAGATCAGAGATATCATAGTCATTAGACCTGCTTTGTAGATCTAAGCAATATCCACCCTTAAAACAGAATCTTGGAATTTGGCCCATCACCTGCAGATCCATCTGCGTGATCAATCTGATCACACACACTATCCTCATCTTAACATGCCCCACAAAATCAGCATGCAACTTCTTAATCTTTAGAAAGCCTAACTTCTCTATTCCCAGAGCCCCAAAACCCCAGGCAATAGGCAAGTGCAATTACATTCCTCCACGGGACAATCTCAGCCTTATCCCAACTAAATGGGGTCGGCTACATGGACCCTTGCCCTCCAATCAGCTCTATTTGAAGCCATACTTGATACAAGGCCTAAGCTATGCATTTCTTTCCTCACCACTTCTCCTAGAGTTATTTAGGCCTGCCCCTGGCTCTTCTAGTTCCTTCAATCTGAATCAAATTACTCCTCCGTACTAGAGCATTCCAAGGCCTCTGTTGAACATGGCCAAGCCACCTCAAATGACTTTCTCGTAGCTTATCATGAATAGGGGCTACTCCCAAATCCGCTCTAATATGTTCATTCCTTACTTTATCCTTCCTAGTTTTGCCACAGATCCATCTCACCATCCTCATCTCTGCTACACTTAGGTTATCTATATGACACTTCTTAAGTCTTAACTGCCCAACATTTCGCCCCATATATCAAAGCCGGTCATATGATTGTCGTATAGAATTTTCCTTTAAGCTTTAAAGGAATACGTCGATTACACAACACTCCGGATGCACCTCTCCACTTCATCCATCCTATTTTAATTCTTTGTGAAACATCATCCTCTATATCCCCTTCTTTATTTATGATTGAGCCCAGATACCTAAAATAATCACTTTGCAGAATCTCCCTCTCATCAATTTTCACCATCTCATTATCCGTCCTAGTGTAACCAAAGTCACACAACACTCCGTCCTAGAATTTTCCTTTAAGCTTTAAAGGAATACGTCGATTACACAACACTCCGGATGCACCTCTCCACTTCATCCATCCTATTTTAATTCTCTGTGAAACATCATCCTCTATATCCCCTTATTTATTTATGATTGAGCCCAAATACCTAAAATAATCACTTTGCGGAATCTCCCTCTCATCAATTTTCACCATCTCATTATCCGTCCTAGTGTAACCAAAGTCACACACCATATACCCCGTCTTCGTTCTACTTATCTCAAAACCTTTTGATTCCAAGATTGATCTTCATAACTCCAACTTAGCGTTAATCCAGCTTTTGTCTCATCCACCAAAACAATATCATCAGCAAAAAGCATATACAAAGGAACCACATCTTGAATGTCTGGTTAAATCATCCATGACAAGCACAAACAAATAAGGGCTTAAAGCTGATCCTTGATGTAATCCAATTTAATTGTGAATTCACTACCTTGACCCCCTACGGTTCTCACGCTAGTTACCACGCCATCATACATATCTTTAATTAGGTCCATCAGTGGGTTTTGTTCATGAAGCTCATAGATCTAATATCCAACCCTCTCAATTTTTCCCAGTTTTTTTACACATTACAATCTAACCAAATTGTAAAAAGATGGTGGACCTTGGTGCAACGGTTAGTTTGCTCCATTGTGGCCAAGTGGTCACGAGTTCAAGTCTCTGGAAACAGCCTCTCTGCAAAGCAGGGGTAAGGCTGCGTACATTATGATCCTCCCCAGACCCTGTAGTGGCGGAAGCCTCATGCACTGGGTATGCCTTTTTTACAATCTAACCAAACTACACTTCTTCCTCCTCCCACACCCACACCAACACCCCCCCCCAAAAAAAAGGTCACCATTCTTTTCCATCCAAATAATTTCTTCTCCATTCTAAGATCGAACGCCAATTTGATACAGCCATATAACCGACCCCACCCAAGTAAATAAACAAGATCACCTCCATTAAATTCCCAATCTGCCACTGGTCTCAACAATTAGTTTTCATTCTAACCCCAATTAAGAAGCTCTCCATCAAATTTATCCATAATCCAGGAATTTCTTCAAAATCCCTAAGAATGTTGCGCAATCAGGAATCTTACACTTCATTTTCCATTGAAAGAACAAGAGTATCATTCGCATTTTGCTAGTAAGTCACCAGAGAACCAAACCTACCCTTACAAATCAAACCACAGACCCCCCCCCCCACAAAAAAAAAAAAAAATTTCCCTCGGAAAATATTTTACACGGTACAAACCCAGAGAACTGAGAAAGTGCATCCCCTTGCCTTATCCAATAAATAGACCACCTTTCTTAGATTATACAATAAAAAATATGATGTAGTAGTTCCCCAACCTACAGAACAATTGCCTATTAATTTCACATAAAGAAAATGGTGTTTGTGAGCTACTTCCTCCCCCAACAAGAGAGAGAGAGAGAGAGAGAGAGAGAGAGAGGGGGGGGGGGGAGGAAAATAAAAGAAAGTAAAAGAAGAAACAAAGATGAAGCTATTTGGTGACCA
Organism: Telopea speciosissima; assembly: GCF_018873765.1. Taxonomy (NCBI): domain Eukaryota; kingdom Viridiplantae; phylum Streptophyta; class Magnoliopsida; order Proteales; family Proteaceae; genus Telopea; species Telopea speciosissima. The sequence goes on from NC_057917.1 coordinate 14,389,565, forward strand.
AAACTGGAAAACATCATCATAGCTGTATCATCCTGGAATTAGTCCTACTGTAGGCATTATTATTATTATTATTTTGCTCCCGAAAAAGAATTAAGAAAGACACATGGTAACCATTCAAGCCGACGAAAGTAGTAATATTATCCGTGAAAGTATTGAGCAATATATAGAGAAGTAAAGATTGTGAATACCGGCACCGTAATTCAAGTAGGCGACGGCATTGCTCATATTCATGGTCTTGATAAAGTAATGGCAGGTGAATTAGTAGAATTTCAAGAGGGAACAATCGGTATTGCTCTGAATTTGGACAATACTAGCATTTTAGTACTAGTGACTTCCTCATCAATTTGTAGCTACAAAATATCATTCTTGTTGCCACTGCAAGCAAATCCTCATCTGTGAACACTTGCGGACCATATGCAAAAGATAGTCATTTGACCAATTGGCAATTACTCAAGGACATTATCCCCACAGCATCCTCCTTTGAAAAAACCAAGCCTATAAATAATTGAATATTGTACTGGGAGTCACTAATTTCCAGTTGCAGCAAAGTTGCATTGCATGGTGTTGGATGCTCACCATATTATCAGGATCTTATTGCTTTAGAATGAGGCACACATACACATATTGGAATTCCGTCATAATACTTTTTTGGGAAATGTTTTTTTAATAGATGAGTGGATGGGGTTTCATTAAAAGTTTATCAGTTTTCTAAGGATTTTATTAGCTAAAAACCATGGACCGGAATTGGTTCCTAAGAAAATTATTAGATATAAAAGATTATTTACTGATAAAATACTGATCAGAAGGCCATTGTACAGATATAACAATGGCGTATTTGGCATTTAAATCTCCCCTTAAGATTTACTTAACATTTATTTATCTTCTCACTCAAAATTCAAGACTCAGGCTGTCATATTATTGACACTAGAAACCCAATCGTATATATCCATACTTATATTATTACCAATTATCCTCTCAAACAAAATTAATTACTCAATATTCATACTTTCCTTGTGATCAAGTGGTCTTGGTGCAACAGTAAAGGTTGCTCCATTGTGACCAAGTGGTCACGGGTTCGAGTCTGGAAACAGCCTCTCTGCAAAAGCAGGGTTAAGGCTGTGTTCATTATGACCCTTCCCATAACCCGCAGTGGCGGGAGCCTTGTGCACTGGGTACACCCTTTTTTCTAATACTTTCCTTGATATTTATACTGGACAGGTCTGATCAGTTGATAATAAATTCAACAGATGTTAAGTTATTGATGCAAACCCGGGTTGGAATAACCCTTATTAGGTTGCTTACGGGCCCACCCAAGCAAGGAAAGTAGGAAACACTCAAATCCAAGTTCTAGTGGCGGAATAGTAAATAATTTAATGTCTAAAGGAGGATGGCAATTTTGTAAATAAGTTAAAGCTCATAAAAGGGATGGCAGAATTGTAAATAAACAGAACTCCCAAACAAAAGCAATGGATTTGTAACGTTCTAGTGGAAAGGGTAAACTAGGAAATAAAATAAAAATCAGGATAGAGGGTAACAGTTCTACGAAGGAAGGGTAATATTGGAAAGAACCATAAAAGGGTTTAATATATCACCAAAAGGTTGTCTTCAACCTCCAGAAATCAAACCAGCGTCACTGAGGAAGTAGAGTTCGACTGGGGGATTTCGAGAATGGCCTTAGATGGCCCTGTAGCTCTCAGCCAGGTATCGCCTAAGGGCTTCCTTGTCCTCACCCCAATATCAGGTAGATCCAGCATCCAAAGAACTGGAACAACTCCTCTGGAATCAAAGCCAGCAAGAGTTGCAGGTTCAGGTATGGGTGCTGGTAAGTATCTGATGCAGAGAAGTCACATAATAGGCTTATTTTATTGGAAATAAGCCTTGGGTGGGTTTATGTATACATTGGGCTTTTGATTCTATGTGTTTTCTTTGTAATGGACCACTTTAATGGGCCTAAAATATGGGTACAAGGAAGGTATACGGGATTAGGCTTAGTAGTAGCTTATGTTCATATATCTAGGTAGTCAAGTGCCTTTTCACCCTAGGCAGATTTATTATTTTCCTTGTTTGTACTTCCAGAGTCCTGGAGCAAGTCTCTAGTTTTCTTGGGGGTGGGGTTCAATGTATTAGGTTTATATTATCTATGTATGAGTTTTAGTTTCTAGGTGTGAGAATTCTAATTAATCTTGGAATTCCAATAGTCTTTTGATGTAATCCAAGAGACTATTAAGCCTCCTCCTAAGCTATATAGTGGAATGGTGGGTTGCTGTTTCAAAACCCAGAATTTTGAAGCAAAAAAAAACAACTCTCTTTGAGAATTTTACTTGTGGATCTCAAGTAGCTGTGGATTTCAGGAAATACATCCAAAAGTGGATCTCTTTTGGTGGACCTAGGTGGACTCCTAAGGTGGGCTCTAGTGGATCTCTAGCAGCCAAAGCTATCTTTTATTTTCTGTTTATCTTCTTTCTCTTAATTTTAACTTCATCTATCACCATCATCTCCATCATCTTCAACCTTCCATCAAACCACCTTAAACTCAAACCGTGGCTAGGTGACTCCTCATCTTCCCTAGCTTGCAACCCTTTTATCCCTCTTTGTTCTTACATAACCTGATCTTAATCTGATTGTCCTCCAGAATCGATCTTGCAAGAATCCCTCGTGGATTCTCCATCAATTGGTATCAGAGCATGGCTGGAGGCGAGGCCAACCTTGATTCAAATCCCTTCATATTCAAGACTGGAGTTCGACTGCCTAATGGAAGAACAACCTTATTGGTTGTTGGTGAACGATGGCGTGACAACACCATTTCACAATACATTGTGGATATGTTGTCTCAAACAAATGAGATAGTAATCAAGCCTGCCAATAAGTAATTGTTGAATTTGAAATGTCCTCATACTATGATAGCGCTCAATGCCAAATCTTTCCAAGTTCAAAGAGAATTATCAAAGTTGGCCGTGATTGGCTAGAACAGCGAAAGGGTGAGATTGATCTGATTGACAATATTTGTATCCTAAGACCCTCACATTTATGCAAGACTCAAGTTTTGAGAGGATTAAAGCCAATAATGACCACACCAACCGTGCAACCATAGGAAGAAACCGATTGGATCAACACACGAAAAAACAGTGATTGAAGCATCGTTAACGACAATTGAAGAGATCGAAGATTCTACTGAGACAGCTTATGTTGAAGATATTGAAGTACACAAAACAAAAGAAATTCAAGCAGAAGACCAAGCTGAAACAGTAGATGAGAAAGTGATCGATAAGTTCAGCACTTCCATTGATTGTTGATGCAGATCCGAAGATTTCTACGGATAATTTTTTCACTAATGAGATCAAGAATAGTGAAATAGTTTTTGAAGAATATGTGGTTACACACTTTGTAATTGAGATTGATTCAAATGTTGAGCATATAGAGTTCGTGATTCCACCAAAGTTCTCCGAAGAGAAAGGACCACGTCTTGCAGACTCCATTCCCTATGTTTGTGAGCTGCAAGAATTTTATTATGGGCTGAAGCTGGCCATTCATCACATAAAGATTATTCCTTGTCTCTACAAAACTCGAGGTCGAGTTTTTTTCAAGCAGGGGAGAATCGATGCAGATTAGTCACATAATGGGCTTATTTTATTGGAAATAAGCCTTGGGTGGAGTTATGTATACACTATACATTGGGCCTTTGATTCTGTTAGGAGTCGATGTATGTAAGGGGGAGGAATCGTGAATAGAGCTAGCGTCAGCTCCTAATTCACGATTCCTCTTGTAGAGGTATTTTTGTCCCTGCAGTTTATTGTTCTAAACCTCTATAATATATTGTTTTGGGTGCAGTCTAACTAACGGCTGTAGCCCCCAATTGTGCAGCATCTCTTCTTCTTCTTCTTCACCATTATTTCATGGTATCTGAGCTAGGACTGTAGGAGTCGATCCAACATCCTTAATCCTGCTCTGTTCCCTGCGTTTTGATTTGAATAAGCTTGCGGTTTTGAAGACGTAAGGTTTTGGGACTTATCGAGATCTTATCTTAAAGGGGATGCAGCACCCTTTGCTGCAGTTTTGTGGTTTTATTTGAGACTAGTTCATGTCTATATAAAAGAACTAGGTCTCGGTTTTTGGTATGTGTCAAGGTTGAGATCGATTCAGGTGCTGTTTGGGATTTGGATCTGGATCGAGTTATTGGTGGTTATTGTTTGTTGCTGGCTGGTGTATTGATTTCTTTAAGAAATCAAGTCAGAAGTTTTTGTGATTGATTGAAGGTCATATCTCCTTGCTGTCCATCGGTTTCACTCTGACATCGACTTCTCTGTGAAGATTCAACTTGTTTAGTTAAGCATGGGTGACGTAAAGACAACTGTGACTGAACTGTCCGCATCTTCTCATCGCATTACTGAAAGAAAACTTGAAGGAATTTCTAACTTTCAGCAATGGAAGAAGGTGGTTCGATTGGCCTTGATTGGGCGTGATCAACAGGGTCACCTGACAAAATCAAAGCCTGAAGGAGACACAACATGGGATACGGTGGATGCAAGAATATTGAGTCAGATGTTGAACCTAATGGATAACCAGATTGCAGACCTGGTTACTCACATTGACACAGTAAAGGATTTATGGGAATACTTGAATGTCCTCTATTCTGGGAAGGACAACTTGTCTCGGATTTATGACCTGTCCCAAGCCTTTTATAAAATGGATCAGAAGACCCTGATTGTTACTCAGTATTTTGCGGAATTCAAGCGACTATATGAGGAGCTGAATTCCACTCTTCCTATTACTTCTGATGTGAAAGAGATGCAGCAACAGCGTGAGCAACTGGATGTTATGGTATTTTTGGGTGGCCTTCGAAAAGAATTTGAGCCAATACGGTCTCAAATCTTCAGTGGGGATAGAATCACCACACTTCCAGAAGCATTTTCTAGAGTTTTATGGGTTTCCCGTGAGAGCAGCCAAGATTCCACCCTTGGTAGTGAGAGTTCAGCCCTTGCAGCCTTTCCCAACCGTGGGTCCAGTAGTGGGATAGATAATGGTAGCAGTGGTGGTAGTCGTGGTCGTGGTCGTGGGTCAGGGAACAGTAAAGCCCCCACATCTGGTACTTCAGAGACTTCAGGACAGGTGCGCACTTGTCATCATTGTGGCAAAGCTGGTCACATTCAGCATTTTTGTTGGAAACTTCATGGTAAACCACCTCAGTTTGCAAATTCAGCCAGCAGTGGTTCGGTGGTTACCACTCCTTCCAAGCCTGAGGGTAAAATAGTGACTATGTCTGATGAAGATTATGAGCGATTCACTTAATTTCAAAATTCTCAGTCATCTCAGTTCTCCATTGCTACACTAGTTCAACCAGGTAATGCTATTGCATGCCTATCATCTACTTCTCGTCCCTGGATCATTGATTCAGGTGCTTCGGACCGTATGACTATAGAGCATCAGGTATTTTTTCTTCATTTCGTGAGTCTTCTTCCAATGTTGCGTTAGCCGATGGATCTCTTGCTAAAGTTCGGGGTACAGGCACTTTGCAAGTTACCCCCTCTTTGTCGTTGTCCTCCGTTTCTTACTTGCCCAAATTTCCTTTTAATTTATTATCTGTTCGAAAATTCACCAAAGCTAACAATTGTTCTGTTACCTTTTTTCCTGATTATTGTGAGTTTCAGGATCTCCAGTCGAGGAAGCCGATTGGTAGAGGTCGCGTATCTGGGGAACTGTATCTTCTTGAAGACGCATCAACTGTGGCATGTTCAAGTGTGGCACTTCCTCATCAAATTCATTGTCGTTTGGGTCATCCTTCGTTGCAGAGTTTGAAGCTTTTAGATAGTCGGTTTCAGTCCTTGTCTACTTTACAGTGTGAGTCTTGTCAGTTTGGGAAACTTCACCGTGTAAGTTATCCGCCTCGAGTCAATAAACGGGTTGTTCAGTCCTTTTCTTTAGTTCAGTCTGATGTGTGGGGTCCGTGTCCTATTACTTCTGTGCTGGGTTTTCGTTACTTTGTCACTTTTGTAGATGACTTTTCCAGAGTTACCTAGATTTATTTAATGAAAGATCGTTCTGAATTATTTTCCATTTTCTGTACTTCTATGCTTGAAATTCAGAATCAATTTACTACTTCTTTGAAAGTTCTTCGTAGTGACAATGCAAAAGAATATTTCTCTGCTCCCTTTAATGAGTTTATGGTTCAGCATGGGATCATTCATCAGTCCTCTTGTGCGGATACACCTCAACAAAATGGTGTAGCCGAAAGGAAGAACCGACATTTGATGGAATTACTCGATCTCTTTTATTTGAGATGAAAGTAGCTAAAATTTTTTGGGCTGATGCTGATTTGACTGCGTGTTATCTTATTAACTGCATGCCTTCTTCAGTTTTGAGTGGTGGTATTCCATATTCTTTGTTGTTCCCTTCACATCCCTTGTTTGTCTTACCACCACGTGTATTTGGGTGTGTTTGTTTTATTAGGGATCATCGTCCTGGTCGCTCTAAGTTGGATCCTAGAGCTCTTAAATGTCTTTTCATGGGGTATTCTTAAACCCAAAAGGGTTACCGTTGTTATTCTTTTGATTTAAGAAAATACTTTGTTACCGCTGATGTCTCCTCCTTTGAATTTACTCCATTTGTTGCATCCTCGCTGCCAGTTTTAGAGTTGGACGATGATCTACCTCTTTATGTTGTCGATACTTCTTCTTCTGTGCAGGATCCTTTGCCTCATGTGCCACCTCTAACACAACCACTAGCTGTTTTTCGTCGTCGCCCACCCGATGAGCCGACCCATCGCATTACACCTATGGAGAGATATAGTACCCAGGCAGCACCATCTACCACGTCCTCCTCGCCTCCAGATCCCCCTCCAAGTAATTCCTCCTCAGCTACTGTACCTCCTATTTCTGATCTTGATGTTCCTATTACTACCCGTTAGGGGGTTCGGAGTTGTACCCAACACCCTATAAATCGTTTTGTGTCCTATGCTCGTTTGTCCTCTTCTTTTGTTGCTCGTTTGTCTACTATTGATAGTTATCCTATTCCTAAGTCGGTGGTAGAGGCCTTAGCTCACCCTGGGTGGAGGGCTGCCATGACTAAGGAGTTATTTGCTCTCAAGGAAAATCAGACATGGGATCTTGTTTCTTTACCCTCTGGTAAGTCTGCTATTGGTTGTCGCTGGATATTTGTGGTAAAGGTTAATCCTGATGGGTCTATGGCTCAGTTGAAGGCCCGTCTTGTTGCCAAAGGCTATGACCAGGTCTATGGTGTGGACTATCTTGATACTTTTTCTCCGGTTGCAAAACTTACTTCTGTCCGCATTTTGATACTAGCCTTTGTTTCAGCTAGACGTCAAGAATGCATTCTTGCATGGTGATCTCCTTGAGGAGGTGTATATGGAGCAACCTCCTGGTTTTGTTGCTCAGGAGGAGTCTGGTAAGGTGTGTAAGTTGAAGAAATTTTTGTATGGGCTGAAACAGTCACCGCGAGCATGGTTTGGCCGTTTTACAGATGTTGTGCTGGAATTTGGTTTGACTCAGTCTGGAAGTGATCACTCAGTGTTTTTCAGGTAGTCGGATGTAGGGAAGATATTTTTGGTAGTTTATGTAGATGATATAGTTATCACAAGGGATGACTCTTCAGGTATTGAGAGCTTGAAGACATATTTGGGACAGCAATTCCAGACTAAGGACCTGGGACGACTGAAGTATTTCTTGGGTATTGAGGTAGCTCAATCAAGGAAAGGGATTTCGCTCTCATAGCGAAAGTATGTGCTTGACTTACTTTCAGAGACAGGATTACTGGGATCTAGGCCTTTGGATACTCTTATGGATCCTAATGTGAAACTTATGGCAGAGGATGGGGATGTTTTGGATGATCCAGAGAAGTATCGAAGGCTTGTAGGGAAACTCAACTATTTGACTGTGATTAGACCTAACATCTCTTTTCTTGTCAGTGTGTTGAGTCAATTTATGTCCGCCCCTCGGACAGCTCATTGGGAGGCAGTTATAAGGGTATTACGATATATTAAGAAGGATCAAGGGCGTGGTCTCTTATACTCTAATCATGGCCATAGAAGGATTGATGGATTTACTGATGCAGATTGGGCAGGATCTCCTATTGATCGAAAGTCCACTTCAAGCTATTGTGTCTTTGTTGGAGGGAACCTAGTTTCATGGAAAAGCAAGAAACAAGCTGTGGTAGCTCGATCTAGTGCAGAGTCGGAGTATCGGGCTATGGCTCATGGCACTTGTGGACTAATGTGGATTAAACAATTGATGGCTGAACTTGGATTTGGTGATGATTCTCCTATGCTGTTGTGGTGTGACAATCAGGCTGTTATTCATATTTTTGAGAATCCTGTGTTTAATGAGAGAACGAAACACATTGAGGTTGATTGTCATTTTGTTCGTGAAAAGTTGCAGCAAGGGATTATTTCTCCTCATCATGTTCGCACTGGGGAGCAGCTTGCTGATTTGTTCACCAAGTCTTTGGGAAGTATGAGAGTAAATTATATTTGTACCCAGCTGGGCATGATTAACATCTATGCTCCAGCTTGAGGGGGAGTGTTAGGAGTCGATGTATGTAAGGGGGAGGAATCGTGAATAGAGCTAGCGTCAGCTCCTAATTCACGATTCCTCTTATAGGGGTATTTTTGTCCCTGCAGTTTATTATTCTCAACCTATATAATATATTGTTTTGGGTGCAGTCTAACTAACGTCTGTAGCCCCCAATTGTGCAGCTTCTCTTCTTCCTTCTCCTCTCTTCTTCTTCTTCTTCTTCTTCTTCTTCACCATTATTTCAGATTCTATGTGTTCTATTTATAATGGGCCACTTTAATGGGCCTAAAATGTGGGTACAAGGAAGGCATACGGGATTAGGCTTAGCAGTAGCTTATTTTCATATATCTAGGTAGTTTAGTGTCTTTTCATATTCCTAGGCAGATTTATTATTTTCCTTGTTTGTAGTTCCAAAGTCTTGGAACAAATCTTTAGTTTTCTTGGGGGTGGGGTTCAATGTATTGGGTTTCTATTATCTATGTATGGGTTTTAGTTTCTAGGTGTGGGAATTCTAATTAATCTTGGAATTCCAACAGTCTTTTGATGTAATCCAAGAGGCTATTAAGCCTCCTCCTAAGCTATATAATGGAATGGTGGGTTGCTGTTTCAGAACCCAGAATTTGAAGGAAAAAAAAACAACTCCCTTTGAGAATTTTACTTGTGGATCTCAAGTAGCTGTGGATTTCAGCAAATACATCCAAAAGTGGACCTCTTTTGGTGGACCTAGGTGGACTCCTAAGGTGGGCTCTAGTGGATCTCTAGCAGCCAAAGCTATCTTTTATTTTCTGTTTATCTTCTTTCTCTTAATTTTAACTTCATCTATCACCATCATCTCCATCATCTTCAACCTTCCATCAAACCACCTTAAACACAAACCGTGGCTAGGTGACTCTTCATCTTCCCTAGCTTGCAACCCTTTTATCCCTCTTTGGTCTTACACAACCTGATCTTGATCTGAATGTCCTCCAGAATCGATCCTGCAAGAATCCTTCCTGGATTCTCCATCAGTATCTCTCAACAGAACAGGATTTTGAGAGTGAAACTCTGGGGTTAGTGTCGCCTGGGGCAGGTGAGAACACACCCAAAAGATGAGGGAGAACAAAAGAGGGGAGGGACTGATCGAATCTGAGTTTAGGAAAACCAAAGTACCGCTGGAACAGAGGAAAACAGAAAAGGAGAAGGAGAATAGAAGAAGAAATCGCACAAAGGAGGGGGGGGGGAAGAGATGGTCACACAACCATTGTTCGTACCAATCCGGTAACAAAACAACTCAAACATTTATTCACTCAAATTTGCCCAACAAATTGGGTTACAAGCATATTTATATAAAAAAAATTATGTGTCCTAATTGAAGTCTAAAACAGCAAATCTACTTACTAATTACTTCCTAAAACCTAGACTAATAAAATTAGAGACTAAATAAAACTAAAATCGGAAATTTCGCTAATTTCTACCCAAATAAAAGATTATATATATTTCCCAAATAAAATAATTCCTATATATCCTATGGAACCTAAAAACCCAATTGGATCCGGTTCATCTTCACATGGATACCCAAATGGGTTTGGGTCGGTCCAAGGTGCACCTGCATAGTTCATCTTCTATGGTGAACTTGAGGAGGAGGTGTATATAAAGCAACCTTCTGGGTATGTTGCTCAGGGGGAGAATGCATCAAAGGTTCCATCTTCACAAGGCTATTTATGGGTTGAAACAATCCGCCCTAAACCTGGTTTGACAAATTTAGTAAGGTTATTGGTGGTTATGGACTCACACAGTGCTTCTCTGATCACTTTGTATTTGTTCGTCATCATGGTGCCAAAGTCATTATACTTGTCATGTATATTGATGATATTATTAACTCTGATAATGACTCTTCTAGGATTGAAAATGTCAAGGCGTATTTACATCAATATTTTCAGATGAAGGATTTAGGGATGCTCAGATACTTTTTGGGGATTGAGGTTGTTCGTAGTAAAAAGGGTGTCAGTTTATCTCAAAGTTAGTACGTGCCTGATCTTCTTTCTAAGATTCGCATGTTGGGCCCTGTTGATAATCCTATGGATCCTCATCTAAAACTTAGGGCGTATGATGACAAAGACTTTGTGGATAAATATCAATACAAGTGGGTGAAGGGAAAACTTATTTATCTTACTATTTGTGGAGATCGGTATGGTGTAAGTTGTCAACACACCTTACTTTAGGGTTTTAAGTTATTTTATCTTTTTACCTCTCTTAGGGTTGTAACCACATTATAAATAAAGGTGACCTCTGTCATTAATGACAAGTCAAATCATTCCCTAAACCTCTTATTCTCAACTTGGTATCAGAGCACAAAACCCTCTAGAAAGTTTTCTTTCCCTCTTTTCTCGCGTTGTTCTCTTCCACCACGGCCACCGCCCGTGGGGGCCCTAGCCTCCTCATTTAGCATGGTAGACTAGATCCTAACCATGCATTACTAACCTACTAACAACATTGCGCCTCCTCACCGCGCCTTCTCCCATCATCTTCTCGAGTGAACAGGGTTCACCGTCTTGCCGATGTCGCTGCCCATTCGCTACGACTCCTTTAGTCGCCACGCCTCACCGCCACCGACGTTGTCACTACCTCACTGCGACTTCCCTTAGTCACCTCCCTCTTTCCCACGGCATCTATCTCCCCGCGCTGCCTTTGCCTTCTCTTGCCACAACCCACCTGGCCACTGCAACTAACTGCAGACCTCTCCGCCTCTTTGCACTGCCACTGCCTTCCTCTGTTGTGACCCACTTGGTCATTGCGCCTCTCCATTGCCGGCGCTGTCGTCGCTTGACTACACCATGACCCTCCTTGGTTGCCTACTGGGTTCCCTTGATCGTGTGTTCCCTCTTCGTCGCCTTTGTGCGATTTTTCTTGGGATTTGGTGTTCTACTTTTATGTATTCCCATACTTTTGGGGCACCATGGGTGATGAGAATACTAGTGCCACCTCCACCGAAGCTACTGGTGTGCGTCCACTTAGTCGTTCTTGTCTCTCTGGCTACCATCATACTCTTCAATCTGGCCCTATCAAGTTCAAAGGCCAGAACTACCTTACTTGGTCTCGCGCTTGTCTTCTAACAATTCGTGAGAACAACTTCTCTGATCGTATCATTGGAGATAATCCCAAGCCCACGAAGCCTGCTGCTACTAACACCTGGTAGCCAATGATGTGTTGGTTATATCTTTTTTGCTCAATTCTATGGAGGCCTCTATTAGCCCTAGCTTTGTCCTCCTCAACTCTGCTAAGGAAGGAGCTATGGGATGCAGTTAGACAGACTTACTCTCAGGCAGGAAACTATGCCCAAATCTATGAGATACAACGTCAGGTTGTGGCACAACCCAAAAGGAGATGTCCCTCACAGCATACCTTTCTACTTTGACTACTCTATGGCAACAACTGGATTTCTATCACCCAGTTACCATGGTCCATCCTGATGATACTGGTGCATTTCAAAAGAAGAGGGAGATGGAGCGTGTTTATGATTTTCTGACTGGCTTAAACCATGCGTATGATCAAGTTCGAGTTTAGATATTAGGGCGTAACACATTCCCTACTCTATTTCAGGCATACAATATGGTTCAGTCAGAGGAACACCGTCAGACTGTTATGTGTTCCCATGAGATCTGCCCTACTCACTAAACCTCCTACACCACTAGTTGTGGATTCTTCTATGGTTCCCTACACAGGAATCAGTTAAATGTGATTATTGTGGTCGCCCTCGACATACACAAGAGACTTGTTGGAAGCTCCATGGATGTCTCAAAGGAGGACATAATAGCAGACAGGGAAATGCTCATTCTGAGGCTCATCTCTCTGAAGTTTCTGATAATACCCCTGCTACTTCTACTACAACACCTTTCTCTTCAGAACAGTTAGCTGCTATCCAACAATTGGTGACACAATTACACACTGATTCTTCCTCTTCTCCTGTCTCCAACCTTGCTCAGTCAGGTAATTTCCATGTGTCTTCTACCACCTGTACCTTATGGTTACTTGACTCGGTTGCTATAGATCATATGATTAGTAACTCAGAGCTTTTTTGTACTTATTCTCCTAGCTCTAGCCGGGATAAAGTACGTGTTGTCGATGGGTCTATGTCCTCTATATCCGGTAAAGGTTCAGTTTCTTGTTCCTCCACAATCTCTATTTCCTCTGTTTTACATGTCCTAAAATTATATGCCAATTTATTGTCCATTTATTGTTTGACAATTGAATTAAACTGTTCCGTTCACTTCTTTTCTACTCATTATCTATTTCAGGATCTGGTGACGGGCGCAACAATTGGCTATGGTTGGGTCCGTGATGGCCTTTATTAGTCAGATTCTACACCAGTGATGGCATCCTCTACTTCGTCTCACACCCTTTGCTCTGATAGCGCTCTGACAAAACTCCACCACTTGCATCATCATCTGGGACATCCCTCTTTTCACTTTTACGTTCTATGTTTCTTGATTTAGTTAAAGTTTGTGGTTTGGAACAACTTCATTGTGATGTGTATGAATTTGCTAAACACACTAGAACCTCTTATCCCATTAGTGATAATAAAAGTGACTTACCTTTTTTTATTATTCACTCTAATATATGGGGTCCTTCTTGGACTGTTGATCGCAATAGTTTCCGTTGGTTTATTACTTTTATTGATAATTGCACATGTCTCACATGGGTTTATCTTCCCCATAATAAATATGATGCTTTCTCTTGTTTTCAGTCCTTCCATACCATGATTCAAACACAGTTCAATGCCACTGTTTGGGTCCTTCAAAGTGTTAATGGTACGGAATATGTTGATGGTAAGTTCCAGCAGTACCTTGACTCTGACGGTATTCTCTCCCAAACCTCTTGAGTAAAGACACCAAAACAAAATGGTATTCCCGAACGTAAAAATTGTCATCTCCTTGACGTGACCCATGCCTTGATGTTCACTACTGGTGTTCCTAAAACCTATTGGGGAGATGTTGTTCTTACTGCTGCGTACCTTATTAATAGGGTGCTCTCTGGTGTTCTCAATTTTAAGACCTCTTTCTTTTTTCCTGGACCCTACCATTGCTTCCACTCTTCCTCCAAAAATATTTGTGTTCATCTGCTTTGTCCATAACTCCTCTCCTTCTCAATCTAAATTGGATCCTCGTGCTATTCGGTGCATTTTCCTTGGTTACTCGGCTTCTCAAAAGGGTTCTAACTTCTAAGTGCTATTACCCTCCTTCTTGCCGACTTTATGTGACCATGAATGTTACCTTCCACGAGTCTGAATTGTATTTCACGTCACCTCTTTTAGGGGAGAGTCTTGAGGAAGAGCCTCCTTTAGTTCCTTTAGTTATTGATACACTCCCAATTCAGAAGGAGCATACAATTGATGGTAAGGAGCAGACATTGGTTCAGCTTGTTCAGGATGTGATAACCTATACTCGGAATAGATCCAAGAAAAAGAATACCATTAATGACCGACCATATCCACTGTGGCACCTCCACCAGAGTCGCCTCCATCATAAGGTAACATCTCTCCTACATCTAATAGTGCTCCTGATAATGATAATGTTAACCTTGTACATGATGGCCGTCACATTGCTGTTAGCATACTACTAAATCTCGCCAAATCTCGATTTTGACGAGATTTCATATATTTCAGAAATTTTGACTCTACGGAGACGAAATGCTACTTCAAAATGAAAAAATACAAAATTTCACTCTAAAAAATGCATCGTTTCATCGAAATTTCAGTTATTTCGGTCATTTTATTTTGGTATTTCGCTCACTTTCGGCATTTTGCACCCTGAAATGGCCAAGCAAAACTCATAGAAAAATTACAATGTTTCGGCGAAATTTCGATATCTCAAAAATTTCAGTCTGGCCAAAATGGCCCTCCAAGACGAGATGTAGTACTATGGCTGTTAGAAAAGGAGTCCGACCCTGCACTAAACATCCCATTTCCCATTTTGTTTCTTATGAATCTTTATGACTTTCCTATCGGGCTTTTGTTTCTTCGTTGTCTTCTGTGTCTATCCCACAAGATTGGAAAGAAGCCATCAAAGATCCGAAGTGGAAGGCTGCCATGCTAGAGAAAATGTAGGCATTAGACAAAAATGGTACCTGGGAACTTGTCCCTCGCCCTGACGAGAAGAAGTTAGTTGGATGCAAATGGTGTTTACAGTCAAGCATAGGGCAGATAGCACTATTGAGTATTGAGAGATATAAGGCACATCTGGTAGCCAAGGGCTTCACCCAAACTTGTGGGATCGATTATCAAAAAACCTTTGCACATGTGGCAAAGATGAACTCTGTTAGGGCAGTACTGTCATATGCTACTAATCTTGGGCGGAAACTCCACCAGTTGGATGTTAAGAACGCATTCCTTAATGGAGACCTTGAAGAAGAAGTCTACATGGACATACCTCCTGGTTTTGCATCATCTACTAGTGGCCATGGTTGCAAGCTCCAAAAGTCATTGTACGGCCTTAAACAATCTCCTAGGGCATGGTTTGGTCGATACCTGAAAGCTATGCAAAAGTAAGGGTATAGCTAGAGTCAAGCTGATCACACCTTGTTCGTGAAAAGAAGTGGTAATCAGATTACAGCCCTCATTGTGTATGTAATCAGATTACAACACTCATTGTGTATGTAATCAGATTACAACACTCATTGTGTATGTAGATGATATAGTGATTACTGACAACAGTGATGGTGAGATCTCAATCTGAAATCACTATTAGAAAGGAGTTTGAAACCAAAGATTTAGGACCTCTCCGATACTTTCTTGGGATCGAAGTTGCAAAGATTGAACAAGGGTATTTTTATTTCCCAACGAAGTATGTCTTGGATCTTCTCAATAAGACAGATATGCTTGGATGTAAGCTTACGGATTCTCCCAACGAGGTTAATCACTAGCTTTGCAGTGCCATGGGTGATCCTGTTGACAGGGAACAGTACCAAAGACTTGTTGGTCAATTGATTTATTTGTCCCATACTAGACCAGATATTGCCTATGTTGCGGGCATTGTTAGTCGGTTTCTCTATGATCCTAGGACATCTCATCTTGAAGTTGTGCACCGTAAATTGAGGTACTTGAAGTTTGCCCCTGGGAAAGGTATTCTCTTCTCTAATAATGGGCATTTGAGACTGGAAGAGTTTACTGATGCCGATTGGGCTGGGTCTATTGATGATAGGAGATCTACCTCTAGATATTGCTAATTTCTTGGAGGTAACATTGTTACATGGCGAACCAAGAAGCAGTCGGTTGTGTCTCGTTCTAGTGCTGAAGTTGAGTACCGTGCCATGGCACAGGGTATTTGTGAGCTCATGTGGCTTAAGAGATTATTGAGTGATTTGGGAGTTATTTCTGAAGACCCTATACGCGTCTATTGTGATAACAAGGCTGCCATTAGTATTGCTCACAATCCAGTACAGCATGATAGAATGAAGCATATTGAGATCGATAGACACCTCATCAAAGAGAAGCTTGAATAAGGGATAATATGTATTCCTTTTCTTAGTTTTGTTAATCAGTTAGCTGATGTGTTTATGAAAGGTTAAAATTGTAAGGTGTTTCATCCTCTGGTTTCCAAGTTAAGCATGTATGGTATCTTTGCACCAACTTGAGGGGGAGTGTTGAGATCCGTGTGGTCTAAGTTGTCAACACGCCTTATAGGGTTTTATGTTATTTTGCCTTTTTACCCCTCTTAAGGTTGTAACCACATTATAAATAAAGGTCACCTCTATCATTAACGACAAATCGAATCATTCCCTAAACCTCTGATTCTCAACTCTATTACTCGAGCAGATATTTCATTTGTTGTTTGTGTTATTAGTCAACTTATGGAAAAATCTAAGCAGGCTCGCTGGGATGCTAGTGCTACATGTCACATTCTGAGATATCTTAAAGATGCACCCGGGAAAGGTCTTATTTATAGGCGTCATGATCATATTGATATTGTGGGTAAATCTTATTCTGGCGAGGCCAGTACTGATGGTGATCACAGACCTACTACTGGATATTATACTCTTTTTGGTGGTAATCTTGATACCTGGAGGAGTAAAAAGCAGACTACAAAGGCTCGGTCCAGTGCAGAGGCTGAGTCTAAGGCTATGGCACATATTGCAGCTGAACTAATGCAGCTAAAATATCTTGTTCAGGAGCTTGGATTTTCTATCACTGAACCTATGGAGATGTACTGTGATAATTAGGCTGCCATTTATATTGCTAGTAATCCGGTTTTCCATGAACGGACAAAACATATTGAGGTCAACAGCGATTTTGTGAGGGATGTTATGAAGAAGCTGATTTCAACTCCATTTGTTTGCTTTGCCAATCAACTTGGCAATATGTTCACTAAAGCATTGTTTAGGCTTGCGTTTCTTAATGGTTGTTCCAAGATGGGCATGGGAGATATTTATATGATCCAGCTTGAGAGGGAGTGTCAAATAGTATATATGTGTCGCAGGGTTTTTTTTGTTATTGTTCTTCTTAGGTTTAGTTTTAAGTGTAATTATAATTATTGTTCTTATTTGTAATTTCAGACTTTTTATGTTATATATGAGCCTAGGCTCACGAAAAGACTATTCTTCCTTCTATCTTGTTGTAGTTGCTGGTTTCCTGGTTCTTATATCGTCACAGAGCTATACAGCTTTGACTTTTATCCCACAGTTTATTCTTAATTTTGGTCTTCAATTATTCAACTTTTGTTTACTAATTAGACATTTCAATTCTGAAATCGATATTATTTCTGGAAATCCTAAATTGCAAGAATCCCATTCCTAGTATGTTATCAATTATTACTTTAGATCAGGCCATCAGATCTGGACCTGATTTTGTACAGTTGTTCCCTATCTAATTCTGACCTCTGATCAGAATATCAGACCTACCTGAGCTTTTGATTGCAGCCTATTGAAAATTTTTTAATCTGGTCATTACTTATTCACTGCAGTTTCTGGATTTATACCAAGTTTCTTTCTGAACCTAATCCTTTAGGCTTCTAGAAACCCATTTCATATAGTTATATATGAAAGCCAAGTTAACCATTTTTACACGACGGATGACATGTCTCTGTCAAAAGAGGACTCAAATTTTGACACCAAAGATTCTCAGGTGACACTTGAACATTTTCTTTCCTTTTGTGTCCTTGTTCTTTTGCGTAGACGAATATCTCAGACAACACATTACTGCATCTTCTCATATAGAAAGTTTCCGGGTGGAAAACATAAATCATTTTACATTTATATATGCCTTCTTCCATAGATATATAAATGAAACAATGAAGAAAAATACCAGTATCTAACATCAAATACTACTTGGATGAATCTCCAAATCCATTGATTTTAAGCTCATTGATTCAGAGAGTTACATCGGATTCCAATTATGGTGTCGGTGTCCTTGCAACACCAAATATAATTTGGATTGAAGTGGAGAGAACGAACATCAGGGCTTACAAGGTACAAGCTAATATGGCTTCATACACATACTTTGGGCCAGGCAAAAGTTCTAAAAATTGGTATTGGATCATTCACATTTTGATCTGAATAGCAGAGGAGAATGACCGAGTCTAGTATATGAAGTGTCAGCTGATTCAACTGTTTAATTGGTTTTTTATTCTGGATCAACCAATCTTTTGTTTGAATTGTCCAATCCAGAACAATTCAAATCAGAACCACACACAAACAATCCATCCAGCAATACTGATCTTCACAACCTTGGCCCAGGAAGGTCTTCAACTTTAGCACAGGAGTGTCCCAAGGTCCATACATCATGTGCTAGGCCCGGACTAGCCCAGCCAGACTGACAAATTCCCGCCTCTACAGAGGAATCCAAGAGTGCACCTTGCTATAATCCAGCTTCTTTGAGGTTTCTATGCTAAATCATATATAATCTTCACCGGTTTCACTCTTTTGACAATTGACAGAATAGTTCTGCGTATAATGTCTACTTCTGATTAGTTTGTTTAGGACACTGACAATCTATTTCACTTATTATGTATGGTTTCTATTTGTTCATTAGTTTATAATTCTTGGGGGATAATTTTACAGCTGTGTTAGAGGAGTAGAGGGCTGAAATGGATTTTGGCTTCCTGTTTCAGTTATAATCAACTGGTTGTGCTTGCATTAATGTGTGCATACTTTGTAATATACCTGACACTTATTACAAAAGGCGGAGGGAGAGAGAGAGGGAGATTTTTGATTCGTTGGTTTTTATTTGTTGCCCCAGAACGGAACACCAAGCCAGGTAACTAACGATTCATTAATAGGAAGGAAAAAAGAATAGAGATAGTAACAAAACCGTCCATGAGGATACAGATCAAAGAGCTATTCCAGATTTCCAGGAAGCTTAATAGCACAAAGAGGTCTACAACATAAACATTACATCTCCACAGCTTTCAGAGTACCCTTTCATATCTTGTCTAATTTGTTACTTTTAACCACAGGAATGATGGTAACACATCTCTATAAATAAATGCTGCTGCAACGTAATTCAACACTTGGCAAACAACGAACTTTAATTTGAAACTTTTGGCCACAGATTCCAAACTTTACATTCTTCTTTAATGGGACAATGTTTTCAAGGTATCAAGGTGCTTTTCCTGGAGTTTCTATTTGATTAGTTTTAGGAAATTTATCTTATTTTATTTTTCTTCTTTTCTTTAGCTTAGAGAATTTATCTTATTTTCTTTTTCTTCTTTGCCTTTTTTTTTTTTTGATAAATCTTTCATTTACTTTCAATTATTCGTTTAGGTATGTAATAGAAAACTTCAGTAACACACTCCAGACCCTAATCTCCCCATCATCCGATTCAAGATATCTTCTAATAAACCCAATCAATACCTGCCAACCCTAATCCACAATCAATATTTATGTCAATCTTGACCATCAGTCTGTTCTAGTGTTCTATGCCTTGTCAATACACTACACAAAATTCATATGATTATTTAAGCACCTTATTCGATTTCATCCTTCACCTCCCCTTCTCCCTGAAAAATCCAGTGTTGTCAAAATGGCTAGGGTGCCCCAGGCAATAAGGAGTTCCGTAGCTTAAGGGGTCCCCCAAGCAAAGCCTAGGCATCAACTTCTTTCCTTGTGAAAGAGTCTGGAGAATTCTTTCAGTGCTAAATGTATAAGAAGATTATTGAAGGTGATTTTGCAAGTGTGACCAGACACATTCAGTGCCAATAAGATGGTACATGGAAATTATCTTTATACACATCCAGCATATGGCTTTGTCAATAAATATTTTATTCCAAAGGAGCCCTAGGTCATCAAATGATGAGGCAGGCAACTAGGTGAGACAGCGAATGGTTCAGTCCAGGATAAGTGTGGGGATGGTATTCCTTTTGTGAGAGTGTGGTCAGCTTCTTGATTCTTTTGTTTCCTTATTCTTCAGTTTGCCTTTTCTTTGGTTTTTTTTTTCCCTCAGGGGAGTGGGGAGGGGGGAGGGGCTAAGCCATCACCCAGTTCAATGGGGTCAGCTATATCTGTTTTGCCATTCAACTCACTCCTTTTAAGGTCATGTTAGTTGGCAAGCCCAGGCCATTCATATCTTTTCTTGCTACCTCTTCCCAAATCACTTTCGATCTACCCCCTGCATCATTTAAACCCTCTAATCTATGTCATAACTCATAGCCCCACCTTACCACTGCAATCAATGGCCTCTGCTCCAAATGCTCATACCACATTAAACGGCACTTGATGAGCACATTTATGTGTGAAATCTTAGGCCATAAAGCATACATTTTACCACATTGGACAGAGTTACTTCGGTGTTTTCTTGTGCTTTTCAGGTTTTAGGTGAATTCTTGTGAAAATTGAGCAAAAGATGCTAAGAATAGCCGGAAGCGCCCATCGAGTCAGCTTCGCAACGGTTCAAACGGCACTTGATTCCGAGTTGAAACGAAGAAGTTACGGCTGTTTCCGTGGATAGGGGTTTATTTGTAATTATTGACAGTCGGTCGGAGACAAAATAAAATAGAAGTTCAAATTTTAGGGGTCTTAGCGCAATTATCAGAAGTTATCTTTCTGTCAGCCGAAAGATTCCATTTGGAAGGCTCTGGAGCAGTCCAACTTCAACTTGAGATATCTTGGGCTCCCGAACTCCAAATTGGATGAAATTTGGGTGATTTTTCTTAAGGAATACAACAGTGAGCCCCATATAAGCACCCCATGCTCCACGTTTTTTGAAGGACAGAATGGGTATTTTATTTGTTGAGTGGAAGCCTAGTCATCACTTTCTCTCTCCTCCAACTTTCCAAGGGCACTTTTAGAATTTTACTATGGATAGATTTCTTTTGAAAAATATTCTCTCATCCATGGAAGGTTGAAAAGTCAAAGATGCCTTAATCTCATTGCTTGGAGAAGACACCTACAAAGAAAAGGAAGCACAAGTTTAGAATTAGAAAGTTACTTTTTGAAAAATAGAAGGTTTATGTAGCTAGGATTTTTATCTCTCATAGTTTCTATTTTTCTCCTTTTTCTTGGGATTCAAGTAATGTAAAGAAGGAAGGAGAAGAGAATATTCTCTTCTCTTAGGGAATATTTCTCGTACCCCTTCTCTCTTCCCTCTTCTCCTCTTCCCCCTATAAATACCCCTTGCCCTTTGGGTTGTAACTAGTTAATTTTTAGTTAGTTCTAGTTCAGTTTTTAAGTTAGTTTTAGTTTAGTTTTAATTCAGTTTTTAGTTCAATTAATTAGTAAAATTTCTTCTTCTCTTCTTCTAGTTATTTGGCTTTCTAAGTTCTAGTTTGATTTCATGCTTTCAATTCCATGGTTGTAGTTGTAATGCTTTTGATTCATGCTTTAATTTTATGTCTTCAATATGGTTGTAATAATTCTAGTTTAGTTTCAAGCTTTCTAATCTAAGTTCCTAAGTTGATGACAAGACTTGGAGATTTAGAAGAGGAAGCCATGCAAGGTTTGTTCAAGTATTCAAGCTCTTCAATTACATTTATGCAAGCAATTTCAGTCCGTGTCAAGCACATCCAGGTTTTTACTCTCTAAATTCTTAAACTCATTCTCTCTCTCTTCTTCTATCTCATTCTCTTTCTTCTCCTTTTGTTTTTTTTATGTGGTTGTGGTATGTGGCTGCAATCTATCCCTTCCAATCCGCGTTAGTTTGATAGGTTAGATGGATATGTGTTAGGACGCCAATTTAATTCGTTAGATGCTTGTGAATTAGGACGCATTAATTTTTGTTAGTTTAATTAGTTTAATCTAGTACTTTTTTGTTCACTTTGCATTGCTTTAAAGTTAGTGAAATAGAGTGGCGTGCATCTCCTCGTGTTCGACCCGTAGCTACAATTGACCCGTACGCTTGCGGTATTATTTTAACTCAAACAAGTTTTTGGCACCGTTGCCGGGGAGATTATTGTCCACTTTATTTTTCTGATTTTTAAGTAATTCGGAGTGCTTAGTTTCTTTTCTTTTTTTCCTTTTCTTCAAAAAAAAAAAATCAGTTTTTGAAAACCTCATCTTGTTTCTCTTCTGTTTCAAAGACTGTGCGTCCAATCTAAAGTCCTTCATATGTCCAAACCCAACCTCTTTTGGTGTCCCTCATAGGATTTGGTTACCTATGACGCTGCATCTTGACTTGGTTGGGTGGATTGGCATGTTACTTATCTTTGGAGGTGACCAACTTTGACAACAGGAAAGCGACATAGTGAGTGGCTTGGAAACAGAAACGTATAGTAGTCCTCCATTCTACATCAGAATCCACTTGGAGTCGCCCGTAGGTGGCTCTTGAAGACTATACAGGTTCCCTTGCTGTCAACCTATATGGCAACCTTACAGCTTTGGAACCATTGTTTCAATCCTTGAGGGCAATGCACCAACTGTCTATTTATTCCCTCTTGTTTTTAGTGAATTCTTTTTAGTCTTTTATTTTTCTCTAATTTTTCTAAGGGAGACCTCAATTTGGGATAGGTGGTTAGTTTATGCATGTCTGGAATAATGGGAGGTACACCTCCACCTATGACTTTAGGGGAAAGGTGGAACCAAGCTAAGGCACCTACGACTTTGGGAGAAAGGTGGAACCATGCTAAGGCACATATGACTTTGGGGGAAAGGTTTAACCAGGTTAGGGCGACCAAAAGTAGAGAGTTAGAGAACAACTTTGCACCACCCCAGTACAATTTTGTTCCCCAACCCAACTATGGGCTTTCAGGAAATTTTGATTGGTCACATCCCCAAGCTATCCATGTTATGGACGGATGCCCTAATTTTTATAGGGGTAGCTATGGTGAAGAGAATGTGAGTCCTCTATTTCAATACAATTCTTTTGGCACTTACAATCAGGGGTGGAGTGATCATCCCAATTTCTCATGGGATCAATGGAATAACCAAACTAGACCACCCAATTTCCAATATCATGGTCAGTTTGGTCCTCCAATGCCTAACCCTCCATTGACTCTCAATGAGCCACCTCTCCTTGCACCGTATCAACAACCCCCTGAGTTTCAAAACATGGGTGAGGAGGCCAAAATGAATGAGATGGAGAACAAGATAGCCCTTCTCATGACAACCCAAAATAATATGGAGAATCAACTCTCTCAACTGATCACCATATTACAGGAGGAGGAAATGGGTACATTACTTAGTCAGCCTGAGCCTAGTCTATGTTACCAGATTCTTGTTCAGAATGAACCACCCCATCCCCAGTTTAATGATGTTGAAAGTCCACCACCCCAGTTTGAGGTTAATGAGAGTCACTCCCAACAAGATGATTTTCAAGATGATTTATATGTTGAGATTGAGTCTCCTGAATATGTTAGTGAAGCGGAGTTTGATGAACTACCTAGGGAAGTCCAACTTTTGCCTAAAATTTCTGATTTTAGTGAGCCTATTGTTTCTACTGATTTAGAATCAGATTTTCATGATAGCATAGAAACCCAAGAAATTCGATCTCCCCCATTCCTAAACCCAGATAATTGTCATTCTGAGGATTCCATTCTCACATGTTGATTTGTCCAAACCTCCTAGGGTTTGATGATTTTATTGAGGAGGACAATGTTAGTCATGATGCTTTTGAAGCTTATTATCATGATCCTTATTTGGAAAACCAAGTTATGGAAAGGGCGGATAATTTTATTGCTAGGATTGATTTGAGTAAACCTCCGATTTTTTATGATTATCTTGCTGAGGTTACCGATATTTATGATCCTTTTGATGCTTACTGCGATCCGTTTTTGGTTGGTTTTTCTAAACATGACATGTGTTCTACATTGCAAACGGGAGAGAAGGGGAGGATTTATGGCATGAGTTTTACTGCCTTCATTTTCCACTGTCCCATGAAGACAGATTTTCCTGTTGGGTATTTCTCAGTTGTGCTTAACTTCTACATTATTTCTCGCTTTACTAAAATTCATGGTCGAGTGTTTGCTGGTTCTGAAGCCCTTTCTACATTTGCCGGCTATGGATTGAGATTTCTTTTGATGCCCCAAGTACTTGTTGTAGAGCTCATGACTCTTCATGATCCTCTTTGTTGATTATATCTGGTAAGTCCCCTCGTCTCCTCCCTTGTCATTATTCTTTCTTTTCTGAATGCATTGAGGACACTGCATGAATTAAGTGTGTGTGGGGAGGGGTGTTGGGCTTAATTGGTGAATTTTGATTGTGGCGGTAGTTTGGTTTTGTGCATACGTTTCTTTGATTGTGAAGCGAGAGAAAGAGGGAATTAGGTGCCCTAGCATACGAAATAATAAGAAATCTCTTTTCAAGGACAGTAATTGGTATGTATCCGGTGAAAGGGATTGAGTTGGAAAATATGAGTGTTATTTCATTTGATGGCTAGATTTCTCTATGTGTTTTATGGACCATTTGATCTTTTGGCTAGTAGTTGAGACCAATTTGTTTGTGGCAAGGCAAGGCATGAAAGTTTTAAAAAAAAAAAACATGAAAGAAAAAAGAAAGAAACAGAAAAGAAAGTGGAACTCCTTGGGACTAGACAGGGCACTGTGCCTCATGAAGCAGGGTGACTTGATCGAAATTCCTTAGAAGGAAACTCAAAAAACTCTTGCATCAATGTCTCAAAGTCTTTATAGATATATGCAAAAAGCGAAGCTACCAAGTATTTGGGTGTCTGGTGTATGCTCCACCATGTCATTCAGAGAACAGTAGTGGAGCAGAAATAGAGTTTACTGTTGTGAAAGAAAAGCTTTTGCTTTAATGCCTGAAAAAAAAGTGTGGTAAAAAATACTCAAAGCCTAAATCTTTGGTTCCATCGATATTATGAGTGGTTTACCTGAAGGTGAGTAGTGTTCAGAAAATATGAGGAGATCCATTAATCTTGATGCATGCTTGTTACTTGACTTGATGTGGGGTGATAAAATTCAAGTGTGGGGGAACCTTTGGCTCCTTGATCTTTAGCTGAGCACTTTTTGGGATTGTGTGCACTGTCCTACTTATGCCATGATTAAAATTTGCAGCATTCATTTACAATTAAATTTTGGGTGTATATTCACTGCAAACACCCACGAGACACAACTCGTCCACTAGGGGTAACCTAGGGGTTCAAAGGCTTGTTGCATATGCTAAGTGCAACCGTGATTCCTACGAAAGTGAGTTAGGATTTTTTGCATTCTAGTTAGTTTTTCTTTTACTTTACTTGAGGACAAGTAACGTTCAAGTGTGGGGGAATCTGATGAACACATTTATGTGTGAAATCTTAGGGCATAAAGCATACATTTTACCACATTGGACAGAGTTACTTCGGTGCTTTCTTGTGCTTTTCAGGTTTTAGATGAATTCTTGTGAAAATTGAGCAAAAGATGCTAAGAATAGCCAGAAGCGCCCAGGAGTCGAGAAAATCAAGTTTGGATTGAGCACTGAAAGAATCAAGCCAATCAGTCAAATTTAAACGTGAGTACAATGGGCCCCTTAGCATAATTTTGAGGTGTTAATAGTACGGATGCGTAGCCCATCGAGTTAGCTTCGCAACGGTTCAAACGGCACTTGATTCCGAGTTTAAACAAAGGAGTTACGGCCGTTTCCATGGACAGGGGTTTATTTGTAATTATTGACAGTTGGCCGAAGATAAAGTAAAGCAAAAGTTTGGATTCCAGGGGCCTTAGTGCAATTATTAGAAGTTATCTTTCTGTCAGCCGAAAGATTCCATTTGGAAGGCTCTGGAGCAGTCCAACTTCAACTTGAGATGTCTTGGGCTCACGAACTCCAAATTGGATGAAATTTGGGTCTATTTTGGGTGATTTTTCGTAATGAATACAACAGTGAAGCCCATATAAGCACCCCATGCTCCACGTTTTTTGAAGGACAGAATGGGTATTCTCCTTTTTCTTGGGATTCAAGTAATGTAAAGAAGGAAGGAGAAGAGAATATTCTCTTCTCTTAGGGAATATTTCTCGTACCCCTTCTCTCTTCCCTCTTCTCCTCTTCCCCCTATAAATACCCCTTGCCCTTTGGGTTGTAACTAGTTAATTTTTAGTTAGTTCTAGTTCAGTTTTTAAGTTAGTTTTAGTTTAGTTTTAATTCAGTTTTTAGTTCAATTAATTAGTGAAATTTCTTCTTCTAGTTTTTTGGCTTTCTAAGTTCTAGTTTGATTTCATGCTTTTAATTCCATGGTTGTAATGCTTTTGATTCATGCTTTAATTTTATGTCTTCAATATGGTTGTAATAATTCTAGTTTAGTTTCAAGCTTTCTAGTCTAAGTTCCTAAGTTGATGACAAGACTTGGAGATTTAGAAGAGGAAGCCATGCAAGGTTTGTTCAAATATTCAAGCTCTTCAATTACATTCATGCAAGCAATTTCAATCCGTGTCAAGCACATCCAAGTTTTTACTCTCTAAACTCTTAAACTCATTCTCTCTCTCTTCTTCTATCTCATTCTCCTTCTTCTTCTTTTGTTTTTTTTATGTGGCTGTGGTGTGTGGCTGCAATCTATCCCTTCCAATCCGCGTTAGTTTGATAGGTTAGATGGATATGTGTTAGGACGCCAATTTAATTCGTTAGATGCTTATGAGTTAGGACACATTAATTTTTGTTAGTTTAATTAGTTTAATCTAGTACTTTTTGGTTCACTTTGCATTGCTTTAAAGTTAGTGAAATAGAGTGGTGTACATCTCCTCGTGTTCGACCCGTAGCTACGATTGACCTGTACGCTTGCAGTATTATTTTAACTCAAACAGCACTTCTTCAAATTATATTCTATTGGGACCACTCCTAGAAATTTTCTAGTTTTTACCAAGGTTCGAAAACTCGGGTCTCGGTGCCAACTCGGACCCTTGAAAAACCGAGTCAAGATCTCGCCGAGTTGGTGCATTTTTTTTTTTCTCGACTCGAAGCCTTATCTCGGTGGGTTTTAGACCTAGTTTGGGTCTGAAACTTGGTATTCAGTCTATTTTAGGCTATTTAAACACAATGGCACTATCAGATTTTGCAAAAACTAAGTCCAAATAGGAGTTTTAGTTAGTGGGAAAGCAGGACAGACACTTACTTATGCTAGAAACCAGGACAGACACAGGACAAACACACTTATTTATGCCTAATATCATTTAAGTAAATGATTTTGTATTTCATTTACTTAAGATATTATTCATAAATAAGCAAAGACCCCCTATTTGAATCCAATAAAAATAGTTAAAAAATCAAATTCCAAAAGGAAAAAAGTCAACCCCAGTTCAAGAACAAAACTGGATTTTTGAGAGAGGTGCAATTTTCAACTTTCGAATGCTTGGGTTTTTCTCAAATCTAAAAATTCCATAAATCTTAATATGGTAAAACATTGCTAAAAACCAAAAGTGCGGTAAAATATTCATTTGTTTTGATGTCCAAAAATATATTTTCATTCAGAGCGATTTTGACAGCATTCGCGCACACCGAATTAAGTTTGACCGGTACATAACTCCTTCAATAAAAATCAGATTTAAGCAATCTTAGACTTGTTGGAAAGCTTTCAAAACAAAGCAAAAATATTTACTTAAATGATATTAGGCATAAATAAGTGTCTGTCTTGTCTGTCTTGGTTCCTGGCATAGATAGGTGTTTGTATACCAAGAATTTCTAGCAAGATCTCGAGATCTGGCATTCATATAAAGGTAGGCAGTCTCGTCTCGGGATTTCGAAAAACCGAGAAACTCGGCGAGATCTCGCGAGTTCTCGAACTATGGTTTTTACACTCAACCATCTCAACATCCCCATTTCAGCTACAATTATTTTGTTCATGTGTTCTTTCCTTGTTGCCCAACATTCAGGTCCAAATGACAATGCTGGTCTTACAGAGTTATTGCTGTCCTATGGAATTTTCCCTTAAGTTTTAGAGGATGTGTCTTATCATATAACACTCTAGATGCACCTCTCCACTTCACCCACTGATGCAGGTGCATTTGACATTATTCCTGTATGGAGGACCATGCGCAAGCTTGGGAGGCTCGTAAGGTGTTGGTGGCAGTCGGGCTGAAACTGACCTTATGGTAGTTATATTATAGGTTGGATCTTTTATTTTTTGGGTTTCTGGTGCAGCCTAGGTCTCCAAAACCTTAAGATTGCTTTAAAACCATGAAAGTGATAAAATTTCAAATAATAAAGACCAGTGGCAATTATGTAAATTCCAAAAAATAGTTTAGCACCTTATGGGTAAGGTAACTGATGCAGATACATCACCAAAAGAGGCTTGTTTTGATGGGAACCAGTCTAGGGTTAGGTTATATACATGTTGTGCTTTTGATCCCATGGGTTTTCAATGTAATAGGTCACTTTTATGGATCAAAAGTATGGGTAATTAGGTTGCATACGGGATCAGCTTCAATACTTAGTTTTTTTTCAAGTTTTAGTGTTTTAAATTGAACTGGTCCAAAATTGGTTTGAACCAGTTGTTCAATTTAAGTG
The DNA here is from genome assembly GCF_018873765.1 of Telopea speciosissima. Taxonomy (NCBI): domain Eukaryota; kingdom Viridiplantae; phylum Streptophyta; class Magnoliopsida; order Proteales; family Proteaceae; genus Telopea; species Telopea speciosissima. The sequence continues at coordinate 14,417,911 of NC_057917.1, forward strand.
ATTTTAGTAGTTCTTCTTTTAAATGTTTAATGGGGCAGGATTAGGACTCCGTTTTGAGTCTATTTCAGTTTCTTAGTCAGTTTAAGTTATCTAATACGTTAAGGATTGGGTTAGGCATTTCCTATTTAGTGTAGGAGCCTATTTTGAAGTCTTTTATATAAGGTTGTAAGGGGGGCAAGTATTGAACACGAATTTTGATATTAATGAAAAGCTTTTTGTTGCTATTCTTCCATTGAAGATTTTTGTCTTGTGTTTGATCAAGACTGGTGGGATTGGTGTTTGATCCAATCGACACCTTGCGGTGTGAAGCCTGGGTGGATCGTTTGAAGGAATCGGTATTTGATCCGATTGACACCTTGCGGTGGGAAGCCCGGGTAGTTCTTTTGAAGCTTTCTTTTGGTGTTCTTCATGCAAGATTCAATTTTTATTCTAGTTTTCCATTCAAACAAGCTACTGACAAGGATTCTCTGCAACAACAGTGAGTTTGAATCACCCCATCCCCTATAATTCTTCTTCTAATCCTCTCACAGCCCAAACCCTAAGATTTCCCCTTTTTGTTTTCAATTTTCCTAAGACCAAAATTCATCCCGGACCTAACCAGCCATCAAAACCCTCCCATATTTGGATCGAACTCTCCTCTCACCCATTGGGAAACTCGATCCAAGTTGCTCCCTCATTTGACCATCATAAACCCTAAAAATCCATCTTTTCCTCTTTTCAAAAACCCGAAACCCTAACCCTAACCTTGCTGCTGATTCTAATAAAAAGGCCTAGACTTGTTAAAACTTAACAAGACCTTCACTGGAAGACTTTCCTACATCAATTTAGCATAACCTTACCATCAAACCCTAGGTCCCATTAAACCCTAACCCTAATTTAACCAAAAAAAACCTATTTTGACCTATTCGAATTACCTAGTTCATGGCAGATCCTGGTTAATTGGCTCCTAGTTTGACTATTCAAACCTAGGACTACATTAGTAACAAGGTAAGGGGACAATCAGGGATTAAATTTAAAAAGGAAAAGACAATTCTGGAATTTAATATGGTGATGGGTTTAAACTCAAATAAAGATCTTGAGTCAAGGAAAATAATGTAATAAAAGAGACGCGCTTAAGGGTAAATAGAAGGATTTATCTCCTTCAGCCTACGATAAAACAAGGTGGAAATAGGAAACAGGTGACGATTGCAGCAGCCCCTTGCCCAAGGCCTCAAATCGATCAGGAATTTAGGGTTAAGAAGACAACTCCCAACCCTCTGGAATGCACCCAAAACCAGGCCAGAAGATGAACTAGAAAAATAAAATAAAAAATAATAAAACCCTGCAAAAAAAAAAAGCCCAGGTGGACGTTCAAATCATGCTCTGATTGCAGGTTATGTTCTTCACAGTAGGGGTGGTCATTGGAGACGACACTCTAGGGGTAAGATTGCCTACAAATGGGAAGATTCTGCCTAGAATTTCAAGCCCAACAGATTAGAGATGAGGAATCAAAGAACTCTTTCTTCAGTCCAACAGTTTCGCCCAACAGAAATTTTCAGAATAGCGATTAACTCCAACAGTAAGATCAAGGAATACGATAAGGGAACAGACACAAAAAGAGAGGAGTTAAGGGATATGGAAGATCACATCTGAAGAGAGGAGAGGGGAGAGACATGCGCACACTAAGCTCTTGGTAACCAACGGTACCAACTCAAACTTCTATTCCAATCTAAATCTATTTCTACTAGGTGCAGTGCTTACATATATAAAGAAAAGAGAAAATAAAGTATCCTAATCAAACTCTAAAACTAAATTAGAAACTGTAATAACTAGGTAACTAAACAACTGCTCAATCCCTTATGCGTATCCAACTTTCTTAATATAAAACTATGGCAAAATTTATAAGATAATCCCAGATCCCTAATATCGTGTGAGTGCATTAGTTTCATTGTAATGGGCCTAATTTGTAAGCCCATAAAGTGGGAATAAAGTTAGTACATAGGATTAGTAGTTAAGTTACGTATTTGGGTTAGATTATGATACTTAATAGTTAGATAGAGTTCTGTTTTGAGTTTATTTACTTTATTGAGTGTGTGAGTGTGTTTAGGAGTCCTTTTATGGGTCAATTTAGGAATTTTAGGTCTTTATAAATGTAATAAATCCCCATAAATTAGCAAGGTTCAAGATTTCGGTTTCGACCTTGGTCTGACCCTAGTTGAAATCGAAATATTACGGGTTTCAATCGAAATTCAACCAAAACTCTGCATGTTTCGGCTGGCCATTTTGGTGGTCAAATGGCCATATTTCTGGACTTCAGGAAAATCCTAATTCACCATTTCTAAACATATTGGAACCTTTAGATTTTCACAACCCAAAATGGTAGTTTGGTTTCGTACCCTAGGTTGGTGGTGTACACCGTACCCCACTATATATTTTCTCAAATATAGCCTATGTACACACAATATAATATTAGAACACAAAATTCAATGAAAACAACAACAAAATAAGCATTAGGAATGAAAAAAAAAAGCCATTTAATATTACACAATGACAAAGTGTTACAAGTAGTCAAGTACAAATGAACAATCAAGGTCAAAATACTCCTATGAAACCATTCCTCCAACTCTATATCAATACCACACAGAATTCTGAGAAGGCTCTAAACCCTTTGAGGAGAAAAGGTCTACCTCTAAGTTTGAATCTTCCACAAATCATGCCCAAATGCGGCAAATCGTTGTTGTAGATGCATTATAGTAGTCCCCCACACTTTGTTCCACTAAGAAATGTATTCGATTCAGATTGAAGGTACCAAAAGAGCCAGGGGCAGGCCTAAAATGACCATAGGAAATGAAGAAAGACATGCATAGCATAGGCAACGTATCATATATGACTTCGAATAGAATTGAATGGAGAGCAAGGATCCATGTGGCCCCCCATTTAGTTAGGATAAGGCTATGTTGTTGTTGTTGTTGTTGTACCAAATCTGAATATTTTTCCTCCTCTAATGGGTGAAACCATTAAAAATTCACGAAATGTGTCGAACTCAACCCATTTTGTTCGAAGCAGTGGTTTTATATGCACTACTTTGTACCAAAAAAGGGCGTACAAAGTGCACGAGGCTCCCACCACTGCAGAGTCTGGGAAGAGTCATAATGTACGCAACCTTACCCCCACTTCATGGAGAGACTGTTTCAAGAGACTCGAACCCGTGACCACTATTTTGTACCGAACTGGTTCAAAATCAAAAATTCGTCCGAAATGCCGAAATTTCGGTAAAAACTGCATTTATACTGATTCACACCTAGTTTTGTTTCGACCTTCATCAAAACTGATATTTTGTGATATCTCGGTAGTTTCGATCATGATTTCGAACTATGTCAATTAGAGATGATTTGAGTAAAGCATATGAGTGTTTTTTTTTTTAAAGAGTTTTGGTGCTGTTGAGCAATGCATACGGGGTTGGTATCCCAAACCTTATTTCTTCCTTTCTGTCCTCTCTCTCTCTCTCTTCTTCTTTCACACGTTTTATCTATTCTTGATCGATCTCGTCTCTTTTCCCTTCCCTTCCATCAATCTGAATTCTTCCCATAATAACGCAATTGCATCTGATCACAGATTTGATCATTGGGTCTGCTTGCACCTGAGATCCATAATCTGGATTTTCAGATTGCACCACCCACCTTGCTCTAATTGTATGAGATTCTTCAATTTCTCCTTCTTTCCTAAAAAACATAAACTATCGCTCTAAGAGATGAAAATTAGAAAAATTGCATAAACATCACATGTCGAATACTTGGTTGCATAAGCCCACAAACCCTGATCTTGTTCTTTTCATTCATTTTAAGTTTGTTAACAAAAATTTGGCAACTGATATGGAGTACCTGAAGTATACAACATATGTTTGCTGAGAAAATTAAAAACTTGTGAAAGAGATGGTTGGTTATCAGAAGTTCAGAACAAATAGTAAACAACATAAGAGCATATACAGTTTATTGGCTAGGCAGGTCTCCTAGTCAAAATGTAGCCCTAACACAAGCCCAGTAACCTACGTGCTCACCTAGCTAGCAATCACCAAAGCAAGTTTTGCCTGGCCCCTTGGACCACCTGGTTTCCCTAGGCAGAACAAAGGTAACACTAACACCTATATTGTTCTTTGAGAAAACTGATCCAGCATTAAGAAAAACAAGACAGACAGAAGAAACATGAGACTAGGAAAAAATTATATTCACAAAGATTAAAAGTGGGTTAATGAAAAAATCATATTCACAACAGGACAGAAATACAATTCAAGAGAAAGCTATAGAGGCATCAAAAAGAATGAAAGTGTTTTCAGTTCTTAAATATCTTGAAGTCATTTTATCCTCACAAAGAATGTAAGTGGGCAAAACCACATTCACTCCAGGACACAAATACAATTCAAGAGAAACCCATATTCACAAAGCAGACACATCAAAGTGAACGTATAATAAATATAAACCACTCCACAAAAGACAACTTTTTGGAGGCAGTACAAACCTAATATTTCTCAGGCTTCAACCCTTCAGATACTGATCAACAGCCTTCCAAGGCAACCCTCCTCTTCAAAACAAAGATATAAAGATGTAATCAGAACTGAAGGGGGAAAAAAAACCCTGAAAATTACTTGAAAGATCTTAAATTCCTCCAAAACCAAGTTTTAAATGATACCCAAGAGAAAAAACGGAAGAACAAAAGACAGAAAACAAATATCACAAATTGCAAATACCTCTTTAACTGTTTAACGATTCCAACAGAGCAATCTCTCTATCTCTGGAGAATCCGCCCAGACAACCCGACAGGAAATGTGAATTTAACATCCAAATCAAACACAACAATGATTTCTCGAAACTAACCCTTCTCTCCTAGAAAAGAATTAAGAATGGGTTTTTGATATCCAAACAAACTCGCATGAGACAACGGGACTAGAGAAGGTACTACAGATTTTGGCCAAGCGCAGGCAACGAAAAAACCAGCACCATTGTTCCTTTGGCGAGTGGCATTCTTTTCTTGGTTAGAGGAAAGCTATTCCCCCTTTGCCTACTCGCACGTGTAGGGAAGTGTAAATCACGCGCTCCTTGGTGTTCGTCACGCGTGGCTTGTGGTTGCTCCCAGGGGTGTGTCATTGTCAATTACTGGCCGTACCGGTTAGACCGATCGGCCCAACCAAATAAAATTTGAGGGCCAGAGGACCGACCAATTAATACTTGGTCGTTGCGGATGCAAGGTTGTGTAGACGGACAGGCGCCCAACCGACTAGAGAACTAACTGTGCAAGAATGATCCTTGGGCCTGGGCCTGGGCTTGGCATAGGCCTGCCTGGGGTGTGCAATAGGTGTTCTTTAAATATAAACAATTTACGAGCATGTTTGGGGTGGCCCGATCAGAACCAAGTTTTACGTGTGCACTTACCGATTTCATTCATAGATCGTTCATCCAAAATACCCCTGAGAGGGAAAACCCCGCAAACCTTCGAAGCCCAAACAAGAGCCCCTGGACATTCTAAATTAATCATGTTATACCCGTACCCCGGGATATAATTAAATATCATTTCTTCTCGTGACGTGTAGATACCGCTGCCATGTATGCTGGTGACCTGTTCTCCATGATGGTCAAACCTAGCTACAAAATCGTTGACCACAGCACGGGTTTGCCTGTGGAGGAAAGATTCCTCAACCGCCAGTGGGGAAAGTTCATTGACGGCGACTTCGTCGACTACCCTCCAAGTACCAGCCCGGGAAGCGAGGAGTTCAGGAGAGAGCATCCTGGACCGTCACCTCAGTTGGATAATTCGTTCGGTGATGAGCTTAGCATTGCCGTGGCAAAGCTGTTCGGGGTCATGGGTAATAAACCATGACAGGGGAAAAGTAAGTTCTAGCCTCAAGACTTATTAATTATTCTTCCCTTGGTAACCTCGAAGTGCGGGTCCGGGCTTGAACCGCTCGAGCTATTTCATGAGAGAAGGGAATAATTTAAGTTCGGGTCCTACTTACCTTGGGAAGTACATTGGGGACTTATACCCATCTCTTATGAACCCATCTAAGAATGGGCTTTTCCCTAATTAAGGTTGTGGGCAGGCCCATTTAACCTATTGACCCAATGATGGGTTGTTCCATCCACTTACCCACATAGGACTAATGGGTTGACCCATTAGGCCTCATGACCCATTTGTCTAGAGGTACCCAAATACCCATTTATTATAAATGAGTCCATGAGGGAGAGAGAGAACATTACTTCTCCTTCATCATTCTCTTCTACCCTAAATCGTGGAGGAGAGAAAGAGGAGAGAAAGAGGAAGAGGAAGGTGAAGAGGCTTGGAGGAAGGTGGAGACCCCATCTCTTGGGTCATAAATCGTGGAGCTCTCTCATCTTGGGGGTAGGTAAGCTATTGAAGCTTCTTCCTTCTTCTATTTTGGATTTTAAAAGGGGTTGGGTAATGGGAGAGATTGACCTAGATCTCTCTTGGAACCTAGGAAGTCGATGGAGCCTTAAGGCCTAAGCTATGGTGGAGTTATTTCACTCCATTATGAGCTCTAATGTAAGGGTTCTCATTGTCATTTGAGAGATTTAAGGTTGGACCCTAATGAGCTTAGGATGGAGTTTCCTAGAGATTCTTGTGCTTTAAAACCACTTGAAAATGAAGTCCTTGGAGGGGGATCCTTCGGATTTTGGACCTGAAGGTGTGAGGATTTACAAGTGGTTTCAGACCTGCAAGAAACCACCCTGAAATTACCTTCCTGAGAAGGCCCCTGTGAAGCTCGGATTTACACTCGGTTTCAGTTTTCTGAAACCACATCTGCATCCGACCTTGACTAAAACTGTCCTGAACCCCTGGTTTCCTAGGATTTACACTCGGTTTCAGTTTTCTGAAACCACATCTGCATCCGACCTTGACTAAAACTGTCCTGAACCCCTGGTTTCCTAGGATTTACATGTGGTTGCAGAATTTGGGCATGAAACCACTCCTGCAACCACTTTGTTTCTGAAACCTTATACTTAAGTGATTATGGGAGACCTTTTGGGGATCCTTTCCCTTCGCTCGTTTAACCTTATTTCACTCTTTGTTTAGGTTAATATATTCATTTTGTGGCTTATTGCTTGATCGAGGCGACAACTGATAATCTTGGTGCTTGGCGTATACGCTGTGAGTGGGTTTGGTTGTTTGGGCTTGTTATTATTATTGCATTATATATTATGTACTCATTATAATTAATAAGCATGTTTGCGCATATTGCATAATTTTATATCTATTTGTTATAATGTTGATTGGTAATGTTGTACCTTGATGGGTCTCGGTGCCGGAACCCCGAACACTATATACATTTATGAAGAAATTATGTTGAATGTTATGTTGAACTGTATGCGCCGTGCGTCTGCGGGTAACCGGGCACTAAACCGGATGAAAAGTTGATGCGCCGGATTACCTCTCGGGACGATAGGACTTGCATGTAGTATATTTGTGGCTAGGATTTCACACCGTTATGCTACGACCCTTACCAACAGGGGTTTAGGTGTTGGGTAATCGGACACCGGATTCGTGGAGGTGGGAGAGGCCGATCATGGTAGTATTGGTTATCGGGGTCCGCCACCGAGTGGTCTTGGAGGCTTGATCGGCGTAGGTCCCACGTGACAATTGAGGTTTCATTGTGGCGATAAGTTAAGTGACCCACAGTGTCTCCCGAGTTGTCACAGTAGTATATGCCATTGTCTTAGTTGTTTGTTAGGTGGAAAAATGGACTTAACATGTGCATGCATCATTGGACTATGTGAATTACGTGTTTGTGCATCCCCATCCCCTCACTGGCTCAGTGGAGCTAACCCCCTCGTGCGCACACTTTTTAGATTATGATGCAGGTGACGGATATCTCGGGACTTGGAGTTCAGCCCTCGGGATACGATGAGATTGGTGAGGAGGAACCGGAGGCCGTGTTTGAGGAACATGGCGACGGGTGTCCTTGCGATGATTGTGCCTACGGGCCGTGAGGATATTCGGGACTTGATCCCTTTTGATTTACTTTTGAGGCTAAGGCCTATATTGAAACATTTACTGTTATACCATTTTGATAGTTATTAGATGGTCATTGGAAATGTAACTAATTACTGTATTTATCATCTAGCCTTTGAACATCTTGTAACTATTCGATTATACGCTTCCGCAATACTACTGATCCTTGGAATGTAATATTCCCTCTCTTTTTCCGCATTCTAATATTATATTGTGTTAATATTGGTTATGACTGTGCGTTGGGACACTGTGTCTGTGATCCGGGCGGTTTAGTAGGATGACACGCGTCGTCCTAGTCACCCTTTATATGATATTATATTCCTGGTCTGGAATAGGGGCGTGACAAATCACCTCTGGAAGGGCTAGACCCGACCCAATCCTCTTTGGAACTAGTCTAGTCCAACACAGAACCAGCCCAAACAGCCAAAAACACACAGTCGATACTCAAACCTAGGGTCAACACTCAAAGATCCCGAGTCGATATTGAGCCAACCTTCCATCGACATCAACATCACCCCTTGTGAATGTCAGACAAAACCTTTTGAATTTCTATATACACTCGACTTTCAAACATTTTCTCACCAACACTCAACATGCCCTACACCAATGTTGACATTTGTTCATCGACATCAATTCGATGTCTACTCTACCCTTACTCGGCATCAACTCGACTCCACTTCAATGTCGATTTTGTGCAAATTCGATACATAAAAAAAACTTTCCATGTTTAGCTCCTGTTTCACTTTCATTCGCAACCAAACTCAATTTTGACAACTTGGATTTGTATTTTGGTTCTCCTAGGCCTCAAGACACGTCAACTTTGGCAACAAAACACTTGCCTACACCACATTGGTCATAATTGTTGGTAAACCACACTGTCGAAAAGGATGTAAATAACCAAAGAAAATGACTTGGATCTTATCTAATTGAAGAACCACGAAAATAGATGTCTGGAGGCTGCTTTTGACTCAGTAGAAAAACTTTAACTCGGATTCCAACTACCCACCACTGAGAGCATCAAACTTTCTCTATTTAACTCACTCTAGTCAAGGAAAAACCCTATACACTAAGAGATTTTGTCAAAAGGATCCCTCTCAATGTGAGTTGACTTGTATTTATAGTTTTTAGGAGGAATACCACTCCTTTAACACGTTTTAGGGTTCCACAACCCATCCCAACCATCTGTATGGTTGGTTTCTCATCTATGATGTCAATAAATGCCAACACTCACAACCAATGAGATTTGAGCATGTAACCATGTTTGTCACCTGCTAGAGTCACCTTGGGGGCGATGGAATGAACTTAGAGGGCTTCATGCCCTCCAAGAACGGAATAGGATGCCTAAAGATGATCAATCCCAAAGAAAAAGAGAGCCTATGCTTATTTGGGAAATTCATAGAAATTGATATCTATAGGGCTCGAGTCGACAACTAGCTTCATAAGCACCGATGTCGATTTCAACCAACGATTTTCTAACTGAATCTTCATTCTGGTCTATGGACCTTCCTGAGAAATCAACACACTCATAAATTTGTTCGACATTTGTATGAAGCCAGTCGACAGATTAATCTGTCATTTTTGTCGATTCTTCTTTATGAGTTACTAGTGCCACTTTGGCTGGTTCACTTCTGGACCGGGCTAGTTCCAAGTTTGACTGGGCTAAGACAAGTCTATCCAGTGTGTATATACGACTTTAGAATGCCTATAACTTAATTATGCTAACCTTTCTGAATCAAATGATTCAAAGGTATATTTTCACATATTTTGCATATTTTTCTTTAGTACGAGAATCAGGGACTGTACTAGCCAGCAAGGATTGCCTCCAGTGTAAACCCTAGTCATCAAAATGAAAACTCTTTCCAAATAAGGTAAATGGATATAATTTCATACCAAACTTGAAATACGGAAAAATAATCCATCATTTGGACATGTCGACAACTCTTTGGATTGAGCTATCATCTTTTATCAAATCCCCCCTTAGGGACATTTTGGCCATTTTATGGATGGTTTAAGTGTTGGACAAGTGTGTGTCCATCAAACCCGGTTCACCTTTGTATTGAACATTTATACATTTTAGTTTAATAGTGTCACATGCGATATAAACTTTTTGAGCATTATGTGTCCGTAAGTTATACTTAAAATGGTAGTCACGACTAGGGTTTGGGTTGGGCACCCTTATCATATGGTCGTCGCATTGGGTATGCCTAGACATGTGATGTCAGGGTACAAATGCGAGTGCTCACATGTTTGATGTGTGCATTGGTGAAGAATCTACTTTGTTGATTCCCTCATGTATTACTGCCAGATGTAGGAAGGGATAGACATGTGTCACCGACACCCTGTACCTGAGGGAACCCTGTCACTGCAAAGTGTGATCGCATTCTTTGGTTCATCAATGACTAAGACTCAAGCGAGTCAAAGCTGGTGTTCTGGGAATGCGTGAACACTTTGTGAGTGAAGGAGTTATCCAACACGGTCACCACTGCTCGATTGGGGAACACCAAGATAGAGACTGTCTGTGCATGGTCGGATCAAAATCTGGATCCAGTACCGTTTTGGAAATGGTTTTGCAAAATTTATTTTACATAAAATGATACATTATTTATAGTTATTTCAAATAAAGTGTTTTATCGAATTTTGCGGGACTCGATCGGATGCACAGACGCTCTTATATGGACATGTACTATGGATTGGGGTTTGGCAGTACATGTGTACATGCCTTAGATTCCATAAGGATGGTGTTGATTAGTGGGGGGGTTGTATATGATAAATTGTTATCATATAGGGAGTTATTTAGAATTTGTTAATTTAATTGGCTCTTTATTTAATTAATGGATTTGGTGCTAATTGTAATTATCCATTAATAATTAAATAAAGAATCTAATTAATATTTTTCCTATTAGATTCTGCTTCTTCACCTGTGTAGCACTTTGAGTTTAAACAGAACTGCCAGACTGAGAGAGAGAGAGTCAGACTCTCACTAGGGCTTTATTAAATCTATTTAGGATTTAATTAAACCCTATTATTATAAATAGGGGACCAAAAATACTCAGAAGACTAGCTCTCCACGTTTTTGGAGCAGACACTCTCTCTCCTACGTTTTTGGTTTCTCTCTCTCTCCCTCTTGTGATCTCTCTTCTTCTTCTTGCTTCTCTCACCTGTGTTTGAGAGTTAGGGTTTGTGAAACCCTAGATCTGTGCTGAGGAGTTTGAGGGCATCTGGGATTGGCGTGTAGAACCTTGGTAGCACCATTGGAGGTTCAGATCTGTTTGCTTGGAGCGCTCATTGGAGGAAGAACCATTGTCTATTGGAGGAGCAACACTTGAGGCTCACCAGGTTAGCAATTCTTTATTAATTCCTTCTGTTCATTGATTATTAATATTTATGGGATGCGAAAGAAACTCGAATCGATTAATTTCCGCTGCGCATTCGAGTATGGGATGGATCCCTCTTGCCATGTGATGGACTAGAGACGAATTTCTCCATCCCTATTGTGATAATTAATTTTATGGAATGCAATAGGGAAGGAGAAACCCTAATAAGGATGCACTAGGGTTCCCATGGGCGACCATGGGAAACCCTAAAATAAAAATGGGGCACCCATGGGACACCATGGGCTAACCCAAGGCGTGCAAACCCTAAAGATAAATATCTTGGTCTCCCTAGGGAACCATGGTTTGATCCCTGGACCGTTGTTTGACCTACATTAAGAACATATCAAGAACTATGGAAAACTCCCCAAATCTACAGATACAAAACCACCACACCTCAAGGGATGCTCATCATTGTCGGAGCAGCCTCTGGGGTGACAAAATGAGGTGTCTACAGTCATATCTGCATAAGGAGGGAGACATCTGCTTGATTGATCAGACGTTTGCTCTCTATGTTGGCTTCAAAACATACAGATGATGAATGTCATGTTTAATACACTCAACCATGAAGTTTAGAACTTAAGGGTGATCAACTTGAGACTTGTTGGTTTGAGATTTAGAATCATGTTGATCGGATTTTCGATTAGGAAGTTATGGCTGGGACAGTTGGACTTGTCCATGCATAGTGATTTCATTAGCAATTTTGGAATACTTGCATTGATCTTTCTTCCAATCTCCAAAAATTAGGAATTTGTATATCTCTGACTCCTCTTTACAATGGAAAAACAATCAAGTCAATCTGACAAAAAAGTTATGGCCAAAATACTAAAGACTGTTCAGAGCCAAAATTAGAGGACATCTGCCCTCGAGGGTGCGAGGGTGACTAATCAAGAAGGGACACCCAGAATCGTCCCTAGTTAAGGATACATCCACCTAGTTCAAGCAAACATCCACTTAGAACAAAAATATCTATTTTTTGTTTGTATTTTAACCGTTGGAGAACTAAAAAGCAAGATTTTTGGGGGCATTCTTCGTGCTTATAAACAGGGGGCTTGGGAACCTTTTACGTGTATTTTAGGAATTAATTGGACCACCCTATTAGCTGATTTTTTGAAAGACAATGAGGGCCAAGCTTGGAGGAACTCAAGAAGACCCATTAGTTAAACTTGGAGAAATCATTCAAGGGATCTCAAGGAAAAAAACCAAACCGTATATTCTACATTGGAACATCTACATTTGAGATGTAAATGTATTGTTATTTAATTTGTTTATCTATGCTATAAGAGGGATTTGTATGTTCTTGTATTGGTATATTGGCATTTGTATGTTGAGTTGTAAAACTCAATGTAACTCTTTCTATAGTTGTAAAGGTTAGGTGTGAACTAGTAAAACACCGGGTTTGATGGTGAACCTAGAAAATCATTGGTTTGTTGTGAATCAGGAAAACAACTGACGATCGGTAGCAAGCCATAAGGAAAACTACATGTGAGGGTTTGTTGCTATCCAGTAAAGTGATTGAGAATAGTGGAAAGTATAAGGATTGGGAGTATCTCTCTTGGGAAGTGGATGTAGGCAAGTTTGCCGAACTACTATAAATGGTTGTGCCCCTTTTCTTTACATATCTTTAATTCTTACATGTTGTTGAATGGGTGTAAATTCAAACTAGTTTTACTTCCTTAAGGTCGTAGTTTGTTCAATTATTTGAAATCAAGTTTTTATTTGGGTAAAAAATTTAAATTGGTTAATATATTTCGCAACATCCAATTCATCCCCTTTTGGGGTTGCCATCCGGTCCAACAACCAGGTTTGACGAGAAAATATGAGAAAATAATAAACCAAAAAAAAAACAAAAAAACAAGGAGGTTCTAGTTTTTCCCCATTCAACCACCTTTTTCCAGTTTAAAAAACAATGCTCTTGCACACCAATAAGATCAATTAGCTAAAATATCCATATCACATTTATCTCTAAATGATTGAATCCTTGCCAAACTTAGGTTAAGAAAGAAATAATTTTAAGGGAAAAGTTTTAGTCCAAAAGGAATTTTCCAAGTGGCAAAATAAAACATTGAAAATTCTAGGATTACTAAGATATGCAAAAAATAGTAAGACGATATGTAGCCATATATGAAAAGATATATGATTGCATCTGAGTTTGGAATTTGACATGTGGCTAATCTAAACTATTTCCTAGATATCTAAATGGTCGAAATTACTAGAGGTGCCCTCTACACTTAAAATCTAAAAATTGTTTTTCATAAGTAAAATAAATAAGGGAGAGAGAGAGAGAGAGAGAGAGAGAGTAACCAATAACTCCAACAGGAAAATAGGGCGTGGGGAAGGGAGCACATACATAGAATACTCATCTCATCGACTCATGTTACTGTGATTAGGAGTGTTTGGATCTTAACCTCAAAATTTCCAATCGGACCAAGTACGTGAAGGGAGAACTCCTTCATCGAGGCCCTCAGATGTTATAAAAGGGCATTAGGGAACATTGGAACAATGGGAGCACTAACTTCGTACAATAGGGAGATTTAAATAGCCCTAAGTGTAGTTTTCCTTCACCCAATTGATTGTTTCTTATCAATTCGGTTCTAGTGGGATGATACATTAGTGGTCAGAAATTTTTGGGCTCCTTGGAAAGATAATGAGAAAGCTACAATCTATGTTTTCTAATTTCATCTGGTCTAGGTCCAACTTGGAGAGAAAATTTAATTTTATTACCTACGATGAGGTTTGTAAGCCTAAGAGTGAAGGAGGGTTGGATATCAAGAGAATCCGTGATATGAATTTAGCAAGTATTTTAAAGCATATTTGGTGGATTAGGTCATATAAGGAAAGCCTCTTGGTGCAGGGGGTGAACCATATATATCTTAGGATGATTCTATTTGGACATCATGACCATAAATGATTGTTCTTGGGTGTGGTAAAATCATTGAAGTTTAGTGATAAAGCTGAATAGAATGTGGAATTCTTAGTTGGGAGAGGACATCAGACTCGTCTATGGATTGAACTTTCGCATCCCTTTGGAGTTCTCTAAAACACATTCACTAATTGTGTTAGATATGTAAGGGTATTATGGTAATATCCCTTTATATGTTTTAATATAATTCTACTTGTATTTATGGCTCAGGCTGTGAGGGACAATCTATTAATTAGCCCATCTGACCTAAACCCTAGTTTCCCTATAAATACTAGCTAGAGGCAGTAGCCTCGGTATTCCAAACTTGATACACAGGATGTAATGCTTTAAGCTAGCAACCAGTGCTTAAACCCTACACCCTAACAAGATATTCAGCTGGGTCGGATACATTGGCTCTAGAAGACTCTATTTTATGAGATGGGCAGTGGAACTCTTGTCCATTGGAATCAGAGGAGCTGCATTAGGTGTGGGCTGCTCTCCAGAGTGTAGGTGATTGAATTCTACGGAATCAGACAAAGTAATTTGGAAGGCTTCCCAATCACGCCTCATCTCCTCTAAGTGATCAACTTGGGACTTAGTCCGTCAAAGTTCTTCTAGAATGGGGTGGATATCTGTGGTGTGGTTCAGTGGTCATATCCCGAATCAATCGTTTGCTTCTTGGAGATGTACTATAGATGCTCCCCCAACGATAGATTAGTTAATTAAAGGCAGAGAATCCAGGTATCCCCATTTTGTAGCTTTTATTGGGCAGGAATTGAATCTTGTGATCACCTCTTCTTTGAATGTAGTTTGACCAGCCAGATTTGGAGAGATATCATGAAGCTTTGTTCCTCCTCTCGTCTCCTTGACCCCAATATTATATAAAAAACCTATGCGAGTGGCAAAGGAATTTGATGGCGATCTTATTGGATCAATTGGTAAACTAGCATTTTGTTCCACTCTAAATCATATTTGAAGGAGAAGAACTTAATTAAGAAAATTCACAGGAACAACACCAGCACCCTTCCTCTCATTGTTAGAGACATTCAATTGGATGTTTGAGATCGCTAGAGAGACATCTCGCTTAAAGGAAAGAAATCTGGTCAAAATCTCTATTTGGTAAGGAAGTATGATGTTCAAGTTTAGTTAAGGTTTTTTTAGTAATCCCTCCTTTTTAAGCCAGTATTTGTTGTACATTTCCTTCTCTTTTTTTTTTTTTCTTTTTAATAAAGTAGAGAGGAATAGGTATGTTAGCGATAAACCGTAAGCTAGCACACTCTCTCTCTCTCTCTCTCTCTCTTTTTCCCCTTTGAAATGACTCTTTTACCCTTAAAGGAGAAGAGAGATAGACTCATAGGATGCTAGTATACGATATACCGTCAGCATAGCCAACCTTTCAATTCCCAAAATTTGGGATAGAGGGGTCTTTAGACACATTGACTTGGTCAATTCTTGACTCTAAACATCAATTATTACACACTGCAACAAAACATAAAAAAAAAAAAAAAACCACCAAATCAGAACCCAACAAAACAGTAAATGGAAATCAAGAGATTATAGAGTTTCACCTCTTGCGGAAACTACGCTGTTACCTCTTGTAGAAACTTCAAATAAATATCCCTATTTGCAGCAACTCCCAGAACTTACAAACTCTACAACACATCGTTTTCGTTTCAGAGAGAGAGAGAGAGAGAGAGAGAGAGAGAGAGAGGTAAAGGTTGTATGTAAGAAAGAAGATAACCCAACAAACCAAGTAACCAATCAACCAACCAAAAGATAAAAAACAAAAGATGATTCATTGAACCATGGAGGTGGACATGCATGCCATGATTGTACTGTATCATTCATTCATTCACCTGACCTCTTCTCTTTCTCTCTCCCATCTCTCGATCCTTCTTCACACCTATGACGTATGTACTGTAGATATTATGTATACGGCCGGATCATGAAATTATATCAACCCTTTCCCTTGCATGAATGACAAGTGTGTACGTTTTCTTTCCCTAATTACGTATGGACCACTGATGATGATGAAGAAGAAGAAAAGACTAAGTTAAGGTTGAGGGGACCATATATTGGTTTTCACGATTATTATTCACATGGGATCTGATACCATATCTGTCCTTAATTAGAAAGCTTTATTATTACTACAGAAAGGAATTGAGAAAACTTATTGTAGAAAGAGATAATTGATAAAGAAAAAAAGGATTCTTATCCAATGGTAGATATTATGGGATCTATATTTGTTTCTTGGAAGGACTTGCATTGTATACGAATCTAACTCTGAAGCTTAATTGTGGGGGATGGAGTAACGAGAGAAGTGAGGGGTGAAGCCGTACGTGAAGGTGGTACGATATAAATTTCGACGAACGAATATCTCTATTATGCTTTATACGTTAAGCTTGCTTAACTTACTTGTCATCTAAGAACATATGAGAGAGAGAGAGAGAGAGGGAGAGAGACTAGTGGGGTTCTATGTTGGCAATTCATGACCGAAAGCAAACCAAAGGACAGTTCAGTGCTGCACCTTGAATCAGTTTGTGCATCAAAAAAATTCAAAATCAGTCTCTCTCATGAGAGATATAGAATGAGATCTCTCTCTCTCTCTCTCTCTCTCTCTCTCTTTTTGTTCCTCATTTTCTTTTACTACAATGACCCACTCCTTTTTTTACTTTTGTAAATCTTTCTACTTTTTCTACATTATTCTCTTTTGCTAAATAATGTTATGATTGATATGGTACCAAACGTTCAATTTGATGGATTATTATAAAAGGGAATAATGAGACTTACTAGTTGTTTAAATCAAACTTCAAACTTCAAATTTATATTATTTGATTACTTAAAAACTTACCAACAATAATTGATAACATTTATTTTGTGCATTATATAATCTTGCAAAGTATTAATATATATATATAGATTTACGGATGAGAGTCATGTGCATAACCGGTAGCTTTAGATACACAAAGATCATCAAGCCACAGAGTGGTAGTTGCATTCATAGTTCGTGGAACAAAAAGAAAAGAAATAGATACAAAAGTTGAAGAAAGTTCAGTCTTGGGGAACATACTAAATCGTGGAGCTTCAAATGCACGAGAGAGGGTATTTTGAAGAACATATTAAAACCCTAAAATGGTGTGATGAACCTTCAACGCGCTGTGAAGGAAAAACTTTCTCTTATTTTTTTATTATACAAATGGGATTTGATTAAAACCGACTTCCGGATCCTCAATCTCTATTTTTAGCTTATTTTTCACCTCATCTGAATGATTTGAATTAAAAGCAACAGGATGAGGGACACCTTCTATTGGACCTAAACCTTTTTGATAGATGTCAACATACTATTTCATGTTCATGAAGATTACAGACCTAACCACTCTTTGTTAGCATTTTTATGCCTTAAAAATGGCATTAATAAAACATGAGCACGTAATTAGTAGAAGATGTCTTCCAATTGAGCATAATTTTAGTTTTCATTTGTGGCAAAAATTCCCCAATCTAATGGGTTTATTTTTCATTTGTGGCAGAAATTTCGCTAATCTAATGGGAATAGGAAGAATATTTTGTCGAGCACACCTATTTGCAACACATGGAAATGTGATGTGCCATGTGGCCATTGAACCGTTGGATATAGAGAATACGGTCTGGATTAGTCACATGTCAAATTTCATAGCTTAATTCAATCAAATACCCTCCTATGTATTGGCATGCATCCCTATTTATGTCTATTCATGACTGTTGGTACTCTAACCGTTACTGAATTGCTCCTAATTTTTCAATGTTTTATTTTTCCACTTGGCAAACTTTGTTTTGATCACTGAAACTTGACATGAGTAAGGGACTTTGGAGTCTATTTATACACAAAATTTCAGCCTTACCCAACATATCACATGACAAATATAGGCATAGGTGTAGACCACACCCTCTATTTTTTAACAAATATTTTAGACAAAAACTGATGGATTGAGTTTCTCTTCACCCATAGTGAAGAGAGAATCTCCTCATGATGGAGATCTGAATCTTTTGATTGACATGTATTTTCGACCTAGTACAATAGAGTGTGGGAGTTAATGATGACCGATCACAAGGTTAGGGGATTCTCTTTTCTTCACTAGTGAAGGAAAATAGATATTTCAATTAATTTCCAAACATTTAAAGTTAGATAAACTATTTTTTTTTTTTTTTTTTTTTTGGTAAGGAAGTTAAATAAACTGTTGACCAAAAAAAAAAAAAACGAGTAAATTATGGATTAAATGTAGATAAAATAGGTAATAAATTTGGTATTAAATATGGGGAGCCTAGTTCGTACATGCTTGTGGTAGGAATCCTTTCCATACGCCCATGGCCACACGACGTATTAGATCAGGCCCAAATTTTGTGAACAAATAGACTCCTAGCCTCCTAGGTTTCCTAGTCAACATGTCAAGTTTCAGCTATATTGGAGTTTGTCATATGCACGGAATACCAGGGCTTTGAAAATCCAGGGCTTTGGAGAGTGCTCGGTAAAGTTGGAGAACCATAGGCATGCATTGGACATACATAAGAATGCATGTCAATACACGAGAACGTATTTGGTTTAATTAAGCTCTAAAATTTGCACATGGATAATCTAGACTATGACCTCTCTATCCAATGGTCAGATGGTCAAAGTAACCGCATCAGCTATCCATGAGGCAAAAAATAATAATAATAATAATAATAATGGACAATTGGAAATGGGCTCCTAACACATTTGTGTAGGAACCATTTTCCCTTAAAGATGAATTAACAATTGGGTAATAACCACTAGCATATTAGTTTCGAATATCTATCTTGAAGCATGGTATGTAAATGCATCCCTCCAATATGGTAGTCATCAAAGGTCTCAGTTCCTTTTGTCCCAAAATTATCCGTTGAAAGAAAAGGAGAAATTGCTTAGATCTACGAGATTTGAAAATTAAGGCCAAATGTCCTCTATATCGGTGGCGCCGGATGCGCCTAGACACATGGGGGGTGGGTGAAATGACCGCCTCATATGTCTGGGCGCAATCTACGCTCCTAACCAGAGAATAATCGCCCAAAAATTAATTACAATACAAGTAAGTTTGACTTTGTCTTATACTTATTTTGTCTTGTAAACCTATTCGTTTTGTAATTACTTTTCTTATCCTGTAGATCTAGAAACATGACCCTAGAGAAAAATTATTAAGTGTGTAACACATTGTTCTAAAAATGGGAAATGCTATAACATAAAAAGATGTTGAATTTTTTTTTTTTTTGGGTTGGAGTAAGTTTGGGGTGAAGGGTGTTCCAATGAAATTGATCTACTCTACTAGCATTGCAGCACGATGGGGAGAGGTAGATGCATATTGCACAATACATGACAAAGAGAGAAAAGGGACATATTGCACAGGGTGAAGGAAGACTACGCACCTGAGAATGCTAATGCTCACAGGGACCTGGTTTCCTTGCATTTCCCATTAATTTCTAAGCCTTCCTTTCCTCATTAGTATCTGTGGATCAAATTTTCTTGAAAACCCATTTCACTGGAATATCTAGATCCCCTTCTGCACTACCAAAAAACAGATTTCCTAAGAATTTCTCCATGAAATTAATTCATTAGTAGGAACATTTGGGGGGGGGGGGGGGAATTGGGCATTGGGAATTGGGCATTTTCCATTGTTGGTTGTTAGCAAGGAAGGCTTTATCTATCATGTGTATGACAGATTGGTCGATCTCCACGCCATCGCTTAACGGTCTTTGTTTGTCTGAAACCACCGACTGTACACAAGGTTCAAATCAGTAAATCATGGTTCAAATCAGTAAATCATCTTCGTACCAAAAAAAATGAAAAAAAAAAGTTCAAAATAGTTAAACTGCAACAACTAACAACCACTGTTCTAATAAAGAAGAACAATAATTAGGTTTTGTTTTGGTTACAGTAATTTACTTTTCTAAGAATTTTATTGGGAAAAACGGTTGAAGCCTTGGATTTACTAAGCACTGACGATGTCAAGGGATCAAAAGTTGGTGGAGCAGAAGCCAAGGTCGATGTCAGTGCCCCTGATGACTTTAGTGAAACATTATTTTCTTTCTCTGGATGAAATTCCTATATTCTTTTGTTTCTTCTTTTAGCCTTCACAAAGCTTCTCATTAATCTCTTACAGAAAGTAAAGGAAGCTTCACTCATTCCAAATAGAATCAAATCTACCCATAACCCCATAATGCTTCCTTCCATGCATGACACCTTGAAATCAGCAAAAAAAAGAGTCATCATCCCTTCCATTCATCTGTCAACCTCTTTTGTCTGTAACATCCCTACATATATGACATCATTTGGGACACTCCATTAGTCTGTTTGCATCATAAATAGAACATTTTTGTTACAAATTTCCTCGTCCATGTTTTATTGATATTTTTTTTTTAGAAAAACAAAAAAGGTAACACAAGAGCCCCAGATGGGGGAACAGAACAATGAAAAAAAGAAAAAGAAAAAAAAGAGAAAATAAAGAAAGAGATCATCACTCTACCCTTTAGGAAGGGATAGGAAGATTCCAAGGAGTAGAAATGTGGCGGTTTCTTGGGGACTAATCTTTGTACTAATTTCAAAGGAGATGATTTCCCAAATCTAAGTAATTGTGTTGGAATTTGAGATCCATCTTCTAAGATTACGTTCTCTTCATATATGATAGATCGCTACATAAAAAGCAAGCTTACCCACCTTGTCACATTAAGATTTCCTTTGAAAATTACCTTTGATCTACTATCATTCCCCTTCAAAGGGAAAGTTCCTCTGCGATGATAAAGAGTACTTTCTTATGATGCCTTTCCAAACTGCATTAGAGAACAAGCATTAATCAAAGAATAGATGTGAGATGTCCTCTTAATCTAGTCTGCTTGCTATACCCTCTTTTAGATCTATGGCTAGAGTTTGACACTATTTCCTAATGTTTTCTTTCCCTATCTTTAAATGCACTTTGCACTTAATATTTAAGGATAAGGTTTACAAAACATAGTATAAACTTGTAGACTTCTATTCTGGTTCATGACTGTGCCTTGTGTTGGGGTTCCACGTAGAAGGCGGAAGTAATAATCCAATATCAGATGTGAGTAGCACAATGTGAAGACTTTAGGTACTTGGACACCCTTTCTTTAATGAATAGCTTTTAAGGATGAGTTCTACCTAAGTTCCTAACACTATGAGCCCTTACGATGTATTGCTAAAAAATATCTGTGTTCTCAACTAATTAGTTTAACCCTAATATCATTACTAATTTTTCCTATTATCTTAATCATAACCATCAGATTTGTTGTTTCATTCTCCTAGTTGGGATATTCTGTTATGATTAGCATGAGTGTGACATGTGCCCTCAATTTACCAAAAAAAAAAAAGACATGTGCCCTCAACTAGTTTAAGTTAATAGTTATTGAATTAATCAATGGCTTATCAAGAAAACAATGGAACAATGTAGCTAGTGCTTACCCTAAACCATATTTAATAAAAATAATCTATCATATTCAAAACTAAAGACCTAATTGTTTGTTGCACAGATGTCACACAGAAGTGACATTTTCTTTCTTTCTTTCTTTCTATTTCTTAATTTTTTTAATATATAAACAAGAAACATGAACCTGGTACATTTTAATTTGTTTAGTGGAAACACTTACAAATGTTGTCCTTTAATAGGGACTTAAAGGTCAACTTATACTATGAGCTATGTTAGAGTTAATGGTACTTTATAGTTATTAATGCTAATGAGATTCCAATGCCCCATGTATCTTAAAGACTAATGGTTCATATATGTCTGTGTGATACAATGTGATTTACCAATAAAAATTAAACTACAATCATATGTGAAACTAACAAGATGCTTACAGAAGAATGCTAAGAAATTGAGTCCTTTTAAGAGTTTAGAGATATCCATAAGAGTATATTCCTCATTGTGCTAACAAAGGAAAAAGTATATACCTTAATCACAAATATCTATTGCCCCCAAGTAGATGTTAAGTTCATTACTAGTGCATTCATTTTAATTTTTTTTTTTTTCTGTTAAAGGTCAGTAAATGAATAGTATTAAAATAAAATAAAGAATGAGAGTATACAAACTGTTGAATTACCTTTCTACATGGCCATCACGAGAACAACAACAACAAACAAAGAAACACTATGAAAACCGTAATTACAAAATTCGGCGATCCATCTCAGTTTGTTGATGTCATAAACTTTGCTGCATATTTGACCAGATGATCTGTCACATTGTTAACCTCACGGTAATAATGAGTGATAAACTAAGTAGAATCATCCAAATAATTCTTGAGAGATATCCATGGCTGATTGAATCACTATCATCAATCACTCAAAAGATCCAAACAAAAAAATGATGGCCGAATTTAGAGAGAAGAAAAGAAAACATTCCATTATGTTTTGATGAAGTATGATGAGTAGCCAAGTATTTAGATTTCCAATAAAGCCCAAAGAAAAATTCAAGCAAGCCATAGGTCTTTACAGAAGTACACAAATCTCTCCAAACTTAATTGGAATGAATGAATTATCACCTTCTCAATCACTTAAAAGACTCTCTTCATTCCTATCATATTATCTCATGCCCTTAGTGAAAACATCCCCTAAACAGCGCCACCCCCCCCCCCCCCCACCCCCCAAATGAGCATCAATATAATTACTAAAGGCCATGAAATTTGGTACTACTCTCTTTGATACTCTGTGGTGCTATTATTGGAGAGTAGAAAAATGGGCTCACTGGATCTGCGTGTGTGCGTGTGTGTGTGTGTGAGAGAGAGCTTGTCCAACCCTACCTGATTGAGTGATGGATTGAGAGCTTTGTCCAACCCTACATGATTGAGTGATGGATTGATGGGGTAGTAATTTGAGTTAAAGCAACACAGCCACTGGGGGTGACAATGTGACTGTTCTCACAACGATTTGCTATTCAAGTTTCCAGGGCGTTCCCCAGTTTCAAATCTCTCTCTCTCTCTCTCAGACAATTAGACAAAACACTTGGAAGAATACCCATATGTGCATAAAAGTAATCAAACAAAAACATTAAAAATCCACTTAACAATACACACAAAACCCTAAATCTTCACAACCCTTACTTGGGTTTCTATCAATAACCAACAGTAGAACATCAGTACACTTTCATACAAACCAAGACAAACAGCTTTAGCCCCCCACCCCCCAAAAAGTAAGAGGGGTGAAAAGATATAAAAAAGATCAGCAAAACCCCAATTTTCCCTTACCTTTCCTTGTTTACCCACTTTCAAGTTTCTACTCAGCTTTCAATCCCCAATCCTTGATGGTTGGTTGTCAAGCTTCTCTACAGAAGGAAATTGAGAATGAAAACAAAGAGACAAAGAAAATTTAAAAAAGGAAAGAAAGGAGATAATTAAGGAGGATCATAGAATATTCACTTTCACCTGTGTGCTTTGAATCTGAAGTTTTGAAACCACTTAATAAAGTGGTTGAAAGAGTTTCCTTGGTTGGTACCTTCTATAGAGTCGTTTATTGCTGATGCAGCATCATCAAGATTCCCACTTCATAGATCGGACAGAGATTAATTAACATCATCACTGACCAAAGCATTGCATGTGAATCTTGATGATGCTACACCTGCAAACATCGACTGTCAATTTAATCCCCAGATTCCAAACACAATTCAATTCCAAGAAAAGAAAATGAAATCCAAATCCAAATCCAAAGAAAATGGAAAACCCAGAAGAAGAAGACGAAGAAATAACAACAAAAAAAAAAAAAGAAGAAGAAAGAATGGTCCATGGTCCATGCACATCTGCAAAAACTCTACGAACACACGAGGCTTTGATGACGTGGCGTGTTATGAGTGGTGAAAACGTAAAACAATGACATAAAGTTAGCTTACATAGCCCCCCCCTCCCCAATCCCCTTCCTCCCTCCTCTCCATAGAGAAAAAAATATAAAATCAAATCTCAACTCAAAACTACAAATCCAAATCACAACTGGGTTTTCCTTATTTCTTTTTTCTTTTTTCTGGGTATAATTCACAGTTTTTTGGATTCAAAATCGTACTGTTTCCGATTGGATTCCGGCTAAAACCAGGTTAAGAAATCGAACCGTTTGGTTTATCGAATAATCTACACATCTGATGGGGATGTTTGGCTAAAATCCAGAAAAGAAACCAAAAAAGCTTCAGAAAAAAAGCCTACAATCGAGCATTACTAAACCAAAAGGAGGAAAAGAAAAAACAGAAAAGAAGAAAGGGGGGAAAGGAGAATGAAAGGAAGGATTACGGCACCGGAAAAACAAGTTTCGGGCCGAGATCGGCCACGTAGTCACCCAAATCGCCATGAGTTGGAGCGAAAGAGACGAAAAAAATAGAGGAAGAAAAAGAGAATGAGAAAGCAACGACACGAAAATATCACAGAGAGAAGACACACTCTCTCACACACACAAACACGAGGAGCAGTGAGAACGGTGTAGAGAGAGGGTTTATTGGAGGTATATATATATACATAGATGACGTGATTTTTGTTGGGTTTTTTTTTTTTTTTTTTTTTTTTTTTATAAATTTTTTTTTTTAACGTAGTGGGGGAGGCTTAAAGATTCTATTACGTGGTAGTTCAGATAGGGTTGAAATTTTTTGACTTATAGATCCTATGAAAATAAAGTCAATTTTCATCCTATCCGAATTTGACGCGTGTCAAGTTAGAATTTGAGAAGATGCATGGGATCACAATGGAGTGAATGGATTCGATTGAAGAGTAAAAAATTAAAGGGGAAAAGAAGGAAACCTAGTCGCGTAGCCTGTTTGCCTTCAGAGCCTAGACACAGAAGCATGTGAAAGTACAACATTGCTCTATGAAAAAAGCAGAAATCACGTCCAGGATGATGCTTGTGCATGTGGGTGTGAACTTTTTTTCCATTATTAAATTTGAAGAGAAAGAATGCCACTCAGTTGCGCCAGATACATCATCTCTATGCCTTGACACAGGAGCACGTGAAATTAATGACCACTGCACCTTTGATCATTTTGAGGGTTTAGGGGGTGCAACTAGGGGTGTCAATCGGTCGGGCTCGGTCGGTCTCTATCGGGCCTAGTGGGGCCTCACCAATTTTATAGGCTGCACCGTGTCCGATCGTCGTTTAGGCATTCGGGCTTGCCTTGGGCGGGCATGGTACGATTTTATTTCGGTCGATCGGTGTTCGATGTTTAATCGGGGCAACCTTATTCAGGCTAAACGGGCTTAAACCGGGTCTAAAACGGGTTAATGAGTCGTTTAACTCTAAACGGTCTCTAAACGATGTGGGCTTACTAATTGACATGCAACCAGAATTTTAAGTTCAAAACATCACACCGTTGGGCACTCACTGTACACCTCAACTCAAAATCAAATAAAACGTATCCCAACAAAAATAGCAATAGAACACCGAATAGAAACACAGCTGACAAAGTAAGTAGAGGGAAAAATAATAGTAGCACAACACCGAATAAAAACACTTCTAACAAACTAAGTAGAGGGTAATAAAAAAATAGCAACACCACCAAATAGAAGCACATCTAACAAAGTAAGATCTAAAAACTAAAACTAAGTCTCATCTCACCTACGTTAAGTGTATCTAAATCTTACCAATAAATGTCAAAGACCAACAAAAAAACAAACAAAAAATAGAAAATTTGGAGGGAAGGGGAGGGGAAGTTTATAAGGGGAGGGGAAGTTTATAAGTTAAAGGGTCGGGCTACAATAGGGCGATCTAGGTGAGGCCTGGAATCAATTGGTCCGGTCGGGCTCCCGACGGGCTAGGACCCCACACCGGGACCGCCCGATTACTAAACGTGTCGGGCTTACGGACCTGGCTTTAACCCGGTGGGCTCGATCGGGCCTGGCGGGCCAGGCCTAGAATTGACACCCCTAGGTGCGACAGTGATTTTGCGTGTCCTTGTGTCATGGTGCAGGGACGATGTGCACTATGGGACTGGGTGGCGTTCTCTTTCTCTTAAATTTGAGGTTGAAATTGTAATTCCGTAAATATCTAACAGTTAAAATTGTCACATTATACTTGTACATGGTAGAATCATTCCATGATTACAAATCTAATTGTAACCAATGTGGTAGCAATTAGATTTTTTCCTTAATTTATTGTGGATCACCTAAAAGTTGATAGAATTAAGGGAAGCAGTTTTCTGTACGGGAGTGTGGCCTACGCCAGCACTCCCATGAGTCTATCTCTCTCCACTTTAAAACAAGGTGGTAAAATTGTCTTTTCACATGGGGAGGAGAGAGATAGACTCATGGGAGTGCTGACGTAGACCGCACTACCGGACAGAGATATTTTTCCTAGAATTAAATAGCAGGTAAAAATACATTATTTCTCTTTTTTTAACATCAATTTGCCATTATCCTTCTTAGTTAATTTATTGATGCTTAGCTGTATAGGTTATGGCTTTCACTGGTGGAAAGAAATCCCTAAAAGTAAGAAAAGAAAGGGCGAAAAAACTTCGGGCAGCCGGTTGCCCACACGGGTTTAGGGCTTTTTAAGGCTAATTGCTTTACTACTTTACTTCTTCGGACTTTCTCCTTTTATATACCTCGAGGTTTTAAGATCACTTTTTGCAGTTCAGTTCCGTTTAGCCTCCGGTACTGTCGGGCACCGCTCTTTTGCTGCCCGTTTGGAGATCCACTATAGTATAGCCAATAATTTATACTTTAATGCTACTCAGATGGGTCTCACTTGTCATAACTAAAATGATTCCAATTTTAAGGTGATCGATTCAGATCAGAATCAGGTTTGGCTGTGAGTTGGTACTATGAAATCATTCCCTCCTTGTGAGAGCAAATGAAAAGGATTGCGAGGGAGACCTCTGATCTTTTTCATATCTCGGGTGGGGCCCAGTTGGCGAAAGGTTTTATTGATGTGGGGTCGTCCATGGAGTATCTATGGGCCGGCGACATAACCACCGTCCGATTAAGTTGAAGGTAACTTTGAGGCTAATTTGAATATAAAGATTAGGATTAATTGGTATCTTAAGTTAAATATAATATAAGAATTAATTGGCACGTGACACCATGTGAAGATTACACTTTTCTGTATCTTTATAACAAAAAAAAATAAGAACGATCAGGATTTAAGAACTCAGATCAGACGGTGGAGGTGTTGGCCGCACATAGATTATAGAAAGCACATGGATGAGCCAATCCATATAACCAACAACCCCACAAAGTATTATTATATAATATATTGACAGATTCGCTGCATCAGGTATCCACCTGAATGGTGGGTCCCACATCCGTACAAATCTGATGTGGCTACTGCAGATTTTTCTTGGCCTTTTTCTTATTCGTGGGGCCCTTGACGGAATAGACTCGCAGTCTACCGTCGGTCCGCGGCCCACCGCACGAAAACGACACTTTTTTTTAAGCGTTTGGAATATTCATTACTTTTATTGCCCGGTTGTGGTGGTTAGAAAGAACTTTGGTAGCCATTGGATTAGAATTTTTACCCTTTGAATTACCTGTCCAGTTAAAGCCTTTGACAGCTAATGGTCATACCAATAGTTAGCAAAAACGGTAACGGCCAAAAAAACGGAGTCTTATGAAACGGATTTTAAAACGGTTAAAAATTGTACATGAACGGTCAAATAAAACGGTAAAAAAAACAAAAGAACTATAAAAAACTGAAAACAGATAGTTCGAGTTTTAAACATTTATATTTTAAAAAAATGAAATAAAAAAAATGATACTATTCTCATATAAATTGAAAATTTTTTACTTGAAATACATATTTCTATTTTCGATATCCTTGCATTGACCTTGAGTTGAAGGTGGTATAATGAAAAATGTAGTCTTTCGAGTCATCTTTACGTCGGTGAAAGAATCATGTCGATCAAATTTCGAGAGAAAGAGATATGGTCAGTTAAGTCCAAGGTGTTACAAAACGTCAAAAAAATGGGAACATGATTTAAACGTGTTTTAAGCGCATTTAAAACGGGAATGCTTGCCGTTTACCATTTTTTACCGTATGTTTGGGAAACATACGACAAAACGTGTTTAAAACGATAAAAAATGGGAACGTGTTTAGTTTTAAATGCGTTTTTGCTAACAATGGTCATACCTAATTGGAACCAGGTGAAGGATATGCTATGGGCCTCTCTCCTTAGTTCTTACCACTAAAATATACAAAAATTAGAATAGGATTGGTCGAGCCCATTCTGATTTCTACCAGTCCTAATCGACCGATCTAATAAAGGTATCTCTTTCTTGGGTTTCCATCGATACCCATTATTTGAAAAAGCCATTAATCAATGAGCTTAGTTACACTCTTATGAGCTAACTCAACCTTTATAGCGTTGTTACATGTTTAATGAGTGTTAAATTGATCAACTTAGTATGAGATAGGTTAAAGGGCTTGATTTAGCCTGTTACATCAATTCTGAAGCTTTGGTGTTTTAGTCAAGTACCTAACATTTGGAGTCAAACCCGGACACCCCGTCACAGATTTGAGTCACGGAAATGCTATCTATCAAAGGGCTACTTGGAGTAAAGTGAAATCGTAAAAAAATGGCTACCTGCGGCCACAAACTCTGGGATAGAGTGGAGCCACTTGGAGAGGGTTACCTATCATCAAGGACGATAGTTGTGAAAACGTGGTGGTCTGTTATGTGCCTAATGGGACTCTGGAGCTTTAGGTGTATTGATCAAGTACCTAATAAGCCTTAGCTTAAGAAAACTGCTTTTGGCATATCGATCAAGTATCAAACAAGCCTCAGCTTAAGAGAGCTTTCATGTTCAGCATATATAGGCAAGTGAGGTAGATTGGTTTGGTTGGAGGGACTCCCAGGGGTATAAGGGGGGCTGCAAGTTAATAATTAGTAGCCGATGTGAGACTAAATTCTTAACATTCTCTCGCACGTGTGACAATACTTACTATGGACATGTGGATACGATGAAAATCCACTCTGGTACCATGTAAAGTTTTCATCCCAGAACTTTGAACTGATAGATGAAGTGACTCCTAGGTGTATGATGGGGGATGCATGCTAATTAATAGCCAATGTGATACTAAACTCTATTAGATTTTAGAAGACATTTTCAGTTCTCATACATGCTCTTATTCCAACGAATAATCTTAACTAGAGTTGTAACAGGGTCGGGTTGGGCCGGGGCTGACCCCTATTAGCCCTGATCATGGGGGGGAAGGGAGATATGCAAGGGCTGGCCAAGTTGGGAAGAGAGATGCATGTGTTTGCCAGGCTGGGAAAGGGAGATGCATGGGCTGGCCAAGCTAGGAAGAAGAAGAAGAAGAAAGGAGAAAGAAGAGGAAAAAGAAGAACAAAAAAGAAAAAAAAGTAGAAGAAAGAATAGGAAGAAGAAGACAGGTCGGGTTGGGCCAGGCCGGGCCGGGCTCAACCCGAGGCTTCAACCCTATCCCGGCCCGACTTTGACTTAGGACCAAAAATTTTCAACCCTGACCCCGCCCTCAGGGCCAAGATATCTCAACCCATGTCCTGTTCGGGGTCAGGGCGGGGCCAAGACAAGTTCGGGTCATCATGGCTAAACTTGCACCCCTAAATTCTTAACCTCCATTATTGCAAAATATTCTAGAATTAATAGAAGGGGCGGGTTGAGATCTTGGGAAGAGGAAGTTAATCAAGTTATCCTTTTGTGTGCATGGCGCAGTCTACTACACCATGAAAAACAATTGCCTTCAATAAGAATGCTGGTCATGTTTACCAACCCACATGCAGAGATGTTTAAACACTTCTTTTTGCTAATCAAAATTTAAATTTGTATAAGGGAGGCTAATTAGTTTGCAGGTCTACTCCAACAAACCCTCCTAGTAAAATTGAAACCAAACCGACTATTTAATAAATAGATCAATGTGGTTTTAGGAAATCTAACTTTCATATTAATTAATCAGTCAGTTTCTATCCAAACCCAATTAACTCAATAGACAGATTGAATGATTGATCATGACCGAATGTACAAACAACAAAGCCGCCCGAAACCCAACTGAATAAGGCTGATTAAAGACCATCAATTAAGGAGTAATTGACCTATTCTCATATATCTACCAACAAAAAATTGACCTATACTCATATGCTCCACACAAATGTAGACATAGGAAAGGACTTAACCAACCAATAGGGGAGAGCATACTAGCTGCCAAGTTTAGTTACCTTTCAATGGGTCAACAACCAGTTCAACCGACCAGGCTGATATAGCTTGGTAGCGTGGCATCTGCACCCAGGAAAAAAGGGAGGCAAATGACCACCCCACCCCCAATGAATGCAAAAATTCCACCCCTTCTGATGCTCCCGCACGAGTTGTGACTGGTTCCCGCGCATGGTTTTAGCGCACAGTATCGGAACGGGTATCGATTAACTCAGAAGCCAATACGGGTATGGGATCGGTATCGACAAGGATCAGTCATATCGGACAAATTTCCCCCTGATCCTTCTTTAAAAATAAGTTTTTTGATCATTTTACCCCATATTCGTACTGTGTCACCCATACGGTATCGACACAGTATCAGGATCGACATGGTGCAAAACCAGTACGGATCGTCCGATACGGGTGATACAATACCGATATTTAGAACCATGCCCCCACATTGGCGTAAGGGCCACACTGCTAAATAGAGAACATCCTCACTTTTCAAAAATAGAAAACCTGAATAAAAAGAACAGTAAGACTAATCATCACCTTTTTAGAGAGTTAGATGGAACACAACAATGAATCTGTAAGAATTTTAAATACTTCGTACAATAGAAAAAATAATTATTCCATTTATATGGTATATTGCTCTACATTACATTACATCACAAGCTCCCTCCGATGGTTAACAGAGCAAAAGAACTTTTGTATATAGCAAAAAAAGATTATTGGCGACTGAAAGGCAGTTAAGCTGATGAACAACCTCTAGAAGCCTTGAGTCCTTGCTGCTCTATTTCTTGATATCTTTTGCAATTGAAGAATTGTAATTACAAAACAATTAGCTTGTGAGAGACCATTTTCATTTTTGTAATTTGTACTTGATAGTTCGTAATAAAAGGAGTAATTATTCCATTTACATGATATCAAAAGGAAAAAAGTGTACAAAGGTAGCGTGCCTAGCTACGAGATTTTTAGATGTGATAATTTTTTACCACCACTAAAAAGGATATGGGTTAAATACGCGTACCCCCTGTAATGCACCCAATATTCTTCGTTCCCCCCGAAGTTTTTGATAAGTCCACGTATCATCCCTTAATATTCCACGTACCACCCTTGCTTTATCCCCTTAATGCCATTTAAGTCCACATCAGGTATTAAATGCTAAATGATGATCAAACTACCATTTCTTCTATATTTTATAAAATTTGAAAAGACTTAATTGTCCTGACCTATTTGCTGAAATTTGAAAAGACCAAAATGCCCTCATCTTCCCCAAATCATCATCTTCTTTTACATACCCACCACCACCGCCACCACCACCACCCACCATTAACACCATCACCATCCCACCGTAAAGCCCCTCCTCACTGTCTCTCCTCGATCCCCTCCTCTACTTCCTCCACCCCTCGCAGCCGCTCATCACTCCAAGTTACAGCCATCGCCGGCATGAAATCCGTCGGACCATCAGCTATATTTATAGCAATTCTGGATCTCCCGTCAACGTGGGTGAGCAGATGTTCCTTACTGTGCTCAATCTTATCACGAATATGTTATGGGGTGGCACAATCAAGGGTGAGAAGCAACATAGCCTTGGAGTTGAGTTTCGGCAACTCGTCGGCGAGATGACTGAGCTTCTGGGTAAACCCAACGTCTCGGATTTCTATCCCAGTCTGGCCTGCTTGGATCTACAGGGTATGGAGACAGACATGAAGGCTCTGTTCCTGCGGTTGGATCAGATCTTCGACTCCGTCATCGGTCATCGATCATCGGCTGAAGATGGACTAACAGGGCATAAAGGAATGCCATGATTTTCTGCACTTTCTTCTGAAGCTCAAGGACGAATTAGATTCTCAGACACCTTTCACCATGCTCCACCTCAAGACCTTGCTTATGGTAAGCTTAATTTCTGCTGTATTTACCGTATACCATGAGATCAAATCCATCCCCTTCCACATGAGCTCAATTCCTCCTCCCATTAGTCACTAGTGATGCTACGCTAACCATGGTTTTAGTGCACGGTATCCAAACGGATATCGGCAACAAGCAAAACCAATATCGATATCGGCCTAGATCGTCAATATCAAACAAAATTACCCTTGAATTTCTTGGAGTGATGAGCGGCTACGAGAGGTGGAGGAAGTAGAGGAGGGGAGGAGAGACAGTGAGGTGGGGCTTCACGATGGGATGGTGATGGTGTTAATGGTGGGTGGTGGTTGGTATGTAAAAGAAGATGATGATTTGGGAAAGATGAGGGTATTTTGGTCTTTTTTAATTTTAGCAAATAGGTCAGGGCAATTAGGTCTTTTCAAATTTTAAAAAAGATGGAAGAAAGGATAGTTTGGTCATCTTTTAGCATTTAATACCTGATGTGGATTCAAATGGCATTAGGAGGGTAAAATAAGGGTGCTACGTGAAATATTGAGAGGAGGTACACGGACTTATCAGAAGCTTAGGGAGATACGAGAAATATTGGGTGCATTACAGGATATATGCGTATTTAACCCAAAACATATATGATGGCAACGGCTAACTATTCCTCCTTTAAAGCAATAGATGGATGGCTTTTTCTTTTACCGCCATAAATAAAAGATACCCTATCTATTACAGTAAAAAAAATATCCCACCACCAAATGGGCATATATAGAGGCGGTGCAATCGAAATGTCGCTAATAGATAATATTTTTTTAACTTAGTAATGCGAAGGTATATAACTATTAGCGACGGTAAATTTTACCACCATAAAGGGGTATCTATAGAGGCCACTAATAGATGAGCTATTTAATTAAATAAATGCAAATGTTTTTTTTATAGAAATTAAATAAATGCAAGTTATATCTAACTTTTAGCGGCGGAAAAAAATACCATCCCTAAAGGGGTATGTGTAGATGCGATTTAATAGAAGCACCATTGAAATTTTATTATATTAAATGAAAGACATATAACCTTTAGCCGCGGTAAATTTTACTGCCGCTTAAGGATATGTGTTGACGCGGTTTAATTAAAATGGGAGCAGGATTTTGTAAAAGGAAGAGTGCAGATGTGGGGCGAAGGGGGCGAGAGGATAGGGTGGAGGAGGGGGAGGGGGGAGCAATGGGCAGTTTCAAGGGGAGGGATCACGGTGGCTGCTGTGCCAATTGCAGGTAGTTTCAAGGCTGGGCCGGTGGTGGGGTGAGGCAGGGGTGGTTGGTCGGTGGGGTTGGTAGGGCCATAACGGTGGTATCAAGTTTCAGGAGGAGTGGGTGATTGCCAGAGGTGGTGAGGGTAGCATGGTTTGGATGGGGGCGGTTTTTTCCTTTTTTAAATTATTTACTTTTAGTGACGGTAAAATCTGCAGCTAAAGCTAGGATTTTTTTTCAGTGATATTGCTCCAGACAACCAAGTCTCTTGGCTACTTAACTGAGTAGAAAATCGTTTGTCAGATTTGAATAAAGGGTGAAAGAACGCTATCCGGTCGTGCCATACACGTCGCCCCTGCGCCCTGACACAGGGGAGAGCGAAATGACCGCTACACCCACTGGAACCCCAGAAATCACTAGGGATGCAGGGGTCATTTTGCGTACCCCTATGTCAGGGTGTAGGGGCAGTGTGTATGGAGCGACCAGGTGGCGTTCTTTATCCCTTGAATAAAATTATCATTTTAGTTGCTCCCCCTCCCCATCCCAACTCACCCACATGAAAGGGGAAAAAAAAGAAAAAGAAAAATATAGTTGTGAGGGCCCTATCAAAACTAAAACACGAATTCTTTCGAAAGAAACCAAGTAGCTAGCGAGCTCCCTACTTTAAAATTCGGTTAGTAGCAGCATAGTTAGTAAGTTCGGGTACAACAATAATACGGGAAAGGATATGTACAACAATTAATCAGCCCATATGATAATAATATGTTTTAAAAAATCCAGCGCAATAAAACACGTACGACAATGATACGGTACGTGTTTAATATGTGTTCTAATACGATTGCTCTGTAAAAGTCTGAGAGCAAAAATAGGGGTTTATCCTAGTAAAAATCAAAGAGCAAACTGATTTGTTTGCAATTATAATCTAATCTCTCATGCCTTTCTGAACACTTAAAACCAATATGACTTTCCAATTTGAAATAATTTCTCATTCTTTTGGATCTCTACGTCTAATATTAATTAAGTTTAACCATGTCTATCAAAACAAATGTTGATAGATAATCCATCAACCATAATCTATCATAGCAAATAATAGCATGTATCAGTCAAAAACCCTGATAGAGCTAATTAAGCTGCATTCATTTCTGCAAGTCAAGAATCAATTCACTTCTTATTGACTATACTACATAACCAAACAATTGACTGCAAACTGATGCGACTTAGAAGAGCCAAGGTAGGTATTGGTGTCAGCTAGTAAATATCCACCATTATCATGGATCGGGCACTAGGGTCCGAATCCAGAGTTTTTTTCTTTTGGGGTGGGGGTGGGGGTGGTAAAAGAATCCAGAAAGTTATAGCTAGCACTTGAACGACCTAACAGCCTATGCTCTCTCTCACGGTGAGTCTAGGTTTGGTTTCAAAATTCTAATCGAACTGTAGTAGAACCCGAGATCAAGAAGATCGGATTGTTGGTTATGTGCGATGATGGAAGTCCAAACCTTGTTGGACTCTCGGTATTCTCTAGTACAGATTTGGAACAATCTCTTACGGTTCCTTAGCTACACTCTCAGGGAATACTAGATCGAGAAAGAAATGAAGGAGTTTGATTCAATTAGGAAGCTGGGATTTCATGTTTGTGCGTAACCCTCCAATAAGAAAGAATTGCAGACCTATATAAATCTTATCAAAACATAGAGAGAGAGAGAGAGAGAGAGAGAGAGAGAGAGAGAGAGAGAGAGAGAGAGAGAGACCTAGATTTGATGGATATGGACTAGAACTAGAGTCTTCGAGGTTGATCAAAGAATCAGAGTGTTTTCCCTGACTGTGAGAGTAGATGGTTTGCTAGAACTAGAGTCTTCGGGTTTCAGGTTTGGGATTCTCACCGGCTTTTCGGCTTTTAGGTTTTAATTTTTTTTATTTTGTTTAATTAAAGCACATAAATCTTTATTAATACGTGATTAATACGGCAATTAATACGGTGTTTCCTCAAATCACGTATAAAATTAGACTACTTGAAAAAAATGGTAATAGTCGGCTTATTGATTCATACGGTCGGATACACATATTAATGCAACAATTAATACGCGAACTTACTAACTATGGTTAGTAGTAACTTCAGAGATTTTTCAATGAACTCAGTATTCATATTTGAAGTCTTGATTCAGTTTCACATAAACCCATTTCCCCCCTTTTTCTGATTCTTTACTTGCTATACTCTGTAACTTGTAGGAGTTACCCTTTTGGGAAAGGCTGGGTATACTAGCAATACACCGTAAGCTAGCACCCTATGTGTCTATCTTTCTCTTCCTCCCTTCCCTCTCCCTAATCTTTTATATGAAGTAAGTTTTTTTTGGTTTTTGTGTTTGGTATGGTATAAACTGAAACTATCTTTAGAACAAAAGGCCATGGTCACCACAAAAAAGTGGAATCTCTAGTTCCAGACTTCTAACAGTTTCAAACACTTTTTCTACTTTTTTTCAGGACATGAATCATGGTACGTAGGTGGAGATCTTTGACAGAGCACTGTGTGGTTGTATAGACAAGTTTGGTGATCTTTGTGTTTGGTTTTAGATCAATTTGGACCCCATCTTTCTCAGTTTTTTGTTAAGATCACTAACAAAAAAGACTCACTACACTGTATTTATAAGGACCCACTTGAGATATAACTAGTTGGCTTATTGTTTATATATTTCCAATTCTCTCTCAAGTGAATTGGCATTAGTGCTGCCTCACGATGGAACAGACTTGAGTTTTGAGTTTTGAGTTTTCCAGGACTATTTGATATTATTTGTATTACATACAGTCATTCACATGGGTTTGTTCTTGTTAGATCCCCACCACCATAGTTATAGAATTTCTTGCCATAAAGAAATTTAATTCTTTTTCATAGACACCAACTTTTGGACTTAACTCCTCTCAGGTTCTCTGCCCAGTCAGGTTCGTAGGTTCTTCTCATAGGGGACTAGAAATGACGACCTCACCCCCTACCCGAACACACTACCCAGGTGGGGTGAGGTCGTCATTTCCGCCCTCCCTATGAGAGGAACCTACGAACCTGACCGGGCAGGGGACCTGAGCGGAGAAAAATTCCCAACTTTTATGCAACCTTAAAGGCATCCAAGGGGATTCTGAATTATATGCTTCGAGAAGATATTGAGTTGAAATAGACCAAATAGTCCTACACGTCAAGAATCGGGCCCTCCTTGTAAGGAAGTTTGTCAAACTGTTTCCTTCGTAGAAATAAACGCAAAACTACACGATGCTAAATTGGACGTCAAATAAGAAATATCCTGTATAATAAGAATCATTGTAATTGGTAGCTCGATTTGCTTGTCGTTGAGGATATAGATGAGGATTTTGTTGTCGAATTCAATAATTAGACAGTCCTAGCTATCTTCAATAAATGTCATGCGGTAGTATGATTGTAACATAAATTTGGTGTACATGATATCCACATTATCATCTACATAATTAAATATTTTGTCCATCTTACAACTATATGTAAAATTATAGGGTTTTCTTCCCCCCACTATGCATAGTGAAGTATAATGTTTCACTACTTGCCACATGGCAGTACATGAGTTAGTCCACGTGATAGAGGACGAAAGAAGCATCTCATTGGTACAATTTCAGCTTAAAATGAGTAGAGAAAGTAGCTAAAATTACAAAAGATACCATTTTATATTTTATATCCCCCTCAATTTGATGGCATTTTGGTAATTTTATTAAAACTTTGAATCAGAGATTAAGCAACTTTCTTTGCTTAATTTGGACTAAAATTTGGCCATTGAGATGTATGTGAGGTTCTCTATCACATGGACGAACCCATGTGCTGCCAACTGAAAAATAGTGACAAATTATACTTCACTAGCATGGTGACGGCTAGAAGGACCCATCATCATATAGGCTTGAAAATTAAAAATTAAAATAAAAGAAGTGATCTTAACAAAGAACTGTAGAAGCATAACCTATACATGGAGGGTCATGCAGTTGCAATAAGTTATAAAATTTGATAAATAGTCTATCAGAGAGGGAGCCCAATTGATCCAATGGTTAGGCAGCCAAATTATTAATTGACATCACTAAAAATGGTAGTTATGTGGGGAAATTTCTCCCAATTATTTCACTTCCAAAAAAGGAACTTTATGACACCTTCTCCATACTAAAAAATGTCCATTTTTTTTTTCAATATTATTTTGAAAATTTTAATGTGTTGCTTGTCAAAGGAAATTGATAGCAATCTCACTAAGTGCATATCTAGGGAAGCTAGATATGCATATAAAAAGATGGAAAAGAAAATTTTCCGTGCAAAATTAGTTTTTTAATGTTTATTTTAACATCAATTGGAAGAAAAAAAATTGAAAAATAAACCAATATTGCATGGTCAGAGAAAAATTTTCATGTAAAATATCATTCATACATATAAAAAATTTTACAACAAAACAAACAAGACCTAAATGACAAACTCTAAAAAAATAGATTCAATGAGAAGCAAGCATATGAAGCTTAACCAAATATGCCCTACCTAAGTTGATTAGAATGAAGAGTTATAGGAAAGATAGAGAAAATAGTATATAACTAATGTGATTCCCTTCCTCATCCTATCTTCTTCTTAATTAAGCAAAAAATAATTTATTAACTTTAACAACATGATAATGATTGCTAGATGAATGATCCTTTATGGGGACAAATAGAATCGTTTTGTGCATATGGAGAGTAATGATTGCAAGCAAATGATATTTACGAGTTGTCTTTTAGTGTGTGTTTGATCTTCTTCTTTTCAATCTTACTCATCTTGATTAAAGTAAAAGCTTCAAAGATTTAGCTCTAAATGCTATTAGTTTCAAAGATATCTTTAATGAGTAGTAGAAGAATAGATTAATTAGATTCTCATATTTGATGCCCATCTCTTTTGTCCTCTTCTATTTTCTTCTTTTCTTTTCTTTTCTTTTTTTTTCTTATTTCTTCTCTTCCTTATTTTCAGGGGCTAGACTAATGTGGGGACCTTATAAAGGATGCCAAAGAACACAGAACTATAAAGTGCAATACATTTTAAATTAAAAAAAAAAATTGGCATTTTTATATGAAATACTCATTTGAAATGTGACGGATCAATGATCATAGATAAGAAAATAGTGAATGTAAAGAAAAGCAACTGTACAGCTCAACATTTTGGACTCAAGAAACTCAGTTTTGTTTGGATTGAAAACTAATGAATTAGGTTGGGGAGTGGTTTTTGTAGGCTGCAGCTTTAAAAATTGAATTTTTAAATGGTCATCTAGTTCTGTCATGTAGTGGTTTATGGACATGTTAAATAAAGTGGGAAATCATATGAAATACTATTTGGGAGGTGATCAACCCAAAACCTTAAGGCATTAGGTAGAGATAGATTGACAGTATATTAAGATATATCCAAGGTCCCAGTTAACTGATGTGAAACTATACCTCTATAACTCCCAACATCTCAACAAGATAGACTCCAAAGTCTCTGTTCATTGGCACCCCTAGATTTTCTTGTATCCTCCTTTGGTGATAGAATTAGATATGACATGTGCTCCAACAGAATAGCTACAATCTTGTCCATTATCAAGGAAGGAGCCTAGGACCCTGGCCCAAGTTCCTCCTCCCTCAGCCTCATTGATGCTTGGAACCTGCTCCATAGCATCCCCAAAAGACCTAGAGGAAGAGGATATCTTGTTCTTTGGACTATTTCCACCTCAGGGAAATTCTCCTCCTCTTCTGTATGGAACATTATCTGATCCAAAAAATATAAAAGTCCCATAAGTTAGTTTGGTTTTTTCGTTGCATTCCTCGTCATAGTTTCATATCATGGAGAGTGTAGATATTGCATTTTGACACCTTAGAGGGATCAACCGACGATGATGATTAGGGTCCATCTGACTCCCGTGGCAATCGAGTAACAAAATTATCATTTTACCCTCGCATAATCTCGGTACCCAAACCTTCCCAAATAGAGTCAAACTCTTAGGATAGCATTAATTAGCCATTTTGAAGCCGTAGACAAAAATCTGACACTGGTTGTTGAAATGACCAATTTACCCTAGGTATTATTTGGTATCCAAACTTTCATGACTTGAGCGAAAACTCTTAGGATTGAAAAACAACCTAGAAAGGGGTGAATAGGTTGTATCTAGTGGATTTAGTCCCTATTATAAAATTAATTGCACAATTAAAATTAATAAAGCAAACACCTACAAGAGACAAACGATTTATAGTGATTTAACTCTAAGAGTTTACATCCACTCTTTTCAACACTTAAGAGAATTCCATTAGATGTTTCCTTTTAATACAGTAGGTGGGAAACAACACATTTACACAATCTTGTTACAAGACAAGATGATCCTTTACAAAAGTTCTTTTAAGGATAAGAGGATCCGTGCATCACCTATGTATGGTCTAGGCTAATGCACCCTTAGTTTGATCAAGAGTCTAACAAACTCTAGATCAACGTACCGTAAGAAACAACTAATCACAAATGAAAAGATAAGGAAGGATAGTACTTATTTGGAGTCTTACAATTACTCCTTGTGCAATATGAGATGAATGAATGTATGCACAATATGAGACTGCTTTATTGCTCCTATGATGAGATATCTAAGAGCAATGATAAAAGCCTTCAAAGCTTGAATGGACTTGAACTACGTCTTGACTTGACGTATCTCTTTTTCTTTCTTTTTTTTGCTAAAGATTAACAAAGTATGTATTAATAATGAAAAGATATAAATACAAGTTCAGGAAGTGCCCAACAGGGGAGAAATTAAAAAAAAAAAAACAAAAGATCGACTCATCTTCGGCGAAGAGCCTTAAAGGAACAAAAAATATTAGAAAGATTACCCTCGAACCCCACCTTCAGCATGGCCATCAGCAGGGAGTGAGCCTAAGGCAACAAACTAATCTGAAAAAATGAAGAAGATAACCAGCTCTGAACAAATCGGAAACGACTTCTTTCCTACAGGTCCCATTCAATCTCATGATGAACGAAAGTAGGAGATTCAACCCAATAACGAGAAACCTGATTAGTAGCAATCCTCTTGCCAATAAGTCAGCAGTTGTGTTCGCCATTCTATAAGTATGGGTAATTTTCCATGTTATAGATTGAAGGTAACTAGCCACATCAAACCACTTTTGTTTAAACTTCCGCAGGATATTGCCATTATGGATAGATGTAACCACAACCTCAGCGTCACACTCAATCCAAAGAACTTGCATATTTTTTCTCTTGCCATTTGGGCTCCAATAAAGAATGCTGAGAACTCAGCAAAAAAGTTTGTAGAAATCCTCAAATAATGAGAAAAACTTCCTGTTGGAACACCCCGGTAATTCCAAAAAATACCTGCAGCATTTGAGTGACCCAGATTTCCCAAGGAACATCCGTCAATGTTGAGTTTTGTCCAACTGATGACCAGCTTCCTCCACATGATTTCAATAATACGGTTAGACTTAGGCTCCAGGAAAGAATCTCTTATATGGTGCGCTATCATCAAATCATGAAAGGATCTAATATTGCAATGCATGAAAGATGAAGCATCCTTGAGGTCTGATTGGATGAAGCGCATAACAATACTAGAGAGGTTACCTTGGCCTTCAAAAAGCCTCGAATTTCGCTCCTATCAAATATGAAGAGGCACCAAAATAAAACCTGTTAGCCACACATTGAAAGAGAGATCGAAGCAGATTTATCCTTCCACTAGATGAACAAGTTCATAATCGAATCCTTATTCGGCCACACCATTTGGAACATAGTGAGAAAACCCCTCCACACTTTCAAATAGAAGGAGCACTCGAGGAATATATGGCGTTGAGATTCTAAAGCATGTTGGCAAAGGCAACACTGTGAAACATTAGGGATACCTCTTTGAATAACCATATCACCTGTCGGCAATTTTGCATGCATTAGACGCTAACCAAACAGAACCTGTTGCGGCTGCAAAAATTTAGGTCAAATCGTGGAATGCCATGAAGTTCTGTTTAAAGCCGTTCTAAAGCCTTCCCAAGCTGATTTCACCGTGAGATTTCCTAGCTTGGAAAGTGCGCAAACCCTTATATCATCTACTTTGATCGATGGAGAGTAATTTCTGAAGCTTCAGTACTGATCTACTGAAAAAAGCTGAAGCAACCAAAGGAAATAACCAGTTAGAATGCACGATAAAGCAAGCAAGGCAGGTGTCAAAAGATAGTCTTGACTTGACTATCTCCAACTCAAGGTCAAAAGTGAATGAAAGAACAAAAGGCTCTCAATTAGTGTTCTCAATTGAATAGTATGGATTGCTTGGAAAATTGTGTATTATTTTTTTTTTCTTTTAGTGGCCTATTTATAGCCAAAAAGATTGAATAAAAAGAGGCTCCAACGGTTATAAAACAGTCACATATTTCCTCTAACGGTTGACCTTCAACCCTGACGATCAATTGACAAATATAGCTGCTAGGGATAAAAACTAGCCGTTGGGAGACAGTTGGGTCTGACGATTGATGTCAGGTCGACCGACAAGATCCAATCGAACGTCACAATCTGATGGTAGCGACCATCAACTCATTGTTTCTGACGGATGCACATTATCTGTTTTCACAATCATCTGTGAGACAATTTACTCTATTTTTCATAGTCTAGCTTTAGGGATATATTTACCAATTCATTTCAACTATGTTTGGGTCATTTTAAAAGGTTGTTGAATATCACCTAAGGTCTATCTAAGTCATGAAATGAATGCAAATGGAATGCAATTACATTATGTGAGATTTGTGTACTATCCTAGACTAATTGCACTCGAACATCTTCATGATCCTTCAAGTTCAACCCTTGAGCTTCTTCTTGTCTTTGCTTTAAAGCATCAAGTTTGGAGCTGCTTTTCATCTATACTGGATGTCTTTTTTCATGTCTTCAATTCTTTCCAATTCTTGGGTTACTTGACTTGCATTCAATGAAGGGGTTCTACTCTTTGATTCTCCAGAGTGGAATACTATAAGACACTAACACTTGGAGTATGATTGTTAGATATCCTCAAATATTTGTTATCATCAAAACCTGGTTGTAATCAACTTAGGAGAGTGGGATTCCCATGAGGGCATTTTCCCAAGGTTATCTGTCCCGGATTGGCTAAAGTTCCATACCATATACTCCGTCTTCGTGTTACTTATGTTAGAGCCTTTTGATTCCAAGGTTAATCTCCATGACTCCAGTTTGACATTAATTCTAGCTTTTGTCTCATCCACCAAAACAATGTCATCAGCAAAAAGTATGCACCAAGGAACTTCATTTTGGCCGTCTCTGGTTAACTCATCCATGATAAGTGCAAACAGATAAGGGATTAATGTTGATTCTTGATGTAACCCAACTGTAATTGGGAATTCACTGCCTTGACCCCCCATGGTTCTTACACTAGTCACCACATCATCATAT
The DNA here is from genome assembly GCF_018873765.1 of Telopea speciosissima. Taxonomy (NCBI): domain Eukaryota; kingdom Viridiplantae; phylum Streptophyta; class Magnoliopsida; order Proteales; family Proteaceae; genus Telopea; species Telopea speciosissima. Next base: position 14,460,838 of record NC_057917.1, read on the forward strand.
ATATATATCTTTAATTATGTCCACATATTTACTTGAAACATTACTCCTTCCTAACACATGTCATATGTTTTTTCCAAGTCAATAAAGACCATATGGAGAACCTTCTTGCTCTCTCGAAATCTTTTCACGAGTATCTTAAGTAGATAGCTTTTGTTGTGGATCTTTCTGGCATAAAACAAATTGTTTCTCCGAAACAGTGGTCTCTTTTCTCAGATGTGTTTTAATAACCTTCTCCCATAATTTATACTAGTCACTACACCATCATACATATATTTAATTATGTCCACATATTTCCTTGAAATATTTCTCCTTCCTAGCACATGTCATAAGCTTTTTCTAAGTCAATAAAGACTATATGGAGATCCTTCTTTCTCTCTCTAAATCTTTTCATGAGTCTCCTAAGTAAGTAGATAGCTTTTGTTGTGGATCTTTTTGCCATAAAGCCAAATTGTTTTTTCGAAATAGTGGTCTCTTTTCTCAAGTGTGTTTTAATAACCCTCTCCCATAATTTCATAGTATGACACATTAGTCTTATGCCTCTATATCCATTGCAACTTTGGACAACGCCTTTATTTTTATAAATCATGACCACAATGCTTTTACTCCATTCATCTGGTATTGTCTCGGTGCACATAATCTTAATTTTTTCTTTTTTTTGCTAAAGGTCAGCAAAGAATAGATTAAGCCACAGATAAGCCACATAATCTTATTAAACAACTTAGTTAACCAAGATAAGCCACAGATTCCTAAACTCTTCCACACTTCTGTTGTGACCCCATCTGGGCTTGGGACCTTGGCTATTTTCATCTTTCTTATTGATTCTTTTGCTTCTCTCCCTTGGGATAACTTTATAGTTCTTGCAAAACATTTTGTTGGACCTTCTAATTAGGAAGAAATTTATTTGGCTATTATGATGTCCACTTCTGTAAGTGACTAAATGCTTCTCTCTCTTTTCAAAATAGACGTTTACAATGGACGGATCATAAGCAATCACAAAATCCAAAACTGAGATATCCTCCTCATTCCTCTCACCAAATCCATAACCTCCATGTACACTTTCATAACCCTCTACAATCCTCCCTACGTGAAAATTCAAATCACCACCTATAATAATCTTTTCTCCTTGACTAATATCTTGCACTAATCCATCCAAATGTTCCTAGAATTGTAACTTACTACTTTCGTCCAATCTACTTGGGGAGCATAAGCACTGATAATATTGACTACCTCCTTCTTTAACACAAGTTTGATAGATATAATCCTATCTCCAAGTCTTTTAACATCCACTACATCATTCTTTAGAGTTTTATCCGCTACTATTCTCACTCCACTTCTATTATGTTGCTCTCCCGTATACCATAGTTTAAAGTTGTCCAACTCCTTAGCTTTCTTATCCTTCCATCTAGTCTCTTCAATACATGCAATGTTAATCCTTTTTCTTCCTCATCACATCAATCAATTCTAGACTCTTACTTGTTAAGGAACCAATGTTCCAAGATGATAATTTAATCTTGGAACATGGACAAATGATGTCTATTCTAACCGTTGAATAGAGAGGTTCTGATTTAGATTAGCCACGTGTCGAATTTCAGAACCTATTCAATCAAATATCCATTGTGTAATGGCATGCATCCTCATGTATGTCCACACATGTTTGTGGTACTCTGGCAACTATTGTGTATACTCTCATGCCCTCTTTTTTTTTTTTTTTTGAGTCAATAAGAATTTAAGAAAGACAAACAAAGATAGAAACAAAGGAAACAAAAGGCTACCTTAGTGTAGCTGAATTTGAAGACCCTAGAAGAGATAAAAATCCTTTTTTAAAGCTCTATTTTGTCACTTAATAAACTTCATTTGGATTAACATTTGATATGCTAGTAGAAGAGCTTAGATCAACTTGTCCATAAAATTTAAGACCCAATTGAACTACTGCATGACAGATAGAGGTCCACTTTGTGAAATAACAAGAACCTTTTGTCAGATAAATTATGGAAGCAAATGTCCAAGTAAGGAACTGGTGTGTCTTTACTGTTGATTAAAAAAAATAAAAAGGTTAAGTGTCTTAACTTTTTCCTTTTCAAGACAAATAATACTATAAAATAAAAGTAAATCGAAACAGCTTATCAGGTGAGGCTAAGGGTGGTCCTCTCCCTCTTCTTAGTTCCTACTATAGACAATCTCCAGACTGGACTTATCTCATGCATAAGTGTTAGGTGCATGGGATATTTGGTCCAACACCTAACACCCCAAAGTTTGTGGACCCATATCTAATGATTTCCAGATCCAGCCCAAGCTTCAAGACCAATGACCACTATGATCTCTCTTCCCTCTTTTCCTTTCTCTCCCCTCTTCTCCCCCCCCCTCTCTCTCTCTCTCTCTCTCTCTCTCTCTTTTTCACTTCTCTGAATTTGTAATAGTAAATCCTTGTTAGTTACTGAAATATTCAATCAGCTCAATTCAATATATCAGTCAGAATTTATTTGTAAAAATTCCCAAAGAATAATAAGTTTCAACAAAATTAAAATCTTAACAAAACATTACAGCATTCCACCAAGTAAGTAATCAGTAAATCCAGTAAATTGGAATTGAACTGAAGTTTTTTTTTTTTTTTTGGTAAATAATCAATATATTCAACAATGCTCGTGAAAAAAAAGGGCCCCTTACAAGAAAAGCCGGGGAAGCCACAAAGAAAAAACTATACATCCATAAACAAAACTACCCTTAAGAGGTGGAAGCAACGAGAGCCACAAGCTGAGTTTGTAAATCCCAAGAAGAAACCATGAACCTATCGCGGGGAGTGTCAATACAAGAGTCTTGAAAGGGTTGCACCTTACCCTTAACCGCAGATGAGATTGATTCCTGGATTTGGTGGTAAGTTCTAGAACGTCTAACCTAGATCCTAAGGTTCCGTTCTATCCAAATATGATAGATAGTCGCCCCAAATGCACTCTTACCAGTTGAGTCTAAAAAAAGACTTCTCTTTAATGTTTTTCCTAATCCACCTCCACTCAACCTCAAGGTCCCCAATCCTCCAATTGGTAGACCAACATTTGCTCTGAATCCCTTCCCAAAGATGCTTGGAGAAGGGACAACGGAAAAATAAATGATCAATATCCTCTACTACATTCTAACAAAAACGAGAGGATGGTGAGGGAACATGTCTATCTTGGAGAAAGGATTGAGTTGGAAGAGATTTAGTCATGACTCTCAAAACAATGAAGTTATGCCTAGGGATGTGGTTCTTGAACCAAACCACCTCGAACTAGGACACGAGGACGGCCGAAACTCCCCGATTCCAAGCAGAAAAGGAGGAGAAGTGACCAAAATGGGAGGCACTCCACTCCACTAGATCCTCGGGTCCTCTAGGCCTCCTACTGATCTCCTCAAAAGCTCTACGAGCCTCAAGCATTCTAGGAGGGAAAACCCGACCAAGACACCAACACCCATCGATGAGAATGGAAGATACCTTGGCAAGTTTGTCAGTTGGAAAGGTAACGAATGGAATCTCCATAGACATTGAGAAGGACCCCTGGGGGTGCCAATTATCTAGCCAAAGGAAGGTGGAGGATCCATCATCCAATTGGATTTGATAACCAGTGTGACCAAATGTCTATACTTCAGAATCTTATGCCAAGGCCAAGAAGCATCTAGGGGGCAAGAGTCCGTCCAAATAGAATTCTCCTTAAGATATCTGGAGTACATCCAGTCCACCCATTTACTCTTACTTTTGGATGTCAATTTCCAAATGAGCTTTAAAATCCTTGCAAGATTAACTCTTTGATCCTTCTCAACCCAAGGCCCCCTTCTTGTTTAGAATTCTCCTTAAGAATTGAAATGAAGTTTGTTGTGAGAGAGCTAGAAAATCTCAAATGCCATTGAGATTTCCTATACCAGCCCAAATTGACCTTGAAAAAACAGTTAGCTTAGTGGAGGTAGTTTCCCATCACCCACGGCGAAGGAGGAATTCCTTTGCCAATGGGTATGGGTGTCTCGGGATGGATATCAAGAACAATGGGGATGGCATTATTGACTTCATATAATACGGGGAGTAATAATGACCCTAGATTGGTGTAACTAATTTTACTTCAACTACAAGGGAAGAAAACTTTCTCCTTAACTTTATGTTCTATCCAACGTGAAATAAGGTAATGGAAAAAGATACCTAATGTTAGGGTACGATGTCTTGTATTCCATCGCTTGCATTAATATGTTGATTCACCGCTCATCCTTCACTACCTGTATAGGGTTTCACTATAAGTTTGTAGTGATGGTTCTTTCTCTGCAATCAATCTAAGAGAGGTGTGAAAACGAATGGCTATAACATACTCTCCATTAATAGTGAAGCATAACTCATCTCACCGTGGACGTAAGCAATCTTGCTGAACCACGTAAATCCTTGTGTGCATTGTGTGATTATTGTTTACGGTTCTCATTTGTTTCCTACATTGTTTTAGGTTCTCTTTTTTTTCCTACACTTATCTCACTTATTTATATCTGATTCCTTCTAAGATGAAATGGTGGGTCTGCTTCAGAGTTCAATGCACACCCAAAAAGCATAGGGATCTTTTGGTAGAGGAACCCCATCACTCCATGCCCTCACAGCCATAGAGTTTTAGGTCTAATATTACAGGTAGAGGGTGGTTGGTATATTTCAGAACTTAAAATCTCAACCAAACCACTACACAAATGCCAACCAAATAGCCTTCCTAAGAAAATCCACCTACCAATAGTCCAATACCATGATGGGTAAGCTTTGATCGAATGAAGACACTAATGTGTAAGCTTGTGAGTGAGTTAATGAGTGAGTAGTAATCAACATTAATGTCTGAGACAATAGGTATATTTAATCAAGAACTGCTCCTTAGCATGGCATTCTCTCTTAAGATTAAAGAATAGTAAGTATATAAGATGACAAATTGATGTCAAAATAATAATAATAATAAGATGACAAATTAACTCTCAATCATAGGGTAGGATTCTCTGGACTCTTGTGCCTTCTCTCTCATCAACCTTTCTTTTCTTTTGACAACAACAAAAAATCCTTCCAATGTAGCTTTCTAGGGTGGGCCAAAATGCCCTCTTCATGGCAAACAACCTAGTACCATTTTTATTAATTATATCATGCTCTCCTTGATCAACTCATTCTTTTGTCTTCCTTTCTATAAAGAAATAGTTAGAGAGAGAGAGAGAGAGAGAGAGATGATTCTCTTATATATGCTTAATTAGTCACAGTGCATTTGTCTTTGCCGATGCCAAGAAGTAGATTTCACAGATTTTATGCTCTTTAGTGGTGGTGCACAATGTACGTGAATAATGGGATGGAGAATCTATCGAAATGCCCAACCACCTGAAGGCTGAAGGGGTGTTTTGCTAATATCGCCAAAACGTAAGCTAGAGATAGCATGTCTTTGGTGCACAACTGATTAATTATTAGTTGACGTGACTGCTCTTTCTCTATCACAATTTTTCTTTTCTTTTTGGTATAAAAAATTCATTTATGTGATCTATTCATGAAAGATAAATAGAAATATTTCTTCCCCACTTGTAATTAATCCAATGGTCTCTTGGTCCTCCAAAAATTAATTTAATTTAATTTAATGGGTATAGCATGTGATTGTAGGACCCTTTCTCCACTAATCACTTAGAAAAGAGTCAAACTTCTCATCAAATCTCTCTCTCTCTCTCTCACACATGTGTAATGGTTGTGAACTAGTAGTTGAATCACATTCTTTGAAAGGTTAGAGGAAAAAAAAAAGGGTTAATTATTTGTACCTTTAATATCATATCCATCTTTTCATTACTTGGTGATGATTTGGTGTTGTCATAATAATGTCATAAAATCTAGATTCTTCTCTCTTTGGAGGTTAATGTAGAAAGATATCAAACCCTATATAATTAAGCTTTTTACCTCACGAAATTTAAGAGAAAAAAGCTCAAGGATCCCTTAACCCTCAAGAAACTATTTTTAATGGCATTAAGGAGTTTATGGAGTGGACATAAGATCTAATTGGAATTTGGTATCCATAATGAGTTTGTAAGTTTCGATTGCTTGAATTTCTGACTCTATTCAATTTCCCATATGGACTTCACTCTTGATTTTCTTTGACTCTCGGAAGTAAGGAATACTTGCACAGAATTGAAAGTATGAATAGAGCACCCGAATCAATCCACCGACTACTACATGTGGCATTAATTAAATTGGTTTGAAAAACATACAAAGATAGAATCATTAATCTTCTTTTAGAACCAATTTCTTCTTTCTTATTAAACATCACAAATTGTTTACGTTATCAGAAGTGCAGTCTGACAGCTCATTAGAAACATTAAAAATCAACAAAAACACCCTTAACTTACGGGAGTTTTAACTCTTATAGTTCATAAATAGTGATCATATAATTATATTATGCTTAAACATTTTATCAAAATTCACAACCCTTTTGGTTCATTTTTATGACATGTTTTTTTCCCTTAGTTAATATTAACTTCCCATAAAGGTGCAAGAATGTGTTTCTTGGTTTTTATTTTTTATTTTATTTTGTGTTGATACTAATGAAACTTACTTAGGACATGTTCCATTTTTAATTTTTTTTTTTTGGGGGGGGGGGGGTTTAAGATAACTTGATTACACATTGAACAATTCATTTTTTGCTCTATAAATCTCTTTTCACTAACAATCAATCAACATCTCTGTTAAGATTTGGAGAAGACAAGAAGAAAGGTTGAGAGACAAGAAGAAGGACACAAGGATTTACTTGGTTCGGTGGTGAATCACCTACTTCCAAGGATTCTCTACTTGAGAGAAGAATGCATTCACTTACCTTTCTTCACTTCTCCTTACAATATTTAAATCCATTCTTTCCATAACCGATGGATTTATTTTAGGGATAGGATTTTAACGAAATCCTTGATTTTGGTGAGAATAAAATCTTTGATTGTAGAGCTAATAATTAGGGGGAGACATAGGAGACATATCTGCTCTCTTTCCTTGGTATTTTGAATTATTTCCATTTAGGAAATTGGCATGTGTTTTGTGTGTAAGCTGAGCATTGGGAGAGGATAAGCCATGAGTCAGCATTGGCTCATTTTGAATCACGGTTCCTCTTTGTACCACGGTTCCATGGTCTTGGTGACCATGGACCGATTTGAAATCTTCCTGTGTCATAACAATCTCTGATAATCAATGTGCATGAAACCATGTGTCCATCGGTGTTGACCTAAAGCAATCACAATGACAACCGAGTAAGTGCTCCAAGGCATGTTGCTATGAGATGTCTTAGAGAAATTGCAAATTGTACAAGCATATTGAAGGTGAATGTGAACTCGGTCAAGGAGCTGGTTTTGGCTAGATCTCTTAGAGCAACTATCTCCAGGTCCCTATGTAAACGAGTAGTGGAGGTGACCTGGCGACAACCACCGTTGGGGTGGTGGAAACTCAATATTGATGGTTCGTCATTGGGGAACCCAGGGTCCTCAGGTGCTGGGGGCCTCTTTCGCAACCATCTTGGCGCAATGACCAGATGTTTTGCTTCATTCCTAGGGGTTGGACCAAACTATAAGGCTGAATTGGCGGTTTTTTTTATAGGCATAAAGGAAGCCCAGAACCTAAGGGTGAGCAAGTTATGGGTGGAGTGCGATTCTGCTTTGGTGGTTACTTCAATACTATCAGCTAACCTTCCATGGTACCATCTTCAGGAATGGTGGACAGCTTCTAACTTTCTAGACACCATCCAATGGCGCCTCACACATTGCTTCAGAGAAGGAAACATGCCGGCTGACGCCCTAGCCAATCATGCTGCTAGAACAAAATCGACTCAAACATGGAATAGCTCGCCAGGTTTTATAGTTAACATGGTTAACTGGGAGGCACTGAGTAGGCCACACTACAGGTTCTATTAGGTCCTCACGGACAGGAGAGGGTGCTTTCTCACTTTTGAGCTACAGCTAAAGGCTGGGCTAAACACTCCAGTTTATTTGCTGTAATATTGTATTATTTTTCACTTTTTCTTATCAATACAAACATTGCTGATCTTTAGCAAAAAAAAAAAAAAAACAATCACAATGATCACTTAAGGGCATGCGTTATCCGTTGATTGGGCCCTATCAATGACAATGTTTGATACATGGCTGACCAAAATCATTGCTTTTAACCTAACATAAGCCTCAATATTGTTGCTATAGAAATTCCTTAGGCAAATTGAGTAGATTAGCTTAATTTTGTCATCTTTGCAGTAAAGAAGCTGAGTCAATTCAGCACTTATTCCTCACTTGTGATTTCAGCTCTGCGGTGTGGAGGGAGGTTACCTCTTAGTTCGGCCATAATTGGGGCTTGCACACCTCAATTGAGGACTTTCTTGTGTGGTGGTCTAAGAAGAAGAGATGCACGAACCTGAAAGAACCTTGGGCGGCTGGTGCGACCATTGTGGCTACTATTCTGTGGGAAGAACGTAACAAAAGAAGACATGAAGGTGTGTCTCGAGATCTTAATCAAATCTTGGCGTATATTAAAGGGGAAATAAGGGACTGCACTTAGGTGATTAAAGGATTAAATCCATCCAAGACCTTAACTGTGCAAGGATTTTGGGCCTCAACTCTGCAGTCAATGGTCCTAGAGGGATCATTGAAGTTTACTGGTGCAAGTCCCCTACAAACTGGACGAAACTTAATATCGATGGTAGCTCTATTGGAAATCCTGGAAGAGCGGGGGCAGGAGGACTGTTTCCCAATCACCAAGCCCAGGTAGTGAGGTCGTTCAGCCATTATTTAGATGTGGCTAGTAGCTTCATGGCGGAATTTGAAGCGCTTATGAAGGGGCTCTTTATGGCTAAGGAGATGGGTCTGGATAACCTTTGGATTGAGTCTGACTAGGCGGATGGTGATGGCTTTGCAATCTGCCAAGCTCCCTTGGTGGATCAAGCAAAAGTGGCTAGTGATAAAGCCTTTTTTAGCGGCCTGTAACTGGAAAATCACTCATTGCTATAGAGAGGCTAATCCCATTGTGGATTTCCTCGCTAAAAGGGCTACGAGGACTGGGGAATCAATTTTAGATTGTACTCTTCCTAGTCATATTGGTGAGCTTCTTGCTCAAGACGCTATGGGGTTGCCCAGATTTAGATTTATGTAATTGTTTTTTCTCCTTTTTAATAAAATGATCCTTTAGCGGAAAAAAAAAAAAAAAAAAAGCAGTTACCTTCCTATGTATTGATCTTATAATTATATTACGCGTAAAGCTTTATCGAAATTAATAACCCTTTTGATTTATTTTTATGGTGCAAGAATTTTTATGCGTGTGTGTGTGGATACTAATGAAATTCACTTAGGACTTAATCTAGTTTTTTATTATGTTGGTTTAAGATAATATGATTACACCTTGAACAATTTATTTTTTGCCCTATAAATCTCTTTTCACTGACAATCAAGCAACATCTTTGAGTATGTATGTGCATGAAACCATATGTCCATCGGTGGTTATCTATTTGTCGGTTCTGACTTAAAGCAATAGCAATGATCACTTAAGGGCATTGTACGCTATCCGTTGATCATGCCTAAATCAATGGTTGATTACATGGCCGCCCAAAATCAATGGTTAATCTAGTCAAGATAGAAACTCCTCGGGAAAATTGATTAGATTAGCTTAATTTTAAAGTAGTTACCTTCATAAGTTGTGATCTTATAATTATATTATGTTTAAAGCTTTATCGAAATTGATAGCGCTTTTGGTTCATTTTTATGACACATTTTCTTCTCTTATTCTTATTATTATCTCTACATAAAGGTGCAAGATTTTTTTTTTTTTTTTTGGTGTCGATATCAATGAAATTCACTTAGGACTTGTTCCAGCCTACTATTATTATTATTATTATTATTATTATTATTATTTTAAAGATAATTTGATTACACCTTGATCAATTCATTTTTTGCTCTATAAATCTTTTGATAATCAAGAAGCATCTCCAAGTTTCAATGTGCATGAAACCAAGTGTGTGTCGATGGTTCACCATTTGTTGGTTGTGACTTAAAGCAATTGCAATGATCACTTAAGGGTGTCGTCCGTTGATTGTGGCCTAAATCGATGCAATGGTTGATTATATATGGTTGCCCAAAATTATTGGTTATAATCTAATATAATCCTCAATATAGTTGATGTAGAAATTCCTCAGGGAAATTGATTAGTTTAAATTATTTACCTTCATAAGTAGTGAACATATATTTATATTATAAACTTTATCGAAATTGACAACCCCTTTTGGTTAATTTTTATGACACATTTGCATCATTAAATATAATTATTAATTCCACATAAAGGTGCAAGAATGTGTTTCTTGGTTTTTTTTTTTTAATTCCTTGTGTTGATATTAATGAAATTTAGTTGGGAAATTTCTCAATTTTCATTTTTTTGGGCTTAAAAACAATTTGATGACAATTGATCAATTCATTTTTTGCCCTAAAAATCCCTTTTAACAAACAATCAAGTAAAAATTCCAAGCATCAATGCACACGAAACCAAGTGTCTATCGTTGGTTGACTATATGTCGGTTGTGACCTAAAGCAATAGCAATGATATCAGTTAGGGCATTATACGCTATCCATTGATCGTGGCCTACATCGAAGACAATGGTTGATTATGTGGCACACAAAATCATTGGTTATAACATAACATACGCCTCAATATTGTCGATATAGAAATTTCTTGAGGAAATTTATTAAATTAACTTTATTTTAGAATATTTATCTTCTTAAGTACTAATCATATAATTATATTACTTGAAAACCTTCATTGAAATTGACAATCTCCCTTGGGTTCATTTTAAAGACAAATTTTCTTCCCTTAGTATTTTTTATTAGTTTCCCATAAAGGTTCAAGAATGTGTTGTAATTTCTTATTTCTTAAATTGTCTAGTGGGCTTGTACTTTATTGCAAGCTTCTTTTTATGTGTGTATGCAAATGGGATTAAAGTAACTCTCCCATCAAAGTTATTATTATCTTAATTATCCTAAATTTAGACATTTTTTATCCACTTCACACAATTAGCTATAGCCGTGTTCTTATCTTACCCTCCTATTAAAGTTGTCTACTAAAGCCATGGCCTGTTTTGTAATTAAAAAGTCTTCAATTGTAATTTTTGGCTTATAATGCTATTAATTAATGCTTAGAGCTTTCATGTTGACTCTCACATGCAACTTTGTCATTTTTTTTTCATGCCCACATGGTATTGTTGGGTGAGATGGGGTGGGTTGGGTTGGGTTAGGGCTCTTGTGCTAGGCCCAGGTCAGCAATCCCCAATCTTCATTCCTCAAGTCTTCAATACTCTTTAAGTAATGTGGTTTTTGGTTTTCACGACATATAAATATGTTGATGAGAACAACTGCCTAGCGCAATTGGTAGAGTATGGAATGTAAAAACCTACCCTACTAGGAGATCTCGGGTTTGGGTCTCCTCGTTCTCATCTTCTCTCCTCCCCCTAGAATAGGATAGAGTAGGTAACTAAAAAAAAAATAACTATAAGAAAAAAGGACTCTGTCTGGGACTATAGTTTCTACACCCAGACACATGATGACACGAAATGACTGCTGTGCTTCCCATGAAAAGCAGAAATCTCACCTCTGTTAAAACTTTTTTGTGTGTTGTCATTGGGCCTGTGCTGATGCAGGGGCCACGCTTTCAGACAGAAAACTCTTCCCCAAAACTATATATCTAGCTTTGTTTTGTTTGGTTTTGAAGGTAGTTAAGTGGTTTGGTTTAGGTGCCTCCTGACCGTTAAAACTAGTATTCGTGTCTTCATGAAAGAGATGTTTTGTCCCATCCCACAATTGGATGGGAAACATCGGCATCAGATAGGTCTATTCATTTATTCTTCCATAATTGTTTTCTTCTTTTTTTAAGTGTAAGTTGAAAACAAAATTGCAAATGTTAAAATCAAAAGCCAAAGCTTTCCTTCACTCGTGGTGAGGAGAGATTCTCTTCCCCCAAGATGATTTGACGTATTAATTGGATTTAATGTTATTATTAACTCCCATTCCATATTGTCGAAGATCTAAAATATCTTTCTCAATCCAATCAAAGGGTTAGATCTTGTGGATTAAGAAATTCTCTCTTCACCGCAAATGAAAGAAAATTTCATCCCTAAGCCAAAATGTCCAAAACACACAATTGTGTTGTTTGGTAGAGAAGAAAACATACAGAAAATAGAATTTTCTCTTCTTTGTTTTTTTCTCAGATGTTTCTTCTTTAAGAAAAAAAAAATAGGGGTGGGGACTTCCTAGGAGGTCATCCATCCTAATACTACTTTCTCCCAAACATGCTTAACTGCAAAATTCTGATGAGCTATGATAACTAATTCGTAAAATTCAAAAGAACCCGTGTCCCGGAATCATTATTCTTCGGATTTTATTGTTGATCATCAATCAATCTACTAAAGTTACAGAGTGTCATACAAAAATTGGAGAACTTGATACAGAGTAGGCTAAAATAGAATTTGAAAGCATTTCTTTGAGCACCTTAAAACTCAAATTAACTGTGATTAGCTTTGTTTCTTCCGTCTTTTACTTTTGAGATACCAACTGTTCTACTGATATATTAATTGGAATTAAAGAGATTCCTCTCAGGGATGCACTAGATGCACTGGTTTTCAGTTAAAAATAAATTAATACAATTTCTCACTTGGTAATTAGAGAGAAATTCCATAAATCTATGAACATGAACCATGTGCAAGGCTCTGGCAATGTTTCATTACCTTATAGTTGTGATCTTAAACAATAGAGACAATTGGTTAAGCAGTCATTAACCTGCATTAATGTTAATTAATTTCAGTAGACAACCATTAATTATCAAATCCAGGTTGTGATCTGTACCGACGGTGATGTCGGTTGGCCGGTCATCATCTAATCTTCATATTGTAACTTGACATAGTTCAGTCTATATACAAGAAGACAACAATATTTTGGAATTGATTAAGGTTGCTTAAGATTAATTATACTTCATAAGGACTTGCCTTTTTAACTAATTTAAACTTAATCTTCATTTGTTTAGTGACTCATCATTCACATTCTGTACCAAGCTTCACATTATTTTTCTTGCTCTTCTCATTTGTTTCTATTAAGGTTGTTTACTTACTTTAAGATTAAATTAAGGTTTGGCCTCATAGATCCCACATGCAACTATCTCAACTGTTAGAACTTTAATGCTTAATTACAGTAGATTGGTTTTCTAAATTTTCTTTTGCAGAGTAATTAAATGGTATCTGACTCTCTAACAACTACAATATTGAGATCAAGTGCATTTTATTTATGGGAAAATAAATAATAGAAAGATACTTAAGGGGAAAGTGGGGAAGGATTGGGGAAAGCACATTTAGTTGTTGTAGGAGTTGCAATTTGGTGGGCTTGGGCTGGTTGGCTATAGTGTCTCAACTATTGGTCCACCTTAATTTGAACTAATTTAATTTGGTTGAAGCTAATAAAGAGTCCTCCATTTATCCATCTACAGCTTGTCAAATCATCAATCCACGTAATTGAAATTTGAAAGATAAGACATTTTTCCAATGCTAAGACATTTTGTCACCTCTTGGTTTTCAAACGAAATTCAGATCACCCCTGGTTTTTTAAAAAACTCAAATCACCTTTTGGTTTAGACCTCAATATGACAAATTAGTCCCTACTGTTAGTTTTATGCTGTTAAGTGATGATGTCAGCCAGTTAAATAAATTTAAATCTCTAAATTACCCTTGACCAATGTTGAAGATGAAGGAAGGGTAGTATTGTAAATTTAATTCTAATGTTTTAGTACAAGGGTAAAATAGTCATTTCACACCAATAACTAACAGTAGACTAACACCATTACTGTAGAGAGGGTGATTTAAGTTTTTTCAAAAACTAGGGGGTGATCTAAGTTTTATTTGAAAACCAGGGGTGACGTGTAATTTACCATTTTTTTTTTAAACAACTTCTCTTGGAGAACGCAAAGCAAGGATAAGGCTGCGTACATTTGCTCCTCTTAGATCCTATAGTAGACGGAGCCTCGTGATTTCTTGATTCCCCCTTCCCCAGTCCCATTGGGCACCCAATCCCCCTCCGGACCACCATAGTGGTGGGCCCACCTTCGCACAAAAAAAAAATAGTAGTTCGCCTCCCTATCCAACAATTCATATACTCACAACAGCCATCCTTGTGGCTCAAAATAGGTGAGTAGGAGACCCACGCAATGAAGCTTCTCCATTACCATCCGCTTAGAAAATCTTTCTTTTGTTTTGGGAACTCTGAAACAGACCAAGGTAAGCCCAACCCAGCCCAAATTCTAGCATAACTAATAGATCTTGGGCTCCGGCATTGGTTCTTGTTTGGACTGGTTTCTTGAGAAAAATAAGAACATAGGCAAAACAAGAATCTCACCCAATAAGTTCGGCCAGTCAATGGGCTGGACTCAGCACAAAAGACGACTAGCTAGACCTTAATCCAGATCAAATTCGAATCTGGTGTGCTTATGACCTAAAAATAGTGTTTAAATCAGGCCCAGATTTGGTACATCCGTTCAATAATTGGGCCAAAGGTGGGCCTGCCTATGTGTGTGTGTGTGAAGAAAAAATTACAAAGTGTAGGGAGGAAAGGGCGATGGAGGAGTGTGGATTAAGAAAACAAGCTTTTATCTTTTTTTTTTTCTTTTTTTTTTTAAGTTTGAGAAGTCCATAAGTCACTAGTAGGGTTTAAAGAATCGGGTAATGGATCGGTGAATTGACCGACTAGTATTGGAATCGGCCGTGTTCGATCCTGATTCCGTCCAATCTGATACGGCCGAATCACCTTCGGAAACCTTATAAATTCCCTAGTTTTGAATTTGAGGACTGATTCTAGGGTTATAAGCATCCCCCTAGCCCAAGAATGGTGTCATTATTAAAGTATCAATACCCTCAACCTCCCTTTCGATTCCTGCAACTCTACTTATGTTCCAATTTCGCGCTATAATGTAGTTTCAAAGGTATGGTGCCGCTATCCTCAACAGGGCAATGGAATCATGCTTATTTTATTTTTAATTTTGTTTCCTGATAGAGTTACATTTTGATTTTTTTGTACCTTTATTCTTTGTTAATATATACATATTTTATGACATGATTTTTATTTTTCTTTTGCTTGTTTCTTTATGTGATAAACTTAAATAGTTTTCTAGTTTTTTCAGAATTGGGGTTCTGCATTCTTTAACACTAAAGTATGTAGTTTATGTTTCTATCAAATATATATATATATATATATATATATATATATATGTAGTTTGTGTTTTCTGATTTCCAATAGTTGCATTATTGTTTCATCCATTATCCAACTAAATTTCATGATTTTTTTTTAACCAAAAAAAAAAAAAAAAATCATGCTTTTTTGATATTGTTTTTCATATTCCCCCTCGTTTTCTTTCATATAGTGGTATTCTAGTTATTTGGCCATCCTACTGCTAATTCTAAATTTCAAAAGGCATAAAATAAGGTTTTCTAATGCCTTTTAGCAGTATAGGTTTTATTCAAATTCCTCCCCCTTTTGGCATCCATTTTATGTATTTTTTTGCACTCTTGAATTGCATTGCATAAAAGGTGTTATTTTTGTTTTGCTCTAAAAGTACATTTTAAGCTTTATTTATTATCCTAGTAGTTGCATCTTAAATAGAACTTTTCATATCTTTCCATAATCATTCCATGCATGCTAGGTTTTCCATACTTATAATAGATTTTTTGCATCACAAAATATTGTGTAATAAATGGTCCCGTAGCTCAGTTGGTTAGAGCGTTGGTCTTATGAGCCGAAGGTCGCGGGTTCGAGCCCCGCTGGGACCATATATTTTCATTTTATTCTTACTTACATAGGTTGCATTTCATATCTAACCTAATTAGGGTTTCTATCCATTTTAAGTTTATTTTTCGCATATATCTTGTTCCCCCCTAATGTACCATATGTTGCACAACTAGATTTCGAATAATAAAAATAAACTGGCAAAAGAAAAGGAAAGAAATATAAATACATGCAAATATTTTAAATTATATAAATCTAATTTTGAGAACAACTGCTGGTACTCTGGTAGTAGTTTGGAGCATAAAAGCCCATCCACCATGAGATCTTGGGTTCAACTCTTGTTTCTCATTTTTTCTCCCCCCTCCCCCAGAATAGGTGCCAAGAAAAAAAATGCAAATATCATGAAAATATTATACAATTTTGGCATGCAAATACCTGAATCTAGATCTAAGAAACTCATATTAAATCATGAATGCAAATGGAGGAAAACTTAATCTAGATACATGCAAACACGTAATATATGTAGTGAAAATAGTCAGGAAAATCATACAACATAGGTTAGTGCATAACACAAGCCATGAAAATTACATCAACAATGATCTAGACAAAAACTGACATGCAAACCATAAACATGGAAGAATAATTCAAACTTATAAGTTGGAAGAAGACACAAATGAGGTTAATATTCATAACATAGAACATCAAAATGACCACAAAAAAAAAAAAAACATGATGTTTGAAATCATCTTGGGTGTGTGCAACAACTACCTAGAGGTAGGATCACACACACCACCTTTTACATGAAGTACTAAAAGAAAAATGGATGTAACTGCCAAACATTCAAAACTTGTGTACAAATTAGGGTTTCAAGCTAGCTCTTAAGATGGAACCTTGGTGAATCCAATATCTTGGCCAAAGATCTAAAGACCTCTTTAAATGTGAGAGAGTGTTCCATTATAGAGTTAGGAGATTTCTTCAATCTCTTAACATGTCAATGACCCAAAGCCCCATCTCAAACCGTCCAATTTGGATGAGAAAAACGTGGTTCAAAAACCCTTGGCCAATCAAATCCAAAGTGAAAACATGGTTAATCATGTTAATGGGGAGTCTTGGGGGCCAAGAAATGAACCTAGATGGGTTCCAAGCCTCTAAAAGCTACCCATAGCTAGTGATCATGAGGAAATTCTCAAAAAAAAAAAAAAAAACCTAAAACTCGACTGGCCTCGGCTCAATGAAAAAGCCTCATTTTCAACATCTACTGTGTGTAAAAGAAAGAGATCTTGATGTTGACTCAAATGCAAAAAACGTCAAACAAAGTCCAGTACATGTTGACACATGACCTTATCAAGCTCGATGGAGAATGGGTTCTAGTCGACATATGATAAAGCCCATTTGACATTGAGCGCACGTCGAACAACATGCTCTCGGAGTTGACTCAAGCTCACACAACGTTGACTTAGCAATTGTAGTATCAAATGCCAAATGTTTCCACTATAGTCAGTTTTATTTTATACCAAACTAGTTCTATTTTGATCTTAGCTGGGCTTGACCCACCTAGAGTTGTTCTTACAACTTTGGACGCCCACATCTTAGGCTTCATATCCAAATTGAATAATTCAAAGGGCATTTTGAACACTTAGTTTGTCCCTCCAACCCTATAGAGTTTCATGAGATTGACGATGTTGTATGAATCGTAACTCCATGTGACCTGAGAGGAATTATCACTTTTGAAGAGAAGCAACACATGCCTATTATGCAGTACATGCCAGATAGGGTCGTAAAACAATTCAGCCTGCATAAGAGAATATCTCGCATCATCCCTCACAATAGCAACCATGAAGCAACAAAGTTCTCCATTTAAGATTGACAACAACAAGCTTGCGACTCTAATAGAAAAAAATTTTCATTTGTTTACATACTTGGTATTAAAATCAAGGACTATCCTAATCAATAAGAATTGTTTCAAATGTGGCTGTCATTCAATTGAAATAGAATCTTCAAGGCAAATGTGCTTATTTTCATATCGAATTTTAGTATGACAAAAAAATATATCATTTAGACATACATACGGAATCTGAGACCAAATAACCATATTTCACATTGATTTACCCCGACATTTTATCATTTTACTTGAATGATCATTGACATTATAAAAAATGTGGGGGAAAATTCTAAATTTGCAGATAAAACATGATTTTTATCCGCTACTGTACAGGCAGTGCTACTGTACGCATCGTGCCGCGTAGCAGCGGCCATGTGTGCACAGTAGGCCCCACTATGCAGACATGGCCACTGCTACGTCACACGATGCATACATCAGCAGCTGTTGTACTGGAGCGGATAAAGGTTCATAAAACATCCCTCAATATAAAGAGGTACTCATCACCGTCAAGACATCCTCTACGGTGACAAACTGAGGTGTCAACAAATGGCTTTGATTGAGGGCAATCATGATAGTTAATACAAGATGCTGCCCAAGAATCTAGAAGCCATTGTAAGATAGAACTTGGGAAGTGTGGTGCGTTTAACAACTTAGCCAATCCCAATTCATCTTCCATATTTGAGAGATTATTTATAAACTTTAATTTCATGAGAAAAGGATTCATGGAGGGATATCAACCTTTCATTGGCCTAATTAATGATACTTATTTTAAGATAACACCTGGTGGCATTCTATTAGGTATCATTGCTTTAGATGCAAATCAAGGTATATTCCATGTTTGTTTGAAAACTGTAGAGATTGAGGATCAACATTCATGGGATGGTTCCTACAATTATTGCAAGACACAGTTGAACTATGAAAACATCAAGCGTTGAACTTCATTTCATACCGATAAAAGGTATTTTTGCAGATTTTTTTTTATCTAGCATATGAATATAACTTTGTATTGCAATTGAGTTATTTTCTAATAAATTCAAATGCTAATAATAAAGTCCGTTAAATGTATTTAAATATATAATATCTGGAGTTAGGAACAGATTTTATTTGAGACATTATAGAAAAACGTCAAAGCCAAATATTATGGTCATCGACTACTAAAGAATGCACTTTGGAGTGCATCAAGTGTATTCAACAAAGTTGAGTTTAAAAAACATATGGAGGAATTAAGGAAATCAAATCCCGAAGCATTCAATTAGCTTTCGACATTTTTAAAATGGGCTTGAAGTTGATATGCTTTTATGGGCATACAATGGCTCAGAAGAATGTGAACAACTTATGCAAGTCATTTAACAACTATATAGTAGTAGAAAAAGATACATCAATTATCACTTTGTGGGAATTCATTAGGAGCAAATGGATGAAGGAGATTCATATTAGATAGTATGACTACACATAAGGGAAAGATATATTCCAGTATACAAAAGAAGCTAGAGAATACCAAACTTGCTTCTAGACATGGGGGACTTGACACCTGCAAAAAATGAGGAGTTTGAGATGACATATCTTAGCCACAAATATGTTGTAAACTTTAGCCAAAGAACCTACACTTGTGGTAGATAGAACTTGACTGACTTATCGTGTAAGTATGCCATAAAAGTTATTATCCACCAATGGATCAATCTTAAAGATTATTGTGATGACTTTTATACTAAGGAGATCTTGTTTTGAAATCATATGGGTACATGATTCATCCTATGCCTAATAAGAAATATTGACCACAATCTAAAAAACATGTTGAGCTCTCTTTAAAGCCCCAAAAGATTGGTCAACCCAAAAAAACACGCAAGAAGGATCTATATGAACAAACTATAAATAAAAAGATTCAGTGAAAGAAATCAGAAAAAGAGTATTCAATTTTGTTAGATCTGTCATCAGCCCGATCATAATAGAAGGAAATGTCAATTGAGACCACAATTAGCAGCCCACTCACCCAAATCATAAAAACGAAAAAGGTCAATCAAATAATGGTTAGCAAAGCCAAGTCAGCCAAAAAGGGAAAGTTAGCAACATACTCCACTACGTACATACCCAACAACCTATTCAGCAGCCAAGTTAGTAGTGTATTTAGTAGCCTCTCAACAAACTTATATTATTTTTTTAGTTTTTTTAGATATTGCTGATATAGATATTTGACTTTTTTTTGTTGGAATTGATGTAAAAAAATAGTCATAATAGTATTTTGTCTAAGTAATGGGTGGATGGATGTGATGATGGACAAATAATCAAGTATGTTTTTGTGGGTTGTGGATGTGTGAAATATAATCACAATCCTATAATTTTTTGTGCAAAAAAGGTAATGCATTATCATCAAACATTCTTTTAGTCTCTTTGACTGAATTCTTTAAATATATTTTTTTTATAAAGCATCAATGAAGGAAGAAAATTTTGTAATGTTTTCACCATATGAGGGCTGGCATTCAGCCGTGTTCTGTGTGTGGACTAGTGGATGGTTGTTGGCTGATGGGCATGGTTGTATAAAGCCCTATGCAGGGGGTGATCTCCCTAGTAGATAGAGACTTTAGTGTACTCGTTCTAATAAATGTAAAAAATAATTTTATGTGTGGGACTACTTATAGTTATGTCTTATTATAGGAGAGACATAAATTGTTTTTAATTACAAGGTTGGTCCTTGCTCCCAATCTATATAGTGGTAGTAATCCACATTAGTTTCTAACCCTAACAATTTTATAGAGAAGGGAGTAAATAAGATCAACAAAGGGAGAGATAACAGTTATGGAATTTTCTTTGTCAAACGCTATTAATCCAGGTATAATGTTCCATTCTCGAATCTCCTATTTGCGGTTACATGTTCAATGATTCATCATGTTGATCCTATGAATATTTCTAATAATTCGTATTAGAGCTAACCATGTTTGGATCATTGAACCCTAATTTGTTCTTCAGTTTTAAATTTAGATCAATTTTCGTGTATTAGCTTGAATGTTACTTGAATGCAATTAGATTCTTTTGTTTGCATTGCAATGGAATCAGATTGCAAATCCAATGAAGTTTTATTTTTGTTTTGGGTTATTGGCGGCGGCGAACAGTAGGATCAGATTACAAAATACATTGTATTTGCAGTTCGCCTGTAGACAGTTGAAATGGTAGGTGCTCTGTTTCTAGAGAACAGGAGATTTTGCTTTGATTCCCACCGTATTAGAAAATCAACAAAGAAATTGATTTACATTTATTGTAACAAACAATAAAACTTTATATATCATAAATAATAGAATACTTTAACAATAGACTAGTTCTCACGACACTTGTAGAGTCGTAGAGGCCTCAACTCCTGAAATAGTTCACCCTGCCTATGTGTGTGTGAAGAAAAAATTATACAGTATAGGGAGGAAAGGACGATGGAGGAGTGTAGACAGAGAAAACAAGCTTTTATCTTCTTTTTTTTTTAAGTTTGAGAAGTCTATTTAAGTGGGTTTTCTTGTGTCAGCGTTGTTTATTGGTAAGACCAACTAGCAAGCTTCTTTAAGAATTGGGTAATGGATTGCTGAATTGACCAACTTGTATTGGAATTGGCCATAACTGATCCTGATTTCGACCAATCTGATATGGTCGATGCACACCCAAAAACCTTAGAAATTCCCTAGTTTTGAATTTGAGGACTGATTCTAGGATTTTTAGAGACCGATTCCGATTCAATCTGGATTGGAATCGCAATAGAAAGATTTCATCCCTGATTTCGTGTTTTAAAATCTTGCTCACAAGTCCCTCCTGCTCCATAAGCCTTTATTTAGCCCATTGTATTAATGCTCCCCTCCCCCTCTTTGGTTTAAGCCAATTGCATTGTTAATGTATGCATATTTTATGACATGATTTTTATTCCCCTTTTGCTTGTTGCTTTATGTGATAAACTAAAATAGTTTTCTAGTTTTTTTTTTTTTTTTCCAGAGTTGGGGTTCAGCATTCCTTAATACTAAAGCATGTAATTTATGTGTTTTTTTATTTCAAATAGTTGCATTACTGTTTCATCCATTATCCAACTAAATTTCATGATTTTTGGATATTGTTTTTCGTTTTCCCCTCATTTTCTTTCATATAGTGATATTTTGGTTATTTGGTCATCCAGTCGCTAATTCTGAATTTCAAAAGGCATAAAATAAGATTTTCTAATGTATTTTAGCAATATAGGTTTTATTAAATTTTTCTTTCCTTTTTGGCATCCATTTATGTTATTTTTTTTTCCCACTCTTGCATTGCATTGCATAAAAGGTGTTATTTTTGTTTTGCCCTAGTTTGGTTTCCATTAATTTCCTAGAAGTACATTTTTAGCTTTATTATCCTAGTAGTTACATCTTAAATAGAAATTTTCGTACCTTTCCATAATTATTCCATGCATGCTAGGTTTTCTTTTCATACTTATAATAGATTCTTTGTATTGCAAAACATAGTGTTATAAATGGTCCCGTAGCTCAGTTGGTTAGAGCGTTGGTCTTATGAGCCGAAGGTCGCGGGTTCGAGCCCCGCCAGGACCATAAATTTTCATTTTTTTCTTACTTAGAATAGATTGCATTTCATATCTAACCTAATTAGGGTTTCTTTCCATTTTAAGTTTGTAAATTTTTCGCATATATCTTATACCCCTTTATATAAATCTAATCAATGCATATATCTTGTTCCTCCTAATTTACCATGTGTTGCGAGGCTAGATTTCAAAAAATCCTAAAGGTTAAATAAAACTAGAAAAATCGTAATAAAATCAGAAAAATCAAGAAAAATTTTGAAAATATCATAAAAACATGAATTTATGGTCAAACATGGCGAAAGAAAAGGAAAGAAATATAAATCAATGCAAATGTCATGAATTATATAAATTTAAATTTGAGAACAACTACCTAGCGCAATTGGTAGTAGTGTGGAGCATAAAAGACCACTCTACTATAAGGTCTTGGATTCAGGCTTCTTGGTTCTCATCTTTCCTTCCGCCCACATAAAATAGGTACCTATAAAAAAATGCAAATATCATGAAAATAATATACAAAATATGGCATACAAATACCTGAATCCAAATGCAAAAAACACCATATTAAATATGCATAACATAGAACACTAAAATAATAACAAAACATGATGTTTGAAATCATCTTGGATGTGTGCAACGAATACCCAGAGGTAGGATCACACACACCACCTTTTGGATGTAATATTAAAAGAAAAATGGATGTAAAATAATGAAAGAAGATAAGTCATACCAAAAGGAAGAAGAAGATACTTACCTAGTAGAGGGATCTCAGAAATGGAGAGTTGGAGAACGTCTTTGACTTAGGAGAGAAGTCAAATGTAATTGCCAAACACTCTAAACTTATATACGAATTCAGAGTTTCAAGCTAGCTCTTAAGATGGAAACTTAATGAACCCAATATCTTGCCTAAAGATCTAAAGACCTCTTTAAACATGAGAGACTGTTCTATTATAAAGTTAGGAGATTTCTCCAATCTCTTAACATGTTAATGATCCAAAACCCCATGCCAAACCGTCCAATTTGATGAGAATGATGTGGTCCCAAAACCATTGGCTAATCAAATTCAAAGTGAAAACACGGTTAATAATGTTAATGGGGAGTCTTGGGGGCTAAGGAATGAACCTAGATGGGTTCCAAGCCTCCAAGAGCTACCCATAGCTCATGATCATGAGGAAATTCCCAAAAAAAAAAAGCCACAATTTCTGAAAAAACCTAGAACTTGACTGGATTCAGTTTGATGTTTAAACTTTAAAGTATGAACTTTGACGACGACTGTATGTCAAAGAAAGAAATATTGACGTTGACTGAAATGCACAAAACATTGAACAAAGAAAAGTGTGTGTGTTGACACATGACCCTAACAAGCTCGATGGAGAATGGGTTCTAGTCGACGTATGATAAAGCCCATTTGACGTCGAGTGCACGTCAAACAACATGTTCTCGGCATTGACTCAAGCTCTCCCCATATCGACTGAGCCATTTCAATGTCAAATGTCAAATATTTCCACTATTGTCGGTTTTATTTTTTACTAGGTTGGTTCTATTCCAAACTTGGCTGGGTCTGACCCATCCAAAGTTGTTCTTAAAACTTTGGAGACCCACATAACGAATCGAAACTCCAAGTGACTTAATAGCGATCATCACTTTCAAAGAGATGATTGCTACAATTAGGCCTAGATCTAGGAATACCTCACATCATCTCTCACAACAACGACCACGAAGTAAGAGTGTTATCTCTTCAAGGCTGATTACAACAAGCTCTCGACTCTAATAGAAGGATATGTCATATTTTTCACATACTTAGTATGAAAATCAAGGATTGTCCTGATCAACAAAAACTGCTTCTAATGTAGATCTCACTCAATTGAACTAGAATCTTTGAGGCAAATGTGCTCATTTTCATATCGAATTTTAGAGTGACAATAAAAATTTTATCGTTTAGACATACATGTGGAATATGAGGCCAAATAACCATATTTCATCTTTGTATACTCTTAGAGGCATTTTAGTCATTTTACTTGAATGATCATTAACGTTATCAAGAATGTGGAAAAAATCCTAAATTCATAGATAGAAAATCTCTCGTCTAAAGAGGTACTCATCATTGTCAAGACATCCTCTGAGGTGACAAAATGAAGTGTCAACAAATGGCTTTGATTTAAGGCAATCATGATAGCTAATACACGATGCTGCCCAAGAATCTAGAAGCCATTGTAAGATAGAACTTGGGAAGTGTGGTGCATTTAACAACTTAGCTAGTCCCAATTCAATTTCTCATGTTTGAAATGTTATTTATAAACTTTAATTCCATGAGAAATAGATCGATTCATGGAAGGGTGTCAACCTTTCATTAGCCTAGATGGTAGTCATATTAAGACAACACCTGGTGGGATTCTATTAAATATCATTGCTTTGAATCTAAATCAATGTATATTTCATGTCTGTTAGGCAACTGTAGAGATTGAGAATCAACACTCATGGGGTTGGTTTCTACAGTTATTGCAAGACACAGTTGGACTATGGCAACACCAAGCATTGAATTTCATTGTAGACCGACAAAAATGTATGTTTCTTGATTATTTTCTTTTTTATCTAGCATATGGATATAACTTTATATTACAATTGAATTATTTTCTAATAAATTTGAATTCTAATAATAAAGGTCTCTCAATGCTTTTAACCATGTAATATTTGGAGTCATGAACAAATTTTGTGTGAGTCATTTATATAAAAATTTCAAGATCAAAGAATTCATTTTGGAGTGGATCAAGTGTATTCAACAAAGTTGAGTTTGATAAACAAATGGAGTAATTAAGGAAATCAAATCCTGAAGCATTCAATTGGCTTTCAACATTTCTAATTGGCTTGGAGTCGATATGTCTTTAATAAGTATACAAAAGCTCAGGAGAATGTGAACAACTTAAGCGAATCATTTAACAAATATATAAGAGTAAAAATGGATATATCAATTATCACTTTGATGGAATTCAATAGGAGCAAATGGATGAAGGAGATTCATATTAGGTAGAATAACTACACATAATGGAAAGATCTGTTCCAATATCCAAAAGAAGCTAGAGATACCAAGCTTGCTATCAGATATGGGGGACTTAACACTTGCAAGAAATGAGGAGTTTTAGGTGACATATCTTAGCCACAAATATTTTGTTAACCTTAGCCAAAGAACCTACATTTGTGGTGGATAGGACTTGAGTGACTTATCGTGTAACCATGCCATGAAAGTTATTATCTACCAATGGGTCAATCCTCAAGATTATTGTGACGACTTTTATACTAAGGAGGCCTTGTTTGAGATCATATGGGTACATGATTCATCCCATGCCTTATGAGAAATATTGATCACCATCTAAAAAACATGTTGAGCTCTTTCTAAATCCCCAAAAGATTGATCAACCCAAAAAAACACATGAGAAGGACCTGTTTGAACAAGCTACAAACAAGAAGATTCAGAGAAGGAAATCAACAACTGAGTATTCAATTTTGTAAGATTTGTCATTAACCTGATCATAATAGAAGGAAATGCACATTGAGGCCACAATTAGTAGTACACTCACCCAAACACATAAAATCGAAAAAAGGTTAATCAAATAATGGTCAGCAAAACCAAATGATGCAACAAAAGCAAATAGCCGGCCTCAAAGGTGTAGTTAGCAATATACTCCACAACATACCAAAAAACCTATTCAATAACCAAGTTAGTAATTTATTTAGTAGTCTCTCAATAAACTTAGATTATTGTTTGGCTTTCTCAGATGTTTTTGAGATAGATATTTGACTCTCTCTCTCTCTCTCTCTCTCTCTCTCTTTTGTTGGAATTGATGTAAAAGATAGTCATACTAGTATTTTGTCTAGATAATGGATGGAAGGATATGATAATGGAAAAATTACCAAGTTTGTTTTTGTGGGTTGTGGATGTGAAATGTAATCATAGTCCTACCATTTTTATATGCCAAAAAAGGTAATGCATTATCATCGAACATTCTTCAAACATGTGTTGTATAAGCTACCAATGGTGGAAGAAAGTTACTATAAGAGACTAAAAAAAAAAAAAGAAAGGAAATAAGCAAAGAAGATGAATAAGGAGTGTTGCCGGATTCCAACAAGTTCATCGGCTGAAAAGTTTTTTTGATGTTTGCACCAGATAATTCAACTAAAGGAGGTTCTACTGTATCTCAAGAATGGTGCTTGTGGATACAAGGATGAACCATGTTGTAACTAAAACGCTTAGGAAAATTATCCTCTTAGGTTCTCTGTCCTGGACAGTTCCCTAGTGCCTTTAATAAGAGGGAATGGACTCCACCCGAGCAGCATGTTCGGACAAGGGATAAGGTGATCATTTCTGCCCCCTATGAGAGAAACCGGACCAACTGTACCGGGAGGAAACCTGGGAGGATAAAGATCCAAAACGCCTATGGGGGAAAATTTTGGTTAACGAATGGTATTCTTGTCTTGTTTAAATACCAGCAGTCATAATTTATCGTTTACCAAAAAGTCATAATTTATCGAAACATTAGGTAACTCAGCCATAAATTTCAAAACCTTAGATACACTAACAAATATGTGTGAGAGAGAGAGAGAGGGATCTTTATCACCTCCAGTTTGCTGACCGGCCCAGTTCCCCAGTTCCTCTAATAGGGGGATGGTGGACCCCACCCGGGCAGGGTGTTTGGGCATGGGTAGAGAGGTCATTTCAGCCCCCCTTTGTTAGAGGAACTGGGGAACTGGGCCGGTCAGCAAACTGGAGGTGATAAAGATCCCTCTCGGAAAATTATCACCTCCAGTTTGCTGACCGGCCCAGTTCCCCAATTCCTCTAATAGGGGAATGGTGGACCCCACCCGGGCATGGTGTTTGGGCATGGGTAGAGAGGTCATTTCAGCCCCCCTTTGTTAGAGTGCTTCCATCAACACAGCAACCGCAGCATTTCCCAACCGTTCTGTGATCTTTAAATTCTAATCAATCCCATCTATATTTTGGTGTTTACCACCTGAATTCGCTTTGTTCACTCTTAAAATCTGCAAATTCTGGTGATACGAATCATCTGGATTATTGAAATTCGTGTTGCCGGTGATTCTGACAAGAAGGGGTTTCTGGTTGTCTCACCCAATCTTGATCAGCAGAATTACTAGTAGGGATGAGGATCAAAAGATTCCTATCATTTCCAATTTGTATGGTGCTTTCTTTGATGGCCTTTGTTTACTATACTACGGTTTTCATTTTCATTGAAGATTGGTTGGGATTAAGGAGCTCTGCTGGTACACTGCACATGTTGATCTTCAGTTTTTTTGCTTTCATGAGCTTCTTCTCCTTTGGTGCATGTGTTCTTATCGATCCAGGGAATGTTCCATCCACCTTTGTTCCCGATGTGGAAGACGATGGCGGCTCCGATCATAGGTCCAGAAAAAGTGTAAGTTATTTTATTATAATTTAATTCCAATCATAGAATTTGATTGAGTTTATTACATCATTTTTGAATCAATTAGGCAAAGGAACACACCAGGAGTGGTAATTAAAATATTTGACTCCCATCGAAAGGGCAAACAAATTTCTAGATGAGGTGCTCGGGATATGCATCTGATGACCTGTGTAATAAGTTATACAGCAAAAGAAACACCAAAGATAATGCTGTCTCAACAAATCATAGAGTAATGGATCTAGACTCACTAAACAGAAAGTGTTAAACCCAACTCACAAGCCCACAAGTATAGGTATCTCGATAACTACAGAAGTATAGGTAGCTCGATAACTACAGAACCAGGGCTTGTATTGATCTTAAATTCAGGCCATTTATGGGGATATGGTAACAGTACATTGTCCTTAAATAAGATGGTAATCCAATGGTTGGATTAGTAGTTACTGCAGGGGAACAGAATAGAATCTATATAGAACTTAAATTTAGCGACTATTGAGATCTCAACACCTGCACAAATCAGCAACTACTTTGGAACTAATGTAGGGTCTGGTCAAAGGTGGCAAGCTTCTAAATATCTCAGCCAAATTGATGGCCTGATTGATAGATATGATACAAGGTCTGAAGTTTGAAAGTAAGGACAGATTTAGTAACTTACTAACTTGTAGCAAAACCTACCATTTGATGAGGCTGAGATTAGGGTCGATGGAAGGTCTCCAAGGGTAGAAAACAACTCTAAAATACCTCAGTGATATTCTGAACAGAATATGAGATACAAGGGATCACAGCAGCAGCAGAAAACTTCAGATCTCAGCTATCATTGGCTTGAACCAGGCAATGGATTGTTCTGGTTACAATCTCAGTAGAGCCTCTTGGGTAGACCTGCAACAAGTGTCTCAGTAAGGCACCCAAACAGCAACAACAGTCAATCAACAGGTTGGATATAGTTGCAGGAAATCAAGGAAAATAGAAAGAAGAAAGGAAGAGAGAAGAGGGAAGGAATACGGGATATGACCAAGCCCTCTCACCTATGGCCTTAGTCAGTTTCTCACTAACCCTAAGTACCTCACACCACACAACTGTTTCTCACAGTAATAAAGGCACAAATCCAAGCATTCATTCAACTATTCAAATCGCGGGGATGGGCTCTAAGGGCCTTACAATATATAGATTGGTCTACTTCCTTCAAAAGGGTACTAATAAAATAGAAACAACTTATTAGGAGCTAACTATTACTATTATGTAACCAAATTAGTAACTAGGCTAGCTTGTAGTAATGCTACAAACAAGAACCCCAACTAATCAACTTATTAGGAACTAACAGTTGGAAATAATGCAAGGATCGATTCAAGAGAGGAGACAAGAAGGTAAGAGCTGAGAAGAGAAGAGGAAGGAGGAATGTGCAACCGTATGGGAGAGAGATCCCCTATATGCTTTACTAACATAATGATGGAAATTACAAACACCTCCCTAGGGAGTTAAAATATAAAGAAGGTAAAAAAGAGAAAATATAATATAAGATGACAAGACAATAAACTAGTGCCCAACGTACCCTTATTACATAAACTCACACCCCCCCAAGCTGGAGAATAATTGTCATACATTCCCAGCTTGCACAAGAACTGGTGAGAGATGAACCCTTTGGTCAAAATATCTGCCAATTGATTCTTCACAAAGGGAGTTCAAATGCAGTCAGAGTCAATCTTCTTCTTGATGAAGTGTCGGTCTACTTCAATATGTTTTGTTCGGTCATGTTGCACGGGATTATGAGCAAAAGTTATAGCAGCCTTGTTATCACAATAGAGTCGCATAGGTCCCTCAGTGTCAAAATCCCAACTCCTCGACCAATCGTCTCAACCATATGAGTTAACATATTCCGTGATCCATTGCTCTAAATTCTGCCTCTACACTAAACATAGCCACAACAAGTTATTTTTTGCTCCTCCATGTAACCAGGTTACCACCCACAGGCACAAATGTATAATAGCTTGGTGTAGACCGTCTGTCAGAAACTGAACCAGCCCAATCGGCATCAGTGTAGCCCTCTATCCTCAAATGGTTGTGCCTAGCATATAAAAGTCCTTTCCCTGAGAAGGACTTCAAGTACATGAGGATACGATATACAACATCCAAATGCCTACTCTTAGGGCATGCATAAACTGGCTCACTACCCCAACTGCATAGGTGATGTCTGGGCGAGTCAAAGAGAGGTAGATCAACTTCCCCACTAGTCTCTGGTACTTCCTTGCATCAATAAAGGATGGACCACAATCTTCTCCAAGCTTGTGATTTTGTTCAATAGGAGAGTTTGTTGGTTTGCAACTCAACATCCCTTTTCTTTCAACAAGTCCAGCATAAACCTCTTTTGGCAGATATTTATTCCCTCCTTTGATATTGACACTTTAATCCCTAGGAAGTACTTCAAGTGTCCAAGATCTTTAATCTCAAACTGTTGGGCCAAGTAGGACTTCAGTCTACTCATCTCAACCCTGTCATTTCCGGTCACAACAATGTCATCAACATAGACAATAAGGGTTGTGATAGTACCATTATCTCATCGGGTAAATAAGGTGTGGTCAGCTTGACTCTAGAAATATTCATTCTTCAGAATGACCTGTCTGAAGTCTAAACCTCTCAAACCAAGCCTTTGGAGACTGTTTGAGGCCATATAGTGCCTTTTTGAGGAGACACACTTTTCCTTTAGTTGAGGGGAACTTGAAGCCGGGTGGAGGTTGCATGTACACTTCCTTTTCTAAGTCACCATGAAGGAAAGCATTCTAGGAAACAAACTGGGCTATAGGATTAATACAAGCTCTCTTCCCTTTGCGAATAGCAGTGGGTAGATCTAACTCAGAAGGAGGAGAAGGTGTGTTACCTGACTGAGGAAGGTGGATCTCAGGATGTGGATCCAAAGAGGACTCTTAGCAGGTCTTCTTTTCCTTTCTTTTGTAAACAAGTAACTCCTTCTCATTACCAGCTCCCCTTGAATGATCAAGAACATCAACAACCTCCTTGTGTTTCCCCACATCAAAAGAAAAGGAGGATTAGGCAAAGGTGGAAGAATAGGAGTGGCATCAACAACTTCTTCACTCCCATTATTCTCCCCCTTAAGAGGGTTTTGATGAGGAGTAAAGTAAGGCACATATTCAAAGAAGGTGACATCTTCAGAGAGAAAACACTGCTGGGAAGAGGGATGGTAGCACTTGTACGATTGTACCCTTTGGTAGAGGGGGAATACCCAAGAAAAGGGCATTTGAGGGCTTTGGGATCAAGTTTAGTCCAAACAGACTTACTGACATGAACATAACATACACACCCAAATACTTCGGGTGGAAGAGAGAAGGCAGAGGCCAGGGAGGACAGAATGTCCAAAGGAGATTTCGAACCAAGAAGCTGAGTGGGCATACGATTGATTAAAAAAACGCAGCAGTAAGAAGGGTATTAGACCAAAAAGTTTTAGGGACATGCATGCCATATAGCAGACTCATAGTGACTTCTAATAAATGACGATTTTTTCTCTCAGCTGCCCCATTCTGTTGGGGTGTGTCAGTACAAGCAAGCTAATGGATAATGCCATTATCGGTAAAAAGTGTTGGAGTCTACTCTACATTTACTCCCCCCCTTTATCAACGTGGACAATTTTAATTTTGGTATCAAATTGAGTGCATATAATTTGATAGAAGTTTTTGAAAACATCGTAGACCTCACTTTTGTGTTTTATCAAGAAGGTCCATGTAGTCCGGGAGCAATCATCAACAAATGATACAAAATAATGATAGCCAAATAAAGAGGTCATGGGAGTAGGTCCCCAAACATCTATATGCACAATATGAAAAGGAATAATTGATCTATTACCATGGTAAGGATAAAAAGAACGGCGATGTTTAGCAAATAAATAGGATTCACACTGAAATACATGAGAGGTGGAAATTGAAGAAAACAAATGAGGTAACTGTTTTTTCATAATACCAAAAGAGGAATGGCCTAAGCATTGATGCCAAAGCATCCGAATTGGTCCATGTATTATTCCACCGAAAAGGAACCTTGACGAAGAGTGTTTAGCTTGTCGTGTAGCCTCCATTGGAAGGTTTGAGGGAGATATTTTTCTTTATGCTCTTCTCACATCTCCTCCCACATTGTGAGTCCTCTTCCTCATCGAGTCAACTTCACCTCATAATTACGCCATCACTCACGTGTTGTCCCCATGAGTTTGGAGCGAGCTAACTTCATCTTTCTAGCCTCAGACAAATCAAATTAGTAAAAGTAATTGTTTAAAGAGCACATCCAATCATGAAACAACTACGGATCATGCCGCCTGTTGAACTCCTTAAATTCCAACTTCACTTTGCTGTGGTGTGCCTCGATCAAAATGGGATCGCACATGCTCCTTCAAAGGTGGCCTGCGGAGGAGGTTGTCTATGTGCTGGTGTATTCAAGAATCGATGAGTGTTATTGGCTCTTGAATGATGTGGCTGCCCAACACTTTGTGGCGACATAGAGTCAAGCCATCATGCGATCAGTCAACTGTCTTAACATCTCAACAATATGAACATTAGAGTCAAGGGCATGGTTTGAGGTGCTGGAGTTACCCTCTTCCATGGCTCTGATACAAAATAATGGGGCTACACTTGCTAAACTGCAAGTATTATACCCAACCTACGAATAGGACTGTTGACCAAGTATTACAGCAGTATAGGTAGCTCGATAACTACAGAACCAGGGCTTGGATTGATCTTAAATTCATGCCATGTATGGGTATATGATAACAGCAAATTTTCCTCAAATAAGATGGTAATCCAATAGTTGGGTTAGTAGTAACAGCAGGGGAACAGAATAGAAACTATAGAACTCAGATACAGAAACTATTGAGATCTCACAACTTGCTGGACAGATCACCAACTACTTTGGAACTAATGTAGGGTCTGGTCAAAGGTAGTAAGGCTCCAATTATCTCAGCCAACTGATGGCCAGATTGATAAATATGATCAAAGGTATGAAATTTGAAAGTAAGGACAGATTTAGTAACTTACTAACTTGTAGCAGAACCTGTTGGTTGCGGGTTCAAAACTTGGAAACAGCCTCTCCTACGAAGCAGGGGGTAAGACTGCGTACATTTGCCTCTCCCAGACCCTGCAGTAGCGGGAGCCTCGTGAACTGGGACACTTTTTTTTTTTTTTTTTTTTAACTTGTAGCAGAATCTACCTTTATATGAGGCTGAGGCCTGAGATTAGGGTCGATGGAAGGTCTCCAATGGTGGAAAACAACTGTCAAATACCTCAGTGATCTTCTGAACAAAATATGAGATACAAGGGATCACAGCAGCAGCAGAAGACTCCAGATATCAGCAATCGCAGGGCTTGAACCAGACAATGGATAGTTCTGGTTACAGTCTCAGTCGAGCCTCTTGTGTAGACAGCAACAAGTGTCTCAGTAAGCACCCAAACAGCAACAGCAGTCAATTGACAGGTTGGATGTAGTTGCAGGAGATCAGGGAAAATAGAAAGAAGAAAGGAAGAGAGAGGGAAGAGGGAAGGACTTGGGGATATGACCAAGGCCTCTCACCTATGGCCTTGGTCAGTTTCTCGCTAACCCTAATGGCATCATACCTCACAACTGTTTCTCACAGTAACAAAGGCACAAAGCCAAGCATTCATTCAACTATTCAAATCGTGGTGAGGGACTCTAAGGCCCTTACAATATATAGATTGGTCTACTTCCTTCAAAAGGGAACTAATAAAATAGAAACTACTAAAAGAAGGTCCACGCATTTAGTAGTGGGTCCTTGAACACAAGTAACTAATAAGTGGAAATAACTTGTTAGAAACTAACTATTACTACTAAGTAACTGTTGAAATCCTTGAATAATGGCTTTTTGTCAAAGTGACTACAGCCGTCCTTTATTTATAACAAGAGAAAGAATGTTCTGGAATGGGTACAAGGACAATATTACCCCTATGACAATTTTACCCTTGAACCCATGTTACAACACTCCCCCCTCAAGTTGGTGCATACATGTCAAACATGCCCAACTTGGTAACAATAGAACAAAACAATTTACTACTACTTAGTAAGAATATCAGCCAGTTGATCACTAGACTGAACAAATGGAATACAAATGACTCTTTGCTCCAGCTTCTCCTTGATAAAATGCCGATCAATCTCAACATGTTTGGTGCAATCATGTTGGACTGGGTTATGGGCAATACTGATTGCAGATTTGCTGTTGCAGTAGAGTCGCATTGGAAGATCAACTGATATCCCAAGATCTTGAAGAAGTCCCTTTAGCCAGAGAAGTTCACAAATACCTTGCGCCATGGCTTTAAACTCGGCTTCAGCACTTGACCGAGCAACCGCTGCCTGCTTCTTGCTTCTCCAAGTAGGTAAGTTTCCTCCAACATAGGTGCAATATCCAGATGTTGATCTTCTATCATCAGGGCTGCCTGCCCAATCTGCATCAGTATAAGCTTCTACCTAGAGATGACTGTGTGAAGAATATAGGATTCCTTTACCAGAAGAAGACTTCAGGTACCGTAGGATTCGGTATACTGCCCCAAGTGAGAAGAGTGAGGATCATGCATAAACTGGCTAACTACACTTACTGTAAGTTGGTTATGTGATAAATATATCAATCTCCCAACCAGTCTCTGATCACTTCCCTTATCCATAGGTTCACCTTCCTTACTCTTCAAGTGTGTGTTAGGCTCCAAAAGTGTATCGGCAGGTTTACACCCAAGCATCCCAGTATCATTCAACAAGTCAAGAGTGTACTTTCTCTGGGAAAGAGATATACCCTTACCTGAATAGGCAACCTCTGTTCCCAAAAAATACCGCAATCTGCCCAAGTTTTTGACCTCAAACTCTGTGCCCCAGTAGGTCTTCAACTTCTGAATTTCTTGTGCATCACTTCCAGTGATCACTATATCATCTACATAGACAATCAGAATAGTGATATGTTGTCCCACTCTTTTAACAAACAGCGTGTGGTCAGCATTGCTTTGCTTATAGCCATTGGCAATCATAGCTTTATGAAAACGACCAAACCAGGCCCGGGGTGATTGCTTTAAGCCATATAAGGCCTTCTTTAACTTTCACACCTTTCCCTGAGTTTCTGGTGAAGCAATTCCTAGAGGTATCTCCATATAGACATCCTCTTCCAACTCTCCATGTAAGAATGCGTTCTTGACATCAAGTTGTTGGAGACTCTAGCCTTGGTTTACAGCACAAGAAATAATTACCCGAACAGTGTTCATCTTTGCTACAGGAGCAAAGGTTTCTTGGTAGTCGATCCCATGAGTTTGGGTAAACCCTTTGACAACCAATCTCGCTTTGTATCTATCCACTATCCCATCCGACTTGTGCTTTACTACAAAGACCTATTTACAACCAATGGGTTTATTTCCTCGTGGAAGAGTCTCCAAATCCCAGGTTCTATTTTTCTCCAGGGCGTGCATTTCTTCATCCATTGCCACCTTCCATTTCTGTTCAGCTATTTCTTCCTGCTAGTTGTTAGGAATAGAGATGGAAGATAAAGAGGAAACAAAGGCATGGAATGAAAGAGTTAAAGAATTATAAGAAACAAATTTCGAAATTGGATGTTGAGTATAACTTTGCTTGGGTTTTCTGATTGCAATGGGAAAATCAAGACTTGGATCAGAAACAGGCTTACCAGAAGGATGACTAGGACCTGGAGCAGGTGTTGATTGTGTGGGTGCAGTGGTGGTGGTCTTTTTGTGCCTAGTTTCACGAGGAGGGTAGTATACTCCATGAGGAGGAAAGTATGTTCCACGAACAAAGGTCTTCACCTGATTTGGTTCTTCCCCTTGGTCTCCAGACTCCCCCTGAATTATAGGTTGTCCCTTCTGTCCTAGTTCTTGTTCTTGACTAGTAATTCCATCTTCCAATTCAATAGACTCATCTTCAATGGTAGGTACATGTACATCTAATGGAGCTATCAGAGGAGGTACATCTTCATTACTTGAATTCTCCCCTTGAAGAGGTACCGATGGTGCAAAGTACGGTTTAGACTCCCGAAAGACCACATCCATGGTGACAAAAAGCTTCCTTGTAGGAGGGTGATAACATTTATACCCTTTTTTTGTGGTGGAATATCCAAGAAATATGCACCGAAGCCCCTTCGGGTCAAACTTCCCATGAGGATGATGATTTCTAGCAAAGACCACACATCCAAATATCTTGGGTGGAACAATAAATGTGGAAGATCCAATAGAACATCCAATGGGCAACGACCAGTGAGGACCCGTGAAGGAAGCCGATTAATTAGGTAAGTGGCTACAAGAATGGTATCTCCCTAAAACCGGAGAGGAACATTCATGGCAAACATAAGGGAGCGGGCCACCTCCAACAAATGTCTGTTCTTGCGTTCAGCCACTCCATTTTGGGCTGGAGTATCAACGCAAAAAGTTTGGTGAATAATACCATTAGTGTCCAAATATTTCTGAAAAGCCCCATCCAAATACTCCTTGCCATTGTTAGACTGTAAAATTTTTACTTTTGCATCAAACTGAGTGTGGACCATTTTGTGAAACAACCGAAAACAAGCAAACACATCACTTTTGCTATGCATCAAATACACCCAAGTAGTACAGCTATAGCAATCAATAAATGTGACAAACCATCTAAATCCAAAGGTAGACACACAACGAGTAGGGCCCCATACATCAGAATGAATTAATCCAAAAGGAGTCATACTATGATGATCAGAAACAGGATAAACATTCCGAGTTTGTTTAGCAAGAGTGCAAGCATCACATGAAAAATTATTCGGGTTACACTATCTGATTAAACTAGGAAATAAAGTTGATAAAACACTCAAAGGTGGATGCCCCAAATGGCGATGCCACTTATTTAATTCAAATAATGCAGTAGTAGAATCAGAAGATAAGGCCTTGGATGTTAATGCTGCCTATGAGCTGTCAAGCACGTACAAACCACCAACTACCTTACCACATGCAATCGTATGACCCGTTTCCAAGTCTTGGAACAAACAGTGAGTGGGAAAAAATATTACTTTGCAGTTCAAGTCCCTAGTGATACTACTAATGGACAATAAATTAGTAGAAAACTTAGGAACATGGAGAACAAAAGCAAGGCAAAGAGAAGAGGTGCACTTGATGGATCACTTGCCCGACATTGGGGAAAGAGACCCATCAACAACACGGACTTTATTATGACCGGACAAAGGAAAATATTTCAGAAAAAGGGAAGAAGAACCTGTCATATGGTCGATAGCACCTGAGTCAATGACCCAAGATTCGGGTATGACGGAGGTGCTATTTCCATTAAAAATACCTGGAGAAGAAGTGGTAGGAGGATCGGATGGCAAGGAAATAGCCGATGCAGCCAAAGAAGGAGACCTAGATGAAGAAGATGTATCCAGCCGAGTCATCATATTCCTGAGATTTTGAAGTTCTTCCACAACCTGGGACAGAGATGGATCAGAGGGCTGGTCATCAGTAGCTGTTTGATTTGCCCGGGCAGTGTTGAACGATTGGAACCACCTCTCCCACGCTCTCAAGTGTCTGCAGGGCGACCATGTAGCTTCCAACATCGATCCTTAGTATGCCATTCCTTCCCACAGTGATCACACTTAATAGGAGGACGGTCACCAGATGAACGTTCCCCA
Organism: Telopea speciosissima; assembly: GCF_018873765.1. NCBI lineage: Eukaryota > Viridiplantae > Streptophyta > Magnoliopsida > Proteales > Proteaceae > Telopea > Telopea speciosissima. The sequence continues at coordinate 14,498,094 of NC_057917.1, forward strand.
CTGGAAGAGCGTGAAGAATTCCCACGGGAAGGTGCCGTAGGTCCAGAAACAAGAGCTGAATGCTCTCGAGTAACAGGAGTAATCATGGCAGTCCGGCGGTTATCTTCGGCTGCAAGAATAGCATATGCTTGCTCAATAGTGGGAAGAGGATCCCGATTCAGAATATTTGATCGAATCGGATCAAACTCGAGATTAAGGCCAGCCAAAAAATCAAACACTCGTAATCCGTCTTCCCATTTCCGGAAGGCAGTGGCATCAACATCGCAGGTTGCAGTGAAGGTGCCCAGGAAATCAAGTTGCGGCACATCGTGCACATCTAATTATAGTACTGAGACAGGGATAATTCCAACTGCTTTGCCGAGTGGATTTTCTGGAGAAGCTCTTAACACTGGGCTGCATTCCCAACTTGCGAATATGTGTCTTGGGCTGTCTTCCATATTTTGGCCGCCGAATCAAGAAGAAGATAACGACCAGCAATCTCTTGCTCCATGGAATTCACCATATATGACATAACCAAGAAGTTAAAATTCATCCACTTATCTTGGGCAGGACCAACATCAATAGGCCTGACAGAGGTTCTAGTGATGTAGCCAGAGTAACCACGGGAACCGATAGCAAACAAGCAAGAACGAGACCACAACAGGTAATTGGCCCCATTTAATTTTATAGGACTGGCTGGAAAAGGAACAAAATCACGCTGCAATGTGCTGTCAAGGCTAGAGGAAGCAGACGTGATCTTAGAGTTGTCAGGCATGGTGGCTGGTCACAGGGAAATTCTCAATAACAGAGAAAAAAATGCTGAAAATTTTACTGCATAAGAAAAAAAATATGGCAGAGAAAAAGGCCCTTAGTGGGAGTCAACTCACCACCAAGGGAAGGGAAACAAATATCACAAGGTTTCGGGAAGGCCTCCCACGAGAAAAGAAAAAGAGAAAGGGGTCGCGAGAGAGTGGCGGTGGTGTGGGAAGATGGCGGAGGACTGGCGGTGGTGTTGGTTGCTGGCAGAAGACTTGCGGAAGGGGGGGCTGCTGGCGGTAGGTTAGTGGTGGAGGCGGTGCTGCTGCTAGGTCGAAATCACGATGGGGAGAAAGAGAAAGGAAAGGAGAAAAAGGAAAAAAATATTAGGTCCCATATTCTCAGATTTTTGGCTCTGATGCCATGTTGAAATCCTTGAATAATGGCTTTTTGTTAGAGTGACTACAGCCGTCCTTTATTTATAACAAGAGAAAGAATGTTCTGGAATGGGTACAAGGACAATATTACCCCTATGACAATTTTACCCTTGAACCCATATTACAACAGTAACCAAATTAGTAATTGGGCTAGCTAGTAGTAATACTACAAGAAAGAACTCCACAATCTGGTTTTGAGTGAACCAGCAAACACCCAGACCAAGGCTGCTCTGGCCTGAACCAAAATAGGTTCAGTTGAAGAATCGTGGCCTATTGAAGGGCCTGGTTCTTCTTCTTCTTGCGGCTATACTGCTTGGAGTATAGCTTGTCTACATCATAGAGTACAAAGGTCCCTTGAAATTCTGTAAAAAATTGGGACTCACACACATCCCCAACTTACAGAAGAAAGCTAGCTACCCATGACCTTCAACAGAATGAAGGTATGATATTGATAAACCTGCAAATTGTGGTGTAAATCAGATAGGGCTACAAAGCACCTTAGGATGTACTTAAAAGTACCTCAATTTCTCATGCAAGGCCAAATAAAAATGGATTATATAACCGGCAAAAATGCAGATAAGATATTGGAAAGTGGCCACTACCAACCATGAACCCTTAAAGCATGTTGCACAAGGTTTTCTTTTCAACATAAGACTTAAAGCTTCTGTCATCTGGATGAACAAAAGGAATCCTGCTACAGAACACGCACTGAGCGAAATGCTAATCCATGCTGAAGAGAAACAACTTTCCATCCACTTCCTCCACCTTGGACCAAATTCAACTTAAGTTGGTTATACACCTTTTTTTAGTCAGTTTAACAAATCAGTCTAGCATGCTGTTGAAGAATTTGAAATTGACCTGGTTCGGTTTGGTTCTCCTTGAGTAATGCAGCTAGATACACTAGAGTGTCTAGGTTCATGTTTCACATGTTGATTGTGCTGAGATTTATCTTCCATATTTGTAATAATATTAGACTATAAATAAGTGGTGGCCTCTGTCTCTTTGACAAGCCAAAATCATTATCGTTCTTTCTTTCTCCACTTGGTATCAGAGCGAAAAACTCTAAATCTTTTTTAGTTTTCTTTTTACCCGCCACCGCTAGTAGAGCACCACCGGCAATCTTGAGGCTCCGGCCTCACCAAACCAGACATGGTTGACTGAACATGCGCCAACGCATGCCGTACCACGTATGACAGTCACTAACAACCACTGACCTTCGCTGCCACCCACATCCGCCACCACTATTCAGCTCCAATGGCCACTCCGCCACTGCCGTTGTGCCTCTCAGGGCTACTGCCCTCTGTCCGTACCTACTAGAGCCCCCGCCCTAGCCTATTAGCAATCTACAAGGGCCTCCAGCCCTTGTCGAACCAAACCAGGGGTCTTCCGCCTCCATGCTACCATCTGCCAGGGCCTTCCGCCTCTGCTGCCGCCAACCACCAGGGCCTGCTGCCGACCTTCCATGGCCTCCCGCCCCAGTTGCGTGGCCTCTCCAGCACTGCATCTGGCCCCTTTGTGGCCCCTGTTGCTCCTCCATAAGCCTCCTGCCGCCTCTGCTGGACTCTGCAGTTTCTATTAATGACCTGCCTGGCTTACCTGTGCTGCTGCCGCCGTGCCTAGGCTTCACCTAGCCTCTCTGTGCTTCACCAGCTTTCGGTTACACACCTCTGCTGTGTACTTGGTATATTTTGTGACTGCTGCCTCTTCTTTATCGGCCTTCTGTGTTGTGAGTAACTTTCTCCTTTCAACTTTAGTGCATTTGGTTGGTGCTTTTGAATGAAGGGTTCTAACACAATAGTTGGTACTGGGAGAGGTGACCTGATTCGCACTACTGCCCCTCACCATCATCATTTTCTCCAACCCAAACCCACTAAGTTGAATGGATCCAATTACCTAGCATGGTTTCGTGCCTGCCTTCTTACCATTCGTGGTAACCTTTTTTTGGGATATATTACTGGTGATACACCTATGCTCACTGAATCTCCGGCTATAGATAATTGGTTAGCTAATGAGGCCCTAATCATGTCGTTCTTGTTGAACTCCATGGAGTCTTCCATTAGTTCCAACTTTGTCCTCCTTAATTCAGCCAAGGAGTTAAGGGATGTTGCGAAGCACATTTATGCTCAAGCCAACAACTATGCTCAAATCTATGAAATTTGTCGTCAGGCTCAAGAAACTAGACAGAAAGACCTCTCTGTATTTGCCTATTTCTTTGCCCTTATGACATTATGGCAACAATTGGATTTCTATCATCCTGTTACCATGACCGGCTCCATAAATGTACCCACATTTGTAAAGGAACGTGAAATGGAATGATTTTTTATGCTTTCCCCACTGGCCTTAACCCAGAGTATGATCAGATACGCATTCAAGTTCTGAATAGGAGTACATTTTCTACTCAACTTGAAGCCTATAATATGATTCGGCATGAGGATCACTGCCATTTTTGTCATGATGCCTCCTACTGCTCATTGGTCTGTTCTTGTATTTTATCATCAATCCAATCACCGTTCACGTTTTTTTTTCTTTTCTTTCTTATCAATGAATAGATTTCTTTACTGCGGCAAAAAATAAATCTCCTTCTATTCAATATCTATGTGGGGCAAAGAAGAAATGAAAATGATTGTTACCATAGTACTAAAACTCATTTCGTCTTGGTCGAGATTTCAAGAATTTCGAGTATCTCGGTCGAGTCGAAACGAAATGCAACATCGAATTGAAAAATGCAATATTTTTAATATTTCGGAAATTTCGGTAATCTCATTTCGGAAATTTCAGAAATCTTGGTAATTTTTGGCATTTTACACCCACAGAAAAAATACCATATTTCGACGAATCTCGGAAATTTCGGTCAGACGAAACACCGAAACGAAATGAGATTTAGTACCATGATTGTTACTACACCACGGGAACTCTTTACATGTGGACAGTGCTGGCTCGGTTAGTAAGGTTGGTACTACTCGTGCTCTCGTACAATGTGACTACTATGGCAGCCCCCGTCACAATCGGGAGATTTGCTGAAAATTACATGGCCGTCCTAAAGGGGGCGGGAAGGGAGGCAAAGCTGGTTCTACTCGACCTCAGGCTCACTTAACTGAAACTACTGAGGTCCTTGCTGGTACTCAATCTATGTCTGCAGATAACTTGTCACTTAGCTCCAACGTATGGTGACTCAGCTTGGGTCTGCCTCTTCTACCTCCCCTACTTCCCATTTAGCTCAGTCATGTATTTTTCTTGCATCCTCTCATTCTGACTCCTTGTGGCTAATAGATTCTGGTGCCTCTGATCCTATGACCAGCTCCTCGGACTTGTTTGACTCTTATACCCCTTGATCAGGGATGGACAAGGTCTGAGTCACTATGGTTATGTTTCTCATGCTCTCCTACTAATTCTTTATCTTTTGTCTTGCATGTTCCCAATCTTTGTGCCAACCTTCTTTCTATTTACCGTCTTATCGCTGATCTTAATTTTTCTGTTCACTTTTGTTCCTCCCGCTGTGTTTTTCAGGACCTAGCAACAGGTGCAACGATTGGATATGGTAGAGTGTGGGATGGTCTTTACTACCTAGACCCTGGTCTCACTGCTGCTCCCTCTCCAGTTTGAGCTCATATTACCCGAGAAGATAGTGCTCTCCAATAGCTCCATTATTGGCATTGTTGTCTCGGTTACCCTTTTATATTTTGCGTTGTTTGTTTCCTTCTTTAGTCAAACAGTATAATTTGGATCATTTTAATTGTGATAATTGTGAACTTGCTAAGTATACCCGGTCCTCGTATTTTTCCAGTGATAATAAAAGTTTGATTCCTTTTTCTGTTATTTACTCTGACTTGTCGGGTCCTTCTTGGACAATTGCTCGGGGTAGGTTTAAATGGTTTAGCACTTTTATTGATAACTGTACTCGACTAACCTGGGTGCATCTTCTTCGGTCTAAATTCGAAGCTTTCTCCTGCTTCCAGTCCTTTCACTTAGTATTAAATCTCATCTCCGAAGGCCATTTCGGCCATACCAAAATTTCCGAGATACTGAAATTTTGCCGAAATATTGTATTTATTCTATAAGTTTTGCTTGGCCATTTCGGGGTGTAAAATGCTGAAATGACCGAAATACCGGAACGAAATGACCGAAATTTCAACAAAACAGTGCATTTTTAGACCAAATTTTCGAAACGAGATGATCAAAATTTCCGAAGTTTTGCATTTTTTCATTTCGGCATAACATCTCGTCTTGGCCTTATTGAAATATCCAAAATTTCGGCGAGATTTTGAACTATGCTTCCATAGAATGATCCAAACCCAGTTCTATGCCTAGGTCAAGGTTCTCCACAGCGACAATGGACTGCAATACATTGACAGTTTTTTTCTTCAGTATCTTGATACACATGGAATCCTCTTTTAGACCTCATGTATCTGCACCCTTGAGAAAAATGGTATTCCAGAACGAAAGAACCGCAATCTTTTGGAGGTCACTCGGTCTCTGATATTTATTACTCAGGTCCATAAGTACTATTGGGGTGATGTTGTCCTCACTGCTGCCTTTCTTATCAATCGAGTTCCTTCCGTTGCTCTCGATTTTAAGACACCAGTCAGTCAACTTCCTGATCCCACTGTTGCCTATCATCTCCCTCCCTATATCTTTGGTTGTGTCTGCTTTGCTCACAACTTTTCTCCCTCTCAGTCGAAACTTGACCCCCGGGCTTTTTCTTGGATATTCTGCTTCTCAAAAGGGTTCTAAGTGTTATCACCCCCCTTCTCGCAATCTGTTTATTACTATGGACTTGACTTTTCACGAGGATGAACCTTATTACCAGTCTTCTCTTCAGGGGGAGACTCTAGAAGAAGAGACTCCTTCATCTCCTTTTGACATTGATACTATTCATCTTCAGGGGGAGCAAGTGGATGAGATTGATGCTACTAAACAGAAGGATCTCATCACCTATTCTTGGCACAAGAAAAATACTGTCTCAAACATACCATATTCATCTTCGCCTCCTGAGCAGGTTCCACCAACCTAAACACCAGGTAATGAATCTCCTCCTGATCTTGATGATCGTCCTATTGCTCTTAGAAAAGGAGTAAGGACCCTGCACCAAACACCCTATTTCTGACTTTATCTGCTATAAGTCCTTGTCCCCCTCCTATCATGCCTTTGTTTCTTCTCTGTCTTCTATGTCTACTCTACAGGGATGGAAGGAAGCTATCATTGACCCAAAATGGAAGAATGCCATGGAAGAGGAAATGCAGGCCTTGAAGAAAAATGACATTTGGGAGCTTGTACCTTGTCCTAATGGAAAGAAGCCAGTTGGATGCAAGTGGGTATTTACTGTAAAGCAGAATGCAGATGGAACCATTGCTCGTTATAAGGCCAGATTGGTTGCCAAGGTATTCACCCCGACCTATGGTATTGATTATCAGGAAACATTTGCCCCAGTGGCAAAGATGAATTCTATTCGGGCCCTGTTGTCTTGTGCTGCAAACATGGGATGGAATCTTCAACAATTGGACGTGAAGAATGCCTTCCTCAATGGTGATCTTGAAGAGGAAGTTTACATGGACATTCCTCTTGGTTTTGATTCATCTACTACAACTGGCAAAGTGTGTAGATTCCAGAAATCTCTTTACGGCTTGATAGTTCCCCCCCCAAGCCTGGTTTGGTAGGTTTCAGAAGGCTATGCAAAATTTCGGCTTCAAACAAAGTAATGGTGATCATGCCCTGTTTATCAAACATAAAATTGGCAAAGTCACGGCTCTCATTCTTTATGTGGATGATGTTGTGATCACTGGAGATGATGAGGAAGAAATCTCTCTTCTAAAGACTCGACTGGCAACCGAGTTCGAAACTAAAGACCTAGGACATAACAAATACTTATTGGGAATCGAAGTAGCCCGATCTAGTAAAGAGATCTTCATCTCCCAACGAAAGTACTTTCTAGATCTTCTTTGAAGAAACTGGGATGGTTGGTTGTAAACTATGATTCACCCATCGAAGTGAACCACCAACTCAGCAGCACCGATGGTGATTCTGTGGATAGGGAATGATATCAGTGCCTCGTAGGAAGACTTATATATTTGTCTCATACCAGGCCAGACATTGCCTATGTTGTGGGAGTTGTTAGTCGTTTTCTACATGATCCAAAGACTGTTCACCTTGAGGCAGTATACAAAATTCTTCGGTACTTGAAGTCGGCTCCTGGAAAGGGTATTCTATTCTCAAGCAATGGAAGTCTGAAGTTAGAATCTTTTACTGATGCTGATTGGGCTGGATCAATCGATGATTACCGCTCCACCTCAGGCTACTGCACATTCCTTGGAGGTTACCTAGTTACCTGTAGAAGTAAAAAACAGTCTGTAGTTTCCAGATCCAGTGCTGAGGCTGAATATAGGGCTATGGATCAAGGAGTATGTGAACTTATTTGGCTTTAAAGGTATCTCAGTGACCTAAAGATAGCCCCTGAGGGTTCTATGAGGCTCTACTGCACAACAAAGCTGCAATCAGTATAGCCCATAACCCGGTTCAACATGACAGGACTAAACATGTTTAAATTGATCAACACTTTATCAAGGAGAAAATTGAAGATGGTCTAATTTGCACTCTGTTTGTTACTATAGAGATCCAATTAGCAGATGTCTTTACTAACAGTTTATCTGTTAAGACCGTCCATTCTATTATTACCAAGTTAGGCATGCATGACATCCATGCACCAACTTGAGGGGGAGTGTTGAAGAATTTGAAATTGACCCGGTTTGGTTCGGTTCGGTTTTCTTTGTGTAATGCAACTAGATACACTAGAGTATCTAGGTTCATTATGCACATGTTGATTGTGCTGAGATTTATCTTCCATAGTTGTAATAATATTAGACTATAAATAAAGTGGTGTCCTCTGTCTCTTTGACAAGCCAAAATCATTCTCTTTATTTCTTTCTCAACTGATGCCGCATAGGTTAGATTGAATGAATTCCTTTACAACGACGGCCTCATTAAGAATCTGACAAACTTTTTGGAAGCCTTTTAGGTATTGGTAGTGACAGTCAGTGCTACTGAATATTATCTCAGTTCTTATAGCCAGGCACCTTGATGTTTTTCCTTCATTCATTCTGCCTTTTCTTAGTGTTAATAATCTTGTTGAATAATTCTGTTAATGAGATAATCCATCATGTCCCATGCATTTGATTCCTAAGCCTTTCATTTCCTCATATCTCTTAGAGCTCTTTTAACTTTAGAGAACTTGATCCTATAGAAGTACCTATAGTTTATAGTTTCTTTAGAGCTATTGGACTTTTAAATTGCCATCCCCTATTTCATTTTGTAATTGCTATTAATATCTCCCCTTCCTTTCATTTCCTTAAAGAGTTGGTTTAAACGAGAAAGAATTGAAAGAAGTGGAAAAATCTTGCTAAATTCAACAAAAGAATAAAGAAATTTTTGGGAAATTTCTACAAAACTGACAAGCCTAACATAGACTGATTGATGCAACAGTGCTTTCTTGGACCAACATGAATCCATTTGGAAGCCCAGACCGAGATGAACTGGGTCCAAATATTGTTTTGGTCCAGTATAATTTTTCTATTTTTTTTGGTAACGTATGATTTATTAATTTTGGTTATTCTGTTAATTGCATTTTATTTTATTATGGAGTAGGATATACATAGGAGAGTTTCAACTTTCAATTTAGTTTCCTTTAGTTTCTTTGTTTGAGATGTTCCTTATTGGAGTCGATTTCAAACTTTAGAATCTGTATATGTAACCCATTGATTGAGATTGAATAGAGTTGATTATGGAATGAAATTGAGTTTCTTTGTTTTGAGTGCGCCTGTGTGGCCTTTTAGCAGCTTGTTGGCTTTTGGTTCTCTCTTCATCCTTCCCTGCGATTCTGAATCTCTTCTCTGATCTCTCAGTTAAGCTTTTAGCTTTGCTTCTTATCGCCCACCTTCTTTCTTTATCTCTTCTTCCCTTGTTTCTTCCCCTTCTTCTTTTCCTGTGCTGCCCAGCGAGATTCAGTTACTCATTGCTGACCATTGATCTCCTCATCCCTTTTCTGTTCTTCTTAAAACTTTGGGAGATAATCCCTTACTCTTAGGCGACCCTACTGGCAAAAGCGCTGTTGGAAAACCTTACTGATTAGAGAGTTTCAAACTGAAACTCAGGTACGCTGTACGCTTCTGCACTTTTTGCCTGGACAGGTTGCAGGAATTTTTTATTAATTTCCTAGTTAATTGTTTGACCTGATTTAGGATATCTGTAAGAGGGGGGAGTTGCGATCTTAACCCTAAATACATTATTGATTTAAAGCCTTGGGTGAGGGGCTATTGCCATCACAAGCTGACTCCTCTTCCACCGGTACTGCTCATATCGTGAGGAAGAAGAAGACCTCTTCTTATCTGTTACTAATGACATAAATTTGTTATTTCCACAAAAGCCCCTCATATCTCTAGTGTTCTTAAAATTTTGTCCCCATTTCACTTTAATTGCGAGAAAGCCCTTCTTTTCAAAATTCCTTTTACAGTATGGTCCCTTTGCTTGATTACTTCACTTTTAAGGCCTTGAGTGTTTTAGAATTTACAGTTTGCCATCACAGGCTGATTCCTTTTCTGCTGGTGCTGCTAATACCATGAGGAAGAAGACCTCTTCTTATTTGTCTAAAGACATTAAGTTTGTTATTTCCACAAAAGCCCCTCATATCTCTAGTGTTCTTCTATTTTGTCTCCATTTCACTTTAATTGCCAGAAAGCCCTTATTTTCAAAATTTCTTTTACAGTTTGGTCCCTTTGCTTGATTACTTCACTTTCAAGGTCTGAAGTGTTCCAGAATTTACAGTTTTGCCACTTAAGTCTTAACTTGAGTTATCTATTATTCTTGTGGGCCCATAGTGATACCAAAGCAGGTTTTTGTGACCCAGGATCAAGGTTTTAAGTATCCTACCATAACCACCCATACTAATTGATACGTGTCGTATCTTTAAGGTATCAATTAGATATGATACGGTACCGATATGATACCTAAAAAAATTGGTTTTAGTACATATAAGAAACCTCATCCTTTATATATAATCAACTGAATGCATTTGTCTCGTCGTACTTTATTTACCTTTTTATAAAAAAGAGCGGCCCTGTGCACAAGGCTCCCGAAACTGTAGGATCTGGGAGGGGCAAATGTATGTAACCTTACCCCCGCTTTGCGGAGAGGCTGTTTCCATGTTTTGAACCCGCACCTAATGGTTGAAATAGCGCAACTTAACCATTGCACCAAGGCTCGCCCACTACTTTGTTCTCTTTTTTATACATGATATATTTTACCATATTACTTATTTCTAGTGTTTTATGCTTCAAAACTATATTTTGCATATATCCTAAGCATTTCCATATGTTTCTTGACCATTTCCATATGTATCTTTAGCATATCTCACATCTCTCCGATATGATACAATACGATACATCTCTTAAAATCACACTTTTGATACAATCCCCATACCGATACTTGAAACCTTGCCCAGGATTGCATTATTAGTATCAGAATCTAACCTTGCCATGGTTACCTATGTTTTCAAGACTAGACTTCGCTTGTCCAATGGAAGAACTGCTATTTTATGTATAGAAGAAGGGCGAAGTGAGAATTTTGTTTTGCAGTCCATGGTGGAGATGTTATCTCAGACAAATGAGATCATCATTGAATCTGAAGATGATGTTTTCTTAATAGTTTGATGGTGTTTGTTGTGAGCATCTTTAAAGTTGGTCAACAGTGGTTGGAAGCGCAGAAGGGTGTAGTCGATCATGATAGAAATTTGTGTACCCTAAAGCCTTCTCATATACGACCGAATTTGTTTTTCAAGGACTGGTTAATGAAGTATACTCAAAGCCAAAAGAGGCAACACCAGCAATCAAGCAACAAGAAGAATAACAAGTAATGACAAAGGAAGACGAGAAGATTACGGTTCATGACGTGAATACAAGCCTTGTGGGTGAAGAGACAAAAGACTCTACTGCAGCAATAGATGTTCTACTTATTGAGTTTGTTATTCCCCACGTCTCAAGACGAGGACGAGCCATCAATGCTTCATCTTCTGAACTTGGTTTGTAAAAGTGTTGTGGAGCATGAGACATTCTTTCCAGCTCTTCTATTTCTACCCTTTTACAAAACTCAAGGATAAGTTGTTCTCAACACCGGGGGAATTGATGCAATAGCACTTCCTTGGACCGACATGACACCCGTTTGGAAACCCAAACTGAGACGAACCAGGTCAATTAAATGTTCTGAATATACTATGTACTTACATGCAAGGGCTTGCTAGAGCAGCTCTTATACAGTCTACGAACATAAGACTGACAACTAGGCTTGGATGCTTTGTCCTTGTGCTTCTGCAAATGTGTGATGTTTAAAAAGCCAGCTTATTAATATCACAGTTATTACCTGATGTGGCTGATATTCATTTGCAAAATTAAATGAAAGCAAGAAATAGAATGAAAATTCTAGCAAATTGGTAATGTGGTACTGCCTTTCTCACTCCAAATTTGCTTTGAATAAAAATTTTCTTTATCCAAAGACTCAATCATCCAAAAATAGCCAACTTTGAGCTCTTATTGTTTTCCAATGAAGTCTAAGACAGAATGGTGGAAATTTAATCACTTTTATGTATACTTATGCTAGTGAACATTTGTACAAGGATCAAAGCAACAGGAAGCAAAGCCTTGACTTGCCATCTCTTGTTGATGGTCAGTATCTACCTTCTCAGATTGCAGATCATTTCCCCAGGCTTCAGATAGTAGCTAATTTACAAGATGATGGCTTACCAGGGTGCAGGTTGGCCCAAGCTGTTTCATCCCCAACATCAAACCCAGTTCCACGTGCCGGACCATTTTATAGTGGCACACCTTAAATGAAATATGGAACAATGTTTTCTGTCCGGGAGCTTACCCTACGCTCCCAAACCCCTGCATTTGTCTTTCTCCTCCCCCTGTGTAATGACCTCTCTGCTCCCCCCCCCCCTTCAATTATACCAACAGGGGGACTGTGAGTGTGTGTTTCCTGCCGGTATAGCATATGCTCACGGACAGGAAACACTCTCCCATGAAATATATATACTAACAACATATTTCAATGGAATCTTGTATAGACTCCATAAAAAAATTCTCATTATATATGAACCATGCCAAGGTGACTATCATTTAATCGGTTCATGTTAATTCTTGTGCCTTCTGTTCCCCGTTGCAATCTGAATTTGTCTTGCGCATAATTCAGTATGGACCATATATCATTCCTGAAAGTTGTGATTCTAGATTGGATCCTGTGACATGGCTCAAACTTCACATGAGAGGTATTCTTGGATGTGAAATTTTCATATTTTCTGGCAGGGTGCACATTCAAGATACTGTGATAAGTGTTCCACCTACAAGCCTCCCCGAGCTCATCATTGCAGGGTTTGCGAAAGATGTGTTCTGAGGATGGTAAGTACTAGGTAGTAGGTACATTTATTGCTTATATGAGAGGTGTATTTGATTCATCTCTTAGGTTTACTTAAACTTACCGTTTGGTTGTTTGATATTCTTCAGATGAGTAGGTTAAGTTTCAAGCACTTTATGTTGGATGCAGGATCATCACTGTCTGTGGGTGAATAATTGCGTTGGCTTTTCAAATTATAAGCCCTTTGTAGTCCTCATCACATATACAACAGTAGGCTGCATATATTCCTTGGTATGTTTTCAACCCATGCACACCACACACCTAGACGAATTTTATTTTGAATTCAAGCAACTGAGATATGTAAGAAGCTCTTTTTATATGTGCAGGTCATGATTATGAGTGGTGCACTTCAGAAGGATTGGGAATTTGGTCCCCTCAAGATGGTATATGTAAGTTTCATTGTTTTCTACAAAATGTCCACCCCCCTTGGTTTATTATTCGGTTATTTAGATTTTTCTTTTTGTCTCCTCTATCCTGATTACTTTACCTCCAAGACATATCATCTCTGGGGTGAGCAGTGAGGCACTTGGAAAGGTATACCAACCTTGCTAGTCCACCTGGAAAGAACCTGAGGTTTGACAGGGTTCTTTGGGGTTCGGATTGGATTGGGTTGAAAAATAACCTTCAGTTGGGCCTGGGTTGAATTTTTTGCTAACCCAAACCCAACCATTTCCTGAGCATAAAAGAACCCTATTAGAAGGTTTAGACTGCAACATGGTTGCTATATATTCAGTTATATTAGCTGAAGACTACAGCTAGCGCAGTTTGTTCTACTCCGCAGGTGGAGTGAAGGCATCCCAAGAGGTCACGGGTTCAACTCTCCTGTCTTCACCGTGTGCTTTAAGGCACCCCCTCTTCCCCCCCCCTCCCCCTAGCGGTTGTAGTTCAAAGTCCCATGTGGCATTGTAAGGTAGGCTGACCCCCGAAAAAAATATTCTAGAGTTTTTCTCGTTCTGGGCTTCAAACCCCAGTTCAGCTGGATTGGACTTGAGCTTGCCCTCTTACCTCTTATACCTTAGGTAGGGTTCAGCACACCCCCCCTTTCCCTCCCTGGGGGGCAACCTATCTATGCATTGCGCACCTTAATCACCTTCTCTATCTCTCTCTCTCTCTCTCAGGAATGCAGAGTTATGGAGAAAAATAACTGTGTTCTCTCCTTATATGATCATGCAACTCTATGGACATAGAAATTACCAGAACTCATCACTAATTTACGGAACTTTTGAGGATCTTTTCAATTCCTTCAACCCTTCTTCTTTTCTTATGAATAAAGCTAACTTTGCAAAATCAGAAATTCAGATATGGTTCAAATTCTGGTTGAAGGTTATTTATGAACTGGAGAACAGAATATCAAAAGTTGAAAACAATTCAAGGGTTGGATTCTGAGATCTGAGAAAGTCCTACTAGTGGGAGGATGCTCAAAACAGAATCTAGAACCAGAATTCAATTCCAGAAATCAAGTAGTATATCTCAGGTAGGAAACTAGAAATTGACAGAACAAGTTAGTGAATCTGAAATCAATTTTTAGATTGATATTTAACAAGCTCAGAAATGAGGATCAGAGATCAGATTAACAATCAGATTCATAAACTGAAATTTAATTAAGAAACATCCTAACAACAGGACTGCTGGATTCGATGGACAGATTCTGATCTTGAAACAGAATTAATGAAATATCATGTGAAGGCTACAAGACAGAAAAGAGGATAAGAGAAAGGGGTATGAGAACAGATGGTATTGAGAGAGAAAAGATCTGTTTCGTACTTTGGGGAGAGGAGAGAGAAAGAATAACGTGAGGAGGGGAGAAGACAGCTCAGCTACACAAGGCGATTTCCAAACTAAGCCATTCATTCCAATCAAATCATTGGGGGAGGGGGGGGGGTTTACAAGCTTTAAATAAAAAAAAGGAATAAAAGTCTAGTCAAGATAGATTTCCTAACTGGTAAAAACCATAAAATAAAACTTCTAAAAGAACTAAAGCTCCCTATTGTAATTTGGGGTATTTTTGTATTTTTGTCTTATTTTATTACTTAGGGGTATTCTTGTACTTGTTCCTACTCTGGAATATTCTCTAGTCTATTATGAATAAAGTGGGTTGTGGACATAATGTCACAAGCCATTATTCTCTATTTAGTCATGGTATCAGAGCGAAGATCATTATGGGGATCCGAACCCTAATGAGAAAACCCTCGGCTCCGCCTCTCTCGCCTTCGCCTCCCTTCGGTTTCGTCTCTCGCCTCCACCTCCCCTCGTCTCCACCTCTCTTGCCTCCGCCAGTCTTTAGTGCCTCCCCTTCTTGGCACTCTCTTATCCCACCCCTCGGAGGTGATTTCTTCCACCAAGGGTTCTTTTTTATGATTCTATGTTTGTTTGAGAAGATTTCCTTTTCCCTTTTTTGAGATCTATGTTTCTCTTTGCAGAAACTGTTTGTTTTGCCTGATTCGGGTTTGCTGTTTTGAGAGGATTTTTTGTTGGACGTTTTTTCGATCTCTGACCAGCAACTATGTCGGATGTGACTACTGATGTAACTTCTCCGGACACTTCGAGTAATCGCAGCTTTCCTACGTTCCATGTTTGTTCCATTAAATTGGATGGGAACAATTATTTGATGTGGTCTCGTTCTTTGTTTCTAGAGCATCTTGTGGATTTTTTGGTTTTCTCACCGGGGATGCTACGAAGCCTGAAGAAGCTGGTCCTACTCAAAACAAATGGCATTCGGACAACTATCTGGTAATGTCCTATCTTCTTAGTTCCATGCTTCCAAATATTGCACGGAGTTATCTCTTACTGGATTCGGCCGATAAGATCTGGAAGGCAGCTAAGGATACCTACTCTCAAGTGGGTAATGATGCTCTTGTCTATGAACTCCATAAAAAGATTCATGAGACGAAACAGAAGGAGATGAATTATCCTAGTTTTTATGAGTTGTTTAGTATGTAGCAAGAGTTAGACTATTATGAAGATTTCTATGCCTCTTGCACTACTGATGCCTTGAAGTTCTACAAGTGGGAGGACAAGTTTCGTGTCTATGTGTTTCTGGCAAGTCTTAATGTTGAGTTTGATCAGATTCAGGCACATGTCCTGGGTCATGATCCTTTTCTTACTCTAGAGCAGGCGTATGTTATGGTTCAATCAGAAGACAGACGTCGTACTGCGATGTTCTAGCGTGCCCCTCCAGATCGATTATCGATCTGCACTATTTTCGGGGTTTGTAGCCTCTTCTCATGGAGGGACTCAATGTCCCAATGATCGCCCTAATTTAGAAAAGGGTCCTATTAAATGTGAGTAATGTGAAAAGGAACGACACACCAAAGACTTCTGTTGGAAGCTCCATGATACATGCAAATGGCAAAGGTTGTGGTCGCGGTCGTGGAACCGGTTTGGTTAAAGCTCATCAAACCAAATCCACTGAAGCTGCCCCCATTGGAGCACCTCTCTCCGGAGGATTTGATGATTCAGCTCCGTCGTCTCCTTGCATCGTCCACTCTTCTCCATCAGGATTTGTCGCTGCTTCACTGTTAGCCACCTCTAATTCCCATTTTGCTCATAAAGGTATCTTTGTCAGTGGTTACTGTGCCTACTCTGCATCCAATCCTTGGATTATTGATCTAGGGGCCATCAACTATATGACTGGTTCATTCCATTCTTTTTTCGAGTAGTTTCCTAGGTCAGGTAAGGGTAAAGTTAGAGTTGTTGATGGTTCCCTATTTCCTTCTGTCAAATGCTCATCGTTACTCTCTTTATCTTCTGTTTTACATGCACCCAATTTTGCTACTAACCTCCTTTCCATTAGTAGTTGTACTAGGGATTTAAACTGTAAAATAACTTTTTTCCCGTCCCATTATGTTTTACAAGACTTGGTGACAGAGAAAAGGATTGGCAGTGGTAAAGTGGTCAATGGCTTATACTACCTGGATTCAGTAGCCTCCTCTTCTTCTGCCCTGATGACACAAGCTCCGCCTGGCTCTTCCGAAGTTGCCCTGGCAGATTTATATAGATGGCATTACCGTTTGGGTCATCCCCCTCTGGGGACTTTGGCAAAAAAATTTCCAGATTTATTTAGTAAATGTAACCAGAACCATTTTTTTTTGTGCTGTGTGCATTTTTGCAAAGCAAACCCGTTCGGTCTATCCCCCTTCTGATAATATTAGTTTGGAACCTTTTCATTTAATTCACTTTGATGTATGGGGCCCTGCCAGGTGTGTTTCTGTTACTGGATACCGATGGTTTGTTACGTTTATTGATTGCCATATGTGGGTTACTTGGATCTACTTGTTGCATCAAAAGAGTGACTTCTTCCGCTGTTTTCAACTCTTTCCCCAAATGGTTATGACTCAGTTTGATGGCAAGATTACAATTCTTCGATCAGATAATGGGCGTGAATATTTTGATAGTTCTTTTCAAAATTATTTGTGTGACAATGGCATCATTTATCAGACAAGCTATGTGGATACCCTAGCTCAAAACGATGTGGCCGAACGCAAGAATCGACATTTACTGGAGGTTGTGCATTCTTTGGGGATGCCCTCTCGGGTTATCAACTCTCGCTGCCCCTTGGAGCTGCTTACCGGTTCTGTTCCTTTAATTGTACCATCGAAGGTATTTGGTTGTCCTTTGCCCGTAATCATCACTAGCACGGTAAGCTTGATCCTCGTGGACTTCGCTGCATTTTCCTTGGTTACTCAGTGACTCAGAACGGGTACAAATGCTATCATCCATCCTCTCGCCGCATGTTTGTCTCTATGGACTTGGTGTTCTATGAGAGTGGAGCTTTATTTCCCATTGCCGCACCTCTTCAGGGGAAGATGTGCTTCTGAGTGCTCTCATGGAAGAAGAAGACACGGTTCAGGGGGAGATTTTGGTTCAAGGGGAGTCAACTATATCCACGGTTATGGCCCAAGGGGAGCCCAGGCTTCCACGGTTCCTTTGAAGGTGTTCGTACCAAGTCCAAAAGGCAACAAGATGGAGCCACCACCACTACCACTATGCAACTTCAATCATCACCTCCTGATCCAAGTTCTCTCATTCAGTCTCCACCTAGTAAGTCTCCTCCCATTTCTATTCCTACATTAGATTTACCTATTGCCATTCGTAAACCTGTTAGAACTTGTACTCTACACCTATTTCCAATGTAGTATCCTATTAATCTCTTTCTCCTCCTTTCAATGCTTTCGTTTCCTCTTTGTCTTCCATTTCTATTCCTAAGCACTGGCAGGAAGCATTGGCAGATTCAAACTGGAAGGCTGCAATGGTAAAAGAGATGAGAGCACTTGGAAAAAATGGGACATGGGACTTAGTCACTTTTCCTCTAGGGAAGAAACCAGTGGGGTGTAAATGGGTGTTCATTGTGATGTAGAAGATGGATGGTACTATTGATAAATACAAGGCTCGATTAGTTGCAAAGGGCTTCACCTAGACATTTGGCATAGACTACAAAGAGACCTTTGCTCCTGTGGCTAAGTTAAATACTGTTCAGTAATCCTCTATGTGCAGTTAACTAAGGATGGGAGCTACAACAACTAGACGTGAAAAATGCATTCCTTCATGGGGAACTTGAAGAGGAAGTATACATGGATGTCTCTCCTAGATTCTCTAGTCCGAAAACCCATGGGAAGGTCTGCAAGTTAAAGCGAGCTTTGTATGGGCTGAAACAGTCACCTAGAGCGTGGTTTGGGCGCTTCCATAAAGCTATGATGTTTGCTGGTTACAAACAGAGTAATGCTGATCATACTCTGTTCATCAAGAAAAATGGTGAGCTGATTACTGTTCTTATTGTGTATGTCAATGACATCGTGGTAACAGTAAGTGACTGTGGTGAGATATCCGGGTTGAAGGCCTTTTTGGGTACTAAATTTGAAATTAAAGATCTGGGAAAGCTACGCTACATCCTTGGTATTGAGGTTGTGCGATCAAATTGAGGAATCTTCCTTTCTCAACGAAAGTATACACTTGATCTTCTGACTGGCACTGGGATGTTAGGGTGCAAACCGGCAGATACTCCCCTTAAAGGCAAATTTTCATCTCAAACAAAAGGATGGTGAACCTGTGGATAAAGAGGGATATCAGATATTGGTTGGGAGATTAATTTATCTCTCCCACACTAGGCCGGATATTGCATTTGCTGTTAGTATGGTCAGCCGATACAAGCATGATCCCTACTTTGGTCATTTGGAAGCTGTTTATAGGATCTTGCAGTACCTAAAGGTTGCTCCAAGTAGAGGGGTACTTTTTCTTCTCACGACCATCTGCGCATTGAGGCATACACTAATGCTGATTGGGGCAGTTCTCCTGACAATAGACGTTCCACTTCCAGGTACTGTACTATGGTCAGTGGGAACCTCGTTACTTGGCGCAGCAAGAAGCAGACAGTGATTGCTTGTTCTAGTGCAAAGGGTGAGTTTAGGGCTATGGCCCATGGTATTGGTGAACTTCTTTGGCTTCAAAGTCGTCTCCAGGATCTGTATATCCATGTCCAACCTCCCATGCAACTATTTTGTGACAACAAATCAGTCATCAACATTGCTCACAACCCAGTTCAGTATGATCAGACGAAGCACATTGAGATCGATCATCACTTCATCAAGGAGAAGTTGGAGCAAGGCATCATTTGTGTTCCCTTTATTACTTCCTCCGAACAACTGGCAGATGTGTTTACTAAAGGACTATCTAGTAAAGTTTTTCATCCAATTATTTCCATGTTGGGCATGATTGACATCTATGCACCAACTTGAGGAGGAGTGTTGTAATTTGGTATTTTTGTCTTATTTTATCCCTTAAGAGTATTCTTGTACTTGTTCATATTTTGGAACATTCTCTAGTCTATTATAAATAAAGTGGGTTGTGGACATAATATCACAAGCCATTATTCTCTAATTCTTCTCTCTATTTCATCACTCCCTAATCCTAAAAATTTACTAATGGACCCCACATAATCCTATCCCTCTACTTAATGTCATGTACCACTTAAATCCCAACTTTTGGGTTAATAAAAGAGACCCATTACATTAATTAAACAAATAGCAAGCCCAAGGCCCATAGAACCCAACCATGGGCCAAAATAAAACCTTCCAAGGCCTGATTGGCCCAATTGAACATCCTTAACTACATAAATTCCCCTGGTGTTGGAAAAAACTCATCCTCGGGTTTTATAGAAGGGGAGAATCAACACCACTGGATTGGCATCCACGATCATCAGCATTGTTCATATGATGATCCAACGCATCGCATGACCAAAATCATCAATGATTTCGCCTTTCTCACATCCAAGATTTATGGAGGAAGAAAGAAACCAGCTGTCTCAATATTCTTACAAACAATGCCAATTCGTGTCTCTCCTATTGGAGTTTGTGCTTGGGGCTCTATGTCTTCAATCAGACTGTTAATCAAATCCTCAGCTTCAATCTCAGCTGTGGTCTGCTCTTGAAGATTGTCCACTTCCAGTGATTCTTCAAGTAATTCAAAGATAGCTTCACTTTTTCGATTGAACTCTTTAGTGACTTCTGAATATATTTTCTTTGGGCACGCATACTCTCTTGGAGTGTATGGAGATCGTCTTTCATTGAAAGGGGTAATTCATAGACATGTTGATCAACCTCCATGGTGAAGAGTTTCAGGTTCGGTTCTGATACCGAATAATGGGGTTCTAAAACACCTATGAATAGGGTTTAGAATTCCAGAATGAAAGCCAGAATCGTATTGAAGGTTTTAAACTCAGATTCAAAAGAAATCAATTTAACAAAATCAGAAATTCAGATATGGTTTGAGCACTCAGTGGAAGGGCATAGTGATTCCTCACCGACGTAAGTGGACACACCACATATTGACCAGTTTGTGCCTACAAAGCAAACACTCCACTGAATGAAATTTCTGAGAGGCGAAGAATGATCGTCCAGGTATAGCGGGTCAGGGGAAGAGGCAAGTGGGAAAGCTTGTTGAGATAGGGGGAAGTGATTCCAAAAAGTGTCTAATAACTTTCTTTCACCGACCACTAATGATACTTGGAACCCCTTTAAGCTTGTATGTGTCCCTTCTATAGATACCAAATCGTGAAGCTGTGTAAATGACAAAAGAAAAAGACCTATTCCTTTGATGACAGGTTGGAAGATTTTCTCCCACACCGACTACAACTCCAGCTGCAGTTTATATACTTGCAGCTTCGCTTTCTACAGAAAGCTCATACTCGAGCTGCAGTTGATGTAAGGCAATGAAAATGAAGAGGCAATGTCAACGATTAACATCACCTCTTCAATCAACCTTGTATAGCTCCTCTAGGGATCGAAATGTCATGTCACTTGAATCCTTCACCTGCTCGAGGGTTGACGCCCAGTAGGTTTACTTATGATTTCTGAAGATTGCTTTCCTAGCGGCTATGAAAGAGTTGCCTATCTTGACCGGGAAGAGGGGGGAGGCCCTTGCTGTCAATTCGTTGGGCGCTTCAGGGCCCTGTCTTGTCAATCAACTGACCTGCTTTTCCTATGTCAACAAGGGGGAGACCCTTATTTCCCTCCAGGCCTATCAAATTCTGGTCAAAGGCTATTTATGAACTAGAGAACAGAATATGGAAATTGAAAGCAATCCAAGGGTTGGATTCTGAGATCTGAAAAAGTTCTACTGGTGGTAGGATGCTCAAAGCTGAATCTAGAGCCAGAATTCGATTCCAGAAAGCAAGAAGTAAATCTCAGGTAGAAAACTAGAAATCAATAGAATGTGTTAGTGAAATCAGAAATCAAGTACTAGATTTATGTTAAACAGGCTCAGCAATGAGGATCAGAGATCAGATTAGCAATCAGATTCATATACTGAAATTCAATTAAGATACATACTAACAAAAGGTCTGCTGGATTGGATGGACAGATTTTGATCTTGAAACAGAATTAAGAATGAATTGTCATGTGCAGCCAGGAGGTAAGGCTGCGTACATTTTCCCCTCCCAGACCCTGCAGTAGCGTGAACCTCGTGCACTGAGACGCTCTTATCACGTGCAGGCTTGAAAACAGAAAAGAAGATAAGAGAGAGGGGTATGAGAACTGATCGTATGGAGAGAGAAAAGATCTGTTTTGTACTTTGGTGAGGAGAGAAAAAATAACGTGAGGGGGAGAAGACACCTCAGCCACACAAGATGATTTCCAAACTAATCCATTCATTCCAATCAAATCATTTTTTTTTGGGGGGGGGGGGGGGGTTTACAAGCTTAAATAAAAAAACAATTAGAAGTCTAGTCAAGATAGACTTCCTAACTAGCAAAAGCCATAAAATGAGACTTCTAAATGAACTAAAAAACTCCCTAATCCTAAAAATATACTAATAGACCCCACATAATCTTATCCACCTACTTAATCCCGTGTACCCCTTAAATCCCAACTTTTGGGCTTTTAAAAGATGTCCATTACATTAACTAAATTCAAAATAACAATCCCAAGGCCCAAAGAACCCAACCATGGGCCAAAATAAAGTATTTCAAGGCCTAATTGGCCTGATTGGACACCCTTAACTGCATCACATCTTCTGCTTTTAAGAGGCATTTTCCTAAACTGTCTTGGTCCTTATTCAGCTTTTACATGTGTGTGTGTGCGAGAGAGTGAGAGAGAGCATGTGCACTTGTGTGTGAATTATATAACTGATATTCAAATAGTGGTCAGTTTGTGGTTCTGAAGATTGCTTTGTTAGAACCAGAAAGTCTGAACCCCTGCATGTATGAAATGTACACCACAAGCGGGGTTGGCTCTTTCAACCAACTTTCTTGAACTTGAGTCTTCCTCTTTCTTTTCTAACAACAAATTAGACTTTGGAGTTGGATGAAGTTTTTCTAGTCCAGCAGGTCTGGAGAGTGTCTCTAGACTGGTGTAAATATCTGCCACATGGCAGAATGGATAGATCTGTAATTGTGGATAGGTGGACCTGAAGGTCCCATGCTCACATTTCAAGTTTCAAGCCAAAACAGAGTTGGCCAAGTTGCTAAATAATTTTGAAAATCTGGTGGAAAAAATGAAACCTTTTTAAAAGGAAATGGATGGCTGGAAATACAAGGTTAAATCTGAAATTACGTATGATCAATCTAGACCATTTTCTAGATATCCATGTGGTCAAGATTGTCATATCATCCTTCCATGTGACAAAACAAGGTGTCAATTTAGAGATACTATCTAGTCTTGCCGTACTAGAAAAACTTGTGGCTTAGAATTTTATTACCTACCTTTTTCCTACTCTTATCTTTGGGAATTTTCTAATTGGTATTTTAATTTCCTTCAGATTTTGAAAAACTTCCCCCTGAACCGTATCAGTGGGATGTTATTTTAAAAAAAAAATTACGAGTTCTATTTAAGCTTCTGTATGTTGGGATTTTTGGCTTTCAGAAGTGCTGATATCAGTATTTCTTTCAGATTACCTGTGGATCAATTATTGGTGTCTTATGCTTGATTTTGGTCACTCTCTTGGGTTGGCACCTCTATCTCCTAAGCCATAATATGACGACAATAGAGGTGCGTTAGAATTCTGAAGCTTTAAATGTTTGATTGCATAAACGTTTCATTTCTTGTGCATTATGAATGATGTAGATTTGCCAATGCTTTTTCACCAGTACCATGAGGGAATAAGAGCAAAATGGTTAGCTAGGAAATCTGGAAAAAGCTATCATCACCGGTATAATGTTGGGTTCTACAGAAACATTACTTTGGTAAAACCTCTCTCTTCTTCCCACACCCCCCCCCCCTCCACCCCTGCCACTACACCTTTAATGTGTTTACAAATATTACACTCCCTAACCTATGTGATGAAAAATTGAGATGTTTATATGAAGATGATCACTCTTTTCCTTCCTAATCAGATATTGGGTCCAAATATGCTGAAATGGTTTTGTCCGACATCAATTAGCCATCTCAAAGATGGCATTAGCTTTCCTGCTGTACGTGACGGTTCATAACATCTGCCAGCATGTAGACCATGATATTGGGTGGTCTGTGAGGCTTTGAAGCAGTGTGAGAATAATGCAATTTCTTTTGCTCTTTTTTCTGGATACTAAGGTGGAAACACACTCAAAAGAAAACAATTAACATGCAACAGCCAGAATTCTTTCTGGACCACCATGGCTAAGTTCTAGAATCCAAATGATTCAAAAGCACAGTAGCAAGATTGGGTTTATTTGTAAAGCCCAAAAAACACAGATTGCATACTACACAACAAGGTTATCATTGGGATTGTTCATAGGAGAAGAAGATTTGGAAAAGGAAATCTAGTAAGCATTTTGTATGCTCATGTTATGAAGAACACAACATGAATCTTGTTTCTTGATGAATTATTCATGTGCATTTTGTTCATTTATATTACTATCTGTTTATCTTAGTGGGGAGAAGAAAAATCCATTACTTTGGCATGCCTTGTGGGTACAACATCCTAATTTTTTAACATGTGTACATAGTTTTCCATACTTGAACTTCTATTGAATAGTTGTGCCCTGGTTGTTTGCTTTACTTGATACAGATTTGTCAGGTAAATGCGTTTTTGAAATCTTACATGCATTTGTGCGATTGTAGACTTGTATCATCTAGAGTATCCATTGGGGTACTTCTATACTATTCTAGTGAAACTATAACATCCTTAGATCTAAGTTTCTGTTTCAATACATAAAAATGCTAGATGTGTTTTTTATGTAGAGATTGGCTATAGTTGAGCATGACCGTATTTAGGGATATGAAAACTTCATCAATTTCCAGAATTCATTCTTTGTATATGTTCTACAAAATGCTGAATAGCATTAGAATTGGAATTGTTTGTATGCTTGAGAATGGATTAACTAGAGATAACTAGGGGTACCCATTTGTGTGGCAGACATGCACTACATGCAAGAGCAGAACAATACAGCATAATGTGGTTGCCTCTGCAATGTTTGTAAATTTGATTGATGGTAAATGCATTAGTTGAGATGTATAGTTACTGAAAAAAGTATATAGTTGTGGATCTAATAATCTCGGCAAGTTTTTTTTTTTTTTTTTTGGTAGAAAGGGAAAATCTTATAACTATTAGAGAAGAGAAATATCAGACAAGTACATATTGGTCCTAGTTGATTTGGCCTTAATAGCCAAATCATTAGCCAGCTGAACAAGTTCTCTATGTTGCTTAATAATACATATATCAGGGAATACAGTCAAAAGGTTTTTGATGTCCCACAAAATAGTGACGATTTCCCATGGCCATTGCATAGTTTTTGGAGTGAGCTACTGTATCAAATTACTGCAGTCAGTCCAGAGTCCAGACGTTGAGAGTAGTGCCATGTTCTTCTCGAAGCTGCTGAAGACCGATTAGAAGTCCTTGCGCTTATGTTTCCTGAGCTGATCCTGCATGACCAAAACCAGCACAAGGCAGTTCTGGCTTCAATTATAGTTACTGAAGAAAGTATATAGTTGTGGATCTAATAATCTCGGCAAGTTGGTGAGCTGTGCCTTCAATTATTGTTTCCTGTGACCCTGTCTCATGTGCATCAAGGCAGTTCTGGCTTCAGTGAGGTGAGGATAATCTATGCTTCATTTTTACCCCAAAAGAAAAGGGGAAGAAAAAAAAAAAAAAAGGTGAATTTTTATGGTCTCAACACTCTGTTTTTTTTTTTTCAAATGTCACAAAGTATCTACTCTGCCACGTGGGCAGATGATGATGGCCATTATGACCATTGGATAGAGTGGACATGCTCTAGTTTAGCCACGTGTCAAATTTTATTGTGTAATTCAATCAAATACTCCATTTTGTATTGGCATACATCCAGTGTATGTCCATGCATGTGTACCAATATTCTACTTTTGATTATAAATAATGTAAAAATATGACTCACATTTATATTGTGATTTTTGGAAACATCACTTTCCATTGTGCATGGATAATTACCAATAAAAAGGGGGGGGGGGTAGTAGTTCCAACTTCCAACCTGATATCAAGCTGTGGTTTACGGCTGAGGTCTTTGGTTTTCAGCCTAAAAATGCAGAGACTAAACCAAGTTTTTCTGTCAATTTTATCGTAGAAATCATTGATTTAGTATGATCTTTACATAAGTCGTAAGAAATTAACCCTCCCTGGCACTTTATATATCTATTATGCTTGATCTTAATTGAGAGGTTGCACGCCAATGGTAAACATCTAATTGCTTACGAGCTTGAAAAGAATTACAAAACAAGTAGGTTTAATGACAAAATAAGTGTAAAACTAAATCAAATCTACATGTTTTGTAATTAATTTTCTCATCTTGTAGATCAACCTAAATTGCATCTTAGGGCAGCCCACCTTTCAGGTACCGCAATCTACAGTTCTTTTGTGAGATCAAGAAGTAGGAGTCTCTGTCAATTAGATAAAGAGCTGATTATGGTTTTTTCAAAAGATTTTTAAAGGAAATTCAATTATATGAAAGATCAAAAGGTCGGGATAGAGGAGACCCAACCAAGGTTATAAACACGATATCTTAGGTTTTGATGAATGAAACTGGAATTTACAAAAAGAAGGTCTCACTCCAAGAATTCTCTGTTTTGAACCTTTGGTCCGGCCATTCAATCCACTAACCATGCAAAAAAATGATGGGTGGTATGGCACTCTAGAACCGATGAATAGAAGTTTTGCAAACTCATGCCTAGGGCTGCAACAGGGCCAGGTTGGGCTGGACCTTTTAAAACTCCAGTCCAACCCTGAATCCCCTTATCTAGGTTCAGGCCTGTCCTGACCCTGATTCAGGGCCTAAAAACCTCAACCCTAACAGGATCAGCCCAACCCTATCTTATCTTTCATCTCTTTAGAATAGAGTTTTACTTGTAAATCTAGAACATCTTCCCTTTATTCTTTTTTGCATTTTTTTTAATCTTTCTGGCTTGCAATTTGGGTATCATTTGACAACTAATATGTTGGTCATATCTATGTCAAACGAAAGACATGGACCAACAGGATTTAGAAAAAGGAGTTTGAAGGAATTTTCTATGAAACTCTTGTTGAAAGAATTAAATAAGTGGGTATGGGACAAACAAATCACATGGATTAGGAGTTGAGACAGTATGGTCAAATGGTCCAGTATTTGGGACAAAACTTGGTGAACATGCTATGTTTCTTCCTCAAAGAGGTTTTGTTTCTTTATTCTCCATCTTCATGGAGTATATAAAATCATCACATCACAGATCTGCAGATGTAGATCATGTTTGTTCTTGTTTATAATCATCAAATTAATGTCGACATTATGTGAACATTATACCATCTAAAACTATGGTCGTTGCCTACACAAAATGTTTTTGTTTTATTCTCTATTGAGATGTTGGGAGTTACAGAGGTATAGTCCCACGTCGATTATTTGGGCCTTTGGATGTGTCTTAATATACCTTTGGACTATTTCCATTTAATGCCTTTAG
This sequence comes from Telopea speciosissima, assembly GCF_018873765.1. Classification (NCBI taxonomy): domain Eukaryota; kingdom Viridiplantae; phylum Streptophyta; class Magnoliopsida; order Proteales; family Proteaceae; genus Telopea; species Telopea speciosissima. The sequence continues at coordinate 14,525,083 of NC_057917.1, forward strand.
GTTTTTGCTTGGACCACCCAAGTGAAGGTATTGTCTCTAACATATATAGAAGTTCTATAGGCATTTGATATATAAAAGAAGGTCAAGCACATGAAAGACAGCCAACCATGTGAAACGAGAATATTCATGGGGTACTTAGATGGTGAACTTGCATTTGTAATTTTGTGAAGGAGCACTAGTAGTACAGTTGGCCTACTATATATAATTATCAGTTAGAAGATGATCTAATGACGACATTTGTTACACAGAGAGAAATTCTGTGGGGATGAGCTTCTAGCTGAGGGATTAGGATCGTTTCTAGGGAGCAGAGAACGCCCAGGGCGCTGCCAGCCATTGGGCTGTGCCGCACACATCTCTAGGTGTGTGCCGAGATGTGTGCAGCACAGCTCAACCGATGGATCCCCCCTGGCAGCACCTTGGGCCCACGCTTCCCTGGAGACGAGCTAAATTCCTAGTTCAGTGGCAGGCAACGTGACAGTTGGGCTCTAGCATAAGTCCAGAGAAGGTTGCTACTTCGACCCTCCTACCTCCCACCTACTTGGAAAAATATTTGTTGTAGTATTGCAAAAGTGTGGCCTAGTGGGCCCCCCTTCTGACCCCTTGTGGGTCTCTATGTGACCCCTCAATGAGTCTTGCCTCGCATACAAAAAAATCTAAATTTTGTGATCAGATAGACCCCAAGATTTAAATCCCTACATGCATAGATATATAAAGGGATCCATGTTAATATAGGAGGATATCATAAATTTGACACATTATTAATCTAAATCATTCTCTAGATATTTAATGGTCAGAACTGTCAAATCCTTTCATTTGATAGAAATGAAACGTCCGCATAGGGATTCTTTTTCAATCGATCCACTTAAATAAAATTTTCCCAAAATAAATATAGAAAACTTTATCTTATTAAGCAAACGTAGCACATATTTAGGGTTAACACTACATAATCAACTCTTTTAAGCAAAACTTAGACTTGTGTTTGGTATGTATTCTTGAAATGCATTCTAGGTCAATTTCACATTCTCAAACGATAAAAATAATACATAGAACCTGGTGCCATTCATGAGTCATGAACTCATGAGTACCAATTAATAATACATAGGGGGTCGGTTGGCATCCATGAATCATGATCAGACATTGTGACAAAACGATTTGAAATGATTTATAATGAGACAAATTTAAAATGATTTATATTAGGACCAAATTTAAACGTTACAGAGATTTCCCTATCTCAACTCCAAAGAGTAATCCAAAAAAACAAAAAAAAATTCTCTAAAGAGTCAGAAGACCCACCCGACCACCCCATATCTAATCCAGAACATTCCCTCCAGGGTCGAGTACGACCGGCGACTCCATGAGAATCAAGGGAACGCACAGCGGCACAAGGTTTCAAAACACAGAATTGTTTCTTACTAATTCTGACTCGGATTGGAATCAGTTGGAATCGGTCCTAAGAACCCTAGAATCGGTCATTAGATTTGAAAATTCATTTATTCTAAGGTTTCTTGCACGAACCGATCATATCGAATCGACTGAAATCGAGATCGATCATAGCTGATTTCAATCCGAATTGACCGATTCAATCAATCCCGGCCATGGCAAAACGTCGGATGTGAAGAACTTCGTCACTACCCTTCCAACCTTCTCAAAATTCTCATCAGGTGGTCTACAATCTGATTTTGTTTTGCAAACTCCACTCTTTAGTCTCCACTCTTTAGTCTCCGGAACTCATGTCTCATGTCACAACCTATTCTTTTAGTTTCGCTTTTCCATGGGAGCATTATGATCATTTTACCCGCCCCTGAGTCTGGACACAAGGACAACGCACTGCACGCGCCCAAGTAACGTTCTTTCTCCCTTTTTTCTTTGTTGCTCTAAAATCTATAACACACCTACATCAATGGTTGTCCTAGAAAAAGTATCACATCTCCCATTTTTATGGAAAGAGATTGTTAGACGCAAGTGTAGTAAAAAAACACCATTATAAATATTGATAGGGAAGGTGGCCAACCAAACATAGGAAAGATGAAATAACCACCTTACCCTCATGAATCCACCACATGATGGATACTTGTGCATATGTTTCCGCTGGTCCCACACTATCATAGTGGGGCACACGACCTAGCAGCCTTCCTTTTCCTTATAAATATATTTACATCATGTGGATGATGCTTTTTTCTAACACAACCATTGATGTAGGTGCCACACATTCCTCTCCACCCCAACCACCCATTAGAGGGATGACAATTAGCCTCATGGTTTGAGGTATTGGATCAGATTGGCCGAGTTTGGCCAGATTGGATCAATATTGGTCGAGACCGATCCCAATATCGATCCAATCCAGCTGTACGGGTAGAGGTAAAAATGTTTTTAAAAAAAATTAGTTCTTTTTATAAGAAAACACGGACAAAAGTGCCATATTTGCCCGAATTTGGGTGATCCCAATCTATGTCAATCGATCCAAACCTAATCCGATCCGATCCGATTCAGCTGATACCGAGATCACGAACCATGATTAACCTACTTCCAATAGCTTTATTGTTAGCAGATGATAAAAGATCCCTCATGTCCAAGGGATTCGGATCTCAATTTTGATTCCCGACTTGTCTTTGTGTTTGTGTTTGTCTTTTTATGCCTATGGGGGGTATATCCTCAATTGCACTAAAGAATGAAACCATATCACATCTTCACTCTCTCATATATACTAATATACTACTAGAGTTTACCATAAATTAAGGATAAAGGCTTTGTACGTGGTCCACGTGGGCAACTTTTGTTGGATAGCAGTCAGTGACTTTAATTAGGGATTATCAAATGATTACTGCATAATCACTTTATTAGACCTAAGTAGCTTCAACTTTGAATCCCACATAAGCACACTTAAATCAAGTGATTCTCAAAGATTCCCACTACAGCCCATTAATAATTCACATGTAACTTTTCAATCATCTAGGGGTTAAGTAATGGATATTGCTTTTCCTCCCTCTTGCATGAAACGATTTCATTTAAGGTCTCTAAACTCATATAAAGAATAGATAATCACTTTTTACTCAAAAAAGAGAAAAAGAATCACTCTTAAGTGGATTTATCATAACACATAATCAATATGATTAAATAAAGATCATAAGTTCACTTTGTGTAAACTTAATTAAGACGACTCCATTAATCTATTTCAAATTTTCTTTCTTCTTATTGAGTTGTAATCGAATGTGGATCCATCTTGAAGTGTCACTTCACGCTTCTAAATTGATAAGTTATCAAATTTAATGAAGTGGCCGACAGGTTTGGCGAGCTATTTAAGTGATACCAACTTGATGTTGGGAGGAAAGATTCAAACGTTTTTATTCTAAAGAGCAATTAATATCTCATATGAAGCTAAGCATTGAGAGATTGCTTTAGGCATTATTTATGAATCTTCTTAAGATATGTCCCCATCAGTCTAGGTGTTTTTGATAATAGAAGGTCCATCCATTTTCATAAATGTTAGAGCAAAACACCAATCAAAACACATAAAGAAACAAGAAGAGAACAAGATGACATAGAGATTTAACGTGGTTCACACATCAGTATGATCTGCTACATTCATGGGCGAAAGCGAATCTGTTTCACTATGTAAATCGGAGAAAATTACAATGGAGAACCCTCAAGAACATCTGAAACGGCGCTATTGCTCTCTCCCTGAAACCCTAAAACGAAAACCCCAAATCTCACTCACTTTACAATAAAGCAGGTAAAGAATATTAATACTCCTCCATCGGATCTGGGTCGGGTCGAACCGTACCGTGAGGTTTCGCCCCCACACCCCCCAACGAAATCAGTGATAGACTCAGGCCCTCCGCTACCATCACAAATCTCAGAAAAAAATTCCATTTGAGTCACCACCAAAAAATGTTGGAGTGGATCATTCTTCAAAACGGGTCCAAGAATTCGAGACACACTTAAAGGCCTACACATTACCCAAAAAAAATGTTGAAGGCCTACTTCAAGAAAATTTCCATATAATGGTACTATCTTTTTTAAGTAAAGTATTAAGTTTATCAAATATGTTTCGAAAATAGTTATTCTAATTACATCATTAGAATTTCAGTATTTGCCATGCCTATGGGCTTTGTTTTTGTTTTTATTTTGTTTTTTTCTCTTAATTTTTTTTTTATTTTTTTTTTATTCACCAAAAAAAAAAATAGTATTATTTGCATATTTTTTATTTTCTATTATATTGTTTTTATAAAGTATTCTAATGTAGTTTAATTTATACTAAAATCTAGATGATGTTCATATAATGGAAGTACATATATGTCTACTTCTTGTAGACTTAATTAAGATGACTCCATTAATCTGTTTTCAACTTTCTTTCTTTAATTCTTATTAACTTGTAATCAAATGTGGATCCATCTTGAAGCATCACTTCATGCATGCTTCTAATAAAGCAAAACCCAAATGAGCAAATTATTAAATTGTAATTATCAAATTCAATGAAGATGTCTTCACATGAAGTGGCCGACAAGTTTGGCAATTTAAGCGATAACAATCTTGATGTTTGGAGGAAAAAGATTCAAATTTTAATTCTACAGAGCAATATATACCTCATATGAATTAACATTGAAAGGTAGGTTAGGCATTATTTGTGAATGTTCTTAGGATATGTTCCCATCAGTCCAGGGGTTTTTGACAATAGAAGAACCATCCATTTTCATAAACATTATAATGCTTTTTGGCCAATTCCAAGAACATTTCAAGAAAAAATGATATCTATTCTTTTCAAGTAAATATAGAAGTTTATCAAAAAACTGTTTTGAAAACAATTATTTTAATTATACATCTGAAGAGTATAATAACCAAATGGGCAAGAGATTGTTGCCTAATCACATGGAACCTACGCCCAGACACAAGAGCGTGTGAAATTACCACTATGCCACTATGAAATAAAAATCCTATTCATGTTAATGTCCTTACATGTACCCTTCATTAGCCCTCGTGGTGGTGCATTGGCCATGCGACTAGACAACATCCTTTTTCCCTAACCAAACATGGTAAGAGTTTTAAGCAGGAGCTTACTTTTTTAACACCAATTTCACTTCCCTTCCCTTCCCTTTACTTGCAACCAAGCATGGCTTCAGCATTTCAGAGAATGTAAGATTGCATCAAATACAATTAGCACAATTATCATCTAAATAATTTTGAAGTAATGTTAAATTGTAATTAACTTCTTAAACTCACGGATTGAAGATTACAAAATGCCATTCTATGTTGGTTGAAATTGGGGATATATTGTGATTTTGTTCTCTGTTTGCCAATCTACGGTCTGAGCGCGAGCCCATTGTACTCAATGGTGGATTAGGGCATTTAAGGTATTTGACTTTTGAGTCTTATTCGTCAATGAAGTAAAATGTGTTCTGTTTGGATAAAAACTTTATTGTTATAGAAGTTTATGTGTATAACATATGCACAAAATTTTTAATTTCGATACAATATCACATAAGAGAAAAATTGGGCCTTGACAGAGAAGCCTCGACAAGTGATTCATAGATCACATGTTCAATTACAAAGTTGTTATAAACCAACTGAATCTTCCTTACCAAAAAAAAAAAAAAAACCATTTGAATCTACCATGTACACGATAATGGACCCCTTTCCATTCTGGAATTTCACAAACTTTCTTAATAATAGCCCTAGATGGATGCGGTTCATAGACCGTATTCATTCACATTTCCCAACCTTTTTGGCTATGGATAATGAGTTGTTGCCTACAAGTCCGACTTGCAATTTATTTAGATATGGGTGGAGAGGGGATTTTATTTTTGGATTAAGTTTTTATTTTAACTGTTGAGAAGAAAAATCGTTCATAATGTGATCTCATGATCAGAATCTTGTGTCATCATTACATTCCCATCTCTATTTATGAAATAAAAAAATACTACTTCTATGTGTAATCCAATAGTACAGGTGCATGGGTTGGGGATAAGATATTCTTCAATGGTGCAAAGAAACTCAGTTTTATTTTTTTTGGGTGGGGTGAAGTCCGGGGTGGGGGGGGGGGAAATTGTAATGCTACCTCGTGCAAATTACTTTATATCCTTCTCACATAATAAACAGTGGGACCCATATTGACACTATCTTCTATTTTGATCATATGGATCCATATGGATGATAGTGTAACGCGCAAATTCCTTCTTATACTGTCGTTATAGGAAACTTTCTCCCTTCTTTTATGTAAGAAAAGGGAGATAGATCGTTAGAGGTGAGTATAGTACAAAAAAAAAACCATTATAAATTACAAGGGAAAAACCTGATGACGATTTCAAAGTGCAATTCCTTTTTATATGACCTTTTTTAATGGGTAGATGGTAGCAGTGCGTACGTTCCGCGACTCTATTCTTACGTTTCTTGTATTGTATCCATAGATTTGAGATGAGGGTAATCATAACCGTCCAATGAATTTTGACTCAATGACTGGTTCCTCGATGTTCCGGTGAGAATCCCTCCTATCTTCATCATCCCAATCACTTGATGCCGAGTCTTGTCTTTGTCTGTCATGCAAAGACCTAATAAAGCCACCACTGCATCTCTAACCCCCCCCCCTCCCTTTCTCTCTGGAAGTCGGGAGTAACATTATTTACCGCCGCCATCATTGTTTAAAACTGGTTTCAAAACTTGGAATCTCAAATTTGCAATAAATTGTGATTATGTGAAGAATTACAAGTTCGTTGTAATGTTTGATGTTGATTTTCAACCAGCCCAGATTACCTTAAAAAGGATGGTTGGATTTATTGAATAAAAGACACAAGGTTTAGAGTTTCACAACTCCAGATACCTTCCTCCACTATGGTATTTTCCTCTGCTTGAGTGCTTGTAGAACCTAACCCAAAGAAAAAAGGAAAAACTTTTAACTCTTCTTTGTGCTTTCCTTGCTGCATTGGATTTGAAATGAAAAAAGAGTTTAATAGGGTTTTTCAGATTTCTGACAATGAGATCTGGTTTTTGGTATTGCAACCTTAAATAGATTTTCATATTTTTCATGATTTTCGAGATCTAACATTTTGGGTTTTTAACATTTGTTGGGCATTTCAGGGTTCCGTTTCTTGGTTTTTTTTTAGTGTGTTTCGTGACTTTCGTCCTCTGCGTTTCTAATCAATCAGAGGGGGGGGGGGTTTAATGGCTTCAAGATCGGATTTTTGTGTTGGTGGGCTAAGACAACAAGGAACGGAACTCCATGAGAACCCAAACTACTCTGTTGTGGAGATTGATGGTCCCAAAGGTTCGGTGACGCTGAAAACCACTAAAACAAAGTAGAGTACCACACTACCACCATGAAAACCAGAAAAACCAATGGGGTAGGGGCAGAGGGCGGATGTAGGGCCGGGAAAGAGAATGTATAGTGGTAAAGGAGGAAGGTAACAGGTTGAGCTGGAGTCGCAGTCTAATATGGGAGTTGCAGAGAATAATTAAAGATAAAAACAGTAACTGTTTGTCTCGGTTAATTGAGAGAAACATATTCAATGACTACGATTTAGTATACCTAAGTCAACGGTTGGGTTTGATCAACGCCCTGTATACTTATTTTTACACACGTCCCGCAACCTTTAGCCTTTTTTAATTATGGGTTATTTTCAAATGCCCCCCTGAAAATGGCCAAACTTACCATGTCCCCCTGAACGTTCACTAATTCCACGTGCACCCCTGCTTTCCAAACTAAGTACCACTATAGTCCCTCCCGTTAGTCAGAGACGTTATATTATAACGGATCCCAATTTTTGAATATCGATAGACCATTCTACCTCTTGATAGGGTAAAATGACCAAAATGATCTTACCTGAATAAGGAAAAAAAAAAAAAAACACCTGCAACTCATGTTCCCCAAATTGTAAGTCGTCAATTACCCAAAAAAATGAAACCAAAAAATTCCCATCTCAGTATCACGTCATCTCTCTCTCATATAGTACTTTAGAGTTTACCATAAATTAAGGATAAAGGCTTTGTAAGTGGTTCACGTGGGCAACTTTGGTTGGGTAACAGACAATGGCTTTGATTAGGGATTACCTACTAGTGATTATTCCGTAATTAATCCACTTCAAATTGAATCCCACCTAAGCACACTTCAATCAAGTGATTCTCGAAGATTCCCACTACAGCGCATTAGTAATTCGCATATCTTTCCAATCATCTAGGGGTGGAGTAATGGATATTGCTTTTCCTCCCTCTTGCATGAAATTATTTCATTTATGGTCTCTAAAAGCATATAAAGGTTAATCACTCTTAAGTGGATTTATCATAAGTTCATTATCAATATGTTTAACTAATGATCATAACTTCACTTTTTGTAGACTTAATTAAGATGACTCTATTAGTCTATTTCCAACTTTCTTTCTTAATTTAATTCTTATTAAGTTGTAATCATATGTGGATCCATCTTGAAGTGTCATTTCATACTTCTAATTGACAACTCATCAAATTGTAATTTTCAATTTTAATGAAGTGACCGACAAGTTTAACTATTTAACTAATACCAATATTGATGTTGGGAGGAAAGATTCAAATTTTACTTCCAAAGAACAATACCTAATATGAAGCTAAACATTGAGAGGTAGCTTTTGGCATTATTTGTGAATGTTCTTAGGATATGTCCCCGTCAGTCCAGGTGTTTAGATAATAGAAGAACCAACCATTTTCATAAACATTATAATGTTGAAGGCCTACTTCAAGAACATTTCCATAAAATGGTTTCTATCTTTTTAAGTAAAGTATAAGTTTATCAAATATGTTTTGAAAACATTTATTCTAATTACAGGAATACAATTTCAGTATTTGCCATGCCTATGGGCTTTGTTTTTTCTCTTAATTTTTTTTAGTTCACAAAAAAAAATTTTGGTATTTACATATTTTAATTTTTCTATTATACTATTTTTATAAAGCTTGTAGTCTACTTTATACTGAAATCTAGATGATGTGATCATATAATAGAAGTACATATATGTCTACTGGTTGGAATTATTTCCATTTTTATTTGACTTTACTTTCCAATAGTTTCTAGCACACGGAACGAAAGTGATCCTAATAAGAAGTTGATGTTCATATAATGGAAGAAAATACATGTCTACTATTTTTATCTCAATAAGAAGATTCTTTCAAAAATTTGTAGAAAATTCAAAGGAAAAAGGAAATTTTGGAGAGAATCATAAGAAATAAAGAGATTATAACAAAATGAGCAAAAAAGGAAATGAAAAGTATCAAGAGAATTGGATCAATTTACAACTGAATATATTACTAAAGAAACAATGATGTATTTTAGTATATGTATTGTGCTATATATGATTGTTATAAAATTAATATGCTTGTGTAAAATAATAATATATATATATATATATATATATATATATATATATATATATATATATATATATATATATATATATATATATATATATATGTTATGGTGCGGGGACTTGGGGTGGGGGTTTGGGAGTTAGGCGGGTTCCACACCCCCATGGAGGGTTCAGATCTATCCCCACCTGTACCCATGTGGGGAGCTGATCTAAACTCGAGTTTGGGATGTGATGGAAAATTATCCTTGTATCATACAAAAATTGGTATTATGTTAATAACATATGAAATATTATAATATTTTATAATAATTATAAAACAATCATTAATCAATAATATTAAAAGATCTTATTTATGACAAGAAGACATGGAGAGAAAATATTATAAACTCAATAAAACTAGAAATAATATTAAAAAATATCTTTTAACTAGTAGGGATTAACCATGTACTGTTGATACCAAGCAACTACCAAGACTACTTGCACATGGAATAAAGACTAAATAACAGAGATTGATGAACTAGCATTAGCAAAATGACATAACAAAATCACATGTAAAGTAACCCTTGGTCCATGATGCGGATTCGTTCAATTTTTTTTGCCAATATATTACTTCTGTTTTAAATACTTTTGGGAGAGGGATCTACATGCTACCCACTTATATTGGCATCTTACATGTCAAGTCAATAGAGAAGAACGAAATGATATATTTACTAAGGAGAGATAAGGGAACCTCCACATATCTAATGAGGAGAGAAATTATGAGAGGATGTACTTTTTCAGTTTTTCCCATACTATTTAGGGAAAATGAACGTTAACCACTTGCGTGGTTCTTCCACCCAGAAACTAGAATGCACGAAAAGACCGTACAACCCTCAGTGAAATATAAAATCTCATCCAAATCAATGTCTTTGTGTGTATTCTCATTGCCCCCCCCCCTTGGTGCAAAGGCTTACATGAATGTTAACATTCTCTTGCCCTATTATTTATTATTAAAACATGGTAAAAAGTTAATTTTACTGTCATATGTATAGAGGGTTTTGTGCGCTACCAAATACTCATTGACATTAAAATTCTATTAACATGTTATCAATACCATCTAGTAAGTTTATAAATTTTTGTTTACAAAAAAAAAGTTCATAAATTTTGAAAGTTAGTTGATATGATTGGCAATTAAACTGTTGTAGTTTTGACTTTCGACCACCTTTGATGGCAATTTAACCATCGAAAATACAATCTTAAAAGTTTTAACATGATAGTTTGATTCATATATAGAAATTATACCTGAAATTCAACACATGATTAACCCATGAGAGAACCTTCCCATCTGGCTATCAATTTGACAAAAGAAGCCTTCAACATTTTGGATCATAGTGGTTTATCTTATATTTTAAATTATGGCAAACATCATGTTACAATCTAATTAACATCAAACCATTAACAACATGAAAAAGATTTCACTTTTTTTGAAAGATATGATTCAACCCATAGCATTTTAACATTATTAAAATATTTGATTGGATCCTAATCAATTAATTAGTATTTTAAATCGTATCAAAGTTAATGGTACAACTTGTTTAAAGATTAGATCATCATAATCTTCTAAAGATATTAATTGGAAAGATACAATTAAACCATTATGTTTAAACATTTTTAAATTTTGATTTGCATCATTACAATCCATTTAGTATTTTACTTCTAAAGATATTAATTGGAAGGATAGAATTCAACCATTATGTTTTGTCATTTTAAAATAATTTAATGTAAAATAAAAAATGAACAGTAATGATGCAAATCAAAAGTTTAAAAATGCTAAAACATAATGGATAAATTATATCATTCCAATTAGAATATTAAGCTTATGATGATTTGATTTTAAATTAAGTTGTACCATCACCTTTTACATGATTTAAAATGCTTTATGAATACACATGATCCAAATAAAATATAAAAAAAAAAAAAACATAACATTGAATCATAAATTCTCAATTAAAATCTTTTTCTAGACTTATAAATTTGGGGCATTTTGATCTTTATATCACCATATGTTAACATGTATTAACACCATTTGCGTTTAAGGTATCCCAAATAATATTTTTAGACGTTAGACACCATAGCAATAGATACCCTTAATGTGAGGAAGTAAATGTAATTTACCTTTTTTTTGTTTATATTTGCCCTAGAACTATTTAAGCTCACAAGATATTTATTACTAAAATTCCAATTTCATGGGAAAAATCATCTTCAAAGTAAGACATTTGATAAATTGAAACATTAAGTATTAGAGAGAGAGAGGCAGAAAAAAAAAAACCATATGATTTGTGAAGGCCTATTTGAAATCTAAACAATCAAAATATGCAAGCATTGTCCTCAGGTTTCTATTGTTGAAGTTAATGAATTGACCTCATCCATATTTCTCGAAGATTGCATAGCTTAAGAAATCTTTATGTTGGAGGATTTCAATTCAACGATGACCTGAATAGGACATCAGCTAAAATGTGTGGGTATATTATTGGTATGTTTTTTTAGGTGCTAGTATTATTATTGCAGTGTGTGGGCAATTTACAAGGGAGGGGGATCGTTGTGCTGATGGCGTGCAATGGAATTCCCACAACAAGCCTAGGGGAGCACATTTTGTATAAAAAATATAATGTTAGAAAAGAAAGAAAGTGTGGAAAGATGTTACTCACCAATAGTGTGTAGATCATTTTCCATATTCATAAAAAGGATGGTGGGGGTTGCTACATTCACATTTTTTAGTTTATCCTATTACCATTGACTTGCAAAAATTAATGAGATTTCTCTATTTCATTCAAAAATACTAATCCATTCTTATCCATATCTACTTGAAATATCTCCCAAATTCACTTAAAGGGGGTTGCTACATTCACATTTTTAGTTTATCTTATTACTATCGACTTGCAAAAATTAATGAGATTTCTCTATTTCATTCAAAAATACTAATCCATTCTCATCCATATCTACTTGAAATATCTCCCAAATTCACTTAAAGGGGGTTGCTACATTCACATTTTTTAGTTTATCCTATTAGTATTGACTTGCAAAAATTGATGAGATTTCTCTATTTCATTCAAAAATACTAATCCATTCTTATCCACATCTACTTGAAATATCTCCCAAATTCCTTTTCTGTAAGTCCATAACTTCTTTCTACTTTATGTATAGATTCCAATCTAATGCTCTTTCTCATTCTACCCAACTAAGGTAGAGATATATGATAAGGAACGAGGAAGGAGAAGATTTATCTGAAATTTCTTCCTAATCACTTTCCTATAATTCCTCAATCCTTTTCTACTTTTATGGATTCTAATCTAATATCCTCTCTCTCTCTCTCATTTCATCCAACTAATAGAGGCGTAAGGAAGCTAAACAATGAGAGATTTATGATAAAGAGAATAAGATAGAAGATGGATTGTGATATGGTTGGGAGCATTACTTAATTTTGGTTTTGACTTTGAGGTACTACTTTCAAACTTAAATTGTGACAAGATAATCTCTCTCTCTCCCTCCTAAATCTCCAAGCAACGAATGGGTTTTTTTTGTTAGTTTGGTTTTTAAAGAATAATTTTTATTTTTTTGGTAAAAGAAAGGTATATTATATTTAAGGAATGCATTCTTTGTTCGAGAGTGTGCTCCTTGTGCCAACGCAAGGGCCAATGAGAGTACGTGCAAGAGGAAGCATCAATAGGGGCAGGATTTTTGCCTTTCATGGGTGGGATGATCATTTCACACCATCATGTATTTAGGTGCAGGAGCCATACTCCCGAACAGAAGACCTTGCAATGAGGATTTAGAAAATTAGAGTGGTGCAATAACATCAACATGGATGGCATTTTTTTATTCCGAGAGGTGGGGTGGTAATTTCTCACTCTTGTGTCTAAGCCAAAGAGTCACATGAACTCATACCATTCTTTTTCCATACAAAAAGGGAGGATTTTTTGCAAATACAATGTAAGAAAGAATATGCATGCTCAACCAATGAGGGTTTAGAAAATAATGTCATCTATGTGGGGTCCATATGGAACCGACATGATCAGAAAAATATTATAGAATCTATACCAGGGCAGTAACAATCTTAAAGAATAATTCCCCTCCAATGACATTAACCAGCATCAGAGTCAATCCACACCCCATGGATGATGTGAGATGACTCTAATGGTTAACATCATTGAAGAGGATCTAGACCAAGGTTCGTAATCCAGGTATCGGATTCGGGTTCGATCATGGCCAATACCGATCTGATATTGATCCGAATCATTCAAAATCACCTTGGATGGGTAAAAAATGTCCAAAAAAACCAGATTTTATTGGATCGGAAAAAAATATTAATAAAATACTAAAAATCGGTATGGATTGGTAAAATTTTCAAAAAAACAAAAAAAAACAGGTTAAAATCCCCAAAATATTAGTAAAAAACCCCAAAAAATAATGAGTATCGGATCAAATCTACCGATCCAACTGAGTTGACCAATCTAGGAATACATTGCCAGATCAATCTAATCTCAGGATCGACCAAGGCCGGATTGGATGCCGATCTCGATCCAATCCGGCCTTGATCGGTACCAATCCGATCCGACAATCTCGGCTGATCCCCGATCCGAGATACGAACCTTGATATTCTGTACTCTCAATCTTATTCACTTGTATAAGATACAATCAGACAACCCCTGCTATTAAACGCGACGGACGTCATAGTGCAGAGCAGGAGAGAGAGAGAGAGAGAGAGAGAGAGAGAGTTCTCGCTTTCTCTACGAGGGAGTCAGCCAGTCAGGTGCTTCTGCGAATCACGGTTTCCTCGCTTTTCAGAGCCTCTTAATAACGATTTCCGCCCTTTTCAGAGCCTCTTTCTACGCATCTCTTTTAAGCGACATTTCTTGTTCCCTTGCCTTTTCACTTTTCAGAAGTTCGGAAAACGGATAAACTCATGATCTGGAATTCGCGCTCTAGAGATTTAAATTTTAGAGAGTTTATCAGACCAGTAGACAGTTTTTAAGATCGTAATTTCTACTGCAGATCCTTTTGTTTTTTCTATAAGAAATTCTTCGTATCCTCTACTCTTTTTTCTATCTCCGTGATTCACGAAGCTTCTTTGCTCCGTAATCTGCAATTTTAGATTCCTATTTGAGCTTCAACTTCTGATTTTGAGGATTAATTTTCATTTTCAGTAGTCTCTGAATCTATTCAATCGAAGTTTCCAGAACAAGGCGATCCTGGAGATTCCGCACCAGTAGTCACAACAGGTGAAGCAGATTTTTTCGATTCTTAGTTTTTATTTTGAGCTGTCGATTCAAATGCATTTACATACAGATTTCCCGTCCCAATTATCTTTATTGTTTCCATAGATTTTTGGTTTCTTAAACGATATTGTAGTCTCAGGACTGGTTTCTTCAGAGTTCAGATCCTAGTTTTGTTTACCTTTCTTAAATTGTAACCTTCCTCCCTGGTTCCGCCAAGGGAGAAGTGAGATTCACTCGAAGACAAATGAAGATGTTTGCGATCTTTTGCAGGAAGCGAGAAAGGCCTTTTCAATCGAAAATAAAATGCAAAATTCAGTTTCGGAGCAGAGTTTTTACATCGAGAGCGACGAAGAAGACGTTGAGAAGGCGTCTGAAAAAGAGGGAGATGATGGCAATGATTCCGACTGTTCCGATGCTTCTTCCATCGACGAAAACCGCGCACAGAACCAGACCAGTTCTTACAACATTTCATGGCCACAAAGTTACAGGTACACATATAGCTTAGCTTCTCTCTCTCTCTCTCCCTGCTTGTCTTATGCTCTGTTTCTGTCTCTCTTTTCCATGAATCTTAGATTTTAACTTGTTTAGATGCACTAGTTTATCGTTCTTCTTCGCTAAACCTTATTCTGAAATTGTTTTGCCGGGAACGGTAATTTTCTGAAACCATCTAATCTGACTGGTCTTTTCATTCCAAAAGGTAACCTTCTTTTCGTTATAGTAGTCTTTTGTTATATGGGACAGTAGAAACTGAAAAACCATCGAATAGTGAAGTCGCTTTACAATTGGTGGGGGGACCTTTCCCTGTTCCCTCCTCTGATTCAAGTTCACATTCGTGAACTGTTCTTCGAAGAAAGATAATAGCCATTAAAAAGAGAGCAGGCCCATGGAGCAGTCAATTTCTATCACAATATGAGTACCTCTCGTGAAATCAGCTGGAATCGGTCTGAATTGGATTGAACCCTAAAAAGTAAGTATGAATTGGGCTATATGAACCAATATCCGAAATCCTTGTCCTCGAACCTAACTTGAGTTTTGAGATCTTCAGATCATTTGATGCCCCAATTCTTCCAAACATGTATTTCTGAACCTAAATTGAGTTTTGAGATCTTCAGATCATTAGGAGGGAGTGGGATCATCAAATTATCAGATTGTATTAGTACAAATCTTATTGGCAAAGGCATTATGATCTGTTTACTCTTTCTTGAATCTTCATAGCCAATTAGCCGCATAATGCATAGAACTGGGAGAAGGAGCTTTTGGTGTGGATCAAGTATTGGATCATTGGACCACACGAGTTTTAGGCTGCATTTGGTATGCATTCCATGTCTCATCGAAAATGCGAAATCGACCTAGAAGGCATTCTAGGAATACAAACCAAACAGAGGCTTAACACGTCAAGAGTGGGAAATCGGCCTAGAATGCATTCTTACCAAACAGAAGCTTAATGTGTTAACAACTCGCCACCCTCTGATCCTAGTTGAATATAAATGGAAAGTATTATAAAGTAGCACATGAAATTCGCAATTACGACATTCAAGCTATACCCTTTAAGAAGATTCCGCCTTATTTAAACTAAATGGGGTTAGCTACATAGATACTCTTTTTATCAATCAATTCTATTCAAAGGCTAAGTGTTCTTTTATTTGTTTGCCTTTTCTTACATCGATTACTTTAATTTGAGATTTATTAACACTTTTTTTCCATTAATTTGTCAGGCAATCCATCGATATGTATAGTAGCATACCTTCTCCAAGTATTGGGTTTCTTGGCACTCCTACATTGCAAAGATTAAGCAGCTCTTTCCTTTCATCTTCCCTAACAAGGAGACACACTCCTGAAATACTCGCTGCAATAGTAAAGCCCTTATTACCCGCAGATGAGAAGCAGCAAGAGCAGCTACAACAGCAACGCAAGAGTTCTCATGCTCTGCTTCCTCCTCCCATTCCTACAAAGAAGCCTCCAGCCAAGAAGATATCTTCTGACCAGAAACCATCCAGGGTCTCTCATGAACTACCTCTGTCTCGACAATGCTCTTACGGACAAGCTGTGCTAAATGGTGAGTTCCAACTGTCCACTTTTGACATTTAGGCTGTATTTGGTATGCATATTAGGTCGATTATGTATTTTTTACGTTAAAAACATCCATTTTTATCATCCAATAAAGCAAAATCGACCTAGAATGCATACCAAACACAACCTTAATTTACATTGATCAAAATTTTCCTTCATGCACCGTGAGAGAAACACCCATGAGTCTAGGACCATTATTATTGTCCCGTATTTGTTGGAGATCCAAAATACCTTTCACTGTTCTCTGACACCTGTCCTACTGTAATAATGGCCATTGGTAAAGAAATTCATCTTTCACCATTGCTCGAAGAAAACTTGATTTATTTACATTTCTTTACAAGTAAAGTTATGTTAAGGCTGCATTTGGTTGTCACTAATTCATTTTTTATACATACAAAGTTATGTAACCTTATCAGAATTGTTAAAATACAAGAATTAAAAACGAAAGAATTAGTGACAACCAAATGCAGCCTTCAGAATTTTAGTGAGGTACCCTATGAATCCACAATACGATTATGAACAACAAAATTTATTAGTTATATTCTAATAGCTAATGTTTAAAACTATCATTAATAAAAATTTTAATTTTTCTGCACCCACGATGTGGGTTTTGGCACTTGGAGTTGGATGCCGCTCGGGTGGTATATTAAAGGCACTTCAGACATTCATAATATAGGGTAGGGGGTTTTTTTTTTTTTTTTACCATAATGAAGAAAAGATTTCTCCTAAACAAAAATATGGGAGAGGATTCTCCATACCTCCAATGTGGAGGGAATATCCCATACCACACTAATGGCGGGATACTAATCATCCATATGGGGCTTATCTGATCAAGTGAAGAAAGATAAAATAATAAAAAAATAAAATAAAACCTATGTAAAAAGAGGTACGCCACCATCATATGTCGTCTTCTCTCTTATCCCTTCAAAAAGACTCCATTGCCTTATTATGTCCAACCCTATAATTGGTGCATAATAAAAGTTGTCTTATGGTAGATTCAACCCTCTCCCTTAAAAAACAAGTAATTTTAAAACATGAAAATGGGTCCACCAATCCGATCTGATCGGATATCCATTATCCCCACGGTCAAGATAAACATTGATGTCAAGTTTAGCTTATCAATTATTAATTTTTTCCGGTAAATAGCCTATCCAGTATTCTAGTTGACTTAAATTTGGAATACCACTACACGTGGGCTACTGGGCCTATGGGTCTTTGAGAAGATGATCGACCATCCGTCGAATAACTGACAGTGGGGCCTACCGGCCTCGTCAACTTCTGGCGGCCAATCTTTCATGAGCCGCAACCCATGCTCAAGTTTTGTTTTATTTTTAAGTAGAAATTAGGGGTGAAATAGGCCGGGTTGGGCTGGGTTTTTTAAAACCCTAGCTCAACCCAAGCCCAACCCGGCCGTAGATGAGGCTGAGATTTCTCAGCCCAGGCCCAAACCTGTCAAGTTCATCTGAGCCTGGATCGGCCCTAATTGATCTTGATCGGGCTGGGTTGGGCCAGGTTGGCCCGGATTGATCCTGTTTTTGCCATTTACATCATCCTAATATCATATATATTAAAAAAAATGAGACACATGTGATTGAGTATTAATTTATTTCATACTCAATTGACTATTAGACTTTTCTTTGGGTTAAAAAACTTAGCCTAATTTTAAAATTGTAAATGTTTTAGTTCAATACATAATTAGTCTTTTTTTGGTAAATCAACAAATAATTAGATATTAAACAAAAATGCAAAATGTAAACAATAAATTTTAAAGCATAACCTAACATAGAGCCGGGCTGGGCTTAGCCGAAGCCTCAACCCTGACCCATGGCCTGCAAATTTCAACCCTAACCTGCCCTCAGGGTTGAAAAATCCATTGCTGGCCCTGTTTGGGCTCAAGGCAGGTCAGGGCAGATTTGGGCTGACAGGGTCAAACTTACACCCCTAGCACTAGAAACCCGTGCTCAAGTCCAGCACTCTAGCTTTCCGTTAGATGTTATTGAATATTGAATGTACCAATAACCCAAAACATAAAATGACCAAGCAAATAATTTGTTCTAAACTTTTGGTTACGTTTTTATTGTTTAGTTTAATTCTATTCAACGATACTATGGTCGGTTTACCTACCTAAAAAAAATGAGGAAAAAAAATCTCCAATATTTTATTTTATTTTTTGAGAAAGGGAGAGATTATATTAAGTAGATAAAGAATAGATGGATGATTGGGTTTACAACTTCCCCCTCTACCCCCCCCCCCCCCCATTTCCAAAAAATATAGGTAGATACTGGGTAGAAAATATGCAATTTTATTTGCTGGAGCATGGCCATTTAAGATGGAATTTTTTTTTAATGGACACACATAGCTTTGTCATGGAAGAGGGATATGACAAATTCAATAGTTGGATATCTAGGGAATGTTTTATATTGGTTATGTTTGAAATTTGGGTTTCTAATTCTATTATATACCTTCTCATGTTTGTCCATGAACATCTTCATAGTCCTATGCATTCTCTTGCTCTATCATGTGATTAATTTTATTTGGGCTGAAATTTAACATGTGGGTTGAGAACTTGGGGTTAACTTGTCCCAGTTTCAATGGAATCTAACTACCACATGGTAAAAGTAGGTGCCCACTGAGAATATTTGACTTATAGCGGTTTAAGAACTCTTTGTTGGGTATTTAATAGTGTCACAAGTATTTGTGATGTTTTGAAGTTTCAAAACAGATAGGAACCATCTATTTTCATGATTTTTCCTATCTAAACCATATGTTCATGCTCTGAGTAGGGAGAGTGCACAGTAATAACTAGAGTACTTGTATGCATGCATTGATATGCAAGAGATCCATGCCAATGATACTTGATTAAATTAAACTCTAAAATTTGACATATAGTAATCTAAATCATGTCCTCTCTACCCAACGGTCAATAGACGCTTTATCTGTCCATGATGCAGAATATGTGCACTGTAAAAAAATAAAAAAGCGTATGATTTGGTTATAATGGAGCAAACTTACTATTGCACCAAGGTCCACCCTCTTAGAATGTAGTTAGTGATATGGTATATAATTATGGAGAAATGAATGCAAACTAGTCGCACTCTCTCACGCCTAACTAAACACATAATCGCCTAACTGTCTTGAAAATGAACGTTTTGTCTCATGGCATTTCTGTATTTTCATGGGGGCAAGACGGTCATTTCCAAGGCAATTAGATAGTTATTATGTCTAGGTGTTGGAGCCACACCTAGAGTGCGACCGATTAACGTTCTTAAACCCATAATTAATACTTAACATTTGACTAATCCAAGAGTTATACCATTCATCCAAATTGTCAGATTGATCAAATCAATGATTTTGGACTGTCCTAAATTTTCTAACATCCCATAACAAGTCAAGTAGATGCAAACTAGAAACTTGTAGTTACAAAATAAAACCCACAAACTACACATATGTATTTATAATTCTAACTTTAGCCTTCTACCAAGAAAAACACTTTAGCCCGTTGACTTATATAATCATGGAAAAATAAAAAAAGTTGTATAATGAGTGTTTTTGGGGGGTTAAACTGTTAAAGTATAACGAGTTCATGATCCATAACAAAATCTAATTTCCATCCACTAATGTAAAATTGTCCTTCGAAGATTAGAAAAAATAAATAAAACTGCAAAATTAAGCTTTTCAGATATTCTCTGCCTCATTTAAAAAAAAAAAAAAAAAAAGGTTCATAAAGGATTAGGATTAAAAGGGTTTTGATAAATAAGGATCGGAGAAATAAAAATTATTTTTTAAAAAATTAATTCACATGGATCCGAATCCTCCCCAATGTGTCAACTGCCAACCCCTTCTAGTGTGCATCCAACGATTGGAGACACCGGACACGGGATAGCTCAACCGTTGGATGCATACCTGAAAGATTTCTTTCCAATTTGCATTGTGATGAATAAGATTCTATAGATTCGTTTCCCTACTCCCAAGGCCAAGGGCAACCTTGTCGTTTTCTATTTTTATTTTTTTTTGGTAAATTGTCGTTTTTTACTTTATATTGTGTTTGTCTGCGTTATCTTTTGGTGTTTTCACTTTTTGTAATTTTTGTCTCTACTTTCCAAGCTTTTGGGCGGGGGACCTCAACGTCCATAGTCAAGGGGAAGAAATGTTATTAGTGGGCTTATTAAAAATTAGGCTAGGTAGGCCGTTACTATTCTCCATAAAGGTGGGCCACGTTTCGAAATAATAATATTCCTTTTCGGATTAGTTTAGTACAATGTTAAACACTAATGAGTATCTTTTTGTTGTTTATTTGTTGAGAGAATGTTCTCTCTGCCCCAGGCTGCACCAATACACATGGATCGGCCATTCAGGGGGTAGGATGATCATTGCGCCTACCCTCATGTATTTGACTACAACCTACGCTACGACACAGAGAACAACGTCCCTTATTTGTTTTATGGGGGGAGTGTTCTCTATGTGGGACCGGTAGGGATAACATCGTTTGCAGCAACCAATAAGAGCCCGTGTACTAGCACATTGGGGGTTGAAATTTCCTTCTTTTATGGATGCATCAGTCATTTCTTTTCCACCCCCATATGTCTGGGCATGGTCCTTGCATCTAGGGGTGTAAATGAATAGTCAAAATCTGTTTCCGTGTCCGTATTCGTTTAGCACTATCTGAATCTGTCCGAAAGCTAATTGGATGCAGATACGGATATGCTATAGCTATCCGAAAAGCTATATTTACATGTAAACAGATAAAATATCCGATCCGTATCCGTTTTCATATCCGTTTAGCACTATCTGAATCCGTCCGATAGCTAATCGGATGCGGATACGGATATAGCACTATCCGAGCCGAATCCAACCCGTTTACAACCCTAGTTCCATCCCACACAGAGAACATTTCTCCTTATTTTAAATTTTCGCATTTGCAAATTCTACTGTTTTGATTACATGGGACTTCGGAGGTGATCAAAACCTTCAAAAGAGCATCTATACTAGCAAATTTTTTGATGGTGTAAGCGGATACTCTTTTACCAAAAAATAATAATAATAATAAAAACAAACCAGATATTCAAATCATGAATCTTTTATTATTATCTTCTATGCTTTATCTATTTTAATGGTAAATCGTGAATTCTCGTTAATGTCCATAATGTCATTTGTTTCTGTTTTAAATGGCAGGCGTGAACGTTCTGTGTGGAGTTGGAATCTTGTCTACTCCCTATGCAGCGAAGGAAGGTGGTTGGATGGGCCTGTCAATACTGTTTCTCTTTGCGATGCTCTCTTGGTATACCGGTGTTCTCTTGCGCCACTGCTTAGACAGCGAACCTGGAATTGAGACTTACCCAGACATTGGCCAGGCAGCTTTTGGCACCGTGGGTCGTGTGGCAGTATCTGTAAGTCATATTCTGTTTCTGATTACTAGCCTGATTTATGTGAAACTGATCTAGAATGCATTCCAGGAATACATACCAAACAGAGCCTAGTTTTTGGTGAAAATAGAAACACCGGTTAGCCATAACCTTAGCCTTTGCATTTTTAATCAGGCTGGCTTCATTACTTACTGGTTGGACGTAAGCACCGTCACTACCAATATTGAATATTTACTCCAATAGAATGGGAAAAACTCGTTTTTTTCTTCTTATCCTTTACTTTTTTTTGTTTATTTTTTTTTTTATTAGTAGGATTGCAAGTTTAACCCGGTGAGCATGCCCGGAGTCTACTAGGGCTTGGGATGGGCTTTTCAGCCGGCGGGCTGGGCTAGGGTTGAAATTTCCATTCTCAGTGTGAGGTCAGACTGGGCCAGGCTTAGGCCTTGGGCTAACACAAACGAGGACGGCCCTATAATGATGATGATGATATAAGGTTAAAAACAAGGCTAGCCCGGCCTTGCCTAGTCCTGAAATGATAGAAAATAAGGGTTAACATGGTCAACTACGGCCAACCTGAACCAATCAGAGCTGGGCTGGGCTTGGTTGAACTCGAGAGGATTGGGCCTGGGCTGCGATATCCATGCCGGACCTCAGGCTGGCTGAGCTGGACCTGTTTTGAGCTGAGGGGACCTAGGGTTTGGCTGAGGATTTAAAGAAGATAATGAGAATAATAGTTGAGGCTTGATTCTACAACTGATGAACTGAATCAATCAATAGACAAACAGAATATTGACATTTCAATAATTTCTTAGAATTTCATTCACATAGTTAAGGCTTCTAATATGTTACTGCTTTTGGACTTGAGCTTAGTTGTGTAGTAGGCTTAGATAATGTAATCAATGGAATGAGTACATTATTCAGTCGCCATTCTTACTCTGTGAATTTGTTCTATTACTTCTTTATAGTTGACTGTTCTAAACAATTTTTTTGGGGGCGGGGGGGTTGTTGGGGGTGCATCTGAAGTCCTCTTTTTGTTAAAATTGTTGATACTAAGATGATGGCTGACACTTTTCTCTCACCTATGTTGTTTTGGGTGCAGATAATTCTCTATGTGGAACTCTATGTAAGTATACTGAACTTAATATTTGTTACTCAGTTTAATTTCTTCAAACTGCAATAAGAGTACTTCTCATTCACTTCATATCTAGGAAAATGATTTAGAAAGCACATTCTTTCGTACTTTGGAAACAGCCTCTCTGCGAAAGCAGGGTACGACTGCGAACATTATGACCCTCCCCAGACCCTGCAGTGGCAGGAGCCTCGTGTACTAGGTACACCCTTTTTTATTCTTCGGTCAATATAACTATCAGACTGGAAGTCACCCATCAGTCTAATACCAATATTCAATTCATTGGCATCATGGTTCAAGTAAGCGGAATCGGCAACAGAATCAGCCTCCACCAATTCCAATTCTGAATCAGCCAGAATCAGCCTGAACCCTAGAAATTTAGTACGAATAGGTCGATTCAAATCAGTCAGATATGAAATCCCGCCAATTCTGATTTCCTTCCTCAAACCATGATTGCCATTAATGCAGCACATTCTTATCCAGTGGTTGCTGTAAAGTATGCTCATGATTTGTGGATGACTTCTTAGCATCTCATGAAGTGAACAAGTCAGATTAATTATCTGAACTGCACAAGAATGTAAATATGTCACTTAACCTTAGAATGTGAAACAACTGCATATTAATTGAATATTTATTTGGTTTGGTGTCCATCACAAGTTATTCATGGTTCAAGGAATCAGGAGTGGATCGGTTGAATTGGCTGATTTTGATCCCGATTCCAGCCAATTCGAAATGGCCAATTCTGTTTCTTTTTCTAGGGTTCAGGCAATTTCGGATGATTCTGGATGGATTGGAATCGAAATCGGTACAGGCCGATCCTGTTGCCGATTGCTTAGAGAACAATGATGATGTTTAATGAGATCTGCACTTTTCAGCCTGATATGACTGGTTTATCAGCTCCATTCATTAGTTTCTGGAGTTACAATTATAGTAGAGGAGGACGGAGTGTCATCTATCATGTTTCCTTCCTCTTCACAATTAATTTCTCTTCTGTTTGATTTTCCATTTTCAGCATTCCTTCATTATCTACTATCACCAATCTTAAGTTTCAAAAAAACATGTTTTAATTGCAGGCTTGTTGTGTTGAGTATATAATTTTGGAGAGTGATAACTTGTCATCATTGTTTCCAAATGCACATTTAAACATAGGTGGGTTTGTGTTGAACTCCCACCATCTTTTTGCATTGATGGCAACTCTTGCTGTTCTTCCTACTGTGTGGCTACGGGACCTTAGTGTTCTCAGTTACTTTTCAGGTAAGAGCACTGATAGTCAAACTCCATGGTCAGAGCTTCATCATATAAGTGAATTTATGTTTTAACTGTTAAGTGCTAACAAGTAATAAAGTCATTTTCTCTGTCTTACAAATTAACATATGTCTCTCCTTTACAAAAATCTGTTTCTTAAAATTAATTTTACGTCTTTCTATGATTAAAAAAAAAAAATCGTTTCACTGAAATAACCATGGGTATTTGAGTGGATCTTAATTTTGATTTTATTTTAAATACATATCCATTGAAGTACCATAGAATCCAACTATGTGTTCTGGAAAAGTTCCAGATAGATGATTAAGCTGGTATCCCATATGGAGCATGTGGAGTGGTAGGCCACACCCTTATAAACTGCCCATGATACCAAATTCACTGTGCACATGAAATGTGTTTAGATTTCATGTTTAAGGGGCCACTGTATTACTTTTTCTTGGTACCTTTATCAAACTTGTAGCTCGAAGCCTTTGGACACAAATTACTAATGTGTTTTCTTTCATTCCAGCTGGGGGAGTCATTGCCTCTATATTGGTTGTTCTCTGCTTGTTCTGGGTGGGACTGGTTGATCAAGTTGGCTTTCAAAACAAAGGAACTATGCTAAATCTCTCAACCCTTCCAGTCGCCGTTGGTCTTTATGGTTATTGCTACTCAGGACATGCTGTCTTCCCAAATATTTATTCTTCAATGGCAAAACCAAGCCAATATCCATCTGTTCTCCTAGCAGCGTAAGCTTATTGCTTTCAACCATTTTATGTAACATTGAAGTTTGAAGCAAGGAAGGCATTATTTAGTTAAATTTGCATTCTCTGTGAATTCAGAAATAAGTAAATGCTCCGAAATGCCCCCATCAAAGTTCCCCCCACCTTTTTAATAGAGGGTATTATTCAAGTTTACATACCATAATTGCTGTCCCCTGTTTAATCTCACTTAGCTGCATCATCACCCCCAATGTGTGACATAGAAGGAGGGGTCGTTAACCAGCTATATTTTAACTTACCCAATTATTCCTTTTGGGTAAGGCATTGATATTTCGATATACTTTGTTACTTTTGATGTATAGCTTCTCTTCTTATTCCTCTCAGTTGTTTTAAAATGTCTTGCAGTTTTGGTATTTGTACGTTGTTGTATGCTGGAGTTGCTGTGATGGGATACACAATGTTTGGGGAGTCAACAGAGTCTCAATTCACTCTTAATATGCCCAATGATTTAATTGCATCAAAGATTGCTGTCTGGACTACGGTATGCCCCTAAAATCTTTGTATAGTCACTCTTTCTTCTTATGAATAAAAGAAGAGCCATACATTAATCTTATTATGTTGCTGTGCTTGGTATGGTTCCTTCATTGATCCCCGAGCAACATAAAGAAAACAATCTTCATCTGCTGACATGACTGTGGTCATGGAACAAGTACAATTTTGTTTGTCTTGCTGACTTGTGATGGGTTTTCTGTTGGTCTAGTGGAGAGAAATTATGAATTCTTTTGTAGTCAACTGATAGTATTGTGTACACACAGTAAATCCTTGATTTCCTTTGCTCTTGAGAAAATCTTGGTGTAGAAATTAGGTTGTAGCCAAGGTGGTACCAAACATGTGCTAAAAAAGATGATTTTTTTTTTTGGGGGGAGAGGGGTGGGGGTGGGGGAGAGCAGATTCAATCCTGTCTTCTACTCAACACACACAGACTGGTCAGGTTCTTTTTGGATCCAATTCATGCCCTATAGAGTTGTTCAGCATCATTAATTTATTTAGTTCATATATTGACTCATTAAGGAGGCCCATCAGCCAAGTTAACAAAAGTAATGCTACAGAGATCTCCCTTATCTAGGTAGTTCCTACTGTTTCCACTGCATTTGGAATAACAGAAACCATAGAAAAGCCGTAGGACAGCTCCAATCCTTAAGAGTGGTAGGACATGTCAATTAACAATGAGATACCATTTCAGTTCACAATTTTATTTGTATTTTTATAAATTTGACTGGTATCTGAAATTTTTTTTATTTTGTTTAGTTCATTAACTTATATATTTTATGTATTAGACTATTAGGTCCTTAATTTTGCTAAATAAGTCCAAAAACTTGATTTGTTAATTTTTCTAAAGAAGTCCAAACTCTTGATACGGTTTCACATTTTAGGAGACAATTCACCATGAATCGATAATCAGTCTGAGTTAATCGACTGATGATTCTGGCAATCATGATTACCCTCCCCATATTTGAATGTCTCCTATTGCTGTTATGTTGAAGGAAACTTGTCATTTCTCCCTTTCATGGGGTTAAATTTGTTGAGGTTCAAGGTTGTAAAGGACACAAATTATTGAGCACTGAAGAAAATTTAACTGAAAGTTTCATTTATCGTTTGTTGTATAAATCCATTAATCTTGAATTATGTGGAACTAATTTTTAGGGAATTTAATTCCTTGCAGGTGGTTAACCCATTCACCAAATATCCTTTTCTCTGAAACTATCAAATAATGCATACTTACAGTTCTGAAAGGTGGCACTTTGACAAAGTCAAAAGTTCTCAGATTTTAAAAGGAAAAAAAATGGTTTGTTCCAAGTTCAAATAGTGCACTTACCATCTTTTGTTTGTGCTAATAAGGGAATAGCTTATTTGGTTTTTTCCTTAACTTGATTGTACATATGCATTAACCATGACCCCAGTAGCAATGTGTTTGGAGGAACTGATACCATCAAACAATCAAAAATCTCACATATACTCAATCTTCATCAGAACATCTTTGGTGATCTCTACCTTGCTTGTGGGTCTCACCATCCCTTTCTTCGGTAAGCTTTTTTCATTTTTCCCTCATAACTCAATAGTTCAAGTTTCAAAAATTCTAATACTACCATCTGCATTAGTATGCCTTCATTTAGGAGTCAGTTTTATTGAAGTAAGAGATATTGTTAAAATGCACTCATGGATAAAAAATCTCCACTGCCCTTGGGAAAAGCTAGCACCCTGTCAAATTTTGGTTCCTATTTGACAACTTGAAATGAAAAGACCATAATGTTTTGTGGTTGTACCTTATAGTCCTGTTTTTGTCCAAATTGTAGGACTCAGATAGAACGCACCTTTAAAAAATAGCCATTAAGAGAGTGCTCAATTCCTTATAAGCTTTCACATCAAGCTATTTACATACGATATGGGCTCTGGCTCTGATACCACTTATTAGGACTTGGGTAAAAACTCACTCCTTAAACACTAATCATTAAGAAAATGGTGTCCAAGTCTTTATAAGCCTTCACAACTTATGTGGAATCATTGTTTTCGTGTGAAAGTCCAACACAAATTATATAATTACTCTGTGAATTGCAGCTAAGGCATACTCTCATGGTTTTCTAAGTAGGAAATAAGTGAATATTTTGTCAATTTGCAATTAAACCCATCTTTATCATATTCAGGTCTCGTGATGGCACTGATTGGATCAGTGTTTACAATGCTTGTGGTAAGTTTTCTTTTGCTTCCCTATAGATTTTTAATTCCAGTGGCTTTAACAATATGCCTTGTGTCATTAGATAACCATTGCAACCTATGTTATATAATTAGTTTATAATTTGATAATGAATAAATGATTTCTTTGGCAGACTTTAATACTTCCTTGTGCTTGCTTTCTAAGCATCTTAAGGGGTAAAGTGACCCGGCTGCAGGTATGGCCTTATATCTACTTCCCAAATTTAAATTAGTATTTGATCTTTAAACTACCACAAACATACTTTAAAGCCCATGTAAACCCAATGCTTAATTTAGATCTGTTGAACTCACAAAAGATAAAAAAAATCACAATTGAATAGTTAGAAATACCCATTCAAAAATATCGAAAAAAATATCTTACTTTAGAGTTATATCATGGTTTTTCTAGTTATTTTAAATGCTTTAAAAACTTAAATGTTGCAACCAGTTATAAGATAGAGTTTTATATTCGGTTGGCCTAACAGATGTACAAATTAAAAAATCAGCTTTCTGGTTAGAATTCTTTTAGTGAGGAGTTTTTAGGATATTTTTCCTTCTTTTCTTTTTGGGGAGAGGCTGAGAAATGGGTCATTATTAGTGAATTTGTAAAAAAACAAAATTATATATGGAGCATGTTCGGGTATAATTCATTTTTAAGTATAAATATATAAAATATAAATGTAATGTATGTGTGGGAAAAAGTCGGACAATTCATGTTTTTAAATATATAAGGATTTTCTTATTGTCAAATAATTTGTAACCTTACTTTTTTAATAATTTAATATAACATACTTTTTTTCTAATGAGGGTAAATATTGTCATTTCACATGTGTATTCAAAAAATGTACAAGACAATTACAACTTTGATTATGGCATTATGGTAAATTATTTTTAAATTATTTTTAAAAATCCTTTTATACCCCTAACTTAAAGAACTTTTAGGAATGATACAAGGGACAGTAAAAAGGATGTGTAAAGTTCTATATACACCTATAAAGGTGTCATTTAGACAATATATTTGTTCTTTTCTTTAAGCATAGATGTCTTAATGTTTATGTATGATATTATAATTACCTTTCACTTACACATGTATAGCTCAGCTGTATAACTAAAATATCCTTCCCACTCCTATATCAGCCATTTAGAGGAATGGATTATCAAATTAGAACCATCATTGGGTAGGTTATCCTCATAATAGGCAAGCTATCAATGCCAATCTTATAGTTCTTTATTGAAATTGACATATAAATTTTTTTTTTAAATAAGAAATATAAAATGGAGTGGGCATGGTGCTATTTAGAGATGTAAATGGATAGTTAAAAATCCGTATTTGATTCGAGTTCGTATTCGTTTATGAGGATTCGCATTCGGAAATTCACTATTCGAAAACTATCCGAATTTGTCTGAAACTAATCAAATACAAATATGGTAATCCATGTTTTCGACCGATTATTATCCTATTCGTTTAGCTATCCGATGGTATTAAAATATCCGAAATAAAATATTCGTATCCGTCTATCCGATTAAGTTGCCTTCTTGAATTTTGTATTTTATTTATATTTATAACTTAGTAGCTAGTAAGTTAGAAAATATGATTGTTTTATATATATTACTATTTGACTAAGATAGATGTTATCATATATCTATTAGAAAAACATATAAAAACAAAAAAAAAGTAGAAATACATAAAAAATGTAAATAAGACCAAAAAAAGGAATTAGGAAAGCCAAAAGTTTAGATGGAAAGCCAAAAGTCTCGATGGAAACTTGGAAAGCCAAAAACCTCTTTGAAAACTGAAATCTCGGATTCTCGGTCTCTCAACTCTCAACTCTCGAGACTCTCAAGTATAAACCTAAAGCTCAACGTTCTCTTTGCCTTCCATTCGCTGTGACTACAAATCTACAATCCCTCTCTCTCTGGTTTCATATACATATTGTTTCATGCCTTCTTGCGCACATCTTCGTTGTTACAAGAGACATCGTTCTGCATGCGCAATCACCAGTAGCAACTCTCTCTCTCTCTCTCTCTCTCTCTCTCTCTCTCTCTCTCTCTCTCTCTCTCTCTCTCTCTCTCTCTCTATTGTTTCATATGCATCGTTTTTTTCTTTATAGCATTACCCCTGATGCCATTTCTACCATTCTAATTTCTAGCGAATCCATCTCTTGGATCGTCCTTTAAAGTCCCAGAACTCATTGTTCAGATTGTCGATCTCAAGTCTGTCGGCAACAGATTTATGTGAGTTTCTATCTTTCAGATTCTGTTTTTTTTTTTTTTTTTTAACTGTATGAATCTGGTTGTTGTATGTTGGATTTGTTATTAGTCTTATCTACAGTATCACCTATTGCTTTATATTTGTTGGGTTGTTCCATATTCGGATACTGTAGATTTGGTGGGTTTTAGATCAAGCTTTTCTGTTTTATTATATTCCTTGCATTTTATGTATTATGTGATACATGATTTCAAATCGATTTGAAAAACGGAATGTAATGAAGTCATTTCTAAGAAGAAATAAAGCTCAATAAATAGAAAACAGTAAACGGACAATCGGATGGTAATCGGATAGAAACATTCGGATATTTGGTATCCATTGCTAAACGAATCGAACCAGATAATATCCGGAATCCGTTTAACAAGTCGAATTCGAATTTGGTATTGTGTTATTATATTCGGCGGATATTCGGATCAAATTAGGATAGCGCAATTGTAAACGAATTCTAAATCGGATAGTATCCAATCCGATTCGAATTTGATCCGTTTACATCTCTAGTGCTATTGAAATTTATAAACTTTTAGGCTCCAACTCAACTCAATTCTTTCCCGCCATTTAAATTCCTTCCTATTTGCCCATCTAATTTCCAATGTAATACTCGATAACACTTGTTCGTGTTCTTATTAAATCACTTCCGTTATGCAATTTAGATAAAACCATACAATAAAAGTCCTCTTACGCATAATGAACATTTCATGAAGACTATGTTAAGGTAAAATTGTTATTTTTAGAAAAAATATGTTATGACCTCGGTGAGGATGAAATGTATTTTGCAGACAATAAACTACAGCTCCTCTATTGAATTACAATGTAATTTTTGGAAAATAGACTACAAAATCCTTAAAACAAAGGATTAAGTTTCCCTTTCACCACCTGGTGAATGAAAAGTCACCATCCTAGGGTTCATAAATTCCTCCTAGATTTTAGTATCTTCCCAAAATACCCTCTCGATACCCTTTCCTGCTCTCTCCCGTCCCGTAGTGAATGGGATCCCATTACTGTGGCTGAAGGGGATCCCATTCACCGTGGCTGAAGGGAAACTCGGTCCTAAAACTAATGCCTTATCCACATATCACATATTTTGCCTTTTCTAGCGGAAGGATGGGAATTTTACTCTCCCTTAAGTCATGCTATAGCCCAACTCTTTCTTTTAATTAAAAAAACTTCTTATACGTATGCTTATTACTCAGAGATTTTCGGCTTCTGTAATTCTATCTGACATAGAGTGTGATGTGGACTCTACTGCTCTCTTAGCAAAGCCAGGACTTTGTTCGGTTGCAATAACCTCCATTAACCCCTTCCGTCCATCAAGGGAGTGGAGATGGTCTCAACTACAATCCACTTGTCTTTATAAAATCAACTTTGTGGTTAATTCTCGGAACAAACTTTATCGTCTTTTGTCCTTATAGGCTTATGTTATTTCTAATTATATGTGCTCAAAATAAGAATGATAAAATACTAAAATTTGATATTTTGTAATAACGTCAATAAAACATCAGGCACATAATGACTTATATAATCTCACACGATCCACATGATCCTAAAATATCTTGGGAGGAACCCTATGGTAAAAGGGTCAACTATCATTTTATCAGTGCCAACACATTCTATGGCTACTCGATAATCCCAAACATCTTTTAGTAACAAAATACTTTATCTCAATGTGTTTACATTAACACGCAGAGCAAGTATTGTTAGAGAAGCAAACTACAATAGTATTGTCACAGAAGACCTGTATCAGCTTTTCAATAGAAACAACCTTAAGATCTGTGACAAAATACTTCAACCATGATGCCTGAGAGACAACCTTATAACATGATAGGCAATTTTCAGTTGCTTTACACTTCTCTAGGATATTGCTCCTACAGCAAACAGAAAAAATAAAGCCTGAAGTATATTTACTTGTATCTCTACATCTAACATAATCTAAATCTGAGTATCCAATCAACTCCCAGTTACCAACACACTGTAGGTGAGTATGTGATCCTTAATGCCTTGAAGATATCTCGGCACTTTCTTCACCACTATCCAATATGGCATGCTAGGATTTCTTTGAATCCTCCCAATACTTCTATTGTTAAGGCAATATCAGATCTTGTGTATACTTGAGCATACATTAAACAGTCTAGAACATAAGCATATAGGATATTCTACATTTCTTGCCTCTCTAAGTTATTAAATGATTTTTTTCCATACTAAGTCTGTCACTTTTAACTGTATGTGTTACACTTGATGAATAGTATTTTATCCTAATATGTTATTGAACTTTATCAAGATATCCTCTTTAAGACAACTCTAAGATGTTGTTTGACATGTCTGGTGAATCTCTATGCCTAAAATATAGATGACTCCACACCTATCCTTCATGTCAAAGTTGTGTCAGGGATTTTTTTCATTTCATGCAACAACCTTATATCACTGCTGGTTAAGAGAATGTCATCCACATAAAGCATAAGAATAATGAAATTGTTTCCCTCAAACTTGATATAAATGAATAGATCAACACAATTTGCTATAATTCTAATAGAAGAAATCATGTTGTCATACTTAAAGTACAATTGTTGAGAACTTTGTTTCAGTCCATATATGATCTCTTAAGCTTGCAAACCAAATGATCTCTTTCATATGATGAAAACCCTTCATGTTGATCCATGTATACATCCTCTATACGATCACAATTCAAGAATTTCGTCTTGACCTCCATCTAATATAACTCAAGGTCAAAGTGAATACTAGTGCCGTAACAATTCGCAAGAAATCCTTTCTTGATACTAGAGAAAATGTTTCTTTACAATCAATATCTTCCTTTTGATTAAGCCACAAGATGGAACTTGTATCTCTCTATATTATCAGTAAGGTCTCTTTTAGTTTTAAAAACCTATTTGCACCTAATGGTTGAAGTTCTTTTTTGTAATTCAACAAGTTCTCATACTTGCTTCTTTGTCATAGTGTCTATTTCATCTTTCAAGGCATTAAGCCATAAAATGGAGTCTGGACTATCATGGCTTGTGAGAATGTTGTCAAATCTTCCTTTATTCTAATATCAAATTCACAATCTTTAAGGTATTCATAGTAATCACAAGGTATTATCGGTTTTTTTACTTTTAGTGATCTTAAAACCTATTTAGTCATTTTCAATAGCCTCATTTTGAACAGTAGGTTCCACAACAACTTAATCTTCAAGATGTAACTATTCATGAGATGATCCCTCATGTCACACAGATAAAGAGATTAACCCTTCAACTTCCAAATGTAGGAATGATTGGAACAATTAGTTCATTGAACTTTATGTTCTATGGCTGTACACTCCTACTGTTGCCACCATCCTCCAAATATTTGGCATTTTTAAATTTTACAATAATAGATGTATGAGATAAACAATAAAACTTGTAATCCTTAGATGTTTTGCATGAAGTTTAAAAGTGACTTCAATTGTTTTACACTACGGTTAGAGGAAGAATACACATATGATTATGTCTTGAAAGTACATTATACTCCCTATCCTTGCCAATATTTGTTATGTAGCTAAATAGTGCCAAATCGGTATCGGACAATTGGCAAAAACCACTTCTTTGTCTAATCCACGCTATCCAACCTCTTTTATTTTCTTTTTCTAAATTAACAACTCCTTTTTTCCACTAACCACTTTTTTTTTCCTCTTTATAGGTGTTATTGTGTATTTTGATTATAACAATAGGCATTGTATCATCTGCCTTCGGGACAATCTCAGCAATCTCGAAAATCATAGAGAACTTGAGCTAAAGTATCAGAGATCCTCCAACAAGAAAAAATCGCTCAGATCATGTATACTAAACATAATGACGTTCCATTTTCATTTTTGCTGCGCATTTTGGATGGTAAGAAGAAATTTTTGTTGAAAGTTAAAAGAAATAGAATATAGAGTAGTTATAATCATTTGATAATATGAAGATTGTAGCATTTTGGAAACTATTAATTGCGTTGGGGCCCAGTTGGGGTGCCCCTATATTTGTTTGAAGATCGGGAATAACAATGGAAACCTTATATTTAGTGTATCTCCTAGTTGAGGTAGGCAATCAAATTTGCCTTATGACCAATCTAGGGGTTCTTATATAGGCAACATTTGAAGTGACCAACCAATCAATCAAAGTGGTAGAAGTAATTGCTTCAGCTTGAAAGGTTCCTATTTGTGTTTTAAACTGACAATCTCTCTTCATTGCACTTGTTTGTGTCAGATAGTAGATTACACAGGGTTGAGATATGGTGGACAAATAGATCCCAATATGCTCTACACTCTTCAATTTTCATCTACCTTTGCATGGGAGGACATATAATTGAATATGAGTGAAATTTGATAGGCATCCAGTCTATATCATTCCCTAAATATCCAATGCATTGTCTTGTCATTTAGCACAAATAGGTGTACCACCTACCTGAGTATCTTTAGCTTACCCCAACAAAAATCATTTTGCCCAAAGTAAAACCATCCCACAAGATAATGGGGAAAATTACATATTCCCTTTGAAGATCCCTATCCTTCATGATCTACCATTTAAGTCAAGTGGCAGGATAATATGCTCAAATTATGGTTTAACGGGCAATGGAATCGACCTCCATCGATTTTGATTCCAATCATAGATTGAGAATTAGTCATAATTTCTTGAACCCTAAAAAAGCCCAAAATCAGTTATTTTGAATTGATCGGAATCGAGATCAAAATCTGACAATGCCAACTCTAATCTGCTGATTTGACTAATCCGCTCTCATACTACAGGCGACGGATGTGTGAGACTGATAGAGGTAAATTACATACTCTCAAGGTCTGAAAAAGGCCAACAAGTATGAACACAAAAATCGGTAGTAAGAAGGGAAAATTTGCACAACTCTTCTAGGATGCCGAGAGATAGAGAACAATTTCAACTCTTTAAGGTTGAAGTGAAAAACTCTTCTAGGTTTTCTAAGGTTGAACTCAATCTTGGTTCAAAAGAGAAAACTCATCATGATTCTAACAAAATGCACAAAGCAATTTTTATTCATCAAATTCTAGTCTCCATTACAATAAGATAAGTAGGCTTTTTATAGGCAAAGCAAAAAAAAACCTAAAAGCTCCTACGATATCTCAGCCGTTGATTTTCAAAGGCTAAGATTACATACTTAATTCCTAAGAAAATAAAAATTCTAAAAAACAAATAACTAAAAGTAAATTCTAAGGCATAGGGGTTGTTCCAATGTGCCTTGGTGCTAGTTCCATGATTGAAGTGGATGTCCCAATAGAGAAGACCTTATAATATTCTTGTTGTTTCTCAAGAGAGTTCATAGGAGAAAATGAGCTTTATGGGATAATAAAGAGACACAAGGAAGATGAAGGTCATTCACGAGCTGGACTACACATGTTCAATGTAGAAAGCATAACTCCTTCATTTTAGATCATATTCTCTCGCAGCTCTTCAAGGACCTCGCCTATTCAGGTGCAATTTCACTTCTCACATTCTCTCATTGAAAGCAGATTTCAATGGTCCCTTAGGGCCCTTGAGTTGCAGGTTCCAAAATATATTTCCAGATTTTCTTTTCGACTTTAATTAAATTGAAGATTGAAACTGCGTGTCAAATTTGAAATTTGTGGTCATCGAAGAGACGACGACGGCAACGAATCGATACACATGACAGGGGGTTTAATCTTTACCTACACAGATTGAAAAAGGCATTCTCGCCATTTTGTATTGAGGAAGACAGAATCAAACCGAGAGTCCACCAAAGAGTTAAGTTTAGGGTTTGAAATCTCAAAAAGAAACCACAGAGAAGAGGAGTAAGACTAGAGAGGGAATAAGGGAAAGAAATCACCGACTCTTCCATCTTCTTCCCTACCCCATCTCCTTTGCCATTAAGCTCTGGGTTTGTCTTTTTATTTTTTTATTTTTTTATTTTTTTATTTTTTTATTTTTTTTGGGTTTTTGGAAGAAAAACGGTTTTGTTCTTAGGTTTCCAGGGGAAGAAAGAGAGAGAATTGGGAAGAGTGATCGTGGTTTCTCGCCATCTCCGACCTTCAAGAAGTTCATTGGCAAACCTAATTTAAGTTATGATCATCTTCAAGCCACGGGGGGGGGGGGGGTTCTTGGTTCAGAGAATACAGAGAGAAAAAAATAAAATAAAAGAAAAAGAAAGAGAGGTTCAGGGATTTTTTCTGATCTTGAAGCTTGAAAGAACTCAATGATGAAATTGAAACTGAAAGTCGTTTCTGTAAAGTAGTGGGGTCATTGAACCACAAAAATCGATTCATCATCTTCGACCCAGCTGAAATCCTTTGCCTCTGAATCAACTTCCCGAATCTCAGAGGCAGCATCGATGTTGTGGATTAAATCAATGATGAAGCCATTGTGTTCAATAGAAATTCTATGTTCGATTAAAATTCCTGCGACCACTATTCCAGGTGGGGAAGTTCATGTTCATGCTCGCCTTCACGACGAAGAGAGAACGCTGTTTGTATTGCAAAAGGTTTACCCTTAAAGGGTATTATGGGGAGTTCATTATGTGGTAAGTGTAATTTCATCATTATAAAAGAATTAAGAATGACTTAACTGCACAGACCTAACAGAGTGGACTAAATCGAAATAAAGTCATAAATAAGAGATGTCTATGATATTTTGACATTTTTTGAAGGTGTTCGTGAAATTTTCCCTTAATATTTTGTTGGAAATAGACAAAATACTTATTTGTTGTTATTGCTTCTGTCACTCTTGAGTTCATGGTGAATGGCAATGTAATCTCAGCTCTTAGTTGAGTTCAGGAACAAAAGTTTTCTTTTTCAATTATAGCCTCAGATATCCTAGTTGACTACCCTTGGGTCTAACTCTCAAGATCTTAACTGTATGGAAACCACTAGCCAATGGTAAGTTCACTTGGTCTTCTGCTTGGGAGGCTATTAGAAGTCATGGTTTGAAGGACAATCAGTATACTTTGGTTTGGTTTCCCCCCTCATCTTTCTAGGCATAGCTTTATCACGAATCGTTATCCCTTCCAATTCGCTGTCCACTCCAATTTCCTTCAATTTCTCACATAAGAGTGGAAATGACCACCCTACCCCTTACCCAAACACACTGCCCTAAGGTAGCATGGTCTTTTCTACTCCTATGTGAGAAATTAGAGGAAATTGGAGCATCAACGAATTGGAGGTGATAATTATTCCCTTCATCACATGATTGGCCTTGTCCAATGCTTTGTCTACTAAAGATTGACTACTTTCTTGGGGAATGAACGTTGACCAAATTTGGTACCGGTTCTTACAACCTTCAAGTTGGAGGGAGGAAGTGAGTAGCAACTTTAATGCTACTCCATATAAATGAGGTTTATCATCTGCCTCTACCGGTTGTCATACAGAGTCCAGACCATTGGTAGAAAAGATATCAGATGGTGGGCCCAATGTTTTAGATTGGCACAACCAGGTGATGGAACAAAGGCCCTATTATTAACATTTGAGATACTCTATTTTGTTGTTTTTTTATAATGATATCACACAAACCACACATCAATCTTAAAAGTTAACCTCCTTACTTGTACAGAAGATAAACAAAGTCTGTGATACTACCATGCGGAAACAATGTTGTTCTGTTTTCCATGGAGACGATGTAATTATGAATTTGTAGTCTATCTATTTGATTTTTATTAACAAAAAAAAAAAAACCTCAAAACAAACAAAGTCTACTTGTGTTAGGCTTCAAACTTAATTGAGGTATGGGAAAAAAAACTATGTTCGCGAGTGTGGCCTATTGCCAACACTCCAATGATTCTCTTACTCTCCTCATATGAAAAGACACATATGCCCCTTGTTTTGAAGAGAGAGATAGACACATAGGAGTGCTAGGGTAGGCCACACTCTCAGACAAAAAACTATTTCCCTTGAAGTACATTTTCGGCGCAACTTATCACCATTCCGTAACGTGGTTTGAAATATATATTACATTTCTGGTGCATGTTATCACTACTCCACAAGGTGGTTTGGCCGTTTAACAAGGTTTGTAATCCAAGTATCGGATTTGGGATCAGTCAAGGCCAATAATGACCTGCTACCAATCCAAATCGATCAAAATCGATTTTGATCGGTCAAAAATAACCAAAATCCAGGTTTTATTGGATAGAGCTTAAGTCTGTCAAAAATATTAATAAAATACTAAAAACTGGAACGGATCAATAAAAAAAAATTTTAAAAAAATCAATCAAAATATCGATAAAAATATCCAAA
Source organism: Telopea speciosissima (assembly GCF_018873765.1). Lineage (NCBI taxonomy): Eukaryota > Viridiplantae > Streptophyta > Magnoliopsida > Proteales > Proteaceae > Telopea > Telopea speciosissima. Next base: position 14,563,419 of record NC_057917.1, read on the forward strand.
AAAATGACAAGTAAAGAATCAGATCGACCGATCCCGGGAATGATTCAGGGAAATCTTTTCCGATTGGTCACATCTCGGGATCGATCATGACCGATACCGATCCGGCCGATATCTGCCGATCGGATGAGATTTCGAACCATGCCGTTTAGTTTACTTTAGGCTTCAAACTTGATAGAACGCCCGAAACTTTTTTACAGGCTTTTCAAAGGTAGACGCCAAGGAGTGTCAGGTTTGGAATTGCTTCATCGTTCCTTCTCTGGCTTTCATTTCAGGAGCTGTTCTACCAGAGTTTATAACCCCCTGGGTTTCCTTCTTATCTGTTTTTCTTGGAGATGTCAGCTACTATTTGGGTTTCCTCATGCATTCAATCTCTGCAACGAAGAAGAGAACCATTTGACATCACTCCTCCGCCTTTGAGATTTCTCAATCGTTTATCATCTTCTTACATTAGAATTAGAACAGCCCCTTTACTTGCAAACTCTTCGATTCTTCCGAATAAATTCCATGTGATTTGCAGCAGGATTACTTCACCCGGCGCTTCGAGCGTAGATGATCTTACTCAGGATCTCGATTTGCCCATTTCAATCCAACTCCAATCCATTGTAACCGAAGCACAGTTTGATGAGATCATTTCAGAGACTCAGCAGCCCTACGATGCAGTTATTATTCTCTGGTTCGTTTCTGAAATTACAATGTTTTTGCTCCTTTTTTTTTTCTCCTTTTAATTACAATATCTTCATAGATGCTATATACGCGACTCTTTTTTCAATTCTCCAATAGGGTTGTCAGGATTTGATCGAGGGTTGGTCAAGTCGCAGACTGTGTTTTGGGATTTTTTGCACTTAAATTACTTAATGGTGGGAAGTTGATTCCACCATACACATACTGGGCAGGATCTTTTCATGGAAAGTGGTAACTGGGTAGAAGAACTGGAGATGTTATATCGAAACCGCCGAAGTGAACTTAATTCACTCCAATCCGAATTTTGAATTGATTTTAGTAGTTGACCAAAAGCTGGGCCTTTCGATCGTTTTTTGATGAAATAAGCTTATGAGCTTCCATTAATCTGGCTCACGATATAATCGAAGCATATATATATTACATTTCTGCAGTTTCTTTCATTGTGATCTGATTGTTGATTTCTGATAATGATGTTACACATGTTTTGTAAGTGTAATAGGAATGATTACAGTTTTTAAGTAAAACTTGTTTGAATATGTAGGATGGCAAACTGGTGCAGGAAGTGCATATACTTGAAACCGAAATTGGAAAAATTGGCAGCAGAATACCAGCCGAGGTTTGGGTTACTCCCTCTACTAATCAACAAGTACTTAAACGTCCTGACTAGTTCATACTTAAAAAACTATAGTGAATCAAAACTTAGGTAGGAGTGATTTCCATCCACTTTCCTGAGTCTTTAATATGAAGAATTGTGCTCTTGGAATTCTAGGGTGATTTTGGTCGACATACAGGATAGCATTTTACTATGAGGAAAAAAATCCAGGATTTACACCCACCTACAGAGTAAACACTAAAACTCAGTTTTAATCTGTGTTTGGGAAACACCAAAACCTGAGTCTTTGGTACCAAATTGACCAAATCATCGCTATATACCTCATTGATTTACTAGATCTGGGGCAAGCCATTACCAACTTTTACTGCATCCTATTTAGAAAATATATTGAACTCTTTCTTTATTCAAATGAAACATCTGGCTGATTTCCCCGATGCTGAAACACCCCAATTGGATGGTCATAGGTCAGAACCATCTGTCCCCTCCACCCTTTTGTGGTTGTTTGTCCAGGTTCTCTGTTGGACTTTGAAAAGAATCCAAGATGCATTGTCTGTGGTGGTCCCATCCGATTAGCTTTCATACAAAATTCCCTCAAGGAACTCAACAGCATAATGCGTATGTCCCAGTCCACCCAATCTGCATGTCATTGCTTACATGTTCCCAGGTCCCTAATGCACTCAGAACATTGTTTGCCATTTTTTCAGTTGGACAGTCTAATATCCAGAATGTTTTTTCATCATGGACAGTGACCAAGTTCTATTTCTTTATGCAGAATCAGGTTCTACAGTGTTGATGTCAATAAGGTCCCACACAGGCTTGTTTCTCGTGCAGGAGTCACTGTAAGACTCTTCTAATACCTCAAAGGCTGTACTTTCTACCATTTTATCTGCTTCAAATTATCTGAGGAACTAGAGTGTAAGGTTCTAGAAATGATAGTTTATTAATCAAGTTTTATTAATTAAACTGAAAGAGATTATGTTATTGTCCAAAATAAAGTATGGATAATATTATAGGTCCCAAGAGAAAATGCAAAAATAAGTTTAAATTGTGATGATTGAAGCCGTAGAATTTAACCACTCTTATATGAATAGAAAAGAAACTAACATTGGTTTAACACTTCAGACTACCCGCAAAGAATGGAATGTAGCATAGACCAACTTCAAGATTATTTTTTTTCCTTTGATAAACAAACTTTAGAATTTAGACGTAACATTAGAAAAGTATAGTACTTTACAGAGAAATCCCACTTCTTAAAAATAAAAATTTCAGTTTAAATCTGAGAATGTCCATCATTGGAAGGAAGTTCACCTATTGTCTGATTGGGAACCATATATAATTTTGTCATTTTAACGATTATTTTTTTTCTCTATGCCTCAAGTTGGAATTATTGAAGAATTATTTTTGAAGGCTAAATGCAATAGTTTTGAACCCCATTGAAACAAAGTGTAGGCATCAAAGCATGACAAGCCATAAAACCATGAAAATAGGATCAACACTGATAAATGCAAAAACTGTTAAAATCACAAGAATAATCAAAATCAACATTGATTTAACACCCCCCCCCCCCAAAAAAAAAAAAAGAAGAAAAGGAAGTCATGCCTGGAAACAGTAAGAACATCTCCAACTGCATTTAGTTACTTCAACATGACAAAAATTGAATATCATGTAGATATAGTCCCTTATGATATTTTAGCCCATGAATCTTGTGCCCGCACTTTCAACATTGATCCCTTATCTTCACTTCATACATTTGGTTCTTCCTCGTGCCATTTCTCTCAAATTATACCTGTATTCTTGATGTAGGATTACGGTCTCCAACAATAAAATGCTTGAGAGTGAAAAGTAGTTAAAGGAATTAGCTAATATACATAGTTGTCAAGGCGCCCAGGCACCTTTGTCGCCTTGTTGGTGTTGCCTTTTGTCCAGGCCCCCTCCAATGCCTTGGCTCGCCTAGACACCGTGACAACTATACTAATATATCAGAAGACTTAAGGGAAATAGAAGAGAGAACAGTTTCTATTAAGGTAAACAGAAATCCTAATAGCAGCATGATTTTTGAAGTTGGGTATAGGATTTAGATTATGCATGAGTATGATGGTTTGAATGTCTATGGCGAAAACAAGTTTCTAGTTGTGAAAAAGATGAAATTTTCATGGGTTTTACAGGGTTCAGTTGGTGCACTTTCTAATAACTCAGGTCTATACCACTTCCAATCCCTTAGAACCAACATGTCTAGAAGGTGTTTTTGTTAATGTTTCATGCCTTGCTGAAAATGCTGCATTCATTGAACCTCCTCCAATTGAGGAAATCAAAGAAGTGGTTTTCAATATGGGGGACCTTATAAAGCTCCAGGACCTGATGGTTTTCAAGCATGCTTCTTCCAAAAGTGTTGTAATCTGGACATTTGGTGCATCTAGATATCTTTAAGCTGGTCTCAGATTTCTTCACCAGTGGCATCCTTCCTCCTGAAATTAATAGTACTTTGATTGCTCTTCTGCCAAAGCCTAGGTGCAAATAAAGTGGATCTTTTTAGACCCATCAGCAAATAGGCTAAGATCTCTACTTCATAGATTCATTTCACTTTTATACGTGGCCTTTGTCAAAGGCAGACAAATGTCTGACAATATCATTTTGGGTTATGAAATTTTCATTTTCTAAATCACAAAATGGCAAGATGGGTTTTGTTACCCCAAAATTGACATGTTTAGGGCTTTTGATGGAACGAAATGGGGTTTTGTCAAAGCAATTTTGGAGATGTTAGGTTTCGATAACCATTGGTGTGATTTAATCTCCTTGTGCATGTCAACTACTACATTAAACTCAATGGTTCAGCCCCTCAGCCTACTCATACTTCACTCCACTACCATAGAACAACATCGTGATGGTTCTAATCCATTCCCCTCACTTCATATTCCTGAACATCTTAGAATAGAGGAAGAATTTCCTGCTAATACAACTGTCAATAATACCATGAGAATTTAGAGAGGACCCCAGAGAGTTCCTACAAACCAGCCTCCTTTGAGGATACCTTATGTAGTATTTTTTAGAATATTTTGAATAATAAGACTAATGGTGACTCCCAGAAGGTAAAGCTCAAGTTGAAAAAATACAACAGGAAACTCGATCCCCATGTATTACAAGATTGGCGTGTTCGTCTGGATTATTATTTTGATTGGTTTACTCTTACAAAAGACAAGAAGATGAGGTTTACATATTCCAAACTGATAGGGCCAGCCAGAGAGTGGTAGAAGAATAATGAGAATAAGCTACGAGCACTTGGCACAGTCTTCACCACATGGGGAGATTAAAGAAGAAGATATGACTAAGAATCCTACCTAGCCTCAACTGAAATCCCACTAGGAAGATGAGGCTTGCACGTACCAAACTGAGAGGTCCAGCAAGAGTGGTGAAAGAATAATGAAAATAGGCTACAAGCACGTGGCATGATCTTCACCACATGGGGAGATGAAAAAAAAAAGGAAGATATGACTAAGCCACTAAGCATCGCACCTATTCTCAACTGGAATCCCACCAGCCATCATTGGTATCCTACCAAGGGATTACTGCTTCTCACGGCAGCATTCTGAATCCCACAGAATATTAAGGTAGAAAAAGCCAGCTTTAGAAAAATATACTAAGAAGGAAATAAACAAGATAGAAAAGAAAAACTCACCAAACCATAGAGCAAGGTAGAGTATTCCATTTAGACAAGCGGCTATAAAAAAGCAATTTAAAAATGAATGGACTCTTATCCTAATCCAATCCAACCAACTAGAAAACAAATAAACAAATTTAAAACTCCTAAATTGCCCACGATTCTTGTTGGTTTTTAGTGAACCAGAAAACACCAAGCATGGGCTTAGTCTGAACCAAAAGAACTTGGTCCAATGAAGAACCACAAGGCTGAGTCAAAGACTGTGTTAACTCAGTAACAGCACTGAGTTATGACAGAGTGAAGTCATGTTCTTCTTTGGTATTTTTTAGAATAACTTCCTTGGTGCTGATCTACATCACGTCATGGGGAGAAGAGCACCCAAGAATTCACATTGGGTTATCCAAGGATCCACTCACCACTATGATTCCATACAGCTGCAAAGAGGAGAGCTTTGGCTGCTTTAGATTTGAGAGATCATCAAGAAAAATATCTCAGCAGACCCATCACACATCCCACTTAGGAATGGAATAAATCCTACTTAAAACTTGGATTCTGTCAGACTCACATGTGGATCCCATAAGGCAAAAACTGAAAATGACAATGTTGTTTCTACCACCCCCCCTTTCTCAACATAGGGCATCTGAGCCTTCTCCATTGATATCATTTGATGATTCCCCTACTTCCTCAACCGAAGCTACTCCATCTGAATCCGGAGAGCAAAATGCTTCTGATGATGTAGAGTTGACATTTGGGCAACATTCTCCTCGAGGACCGAATAATTCCGAAAAAGTATTCTCTATTGATCTCCCTCGGATTGAGGTCGCTGCAGCTTTAGAGTATAGGGGCAAGGAAAAGTCAGCAGTTGCCTAATCTGTCTGAACAATTTGAAGAAATTTAGGACAAAAAAATCCTGCACAGAGGTGGGGGTGACTGTTTCTCACGTATTTTCATTGAAGTTGTATAGTTCCTATGTCTATTATCCGAATTGCCGAGCACACTAAGGTATGGAACCGAAATTGACATGGCTCTGCACATATAGCTGACAGTGTTTCTCTTTCTTTTTTCCCCTTTTCAGGACAAAGTTAAATGTCCCCCACCCTATAACAACCCCCCCCCCCTAAAAAAACACAGGTGGCAGTCATGCATTTGATCTGTGGACTCACTATCAACAGCTGGAGACCTTACCACCAAGCCAAGGGTGGCACCTTCTGGCTGACCATATGTCTCCTCTTAAGTGGATGACTAAGGTTTTGGTTATCCCTGCAGTTAAGGGTTCCTCCACATAGAGAAAAATTCTAGGCATGCCTTACAATTGTTGGCTGGTTGTTATGTTTATCCTTTTCCTCCCACCAAAATAATGTGCAGTCTTTCTCGTTGTTCCTTTTCTTTTGATTTAAAATTGACAAAAACATCATTACCTTCAACTACATCAGGGTGAAAAATATATTTTGGAATGTACCAAAAAGATGAAGTGCATCTCATGAGGGTTAATGTAGAAACTTGAAACTCTTTTTCCTGGCCTTTATGTTTTTTCTTGCTGAACCAAATATATCCAGGAGTTGCATCACATGAAACCTTTTAGTTCTGAAACTTACTCTTTTAACTGATAATTGTCATATCTTTTCATGATCTCTAATGTGGGGACTCTTAACACCTATGCAGAAGATGCCAACCATACAGGTAAAACACTGCACTTTATTTACTCTGTAGACCCATGATTTTATTCTTGGCATAATGTTGACAACTCTCTTGCAACAGTTGTGGAAAGATGCCAAGAAACAAGCTGAGGTGATTGGAGGCCACAAAGCATATTTGGTGGTTAATGAAATCCGTGAAATGATCGAAGATGAGTGTTCTGTGTAATCTATTGTTTCATGGGTTTGCTTTTATTTTTTAAGCCTCAGTTATTTCAAAAGCAAGTTTGTATATAGTCTGTTTTTGAGAGTAATCCCTTTCTCTACAAGAGTGAACAAAGCACAATTATCGGAAGGAATGTATACTTTGTTACTTTTGATTGTTAATTATCATCTTTTGAAAAAGAGGAACACTGGAAGAAGCCAAATTCAGTGAAGATTGTCCTTAAAGCTCCATATACTACCAGCAATATTCTCTTGCTAGTGCGGTAGTGCCCATGCCCCAACCCAAATGAATCAGATGTTCAAGGTACTGAACCACCACCCCCTTGATAATGTCCTCTTCATTGGGTTCTCACATTGCCACTCAACCATCTGAGCTACCTGCTGCAGATTGCCAATTGACGTTGATGACAGTCCAATCTAAGCTCTCAAAGTTGACAAGCATTCATATATTAATCTCCAGGCCCTTTCCACAGGATTCTCCGCTTCTTTTCCCCTTACCCTCCCACTTATACCAGATTACCTGCCATTATCATCAATAGTGTAGTGTCAACCTGAAGTTGTACATGTAATCCTTTGTCGTGGATCTCCAGCTCATTCTACATTTACCTGCATCTTGGCAATTATGTAGTGTTGCTGTCCCTCAGAACTAGTCATGGTCTTACACCCAAATCCAAAGTTGTGATTCAGAAGTACTTTACTGGTCTTCACATCTCAGAAAATCTCATGAGGAACAATATTATGGTTCAGAAACTTGGCCCTCAGCGTTCCTATCACATCTCAAAATTGGTGAACCGTGGTGTGCTTCATGCCCATGCTCACTAGGAGGTCTCGAGTTTGAGTCTCCTGGCTGGTACCTTACCCCCTCCCTATTCTCCCACACCCCCCCCCCCCTTAAAAAGTAAAATATATATAAAAGCTTCCAATTCCACACAAAAAAACCAGCAAAATTGGCGTGCAAAAATGAAATATTTCATTGACATGCAATTGCGCTGTGATGTCACACAAACTCTGAGTTTTAACATTTTCTTTTTAGTTCCATACCGCATTGCCCAAAGATGAAATTGCGGGTTTCAGGCTTTCAGGTCAAATTGGTGGAATGCCAAAGTGAAGGCCTCCAATTGAGACAAGGGAAAATGAGAATATCCTAGACAAACTCCTCCACACCTTCAGTAAGCGGCAACTAGCTCAAGTATTCCAAAAGGCCAAGAAAGAAGCTAGAACTCATGCCTACCATCAGAGGCCTAAAACAATAACAAGAGGAAGCAAATTCCAAAATGGAACTGCCTTACTTTTGGTGATGGAACCAATGGTTAGTTCTGTACGTTTCAACCGCTAGAGTTGTTCATCATTTAGCTCCAAAGCTGTTCAGGAAGCACTTCTAATGCATGGTTTAGATGCTATAGCTATCTCCAAAGAACATAAACATTAGAAGCAGGGCTATCTATGAGATATTTTCAATGTTTCATTAAATATTAGGGAAGCCACGTCAGAGTCGTCCTTTGTTCTGTTATATATGTTCCAAGAGAGCTATGCTGGGAGTCTCACTCAATTGCAAGCGGGTCCATTGCTCCAAAACGGAGTCATAGATTGTCCGATGAACGTCAACCATCCTACCTACCAACCAAGAGTCCTAGAGTTGCAGACACAAGTCAAGTTCAGCAGCCATACGCAGCTCTTGGGAATTATCCTAGGATTCTACGTATCAAACGGAAATTATTGAAATTGATGAAGAAAAGCTTAGTTATATACATCCACAAAAGAGGGTGGACGGGGGGAAGAGGTAAAAGGTTTAAGGGATATCCTGTGGCAATGCTTATTAGACAAATACTCCTGTAAAAGTTCTGCTAATGATTGGGATCAACATTCAAGGGCTTCACCTACCTAGCAAGATTTATCTTCTCATGAAACTGAAGAAAATAAAATTCTCGATACCAGCAAATGATATTTTGAGAGAAACAGAGATTTACGCGTGTAGACATTAATATGTACAACTGCTTATATATTACAGATCTATTTTGAATACTGATGTGAGGGTGATGAATTGATTCTCTTCCCAATCTCAAAAATGGAATAATCATTCCATTAATCTGTCTATGTTCACCCTGCCCCCAAAGAAAAAGGAAAATGAATGGCATTCCTACGAATATCTCTACCTCTAAATGAGCAAATCAGCATAAGCTCCGAGCCCTTGGCTTGAGAGGCACTGCTTGAGTTTGTCCAGGGCTCGTTTCTCCAGTTGCCGTACCCTCTCCTTCGACAAATTGAATATGGACCCAATTTCTGCCAGTGATTTCTGTTTTCCATCAGCAATTCCATATCGCATCTGGATTATCCGCCTCTCCTTGTAGGGGAGAATGCTGAGGAGGTTACGCACATGCTGACTCATCAGCTGCTTCGCAACACAAAGATCTGGGATCTCAACCTTAGGATCTGCAGTGACCTCCTGAAAGCATAGATAATTGGTAATGAGGCTTCTTTGCACATACTGCATGCTTGTAAGAAATCATTTCAATCTATAAATTTGGACTTCATGGTAAACATCTACCAATGGCACAACCAAGAACTAACCACAATGCTCAAATTTAGGTTTCCCACAGAGAATTCTCCCAAGCAGAGATTAAAAACAATTATTTAATTCTATGCTGGCAATTATATACTGTCCATCACCTTTTAGCATTCCAAGTCATTCTCGTCTGCAGCATCACAATGTGCAAACATGGAAACATGTTCACTTCAGCTAACCCATCAAACCTAACTATGTCCAGGGGAGAAGAAACAAAACAAGAAACCAACAGAAGTAATAAATAAATAAATGTTGGTGTGCCTCTAACAATATTCAGCTCGTAGAAATTTATTTCTTTTCTCAAGATATGTTACTAAAGACTAAAGAGAGGGACAAGGATTCTCTTGAAAAAGAGAAGAGAAGCCTTTCTGTACAGGTAGAACTTCTGACAGATTTGGGGGCCATCAAAAGTGATGCCAGCTGCTTGAGTGTTGGCCACGTGTACAATTTGTATGGCTTATATATGGCCTACAACTCATGTGCCCTGATTCTCCCATCGATGCCATCAGATACAAAAAACCACTTCAAGATGCATACTAAAAGTAAGTTTCATGTGTCACCAAATTTCAGAAAACCACCAAGAAGGTGGAGTTAATACATTTTGCACCATTGCAATTTTTATCGGATATCTCCAAAGGGACTTTCTTACATACCAAGGTAAAGGTCTTGGAAGTCCAGAAAGCATTGCACTCCAACTCTTCCCCATGAACTTCTTCACTGAAGCTTCCCACTAAGTTAGATTTCAATAGGAGCATGATTCTCTAATTGACCTTCAACTATTTAAACAGCATTCTTTTAGACAATTGATGCAAAGGAATCTAAGGAAGAGTTCCATCAAGTAAACCCTTTCTATTCTTTAGAAAGGGTCTAAACTCTCTCTAGAAATGGGTTCACATTACTGTTCACAGTATTGTTCCTCTTTTCTTCTTTTACATTCTTCTTAATTTGTATCTGGTTTTCCTCTCAGCTGAACCAGAAATTGATTTCTCCTTTCCATTCCTTTATTGTGTGTGCCACAACCTAATTGTTGTCAGCTGTGTTTATGGTAGGGATGTCAACCGGTCGGTGACGGTCGGTTTCGGTCGGGCTTAATCGGGCACCATATTTCAAAACCTTGCACCGTTACCTACTGTTTATGTGATCGGGCCTTGAGAAGCCAGACATGGACACGATAGCTTTCGGTCAGTCGGTGATCGGGCCATAATCGGTCAGTTTAATGGCATCCCTTATGGATTGTTCATTGCAGAAACTCATGAAGCCAACGCCCCTGAATCTCCCAATCTCACATAGATTAACGTTCCAGTGATCAATTAATAATACAGAAAACAGAGCAAGAAGCCATCCAATATTAGAAAACACAAAATAGATTGGTAACTAGAAAGGCCGAATCGATCCAATCTGGTCTACGGATTTGGTTTTCAACAGAGCATCCATGAGCTAACTTGTGCAGATGTTGGCCGCCATTCCCACGCCTGGAAGGGTTTGTAGCTTGCAAAGGTTGCCATAAACAGAGCGGACTCTAAACCTAAAACCTAAGTCAAGAACGGAGTGGACTGTTGAACCCATGTACATCTGAGATTAGCACATTCCAACACTGGATCGGCAGATTTCTTCAAACAACTTTGTAGACACCGAGCTTCCGAGAGGAACAGAGCTTCGGAGACATCAAGCTTCCAAAGGGCAATCAGAGGTCCAGAGCTATCTGGGGAAGAAAGATACTGGGGTTTGTGCTTTCGGTGGAGATAAGAACCAGAAATGGGGCATTGGGGCTTGGGAGGGAACAGATTTTAATGTTTAATACTTTAATATCTTTGTTAATTGTGACTTTGTTAGATGAATCATTTAATATATTTAATATATCACGTGATTGATCAGGGATTACTCATTAAAAAAATATTTAAAACAGGTTTTGATCAAGTCGGTCGGGCGACCGTCCGTCTCCACCTCTGCACTGGGAACGGCCGATTATTAATCGGTCAGTCCTAAGCCCGACTCATTTCTTAATCGGTCATGTCGGACTCGGTTTTTGATAGGTCGGGCTCGGTCGGCTCTGCCGGTGCGGGTTTGTAGTTGACACCCCTAGTTTATGGGGCGCATCCCTGTGATGTGCACCGTAACCTTCCCTTCTAAATCATATCAGTAATAGAAGGGAATGATCTGTGTTGTGCCCAAGTGTGATGATGTCTGTGATCGGAGATTCAACTGTTGATGATATTGTGATTAATCTATAAGAGTACTTGCTATAACTGAGTAACAGTGAAGTTGATTGTGACTGGTAATTGTCTGAATGAGTTATGGACCTTGAATGGTATTTGTAGTACTTGCGCTTATCGTGGTGAATTCATTGGCTGATTTCTACACTTTCCTCTTGTAGTTGGATTAGTAGGATGGCTAATAATAGGGAGGGAAAACTGCCTAGTGATGCCAATACAGCCCATATTTCATCTATTGAGTTGAATGCAACAAACTTTTTACTGTGGGAACAAGCTGTGAAGGCTGAAATTGGTTTAAGGGGAAACTTCATATTTTGGTTGGCAAGGATGATTATTGCTTAAGTGTTTGCTACAGTATGGAACAATCTGTTAGTGCCAAGTGCCAACTTCATGTTATATCCAACTTCCAAAGAGGTATGAGATGCTGCCCATGAGAGTTTTAGTCAAGATCAGAATATCTCGTGTGTACCCGATTTAAGAAGACATTTTTAAACTGGAACAGGGTGATAAATCTCTTAGAGAATACTATAGTGCTTTAAAAGGCAAGTGGGAAGAATGATATCAGTATCAGCCTCTTACTGCTGATATTGATGTTCTCATAAAGCAAAGGACAGATTTTCAAGTTGCTAAATTTCTCTCTATACTGAATTCTAAGTTCAAAGGAATAGAAGATCAGATGTTAGCAAGTGACAACTTGCCTTCCATGAGCAGTGCCTATGCTAGACTGAAGTGTCTAGATGGTCTTTCATCCTCTACTCCCACAACTGCAAGTTCTAAGGAGAATATTGCTCTTGTCACTACTTCTGGTCGTGCTAGAGGAGCTACCTCTTGAGGTCATGGTTGAGCTTCTGGGGGAAGTTGTGGTAGAGGTTAAAAAACCAATCCTCCTGGCAACTGTCAATGTATTTATTGTGTTAGAAACCTTAAATCAATCACATTTCTGAAAAAGGACAAGTTTGGTAAACCTCAATAGCCCAACCAAGTTTCCTCTGACAGGGATGGATTACAGATACACTCAATAGTGGACAGCTTGGTGACAACCGAACAGATTCTGGTGTGGTATCTTGGGAGGAGTATAATAATTAGTTCAACTAGTTCAGGGATCAGCAACTCCAAACTCAATCCAGAGCCTCTTCTTCCAACCCTTGCCACCTTAGCTCATTCAGGTACTCTTGCCCTTTTCTTCTACATCACTCTTCATGGGTCATTAATTCAGGGGCATTTGCTCACATGACTGGTAAGTCTTCCGTATTTACTTCCTATCACCAAACTAGTTCTTTTTTCTGTCGCTATAGCTGATGGTTCATCCTCTAATGTTCATGATCATGCTAATGTCAATCTACCATCTTCTATATCCTTGGCTTCTGTTCTTCATATTCCCAAATTTCCTATGAATCTGTTGTCTGTCAGTCAACTTATTACTAAGTCTTTAAATAGTTTGTTACATTCTATCCTTCTTATTGTGATTTTCAAGATCTCCAGACGAAGAGGATGATGGGTGGTGAGCATTAATCCTCTGGATTATATTACTTCGATGCTGCCTTCTCCACTCCTGTTGTTGTTGCATCCACCCATCCTATTGTTTCTCCTCTTCAATAGCATTGTCATCTTGGTCATCCTTCCTTGGAAAAGCTTCATCAAATGGTTCCATCTCTTGGGTCTTTATCTCTTCTAGAGTGTGCTTTGTGTCAACTTGGAAAGCACCATTGTTCTACTTTAGTCCTCATGTTCAGAAAAGAAGTACTTCTCCTTTCTATTTAGTTCTGCTAATATTTGGGTCCTTGTCGGTGTCTCTAATATTTCGGTTTAAAGTATTTTGTTACTTTTATGGATGATCATTCTAAATGACTTGACTATATTTGTTAAAAGACCAATCCCATTAAAAAAAATACAAGTTTGATTGATTCTAATATTCGTGTTCTTCGTTCTACTAATGCACTCGAAATTATCCAAGGTCTATTGCTTCTTTTTATTATGAGAATGGAATTATCCATAAGGGTAAAAGTTATACACAACACCAGCTCAAAAATGAAATTGCACACCCCCTCACATATCATTGTTTATGTGAGGAGGTGATACGTCATAAATGTCCCTCCCCCTATTGTCAGATTCCAAAGGGGGTTCTCTCATTTGCCTGAAACTGCACTCGGGCAGTGTAGGGAATCTTCCCCCTATCCATAAAATTGCTTGTTCTTATACACCTCAGCAAAATGGGATTTTTTAGCGGAAAAATAGATATTTGTTGGAAGTTTCTCGTTCCACGATGATTCATATGCATGTTCCAAAAGGATTTTGGGAAGATGTTCCCAATGCCTATTAATTAATCAGATGCCCTCTACTGTTTTGAATGGTCAGACCCCTTCTCTATTCTTTTTCTTTGTTTACCTTTGCATTCTCTTCCTCTTCAAGTGTTTGGGTTCACATGTTCGGTCCACATCCTTAGTATTATACCTAATAGATTCTCCCTATGCAACTAAGTGTGTCTTTCTTGGGTACTCTCGTACTCAGAAAGGGTACAACTGTTTCAATATGTTGGATTGTATGGGACAGAATACCGTGGGGGTATTCTGGACGTTTTAGTCTTTTATTATGTACAGCCGACTCTATATTAGAGTCGACTATGTTAGGGGCAAATCTGCTTGGGATCAGTCATTGATCATCCAAGCATTACACTCTAATTCTAATCTGTTAACATGGTATCAGAGCATATTTCGAATTAGGGTTCCCCACTCTTCCACTCTCGATTTCTTCTTCCCATTCTCTCTTTCTCGATCTCCCCTTTCCTCTCCTGTTTTCCCCTTTTGTTCTTTATTCTCACATTAGGGCAGCACTTATGAGGTGATCCATAGATCCAGTTGCTGCCCTCCATCAGCTCATTCAATGATACAAGAATTCTGATCGATAGAAGCTTGCACCCTGTCTGTGATATTTGAAGACTTCAAGTTTTGGACTGATTAAATGTAAATTACAAGGAATCAATTCACCTTATTGGAGATCAAGAACTGCAGAAGATTTATTGGACAAGCCTCTATCTCCAGTCGTACTGAAGACCTCCTCATAGATCGATTTTTTTTTCCTCCACTCTGGTTTTTCCCAAAAACCTGAAAATATTGATCTTGGAGTTATTGATTTCTGTTGGTGCTGATTTCTGGAAGAGTGATCAAGCACTCCTAAGAGCAGACTCGAGCCAATTTTCAGCTTCATCCATCGATTTTTTTGAAGCATTCTCCCCTATATTGATCTCACCAAAATCAGGGTTTTCTCAAAACCTTAAAAAAATCGATCTAGGGGATTGGCTTGTTTGTTGCTACTGATTTTTGGAGACATATATTATCATCTTTAAAGGAGCCTCTGCTCCATTTTCTGGACCTTCTCTTGGAGTTTTTACTGGGTTTCTCACTACAAAAGCCCTTCTCTGCGATTTAGGTTTGTCTTTGCTACACTTATGGGTGACTCAGATATTTCTACTGGCACTTCGGCTACCGATGGACTTGGTAGGACTGAATATCATACTTTTCCTCCTAATCCTATTAAATTGGATGGCTCTAATTACCTGATATGGTCTTGATCTGCATTCTTTGCCATTGCTGGTCGTGGGCTTACTGGCCATATTAATGGCACCACTGTTATGCCGACTACCCCCGGTCCTCTTCAAGATAGGTGGATCCCCAATAATGGTGTACTCATGTCCTATTTAATTGGTTCAATGCAACCAGACCTTGCAAGTGGGTTTCTGCTCCTTGATGCAGCTTCTCAAATATGGTCTGCCCACAAGGAAACATACGGACAGCTTGGTAATGATGCCCAAGTTTATGAACTCTGGAAAAAGGTCACTCACACTACTCAGGGGGAATTATCTGTCTCCAAATATTATGCTACCCTGCGCAACCTCTGGCAATAATTGGATCATTTTTCCGATTTCCACCCCACTACAGCTGTTGATATTGCAGCCTATAAGAAGCATGTGGACAAGATACGGGTTTATGATTTTTTGGCTGGATTAAATGTGGAGTATGACCAGATTCATGTCCAAGTGTTGGGCCACTCTCCTTTTCCCCCACTTGAACAATCATATGCCTTGGTCTCCTCTGAAGAAAACAATAGGGCTGCTATGCTGCATCCTACTGCTACTGACAGATCAACCCTCCAGACTACTGCGACTGCTACTCTTGTAACTATTGGGAGTCTTTCTTCTGGTGATTCTACTAAGGGCATTGTTACTTGTGAGCACTGTAACAAGCCCTACCACACCAAAGAAAAATATTGGAAGCTTCATGGGAAACCAGTTGACTTTGAAGCAAAACATGCTGCCAAGAAAAAATAAAAAACCAAGGCTCATCACACTGAGACTGTTCCCACAGCCCCTACTACTGACATTGGTTTATCCCAGGATGATCTACAGGCATTCCTATGTATGCTAAAGTCTTTTGCTGCTGCCGCTTCTACTACATCCGCCACTGCCAATTCCTCTGCTCCTTCAAGTTCAAATTTTGCCCGGTGAGGTATCTCATTTAGTGGCCACTGTGCTTCAGTAGCCTCCCATCCTTGGATCATAGACTCTGGGGCCACAGACCACATGACTGGTTCCTCTAGCCTTTTTCATCACTATTCTCCCACTTCTAGGAAAGACAAAGTCCGGGCGGCTGATGGTTCCCTTTTATCTCTAGAAAAGGATCCATCAACTGCACTTCTTCACTTACTTTGTCTTCTGTTTTACATATTCCTAATTTTACTACTAACCTTCTCTCCATTAGTAGTCTTACTCGTGATCTTAATTGCAAAGTAACTTTTTTTCCTTTCCACTGTGTTTTTCAGGATCTGGTGATTGGGAAAACAATTGGATGTGGTAAAATGCAAGGTGGATTGTACCTGCTTGATGATGGTCATCCTTCTCCACTCCACCAGAACTCTTTGGTCTCTTCGGAACTTTACCAATGGCACTCTAGATTAGGTCACCCCCCATTAGGAACTTTATCTCATTTGTTTCCTACTTTAATAAAATGTTGTAATAAGGATGGATTTTTTTGTGAAGCTTGTGTTCTGGCCAAATGAAGCTTGTGTTTAGGCCAAACAGACTCGTTCAACTTATTCTACTTCAAATAAAAGTTCTTTTTTTTCAAATGGTTCATTCTGATGTTTGGGGTCCTAGTTGTAAAACTTCTCTTTCTAGTCATCGTTGGTTTGTTTCATTTATTGACTGTCACTCTAGAAACACATGGACATATCTTATGCACACAAAAAATCAGATCTTTACATGTTTTCAGCGTTTTCATAAGATGGTCCAAACTCAATTCCAGGCCACTCTCAAAATTTTGAGAAGTAACAATGGAACAGAGTATAAGAGAGGTCACTTCCAAAAATACCTTGTTGGCCATGGCATTATTCACCAGACTAGTTATGTCGATACCCCAACCCAAAATGGTGTAGTTGAGAGGAAGAACCGCCACTTATTAGAAGTGGCGAGAGCATTGATGTTTGCTCGCCATGTTCTCTCCCAATATTAGGGGGATGTTGTTATCACTGCAGCCTATCTTATTAATCGATTACCTACTCGGGTCCTTGAATCCCGTAGTCCGGCTGAGGTTTTAATTGGGAATTCCTCCTTTGTGGTCTCACCCAAAGTGTTTGGTTGTGTGTGTTATGCTAGGGATACCAAGTCCCCTGGCAAACTTGAACCCCGTGGGTTACGGTGTATTTTTTTGGGTTATTCTCCAACCCAAAAAGGTTACAAGTGTAACTATCCCCTTGTCCGTCGTACTCGGTTCAGTATGGATGTCATTTTTCATAAAAGTCTTTCATATTATTCTTCACCACCTTTTCAGGGGGAGAGTTCCAGTGAGGATGTGTTGTCTCCTCCTCTTGAGGTTTCCCCTTCTTTGACCGAATCTACTTCCCCTTTCCCTATTCCTCACACAAATCCTGCTCCTTGGGCTGCTACCCCTTCATTAGCCGAAAGGAATCCTATACAGGGAGAGATCATGGAAAATAGTGATGGTGAAGTTCCTACTCAAGGGGAGCTGACTGCAGTCCAGAGGACCATTGGTGAATTTCATAAGAGATTTGACAACTCCAACATCATAACCTATTAAAGAGGATGTTCCAAGAAAGGGCAGCTTAAATCCACTGTAGCACCAACACCTATCCAGTTGTTGACTCCGGATCCATATCTTACTTCTCTTGGTAAGACTTCTTCTTCCGACCTACCTATTGCTCTTCGCAAAGGTACTAGGACTTTCACTCAACATCCCATATCTCGTGTTGTTTCTTATAGGTCTCTTTCCCCATCCTTTTGTGCATTAGTGTCCTCTCTTTCTTCTGTGTCCATTCCTAAAAATTGGTAGGAAGCATCTACAGATGGAAAGTGGAATGCAACAATGTTGGAAGAAATGAGAGCTTTGAAAAAAATAAATACATGGGATCTTGGGGCTCTTCCTCCAGGGAAAAAAAATAGTGAGATTTAAATGAGTGTTTGTGGTCAAACAGAAGGTAGATGGGACAGTGGATCGATATAAGGCACGTCTGGTTGCAAAGGGTTTCACTCAGATAAATGGAATTGACTATCAGGAGACCTTCGCACCAATGGCAAAACTCAATACTATAAGAGTATTGTTGTCTTGTGCTGTAAATTTTGGATGCGATCTTGAACAGCTGGATGTGAATTGTGAAGAATGTCTTCCTCCATAGAGAGCTAGAGGAAGAGGTATATATGGACATTCCACCAGGCTTTTCTGATGACAAGACCAGGGGCAAGGTCTGAAATTGAAGCGTGCTCTCTATGGGTTGAAGCAGTCACCTAGAGCTTGGTTCAGCAAGTTTCACAAGGCTATGGTTTCTGTGGGATACAAGCAAAGCAACGTTGATCATACCTTGTTTATCAAACGAGTTGGTGATAAGGTAACCATTCTCTTAGTCTATATTGACGATATTGTGGTAACCGGAAATGATGGTGATGAGATCAACGACTTGAAGCACTTCTTTGGCCGTGAATTCGAAATAAAAGATCTGGTAACTCTAAAACATTTTCTAGGGATAGAGGTTGCTTGATCTTCAAAGGGCATCTTCCTTTCTCAAAGATAATATATCCTAAATCTATTGTCTGAGACTGGGTTGTTAGGGTGTCATCCTTCAAAAACTCCCATGGAAGCTACTACAAGGCTCAAGGAGAAAGAAGGTGAACCAGTTAACAAAGGTTGCCATCAACGATTGATAGGCAAACTAATCTACCTCTCTCATACACAGCCAGACATAGCTATTGTCGTGAGTTTGGTAAGCCAGTTTATGCATGGAGGCAGTTCTTCGCATCCTGCGAAATTTGAAGTCTGCTCCAGGAAAAGGAATACTTTTATCTCCCAATGATCATCTAAAGGTCGAAGCTTACACCGATGCTGATTGGGCTGGTTCTACCGACAGAAAATCCATTTCTGGATATTGCTCTTTTGTGGGGGGGAATCTTGTCACATGGTATAGTAAAAAGCAAAATGTTGTAGCGAGATCCAGTGCTGAAGCAGAGTTCCGTGCCATGGCACAAGGAATCTATGAAGTGTTATGGCTTAGAGGATTGTTGCAAGATATTGGTGTTGTTCTCCATCATCCCATGATGTATTGTGATAATAAGGCTGCTACAAGCATTGCTCATAACCCTGTCCAGTATGGTCGTACTAAGCAAGTGGAAGTTGACAAACCTTTCATCAAGGAGAAGCTTGAAGCCGGACTCATCTGTGTTCCCTTTGTGAAGTCTGCTGATCAGTTAGCTGATATGTTCACTAAGGGGTTGAGTGGCAAAATGTTTCATCCTATTTTAGTCAAGTTGGGCATATGTGATATATATGCTCCAACTTGAGGGGGAGTATTGGATTGTATGGGACAGAATACCGTGGGGATATTCTGGACTTTTTAGTCTTTTATTATGCCTTCTATTATATACAACCGACTCTATATTAGAGTTGGCTATGTTAGGGGCAAATCTGTCCATGTAAACTTCGATTGATTATTATAAATACAAGGCTTGGGATCAGTCATTGAGCATCCAAGTATTACACTCTAATTCTAATCTGTAACACAATTCAATATCTCAAAAACATTATGTTAGTGTCAATGTAACCTTTTTTGAAGGCACACCCTATTTTTGTGATGCTGAAACAGTTTTAGATGCTCAAATTTTTGTCTCTCCTTCTATCTCTTCTTCTTCCATTCCTCTTCCTGATTGTTATGACATTTCACCTAATAATCATTGTCTTCTCCTGCTCCTTCATCTCCTTTACCATCTTCTCCTCTCCAAGTCTATCATCGTAGCGTCGGAAGGCACCTTAAGTCGTACATTCAGTGGATATCCCGCCTGCTCCATCATATTCACCTTCAGATGGTGTTCCTCTTCCTTCGTCTTCTTCTGATCTTGATTTGCCTATTGTTGTTCATATCGGTAAGAGCTCTTGTATTGTTTCTGGAAATGTTAACTATCCTATTGCCAATTATGTTTCTTTTCAACATCTTTCTCCTTCCTATGGCCATTTTGCCTTGTCTTTATTTCGAGTCTCTATTCCCCATAGCTGTATGGAAGCTCATTCCCATCCTGGATGGAATCAGGCAATGGATCTTGAGATGTATGCTCCAATCAGTTAGAATACTTGGGAGCTTACTTCCTTCTGTGAAGTGTGGATGGGTTTTTTACTATTAAGTTTCATCCAGATGGTACTATTGAGTGTTTGATGGCTAGACTTGTGGCCAAAAGTTATACTCAGCATAGTTGTCAGGCAGGTGCCTAGGCGCCTTGTTGGTGTTGAATTTGCATCCAGGCCCCCTCCAACGCTTTGGATCGCCTAGACGCCATGACGACTATTATACTCAAACTTATGGGCTTAGCTATTTTGAGACTTATTCTCTAGTAGTAGTTTGTTTGCATTATGTTCGGGTTCTGGTTTCTCTTGCTGTTAATTTGGATTGGCCATTATATCAGTTGGATGTGAAGAATGCTTTCTTGTATGGTGATTTGCAAGAAGAGATGTATATGGAGCAACCTCCAAGGTATATTACTGAGGAGAATACTGGCAGAGTGTGTCATTTGAGGAAAGTTATTTATGGTTTGATGCAGTCCCTGCGTGCCTGGTTTGACAATTCAGCCAGGTGGTGAATGATGGTGGGTTCCATCGTCACTCAAATCATGCCGTGTTTGCTAGGGGTCGAGATAATTTTGTTGTTGTAGTATCGATTGTATATGTTGATATTGTTATTTTAGGTGATGATACTCGTGTCATAGAAAAGATTAAATCTCAAATTGAGTGAATGACATTGTTATTTAAGGATTCGGGGCAGCTAAGGTATTTTCTTGGTATTGAAGTCGCAAGATGTAAAAAATGTATCATCTTATCTCAAAGAAAGTATGTCAAGGGTCTTCTCTCAGAGAGTGGAATGTTAGGGGTTAAGTCTATTGATACACCTATGGATGTTAATATTAAACTAGGTGGTGAAAGCAGTGGTGAATTTGTAGTTAAATCAAGGTATAGGTGTCTTATTGATAAGCTGATTTACCTGACAGTAACTCGTCTTGGCATTTCCTTTTCTATAAGGGTTGTTAGTCAGTTTATGGAGACACCAAAGGAGGTTCTTTGGGAAGCTACCTGTCGTATATTATGATATCTGAAGGGTGCTCCAGGAAATAGATTGGTTTACAGACGACACAAACATCTAGATATTGTTGGATATTCTGATGCTGACTGGCCTCGTGCTGCTGATGATAAAAGATCTACTAATATGTATTGTAGCTTTGTTGGTACTCTAGTTACTTGGAAACATAAGAAACAGAGTATAGTTGCTAGATCAAGTACTGAAACTGAGTATCGTGCTACAACTCACACGACTTAGTTGGTATGATTGAAAATTCCCATGGGAGAGCTTAGTTTTCCTATCATTAAACTGATGAAGATGTTTTGTGATAATCAAGTTCTCATTCAAATTACTAGTAATCCAGTTTTTCATGAGAGAACTAAACAAAATGAAGTAGATTGTCATTTTGTACAGGATGTGGTTACGAAGAAAGTTATCTCTAGACCAGTTTATTCTTTAGATCAGTTGGGCATGGAAGATGTATATGCTCAAGTGTAGGTACCGCGACCTGGAGGATTTTCCCTTTTTGAGGGTTCCGTTCAGGTCCCTTGGCGACGGGGGGTTTGGGATTAACATGATAAAAGAAGTCACCACCTAGGATGAGGGCCTAGGACCCTTAGGGGTAGCCTCGAACATTTTCCCAAAAAGGCATGTCCAATGCCAACATGCAAGGCTAACATATGATTAACTGTTATGCATCAACTATATCAAAAAGAACTACATATTATCTTTTTATATGTGTATTACTATTTACACTGATTTATGCTTCTTTGTTGGCCTACATTGTCCTAAATAAGAAAAGAAAATGAAGAAAATTATAACTGAAATCAACCCCAAAATAGGGGCAGAAAGGAAAAGACTTTTCTCTCTTGAAGACTAAGTATGAAAGACTTCCCAGCTCAAGTGGAAGTAAACAAATGTCTCGCTTCTCTCTCTTGAAGGGTGTCGATTCGTTGGAACTTCAACAGAAACTCGAGGCTTTTGCATATTGAATATGGATTCTGGCTACTCAGAATGCAGCCAGAGGGACAGTATGAATCTCGAGGCGCGGGTTCGGCAAAATGCTGAGGTACATCGAAGGGAACCTCAAGAAATCACCAAAATTGGTAAAATGAGTGCGGGACATGAATCCCGAGACCAAAGAACAACTTTTTTTGGGGAAGAGCGGTTCTCTATTTATAGGGGACCCCAGCATGTCCACAGCTCCGTGGAGGTGTGGGAGGCTCCAGGTGGTCAGTTGGGGTTTTTGGGGGTGGTGAGACAAGCCCTTCATGAGAGAAATGCTGATATCTGTCCACGTCCGGTTTGTCGTCATTGCCAGGGGTGGCAAATTTCAGCATCTACATCCAGTTTGAGGGGGAGTGTTGGTAAGTTCTAAATCGATACCCTATTAAGTGAGATATACAAATCATGTTGTGTGAGATGTATTGGATTATAAAGTGAGAAGTACTGGACCAGTCCTCTACTTAAGGGGCATTCTTGTCATCTTAAGACTTTTATAATTGAATAAATACCAAGTGACCACGTCGGTAGGGTAACTTTTTTCCTGCCAATCAACCATTTCTCTTCTCTTTTCTTTCTTTCTTTCTTTACTCTGTTCTGCCATATTCAGCGTTCATAGTTGTCACGGCGTCTAGGCGACCCAAGGGGTTGGAGAGGGTAAAAAATAAAGGCAAAACCAACTAGGCATCCAAGGCACCTGGACGCCTAGGTGACGCCTTGTCAACTATGACGTTCAGATCTGCTACAACCTTTATATCATAAATTGAAGATCAGCCATAGCTTTTCATTGGGCTATATTTTCAAAGGGTCAAAACTTTACCGGTCATGCTTGCTTTTGGTGTCACCAAACAGGGTTTGTAGCTAGATATCTCACAAACTCAACACATTGTACATCCAAAGTAATATGGGAGAGCTTCTGATCAATATACTGACAAAGCATCATACATTACAGGATTCACCTTTTTTGTTTTCTCTTTCATTGATAGGTAGATTCATCTATTTTTTAATTGAGCTAGACTAGGAATCTATTTATATGGAGTCTACAATGATTCCTTGTCTAAATGATTTTGAATTATGAAAGAATTTTTTTCCACAGAATGATGCTGGATTAGAGTTCAATATAAATCTAGATGGTACAAAACTTTCAAGGCTCAAAGATCTATGGTATGATCCCCATGGGACCTCTCTCTCTTGGTCTCTTTTCTTCTTTTCTCCCTACAATTTTTCCTTACGTAGTCCAATACCCTACTCTTTTCCGTTTCTGACCACTAAACACCACCACTAAACACCATAAACCTCTATTGGAACCAAAACAGACCTTTAAAATCTATTTTCCCTAACCTGTTCCTTCCATTGACCAGTCCAGCCCTAAATATTCCATCAACGTTATGTCCAACAAACTCTAATCTGATCATCTTGCTTCAGCATGTCAAAAATCTATACATATTGGTGTAACACACGACCACAGGAATTGTCTTATCCTTTTTAATAATCAATTAACAATGAGAGTTAACAAACTTTTTAAAAAATGCGGTAATTGTCTTCCAAAATCTATTCTTAACCAGCAGCAGAAATGGGTATGAGAAGTATTACCTGAAAAGTTGTATCTTGGTCTGTCCAAACCTGTTGTTGCATTGAGAGAGGTCTTCGTGTAGACAGTAACAGTCTTTCCAACTTCTGAACAGTAATGCCAACATGTTTTGCAAGCTGCTCATTTGTTGGGTTATAGCCTTCACGTATGCAGATGTTCTTTGCTTTCTTTACTTGGTTCAGGAGATTATATACATTCTCCTGCAAATCATTTATTTTGGTCATGGTCATTCCTTGATAAGGGATTACAGATCTGATTGGTTATGGTACATGCAGATCCGGAATCTGCAGGACCTGGTAGGAATTGGTCCATTTCGTATTGGAGTCTTAAGTGAAGAAACACAGAGTTTTAGCCTTGATTGAGAGAGATCATAAGCAAGGGCAAAGCAAAGAAGCAATGAGAGTCATTACAGGTAAACGGATTGTCCTGGAATTCTGAAATATGGCTTTCATAATTGAATGTCGTATCCACCAGTAAGCATATGTAGAGAATCTGCAACCAGCCTGGGGTATGAACTTCTCAAGACTCTTCATAAGACCCATGCTTCCCACCTACAACAAGCAAAATACTACTACTGAGATACAAAATCACATTTTTCTTTTATAGATACGAGACAATATGAGATACAAAATTATCTTGGACAGAGACCAGAAGGTGACTGCAAAATTACGTTGGACAGAGACAGAAGGTGACCTATTAACGTACAATGCGCTAAGATAATTAAACAATTCCTATCTATCTATCTATCTATCTATTGCTGCTGGTTGTTATTGCTTTGGCGTTGTGACATGGTATCACAGAAATAAGATCCAGTATTATCACATTCTTGCCATCTTGAGAGTCCTCTTTGGATTTGTCCATTATGGTCTACAGAAATCAATGTTGTATTTGTTTTTCTGAAACCCTAGTTGATGAAATAATGAAGAACTGGGGTTTCCTTCTGCCATGAAGATCTTACTGCACCAACAAGTGATGTTAGTCCACAATTGCAGCTTGCGGTACCCTGTTTTTTTGAAGTTTTTTGGCAGATTTTGACTCTGCAATTACTTTTGATCTGCTCATCAGATCAACTCAATATTTTAGAGCATTGAACCTGCTGATAGATCCTTCAACCATGGTATGAAGTTGATCCAAGCTGCTGATGCAAAGTAGTTCAAAATCACCAACTGGCCTGCGATGCCCTGTTTCTAGAATTTTTCTGGCAGATTTTTCTTCTTGCAATTAATCCAGATCTATCCATTAGATCTAAGCGAGATTTTAGTTCATTGAAGGACCCCCTGGATAGATCCATCAACCTGAGTTTGAGGCTGATCTCAGCCTCTGATCTGCAGCAATTAAAAATCTCTCATCAAGTCTGCAATACTCTGTTTTCTGCTATCTGGCCATCTGACGCAATTGATGTATTAGGGCATTGTTGGTCCTCTTTGGAAGGTCCATCGACCTTACTTTTATGACAATCTGACCTTTGGACCTCCTGCACTTATTAATCAACCAGAGTTCTGGGTCTTCAACTCCAGATTTGATGCTCTTTATTCTGGTTGTTGGCTCTTCATCTGCTCTGGGTTTTTTACAGCATCTGGCTCTTTCCTGTGCAATTCTGTTGATCTCAGGTTGACATATTGGCTGCTGAATTTTCTTCTATATTGCTGGTTATTCTATTTTATCACTATGGCAGAATCCAAGCCTCATGAGGACATTGTTAATGTCTAGATAACTTCCATTAAGTTAAACGGTGCTTCCAATTATCTTCTTTGGGCAAATGCTGTCAAAGTTTAAATCACAGCCAAGCGGAGATGGATTATTTGACCAAACCTCCTCCTGCTACCAGATGGGATAGTTTGTTGGCAACTACTGCAGTGCTCTTAAAGGCATGTGGGAGGAATTCAATGTCTACCAGCCTCTTTCTACTGACATTGAAGTTCTTAAATCTCAATGTGCTGAATTTCTAGTTGCAAAATTTGTCTGTATTGAACTTTGACCTTCAGCCTATCAAGAGTCAAATATTAGTTGGTGAGAAGATTCCCTCTATGAATCAGACCTACAGCAAGATTCAGCGGATTGTGACCCCCTCTCTGTCTAAATCTTATTCCACCACCTCTTCTAAGGATAATTCTGTCTTTGTTGCTGGTAATGGTGGCCACAGTTGTGGTACTAGTTTTCCTGGTCAAGGTCATGGCTCAGGGGGAGGTCGTGGACGTGGTATGAACGGTCGAGGCAATCAAAATTCTGATCAGGTTGTTCGACACCGTACTCATTATGGTCGCACTACTCACACTATTGACAATTGTTGGACCAAGCTAGCCGGCCCTAGTGGGCACCACAGCAGTTTGCTAATACTATTGTACCTGATAGGAGTACTGAACCGGTGCACTCTAAGTAATCAGAGTTCTTCATTTCTCGCTTCCTCATCCTCCACTCCCTAGATCATTGACTCAGGCGTGTCTTCACACATGATTAGTAAGCCAAATTTGTTCTCTTCATTTCAGCAGTCTAATCTTCCATCACAAGTTATTTTTGCAAATGGATCATTTACCAATGCTACTGATCATGGTGTTGTGACTTTGTCTTCATCTCTTTCATTATCTGCTGTCCTTCATGTTCCTAAATTACTTGTTAACCTCTTATCTGTTAGTCAATTGATAAAACACCTTAATTGCTCCATTGCATTTTATCCCTCTGATTGTATTTTTCAGGATCTCAAGAAAGACGACAGTTGGTGGAGGGCATGAGAAGGATGGTCTGTACTACTTTGACGTTGCTTCCTCATCTACGGCAGCGTCTAGCCATCTACTACCTCTACTAGCGTTTCCCCTTTACATTGGCACAACAGGCTGGCATACCTTCTCTCTCCAAGCTACAGCATATGGTCCCTAGTTGCAAATCCATTTCCCATCTTAAATGTGAAGTGTGTGAATTTGGCAAGCATCACAGTATAGTTTTTCCGTCATGTAGTGAGTCTAGGAGTTGGTCTTTATTTAGTTTAGTTCATTCTGACATTTGGGGTTCAAGTAGGGTCAAGAGTTGGTCTGGTTTTTCTTATTTGGTTACCTTTATTGACGATCACTCTCGCATGACATGGTTGTACCTTTTAAAGGATTGTTCTGAATTTGTGTCTCTTACATTCAATTTTATAATGAAATAAAAGTTCAATTTGGTGTTTGCTTGAAATTTTTTATCACTAATAATGCTCTTGAGATTACTCAACATAAGATATCATCCTTTTGTTCTGACAATGGTATTATTCATCAAACTAGTTGTTCCTACACACCTCAATAAAATGGTAAGGCGGAAAGGAAATACCAACATCTGTTAGAAAATGCTAAGTCACTAATGTTTCATATAAGTGTTCCGAAAGTTTATTGGGGAGACGCTGTTTTGACAGCCTGTTATTTGATTAATCGGATGCTGTCTTCTGTTCTTCAAAATCAAATCCCTTTCTCCGTGGTTTAGTTTACAACCTCGTATTTTGGGTTGTCAATGTTCTGTTCATAATCTTCGCCCTAGACTCGATAAATTGTCCCCACGTACTACAAAGTGTGTCTTTCTTAGGTACTCCTGCACCCAAAAAGGCTATCAGTGTTTGATCCTGTTACTCGTCAATAGTTTGTTTGTGCTGATGTTACTTTCTTTTCCTAGGCCTTCCATGCTCCTCTATAAGAAGGCTGGGTAATTATCAAGGGCCCTACCACTTTCCAGGCAGAGGCCCCACTTTTCTGCAAGATCTCCATGGAAGATGAATGCTCCTATTTCAATTCAGCCATGCAGAGATACAGCCGTACAGTGTGCCCAACTCAATCTTTCATTATGTAGGGGAACCTTTATTGACCATCTATTGGTTTTTGTATCCACTTTAGCTGTTGAGCCCACCCATTACAGTATTTTTCTCTCATAACACTAGTTTTTCAAGGTTTACAAATATTAACTAAAAAAACCTGAAAAGAACAAGACCCTTTCATTTTGCCATGTGGTAAGGTGCTATGTACAGTAATTTTATTATGTTTAACTCTTATGTAATGAGGCTAACATGTGGAGCCCTTTTGGCCACCAACTAAGCCGCCATGCGGAAGATTCTTGGATTACCATTATGTAACAAAACTAGCGATCCTGTCCATCTTCTAATTATGTTTAGGGGATTTCTTTGTCAAATACTATGTTTTTTAATAAAAAAAATTAAAATGAAGCTGTGAATGACAAAATGTAATTATCAAATACTTTGCTTCTGTGTACAATTTACAAACATCAGTACTGACCTGCAGCAAATCTTGAAGGCTCAGACCCCGTCCTTGGTATTTTTTAGCTACATGCACCACCATACGCAAATTGGCAAAAATCATCTTTTCTCGACTCCTGTTACCCGAAATAATGTGCGACTGCAAAACCTGGCAACTCATCCCAACAGCTTCAGCCCATTCAACCAAAGTTGGTTGACGCTCAAACTGAGATTGAAGTCTTTGCTTCACTTCTTCTAATCTGAGTAACTCCTGTTAAAAAAATAATTAAATGAACAGAAAGCAAGTATAAGAATAAGTCTCATTTGGAATGGAGCCACATCTAATTTCAAATTACGACAGGAACTGAAGGCATGCCTGTACTTCAACAAACAGCTCAGCTTCTTCCTTCACAGTCAAAAGTTGATTCTTCTCAGGCCCCGACAAAAACAGCTGAAGGGGATCATTTGAATCAAGAACTTCGCGTATCTTTTTCTGTTTATCTGCCTTCTTCAAATTAGAAGCACTAGAGTCAACAAATTTTAGTTTCAGAACCTTCCGCTTCTTTGATCGTCTCTCCAACCGCCGCGTTGATTTTACCATCACTTCCTCCTCAACTGGAATTAGATCAGCTGATTTTGTGGGCCCCAAACTGTAGAGGAGTTCTAGATATTGGTCAAAAGTGAAAAGCAAAGCACACTCAAAAGGGGAAAGCCGGAATGGCGAAGCAGTAGTCACAGGAAACCAACCTGGCAAATAGGCGTTCATTGAGATCAGCTCCCAATAGTTGGTAATCTTGGGCTATAGAGGCTGCTTGTTTTGAGGCAAGAACTGCTTCTTTTGCAAGTGCAAGTACATCACATGGCTTAACATCCACAACCCTACCTGCATGTGCTGTGACTGACTGCATAGGCAAGGATAAGAATGGTTTTTCCCCTTTGTACAAGGATGGTAATCTGCATTTGTTGTTGGCCCATGGACAACTAGTAAGAAGAAAAACGAGGGAAAAGAATAACTGGCATTAAATTGAAAAAAATGTGTTGATGGAGCTATTATGAGTTGATTCATGTAAGAAGGAAAGAGAGATGATCTTACAAATACCATAAATCAGGACTATTGAGCAACTGTCTTTCAAAGTCTTCCAGATCTTGGTCAGATACAGAGTTTTTCTTCTCATCATGGAACAATGCCCTATTACCCAGCAGCCTCCTGTCCAATGTTGCCTTTACAAGTAAACAATGAAAGATTTATAAATAAAAATTACAGAGAGATAGAGAGATGTTTGAATTAAATTTCAGAAAGCAGGACAAATAACCAAAACAGAAATCTTTGCCTCCAGATAAAATAAAAAAAATGTGAGAGAAATAGTCTATTGAACGATAAAATCAAAAGTTTCCTCCACAACCCATTCGAGGACATAGTACAAAAACTCGTTTCGTCTCGGTCGAGATTTCGAGAATCTCGGTCGAGTCGAAACGAATTGCATCTCATTTCGGAAATCTCGGTAATTTCGGTCATCTTGTTTCGATAATTTCGGTCATCTCGTTTCAGAAATTTCGGAAATCTCGGTCATTTTGGCATTTTACACCCACAGAAAAAATTCCATATTTCGAATTTCGGTATCTCAGAAATTTTGGTCAGACCGAAACACCAAAACGAAACGAGAGTTTAAACCTTGTTTGAGGATCATTACCAACATGACTATAAAAAATTATCCCAAAAATTTGCTCAGATGATTTGATTTGCTGATCAAATATATAAATGAAAAGGAGGAGAAAGCCTGCAGCCAGGATAAATGCATAACTACATAAGTGTATGCACTAATACTCACCTGGGATGTCTTATCCTCCCTAATTATGTGGAGAGAAGACCTAAAGTCATCTCGCTGCTCTTGTAAAAGCACTGACATAGGGAAGTAACAAGACATGGACGTTGTTGGCACTGAGGTGACTGCAGGAGTAGCTTGCTCGCAAAGAATTGGAACTACAAGAAAAAAATTGAAAACATCTGACGTTCTGAAAAATACAAAAAGATCCAATAAAATTAAATAGGAGAGAGAGATTTCAATCACAAGAAAACAAACCTTGTTCATCCAGGATCCTATCAATTAAAACTAGGATGGCGCAAGAAAAAATAGCATTGCTTGTCAAGAAGAAACAGGAGAACTTCTAACAAGATCTAAAAATTCATTCTTGTAATTGTAGCAGCAAACCATAGCAACCAACAAAGCAAATGGTACAGATTGAAAACAGGAAGGTTGAAGTGTGCCTTCTTAGTAAGATAACCCTTGGGAGGTACTAGGAACCACCTCACTGCCTCTC
Organism: Telopea speciosissima; assembly: GCF_018873765.1. NCBI lineage: Eukaryota > Viridiplantae > Streptophyta > Magnoliopsida > Proteales > Proteaceae > Telopea > Telopea speciosissima. Next base: position 14,593,725 of record NC_057917.1, read on the forward strand.
ATCATGACAAGATCTATGTAGCAACCCTACATTTTAGATATCCCAGACAAATACTGCAGTCTAATTTCCACAACAGATACATGTCAGACACTGACCCAGCTGTGTAGATAACATTCAGTCGATCACAATGTTCCCACTTTTACGTAGCCTCAAATGCAAACACCTAAGCTTGGTGGTTTCTGCTTTGCTACTGGGGGAAGTCAGTTCTATGACATTCAACAAGTGAGCCTATAGAAAGGTCAAATGCTTGTTCAAGGGGAAGTGTTTCCTTCTGGCAATAGAAACAGGAGCATAAGAGTTATGAACAGAGGTAAAGTCCCTCCTAACAATGCAAAAAACATCAAGTTTTCAAACGCCAGCTTAACCTACCCAACTACAAGGCCAATGTAATCTTCCGAAAATAGCAATTTCTTCATGAGTTCAAGGACTTGATACCTTCGAGAGTTTCAACACAGAGGTTTCTACAATGCAGATGAAAGTGAATCAGGATGATTGAGTAACCAAACCCAATCTTATCACGCGATGCGAGGCAGCCAATGCTTCATATTTTGCATGGAGAGTATTGGTTAAAGAAATTCTAAAGTTTTTACTGAAGATATGGGATTAAGAGACACTGTAAAATACAAGTTTTAAAGGAGGTAAAGTAAAACAGCCCGTCAGAGGGGGTCCTGGTGATTAGGACTTCAAGGTCTATTTTATGGAACAAGATTAAGAGAGAGGAGGGGGAAAGCCTTCAAGCAGCTAGAAAAAAGATGGTTTTTCTCTCTATTGGACCACCATGTTGGAATGCATGAAAAAATAGGGGTTTTGAGGAGCATTTCAAAATTCTAGAAAGGATGGTTTGAAGACATGAGTGAGCAATTAAAACTTGAAAAATACAAGAACTGAATAATTTAGAGAAATGAGAAGAGATAGATTACCCAGTGTCACACTAGGGCCATAGCATCATGCTTGAGGTTAAATAGGCAGAACAGCTTGTAGTGTAACAGAAAAATAATACATGGCACCAAGATCATTCAAATTTCATGTTTATATAAAAAATGGAAGTATGTGGGTATAAATAAACTGTCAGACTTCTAGCTAAATCATGAGTCTTAAACTAGAAATTCAAATCCTATCCCAGAGTAATACCTGCTAAGATTCAGCAATAATCTCCCAAATCACATCGGACTCATGGAACCCTGTCTCCATTAGATAGATAACTCAACATCCTCTCTAACAACCCCAAAATCAGGCAAAAACAAGTGTTTTTCACCCCAAAATAAGGCCCAAAGAGAAGCAACAGGAATAAGAATTCACTTTCCTTAACTGACTTAATTACAAAAAAATAGGACCTCCACAACATAATACAAAAATAAAATAAACTCGACTAACTTAAAACTAATACAGAAAAGATTAAAATTAGAACATATATTACGATAGACATTTTTCTGCCCAAATACGGGGAATTGAAAACCAAAATAAAAATCTAAAACACCTAGAGAATACTCCTGGATACCTTACAAGTTACAACCCCATATGAGTCCCATGCTTTAAGGAACCACCTAAATGTCCTTTCACAAAACCTAGCCACTTTTCACAAGATTGGCAAGATTAAAACTCCTGAGTTTTCTGCTCTGTTCCGGTGGGAAGATATTTTCAGGGGTTACATCACTGGGGAAGTTTCATTTAGAAGTTTAAAGTTTAAACATGACCATGATGGAATCAATTAAAGAAAGAGTGAACCACTTCTGATCAGGCCAAGGCAGGTTGAATGTTCCACAACCCATTACCAATTTACCACTACCACCACCACCGACCCCTAGCATATGAGGAATGAGATGGGCTGCTGTAGTTTGAACTTTTCTTTTTATTCCAACTAGAACAGACAAACCCCTGTTTCCTCGTAAAATTGATAGTGTCCTGAACAATACTGAAGAAGGTTTCAAAGTGCTTTCTATTTTCTATTAATTCCTTCAAGTCTTACTCCCAAATCCCCCCATCTGTATCCTCCAATTTTGCTTATAAATGCAGGCAAAGGTTCCAAAAGCTTCAAAAGATGGGCTCGAGCTCTTTTTAAATACTAAAAGATGCAGTATATTAAGCTGTCACCAACGCTTTATGGTTCCCAATAATGAGATCCCTAAGGCCTATCAAATCAAGGAGAGCCTTTAGTTTCTTTATTTCCATTCTGGGCCCATGTCATATCAGAAAAGAATCAGGGTTTGTCAGTTCTTTAAGGAATCGCTGTAGCCAAACTCAATTGGGTTCACAAAATTATTGATTAATGTAAGGTGTGACAGAATCAGAACCAAGAGAACACCAGCCCTGCACAAGGATTAAAGAAGAAGAGAAGTGTGAGACAAGAAAGCAACCCTAGCTCATGGTTTGTATGTATAAACCGTGAGCCTTGGACATATATTTATAATATGTGAAAGTCCAAAATTGGAGTATAAGGACAACTAAACTATAGGATATTTACACATAAAAATAGAAAAAAATATAAAACTACAACAGAAACACCCGAGCTATAAACTTAATACTTCAACGCCACCCCCCACCCCCTTCAAGCTAGAGCATAAATATCACCCATGCCCAGCTTGGAACAACCTTCAAGAAAAGCGGGCCGAAACAATGTCTTGGTGAACATATCACCTAGCAAACTCCCAGAACCAACAAGTAGAGTAGAAATCAGTTTCTTCAACACAGCATCTCGCATAAAGTGACAATCAACCACAATGTGTTTTGCCCGCTCATGGAAGACTGGATTGCTTGTGGTAAAGATGGCTTCTTGGTTATCACAAAACATGTCAATGGCTTCTTGAAAACCAAAATAAAAATCTAAAACACCTAGAGAATACTCCTGGATACCTTACAAGTTACAACCCCATATGAGTCCCATGCTTTAAGGAACCACAAAATGTCCTTTCACAAAACCTAGCCACTTTTCACAGATATGCCACCTTGTTTCAGTTCTGCTCTTTCGTGGACTTTGTCACCAGCTGTTTCTATCTTAAATAATACCTCAAGTGTAAGATTTTGCTTCGTTTTCTCTTGTAGTCACTGAGTGGGATTTTTGCGTAATGAGCACGTGTTGTGCCTACTCAAAAGTCAAGAGTTCTTATCGAAGAGAACAGTTGAACTTATACCGTTCAGCGCCAACCATTCATTACCACTCTAGAATTACCCCTGAATTTTCAAACATGCCTGAATTCCCTTCATGTTCTTTGGTTTCCCTGCTTTTCTAGCCAATTGATATTCCTTTGAGCTCAATTTCTACACTTATGTACCACTCGTAACTCATCGGTCCCACTTCAAATCCTCATCCTAATCTTTAATTTTTTATTTCAGACATACAATGGACAATTTGCTTGAGACAATACAAAGTAGCATAACAAGATTACGCAGGAAACGAACTTGAAAAAATTGAACCCCCAAAAAAATCCACGAAACAGAACATTTGAAGTTGAAATCGAACAAAAGTAAAGTGAATTCGAAGAAATCATCTACCCTGAAAACCCCAGGTCAGAGACTACTACGTTTAACATGCCCATTTCGTCTTCTTGGATCAACGGCGGAGATATTGATATAAACAAGATGACATCATATGATACATACCCGAAGAAGAAGAAGAATGAGTAGAATAATTCCTGAGATGTGCTCTTGGAAGAAGAAACAGTGGAGAAGTGGGAAGCAAGTTTCTTGAGGCCTCCATTGCAGGCGTGAATGATTGAAGCTTAAGAATTGGTTGTTTAGTTCAGTGTCTCATTTCGCAGACACCTTTACGCGTGTTGTGGCCTTGTAGATAAAGCTCCTCTACACCTTAAACCTGAAACCCATTTCGACAGACTTGAGAGCACAGATGAGAATCGGTCGTTCCCTACTCTTTAGGCGGCTTTGTGAAGCTGTGGCAGTGTTTCAAGTTTCAACCATGACTCCATGAGTACACCGCCCAGATTCCACCACCCAACTCTGGTATCTTGGGTGTCTAGAAACGACACATTATGGATAAGCTACAAAGATAAAGCGCAAAAAAATAGGGAAGAAGAACGCTGCCCGGTCGGGTACGAGGCAGGGTTTAAAGAAACAGGAATCCGATCGTTGAATCGGCCGATTTGGATCGGAATCAACCATGATCGATCACGATTTTTACCGATCTGATAACCGATTCACACCCCAAAACAAAACATAGAAATTCCTTGTTTTTGGAATCTGAGGACTGATTCTAGAGTTCTTGAGCACCGAGTTGGATCGATTCTCAGATCTGAAGCATCAGTATTTGATTTCATATTTTAAAACCTAGGTGTAGGGTTTTAAGAATCGAGAACAAGAAACGAATTGGTGAACTCCAATTTGGATTGGATTCGACCGTGACCAATCCTTATTTCCACCAATCTAATACGGGCCAGTTCACACCCAAAAAAAACCCCTAGAATACTGTGTTTTTGGAATTTTATTTATTTTTTTTTGGTAGGGGGAAACTTAATTGAAAACGACAAGGACAACCAATGACATCTTGATTACATAAATCCAGAAGCCATGGATTGGAAAATGGCAAAACTATCCTGCTTGCCCAGGATAAAGCCTTCCGAGCTAGGGAATCGGTTACCCGGTTCCATTCCCTAGAAACATGAGAAAAGCTAATGGAGCCAAAACTGGCCGCCAGAAACTGAATATCTTCTACAATACTGACTAGGAGAGAGGGGGTTGGGGATGACTTATGGATGAAATGGATTACTGCAAGCCAATTAGATTCCACCAGAACATCATTGTGCCCCTCATCCTTAGCAAACAAAAGACCAGCACGAATCGCCAGGGCCTCAGCCATGTTGACATCAGCAGCGCACACTGGCTTAGCCATAGCTCACATTGGGATACCTTTGTCATCGCGTAGCACCACACCAATGCCCCCCGCAGACCGCTCCTCATTGAGTGTAGCGTTACAATTGAGCTTAACCCTGCCGGGAGGGGGAGGGAACCAATGCTGTTGATGTTGAGAACCGAATTGGCCCGCGATGTCTGTGTCTACGTTTTCCACCTGTGGCGTAGTTCTATCCCAGAATTCAGCAAAGGCACTTTGAGCTTTGGTAAACACGTCCACCGGAGACCACCCTTTTTGGTTGAACACTCTATCATTTCGGGCGTTCCAGACATACCAGCATAAGAAAGTGAAGTGACTGAGTAACTCCCTTTCAACCTGCTTGCTCGAAAAATTGAGCTTCCCCCACTGGTGAAGCACTTGGGCCAATTTAACCTCCCCATCTGGAGGCAAAACGCCATTGAGGCTGCTGCCAAACCATGCTACTCGAGCGAAAGGGCAATTAAATAAGATATGGTCTATTGACTCAGAGGCACAGCCATAAGATAGACAAGACTCATCAACGGGTATGTTCCTTCGAGCAAGAGCCTCCCCTATTGCCAGGCCTTGAGCATAGCACCACCACAAGAATACTTTAATTTTGGGAGGAGCTCTGCAATTCCAAATCTTCTTCCAAACCACTAATGGAGTATTCTCCCACTCGTGCACTCGAGATGAGGAAGCTTGAGACACCACAGCTTGGTCCCTTAGGTTAACTTGTAAGTGGTAAGCCGATTTCACGGAGAAGAGACCATTAGGAGTGCCACCCCAGACTAGGCGATCCTCGTTGCTACGAATGCTCAATGGGATCTTAAGGATGGCTTCTCTCACCTCTGTGGGGAACCAACAATTTAGTAAACGCGTATTCCAGCAACGATTGTCAGCATCTATAAGATTCACCACTTTGGCAAGTGCATAACCCACTGGCCTCTCACAGTTTAATCTGAACCCAGGTATAGAAGGCACCCAATTACTTTGCCATATATCCACATCCTCCCCCGATCCAATTCTCCACAGAAGTCCTTGGATAAGGACTTTCCTCCCAACCAACAAGCTTTTCCAAGCCCACGAGGGCTTATTTCCATCATGGGCCTCAAGGAAATCGGTGTGTGGAAAGTAAATGGCCTTAGTAAACTTGGCGCATAATGAGTTCGGATTGGACCATAAACGCCACTCGACCTTTGCCAACAGAGCCCTATTATGCAACGTAGGGTCCTTGAAACCCGACCCCCTCGTTCCTTAGACTTACACAGCCGGGTCCAAAATATTCATTGCAAATTTTTTTTCCTCCCCTTGTTGTCCCCAATAGAAACTGAAGATTGCTTTCCTGACTTTATCATGGTAAGAAGAGGGAAGGAGGAAATGTGACACCGCATAGCTGGCCAAGGAGCAAGCAACGGATTTAATCAAAACTTCTCTCACTGCATGGGATAATAACCTGTTCTTCCAGCCTTGGATGCGATTGCACGTCTTCTCACTAATTTCCTTGAACACTGTAGCCTTAGAGACACCCACCTCGGTCGGCAATCCCAGGTATTTGGTAGGCCCACTGCCATAGGGCACTTTTAAAACCTTTGAGAACCAACGTCTAAAACGAGTTGGGGTATTAGGGCTAAATGTGAGAGAGGATTTATGCAGGTTGATCCGCTGCCCACTAGCTTGACAATAGCACTTCAAGTAGTCCTTTGGACAAGTGATGTGCTGAAGCTTCACTTTCGAAAACAAGATACAGTCGTCCGCGAACAAGAGATGTGAGATAGGAGGAGCGCGGATGCAGACACAAATGCCCTGAATGAGATGTAGGTCCTCAGCTTCCTGAATTATCACACTAAGAACCTGAGAGCACAAAACAAAGATAAAGGGTGATAGGGGGTCACCTTGTCTAATGCCTCTAGATGGCAAGTAGGATCCCCTCTCCGCACCATTTATGAGCAAGGTATAGGAAACCAAGGTAATGCATTCCATGATAAGGTTAACCCACATATTATAGAAGCCCAGATGAGTTAAGGTTTCCCTAATGAAGACCCATTCTAGCCTATCATTGGCTTTTCTCATATCTATTTTGAACGCCATAAGCTTTTTTTGGGTCTTTTTTCTGATTTTTTATATAGTGGAACAACTCATGGGCAATGAACACATTATCATAAATTAACCTATCAGGAACAAAAGCAGATTGGGTAGGAGAAATTATACCAGTGAGAGCCTCTCGTAGTCTAATGGCCATGATCTTGCTGATAACTTTCACTGCCTCGCCACCCAAACTGATAGGGCGGAATTGTTCGGCCTTCTCAGGGTTCGGGGTCTTGGGTATGAGACATATATAAGTCCGATTTAATTCCTTGGGAAGAATGCCAGTAGTGAAGAAATCCAGGACCAACTGATGCAAATCCGAGTGTAATATCCATGAAGCGTTGAAAAAAAATTGGAGGAAGCCCGTCAGGCCCGGGGGCCTTGAGAGGGCCCATAGCATTAAGAGCGTCCAAGGTTTCAGCCTCTGTTGGAAGGTTACAACGACTGCTATTAGTTTCCTCCGAAACCACTTGCTGAACCTCAAGTAAGGCAGAATGCAAAGTGTCAGGATCAACTCCTTCAGCTGTGGCAGCTTCCTTAAAGTGAGACAGTAGTTCACCATACACCTCAGATTCGGTATCAGTCCACTCTCTATTTGCCTTCTTGAGCTTTAGAATTTGATTCCGTTGGCGACGGTCCACAGTGGAAGAGTGAAAAAATGCAGTGTTCCTATCTCCCTCGCATAGCCATTGGATTCGAGCTTTCTGGTGCCACAGTGATTCCTCTCTTTCTAGTTCCTCTTCCAACAATTGTAGAGCCTAGTTGACCTCCTGCTGGCAGTAGAGCTCAGCTGATTGGCTTTGCATACGAGCCAACTGATTCTTCAGATGCTTTATTTTTGTCTGTACATGCCCAAATTCTTCTTTATTCTACTTCTGAAGAGCCTCCTTATAGTTGGTCGCCTTCTGGTCCAGAGGGTGAGTGGCATCACTCTCAGTGGTAGAAGTCCATGCCCGAGCAACGACATTCTTATAGTTGGGGTGACAAAGCCACATGGCTTCAAAGCGAAAAGGCCTCGTGCCACCAGATTGACTTCCCTCAGTATCAACTAACAACGGATAGTGATTTGAGCCGACAACTGGGCGAATAAAAATCGTCATGTTTTCAGACATCGACCTCCAAGCAATATTGCCCAGCGCCCGATCCAACTTAATGCGTATGTTCGCTGAACCACGCCTCATATTGTTCCACATATAATGACTCCTGTTGGAGCCTAGATCTAGCATACCGCAATGATTGATCATGTCTCGAAAGCACTCCAAATCATTAGAAACTTGGCTTCTACCTCCCACTTTCTCATGCCACCCCAGGTATGAATTAAAGTCGCCCAGGCAGATCCAGGGCTCCTGGCGATTCCCTCCTAAAGTTTTCAGTCTGGCCCAGAACTCTGGCCGTCGAGCCCTGCTAGGCTCTCCATAAACACACTTTAAGAGGAACACCTCATTGGTCAAAGTTGTCACCTTAACATCAAACAAACGGTCATCAGCTTTGAGAACTTGAATTTGAACCTGGCTCTGCCATAATAACACCATGCCACCTGATGCGCCATTAGCATCAACAGAGGCTGACCCCTGAAACTTCAATCTCCTCCTTATGAAATCCACTCCGTCAGCCTTACATTTGGACTCGCTAAGAAATAAGATGTTAGGTTTTTCCATAGTGGAGAGATTTCGTAAGGCGCAAATTGATCGGGCACTCCCTAACCCCTAGCAGTTCCAGCCAATAATCCACATAATTCCCCGTGGAGCTGATATACCCCAGCTTCCACGAGTCCACAGGATAAAAAATGCTCCACTTCCTCTCCAACAATAGAAACCACTTGTTCATCGTCTTGCATACCACCAGTTTTCGCTCCAATGCGAGGTCGCTTCATCTTGCTACTCATTCGTGAGGAGGTAGCTACAACATGGAGAGGGGAGGGCTTGGACAGTTGGGAATGTTTCTGGAAACGTTGGCTCTGGGTCAGGTTGGTTGCCAAAGAAGGGCCAACAACAGCCTGGTCGAGAGCAGGATTGGTAGGGTACTGGTTAAGGGGACAGGGGGGACCAAGGAAATAACAGGTTTGGGTTCTAGGGGGTCAGAGGTCTAGGGGCCCAGTTGGGGGGGTCGACGTGTGGATAGGACAAAGGGGTTGAGGGTGGAGGAATGGTGAGAGCTAAGGATGGAGTGACAGGGCCTTGGGTATCGGTGATGTGTAGTGGGCCCGCCAGTGACACCGTGGCTATATTGTGAAGTAATGCGATCACTGCATGGGAGTGTTCAGGGCATTTCAGGAGATAGTGTTGGATGGATAATGGTAATGATGGAGCTAATTCTGATGAGTGTGGTGGAAAGCTAGGGATCAAATACTGGCTAGGCTAAAGTAGGGTTTCCGTAACGGGCTGGACATGATGATTGGCTGATATGGGTGTGGGAGAGATTTGAGGGATGGATAAAGCACAACAATTATGATCATGCGTACCATGAGTCATGCCAGGTAAAGGACTGTTAGGATGCTGCTGTCCTGGTACAGAAATCATGCGCGATTCACATGTGTCAAGTTGCGTCGTGGTAGCAATTGCTCCCCTATCATCTTCTTCATGCTGCTCCCCGATGCTCCGATTGGTGCAGGCAGTGACTCTGTTACACTCTCCTCGTCGATCAAATAAAAGGGTGGCCTGCCTAATCAGACGCTCATCTAGGCTAGTCCCCGAATCCAGGGTCCCATCCTTGCTTTTAGCATATCACTACAGGAAGATTGAGATTCACAGCCATGGTTTGCCGAGTGTGCAGCGGTCGCCTCGAACTTCACCGTGCATCGCTTCTCTTCGTGGCCTAGAAGCCCACAAAAGTAGCAGCATATGGGGAGCTTTTCGAACTAAACGTTCACCACCGTATCACACCTCTATGAACGCTTAATAAGCAGAAACGTGCCTAGGCTCTTCTTTACATCAATGCGAACCCTCGCCCTTGCATAGCAAACTTTCTGTCCCATTTGAGAACCTTCGATCCAGAAGATGCTACTAGTGTCTCCCACCTTCCTTGCCAACTTAGTGATGATGCCAGCCTCTCTCAACTCAAGGGGGATATCATGCAGCTGGATCCAAAAGTCACAGAACCTAAACTCCCATTGCTGCGCCTGGTTCCATGGTTCCAGTAGGAGAAGGTTACCCGAGACAAACCACGGGCCCTCTAATAAGACATTCTCAAGATCCATTCGATGTTGGAACTAGAACAGATACTTTCGCGGCTCCAGGGGTATAATCTCCACCTTACTTCGAGGGTTCCAGGCAGCTACGAGTGCATCGGTGATGGCTTGCTTACGGAACGGTCGACCTTCGATGATAAAGCCCACCAACGTGTTTGCCTAGGCTTGCAAAATGTTCTGTTTCGTAGATTCATCAATGGTAAGCTCTCCATCCTCATCACTCAGGGGTTCAGAAGCCGTCTCCCCCAACCCTAATGGTGAAGGGTCATCAGAGATTTCTAGCGGATGGGTAAGAGGAGCTAAGGGTAAAGGATGCATCGGCCAGCAGGACGGTCGAAAACAGAGCAGAGGCACCGACAAGGGAGAGCAAGGAGAAGGGGAAGGTGGTTATAGTAAGTACTCTAGAAGGAAAACGAGTGCGCCGAACAATTCCAAACAACAGTGGGCGAATATGAGCGTGGTAATGAGAAGGTGTCGTACTAGGGGATCGATGAAGGCGACGATAAAGGTTTCATGGAATTATGCCATGGCTGCAAGGGGGGTCACTCACGCTGGAGGAGGAAGAGCGCACTCACACTGGAGGAGAAACATGTGTTTTTGGATTTAAGGACTGATTCTGGCCGAATCCGTGTTTTAAAACCATGGTCGAGTGGCCCTCATTGGCCCCTGTACCAATGCGGGCCAATGAGGGGATGCTCAAGGGCATTGATCGGGGATTTTTAATTTTCAAGGGGGCACGACAATCATTTTAGGGGGGGTTTTGTCTAGGTGTAGGGGCCACACGTCTCCCAAAATATTATTCCAAAAATCATATCATTGGCGCAACGACCTAGTGACAAATCGTGAGGTTTGTGTTTGTTTTAAAAAAATTTTAAAAAAAAATTCTTCCCCAACACTGTGCCTAGTGAAATATTTAACTTCACTATTTACCACATGGCAATGCATGGTTAACCCATGAGATAGAGGACCAAGCAAGCATTCCATTGGTACAATTTCAGCTTAAAATTAGGAAGTAGCTAACATTACAAAATATGTCATTATCTATTTTATATTCACCTCCATTTGATGGTATTTTGTTGATTTACTAAAACTTTGAATCAGAATTTGATCAACTTTCCTTTTTTTTTCTTTCTTAGATGAAAAGAAATAAAATATTATTTTATACATAAAAAGTAGATACATTGTTTGCATGATACATCAAAGAAAGTCGTTCGACCAGTGGGATAGGCATCGAATCACATCCAAGAGATTGTTGGTCATAATAACAAAAATTAGATTGTCCTTAAAAAAAGTCAAAATGTTGTATATGCAAAGAGAATGAGACCCAACTCCAAAGTCCTTTAGCTGGATGAAGAAAGAACTGAGGAAGCTTGTGGTTGTTGCACCAAACTTCTCGAATGACAATAGAATTACTTCGAGCATACATGAGTCCTTCCATAATTCCTTTGAGCTCCACTTCCCAATTATTTCTAGATTGCAAAAATCCTATAGCTACCACAATAATAGATCCATCCACCAAAATGCAATAAGCCCGAGTAGAGGTGTTTAGGGTTGGATTAGCAACTCATGCGCAAATTAAGATTGGAAAATTAAAAAGGGGGAGGGGTTCCAGTGAGGGAACACGTAATAGATTTGTTACAAAATCAGAATATATATATAAGAGTAGACATCAAGGGAGGGTGGATGTTCATGTCATCAATCCACCTTAAAACATATTTGAGAACTAAGTTTGGATCAGGCTAGCCATGCCTTTGAGAACTTTGTTCCGGGAATGCCAAATAAAATAACAAGTTAAAATAAACACTGGAAAAAAAAAAAAAAAAACCATGAGAGAGATTGTTTATCAAGAGTTTTGTCATTGCTGAAGAATACACAGAGATCTGCCAATGATGAGTGTACAATACACTCACAATTCTCAGTCTCAAAAGACCTGCAACCCAAATACGCTTAGACCATTGGCATGAGAGGAAGAGATGCCAAATTGACTCTGCACAAGAAATACAAAAAAAAACAATGTGACCCGATTGAGATCCATTTTGAAATAATGGCTTTAAATGCAATTCCAGTATGTAAAACACACACACACAAAAAAACTGTTTAAATTTTGGATGTAACCTTAATCTCCAAAGGAAACACCACCACTCGAAAAACTTGTTATTTCTAGTAGGGCTAGCAAAATGAGAAAGAAATTGTGCAATTAGTCTAGTTGTGAAATGAACATCATGAGATAGGGTACACAACCAACGATCTTCATTATCTGAAATAGGAATATTAATGTTACCAACAAAAAAAAGAATATTAATAATTTCATCCACAAATAAAGGGGTGTAGACGCCAACATAGACAAATATCTGTATCTCTCTCAAGAAGAACTCTTGCCCCCTGCACCCAAGCCGCATACACATCCCTAAAATGATATAAAATAAATCATTTTACCAAATGTTGAAGGAGATACAGTTAACCTTCCCCCGACTACGGTGGTGGGTAGAGACTTTCGACATAAAATTTTATTAAGTATCAAAAGGGACTAGCTATGCAAAGATCAACTTTTGAAAAAAAAAATACAATTAGTTAGTAGTATAATAAAAGAGTGAAAAAAGTAATAGAATATTTTTTTTTTCAAACAAAGTTACATTTGGGGAGCTATAATAATTAATTGAAGGGAAAAAAGGAATTTGTCCAGGGTGCCTTGACCAATGGGAGAGTGCGTGGGCATTGACCAGGGGCACAATGGTCATTTTGCCCCTAGTTTTTGGGGGGATAGGGGCTATGCTCACCTCAAACTTAAACTCTCTCAAGCAGAGGTGTCAATTGCTCGGTCTAGGCTGGATTCGGTCGGGCCTAATCGGTCTCCCTTACTTTAGGATCCAACTATGACCGGTCCGTTTAAGTATATGGTTCTCGTAGGCTAGGCATGGTCCTATTTATAAACGGTCGGTTGAGTACCAGTCTATAAACGGGTTTGTATTAAGTGGGGTATAAACAGGCTCATTCTAAGTAGGTTCCAATCGGGTTATGCAAGTTTGGTCCATATAGCTTCTATTGAGATTCAATTTTTTGTTTGATGAAATAAGAAATTACTTGGGAGAATGTTCCTCACTGGGCTGATGACTAAATAAGTGAATCTCAATTTTATTTTGAGTTATATGAGGCCTCAATCTTAATGGACATACATATGATGACATTTTGAACAATATAAATGACCTTAATTATGTGCTCTATTTATTTTGGCCCATCAACTTTATAGTGCAATAATATTCAATTATCAATTCTATGTTTTTACTAGGCCCATGATCCTTTATATATAGTTACGTTATGCAAGATTATAAATCAATGAAGGAGATTAAAAGAATGGTATATTTGGGATAAAATATGAAATTTATTGGTAATTGGGGTAAAACAAATGGTTCATAAATTGGCTTAAAAGTGTCGGGCTCGGTCGAATGCCCGTCGGTCCATACCCTTGCACTGTGAGCGACATGTTTAGTTGTCGTACACATTTAATTAACGTGTCGAGTTAGTTTCGGTCAGGATAAGTCGGTCCTACTGATGCGGGCTTTGAATTGACACTCGGGTGTCAATTTAAGCACAGAACTGGGAACGTCTCAAAACCGTTCTACTAAAACCTGGAACTGGACTGTCCCATTAATAAACGGGATGGTTTTGAGATCTGATTTTGCTACCAAATAAATAATAAATGGGATGGTACGGTTCTAGAATGAGATTCCCAATGGTACCGGTACCAAAATACAAATTGGATACCATAAATATTAATACCCTTTCAAAGGGTATTTATGTTCTTATGTTGAAGTTTTATGGTTATAGTTTGATGTATTTTAGTGGTATTTTCTTTTATAGAGGTTTTAATTAATGGAGCTTTAGTTCTATTTATATAAACTTGTTTTGTGATGACACTAAAATCATATATGAGTTTATTTTTTTCATCCTCATTAATTCTTAGACGTTGGTTTGAGAGGGTTACATATGATCTTAGGAAGTTTGAAAAAGTATAACCATGAAATTTATATTGGTTTTGTATTCTAAGTTGCTTTCTAATAATGGAACCATATCAGAACCATTAAAGTTATTTTCCCTTTTTTATCGGGCCTAGAACCGTTTAGGAATCGATATTGTCTCATCCCATTAATAAGCGGGACTAGGACCTAGGTTTAGTCTCGCTTACTAAATGGGACGATACTAGGATTGACACTTTTAATATCGATACCGATATCCATCTCGAATACCGCGAACCGTCCCAACTGACACACCCCCTTACACAAACATGTAATTAGTTTTGGAAAAATATCATCCCCTTTCCCTCTAAGTTTGCCTAATATCAATCCAGTACCCAAGTTTTGAAAAATATCTTCCCCCTCCCCTACTTTATAAAGATTATATCAACCATACCCTAACCGTTAAAAAAGGCCATTGAGTGATATCCAGTTTTTCTAAAACCCTTGATTACCCTTAGTAATTTTATTTCAATTTTACCCTCTTCAACCCAAAACCCCATTTCCTCTTCTTCCTCTCCACGTTTGTTCTTCTTTTTCTGCCAGCACCACCATCATCGCCAACACTACCGCCACAGATCCTCTTCCACCACCACCACCACCACCGTTGAACCCCATTTCCATCTTTTAACCCAGCTCCTCCATCCTTCTCTTGGACTGGATATTACCCATCTCTTTCTCCACACGAAACTGAAACTCAAGCCCACATCTCCATCTCCAATCTTCTTCTCCAAACACCCTAACCAAACCCATCTCTCTTTTCCTTCAATTAACCAAATTTATCATCACACCGTGACCCACTCCCTTTCCAAAACCCAAAAAAACAATACTCAAAATTCTGGAATCCAAAATTTGCAGGTTTCGGGTGATTTTAGATAGCAGCCAAGATATTGATCTGATGCCCACCAAACTAAGGTCGAAGGTTACCTAGGAGATGCTCTTTGATGTCCCAAAAGTTGGGGCTGAACAGGTCACAAAATCAGATTTAAGTAACAAATCAAACCATGTTGAAATAAATAGAAAAACAGAGAATCCGTTGTTTTTTTTAAACTGAAATTAAGCTTTGGAGATTTGATTTCTGTTATCTTTTATCATTCAACCATCTACAATCACCCCAACTTCCGCCTTTCTCCTTCCACCCTCCACCCAATGTCTATTTGGCTTCTTATTTCCATCTCCTTACCTTATCTCTTCCCTACCTTCTTCCTTATTTTCTTTCAACCCGGACCCTTGTATATATCAGTATGTCACTTTAACAGAATTAGGATTTGAACTTAGGATTCAAGAGATTTACTTTAATACACTCAAAGAGTATGGATGAGCTTAAGAATCCCATCGAGTGGGGATAATATATAAAGGGATAAATTCTAAAAACTTCAAGTTAAAGAGATGAATATATTCTAAGCTATGCCAATTCTTGATATAGGGATTAGATGTAGAGATTTATCAGCATAGACCAAACCTAATCTCAGACAAGCCTTCAACTACTGTCGAATGGCCCTTCTAGTTTGATCTCCAAAATAGTAACAACAGTTGTCGTTCGCCCATGATTTTGGAGGCTGCCGGCCCTCCTTTTGGCCACCACAAGGGGCAGCGGTGGGTGAATTGAAATCCTAATAGGATTTTTCCCCTGTTTGTCGATTTGGGGAAGACGATGGGGAACATTCTCCGTCTGATTCCCTCAATATAATTAAAAGAAAAAGATTTTCTTTAAGTTAAAGTAATTGGAATTTGCTACCGTGCACTGTTGAGAAGGTGCTAATGTGTGCCAGGGTCGGGTTGGTGGATCCACCCATTAACTCTAATTTAAAAAGGGTAATATTGACTTTTCATATGCTATTTTAACAGAGTTAGTCATTTAGGGTACGGTTGATAGTAACTTTATAAAGTAGGAGAGGGGGAAGATATTTTTCAAAACTTGGGTACTGGATTGATATTAGGCAAACTTAGAGGGGAGGGGGATGATATTTTCCCATTAGTTTTTATTTGGTG
The DNA here is from genome assembly GCF_018873765.1 of Telopea speciosissima. Taxonomy (NCBI): domain Eukaryota; kingdom Viridiplantae; phylum Streptophyta; class Magnoliopsida; order Proteales; family Proteaceae; genus Telopea; species Telopea speciosissima. The sequence continues at coordinate 14,609,821 of NC_057917.1, forward strand.
GGGTGCTATATACCAAAATGTAATTAACTTATGAGTTTAGGATATCGCTGTACTCTCGATGTTACATAAAATCCGCAGCCGTCCATCTAAGATCGGACGCCTCAGATCCCTTTCTTCGTTCTTATCGTAGACGCGTCTCTGTAGTTAGTTCCGTTCTAGCTTAACGCCACCGTTTCGAAAATCTCATGTTCATGTCCTCCTCCTGCTGCTTCTCCCTCATGAGACCTTTCAGCGGCGAAACCTCGACCTAAGACTTTCTATCTCAATCACACCTCACTTATCTTTCGTCGGCGAAGGCCTTATCGAAGAATTGAGGGCGTATCATGGCTTAGTTACATAGTTTCATTTTAAAATTTGCCGGGAACAGTCATCTGTATTGGAAGATCTTCGGTTCCATAATTTTCAGCGTAAGAAAGGCGGTATTTTTTAGTGATAGGTATTATAATTTTGGATCTGAGATCGATAAAATCGAAGTAATCGGAGGATATCGATCGGGTTTGGTGTTATGTTCTCTCGAATTTCCTGTTTATGTGTTTCTAATTATTTTTTCGGCGAATCGTTTGGGTTATCTCGTCTTTACCGATTGTGTTGATGCGTTTATGGCGTAAAGGTGTGGAATTTGGTTCCTGAAATCTGTTTCTTATCGCTATTCAAGGTTTTGAGAATGGTCTCAGAGAGTCCGTTAAACATGCTGTCGGATCTTGGTGTGCAGCCGACCCTAAGGGACGGACTTAGAGGATCAAACATGAATTCAGAAGATAGATTGGGAAATGAGATTGAGTTCTTGCTGCGAGAGCAGCGTAGTAAAGACACAATCGATCGTGAGAGGGATCTCAATATCTTCAGAAGCGGTAGCGCTCCTCCGACAGTGGAGGGATCCTTGAATGCTGTGGGGAGTCTGATTAGGAATAATGGCACTGACATTTCAGGGATCAGTCAGAATGCTAATACCAATGGAATTCTGTCAGATGAAGAAATTCGCTCGCATCCTGCTTATCTGTCTTACTACTATTCACATGAAAATATAAATCCCAGGCTTCCTCCTCCTCTACTCTCAAAGGAGGATTGGCGTGTTGCGCAGCGATTTCAGGCTGGGACATCGGCACTTGGGGGTCTTGGAGATCGGTGGAAGAAGGATGTATTAAATGTGGGTGAAAGTAGGTCGCTCTTCTCATTGCAGCCTGGTCTTTTGGCACAGAGGGATGAAGGAAATTTAGTGGAACCGAGGACGGTCACACCAAGGAATCTTACCAGGCAACCTTCTGCAGAATGGCTTGAGAGGGGGACTGACGGACTTATTGGGTTGGCTGGTGTGGGGTTGGCTGCGAGGAGGAAGAGCTTGGCTGACATGCTACAGGTGTTTGATGCCTTCTGAAACCCATAGCTTTGCTTTTAATACTCGTAGCTCTCATTCTATTTATGGAACTTACCACTATCCCCCCCCCCCCCCCCACCTCCCTGTGGAAAAAAAGGAATAAAAATTACTTACCAACATTAAGATGTATTAACTTCATGTTATCTTAAATTAATATAGATTATATATGTAGTTCTGCATTATTTAATCTGTTGAATGCTTTCCAATTTGTTGTTTACATATCTTAAGATAGTTTAACTTACCTTGCTGCTGTTTTCCCCCAATGGTATCTATTTGCATGAGTGACGAAGGGTTGACTGTCTGAAGTATTTTGCTGACATTTACTTGATGGTAGGTGTTGCTATTTAATTTCTTAAAGGTGCTCTTGTTGTTGCATTGGTTAATATTTTGATTGAAGAGACAAAAATTGCTGATATTTATACATCTTTGCAATAGAAAGCTACTTACGTCATGAAATGCTGTTTTATTTTCTGCTTCTCAATTTTCAATTAATTTCGTTACAAATGCTTTGTCTTATTAACAGCTATGTTTGATAATTAGTGACTATTCTGTTCCTAATGTATTTTTTTGGATGAATATTCTGTTCCTAATGTTGATCTGACTTAAGGTTGAAAGTGTGAAATGTAACAAAAACTTGATGGCTCATTAATGGCGTCCAACCCAAAAGCCCAAGCTTAAGGGTGGAGAGGCCCTTCCAAGGTCATAAGCCAAGCTGCCACACACTACCTGACTTATGTGGGATTAAAGTCTCCTCCCATTCCTGGCCATGGAGTGCATTCACTGCATCAACTCCCCCCAACTTTAGGCCATGGGCCCCCACATGGCCGGTGCACCGACAACCTGCTCTGATAGCACTTAATGACTTCCAACCCAAAAGCCTGAGCTTAAGGGTGGAGAGGCCCTTCCAAGGTCATAAGCTAAGCTGCCGCACACTACCCGACCAATGTGGGACTAAAGTCCCCTCCCATTCCTGGCCATGGAGCGGATTCACTGCATCACTCATATATCTACTAATGCTGCTCATTCTTTATATATGGACAAATTGGAATGCGGTTCTCCCATTAAGAGCACCCAGATAGATGCGCAAACTGGAAAATATTATCTCAATAAAACATTTTTAACTGTATATTGTTGTACTTTAGACTTAGAGTACATAACAATGAGGATTAGAGATATGCTGATATTTCAACCAGTGCACAACTCCGATTACTAGATTGTACTACTGTGCCAAAAAAGGGCATACCCAGTGCACGAGGCTCCCGCTATTGCGGGGTCTGGGGAGGGTCATAATGTACGCAGCCTTACCCCTGCTTTCGCAGAGCCAAAGTTGTTGAATTTGAAAAGTGCTTTCTTGTAATAGTAACCAATTATGAATTTATGATCTAATGGTTTCTGAAAATGAGCCCTCGTGTTGAGTCTCTAAGTCATGCATTGCATTGTCATTTGACCCGGAGGGTCGTGGGAGAGACTGAACTTTGCCATTTTAATAGCCTTAGTGAAAAAGTGAGAAATGGTATTACATTGTGTGCAAATTGATAGGGCCGTAGCTGAATCGGTAACGACTTCCTCCTACAGGTATTTATCTATACCAAAGGTACACCCACCCCCGACTTCCTCTCCCCCTTAAACTTCTCAACGACTCTGCTTTCCCCCCTTCCCAAACTCATTCTTGATTCTCCTCCTTAAACTTCTCAACGGTCCTCCTTTCCTCCTTTCATCCCCCCCCCACCAGAATAAAATAAAAAAAGACCAAACCCTTACGGCTGCTCTGCATCTGAGCTGAACACCACAGGAGTTCGTCGACAAGGATCCTTTGAGGGTTCTTTGGCCAAGGATTAGGAGAGCTCTCTAGTTTCAGGGTTGATCCTTCATGCCATTATATGTTCTGTATTATAAGCTAAAGCTGGACTGTGATTGCATACGCTCAAACTGACTCTGTTTTGGTCAGACCTCATTTCATTAGGTCACTTATCTATATTTCATCAGACTACTTATCTATATCTCAGTAGATTACTTATATTTTGCCACTGGTTGTGTTATTGCTGGGCTAATATCGTATAACCCTTTTAGTCTCTTGTTATTTATTATTCATTGCGTTCTTGTTACCCATTGAGTTGAATCATCTATTTGTTTTGCGTTTCCTCTATTTTTGTGTATGAACTGCAAGCACATATACTGCTTAATCACCTTGCTTAGCGTGACAAAAGTTGCACCATCGTATTGGCAGCATTCCCTTTATATATGTTATGTTGTTCTAGCCACTTCTTTTACTGCTGCTATTTTGAGCACTGGTTTGGGAGGTTCTGAGATATTTATTCCTGTGTTTGAATCACTTGTTTTCGCTTTACAACATTATTTGTTTAGTTCTATGCACTGTTGAACCATCCCGATATCTTGCTTTGTTTGAATACACACCTTTTTTTAGTTGGGTGAGTGTCTTTTAATGCATTAAGTACCCTTTTTGTATATTCTTATCTACTATATATCTATTTTCTTATAGTGGTGCGTCATGTAGGCAGCCGGCACTTTATTTATTCAGCCAATCACCTTTTGCATGGATCCTCTTATTTTCTGATTTCTTTTTCTTTTTCTTGTTATCATTTCTTTTCGTGGTTACCTGGCTAGGGCGTCCCTTGTATGCGACACACCGCGTCGACGCTTGGATGCAGTGATAAATAGGCAAGGGCAAGTGAGAGGAAATATACTAGCCCAAAATGTAGCATTAGATTAGCTTCCTGGATAATTGGATCCTTAACGGGTAAGAGCCTGGAGTTGATAGATGTTATGAGGAGACAAAGGATTAATATCGCTCGTATCCAAGAGACTAGATGGAAGGGTAACAAAGCTAAAGTGTTGGACGACTTCAAACTTTGGTATGAAGCCAAAGTAATAGAAACAGAGTGGGGATATTAGTGGACAAAGATCAAAAGAAGGATGTAGTGGAGGTCAAAAGATTGGGTGATAGGATTATATCCATCAAACTAGTGTTGGAGAAAGAGGTTGTCAATGTTGTTTGCGCTTACGCACCTTAGATAGGATTGGATGAAAGTAGTAAGTGCCAATTTTGGGACTCATGGATGATTTAGTGTAGGGTTTTGGTCAGGATGAAGCGATTATTATTGGAGGTGACTTGATAGGACATGTTGGGAGCGATTGTAAAGGCTATGAAGGTGTCAATGGAGGCTTCGGGGTTGGGAAGAGGAATGAGGAGGGGACCTCTATCCTAGAGTTTGTGGTAGCTTATGATCTATCCATTGTGAACACTTCCTTTGTAAAAAGAGAGGAGCACTTAGTTACCTACAAAAGTAGGATTCATACCAGTCAAATAGATTTTTTCCTAACTAGAGGGGCAAACAGAATGCTATGTAAGGACTATAAGGTTATTCTTGGGGAGTGTCTAACCACTTAACATAGACTGGTGGTCTTGGATATGTGCCTCAGTGCACAAAAGTGTAGGAGGAGGGAACCTATGTAACCTAAGATAAGATGGTGGGGACTAAAAGGGAAGGCCCTCGGCACATTTACTAAAACTGTGGTCAAATAAGGGCAGTGAGACTTTGAGGGAGACACCTATGTGATGTGGAACAAGATGATGACTTGTATTAAGAGGATTACAAAGAAATTATAGGAAAAGTGAAGGGTAGGTGTCAGGCCCCTAGGGAGACTTAGTGGTGGGATGAGGAGGTCCAAGAGCCATCACGACCAGGAAAAAGAGGTTTAAGACATGGCGACAAACTAAAGAAACATAAGATAAAAAAGAGGTATACTGAGGCCAGAAACGGGGCGAAGAAGATGGTGGGGATGGCTAGAGCGAGGAAATATGAAGGGCTCTACATTAATCTAAACACAAAGGAAGGGGGAAAAAACTATTTATAAAATAGCTAAAATGACAGAGGAGTAGAGATTTCGACCAGGTGAGATGTATAAAAAGGGAGGATGGAAGAGTATTGGTAAGGGATGAGGACATTGTGAGAAGATGGGATGAGTATATTTGTGAACTACTAAATGGAGATGGTTGGAGTATGACTGAACTGGATGATTGCATTATTCATCAAGACACCACACATCATAGATATGTACGAAAGGTTGGTGTGGTGGGAGTTAAAGAAGCCTTAAGAAAGACGAAAGTAGGCAAGACACCAGGCCCGGATGAGATCACAATAGAAGTGGGGAAGGCCCTAGGAGTATGTGGGGTATATTGGTTAACCAAGTTATTTAACAAGATTATGAACACAAGGAAAATGCCAGATGAATGGAGGAGAAGCATTGTAGTTCCGATCTACAAAAATAAGGGTGATATTAAGAGATGCAATAACTATGACATGCATAGTCTGGGTCTTGTGCCAAGTATAGCCTATTGGCATGGCACTAAATCTCGTTTCGTTTCGGTGTTTCGGTCTGATCGAAATTTCTGAGATACCGAAATTTCGACACGGTCGAAATATGGTATTTTTCTGTGGTTGTAAAATGCCAAAAATGATTGAGCTTTCCGAAATTTCCGAAATATTCGAAATATTGCATTTTTTCATATTGGACTTGCGTTTCGTTTCGGACAGGTCGAGATACTCGAAATATTCGATATCTTGACTGAAATTTCGCGAGTTTTAGTACTATGCCTATTGGAGGGCAAGGATCCAAGTTATCGACACCATGTAGCTGAGATATTCTTGATTTCTTGGGCTATCCTCTTTCCTCTTATTTTCATTTTCCATTTCTCACTTTTCTTATCTCATTTCTTCATTTCTCTTAGTTTCCTTTCCCTTTGTGAGGGCCTCAATTTTCCCTAATTTGTTTTGAAAGGATCCATGTAGCCGACCCCATTTAGTTGGGATAAGGCTAAGTTGTTGTTGTTGTTGTTGCTAAAAGCGTAAAACACTAAAACGTAAAATGCTTTTTCATTATTCACTTTTAGAAATATGCGACGACTTGAGATATCATGAGGGCCTCAGTTTTCCCTACTTACTTTTGAAAGGATCCATGTAGCTGACCCCATTTAGTTGGGATAAGGCTGAGTTGTTGTTGTTGCTAAAGGCGTAAAACACTAAAACGTAAAATGCTTTTTCATTTTTCACTTTTAGAAACATGTGACGAATTGAGATATCATGAAAGATTTCATGACCAAGGGTGGATTGCTCTTGTTCCATGTGGGATCTGACTTAAGGTTGAAGTCTAGTACATCAGGAGTGTTGACATGTGTCACTGGAAAAAAAGTGGGGGGGGGGGGGAGGTTGGAAACCCATAGTGGAGTCAAATGATATAGTTTGTTGAACCGAAGCTGGTTTTATATTGAAGATGGGAGGCACACAGAGTGCTGTGAGCCAAGGAAGATTCTACAGAATGTAAATGCATGATGTTCTAGAGGCACAAGCACTTCAGACTCTTTTGTGCTGCTGAGATGTGTAGCACAGTTTCCCTTGGCAGTAGTTTCTTACTGTAGGGCATCTTTAAAATTTTAGATGTAATTCCTTAGTCTTCAGTGTCTGCAGTTCTGAATATTCAGATCAATGTGGCTATTAGTTTTGCATTCTGTCTTTACCAGGATTTGTTGGCTTCATAGGCACCGCATATGCTTAAACAAAAATTTTTTCCCATCTTTATCATCATCTCTGATATTTTGTTCATCTCCTGCTTGTCTAACTCTGCTAGATCTAATTTGACTGTGCATGATGCTGGTTAGGTGGATAAACTGCTGCCTTTTCCATTCTATGCTTCCTTTTTCGTTTTCATTTAGAGGCCTCTACATCCTCAGTCTATGAGTTTAGAAACTGCTCCATTTTAGTTCTTGTCTTTCTTGGATCATGTTTCAGTTTAGATGCTCTCTTTTTGTTGGCATACAATCAATATCTGCAATCCATTCTTCTGGGTAATTGGTTCATCTATTTATCCTCCGAATGAGGCCTGTTCTGTTATATGTAGAGTGAGGCACACTGTTTAGTTGCCTCGTTGGGTTCCAAGTCCTTGGATTACATAACTTCAGCTATATTTTTTCCCCTCTCTTATGAATTTCTTTTTGCTGAGTAAGTTTCTTTTGCAGGAAGGACTTGTTTGGCCTACTCCTGTATCAGGTAATCTTTCACGCCCAGTGAGCCGGAGTGCTTTTGATGATGTTGTGGAGCCAATGGGCATATCTGACCCCCAATTGATGCAGTTAAGAAATGGAGTAGAATCTATGGAGGGCTTACATTCTGGAACAACTGCCCCTGGCCTGGTTAGAGTTCAGAGCTTTGGTTCATCTGTTTCTCAATCTTTTGCATCTGCTGTGGGTTCGTCACTGTCAAGAAATGCGACTCCTGAACCTCAGTTGGTTGGAAGGCCTCCAGCTCCTGGTTTTCCTCCCATGGGGGGTAGAGTTTCTTCTGCTGAAAAGAAAGTTACTGGTTCAAATGCCTTTCATAATATTTCTTCTAGCATGGTAGACACTGCTGACATTGCTGCTACTTTATCTGGCTTAAGCATGTCTAAAAACCGACTTTATGATGAAGATAGTCATGCTCAGTCTCAACTTAAACAAGAATTTAATAATCAGTCTAATTTTCCTTGTGATATGCCAAATGGTCATAGCCAAGGCTTGCAGCATCCACATGTTGACAAGCCTGAAGCTGAGACACTAACCATACCTACTATCTATAAAGATTTGGCAAAGAAAAATGCAACTTTAACTGACCTAAATGTTTCTAAAATGAATTTGGATGGGCAAATGAACTTTCCCAAAAGAGCATCATCTTCTGCTGGTCTGTATACAAAAGTACCTTCCTTGGGTTCTGCTGGTTTCGAAGGACCTAATGTCCATTATCAGAATACTGATTTGCCAAGGACTGATTTTGTTGGCTATATGACTCATGGACATTCTATTAACCAGAGGCTGAATTCAGCGTTGAATGATCACCTTGATACAGGTCATTCTTTTTCTTCCTGACAACTTTTCTGTTGCTTCCTTCCATCTAAGAACCTTAGACCTTTTATTGTTGACAATTGTTTTGCTTTCCAATGCGTCTTTGACAGGGAGTATAGAAGGCCAAAATCTGAGTCGAAGCGGGAATCAAGTAGGTTCTGGCCTTCAAGTGCCTGTTATGGACCCACTATATTTACAGTACCTGCAAAGAAATTCTGATTATGCAGCACAGGCTGCAGCTACCCTAAGGGATCCTTCTTTGGGGAGGAATTACCTCAGCAGTTCACATGCTGAGTTTCTTGGGTTTCAGAAAGCATACCTTGAGGCATTGCTTGTGCAACAGAAACAACAGTATGGCATGCCTTTTCTAGGTAAATCAGGTACTTTAAATCATGGTTACTATGGGACTCCTGCTTTTGGTCTTGGCATGCCGTATCCAGGAAGCCCAATGGGAAGTCCTATTAGGCAGAATGAACGAGTCTCACGTTTCCCATCTATGACAAGAAGTTCAATGGGAGGGTCTGTGGGATCCTGGCACTCAGAGAATGATGGAAATATGGAAGAAAGTTTTGCCTCATCATTGTTGGAAGAGTTCAAAAACAACAAGACTAGGTGTTTTGAACTTTCAGAAATTGTCGATCATGCAGTTGAATTCAGGTATTATTTGGTATTTTGTGGTATTTTATTCTACTCATGTAGCTACAGGCAAGGGAACTGAATTCTCTCTCCTTATCTTTCAATGCAGTGTGGATCAGTATGGGAGTCGTTTTATTCAGCAAAAACTAGAAACTGCCACTGTGGAAGAAAAGAACAAGATATTTCCAGAGATCATTCCTCATGCTCATACCTTGATGACAGATGTCTTTGGAAACTATGTTATTCAGAAAGTATTTGTTTCACCAAAAATGCAGCTCAGTAAATTTGCCAAAGTATTTTGAACTTATCACTGACATAGCTTTTCTTGAACTGGCAGTTTTTTGAACATGGTACGGAGAGTCAAAGAAAGGAGTTGGCTAGCCAGCTTACGGGTCATGTTCTGCCTCTCAGTCTTCAAATGTATGGTTGCAGAGTGATTCAGAAGGTGCTTTCTGAACTTTGGCTCTTTCTCTGCGTTTACGTTTTCTTCAATGCTCTGGTGTTGCTTCACTTTTTGTTTACATGAAGTTCAAAATTTGAATTTTCATGTTTCCTTGATACTCTTCTGTTTGGAATGCTACTTCCTTAGGCACTGGCCTATTAGATATCACCTGATTAAGTGATTTGAGGCAGACAGTGTTTTGCTAGCACAAATTCGATATGAAAGTTTTGCCTCTTCATTATTGAGTCTCTGTGGAAGAAAAGTTTATTCCTTTTGACATGAAACAGTTGGTCAGCCCAAAGGAAAATAATTGCCATAGTTGTCATGTCGCTTAGTGCTCTGTATGCCAATGTTTCTATTCTAAAAAACTGATTCTGGTTCTGGCACAGTTTTTTTGTGTTTCTGTCTTTTTGGATCGATTCTGGGTCCTTAAATACTGTATGGTGACACTCAAAACTGGGAAAAAACAGAAACCTGTATGGATCGCACTTAACAGAATCGTTTCTCCTGTTTACAAAAAATTACATAAAATGCCACCTGCTGGGATGGGTTTCCGTGGAGGGTGAAGGCGAGTTGTAGAGATGGATTTCTACAGAGGGTTTCCACAGTGAATGCTGCCTTATATTCGTTCACCAGAACAGAGGTTGGAGTCCTTGGCTTTGATCGCGCAGAGTTTGGAGTCGCTGGCCTCGATTAGCATGAAGACGACTAAGTGCACCTTCGATTCAACCACAAGAAGGCTTCGATCAAGCAGAGGTTGGAGTCGCTGGCGAGAAGACAAAGAAGATTACCTTCGATCCAACCACAAGAGGGCTTCGATCGTGCAAATCTTGCTAGTCGTTGGCTTCGATTGCGCAGTGGTTGAAGACACTGGTTTCGTGAAGACAACGAATTGCTAGAGTTATGCGAATGAAGACACTGGTTTTTATGAGTTTTATGTTTTGTGAGGCAAAACCCAAAATAATAACCCTCATGACTTAAGTTCACGACTTGTTTCTCCGCCTTTTCATAGAACCGATTCTCAAGGGAGAAAAACACTCAAGTGAGGCTCAAAACTATTCCTAGATTCTGGTTCATTTCAAAAAACAAAAAAAGGACCAGTAATGCCATACAGTTTTCAGCCCATTTCTGTTAAAAAAAAAAAAAAAGAAGAGAAAAACACCAGAATGATTTTTTAGAATGTTGCCATACGGAGCCTAGGTGACCCAAGGCGTTGGGACTTGGGAGGGGCCTGGACGCAAGGCTACACCAACAAAGCGACCAAGTCTAAAACCCTCCCAAATAGGATCCCAAGACAAAAAACACTACTCAGCTGTAACCCAGAATTGACTGAAAACTCAAACCTCTCTGAATAACATGTGCAGAGATCCTAGAAACAATGAAACTGAAATTAATTCCAATCCGACCAACAGAATTGAATGAAACTTGGGTTGATTCTCTATTTCAGCAATCTAATCCAAACCACCATGGTATTATAGAAATCAGATGGTGGAATCAAAACTAATTTGAAAAACTCAAGTCTGAAATAGAACATAGGACAGAAAACAGGAGAATTTAAATTATATCAGATCTGTGAATCAGTCAATCAGATCAGCATTTAACGTAGGTCAAAGAACTGTCTTAGGGAGGCCTTGAATGCCTTAAAATGTGGAGGGAATCTGATGGACAGATTCCTCACTACAGGGAATCTCGTTTTCAGCAAGAGGCTCACTGCCAGGTCTATTTGAGAGGGTTCTTGCTGTGATTTAAACCCCAGTATGAACTGCATGCAAACAGTATTTAAAGAGATGAAAATCCCTCACAATCTCAGGTTAAATTGAATTCCAGCAAGCACACAAAGAACAGATTGTAAGTTGTAACAGTACTTACTTGAGAAGGAGAAAACAGAGTAAGAGAAGAAAGGGAAGGATAACTATGGCTTCCCACCAACAAGGTAAGGAATCGCACTGCCCTCCAAGGATATCTGACCCCTTACTGAATCGCACAGCATCCATTGAAGAGAACTACAAACTTTATTCATCATGAATCGCCTATGAGCCTTGGCTCTTACAAGCTATATATAGAAACGGAATAAGAATCCTAATCTGACTAGGAAAATCAAATCCTATTGCTAATTTCAAAACATAGTTGAAAAAGGAATCATAATACTAATAGGAATACTTAAATAGCTAACTAACTAAGCCTAATCACATATGCCTACCTTCTACCCATATTTTAGGCCCATTACAGTGAAAACACATGGGATTAAAGGCCTAACACATGCATAACCTCACCCAAGGCTTATTTCCATTAAAGCAAGCCCATTATGTGACTTATCTGCGTCAAACCACCAGTTTTAACAAAAGGAAATTAAGAACTGAATCTATAAATCAAGAAGAAACTTAAGTGGCAGGTTTGTAGTGACATTCTGATGTTGTGAGCAGATCTGAAACTAGAAGAACAATGCGATAACAGAAAATGGACAAGGTGAATGTTTAATCCCTTGAAATGACTTTACTGGTGTTAGTGAATTACAGAGCCTAGGTGCTCGTGCATCTGAATAATTGGTTTCAGGTTTTCAACAAGGCTGATATTTTGGCATTTGACCATGACTTGCAAATGTGCCAGAACATGGACAAGTATAATGTTTTTATGTGCATTTACAATTTTAATCTTAGTTTTGTTTCTAAATTGAGTCTTCAGTGGCCTTCAATTAATCTCTGTGCTTTCGTATTAATTTGCTTTGTGATTGAGATGTGATTTTTTGGGCTATTAACTCCATCCTTTGGGAATTTGTACATTGGTGTTTGCATCTCTATTGATCCTCGGACTCTTAGTGTGAGCTTGAGATTCTTTGACTTGATCAATGCATATAAGAACCTTAATAAAATCTGGAATGTCTAGTGTAGCAAACAAACCCAGGTTTGGTTGGGTTGGGCAGTTGGTAACAGGAAGAAATGACTGTTTAATATCACAAACGGAGCAAACGGAGGATGGTCTATGATCAGCGGCTGTCATGCGAGTCACACTGTCGCTCCTCCATTGATCCTCCAGACTCTTATTGAGAGCTTGAGACTTCATTAGATTGCTTTTCTGGTATTTTGCAGTTTTATATGGACATGTGGTTTCTTTTGAGAATATATCAAGAATTTTTCCAGTTTTAGATCTTTTTCTTTTTGGTATTTATACTCTGTAGATTTATTTTTGTCATTGCTCCTACAGGCTTTGGAGGTAGTTGATGTGGATCAACAGACTCAGATGGTGTCAGAGCTTGATGGTTCAGTCATGAAATGTGTTCGTGATCAGAATGGTAATCATGTCATCCAGAAGTGTATTGAGTGTGTCCCCCAAGATCGCATTCAGTTCATTATTTCAGCTTTCTATGGGCAAGTTGTGGCACTCTCCACCCACCCATACGGCTGCCGGGTCATTCAGGTGAGAAGCCTATTTTTTGTCGTCATTCTTCATCAACAGGTCTTTCTATGCCAGCCTCTGAATACTTTGTGTTAGCAGAGGGTTCTGGAGCACTGTGATGATGCCTATACACAATGTATAATCATGGAAGAAATCCTGCAGTCTGTTTGTACACTGGCACAAGACCAGTACGGAAATTATGTAGTTCAGGTAATGAGATCACCCAGAATAGCATACATTTTCTCTTTCCAGAGGCAGAGAGTCATCATAGGATTACTGGTTGTTTTCCTGATTTTATTTTTCTATTTACTTTGCTTTGTTGCTTTTATCACTGTTTTTCACATAACCTATACTCAAACACATGCAGAAGCTTCATTGCTTCCATGGATTCTGCTGAAGGGTCGCCACTGCTTTTGATGCTAACATTAGTGTGTTGCATGTTTTTTTTCTTTGAATGGTTTCGAAAAATGTCACCCGCAACGTTTCTTTTTTCTTTTTTACCATGGGCCGTTACCAGCTGAAGTCAAGCTAAGCTCTACCCTGCTTAGCTTGGATTTATACTCAAGCTCATCCTAGGCTCTCTGATGAAATCGCTTGACTGAGGCTTGTGCCAACTTGTTAAAGATTTGTTATGCTTTAGTTTGTTGCCCACTCGCACTGCCTCAACCTGGTTGCAATATTCCATTTTCTTCCTAATTTCCAAATCTTTAAATCTATGATCCAGACCCCATGACCGAAGTTAAATAAACTGACAACAGATTGTTTTAGATCTGTTTTCGGTTTTTTGGGAATAAACCACAAATCGATCCTCAGATTCGTACAAATAAGAAGTTTGATGCAATGAATCATGTCGTTTTTGCTTAGTGCATTGATTCATAGCAAAAATAGAGTTAAAAATGCAAGATTTGAGCAAGAAAGTAAGGTTTTGGATTTTATCTCACTTGCACAGGCTAAACACTTACAATCCAAGATTTGTAGAGGTTTAATGATAGAAACAAAATGCAATTTTCTGGGTTAGAATCATTTTTTATGTAGGAAAGGAATCCCTAACTCGAACCAAAGCAAAAAAGTTGGACTAATAGGTTTCAACGAGTCTGGGTTTTCTTTTCCTCCGAGGCTCTATTTTTCTGCAGGTTTTAAGGTAAGTATTGATAAGTGTCGACCCATATCTGGTCGTATAGACCAATACAATATGATACATTTGAAAATAAAATAAAATAATATGTATCATATCGGTACCCAAAAGATACAAAACGAAATGGCCAACACCTATTGATACTTAAAACCCTGCTTGCAGTAATGTAATGCTAGTCCACTAGTAGCCTAACTCCAAATAGTATCCCACAAACAGACAAAACAGTATGTTTAACCATAGTTGTCAAGGCGTCAAGGCGGATCTCTATTCTCTAGGGGCCTAGGCGACTGCCGCCTAAGTGTAGGGCGCCTTGCACTAGGTTAATTGGTGTCGGACCAGGTTTTGGCACTTATTTATGCCAAATATTATTTAAGTAAATGATTTGTATTTCATTTACTTAAGATATTATTCATAAATAGCAAATACCCCCTATTGAATCCAATAAAAATAGTTAAAAAATAAAATTCCAAAAGGATAAAAAGTCAACCCGCCAGTTCATGAACAAAAACTGGATTTTTGGCGTTAGGTGAAATTTTCAACTTTCTAATGCTGCGCTTTTTCTCAAATCTAAAAATTCCATAGTTCTTAATATGGTAAAACATTGCTAAAAACCCAAAGTGTGGTAAAATATTCATTTATTAAAAGTTGTATTTTTATTCAAAGCGATTTTGATAGCATTGCACACACCAAATAAGGTTTGACCGGAACATAACTCCTTCAATATCAATCAGATTTAAGCAATCTTGGATTTGTTGGAAAGCTGGTTTTGTGTTCTACCTAATACAAAAAGTCTCATGTGAAAATAAAATCATTTGATCAGTCAAACTTCTTAGAGAACAAGAACATTTCTCTAAATCGATAGCAGTTTAATTACTTATTGATAAGATCATATTTTCTAAGAGCAGTATAAACCAAATGTATGTTTTGATTGTTTCAAATTTTCAATAGCTTGCTTCTTCAGTTCTGTTGTCTTCTAGTTCTATGTTGATTTTTGTCGACTTTATGCGGCTTAATATTGATTTTTTGATTACTTGATGCGACTTAATGCTGATTTTTGATGACTTGATGTGGCTTGATATTGATTTTTTATGATTTGATGTGGCTTAATGTTGATTTTGATGATATGAGGTACATATTGTAGCATGCTAAATAATGTTAGAAAAGAGGGGAAATAAAAATAATGCTTGGGCGCCTTGGTCGCTTAAGTGCTTAGGCACCCGTCCACCGCCTTAGGTCTCCTTGACAACTATGTCTTTTAACACTTGGTTCCAGCAACAAGATAATAGAAAATCACCCAACAGTAGGGTATTTCAACCCTTAATTACAACCCTCAGTTATACTCAACAGTACCTTAAGAAGAGGTCTAATCATAAAACAACACAAGTTAAGGGCTATTGGCTGGGCTGTTTAGGCTAAAAAACCAGAAGCTCAATGGATCTCAGACTTAGAAACTAGGCTGTTCTGATGGACTTGATATCACAGTCGAGGGTATGGTGGTTGCAATGGATCAACTCTTCAAAATTATAACCAATTCGAATGGTTAGATGCTGAGAAATCAAGGTGTCTCAGAAATAGAAACTAAGGATCAGAATTAGTAACTAACTGAGATAGACAAACCTAATCATCGGATGTGCACCAAACCAATATCGAATGAAGGTAGTTGAATGTTGAATCAGTGCTCCAAATATCGGCCTAACTAATACTTGGATGTGCTGATCTGATAGCTCAAAAATTCTGGGAGAAAACCCAGTTTTTGATGAACCGCAGGTGCTGGAATGCTTGCTCAGATCACAACCAAGGCAGCAGCACTTTAGGATTTCAATGTGATCTTCTAGATGGAAATAACAGCTTCAATAGAGCTTGGTTGGTCTCAGGTGTGCTGAGAAAATAAACAAGTATGGAGGAAGAGTTGGAGATCGATTGGAGAAGAGAAGGGAGGAAGGGAGAAGGCTATCTCAACCAAGGGTATCACACTCTGAGGTCTCTAAGCTCACTGTGTCTCACAGCATTGTATTGCACAAAGCAAATCAGTTTCTTCTTCATTAAATCGTGGGGAAGGACCAGCAGGTTCATTATATTATATAGTTGAAACTTTATAAAAATATAAAATTACAGCAAAGGGAAACTAGAAACTTGTTCCTCAAGCAATTGCATGGCTGTAGCTAAGCAACAATAGACTAATATAAAAGGAAACAAAAACTGAAATAAAAAAGGAAATAACTTGAGCAATAATGTAGCTTGCAGCCCAAGTAACTAATCCCTACGATTTTGGATTTGAATGAGCCAACAACACCCAGCTGCATGGGCTGGCCCAGCCAAGGCTGGTTGGCTCATGTTTTTTGATTAATGGACCACGTCCTTGCTGATTTCTGTGGCTATACTAATTGATCCGCATCATGCAGCTCCTTGTCAGCAATGTCCTTATCTTTAAACATGTGAAGAAAAATGAACACATGATATGGAACAACTTTCGTTGCAATAGGATCTTTCACATGCTCCTTTTTTGCTCGAAGGGACTGAACTTCTTCAGTAGGCTCAGTAGAAACAAGTTTTTTTTTAGCCTCTTTCAACTCATTTTGTGGTTGCATTGTTGGCGTCGGTTCAACTGGCTTTAAAGAGCTATCACGCTCATGGTTCAAGATTTCGCGAAATATCCCGATATATATCGGGATATTTCGGAAATCTCGACAGTACCGAGACGAAATGGCAAGGCGAAATGGAAAAAGTTCATATTTCGGTGATATTTTGTGATATTTCGGCGATATTTCGTGATATTTATTGTGAGTCTTGCACTCTTGTGAGTTGTGAACTTGTGACTTTGTGTATTGACTATTGAGTATTGAACTATTGACTATTATGGAGTTTATGAGTTGTGAGTTATGACTTATGAGTTATTTTTGTTTCATTACTTTGTTTAAAGTTCGTACATGTCTTTTAGTACCTAATCAATGTGTATTTAACTATTTATAAATCAGGGTCGACGACCGTATACTGTCAATCAAGGGTGGAAACCCAAAACACCGCTTTGAGTTCATTTTTTTTGCAATATGAAGATTTAAATGTGTTTATTTAGCTTAAATAAGGATGTACATGAAGTATTAGGCCTTAATATGGCCAAAAACCCACCGAGATGGAGTACCAAAATATGGCAGAAAAAATACCATATTTCGACGATATTTCAGTATATTTTGGATATTTCGGCCATCTCGATTAGCCCAAGATACCGAGATATCGCGAGATTTTAAACTATGATCACGTTGTAACCCTTGCAAGATAATAATTTGTTGTAGATGAGATGGCTTTAACGATCATGAGTTCCCTTTAATATTAAGGACAACTTTCCGTTCTTCCATCCATGATTTACCAATTATAATGACATTGGAAGAAGGAAGTGCATGACATTTGCCACCATCAAAGTAGGAAGAAATTGAAAATTAATGAAAACATCAGCAATAAATTCAACAATAAAAATTGATTTACCACTAGTCTAGTAGTTTTTTTTTTTTTTTTTTTTTTTTTCTATTAGTTGCGATGCGAACAGGCGTTTACTTATGAGATTAGTTGAGTAGGCATGCGTTAGTTGTCTGCTATAAGATAGCTAGTTGTGGGGCTTTCAACATAAAAAAGGCTTCAGCCTATCCGGCTTGGCTTTGCCATCACTCATGACTTGTAATGTAGTCGGCCCGGAATGCCTTTGTAGTCTTTCACTTCGCACTAATGATTTCCAAGAAAAATTAACTGTTAGAGATCCTCAACATCAGTGAAGATGTTTAAGAGTTCCACTCAAGTGGTTAGAGTCCAAGTGGTCATTAATAAATAGTCAAAGACTTTCCAACTTTTTAACCATGCAACATTAAGCACTATCACACGGAAGACCGCACGACAGTCACAGAAGACCGTGGTTGCAGGGACTTGGAATAGTCATTCTTGGACATGCACGAAAGATGGTCATGGAAGACCCTGTCATCGTTTGTCTAAGAAGACTTGATCTCATAACTCTTGGATGTTCTTGGAAGATCACATGGTAGACCGCAATAGTCGTTCGCTGATACTTAGCATTAAAACCTCGGTTGTCCATGAGTTTAGACTTCGATTATTTTGGATATGCCAATTAAGCTCAGTTGTCTTTCCCTGATCATAGAAGACCGTGTACAACATACTAAGATTTCTTTCCAAGTCAAACCACCTAGTTTCTTGGTTTTTCCATTTAGGTCATTTTTGTCATTTTTGGGCTTTTCACGTCCTATTGATCATGTACATTAAGATTACAAAGATATTTGAAACATGTTCAAATCCTAATGCCAAGTCTTGAAGGAATGTTC
Organism: Telopea speciosissima; assembly: GCF_018873765.1. Lineage (NCBI taxonomy): Eukaryota > Viridiplantae > Streptophyta > Magnoliopsida > Proteales > Proteaceae > Telopea > Telopea speciosissima. The sequence goes on from NC_057917.1 coordinate 14,628,016, forward strand.
CATTTGATGTAGCATTTAACTCCTTGATTTTTTAAGCACACGGAAGACCGTTTTCAATAGTTCTTCTTCCAATCTTTCCTCAACTTTATCTCTTCAGCAGCTTGGGTAACATCTATCTCTTAGTACATGTAGCACACACATTAGTATACCCGAACACAAATCACACAATGGTTTTCATATCCAAAACTCTTAATATATGGAATCTTCCAAGTCCAACATCTATTGATATCCAACATTTCTAGTTTGAGGTATGTAGCCAAGTCCTTCATGGAACATTTTTGGTTGAATCTCATACAGCCTGATATTTTTCTGTCTTGTTTTGTGTTATTGGTTTGAATCAATCACTTCTTTCCTTGCTGTCTTTTTTTGAATATACATTTGTTTCGTTCTTTGCTTTATTGTTTTTATTCTTTTATGCCTGACGTTGGTGCCTTTTCCTTTTTTCCGTCCCTCTTTTTGTTCAGCATGTGTTGCAACATGGGAAACCACACGAACGATCTGCTATTATCAGCAAGCTAGCTGGACAGATAGTAAAGATGAGTCAACAGAAGTTTGCTTCTAATGTTGTAGAGAAGTGCTTAACTTTTGGTGGTCCCGACGAACGTCAACTTTTGGTAAATGAGATGCTCGGTTCCACAGAGGAGAATGAGCCCTTGCAGGTTTGTGAGACCCTCTTTTCCTTCTTAAATTACGATAGATTATTTTTATGTTTAGAAACTCAATATCTGTACTTATATGTCCCCACACTCCCCACCCCCCCCCCCCCCCATAAAAAAAGAAGGAAATCAGTATCTATACTAACTGGAATGGTGTTACCGGTAGTTATTGGATGCAACGCAAATTGATTCCAGCTTACCATGTTCTTCCAAACAAATCTTAGCGTAATCCTTATCATTCTCGAACATGCCAAGATTAAGTGCATAATAAAAATCATGAAAAGCTATTTTTAAATAGTTTTTCATGATTTTGTTAGAGTTCATAAGGGTATTTTGGGCACAGGCCTATTATATTGTAACTTGATGTAATGTTTTCTTTTCCTTTTTTCCTTTTACCTCCCTTAACTATCTTATATTAGCATGGGGGGGCAAGGATGTAAATTTTCTTTCTTAGTTAAGTGAGCAATATATGAAAGAGTAGTGAAGATATTCATAACACATTACCACCGAACTCTTGTTCTCTATTTCCTTGTCTCCTTCTTCCCTCTTCTTCTCCCATCTCCTTCCCTCTTCCTTCCTTACATTCACTACCTAAATTCCAACTTGGTATCAGAGCTTCACGGTTTAAGAGTCGTATTTCTTTTCTTGCTTTCCTATTTCCTCTCTTTGGAATCCTAAGGCACAAAGGATTCCAAGGAGGAGGTTGCTATGTGAATCGATTGAAGTAGTATGAGATAGGTTTTGTTCAATGCCTACATGAAGATTTCAAGTTGTTATTTGAGCTACCTTGAAAAGCCCACATGAAGATTTCAAGCTTCTAGAGTTACCTCCTTGTTCTAGGGTTACCGATAGCTCCCTGTTGCAGGCCCTCTCTCTCAGCATGTGTTTAGGCTATGGTATGGCTCACTAGAATCACACAGGGGTCATCTTTATGCACCATATGGCCTCCTTTATTGATAAGAGGAGCTGTTAGAACACAACACACAACTCCTCTTGTAATCCGCCGGGTACAACTGATATTGGGTTTTTTTTTTCTCTCTCGCTCTCTCTCTCTCTTTTTTTTTTACATTTGGAACGCAATGTGTGATGTTCTTAGTTGTGAAATGGTTATGCAATGCCTTATATGGACTCTTTGAGTTGTTATGACTTATGAGTTGATGCTACTCTTTGGAGGGTTTGTATAAGTGGAAGTTTATCAAAGTTGATGTTTATTTCTCTTGGTTGAGATTTTTTCTCTTGTATTGGACTGTGTATTTGGGTTGAGTGTGTACTCCCCACTTGGATTGGATATTTTTTCCATATTGTTGGATACCTTTCTACACTATGCCTGATTCGGATGTCTCCGGGAGAGGTTTGGCTGATTCACAGCCTACTTTGGTAGCCCCTCAGTTAGTTTTTGAGAATCCTCATTACCTGGATCTCCATTGTGAAGCTCGATAACACCAACTACTTGGACTGGGCTCACTTTGTGAAGCTTTCCCTTCGGAGTAAAGGGAAACTTGGATATATTACCGGCGCTATTACGGCTCCGGAGCCCTGCTCTCCTACAGCCAAGGGCCACCCCATGGAGATGATAGAGTTAGGCCTAAATGCAACCATTATGGGAGACCTGGGCACAAGAGAGAGAGGTGTTGGGCTTTTCATGGCCGTCCTCTTGGTACACATAGTGGATCTACTGGTGTTCGTGGTGGCCGCAGAGGGGGAGCTTGAGCACATTCTGTGATGATTGAGACTGCTACTTAGGAGTACCCACCTAGCATACAAGCTACTTCCAGCTTTACTCTCCAGGGAGGACATTGCTGCATTTCACTGGGTCATGTCACACCTGGGCAGCTCACCTTCTACACCCACAGTGGCAGATTCCTCATCACCCTCAGCTGCAGGCCTCCACATCAGCTCCTAGATAGTTTTGTTATCACAATAAAGTCTTAAGTGCTTCAGTATCAAACCCCAACTCTTGAACCAGCCTCTTCAATCATAAGAGTTCACAAACTCCATGGGCCCTAGCCCTAAACTCTGCCTCTGCACTAGATCTTCCTCCCAAGGTCCTTGGGTGCGTTCGTTATGTTCATGTTAATAAATCCTCTCGGACTAAACTTGACCCCAAGGCCCTCAAATGCCTCTTTCTTGGGTATTCCTCTACAACCAAAGGCTACAAGTACTACCATCCTCCTCCTCGTCGGCGTCTCCTCTCCAAAGATGTCACCTTCCTTGAATCCGTGCCCTTCTTTGCTCCTCATCAGCATCCTTTTCAGGGGGAGAATAGTGGGAGTGAAAAGGCAGGTAATGATATTCCCTTTCTTTTTGCCCTACCTATCTCTCTTTTTATGCTTGACATTGGGAAACATAGAGAAATATATGTGGTTGATATTTATGATCAATCAGGTGTTGATTTTGACAATATGAAGGAGTTAAATGTGTACAAAAGAGGCTCCTGGAGGAAGAAGACCTGCCAAAAGTCCTCTTTGGATCCACATCCTGAGCTCCACCCTCCTCAATCAGGTAACATCCCTTCTCTTCCCTTTGAGTTAGATCTTCCCATTGTTATTCGAAAGGGAAAAAGAGTTTGTACTAATTCCATAGCTCAGTTTGTTTCTTATGATGCTATCTTCTCTACAGGTATTGCCTTCACTGCTGCCCTTTCCTCCAATTCCATTCTAAAGAATGTTACTGAGGCCATGGTTGACCCAAATTGGAAGCAATCAATGTCTGAAGAGATGACAGTTCTTTTTTCAAGAACTGTACTTGGAAACTGGTTAATCTTCCCAGGGGGAGAGTTCCAGTTATTAATTAGTTGGATGTAGATGGGTTTATACCATTAAGTACAGATTAGATGGTACTATTGAGATATATAGGGCCAGGTTGGTGGTCAAAGGATACAATCAGGTGTATAGCATTGACTATCAGGAAAATCTCACTCCTGTGGCTGAACACAACTCGATTAGAGTTCTCCTACCTTTGGCGGCAAATAGGGGGATTGGCCATTGTACCAACTGGATGTGAAGAATGCCTTTCTTCATGGCGACTTAGAAGAGGAAGTATATATGTAGACTCCTCTTGGCTTTACATTTCCGTCAGTCGAAGGGAAAGTGTGCCTCTTAAAAATGGCACTTTATGGTCTCAAACAGTCTCCCAGGGCTTGGTTTGAGAGGTTCAGATAGGCCATTTTGAAGAATGGTACTCTCAGAGCCAAGCTGATCATACATTGTTTACCTGACGAGGTAATGACACTATCATAGCCCTCATCGTCTATGTGGATGATATTGTGGTGATTGGGAACAATAAGGTTGAGATAATGAGACTAAAGTCCTATTTGGCCCAACAATTTGAGATTAAAGATCTTGGACCTTTGAAGTATTTCTTGGGAATTGAGGTGTCAAGAACTAAGAAGGGAATAAACGTCTGCCAAAGAAAGTTTGTGCTGGACTTACTAAAAGAGACAGGAATGTTGGATTGCAAGCCATCAAACTCTCCTATTGATCAGAATCATAAAACTCTCCTATTGATCAGAATCATAAACTAGGAGAAGACTATGTACCTCCTCTTGTTGATTCAAGGAAACACCAGAGGCTTGTAGCGAAATTGATTTATCTCTCTTTGACTCGCCCAGATATCACCTATGTAGTTGGGGTGGTGAGTCAGTTTATGCATGCTCCCAAGAGTGGGCACGCACTTAGATGCCGTATACCAGATCCTTAGATACTTGAAGAGTTGAAGTCTGGCCCAAGATAAGGACTTCTATATGCCAAGCACAACCATTTGAGAATTGAAGGTTGATGCTGATTGTGCTGGTTCAGTTTCAGACAGACGATCTACATCAGGCTATTGTACATTTGTGGGTGACAACTTGGTCACATGGAGGAGCAAAAAACAACCTATGGTAGCCAGATCTAGTGCAGAGGCAGAGTTTAGGGCTATGGCCTATGGAGTTTGTGAACTCTTATGGTTGAAGAGGCTGGTTCAAGAGTTGGGGTTTGATATTGAAGCATCTATGAGACTTTATTATGATAACAAAGCTGCCATGAGTTTCGCCCACAACCTTGTGCAACAGGACAAGATAAAGCATATTGAGGTGGATAGGTACTTCATCAAAGAGAAGATTGACTCCGGCCACATATGCACTCGTTTTGTGAGAATTGGTGATCAGTTAGCAAACATCTTCACCAAGGGCCTTATTTCTCATCAGTTCAATACTCTTCAGTGCAAGTTGGGATGTATGACATATTTTTTTTAATAGATAGGCCCCAAGGATAATTGAATTCGTGACCTCTTAATTATGAGGTGTTGGTCTTTACCAGCTTGAGGGGGAGTGTTAGAGTTCATAAGGGTATTTTAGGCACATGCCTGTTATATTATAACTTGATGTAATGTGTTCTTTTCCTTTTACCTCCCTTAGCTATCTTATATTAGCATAGGGGGGCAAAGATGTAATTTTCCTTTCTTAGCTAAGTGAGCAATATATGAAAGAGTTGTAAAGATATTCTCAACACACATTACCACCGAACTCTCTTCTTCTCTATTTCCTTGTATAAGTAGCAATGACTTTTGAATTATTAATCAATACTGAAGTCGCAGTTCTTTGTTTTATAGCTCATGTACTACCGTTTTGTCCCTTTGCCTCGAAATTTGTTATTATGTAGCTGTAGCAGTTTAGTGGGAAATTACAAAATTATGGAAAGACATTGCTTGCTTGTCATCCTTTAGATTTTTTTAGATGTTGAGGAAGTCATGGAACATGTTAGATCATTTTTTTTAGTGGATGGATTTTTGTTGCCTCAAATGTTGCTATTTTCAAATTTGAGTCATCCTGTTCCTTGAAATTTCTCTTGAGGTCAAAATTATTGCAGTAAGGGTGATTTTAGCATTGATCCTTAACAAAAAAAAAAATTGTACCAGCAGGTCAGTTGTCAAAAATATCTAAGGTTGCATGTTGCCTAAACTAAAATTCACTAGTGATGGAAGATTAGGTTTAACTTTTGAGGGTAACAAGAGCGTTCTCGAGGTGATGCCAAGTTGTCCGGTGTCCATTGAACCCATCATAGGTGAGATTTGAGCTAGGTACTTGCCTAAATTGCAACTTCCCAAGTGGCATACAGAATTGAAGGAGCCTTTGCATTGGATGTTATTGATGTTGCTTTGTATACTATGTTGTGAACGTGTAATGTCAAAGAATCTGTTCTGTTGCTTCTCTTTTTCCCAGCCAAGAAATTAACAAAATTTTTGAGTACGTGGGCCTTTTTAAATCTTAGGGAAAATTACACTGCGACCCCCTGAGGTTTGTCCTAAATACAGAGTGACCCCCTGTGTTTTTAAATTATACAGCCGCACTCCTTGAGTGGACGGTGTTAAATAATACAATGTAAAATGCCAACTTTGCCCTCATCTAATATCATTAACCAAAAACTGTTAAATAATACAATGTAAAATGTCAACTTTGCCCTCTTCTAAGATCATAAGTCAAAAACCTTTTTTTTTTTTTTTAATCTCTGAACTTACTTGACATTCACAGTTTCAGTTATCTCCATAAATATAGAGTTACAGAACACCAGATGGTTAAAGACTAAAATACCCTAGATTCCTTACAAATATAACTCCCACCCCTCCAGCAGTCCAGCTAGAAGAAAAATCCTAAAAAAACAAAGAAGAATAGAAGAAACCGTAAAAAACACTGTTATTTACTCTAATAGGAAAAGTCTATCAGTGAGCTTTTAATTGACAGTGCAGGCAACTGCATAAGCCCATGACTTGAGATGCTCTTTCATGGCTGTTCCATCACTTAATGGAGGCATCTTCATTTGCTAGAGGCATTCAAACTCTTGAAATCCGCATGTTTTCTCCATCCACTGAAACCCAGGAAGGACTAAGACCTCTCTGTGACTGAAACCCAGTTCAATGACTTCCTGCAATCTGTGATTCTTCCTTCTTTTCATACTGGGATCACAACATTTCTTCTCTTTTCTAGATTTTCTTCCCCTCCATGGTGATGACTCCGAAGAGCTTTCAAACCCTTCCACTACAAGGGATTTCATGATCCGCATTTCGGTTTCGGGACTGAAGTCCTTGGATTTTGAGCTTGTCTCAACCAAAATCTCAGAATTTGGAGACAGAATTGGCTGTTTCAGAGGGTTGGACTTATCGGTTTGGGTTGTTCTGTTCTTGGAGGGTCTTTGAGTTGTGGTTCATCGGTATTTCCATCTCCACAGGATGAGAAGGAAAGTGATGGTGGTGGTGAGGTGAAGATATTAGAGAAGAACCAGAGATTATCTAAGCTTTCAAGGATGGCTTGGCCGGCCATCCATTAAAAAGGAGATCAGTGCAGAGTCCTGAGGAGGAGAGAACAGAGCTTCGGATGTCCAAAAAAACCAAAAACCTATTCAAACTGATCATAAAACAAAAACCTTCAAGCAACAGCAAACGACTGTCTCCATCAAATCTTGACAGAAATTGATCCAAACCAAAAACGAAAGAAAATCAGAAGTGAAACACCTTCCTGCAAGACCGAGCACCACCGACTGAAACCCTCTTTTCATTTTTCTTCATTCCTACCAAAAAAAGCCAAACCCAATCGATTGAGAAAATCAGAAGTGAAACCCTTCCTACAAGACCGAGCACCACTGACTGAAACCCTCTTTTCATTTTTCTTCATTCCTGCCAAAAAACCTAACCCAATCGAATCTCTCTCCAATCCTATTTTCTCTCTGTTCGTTTCTGGTTTTGGGTTCCACTTGGTTCCATCGATTCTCATTTTTCCTCACCAGCTTCTCAAATATGGATGGAAGACCCAAGTCTAGCTTCATCAGAGAATGGCAGCTCCTTTGATTGCCAGTCGTCCTCACAATCTCCAGTGAACCCCCCCCCTCTTCTCTGGTTTGGGAGAATCGCAGTCAGATGAGATTTTAGGCACAGTTGTTGATTGGTCCCCTGTGAACCCCACCTCCCTCTTCTCTGGTTTGGGAGCATTGCCGCAAATCCGTAAGGGATGCCGTAAGCTTACACCCTAGAAGGGGTATATTAGTCATTTGAAGACAAACTTAACCAACACTGTAACAGCTAACTAACGGAGTGGGGCTGACTGTAACAACTAACCTAGACTCAAGGGGTGCGGCTATATAATTTAGAAACACAGGGGGTTGCTGTGTATTTATTACAAACCTCAGGGGGTGGCAGTGTAATTTTCCCAAAATCTTATAATGTTATATTGATAATAAAATTGGTTCAGAAGCAAATTAAGTAACATAGCCAAAGTTTGGCCAGTGCAGTTCCTGGGTGATGCCTTGCCTTAGTGACCAGAGGGTGGTCCGTCTCCTGGGCTCACCTGTTTTAACAATTTAGTCATGTGTATTTTTCTATGATTGCATTGCATTCTAAAACTTGAGCTTCACATGCATTGTGTGTGATATCCTTCTGGTATATTTATACATATCTTGTGAAATTTATACATAAATCTGAGCTTCACACCTTGTCAAGCCAGTTGCTTTCATCTTTATCCTTTTGTCAATGCAGTCACTCTTATCCTTATCCTTATGTCAGTTCTTGCCTTTGTTCATGCATCCTTTTTTTTTGGGGGGGGGGGGGGGGGAGGGGGGGTTCATTTACCTGGCTGTGGTTCAGTTCATTTTTTTGTGCACTCCTAACTTTGCCACTTTGTGGGTCGCCGAATAGAACTCCTGACTGATACTGGACTGTATCATACAGCTCCTGTATCATTGACATGACTGTTTGTAAGTCGCCTTTAACCATTGAATCCTACAAACAGAGTTTCAGGTTAAGTTGGTTCACTAGTTGGGGAGTTTAGGCAGCTCCACTTAAAACTTTTCTTGTGCTGGATAACAGATGGTGAAAGCCTGAAAGGTAAATGGAACCTAAAGTAGCTGATCTTCCCTTTCTATAGCCCTGCTGCTGGCATTTTCTGCTTCACCTTCAGGTTCAAATTGACTTCTGGGCAAACTAATATTACCCTAGAGAATTAAGGTGGATTCTATGACGTATGTGGAGGCTGCTAAGAGGACCCCAGGGTCACCTATTTAGCTGACCCCTCAACTGCAATACACCACATGGTATTCTGTCTTTCAGCCTCTTTTTAAGAAACTTTTTATTCGTATGAGGTCCATTCTATTTTTGGGGCCCCTCTAGACGGCTGACTGTAAGTTCCCCCAACATTTTCGATCTAGGAATATAAATGTGTTGATGAGTAGGTCTTGCATTTAACATTGTTGATTCAACATCAACATCAGTGGCATGCCTTAGAATTAGACTGGCATCATTCCAGTAACGGTTGGACTCGACATTCGGGTATCTGGTATATGGCATTCCATTCCTAGTGCTGCATATTGTTTTTATAATTTTATTAGAAGGCAAAGCATTTACCCCTGGCTCTCCTTTTCATCACTTTCAAGCAAGAAGCCTGAAAGGCCTATTTTGTATATGCAAATTGTCAACTTGAGGGAGTGGATGCAGAATAAATGCTTTACATCGTTTTTGTATGTACTATCTTGGTGTTGTTTAATGGATAAAGACAAAAATGCAAAATGACAGGCCATGATGAAAGATCCATTCGCAAATTATGTGGTACAGAAGGTACTAGAGACTTGTGATGATCAGAGCCGTGAGTTGATCCTCTCGCGCATCAAGGTCCATTTGAATGCCCTTAAGAGATATACTTATGGTAAACATATCGTTGCACGTGTTGAAAAACTCATCACAGCGGGAGGTGAGTATTTCTGTAACAATTTTGGGTTCTAATTTCTCCCTGAGTCATTCTAATGCTACATCTTAATTGTGGTTGCAGAAAGACGCATAGGCCTTTCGTCTTCATATTCTTCTTGAGGACCCATGAAAGCAATAGGTCACAGATCCTTGTACAGCTAACAGGGCTGGTAGTCTTAGCAAATCAGCCTGAGTCTTTATTTTCTTCCGAGAATCGGAGGACAGAGGCATTAGAGTTTAGTGGCAGTATGAATTAGATTTTAATATTTGTAAATAAAGGAAAAGATATAGGTCTACTGTAATAAGATTTTGGTTCTCCCCCAATCTCCCAACATGTATATTCGGCATGGTGTTTTAATTTGATTATGACAGAGATCATCTATGAGGAGGGTCATACTTAGGTTGTTTAGGCAAATAGAGATCAGAGGCAGAGTGATCCCCAGATGATCTGCCTTGCAAGGTAAATGTACAACGTCCCCAAGAATCTGTAAAGAAAGAAATCCGCTGTGTAGCCGGTTAAAAGAACTGTAAAGAACAGTGTATGTGCCGTTTGGTCGCGAGGTCCGTGTCTAGTTACTCAAGGAGTTTTTATTAATAAATATTTTTGCATCTCTTCCGGGAATCTAATCTGTGTGTTACTATTTCATAGATTTTTATATATAATAATAATAATCTCTTCTTCATTACCCATTGTTTCGAGCTTGTTACAGTGTATCTAATGTCATAAAATGTAGGTGTTGAAGATGCTTAATTGTCGTAGCAGGTTAATACGCTTCCTGTTATATACGATTCCAGTAAAAATTTTATTTTTGGGGGAAGGGGTTGGTGTTGAGTTCTCCGAGCAAGTGGCATAGGGGAGACCACCAATGCGGTGCAATAAAACAGTATCGTGCACAGGAAGGCAGTAAAGTTATTTCATGAGAGCAGGAGAGAGATGCACACAGAGGTGCTATTGTCAACTGCCCCGGTGGTTCAAAGAACCTTTTTGCTTCTTTTTTTGGTGAAGTAAGAAGAACCGTTTTTTCCAATTGCACTCTTCAAGTGCATATGAAAAAGTTCAAGTGCCATATTCATAACTTCATATGACAAAAAAAAAGTTGTCATCACAACTAGCTGACTCGGGATTCAGGTAGTCAAGTGACTTAGGCTAGACTTAATTGTCAATTGACTGGGTCATATTAAAGGGGCGATGTCATCTGTTTGGGAGCGTATAGGGTGCAGGCTGTGCCCAAACATATGGGGCGGGATGAGACAGCCATTGCAGTCATTCAGGGGGTGGGCCGATTTTTCACACACCCCCAGCCCACCCCCATGTGTCTGGGCACAGGAAGTGTAGAGAACATTTTCCCTTCTTTAATATGTTCTGTAACAGTATCTGAATGATAGACTAGTAAACAAAAAAGGAAGAGATGAGATGGGAGAGAGAGAGGGGGGGGGGATTGACTAGAGAGAACAATAGTCGATTGATCTTGTAGTTCCCCCAACGCTTTATTTATAATTAGAGAGATACATAAAATAAGATTCTTACTTGTAGAATGGATAAAAAATAAAGTATAAAATAAAGAGAAAAACTTAAAGACTAAACCCAATACTCCTAGACAGGACATACAAATACCAAGTCATGATAGGAAGGAAAATCCCTGTATTGTTATGACAATAATTAATACTCTCCCTCAAGTTGGAGTACGCATATATTTAAATAAGGCTCCAACTTGGACCAATAAGAATAGATATTAAAAGTAGCACCAGTCTTGAATAGCAGTTGTAGTCTTGTAGACGCAGTAAGCATGGAGAGAGAGGCAAGCATCATTTATGTAACAATATCAACTCAAACATACAAATCATCAGCAACATCAGTAGATCTAACCATTGTGTTGTACAAATCCAATTAGCAACTCGAAAAATAGATGGTAGTGAACACTAACCGCAATCCACAATATCATATCAACAACAGCAATAAGTATTACTTCACAAAGAAAGGAAGTAGTAGGTAGTCATATTCTCAAAGAAAGATAAAAGTGTAGCATTCATCGGCTACATCAAAAGTCATTCTCAAATAAGGTAGGTAGTAATTAGTATTCTGCTTAAACAAAGGCAGACATTGAACCCCAAATCGAGGTCTCAGATAAAAACTCCAATGATAATAGGCAGTATAGGTTATTGCGGAGCAGATAGGAATTATAGGTTTCTACGGACCAAACAACATCGGGTTGTTGTAGACCAAATAAATATGAATTGTTGTTGAAAACCATCTTCACAAACAAAATTGTTGTTGAGGATATGAACAAATAAATAATAGTAATCTTCAGATAAAAATAGTCTTGCGCTAATGACTTGAGCATCTAAGACAATAATAATCTTTAGGGAAAATGTTTTCTGCATTGGGGACGTAGGATGCGCCCAGACACATGGCGGTGGACGAAATGACTGCCCCGTCCCACCTCATGTGTTTGGGCGTACCCTGCGCCCCCGTGCGCTCTTAGGTAAAGAACATCGCCTCTAATCTTTAATAGCATATATGAAAATAATAATCTTCAATCTCCTCCTCACGTGTTGTAACATCACATTTCTTGGGATAAGAGATGGTGCAACTCTCACGGGTGGAGACCGTAAGGTTCCATCCAATTCAAAATAATTTTCAATAAAAATAAATCCTCTAAATCCCATCACTGATACCAATATCCATCTCTCAAAGTGCGCATACATCGATTTCCTTACAAAATAAAGGTCAATTTAATTTCCCCATATGATGACATAAATGAATGTACATAAACCCACCCACATATTACAAAATGTCTCCCCTCTATGTCCTTTCCCACCTAACTAGTGGAAGGTCTTTGGGTTGTATTCTTTGTTGTTCCTCCAGTCAGCAGACATTGCATCTCTCTATCCTGTAACGCACTGAAAAGTATATGTCCACAAGGGGTGAGCTGCAACGGCACAGTGAGTAAAAATTTCTTTAAAAAACACTCACCAATACAATTCACTAAAATTTAATTATCTCAATATTGCCACAAACTCGGGTTATTATCACTCCCCAAATCGATACCATTCCCACAATCATGGTGGAATGGACTCAAGAATGTCACAGACACTTTTCCATTTCCTTTCTTACCATACTCACACCCGGGTGAAATGGACTCACTATGATAATCCCACACATTCACATCACAAATACACATCATGACCCAATCTGATATCATACCCACACTCATGGCGGAATAGATTCACAGTAATATCATATTCATACCCCATCATTACTATACTCACACTTTGGGTGAAATGGACTCATGATGGCCTCACACACATACTTCCACAATTACCATACCCACACATTCAAGGTGGAATGGACTCAATTCTTTTCTTCCCTTCCAACCTCATCACATCTTGTGCCATCATTCACGTGACCTTCATGTTGAATCTTCACTCTTGCCCTCGCTAAGTGAGATCAACCACATCATTGTACCCTCCACTTCTCCCTCTGCTAAGTGAGGTGTACCATAATCACCCTCACTCCATCCCCCTACTAAGCGAGGAAAACCATAACCTCTCACTCATTCCCCCTGTTAAGTGAAGAATTCTCATATCTAATATGTGCACTCACTCCTCTTTCCCCCCGCTAAGTGAGGAAAACCATAACCTCTCACTCATTCCCCCTGTTAAGTGAAGAATTCTCATATCTAATATGTGCACTCACTCCTCTTTCCCCCGCTAAGTGAGGTATGACACACCCTATTTTCCACATCAGTGCATACACAACATGATTCATGGACTCATGACCCAAGCATTTTCCACATCAGCAGAATCACACATTACAGTTCTATAGTCATTCACAGTAATAACACATTATCACAATTTTTCCAATGTCACACTTATTTATAAATTAGTATTCACATACGCATACCAAACATTACACCTCACATGCAAGGCCATAACTTACTACATATTATTAAGTCATATTACTTACAAGAATAGAATCCACACGTGTATAACTTTACATTCATCATACATTGTAGGCATACAAGTTAATTAGGTCACACACACCGAAATCCTAAGTACTTTCATATCAAATCACAATATATCAAGGTACTAAAACTCAGAACTCGGTACCAACTCGGCCCTTGAAAAAATCGAGTCGAGTCGAGATCTCACCGAGATCTAGTTGAGTTGGTGCATTTTTTTTCTGACTTGAAGTCTCAACTCGGTGGGTTTTAAATCTAGTTTGGGTCTGAAATTTGGTATTTAACCTATTTTAGGCCATTTAAACACAATGACACTATCAGATTTTGCAAAAACAAAGTCCAAATATGAGTTTAACTTCGGACCATATGTTGGTAGACGACGACGTACTAAATTACCCTACTCTACACATAATGTAGTAATAGAAAGCAATCAAAACATTCAATTAATGTTCTTAAAATAACTTGAATAAGCATTAGAAATGTTAAAGTGTATAATACATCAATCTTTAAACAAATATTACATAAAATGTGATATGTTAATGTATTCAGTCCCAACATGATCCATATAGAATTCTCATGTCATAGTGTTGCTGTAGTTTTGCATATAGTATGCCACTTGAAGATGTGTAGTTGAATCCTTCAAATGTGCAGCTGATTCAACTCTCCCGAAGGTCAGAACTTGAAATCCATATGTAAAATGAAAAAAGAGCTTCAAATGCGGAAGAAAATGGCCTTTGGACAGAACTCGACCGAGATATGTCGAGTTCTGTCGAGTTAGGTAAGTTTTAAAGAGGTAGATGGATCGAGTTTTGGGTCGACCCGAGATCTCGAGTTACCTGAGAACTCGACCGAGATGGTGTAATTTTTAAAATTATATGGTAAGGCGACTCGATTTCTCAAAAAACTGAGATTCTCGCCGAGATCTCGAACCATGCAATATACATATACATCTAGTTCACCAAATTATAATCTCAACTAAATTCACAGAATAATTCGATTGAGCACCCATCACACAAAGGAAAGAGGCTTTAAAGAAATTCCCACTCACAATGATGTGCAATCCCTGATAGATTGCCCTCACTTGTACATCTTGGGTTTCTCACTCCACTCATCACTAGTGATTATAAAGTCATCAAAAACGTTTCAAGACACCCACATAAGCCAGTGGGTTTAAGGCCAATTGGACCAAACCAGTCAAAATGAGCAAAATCCTCAAACAAGGGTGATCCGAGCTCCTTGGAGTCTCTGTCTGTTCGCCGGATCCCTACCAAGCTCACTGCTGGGCTCGCTGGCACCCAACCAGGAAGATTCTATTGTTTGAATTAAAGACAGACATGCAAGATTTCCTTTAACCGGCTTCACCGACCAATTTTGCCGGGTTGTCGGGTGTTTCATTTGGGTCGCTGGATGCTACTCAGAAGCAGCTTAGGACCAGTCCAAGCTTAAGGGGAAATGAGGGTTTTTCTTGGGGTTTCCACTCCAAACCCCCACACTTATCTTTCCCACACCTCATGTATTCACTTGCATGGTTTAGGACGTGGATCGAGTCCAAGAGACTCACATCTACACTTCAATCCAATGATTTCCACCTTGATTGACTCTAAAGCCAAACCCTAGATTTGATTCCTACAACCTCTTTTATTTCTTTGAAGGCAAGGCCACACATCAATGCATTAGCCACCAAATTACCCTACTCAACAAGTAAATTCACTATCTAAAGCCCACATTGGAAACCAAACAAGTTCTAGGACATTATACCTCTTAGGCCTTCTCCAAGCTTGAATAGTTGATGGTCAGTAGCTTGGCTTGTTCACCCAAAGCTTGATGATGGTCTCCCCTCTTAAATCCAAGCTAAAACCTTAGTCTACCATGGCTTCCACCATGTACGGTGGAGTCTCCCCTTCTTAATTTCTTCTCCCATTTCCTCTTATTTTTCTCTTTCTTTCTTTTCTCTCAAATGGTTAAGTGAACAATCTTGACTCAACCCAAACTATGGCCTTATATCAGCTTCCTATTGAACCTTGAGAACCACCCATGGTTCACTATGAAGCCATCTCAAATTTCTACTTTATTACCCCAAATAAACCATATTAAACCCATGTGCCTATTTAAACGTCAGAGCGCTTCTATTGCATTTCATGGACCATTGGAAATCAAGCTCAACATAATAATATAATATAATGTTCCTCACCATATTAAGACCATACTCTGACCTTATCTTTGAAATTGCAATTTGCCACTACTACCTATCAAGCATGTGCATCCATCGATTCAATTGAATTAAATTTGGGGAATCTCTCTACCAAGATATCAAAATTTTTAAAGTTTGCTCTCAATATGACTAAACTTTTGTAACTCAAAATTCTAGGTATTGCATGTGGACAAATAAATGACCACTAATAATTAGCATCTTAAAGGACGAGCATCACAAAAAAAAAAAAAAAAAAAATCATGGGTAACGCTACAAAAAATCCCACCCAATAATCTCCAACTCATCCCTTCGTGGTAGAAAAATAATCTACATAGAAGTAAAATCCCAATAAATAATTCTCAATCTCCCCTCATGGTAGCAAATAATTATCACACAAGTGCCAATATTGAAAAATTGGAACTACAAATTGATATGATCGGGCCCACCAAATAATAATATGGTAAATAAATGAAAGCCCAATGACAATTTTATAATTAATTCATGTAATCCCCAAGTAATGCAAAAATCGGATCAAAATACCCAATTGGGTTCTATGTGGACCCACCCAAGTACACAATAGGAAATAGCAAGGGTTAATGGTAGGACTGTGATTAACTAAAATTTCCAAAGGGGTACTTGGTAGGTGATACTAGAATAAGGTTCAATTTGGTAAATAATGATTATTCGATAAATATATTGAAGCAGTAGAAGATAGGTGGGCTTGATTTCGTTCTAGCACAACCTACCTCGAATCCACAAGGCAAAAGATAAGGACAAAAACGTCAATTTTCAATAAATTTACAGATGATTCGTACAAACCCTAAAGATACCTTATATAATGGACAAATACAATTCAAAATTCAAAAAGTGCGTTAAAATTCAAAATTCAAATATTGCATCAAAATTCAATTTGAAATTCAAATTTCGAAGCTTCAACGGGTATTTTTGCCTTCAAAACGCACCAAAATGGCCAGAATGCATACAACAATGCCATAGGCGCTAAGTCCTGAAGAGCTTCTCGAGATCTTCAATTTGATATATGATTCGACCCATCTCGCTTAGTACCTCCGACCACTTAGGGTGGACTTTTGTTGGTTCAACCGACTCAAATACTCATCTGATATCTCCTCTACATTATATATCAAAGGTACAAGGTAGGGTGACAATCTGGTAATAAAGCAGAACTCTCAAAGGGTAATTTGGTACTCATATAGGGAAATGGACAAGTGGGGAAATAGAATTTATTGAAGAGGGGCAAAATTGAAAGTAAAACTAATAAAGGATATAAGGGAAATTATGGAAAGTAGAAATAATTAGATTGAACAAACCCATGCATAAGGTTGTCTTCAACCACATGACAACCTAAAGCCTATATAAAACCTGGCTTGATTCAAGGTGAGAAACCTCACCCAAGTAGGGTCGGACAAACTTGGAGAATCCAACGGTGAGAGAGCAGAGATCGATTATACTTCGAAAGGGGACAACAACAATAGATATTTGATTTAATTGAAGGATGGTGGAAGAAAAACTTTCGAACTAGTACGTCGATCGCAACAAGCGAACAAATCGATAGCATTAGAACCAACAAATCGATAGCAATATGATTTGAATTAGAATCAGATCCGTCTTTAATATCGAACCCAGATTCGAATTTCACTGACAAAAGCGAAAGAAAGTAGCAGCAGGTATGATTGAAATCATAACAGCGGAAACAATTTTTTTTTTCTTTTCTTTTTCTTCTTCTTCTTCTTCGTCGCTCTGATACCATGTAACAATATCTGAATGTTAGAATCAATAAACAAAAGAGAAGAGATTAGATAGGAGAGAAGAGGGGAGGGGGACTGACCAGAAAACAATAGTCGACTGATCTACCAGTCCCCCTCCCCCCAAGGTTTTATTTATAATCAGAAAGATACATAGAATAAGACTCTTACTTGTAGGAGGAATAAAAAATAAATTAAATAAACCAACTTAAATACTAAACCCAACTCTCCTAGACATACTAGGACACAAAAAATACCAAGTCATGATAGGAGGGAAAGGAGGGAAAACCCCCTATATCGTGTTACAATGATTAATATGTTCAAAGAGTCATATTCAATCGATTAACTGGGACAAGGTGCTTAGAGCTAGGTGCTCTCAACCTTTTCAATTATGGATCCTATAGTCTTAAATAAAAATGGTTATATGATTTGGGAGGGGTTGTGTCATGTGATTCATCTTCTTAAGTAGTTGCTCTGTAAAAAGGTTTCCTCTTAGTATTCCTTATCCATTTAGGAGAAACTTGTATTCCTGGGGATAGGAATTTCAGTCTTCCCTTTACTATTGCTCTTCCAGACAATGACTAAAGTGTCAAGGACTTATTAATAGAGTTTAAATGGAATTTTCCTCTTCTTCACCAACTGTTTTTCTCCTAATGGTAGTGTTCATACCCGCCTTCTTGTTAGATATCTTACTAGATCTACTCATCATAGAAAGAAAATCTAGAGTATTGTTTGGAAAGTTAAATTGCATCCCAGTTTTAAAGAATTTATTTTAGGGAAAAAGTTCTCTGTCTAGGAGCGTGGCCTACGCCAACACTCTCATGAGTCTATCTCTCTCCTCCCCATGTGAAAAGACATCTCTGCCCCCTTGTTTTAAGGAGGAGAGAGATAGACACATGGGAGTGCTGGCGTAGGCCACACTCCCGTACAGAAAACTGCTTCCCTTTATTTTATTTTGGAAAGTTTCGCACAATGGGCTTCTGACTAAATATAAATTATCTCATTTTGTCACTATAGATTCATCATGTTCTATTTGTAAACCTCATATTGAAACTCCATAGCATTTATTCTTTGCATGTGCATTTTCCAAGCATATTTTGGTTGCAGAGGACCTCTGGGATTGCTTACTTGACATTTTCAACTCCTTGATTTCATCCTTACCTCGTAATCCAGCATAAATTGAGATTTCTAACATGTCTTAAAGGCATCCATGGTAAGTAAGAGAAAACCATTAGTCCTGAAACCCGAATTCTATAGGAAAAATAGACTTCTTACACATCTTAATCTTACAGCTCTCTCCTTCAATTATTTTGTTAATCAATGTCCTCTTCCTTCCCTAAAATTTTCATTTTGTTTGGATTTGAATTCCATTAGATATAAAATTTGATTATTAATTGTATATTGCTGCTACTCTAAATGGGCTAGTAATTGTTTCATGGATTTAGAGTTAGATCGTGATAGAATATGTTAGTTTTTTTCACTAAAATAGTTTTATGAGATTTGTTTTTCATTTTAGGGCTAGCTTGAGCACATAGGATTATTTTAATAATTTGCTAATTATATTTTATTTCAGAATATTTTTCTGTATATAAATCAATTGATTAAAAAAAAAAAAATAGTAAGAAAATCGTAGGGGATACCAATGAAATGCCACATATGACATGATATTGTCTGCTTTAACTGATTGATCTCACGGTTATAAAGCAGATCATGGTAAGCAAGAAAAGTCAAATCATATATACGCATTCCATAACACATCCTCAGGTGAGATTTTCTGTGACATGAAGTCCAAAATTGAAGATGAAAACCAAATGGAGAAACGAAATAAATTATAAACCCGTAAAAAAAATAAAATTCCACCAATGACGAAAAATATTTATACAAAAGCGAAAGACGGAAAAAATGAAACTAAAAATCTAATGGGGTTGCTTAATAATGCTAAAATATTTATACACTAGTAAAAGAAGGAAAAATTAAAACTAAAAATCTAATGGGGTTGCCAAATGCTCCAACAGGAGCCTTCACAAATGTCTCTTAAGAGATTTAAAAATTTGCTACCTCTGAGGTGCTCCAGAAAGAATGGGCCCTTTACCCAATGAACCATGCTTCCCCAATGCAGGAATGCTGAGAGAACGTTTCCTCATCCTCCTGGTATTGCCCCCAGCCGGCATTTTCTTCTGATTCTTCTCCATGAGTGCAGAGTATGAGCACAATGGCTCAGACAAAGGCTCCTTACTTGTTCTCAGAAAGAGATCCAAATTCTCTTTGTACTTGTCCTCTTTCAGGTTTTCAATACTGTTAGTATCAGGATCACTAGATATTGGTACTATCTTTGCCTTGGATTCTTCATCATCATCACACCAATAACCAGTCTCTTGCCCATCCAGCATTGCTAAATCATCATATTCTTCATCGGACTTCGTTGACTCCTCATCGACTGAACCCTCAATCTGTAACAACAAACACTAATTAGAATAGATATGAAGAATCACAGGGAAATGATTTCATGTAATTGGGTATATTAAAAGTCCTAAAGCATCCCAATAAGGAATTAGAGAAACATGTGTTTTCAATGCACTGCAAACAAATTTTCTAAACCTTTGTTTAAAGCTCTTTCATACCTCTTCATGTATCTGCCTTTCACTGAAATCACTAAGATCCTCATCACTGCCCCCCTCATATGGTTCATCAGCTTCTTCATCAGTGCCAGAAACCGACTGTTCCTCTTTAAGCTGGAAGCACAAGGTAGGGGAATCATAAAAAACAGATTATTAGGAGTGAGGATATATTAGATTGATTTGTCCCATCTGTATTACCAAATAGCAAGGAAAAAGAAACAAAAGGACATTGGGAGAAATGGAATTTGGTAGCTGATAGCACTGAACAGTGTCACTTTGTTCCATGAGCGGTTTATTATTGCTCAATGGAATTGTTCAACCAACATCATGCATATGAAGTTATGAACGGACTTATCTTATCAAAACAGATTTGTTGGATATCGATATGTGTGCATAATTCAAATATAATCCAGCATAAACCATGGAGTCAGGAAAAACAGTGGTCAGGAATACCTCCTTCGCAGGTCCATCAGACATCCTTGGTGAGCTACAGCAGGAAGAGTAATATTTGCTCCCAGTATCAGTTCCATCAGCTCTTGACTCATCAACACTTCCAACATGACTTGTCCCACCTGTATCACTGGGCCATGCACTGATCCCAAAGTTCCCAAACTGAAGGTTAACTGGCTCTGCCTTGCCAATCTGCAAGGGTCCATACATTGGACCCCCTATACCTTTCTCGCTCCTTTGGTTTGAGATGGGCTTTCTATTGTCACCAATAGAGTCAACAGGCCAAGCCTTGGCCACAGAACCATCTGTATTGAGAAGAGCCATTAGATGTCTAGAAGATCCCTTTCTCTGTATCAGTTGGAACATCCCCTTGGAACTCAGTGTGTTGGCAGCATTTTGCTTCCGGTAGTCCTCATCTATCACCACAACCATGTTAGTGGTGGGGTCGTACAGCTGCTCCCCTGCTTCACGTCGTCGAAGGCAGCTGAACACAGTGGCATGAATGGCTTCCACACTCCTGTCCACATTTGTGTTATTTATTTTGGGTACTAGATGCTTATCAGCGCGATTACACAGATAGTCTTGAATTGTTCTTATGTTGCGAATATATTTAACGTATTTGTTTTTTGCGGGGTCTAGCGTCATGTACTTTGCACGAACTGCAAATCGTTCCAAGTGTTTCTCCTCATTTGTGATGTAAATCATGAATGGTATGATTGAAGGATGTTTCTTCATTAGCCCCATCTGCAAAGCAGAATAAAGGATGCTTGAGTACTTGACACAAAGTTAATGGCAAAAACATTTAGTACAAAGATTCAAATTTTGCAGCTCTGCTTAGCAAAAAGACTTTTTTGGGGGGGGGGGCGTTTATTTTTGGTATTGTCTTCTCACTTTATGTCGTATTTGGACTGATTTTAAATCTATTCTCCAAGAATTTCCATAGTGAGATCCCTTAAATTACTTATCTCTATAAACTCAGACTATATATTCCTCCACCTTCAACTTTGTACCAAAAATATAAATAAATAAAAGAAAACCCAAATGAAATTCAGCCAGATTTTCAGTTAGTTACACATCATAAACCTGGGTAACCTTCCTTTTTCCATAACCAATCCCATCAATTCATAGCTGTTCCCATCAATTTGAAATAACAAAGATGAAAATAATGATTGAAAAGAAATGCTAGGATTGCAAGGTCCGCTACCTGGCCAGCCTCTAGCTATTGACCAACTTCATTTTCTGGATACGGGTTGACTATTTAACTTGATGCTTTATAAGCAAAAGTTGTTCTAGTGTCACTATTTGATTGGGAGGTCAACTAACAAGGGGATTTGGGTCTTCTAAACGTTTTTGATGATTTGAGGTAATGTTTTCATGATCAACTTTCCCTAGTTTGTCACCAACTTGTGTGTGTGTGTGTGTGTGTGTGTGTGAGAGAGAGAGAGAGAGAGAGAGAGAGAGTTGATATGTATTCTTAGTGAAAATGTACTCACCACAAAGTTGAGGCTTAAGTGGACACCCTCAACAACTACTGATTCTTTCCGCTCCTCCCATCCGGTAATCAGCCGATCAAGGCTGTCAATAACCATCTCACTCTGCGCTTTGAATCCCTCAATGGCCATTTGTTTTGGACCAATGAGTTCAGAGGTACTGGAACCAGCATCTGCTGGCCTGGAATCTGATTTTTTGTTTACAGCTTCATCAGAGGCCTCATCCTTGGGTAGAGTGTGGGAAATGTGTGCCAATTTCTTTGCTCTCCTTTTAGCTTTTGCTTCCGCAACTGCCACTCGATCCAGGAACTCACCAGCATGATAGGTTGATGCCCAGAGTAGAGGGTTTTGCTTTTCATCAACAAAGCTCCGCATCATGTGTCGAATTGAGTCAGTAGAGACCATAGTTGTGAAGCCCAATCTGCCACCCTGTGACAGAACATGACAATGTACAGGGATAAGCACTAAATAGTGATACAAATCAAATATGTTCAGTGTAAATGCATATATCATGTCTTATATCAAAGGAATGGATGATTGAGGAGGAAACGGTGTTAGTTTCAGAAACCACTGACAGAACATCCATAGTAAACTTCTACCAGTGGATGAAGTAGTATAATTTTGATTTTTCCCACTTCCTAAAGTAGTTTTTACTAAAAACATAAATTTGGGCCACCCATTAGTTGGTGCAAAGGAGATCCCTAGCTCCCGAGCTGAACATTCCTTTTTCTGGTTCCCCGTCTTGCATAATCACAGAAGATTGTAACTGGGAGCCTTCTCGCCCTTTAGAGCGGTCAATCGCCCAGTAGTCGTCCCTTCTTTTGTAGAGTAGTCCGCCCATATTGGTATCAAATCTATTCCCAGGTTCCGATCTTTCCATTTTATGTACCCATTTCTTGGGGTTAATTTTCCTACTATAATTGAAAATGGATTGGTTATCCATAAAGATAAAGAAAGCTTTCTTGTAGTTCCACTTCATGCTCTAAACATTCAGAAAGACTTGTTGGAAATTGCCGGTTGGGTTAGGTCCGACTAAGAAAGGCATGGAAGAGTTGCTTTGGTCATTCATTGGGCACGATTTCAGTTTTGTGAGCTCTACTACTACTACGAGTAGTAGTAGTAGTAGGAAAGAGTTTTTTCGATTACTCCTTTCTAGGCGCGAGGTAAAGTCAATCCCTCGCACCTTACTAAGAAAGCGGTATTTCCTGAACCTCCGAGGAGGGCCATATATCCCATATAGTTAGGGAGATATTCCACTAAAGATGGGGGACACCATGACGGTCCTTTCTCTAACACAAAGTTGAAAAAACATTTTTGTTTTATATTCTTACTTTGGATGCCTTGAGTAACTAAAATAATTACAAATTAATGGGAAATTGCTGAATGCCTAGAGATGAGTAATAAACATTAACATAATACAATCTGCATTGAGTACCAAAAAGTACAATTTCTTGCAGAACCTTTCAAGCCTATCCTTTATGACATTCACATTCAAATATATCTGCTAACTGGAACCAAAAAGATATGCCAGTTAAGAAGAAACACTGTGATAGATGTCCTGTAATCAATCTGTGGGAAGAAATTCATTTTGAGGGAAGGTGAAAATACCAGCAACGAAGACAAAGTAGACTTGCCACACCCACTTGTCCCACATAACAGCACAGTCACAGATTCCTTTCTTTCTCGAATTCTACAAGGTACAAGACGGAAAAAAAGAATTCAGAGAGAATTAGAGAAAAGAATAAAGGACATAGAAATCATGCCAGAAAATAAATCAATACAATATCTAGAAAGCTTACAAGTTTTCATAACAACCGCAGACTTCTGACAATACAGCTAAAACAGGTTCAAGAAACCATAATCACCAAAAAGTTGATTCCCGATATCCAATCCAATGATTTGAGTTAAACTTATCACTTTTTGACTGGGACAAATCTGCCTTCATTTATCCTGAATTTGGGATTGCGCAATGAGTGCAATCAGAATCCTGGTTTATTTTGCAATCTCAACCATAGGATTCCAATCCTGGATTGGAAATCAAACAGACCCAGTTGAGCCGAGACTGGAATCCCAATCAAGATTGTGATTTTGATTCCATACTAAACTCATCCTTAATCTGTGATCCCATCTCATATTTACAAAGAACTCATAATTTGGTGAAATTTCAAGAAAGGTTTGAATGATAAAGTGCAAGTATTTTAGGTGTTATTCAGGTCCAACAATTTTTGCCCAGATATAGATTTTCATAGTCTATTTGTATTCTTCTTTGATCGAGTCTCTACTCTGTTGATGGCCATGCCGAAGGTGGAGCAGAGACTCAATGGTTTTTCTAGCTCTTATAGTGCTGTATCTTATAGCCTGATACCTTTGCTGATTCTTAGCGAAAAAAAGGTCCAACAATTTTTCTTTTTCAAATTAAGGTATGGGAAGCTAACCGGTCATAAATAATATAACCAAGAATGTTACATGATAAATTTGAAAGGATATTCGAGAATCGGACACTACATAAGCTGACAAACCCTGTTTAACTCAAGTAAAGTTGATCCAATAGTTCCAGCATTCTGTTTTCAAGTAAAGTTCTAACCTGGCAATCTTTAGCCCTGAAAAGGGAAGTATGTAACCAACAACCACTTTTCTGTATGCATGTCACCAATAACTACTTTTCTTGTAGAGAAGAAAAAGAGTTTTTAAAAAAAAACCAGGGACTAAATATGGAATAGAATAAAGTTCAATAGAGAAGTAGAGAACTTGCACCACTATTTATGTGACTATTGGCAAGATTAATTACATCTAGAAGCAAGTATCTAAATAATTCAGAGACAGAAGGAAAAGAGAGCATTTTTCAGGCATCTCAAAACTTATAATTAGTATCTAGCTCATTAAGTATCTTCTTCATACTGCCATAACTGTGCACAACTTGTAAACAGATTTCAGTTAATTTATTTCAGGACCAGCAGGCAGGCTGAACTTCTCTTATACATACATGAAGTAGAAATAAGGAGCGAATGGAAAGAATTGATGGTGCCACCACCCTCCTTTCCTTTCCCATCCTTTACACTCTAAAAATCCGAGACCATAACTCACTTACAAATGTACCATTGATCAGAGATTTGGTACATTTAATGCAATCACACCATTATACTAATTTCAGCACAAATTCACCAGAAAGACAGCCCTCATAAGGGGAGAAATTCAGAACTACCCGTTTGCATATAATTAAAGGAAAACCATATCAGTTCTTGGGTTTTGCAAATACAAACAACATATCCTCAGATATGTCCGTTTTGGAAAGTACAACCATCAGTTGCTTACTGATCCAACTCAAATTGGGAGAAGCTGATGGCTTTACAAAGTGGGAACCCTTTCCTGTCATACACTTATTGATGCAGTTCACTACCTTGGATCGATCCAAACGGAGATGAACTGGGTCCTGTTTGAGTTTTGGTTCAGTAGGATATTTCACTTTATGGTCTATCTTGTAATTGGGTCCACTAGGAGTTTGATTTATTTTTATTTCTATTGATGGAGTCGCGGTAGAGTTAAGAGTTAGGATTTTATTTCTAAAGTCCAAGATAGAGTCAAGTTCTATTCCAATTTTAGAGTTACGTTAGGAGTCTTTGGAGTCTCTTATTTTTCGTCTTTAAAATACCAGTTTGTAACCGAGAAAGACAAAGTGAAAAGATAAATTGAGTTTGTGTTTGTGAAGAGCCTGCGTGTCTGGTTGTGTGTGTTCCTCCCCTCCCCTTCTTCTTATGCTGTTTCCTTCTTTCCCTTTCTTTTCCCTGCAACTCTGAAATCCTATCTCAGGATTCTCCCTTCTCCTGATGGTCCTCCACCAATGGTATCAGAGCCAAACGCATCCATCTCTTTCCTTCTTCTTCCAAAATTTCCTTACTCCAGTGTTCTTCCCATCCTTTCGAATCCCATCTTAAACCATTTTTCCTATCCCCAGTGCTGCAACCTTCTCCCATTCCCAGTGTGCAACAACACCCTGCCCCTTCATCTTCCCTCATTACAGCATCTTCTTCCCCTCTGTAACAGCGGACCCAAAAAAAAAAAAATCCCTACTCTCACCGCCTTCTTTCCCCCTTTCTGCAAACCAATCGAACCACCCCTGCCGTCAAACCATTCTTCTTGCTTTTCTCAACAAACCCACCTCCCCACGTTTTCCAGAACCAACCCCACCGTCTTCCCTTTCCCTTCTCTCCTAACTGGCTCTCCATCACTTATACTACTAGAAGCTAAAGTCACTTGTTTATCAAAGTCTCAGTAGTAAACAATCCACAAACACTAAGTCCTGAAGTCCCGCGTCATAATGTTTACCATTGAAAAAAAAAAACATGTAAGGAGCCCATCAAGTCCTGCATCAATGGAGAAAACCTGCTGTGAAATATCTAGCACTTTGATACCAAATTAGGGGAGAACTATACATTTTGAAGTTGAAAGACCTATACTCATTAGTTCACCTCATAAGAGTTCAGCATATATGAACAACAAATTTAAAAAACAAAAAGAATTATCCATGGATCGGTTTAAATTAAAAGGATTCTTTTTCCCTTTGAGAGGGTATTGATCCTTGTGCATGTGCATTGCATTTGGCTAACATAAAAATTAATGGTGTTTCTTTCGAAATTATTTGGAGAAGGGGGCTTATGAGTACAAAAGATGATACAAAAGAAACAAGAGACCATGAAGGCAAATCAAACTGCCTTAAAAAGTCCCTCCATGAACCCTCATATGGCATGAGAAGTTGCTTAATTAGCCACGTATACAATAGAACAACATGATTTTTTTGCCGTATGACAGAAAAGAAAATTTGTATCTCACTTTCACTGGAAACTATATATAGAAAATCCAGTAAGATAATTTATGTCATACAATAAAGAGAGACATAATGTATTATGGTAGCTAAAGGTGACAAGAAATGTGCTATTTGCAAAGATGATACAAAAGAAACAAGAGACCATTAAGGCAAATCAAGCTGCCTTAAAAGCGTCCCTCCACGAACCCTCATATGAAGTGACTAGTTGCCTTAATTAGCCATGTATGCAATAGAACAACATGAGGGTGGGCCTTGGCGCAACGGTAAGGTTGCCCCATTGTGGCTTAGTGGTCGCAGGTTCGAGTCGGGAAACAGCCTCTCCGCGAAGCGGTGGTAAGGCTGCATATATTCCCTCCCTAGACCCCGAAGTGGCGGGAGCTTCATGTATTGGGTACACGCAATAGAACAACATGGTTTTTTTCACATGTCAAGATACATGAAATTATGGTATTGCAAATTTCAGTTTGCTATTGATGGAGAAGATTACTTTGAAAGTCCATAGTTCCAAATTTGACCGACCAATCTAATGTTTGTTCTCATTCTTTTTCATGCTAAATATAAAATGATCCACCAAAAAGGATTTGTTGATAATTCTGAAATCAATTAGTCTGTGATTGAGATTGAAAATTTACATACTTAGTAGATATTTAGAACCTTATTCACTAAAGAGTCTTTATGAAAAGGAGAAAGAAGGAAATGCATGATCATTTAAAGGGCATTAACATTAGCTTATTACGATTCCCAAAGAAAATAACACCCCAAAAAATGGACCTCTTGATAAAAGAGGCATTCTCAGATTATGCAGTTACAGCTACTGGAAATTTGTATAAGATCATAAAGAAATTGGTTAACATTATGAATGTTTGAGAAAGACAGAAAGGAATGCATGATAATCTGAAGGGCATTCATCTTTGCATACAACACTAGGGTTTCACGCAGAATTAGTTTCTTAGCCATGCTAGGCTCAAACAAGGTGAAACAAGAAGCATTTCTGACTAGGAATCAACCACAATTGATGACAACCACACAGAGTTCTAAATTTCAGACAAACTTTACAGTCCTATTTCCTCTCATTTTGTAAGAGATAATATTAAAAATACAACCTCTTAGCGAAAAAGTGGAAGAAAACATCAAGAGAGCTTAAATAGTAATACAAAGAATCATGTGGTTGTTCTATTGTAGGCTTGAATATGCTACATCAAAATTTCTATAAGGAGGTGAAGCCTTATACCTGCATGCCAAAACCAAGTCCGCCCTCTGATTGGGACCAACATACTTGTATTCGGCAAGAACATCACAAACAACATCCAGGAATGTCTCTCTTTTAACAACAACAGTAGTGCGTCTTTTGTACAAGTCAAATGGTTTACTATTTGTTCTCTCATCTTCCTTGGAAACCAAATGGTTGCAAACCTCTCCTTTACCCAAACAACCACAAATGGAACAACTGTTTTCTTTTTGAGAGTGTTCTTCCAAATCATTCAATCCTAAATTTTTCATCGGCATATGCGGCAAGGCATTGGCTGAGAATTCACTTCTCATCACTTCAAAAACCCTCCGGCTAATCTGGGAAGCACATAGAGATATTTCAGTAAAAGCTTTGCACTTTCTGTTTCATACGTACAATACTCTGTTTACGCAGAAAAGAAGTACCATACAAGATGGGCATGCAAAATAGTTTTACAGAAAATCAAGTAGAAGCACTGCAAATTGTTGACCGCATATCGTTATTAGCATCTTACAACCCTCAAGATATGCTCAATAACAATGTTTTGAATTAAGAGGTGGGAGTCATTGTAAATAATGTCTCTTTGATTTTACATCCCACGCACAGGGTAATGCAACAGGGTCATGACTTCACATTCTAAGCCTTCTCCAACAGCTAAAATGCCTAAAACAAAGAAGGAAATTCTTGATTCAATATCCCACGGACAACCACCCACACAATTCAAACTGTTTACAGAAACAGATACCTCTGGATCGAGGATTGGAGCTTCTAAATCCTAATCAAGGTCTGATAAACATTTAATCGAATATCTCATTCAAATTAAGGGAAACTAATCCATTCAAGAGAGTACAATAACATAGAGCTGAAAAAAAAATAAAACAATTGGCAATCCAATTTTCTGTTTGGTACCTTGAACGCATGCCGCGGTTTGCATCCCATGAGCTGCAGGGTGCTCTGCAGCATCGATCGAATGTATCGGAAGGAGTCATTCCCATCTTTCTTACCTCCGTCGTCCACAACGACTATATACAGCAATTTAGGCACTTCGGCCATCTCTTTCCACCGGTGGAAATCGCAATAACACAAACCACAGTTGATAATTTCACTCCATCTCCATATTAAAGAAACTGTAGAAAAATGACAACTACGACAACAGTACGTAACAAAGTTCGGAGATAGGCTAAGAGGAAACTTCTACGCAGAACAAACACTCATTAAATTAGAGCTTCAATTTCCGGAATTTAACCATCAAATTACAGGAGAAACAGAGAAAAAAACCAGAAACTGAACAGATTTAAACTTCTGAAACGGAAAAATGTCGTTAATTCAAACAATGTAGGTTTAGAACTCCATGCAATCTCAAGATGAAGAAGAGATGCATTAACATTAAGAAAACGTCCGACCGTACCAGGAAATTAAACGGATTGGATTCTTGAAATAGAAGGAACGAAAAACTATAGAGTTTCTGAAGAAACTAGGGCTTTTAAGATCTTTGATCCACCATTTTCAGTGCTTGCAACACGATTTCCTCTCTATCTCCTGCCACACTGCGCATCACAGAAAACTAGGCTTCCACGAGTCGCGCCCTCGCTCTCGTTCGCTGTCCTTTTTTCCTGAGTTAAAAAAGACACGATTTTCACGGTTTCACGGTCACCTCACCTGTTCCGTTTTTCATAGTTTCTTTGTTTAATTTTTCTCTCTCTTTACAAATTTTGATTTCTCGTCTATTTTTAATTCCACCATTACTGATCTTCTCATTCTCACTATTTATAGGTGTAATGCAACCGCGAACTGTGATGTGAGCATTTTGCCGCTGATTTTGGTGCGATGGCATAAATTGTTAATATTTCAAAATTCATGGCTAATAAAATTATAGTGATTCTTCGGTTGCTTGAAACTGCTCTCTTGACTCTTGTCCGTTACTTGCAACTTAAGGACTCCCTATTTCCATCAAAAAAATAAAACTTGGACTCCCTAAATTTTAAAGACCGTAGAAAACGGTTATACCGAGTCTGACCGAAGGAAACGCGAAGCTACTCGCCGCTTCTTCACTTGTCTAAGTCCGGTTGGAAAATGCGAAGCTTCAACCACGCGCCGCATCATATGAAAGAACCATGGGACGGAAAAGCGATTGCCGAATACGTACGGCTGAGATTTCATTTAGAGTGGGACCCACAAGAGGAAAGCAAAAGTTGAAGCCCGTTTTGCGCGGGAGCGGGTCTCTAGCTTTGACGCCCAAATGGACTAAACCCGATAGTGCTATTCCAATTTGACCGTTAAAGGCTATGAGGGCGAGCGAGAGTGCGAGACCATTTATTTCATCAACGACCTTTCTGTAAAAAGAGGTGGAGAAGACCTAGGACCAGTCTATGGAACGTAGCAACCAATTACTATTGTCGGAATGGAATAAAAGTTTTTTAGAATTTTTTATGATCATGTTTCTATATTTATGTCTTGGTGGGGTCCATTGTTAAAATGGAAATTCAGTAAAATATTTGGAGTTGCCACGTAATCATGTGTTAATTTTTTTTTGTCTATCCTAATCTTTATTATATGTTGAAAATAAAAGGATTTTCCATTAACATCCAAGGTCAAATAATTTGTGATTTTTTTTTTCTCTCTTTTGGAAAATCAGATTTTTTGACTTGACTCGCCTTTTTCAAAACATGGTGAGTCGTTTTTTTTTAATATTTTCTTTCTTATTCTTCTTTGAGTGAACCTTGTGGCCATGGCTGCTTTATAGGTGAGAAGAAAAAATGGTTTAATATTGAAGACAACCAACACACATTCTAAGGTTTTGTTTAATTGTAGATCAAATTTATGGTCTATATATGAATAATATATGAACCAATAAAAAACTCATGTCGGTGAGTTTCACATGACTCAGAGCAAAAACATTGAGTTGATAAAAACTTGGATTGCCTCGGACCTAGTCGGATCATTTCTTAAACCCTTGCGAGTCTCCTGACTAGGTTTCATGTTTTTCACTCTATGAGGCAATGACAACTCTTTAAAATGACACCTTGATAAGTACTCTTTATTTTTAGGGGGGGCGGGGGGGAATAGGGAGGGGGAAGGTACCAACCATGAGACTTGAACTCGAGACCTCCTGGTGAGCATGGGCATGAAGCGCACCACGGCTCATCTGATAAGTACTCTTAAACAAAGGGCAATCAAAAATCAACTGCACTAGGCAGCTGTTGGTACCTGGATAAGTACTCTTAAACAAGGGGCAATCAAAATAAGTTACATCCATGTTCTAAGTACACATATGGTGATGTCATTCATCCCAATATATATAAAGAAAGACATGAAAAAGAAAGCTTTATATAATTATGGACAAGAGATCATTGTCGATCTTGTCGTGTAGCACCTACACCAGTGCGAGGATTAATGAGAGCACACGTAAAGGCATCAATATATATATATGCAATTGTTTATTTTATGGCGGGGGTAGGGCGAGGCTTTCACGCGCTCCTGTGTCTGGACATAGGAGCCACATGACCAGGTAACGTTCTTCTTCCTATAATTATATGGTAGGTCACATGATCGATATGCAATTCAAAACCTTAAAAATTATATCTTCATGTAATCCTACTTTGGCCAAATCATCATTCCACATGGTTCATATTTAGTCCTACACAAGAGAATGTTCCAACACTATTTGTGTTTGAAAATTTTTTCCTTTTCAATTTTATCATGGCAAAATCCTAGATATGGAGTACAATCTAAACCATTATTAGTGGTTCACCAAAATATAATCAGCATTATTGTTATCCACAAAGCATTCTTTTTTGTATTTTGACTACCAACTTATAACTCCAATCAATTGATATTTCAGAGAAAAATATTAGATTAATTGGATGAGTTAAAGTTTGGAAATCAATGAATCGATCTCCATTGACAATAAAAGATACATTTAATGTTGTTTATGAAGTAGTCTAATTAACTTTCGAGTGATCATAATCATATCCAATCTCCAAAAATCTAATCTTTTGCCCCAAATTGTTTTCAACATGGAGTTCATATTGAAATTATAAAATATCATTTCTTTAATAAAAAAAGGGGATAATTTCCTCATCTTTAGTATTATGGGGACACTCTTAATGTCTTTGTTTTCTCTTTTCCTCTCACTTTTTTGATTGAGATTATGCTTTTGTGACTTCTTTGTGTCTTCATTTTCACTTTTGTTATTTTTATGTAGGGTTCTTTTAGGTATCACTATGTGTAGTGAAGTATAATGCTTTATTATTTGTTGCTTGACAATAAAATTTAGTCTAAAGTAAACAAAAAAAATTGTTCAAACTCTGATTCAAAGTTTTAATAAAATTACCAAAATACCATCAAATGGAGATGAATATAAAATATAAAATGAAATCTTTTGTAATTTTAGCTATTTCCTCTCCACTCATTTTAAACTGAAATTGTACCGAAGAGATGCTTTCGTGGTCCTCCATCATATGTACTAACTCATGTACTGCCATGTGACAAATAATGAAACGTTATAATTTACTAGGCATAGTGATGGGGAAGAAAACCCTTCCTTTTATTTGGTCAAAGTGCTTCCAACCTTTGATGCACCTCTATGCACCACAAATTGGCCATATTATTTTTAATTTGTCATAATGCATTAAATATTAGACTTTAATCACCTCTTCCCCCTCTCCCCCCCCCCCCCCCAAAAGGATTGGAGATTTACCTTTTCTTAATTCTAGAGATGAAAACTTCAACTTTCACGTATTAAAATCCTCTGTAGTACCGGCGGGGCGACGGTGCATAATGGCACAGCAGAGGCCAGGTGTGCCATGTGTGCCACCTGGCCTCTACTGTGCCGTCAGATGTGCACCGCCGCCCCATCGGTACTGCAGAGGATCGGGTCCCAACTTTCACAAGCAAGAAAGTAATTGAAGGCAAAACTAAATGTTTTTTTTTGGGGGGGTTAGAATAGGCTAAATTTAATGTCAATTTGCTATCTAAAGTAATATTTAATATACATTTCTTGTTTCCTACATGACTCATGTATTTTCTAATTTTCCTCATTGTGATAGTCTTCCATTTATCACCCCAGTCTAGGAATTCCTTGTCCACAGTTGTATGGAAATGAACGTTTATGTGGTTTCCAACATTTATTTTAATCAAATAATGTCTACCATTCTTGATTTACAAAACATGGGATGCTGGAAGATTGGTAATGGAAATTCAGCAAATATTTGGAAAGATGATTGGATTCCCAAGCTGGAAAATTTCCTCATACCATCTACCATTCCATATATCACATTCACATATTCAGAAAGCGGAGAACCTTATTGACAATAGGGAATGAAATCACTCTTTAATCTTCAATATATTTCTCAAACCTGTTGCTGATTCTATCACCTTCATTCATCTAAGTTCACTCCATACACCCAATCAAGCAAATTCTCTATCAAGGCAGCTGCGTCCTTCTTGTAGAACCTTACACGATGCAAGAAAAAATGGAAATGTAAACAACAATCACACAATACGCACAAGGATTTACGTGGTTCGGCAAGATTGTTTACGTCCACGGTGAGATGAGATCTGTTTCACTATCGATGAAGAATAGGGTTACAGTCGCTCGTTCCTCACACCTCTTTCAGATTGTTCATTACAGAGAAAGAACTCTTGCTACATAGTTATAGCGAAACCCTATACGAGAAATTTACTGAAATACCCAGATAGTCCTTACAAAAATTTCAAGATATCCAATTACATCGATGTCTAATAAAGTTTGGATTTTGGAAGGTCATCTGGGGTCACTACAAGATATCCGATTTTCGGCAACGATTTTAAACCGTCACTGAAAGTACATTTCCTTTGCGAAATATAACGGCGACGGTAGTTTCAACTGTCGCCATTCCGTTGTAGCAAAATATATTTTTGTTGACGGTTAAATGATTCTGTCGCAAAAAAAACCCATTTTTTACACTGGTTCATAACCATCACTATAAATGCATATATTAGGCGACAATTGTTTATATACCGTCGCAATAAAGGCTTTTTTAGATGACAATATGAGAATTATATCGTGAAAAGCCTATTTAGACGACGGTTTTTGTGTAACCGTTTCTATAAATTCATATTTAAAAAAATAGGGTTATTATTTCTACGACGAAAAAAATCTTGTTGATCACCATTTTTTATAAAATCGTTATTTGCATTACAACAAGTGTTTTTTACATGTAATTACATCCATATATAATATTCACTCCATAAAAAAAAAACCTATTAACTACAAAATCCATATAAACATTAGAATTCATTGATTTCCTTTAAAATTTAAAAAGTGTCACAATCATAAGTTCATAACATTCATTGCTTTCCTACCCTATCCAAGACCAATTCTATCATTGGTCTCACTGACCAACCATCCAAATTTTGCAATTCTATTGTGGAATCTGATTGGCGCGCACTTGTTCCTTTCGTGTGATTTTAATAAAAGAATATGGACAACTAGCTGGCTACCAGGGACTACGAACTGAATTCTAAAAAAGCCCAAACTTTCTTGTCCCAAGTTGAAATGCTGATTACCAATCCTTGTATTCTAAAGAAAAAAAAATCTCACATCCTTAGCATTGCAGCCATTAATACATACTTCCTATAGCATACTAGGAAGTTATGACCACAACACCAATAATGCAGGATGGGCAACGGTAATCGTAATGGATCTTTATCTCCTCAATTTGCCTGCCCTTTAATTTCCTCAATTTCATCTAATAAGAGGGTGGAAATGACCACCCAACCCCCTTGCCCGAATACATTGCTCGGAGTGGGGTCCACCTCACTCTATTAGAGGGAATTGAGGGACAGGCAAATTGAGGTGATATTTTTCTATAATCGTATCTAACTACCAAATTGTATATGCCCATACAGATTACGGATGCACAGGTTCAGCCCAAGAAGCAGAAGCATGAGGAATCAAACAATAAGGAGTCTATGGAATAGTTTTCAAAGGAGAGCGGAAAATAGAGATATGGACTGATTCGCTAAGCATGGTAGAGTAGCTGATGGAACTGGAGCTACATCCATGGCCTTGGGAGCTCTTTCCTTTCCTCTATGACATTAGATCTTGTTTAAATAATTTTATTTCAGTTTTTGTTCACTTAACTAACTTAGCTAGGACTAGTCATTTGCAAGGAGTTGTTACGTACAAACAATTTTGTTAACCTTTTTTTTTTTTTTATTTTAATAAAAGTTTGTTTTTTTCACATAAAAATATAATGTTATTTCTCACAGTCGTACGTAGTGTTTGAATAGAAGAATAATTCATTCGTTAATTCATGTATGGGAAATGTTTTGGTATGATTTCTATTTCAATTTTGGATTGATTTCATAAAATAGTCAACAAATGGATTTTTGGTTAAGAAATTGAAATTGTTTTGGTGCATCAATATGAAATATTTCAAGAATACGAAATCCATTTAATTGGTAGTTCAATTATGAGAATAGATTCTCTATATTTCTTTGCAAGAGGGCGGTGATGGTGGGGGTGGGAGCAGGGCTGGGAAGGGGGTGGTGATGGTGGTGGGGGCATCGTGATGAGAGACCATTAAGAGAAGAAGAATGGTGATGTTTTATTTTTAACATGAAATTGCTGTTTTGCCCATCAAGTTAACCATGTGCTCATTAAAAAACAAAAATGAAATCAATTTTAATTTCAAAATTGAAACAACTCCTCAGCTATTTCAGAATTTTTTATTCCATTTGATTTATATTTCACTGAAATAAAACGCAAAAATCAAATCAAACAATTTTCATAATAAAAATTACCCCATGAAATTGAAATAAAATCATAAGCAAAACTCTTCATGTATGCACTTTAAAAAATGAGTTTATTTCTCCCCCTCTCTGGAAACCTTTGAACGAGAGAATGAGTGATTTAAGCATGAGGAAAATGGTTATTATCTTGTTCCCAAAGTTGGGCGGTCATTGTCTTGAATCTTGAACAAGGATTAAAAGATTTCCAAAAAATAAGTAAATATAGAAGTTGACATGTTCTACATGGCATTGCCTAGTTCTAACACTTTTTTTTTTGTGCAAAACTTTTTAACTATTGACCAAGACAAATTTTGACAATTTCTCTTTTCCATGGTTCGTATCCATATATTGTAATTATTGAGCTAGATAAACTTTTAATAAGCGGATTTGAAATCTATGAGACCCGTTCCTATTAATTGTCAAGTCAACATTTTCGGGTTTGAAAAAGTATAAACATAATGTTGTTAGGTAGACAACCAAACTGTAACACTCAATAGACTCTTAGATATACTTTTATAAGTTTTACCAATATAACCGTTCTTTGCATGGGAGCGCAGGGGTTATGCACGCATGGCAGCTAATGAGAGCATGAGCTGGTAGGGATATAAACGGATTGGATTCGGTTTAGATACGGATCGGATCTGGATATTCCCTGGCCGAATACAGATACCTCTAAACGGATTCGGATGAATTCAGATTTTCCACCATTCGTGTACATTTTTGTCTTGTGTAACCTAGACCTTCCTCCCCCTAGCAGGTACAATTCACTCTCAATCCATACCTCTTAGATCATGATTCTCTTTTTCTCATATTCTCATCTGATGAATCTGCAAAAACCCTCAAGATCATTATTTACTTAATTTTTTTTATTTATTAAGTATTTGGATTTTTTTCGGACGGATTTTTATCAGAGTATTCAAATTTTTTCCGGATATCTCTAAATGAATAAGGATGTCCCTAAACAGATACGGATGCGGATCGGATTCGGATTTTCGGATATCCATTTACATCCCTACGTGCTGGTACATGGGGGTGGGAGGCAAAAATTCCGCCATTCATGGAGGTGGGGCGGTCATTCTGCGCCCCACCCCCCCCCCCACCCCAATGTGTCTAGGGGAGACCCCTGTGTCCATGCAGGGAATATATATATATATATATATATATATATATATATAGGGAAAGAAAACGTCGTGTGGTTCCTGCGTCCAGACACAAGACCACATGAATTTACCGTTTAGACCCCAGTAAAATAAAAAAATCTAATTCCAATAGATTCCTTATGTGCCCAATCATATCCCCCCACACTGATGCATGCACTACATGACCAGACAATGATCTCTTACCCATTTTCATAACTACAACTTGAATATCAATCGAGTGTTAAAGGCTTGAAAGCAATTAACCATGTGTTAGAAAAAAAAAAATGTCATTTCGAGATTATTATCACCATATTAAAATGGCGTACCCAATGCATGAGGCTTCTGCTATTGCGGGAGAGACTGTTTCCAAAGACTTTAATCCGTAACTACTTGGTCACAATGGAGCAACCTAACCGTTGCAGCAAGGTCTATATGGGTTATTTATAAACATATTATTAAATACATATTATGTTGGTTGGATCCCAAGGTCTAAATCAACCCGCTCTTAAGAAGAAGAAAGAATGGAAGGTTCGGAAGCCCACGGAGAGGTAAGAAAAAGAGAGAGACAGTTGGAAGCTAAATCAACAAATGCTACATGGGGCGAAGACCTTATAATACTTCAAAAAATGGAGTCCCACCATGAGTTATGTGGACTTTAGACCAGATCAACTTGGTCATGAATGCAAAGTCATACCTGAATTTCCTGTTAAAAAGAAAAAGAAGGCCGAAAAAAAAATAAAAAAAAGAAGTTAAGATAGTGAATTAGAAGATTGAGGAAGAGTTCTCTTTGGGGGAGTATGGGCCTTATACACCGTGCTGAGGGTCAATCAGAGCGTGTACAAAAATATCAACAGGGCGAGTGTTTCTGTCTTTTATGGGGGTAGGGTATTCATTTTGCTTTACTTTGTGTCTAGGCGTAGGCTGCACGTTCTTCCATAGAAACCATGACCCATAGAAGATTAACATTATGGGAGAGAGTTCTCTTTGCAGACGACTTTTAGAAAGGATCTTCAAGTGGACACCTAAATCTCTACAGTGCTTTTTTTTCTTAAAAAGGTACCTTTATTCCCCTCCCCCTTAGTTGTAGATTGTGGGTTTGTCTTAGTCTTCCCTTTAGCTTGTAGTTGGCCTATGGGCCCTTGAGTAGGATAGATCCAAAAAAAATAAAAAAATAAAAAATTAAAAAAATCTCTATAGTGTGTGTGGGTGTGGCCCAAATTTTATAAACCGATAGACCTTAAGGTCACTTGTTCACATGTAAATTTTCAATCCAATACGGGATTTGAAAAATCTTAGACTTTGAATAGTTTTGCCCCTGATTTTCCTAAAAAATTGGATTTTTTGTTGTTGATAATTTTACCCCTAATCCGTACCATTCCACAGATACCGGATTAGTCAGGTATCAGGATATATAGGCTTGTGTCAATATCAATACAGATCGCTTGATACAACTGATCCAATACCAATACCTCAAACTATGGTATCAATCGATACCGATATTGGTCCGATACCAATACCCGTCCCTGAAACTGTACGAGAGATTGAAAGTAAAAATATATAAAAATGGATGGTCTGGTATGGATTTCTTCGAGGGCAAAAC
Source organism: Telopea speciosissima (assembly GCF_018873765.1). Classification (NCBI taxonomy): domain Eukaryota; kingdom Viridiplantae; phylum Streptophyta; class Magnoliopsida; order Proteales; family Proteaceae; genus Telopea; species Telopea speciosissima. The sequence goes on from NC_057917.1 coordinate 14,666,417, forward strand.
CAGTGGTCGATACCTAAAACCCTATTCTCGCATGAGAAGTCTTGCAACTACTTTTTTTTTGGATAAATTTCATGCAATAACTTGATTGATTGAAAGAGAAGATTTCCATTTGATTAAAATGGCGAAGCATTCATATTAAGGAAAAGAGAGGAAAAATGAAACTCCACTTTTGACTGTTACTCGTCCGGTCAAACAATGGCCTATAAAAGGTGGTGTGTAGGGAGGATTTGTCTCCTCTCCTACGAGTCCAGCGTCCGGAGAGTGTCCGGTGAGATATCCAATGGCACTGGGCTGCACGGGGATGTGTGTTTGCGTGGGGCTTGGCATGCATCACGATACCTAGCAGCCTAGCGTTGTTGGATGCTCATCGAACATTCTCTGGGTGTTGGGCTTGCAAGAGAGGAGCCCGATCCATGTAGGGAGCCTTCCAATGGTTCATAGAGATATTTTTAATTTGGGATCGAGCAGGTTCTCTGTGAGGGAGCGCCGCCCCTACGTGCCAAACCATCTTGGGAGGTGCGATTTTTGCCTTTCATAAGGGGCGGGGAGGTCATTTCGCCTCCCACTATGTATGGGCATGGACGGTACATTCCCTCGTTGAGAACTTTTCTCCTTTTAATTTTATTAATTTGAATAGACGAGAGGAGCGTCAAAGAATTACATATGCAAGCATCATATTTGCACATTGCAGTCGCAACTTCATGGGTATAATCGGGTGTTCAAATCAAATGTGAGTAGTTTATTTTAATCGAATCGACTCAATTTTATTGGATTCACAACCCTATTCTAAAAAATGATTCAATTTTGATTAAAAAATGAGATCGTTTAGTTGAATGGTTAGATTTTGGTTTCAAAAATTAAATTATTTAAATTGACCAATACAATCTAGCGCCCATACACTAGATCGAGCCCCATTAGGCACATAACAATTTATATTTTTTTAAAAAGTAATTATTCAATATTCAAATGATCATAAATTTAAATTAGATAATTTTACACCCATGTCAATGGCTAAGCCCAAATCTCATCCCGTGGCCCCACTGTTGCAAAAACCCAAAAACTTCATAGGGGCAAAAGTGTCCCCAAGGAAAGTGATTTGGAGCCCGTGCTGGTCAGTGAACATCGAACACGAGCACGGATCATGTCCTTGTACAAGTATCATCCAAGGCCCTCCATGGCAACTCACATGGAATCCACTTCTGTGGGTCCCATAGTGGATTCCATGTGACTTGCCATGGAGGGCCTTGGAGGATACTTGTACAATGACATGATCCTCGCTCATCAAACACAGTGGGTAACATCTTCCCTAAAAATTTAAGAATTTTAGCACTCTTTTACTATTTTTAACAACTTTTTGACTGAAAACAACATCTTTCGCTAAAGAAAAATCAAAGAAAATACATAAAAATAAATAAAATAGGAAAAATTACCCTTGAAGCATGGAAGTGTCTGGGCTCAGTATAGCTAACCCCCAATAGCTGAGGAAGTTCTCCGAAATCACCCGAAATGCCGCTCAAAATGTGCAACCCAAATGGCAAGCCTTAACAACCAAGGGTATTTTGGTAATTTAATTCTCTACTGGGGAGGAGTTTTGGGATGTGGCAAGAGGAAATGGACAAAGGGGAGTACGGGATTCATGTTCATATTTTTTCACGAATTTTGGGTCTCTGGATCGCTCTCTACAATGAGCTCAAATAGGGCTATTTATAGCCATCCAGGTGTTTGTGAAAAGACCTAAATGGCACTGGGCATTGATGGCAAAGGGGGCAGCAGTTGGTGGGCGCATGGGCGCAGCATGGGGCAAGGCCCCAAGTGCTTGGCCCTTTGTGTGGCTATGCATATTTTGGGGGCCTCGTGCCCTGCCGATACTTTGGCTTGGGGCAGGCAGGGTTGAACCGGTTTGGGACAACCAAGTCTGACACAGGGCAGTTATTATTTTAATATATTTTTGTATTCCATTTTAAAGGTTCATATCCAAACGACAATTTATTTCGATCCGTGAGGACGATTTTGATGTGCCACATATCGACGCGTACTTCTCATCTGTATGGCTGATGTGTTCGAATTTTGTTGAAAAATGGCACGAAAACTGAGAAAAGTACAAAAGTGGAGTTTCATGCTAATCAAGATCCAACTTACACTAGAATTACACAAAATTTTATGTCAAGCATAATGACTGTGTCAAGGGCAAAAAGTTTATGTTTTCAAAATTGTCAGATTTGGCCAAAACTTTATGTGGGAGCTCAATATGACCAAAAAGGGTCATCTAAAGTGTTTCGGGCTAAATTAGACAGTCCAAATATCGAGAAACATGCTAGGGGCAAAATGATCATTTTATAAAAGTTATCGGATTTGGCCGAAACTCTACGTGGGAGCTTAATATGACCAAACAAGGTCATCAGGTCAAATCGAGCAGTTCGATAGAGAAACGTGTCAGGGGCAAAATAGTCATTTTCACAAAAGGTGCTAGATTGGAGTAAAAATTTCACATGTGGCTTGAAATGGTTAAATAAGGCTATCCTAGGGGTTTTGACTCTACTTGGGACAATCTAGTTACAAAAAGTGGGGTAAGGGTAAATTGGTAATTTTCTTCCATTTGGTCACCACACGAGCCAGCTAGGCTTTGATCAATCATTGCTGAGACAATCTTCCAAGGTGTCAAAATGTAGTGTCTACAACTTTCAGTTACAACCTAAGGAGAGATTTTATCAGATTCTGACATGACTCATTAAATGAGAGAAGACCAACCTAGGAAAGTAATTAAAGGGATTTACCAAAAATAAAAATTAAAGGGTGGAGAATTCAAAATGACTAGAGGGAGAAGTAAATGCACTTTCAGTTACAACCTAGTGAGAGATTTTATTAGATTCTAACATATACAACATTGACTTGAACAAGAAAGAAGAGAAAAAAATGAAATTCTGCAGGATGATATTTTTAGGATGACATTGATTGCACTCTATTGTTGAAATTTCCTAAGCACAAATTTCATCACAGAAAGGGAAAAGAAGAGGAGAAGAAAAATAGGAGGAAGAAACAACACAATCACAAGGAGAAGAAGAGGTAAGTTGTTCAGTTATCCTGGTTTCTATATGATATTCTTAACCTTTTATATAAGCCTCTTATTTGTGTATTTGGCAGGATCACCCAAGCTCCCTCTCATGGCTTGTATTTCTTTTCTAACATAAGCATACTAATAAAATTTCCTAAAGGTGTGCAGAGGGACTTGGATCATCCTACCATAAAGGAAAAAAAATGTTTATGTCCAAAATTACTGACTACAAAATTTTCATCCTGATTTTTTTCTTCCAATTAAAAACCTTTGAATTTCTAATGTTTGCATGTACATAGAGGCTACAGATATAGTACCTGTAAACCCAAATATAGGATCATTTAAACACTCCATATTAAGATCACATTTATCTAGTGTTGGCTCATGGTATCATTTGCAATTCAAGATTTTGATTATTTTTTGCTTTTGGAAAATTTTTATTCATTCTTTGCTAATGAATTTGCATGTACGCAAAAAATATTATTAGGATCATGTTTCTTTATCTTTCAATTAGGACACAAGAAATTTTTGGTTGTTTTCCACTTATCATGACAATCCACAGTTTGGATCTCTCTCAGTATGCACTCTGATCGACAATGAGCGTTGATATATGCTTTTTAGTAATCTTTTTTGGATTATATTTCTTGGAAGAAAGTTTCCTGTGGGGAAGAGTAGTACCCACGCTCAGACACAGAGGAGGCGAAATGATTGCTCTGCCCCATGAAAGACATTAATGACCGACCGCTTGATGGGTCCGCGTGCGCTCCTATTGGTTGTTGCGCACGCGCAGAGGGCACACTCTCCCACAGAGAATATCGCCCATATTTCTTTTATGAGAAAGAAAAGATAAGAAAAGTCTGGTTCAAACATTATTGTTAAAAAGAAAAAAGAACCTATAACCTAATTTTTATAAGATGTTGAAGATAAGGATTATTATGTAACCCGTCAAGTTTCGTTGTATCTGTATATGACTAGTTAAGGACTGTGACTCAAGCTTAGCTAGCATACCATAATTGTACTCCTCATTCCCTCTAAAAACAAATAAAGGCTTCTATCACTCTGACAAGCCAACACATTCTCTCCAATTCTTCTTCTCAGCTAAAGAACCTAAGACTATTCATCTTAACAAAGTGATTAAGGTACTCAAATGAGATACCAGTTTCTCTAATGTTCAAACTCAAGCCTTTCTCTAAGATAGACAGACATGTTCCTTCTTCGTCCTCTTGTTGTTTTTTTTTTTGGAATGTAGTGGAGAATATTGATAATTTATTCCTTCGCTGCCCGTTCTCAAAGAGACTCTGGGAAGGGATTCTGTGTAAAAGTTAGTCTGCCGATCGGAGGATTGGAAACCTTGAGGTTGAGTTGAGGTGGATTAGGAAAAAATTTAAAGGGAAGTCCTTTTTAGACTCAATTGGTGAGATAGCGTTTGGAGCTACCATCTCCAAGCTGCTTGGACTGCCCTCTCCTCCATTCGGAGGAGGGCCCATGGTAGTGAGGATCTGGTGAGGTGGATGGCCACCATCTTGGGAAGATTCTCGTCTGCCTCCACATGGGCTTTGATTTGTTCGCAGCGCCCGATGGTTCCCTTGTATTCGATGGTGTGGTTTCCAAAGAATATACCGGGACACAACTTCATTACTTGGTGTGCCCTCTCCCATGCCTTGCAAACCATGGAGCTACTCTGTTCTAGATTAATATCGGTGTTGCCTGCAAGTGCTCTTTGCTAGAATTGTCACTCCCCAAACCTGAGAAAAATGTATGGGGATAGGCCCTCACGGGCCACCGTGTGATAACGGCTGGTCTTCCATTCACATACTTCCTAAAACAGAAATCTAAAATCATTATACCATTTTGAAAATTGACATCATGATGGCTTTTGATTCTGTCAGTTGGGATTTTCTTTTAAGTATCCTGAACAGAATGAACTTTACTCCCTCTTATATTCATTGGGTTCACTTATGCATCTCTACTGTTCAGTTGTTGGTCTTGGTGAATGGTTCTCCTGTTGGCTTCTTTGCTCTTTCAAGAGACATCAAGAAAGATGCTCTCTTTCCCCTCTATTGCCCTCTCTGGTTGGAAGGCCTCTCCTCATGTTTCGAATGGATAGTTCAGAAAAAGCATTTAGAGTTTTTTTCCCAAGTGCAAAGTGATGAAGCTCAACTTTATCTATTTCTACTATCATGGATGCCTTGAGTCTCTTTGTTAAAATGTCTGGTCTATCTATTAATACTCTGAAATCTTTGATTTCTGTCTCTAGAGTTTCTATAGATGTTGAAGATCAGCTCAAGGATCTTGCGGGGTGTGATATTGACAAACTTGCAATTACCTACTTGGGCCTTCCTCTGATCTCTTCTAGGCTCTTTGTCTACCAGTGTACTCCTATTCTTGATAGGCTTAAGAAGAGGCTCCAGTTGTGGAAGAGTATATTTCTTTCCTATGTTGAGAGGTTGGAATTAGTTCATACTATTAGTGCAGTTTCAACTTATTAATTTACTTACATACTTTGTTCTTTTGAGTCAATCTCTCCAATTTCCATTATGCGTCATGGCAATCCTATGCTGTGAAAGAAGAAAAGGAAATCCATTTATGTTGCTATTGACTCACCACATGAAAAGGATGTTTTTGCAACACTCGATGAAACAAAGGCAGAGCCTATAGCGGAGGTATTTTTTGCCGCTGCTATATAAACACTTTCAGCAATGGTAACAAATTGTCATTGCTATCGAGACTAGCATACCCTATATAGCAGTAGTAATATTCTACCACTGTTATTTGTTTATAATCAATGGCGGTAAACTATTACCATTGCTATTTGCCAGCTTTTAGAAATTATTTTCTTATTATCACTGCTAATTGTTATAAATTAAATGTGGTATAAAGTAACCGGCGTTAAAGAATTACTATAACATTATATTTTGCAAGGTAAGATATTACCACTACTAATTGACTAATACGTATTTGGGAGAAATTTTTTATTCCCGCTTCGAGATATATAGTAGCGGTAATAAAAAACCACCACTATATATAGCTTTTCAATAGCGTTTTTTTTTGTTATGTCGCTATTTAATATATTTTCATGAATCATAATAATTTATTTTAATCATATACAATATTTTTTTTGTTGCTAAAAGGTCGTATATATATTAAGAAGAACAAAAGAATTTACATGAAAACTGGGAAGCCCAAAAACAAAAACAAAACCACTATAGATAATAATAAATATTCTTTACTCTAGGGTTTAGGCTGATTCTTGTAAAATCCATCTTCTTCAGATTATGTAGGTTAAAAAAAAGTGTGCAAACAAGATGATACCATTTCAGATCTTCTGAGCCATGATTAGGAACATACAATTAGATATTAGTTGCTATTTGATTTCTCACCTCTACTATACAAGGTAGAGTAGAGTATAGTAGAGCTTAAAAAAATTATAAACTCTTTGTTGGTCCATATATATTTTTATCAAATTTGCATATCGAGGATGTTGATCAGTTTTCGTCGGTACACAGCCACCCGCCCACCATGGATGCTGCTGCACAAGTGACGACGATGCCGAAAGGACTAATTAGGTGGTTCAATTCAGATGAAGGGAAGCTATTTTCTCGTCTGGTTATTGATCTAAATCATGAGATTATAGTAGCATGGCAGGCCATTACTTTGTGGTTATGGTTTGAAGAATTAGGAATCCCTAAAATTATTGTGAAGCTATTAACATCATCAGAGACAGTGATGCTTTTTGTATCAAAGGAGACAATGGTATGCTTGGATTGTATTAAAACCGGTGCAGGACCTCCTCTTAATTATGGTATCCAATTCATGGATCGCCTTACAAATAAAGCCATCTCTGATCTCCAGTTTTTTCATAATAAAAGAAGCCAAGTGTTGGAGGGTATGCTTAGAGTTACGGAGAATATGTATGCTAGTGTATTTGGGGACATCGACATTCACGAGTGGCGGCAGACGACAACGACGACGACGTCATTGGCTAAGGCAATCAAAGCAGCAGTGTCTGAAATCAGGAGTATAATTGCCACCACCACCAGTACTACTACTACTACTACTACTTTAGAAACCCAACCAGCAGCAGCTGTAATGACGACTCAAAAAATGTGGAGTAGATTAAGACCCTTTGGTGGTGGTGGTGGTGGTGGTGAAGGTAGCAGTAGTAGAAACAGACCGGTGTTTGATACAATTGATCAATTCAGGCCGGGCTTTGGTGGTAGTGAAGGACGACAGTCGGCGATGAATCAAGCCGCCTGTGGTGGTGGTGGTGGTATCACAACAACAAAAAGGCCGCCGCAATGGAATATGATGAGAGAAGTAGTAGGAGATGAAGAGGAAGAAAGAGGGATGTTCATGACATTTTCGAAGGGGTATCCAGTTTCAGCGAGGGAAGTAATGAATTTTCTTACCAAATTGCATGGGGACTGTGTTGAACCAATTTACATGCAAGAGGTGGTTCCCCCAAAAGTAGTGCAGTCATTATATGCACTTGTGGTGTTTAAGCAGGCTTCCACAGTCCAAACAATTCTTGATGGGAAAAAGAAGGTTAAATTTACTATTAATGGAAAACACGCCATGGTAAGACGCTGGGAACCAAAGTGATCATATCCATTTGATTTTGCTGGACTATTTAATTATTAAGCTATGCTTATTTTAGGAAAACAGCTTTAATTATCGATCAGACACTACTATATTAATTTGTTTAATTTATTTACCAAAAAAAAAAAAAAAAAAAATTTTGTTTAATTTCTGTAAGCTAGGGATCAATATTCCATTAGATGATCAGTACTTACTGTATTTGTTTTCATTTAATTGTTTCATGTGACTTTTATTCTCATGCATCATTTAGACCTAGATATCTCTTTAATTTGCTAGGTATTGTTTCTGTTTTTTTGTTTGTAGCTTGGGTTGTTCCTGCTGATGGCATTGCCCAAGCTGGGTCTTCCCTTGCTTCTATGTCTCTATAACTCTTCATTTTTTATGGTTCTTAATTAATATAAGAACCATAAAAATTGTTTTACAAGAGAGTAAAACACTTGTAAACAAGTGTCCAAAAAACGTCCTCTACATATTGATGAGGAGAACCCCCATGAAGCACCCTTCTCAAGGGATGTGTTTCTTCTAGAAAAGAAACACAACCAAACCTAAACCGAAAGTGCATTGTGGTCGTCATCCATAAAATGGTTAAGAAAAACTAGATCCTATCACACCAGCTGACGACAAACGCAGCTTAACCAATGCTAGAAACTACCATCCAGTGTTGGATAAAGAGTCAACCAAGCTGGCTTGGTTTCTTGCAAATCCCGGCAAAGAACAGTTTCTGGCCGAAAGGTTAGAGGAGGATCCATTCGCAGAAAGGGAGAAGACAAAGAGATACGAGAGGTTTTAAGGAATGAAGTCGGGTAAGGTTCAAGATTCTTCGACGATGAATTAAAATTATCCATCATGTTTTCTGACCGTTGGATGTATTAAAGGCCAGGTGTAATGATCTTAAGGGGGTGCTGGACTGTCCAGCTCCCACCACAGCTGGACAGGAGCCAAGTCCCTTGGATCTCTCCCTCCGTCACCACATGGTATAGACTTGATAGGCGTTAATCAGTTCATGTTACATGTAGTAACTGAAACCTAAAATGATGCATGAAACGAATGGAAATCACAACAAATGCTCACACAATGCAACACACCGATGTATGTGGTTTAGCAAGATTGCCTATGTCCACAACAAGATGAGAACTGTTTTAACTGTCAACGAGAATAAGATTACAGCAATATGTCCTCACGCTTCTCTTAGATTCAGAGAATTACTCTTGCTACAAATTCATAACAACATTATATTAGTACAATTTACCAACATACCCATATAACTTTAAAAAATGGAATGGATTCAAGCCATAGTGGTTCTTCGGACCCTCAGCCTCTTAACGACCCTTCATAATCAGCTCACAAACGTAAGTGACAGAATAGAGGACACGTCATACCCCCAACATTACAAAAGACCCATGAAATCCCATTGGCCGAGCTTTAGGCACATTTATAGTTTGATAAAATTACAAAAATGTCATTTCATTTTTGAGTAAAACTGGTCACGCGTAATATGATAGATGGCTCAGATTCCAAGCATATTATTGGCCCACTCCTAGTGGTATGGGGCCCACTATAGCTTGAATCCAGAATAAAACTGGTCATGCGTAATATGATAGATGGCTCAGATTCCAAGCATATTATGGGCCCACTCCTATTGGTATGGGGCCCACTATAGCTTGAATCCATTCCATTGTTATATTAGACATATGTTAGACAAGCACCTCCTTTAACAATAATGGCATGAGTACAATTGTTTTTTTTTTTTGCAATGTTGTTACTTTGCATTCACTTTGCTATGTTTGGCTAATAAGAAATAGATAGAAAAGAAAAGTGATGCAGGCCTGAACCAAGCCAACCAAATGATTGTCGGAGATCGGCCCATATTCAAGCTCAAGCCCAACCTAAGGCCTCGCATTTAGGCCCATAATGCAAAACATGCTCATGACTAACATTTTTAGTTTTTATTATGCAATATAAAGGTTTAACCTCAGCTATTAAAGTTCAATTGAAATCAATGGTTGAGATATCGTAAGAGATTCTAGGGTTTGCCATGTGGAAAGCTTCATAGTAGATGATGATGTGGCATTCTCCTTGGTGATTGTTTCAATTATCATAGTTGAAGATAATGTGGCAGTCATTCTCTCAAAGATTCTCTTAGTCCAAGCTCCTTCAGCTACTTCTCCCAAGAGTCTTCCTTGAAGACTACAAAGTTACATTAGTCTAAGAGAGTCTTCCTAGCTAAGAGACTACAAAGCAACAAACATCTTCTAAGTCTTTTCTATTGGGACACCCACTTCAACCTTGAAGCTTGCATCAAGGTACATTGGAATAACTCTTATGTCTTGGAATCTACTTTTAGTTATTTGTTTTCTATAATTTTTATTTTCTTGGAAATTAAACATGTAATCTCAACCCCTGAAAATTAATAGCTGAGATATCGTAGGAGCTTTTAGGATTTTCTTTATTTGCTTATAAAAGGCCTATCAATGTTGCTTGTAAGACATCTTATTTTGAATGAAATATTATCTTGTTGCTTCAAACACTCTTGTGAACCAAGTTGAGTTCCTCCCCCTGAAACTAAATTGAGTTTCAACTTCAATCTTGAAGAATTGAAGATTCTCCGGTGATTTAGAAGTGTTGCCACTATCAACCTTGAAGAGTTGGTAAGTCTACCTACACCAAAGTACCTAGAAGAGTACTTTCTTGGAGTTACTATCATCTCTACCTATCTACTACCTTTTCCTCTCATGTTATGATATTTTTGTTACATCCATCTCATCATTTTCAACCCAAATCCGAGCTCATAACATCCCCTTTTCATTTCTATATTGCACACCAAGTTTGAAAACTCATTCTATAAGTTTTCCAGATTTAGATCTATGCAATGATCTCCACTTCATGACTCCATATCACCATATTTTATTCATAATTTCAGAAAACTCAAAAATCAAATGTTTTAGTCCTGCCTGTTATCTTTCATATCCAATTGGAATCACCTTAAACCGAGTTATACACTGGAAGTTATCCTCATTTTACTTAAATAGTGCGAATCTGCCGAGAATTGAAATTTCGCTCTTGTAGTTATCATTCTCTCCCGATCCGAGTTTGCGTAACCTAGACAAGGGATACATCAAAAAGAAAATATTCTATTTTTTTTTTAAATTTAAGGAGAGAGATAGACACATAAATCAATCATTGTATCGTCATGGTTTTTTTTTTTAGTCATGACACAATTATTGATTATGTGTTTAGCTATCTTTCTCCTCAAATTCAAAAAAAATTTGAATTTTTTTCTTTTCTTTTCTATCCATTTCTTGCCAACCAAACCTAGCCAACTAAGATACTTTCCCAACTTTTTTAGCCATTGAAATGAACATCGGGTCCTCTATCACATCACCATGTTTAATACATGGCAAAAAGAGAATTCATAACGCTTTATTCAGCCATATGATTGAAGAGTTCAGCCTAAAACTTACCAAGTTATTGAACTGTCTCATAACCCTTTGTGTCAACTAAACTACCATGTAGAACCAGTTGGCATTTCTTTTGGGTAAATGATCTAATAAGTAATTAAGTAGGTCTAAACATAGTTGGAAAATCAGGTTTTTTTTTGCTTGACTCGTCTTTTAGAAAATCTAGGTGACTCGACTTTGTTAAACCCGGCCAAGGCGAGTCACTCTTTTTTTCTTTTAAAATTTTAATGCAATAAATATGTACAAATTAGTAAAAAATCAGAAAAATATAAAAATACAAAAAAAAATAGAACAAAAGAAGCGGACGAGGAGTTGAGGATTCTTACTGTTTTAGAATACGGATTTTCTATTTTATTCAACTAAGTTTCTAAGTGAATCGACTTTATTGTTTTAAAAAAATGAATAAACTTGTCAAGTCTGTCATGACTTGGTTAAAAATAGTGAGTCTTATTTGACTCGGATGATTTATGAGCGGGTCTCGTCATTTTTTCATCCTGACCTAGTCTACATGATTCTTGACCAGGTTTTTCAAAATTTGAGTGGACTCGGGCGACTCGGCCCAGTCAAAACCTGGTTTTCCAAATATGGGTCTCAAATGAATTTTGCTGAGAACACACTCGTTGGAGGATTAAAATTTCAACTTTCCCATGTATAATGTTCACAATTTTTTTTTTTTTGCTAAAGATCAGCAATGTGTGTATTACTAAATAATGAAAATATGGTACATGAATGTTTGAAAATTCCACCAATCTCTAAGAAACCAAGATGATCCCCTTCGGTAGTGCCACTAGGGATCACCACAGCCTAGAGACCACAAAATACACGTAAATTCCCCCAAACAAGCTAGGGAAATCTATAATAAGGCCTGCGCTGCATATCATAAGAGATTGTCACAGCAATGAAGGAAGATGGAGTGTTCCAATAGCTCTGGCTCTTTTGCTTAGCCGCATGATTTGCTAAGGCGTCTGCTGCAGCATTAGCTTCCCTGTAACAGTGGGTAATTCTCCATTGGATGTTATCCAGAAAGGACTTGGCCAACCACCATCTCTGTAGAAAAAACCAAGGGATTTTGGCAGAGAGAATCGCAAGTACCAAGGCCGCTGAATTAGTTTCAATCTATAGCTCATTGATGTCTAACCTACGAGCCTCATTAACTCCAACTAGAAAGGCCGCCAGTTTTGCCATGAAATTGGTTCCCACCTTTTGATACGAAGCAAAGCATCTAATTGCTACGCCAAGGTGATTCCTGATGATTCCACCTACACCAATAGCACCCGGATTCCCTAGTGAAGAGCCATCAACGTTGAGTTTATACCACTCTCTCAAAGGCTGTTTTCAAAATACCTCAATAATGTGCTTTATGGTGAGCTTAATAAGGGGGACGTTCAGCCTTCTTGCCAACACCAAGTCCTGAACGGTTTTGACCCTGACTCCATCGATGCTGGTCCATATCAAGATTTCATTGTAGATCAACTTTGTTACATGTACAGGGTTTCTGCACCTATTGTCATAGCGACGCCTGTTTCTTTCCATCCAAATCCGCTGACAGGTTAGTATGAGTTGTGCACCCCATATTCCTGGTAATGGCATAACTCTAGCCTTTGTCTTCCACCAAGAGAACAACAGTTCAATAGATGGGAAGCCTCCCCAATTTGCATTGAAGCCAAATAGTACTTCCCTCCAAATTTGAACTGAAAAATTACACTCAAGAAAGATGTGTGGCTGTTTTGACATCTTCTTTGCAGAGTTCACATCTGGACACAAGTGGTATGGCTCTGCGAATAACCTTGTCATCAGTAGGAAGGCCTCCTTGTACCATTCTCCAACCAAACACAGAGGCGCGAGGCTGCAAGTTGCTATGCCAAATAGCCCACCCCCACCAGGGTGCAGCTGCCTTCACCCTCAACGATTCCCAGGCCGATGCCACCGAGAATTGACCCAAAGTAGAAAGGCCCCACACACGACAATCCTTTCTATGGGATCTCTTAATGTTTTGCTCTTGGATAACAGTGAACACGTTTGTAAGAGTTGGGTCTGTTGTCACTGGGAAGTTCCACCCTCCCTCCTCCAAAAAATCTGCAACCACGGCTGTGAGATTGCTGGGAATCGTTAAAGGCTAGAGGATGCCCGCCACACTTTGGTCCCCAATCCACTTGTCATACCAAAACTTGATTGAATCACCATTTTCGACCACCCATCTCTCTGCGGAATTGACAAAGCTCCACACTTTGCGTATATATCAATAAACTAATAGCTTTGCAGTATTTCAAACTTTCATTTTAGCCCTAACTTTCAGAAAACACTTATCATATTTCATGGATGGAAGAATGGAAGTGTGTCATAGTGTATTATTTTAAGAGAAAATCCTAGCTTCTAGTTGTGGGCTATTAAGGAGAACGAGAGAGAGAGGACCGACCTAGGAAAGTAATTAAAGGGATTTACCAAAAATAAAAATTAAAGGGCGGAGAATTCAAATTAACTAGAGAGAGAGAGAGAGAGAGAGAGAGAGAGAGAGAGAAGTTAATGCACTTTTGTAGGGTTCCACAATGTCGGAGGACTGGGTTTTCGTCGATCGCTTAGGAGCTGGGGGCCGCCTCAACGTTGGGTCATATTAGTGAGTCGGGGGAGAGGATGCCGGAGGAATGATTTAAAAATGAAAGGAGTCACCCCCTAGGTTGTTGTAGGCCTAGGACCCTATGTGGGTAGCCCAAATCCTAGTTAAGGAAGAGGGTTACGAATGATTCCATATGGTCTGGTCAGAGTCTGGGTAAGAGGACAAATTACGAGGATGAGAAGGTATTAGCACCCTACCTTGTCCGGATGAGCCGATCTTTCTACTAGATGTTAAGATTAGAACATTCTACTAAAATGACATGTCAAGCACAAAATGACCAAATGAGGTGATACAAATGGTTTTGGGTCACATCGGGTTACTCTGATACCGAGAACTGTGTTAGGGGCAAAATAGTCATTTTTTCAAAAGTTGTCACATTTGGCCGAAACTTTACGTGGGAGCTTAATATAACAAAAAAGGATCATCCAAAGTGTTTTGGGCCAAATCAGGCGGTCTGAATATCGAGAAACATGCCAGGGAAAAAATGGTCATTTTTATAAAAGTTACCGGATTTGGCCAAAACTCTACTTGGGAGCTTAATATGACCAAACAAGGTCATCCAAATTGTTTCGGGCCAAATCGGACGGTCCTGATATAGAACCATGCCAGGGGCAAAACAATCATTTTCATAAAAGGTGTCATATTGGAGTAAAATTTCACATGTGGGCTTAAAATGGTTAACTAAGGCTATCCTAGGGGTTTCGGTACTACTTGGGACAGTCTGGTTACAAAAATTGGGGTAAGGGTATATTGGTATTTTTTTTTCCATTTGGTCACCACACGAGCCAGCTGGGCTTTGATCATCATCGCCAAGACAATCTTCCAAGGTGTCAAAATGCGGTGGTTACAACTTTCAATTACAACCTAGTGATAGATTTTATCAGATTCTGGCATGACTCGTTAAATGAGAGAAGATTAACCTACGAAAGTAATTAAAGCGATTTACCAAAAATAAAAAAATTAAAGGGCGGAGAATTCAAAATGACAGAAGGAGAAGTAAATGCACTTTCAGTTACAACCTAGTGAGAGATTTTATCAGATTCTAACATATAAAGCATTGACTTGATTGCACTCTATTGTTGAAATTTCCTAAGCGCAAATTTCATCACATAAAGGGAAAAGAAGAGGAGAAGAAAAATAGGAGGAAGAAACAGCGTTGTCGCAAGGAGAAGAAGAGGTAAGTTATTCAGTTATCCTGGTTTCTACATGATAGTCTTAAGCTTTTATCTATGCCTCTTATTTGTGTATTTGGCAGGATCACTCAAGCTCCCTCTCATGGCTTGTATTTCTTTTCTAACATACACACACTAATAAAGTTTCCTAAAGGTGTGCAGAGGGACTTCGATCATCCTAGCATAAAATGATTTTTTTTTTTTTTGCAGTTAAAAACCTTGAAATTTCTACTGCTTGCATGTAATTAGAGGCTACAGATATAGTACATGTAAACTCAAATATAGGATCATCTAAACACTCTCCTTATTAAGATCACATTTATCTAGTGAAAAGGTGGCTCATGGTATCATTTGAAATTCTAGATTTTGATTATTTTTTGCTTTTGGGAAATTTTTATTCATTCTTTGTTGATGAATTTGCATGTACCCAAAAAATATTATTAGGATCATGTTTCTTTATCGTTCAATTAGGACACAAGAAATTTCAATTTGTTTTCCAGTTAGCATGACAATCCACAGTTCTGATCTCTCTCAATATGCACTCTGATTGACAATGAGCGTCGATATATGCTTTCTAGCAATCTTTTCTGGAATATATTTCTTGGAAGAAAGTTTCTTGTGGGGAAGTGTAGTGCCCACACTCAAACACAGAGGGGGTGAAATGACTGCCCTATCCCATGAAAGGCGGTAATGACCGATCGCCTGATGTCTCCGCGTGCGCTCCCATTGGTTGTTGCGCAAGCACAGGGGCTCGCTTCGCCATAAAGAATACTGCCCATATTTCTTTTATGAGAAAGAAAGGTTAAGAAAAAATCTGGTTTAGACATTATTGTTATAACGAAAAAGAACCTAAAACCTTTTTTTTTAATTAGATGTTGAAGATAAGGATTATTATGTACCCCATCTAGGTTCGTTGTATCTGTATATGACTAGATAAGGACTGTGACTCAACCTTAGCTAGCATAAAATATTTGCAATATGAAATATAACATATCTGATCATAAATAGGCTGTCATGTATGGCATTTAAAACTAACAATGAAAATAAGCTCAACGAAAATCCTTGTTCATCTTTACATTTCTTTGTTTTCCATTCTTTACCTCCCCTTCCAGTTTTTGCCGTTCATTCCAAGACCTTTGATGAATTGGATGTTGATGGACTTTTGGGTTCAGTTACTTTTCCTTACTTGTCTTTACATTTCTTTCCAGTTCATGCCGTCTCTTCCAAGCCCTTTGAAGAGAACCCTACGTCTTTTGATAGAATGGACATCGATGAACATTCAAGCATATTTCATTCCTTTCTTTTGTTCTTTCACTTCTACTTCCAATCCATACTATCCCTCCCAAGCTCTTTGACAGGGGTGATTATTGATGGACCTTCAGTGTCTTTCCATATCCTTTAATTTTCTGTCCTGTACATACCATCTTTCCCAAGCCCTTTGATGGGATGAACTTGATGTACTTTCATGACATTCCATTTCTTATCATTCATTCTTAACTAAGCATTAGAAACATATCATAATAGAATCATGTTCATATTATCTCAATCATGCTAAACATATCATATATCTCATTTCATTTAAAACATACATTAGACATGTTGCAGCGTGGAATACCGTTAAATCATCGATGACATGATAGAATTCCACTCACATGACGTCTCTACTGTTCTTGACAATTATTGTTTCCAATCCTTTTAAGTCACACAATCAATTAGATCCCTACGTAAGAATTCGTATATATAAGAACCTTTCAAAAATGGTCCTAGCCTAGTAGGCAAGACAACCCCCATAATTCCCATTGATTCAATCCTAATATTACCCTTTCTGGATATTTTTTATTTTATTTCTGTTTATCCCTCTTGCATTTAGTCTAGGTATGCTAGTGTTCTAGCTGCAAGGGTTTTTCCCAGTTATGGTGGTAGGAAAGGGGTCGGTTAGTGCCTTGATTAGCTATTGTCTTGGGGAAAATGGAGCTAGAGGGCGCAGTGGAAATCATCAGTTAATTATTTGGTGATTATTACTCTTGTCTTCTCTTTTTCTATCTTCTGTCTCTGCCTTTGTTGTATTTCTGTATCTCTCATTTGCTTCAAAGTAATAAAATTCATACACCCGATACCCTAAGACCTAAACCATATACCCTAAACCCTATACCTAAACCCTATGCTCTAAATCCTAAACCCTAAATCCTAAACCCTAAACCCTAAACCCTAAACCCTATACCCTCTACCTTAAACTTTAAACCCTAAACACTAAATCCAAAACTAATACCCAATACCCTAAGCCCTATGCCCTAAACCCTATACCCTAAGCCTTAAACCCTACACCCTATACACTAAACCCTAAACCCTAAACCCTAAACCCTAAACCCTAAACCCTCCATTGAGTCTGAATACAAGGCTGTTGCTGATGCCTGTGCTGAATTGACCTGGATCCGTTCTTTATTTGGTGAACTTAGCATCCCTATTACTGATGCTCCAGTTCTGTGGTGTGACAATATTGGTGGTACATACCTTTCTACTAATCCGGTCTCCCATGCCCGTACCAAGCATGTGGAGATCGACATCCACTTTGTATGTGACAAGGTGGCAGCCCATGAATTGCGTGTCCAATTTATCTCCACCAAGGATCAATTGGACGATATTCTTACAAAGGGGCTAGGTATGGCCCGGTTCTCATTTCTTCGTGACAAACTGTAGATTCGACCAATCAAATCCCCACCTTGAGGGGGTGTATTAATGTAGTGTTTCTCTCCTACATTCTCTCCGCTCGGTTAAGTGTGTCGATCCTTATCTCCCACATTATTTGATTGACTATGACTCTATCCAGACAAGCTGATGTGGTTCAAGGCGACTCAAACTCTATCACCAAGAACTACCGATCACATGCGATAATGTTTATACTCTTTGGTACTCACATCTGATAACGCTAGGACTCTTAGTCAATCATATGTGATAACACTAGGACTCTTAGTCAATCACATGTGACAACACCTGGACTTTTTAGATTCTATCCAAAAGTGCTTGTACACATCTACAACTCTATCAACACTTTATATAGTGATGTAATCGTGTGATTCAAATTATGTAAATAACAATTTAAGCCTTTTAACAAAGTGGATGTTTCGTGGAGCTTCTCTAGCTTTCCATTCTCAGATAATAAGAATCCATCTTCTCTAGATTATGTAGGTTAAAAAAAGTGTGCAACAAGATGATACCATTTCAGATCTTCTGAGCCATGATCTGGATAATTAAGCTGCAGAAGTACCCAGCTTTTAGTTTGCACATAATCTAAAAATGTTTGAAGAGTAATTTTGATGTCAGCACAAGAACTGTTCATTTAATTTAAATAAAAGCAATCTCTTCTTTCAACCTAACTGAACTAGTATTTGCCGCAAGTATATTTTATTCATGGACTTCAAATATATTTGAAGTGGAAAAAAAAAAGAGGGGAGGGGGGGGGGAGGGAGGGGGAGATAGACTACATAGCTCTTCCATTATCTATAAGGTATGAATTTGAATATTGATATATCTCTAACTCTATAGCTTAGTTGTGATAATATAAAAAGAAAAAGAAAATTGAGTATGGATATATTGACTCCAATGGCAACTTTGATTGTGTTTAGAGTTGCAAATAATCTTCAGGCCTAATATTATTTATTTATTTTAGTAATGGTGCCTAATATGAAGAATAGGTTTTTGAATTTACTTCTATTTTCATAAAATCAAATTTGTTTTACTTTAATTTTTAAGTGCTTTATGTCATTCTTAAATTCTTCATCAAGGCACAATCATTTTATATATGTTCAAACAAGAAAAGAGATTGATTAGGAGCATAGAATTAGATATAAATTGCTATTTGATTTCTCAGCTCTACTATACAAGGTAGATTGCATGCAGTAACTGTCAAGATAGCTGTCCATATGTCTGCTAAGTTAACTGTGTTCCACCCTTAAAATTATAAACTCTTTGTTAATTAGTCCATATTTATCAAATTTGCATATTGATGTTGATCAGTTTTATCTTTGTACCAATTCAAATTTTCAGTTGAAGATTTGTCTCAATACCATGGATGCAAAAGTGACGCCCGAAAATAGCTTCGAATGGATGCTATTTTCTCGTCAGGTTATTGAGTTCAACCGGGACAGTACACTAGCATGGGAAATAATTACATTATGGATCTGGCTTCAAGAGTTAGGAATCCCCCAGGTTATTTTGAAGCTATTAACATATTCGAATGCACTGATTCGTTTTCTATCAAATGAGACACTGGTATGCTTGGATTGTATCAAAACAGGTAGAATTCCTGCCCCTCCTCTTAATGAAATCCCATTCATGTATGTCCTTACAAATAGAGGCATCTCTCTCCAGTTTCTTCATAATAATAGAAGGCAAGCATTGGAGGGTATGCTTAAAATTATGGAGAATATCTATGCTAGAGGATTTGAGGACATTGCATGGCAGGCATTGACTAATTCAATCCAACCAGCATTGTCTGAAATCAGGACTATTGTCACCAGTTTAGCAACCCAACCAGTAATGACTCAAATCTTGTGTAGACCCATCGGCATCATCGGGGGAGCAACTCATAATTATGGCGGAACAATGGTGGTAGATAATAGAGAAAGACTCATGATAAGGCCTTTTGGTGAGGGTAGCAGTAGAGGGGGAAGTGATAATCGACTCATGATAAGGCCTTTTGGTGAAGAAGGTAGTAACAGTAACAGGGTGTTTGATACTACTATACCAATACAAATCAGGCCCTTTGGTGAAGGACAGTCGATGAATCAAGCCCTCCTATCACCTTTCACTGAATCAAACTTATGTGGTATCACAAGGCAATTGAATATCAGGGAAGAACCAGAAGTGGAAAGAAGCATGTTCATGACATTCTCGAAGGGATATCCAGTTTCATTGAAGGAAGTACAAGATTTTCTTACCCACTTGTATGGGGACTGCGTGGAAGCAATTTACATGGAAAAGGTGGATCCCTCTACGGTGCAGCCATTATATGCACTGGTGGTCTTTAAGCAGGCTTCAACAATTGATACAATTCTTAATGGCGCAGAGAAGGTGAGTTTTACTATTAATGAAAAACAAGCCATGGTAAGACGCTGGAAACCAAAGTGATCAGCAGTTAGTCTAATTCCGAAATCTGCAATAATGGCTCATTGGTTTTGTTGGACTATTATGCTTTGGGGAAACAGTTTAATTCATCAGACTATGTTTGGTTAATTTCTGTAAGGGATCAATTTTACTACCTTTTTTGTTTTCATTTAATTGTTCCATTTGTCTTTTATTCTATATATTCATGTGTTCTTATTGTTATAGGGAAGCCAATCCAATTGCGCATTTCCCTTCTAACATGCAGGTTGAATTAGAGAGGAAAAAGTATTAAAGTCTCACCTTCAGCAAAGCCATCAGCAGGAAAACCTTAAAACCTAAAATTAACAAAACCTATATCATGTTCTACAAGATGCATCCCGAAATAAGTCTTTCTTGACATAGGAAGGAAGATCTCTAGTTAAAGATGTAGTTGCAGTTTTTGCAGCTGTCTTAGCTAAAAAGTCAGCAATATTGTTGGCTTCTCTGAAGCAATGAGTGACCTTCCAGTTAATAGAACTTAAATAAGGCCAGCTTGAGGTAGTTACTATTTTGCTGAACATACCAAAGCAAAGCTCCTGAACGAAGAGACACCACCCCTGTAGCTGAATTGCACTCTAACCATAGCCTTTCAATGTAAAGATTTTTGGATATGATTAATGTGTGTTTGGTATGCTCATGAAATCTATGATTCTTGATCAGATGTATAGCACTTTGACTATCACAATTCACTACCGAGGTTTGCTGCAACAAACCCAAATCAGAAACCAAACCCTTCAACCAAATAGCTTCCTTCACTGCTTCTGCTGCTGCCGTATTTATAAGGCACTTTCTCTCAGTCTAGGGTTAGACAAAATAACTTGTATCTTCATTTTTTCTTAGTGAAAAGTTTGCCGCTGCTTTTCCCGTGGATGTAGGTTTCTCGCGAAACCGAACCACATAAATCTGTTTGTGTTTGCGATTATCTTGTTTGTTGTTTTCTTCGATCTCATATTTGACCATCTGGCACATGACGCCATGGGGAGGCCGAGATACAGATTCCGGTAGTGGTGGGTTTTGGGTCGTGCTTGGTTTTTGCCTTTGCCCTTGGTGGAGTGTAGTTTGTGGATTGTGATTGGGTTTTGATCTTTTTGTTTTTGCTTTCTTCTCTTTAATACAATGATCCTTTAGCAAAAAAAATATTTGACCATCTCGTGCGATTCCGTTTTAACAATTAAACTTTAGATAATACTTGTGATTTCCGCCTGGTAGTTTGTTGTATTACTATTACCCATATATATACTGAAAGTAATAATCACCTGACTCAAGTGATCCCTGAAGAAAGACCAAGAGATAATTGCAGGAATGAAAGATAACATATCCGGATGTTGCTCAAGTTGGGCAACCTTGTGAAAACTGTCGAAGTAATCAGAAACATAAGAGGCTATATGACTTTGATTTTGTATTACTGTGCCATCAGATTACTTGAGAGAACGAATCACGTTCTTAGATCTACGAAGCTTAATTTGGGGAAAGATGAAAAAACTTTGAGTTATGGTCCCCACATTTTAGCCATTTGATGTTAGATTTCTCAGCCCATAATTTTTGTTGATTTTCTAGAGCTTGCATGTATCTACTTTTAGCTTCAGATTCCATAGAAAAAAGAGTATCATTGATTCCCACAGTGTCTATCGTTTCAGTAATATCTTCTAAATTCAGCTTCGCTTCTTTGACCTCATTCTCAATATTAGGAAAAGTACTACAAGACCAAGACTTGAAGAGAGGTTTAAGCCTTTTCAATTTCTTACAAAGAATGAAAATAGAAGATTCCTAAGGAAGAGGGAGGTTTGGGCCCTTGCTTCTGCTTCTATTGGGCTGTTCCTGAGAAACCAAATCCCACAGGAGTTGAAACCAAAGAACCATTTTGAATTAATACTGTTGAGAATAATTTTTATCCTTGATTATCTCTCTAAAAGTGTAGAGTTATATATATAGGTACATGCAATGTCAAGAGTTACAACTCGTGAGATCTCTTAAGGATCCACTTATAAATGGAAACTATCCTAGGTGATCTTGGTTAAGATAGAAAGTTACATTATCACACGTGATGATAACAGATTAGGAAATGGTTAAGATAGGAAACTGCAATGCAATCCTCAAGATCTCGTAGAAGGCTGATATGGTAGATTTGATACGTAATCCTTCAAGATCTTGCAATGGTCTTAACACAGAAGATTCCATCTTGGTGCATGGCTAGCTCATGCTTTGGAGAAAAGATATTGTCTCGGATATTCTCTTGGTTGATACACCCCCTTAAGATGGGGATTTGGGAGTGCAAATCTACAGCTTGTCCCTAAGAAAGTTGAATCGAGTTGTGCTAAGACCCTTTGTGAGAATATCAGCAATCTGATCTTTGGTTGAAATGAATTGAACTTGGAGCTCGCGCGAGGCCACCTTGTCATGTACAAAATGGAAATCGATCTCTACATACTTTGTGCGTGCATGAAAGACAGGATTGGTAGATAGATATGGAGCACCAATATTGTCACACCATAAGACCAGAGGTGCCTGAATAGGAATCCCAAGTTCACCAAATAGAGAACGAAGCCAGGTCAGTTCAGAACATGCATTAGCAACAGCCTTATACTCGAACTTGATAGAGGATCTTGCAACAGTTTTTTGCTTCTTGGAGGCCCACGAAATAAGATTGGGACCCATGTAGATTGCATAGACCCCAGTAGATTTGCGATCAAGACTGTTGCTAGCCCAATCCACATCCGAAAAGGCTCGAAGTTGAAGAGAGTCAGATTTGGAGAAAAAAATACCAAAAATGCAGGTGACTTCCAGATAACAGAGAATGCGTTTGACCATAGACCAATGATCTTCTGTTGGTGCATGCATAAATTGGCAGGCACGGTTGACTGAGTAAGCAAATCAGGTCTGGTGAGAGTAATATATTGCAAGGCACCAACAATCGAACAATACTTGGTTAGGTTAGTGAGTAGCACACCCCCTGCAGGTGATGATGAGAGCGTGGTGGCAATTGGTGTGGTGACTGGTTTGCAATCAGTCATGCCATCACGTTGCAGGAGATCTGATATATATCTGGACTGAGAGACAAGAATCCCACTTGGCTTATATATGGCCTCAATCCCAAGAAAGAAACTTAGGGGACCAAGATCCTTAATGGAAAATTCGATTGCTAGCCGTTGAAGAAGTGCAGTAATGTGAGACCATTGATTGCCTGCCACCAAAATATCAACAACATAGACCAGAACATAAGTAGCAATTGAGTCCCGAACAAAATAAATAATGATGGGTCGGTTTAAGAGGACCAAAAATCGAAGCGAACCAAAAACTCAGAGAGTCGGTGGAAACAAGCCCGTGGGGTTTGCTTGAGACCATAGAGGGACTTGTGAAGCCGGCAAACATGATTGGGATATTGTGGGTCAGTGAAACCCTGTGGTTGGGCCATATAAACCTCTTCATTGAGGATTCCATGGAGAAATACATTATGGACATCAAGTTATCGGATGGACCAACCATTAGAGATTGCCAGTGATAGTACTGTCCTGATTATGGTTGGTTTAATGACTGGGCTAAAAGTTTCATTATAGTCCAGGCCTTGTTGTCAATGAAAGCCTTTAGCAACAAGTCGAGCTTTGTACCTCTCTATAAAACCATCTGCCTTTCTCTTGATTCTGTACACCCATTTACAGCCAACAATATTCATAGCATCATTGTGGGGAACAAGGGACCAAGTCCCATTGCGCAATAGGGCATTAAACTCATCGGCCATGCCAGAACGCCAAAGGACATCTTTATTAGCCTGAGAGAAGCAAGTGGGTTCATCAGGAATTTGGGTGGGTAGGGAGGTTGGTTGAATGGTGTGGGCTTGAGGAAAGGATTTAGGGTCAGCATAGATGGCGGTAATGGATTTGGTGCAAAGTGGTGGGGATGGTGGAGATGGTGGGGACGATAAGGCCGAATGGTTGGGTGAAACCGTGGGTGAGGGGGGTGGGGTTGCCACAAGGGGTTGTGGCTGGGGCATGGTTGGAACGACCAGGGTGGGTGGAGCTGGTGGATTTGGAGGTTGTAAAGGGGCTGGGGGCGCCACATTTGATTGGGCCCATGGGGTTGGACATAATGGAAGAGAGGGGGTAGGGGTGATAACTTTTTGGAAGGAAAATACAGATTCGTCGAAACGAATAGGTCTAGAGATGTAAATACGGTAGGTTATGAGATCCATACACCAGTAATCAGTATGAGTTGGATTGTGTCCCAAGAATACACAAGGTGAGGACTGGGGATCGATTTTATGGGAATTATATGGACGAAGCCAAGGGAAACATAAACACCCAAAAACCTTAAGAAAAGAGTAGTCAGGGACTTGTTGTGTCACTAATTAGTATGGGGAAAGATTCCCAATAACAGGAGATGACATCCTATTGATGAGAAAAACTGTTGTTTTAAAGGTATAGTCCCAATAAAATGTAGGAACAAAACTATGGGATAAAATGGTGATTCCCGTTTCAGCAATATGTCTATTTCGGCGTTCAACTGTCCCTTGTTGCTCATGAGTGTGAGGACAAGAGATATGGTGTTGAATCCCAATGTTTTCAAAAAATGAGGACAAGGAATGAAATTCACCCCCCAGTCAGTTTGCATAGATTTTATTTGATGGAAAAATTACCGTTCTACTAAGGATTGAAAGCGCTTAAATATCGAAAACACATCAGATTTTAATTTGAGGGGATAGAAGCAGATGTACTTACTAAAATCATCAACAAAAATTATAAAGTACCGACTGCCTTCAGAAGAGACAGGGGGGGAACCCAAACATCACTAAAAATAAGGTCTGAAGGAAAAGAACTTCAAAGGATGATGGTCATCTGTATGCCTTCCTAAGGATGATGATACTATAACTGATGAGCCTTCCCAGATTAAAGCTGACGTGGTTTACTTCTTCTCCAACTTTTATTTTTGGTTAATTCTTCTCTAATCTTTTTAGGGGTGCCCGGGAAGAGGAGGAGGTGTCTATTCCTGTTGACATGTCATTGAGGTCCCCCCTTGATGATCAACATAGGGCTTCCCTAGTTGCTGTATTAATTGAAGAGGAGATCAAGGCTGTGGTGTTCTCTTTAAAAGGCAACAAACCTCTTAGCCCTGATGGTTTCAATGCTTTCTTATTCAAGTATTTTTGGGAGATCGTTGATGACTTCGTTACTGCTATCCAATGGTTCTTCTTGAACTCATTCTTGCCTAGGTCAGTGAACTCCACATTCATCTGCCTAATTCCTAAGTCTGATCATCTTGTGGGGTTTGGGGTTTTAGACCTATCATTTTGTGCAATCTATTCTATAAAATTATTTCTAAAATCACTACCAATAGGCTCAAGTTGGGCATTGGTCATCTTGTTTCTCATACCCAACCTACATTCATCAAGGGTAGATTTATAGCTGATAACATTTTGGTTTGTCACGATATTTTGAGGGGGAGTGACCCAAAAACATGCCTTCCCTTCGGCCATCTTGAAGATTGATCTTCAGAAGGCTTTTAACTCTTTGAGAAGGAGATATCTATTCCGCATTATGGTAGCCATGGGATTTCCAAATCGTTTCATTCAGTGGCTGAGAAGTCGGTGGACTCCCTATCAGATATTTGGGAATTCCTTTGATCTCTGGAAAGCTTAAGTTTGTGGATTATACTCCTCTCTTTGATCTAGGCAGACAACATCTGGAAGACTGGAAGTCCATGTTTCTCTTTTGTAGGTAGGCTCCAGCTCATTACATCAGTTCTTCAGGGGGGTTATTATATCTACTGGATTGGGCTCTTTAGTTTGCCTAGCTACGTCATTGCTAAATTATATCTTTCTTCTCCAACTTTCTCTGGTCTGGCCCTAGCCTTGAGAGAAAGAAAGATCCATTATGTTGCTTGGGCTTCCATTAGTAAGCTAAGGCGGAGGGTGGTCTAGGGATCAAAAGAATCAAAGACCTGAATGTGGTTGATATCTCTAAACAAATTTGGTGGGTAGCTTCTCATAGAAATTCCTTATGGGTGAAATGGGTAAACTCTAGATACTTGAAAGGTGATTCCATTTGGACTGTCAGGCTCATTCAGAGCTGCTCTTGGGTGTAGAGGAAGATTCTCAAGTATCGGTATCGTGTCATTCCTTTCATTCTTCATATCATTGGTGATGTTCATTCTTCGAAGTTGTGTCTTGACCCTTGGCATCCTGCCGGGGTTCTGATCCTCTGAATTTGGTGATAGAATTAGATATGATGCCAAGTCCACTAGATTTGGGACCAATTGAGTAGCATTGCCCAAACGAATGCCTCAGAATTGGATTCCATCATTTGGACAGGTAACCCTTCATGCCTCTTCTCCTCGAAATCTGCCTGGAATATTGTCAGACAATCTACTCCTTAGTGGATTGGGCTACTACTGTGTGGTTCCAATCTTGCATTCCTAGACAATCATGCACCACTTGGAGATGTATGATCGACGCGCTTCCCTTTAACGACCAGCTGATTAGGTGGAAAGGGAGATGCTCTATGTGCTTGAAGGAAGGTGACTCTATCAATCACTTGTTTCTTAATTGTGAGTTTAGTTCTGCGGTTTGGAACTCTTTTGCCTCCTGGTTTGGTTTTGTGTGGGGAAATCTTTCCTCCATTCAAGAATTTTTTGAGTAATGGAAAGGAAAACTCAAATGGACGAATGTCAAGGAGCCTTGGGCTGTAGGGGCAACTATCATATGTGCTATTTTGTGGGAGGAGAGAAATAGAAGGCGGAATGAGGGTATTGCTCGAAGTGTGAAGCAGTTCCTGGATTGTGTGAAAGGGGAGATTAGAGACTGTAATCATGTGATCAAAGGGGTGAAAAATATTCAGGACTTGACTTGTGTTAGAAATCTGGGATTGGCGGCTTCTAATGTCAAATCTCACAATGTTCTGGAGGTTTTCTGGTGCAGACCCATGAGGCATTGGATAAAGCTTAACATTGATGGCAGTTCACTCGGGAATCCAGGAAGGGCAGGCTTGGGGGGGTGTTTAGAAACAATCAAGCCCAGGTCGTGCATTCCTACTGTAGATTCCTGGGGGTTGCAAATAGCATTGTGGCTGAGTTTGAAGCTCTGTTAGACGAGCTCTTTATTGCTTGGGAGAATGGCTTCATGGACCTATGGATTGAATCTGATTCGGCAGCTCTGGTGTTGGCTATTCAACACTCTAACATCCCATGGTCTGCGCTCCAATGATGGCAGGTTCTCAAACCTTACTTTGACTCTTGCAATTGGAAAATCTCGCATTGCTTTAGGGAAGCTAATCCGATTGCAGACTTTTTAGCAAAGCATGCGGCGATTACTGGAGTATCTACTACAAACCTGACCATCCCTACTCATGTTGCTGATCAATTGGCTCGTGATGCTATGGGCTTGCCTAATTATAGATTTGTAATGTATTAGGGATGCTGTCAGACTGGTCCAGTCTGTGGTTGTGTTTTGCTTTTGTTGTCTTCTTGGTTTTGGGTTTCTGATTTTTTTTCCTTCTCTTTAATACAAGGATCTTTTAGCAAAAAAACGGTGATCCCAACAAGTTGATCCTCTTTGTTGCCTTTGTTGGTCGGGATTGGAGAGCAGGGATCATTTGTTCTTTGATTGCCCTTTCACCTTTCAGGTGTAGGAAGGTATCTTGAGGTTGTGCTCCCCTTACAGAATCCCCAAAAGAAATGTTCTTCTCGACACTCATTGGGTTAGTGAGACCTTTAAAGGAGACTCCATAGGGGCCATTGCAAAGTTGGCCTTTTGCAGCACAATTTCTCATATATGGATGGAAAGGAATTTTTGTCTTTTGTGAAATAGATCCAAATCCAAACTTATTATCATCAGAGATATTTGGAGTGATGTGGAGATTAGACGTTATGTTGATCCCCCTAAAGGCCCTAAATCCAATAATAATTCCTTTCTTGTGGAGCATTGGGGGTACATCCCATTTGGACTCATCATAGGTGACTGCCCGTCG
The DNA here is from genome assembly GCF_018873765.1 of Telopea speciosissima. NCBI lineage: Eukaryota > Viridiplantae > Streptophyta > Magnoliopsida > Proteales > Proteaceae > Telopea > Telopea speciosissima. The sequence goes on from NC_057917.1 coordinate 14,694,409, forward strand.
TCCTTGTTGTTTCTCTTTTAGGGGGCTCATTTGTCCCCCTTCTTTGTATTCAGCTTTGTTTTGTTTTGGGGCTCCTTTGATTCTTGGGGCTTGACCTTGAGCTTCTTGTAAGGCCTCCTCTTGTATTTGAATCTGTAGTTGTTATTCTTTTCTTTGCAATAAAGGGATCTATTTATCAAAAAAAAAAAAAAAAACTTTCTCTCTGAAGTGGCTCACAATTGCAGCACAATCATATTGAAGTCAATGGTATAGTACAAAATTAAATGATTGTTTATCAAAAAAATAAAAATTAAATGCTTCACAATCATATTATAGGAGTTCGATTTCAAGTTGTAAAGGATCTAAGGTTGGTGCAGTTATAGTGGGAGTGAATGGCTTCCTTTTTGGAGGTTTTGGGTACTTATTAGGTGTTCAATTCTTCTGGGCAAGTTATTTCTATCATGCTTGACGTCGGCTGGTGTGATAGGATCTAGTTTTTCTTAACGATGACATTTTTTTATGGTTGATGACGACAATGCACTTTCAGTGCAGGTTTGGTTGTGTTTCTAGAAGAGACACATTCCTTGGGAAGGGTGCTTCATGGGGTCCTTCTCATCAATATATAGAGAACGTTTTTTGACACTTGTAAAGTGATTTTTCAATTGTTTTAGTCTCTTGTAAAACCATAAAGTTGTTTTATGGTTCTTATATATATATATATTAAGAACCATATAAAAAAAGAAGAGTTATAGGATTAATGTTCAGACAAATCCGGACGAATAGAGACACAGAGAAGCAAGGGAAAACCCAGATTGGGCAATGCCATCGATCAGCAGGAACAACCCAATCCAAGCTACAGACAAAAAAACATAACCAATACCTAGCAAAATCTTCTATTGCCGAGCTGCCCGGCAGGACTGTGCTGCCTAGATACGTTGAGGCACACAATGACCGCCTTACCCCCATTCAGGCAGGCAAGGCGGTCATTGTGCGCCTTACCATGTCTGGGCAGCACGGTCCTGCTAGGCAGCTCGGCAGTAGAGGATCCAAATTGGCAAAAGAGATATCTAGGTCAACATGATGCATGAGAATAAAAGTCACATGGAACAATTAAATGAAAACAAATATAGTGAGTACTGATCATCTAATGGAATATTGATCCCTAACTTACAGAAATTAAACAAATTAATATAGTAGTGTCTGATCGATAATTAAAGCGCGCTGTTTTCCTAAAATAAGCAAAGCATAATAATTAAATAGTCCAGCAAAACCAAATGGATATGATCACTTTGGTTCCCAGCGTCTTACCATGGCGTGTTTTCCATTAATATTAAATTTAACCTTCTTTTTCCCATCAAGAATTGTTTGAACTGTGGAGGCCTGCTTAAACACCACAAGTGCATACAATGACTGCACTACTTTTGGGGGAACTACCTCTTGCATGTAAATTGATTCAACGCAATCCCCATGCAATTTGGTAAGAAAATTCCATACTTCCCTCGCTGAAACTGGATACCCCTTTGAAAATGTCATGAACATCCCTCTTTCTTCCTCTTGATCTCCTACTACTTCCCTCATCATATTCCATTGCGGCGGCCTTGTTGTTGTTGTTGTGATACCACCACCACTACCACCACAGGCGGCTTGATTCATCGCCGACTGTCGTCCTTCACTACCACCAAAGCCCGGCCTGAATTGATCAATTGTATCAAACACCGGTCTGTTTCTACTACTGCTACCTTCACCACCACCACCACCAAAGGGTCTTAATCTACTCCACATTTGTTGAGTCATCATTACAGCTGCTGCTGGTTGGGTTTCTAAAGTAGTAGTAGTAGTAGTAGTACTGGTGGTGGTGGCAATTATACTCCTGATTTCAGACACTGCTGCTTTGATTGCCTTAGCCAATGACGTCGTCGTCGTTGTTGTCTGCCGCCACTCGTGAATGTCGATGTCCCCAAATACACTAGCATACATATTCTCCGTAACTCTAAGCATACCCTCCAATACTTGGCTTCTTTTATTATGAAAAAACTGGAGATCAGAGATGGCTTTATTTGTAAGGCGATCCATGAATGGGATACCATAATTAAGAGGAGGTCCTGCACCGGTTTTAATACAATCCAAGCATACCATTGTCTCCTTTGATACAAAAAGCATCACTGTCTCTGATGATGTTAATAGCTTCACAATAATTTTAGGGATTCCTAATTCTTCAAACCATAACCATAAAGTAATGGCCTGCCATGCTACTATAATCTCATGATTTAGATCAATAACCAGACGAGAAAATAGCTTCCCTTCATCTAAATTGAACCACCTAATTAGTCCTTTCGGCATCGTTGTCACTTGTGCAGCAGCATCATCCATGGTGTGCGGGCAGCTGTGTACCGAAAACTGATCAACATTCTCGATATGCAAATTTGATAAAAATATACATGGACCAACAAAGCGATCACTTAGCAGACATAATCTAGAGAAGGTGGATTCTTATTACCTGAGAATGGAAAGCCAGAGAAGCCCCCCGAAACATCCACTTTGTTAAAAGGATTAAATTGTTATTTGTATTAATTTGAATCGCACGATTACATCACTATATAAGGTGTTGATAGAGTTGTAGATGTGTACAAGAACTGAAGGAGGCGAAAGTGGTTTTAGATGATGTGCAGGAGGCCATGGAGACAATAGGGGTCAATGACTCTTTGTTTGGCTTGGAAGAGGATGCCAAGACTACATACTTATCAGCTTTAAAGGATACTGAGAGGCTTTGGCATGAAAAGTCAAGAATTAAATGGCTGAAAGAAGCGGATCGAAACTCTAAATATATTAAATAGTGACATAACAAAAAAACACTATTGAAAAGCAATATATAGTGGCGGTTATTTATTATCGTTGCCATATATCTCGAAGCGGTAATAAAAAATTGCTGCCAAATACGTACTAGTCAATTAGTAGTGGTAATATCTTACCTTGCAAAATATAATATTATAGTAATTCTTTAACGCCGGTTACTTTATACCACATAATATTATAGTACTTCTTTAACACCGGTTACTTTATACCACATTTAATTTTTAACAATTAGCAGCGATAATAAAAGAATTATTTCTGAAAGTTGGCAAATAGCACCGGTAATAGTTTACCGCCACTGATTATAAACATATAACAACGGTAGAATATTACTACTGGTGTATAGGGTGGCTAGCTAGTCTCTATAGCAATGACAATTTTATATCATTGCTAAAAGTGCTTATATAGCAGCAACAAAAAATACCGCCGCTATAGGCTCTGTCTTTGTTTCATTGAGCGTCACCAAAACACCCTTCTCATGTGGTGAATCAATAGCGACATAAATGGATTTCCTTTTCTTCTTTCACAGAATGGGATCGTCATGACGTATAATGGAACTTGGAGAGGTTGACTCAAAGGAACAAAGTATGTAAGTAAATTAATAAGTTGAAATTGCACTAACATCCTTTTTTCGGGTGAATAGACTTTATTAAAGGAGAAAAAGGAAAGAAATACAAGCACCCAGAGGGAAGGAAAAGAAAACACTGAATACAACAAGATCATTAAAGGAAACTTAGAGAAGCCTGGTATGAAAACCCCAAGAGGAAACAATATTGTGATCCCTTGCACTATCAGCAGTCGAGGCCTAGAGGCAATTGACCTTGGTTATAATGTCAAAAATTATTGAGCTCCATATTTGACTAAATGTACGAGAAGAGGAGGTTCATCTATGCTTGTTTTCTCCCGCTAGATGTGGTATACAGAGGCATAGAAGGCCATATTGATAGCCCAATCACAAGCTGAATTGCCCTTAGGTCTAACCAAATCCGAGTAGAGGAGCCATCATCTATTTGCATTTAACTACTTACAAAACTAGAGGTATGATTTTAAGAATCCTCCTCCTGGTGAAACTGGCATCAGGGACACAAGAAATTATCCTTATTGAGTCATCCTTGAGATACTTGGAATCGATCCACTTCACCCAAAGGCTATCTTTATTTCCACCAATATTCTAAAGGAGCTTCAATAGACCAGCTTTGAGTTGGAGCTATCTTTTTCGAATGATGGTATCTATGAATTTTCCAAGGAGATTTATCTTATGGATTAAACAATGTGTGATGACCCCTATGTTCTCAATTCTTGTGAATTGGAGTCCAACAGGATATTTTTCTAGCAAAATGGGAATTAGATAAGGAGATCCATTATCCCCTTACCTTTTTACCCTTGCCATGGAAAGGTTGTCTATGATGTTGAATCAAGTTGTTGTGGATAGGAGGATGCAGCTTATCCCTAGGTGTAAACCTTTGCAGCTATCTCATTTAGTTTTGTCGATGATCTGATGGTATTTGCTAGGGCTGATTGTGATTCTATCTCGGCCGTGATGGGCACTCTTGATCTTTTTCCATGATCTCGGGCCTTAATGTGAATCATTCTAAGTCCTCTATCATCGTTGGGGATGTGGAGGCTCACATCCCAGACAATCTGATTCAGATATCAGGGTTTTCTGAAGCCCATCGACCCATTAATTATTTTGGAGTTCCTCTGATTTCAGGAAAGCTAAAAGCAAGTGATTGTGCTCCTCTTTTTGACTTGGTTAGAAAGACATTGGAAGGGTGGAAATCACGTTTCCTTTCATTTGCTGGTCGTCTCCAATTAATTGGTTCGGTTATTCAGGGAGGTTATATATACTGGTCGGGAGTATTAATAGTATACTGCCACTGATTATAAACATATAATTGTGGTAGAGTATTAATACTGCTATATGGGGTATATTAGTCTCTATAGCAATGACAATTTTTACCATTGTTGAAAGTGCTTATATAGCAACGGCAAAAAATACCGCCGCTATAGGCTCTGTCTTTGTTTCATCGAGTGTCGCCAAAAACACCCTTTTCATGTGGTGAGTCAATAGAGACATAAATGGATTTCCTTTTCTTCTTTCACAACATAGGATCCCCATGTTCGATGTATAATGGAAATAGGAAAGGTTGACTTAAATGAACAAAGTATGTAAGTTGAAACTGCACTAACATGTTTTTTGGGGTGAATAGACTTTATTGAAAGAGAAAAAGGAAATAAATACAAGCATCCAGAGGGAAGGAAAAGAAAACTGAATTCAACAAGATGAACAAAGGAAACTTAGAGAAGCCTGATCCAAAAACCCCAAGAGCAAACAATATGGTGATCCCTTACACTATCAGCAGACGAGGATTGAAGGTGATTGACCTTGGTTTTAATGTCAAAATCTATTGAGCTCCATATTTGTTTAGAAATGGAATGGAATCTGTAACTTTAATTCGATCCTATGAGTCATATTATTTCAAGTGCCATCAACATCCTATTTAAATGTATAATTATTTTAGATTTATGTTGTAGGATGTATGTGAATGGAAGACCATCCATTATCACACAGTGGCTCGTGAAGGCCTATCCCCATACATTTTTTTCAGGTTTGGGGAGTGAATATTCCAGCAAAGAGCACATGCAGGTGACATCGATATCAATCTAGAACAAAGTAGCTCCATGGTTGGCAAGGCATGGGAGAGGGCACGCCAAATAAAGAAGATGTGTCTCGGTATATTCTTTGGAAACCACACCACTGAATACCAGGGAACCATCGGGAGCTACGAACAGATCAAAACCCATGCGGAGGAAGACAAGAATATTCCCAAGCTGGTGGCCATCCATCGCACCAAATCCCAACTACCATGGGCCCTCCTCCAAATGGAGGGGATGGCAGCCCAAGCAGCCTGGAGATGGTAGCTCCAAACGTAATCTTACCAATTGAGTCTAAAAAGGACTTCCTTGTAAATTTTTTCCTAATCCACCTCCACTCAACCTCAAGGTTTCCAATCCTCCAATCGGCAAACCAACCTTTACACAAAATCCCTTCCTAGAGTTGCTTTGAGAAGGGTCAGCGAAAGAATAAATGATCAATATCCTCCACTTTTTTTTTTTTTTTTGGTAACAATCAATATCCTCCACTGAATTCCAAAAAAAAACAACAAGAGGATGGAGAAGGAACATGTCTGTCTACCTTAGACAAAGATTTGAGTTGGAATATTAGAGACTAATATCTCATTTGAGTATCATAATCACTTTGTTAAGACGAACAGTCTTAGGTTCTTTAGCTGAGAAGAAGAATTGGAGAGAATGTGTTGGCTTGTCAGAGTGGCAGAGGAATTTATTTATTTATATGGGAATGAGGAATACAATTATGGTATGTTAGCTTAGGTTGAGTCATAGTCCTTATGTAGTCATATATAGATACAATGAACCTAGACGGGGTACATAATAATCCTTATCTTCAACATCTTATAAAAAAAAAAAAGGTTTTAGGTTCTTTTTCTTTATAAAAATAATGTCCAAACCAGACTTGTTCTTATCTTTTCTTTTTCATAAAAGAAGATTGTATTCTCTGTGGGGGAGCATGCCCCCTATGCATGCACAACAATCAATGGGAGCATGCATAGAGCCATCAGGCGGTTGGTCTTACCGCCATTCATGCGGCACGACAGTCATTTTGCCCCCTCTATGTTTGATCGTGGGCACTACACTTTCCCACAACAAACTTTCTTCCAAGAAATGTATTCCGGAAAAGATTGCTAGAAAGCATATATCAATGCTCATTGTCGATTAGAGTGCATACGGAGAGAGATCCAAACTGTGGATTGTCATGATAAGTGGAAAACAACCAGAAATTTCTTGTGTCCTAATTGAAAGATAAAGAAACATGATCCTAATAATAGTTTTTGGGTACATGCAAATTCATCAACAAAGAATGAATAAAAATTTTCCAAAAGCAAAAAATAAACAAAATCTAGAATTTTCAAATGATACCATGAGCCACCTTTTCACTAGATAAATGAGATCTTAATATGGAGAGTGTTTAGATGATCCTATATTTTGGTTTACTGGTACAATATTTGTAGCCTCTAAGTACATGCAAGCATTAGAAATTTCAAAGGTTTTTCACTGTAAAAAAAAAATAATTTTATGCAAGGATGATCCAAGTCCCACTGCACACCTTTAGGAAATTTTATTAGTATGCGTATGTTAGAAAAGAAATACAAGCTATGGGAGGGAGCTTGGGTGATCCAGCCAAATACACAAATAAGAGGCCTAGATAAAATCTTAAGACTATCATGTAGAAACCAGGAAAACTGAATAACTTACCTCTTCTTCTCCTTGAGACTACGCTGTTTCTTCCACGTCCTATTTTTCTTCTCCTCTTCTTTTCCCTTTCTGTGATGAAATTTGTGCATCAACAATAGAGTGCAATCAATGTCATCCTAAAATATCATCCTGTAGGAAATGTATTACGTTCCATTTTTCTCTTCTTTCTTGTTCAAGTCAATATTTTATATGTTAGAATCTGATAAAATCTCTTTCTAGGTTGTAACGGAAAGTGCATTTACTTCCCTCTAGTCATTTTAAAGTCTCCGTCCTTTAATTTTTATTTTTGGTAAGTCCCTTTAATTACTTTCCTAGGTTGATATTCCTTCATTTAATGAGTCAAGTCATAATCTAATAAAATCTTTGACTAGCTTGTAACTTAAAGTGCATTTACTTCTCCCTCTAGTCATTTTGAATTCTCCGCCCTTTAATTTTTATTTTTGGTAAATCCCTTTCATTAGTTTCCTAGGTTGATCTTCTCTCAATAAAATCTCTCTCTAGGTTCTAACTGAAACTTGTAGACACCGCATTTTGACACCTTGATAGATTGTCTCGGCGATGATGATCAAAGCCTGGCTAGCTCGCATGGTGATCAAATGGAAGAAAATTACCAATTTACCCTTACCCCGCTTTTTGTAACCAGATTGTCCCAAGTAGAGCCAAAACCCCTAGGATTGCCTTATTTAACCATTTTAAGCCCACATGTGAAATTTTACTCCAATATGGCATCTTTTATGCAAAATATTATTTTTCCCCTGGCACAGTTCTCTATCCGGACCGCCCGATTTGGCCCGAACAATTTAGATGACCTTGTTTGGTCATATTAAGCTCCCATGTAGAGTTTCGACCAAATCTAGTAACTTTTATAAAATTGACCATTTTGTCCCTGAAGTGTTTCTCGATATTTGGGCCATCAAATTTGGCCCAAAAATGCTTTGGAATACCCTTTTTGGTCATATTAAGCTCCCACATAAAGTTTTGGCTAAATCTGACAATTTAAAAAAAAAATGATTGTTTTGCCCCTGACACACTTCTCAGTATCTAAGCCACCCGATGTTACTCCAAATCAATTAGATAACCTTATTCGGTCATTTTGTGCTTGTACATAAAATTTTGTGTAATTTTGGTGTAATTTGGACCTTGATCGGCTTGAAACTCCATTTCTGTACTTTCTTCAGTTTTCGAGCCACTTCAACAAAATTCGGACACATCAGCCATACGGATGGAAAGTAGGCGCCGATATGTGGCGTGTCAAAATCATCCGCGCGGATTGAAAGATATTGTCGTTTGAATATGAACCCTTAAAATGGAATACAAAAAGATTTTAAAAAAAATTGACTATCCCGTGTCAGTCAAATTTGACATACCTCAAAGGTCAATGCCTATTCTCTTATATTGATGGTTTGTGTGTTTGCCCCTCTCCACCAAAAGATTCTTCTACATGGCTTGAGAAGGATTCCGCCATAACTAGTTTGCTTCTAGCTTCTGTCTCCGATGAAGTTCTTTCTCTTGTTCTTGACAAGGAGACATCACATGAAATATGGATTGCCCTCTAGGGTGCCTTTGGTTCTACCTCTACTACTCGTCTCATGTCTCTCAACATGAGTTTGTAGAACCTTCAAAAAGGCAATGACGAATCTGTCTCTACTTTTCTTCAGCGTGCTAAGGTCATTGTTGATGAGTTAGCTAAAGCCGAAAAACCCTGGCTGCTGAAGATTTTAACACTTATGTTCTTTGATCTCTTCGCTCAGATATGCAAGATGTGGTTTCGCTAATCCTAAACCGTCTGAAACATCCCTCCTTTGCTAAGCTTAGTGGTCTTCTTCTCAGCCATGAAAGGAATTGCGCTTTTCAAAACATGCACTTATCTGAGGTTCCCGTTCCTGCTACGCCTTTGGCTTCTGCTAATATTGTGCAACGTTCTGATTCCAACTCGGCTTCCTCTGGCCGTGGAACCGGTCGTGGTTTCAATCGTGGGGGTCACGGTGGTCATTTTGGTCGTGGTTGTGGTGGTCATTATTCACAACAACAGCAAGTTGGGCACCTGTATTGCACCCTTTGTCATCGCACCAACCATACTACCCCTTTTTGCTATTACAGCAACCCTCTTCCTTTCCCCTACCTGCCATCTCCTACCTCCCAATATTATTCGGTTTCTCTTACCTTCACGCCAACTTCTCATTATGCTAATCCACCTTTGCTTCCCACACCGCTTTATCCCCTTATCTATCCCCCATCTTCGGCCTTAACTTGGTACCCGAACACTGGCACGACACATCATGTTACCCCTGATCTTCAATTCTTATCTTCTTTATGACACTTACAATGGTTCGGACCAGCTTCGGGTCTTCACATCTCTCATATTGGTCATTCTGTTTTTCCTTCCTTTACCTCCACCCAATCCTTTCATCTTAATAATATTTTGCATGTCCCTGATATTTCTAAGTCTTTACTTTCTGTTCAGAAATTCTCTAGCGATAACAATGTCTTTTTTGAATTTCACCCTGGTTATTTTCTTATCAAGGATTGCATCACCAAGACAACCCTGCTCTTCGGACCGAGTAATGGCGGGTTATATACACTGCCGTCTCCTTCTCCATCCTCTCCTCATGTTCATGTTGCCGAACGTACCTCCATCGACGGGTGTCATCATTGCCTTGGTCATCCACATGAGTCTCTTCTTCGTTTTATTTAAAAAGAAAATCATCTCCCATATCAGTCCACACGATTGAAATCTGTTTGTCCTGCTTGTCAGTTAGGTAAATCTAGTAGATTGTCCTTACAGGAAACACAATCTCGCAGTCTTTTTCCATTGGATCTAATTCACAATGATGTGTGGGGTCCTTCTCCTTATACTTCATTTCAAGGACACAAATATTTTGTAATTTTTGTTGATGATAGTACAAATTATATTTGGTTCTGTCCTCTTCTCAATAAAACTAATGTGTTTACTATTTTTCAAAATTTTCAATCTCTTGTTGAGCGGCAATTTTCCTGTAAAATAAAACCAATCCAAGCCGCTTGGGAGGTGAGTACCGCTCTCTTCCACAATACTTTCAATGCCTTGGCATCTCTCATCGTGTCTCCTATCCACACACCCATGAACAACAAGGGTTTGTGGAAAGGCGACACCGCCGTAGTGTTGAAACAGTCTCTCCCTCCTTGCTCACTCTTCTATGCCTATGCATTATTGGCATTATGCCTTTGATAGTGCTATTTTTTTGAATCTCATGACCTCCAAGACTTCTAATCAGGTCACCCCATTCAACTTATTCATCACAAGCCTCCAGATTATTCTTTCCTTAGAGTTTCGGTTACTTGTATTACCCGTATCTCCGACCGCACAATCATCATAAGATGGATTTTCGTTCTTTCCCTTGTGCCTTCTTAGGTTACAGCCCATCTCATTTTGGTTATCGGTGTTTGGACCTTTTTAGTACTCGCATGTATATAGAACGCCATGTCCGGTTTGATGAGAGCACTTTTCCCTTTGCTTCGCCCCTAATACTTCTAGACCAACACCTATACCCGCCTCTCTATCCATTCCATGGGCTTCTCTCCCTACTCGCAATCCCACACCAGTTGCACTTCCTTTACCATTGTCGGCATAAGCTACCCTACCCAACCTGCCCCCAACGCCTGTGGCTACCCCGTTACAATCCCCTATATCTCCGGCGAGGTCCCATCCACCTCCCCCCCTCCCTGCAGCAAACACGCCCTCTTCAAGAATTGTACACGTCTCTAACCACTGCCCTCCACCCTAGACCTCCCCTTTACTGCCAACCTCCCCTCTTCCTCATTGGCTGACCCCCCTCAACGCATTCACCCAATGACTCTTTGGCCGTGCCCTGTCTCTAATCTCAATACCTTAACTGTTACAACCCCCCTACTGATGAACCAACCTTCCTTTCTCAAGTCCGCAAATACCCTGAATGGCGCCAGGCCTTGCCTAACGAATTTAATGCTCTTTTCAAGAAAGGTACATGGTCCCTAGTTCCCCCCTCCTCGCATTTTAATTTGGTTGTTTACAAGTGGGTGTACAGGATAAAACACAAAGCAGATGGCAGCCTGGAACGTTATAAGGCGAGATTAGTGGCTAAAGGCTTTCATCAACAAGAAAGCCTAGATTATTTTGAGACTTTTAGCCCTGTTGTGAAACCCACAACTATTCATTCCATCCTTGCTCTAGCAGTTTCCCAAGGCTGGCCACTTTATCAACTTGATGTGCATAATGCATTTCTACATGGGTTGCTATCCGAGGATGTTATATGGTTCAACCTCCAGGGTTTGAAAACCCCAACTTTCTCAAGCATATTTGTAAGCTCCAATCCTACCCAGTGTGCTATCCAATATCATGCACATTCAGGACTCTTGTATATTCTGTTGGAATCATTCAGAATCATTTGGGCAATAGGACCACTGAGTTTACAAACCAAAATAATTTCAGCCCATTCTGGTAGCTGATTTTTTTTGGCAGAATATCGTTGTGGATACTTTTTTTTTGGTAAATATCAGCAACGTATATATTAAAATTGTAATGAAAATGTTACATAAAGGAGTACAAAATCAGAATGTTTGGCCCTTAACTTCCCATAATGGAAGAAGAATCAGGGCTGAAAACACCTTCCACTGCAGGCTAGAATCTGTAGTAGGGCCTACTTAACGCTTCCCATTCGACTGCCTGGGCTATGAATGAGGGGGCAGCAGTCCAGGAGAAGGACTCTTGAAGCGTTGCTGCTTTCTTGGCTAGTGCATCAGCTGCTATATTTACCTCACAGTAACAATGAGTTATGCACCATTGAATGGAGCTAAGGTAGTGTGAGACTGACCACCAATTCTGCAGGTAGTACCATGGGAATGTCTTTGAGAGAACAGTCGAGACTACTGAAGTAGAGTCGCATTCTACCCACAAGCTGCCGATTTTTAATTCTTTCGCTACCTTGATACTGTAGGATTAAGCGTTTGCTAATCCCCCAAAAGACACCTTGTGAGGGAAGGTGCAACTTTAATTCCTTATTGCACACCAGCCAGCGCGCATCGCTCCCTTGCTCGAGCCTGGATCTGTGCAGGGCATTTTGGGTCACTCGCAACAATCCCCCCCCCAAATGCACGCCCAATAACAGAGCACCCATGGCACTAGTGCGGCCCAATAACAGAGCACCCATGGCACTGGGGAGACTCAAACTCGCGATAACCTGCTCTGATACCAATTGTAGGATTAAGCGCTTGCCAATCCCCCAAAAGACACCTTGTGAGGGAAGGTACAACTTTAATTCCTTATTGCACACCAGCCAGCGCGCATTGCTCCCTCGCCCAAGCCAGGATCTAGGCAGGGCATTTTGGGTCACTCCCAACAGATACCTTCAAAAAAGGCCGATAATTCTACTTTATAGTTTGTTCCCACGCCTGGAAAGTGGCAAAGCATCTGAGGGGTGAACCAAGGTGACTTCAAAAAATACCCACTGCACCTGCAGAACCCGAATTTCCCAGTGAAGAGCCATCTATATTTAGCTTTGTCCAGCCTGGGGGTGGATGCCGCCATTTCACCTCTAATACTAAATTTAGTTTCGGTCTAGTAATAGCTACTTGGAACTTTCTGGCCATTACTAGATCTGCAACCGATTTCACATGAATTCCACTAAGGCGTGAGCAATCAGAGACCTCTTTTAGGCATCGCCTCACCACTTGCATCGGGGTTCCTCTAAGATTGTTAAATCTTCTTTTGTTACGCTCTAACCATATTTGTTGACAGCTAATGATCAGAAGGACCCCCCAAACTCTTCCTAAAGGGACAATCTTTGCTTTCCTTCGCCACCAGGAGAAGAGAAGCTCCATCAATGGAAACCCATTCCAACCCTCATTAAAGTAATATAGAATTTCTGTCCATACCTGGCGTGCAAAATGGCAGTCTAAGAAGATGTGGGAGCGCATTTTACATTCAGCTTGGCAGAGTTCGCAGCGAGAGACAATAGGAACTGCTCAATGCCTCACTTTCTCATCTGTTGGCAGTGCTCCATGCATCAAACGCCACCCAAATAAAGAACTACAAGGATGGAGCTCTCGCTACCATACCGTCCAGAGCCACTCCGGGGGTATTACCTTTAATCTCAGACCTTCCCATGCTGTCTTCACTGAAAAGGCACTTGTGGTTGAGAGGGCCCAAACCCGAACATCCTCCCTGGCAGGTGTCGAGATGCCAAGACTCTAAATTGCTGTGACTACAGCTTGAAGCGCCGGGGATGAAATCTGAGGGAAATCCCAAAGCTTACCCTCCAAAAAATATGAAATGGTGGCAAACAGGTTAAGTGGGATTTGACTTGGCTTCAGTAGATCTTCAACACTCAGCTCACCTACCCATCTGTCATACCAGAATCGAATTGAGGTTCCATCTCCAACCACCCATCATTCTGCTGATTGAACAAAGTCCCATACTCTTCGAATACCTGGGAGGACAGAAGAGGTTCCAACAGATCTCTTTGGGGTAACATCTTTTTTCAAAAACCTCCCTCGCAAGAAACAGCAAAGGTTGATTTCCCCGTTTTAATTGACCACACTAACTTAGCAATCAATGCCAAGTTTAGATCCTGCAGTCGTCGTATCCCTAGGCCCCCTTCCTTCTTGGGCTTACAGAGATTGTCCCAACGGACCGTTATGGCCTTGGAATAATTTGCTTCTCCCGTCCAGATGAAATTACTAATCCATCGTTCCATGAGATCTAAAGAAGATGTTGGCCACAGATAAACAGAAAAATTATGAATAGGGTTACTGCACATCATTGATCTTACCAGCTCCACTCAACCTGCCATGGATAGAAGACGCCATTTCCAAGCCGATAATTTTTTCTTGAATTTATCTATCAAAGGCAGAAACACATCTCTTTTCACCCTCCCTTTCACCAGTTCCACTCCCAAATAATGGGCAGTCAGGCATTGCTTTCGGGTTGCTGTAATTTTACCCAAAAACACTTTGCTTTTTGTGAGGATGATCACCTGGCCTGAAGAGGCCCCATAGTCATCTAAGAACTGTTTAACCTGCTTCACACCTTTCAAACCTGCCTTCATAAAAATAAAGAGATCATCCGCATAAAGTAGATGAGTAAGGGTGTCTACCTGATGTGGGCCTGGAAGGGCTGCAATCCCTCCCTCTCTGCACAGCAATGTAAGTCCTCTACAAAGAACCTCTTCAACTAGAATGACCAAGAGGGGTGAAAGTGGATCTCCTTGCCTCAATCCCCTTTCCACCCCAAAAAAACCTACAGGTCCTCCATTGATTAAGACTGAGATCTTAGTTGTGCACAAGATCTGTTGCACCCATGAAGTCCACAACTGAGAGAAGCCAAAAGCCCCTAGCACATCGAATAAGAAACCCCAATCAAGGGAATCAAAGGCCTTTTGGATATCCAGCTTCATGCCCAAACCTCCACCCCTGCATTTTATCGACATGACATTGGCTAACTCTGACGCCACCCCAATGCTTTCAAAGATGACTTTCCCCTTTTGGAATGCCCCTTGCTCAGGAGAGATCAATTTATGTAGAATCATAGCCTAACGAGTTGCCATAATTTTTGGGATTAATTTAAAGAAGAAATTCCCCAAACAGATTGGGCGAAATTACCCAACTTTGTTAGCACACTCCACCTTCGGAACCAGACTTAGAAAATTGCTGTTGAGGCCCTTCGTGACTACTCCTTCCCTAAAAAAATTTTGGATTCCCCTACAAACATCCGAACCTACTATATCCCAGCATACCCTGAAGAAAGTACCTGGGTAACCATCCGGCCCTGGAGTACTCGAGGGGTCTAAATAAAAAACCGTAGCTTTAATCTCTTCATGAGAGGGGATCCTTGCAAGCATCTCATTATCATCATTAGTCACAAACGTCGGTACTGCAGACAGCAAACTCGCATGCCTGGTAGAAATCCTATGCTTGAAAAAAGATTCAAAGTGTGAAGCCATACAGTCTCCAATAGCACCTGCATCTGAAAGTACCTCTCCATCATCCCTTTTTAGTTCCCGAATAGTATTTTTGGCCCTTCTGATCTTGGTGGACATGTGGAAATATTTGGAGCATCTGTCACCCTGCTTAACCCACTTATCTTTGGCCTTTTCACCCCATAACTTCTCTTGCAGAAGAACAGCTTGGTCATAATCTCTTCTAGCCTGTAGTTCATTATCAAATAATTCTTCTGTGAAACCTTCAGAGTCCAATAGACTTTGAACAGACATCAGATTCGCCCTCGTGCGAGAAACTTCCTGATCTATATGTGGGAACACCTTACGCGCCCAATTTTGAAGCGGGCATTTTAGGCGTTTGAGCTTGGCAGCAACCACAAAAATAGGGGTACCCCGAATAGGCTCAGCCCATGAATCAAGCACAATACTTCTAAAGTTCTCATGTTCAGACCAAAAGCATTGCATTCGAAAAGGAGCATTAGTAGGGCATAACTCCTTCGCACATGAAATCACTAATGGGGAGTGATCTGACAACCCCTTAACGAGCACCCACTGCACGCAGCCATCATACCGATACCACCACTCATCATTGCAGAAGCTGCGGTCAAGCATAGCCCGCACATTACCCACTCTTTCTGTTATTTGACCAAGTAAACTTGATGTCAGTGGAGGGAATCAGCAGAAGAGAAGCCGAATCTACCAATGCTGCAAAATCCTCTGCTGAGCCCAAATTAAAACGACCCAGACCCCATTTCTCAGAAGCATACAAATACGCATTAAAGTCGCCAATAACTAGCCAAGGACAAGAAACCCCCGCAAGGGATGCCAAATCACACCAGAGCTGGCGACGGGCTGCACGGAAGCAACTGGCATGAACCACCGAGTTGATGCTTTTAATTCCTTTAAACTCAACCTCCAGTGAGATGTGCTGATCTAAGTCCAAAATTACTACCGGCCGTGACAAGCCAAGCCTCCATAGAAACCATATATTAGGTACCCCCGCATCGCGACTGTTGCTAATAACTTCTGCATTAAGTCCAAGCCTTGAAAAAAATTACAGCGGGCAGTGATCCACGCCAATTTGGGGTTCAGCTAAGCGTATAAAGTTCGGGTTATGCTCCTTCATGAGAAACTGCCGGTGGGCACGCGCCCGCTGGTTTCCAATTCCTCTGACGTTCCAGAATATACACTTCATGGTAAACGATCAGAAGGGCAGTTGAGGCGTGCTTCAACCGCGCCCTCGCGATGTACACCGAGCATTTTATGATCGACCAAGTTAACCTCTGTGACGCCTTGCCCGCCGCGACGCGAACCCAATATGATATTAATTAGATTTTTGGATGTGTTTATCGCATCCCTGCCGACGTCGTGTCACCTTAACAAATGGAGCTTCACCATCGTGAAAATTGCCTGGTGCTATGTTACCATCATGATGGACCACAGCAGTTCTACCGTTGTCCTTGCTGGTCACTGAGATGGGAGAGAGAACTACTTCTAGAATACCTCCAGCCTGTGGAACTTCGTTAGGCTGAAGCATGGCCGAAGAGAGAGATTGAAGTTCGCCTACCTCCCTGGTTCCATGGCCGTTGCCAGCTGTAGCAGGTGAGTCCATCCTTGTAGAGTCCTCCTGTGCCATGGTGTCAATCCCCCCCTCATGCATCGCATCATCTTCAGTCCCAGCTAAGAAACCGTGAGGGAGTGAATCACAAACATGTGAGATAGAATTCGAGTGGGACTTATCAGAACCCACGTGTACATGAACTCCCCGAACTGCCTCCTCCAAACCAGGCTGGTTTGGAATAGTGATTGGCCCCGGGCCCACAGCATGAACAACATCCAAATTTGAAATGCCCACGTCTCTTCCAGCCAACGTCACCCTTGCCAGAGGATCTCGCCGCCGCCGCCACTCCCTTGCTTTTGGTGACTGGTTATCGACATAGTTGGCCCCTGGGATTGGATCTTCAGTGGTCTCAACCCTCTCCTTCCAGGGGCATGCATCAATCCTATGCCCAAATCTGCGGCAGCCAGCACATCGAGATGGTGGGTCTTCAAACACCACTTCTTGTTTGAACACAAAGAGTTCCTGAGAATCCTCCTGCTCTCTTTCAACATAGACTTCCTCCACCCGCGGTATCGAATCGTCGATATCGACACACACCCTCGCATAGTGGCCATATTGCGTGTCCTTGGTCCGCCTATCAATGGCAATTGGCTGCCCCACTGCCTTTGCAATTGACAATATTATTTCATCGTGCCAGTACTCTTGAGGCAAATTAGGGAAACGTATCCAGGTTAGCCTGTGGGTGATCGATTGTTCATGGACCCTAAAATCCTTTCTCCACTGCTGAAATCGCAAGGTTTGTCCATCCACGCGTATCGGCCCACGTCTCCAAACAGAAGTCATATCCTCTGCGTTGCTGAAGCGAAAAAGCACAAAACCCTTGCCAATGGACTTTAGATGGACCTTCTCCTTCAACGCCCAGGCCGTAGTGGCCTCATGGAGCTTAATCATTGATGTAAACCTGAAGTTTACCCTCCCCAATAAAGAAAATTTCATCTTCTCCAATTGCGCTACGTATGCCACCTGCGGGATCTTGATTCTTGTTAGATTACCATCTCTTACTGTCGATGGCAGACTAGCAACCTTCGGCAACCTAGGTTTTACAACCGCTGCGAAAGTCCTCCGAGGAACCACCACATGAGGTTGTTGATCCAAAGCCGGAAACCCCAGAAATCTTCCCAGATCATCCACTTCATGAGAAGCCCTAGGGAAAACCCTAGTAGCCGCTGTAGTCATTAGCAAGTTTTCAAAATTCATGAAATAGTGGGAGTATTTTGTATCATCTTGCATATGCCTCTTTTAACAATTAAAGCCAAACCCATACAGAACATGGTTTTAAAAATGGGTAAAAATTGGAATCGGATCAGCTAAGGATTGGAGTCATCCGTCAATTCAAATTCCAGCCGATCCTTATCCAAAATCTAGGGTTAAGGCAATTTGAAGCCTATTCCGACCTGATTCAATCGTAGTCAGCTGGGACTGATTTGGATCCCAATTCTAGATTTTTGAATCCTGATCCAGAATGATGCTGAATAAAACTGAGCTTTAAGGACCAATGTCTAAACCTTTCATTATCAGATGTTATCAGAACACATGCATATATAGAATAAAAGACACATGGAACAATTAAATGAAAACAAAAAAGGTAGTCAAATTGATCCCTTACAGAAATTAACCAAACATAGTCTGATAAATTAAACTTTTTCCCTAAAGCATAATAGTCCAACAAAACCAATGAGCCACTATTGCAGATTTCGGAATTAGAGTACTGCTGATCACTTTGGTTCCCAGCGTCTTAACATGGCTTGTTTTCCATTAATCATAAATTTCACCTTCACCCTACCATCAAGAATTTTTTGAATTGTTGAAGCCTGCTTAAAGACCAACACTGCATAAAATGACTGCACTTTTGGGGGAACCACCTCTTGCATGTTAATTGATTCAATGCAGTCCCCATGCATTTTGGTAAGAAAATTGCGAACTTCCCTCACTGAAATTGGATACCCCCTGGAAAATGTCATGAACATGCTTCTTTCCTCTTCTGGTTCATCCCTGATATTCCATTGCTTAGTGATAGCACATAAGTTTGATTCAGTGAAGGGCGATAGGAGGGCTTGATTCATCGACTGTCCTTCACCAAAGGGCCTGAATTGTATTGGTATAGTAGTATCAAACACCTTGTTACTGTTAACACCTTCTTCACCAAAGGGCCTTATCATGAGTCTATTATCACTTCCTCTACTGCTACCCTCACCAAAAGGCCTTATCATGAGTCTATCATCACTTCCTCTGCTGCTACCCTCACCAAAGGGCCTTATCATGAGTCTATTATCACTTCCTCTACTGCTACCTTCACCAAAGGGCCTTATCATGAGTCTTTCTCTATTATCATCCACCATTGTGCCGCCAGAATTATGAGTTGCTCCTCCGATGCTGCTGTTTGGTCTACTCAAGATTTGAGTCATTACTGGTTGGGTTGCTAAACTGGTGGCAATAGTCCTGATTTCAGACAATGCTGGGTGGATTGAATTAGTCAATGGCTGCCACTCAATGTCCTCAAATCCTCTAGCATAGATATTCTCCATAACTTCAAGCATACCCTCCAATGCTTGCCTTCTATTATTATGAAGAAACTGAAGAGAAATGCCTCCATTTGTAAGGACATTCATGAATGGGATTTCATTAAGAGGAGGTGCAGGAATTCTACCTGTTTTAATACAATCCAAGCATACCAGTGTCTCATTTGATAGAAAACGTATCAGTGCTTTCGAATATGTCAATAGCTTCACAATAACCTTAGGGATTCCTAACTCTTGAAGCCATATCCATAATGTAATTATTTCCCATGCTAGTGTAATGTCGCGGTTGAACTCAATAACCTGACGAGAAAATAGCATCCATTCAATGCTATCTTCTACTGTCACTTTTGCATCCATGGTGACAAATCTTCAACTGAAAAATTGAATTGTTACAAAGATAAAACTGATCAACATCAATATGCAAATTTGATAAATATTGACTAACAAAGAGTTTATAATTTTAAGAGTGGAACACAGTTAGCTTAGCAGAGATATGGACAGCCATCTTGACAGTTACTGCATGCAATCTACAGCTTGTATAGTGGAGCTGAGAAATCAAATTGCAATTTATATCTAATTCTATGCTTTTAATCAATCTCTTCTTCTTGTTTGAACATATATAAAATAATTGTGCCTTGATGAAGATTATCAAAAGGAGAATTTAAGAATGACATAATGCACTTAAATATTAAAGTAAAACAAATTTTATTTTATGAAAGTAGAAGTAAATTCAAAAACCTGTTCTTCATATTAGGCATCATTAATAAAATAAATAAATAATATTATGCTTGAGAATTATTTGCAACTCTAAACACAATCAAAGTTGTCATTGGAGTCAATATATCCATATTCAATATTCTTTCCTTTTTTTCCCCTCTTCAAATATGTTAGAAGTCCATGAATAAAATATACTTGCTGCAAATACTAGTTCAGTTAGGTTGAAAGAAGAGATTACTTTTATTTAAATCAACTGAACAGTTCTTGTGCTGACATTGAAATTACTCTTCGAACATTTTAAGGTAAGCTTACCCCGCCTAGCTTATGTGCAAACTAAAAGCTGGTTACTTGTACAGCTTAATTATCCAGATCATGGCTCAAAAGATCTGAAATGGTATCATCTTGTTGCACACTTTTCTTAATCTCATAATCTAGAGAAGATGGATTCTCATTATCTGAGAATGGAAAGCTAGAGAAGCACCCCGAAACATCCACTTTGTTAAAGGGCTTAATTTGTTATTTGTATTAATTTGAATCACATGATTACATCACTATATAAAGTTGTGATAGAGTTGAAGATGTGTACAATCACTTTTGGATAGAATCTAAAGTGTCCTGATGTTGTCACATGCATGTGATTGACTAAGAGTCCTAGTGTTATCACATGTGAGTACCAAAGAGTCCAAACGTTGTCGCATGTGATCGGTAGTTCTTGGTGTTAGAGTTTGAGTCACCTTGAACCACATCAGCTTGTTTGGATAGAGTCAGTCGATGGATGAGGAATTTTATTTGGACAGGTGATATGGAGACGACTAAAGCTATCACTGTTGACTGGGACAAGATGTGCAGGCCGAAGGAGGAAGGAGGTCTTGGGATCCCGAGACTTAGAGACGTCAATAAAGCAATGTTAAGTAAATTAACCTGGAAGGTTAGAAATGAGGGCTCGAGTTCCTGCAATTTTCTCAGACATCGGTTTGTCAGTAAATGGGGCAATATCCATCCGGGCTATAGAGCTTCTTCTATTTGGCCAGGAATTACAAGAATGTGGAGCTTTGTGGCATCTAATGAAAGATGGATCTTGGGGAATGGCAAGGACATTAAATTCCGGTCGGATAGATGGGTGGGACCGGTTTCTATTCAGGACACCACTCGCCTTGATGATGCTTTCTTCCACAACGATGGGACAAAAGTGGGGGATTTTATTGAGTTTGGAGAGTGGAGGCTGCCGTTAGTCACCTCGTCTGCTCTGGCCGATGTGTTTCAAGTATTTAAAAATATTCAAATTCCTAGCTACGAAGTGAAGGATAAAGTCTGTTGGAGCCTGTTGAAGTCTGGTGAGTTCTCTTCAACTTCTGCATGGGAAGGTATTAGAGCTAAATTTCCAAAAGTTTCCTGGGCTGACCTCGTTTGGTATAAAAACCTCCAACCTCGTCACTCTCTGTTTGGATGGAGGCTGGTCCATGAAAAACTGCCTACAGATGAAGAAATTCAAAAGTGTGGAATATGCTTGGTTTCCAGGTGCCATCTTTGTAAGAAGGATATTGATTCTTTGCATCATATTTTTCTCAACTATGATTTTAGCAATGCTATTTGGAGGGATTTTCTTCTTGGTTTGGTCATGTCTGGGCTCGGCCCTCCTCTATTGTTGAGCTTTTTGGTTGGTGGAAGAGGAAGTTGAGGAGTTCGAATGTCAAGGATCCTTGGGCCACAAGTGTAGTTGTCATTTGTGTTGTTTTATGGGAAGAGCGCAATAGAAGAATTCATAAAGGTTATTCTCGTAGCTTAAATCAGATCCTAGAGTGTATCAAAGGAGAAATAAGGGACTGCAACTTTGTGATTAAGGGGATTAAAACATATCTTGATCTGAGATGTGTTAGATCTCTGGGCCTGGTATCCTCTAGCACATCTGCCAGACGTATTGGATAGAGTCATAGTCAATCAAGTAATGTGGGAGATAAGATCCACACACTTATGATGTAATCAGATAGCTAAGAGAAGATGAGTTGATCATAGTCCTTTGCATTTTCATTTTTATGAACGCTTCGACCATGTATGTCAGGAACCTTCAGTCTTTTCTATTGAAATATCAAGAATTTTCTAGACAGAAAATTAATCTTGATAAAAGTAAGTTATTTTTTGGAAAAGTTGCCCATCATAGAAGGGCTTTTATTTCGGAAGAACTAGGAGTTCCTATGTCCTCTCTCCCAACGCGTTATTTTGGTGTGAAAATTTTTAAGGGAAGGGTTTGTAAAGAACACATGAATCCTTTGATGGATAAGATCAAGTTTAGGTTGCAAGGTTGGCGTGCAAGGCTCCTATCTATGGTGGGCAGAGTGGAGCTGATCCGTTCAATGGTTTCTAGCATGCCAATTCATAAATTTGCAATTTATTGGTGGCCAGAATCGTCAATTAAAATGGTGGAGCGATGGATGCGTAATTTCTTATGGACGGGAGATGTGGACATGGTGAAGAACATTACAGTTAAATGGGAAGAGGTATGTAAGCGTAAAGAGGAAGGAGGTCTTGGCATTCGTTGGTTGAGGGAGATGAACAAGGCTTGCTTTGGTAAGTTGGTTTGGCAGATTAAACATTGTCATTCAGCCATGAGTTGATTTTTGCGAGCTAGGTTTATGAATAAAGATGGTTCGATCAAGATGGAATATAAGTCTTCTTCGGTAGGGAAAGGCATCAGAAAAGTTTGGGATTTTGTCAAGTCCAATGAAAGGTGGTCGGTGGGAAATGGTGAGAAAATTCTTTTCTGGCACGACAAATGGTTCGGTCCTTCGTCTGTGGTGGATCTTGCTCCTATCAATCCTTCATTTCAGGCTGCACCTTGAAAGTTTCAGATTTTATTTTGGATGGAAAATGGAATTTCCTATTGTTTCTTCTCAGCTTTTGAAAAGTGTTTTCGAGAAGATTAGTCTCTTGCCCATTCCGGATGTTCAGGTGGAGGATGTCTACAGCTGGTCCCTTTCTTCTTTGGGTGGATTCACCTTGAATTCTGCCTGGGAAGCTCTGAGAAAATCTAACTCAAAAGTGGGTTGGGCCAAGTTTATTTGGGGTTCCCATCTCCTTCCTCGGCAATCCATGTTGGGGTGGAGGTTGTTTCATGGAAAATTGGCTTGTGATGATAAAATTAAGAGAAAAGGAGTTTGTCTGCCAAAAAGGTGCGATCTTTGCCATTGTCATGAAGAAGGTTTGCATCTTTATGGATTGTTGCTTTGCCCATCAATTGTGGTCCTCTTTTCTTCATTTCTTTGTTGTCACTGGGCCGGTTTATGGAGATAATATTTGGCAATTTGGCAAATGGTGGATGCAGAAGTCGAGATTATTGGGATTAAAGGGAGCATGGATTCCTGGCTTCATTGTAATTCCCTATTTTTCATGGCTGGAAAGGAATTCAAGAAGATTTGATGGTTCTTCAAGAAATCCAAATCAGGTTTTCTCTATGATTTTAAGGGAGTTAAGGTACATGGCTCTGAACTTTAGAGGGCGTGTAGTTTCAACTGTAGATCTGTTATGTGCCAGAAATTTAAATATATCTGTTCCTTAAGGAAAACCAAAATTGATGATGGAGGTCTTTTGGTGTCTTCCTCAACCGGACTGGTCTAAATTAAATGTCGATGGGTGTTCTCTTGGCAATACAGGTAAGGCGGGTGCAGGGGGAATAACTAGAGCTTCTAATGCTCAGATTGTTTCCTAGTTTCGTTAGTTTCTGGGGGTCACTACAAATTTTGTGGCTGAATTTAGTGCTTTAATTATTGGCTTGGAGCAGGCGAAAGACCTTCACCTCTCAAAGATCCAGATTGAGTGTGCTTCAACGACGGTGGTGTTCATGGTTTCTAAGCTTATGATTTTGTGGTTCATTCGGCAAAGGTGGACTTCTCTTCAAAGTTATCTTGACACCTTTGAATGGAAAATCACTCATTGTTATAGAGAGGCTCATCCGGTGGCTGATTTCCTCACTAAATCAGCGGCGAAATTTGAAGTTTCATCTATTTTGTCTTCTTGACCGATTTCAATTGAAGAGGACCTTAGAATGGATGCTCAGGGAGGACCAAGGTTTCAGTCTTTTTAAGTTTTCCTGTTGTGTCTACTTTTCTTTTCTTTGTCTGCTAGTGGTGCCCCTTCTCTTAGGTTGTCAATGGTGGGGATCGCTATAGTGGTTTTGTTTTTGTTTCTGGCTTCCTAGTTTTCTTGTAAATTCTTTTGTTCTTCTAAATATATACGACCTTTTAGCAAAAAAAAAGTAATCAGATTGTTTTTCCAAGAATCAGCCTAAGCCTTAGAGTAAAGAATATTTATTATTATTACTAATAGTATCATAATAGTAGTAGTGTTAGCATTAATGTTTAAAAAAAATTATTACAAATTATTACGATTCAATAAAATATATTAAATAGCGACATAACAAAACCACTATTGCAAGCTATATATAGCGACGATTTTTTATCACCGCTGTTATATATATATCTCGAAGCTGTAATAAAAAATTTCTGCCAAATACATACTAGTCAATTAGTAGTGGTAATATCTTACCTTACAAAATATAATATTATAGTAATTCTTTAACGCCGATTATTATATACCACATTTAATTTTTAAAAATTACCAGCGGTAATAAAAGAATTGTTTCTGAAAGTTGGTAAATAGCAGCGGAAATAGTTTATCACCACTGATTATAAACAAATAACAGTGGTAGAATATTACTACTGCTATATAGGGTACGCTAGTCTCTATAGCAATGACAATTTTTTACCAATGCTGAAAGTGTTTATATAGCAACAGTGGCAAAAAATACCGCCGCTATAGGCTCTGCCTTTGTTTCATCGAGTGTCGCCGAAACACCCTTTTCATGTGGTGAGTCAATAGCAACATATATAAATGCATTTCCTTTTCATCTTTCACAGCATAGGATCCCCATGACTTATAATGGAAATAGGAGAGGTTGACTCGAAAGAACAAAGTTCGTAAGTAAATTAATAAGTTGAAACTGCACTAACATGTTTTTTTTGTTAATAAGTTTAACAAGTGACAACTTACTGTCACTTGTTTTTTTTCCTTTACAATCCCCCTCCCAAAGGGAAGGAAAAGAAAACTGAATACAACAAGATCAACAAAGGAAACTTAGAGAGGCCTGATCCGAAAACCCCAAGAGGAAACAATATGGCGACTCTTACACTATCAACAAACGACAATAAAGGGAAAGAGAGCATCTTTTCTTGACTCAAAAGAACAAAGTACGTAAGTAAATTAATAAGTTGAAACTGCACTAACATGTTTTTTTGTTACTAAGTTTACAAGTGACAACTTACTGTCACTTGTTTTTTTCCCTTTACAATCCCCCTCCCAGAGGGAAGGAAAAGAAAACTGAATACAACAAGATCAACAAAGGAAACTTAGAGAAGCCTGATCCGAAAACCCCAAGAGGAAACAATATGGCGATCCCTTACACTATCAGCAAATGACAATAAAGGGAAAGAGGGCATCTTTTCTTGATGTCTATTGAGAGAAGGATCACTGGAGATGATTCACCTTCCTTTCTCAATCTATTATCTCATGTGATTTACATGTGATATGGACTATCCTATCTATGGCAATCCAATATTGATCGGTTGTGGTGGTTATAGCTTTGTATTCCCTTGTATCACCCAATATTGGGTTTCCTTGTTTAAGAGATCTAGAATCTCATTATGTACATTGTATATATATCCCTATGGGATTCATGAATGAACTAAGGGAATATTATTCACTCTAATAATGTCTCTTGAAAGAGCATAGAAGCCAACAGGAGAACCATTCACCAAGATAGACAACTGAACAGTAGAGATGCATAAGTGAACCCAATGAACAAAAGAGGGAGTAAAGTTCATTCTGTTCAGGATACTTAAAAGAAAATCCCAACTGACAGAATCAAAAGCCATCATGATGTCAATTTTCAAAATGGTGCAAGGGAGAGTGAAATCTACCAAATCCCTAAGCAATCTCATTACAAGGCAAGGTATTATCAGTGATGTCGCTTCCAAGAATAAAGGCAGATTGATTATAACTCACAAGATTTACAATGATTGACTTCAATCTATTGGCTAACACATTAGCAATGAATTTATACAAGAGATTACTCAAGGAGACGGATTGTACTCATAGACCTTTGAAGCTACCTCATGCTTGGGAATAAGACTAATAAAAGACTGATTGATGCTTTAAACTTGACTTGGCAGATAAGAAAAGATTTTAAATGCCATACATGACAGCCTATTTATGATCAGATATGTTATATTTCATATTGATATTATTAGCCGTGATATTTTATCTCATATTTTGTTTCACTATTGTCACATGTGATAATAGAATTCCCATCTATGTAAGGATTTCTATTATCACATGTGATTAGATGTAGCACCCTATCAGGACTCTAATTTCTATTTCTATTAGGACTCTAATTTCCTCCTTTGTATCTTCATAGTTGTGCTATTTAAACAGCACTCTCTCATTGTAATCTTTTAAGTTAATGCAATTAATTCATTCCAAATCTAACATGGTATCAGAACTTGATTGTCATCTCGTTCGTGAGTGCATCCAGTCCGGCTGTCTTCAGACCTTTCATGTCTCTTCTCGGCTACAGCTAGCCGATATCTTCACCAAGGCTCTTGTCGTGACCAGTTTCTATTTCTCCTTTCCAAGTTGGGCGTTCGCAATCTTCACGCTCCACCTTGAGGGGGAGTATTAGCTATGATATTTTATCTCATATTTTGTTTATCACTATTATCACATGTGATAATAGAATTCCCATCTATGTAAGGATTTCTATTATCACATGTGATTAGATGCAGCACCCTATTAGGACTCTAATTTCCTCCTTTGTATCGTCATAGTTGTGCTATTTAAACAACACTCTCTCATTGTAATCTTTTAAGTTAATGCAATCAATTCATTCCAAACCTAACAGATATATTCCTGAAATAAGCATCTTTTGTTTTGTGGTTTTGGAGTGATGTGTAATTGGGGAAATATTTGGGAAATGATGAAGAAGGAACATGTCTGTCTACCTTAGAGAAAGGCTTGAGTTGGAAGATTAGAGAAACTGGTATCTCAGTTGAGTACCATAATCACTTTGTTAAGATAAATAGTCTTAATGTTCTTTAGCTGAGAAGAAGAATTGGAGAGAATTTGTTGGCTTGTCAAAGTGATAGAGGCCTTTATTTATTGTTAGTGGGAATGAGGGGTACAATTATGGTATGCTAGCTAAGGTTGAGTCATAGTCCTTATCTAGTCATATACAGATACAACGAATCTAGACGGGTTACATAATAATCCTTATCTTCAACATCTTATAAAAAAAGAAAGGTTTTAGGTTTTTTTTTTCTTTTTAAGAATAATGTTTGAACCAGACTTTTTCTTATCTTTTCTTTCTCATAAAAGAAATTTGGGTGGTATTCTCTGTGGGGAAGCGTGCCCTCTACGCAGGAGCGCATGCGGAGCATTAGGCGGTCAGTCATTACTGCCTTCCATGGGACAGGGCAGTCATTTCGCCTCCTCTGTGTCTGAGCGTGGGCACTACACTTCCCCACAGGAAACTTTCTTCCAAGAAATATATTCCGGGAAAGATTACTAAGAAGCATATATCAATGCTCATTGTCGATCAAAGTGCATACTGAGAGAGATCCAAACTGTGGATTGTCATGATAAGTGGAAAAAAAAACAAGAAATTTCTTGTGTCCTAATTGAAAGATAAAGAAAGATGATCCTAATAATATTTTTTGGGTACATGCAACTTCATCAACAAAGAATGAATAAAAATTTTTCAAAAACAAAAAATAATCAAAATCTTGAATTGCAAATGATACCATGAGCCACTTTTTCACTAGATAAATGTGATCTTAGTATGTGGTGTTTAGATGATCATATATTTGGGTTTACAGGTACTATATCTGTAGCCTCTAAGTACATGCAAGCATTAGAAATTAACTGGAAAAAAAAATCATGATGAAAATTTTGTAGTCACTATTTTTGGACATAAGCATCTTTTTTCCTTTATGCTAGGATGATCCAAGTCCCTCTACAAACCTCTAGGAAATTTTATTAGTATGCTTATGTTAGAAAAGAAATACAAGCCATGAGAGGGAGCTTGGGTGACCCTGCCAAATACACAAATAAGAGGCCTATATAAAAGCTTAAGAATATCATATAGAAACCTGGATAACTGAATAACTTACCTCTTCTTCTCCTTGCGATAGTGTTGTTTCTTCCTGCTACTTTTCTTCTCCTCTTCTTTTCCCTTTCTGTGATGAAATTTGTGCTTAGGATATTTCAACAATAGAGTGCAATCAATGTCATCCTAAAATATCATCCTGCAAATTTTCATTTTTTTCTCTTCTTTCTTTTTCAAGTCAATGTGTTACATGTTAGAATCTGATAAAATCTCTCACTAGGTTGTAACTGAAAGTGCATTTACTTCTCCCTTTGGTCAATTTGAATTCTCCACCCTTTAATTTTTATTTTTGGTAAATCCATTTAATTACTTTCCTAGGTTGATATTCTCTAATTTAATGAGTCATGCCAGAATCTGATAAAATTTCTCACTAAGTTATAACAGAAAGTGCATTTACATCTCCCTCTAGTCATTTTGAATTCTCCACCCTTTAATTTTTATTTTTGGTAAATCTCATTAATTACTTTCCTAGGTTGATCTTCTCTCATTTAATAAGTGTAGACACTGAATTTTGTCGCCCCCTGGCGATGATGACAACAGGACAAGGACAGACATCGATATCTCTCTCAAAAAGGACTCTTGCCCCTACTTCTAAGCCAAATCATCCTGACATCCTTAAAAATGAGAGGGTCTAGGGGGGCAGCCCGCCCCCTGCCGGGGGGAGTAGGGGGACGGAGTCCCCCGACAGAAAATTTTATGGAGAGTCAAAAGGGAGGGAAAAAAACCATAAAAGAACCTAATAGGCCCAAGCTGGCCCAGAAAAGCCCAAAAATGTCTAGTGATGTCATGCCCAGAGCACGGAACCATGGTAACCCACCACGGCACCGTGAGAAGGCATTCCACGGGGCCGTCGTAACCCACCGTGGCGCCATGGAAAAGGACAGACGTCACTAAAGTGATGTCATCCACTGCGCTGTGGAGAATCCTTCTACGGCGCTGTGAAGGCCTTCCATGGTGCCGTGGAGGACCATCACGGCGCAGTGATCAGTGAGTCACCCCCTATAAATAGGAGGTCCCCCTCCCCCATTTTCATGGGGGAATAGGGTGAGGGAGACCTTCCTAGTTCGTTTTCTTAGCCTTTTTGCCTTCTTTTAGGCCACTTTGAGTGATTTCGAGTAGTTTTCTTAAGCTATGGGTAGATCCGTCGATTACCCCACTTGAGTGACCAGTGCTCCCATTCCAGTCAAGCCGTTATTCCGTCTGCATACAGATAATGAAAACCACCTCTCTCAACCGTTATTCTGTCTGCATTCAGATAACGAGAATCCCTTATACAGTCGTTACTTTGCCCGAAGTCTGACTAACGATACACATCTCATATAGTCCTTGCTCTGTCCGACAAGAGAGAGGCAAGACGATCATCCATCTCCACCTGAGCCGAGGAACATCGCATATTTTGTATTAGGTATTTTATTTCATTTCTTTTATTTCTTGACAGGTATTTATCTCTTTTCTTCTTATTATTCTTGGCACAATGTAGACTATTAAAGTAGTTCACTTTAGTGTACATAGTAAATGATTTCGTCATCTTTAATGCATCAAAATTCAGCATTGCATGTTGGTATAGGACATATTATTAAGGGAAAATTTTTGAAATCTTGCATCTAGTAGAAAGACCGGTTTAACCGGGCGAGATGGGGTGCTAATACCTTCCCACGCTCGTAACCTGACCACTAACCCATAATCTCTTACCAGACCATATGAAATCACGTAGCCCTTTCCACTAACCTCGGATGGGGCTACATCCAATGGGTCCTAGGCCCTAATCCTAGGTGGTGATTCCATTTCTATGAAGCATGATCCCAATCCCCTATAATGATGTATCGAAATGATATGCGATAATCCATGAAAGGCAAATCTTGTCGCCATAAGGCCGAGGAAACCCCTTCACGAGGACAGCGGTACTTACAATAAGCCATGTCAAAATCTGATAAAATCTCTCACTAGGTTGTAACTGAAAGTTGTAGACACCGTTTTTTGACACCTTGGAAGATTTTCTCAGCGATGATTGATCAAAGACCGGCTGGCATGCATGATGACCAAATGGAAAAATATTACCAATTTGCCCTTACCCCAATTTTTGTAACCAGACTGTCCCAAGTAGATTCAAAACCCCTAGGATAGTCTTATTTAACCATTTTAAGCCCACATGTGAAATTTTACTGCAATCTGGCACCTTTTGTGAAAATGACTGTCTAGCCCCTGACACGGTTCTCTATCCGGACTGCCCGATTTGGCCCGAAACAATTTAGATGACTTTGTTTGGTCATATTAAGCTCCCACGTAGAGTTTTGGCCAAATCCGATAACTTTTATAAAAGGACCATTTTGCCCTTGGCATGTTTCTCGATATTTGGACCATCTGATTTGGCCCAAAACACTTTAGATGAACCTTTTCTATTATATTGAGCTCCCACATAAAGTTTTGGCTAAATTTGACAGTTTAAAAAAATGACTGTTTTACCCTTGACACGGTTCTCGGTATCCAAGCCACCCGATGTGACCCAAAACCATTTGGATAACTAATTTGCTCACATTGTGCTTGACATGAAATTTTTTGTAATACTGGTGTAATTTGTACCTTGATCAACATGAAACTCCATTTCTATACTTTCCTCAGTTTTCATGCCACTTTTCAACAAAATTCGGACACATCAACCATACAGATGGTAAGTATGCGTCGATATGTGGCACGTAAAAATCATTTGCACGGATCAAAATAAATTGTCGTTTGAATATGAACCCTTAAAATGGAATACAAAAATATTTTTAAAAAATGACTGCCTCGTGTCAGACTTGGTTGTCCTGAACCAGTTCAACCATGCTTGTCCCAAGCTAAAGTGTCGGCAGGGCATGAGGCCCCCAAAATATACAGGGGCCTTGCCCCATGTAGTGCCCATCCGCCCACCCATCTGCTGCCCCCTTTACCATCAATGCCCAGTGCCAATTAGGCCTTTTCACAAGCACCTGGATGGCTATAAATAGCCCTATTTGTGCTCATTGTAGAGAGCGACCCACAGACCCAAAATTCGTGAAAAAATATGAAGACGAATCCCCTCACTCTCCTCTGTCCATTTCCTCTGGCCACATCCCATACCTCCGTCCCAGTAGAGAATTAAATTACCGAGATACCCTTGGTTGTTAAGATTTTGCCATTTGGGTTGCACATTTTTAGCGGCGTTTTGGGTGATTTTGGAGAACTTCCCTGACTATTGGGGGTTACCTACACTAAGTCAAACACTTCCACGCTTCAAGGGTAATTTTTCCTATTTTTATATATTTTTATGGATTTTCTTTAATTTTTTTCTTTAGCGAAAGATGTTTTCAGTCAAAATTTTGTTAAAAATAGTAAAAGAGCGCTAAAATTCTGAAATTATTAGAGAAGATATTTCCCACTGTGTTTGATGAGCGCGAATCATGTCCATGTACAAGTACCGTCCAAGGCCCTCTAGGGCCAATCACATGGAATCTACTGTGGGACCCACAAGAGTGGATTCCATGTGAGTGGACATGGAGGGCCTTGGACGGTACTTGTACAAGGACATGATCCGTGCTCGTGTTTGATGTTCATTGACCAACACGGGCTCTAAATCACTTTCCTTGGGGACACTTTTGCCCCTATGAAGTTTTTGGATTTTTGCAACAGTGGGTCCACGGGATTATATTTGGGCTTAGCCACTGACATGGGGTGTAAAGAGTATGTTCAGCTTAGTATGTCGCTGCTTTTTTGTTCTGATTCGCACTTGTGATATTTATTTTGTATTTGCTTCTTTTTAATCATTATTTTTTGTATTCTAGGAAGCATGAAAAATTAAAGAAATGCAAAAAAATATATATAAAAAATTTACAGAGTGTCCTTTATATTATGTTTAATTTTTAGAGTCAGTTGTCTTTGATGCTTAAATGATTTTTCAAGTTTAAGAGGAATGACAAAAGGAGCGACAGTTTCAGAGAGCTCACGGAGGGTGACTCTGGGAGCCGCTAGGGCACCGATGGTGATGGTGGGTGGCCACTAGATAAGGATGGAAAAGATGTGGTGGATCTAGGCGGCTTCCTGGGTTTCCCAGAGATTCAGAAGCAAACTTTGGAGACTGAGTTACCACCAAGGTCCTATGCAACAGTGGTTAAACCTAGGTTGTCGGCGGTAGAGAGCCTGCCATCTCCTGTGTGTGATGGCTCTCTGACCAGAATTAAAATACCATAGTCTATGCATATTGCTCAACTGGAAAAGCACAAGTACTCCCTTCTAGGGAGGGTGAATTTCAGATTTACCATGATGGACAAGCTACAAGAGGCTTCACAGAATTGGGCCATGTATGAAGAAGTTATCATGAAGTCTCTTGGTAAGGGATTTGTAGTGTTCCGTTTCAACAATGAGGAGGATATGACTAGTTTATGGAGGCGAAGTTCGATTCGAGTGGATGGTCAAATCCTACGTTTTCGACAATGCAGGAAGGACTTCAGGGTTGATGACCAAGCTTTAACCCACAGATTAACTTGGATTCGTTTCCCAAGGTTACCGCAAGAGTACTAGCATGAAGATATTCTGTTATTAATTGCAAAGTCAGTGGGGCGTCCTGTAGCTATTGTTAGAAGAACTAAAGACTCTTTTTTTGGACACTTTGTGAGGGTGTGCGTGGATATTGATGATTAGTTACCCCATGTAGAAGAAGTTTATGTTGAGCGTGAGCAAGAAGGCTCCTCAAAGATGTATGTTTTCAAATAGGAGGTGGTTTTCAAGGACCTGCCTTCCTGTTGTTCGAGTTGTCGCCGCTATGGTCATAGAATTGATGCTTGCCCTGATCGAGAGAAAGAGAGGACAACAGATGCTGCTATTCCAAAGGCCAATTACGTGGAGAACCTCCCTCATGCGTGACATCAGCGACAGGTAGTGGCGCCCAAGAGATGAACCATTGGGGGTGGCAGCCACCTGGGATGAAGAGAATACAGCTAAGGAAAGGGAAGCGGAGATTTTGGTAGAGGTTGCTAATTCCTTGGATTCCCCTATTTTGAGGGAGGATTTTCAGGGAGAAAATAGAAACGAATTTTCCACAATCCCCTCTAATACTCCCTCATGTATTTTGAATTCTCTTCCCAAAACAACACGGCAGTTGAGCATAATATTGGAGATTCTAAGAACGTTGAGCCTAATGTTGAAGTTGAGAATTTGGGTGACGTGGTTTTGGAGCAGTGCAAGTTGAACCTTGGGGATCAAAACCAGTCTAATGTAATGGGTCAGGCTCAATTTCTGAACCATTCTGACTCAATTGAGGGAGGACGTTTGGAGGTTGTTCTCTCTCCCATTCAGTCACAAGCTGTGATAATGGGAGAACTATTGTGGTGGTTCGCACAACAACTAATCAAGGAGAGATGGTGGTTGGTGAAGTTCCTTTCACAAAGGTGACTCGACGCCGACAGATTTGCGATAAGAATGTGGAGCAAGTGAACATCATCTTTGGCTCGCATTGTCGTCGTAGATGTGATGCGAAAGTTGGTCTGGTTGAAGACAGCTTACAGGGTTCTCAACTCGAGGGCGCTTCTGAAGGGCGCATTCTAAAACCCCCAACCCATTTACCATGAAATGTATTTTTTGGAATATTCAAGGGGTAGGAAACGAGAGGGCACGTACCCATTTGAAGAAGATCGTGGTTGAAAATAAGCCAGACTTTATATGCTTAGTAGAGCCGAAAATTGGTGTTAACAGATGTCCGTTGAGGTTTCTCACTTCTCTGGGTATGCATGTTGATCTCATTGCTAACCATCGAGATGAGGGCCCTTAGAAAATTTGGTTCCTTTGGAGGGCGGGTTTGTCGCGACCAGTGGTTATTCTTAACTCTGATCAACACATCTCTCTTCAGGTGGAGGTGGATGGTGCCAAAAGCTTCATCACTTGTGTTCACACCAATTGTTTTCGGGCAAATAGGCGTCATCTCTGGTGTGATCTGGTGTCGCTTGCCGGGGTGGCTTGCCCCTGGCTAGTGATTGGGGATTTTAATGCGTGCTTATTAGCTTCTGAAAAGAGGGGTCCAAGGCAATTTAATATCGGCTCAGCAGAGGACTTTGTAGCTATGGTCGACTCCGCATCTTTATCGCCGATTCCATCCACTGGTAACAAATTCACCTGGACCAATAACAGGCGAGTGGGGAACGTTAGAGCGGTCTTGGACTATAGTTTCTACAATGATTCATGGTGGCAGAGCTACACAGACAGTGTGCAGCGGGTTCTCGTTAGGGGCTCTTCAGATCACTCTCCTCTTATGGTCGTTAGTGAAGTGGTTCCCCATCCGTCAAATATTCCTTCGTTTGCAGCATTTCTGGATGGAGCACTCAGATTTTAAGAATTTTGTGCAAAATTCTTGGGCTGTCCCAATTAGTGGCTCTCCGATTTATGTAGTAAGCCAAAAATTGAGGCGTCTAAAAGGGCCTCTCCATTTATGGGTGAAGGAGGTTTTCCCCCACATCGACCATGAGGTTTCCTACTCTAGGGTTTGCCTAGAATCAGCCCAATATGCGATTGAAGCTGAAGGTTTTTCTGATGATTTATTTGATAGGGAGTTGCAAGCTCGAATGGACTACAACAGGGTTGTTGTGCTTCAAGAGAAGCTGTGGAGAGATAAGGCCAGAGATAAATTGATTAAATGTGACGACAAGTGCACAAAATTTTTCCATTTATCATCTAAGATCAAGAGTGCTCGTAATGTCATTCGTGAAATTAAAATGGAAGATGGTTCGGTTTTGACTAATGCCAGTGCAATTGGTGCTTGTATGGCCTCCCATTTCAAAAATTTCTTCAAAGGTGGGGATTCCATAAGAAACGATATGCTTTTATCTGTTATTCAATCTCTGATTTCGGATGTTGATAATGAAATGCTTGCGAAAATTCCTACTCTTGAGGAAATTAAAGATGTTGTCTTTGATTTAGATCCCTTCAGTGCCCCTGGTCCTGACGGCTACCCAAGCACCTTTTTTAGGACCTGCTGGGACATTATGGGTTTGGATGTCTGTCATGGTATTCAAAATTTCTTCATGGAAGGGGTGATAACCAAGGGAGTAAACTGTAATTTTCTAAGCCTTATTCCAAAGGTGGAGCATGCTAATAAGGTGGGGCAATTTCAGCCGATTTGTTTGGGAAATTTCTTTTTCAAATTAATTCCGAAAATCAAGGTGACTCGCTTGTCAACTGTCCTTCATAAGTTGATCTCCGTTGAGCAGGGCGCTTTCCAAAAAGGAAAGTAATCTTTGAGAAAATAGGTATGGCCTCAGAGTTAACTAATATGATGTTCACAAAATGTAGAGGCGGTGGAATGGGTATGAAACTGGACATCCAAAAGGCCTTTGACATACTTGACTGGAGTTCTTTTTGATGTTCTCCATGCCTTTGGATTCTCTCAAATATGGGTTTCTTAGGTGCACTAGATCCTTCTATCTACAAGGATTTCTATTTTGATTAATGGGGGTCCGGTTGGTTTCTTTGGCGTGGAAAGGGGCCTGAGACAAGGCAACCCGCTTTCTCCCCTCATGTTTATTCTTTCTGAAGAAGTGCTTTGCAGAGGTCTCAGTGCTCTGCGTGAGAAGGGATGGCTCAACGCTCTTCCTGGTCCTAGGCAGGTTATTACCCCC
The DNA here is from genome assembly GCF_018873765.1 of Telopea speciosissima. Taxonomy (NCBI): domain Eukaryota; kingdom Viridiplantae; phylum Streptophyta; class Magnoliopsida; order Proteales; family Proteaceae; genus Telopea; species Telopea speciosissima. The sequence goes on from NC_057917.1 coordinate 14,730,213, forward strand.
TCCCATCTTTTGTACGTTGATGATCTTTTCATTTTTATGAAGGCTGAGCTGAAAAGTGTGAAACGGGTCAAACGTTTCCTTGATGAGTATGGGGCTAACTTGGGCCAAGTGATCAACCTTGCTAAGAGTAAAGCTTTTATAGGTCGGATTCCTGTTGTTAGAAAGCAACGTCTTCTTTCAGAGTTGCAAATCCCAATCTGCGCCTTCCTTACTCAGTATTTGGGTGTTGAGCTAATGAAAGGTAGGGTGAAGCGTGATGCGATTCTTCTGCTTGTGGATCAGTTCAAAAACAGGCTTGCTGCTTGGAAGGGGCCCCTCTTGTCTATGGCAGGACGTGCGGAGCTGGTTAGATCTGTGATGGGAAGTATCATGATTCATAATTTTTCTGTCTACCTTTGGCCGGCTGCATCAATTGATATCATGGAGAGATGGATTCATAATTTCATCTGGTCAGGGGAAGCTGACAGTTCAAAAGCTATTACAGTGCACAGGGATTGTCTTTGTAAGCCCAAAAAAGGAGGCCTTTGGATCCGTCGTTTGCGAGAAGTAAATTTGGCTTTGCTTACCAAGTTTGCATGGTTAATTAAGACGGGTAAATCAATTTTTTCAGATTTTGTGAGGAAGATTTGTTAAATCTGATGGTTCCCTTAAAAAATTTGTTGCATCGTCAACGGTCCTACCAGGTCTTCGAAAGGTCTGGGATTTTGTGCAATCTGTTGAGCACTGGGTGGTGAGTGATGGAAAGTCAATCCACTTCTGGTTTGATAAATGGATTGGTGATCACAGTATTGAGGATCTTTTGCAACCTACTCTAGTTCCTCCCTCTCTCACTACCCTAGTTTCAGATTTTTTGGAAGAAGGAAATTGGGTTCTCCCGGTGGCTCGGGTTCCTGCTCTTCAAGAAGTTTTCTCTATTATCTAGAAAGTGGATATTGCCGCTACTGGTAGGATGGATTGCAGCTTTTGGGCTCATACAAAATCAGGTATATTCTCGGTGGTGTCAGCTTGGGATCAATTGAGAGCGCAAGCTTCTCCTACGGATTGGAATTGGGCTATTGGGCATCATAATTTACATACTCGTACCCCAATTTTTGGGTGACTTCTTGCGCATGGATCATTGCCTACGGATGACAAAGTTCGGCGCAGAGCTATTAGCCTGGTGTCAAGGTGTGAACTCTGTTTTGCTGCCTGTGAATCAAGTAACCATATTTTTATGGATTGCGCTTTCTCGACTCAAGTTTGTAAGGAAATTCTCTATTTCTTTATTTTTTTTAATTTAATATATACATTGCTGACTTTTAGCAAAAAAGAAATGATTTTTGTATGTGTTTCCCATGTATGCCTTTTTCATTATGGGTATAATGGTAATTTGTAAATGAAAAAATCAGAAAAAGTTTTTGTATGCATTACATGTTGTTTTAGGATTTTTCTAGAAAGTCCATGATGCTTCATGACCCTACATAAAAAGTCATTTTTGCCCTCCGAGGGCATTCTGTTTATTAACCAAGTGCGGGCACAAAGTGTCAGTCCAGCAAACATCATTTGGCACGTTAAGTCATTTTAGGAAGTTTAACATCACTTTTTATGCCTACAATGAGTCTAAGTGTCTATTTGAAACTTTTACCATTCTACCCTTAGGGGCATTTTGGTCATTTTGTGACCAAATTTTGTTTAGGACCTCTGGGAGGATCCTGCCACTTTCTTTGCATGTTTTAACATTCATAATCATGTCTTATGAGCCTTGCATGTTGATGTAGGACATGTTGTTTAAGTAGAGTGTTCAAAGCTTAGCATCTAGTAGAAAGACTGACTCATCCGGGCGAGGTGGGGTGCTAATAACTTCTCATCCTCGTAATTTGTCCTCTTACCCAGATTCTGACCAGATCATATGGAATCATTCGTAACCTTCTCCTCTAACTAGGATTTGGGCTCCCCACACAGGGTCCTAGGCCTACAACAACCTAGGAGGTGACTCCTTTTCTTTTTTTAAATCATGCCTCCTGCACCCTCTCTCCCAACTCGCTAATAGGTGTATAGGACCAAACGCCGAGGCAGCCCCCAACTCCCAGGTGATCGACAGAAACCCAGCCCTCCGATGCTGTAGAACCCTAGAAAAGTGCATTAACTTCTCTCTAGTTAATTTGAATTCTCCACCCTTTAATTTTTATTTTGGTAAATCCCTTTAATTACTTTCCTAGGTTGACCCTCTCTCTCTCTCTCTCTCTCTCTCTCTCTCTCTCTCTCTCTCTCTCTCTCTCTCTCTAGGATTTTATCTTAAACTAATACACTATGACACACTTCCATTCTTCCATCCATGAAATATGAGAAGTGTTTTCTGAAAGTTAGGGCTAAAATGAAAGTTCGAAATACTGCAAAGCTATTAGTTTATTGATATATTGCATGTCATTTGTGAATATTATGCATGGGAAAGTTGAAAATTTTAATCCTCTCACGAGTTTGTTCTCAACAAAATTCGTTTGAGACCCATATATGGAAAACCAGGTTTTGACTAGGCCTAGTCGTCCGAGTCCACTCAAAATTTTGGAAAACTTGGTCAAGAGTCATGTAGACTTAGTCAAGATGAAAAACGACGAGACCCGCTCATAAATAGTCCGAGTCAAATAAAACTCACTATTTTTAACCAAGACAGACTTGGCGAGTTCAATCGTTTTCTAAAAGCGATAAAGCCAATTCACTTAGAAACTGAGTTGAGTAAAATAGTAAATCCGTATTCTAAAACAGTAAGAAATCCTCTACTCCTTGTCCCCTTCTCTTGTTCAATGGTATAAACTCAAACTGCATTGATATATAGTTCCTTTTTTTTTTTTCTATTTTTTCTATAGTTTTTGTATTTTCTGATTTTTTACTAATTTATGCATATTTATTGCATTAAAAATAAAAACGTGACTCATCTTGAGTGGGTTTAACAAAGTCAAGTCACCAAGTTTTTCTGAAAGACGAATTGAGTCAAAAAAAAAACACCTGGTTTCCAACTATGTTTAGACCAACTTAATTACCTATTGGTTCATTTACCCAAAAAAATTCCTGTTGGTTATATATGGTAGTTTAGTTAACACAAAGCGTTATGAGGCGGTTCAATAACTTGCTAAGTCTTGGGCTGAACTCTTTAATCATATGGCTGAACTCTTTTTGCCGTGTGATAGAGGACCCAACGCTCATTTCAATGGCTAAACAAATTGGGAAAGTACCTTAAAAGTGAATGCAAAGTAACAATGGAATCGATTCAAGCCAGTGCGCCCCATACCAATAGGAGTGGGCCCATAATATGCTTGGAATCTGAGCCATCTATCACATTACGCATGACCTCTCTATTAGCAAAAACGTGTTTAAATAAGGGAAGCAGTTTTCTGTATGGGAGTGTGGCCTACACCAGCACTCCCATGTGTCTTTCTCTCTCATCCTTAATACAAAGGGGCAGAGATGTCTGTTCACATGGGGAGGAGAGAGATAGACTCATGGGAGTGCTGGCGTAGGCCGCACTCCAGGACAGAGAACTTTTTCCCTATATCCGTTTTAAACATGTTTTGCCGTATGTTTAGAAAACAAACGGAAAAAAATGGCAAATGGAAAGCATTCTTGTTTTAAACGCGTTTAAACATGTTCCCATTTTTTTAACTCTTTTTTTTTCTTTTTTTTTCTTTTTTTTAACAATGGCTTACTTAATTGGCCATATCTCTCTCCCGAACTCTAATCGACTTGATTCTTTCACCAAGATGATTCGAAGTGCTACATTTCTCATTATATCACCTTCAACTCAAGGTCAATGCATGTACCTTGAAATTGAGCTACAAATTGATACATCTACTGAAAAGGGTTTTCAAAGCGATGACTCCCAACTCCAACTAAACATGCATCACTCCATGAGTGTGTTGTTTGTGTTGACAACAATGAGCAACACCTAGGGATGTAAATGAATAGCCGAAATCCGTTTCCGTATCCGTGTCCGTATCTGTTAGGCACTATCTGAATCCGTCTGAAAGCTAAACGGATAAGGATACGGATACGGATAGGCTATAGCTATCCGAAAAGCTATATTTACATGTAAACGGATAAAATATCCGATCCGTATCCATTTCTGTATCCGTTTAGCACTATCCGAATCCTTCCGAAAGCTAATCGGATGCAGATGCGGATATAGCACTCTCCGAGCCGAATCCGATCCGTCTACATCCCTAGCAACACCATAGCAAAACCATATTGCTCAACTTTGGAAATAAGGGTGTATGAATTGGGAACTAATATTGGATGATATTAGATGACATGTCTTGGAGCTTACAATGGGTTGTAGAATATATATGGATTAATTTTGGATGTTACAGTTGTTTTGAGCATTAGAAGCATATATTTCAAGTAAAAATTCTTCAATTTATATGAGAATAGTGTCATTTTTTTTTTTTTGGTTTCATTTTTTTGAAATATAAACGTTTAAAACACTTATCATCCATTTTCCATTTTTTACAGTTCTCTGCTTTTTTATCATTCTATTTGATTGTCCATTTGTAATTTTTTACCGTTTAAAACCCGTACCGTTAGATTCCGATTTTTTTTTTGGCCGTTTCCGTTTTTGCTAACTATGCGCATGAACAGTTTTACTCTAAAGTGAAATGCTATTTTTGTAATTTAATCAAACTATAAATGTGGCTAAACCTTGGCCAATGGAATTTCATGGGTCTTTTGTAATGTTGGGGGTATGACGTCTTGTATTTTGTCACTTACATTTTTGGGCTGATTCTGAAGGAGTTCGGTTCCTCTAGACGTACCAACAGGTGAACGTACATGTGAGAGACACCCACTTATACTATGTTTACCATTTACAAGGGGAGGAGGGGTATTTATGGAAAAAAAATTAAAATGTGATTGGCTCTTACATGTACGTACACATGTTGGTATGTGTAGATGATCCATTCTCATTCTGAAGGGCCGTTAAGAGGCTGAGGACCTGAAGAGCCACTATGGCTGAATCCATTCCACTTTTTAAGGTTATTTGGGTATGTTGGTAAATTGTACTAATATAATGTTGTTATGAATTTGTAGCAAGAGTAACTCTCTGAATGTGAGTCAGGTGTGAGAACAAGTGGCTGTAAACTGATTCCAGTTGATAGTGAAAACATATCTTATCTCGTTGCGGACGTAGGCAATCTTGCTAAACCACATAAATCGTTGTGTTGCATTGTATGAGCATTTGTTGTGATTTCCATTCGTTTCCTGCATCGTTTTTGGTTTCAATTACTACATGAACATGAACTGACTAAAGCCTATCAAGTCTCTACCACGTGGCGACAGTGTGAAAATATGACTCACACGGTGACATTTAGTTTTTCCTTTATTTAAAATTTATTTGATTGGCAACAACCACAAGTAACGATGTTGAAAATTATCCTACCTACTAATTAAAAATAGAATGATTAAATCCAAATAATTGCTTAACTAATAAAGAACAAAAGAAAATTTATTATAAGGAAAGGTTTCCTAGCATTTAGGAACACTTTATTATACAACCATGAAATCTGCAAAGTGGCAAGTCTAGTGAGAACCAAGTTTTGTACATAAGGAGAAAAGTTTTGTGGGGGAGTGTACCGCCCACGCCCAAACAGAATAGGGGGGAAATAACTACCCCATCCCATATAAAAGACAGAAATCCCACCCCCATGATACTTCCGCATGCATTTTCATTTAGCCCCATGTGCACGTAGGGGTCATGCTCCCCACATGATGCTTCCGCGTGTATTTGCATTAGTCCCATGTGCGCATAGAGGCCATGCTCCCCCATAGAAAACACTCCTCTGCATAATTAGCTCTCTTTTTTTTTTGTACAAAGAACGCTATTCATTCATGCGCGCTCAACGCCAAGCACAAAAAATCAAGATACATCAAACAAATAGAGAACATGATAAACACAATGTGTGGATATATAATATCCAAAACCAAGGAATGGAAATTGATCCGGTCTCACATGCCATTGACTGGGTCATCCAGACTAGGGGATAGGTCACAACCACTTCCTTAGATAAAAGGTTGTCGACACAGCTAAAGTTAAACGCATGCACATGCATGCCAATAGAGGGGGGGGCCATACATGCTAAAAAGTCCAATGCCACACTACTCACACGTGCTGACACGCTGCCACAACCTACTTTTAAACAGACTTGCCGAATCGGCAAAAGTCTACTGGATCGATGAGTGGAACTTCGACCGACGGCATGAAAACCACAAGAATCGCTGCCGCAGCCTACTTTCGAACAGATCTACAAGGATCTGCTAGATCGACGAGTGGAGCTTCGTCCGGCGACAAGGGAGGGTTGGTGAAGATTGAAAGGCGACTGGAGCTTCGGAGCCGACGATAACCTCGGTGCCAGCAGCACCTATCGACATCACCGTCAAATACAGAAACAAAGAAAAAAGAAAGACCTCCCTTGTTTGAGAGCCCCTCGACGTTGTCCACAAAGAGCCCAAAAACTGAATCGGCGACAAAGATGACCTGAAAGATGCGGATCTTCTGGGCAAGCCATCTGAAGATGAAGCCAAAACCACGGATCAAAGAGACAATAGCCATAAGGGGGAGATAGAGGGTGGAATTGGACGGGATGAAGATTTGAGATGGTTTACGAGGAAGAAGGAAAGAAAGAGAAAGAGGAACAGAGGGAAGCACGCCATTGGGGCAGCATTCGACACGCAACTGTGGCGGAGAAATTCCACGCCACAGAGGCGGAAGGATTACATTTTGGATCGACAACCATGAAAGGTGAGGCAGCAGAGTTGAAGTTGAAGTTGAAGTTGAAGATGCAAAACGATGAACTAAGGTTTTCTTTCGAGAAACCCTAAGCGCCGCTCAAGCCCTCCTTTTAATGTCCATGATAGATACATAATTAGCTAGGGTCTAAGATTAGTTGCTCACATGTAACGTTTAATGAAGGATGGAGTTTTCCATGAGGTAAAAACTTTTTCTTAAATTTATGGAAACAAATAGAGATGATAAGAGAACAAAAAATGCCAATACGAGCATTGATAAATGATTAAATTCAGCTCCACATATATGACACATAAGAATCCAAACAATTCCCAATCTATCCAATGAGCAAAATTATCATCTCACCTTTCAATTGGTTTAGTTTGGTGGACTACTTAAACAAGCCCTAACAAAAACAAAAATAAAGAGAAAAATCAATTCGATTAACTTCCTCCTGTTGTGTGCAGTGTCGGAGAAAGGGTTTGGGCGAGAAAAGGAGGGCTTGGCTGTCCGGGAAGGAGGTGGAGGTGAAAGGGGGGTTGGGCCTGGGGCTGTAGGCATTGCTGGTCTACCGTATAAGCTGGCGACTACCATCTCTCTGGCTGTGAGGGAGAACCTCTCGGTTGGTGATGGTGCTACAGCTGATATTTTTTTTTTTTTTTTGGCAGAACATTGTTGTGGATAATTCATTAACCTTCTTGGGTTAAAAAAAATTGTGGGAGTATTTTGTATCATCTTACAGATGCCTCTTTTAACAATTAAAGCTAAGCCCATTCAGAATATGGTTTAAGAATCAGTAAAATTTGGAATCAGATAGGCCAAGCCAATCAAGATTCCGGCCATTCCTTATCCAAAATCTAGGGTTAAAGCAATTTGAAGCCAATTCCGATCTGATCCGGATCGTAGTCAGCTGGGACTGATCTGGATCCCAATTTCGAATTTTTGAATCCTGATATAGAATGATGCTGAATAACACTGAGCTTTAAGGACCAATGTCTAAACCTTTCATCATCAGATGTTATGACCAGCATACCTGTATCTTCTCATCTACTTGTCATCACTGATGGCAGCTTTCATTCAGCCTCTTAGGAAGCAGGATCGATATTAATTCAAAATGGTTCTTTGGTTTCATCTCATATGGAATGTGGTTTCACAGAAACAGACCAAGAAGCAGAGGCAAGAGCCATCCTACAAGGACTCAGTAGGAGCAGTGACACTGGGAGAGGACCCTGTAGAAGTATGATCAGATAAAGAGTCAATCATCCAGCTCGTTTATAAGGAGACAAAGCCTTGGCAATGGGAGATCTTTAGAATCCTACATGCCATATTCTCTGTTCTAATACAGTTTACTTCTGTGTGGTTGGTTTCTTAAGATAAATAGAATCGATGTCCTATTAGCACATACATGAGCACGCAGACAAGCACAATAACAGTTGGTTGGTGCCTTGCCAGTAGAGTGCAGGCTCCAAGAGGTCATGGTTCGAATTTCCTGTCTTCACCTTGTACCTTTAAGGCACCCAAAATCCATTCCAGATCAGCTCAGGCTAATATGGTTAAAGAGTTGGAGCTTCAGCTCAATCGAAACTCGGGTTCAACTAATTCCCTAGATATCCAATGATTGAAATTATCACATCCCCTTTGCAAGCGACTCAAATAAGTACACAAGACTAGAAGTTTCTCCTAGACCCCTTGGAACAGGAAACCTTTTGCCTAATCACAGAACAGAATAATGATTACCTAGATGTAATGTATCACTAATTCTTTTCTGAGAAGTATTTTCAATATTTAATTAAAACAAAGCCTAGAGTCTAATGCTGCTTAGGGTTCTAGAAAGAATCTAGAATTTGGAAGCAAGAACTACAATCATAATCAGGATCACTTTAGATATCGATAGAACTAAAACAGGACAACAATTAGTAGCAAACAAGAGAAGAAAAAAATACATTTCAAATCACTGATCAGATTTAGATAAAATTCTGGTGGAGTGAGAAGGGCGCTCTTATCTATCAATTGATATCAAAATCTTGAAAGTCAGCCAAGGATTTATAGATGCTTCCTAAGCTGCTTATATCTAGAGCTAACTTCAAGAACTAGATATATCGTAGTACTCACTACCCAATGATCAGATTTAAGATACAGATCTAGAATGAATCTAGTAAGTCTCAGATATACAGGTTTGCAACTCAGACTTAATACCCAGCATGAATAATTGAAGAAGAATGAAATCGGTTTGAAGAACAGGAGAAGAAGAATAAGAAGAAATCAGAGAAAAGTAGAAGAATTAAAAGAAATGACGGAAGACTTAGCACCTGATTGCAGTAGAATTAGAACTAGAAGAAGAATAAGTAAGAGAGGAAGAGCAATGGGCCAGATACTTGTCTCAAATGAATAGTTCAAAACTCTTAACAAAACTCAATTCTATCACTCAGACTGAATAGCTTAATGGACTCAAAAAAAAAAACAAAAAACAAAAAACAAAAAACTCTGACAACTATTAAACATCCTAATCTGACTCGAAACACTTGTAACACTATTCTCGTCTGCAAACTTAATCCCCCAAATATAGGCTCAAAGATTAGGCCCATGACAGTGAACTTATGAAAAGAAAAGGCTCAACCTATATTATAACTACGCACAGCAAATTTTCAGCCCATTGGACTGCCGCCAGCACCTTGTGGGCCTCCCAAGCTTGCACTTAGGCCTTTATACACGATCATATTTATCCAACCAGTCTAAAGCAACTGCATCAGTGTCTCTATATCAAATAATTAACAGAGTTTCTAGTGATATTACTAGATACTACATGAACCTTTCATTTTCATTAATTCATGTCATCAATATCCATGCTTTTATTTCAGTTTTCTACCACTCGTCTGACCATAATCTTCATCTATATTTTTGGCAGACACATTACACAGTTCATGATTTTTCACCTTGACTTTATATCCCCTATGACAGTTACCAATTTTGATTTTAGACTTGGAGATCAATGACAACATGTCTACCTTACCAACATCTAAACAGGTTTTGTCATCTTGCAGTTGTTGTGCCATTATGATCCCTTAAAACTTTTTCCGTTCCCTCATTGATGAAATATGCTACTCAGATCCAATATAAAAGATGTAGAGTTTTTCCCCTTATCTATTAAAACTGAATGCAATATTCACTTTTCCCAAGATTAGAAATCTTTGACTAAAGTAAGATCAAGTAAACTTATTCTCAAAGGCAACAAAACCTGATAACGAGGCATCTCTCCTAAAAATCTTCCATGTACACATCTTCTCAAGCAGAGGAAACAAGTCATTGAAGCTCCTTTAGATGTTATCGATGAAGAACAAGCCTGGAATGGCAATGATAATGTGCTTATGAAGCAGGCTGCCAATTTCTCACCCATTCTGTCAATATGGTAACATTTCTACTTATGTCATCAACACAGTCGTTCTGCATTGCCACCACAATGTCCTCTGGGTAGCATGCTTTTGCTTCCTCCAGCAACACTTGAAAAATTTCGCATTCAATATTGTTTGTGAGCTTTGTCCCCATGTAACCCCTGCAGTGCAAATAATATATCAACTATAAATGTGGGAAGAACAACAATTGAAAAAAAAAAAGGAATAAAGTCACCACCCACCTGCTACTCAATCGATCGTACAACACAGAATTGTCAGTCTGAAGGACGACAACATGATCGAACCAACGCTCGGGGAAAAATTCACAACCATGGTAATCTACAATGTTGCCCCCTTCTTCCATCATGTCCTCAAGTTCGTCACAAACCTGCAAAAAGCATTCATCGTAATCATGCAAGTTCAAATTATGCCATGACATAATATACGAAGATGCAGTTTAATACATCAATTCACTAGGTCATCTCAATGGGTTTTATTCAGTGATTAATCTGTTTGGTTTTGGTTTGAGTCCATACAGCTGAAACCGATTAGAAACCGAACCGAATTACACCCTTAATGCTGGTATTGGCTAATTAGCACACAATGAATCTAACCTACACCTACCACAGTCGTCAAATTTTAATTTTACTGAATTTTGCAAGGAAGTCATCTATAGAGGCAATAAGTAACTTAGGAAACAAAGGAACTCCCTCTCTCTCCCCCTCCCTTTCAGTGGCCTATTCCATTGGTGGAATAGACCTGCAGAATCTGACAGAATTCTGATAACAAAATAGGGATTGTAGCAGAATTAGAACAGCAATATTGATCAGAATTCTACAAGAAACAGATTCAGAACTTCAGAGAGTGAAATCAGAAACTATTATGTGAAATTTGAAGTGAAACCAATCAGCAACTAGAGAGATATTGAAGAGGAATGCAATCTAAGGTGGTTCCTGACAAGGTGTAGAGTTGGATGCTAAGTTGTCAAGGTGCCTAGACAACAAGACGCCCACTTAGGCATTTCCTAGGTGCTCTAGGCGTGTACTATATATTATATATATTTTTCAGTATTAACACACAAGCCATATCAATGCAATATGATATAATTATGGCCAATAAAGATCTAATAGGGGAACCAACATATAATAAAACATGCAATAGGATACAATATAAGCATATTCACACTAAAAAATACACAAAACAGAAATCAATGTGAAGTGTCAAAAACTCATATAATGTAAGCATACTCATTATATGTTCCTCTGTGAATTGGCATACACAATAACACCAGAAAATGGGCAGTTGAACAATAGTAGTGGTAATCATCTATATACTCAAGAATTTTATATTATGTATTTGAACAATATTGGCATACATGGACGAATAAGAGGGCTAAAAAAAGAATCTATTGCATACAATAGGGAAAAAAAATAAACTATACACTAAGGCACCTGCCCAAGCCACAAGGCCTCCAAGACGACACTGTTAGCCACTTAGGGTACGGTTAATAGAATCTTTCAAAAGTAAGGGAGGGCATTATCATTATTCAAAACCCAGGGGAGGGGTTTGATATTATTGATACTTAGAGGGGAGGGGGATGATATTTACTCAAATATTTATTTATAAAACAGGCAAGTGGTCACGGTTTCAAGTCTGGAAACAGCCTCTCTACAAAAGCAGGGGTAAGGCTGCGTACAATATGACCCTACCCAGACCCCGCAGTGGCGGGAGCATCATGCACTGGGTACACCCTTTAAAAGCAGGCAAAAAACCCTAGATTAACTCATCTATTGACTAATGATAAGACATAAAATACTTAACTGAAAAGGACTCTTTCAAGACTAAACTAATTTTTTACTACTTAACAACACATGGGACCCACACAATCTTATTCATATACTTAAGCCCGTATACCGAATTAAGACACCAAATATGGGCTTAATAAAGAGGCTCCTTATATCAATAAAACCAAAAATAAAAGGTCGAAGAGCTTTAAAACCAGTTATAGGCCAAAATAAAGTCTTCCTAGGCCGAACTAAACAATCTTAACTACATCAGAAAAATAACTTGAAGAATTTAACATTGCTATAACTAGGGCTGCAACAGGGTCGGGGTTGGGCCGGGCTTTATAGAACCCTAGCCCAACCCTAAGTCCCCTTAGCTAGGCCCAGGCCCAACCCGACCCTGACTCAGGGCCAGAAAAATCCAACCCTGACCCACCCTCAGGGTCGGGCCGGGCCGGCCTGGCCATGATTGGCCCTCATCATGGGGAGGGGAAGGAAATGCATGGGTTGGAATGGGTCGGGGGAAAAATTATCAATTTTAAGTAAAATAACACTGTAATAAAATGTATTATATCACTTATTCTCTACATATATAATAAATTATGTAACAAAATGTGGGTGACATTTAAAGTTTATAATATATATATTATATCAATATATATTTTATAGTATAACTTAAAACAAGGTTGGGCCAGGCCGGGCCAGGCTTAGCCCAAGGCCTCAACCCCAACCCAACCCGACCCTAACTCAGGGCCAGAAATTTTCAGCCCTGACCCGCCCTCAGGGCCAAATATCTCAGCCCAAGCCCTGTTCGGGCTCAGGGCGGGTTCGGGCCGACAGGGCCAAACTTGCACCCCTAGCTATAACTATAAAGGGAAAAAGGTGGGCACGCCGCCGGGGTGCCCACCCTGTGTCTGTCTCTCTCCCACCCCCCATGGAAAGGACCACCCTACCCCTCCCATCCCACCCAGTCCATTGGTCAAGGCCGTCCGCATACCTGGAGTAGGCAGTGTACCCAACCTCTGCTAAACTACAAAATACAAAAATTTAAGTGCATTCTTGCACATAAAGAGTTTTTTATCTCTTTGATAACTTCCACAAAAAACATAATATAACATTACATAGTTTTTATAAATACTGCATACACCCTGTGCTCCAGGATCTTATTCTTTGGGGTTTGCTGAGCTTCAACAGCTTTGTGCTAACACTGACACGCTTATCTACATACATAAAGCAGCCACTCTCTTTTAAAATGGTACAGATTTTAGTATAGCATCGCCTAAATATTTAACCCATTAGCAGATGGTACATTGATTTATTCCCTTTTTCTGTTTCCCCTATCTTCTCTCAGCAACAAAAGGCCTGTAGCATGGGAGTTTAAATTCTTTATCCCTCCTCATTCTTCTTCGTGGAACTTCAAGGTTATGATGAGATTCCAAGCTTGAATCTTCTTCTTTTCTTGTTCAGGTATTCAATGACCAAAGCCTTGTTACAACAATGTGGAGTTGGCTCACAAATCTTGCTTCGCCATTCAACTCTACCTAGGACATCTTTGACACCAAGTCATCAGCCTTTGGAGGAAGTATGTCGTGGTAGACCAGATACAATTCAACTCAACTCAAATCAGCCTTATCCCAACTAAATGGGGTCGGCAACATGGATCATTTTTCTTCAATCAGCTCTATTCAAAGCTATAATTGATACTAATCCTACGCTATGCATGTCTTTCCTCATAGACCTCACTACTTCTCTTAGAAGCATCTTATGTGATTATGCCTACCCATAGCTCTTTTAGCACTTTCAATCTTTAATCAAATCACCCCTCTATAGTAGAGCACTCAAAGGCCTCCATTGCACATGTCCATGCCACCTCAAACAACTTCCTCGCAACTTATCATGAATAAGAGCTACTCCTAAATTAGCTCTTATTTGTTCGTTCCTTTTTTTGTCTTTTTTAGGTTTACCAGTCATCCATCTCAACATCCTCATTTCAGCTAACAACAACAACAACAAACTCAGCCTTATCCAAACTTAATGGGATCGGCTACGTGGATCCAAACAAAACAATGTAAGGAAAACTAAGTTCTAACCAAAAAAGGGAAAAAGAAGAGAAATGAAAGATAGTGAGAGAAAACAGGCACAACCCAACTCGTCAGGAGAATCTCAGCTAAATGGGTTGCTCTCCAATACGCTCTATCCGAGGTTTGTACGAAACCTAGACTATGCATGTCCTTCCTCACCACTTCACCTATGGTCATTTTAGGCCTGCCACTAGCTCTTTTAGCTCCTTCGATCAGAATCATATCACTCCTCCTTTCAATACGTTTGTTTATATGTTGTTTCTTCACTGCCCAACATTCAACTCCATAATGCGTCCCAGTGCACGAAGCTCCCGCTACTGCAGGATCGAGGAGGGGCAAATGTAGTAGCCTTACCTGGTTGTATAACTGCCTATAAAATTTTCCTTTGAGTTCTAAAAGAATACATTGATCACATAACACTCCGGATGCATTCCTCCACTTCATCCAACTTATTTTAATTCTGTGTAATATCATCCTCTATTTCTCCTCCTTTAGGTACCTAAAATTTCCACTTTGCGGAATCTCCCTATCATTAATTTCACCACCCTACTATCAATTTTGTAGTTAAGTTACACATCATATACTCTGTTTTTGTTCTAAAGGGCATACCCAGTGCACAAGGCTCCCGCCACTACAGGGTCTGGGGAGGGTCATAATGTACACAGCCTTACCCCTGCTTTCGCAGAGAGGCCGAACCCGTGACCTCTTGGTCACAATGGAGCAACCTTAACCGTTGCACCAATGCTCGCCCTCTGTTTTTAACTCTATTTTTGTTCTACTTATCTTAAAACTTTTTTATTCCAAGCAGGGTCTGGAGAGGGTCATAATGTACATAGCCTTACCCCTGCTGTCGCAAAGAGGCCGAACCCGTGACCTCTTGGTCACAATAGAGCAACCTTAACCGTTGCACCAATGCTCGCCCTTTGTTTTTAACTCTGTTTTTGTTCTAGTTATCTTAAAACTTTTTATTCCAAGCTTGATCTCCATAATTCCAACTTTGCATTTTTAACTCTGCTTTTGGTTAATCCACCAAAACAACACCATCAACAAAAAAACATACACCAAGGGATCTGGTCTTGAATGTCTCGACTCAACTCAACTATGATTAGCACAAACAAATACAAGCTTGAAGCCGATCCTGGATGTAATTCAATTATAATTGGGAATTCACTACTATACCCCCCCCCCCACAATTTTACACTAGTCACTACACCATTACACATATCTTTAACTGAATCCCCATATTTACTCGAACCACCATTCTTCTTTAACACTTGCCAAATTAACTCTCTAGGGACTCTATCATAAGCTTTTTCTAAGTCAATAAAGATCATATGGAGGTCCTATTTACATTCTCTAAATCTTCCCATTAATCTCCAAAGCCAATAAATAGCTTTTGTGGTTGATCTTCCTGACATAAAACCAAATTGACTATCCGAAATATTAGTTTCTTGTCTCAGGCAAGTTTCATTTACTCTCTCCCATAATTTTGTAGTATGGCTCATAAATTTTATTCCTCTATAGTAATTACAACTTTGAATATCACTTTTATTTTTATAAATCGGAACCACAATGCTTCTCCTCCATTCATCTAGCATTTTTCTTATACTCATAATCTTATTAAACAACTTAGCTAGGCAAGATATTTCACAAATTCCTAAGCTCTTCCACACCTCTATCGGGATACCATTTCAACCTACTGCTTTACCGATATTCGTCTTCTTTAAAGCATTCTTTACTTTAGACCAGACAACCCCATCAGATATGCTCACCAAGGCATTCTAACAAAACTAACTGATATTTCTATATAGGACGCAAAAATATTGTCATCAAACACTAATTTATTCAACAACAACAACAACTCAGCCTTATCCATACAAACCAACTTATTATCTCAATCAAAATCATCCAAACCAGTGCCAATGAACCGTAGCCATCCTACCTTAACAGTTTCATGTACAATAGTCATTCCACCTCTTTCTCATCTGACTAACCACTTTTGTTAAGAAGAAGAGGACAGCAACCAATACAAAGCCCAAAAAAGAGAAGAACTATAATCATAAGGACAAGGACCTAATTCTTCATTTTCTTATGGGCTCCATTTTTTTTTTTGTCCATTTATGATGAAGACAGGATTTACAAGCCAATGACCTCACTACTTGGCAAGCAACTATACTATCAAAGGTTATCCATAAATCATGAACTCCCACCGAATGCACATCAGTTTGCAAGATTAGGGCCAAAAACATCTTCAAAGCATTTATACTGCATTTGGTTGCTTTACCTTACAACATGGTAAAGGAAAATCAAGAGAAAAGCAGGAAATAAGATCATTTGGTTGCATTAGTTGGAGAGAAGCTAAGGAAAAATAAAATTACTTTTTCATCCTTAATTTTGTCTCTCACTCATTACGTGGAAGAACACAAGGGAAAAAAATAAAAGGAAAGCTGCCTATACTAAACTTCTCCTCTTCCTCTCACAAGATGGGGAAAGCTAACAAAAACCCTTGGACAACTAAACAACGATGATGAATTGCAATATGTCATCTCCTGATTTGAATCTTATTCTTTTCCTTTCATTTCATCCGACAAAACAACCAAAGCAGCCACAAGTGACATCAACACCTAGGCCAGCCAAGGTACTGGCTGGCAGCTATCTGGGACTCTGAATACTCAATTATGTTAGCAATGGATGTTTAATTAAATATACTAATTTTCAAACATTCTTTATATTGAACAGGGCATAGGAAATGATGGATATTGTAGTTGTTTTTTCAAATCAAAAAATTACATGGAAATATTTTTCAAACATCGATCAAGCACAACCACAGTCAATTAACACAGGTGTAATACAACTGCTAGCGCCTAGCGCAGTTGGTAGGTACACCTGCCAGTAGAGTGCAGGAGTCCATGAGGGCAAAAGGGAAGTACGTGGAAGTAAAACAACTAGCAAAATGATGCACGCATCATTTGAGGGAGAGATGAAATAAGTACATAGAAGAAGCCAATGAGTTTAGTTTAATGTAAACCCATAGGAGCATAATCCTGTCCTTACCCCAAGTTAACCAACACCACCTCCCTAACCCATATTTCCCTCTTTGGAGTTTTCCATCATAGCGCCATCACTTCAAAAAATTTCAACATGTAAAGAATGCTCGTAAACGACAAATGTAATAACCAAGCAATTTCAGGAAGGCTCCAAAAGCCCATGTAACCAACGAATTCCTACAACTTGTAAAGGGTTCATGATTCATGATGAGCATTTGGGTGTAAGCAACGTAAAAATTAGCCAGAGCAAAGAATTTAACTCTCTTAGATCGATCTTTAGAGCTCAGCGATGGATGTTTTACATGATTTTCTAATCTGGAAATTTTGAGGGATGCATAGTTTAAATTCAAAACCAAGAGGAAACTAAGGAAAAGAAGAAAAAGAAGAAGGATAACAAGGGAGGATAAGAGTACCAAATCTTCGTTGATGATGTGACACTCGAATTCATCGTCCCAACCATCGTGTAAGTTCTTCTGCTTGACAAGGTCGCCGACGTTTGTATGGCGAAGCTGAGTGGCGTCGGCCAGCAGAGACGCTAAGGTCGTCTTGCCCGTCCCTGGGGTTCCCGTCACCAGTATGTTTGGCTTCTTCCTGCTACTTTGCGCCATCCTCTCTCTCTCTCTCTCTCTCTCTCTCTCTCTCTCTCTCTCCACTTAATTCTCTTTCTCAGAATTATTTTTTGGTCTTCTGGGACTCTAGGGTTGGGGCTTTTTCAGTCAAACGCGCCTTCGGGAAGGTGGGAGAGAGAAGAGGAGACAAAAGCGAAGTACTACTACCAGCGCCCAGACGCCACTAGATCTTTTCTTTTCTTTTAGGGATAAAGAACGCTATCAGGTCTTGCGGCAACCTGCGCCTACACACATCTATGTGCGAAATGACCGGCACAAAACCTTAACAGGTAGAAAGAACCAGGCACACGGCAAGACGTGGGTGCGTTGATCATTTTGCGTGTAGCTGTATCTGGGTGCAGGTACACGCGCCGCGCGACCGGTTAAACGTTCTTTATTCCTTTAGGGAAAAGGAACGCTAGGACTCCTCTTATTCCAATTCAGTCCGATAAGTGAGGGTGTCCATCGTTTCGGTTTTTCAATTTCGGTTTGGTTAGCATGACCAAATAAGCGCCTATTTTCTAATCAGAAACGAATTTATTTGGTTTCTTATTTGGTTCACTGGTCGGTTTATGGTTGGGCCTATATTTTACATCTTCAACAATCCCATTTTTTTCTTTTCTATTTTTTTTAAAAAAACTCATTTGTTAAGGTCCAAATTCACAATTTTTTTCAAACATTAAAGGAGATGTCATTCAACTATTCCACATTGATTAAAACGTTTAACAAAAATAAGATTTATTCACCGCTTTCAATAATGAAATTAAAATCAAACAAAAGAAATTCACTTAAACCCAAACCGAACCAATTTATTCTGATTCAGTTCGATAAACATCTAGTTTCGATTTCAATTTAAATTCTAAATCAACACCCTTAATAAGATGAAGGTTATAAAGTACCAGGATCAGCTCTGATTTATTCCAATCCGATTTTGATTCAAACCTGTTGAAATCAACTGATTCTGATAATCAATTCTTAAACATTGAATCGGATTAAAAAATAAGATAAAAAAAAACGTTGTCCGATCATGTAACTCCTGCACCCAAACACATGAACATGCAAAATTATCACCCTACCTCTTTTGAAACCTAAAATCCCATTCATGCATGTGCAATAAGACAAAGGTTGAAGTACCTAGATCAACTCTGATTGATTCCAATCCAATTTTGATTCAAATCTGTTGAAATCGATCGATTCTGATAATCAATTTCTAAATATTGAATCAGATTAAAAAATGAGGTAAAAAGAATATTGTCCGATCATATAGACGACTCATGAGCATGCAAAATTATCACCCTACCCCTTTTGAAACTGAAAATCCCATTCATGCATGTGCTCAGATTGCAAAACACGACCTATTGGCTATTAATTCACCCATTCGGTGGAGTTCTGGAGTCGCCGTAGTTCTAGACTAATAATATTGACAAAGTTAAGTAGCAACAACTGGGTATATTTAGTGATAGTTGAGACGAAGAAGTTTGAAAAATCCCAGTACTGTACGTTAAGATTTAGTCACCATTCCATTATTGTTTCCATCCTAACTCGTACAGAAATAAAAGTATATTCCCGCTGAAATGCTGCCTTCATCGCCAAAGCACTTTAGTTTGAAGTTTGAACCACCACATGTGGCAGCAGTGAACACCCTCATGGCCTCATTCTATCTGTATGGATCACAAAGCCAGCCTCACAGCACTCGTCTACAAAAGTTTCCTCACCTTACACGGCAAGACCTTGAGGAGGTGCAGACGCAGGTGTCTTTGGCTTAGGCTTCTCCACTACAATTGCCTGAGTAGTGAGGACCATTCCTGCCACAGAAGCTGCATTCTGTAATGCACACCTAGCCACCTTAGCAGGGTCAATCACACCAGTTTTAATCAAGTTCTCGAACTTGTCTGTCATGGCATTGTACCCAACTTCCCACTCACTTGCCTTGATCTTCTCTACAACAACCTCACCTTCCACACCAGCATTCTGAGCAATCAAGGCTGCCGGTGCTACCAAAGCCTGCAAGATGAACAGAAAATGATGATTCATTCAATATAGGTCGTTGTTTGTTTCATTATAAAATTTTCCGTGCAAATGATATTATACCTGAATTTTTCTCCATGTAAAATTTCCTAAGTCAATGCCTAACTTTTTGTATATTACATAAGAACATTCAGAAGATTTTATTTTTCCACCTTTTTACATGGAAACAAACGAGCTATAATAACACATCATTACTGGGGAAAAAAAATATATGTTTTGCAAGTGGGTATAGTAGAACATAATAGAGCTTCGCCAATGAAATGAGAAAAATACTACCAAAGGAGGGGAATAAAAGGAGATTAGGTAAAGGGGTTTCTTAACAGACACCCCTCTCCCAAGTCTCGGAAAACCAACCCTTTTCACAGCAAAGAAAAGGTATCCCACAATCACCCAAGGTTCATCAATTCAGAAAGGCCAAACAGGACCGAGATTGGGCAAAGGGGTTTCTTAACAGACACAACCCGTGCAAGCCTTATCCCTTGCCCAAATAGACTCCTTGGTTGACCCATCATGGGTCATGGCTAGAGGAAATTCTGAAGAGTGCATTCGCAGTCCTCCCATGACCCATTCTGTACCACTGCTTAGTTTGTTTCTGAACCAATTATACAGTCATTTAATATTCTTCTTATATTCATTCTATACTTCTTTTTTTTCCAAGACAATTTGACCTTCCACTCAGTTTTACAATGGGTGTTAAGTCTTCTTACCTTCTGCACAATGTCAGCCCCAAGCCTTTCATCCGCATCTTCAAGCTTGTCCTTAATCGCAGGGACATAACTGGCTAGGTGAACCAGAGCTGTCCCACCACCGGGTACAATCCCTTCCTCAATGGCAGCAAAAGTGGCATTCTTGGCATCCTCAATTCGAAGTTTACGATCCTCAAGCTCAGTCTCTGTTGCAGCTCCTACTTTTATAACAGCAACTCCACCCGAAAGCTTGGCAATTCTCTCAGCCAGCTTCTCAGAATCGTAGACGGAATCTGTCTCAGCCAACTCCTTTTTTATCTGTGCAATTCTAGCTTGGATCTCATCCTTAGTTGCAGCATCAGCAATAATTGTGGTTGAGTCCTTAGTAATTGTCACCTTTCTTGCCACACCAAGTTGCTCAACTGAGGTGTTCTCTATCAGCAACCCCAGATCACTAGCTTGATACTCAGCTCCTGTACGAAGAAGATATTAAGAATTAAAAAACATAAACCAACGAAACTGCACGAGTTCCTTCATCAAAACCTTAAAAAAAACTAGCAAGAGATTTGAAGCTTAACGATGGAAGTAAATTTTAGGATGAAGTGAATGACATGGGCAGAATCTAGATTATACATTTATGCAGCACTTAAAGCCAGCCAAAAAAATTTTGGGGCGGGGGAGGGTTTGGGGGGAGGGGGAGAGAAAAAAAAGATGTGAAAACCCAAGAAAAAAAAACTATATTCCAGGAGGAGGGAGAATGAACAGAGTACCAGTCAAAATTGCAATGTCTTGAAGCAAAGCCTTTCGCCTTTCACCAAAACCAGGTGCTTTGATAGCAGCAACATTGACAATACCACGTAACTTGTTCACAACTAGAGTAGCCAAAGCCTCCCCAGCAACATCTTCAGCAATAATAAGCAAAGGAGACCTCAGTTGTGTGGTCTTCTCTAACAGCGGGATTATATCCTTTATCACTGAAATTTTTTGATCAGTCACCAGGACCCTGGCATTTTCAAATTCAGCTACCATTTTCTCTGGGTTAGTTACAAATTGTGGGGAGATATAACCACGGTCAATCTGCAAACCAAGCACAAAGAGGTACATCATCAGACATCAAATAAGAAACAGGTAGGACATAAAGAGAGTAAGACTAAACTGCTACCAGAGATATGATGAGAAACACTGACCTCCATTCCTTCTTCAACATCAACAGTTGTCTCAAAAGATGATGAAGACTCAATGGACAAAACCCCATCAGGGCCAACCTTGTCGATTGCATCAGCAATCATGGTCCCAATAACCTCATCATTGCCGGCAGAAATTGTGGCAACAGCTGAAATATGTTCAATGAAAATTAGAGAAATAATGAAGGAAAAAAAATTCATTTTCCATGTAATCATAAGAAGTCACTTTGGTACCACACCAGGCATTACATTTATATAAAATTTAGATCTAAGACATTAACCAAGCTCAATACCTTTAACATCATCACGGCCTTTAACAGGCATAGCTTTCTTCTCCAACTCTTCCACTAGCCCCTGTACAGTTTTATCAATCCCTTTCTTAATTGAGACCGGATTTGCACCAGAAGTAACACTCAATAAGCCTAATTTGATGATTTCACGTGCAAGAACTGATGCCGTCGTTGTCCCATCACCAGCAGAATCATTCGTTTTACTCGCGACCTTCATCCACAATGCAGATCATTAAAGTTCAAAATTTATGAGCATCAGCCATCAGGCTGGGTTCCTTCCATTTCCATGTTTCACTCTAATAAGGACACAACCAGATAAAATGAGTGATGCAATTAAGCGTAGGGATAACTAGAGATATTTATGTAATTTGTTTTCTGTTTATCTTTAGTTTGTTAGATTCGTTAATAGCAAGTAGGACATAGAGTTTTAGTTTCATTCAAATTTGTTTTCAGTTTGAGTCCAGTGAGGAGAATTTGATTTCTTTATAAACTGGCAAGTAACCTACGATTGAAGATGGAATTTAATGGAATTTAAATTGAAGGAACTAAAAGAGCCATGGGCAGACCTAAAATGACCCTAGGAGAAGTGGTGAAGAAGACAATCATAGCTTAGGACTTGTATTAAGTGTGACCTCGAATAGAGCTAATTGGAGGGCAAGGATCGATGTAGCCAACCCCATTTTGTTGTAGTTGTTATTGTTTGAGCAGACAGAATCCTTCATGAACAAGGATCTGAATCAGACCCCCCAAAAAAATAATATTGCTGCAATATGATGTACTTGGGTAAAGATTTTGGAGAATGTCTGCTTATTCAAGATATCTAAAGCTCAGTGTAGGATGGCTTTTCACTGGATTTCATTACAGTGGTCAGCAGAATTGGAATTGTTTACAGACAGACTGACTGGTTTTCAGGGTTGTGCTCTTTGTAGGGTCTCTCCAGTTCAGATTCGCACCTTACCTCTCAGCTCTACTCTGTGGCTTTGTTAAGCCTACTATTGATGATAACCGAGTAGGTTCCATTATGCAAACGGATGGCAATGTAATGTAGAACTGAAATGAAAGTTCAACCAGTCCCAACACAGGATCTGAATCAGGGGAAAAGAGGTTCAATTCGATGGGGTTAAGACTGGAATGGTCTAATAGGATGTGGTATAGTTCAAGGGTAAGGGTAATGTAATTAGAGGGAAATAAATATAAGGACAATAGGGAAGTCAAGGGGTGATGCAACAGATCTACAACAAGTAGTAATAATGAGTTTCGACTGAAAAGGTGATGTCTCTAATGGCTAGAATGCTTGAAAAGAATGAGAACAATGATTGAAGAGTAACCTCCTGGGTTTCCCACCGCAAGGAGTCAGCTTGGATCACACTCCAGCTCCATCACCAAGGATCAACCACCATGGATTTACTTCAAAAGAAAGCAACTGCTTACAACAATATTCAATTATCTAAGTTCTCCCTTTTGGCTGAAAAACAACCTTACATATAAATAGAAGCAAAGGCTTCCAAGAAAAGACATCAAAATCCAACTTTCATAATACTTGACTTTAGGAAACCTCCTACCAAACATTGATTTATTACCACCAACCCCTACCTAACTTTGACATTGGAGCCTCCTTTGACAATGGAGCCTTCCTTTGACAATAAGTCCCCCTTTATAAACAATACCTACCACCCACACATAACACATGTTAAAAAACATAGATTGACCAAACCCAACTTGCATGGGTTGGGCCTAGGCCAAAGCCCATTAGGACTAATAAAAGTTGGGCCTATGATGTTGGATTTGATCCACATCAATAGTCCTAGCTCATTATGGGTCAATATGCCTAGTGCATTAAGGTTGGGCTGATCTTCATCACACAAGCAACAAACTTCTTCTTTTTCTTCCTTGAGTACACCATTGGTTCTGCATCAACTATCCCTGGCTTGAAAACATTAGTCTCCGACGAATGGGTGAAGGCCATATAACGTTCGTACAAGTCCGGATCAAGCTTCTTGAAGTCATTGGCGTGTATCCAAGTGCTATCATGTCGTGGGCGACCCTTCCATTTGACGAGAAAGGCATGGTAACCGGTGCCACGACGAGTGGTTTTGTACATGTCGTCCAAAACTTCTTTAATGATAGTTGTGGGTGGGGACTGAAGTTGGGGCAATCTTAGCATCTGCTCCGTATCACCATCGTCAGAATGATGTCCCAATTACACATGGAGATCAACAACGTTGAAAATGTTGCTAATGTTCATATCTTCAGGCAGCTCTAACATGTAGGCGTTAGGTCCAATGCGTTTCAGCACCTTGTATGGACCCATTTTCTTAGGATGAAGCTTGGTATTGAAGCCTGGCTGGAACCTCTCTGGCTGAATACGCACCATCACCATATCTCCTAACTGGAACTCGACAAAACGGCGATGGTGATCAGCTATGGCTTTGTATACTTCATTGTTGAGGGCGATGCGTCGCCTAACATCAGCATGCACCTCAATGATGTGCCTAATGAACTCATCAGCTTCAAGACTGAGGCATGCTTGATCTCCATGTGTACGTGGGGCATCATTCTAACGATGGTGATACGGAGCAGATGCTAAGACTGCCCCAACTTCAATCCCCACCTACAGATATCATTGAAGAGGTTTTGGACATGTACAAAACCACTCGTCGTGGCACTGGTTACCATGCCTTTCTCGTCAAATGGAAGGGTCGCCCACGACATGAAAGCACTTGGATACACGCCGATGACTTCAAGAAGCTTGATCCGGACTTGTACGAACGTTATATGGCCTTCACCCATTCGTCGAAGACGAATGTTTTCAAGCCAGGGAGAGTTGATGCAGAACCAAGGGTGTACTCAAGGAAGAAAAAGAAGACGGTTGTTGCTTGTGTGATGAAGATCAGCCCAACCTTAATGGGCTAGGCCTATTGACCCATAATGGGCTAGGACTATTGCTGTGGACCAAATCCAACATCATAGACCCAACTTTTATTAGTCCAAATGGGCTTTGGCCTAGGCCCAAGACTAAGGCCCAACCCATGCAAGTTGGGTTTGGTCAATCTATGTTTTTTAACATGTGTTATGTGTGGGTGGTAGGTATTGTCAATAAAGTAGGCCTTATTGTCAATAAAGTAGGCCTTATTGTCAAAAGAAGGCTCCATTGTCAAAGGAGGCTCCAATGTCAAAGTTAAATAGGGGTTGGTGGTAATAAGTCAATAGTTAGTGGTAATAAGTCAATGTTTGGTAGGAGGTTTCCTAAAGTCAAGTATTAGGAAAGTTGGATTTTTATGTCCTTTCTTGGAAGCCTTTGCTTCTATTTATATGTAAGGTTGTTTTCAACCAAAAGGGAAAACTTGGATAATTGAATATTATTGATAGCAATTGTTTTCTTTTAAAATAAATCCATGGTGTTTGATCCTTGGTAATGGAGCTGGTGTGTGATCCAAGCTGACTCCTTGCGGTGGGAAACCCAGGAGGTTACTCTTCAATCATTGTTTTCATTCTTCTCAAGCATTCCAGCCATTAGAGACATCACCTTTTCAGTCGAAACTCATTATTACTACTTGTTGTAGATCTGTTACATCACCCCTTAACTTCCCTATTGTCCTTATACTTATTTCCCTCTAATTACATTACCCTTCCCCTTGAACTATACCACATCCTATTAGACCATCCCAGTCTTAACCCCATCGAAAAGTTAATGCAGAACCAAGGATGTACTCAAGGAAGAAAAAGAAGAAAGGTGTTGCTTGTGTGATGAAGATCAGCCCAACCTTAATGGGCTAGGCCTATTGACCCATAATGGGCTAGGACTATTAATGTGGATCAAATCCAACATCATAGGCCCAACTTTTATTAGTCCTAATGGGCTTTGGCCTAGGCCCAAGACTAAGGCCCAACCCATGCAAGTTGGGTTTGGTCAATCTATGTTTTTTAACATGTGTTGTGTGGGTGGTAGGTATTGTCAATAAAAGGGGCCTTATTGTCAAAGGAAGGCTCCATTGTCAAAGGAGGCTCCAATGTCAAAGTTAGGTAGGGGTTGGTGGTAATAAGTCGATGTTTGGTAGGAGGTTTCCTAAAGTCAAGTATTAGAAAAGTTGGATTTTGATGTCCTTTCTCGGAAGCCTTTGCTTCTATTTATATGTAAGGTTGTTTTCAGCCAAAAGGGGGAACTTGGATAATTGACTATTGTTGTAAACAGTTGCTTTCTTTTGAAGTAAATCCATGGTATTTGATCATTGGTGATGGAGCTGGTGGGTGATCCAAGCTGACTCCTTGCGGTGGGAAACCCAGGAGGTTACTATTCAATCATTGTTCTCATTCTTCTCAAGCATTCCAGCAATTAGAGACATCACCTTTTCAATCGAAACTCATTTTTACTACTTGTTGTAGATTTGTTGCATCACCCCTTGACTTCCTTATTGTCCTTATATTTATTTCCCTCTAATTACATTACCCTTACCCTTGAACTATACCACATCCTATTAGACCATCCCAGTCTTAACCCCATCAAATTGAACCTCTTTTCCCCTGATTCAGATCCTGTGTTGGGACTGGTTGATCTTTCATTCCAGTTCTACATTATTTGGTGTCAGAGCCATGACTCTAAAAGACAACAATCAAACCCTTCCACCTGCTCCAGATCCTATGGCAACAGTGATCGCCATGTTTCAGCAACTCAGAGAACAATAGAAGACTATAAGTGATTGACTGCTGGCCTTGGAAGAACGGCAACGCACTTCTCCTCCTCAGGATTATTCAACCAATCACCCTTTTGAGGAAGAGAGATATCAGATGAGGTCCGAAGTTCATCGCAATAATCGACGGACACCTGAAGGCAACCAACAAAGAGGATCCCCTCAATGACCTACTTTTGAAGAATATATGAGGTCTTACTTTGATGGAGAAACTGAAGCACCCCGTCGACGAGACGACTCCCATAAAGTCAGCTTGGATCACACACCAACTCCATCACCAAGGATCAAACACCATGCATTTACTTCAAAAGAAAGCAACTACTTACAACAATATTCAATTATCCAAGTTCCCCCTTTTGGCTGAAAACAACCTTACATATAAATAGAAGCAAAGGCTTCCAAGAAAGGACATCAAAATCCAACTTTCTTAATACTTGACTTTAGGAAACCTCCTACCAAACATTGACTTATTACCACCAACTATTGACTTATTACCACCAACTATTGACTTATTACCACCAACCCCTACCTAACTTTGACATTGGAGCCTCCTTTGACAATGGAGCCTTCCTTTGACAATAAGGCCCCCTTTATTGACAATACCTACCACCCACACATAACACATGTTAAAAAACATAGATTGACCAAACCCAACTTGCATGTGTTGGGCCTTAGTCTTAGGCCTAAGCCAAAGCCCATTAGGACTAATAAAAGTTGGGCCTATAATGTTGGATTTGATCCACATCAATAGTCCTAGCCCATTTTAGGTCAATAGGCCTAACCCATTAAGGTTGGGCTGATCTTCATCACACAAGCAACAACCTTCTTCTTTTTCTTCTTTGAGTACACCCTTGGTTCTGCATCACAATGTCATTGAGGCCTATTCTGAACCCATAGAATGGAGATTCTACTATAACTAATATCTCATCTCCAACTTTAAGTTGGATGTTGGATTCTGTAAGATTGCACGATATAGTCATGTTGCAGTCAAATGAGACTCTAAAGAGATCAACAGACAGAAGCAGAAGCTAGAAGGAGAACCCTGGAGATCTTCCCAGTTCATTAGGCACATACACTCCATAGCCTAATAGAAACCCATTTTCTGGGAGGCAAACGAGTTGCCAATGAACTTGGTAGCAATAAGTTGTTAACTTGTCAATACTAGAGTGTGTTGTTCACCATCTGTTCTTACCAATACTCCTCACTATTTAAGGTCCTTAATTTTTATTAATTCCTTTATTTTTCCCTTCACTAAATGGACCTTCAAAATCTAATCTCCTGTCCAAATCTACCAAACTTTTATTACTGATTGATGATTAAAAATTTGAGATTGATAATGGTTTTCGCAAGTGGCTTGGGGGGCCAGATGTCCCAAGGGCTATAGCAATGATGTTGATGTACATAAGAAGACATTTTTTGTTCTTTTGAAGAATGGGGAAATCAAGTGTCACTATGAGCAGACTAACTTCTTACCTCTCTTATAAGGGCTGCACCAGCATTCTCCATAGCATCTGCAAGTTCAATAGCTCGAGCAATTGTTACCCCATCATTAACCACTTTGGGGTTCCCAAATTCATCCAAGACTACATTCCTCCCTGCAAAAGACAAGTCAGGCTGCTCAATTCAATCAACAGAAGCTATATTAATAAGCTGGATACAGCATTACAAAGAGTGACACATCATCATCCCTTCGTACCAAAAGCCCAACATATTCAGAACAAGAAGCAGCAGACCAACCCTTTACAAACACTATCATTTCCCAGAAATGTAAAAATTACTAAATTAACAAGTCTTTTCCAGTGAGAATCATCAAGGAAATAACATAAACACGGCAGGGAAAACGATAAAATGACTCGAGGAGAAAATAAATATCAACAATACAGAATGTTGAACAGATAGTACACATCACTAGTTGTTTTAAGACAACGAAATTATGGCAAATAAATAACCACCAAATGGGTCTGCTTGCCTCCTGGGTCTTTAGAGTCTAGAGAGCATGTCACGATTAAGACAATTCAAATAACACTACTATAAGAGAAAGAATACCTCTAGGACCCAGAGTAACTCCTACAGCATCAGCCAGCTTATCAATGCCAGCCTGTAGTGCCGACCTAGAACTCTGATCAAAGGCAATGTCCTTTGCCCTTGCTTGCACAACAAACCTCCTGCTTGAAGGCCTGTAATTCAGCTTTTGCCCCTGATTCACCCTCCGTCTCAAGCTCTCCTGCATCAACAAATCATGAACTCATTGACAAGTTCTAATTATTCAAACAGAAGTGTACAAAAACTTCAAACCAAAAATACAAAATTAAAGCCCGAGTGGTTTTGGAGAACCAAGACAATGCTTTCCAGCAGGACAAATAACAAACTGGAAAAGCTACAGATGAAAGGGGAAAAGTTGTAATGGATACTTAGAAGAAAAAGATAGCAAAATGACCCTACAGAAAAGGGAATAAGAAGCTGAAAACATAGATTCGTAAAAACGGACAAAATCCAACTATGACTTTGGGTAGATAAATAAGTAGTTGAACAAAAAGGCAACAAATAATGATAATTCACTTCAAACAGAAAAAAAACAAAACAAAACAAAACAAAAAACCACAATCTGAACTGTACGAATTCCAAATAGAATGCAAAAGCATATAATGAAAGCATACAATCCATTCTAGAAACACTTCTAAAACCCTCAAATGAAACCCATACACATCGTATACACCATATCTAATCACCAACAGATGAAATGCCACAAACAGTACATGTTATAGCTTGAAAAACATGAAGATGCCAACATCTACCTCCAGTAGTAAGTAAAGGAACACAATCTAACGGAAAATCGAATTGCTTTCAGAAACTGTGAATTTCAAGTTTCCACTATAGAAATAAACACGAAACACAAAATTAAAGCTACTTCGGAAATGACGTAAAATGAAATGAGAGGAAGAGAAGAGATAGAGAATACCTGTCTGGGAGAACGAATGATAGATGCAGTCGATATGGCATTTGCTGACGCCATTTCCACCGAGAAATGAAAGGAATTAGGGTTTTGAAGGTCGTCTCAAACTCTCAGCTCAGCTACTCTGCGAGCAATACTACGATGCACACGGTGGATAAGGAGTCAGGCTTTGTAAAATGGACTTTGTAATGGGCTTTTGCATTCGGGGCGGAGTTTCCAGAAGATTCCTCCCCCGCGACTTCGAGAACCGTTCGGGGCTTAATTACGTTCACTGGAGCGATCATTATCTACTCTATTTCCCCACGTCCCTCTAAGGGTGAAAATTACCACCTTACCCCTGCCCGAACATACTGCCTAGGTGGGGTCCACCCCCTACTAGGGGATTATGATCTTCTCCAATTCCTAAAGTGTGGCAGTGCGGCAGTGCTAGGTGGAGATGTTGACACCGGGCAGCCACCGCATCCAACGGTCCGAGCTCATTAATATAGACGGTTGGATGCAGCAACTGTCAGGTGTCGACATCTCCACCTAGCACTGTCGCACTGCCACACTTTAAGGAATTGGAGAGGATAATTTTCCTATACTAGAGGGACTTGGGGAATTGGACTGCTCAGGAAATAGAGCAAATAATTTTCCTCACTGGAGGCAGATGTGCCCTAGCATGTCACATAAGATTTTTGTTTCATAGTTAAGTTATAGTGCGCATATATCAAGGATGGCCAATATGTGGAAAAATAGACTTCTTATTTCCTCCCAAAAAGAAGGGGACAGTTTTCATACACACTGAGTAAACCATGCATGTGAGAGGGTGGGAGTTTCGAGGCATTACTAGGGGTGGAGGGTTTATGACTTTTCCAACTCCATGTGAGAGGGGACACAATCGTGCATGCTTGTACGAAATCTTTGGCTAAAAAAGAAACAAGAAGGATATGTGTATTTCTAATTTTTGGGAAATAGTTTTTCTTACGGGAGTATGGCCTACGCCAGCACTCCCATGTGTCTACCTTTCTCCTCAAAACAAGAAGGCAAAGGTGTCTTTTCATACGGGGAGGAGAGAGATAGAATCGTGGGAGTGCTGGCGTAAGCCACACTCTGGGACAAAGTTCTTTTTCCCTTATATTTTTAAGTATATAGGTCTAGGACTGAATGATGTGTGATAAACCCAAAATCACACTGGCCAATCGTGAGCCACCACGTGTCCCAGCCTAAGGGGGAAGGCCATCCCAAGCCCGGCTACCTTACGTTTCACTTGATTGGTCTGGATGGGAAACTACCATCAAGGTCCAAGTCCAGGTACTACGGGCTACAACCACCACCAAGGAAGTCCAAGTACTATAGGCTACTACCACCGCCAACAACGAGATATACATCATCTCATGGGCACTAGGCACCGCCTACCAGCCACATAGTCCCAAATGGACTCAAGCACCAAGGATCTTATCCAACATGTATAGATGTCTATCTACTAGGGACATCCACCCTACCGGGACTCTACCTCCCGTAGGGAGACAACCAACCAAGGAAGAACCCTACTACCTAGGAACTCTATCAACTACGAGGATTACTCGTCATCAACTGGGACTCTCCACACTGTCACACTCCACTATAAATGCGAAGGTACTCTACCCCATCAACCCATCTTGAATTTTAACTATTCATCTGTTTGCTCAGAGAGATCTAACTTAGGCATCGGAGAGTCTTAGGACGGAACCACACCGGTTCTCCTTTGTCACCCAGGTCCATTTGCAGGTTACGGCACTCGAAGGGACCACCAGACGATTTCTTGACGCAACAATGTGTATTTCTATTTTTAAGGTAAAATCCACTTTAAACATACAATGGATCAGGTAGTTCTTGCGTGGTAAGAAGCTTAACTCAGCTGTCATTCTTAAAAAATGTTTCAAGGTTGATTCCCTAATCTCCATTTGACCCCTTCGATTTTACCTTCTATAGACTGTGATTGTCCAATTGAATTTTTAAACACCATTGACATACCATCAATGGAATCTCTAATGCTTATTTCAGCTCACAACTTTATAGGGTGGCCCAATCTTATTGTGTACAAGAGCAAATTTATTGGTTGGATCTTAACTTTAGTATGGTAGGAGTTGAGGGTGAGGCAAATGCAAGAGGGGATGTACAAGGGTTTGATAATTGTTGGAAAATAGGCTTCAGATCAGTAGAGTTTGGACTTCATCAAAACAGTTAATCGAGTACCTCCCGAAGAAGGATTAGGTGATGTTAGCATGGAAGTATTTTCCTCTTCTTTCAGACTTTTATAATGTGTGTATTTTATTTTTATTTTTTTTGATGAAAGTGTAATCACACAAATCACACACCAATTCCAAAAGGTTAACCGACTTTTAGGATCGTGGAATGGCGGATATACACAACACACATCGGATGTGTGAGTATGGCTTGTGTTATAATGTGTGTATTGAAATTAACAATTTCTCCTTAAGAATATTGCGACAAGGCTATAATGGGGATTATGGGATAACTAGCCAAGAAGGGAAGGCTCAAGAGGTGGAGGGTGAACGTGCAAACGGATGTACAAGATCAATTGTTATCTCTTTTAGTTTAATTGTCCTTTTGTTTCTTTCATTTTAAAAAAAGAAAGTTCCCCCTTCTCCTCTCCAACAATTGTTAAAAAACTAGGTTTTTCGACTCTATTCGTCCTTCTCAAAATGTAGTGATTCGGGTGGATCAAGATGTTGTAAGGGCCAATCGTGGTTAGTTATTTTTTACTGACCTCCTTTGTTGTAGACATCTTCTTGAAATAGTGAATGGAGAGGAGAGAAACGGAGAGTTGAACTTAGTCCTCTCTCTTTCTCTCTCTCTCCAATCAATTTTTTTTTTAATTAAGAATTCCTTTTTCCTTCATTTCTTAATTTGTTTTCAACACTATGCTTTATTTCCTCTCTTTTTTCCTTCTAATTTCCAACTCTATTCTTTTATCGCCTCTAGCTGTCTGGCCAAGAGGTAAGGGAGTCAGAGATCTATGGGCAAACAAAAAATGGAAAAGTTCAAAACCTATGGCCCAAAGGCCTAAATCCCATGAATGAAAATCGGTTCCAAACTGTGCCCGAACTATTTCAAGCCTTGCTATAGGGGTAGCCCGACACGAGGAAGACTATTTAAGAACCAAAGATCAACAATCCAATCAATTATTGGGCTTGGTTTTGATTTTAGAGACTGATTAGTTAATCAACTGTTTTTGTTCTGAGGGTGTGTGACATTGCCAAACCCGATCGAAACTGACCGAACCAAATTGACATGTAGAAATGTTGCGTTACTTTTTGAAGCTTAGAAAAACCATTTGAACTCTTCTTAACCATAAAAGAAACGAAAGTACTTTTTTTGGATGAATACAAAATTCATTACCAAAGAAGAGAAAAAAAAGAACAGATACAACAAGAATGAAGCCCAATCTTTACATAAGAAGGGAGGAGGAGGAATGGTCTTGTAAGATAGAACAAGGGAGACCCCAACAATTTAAAATAAGCTTATTTCTAGGGGAATCAATATATTGACTACGAGACCCTGAAATCTTGGCTTTGACATCAAAGAGAATAAAATACCAGTTACCCTACTAAGTGAAATCAGAGTTCATATCCAATCTGCTGAAACTAGAGCTGTAAATAGCTATATCTCCTACTGAGTGACGGAGAACTCCATTGGGGTGCCAGAAGTCGAGTCAGAATTTAGTAGAAGATCAATTATCAATATGAGATATAATGGTTCCATAAGCAAGAGGTCTGAGCTTAAAGATTTTCCTCTAAACCCACGAAGCATTAGATGAAGGAGAATCGTCCAGATTGAGTCCTTGCACAAGAGGCGCAAATAGACTTAATCAACCCAAACACTCTTCTTCTTAGTTGCAATCTTCCAAATCAATTTGAGAATACTGGAATGGTTGATATCTTTGATTCTTCTCAAGCCAAGACACCATTTTTCTTTGGGGAGACAAACAGAAGCCCAACTGATGGGGTTAAGGAATTCGGCCGAATCACAACTCTTCCAAAGAAATATACACATGAGAGATTATGGCTTTGAAATAGTAGGCTGAGGGAGACCAAATATAGTAGACCAATAAATTTATGAAGTCTGAAGGATAGATCTTATCAACTCAAGGTAGCCTATATTGGATAAGAGTTTGCCTTTCCAAAACCGAAGCTTCTTGTAAACGCGGTCCAAGATGGGGGAACAATGGTGAATTGATAGTGAGGGGATCAAAAGTAAATCCAAGTACTTAACTGGAAGTCGTCCCAAGGAGAACTCAATCTCACTAAGCACAACAAAGAACATGAAGCTTTTAGAGCGATTGATGTAGAGGTCTGGCAAGCAATAGAACTAGGGTAGCAGTAACGATGCAGGGGGAGAGAGCAGCCCTAGAGGATGCCTCTTTGTAGTCTGTTGATAGAAGAAGCCATCATCTTCGGATATACAATGACCAAGGTTCCAAAGGTTGACTTGCTTTTATCACAACTTTTGTTCCCTTTTGGGTCCGTGGATGGACTCTTCGAACTTTCGTTTTTAAGCTTAGAAAGATGCCCTTAAAGACCACTTGTCAAGCTATCTCAATTTGACATGCTTGTTTCTGTCTCCATCAATAGGGTCCTCCCTGGTTACTTTACTAGTTATGGAGGCTTGAGGCAAGGATTTTTTTTTCATACCTCTTTATGTTAATTATGCAAGCTCTAAATGGTAGGTAGCAATGGTTCAAAGAAAGACTTGGATGTAAGGTAGCGGTAGCCTTAGTCTCGGATAGATGATCGTCCCCTGATAAAGTTTCTATGGATGGTTTCATCTCGTGTGTTAAAAACTTAGGAGTTGTAGATGTTGCTTTCTCTGGTTCCAATTTTACATGGTGTAATAACCAAGCTAGCCTAAGTTGTATTTGGAAGAGAATGGATAGAGTCTTCATTAATTATAAATTCTCATTTGGCAAACTAGATACTTTTCACTTGAGTGGAATGTTTTTGGACCACTACTCTTTCGAGTAATTTTAGATCTTTGGTCAGGCAAGCATGTTTTTCTTAGATTTCATTACATGGGTGGACAGTCACTTCAGTCTCAGCCTTTAAGATCGTCTTATCGGTGCCTTTCCATTCTTCTTTCTCTTATTCGCGATCTCTACCCAAAGACATGTTACGTTTACAGGCCGAAATAGCTCGATTGCCAAGTAAAAGTCAAAAGTTGTAGGACCATAGGGATTTAGCTGAGCAGCTATAGTGGCTAAGGTGAGTCTTCCTACACGGTTGGACACCAATTCTAGATGAGGATGTGGGGGTTACCACCACAGCCTCTCCCGATTCGAACGGGCACTTGCAAATGCAGTCCTAGCCTTGGAGCCCATTCCCTTGATAATACTCATCCACGTGTCTACCAAAATTCATCTTGGTGCAAAACTTGGTGCATTTGATATCAGTGCACTTATAATATTAAAACACCCAAAAAGCAACCTTGTTGGCCCTATCCAATTATGTTCCTTGTAACATATAAAGACAAGATTCAATATCTACTAAAAAGAAGACTTTAAGAGGAAAAAGAAAGAAAATCAATATTTAAAAATCAGAATCGGATTGGTCAAATCTGTCATGATTGATCCAATCGATTCAACCTTTTTTTTTATCAGATTTCAGTTGATTTTGATTGATTCTGACCAATTCAGGTCTGAATCAAAATTGATCGATTCAATCCCCGATTCTATTTTTCATAACCATGTTGAAGATCATTAAGAAGAAAAGTTAAAAGGAAAGAATGAAAGATTGTTTACCTTCAAAGAAGAGAAGGAGAAGAACAAAGATACAAAGAAGGGATAGAGAGAACCTCATGCTTATAGTCTTTAGGTATTTCTTACATACTATAACGTGAATAAGATTTGCTTGTTATTTATAATAAAATTGCACCATTCTATATGAAAATTCATTTATTCTTCTTTCCAAAATGGTTTGGAGGATCAAATTTGTTATATTTGATTGGATCAGCCGAGTACTAATATATGGTAACTTGGTTTGGATAACTTGGACACTTTTAGTTATGAGTTGTACCCAACACAAATCCTACTTAAAATAAGGAAATTCATTTATTCTTCTTTCCAAAATGATTTGGAAAATTAGATTTGTCATATTTGTTTGAATTGACCTAGTCTTAATATATGATAATTTGGGTTGGAAATGACACATACAATTATAATAAATATATGTGACTGTCAAGTTACTCACTGTACAACTTGGACACATTTTGTTATGAGCTACTAGGGCTGCATATGGGCCTGGATGGGCTTTTAAAAGCCCTACTCCAATCCTATGTGCTCTTAGCTCAAATCAGGTCTACCCCTTACCAGGCTCAACCCAACCAAGCCGGCTATGATCGACTCCAATTGGGCTGAACTGAGTTGGATTAGCCATGATTGACCCTGGAAATCCCAATTTTTTTTGTCATTTTAGGGCTACCTACGGTTGGGCTAGCCCTATTTTTTTTTTTTTATCATATATATGATGTTATTATTATGTGTATATGGCGGGTGGGGAAAAGAAACCAGCATGGCTACTTACCATTGACCAAAACTGAAAAACGGAGGGAAGTAAATATATTGGAAGATCCAGTTGATGAGATGGGGATGGGATTTTCTGGTGAAGCCTTTGGAAAGTTAAGAACAAAGAAGGATGTTGAATGAGATGGATCTGCCATGGATGAAAGTTGATTAGTTGGCACTGATAAGAAAGTTAACCATCAGTTTGAGGTGATTAGCAAGAATTTTGGCGATGAACTTGTACAAAAGATTGCAGAGGGCATTAGGGTGGAGTCAAACTGAGAGGAAGCACATTCTTTCTTAGGGATAAGACAGAAGAAGGTTTGATTGATAACTTTAATTTGGTTGGGGTTATAAAAGAAGCTCCGAAGGCTAAGATGAGGTCAGATTTAATGATATCCCAAGAAGAAGAGAAGAAGCCCATATTAAACCCATCCAGGCTAGAAGATTTGCTTTGTGAGAGAGGATAACATAAATGATTTCCTCTTAAAGAGGGTAGATTGCAGGGAGGAAAGGAGGGAGAGATTTGACGAGAAGGCCACCGGAGATGGCAGAGGAGGGATTGAGGATAAAGCTGAAAAAGTTAATCGATACAAACTTAATGTCCTGAATAGTGGAGAGAGGAGAGACATCGCTTGAAAGAAAGGAGGTGGAGTTACGATTTATTTTGGACTTGTGAATATAAGCAGAGTTGAAATCACAAAGCTCTAACCACTTAACCCTGGATTTTTGACAGAATAATCTCTCCTCTTGAGCCATTAGGCAAAGGAGCTCGAAGGAGGCAGTGTAGTCCTCAGAGACCACAGAGGCGTTGATGATGTCCAATTGAAGATGCCTGTGGATGTCAGAGAGTCTCGACAGATGAAAATAAGATAGGAGATATTTACATAAGAGGAGAAATTATAAGCTTTAAGAGCACATTTGGCATTACGGAGCTTCCTAGGGAAGGAGATGGAGGGGGGAGTAAGCTTGAAGTAGCATGTTCCAAGCATCTTGAACAATAGAGAGAAAACCAAGGTAGGAAGACCATGTGTTGAAGCATTTGAAGGGTTTAAGACCAATGGAGATGTAAGGCTAAATAAGGATAGAGATGGGCTATAATCGAATATACCATGAACATCAATGATGGCATTGGAAGAGGGGAAGGAGGTCAATCAAGCTTAATTAACAATACACCTGTTGAACTTACAAATGATTTTGAACTCTCCACTACGCTTATTATGCTAAGTAAACTTAAGACTAGACCATCTTAGGTTGTCCATGCCAATGTCTTTTTGTACAGTCATTGAATGCATCCACAAAAAGATCATCCAAATGTCTGCCAACTTATTTTTTGTGAACAAATCTTATAACATTGAAATCATCTCCCACACCGAGGACTGAGAATCCACTTAGAGAGCAATATTACAAATGTCTACCTAAAGACCTTTTGGAGGGACTATTTGCTACATAGATGACTGAAAAGAGAAACCTAAAATTGCTAGATTGGTTATAAACTTTAAAAGGCATGAATTGAGAGGAGGACTGCAAAATTACCACTTGAATGACATTGGAGTTTCAGAAACACCAAATACGATCATTTGGCTGATGAGAGTAGTTCTAACAAAATCCCTAAAAGGGAAAACTAGGGATACAATGTTGGAGACATTATGATCTTTAATGTAGGTTTCAATGAGGCAAACCATAGATGTATAAGAGGATTTGATCCGTTTTAGCGTGCTTCCCCAGAGAATTGAGGCCCCAAGGGTTCTGGATGAAGTAGCGAGTCATTTGGAAGGAGGGGATAAGTGTAACAAAGACACTTCATAACGGGTCCTAACAAAGGTAACTTGGTGGGTAGAGTCTGAACCTGAGAGAGGATATGAGACATTTTGCTCCATGCTAGCATGACATTTCTTGTGATATTCACAAATGAGGGACTACAAGAAGATAACTGCCCATGGTGAGAGGTAGAAGTCTAGGAGAGTAGTCTGGTTGTCAGGTGAAGAAGATGGGAGAAGAGGGTTGGTGGGTAAAGGAGGGATCCATGTTCAATTGGCTAGGCATCATGGGGGTGTGGGCGAAAGTTTTGGGATGGGCTTCTTTCGGATGAGAGGGGTCGTGGTGATGGACTTCAGGATAGGACCCAATAGTAGAGGGGATGGGTAGGTGGCCCATGAAGATGGACCCAAAATGAAGCTGGTGGGTGGTAATAAGGATGGAGGGTGGCCCAAATGAAGAAGTCCCATGGCACCGAAGAAAGGTGCTATCATTGATGATAGCTAACCGGGGGGCCATAAGAGGGCTTATTTGGGAGAGGAAGGAGTGGGGTAAGGGAAGGGTTGGAGACATGCACAAGGCAAATGGTCCAGGGATGAGAATGTTGGGGGCATAAGCGATCCACAACAAGGTGGAAAGCAACACCATAGAAGAGGGCTTCGCAGAAAGGACAGTCGGGTGAGAGGGATGCGATGGCGAGGAAGACAATTGGACAGTAAGGGAAAAGTCGATAGCTTGAGCAAGGAAAGCAAAAAGGCTATCAAAGTTAGAGGCAAGGCAGGTGATAGGGTTTTGTTCCCTGAGTAATGGGGAGAGAGGGACCAGCACCAAGGAGGATTCCTAATGGTCATGGTCTCAAGTGGATCCGATAGGAGCATCACGAGGTAGCTAAAGATGCAAGTGAGGGTGCTCTTCTTACCATGCCTCGGGGGGGCGATGATATTCAAGAGGTTAAGGTTAGGGTGGACAGAGGGGGGCAGAGAGGGATAGAGGGAGGTGATATGGTGATAAGGGCATAAGGTAGTAGCACCTGTATGAGACGAAAGGGGCTCATGGACGACTTCAAGAACTAAAATAGAATGAGAATCAACAGAGGAAGTAGCAAAGGTAGCAAGAACAGGTTTGGAGGGGTTGAAGGTGATACAAAACGTCAGGAAAGACAGGAGGATGATGAATGCCCAAATACCTTGTAAGATTCACTGATTGGGGTATCTATCGATTCGTAGTCTATGGGTTGATAAAACGAGAAGCCCTCATCATCAACCACCTTAATGGACTTCAGAGGAGGATCGAGAAAGAGTATAACGTACACTAACCTATTCATTTGCTTAGTTCTCCCATCTGTATACAAGGGCTTGCCCATCATTGACCCAATGATACCCTCTTTGAACCAGAAGTGGAGTGGTGAGCTGCGAAGAGTGACCAGATGGGGATAGTGCTAAGTTTGATGTGGTCAAGGTGTAAGTGGCGAAGGAGGATGGGCCTGCAAACAACATGCCAAGGGCTACCCTCAAGGACAAGATTCTTATCTTCTTCTGTAGAGAATTTGAAGATGAAAAAGCCATTGTCAAGCAGGGAAGAATCTATAGACCGTTTCAATTTCCTTTGCTTTGATAGTGATTGCTTTGACAATAGTGAAGGGAGGGGGGAGGGGGGCGACTTCCAATGAACTGGCTTAACAAGGAAGTGAGGCATTTCAGAGCTTCACTCTCCAGTAAGCTCACATGGCAAAGAGCTAACTTTGAGGTTCCAACCATAGAAGATGCGACAAAGCAAAGGGACAACAAACCTTCTATGATAGAGGTTTGGACCTGATCGACGAGGGAGTTCAGTGCAACACTTTGTTTGAGAGAGGGCTAGATGGTGGCAGCACCACACCAAAGCTTGCAGCCATGGCGGCTGGCAGGGGTACTCACAGAAAGTGCCCTTCATAGTCCAACATTGTGCATATCTTACTTACTTTCGATGATGCGGGAACTATAAAGTGTGTTAAATCAATGGATGTTCATGTTGGCATTATTTGTGAGGGTAGTACTGTTCATTTTTCCAGGTGATTGTTCCAATCATTTGTTGAATATTCATAATGGCAGTTCATAAAATTGCCAGTTTTATCTGCAATTTCATTTTAAAAAATTGACCATGGTATTTGAAAACCTTTGAAATGTGTCACAGACTATCCATGGAGTTCTAAGGATTTACGTGCCCATTTACCAAAAAGAGGGAAAGAAAAAAAGAGAGAACTGACTTACCTCCAAATTCCATCTACGCTAGGCAGTTGTTCTCCATCACATGGGTTAGTGCATGTGATAGAAGACCAAACACACATCTCATTAGGAAAACTTCAGCTCATAATGAGTGGAGGAAGCAGCTAAAATTAAAAAAGATGTCATTGTGAATTTTATGATATTTTGGTAATTTTACTAAAACTTTGAGTTTGAGCAACTTCCCTTGCTTGGGTCTAAAATTTGGCCATTTATATCACAGACTAACCCATGCATTGCCAAGTGACAAATAATGAATCGTTATACTTCACTAGGCATAGTGACTACTAGAAGGATCCTTCCTAAGAAGGGAAAAAATCTAGAGCACTAAATGAGTAACTAGTGAGATCAGATTTTTTACATATAAAAAAATATATAAAAGAAAATCTAGTACTGCAAAAAAGAAGGCATGTACAAGGCCAAAGAGCTATTCTGCAGCTGCAGCGGCAGAGAAAGTAAGAGAAATGCAGGCCCTCATCACATCCATCACATTACCAAACAATGCGAAATCTGCTTCAGAAAATTCACCAACAGAAGCCCCAAGCAGTAGATTGCCAACTCAAAGCTGAAGCTTCTTCCAAAGGTGAAACAAATATACACAAAAAGCAGGAGGAAGAGGAAC
This sequence comes from Telopea speciosissima, assembly GCF_018873765.1. Lineage (NCBI taxonomy): Eukaryota > Viridiplantae > Streptophyta > Magnoliopsida > Proteales > Proteaceae > Telopea > Telopea speciosissima. Next base: position 14,770,878 of record NC_057917.1, read on the forward strand.
CATATATAACCTACCATTAGTATTCACCATTAACATCCATCCATTCCGCTCTAATGCTTATTTCCAAAGATCCACCACCTTTTCTTTTTTCTAGCTTCGAATGCAGGCATATCTGGATTCCAACCAAAACAATGAAACAAGTACTGAATCAAAAACTGAGCAAATCAATGTGCTAATTGAATTAACCTCCACACAGCAATGGACTTTACCTCCTTCTGGATAAATTGAGTTATAATGAACCTCTGCCCAAAAGCTCAAGAAAATAACTGCAGAAGCAAAAAAAAAAAAATTCGTCACAGTCCATTCTTGAAAAATGAAGAAATGGGAGGGGTGGGGATGTGAAAATTGGTCTTCCACATTGAACCAGTATTAGCATTTTACAGACACTTGACAAGGACAACGATATGTGTTGGCCCCCAACACAGTAGACTTCGAGACATGAACTAGTCTCGGATATGTATATTATATTATGCTCTTGTAAGCAACCACTTACATGGAGAGGAAATATTATTAAGTACATGAACTGTTGGTTATTTGGACACACAAATCGGTGTCCTGTCACACGGGAGTATGGCAAGGAAATGAGAAATTACCGTGTTCTCATTGAATAATGGAAGAGTATTTTGTATTGCAACAGAAGCAGTCGTTAATTGCAACAGCAAAGCAAACAGACACATTCAATCTCAAAACTAATAATCAAACAAGAAATCACACTAGGCAAGTCGAGTTAATTTAGATTCACAACTTTTTCCCATCATCAACGGATACGGTAAAAACCACATCTTGCCCAACACAAGTTCAACTCAACTTACAAGGATTATGAGTGGAGACACATGGTAATAAGGTTATTCTTCTAAAAGATTCGGGAAGTTCTGGGCATCGTTTGGATACTCTTTTTTCCCTGAGAAAAGAATAAAACTTCTGGCAGCCTTTGTTTCTGTTTTTAATTACGTGTTCCAAAAACTATTTTTGTACAAATACATTTTTGTGTTTTCCTTTTTTTATAAACAAAAACAAGTGGAAAATGTATCCAAATAACGCCCTAATTAAATTTTATTTGTAAGAAGTGGCATTACCCAAAAAACAGAGTAGTTTAAGAAATTTCTTAGAATCCCACTTCGGCTTTAAAATTATGCTATGCATCTAAAATATTGAAGAGTTGAGTGGGTTGAATTTTAGAAATACTGAATCAAATCTTTAAATCATGACAAAGAAATGGTTGGGATATATATCAATTATTTATATATTTCAGAAAGTAAGATGAAATCAAGTCTTTAAATGAACAAAACATTCACAATCGAAATGCACATTTTTGACATTGGTCATAACAAATCTGTTAGTTGGTTCAATGCATTACAAAACTATGAAATTCTCATTATGAACCCATAGGTTCTAGAGAATAAAGTAGAAGGTGGATCCTTGTTGTGATAACATTATTGCACAATCTTCATTCTGGATTTTTCACAGAAAACATTACTTTATTTTTCTCTTCTTGTAGATATGATGGAAGAACAATATCTGAGGTAGTTCCCTCCTGTTTGATCAATATGACATGGTTCAAAATTTCGGTTGAAATGACCGAAATTTTGCGAAATATTTCAAGTTTCAAGAAGCCTCGAAATGAAATAGGGGTCAATTCGTTTCGGCAAGATTTCGATGAATTTTGACTCATTCCAGCGAATTTTTGATTTATTTCGGCAAATCCCGAGCTTTCGCCTAAGAACTCCAGAACTATTAGAGAACCTCAATTTTTTTGACATAGTACTTCATTTTAAGTCTTTCTTCCATAGCGTAACCAATCATTAGACAGTGCGAGCTTGGCCAAGAGCTGTTGAATACAGTATTATTCAATCATTTGAGAACCAAATGAGCAGTAGATGAGTTCATAACAAAACAAAGAAGCCTAACCAGATCCTTTTTTTATCATAAGCACGCGATTTAATTTTTGATGCAGAAAGTAGGGGAAACAATTAAGGGCTTGGCCAAATTTTCTCAAATTTCAAAATTTCCACCTATAGGACTGTTGTGATGGGCTTTGAGAGATTTCTTCTGGCAAAGGATGACATCGCCATATGTCCTGGGGTCCAAAGCCAAATTACTACTTTGGATGTTCTTTTTTCCAATCTAATGCTTCAAACATATGTAAACCTGCTTAAATAGGCAATCCCTATTAATTGTCTATGATGACTATTTTACATTAGTGTACTAAGTGGTTTTTCTTTATTCATAATACATATTTCAATTACTTCTATTTAAAGTTGTATTTTCTACTATTAAATTATGTGTAGAGTAGGTTATATAAGAGAAGGGATACTGAAACATACAACACACAGTACCACCCTAGGGTTAGAAGCCAAAATATCATTTTGGGTGTGTTTCTTTTTTTACAATTTAAAGGATTAAATGAGTTAAAAGCTTAACTAGGGTTTTCCTGAAGTTTCGAGCCAGCCATTTGACCACCAAAATAGCCAACTGAAATGTACCAGATTTCGACAGAAATCCAAAGTATTTTGGTTCAAAATTGAAATCTCAAACAATGAATAATGTGAAACAGACACATAATCATAGAGGCTGCATCTTTAATACGAGCTAAAGCAAAGATATCAGAATTAGCTCCAGATTAGTTTATAACTGACTACCAAGGAAGATAGGAAAGCTAAACAATGTTTTCAAATCTAGAAGCAGAGCCCTTCATCAACCAACCACGGGAATTGCTTGGTCTATGAGCTGGGTCGTGAAGGGGATTCGGACAAGTGATCTCAAGAAACCAGCATGAGAGTGGGCCTTGGTGCAACGGTAAAGGTTGCTCAATTGTGACCAAGTGGTCACGGGTTCGAGTATGGAAACAGCCTCATTGTGAAAGCAGAGGTAAGGCTGCGTACATAATGACCCTCCCCAAACCTTGCAATGGCGGGAGCCTCGTGCACTGGGTACGCCCTTTTTTATCTCAAGACATCAGCATGCATGCAATACCTTATTCTTACTGAAGTTCTAAATCTAGGCTTGCTTAATTCCCCTTTCATCCCACATCCACTTTGGTCTCAATTTAAGCAACATGCCTCAATAAATGCAAACGCTTCCATTTCAACATTCCCCTATTATCACAAGTGATGAGCCATATAAATAGCCTCCAATCAGAGGTTGACACCTGTCCAGTTTGGCAGCGAGTAAAAGAGCCCGGTCCCAGAAAGAACCGGAAAGGCCAACCTCTCTGGGTCATCCACGCTTGATCGACCCCACAGGGTAATCCACGCCTGGCCGACCCCTTAAGGTCATCCACATCGGGCCAACCCCTCAGGGTCATCCGCGCCAGGCCAACCCCTCAGGGTCGTCCGCTCGTCTCAACCAGCAACCGAGCCAACCACTCCAGTATCAGCCATCGGTCACCAAGGCCTCTCACGAGCAAAGTTCGAAAACTCGGGTCTCGGTGCCAACTTGGACCCTTGAAAAACCGAGTCGAGTCAAGATCTCGCCGAGTTGGTGCACTTTTTTTTTTCTCGACTCGAAGCCTCATCTCGGTGGGTTTTAGACCTAGTTTGGGTCTGAAACTTGGTATTCAACCTATTTTCGGCCATTTAAACACAATGGCACTATCAGATTTTGCAAAAACAAAGTCCAAATAGGAGTTTCACTTAGTGGGAAAGCAGGACAGACACTTACTTATGCTACAAACCAGGACAGACACACTTATTTATGTCTAATATCATTTAAGTAAACGATTTTGTATTTCATTTACTTAAGATATTATTCATAAATAAGCAAATACCCCCTATTAGAATCCAATAAAAATAGTTAAAAAATCAAATTCCAAAAGGAAAAAAAGTCAACCCCCCAGTTCAAGAACAAAAACTGGATTTTCGACGGTAGGTGCAATTTTCAACTTTCTAATGCTGCGGTTTTTTCTCAAATCTAAAAATTCCATAAATCTTAATATGGTAAAACATTGCTAAAAACCAAAAGTGCAGTAAAATATTCATTTGTTTTGATGTCCAAAAATATATTTTCATTGAGCGATTTTGACAACATTCAAGACATCGAATTAAGTTTGACCGGTACATAACTCCTTCAATATAGATCAGATTTAAGCAATCTTGGACTTGTTGGAAAGCTTTCAAAACAAAGCTTTTCAACAAGTCCAAGATTGCTAAAATCTGATTTATATTGAAAGAGTTATGTATCGGTCAAACTTAATTTGGTGTGCGCAAATGCTGTCAAAATCGCTCTGAATGAAAATAGTTTTTTGGACATCAAAACAAATGAAAATTTTACCGCACTTTTGGTTTTTAGCAATGTTTTACCATAATAAGATTTATGGAATTTTTAGAATTGAGAAAACCCCAAAGATTAGAAAGTTGAAAATTGCACCTACAAATGAAAATCCAGCTTTTGTTCTTGAACCTGGGGTCAATTTTTTTCCTTTTGGAATTTGATTTTTAACTATTTTTATTGGATTCAAATAAGGGTATTTGCTTATTTATGAATAATATCTTAAGTAAATGAAATACAAAAACATTTACTTAAATGATATTAGGCATAAATAAGTGTCTGTCTTGTTTGTCTTGGTTCCTGGCATAGATAGGTGTCTGTATACCAAGATTTTCCAGCAAGATCTCGAGATCTGGTACTCATATAAAGGACCTAGATGGGCATTTTCCTATGTCAAACCGAGATCTCGACCGAGATCCGAGATCATGGCGAGATATTGACATTTTGAGACTTGTAGGTAGTCTCGTCTCGGGATTTCGAAAAACCGAGAAACTCGCCGAGATCTCGCGAGTTCTCGAACTATGCTCACGAGGCAATGTCCATAACCCGCCCAAATCATGAGGCCACGTCGGCACATCCAGACGATCACGTGATATGCTGAGTCAGCCGAATCGGGGCATTATCCAACGACGAAATCGTATCACACTCAAACAAGGACTCTTACCAAGTGAAGAGTCCCCTCGCGAATATGACTCCGCCTGATAAATTCATACTAAAAATAAGATTCTTGCCATACGAGGACTCTTCTCCGCCACACTATTCTCATTTTATAAATACCCAGGTATGGAGCTCATACGCTCATCTCACTTTTTACTAAGTTGAAATGCTGTTGCTTTGGAGACCTAACTTAGGCATCGGAGAGTCCTTGGCTGGAATCACACCGGCTCTCTTGTGCTAACTCGGATTTTGCAGGCTCATCCATGGGCGGACCAAGGGGCAAAGGTTTTCAGACGCAACAACAAGTATCCATAGTTTTAAAACTCGCCGAGATCTTGGAAAACTCGAGAATCTCTAGCTACTCGAGACAGATCTCAAATTGACATTGTTTTGAGAAACTCGACCAAAATTTCAGTGAGATTTTGGTAAAGTATCGAAATCTCACCGAAATAGTACAAACCACCTTATAAATAGGCAACAACTCGACCCATTTTGAAGAAAACTCAACAATTTTGTGGTTTTGGACCTTGAGGAGGAGGAAAAAGCTTGGACCTTGATTTTTTTTGCCACATCATCACTCAATACTACTGGGGGTTGCCACATCACTACGAAGAGATCAATTGTTGCCTACTGTGGAAGATTTGGCTACATACAACTATTTCATGTAAAGTTACTATTCGCAAAAACTATTTTTTGAAAAAAAAAATATGAGAAATACTTGTTGTATGGGGGTATATTATTTATATGTCAGACACCGGAGGTCAATCTATGATCTCATGGTGTCGAAATTAAGGGTTCGACATTTACTGCCAATTATGTCTCATAGCACTCAAACAATGTGTAGAATAGACAATATACATTAAGGGTTTGACATTTACTGCCAACCAAGGGTGCAAATCCAAAACACCAAATTGGATGTTTTTTTTTTTTACAATTTAAAGATTTAAATATGTTTATAAAGCCTAAAACAAGCTTTCCTTAAAGTTTCAGAGCCAACTATGGCTATTTCCCACCAAAACATCATACTGAAAAAAAAAATTTACACTAACTCGCCGAGATCTAGATCATCTCGACCTGGTCGAGACACCAAGTCAATACGAGTTTTTGAACCTTGCAACTATCTAGAGGGGGTCAGGGTTGTCAAATCCAAGGTCTCTGCAGAAAACTTGAATCGGTGACATAATTTGGTTAGGAAAGTCTTTCTTTTAGTTTGTTTGAAAAGTTTTTGAACCCCAATTAAAGGTTCTATTTTCTACTTCTTCCACTCCCCCCCCCTCTCCCTCTCCCTCTCCCTCTCCCTCTCCCTATCACCTTCTGTTGGCCATCCCACCCACACCATCATGCTACACAATCAATGTCAAACAATTATCTGGTTGAATCATCAAAGGGTGCAGATGCATAAGTTTGACAACAGCTAGAGTCTGAACCAGCTATCTGAGGTTTCAGTACCATGTCATTTGGTCCCACTACTGTCCAGCCCAAACCAGGTTCTGGAACATTGCAACCAATAAGGATGAAGCAACCGAATTTGTCTTACATTCTCTAATGGAAAACTAAGATGCATAAAGAAAATTAGAGCTTTTGAAACCTTACCTCGTTTAGACTTCTGAATATTAGGAAGAATCTCAATGTAACAGGTGTCCTTAAAGGAAGTTATGACAAATATCTTAATGCCATACTGCAACAGAATTGCAACAGATATTAGTAATCAAGGGACATACAAAATCCATGCAGCATAAAAAACAAGATGTGTAGCTTGTAGAGGTTAAAGATTAAAGAATCAAATATGAACATTCTAAGGAAGCAGGTAAAGGTTTTCATTCAACAATGCAGAAATGTATAACTAATCACTGGTAATTTCGGAGAAATTATTGTTCTCACGCTTTCACTCTTCAAACAACAAGCTATTGTTGGAGCAACTCTATTATATAATTGCTTTCTTCAATCATCAATCTTAAGACTGATTTCCAGTCATGGTTTAAATTACAACAGAAAGTTACAGATTCGAATACTAACATTAAATACATATATATTTAAAAAATGCATATACACTTTTGTAGTGTTCATGTTGCCCAAGACATGTTGAACATATTGTTTAAACAGTTGATAAGGTGAAATCAATTTTTGTTTCCTCAGCTAAAAATCCCTTTTTTCCCCTGAAATTCTCTTGATGCTGTAGCCTTGGACTGTAAACGATGGTATGACAGGCTTTGGAAGCCAAAGCCTAAATGTTCCAGTCCATTTTTTCCAAGCCCAAGACCCATTGGGGATAAATTGCAAAGTAATTTTTCAGTTTGGGCTTTGTGTAATTATATTGGGGCTAATAAAATAAGGAGGTGCAACTTTTTGGTCTTGCTTTCTTTTGTTAGCTGTTATTGAAAGTGGGGCCCAGACTGACCACAAGTCCAGCTAGGGAGTATTTTATTGTTTTTAGAAGTCTTACTGTATTATTTCTGGAAATTACTTTTGGAAGTCAACATTGATTATAATTCTAGCTTATTTTTTTAACGAAACGATTGTAAACTCCTCCCATTGATTATTAAATGGACAATATAGATAAAACACAGAATTGGAATTATTTTAGAGGACATAAGCCTTGGGTTGGGCCTTTGGTCCAATGGGTATCTACTGTACAACAACAAACTCAACCTTTTCCCAACTGAATGGGGTCGGCTACCTAGATCCTTGCAAAACAAACTAGGGAAAGCAGACTGAAAGTAAGCTAAATGAAGACATAAGAGATGATAAGTGTGGAAAGAGAAATGAAGGTGAAATGAAAGTGAAATGAAAGTAAGAGGAAAGAGGCAAAGCCCAGGAAGTCAGGAATAACTCAGTTAGATGGGGTCGGCAACATGGATCTTTGCCCTCCAATAGGCTCCATCCGAGGTCATACTTGTTACAAGACCCAAACTACGCATGTCATTCCTCAAAACCTCTCCTAGGGTCATTTTTGGCCTGCCCCTACCTCTTTTAGCTCTTTCAACCGGAATCAAATCACTCCTTCGTACTAGGGCATCCATAGGCCGTCGTTGAACATGACCATTCCACCTCAAACGACATTCTCGGAGCTTGTCATTGATCGGGGCAACTACCAAATCAGCTCTCATACGTTCATTCCTTACTTTATCCTTCCTAGTTTTTCCACACATCCATCTTAACATCCTCATATTTGCTACACATAGCTTCTCTACATAACACTTCTTAACTGCCAAACATTCTGCCACATACATCATAGCCAGTCGAACAACAGTCCTATAAAACATTCCTTTAGGCTTTAAAGGAATATGTCGATCACACAGAACTCCAGTCACGCTTCTCCACTTCATCCATCCCACTTCAATTCTCTATGAAACATCATCTATGTCACCTTCTTTATTTATGGTTGACCCCAGATATCTAAAATAGTCATTTGAAAGGATCCAGGTATTTACTGTAATGGGCCTAAAATATGGGTAGGACTTACCAACTTCGGAGATAGGAATATGGGATTTACTTTATTAGGATAGTTTGAGATATTTTATTTCGCTAAGTAATTGTTATTACTTGGTTGTTAAGGATAGGATAGAGTCTCACATGAATAGACCTCCTATTCCTACGTTGTATAAAGTTTAATCATGTGGGACACCTATTCTAACTAGTTAAGGTAGAGTTTTAGTTATAAGTAGCATCTATTCCTATAATGGATAGAATTTCATATTTCAAGTGCACTTTCCTTTCCTATCGTAAATATAATTTTAGTTTCTATATAAACAATGTAAGTCTTAAGCCTCCACATGGTTTTCAATATTAAATAAGGCTTGTAATGTAGAAGGGGTTCAACTAAGAACCACTCTACAGTAGGATCGATAATAGTGCAGCAGAAAAATAACAGAAGCAAATCAGAATTAGAAGGTAAGTGAATAAGATCAATCCAGCTAGCAACAGGGTCCAAGACTGGGATCGAGTGGCCCTCTTAGAGGTCTGAACAGCGCTCCAAATATCACCCTCGATGGAAGGAAGGGTGCTGAGATCAAGGCCTTTGAATCAGCAGAAGGGGAAAGAAAGGGTTGCAGCCGGCAGGTATGGAGATGGGATTTCTAGCCTCTGTTCAGCAACAGTAACTCCAGCACTTAGTTGGATTGTCGTCCCTCAGATGCAGCAGCAGCACACAGTTGATGTCACAAAGCAACAGCAAGCAGAACTTGATTGGGAGAAGAGATAGAAAATAGAAGATAAGGGGGATTGGAGTTTCGGCTCTCTCAGCCAGGTCTCACCAGCCCTTCATCCTCACACTAGGATAAATCATCTTGCCAAAGCAATATCAATTCAACTTCATTAATCGTTGGGTGTCTCTATGGACAGATACAAATATATAGACTCAAAGGCTGAGTCAAAAATAGAAAGAAAAAAAAAATAGCAGTCTTCTATAAGGATGAAACTTGCTTTACAAGTAATAAACTGAAATAGAAAGTCTAACTTGGCTAAGTTGCTAAAAACCAAAATAGAAACTCATTAAGATCTTCAAGCCTTCTAGGAGTCTTCAAGATGCTGCAGCCGATTCTAATTCCTTGTGGTTCCCACTTTTAAAATAACTTTAAGTGTTGCTGCCAGGTCTAGTGTCTTGTGCTCCCCACCTTTAAAACAACTCCATCGGCCCAGCTGAGAACATAAAATAACTTAAAAAAAAATTGACAAAACTGCTCCCACGCATAAGAAAATTTGAATCTTCTAATAAAGCCTTCATGTAATTGGGTCTTGAGCCCCACAGGATCTCCTAGTAATATTCCCACCAAGGCAAATATTAGGATGTGACACTGTTCACGTGAACAGTATTTTGGTCTTTTCTTCTTTTTTTTATCTACACCAGCTTGCTTTGCTCTTATGTTCTGTGTGATTTAAGAATAGCTTCTTTGAGATGCAGTGGTCCTTGGTGAGATGCTAAGGTAGGGCTGATGGGACTTCAATCTAGTTCCAGTTGAGATACTTTGCTCATATCCATCCATCTTTTTTCCATTCTTCTTCATCTTATTAATGCAGGAACATGATCATCACCATTGGATGTGGTTTGATCTTTTGTTTTGGGAGTGTTTTGATAGCATATGGTTAAGGGCTTTTGTTTTAAGCGTTTTTATTTGTAATGGACTTAATTATAAAGCCCAAATTTTAGGTCCAAAGGGGTACACCTCAATCTGTTTCTAATTATGATGATGTTTCTGGTAGCAAAAAGCCTTGGGTCGGGTTAGTTAAATCGTCTAAATAGGCTTATTTTTTCTGTTTAATTTCCAACAAGTCTAAGATTGCTCAAATCCAATTTATATCGAAGGAATTATGTTCCGGTCAAATTTTATTTGTTGTGCGTGAATCATGGTTTAAAGTATCAGTCCATATCGACCGACAAATACGTATCGTTATCGGTCGGTACCGATACGTATCCTTTTTTTAGAAAACAATATATCGTGATTGGTATCGTATTGTATCGGCCGATACGTACATGAAAGAGTTTTGTGAGAGAACCGATACGTATTGATATGTGTCGGCTGATATGGCTTGATACAGACCGATACAGCTCGATACATACCAATACAATCGATACCAACCGATACATGTCGATACGGCCATTAAAGGTTGAAGGAGATTGCATAGAAAAAATGTAGGTTTCAGAAAAACTTGATCTTTGTGTTTAAATCATGGTTTTAATCCTATTTTGTACTATAAATCAATAGATTTAGGTAAACTAAGTTAGATGATGCATAAAACTTGATCATTAGCAAGGATTTGTACTCAAATCTATGAAAGTCTCTTATCTTGTTATACGTTGTTCTCCATTTTAGTGTTTATGCATGATACATGTTACAATTACTTATTTATATTGTTTTTTGCCCCAACAGTGTATTTCCATGTGTTGTATCTTGACTATTTCCATACATATCTATAGAGTACGATACGTTTCTTAAAATCACCCTTCTGATACGATACCCCCGATATTTTAAACCTTGGCGTGCATGCTGTCAAAATCGTTTTGGAAGATATTTTTTAGGTATCAAAACAAATGATTATTTTACCGTTCTTTAGGGGTCTCTTATATTTCTTTTTCTTTTTTTCTTCTGGTAATGAATTTATTTATTCACCCAAAAAAAAATATTTATGAAAATCCCAGCATTAGAAAGTTGAAAATTTCACCTACCGCCAAAAATCTAGTTTTTGTTCTTGAATTGGGAGGTTGATTTTTTATCCTTTTGGAATTTGATTTTCTAACTATTGTTCTTGGATTCAAATTGGGTGTATTTGCTTATTTATGAATAATATCTTACATAAATGAAATAACAAATATAAAAACATTTCCAAGAAAAATATACACTATCAAACTTGGGTCAAAACCACAAGTATCATTTTGAGCGTATTTTATGCGAACCTAATGTATGGATTAGGGTTCAAAATGTAAAAAATAGGCCACAGCAAAAATCAGGGCAAGAAAACAACTTTTGTGCCTCAAAACCAAGGTTTCTAGTGGGGCTGAACCTAGACATATCTCGGTTTCGGGGCTGGCCAGCCTGGCCTCGAAACCGAGATTTAGAACCTGAAACATGCATAGTTTGACCAAAAAGAAAACATGCATATAGTAAGAACTGGACAAGACACATTTGTAGTAGGTCAAAGGTCATCCACAGGATTCCCAGGTCATTCAGTTTATGTATGCCTACACTTTACTCCCACTCTCAAACTTGAATTCACAAAAACAATAACCTGTATAGAAAGTACATCAAAATTTTGAGCAAGTTGAGAAGATAGATATGAGCGCAAGTCTAGAAGGCTATACTAATAATACTTATATTCTAAAGCTACTCAAGGAAGATCATAAATTTTTTTTTGTTCTCATAAAAACAACAGCCAGGAACTTCGTAGTTTCTAGAACTAGAACCTGATTCCGAGACATCCTTTTCCAGTGTAGAACATAAATATTCACAGAAAGAAAAACTAGAAGCACAAAGCTATTTCCAAAAGGCACAGCTAAATAGCAAGCATGGAAGAACTAAAGGTGCATATGGAAATATTTAAACTCTCAACAAATTCACACAATCAAAGAAGCACAGAATTCAAAAAAAAAAAAAGGTGATCACCAACACATACTGAATCTGCAGCAGCTTGTAATGTGACATGATCACCCCATTCGCCGGTCCTGTTATTGTCCACATTAAAAAGCATAGACATGGTCAAGTCTCTACCAGAAACATCATAATTAGAAACAGATTGAGGTGAAAAGGAATAGAGTATTACCTGGACATCTTTTTCAAGTAGTCACTATAAGCCATAGGAACATATCCCTCATAGATCTCTGGATGGGACTTTAGCTGATCATATAAAAAAGCAGCACCAAAAGAAAAAAAAATACAGATAGATCATTCCAATTCTGAACTAAAATATGCAAACAATGATAATATCACCCATATTCAATATGAATGCAACTGAATATTCTACATAACAACAAAAAGAAGCCAACCTGATCAACAATTTGTTGTCTCACAAACTTGTGGTGCTCAGGAGTCCTATAGAACTGATCTGATAAGGCACGAAACTAAGAAAAATATAAAACTGATGAGACAAGATTTAAGTTTATATAGGGACAAGAGCTAAAGAATAAGAAATAAGGTTCTATGACCACATCGAGCAGTAATGACAATACAAAATTGAAATGGACCAAGCTAGAACTACCTCACAAGATGAAATTGGATGATTTTCATGACAAGATTCAGAAGAATTAGAATTGAAAGTGATACAGATGTTTTCAAGTGCAATGATAACCATAAGAACCAATGCCAAGGAAAATTAAATAAGGAAAAGAACATGAGTAGATTTTTTTTTAGACAGATATGCACAAAGGAACGATTTCATTCCGAATGGAAAATAGCTGTTTCTACCCAAGCTACAATTGAGACAACCCCTGGTCAAATCTGGACCAAATTAATAATTCAAAATCCATCAAACAAGAGGGGAAAAATGAAATTATGTAGTCTATTTTATAATTTAAAAGCATCAAGTGATACTTTAAGCTAGCCACAACAACAAAAACTGGAACACATGAAATCAATCTCATATGCACCATATATAACAGGTTACAGCTGTGAAATTCATGGAAAGGAAAAGCATAGAGGTCCTGGATTTCCCAAACAGAATTTCATATTGAGGGTTAAGCATTTTATTTCAAATACATGGAACATGCAGAGATGTACATGGCTTCACAAGGGGGCAAACATAAAGAGAGAAAAAAAATGAACACAATCACAAAAATAAGCACACAAGCAACGTACTTAGCATAGAGGGTGTAGCACAGAACCATTGCAAGGTTTCAGGGTTTTGGTTTTTCCTAAAGATCTCATTAAGTGGGTCAAAACTTAAAAAATAATTATACAGGATGCAGAAACTTGTCTTTGCAGGAAAAGAAGTTTCAGACATGTATCACAGAACTTCCAAGGGGTATAAATAATCATATGCTGGTTTTGATGTTCATGCAGATGGATAATGTTCGCATGCTATCAGTAAAACATTGATTTGCGGCATAGTTGTCATGGCGTCGCCATATCGTCGCCATGGCGTCCTTGCGCTGGAGGTCTGTGCATATCGACCTACGCCATGGCGTCCTGTCTCTCTTTCCCTCTTCGATTTCTTCTTCTTTAATTTTTTGTTTCTTCCCCAACCTTAGACCCACTCCCTGCTTCCCAAAATCTCCTATTTTAGCCTTGGTTTAGTAACCTGCAACTAAGACATCCGCCAGATCTGATTTCAGATCTCACCATTCGGTTGCCAGTAGAATTTTGGGGCTATTTCTCATTGGGAACGGCAGACCTTGGTGCTGCGATTTTGTTCCAGAAATTGCAGGAAGAATCGTCTTCATAAGGAGTTTCCTCTGCTGGAACTACTCCAGTTCACCGCCTCTCTGCCTCTCTTTCTATCGTGTTATTGCAAGGTTAAAGAAGACATTAAGTCTTTAAAATTGCAAGTAAGGACAACTTATATTATTTATATAAAACTCCTTATATTCTCTATTGCTATTCTGTTTAACCCATTCAGTTTTCTCTTTAACTCCATTAAATTACAGTTTTGCCACTCCTTTACAACTTCAGATTAATTACAATTCTGCCATTGCTCTTATAAATCTTGATTTATCTACTAGTTTGCCATTCAACTTTGCCATTCAACTTTGGATTTAATTACAATTCTGCCATGGTCGACATGACCACCATAGCGGGCGACGTGTCGATATATCGATCAGACACCCCTCCACCGACTTGGATCGCCATGACGCCGTGACAATTATGATTTGCAGTGATATGGTAAGTTCTCCAACCATAAATCATGTACCACGTATTACAATATTAATACTCATCATGGGCCGACACAAAAATCGCTAAAATATCTCTTTAATTATAAGGCTTTCCTTCATCCTTTCTTTGATCATAAACTTTTAAGGCATATGGAAGCTTTATCCCCTGGAGAAAGCCTAACATGAAGGTTACGGATTCTGCTGATTCATCTTTTTTGAGTTATTAATTTGAAGGACAGCATAAAGAACTTTTCCAATTTCTACTAGCTCATGGCTTACAAGGTATATGATAAATAGTACCAGACACCTATGGCATCCTAACATCTAGAATTGTGAACTGATAACTAACCATAATTATGGTATATACCTTATCTATCAATTCAATTCATTGAAGTATTCATCATATGTTATCTAGAAGTTCTGTTTTTGGGGCCACAATAGCTAAACCCTGCACACTTCAGCAGCAAATTAAGATGCAAATATGGAGGTAGATATCATTTAGTAAGAACAAGACATATTCCAACTTAATGACCTTAAAGAAAATGGGATTAGGTCAATAGTTAAAATCCAATGAAAAGGTTTACCAGTAACAATGTTGGGGCATGCCACATGCAAACCTAGATTTAAAAAGAAAGTTCTGATAACAATAATACTAAATCTAGGGGATGAGAGGCCAAGTTACCTGACAGTTACCATCTCCCTGAACCTTGAGCTCAACCAAGTCATATAATTTCAATCTAAAAAAGAAAGAATATCAAATGAATCAAATAGATCACATCTAGAACCACAAAACATTGAGAGAGAGAAATGGGGCACCCCCATTAAAAAACAAAAAAGGTGGGCATGCAAAGGCTTTGAGAATCATCAAGAAAATAATCCCCATAGCATCCCCATAAAGTACAAAACATGAATTTTACTTGAGCTTCACATACTTATAATAATATTAAACATGGATAGTCCTTTTAGTTCCTTCTACATGTAACACTTATTCCCAATTCCCATATTATATCTCAAAATGACTTAGTTTGGAAAGCTGTGTAGCCTTTCATGTCCCATTTAAATTCCAAACGTTCTCCTGTTTCAAATATAGGTCTGGTTACTAACATGATTATGAGTGATAAAACTGATATAGATAAATGTATAGATATCAAAGGACTATAATAAGAACTTAACTATTTACAATTCTTCTATACTGAGTAATAAAGAAAAATAAAATAAATTCCATTTGCGTTCCCTCAGACAATAATCCCTGTTAACCTTAAAATTCTGCTTTAAGCCATAACTATCAATTGCTACAAAATAAACAGTAAATCTAGTGTATTCATTGAAGTAAAGTATCAAACTGATTACTAACCATCATCATTAAGTTTTTTCTTAATAACCATATCATTATTGTGCAGTATCCAATAATTTTTTTTACAAAAAAGGTCGTTTGAGGTGGCATGGCAATGTTCAACAGAGGCCTTTGGATGCCCCAATACGGAGGAGTGATTTGATTCAGATTGAATGAACAAAAGAGTCAGGGGCAGACCTAAATGACCTTAGGAGAAATGGTGAGGAAAGACATGCATAGCTTAGGCCCTGTGTCAAAAGTATGACCTCGAATAGAGATGATTGGAGAGCAAGGATCCATGTAGCCAATCCCATTTAGTTGGGATAAGGCTTGAGATGTTGTTGTATTCAATAAATTTTTTTAAAATTAAATACTCCCTCTGTCCCAGATTGGCCGTCATGTTCAAAAAGAAAAACAAGCATTTAAGGAGGCTCTTCCAATAGCGATAAACCCAAAACTATACATTTTTTTCCAATACCTACCCATCATTCTTAGATTCCATGCATAAATAGCCACCATGATTAAATGGGGGTAATATAGGTAGGTAAAAAGATTCCATGCCTAGATTATTGTACTGGACAAACATCTTGGGACAATGAAAACACTCCAAAGAAGACACAAATTTTGGGACAGGAGTAATTATTAACCACCATAAATGGTTGATAATAATTTAAATACTCATTTCTGGCCATTTGTTTATTCTTTAGCAAGCTCTATTAATATATTATTTTGCTAGAAATTTAAATATTAAATCAAACATGAAATATACTTTAACTCACTCTTTCTGCCTTTTTTTTTTTGAATAAATACTGACGAAGAAAAGAGAGCAAGTAACCCCATTACACAGATGGTTAACTAGTATAGAAAATCAATACATGGAAACCCAGCTCAAAAACTTGACCCACCCAACTATAGCCAGCTTACTAATTCCTCTCATGAAGCTGCACACCCAAGGATATTTAAAGATCTTATTGCATAGATTTTCCTGAGGGTTTCTTTCCTTCAAAGATATAGATCTATCTTCTTTCAACAGGTCCAAGCAGATCACAAAGGAACAACTCTCTGAATTTCCTAACTGAAATCACTGGTCGTCATGGAAAATTACACTGACCATCAGCTTCCTATTCAACAATGGAAATACAATTATCACCTCTTTCTAAAAGGAAAAACTAACTTAGTTGGGAAAAGGCGCAATTAATGAGCATAATTGGAAAAGTAGGTTTTTTTAACCGATTCGTCTTCTTCAAAAATTGTTAAGTCAGGCGAGTCAAACCTGGTCAGGAAGAGTCATGTACCTTTTTAATTTTTTAATATCTAAACAATAACACTTAAAATATAAAAACAATGACATGAATTTAATAAAATATTTATTAATGTGACTGTAAAACCCATAAAAGAAGTAAAAGGGTGTCCTTTCTCAAGGAAACTAACGACCTTAAGTTGGGTGGGTGGGTTATGATGTCATGTGTTGAGGGGTGTGTAGGAAGAAAAAGACTCATGTCTCACGTACAAGTCATGTTTTAATAACTTATCATTATTATACATCTTCAAACTACAAATTCAGTTTTGACAATCTGGACATTGAATTTACTCATAGTTTGAACTACAAATTAAGATTGAATATCCAATTTCCCTTGGAATGAGGGTTTCAAAATTCTAACCCAACTCAGCTAATTTTATGACTCCGGAGTCATTTCTGACTCAGACAAACTCGGACCTAGTCTGGTCATTTTTTAACCTGGCCAAATTGACATGACTCTTGACCAGGTTTTGTTATTTTTGTACTCGACTCATGTGACTCACCCGAGTCAAAACCTGGTTTTCCAACTATGATACTGAGTAGTTTTTTAATAAAAAAATTAGTAATTAGATATTAAAATTAATTTTGTTAGATATCTTATGAAATTTTATTCGCCAAAAGATGCACCTTTCTTAATAACAATAATCATTTCATAAGAATCCATTAGAAGACAAAAAAGAAGAGCTAAAAGGGAATAGATTATCAAGGAAATTGGAGATAAGAATCCATTAGAAAGCTAAAAAGAAGAGCTGCTCGCCCAATAGGCCACACTTTCTTGATAACACTGATCATTTCATAACTTGTATGAAACCTAGAATCAATAGAAAAAACACCTGTCCAGCAGTCTTTGATGATCTGAAGTTGCTTCATCAATAGATGGGATTTCTCCGTTAATTCTAGGAACATGCTGCAAAAAACCAAAGGTAATTATTAAGAATTAGGTATATTCACAGTCAGAAACACACAAATTATTGCAAAATAAAATGATTAATCATGAACCACCGAAGAACAGTGGCTAAGTTTGTTGTCTAAATAAGAGGACCCCAAGTAGTCAAGCTTAAACAGTCAAAAGGCAGTTCAGCGTCTAAGAAGGAGATAACATTAAAAATCAATTCAGGATGGACAACAGGATTTCTAAAAACTAATGTGGTGTAAAGGAATGGATGTTCTATTTTTCACCAATCAGTAACATAGATTCCAGAGTTCCTTCCCCACATTTTTTTGGGAGGTGGGGTGATTGGGGGGAGATCGATCTCCCCCACCCCTTCACACACAACTTCTAATCTTTTACATCCTTTCATGACTGAGATATTTGATCTCCCAATAACTGTCATGTAAAAGTATCTCCCATATATATATTGTATATAAGTACTAAGAGTCCAAGTTCGAGTTGCACGGGGTTGCCACATTATTCCAAATTCATGTACTTACTAGAAGAATGATCATATATTTTTTTATCACCATAATGAAACAAGTGTTTTTCAAGTAAGTGTCCTTAGCACTAAAAAGAAAACCATCGAACCTTCCTCTTAAATTTATCAACAAAGAACAATCTAATACCTAGAAACACAAGTGGTCAATAAAAAATAAGATACATAAAAAATTCAAATAAAGGGTCCAAAATCAATTAACAGGTTGGGGAGGGGGAGACCCAGAATGGTGGTGCTGAATCAGCAGCTTCAGAAGATAACTTCTTAATTAGATTTGCAACAGACATGAATCTAACTTGAAAGAAATGGAACTTACAGGAACTGGAACCATCTGATTCAACCTCTTTCCTACTTCACCGTCAAGCAAATATTCATCTGTTATCTCCAAGGAGTTAGACCAGTCGTCCCCATTGTTCGATTTCAATTCAGGGCTAGAACACGAACTAGAGGGTTCCATATCATCAGTCTCTTCCTGTCCACTCTCATGTCCTGCGTGATATAGTAAAAATATAAGATAAAAACAAAGGGAAAATTTTTACTGAACTGAGCTAAAAACCAATCTGCTGTTAAAATTTCCCAGTACCAGAACTATAATTTCTCATAGATGGACCAAGCCAATCTTGTGCAAGAATGGATGCTTGCAAATGCTCTTCCCCAGCAGCATTGGAAGTTCCAGATGCTTCAGCTACTGCAAGTTGTGATAATTCTTCCTGAAGGGCATGTGCAATAATCTCATCATTCTCTACACTGCTATGTTTTTTGTCATAATGATCTTCTCTGACATATTGATCAGCATAGTAACTGGTATCATGTTGGGTGACAGTTCCACAATATCCCGAATTTTGATAAAAGTCACCATCAAGAAGATGGAGACCCCAACGAACAACATCAGGATCTGGCTCATATGTAATCATAACTTTTAATCAGAAACTTGTCTTTGCTCCAACAAAGAGGCAGATGTAATCCTCAGAGAACGAATATAGCTTTGCCTCAAGAGACTTCAATTGCACAATTCTTCAGAAGAGACCAATGCCACTATCTTCCCTGGGAGCACACAGGAGAAAAAAT
Source organism: Telopea speciosissima (assembly GCF_018873765.1). NCBI lineage: Eukaryota > Viridiplantae > Streptophyta > Magnoliopsida > Proteales > Proteaceae > Telopea > Telopea speciosissima. The sequence goes on from NC_057917.1 coordinate 14,790,230, forward strand.
CAGTGATATTTTGACCTGCACAATGCACACTTCTAAGTGACATCATCCTTCTTTTAAGGGAAGTTACTAAAAGATGCTTCTGCAGTAAGGAACCCCCCCCCTCCAACAAAAAAATGGAGTATTAGAGTTTTTGTCCATTTTCTTTCTCAATTAAGCAGATACCGCACCTGAAACCCATGAATGCAACAGTGCAACTCTAAGTGCCAGCCAGTTATGATACATCTAGAATCATGCAGAGTTTTTTTCTTCTTTTTTTTCAGGTACAACATCAACATTAGATACACTTCCACAAAACATCAAATTAAAATTGCCTAATTTCAAGAGAAAATAAAGATTTTTTAGTCTGGAATAAGGATTGACCATCCGGATATTGTTCAGAACTCTGCAATTTCCTCAATTAAATTCATAAATAAGCTCTGGTTCCCACACAGCCACTTAAGAAGGCCTTCTCGTATGGTCTTATTATCTGCCATGTGGCATACAAAGTGTGGCCCAAACGTTGTAAGAAGGCAGGGCCCAGGGTCCCCTACTCAGATCTCAAGTTTCATCCAAGGTACTAAAACTCGGGTCTCGGTACCAACTCGGCCCTTGGAAAAACCAAGTCGAGTCAAGATCTCGCCGAGCTGGTGCATTTTTTTTTTCCGACTCGAAGCCTCAACTCGGTGGGTTTTAGACCTAGTTTGGGTCTGAAACTTGGTATTCAGCCTATTTTAGGAACACAATGGCACTATCAGATTTTGCAAAAACAAAGTCCAAATATGAGTTTCAATTCGGACCATAGGTTGGTAGGCGATGACGTACTAAAATACCCTACTCTACACATAATTTAGTAATAGAAAGCAAGCAAAACATTCAATTAATAGCTAAACAGCTTAAATAAGAATTAAAAATGTTAAAGTGATACTTCAAACTGTTTAACAGTGTTACAATTATCATCACATAAAATGACTTTGAATCAAGTATTCAGTCCCCGCTAGTGTCACATAGTCTTCCCATGACATAGTGTTGTTGTAATGTTGCATATAGTGCTCCACAGCAAGCATATAAGAGTTCTGTCGACTTAGGTAAGTAAATACATAGTAGATGGGTCATTTCCATGGGTCAACCCGAGATCTTGCCGAGATATGTCGAGTTCTGCCGAGTTAGGTAAGTAAATTATAATAGATGGGTTATTTCCATGGGCCAATCCGAGATTTCACCGAGATCTCGCCAAGATCTTGTATTATTTTGTATCGTATCCCATCTCGTCTCGGTTTCTCAAAAAACCGAGAAACTCGCCGAGATCTCGCGAGTTCTTGAACTATGGTTTCATCCCAAACAGAGATGACCATGTGGCAAAATATAGATTTCGCCAAGATCTTGTATTATTTTGTATCGTATCCCATCTCGTCTCGGTTTCTCAAAAAACCGAGAAACTTGCCGAGATCTCGCGAGTTCTTGAACTATGGTTTCATCCCAAACAGAGATGACCATGTGGCAAAATAATAGCTTTAAAAATCCACTAGGAAAAAGAATCTGCTGAAAAATGGTTTTTTTTAAAAAACAAAGAGATGGCTACAAATACAGGCCAAAATACTGATAACGGAGGAGCATATGATAGAATTTGGCTCTAAAATTTGTCACAAGAACAATCTAGTCCATGTCCTATCTATCCAATGGTTGGAGTTCCCACGTCACCCTTCCATGGCACAAATTAAGTGGACCACCTAGGAGGGCCTTCCTGGTGGCTGTGCAAAAAAAACTTGCTTCATGAAAACATAGGTATTTTTCAGTAGAAAAGCAGATATTTCCACTCATTTGATTAGCCTTACTAATTTTATACAGCTAATGGAACTATCCATATATTACCAGCATATTCATCCCTCACAGCCCCGAATGAAATATGAGGACAACTTTTATGGGGAGGAAAACATATGAAGCTTGAGATGACAGATTGTCAATGCCAGATCAGCTAATAGTCTCTATCGGTTGAGTTTATAGCGTAGGAGGTTGTTTAAATCAGTGCGGACAAATGGAGTCGGAAAATACAGTTTGCGATTGTCAAAATTAAAACACCAGCCATGATTTGGCAGAATAAACTTCAATGCACCAACTGCAGAAGGAAATTCAGAAAGGTAATGCGTTGGAATGATACCGAAGATATAAAAGCTTATTCCTACCTTCATATTATAAGCAGCCTCTCCAAGCAGAACATAAAGGGAAATTTTATGAAACCAACATGCTTAATTTGAATGAAATAAATGTGGTTGGATTGTACAAGAAGGGTTGAAACCAGAGATACATAAAGGCCTTCATCTACATGATGATGATGATGCAACTGAATTTGCATACAAAGACAGGATGACATGAAGAGGAATATCTTCCAATGCATTCCTCTTGAAAATTCTAAGTAAGAGATAGTACATAACACTAGTCATGCACCTCTAGATGAAGACAAATAGCAAGACAAGGAAATAGGTGTCAAGTGTCATAATTCAGGTTGCAGATCTTTTAGGTGCCATAAGAAGTTGTTGTCACACTGAGGGTTATAAAGCTAAGTGGAAAATAACAGTTTCTGTTGTTGCATATTAAAAACAGCCTCTTAAGCTGATTCTATAAAAATCTGGAAAAGATTAAAAAGACTTGACATAAATCATAAATGACGAAGAAATTTTGTGGTGACAAAAATCCGAAGAGGAAAACTGCTAAAATGGAGGATCTTTTGATCTACAGCCGAGGGTGGAGTTCTATTGACTGACGGAGGTTAAGAGACCAACATTCTTGCCAAGGATAGAGTATAAAGGGGCGGGTCAACGGAACCACATCTTCAACAATTTCCCAATTGTGCCTTGATAGTTCAACGAATTGGTTCGAACTTGATGACAGATGCATTTAACTTTTTACACTCTTCAACCCAATTTAAAGCCATAGCAGCTACTAACTCAAAAGTGCTCAATGTCCTTTCTTGCCACTTCAAGCCAGGGTAGCTCCAGACTTTTATCGCCCTTTTACTGCCTCCAATTGCATTATATCAGTTCTAACCGGTGCATTTGTTGTCTTTGTTACATGATGAACCAACTCAATCGACTTGGCACATCTCCTGACCTATCAGTACAAATATTAAGCTCCCTCTAATGCGTTTATGGTTTAATGTTTACCATCCCTATTCTTGCCATTCATTCATCTCAACATCATCATGTAGTGATTATGTAGTGTAATAAAGACATTGTTCACACAACATTCTTGATGCTCTTCTCAACCTCACCCATGTCACTCAATTTATGAGAAACATCCTTTTCAATGGCCATTCTTGGCATCTCTTGATCAACAATCTTAACGACTCAACACTCCTCAAATTATTGCTAGTTTTACTGAAATTGCACTACATATATTCTATTTCAGTCCAACTTATGTTAAAATCTTTGAATCTAGAGTATCTCTCGTTCATTCTAACTAGGCATTTTAGCCCTTACTCTGTTCTATTAACCAAACTGTCATCAGCATATAGAATGAAGTGTAGAATTTCCTCCCATGCATGTCTAGTCAGTTAATCCATAACCAACAGTAAGATCGTTCCAACACTAGTTAGAGCTCCACTAGGAGGAAGGGTGAAAAAAGTGTATTAGATAAACTCTTCAGCCTTTCCTGAAAGCAATCCATAATTCTCACTTCTCACACCACATATTTATGCAAGACGATATCTCTGGAATTAGCTGATTATGCATTTAATAAAACAAAACTATATTAGTCAGCAAAATAATGGTCCACAACCTCTTTGATGGTAGTATTTAGATACAGACAGCAAGAAACGAAAGAGAACATGACATCATTTGCACCAATTCCAACTTCATACCCATATTTAAAACCCAATATTGCCACTCAAATTGGCCTCTCCAGACCTCACAGTGGCGGGAGCCTCGTGCACTGGGTACCCCCTTTTTATTGCCACTCAAATCATTTTATCTTGCATTCAGAAACTTTCCTCAATAATGTACGACATCTGGCAAGCAATTAAGAGGCCAAGTCATTTAAACGAAAATCCATAAACTACTCTCAAAATCGTACTTTAGCCCCAATTTTCTATCTTCATCAACAATTTAGAAGAGGAAGGCCAGGTTAACATCTTTGGCACACAGTTTATCATCACGCATAAAAAAGGCAAATATTGAAAACAGACCTTCCTTTTCCTGTATAATGTTTACATCGATCAGCTGGAAATGTCACGACATTATTTCCAATCAGTTTCCAACGGAATGCAGTGATAAAGCCCATACAACCACACAAGAATATAAAATCACTCAATTTAGGAAACAAGTAGGTCCACAAATAAAGAAGATAAATTTGTTTGGGGAAGAGGATAAGATGCAGACATCTAAAGAAAGTCACGTGGGAAAAAAAAAAGAATTCACATTCTATTCAAGCCTTCCGATTCCAAAGACAGCATGACCACTGAGGACTTGAACCAATATACATATCCCTCGTCATATTATCAAATTTTCCAACCCTCAAACGTCCAAAATATTTTTCCAAATTTCAATCAGCAAAGAAAAGACAAATGGAACTCCCACCAGTGTTTTATGCTGCCAGTCCCAAGCCCAGATAAAGAAGGAGGGTTGATGCGTCAGGTCAGCAGCCACATTGTATTTTTTTTTTAAAAAAAGCTTCAGTGAAACCCTTTAGCATGGATCTTAGAATTTTATATTTGAAACTTTATGCTAGGGAGACCCCTGAAAGTAACACACTGCATTAAGAACCAAGGTTCAAGGTCTCGGTTTTGACCTGGCTCGAAACCGAGAACAGATGGCCTAGATCTCAGATCTTGGCCAAGTTGGTGTTATTTTTTCCCTAGCCCCAGGTTTCGGTGGCCATATGACCTAATTAGGCCATGAATGTTGCTGCCCAGCCTATTTTAGGCCCTATAAACATAATGGAGCCCTTTAATTTCTAAAAAACTCACTCAAAATGGTAGTTTAACATTGGACCTATGGTTGGTAGTCTACATTGTATATAATTATATATACAGTGATATGGCCTATCTCATACAATCTTTAGTACTAGAACACATAATTCAAGTAAAAAACCGAAATATGCATTAGGAATGAAAAGACATCAAATTATAAACCATTAAATAGTGCATTCAAGATGCAATCTCCTCAAAATGATGTTGTGCAGCAAATCAAGAGCCAAATGTTGTTGTTTAGCAAGAAATTTAAAGGATGCAAGCAAGATTGTGTTCTATTTGATAAAAAAAATTGACCAAATGGAGAGTTTTTGGGAAGGAGTGTCGAAACTCACCGAGAGCAGTGAGACCGGTCAAAATTTTGAGCGAAATAATGCACGTTTTATATGTGGTTTTTAACAGTTTCGCTGAGACGAAACTTCGATGCGAAATCTCGCCGAGATTTGCAAAATATCGGCCCAGGAAAATGTACTATTTCAGTATTGTAACCCATCTAGTCTCGAAACTTGACGAAACTGAGACAAGATGACCGAGATCTAGCCGAGACCTCGTACTATGTTATAAACCGAGTGCAGTGGATAGTGAGCAAGGGTAAGCTAGGGCATTGTCTGTAAGCGACGCACCGGTTCATCTGATTGTGGTGACAAGTGGGTAAGGGTTCTCACACCATGGACGAGTGCGAGAAAAGAAGCTGCTAAGGAATTAGATTACTATAAACTTTGGTATACTAGGGATGGAAATAATAGAAGCGGGGGGGATGGGGGGGGGAATAGTAGTAAATAAAAATTTATAAAAAAGATGTTGCAAATGGATAAAGAATTGGTGATAGGATAATATCCATCAAAATTGTGTTAGGAAATGAGATAATCAATATAATTAATGCTTTTGGAGCCCAAATTGGATTAGATGAAAATACTAAGAAACAATTATGGGAACACATGGGTAGATTGGATAGATTAGTTCACGGAATTAGTCAAGGTGAAAAGATTAATATAGGAGGAGATTTAAGTATACATATTGGAAGAGATAGCAAAGACTATGAAAGAATTCATAGAGGATATGGCTTTGGAGATAGGAATGAGGAGAGGACTTCAATTTTAGAACTTTGTGTTGTGTATGATTTATCAAGCATATAATTTATCAACAATAGCAAACACATGTTTCAAAAAAAAGAACATTTAATAATCTACGGCAAAAATAGTAGCCAAATAGACTTCTTTTAACAATAAGAGTTGATAGGATATCATATAAAGATGATGCAACGAACTTTACGAGCTAGTTTTAAGACATGGCAAAGGACTACAGGGGTAGAGGATCTAGAAAAGTATAAATTTGCCAAGAATGAAGCTAAGAAAATTGTAGGGAATGCAAGGGCGAAAAATATGAAGATTCTCTATTGTTTGTGTGGATAAGGCCTAGTAGAACAAAGACGGAGTATATGGTCTATAACTTTAGTTACACTAGGCAGTTAATGAGGTGGTGTATATTGATGAAAGGGAGATTCTAAAATGTGATTATTTTAGGTGTCTGAGCTCAATCATAAATAAAGAAGGTGATATAAAGGATGATGTTTCCCAAAGACTTGAAATAGGATGGATGAAGTGGAGAGATGAGTCCGGACTCCGGAGTATTGTGTGATCGGTGTATTCCTTTAAAACTTAAAAGGAAAATTCTATAGGATTGTTATATGGCCGGCTATGATGTATGGTGGAGAATGTTGGGTAGTTAAGAAGTGTCATACAGATAAACAACGTGTAGCGGAGATGAGGATGTTAAGATGGATGTGAGGCAAAACTAGGAAGGATAAAATAAAGAATGACCATATTCGATCTGAGTTGGGGTTACATCCAAAACAAGATAAGCTACAAGTAAGCCGTTTGAGGTGGCATGGTTATGTTCAACAAAGGCCTTAGGATGCTCCCGTCTGGAGGAGTGATTTGTAAATATGGAAGGATGTAAAAGAGCTACGGGTAGGTCTAAATTAACCATAAGAGAAGTGGTGATGAAAGACATGCATAGCTTAGGCCTCGTTTCATGTATGACTTCGAATAGTGCTGATTGAAGAGCAAGGATCCATATAGCCAACCCAATTTAGTTGCAATAAGGCTATGTTGTTGATGTTGCCGTTAAATATACAGATTGTAAGGTTATACGCAAGATTTAAAGTATCGTATCGGGTATTGTATCGGAAGGGTGATTTTAAGATACATATCGTACGCTATAGATACGCATGGAAATAGTAAAGATATACATGGAAATACACTTTTGAAACAAAAAACAATATAAATAAGCAATATATAACATGTATCATGCATAAACACTAAAATGGAGAACAACGTATAACAAGACAAGAGACTTTCACTTGAGTAAAAATCCTAACAAATTCAAGTTTGAAGCATCAGCTAACTTAGTTTTACCTAAATCTATCGATTTATAGCATAAAATAGGATTAGAAAACCATGATTTAAACAGAAAGATCAAGTTTTTCTGAAACCTAACTTTTTCTGTGAAATCTCCTTCAATCTCTGATCTCAGCTTGTTGAATGATTCAAACTAAGTTTTTATAACACCTTTTGAATTGTTTGAGTGTAGATTAGAACCCCCAACTCCAATTTTTTTAAAAACTTGGTTAAAGGCAAGTTTTGAGAGTCTCAGTTGGGAGTCACATTGGCCTTTAATGATCGTATCGATGTGTATCGGTTGGCATCGACCGTATCGGTATGTATCCAGTCGTATTGGTTGATACATACCGATACGTATTAATACTCAGGCAGAACCCTTTAACGTACATATCGTAAGTATCGATTTGTATGGGCTAAACAATACGATATCAATCGAGCCATATAAATATTTTTTTTTTTAAAAAAGGATACGTATCGGCACCGACCGATACCGATACGATATGACAAAGACCGATACTTTAAACCATGGTTATACTTGGGAAGAGCTTAACCATGTAACATAGATTATAGTCATAGATATGTTTTAAAATGTCAAATCATATGAAATGCGAGATTATTTACCTCAGGATAAGATGATGGAACTTAAAAAGGAGAGAGAACTTAAAGAAATTTAAAAATAAATGTAAGAATGATCTCAATATGGTCTTTATTGACCACGAAAAAAACTTATGATAGAGTCCTCAGAGAGTTAATTTGGCAAATGTCGTTTTCGAGGAAGTATGTAGACATAGTTAAAGATATGTATAATGGTGTAGTGACAAATATAAGAATGGTGGGGTACAAAGTAGTGAATTCTCAATTACAATTGGATTACATTAAGGATTAGAGCCCGTGTTTGTTTGGGCTAGATGAGCAGACTAGAGACGTTCAAGATTAGATCACTTGGTGTATGCTTTTTGTTGACGATATTATTTTGGTAGATGAAAAAAAAGCAAGGATAAATGCCAAGTTGGAATTATGGAGATCAACCTCGAAATCAAAAGATTTTAAGATGAGTATAAGGACAATAACAGATTATATGGTGAATAAATAGAGTAACAATGGGATTAAATGTGGGGTGGTGAAAGATAATGATAGGGAGTTACCAAAAAGTGAAAACTTTACATACCTAGGTTCCAACATAAATAAAGGAGAAATAGAAGATTATGTTGCACAAAGAATTAGAATAGGATTGATGAAATGGAAGGGTGCTTCCAGAGTGTTATGTGATTGCAATATATTCCTCTAAAAGTCAAAAGAAAATTTTACATGACCAACAATGATGTATGGAGTTGAATGTTGGACAATAAAAAAACATATACACAAACTTAGTATAGTTGAATTGAGTATGTTAAGATAGATGAGTGGTAAAACTAGAAAAGATAAAATAAGGAATGAACAAATTAAAGCTAATTTAAGAGTAGCTCCAATACATAATAATTTGCGAGAAAGTCGTTGAGGGTGGCATGGAATTGTTCAACAGAGGGCTGTGAATGCTAAAGTACAGAGGGTGATTTTATCCAAATTGAAGGAACTAACAAAGCTAAGGGTAGGCCTAAAATAAATCCAGGAGAAATGAAGAGAAAGACATGCATAATCTAGGACTAGCAACAATTATGACTGTGAATAGATGTAAAAAAAGACATACCCAGTGCACGAGACTCCCACCACTACAGGATCTGGGGAGGGTCATAATGTACACACGTTGTGATGCAGATTCATCACCGAAATGGGCTTATTTCTTTAGAAATAAATATAGGATTGGGTTATACGTATGTTGGGCCTTTGATCCCATGGGTTTTCTATGTAATAGGCCACTTTTATGAGCCTAAAATATGGGTAATTAGGTTGCATACGGGATTAGCTGTTTTAATTCCTTAGCTTTGATTTTTTTGTAATTAGTGGTCATGTGATCACTTAAGTGATCATGTGACTTGTTTAAGTGGTCATGTAATGTAAGTTGGGCTGGATTAGGATTTTATAAGTCCAGCCAGGTTTTAAGTCTATTTCTTTTAGTATTTTAGTTTCCTAGTCAGTTTAAGTTACCTAATAGGTTAAGAATTAGGTTAGGCCTTTCCTTTTTAGAGTAGAAGTCTATTTTTTAGTCTTTTATATAAGGTTGTAAGGGGGCAAAACATTGAATACGAATTTTGATTAATAAAAACTTAGCTTTATGCTTGCTGCCTTTGTTGTTGCTGTTGCTCCCTGAGAGTGTTGCATCCTTGTGGGTTTATCAAGGTGGAAGGGATTGGTGGATCTCCAATCGACCCCTTGCATCGTGAATATCGGGAGACCTCATTATTCATCTTCAAAGTTGTTTCCATTGAAGATCTCTTCAAATCCAGTAAGTTTGAATCTGAACTTTGTTTAAACCTTCTTCTTCTCACTCCTACCCTAACTAGGATTCCTCCATAACTTCAAATCTGTCAATTAGTTTCAAACCAAACTTTTAGCATACATCCCTTACATCATTATTGACACTCGATCCAAGTTTCATCAGACCCCCACTACCCTAAACCCTAGAATCCCCTACTCCTACCTCTATTAGGAATTGTCTCCAATAACCTTATATTGCTGTCCAACTCATCTAACCTACTTCCATTCACTCAAACATCATAAAACCTATACCATTAGACTTCCCTACACCTGCCTATCATTACCATATAAGGCAACCTTAACCTAAACCTAGCTTAACCCTAATTTTGACCTAAAATTCAATTCTGCCCAAAATTGCAGAATTTCAAAACTCATCCAAACCCTAACCTTTTTATGCCATATTGACCCCCTAGACCTACCCATTAATACCCTATAAACCCCTTTCCCAATATCCAACCCTAACCCTAGTTTTGCCCTAAATTACTAAATCCTAACCCAATCGGCCAGCCCTTGTGTGTGACCCTGTTGAAATTATTTATCCACCTGTGTCCCCCTTTGGTTAGTCTGCCGTGTTAGAGCTCCTACTTGATATACATATTGTTTCCTCCCTTTCCTACAAGGTCGGCCTTTTAGAGGAAGCGGTTCCATCATAGTATCAGAGCAAGCAGGGATCACGATATTGAATCCCCTTGGAAGCGGGCAGGTGTTGAAATTATTTATCCACCCGTGTCCCCCTTTGGATAGTTTGCCGTGTTAGAGCTCCTGTTTGATATACATATTGTTTCCTCCCTTTCCTACAAGGTCGGCCTTTTAGAGGAAACGGTTCCGTCAGACCCCTTTACCCTGGCTCCTAGTGGGATTACTCTTACCTAGGACTACATTAAATTGGTATCAAAGCCATGGATCAGCATGGTAATCAAATAGTAAATCCATCAGCAGATCCTATGGCTGCTATGTTGGAATTGTTCCAAAAATTTGCTGCTGAACAAAGGGTTGCAACTGAAGCCATCCTGGATAGGTTGCAAAAATTGGGAGAACAAAGAGTCACCCCTGCCAGAGATCACAGGGATAGACTCAGAGGTTACAAAGAAGACACAGACAGGTATAGAGAATACATATTTTCATTGCCATAGGAAGTTGAAAGTAAATCTGAAGTGACAATGAATTGTGATGAAAAGAAAGAGACCACTCCTATAGCTTCAAAGATGGAAAATCAACATGTAGAAGATCCTACTAAAGTAGTCTATATCGAAGAAACCAATGTAGATAAGGCTGATACAGTAGAAGATGAAGAGGTGGAGCTGGTGTCTAAGAAGGTTATTAACATTGAAGACTCTATGGATAGGGCATTCACGGGTGATTCAGAGATCGAACAAATAGAGTTTGTTATGCTACCATGGTTCTTCGAAGAGAAAGCTCCACGCCTTGAAGACTTCATCCCTAATGTTCCTACATCACCAGAATTTTATTTGGGAATGGTTGAAGCTGCTACTCATATGTTGTTTCCCCCTCATCACTGCAAAATTTGAGGACGAATTTTTTCAAGTTGGGGAGAGTTGATGCAGATTCATCACCGAAATGGGCTTATTTCTTTAGAAATAAGTCTAGGGTTGGGTAATATGTATGTTGGGCCTTTGATCTCATGGGTTTTCTATGTAATAGGCTACTTTTATGAGCATAAAATATGGGTAATTAGGTTGCATACAGGATTAGCTGTTTTAATTCCTTAGTTTTGATTTTTATGTAATTAGTGGTCATGTGATCACTTAAGTAATCATGTAACTTGTTTAAGTGGTCATGTGATGTAAGTTGGGCTGGATTAGGATTATATAAGTCCAGCCAGGTTTTGAGTCTATTTCTTTTAGTATTTTAGTTTCCTAGTCAATTTAAGTTACCTAATAGGTTAAGGATTGGGTTAAGCCTTTCCTTTTTAGAGTAAAAGTCTATTTTTGAGTCTTTTACATAAGATTGTAACGGGGGAAAACATTGAATACGAATTTTGATTAATAAAAACTTAGTTTTATGCTTGCTGCCTTTGTTGCTGCTGTTGCTCCTTGAGAGTGTTGCATCCTTGTGGGTTTATCAAGGTGGAAGGGATTGGTGGATCTCCAATCGACTCCTTGCATCGTGAAGATCGGGAGACCCCATTGTTCATCTTCAAAGCTGCTGCCATTGAAGATCTCTTCAAATCCAGTAAGTTTGAATCTGAACTTTGTTTAAACCTTCTTCTTCTCCCTCCTACCCTAACTAGGATTCCTCCATAACTTCAAATCTGTCCATTAGTTTCAAACCAAACTTTCAGCATACATCCCTTACATCATTATTGACACTCGATCCAAGTTTCATCAGACCCCTACCACCCTAAACCCTAGAATCCCCTCCTACCTCCATTAGGAATTGTCTCCAATAACCTTATCTTGCTGTCCAACTCATCTAACCTATTTCCATTCACTCAAACATCATAAAACCTATACCATTAGACTTCCCTACACCTGCCTGTCATTACCATATAAGACAACCCTAACCTAAACCTAACTTAACCCTAATTTTGACCTAAAATTCAATTTTGCCTATAATCGCAGAATTTCAAAACTCATCCAAACCCTAACCTTTTTATACCATATTGACCCCCTAGACCTGCCCATTAATACCCTATAAACCCCTTTCCCAATATCCAACCCTAACCCTAGTTTTGCCCTAAATTACTAAACCCTAACTCAATCGGCCAGCCCTTGTGTGTGACCCCTTTACCCTGGCTCCTAGTGGGATTACTCCTACCTAGGACTACATTACGTTGCCCCCGCTTGGGGGAGAGGCTAATTCCCAACTCAAACCCATTACCACTAGGCCGCAATGGAGCAACCTGGTCCGCCCTTTTTATAACTGTGAATAGATATGATTAAAGAAAAAGGATCTGTGTAGCTGACCCCATTTAATTGGGATAAGGCTGAGTTGAGCTATAATCTAATTCTATACAAGCCTGAGTACAATAAACTAGGGCTTTCAGACCCTCTAGCACCCGTCTACCAAAATAAAAACATTAGAAACCTTCCCAAAATGGAAGAGCGAGGGACAAAAAAAAAACCAATAATATAAACCCTAATTCCAAAAAAGGAAAAGAAGATGACAAGCATCATCATCATCATCGTTGCAACCTTAAGAAATATCTTGCCGATTCACCTCAAGTTCCAAACGTTAAAATTCTGTATCATAACAAAGAATGCGAAACGAAAGAGAATGCTTTACCCTAATATCACACTTTAAAATATCGAATAATCCAATTTCAGCCTCCTCACAACGACGAATCAAGATTGAAACACCAAAGAACTAACCTCCGAAATTAAAACATCAAATCTCAATTCATCTTTTACATAATTCAAACGCTTAAAAAGGATCAACCAAAAGAGTTTCCAGTCCGATTAACGGAGAAAAAAACTGAATAATTAGAAACTTTCACCTTCAGAGAAGAACAAACTCGAAACGCCACGTAAATGGATAACGAAGCAAGGATTTCGTGCAAACAAGAAATTCGATAGTGGACGGTGCAAAGGCTTTATATACACTCGCCATATTGTTAAATCTCGAGCAACTTTAAAAGCTATCGATTTGAAACGCATGCGTCGATTAGCTCTCATTGTACGGGAATTGCCGTCATTTTAAGCAACTTTTCCTTGAATCCTTCCCTCTTTTCGCGTTAATAGAATTCAAAGAAAAGGCCGTTACTGAACAACGAGATGTGATCTTGGCGGTTGGTTTGGCCTTTAATAAACAATGTGGGGGCCACTGTGATTGTTTAAGTGATTGCGATTGAAATGATCGAACGGCTGTCCTTCCGTTTTCCATGGACCCACATGAGAATTTCCGTCGGTACGAGGTTTCTTAGGGGCAAGCAAAGTAAGATGTCGCTCTCATGACAAAGATACCATTGTGATCAAATCAAAGGCAATGGTTTTTTATTTAGTTAAGAGAAAATCTTGGGTCTATAATTAATTCAAGACATTAATTAGGCAGATACGACACATACGAAGTGTGGGGGTGGGGGGGGGGGGACCAGTGACACTAACTGGTGTTTGAACGGTGGTGATGAAGCAGGAGTCCTGATTAATGACGTGTTTATAATATAATAGAATAGCTCCTTTAACTATTTGGGGATTTCTATAAGCTATTTTCAGGTTTCAAAATCTAATGCCTAATGAGGATTAATTAGTTAATTTATTCTATCATCTTGGGATACAGAATGCCACCCGATCGCCCAGCACCATGTGTACTTACGCCCAGACACAGGCCGCAAGCGAAATGACCTGCGTACCCCTTGGATAGGTGAAAAGAACCAGGGGTGTGCCGGTCATTTTCTACGTAGGTACACGCTGTGCTGTGAGACCAGGTGGCGATCTTTTTCCCATCGTTTAATCACTAATTTAATAATCATTTTGGACTAATTTTCATCTAATCTAGAACCAAATATTAAATTAAGTTGATTAGGTTGAATTTTTTTTTTAGGGTAGGGAATTTAAAGAAGTTGATTAGGTTGATAAATTGGTGGGAATGTGGAGCAAAATATTCAAACTTTCCAACAGCCCAATACACGACGATCCATGACTCATTATGGTTGTAGTGCATGGTATCAGATCGAGTATCGATCATCTTCAAAATCTATACGATATTGATACGGATCGAGATATATTGGCCCATGTCAAACAAATTTGCCCTTGGTTTTTTTATAAAGTTTGGTTTTTTTTTATTGTTTTTACCTTGGTTTGTTTCGTTTAACTAATACGGTATCGATATTGTATCACGATCGATGACTAGTAATATGGATATGGATTGCCGACGATCTAATACCAAGACCTCAAAACCTATGACCCATCTACCCACTTTAATTTAGAAAACAAATAAATTAAGCAAAACCATGGACGAGTCTAGGGGTGTCAATACCCAACCCGAACCGTTGAAACCGGCCCAAACCAGCCCGAACGAGCCCGGACCACACCGGACCGAACTCTTAATGGTTCGGTTTGGTTTGTGGATCCATAAAGGCAAACGGTTTGGTTTGGTTTGGGCTAGCCCGACGGTGCACCGGTAGCCCGAACCGTTAGGCCCGAACCCAAATCGAACCGACCTAACCCGATAAATGAGTAAATCAGTAAATGCCTAATGCCCCATTGCCCCCTAAATGTGTTGTGATAGTTTCTCACTTTATCTCATATCCTTTGTTAGTGATTACCCAACCAATTGTATCCATAGGCCATAGGACATAGGATACAAAGATGCATTGTATTTGAAATATTTTATGTACTTAAAAGAGAAAGAGAAGAAAAATTAGCACTAACCGCACCTTACTAGTTATATAAAATCGGTACCAAACCAAATCCAAACCGATATCAACCCGTTATCATAAACCGAAACCAACATGAAACCAAACCGCACCGAAACCGAATATTTCTTAATGGTTTGGTTTCGATTTTTATAAAAGTCACATCGAAACCGAAAAACCCGAACCGAAACCGACCCGAACCGGCCCGTTGACACCCCTAGACGAGTCAAAGAGGGATCGCATGCCTTTTTAGAATATTCAAATTTTGCTATTCTACCCAAAAAAAAACTTTGCTATTTATAGTACTTTTTTAAGAATTTTTTTTATAAGAATATATTTTTTTAAGATGGAGATTGTTTTGTTGGACAGGTAAGGTGTATTTGTCCTAAAGCATTCTTTCCTTTCATTAATTGTCTAGCAAAACATGACACATCATTGAAATCAGATTCGATTTTTCACGATCAAAATGGTGAAGTGAGAGGTTATAACTATAGTTTTAAGAATTAATATCGAATCCGCCAATCTGTATTGGTATCGGCAAATGTCGATATTGATTCTTGGTTCATCCTAGTTCAAGGATAAGATACTGATCTATATTGGCTGATATAAACAGATTCGAATCAAATCATCAAGGACAAAGTTTTCCTCAACCCTTAGAGGATGGTTCACCCACCATCCTATGGTCCACAAACCCCTCCCAAGATTTTAGTATGTTCCAAAATATCTTTCCGATACCCACTTTGGCCCTCTCTGTCCAATCATCCAAAACCGTATAAGTCGATCTAAACAAACACAAGCCGATCCAGACAGATTCGGGCCATTACAGACCTATATTGATCGACACTGGGCCGATACGAATCTGATCCCAAAAGTGACATTTTCAAGTCTTGCAAGCTGATCCAACTGATATGGGCCGATATGGATCGGTATTGACAGAGATCGATGTCGACAACTAAAACCATGGTTGTAACCTTTTGATTGCCCCTTGTTTTATTCTTAAAAATTATTTAATATAAGAGTAAAAAAAAATTTCAAAATAATTCAAAAATTACAACCCTTTATGTCATTGTTTAAAGTTACACATTTTTCGAATAGGAATGTGACATGATCGGATTTATCCTGGTTTGAAGAAAAAATTTGAGTTATATTAAATGAGCAAAAAGCAAGGCTATGACTTTTTTTATATGGACAAAAAAGCAAGTTATACTAAATGAGTTACAACAAGATTTTTATTTAGAAGGGGGTAAAAAAAGACTAGAGGGAAATGTTGTGTATGCGAACGGTGTACCGTAAGCTAGCACCCTATGTGTCTATCTCTCTCTTGGACATTATTCTAGGAGTAAGTTTTCATTTAACCGTAGAGAAGGAGCTAGTGAAGTGACCCTATGATTATATTTTGGGTTCATCATTAACTCCCACACCTTATTATTAACGATCACAAATACCCCTTTAACCGTAGAGAAGTAACTAGTGAAGTGACCCTATGTTTATGATGAGAGGATTTTTCCTTCACCAATCGGTCATTGTTTTGGTGGGAATTAATTTAACTAAAATGCTATTCACTTTAGCACTAAGTGTTACATCACAGGAAATGCATCTTCAGTAGATAAATCGGACGTCTTATTGGTTCCAGTATTTTCATTGCATATGCATTGAACTCCTATTTTTTCAAATTCATGTTTTTCAATAACCCTAAGGCAATGGGCCTAGGGTGCATCGTTGCGGATAATTTAAAAAATATCCAGAGGATTACTACGGATCATTTGGCCCCAACTTCTGCATTAGTGGGAGATGTCATCGCCTTGCGTCTTGGTCTTCAAAAGGCAAAGTCGAAAGACTATCACAAGGTTGCATTGTTCTTAGATTGCCGAGTGTTGATTGAAGACTTAAAGCATTGAGATTATCTACCCTCATTGTCAATCACCTAAGTTGTGCAAGACATCTGGCATCTCCGACAAAGCTTCTAAAGTTGTTAGTTGTTGTATATTTCTAAGAATTTTAATGTTTTGTGCCCATAACATTGCTAAATGGGTCGCTTCTTTTCCTGAGTCCGATTGGTGGGAAAACTCTTATCCGGAGTCTCTCGTGTCTATGGTAATAATCTTTCCCCCTTTAGGATGAATAAAATTTCGTCCCCTCAGTGGGATTTTTGTGTAAACAAAAAACTCATCTGTTATATAAAAGTTTTTCGTTTTTACTATGTCATATTGTACTATTATAAAAGAGATTTTCTTATTGACATTGTTTACGTTTTTACCATTTTAGTAAAACACTTTTTTTTCATGAGGATAAATCCTATCACTCACATGTATACCCGAAAATTATGCAAGTATCATTACAACTCTTGATAGTGAGATAATGATAAGTCATTTTTTAATTATTTTAAAATCATTTGTTTTATCCCTAACTTAAATAACTTTTAGGAATAAGAAAATGGACGATCAAAAGAAGTGTCAAGTTCTACATACACCTATAAATGTGTCATTTAGACAATGCATCATACAAGGACATTTTCATTTAGTCTAAGTTTCCTACACCTTTAATAAGGAAAATTCCATCTCCGCTAATGATGTGATCATGTGATTGGACTCTTGTGTCATCGTTAACTCTCACCCACTTGTGTACAAGTCAAAACTGCCCATTCCTATACCAAGGGTGTCAATGGTCATGCTGAGAGGATTCCTCTTTCATCGTGGGTGAAGGGAAACTCAGTTTTTTTCATTTTCATGGCTCATTTTAATAAACTTATCAAAATGATCTATTATTTGAACTATGTGGTATGATAATGTGAACAGCTCTAATCATTTGATAGACAAGTCAGGGATGGGATTAATCACATGTCGTCAACTTTCAGTCAATCAAATATGTATCCTCTCATTTATATCCATGCATCAATGTCAGTGTAACACCCATTGTAGTCCATAGCTTTGTTTTGCCACTTGGCAAGTCCGTTTAGGCTAAAACTTGAGATGTAGGTAGGGACTTCGAAATCTATTAGCCCAAAAAAGGTGGGTCTTATTTGTTTTGCCAATACGCAATTATTTGGGCTGTTTTGAGAACTTATTAGAAAGATTTCTGGAAATATTTGCCCTTACATAAAAGTATAAACTACTTTTGATTGCTTGATATATATTTTTTTCATTTAACATAAATACCTTTCATAATTAAATATGTATATAGAATACTCAATCATTGTTCTTGTTTTGTTATAATAATGAACTTAAAATATTTATTTGTGGGAAAAAAAGTTCTCGCATGCCCTTTAATTTGATGGCATGTGATAGTTCAATTGGGGGAATAATTTGTCCACATCATCATCTATATATGATTAAAATTAGATACCAATGTGACATCAATATATGTGTTTACATAGGGGATGCATGGATATATGATTAGATTTGAAGTTGAAAATTAAGAGAAAAAAATTAATGGATAGTAGGTCATATGGTTGAGTTACACCATCAAATTGAACAAATAGCCTATTAATGAGGCTTTAAAATTATCCAACAATTAATCTGCTAAATTATCAATCAACATGCTAAAAAGTGATGCATAAACATGAAAGCATTCATATTCCACATGTGTAGGAAACATTTGCCATTTTTTTCTTCTTATTTCCACATTTGGGAACAATATCTCTAGTTGGAAGGCAAACCAAAGATATTGGTTGGTTGACACATCTATTTTTTGCCACATGGTGAATAACAAGGTCTATGCTTACATGTCAAATTCAAACCTAGATGAAGTTCATTAGATGACAAATAAAGCATTGAAAAATGGACCAAGTTTTCCTTCAGCCACAATGAATGGAAATCCATTCATCGTGCGAGTTTAAATGCGTGGGGGTATCGGGAAAGTGTTTGGAGTAATATAATAAAACCCTACAGGGGTTTGTAAACCCTAGGATGGTATGGTGAATATTCCAGCCTAATGGAGGAAAACTTTCTCCTTGAAAAGTTTTGAGTCACCAATGAGATTTATTTATCTCATGAATTCCAATAGGATTAATGGACAAACATGGGAAGCATAAATTTTGGCATGTGGCCCAACCAGCTATCATCATTAGACATCCAATGTTCGAATTTTACATATTATCCTTCCAGATGGCACAAAGAGGTGGCACAACTAAGTATCATCATTTTGCCTTCGCATGTTGTAAAGCCCATGGAGGGGTGGAGGTTTGTAGATTTCATAAGTCATAGTTTTTTGGAGGAACAGAAGGTTGGGCATGCCACCAGCTTTTGATGAGCTAGCGGCATACATCAATCATAGGACTGGACATAGAAGGGCTAAGGTCTTTTCCAAAGGGGGAGGAGAGAGGATGACACATGTTGGGCACCCTGTCAGCATGCCGCCCAGCCTTTTCTCCTTTATTTATGAAAGAAATAAAAGTATTTTTAAAAAAATAAGTGGAATGTTGAAATCATGTATATTGATATACACATCAAACCTCCATTCCGTAACTCTTATTTCCTGAGCGATAAACCCAACCAACCACCCATAATAGAGGGTTAAGGATTGGAGGTATGATGTGTGGTTTACTGTATAATGTGTATATCTATATACATGAGCGGTAGAAATGAGGTTCTCAATAATCCAAATAAAGGCGAGTGTTCTCTAACCGGGAGCGAAGAGTGTGTTAGCACCTCTCGCTCTCCATCCCTCTCCTCTGGGCAAAAAGGTCATTTTATGCCCAGAGAAGAGGGATAGAGAGTGGGAGGTTCTAGCACACTCTCCACTCCAAAACAGAAAACATCGCCCCTCCAAATAAATACCATAGGCTTCATTTGATTGAAAGAGAAATTAAAGGGAAGAGAAGTCAAAATTTCGAATTAAAAAAGAAACTTTTGTAATTATTACCTCACATAATTATATTACTAACTCCAAATCATTCCATATTTAATTATAAATTTCACTTTACTTTGCATTTGAATCCCTTGGATTAAAAAGTAAAATATAATCTACATCTAAAATCCATCATTACTAAATATGGTAAGAAATTGAAGTTGTTTAAACAATCATGTTGGATAACGATTATTACAGTTTACTTTAGGTTTACAAATTTTCACGTTCCTTCCCTTTAATTTCTCTTGCAATCAAACGAAGCCATAGGTAAAAAATGTTTTTTTTTTAGACCATGGGTGAAGAGAATCTACCCATTGGGGGTTTCATATTATAGTTGTCAAGGCGTCACCTAGACGACTACTTTGGCGTTTAGGCGCTTTGGTAATTTGGGTCGTCTAGTGTCCAAACCCTTCCAATACCATGGATCGTCTAGACGCCTTGAGAACTATACTAACAATATTCCCTATATTGGCGAGGTCTGAGGAGGGTCATAATGTATGCAGCCTGGTTCATGGAGCGGTTGTTTCCCTACTCAAACCTGCGTGGAGCAACCTTATCGTAGCACTGAGGTCTGCTTAGCTTGTGTCAACTGAGCTACTAACACTAGAATATCTCATCAAGAGTCAAGACATGTATTTTATGGATAGTTCCTACAACTTGCAATAGTGGGCACAGAGGAGAATGTTGGTCAATACGGGGTGTTAATCAATCGGTTTAGTCTGGTTTTGGTCTTATATTAGGCCAAATTGAGACCAAAACCAAAACCTTAAAACAAAGTTTGATTTCGATCTAATCCAATTCGATTTTGTCTTTTGTCGGGTTGATTTAATGGTCTTTTACTGGTCCATTGTTGAGTTGCTACTAATTCGGTTTCATTTTTTCGTATACATTCATTAAAATCATTGAAAATATTTTTATTTATAATGTTTATTGGTTTGTATCAATATTTATTGGGTTTTTTTTTTTTATTTTAATTTGGTTTCCAATGTCAATTGGTTCGATTTCTACCAATTACATGAATTATAAACCAAAACAAAACAATAAGAGTTTCGATTTGACTTGATTCAATATTATTTATCTTTTTTATTGGTCCAAACGGCTCAGGTTGAAAATTGATACCCCTAATCAATAGGGTTGAACATCTGAATTTAACGAAAGACCTTTTTTATGCTTTTTTTTAAGGGCAAAGAATCCTAAAAGGTAATGTGACCCTTGCGCCTAGACACAGAGGGACATGAAATGATCATCCCACCCCCATGAAAGGTAAAAATTTCACCCAGGTTGATGCTTCAAGATACGCTTCACTCTACCTTTCAGGGACCCTCTCCCTTTTTTAATTATTCTTTTTTTAACTAGCACCATATGCTATTATCTTAACTTCATAAAAAATAAAAATAAAAACGATTGAGGGGAGGAGGAGGCCCATTCAGAAATATTATGAGTTTCCTGATTCCTTACACATGGGATATGAAAGATTGATCAAACACTGGAGATCAGTCGTAAAAAATGTGTAAAATTGTTTGAATGAGTAGAAACTAATGGGAAAACTTGGATTACTATGCAGCACGAGGTGTCCTCATGTATGGAGCAAACTTCCCGTTTTGCATATGCTTGTCCATATTTTCTCATATTGCATATTTCCCTCCCCATGACAATGTGCATTTCTTTCATTGAAAGTTTGAAACTATCACATTGCATGTTATGAGGTCATTTTCTCTGTTAAATTTCTATTTCAAATTCTTTAAAAGGGCTCATTAAGTTGATAGGGTGGGGTTATAGGGGGTGAAAAAGTTGTACAAAATTTTCCACCCCATTAGGCTGTTAGCTTTGCCCGAACGAGCTGGCCCAACCCCCCCCCTCAAAAATATAAATATACATAGAGTAAGGTGGGAAAAAGGGGCATGTATCATGATGCCAATGGAAGGAGTAGTACACTCCCATAAAAAAATAATGTAAATACGATAATGAAACCTTAGGTTAGGCTACGCTGAGCCCAATTCCTCATCCCTAATCCAGCCCGGCCCAATCTCAAGCTAGAAACTGTCAACAATAGCCCATACAACGGGCTGAAAATCCTAACTGAAGCCCAATAGGTGTATTTAGAACTCGTAACCTTCTTTTGATTGCCCCTTATCTTATTCCCACAAATCCTTTTGGTTAATCTCTCATTGTCTCGCATATTTTTCAAATACACATTTGAAATGACAAAATTTGATCCTCAATAAAATAAGTGTTGTATACTCATAAGATTTTAGGGGGGGGGGAAAAAAGGGTAAAAGGGTTTCTCACGATGTCAATGTAAGAAGGAATCTAAATGCTCTAAAAAAAATATTACAAAATATTTGATACCCAAAGGGTGTTAATAAAGAAATCCCTGTAAAAATAAAATTGGAATGACCTTGATAGCTGTTGAAATATTTGGGTTCAAGGATAATTTTGTCCTAGGGGTATTATTATCCGTGTACCTATTCTAGAATGTTCTCCGATCTACTATAAATAAAGAGGGACTGTGATCAATTAGTCACAAAGCCATTATTAACATGCTCCACATGGTATCAGAGCCAAGGTTATTCTCAGCTCGCACCCCACCTTACCTTTTTTTTTTTTCTCTTAAAATAGTACAACCGATACAGTTTGATATGGCTTACGTGTATCGGCATTGATATCAATATCAATATTGGCAGTGACCGATAAATCCATGGTTGGACGTAACATTTGACATCACTTAGAATCGCAGAATCAACGGTTGTTGCCCAAGAGACCTACTCGATCAAAACAAATAGGAAAAATATCTTTATCTTGTAAAAAAAAACACAACTATTTAATTTCATCAATGATTTCCTAATTGGTGGATATGTGTCCATCAAATCCTATTTAAGCGTATTAATCTTCATTATCATTTTATTTGTTATGTATTGTCCTAAGGTTAATTATATACCTTAAGGTGTCCACAACTAGGGATAATATTGGTCATATTGTTCATAGGATTGTCACGTTATATATTTCTCGGAATGTGATTTAAGAATATCGATGTGAACAATCATATCGTATGTGTGTTAGACATGATCTATTCACTTATGCAACTTTCTTGATTCCCTCTACAACAACAACAACCATAACTTTATCCCAACTAAATGGGGTCGGCTACATGGATCCGATAGAGGCTATGACAGTAATAGAAATAAGAGAAGTAAAAGGAAAGTAAGAGGAGTAAAATTAAGGAAGTAAAAGAAACAAGAAGTAAAGAAAGAAATCCAAGCGGTAGTCAAAGTAGCATCCCAGGAACATTCCCCTACAAGGGGTCGGCTACACGGGTCGTTGTCCTCCACACCACTATCTGCTGTCATATTAGGATCGAGCCTTACCACATGCATATCCTTTCTGACCACTTCTCCAATAGTCAATTTAGGCCTGCCCCTATCTCTTTTAGTTCTGTCAAACTGAATCTGATCACTCTTCCTTACCAATGCATCCATAGGTCTCCGTTGTACATGACCATACCACCTCAAGCGGCTCTCACGGAGCTTCTCTTGATTGCCTCTACATTAGGCAAATTTGGTTAATTTATTATTTTAATGTGTTATATCAGTGACAATCTCATTGCTTTCTATGAAGAAGATGCCCCACTTTCTTCTATTTCTACATCTAGGATCCGACTTATATCATATTAATAATAAAAACTAAACCAATATGGCAAGAAAAAGTTTGATTTAGAGGGAGAAGAAGAGGCAGAAATTGGAACAGAGTCTTGTATGGATCACCATAAGTTGTTTATATAACAAGACTCTCTAATAGTTATTGTTGTCCCTATACCTGAGAGGTCCCTACCGCTGCAAATATATTTTTTGCATCTTGGTGTGCCAATAGTTGATGCCTACAGTGGTTATATATCAGTAAGTTAGATTCATAATGTGTATCTATGAGTGGAAGAGATGGTTAATATGGAATACACTTCCCAATTGGGGAGAATATCCTAAGAGAATTTACAGACAATGATTGAACGAAATTCCGAACTTGATGACAATTTTATAAATTCTTTGCAAACAGATTTAAATATTGTTATTATTAAATAATTATATTTCAAAAATATTTATAAGTTTTATATCTTTTCAACGGTCGATATTCCCTGAACTGGCTATTTCAACAAATTAGGTTTTTCAATGGTTGTATTTTCCATATCCAAAAATCAGTTATGCAATGTTAAAGTGGAAGGACTTAAATGTAATGTTTTCTAACATATAGGGGTTTACATGTTATTTCCAACTGTTGTTGCACTTATTGTTAATTCGTGTTATTTACTAAATAAATTATACTAATTACTGAAGATGAGTTAGACACTCCTTCAACAACCTCATGGGAACACTCTATACGATCACACTACTTGGCTTGCACATGCAGCATGAGAGACTAGTAGATGGTGTTTTTAATGTACGTAGCTAGGGTGGAGAGAGATACACCATTCTACACATAACCATTGATTTAGGGTTTTCAGAATCCCCAAAATCCTCTCTCTCTCAAGGTTTTGAGAGTTAATGTTTGTGAAACCCTAATTCGGGAAGACCATCCCCATTGCCCGTGCATAGTAGCCAGTTCAAGTATTGCAATTCTTCGGAGAACCTGCAGTTGTGGATTTTGAAGTAACCTTAACACCCCCCCCCCCCCCCCAATTGGATGTTTTTGTTCAAACCTATATTGCATATTCCACAATGTGAGGATGCAAAATTTTTGTCCGCCAACACTAACAATCTTACTTTCATCAAATAACCCCATTTTCAGATACCAGTCCCAAGATCACCGAGAAGGGTACATTGCTCATTTGCTTGCATATTCCGTTTGTCAAGCATGTAACCAATTTCTTTACCAAGAAAAAAAATGGTGCCCATCTCATATCATTAATTCCTATAACATTTGGGTGCTTGATTTCAGGGGAAATTTTGATCACATTCCAGACCACTTGGAACCCCCTATACAATTACAAGATTCAACCAGGCCCTTAAGAATGCATCTATCTCTGACACGCAAAACCAGACAGTCTTTATAACTGATGGCAGTTTCGATAAGGAATCAAGTTGGGCAGATCCTCTGCTGCCGCCTGCCTTTGCGGCCGGCGTGCAGCCTCACACAGGCAGGGCATGGACCCCCACCTGGGCAGGGTGCTCAGGCAGTGCGTATGGCGGTCATTTCACTCCAGCCTGTGTGAGGCTGCACATCGGTCGCACAGGCAAGGCAGCAGCAGAGGATCCAAATTGCTTTTTATTTATCGCAGCAACAACCATAGCAGATATGGGAGTAGGATTTTGCTAGTCAGCAATGGAAGCAGAGCTGAAGGGAGTAATGCAAGCCTTTACACTTATCAAACAGCCAAAAATGGAGGGTGCTATTATCTATTCTGACTGTCTAGAGATGGTAAAGCTGTTACATATGGAGGATTCCTCAGGGTGGCCATGGAAATATATTTCTCTATTGTATGATGTTTTTCACTTGCTGAACACTTTGGACTGTAAACTTATATATGTTAGCAAAGAGTGTGTTGGGATCATGGAACTAAACCTCGATGGTCGAAACTCAGTGTCAAACCCTTGAAACAAGATCCGACATGTCTACGTTTCGGGGCTCACCAAAACCAGGTCCGAAACCAAGATCTCGATCCTTGGTTGGGATAGCACACTTTAGCTAGAGAAGCTAGGTACCAAGGAACCACAAAAGCTGGTATATTGGACTGTTCTACTGTGTCCTTTATTCAAAGTTCGATATATGTTTTTCCATAAAAAAATAAATAACTGTATAATTTCTACATTCATTCGAAAGATAAATCAAAATAGTTACATCCTTTCTGCAGCAATTTGGTTCTTCAAAAGGCACATAAAATGACCAAAACAGCATAATAGTATCTCAAAAAAGGGGGGTTTTCCCCCCTGTTAAACTTTCTAACATACTCTTTAAGTACAAAAAGTATACGGAGTATTCTACTCTTCAATAGTGATTTTTGGGGAAATTTTTGTCCTTGTCAAAATTCCAACTAAAATGCTTTACGCGGATCCCATCTTCTATGGGATTAAAGGATGTAAGAATTGGGACCCCAAAATTCTTCAGTCCTGATTACAAATTGAATGCTTGCATGGTGATGAGTGATGATCTGAGTAGCTTATATTTGATCTGGAAAATATCTTGAAAGTCAAAAAAGGACCATACCTTGCTTGGCAGTTGCTACATTGTGATCCTTTACTCTGCAAACAATCACTTGCTGTACATCACTCACCTACAACTGTAACAAATTCCCATCTGATTAACAATTGGTTACTTTCTACTAATTATACATGAAGCTATAATATATTGCAAGCAGAAAGTAGCTTCTGTTTCAAACGAACAGCCTCCATTATCGTCTCAACACTCTACAGCAAGTAGTGCACTCTTGATCGGAAGTTTGCCTTTGACATATCTGTTATTTTTCTGGAAAAGGAAGCATTCCATACCATTGCCTCACATAACAAACAAACTTTTAAGTGGACATTATATCTTTCAAGTATTGATAACCATCAGGAAGAAACTCTTCTTTCCTCACAGAAACACCGACCCAAGTATGTAGGTCCCTTGGCTAATATTTGTTCCAATCATCGTGTTCTTATAAGCTTTGGTGCCCACATACGCCAAGCTGACCACCTAATTTCACCAAATCTAAAATCTGCAATTCTTCTTTTTGAGCAGGATTCCTCTCTTTTGGATTCTACCATAGCAACTTTTGGCGACAAACTACTCATCGGTGGTCCAGAGCTTCCAACATCTGTTGCTGCCACAATCTGGTCCACCATCTCCAACACCTCGCTCATCTTGGGGCGTGCTTTTGGATGCCGGACCAAGCATCGGTTTGCAACAGATGCAAGCTTCTGTACGGACTTAAGGGAGTACTTCCCCTCAAGCCTTGGATCAATAATGAGCCGGAATTTCTTCATGTCTGACAGGTATGGCCTCACCCATTCCAAAAGCTTCTGTTCACTCTTGGGGAGGTTTCGGTCCAATGGTCGCCTACCTGTAATTAATTCATATAGGAAGACTCCATAGCTCCACACATCGCTCTTGGCTGTGAGGCGTCCAGTTTGAATGTATTCCGGAGCCGCATAACCAATGGTTCCTACAACCTGTTTAACAGTAAGGTCAATTCAAAATTTGTACTATGAGGCAGTCCAGACTTTAGCGTGTCATACAACATTCAGATGATCTACCACAAGAAACAGCCAGAATAATGAAACACATGGTAAAAGCAGATAAATGGGTATAGACCCCATAAAAAGAACATGTAGGAACCTTGGACCATCTTTTAATAGATTCTATCCAAAAACTTGTTTCAGAGTTCAGACCAATGTTCGACACCACTTGCAAGAATAAGACATCCTAGATAACTGAGTATACTAGAGTTCTGTTTCGTTATCTTAAAAGGGCGTACCCAGTGCACAAGGCTCCCGCCACTGCGAGGTCTGGGTAGGGTCATAATGTACGCAGCCTTACCCCTGCTTTCGCAGAGAGGCTGTTTCCAGACTCGAACCCATGACCACTTGGTCACAATGGAGCAACCTTAGTTATCTTCTTTATCAGAAAATGGGTGTGATTTGTTTGACCTATGGAGAAATTCTACCAATTCTTGTTTTATTCATCAAAACTAATCCCAATCCCCATTAAGATTACAGCCTTTTCACTGTTGAGTAGAAAAATGTCT
Organism: Telopea speciosissima; assembly: GCF_018873765.1. Classification (NCBI taxonomy): domain Eukaryota; kingdom Viridiplantae; phylum Streptophyta; class Magnoliopsida; order Proteales; family Proteaceae; genus Telopea; species Telopea speciosissima. Next base: position 14,817,856 of record NC_057917.1, read on the forward strand.
ATTTGTCTAGGAGAAACAGATCCCACGGATTTCAGAGACTGTTCAGGGTCATCAACTGCAGGGCCCAAGAAGCCAAAAGCCCAGTTAATTTTAAATACGTTGACAATATCCACAATTTCAATGCTTCAGAGGTATCTTTGGTCTAAACAATCAGGTCCTCGATACTTCCATCCATAGTTGTCAAGGCGACGCCCAGACGTCCAGACGCTTTGTTCACCTTGCATCCAGGCCCCCTCCAATGCCTTGGGACGCCTTGACAACTATTCCATAAACATTAGCAAGCCACGTGCATCATCACAATAGCATATTAATAATTAGTACCTTTTTTCTTGGAGGTAGGGGAAGGGGAATCTAGAGCCAGTTAAGGTTATAAATTGAGCAATGAATTCATACTCAATGTGTTTGCACATACCGCTGTTGAGACGTGACTTAATCCTTCTGAAGGGCCTTGCCTTGCCAATCCAAAGTCTGACAGCTTGGCATTCCATTGGTCATCTAACAGAATGTTTGAAGCTTTAAAATCCCTGAATATGATCTGTTCAAGCAAAGATGTTATTGTTTATGGAAGGAAGCATTATGAAGAGCAATTGTAAGGACCAAAATTGGAGAATATATTATGCCATTACAGAATAGTACAGGTCTTCACTATTGACTAGGGCCATCCAAGAGAATGAAGCTTCAAAACAAAGTAGCATTACAATAAGAAATTTCAAAGATACAGTTACAAAACTACTCCAGCTCCTCAATTTCTGTTATAAGCTTAAAAAACATACTAATTTTATTTTATTTTGTTGTCACAGCAAATCCAGCCTTCAACTGCCACAGAAACACCCAATCCTCTTTTCGGGAAAAAAAACTATCAATAAAAAGAGGGATGGGGGGGGAGAGAGAAACCTCTCACGTCCAACCCTACTAAGTATTGGCTTTCACAAGAACCCAACAAATATAAAAACATCCACAAAATCACCAGGCAAGTTTGCAACATTGGGAGGAATCTTGCATCCCAATGGTATTCAACCCTTACAACTAAAATGAAATGGGGGAAGAAAATGGTTCCTAGTTGATAATAGATTCTAAAGTGAATTTATCCATGGAGAAGACATAACAGATTCTGGAGAACATGTGCACATATTTGACGTCACTCCTTGTTCTGCACTATTCACGCACTGTAACCTTGTAACCATGCCCTCCACCATTTTCAACCTCTTAAAGAATGTTACTCTGCAGATGATAACACTCTGCACAGGTGGATTTTGACCTATCGGAAATCCTAGAGGCCCATCCACATTCTGTGAATAACCAACGACCCTATTCCACAGCGTCCAATATATTGAGTAAATTAATGTTGTGAAAGAAATGTAAACCATAAAATCATAATCATCATTCTAGATTCATGATGCTAGTTCATTTAGAGAGAGAAAAGGGGGGGGTCTATTATCACTGGATGAGAACAGAATAATCTAAAACCATATAAGATACAATACCACAGGGAAGAGGGAAATGGGCATACCTGAAAATCCATTTTTTCATGGAGGTATGTCAAGCCACGAGCTGCATCTTGAGCAATTTTCAGTCTCATGGCCCACGGAAGTGTTGTCAATGACCGAGGTGATAGATGGTCCTCCACGCTTCTGTTGGGCATATATTCATAAACCAGAAGCCGCTGGATTCCCCGTTCATCATCCTCAGCACTGTAGCCTACTAGTTTGACAAGGTTTGGATGTTCAACCACACCAAGGACATTTACTTCTGTCACCCATTCCTTGTGTCCCTGTTAGATAATTAGTAAAAATAAAAATTATACAACAATATTAATTATGTAAATAAAATATTTAAGCACACTTCAGAGGAAATGGGGCAACTAAATCAACACAAGATTCCTGGCTCTCAAAGTAATAACTGGATTTCACAAAGAGAGTATGGCCCAATAAACCATTGTTCTGGTAGGTTTATTCAATATTTTTCCAGTGAATATAAGTTCTACTCATAACAATTAGAAAATGAAAACTCAAAAAGCAGCAGTATACCAGTGAAGAGATAGATTAAACACCAGTCAAGTTTCAACAATTGAGGGATTGCAGTAGTTAATCTCAATATCCAAAAAGCAATTACATTTTAAAAGACCAATTATGTCTGCTTAAAGTTGTCACTACTTCTGCATAAAACTTATGCATTTGTCCACAATATTATAAAACTAGTTCATAACATAATTGTGATACAAAGATGTAACTCTATTTAACTTTATTGTTTTACTTGTGAGAGTACCTTGCAGTTTCTCAAGACTTAACTGTAACATTGTACTTGGCTGAATGTTATGGGTAAGACCATAAGAGAGCCACCAAAGATGGACCTCGTTCAGAAGATCTTCCAGGTAAAGGAAAATATATCTAGAATTGAATGGCTGTAAACAGCAAACAACTTATTCTTTTGGATTTTCTTGCCATGTTTTATCAAGCATTACAATTCATAATGCAACCAGAAATGTCTTAGATTTTCTTACAGAACTGACCATATTGTGGCCCCAAAACTCTTGCCAAGATTCCTGGGTGTGAAATCCACAGCTTCCCGATCCTATGAGTGCTAGTATTCTATTCAACCTAATATATAACCTATGTAATGGTATGTCAATAATTTGCATGTAGAACCAACCATAAGAGATAATTGATAGTTCCCTACTGGTACTGGTCAATCATGATCTTCAGCCTCTGTTAAAGTGATGGTCTCTAAATCCTCAAAGTAGCCACTGCTAAAGGGCAATCCATGACCTGCCGTACAGTGATGAACCATCCACAGACATTTGAACATCTTCAAGGATTGCCACCTCTACCATCTTTGTTGATTCACATCGTCACAACTAGATGTAAATCCATTCCCCCTTCCATATCTTAAAAGGTACATTAATCAGTGCATGAATTAAAAAAATCAATTGTGAAATTTTCAGTTCAATTGCTTGCAAATTCCGTTATTCCATGTTCTTCAAGAGACGATTATAATAAGGACGATTATAATAAGGCAGCTTCTACATTTCGTGGAATGTATAAAATTATAAAAGCATATTTTTAGCTGCTATAGTACTTTAACATGGAGAAAATCAAGAGAAAGAAACCTTGCCTGCAATCCTCTCTTGCTTAGCTGTTTAACAGCTACATCCAGTTTGTTTTGTGGATCTTCTGAACTTTTGATCATACCCCTGTAAACACATCCAAACCCTCCCTCCCCGATCATCAGTGACCTGTTGAAATTTCTGGTGGCTGTCTTCAGCTCCGAGTATGTAAACACTCTGAGATTGTTGGGTCTCTGAGAAAAACTTGGAAATGCAGTGTGCCCAAATGATTCTGTGCTTATCTCTGATGCATTCAGTGAGTTAAACTCAGACCCAGATCTCCTCACATCACGATCATTGGACAAGGAAGCCGAGGACCGAACCGAGGTAGACTTTGAAGTCTTTGGTTCATCCTTCTTCTCTCCATTGGAAAAATTGAAACACTTCATAGCACCGACCAAAAACACTAGAACACTTATTTTTCCTCTGCACATCCAAAAGTAGTAAAACAAAGAGAGACTCAAAACCATGCAAGTATGAAATAATGAAAAAGTAACTGAAGGAAACAAAGGAACTCAAATGAACCTTAATTGCCAAAATGGTCGAAGAAACACAGTGAGAATCGAATAAGAAAAGGAAAATAAACCTCTTCAAACACCTACATAAGCAAAACCACAAAAACTGTAAAATCTACAGTGTCCCACAATATAAACTGAACAATTCACACCAAAGAAAAACCTTTCTTTCTCCCCCAAACCCCAACTAAATGGAGAAATCAGTTGACCAAAGTCAAAAACTATCAAGCCCATCTCCTTCTAGGATGCCAAGGGAAAACCCACCTTAATCCAGGAATTAGTGGAAAACTACCTTCTTCATCAATTCCAATTCCAAATAATTGGGTTTCTGGAATTACCTACCACCATCTCTGACTCTCCAAGAATCCCCTCTCAAGGGCTTATCCAGGAAACCAACTTCTCTGAAGATCAAAAACTATTTTGGACAAAGTTTCTCTCCATTGAAACACAACAATTTGCATCTTTAATCACAATTCAACTCCAATAACTCTCAATTCAAACCCATAAAGAATCCCAAGTTGAAAGTTGTTTTTTTAAATTCAAAATTTCTTTGGTGGTGAAATTATGAAAAGAAGAACTCACCTTTTATCTTCCCAATTCGATTCTGAAAACTCATATCCATCCACCATAGATCCCCATTTTGACGATTTTAAAAAGAAAACTCAAGAACCCAGAAAAACCTTTAGTCCCTGGGACGAGGGGCACCTCAAGATCTATGTGAAGTCAATACACGGCAGCTAGAAATCAGCTCACCAACCAGCATAAAGACGATAACCCATTTAATTAAAATAAAAATAAAAATAGAATTAACAATAATAAATAAAGTATAATAATTTAACAAAGACTGCTCAGAGAGTGTTCGTATGAAAGGGTCTTCGAAGACGAAACCAGTTATGGAGAAAAAGTCTTTGGCTCTAATACTAGTTGAAAGTTCAAACCCATTATACAAGCTTATCTCAACCATTGAAGGAGCTTCCATTTTAAAATTCATATAAGCTTAAGTTAAGTGTTTTTTTTTGGTAAACAGCTTAAGTTAAGTTAATAACTCAAATCAAATTTAAAAGAGGAGATTAAAATATCATATAAGTCATAGTCTATATACAACGACTTTCAGAAATCCCATCTTCTAATTGAGCCTTTTTTCTATTGTAGATTATTTGATTTCTAAGCTAATTATCTGGTAACAATAGTGATGATTAGTGAACAAACAACCCACCCTAATTAAGGCTATAATGCTATGTGGTCATAATTTCGTTCTGATCCAAAGTGGATTGATTGCTGGGACCATGGTTCAAGGAATCGTGGTGGTTTGGTTCAAGGAATCGGCGGGGCCAGAACAGGTTTTGTAGGTTTTTCTTTGTGGTCAATTCTAGGGTTTTTTAAGCCAATTCAACCCGATTCATGCCAAATCGGATCAGAATTGGCGGTGAACCATTCCAATTACTTGAGCTTTAGGGTTTTTTTGTGGTCAATTAAGCCCGATTCATGCAAAATCGGATCAAATTGGTGACGATGGATTCCAAATTATTCGACCCCTAAATGGGACCTATTGATCGAAATCGAACGATTGTTAAAAAAAGGACATAATCCCTTTCTAATCTAATTAAAATGATTCTTATATTGTTTTTAAGGTTTAAAACTTTTTTCTTCTTCTTCCTTTTTTTGTTTTTTGTTTTTTTGTGTGTGCAAAGTGCAAACACCCTTTCGAAAGGTGGGGAATTTATTAAGTCATATTTTCCTCTCTTTCTTAATCATTCTAAATAAGAAAATAAAATTTTTCTTTTTAAGGACCACGGATTTTTTGTTTTTTTGCTTTGAAAGGAAGTCTCACTCTGGATTTTAATCCTTTCCAATTCCTAAAAGTGTGCAATGCGGCAGTGCTAGGTGGAGATATCGACACTTGACAACTCGGACATCCAATGATCCGAGCTCATTGATATGGATCGTTGGATGTCCAAGCTACCAGGTGTTGATATCTCCACCTATGATTGCCACGTTACACATTTTTAGGAATTGAAGAGGATTATTTTCCGTCAAACTCTAGCAAAAGAATAGATAAAATCTTAAGAAGATCTTCAAAAAAATAAGTCTTTAGTCTTCCAAAGACCCAAATGAGGGTAACTCAGTGCCCACTTGGACCAGCTAGCTGTGTGGTAGGTTGAAGGCTCCTTTTGGATGTGTACTAGCAAAGCAAGTAACTTGTGTGTATGTGTGTGTGTTTGGAGAGAGGAAAAAACCAATTATTATAGTACAACTGCTACTATTGAGATTTGGGAAGCTTGCTTACATCAGTAATAAATTGAAAAACCCATCTCTTTTGTTTGCCATGGAATGCCTAGGTAGCTCTTAGCAAGAACGTTAAGAGGGTAACTATGATAATTGAAAGTCCACGGTTATGTTTGGTTACAAGGGGAATTACAAGGAAGGGAAATGAAATTTTCAAACCTTAAAAAAAAATTTTTGTAATAATTAATCCATGTGATTATATAAACTACTTAAATTTCATACCATATTTAGTAATGATAAATTTTACATGTAATTTTTATTTTACTTTTTAAATCATAGGAATTGGATGCAAAGTAAAGTAAAATTTAGTAACCAAATATGGAATGATTTGGAGTTAGTGATATACTCACATGGGTTAATGATTACAAAAATTCCTTTTTTAAGTTAAAAATTTTCATTTCCCTTCCCTTTACTTCCCCTTGCAACCTAACGGAGCCTATGTGCAAGGAGACCATGCAACTTGGAGAGTTTCCACATACTTATATACCAGTTTAAAGAAGTTGGTTTTATTTCCGTCTAAGTTCCTCGATCACCTTCTTGATTTAACGAGGAGGAATTGGGAACACGGAGACCACGAATCACTAAGTTTGTTACTAGTTAAACAAATGTCATTAGTTTTATGAAGGACAAGTTTTCCTTTCACCACGGTGAAGTGAAAATCTCTTAAATCATCAAATCTAACTCAATGTCAAAGAGTCAAACCATAGGATCATATCACCTTTAATGAAGAGATGCTTTTCTTGACCACTTCCACCTTCTTATGAATATAAAATGGTTTCTTTTTTTTTCTTTTTTTTTTAAGTCTCTTAAATTTCTAATCATTTTCGTCCTTTTATTTTTTTTTGTTTAAATTTAACTAGTGAAATGGGTATGGAATCCTATGTCACATGGACTTAACCATGTTTACTATGTTTGACATGTAGCATGCTACCATAACTGTGTAAGAAAGTTTACAAACACTCCAGGCATTTAGTCTGTCACAATTCTAGGTTTTTTTAGCCAATTCTCCCCTATTCATGCCAAGTTGGATCGGAGTTGGTGACGACGACAGATTCCAAATTATTCAAACCTTGACTTTGACCCAGTGTTCAAAATTTGACGATTCTAATTAAAATGATTTTTTTGCTGTTTTTTAGGTTTTAAGAATTTTTTTTTGTGTGCAAACACCTCCTCAAAAGGGGAAATTTATTAAGCCAATTATTCCTTTCCTTTTCTTAATCATTATGAATAGTTAAATACTTTTCCCTTTTAAAAGATCATCAATGTTTTTTTTGGTACTTAAAGCCTCGCAAACAAATTTATTAAGTCTCATTGGACAAAAAGGTAGATATAATCCTAAGATCCAAAACAATAGATAATATGTAAATCAAATATTTTTAATCAAAATAACTAAATCCTTTGAAACTAATTAAGGTCTCCCCACATGCCAATTCTAGAACAAAATGAGAGATAATGAGCCCAATGTACACAAAAAAAAACATGTTGGGTCTTTTAAACCGTTCAAATCATTTTGATGATAATTAGTTTGATCAATTTTACTAAGAAGGTCTAAGAGTCGAATCGGTATTCCCCTATCTAAATGTAATTAGAATTTGATTATTCTAAATTAAAATAATTGAGATTTCAATTAAATTAACAATTACTAATAGTAGCACGAATGACAATGATCTTTTTTTTGGTAAAGACGAATGACAATGATCTCAATATAAATATATAAGAGAAGAATATGATGATTTCGGTATAAATAAAAGGGAGAATGTTTTCTGTGTCGGGGGCGCAGGTTATGCCCAGACACATGATGGTGGGCGCAATGACCACCCTGGCCCCCTAAGTGGCAGGCCCATGTGTTTGGGCGCAGCCTACTCTGCGGCACAGAAAACATTAGCCCTAAATAAAAAATTGAAGAGGGATACGCACACCACACTTGGAATAAACTAGTGGGTGACACCAATGAAGGTATGGGATGAAGCATCATACAGGTGAGGCAAGGGAGTCATTTCAAAGGGGGGGGGAGAGAGAGATAGACATAGAGGGCGCTAGCTTACGGGACACCAGGATGTAGCCAATCTTTTTTCATAAAAAATTCAGGCACTTGCGGGTTCAATGTGAAAATTGTTTTGTGACTAATTAACTTCCATCATTATTTTTTTTTCCTGAGTTTTGACAAGTGAAATGGATATGGAATCCTATTTCACATGGACTTGACCATGTTTATTATATTCGCATATAACATGCTGCCATAACTTTTTAACCAAAATTTACAAATACTTGTGGCATTTAATCTCTCACATTTTAAATATTTTGTGGATTTGCAAGGATCCATGTAACCGATCACATTTAGATGGGATAAGACTCTCTTTTTTTTTTATGCAACTCAAGGGTCGATCGGCCATCAACTTCATCAGGGCCTCACATGAAGGTAAGGAGAGGACCCACAAGGGGTCAAATATGGTACCATGGGCTCCACTTCTTGGAAAACAAATATATGTGGACTAGGTGTCACTAAGGAGACTTGAACCACCGATCAAGCTCCTGAGTCCTGACGCAGATCTCCCAAGGGAGTAGCGAACCACCAGGACAAGCCCTGGATCGACAGATGGGATAAGACTTAGTTTGTTGTTGTTGTTGTCTAACAATTATAATATAAGAGTCTAAAAGGGTAGTTAGTGACCCCATTAGGCCTCCTCATATATGATCTAAGAAAATTGTTTACAATCATTAGACAATATGATATATAGCTGACAAATCTTCCAAAAGAAATGTCCAAAAGTCAGTAAAGTATAGAGTCAAATAATAACGCCAAGGATCAAATCAAGTTGATGAGACTTCTTCCTTTGTGGTGTAGAGAATGCTTGACTGCATTGCATCAGAGGTTCAGAGCCATCAGTGCCTTGCGGAGAAATTAGAAAACACTCCCTCTTTAAATCCAAAGTTTCAAATGAGGAGAAGATCTAAAGCAGAACACACGTCAAAGGGCAATTGATCCACATGGGTATGTATGATTCGGTTGTAGGGAAAAAAAAAAAAGGAAAGAAGATTAAGGGAGGGAAAGGAGACGTGTGTCAACACTTTATGACCCTCTAGTGAAAATGGTTCAAGGAAAATTAAAAGGAAGAGAAGTGAAATTTTAACAATGAAATTTTTGTAAAGGAAGAAAAACACTGCCGATTGCATGGCTCCTACACCAGCATGGATGCCAATGAGGGGCGCACAGGGGTATCAATCAAGGGAATTTTTATTTGTATGGGGCTAGGGCAGTCATTTCAAAAGGTTGTGTCAAGGCGTAAAGGGCCACGTGATCGGGCAACATTCTTTTTTTCCTTTTTGTAATTATTAATCCACATGATTATGCTAGTAACTCTAAATCATTCTATATTTGGTTATTAAATTTCACTTTACTTTGTTTCTAATTCCTTTAGATTTGAAGTGTAAAATTAAAATTACACCTAAAAAACCATCATTACTAGATATGCGAAGAAATTTAAGTACATCATACCCATATGTTAGGTACTAATTATAAAAATTTCTTTATTTAGATTTGAAAATTTTCACTTCCTTTCCCTTTAATTTCCCTTGCAACAAAATGGAACCTTAGGAATTAGAATCCAATGAACCAAAAAGTTGGGGAATCGTAGTTAGTTTGGTGGCCTTAGTCTGACACTATGCATGGTGGCATATTGGGATTGGCCGTCCTCATTGGCTTGTTCGTGGTTCGCGAATCGCAATTCTTAATCTGTGCTGTTTCGTTGTGTCCCAAATCCTAAAGATAAATAAATCATGGTAGACGGATGGGTATGCTAGCGGAATACCGTAAGCTAGTACCCTATGTTTCTATTTCTCTTCCCCCCTTTGAAATGACTCCCTTATCCCTCAAAGGGAGGAAGATAGAGATAGACAGATAGGGTACTAGCGTACAGTATACCTCTAGCATACCCAGCCTATTCCCATAAATCATAAACAGTGATAAGAATTCACGATTTACGTTGGAGTGGTTCGTCGTAGTTCCAAGCTCCTCCTAAGACGTAAGTCACAAACTCACAAATTGCAAAAAAGAAAAGCTTTGTGATCGGGTCCAGCTTGATCATTATGAGAATTCTGAAGAGATTTGTAAGGCAGTGTGTGTGGTATGCATTTTTAGAATAGACTCCGACTCTAAAACACGAGAAAATAGAAAAGAATCAAGTTTCAGAATGCATTCTAAACCCAAAAATCTGTTCCGAAAATGCATGCCAAACACAGCCTAAATTTCCGAATCCCCATTCTTAAAGTTGTACATTTCAATTTTGTGATGCATTTGTTACATGCAAACAATCACGGAGGAGCAATTTTTTAGGGCGTGTCGACAAGCATCATAATAGCCATTACTGCAACCTTGCTCCCACTGCTAATTTGTAAATTAAGAAGCAAACAACAATCTCCCATGACATTGCAGTATTGCAAGTTAACCTGACCCTACTGCCTCTCTAGAGGGCATGAGATAAAATATTAGTAAATAGAATTTGCAGATAGAAAACATGGTCAGCTTCAATCTTCCCTAGTATAAAGCTTTAGTACTCAAAGCTCATCCATTCCTATTGAGAACCCAGCTTTTCCGACAACCTATCAGGGCAACTAGTTATGAAATGATCAGATTTGTACCTGATACACTATTGATCCAGGTCTCAATTGTACAATTCACCAATGAAATATATATATATATATCTGATGCATGAAAATGTAAATTCGTCTTCCGTGGTCTCAATGTTAACACAGCTCAGGTTCAGGATCCAACAGTGACTCCTCAAAACTATAGATCGTTCAGACAGGAATGGAATGAAATTTTAATCTGCTCAGTCTAAGCTCCAGCAGTAATAGCTTCAGTAAGTTCACTAAGACAGCCCATGTGCAGAAGTACAATAACCACAAAATTTGACTTCTTAACTAGCACAATACATGATTATAACCATCCAATACAGTGCTTCTAGCTGGGGTCAAGAATTCCAGCCAACAATGCAGAAAAAGGAGACTCCCATGAGAATCTCCCATGAATACATTGGATTGTGGATCCAGCACATCTCGTGTGCATAATGTAATACTGTGTTGTAATCCATCAATAATTACAAACAAAGATCATAAACTCAACCCTCTCACTACATTTTTCTCTAATTTTTTACGAAACTATCACATAATGATGAAAGAATGGAACTTGAAAACCCTCACTATTGTCTCCTCAATTAGTGGCAGAAGTAATGAGAACCATAACTTATGCACTCAATTAAGAATTTCTTTTACGGTATTAGCACACAATTAATAAATGGAGAATGAAAAAGCCATCAAACAGTTAAGATCCTCCACCCACCCACCCCCACCCCAACAAAAAAGAGGGAAAAAGAATCATCTGATTACTGCAGGAAACCCCCATTTCAGACCAGGCTTTGACATTTCCCCACATGATAAGTAGGAACATAGAAAATTTGGGTGGTTGATGTAAAGTATAACAGCCAGTGCAGAGGCACCGGGAATTTACTCTGGAAGCATCTGTTCATTGTCTGCATCTCCCTCTTCCTCAATCTTAGGCTTCGATTGTGCTTGGCCAGCCCCAGGAGCTTGCTTCTTCTTGATTCCACTCACAATGTCATCAATCCTCAGTAGCATACAAGCAGCTTCAATGGCCGTCTTAAAAGTTTGTGCCTTCACATTATATGCATCCCAAATCTGAAGTGAAAAAAATAAAGAAATAAATAAAAATTTTCAATTTGCAAAACAAAGGACTAAAAAACAAGAGTAAAGCTACAGATACCCGCTTCTCTTGCATATCCACAATAGCACCAGTGATCCCATCAATACCAATCCATGGGTTTTCACCATTTGCATGCTGCAACAAAGAATCATCATAGAAGATACAGAAATAGCTCATTACCCCATCCCATTAGATCTCAAATTATTGAATATCTGCTAGCAGCTGTATACCTTTCCCTGCAAGGCAGTCATCGTCCGGATCACATTAACCCCACAGTTCTGGGCCAAAGTCCGTGGGATTGCTTCAAAGGCTATGGCTGCAGCTTCATATGGCCACTGTGGACAATCAAATGCAAAAAACCATTCAGTCAGCTTTCTATCTTACCACAGTAGAGCAATTTTTAACACTTACAGGAAGGATAACTCCCCCTCCCCCCTCCCAAGTGAAAAAAATGAAAAGTTAACTTGTCACTTGTTCTTGATCTCGGTTATTGTCTAAGTAAACAAAGAGTAGACAAAGTCATGGCACTTTTCACTCAAAGTAATACCGATTTTTTTCAATGTAAAACCTATAAACGTCCTATAAATTAATTACAATTCAATACCTTTGAGGCTGCTCCAGTGAAAGTCTCTACTTTTCTTAATAGCTAGGTAAGACAATTCTGAATCACAAATTTTCAATTTCCTAGCTATATTGATGTCACGAAGTCAATTTACCTTTTCTATGCCTTCAATAGACGAACTCTTCTGCTTCAAGGTAGCAGATACAGTCAGCTCCGAAGCACCCCCACCAGGAACAAGTTTTGGATTTTTAATTATATTTCGTGATACAGACATGGCGTCCTGTTTGTTAAAAAGATTCTTAGAATACAAATTCCAAAATTCAAATGTCTTCAAATACAAATTCAGAATTTACCTGAAGGTTCCTTTCCACTTCATTCAAGAGGTCCTTGCTAGCACCCCTTAAAAGAACTGTACAAGCCTTTGGGTTTTTGCACTCTTCAATGAAGGAAAAAAACTCATCCCCGATTTTCCTGACCTCAAAATGTCCTGCTCCAGTTCCAACGTCAGATTCCTGGAGCTCATCCGGTCTGTTGACAACAACTGCTCCACATGCCCTAGCGATCCTGTTGTTGTCAGTCTTCCTCAACCTTCTGATTGCACTGACCCCTGCCTTGCTAAAGAAATGGCAGGCAAGATCACTAAGACCCTTCTCCGTGATTACTAAGTCAGGCTTGAATTTCAGAATCTGTGCACAAAGGTTCTCAATATATTCTTCTTCCAATTTGAGAAGCACACCCCTGCCAAAATTCAACAAACAATCAATTAAACTACAGCCCAGAAGTTCAGTGGTATTCCATGATTAACGACCAACATTTTCATACACTCAATATCTATTTTTTATGAAGAAGCCAAAAAAATTTAACAGGCCATTTAACCAAATTTAATTGGGAAGAAGCAGGCTTTTCATTCTAGCCCATGAAAAAGCAGGTCTCACGATCTAATAAACATTCCAAATAACCATAACCAACTATCTAAGCCCCCTACCCACCCCCTAGTGGAACTGATAGGTAACAAAAGGAAGCCCGATGCGGGATTTTCTCAAACACTAGGAAAATGTTTGTTCAGTCTAACAGGACAGTTCAAGGGAAATTAAGAAATTGAAAATAAAGGCTTTGGGCATAAACTAGTTGCTACTTACCAGTGTTAAAAATTAGAAATTTGAAATCAAACTCATATCTAGGATTTCACAAACTTGAATTTGAGTTGTATTGACAGCCTGAAAGGATAAGAAATTGAGGCTAAAATAGAGCTTAAGTTAAGCAATACATAAATGTCTCAAGATCTTACAATCTTTTTCCAGGCTTTTGAGAGAAATACCCTGGACGTTCATCTAGTAAAAAGAAAAGGAAAAAAGAACGCTAACTGGTTGCGTGGTTCCTGCGCCCAGACACAGGACAGCGTGAAATTGCCATTCAGCCCCCAGCAAAATAAAAAATCACATTCAGGCAGATCCCTTTGCCTGCACTCTCATTGGCCCCCACGTTGATGCAGTCGCTACACAACTAGACAACTATCTCTTGCCCAAAAGAAAATTATAGTCTTGTGTGTAGTTTAAGTGTTAAAATAAAGCTTCTAGAACTTAAACTTAGCCACAGAAGGATTTTAATTGGCTTGGAATGAGAACTTTAAGCTTTGAGTTAAGAAGGAAGACATGTATGCAACAATCGAGGAAATTCCAGAGCAAGAAGAATAAAAATAAGTAGAATAATGGTGTACTAAGTAGTAGTACTAGATTACCAATACTTAAAGTCATCAAGGTTCCATTGATTAGTGTCCAATCCACACTCGGAATCTACTTTTTTCCACTAACTAGAATTCTGTTGATGAAACATGTAAAGTGAAATATATGCTTCCCTATAAATGTCACATCTGCCCTCCTTTCCTAATAGAACTCCTCCTTAAGTTTGAAATGTAACATTCTGTCAAAATTTATAAGATCATATCCTAGTTAAATTGATCCAAACTAACAAAATATAAATATGAACTAGAATTACAGAAAGTGGCCTGAAGGCTCCAAGAAAGAGAAATCAAAATACAATTCACAAACTCCTCGATGGCCACTCTATTGCAGAAACCCACTATAAGTTGATGTTCTATCTAAATGCCATGGTTTAAGTTGAATGTCAGAGTGGGATCAGAATATTCGGCTAGGCCCACTTTATTTATAGATTGCAATAGGGAAACAAATAAGGTATGCTAGGTGGAGATGACTCAGCTCCACCTTAGCACACAAGGTACATCGAACCTGGACAGTACATTGAACCTGGACACATTACACACATTAACACTTCCCCTCAAGTTGGAGCATACATATCTCGCATGCCCAACTTGCACACAAGAGGGTGAAAAACTTTACAATGAAGGCCTTTCGTAAAGACATCAGCTAATTGATTAGTTGTGGGGACAAAAGGGATGCAAATGGTGCCTTGTTCCAGTTTATCTTTGATGAAGTGCCTGTCGATTTGGATGTGCTTGGTTTTATCATGTTGAACCGGATTATGTGCTATGTTGATTGCTGCTTTGTTGTCACAATATAGGCGCATAGGTGTACCAACAGCTAAGCCCAAATCTCCTAACAATACCTTGAGCCAGACTAGTTTGCAGACTCCTTGGGCCATTGCTCGATACTCGGCCTCTGCACTGGATCTAGATACAACAGCTTGTTTCTTGCTCCTCCACATAACCAAGTTGCCTCCAAGGAAGGTGTAGTATCCAGAAGTAGAGCGTTAGTCTTCAATAGAGCCAGCCCAATTAGCATCTATAAAGGTTTCCAACTGAAGATTGTTGCTGTTGGAGAATAAAAGGCCTTTGCCAAGGGCTGATTTCAAGTATCTCAAGGTGCATGGTACGAGGATCATCTAAGAATCGGCTGACAATTCCAACTGCATAGGCTATGTCTGGCCGAGTATGGGAGAGGTAGATCAGCCTGCCCACCAGTCTCTGATAACTCTCCTTGTCGACCGGATCACCCCGGTGCTGCTCAGATGATGACTGACTTCAATGGGAGACTCTGGTGGTTGGCAACCTAACATCCCAGTTTCATTGAGAAAATATAAGACATCCTTCCTCTGCGAAATAAAGATGCCCTTATTGGAACGGGCAGCCTCAATTCCCAGGAAGTATCGAAGCGGTCCCAAATCTTTAATCTCAAACTCCTGTGCTAGTTGAGTTTTTATTTTGGTGATCTCATCCTCGTCACTTCCGGTCACAACAATGTCGTCAACATATACAATAAGAAAACCCTTTTTATTTATTTTAGAAAGGTAGTTTGTCAAAAAACATGCCCGTGACCATGCAAGGTAGTTAGTCCCATTCAACTTGGTTGGACCCGCTTTCAAAGAGAGGTTATGGCCATGAATCCCAACACAACTCACCTCACTACCCCCAACATCTCCTGTGGAGTCATTAACATCACAATCGTCTGCCATGAGATGGAATCACAACAAAGAAGCTGATATGGAACGTAAACAAATAGATAAAGCAAGGAGTAGCGGTATGGAGGCTAACGTGTCATTCACGAGAGTAGCGAGACAGCATATCGCAACGAGATGGATAGGCACCAAGGCAAATAGAGAAGTGGAGGGCCTGGGAGAGGCCAGGGTCAAGCACTGTAAGTAGGGATGTACCGTATTTGTATAGAGATATGCGGAAAAAAAATCCGAATACTCCGATAAAAATCCGTCCCGAAAAAATCCAAATACTTAATAATAAAAAATTAAGTAAATAATGATCATGAGGGTTTTTTAAGATTCAACAGGTTCTAGAATATGAGGAAAAGAGAATCATGATCTAAGAGATATGGATTGAGAGTGAATTGTATTTGCTAGGGGAGGAAGGTCCGGGTTACACAAGGCAAAGATGTAAATGAATGGTTGAAAATCCAAATTCGATCCACATCCGAATCCGTTTAGAGGTATCCGTATTCGGTCAGGGAATATCCGGATCCGATCACATCTAATCCATATCTGAGCCGAATCCGATCTGTTTACATCCCTAACTGTAAGAGGCGAAGGACCCTGGAGGTCGTGCAATAAGGGGGGAAGCCCTAGAGGTCGTGCGACAGGGGCGGAAGGCCCTGGGTGGTCTGCAGCAAGAGGCGGGAGGCCCTGGTTTGTGCCGACAAAGGGTAGGAGGCCCTAGGTGACTCCGACAGAGGGCGAGAGGCCCTGGGATAGTGCCAACAGGGGGTGGGAGGCCATGGAGGTCATGCGACAGGGGCAGGAGACCCTGGGTGGTCTGCAACAGGGGCGGGAGGCCCTTGATTTGGTTCGAGAGAGGGTAGGAGTCCCCTGGACGATCGCGAGACGGGGTGGATCCCCTGGTGCAGCGATGGAAAGAGGGCTAAGGCCCTGGGAGGCACAGCGGCAGTGCTGGAGCGGTCATTGGAGCCGGACAGCAGTGGCGGTGGTAGGTGGCAGCGGCGGTCAATGGTTGTTGATGACAATCATACATGGTATGACATGCATTGCCACATGTTCAGTCAACCATATCTGACGCAGTGAGGCCGGAGCCTCGAGATCAATGGTGGTGTTCTACTGGCGGCGGTGGCGGAAAAAGAAAACCAAATAAAATTTTAGGGTTTTTTGGCGCTCTGATACCAAGTTGAATATCAGAGTGGGATCAGAATATCCGGCTTGTCTCTCAAAGACAGAAGGCCACTTTATTTATAGATTGGAATAGGGAAACAAATAAGGTATGCTAGGTGGAGATGTCTCTCAAAGACCGAAGGCCACTTTATTTCGCATTAACTGTTAGAGGTATTGCATCAGGAACAATGCCAGTGCATTCAACAACAAAGCGTTATTGTGCTCCTGCACAGTTCACACAGCTGACACAAACCTAAAGAGGAGAACTTGCCAACAACAAACAGTTGTGCTCATGCTTTTAAAACCAACATTCAAACCGGTCATACAACCAAAACCAAAAGGATCCGAAATAAAGAAAAAGTAACCATTTATTTATGGGTGCAATGTTATACCAAAGTGGTGGACTTAGAAGTTGTAACCTTCGAGTTTTGAGTGCTCCTTATCTTATTCCGAAAAGTTCTTCAAGTCGGGTAAAAAAAGATTTTCAAAATTATTCAAAAGTGACCTACCATTATGTCATTCTTAAAGACCAGATAATGCAAAAGTCGACCTCGAACAAGGGAAACCAGCGGGAGATCGATTGCAGCCAGCATCAACACAATAAGGATGAACAAATTGAATAACTGAAACTTTTAGTGCTTTTTTTTTTCTTTTTACATATGAAGAATAACATTAAAAAAAAAAAAAGATAAGAAGAAGAGGAAGAGGATATAGAGAAGATAGAAGAAGAAGGGGGTAGGGGATGGGTTTCTCAACCTGGGTCTCTCACCCACAGCTATCCCAGCTGTTGAAACAAGAATATTCTCCCATAAACGATGGCAACATGGCCTGAAAATTCTATTCTCCAAAACCTGTTTCTATTACAAGAGGGGCTGCCTATTTAATGGAATAGGCCAGCTTACAAAATTAGAAACTTAAGAAATAGTAACTTTTAAAATAGAAACGTAATGAAAATAGAAACTAGGCTTTATAGTTCAGCCAACATGCAAGGAACAAAATTGGAAACTAGTACATATAGTAACTACTAAAAAGAAAGAAACAAAATTAGAAAATACTAGATACCTAGACTTAATAACTAAGAAACTATTACAAAAATAGAAACTAAGTTAATAGCAGCTTCTAATAGAATATTCCACCAACATCCAGCAGCTAATCTTCACACCAACTGTCCATATCAGCCCTCAAATCACTGTTCACGCGAACAATAATTTTGGTACTGTTCATGTGAACAGTAACTTTTTTTAAAAAATCAAATTGTCTTGGTCTCTTATCTTCTTCATGCTTCTCTCTGGGCTGGAGCTGCCTTAGGTGATGCTCCATCAAACATTCAAACCAACAAAAACTTGCCACATTATCAGACTAGGCTGCCTCTCACAGCAGTTGAATCCGACAACCTTGCTGAGATGGTTTTGGGGTTTGTTCATGCGGGTACATATGGACTTGTGATCTACATCACCAGAAGAGCTATCATTGTCTTGCATGCTTTCATGTGTGAAATGGTCCTCATTGAAAGAAGAATGATGCAGAGTTGAAGCACTACATCCACAAGAAGAAGAGGAACAAGAAGCTGCTGTCCAAGTAGTAGTAGTAGTAGTAGGGATGCCTATGTAAAGTAGACTTCCATACTTAGTTTTTATTTTATGTTTTAAATTGAACTGGTTGAACCACTAGTCCAATTTAAGTGATTTTAGAATATTCTTTTAGAATAGGATCTTTTTTATTTTTGACCAATTAATAAGTCACATGACCTACTGCCCATGTAATAGAGCTCAGCTAGGGGGGGATCTATTCCTTCTCCTAGGCTGGTTAGGATTAAGGCCATTGGCCACCTATATATTCTAATGAAATCGTGGGAGGTGGACATTACCTCTGACTCTTGAAAACTTTGCTCTTGCAAGTTGCTGCTTCTTCTCTTCTCTTTGAAGATTGTCTTGTGTTTGATCCAATCAACACCTTGCGGTGTGAAGCCTGGGTGGTTCTCTTCAAGTTCTACTTTCTAGTTTCAGTCAATGATTCCATTTTTATTCAGATTCCTCCATCATCAAGCTGCTGCCAATTACTTTCTGCCAGTACAATTAAGTTTGAACCCAACCCCCAATTCTTCTTCTAATCCTCTACAGCTCCAAACCCTAACATTCCCCCCTTATTATTTTTGAGTTTTCCATAACCTAAAATCTGCACAGACCAATCCACCCATCAATATCTCACCAAACCAAAACCGAATTACCCTCTCTGCCCCCTTAGCACTCGATCCAAACCCTAGCCCCATCCTCCCACTCTAAACCCTAGATCCCATCAATATTCTCTTATTAAAAACCCAAAACCCTAACCCTATACTGCTGTTATTTCAAATCAGCATACTTCCCTCCATTAAAACAACTCAGGACCTTCACTGATAGACTCCCCTACCTTGGCTTGACATAACCCTAACCCTAACCCTAATTTCACCAAAAACCCTATTTTGACCTAGCCGATTCACCTGTTCATAACAGATCCTGGTTGATTGTCTCCTAGTTGGTCCTCTACCAATCTAGGACTACATTAAAGAAGTATGTTATTCTCAAAGGGCAAGAAAGTAACGTTAAAGCTACTTTTTCACCAACTTTGGATACCACAAGATTTTCCCTTTTATTTATTATGGGAGCAGGATCTGAGAGATGCACATCCAAAATAAAGTGAGCATTGCAGGTTTCACTCTGAAACACCCAGTTCAAGTGGTCCAACCAGGTTGTATCCTACACCTTTAAGATTTAAAAGGATTCTTCTTTTTTTCTTTTTTTTTTTCTTTTTTTTTTTTTTTTTGGTGGGGGGGGGGGGGAATGCAAAACATTTGCATCCACCACAAGGGTCAATGCCAGTGACCAAAATATATGTAACACAGTAGTCACAAAGAGTACAAATCCTGCTTCTGTTTAGAATGGCAATGTTATGAACAAGAAGGAAAAAATATGCAACAGCAGCCACACAGCAAATCTTACCAGTCCTCTTCCTTAAGCAGTTCAGCATTTGTCTGATTCTCTCCCTTCTTGTATTCAAGAGGGCAATCAAGAAGTACAATGCGTGGATTTAATATCTTTCTTCTCATTTTTCCAGGGGCAACAATGTCTTTGTTAAACATAACACCTTTCAGCACCCTAGAATCTTCCAACTGGCCACCAGGAACCTTCTCAACCTTTATATACTTTTTGATATCCACTTCCCGCAATCCTTGGCCAAGATCGACACCCACAGCCATGGTAGCATCAATAGCTAAGTCCTGGAAAGAAAATTTTCAGGCAAAATTTCCCCGTTAAAAGTAAGAAGAAAAATGCTTAAATAAATAAGAGGAGATGCCTATAGAATGATTAAAAAAAAAACACGTATAAACATTATATCCAAGATAAGAGGATAAAACAGGACAGATAACTTACAGCAATTAGATCTCCAAAGTGACTAGTGAACTTTGTCGCAATACAACTCTTAACCAGTCCCAGCATTGCAGCACCTGCCATGATCAACATATGACCATTACTATCTGTTTAATTAGAAAAACTACAATGCTAAAGAACCTACAACCGAAGTAAAGCACAGATTCATTGAGTACCAAATCTTGTATTGATTTAAACAGGAATGCTCTGACAGTGAAGGAAAGAAGCAAAGCAATTCCAGTGATATCAATAAAATAATTTTTTTTTTACCCCAGAACTCCAGGCCTGGGCAGCCCTTTATAATTTTGTACTCAATACACCAGTACATGGAGGAACATCCCATATTATCCACACCCAATCAAAATGATAGAGAATAACATGATCAGCTACTGAAATTGTCTGGAAACTTACGATCATTCACATCAACCGACACAGCAATTTTGTCAAGCACAGCAATGGCGTCCTCAAGAGCTTGATTGTATGCTGTGATAATGGATTAAAATTAAAAACAATAAAAAGAAAAGACATATTTCTTGTCAAAGTAAACTAAAGGATCAATTTCCTCCAAGACATTAAATTACCTCGGCAAATGACTGTGGGGTGATAATTCTTGTCAATAAAAGCTTCAGCCACATGAAGCATCTCGCCAGCTATTAAATAATAAAAAATTGTTACATTCAAACAGATCAATAATGCCATTATCTTCCTTTTCAAAATTAAGAGCACAGCCCCACCCTGCCAACCCCGAAGTCCCAGGAAAAAAAAAAGGGACAGAGAAAAAGCCACCACTACAATGAATTTTGCAGATTAATATTTAAGCTGCCACCATTAAACAAATCAAAAGAAACTTGATAGTACCTTCCACCAGGAGGGATCCAGATAAATAGCTAGAACTTGAGTTTTATAGATGTCACAGTCACTTGCGATGATGTTAATATAGGATACCTCCCAGCTAGAAATCCTATAGTGGGCCACGTATCCCAACTGTCTGGGCAACAAGCATGTCATATATGTAATGGGAGCAATGGCACAGGAACAGCAAATTCCATTTAAGAACCACCAGTATATTAATAAGGTAAAGATAAGTCAACCCACATGCATAAACAGGAAGAATTGCCAGGTAACAAGGGATTGGAACTTAAATTTAGTGGACGTATTCCAAATTGACAAAATGATTAACCAGTTTTGACAATGTCAATCTCATTGGTTCATTGGGTTAGGTACTGTCAGCCTTACATAGGTCCAGGTAAGACATAAATCTCTCTTATCAAGGATAGCGCAAGACTAAGCAAACTCTTCTTGCATTAATATCAAGGACAGATGCACTTTCTGTTCCAGAAAACAATAGCATGGGAGCAGGCTTATATAACATACCAAGAACAATTACTGAAGTGGTTCCATCCCCTACTTCTTCATCTTGTGTGCGGCTGAGTTCAATCATAGACTGTCATTCCAGGATACGTAAATTGCAACAAAATTGAAAGTGAGTAGTTGTATTCACAGATAAACAAGTTAAGTCCAACAAAATAGCGTAAGTGACAAAAATAGTAGCATATTTTAGGAAGAATCTACCAAACAATAATCAAGCAGGAGATTGAATAAGCTACCTTAGCAGCTGGATGGGCAAGGTCCAACTCACGCAGTATCGCATTTCCATCATTCGTCACAACAATGCCTGTAAAACCCAAAAGGAAAGAAACTCATCCAATATCCATAATACTGGAAATGTTTGGACTTTGGAGTAACGAATTACACACCAAGATGACAAGAAAACAAAATATAAGCAGATCTTGGAGAAAACAATCCAATATAACGTAAAAAACAAGTCAAAAAATGGAAAGCTAATTTTTAATAATTTGATGTCATTGTTTAATCACTTCCTGAAGTTAACACATAAAATGAGCTGTTCAACCCCCCCCCCCCAACCCCAAAAAGAAAAAAAAAAAAAAAAAGACACATTGAACCAGCTTTGCCGAATTTTTAAAAGACAAGCTGGATGGAGGGAGAAAGTTTAACCATCTCCAACCTAAGAAGATGGTAATCCATTTTGAATCCACAACAGGGAGAAGCAGAGGACTGAAATACGATGGTTTCTAATGCAGAATCAATCCCAAACCAGGAAGAACTAGTGAGAGATCAATTACAACAAGATCCCAATATGGATAAAAATAAATCAATAACAGATTTTATTTTTTTTTATCTCTCTTTTTTAATTCTTTTATATACGAAAGAAGAAACAAGAAAGGATATGACCAAAGCTTCACCACCATACCCAACCTACTGAATCACCACAGTAGGGTTTGATTGAAATCACCACCAATCAGGCTCTTGGAATCACCACCAAGAGGGCATTGCATCACCACTGCACCAACAAGGCTGAAGCCAAAATTCACTTCTTCTTTTTAGAATCGTTAGAGGGTCTAAGCCCCTTCTCCTTTCTTTATAACTTCATAGAAACCAACAAAAAGGAAACCTCTAGTATGGTAAGAGGATCCCTTACAAGTTACAACTTGAGTCTTTCTTCAAAATAAAATCTATCTAGAACATTAAAAAAAAAGAAACTATGGTTGGATTGTAGCATATCTATCCAACCCTACAAAATAGAAAGTAGGAAGCCACAAAGTGTAACCCACAATCCTCATAATAGCTGGAATATCTTTAATAGAATATTCCACTCAATCTCCTCTAGGTCTTCTAGAATATCCTCCAAATCCCCTCCCTATGATCTGCATCAGTTCCACATCGAATTTAAGTAAATGACAAAATAATTGATTCCTCCATATAAGGCACCTTCCACAAATCCCTCTCGTAGTAATCTCAACTTAAGTGTCAAAGTAGCAGAAGTGAATGAGATGACCAGAGAAAACTAGCAGTCCTTACAAAACAATTCATCTCCGAATGCAGACTAAAATCTATACCCCACCACGGGCAACGATGATATGTGAAAATTGCAAGTCTAACCATGATAATCCATCAATCTAATTGTAAAATAAGGGGAGGAACAATGTCCAGAGTTGAGATAACAGAATCTGATGAATAATTTACATCTAAACACAGCACAAAGGTCAAGACATTGAGTACTAGTGCTGCACCAGAGATTGACCAGACAAATGAAAAAGTATACAGTAATATAAATAAATGAAAATGAAATACCTCCTCCAGCATCTAGGAGCATCTTCAGCATGGAACGGGGGCCCAAAGTAGTACGGATTATGTCAGCAACAGCCTGCAGAACAAATTCATGCAGTAAGAACTTCAGTCATATGAAAAAATGATCCTTAAGAAAACATGTAAAAGAAGAAGAAGACACCAAAGCCAGGCCAAGTGACGTGTCTAATAGAATCTCCAACAAAAAGTGGCAACTAATAGCAATGATTGTGAGAACTGTATATGAGCTCCTTTTCCTTGGAAATTGGGGTCATGATTGGAAACATATTTTATCGAATTTCTTTTCATCCATTTCAAGTTCGGAAAAACATCAACCCTGGAAACTTAATGCTGACGTAGTTTATATTCATTTCAGCTAACCCTTGATCAGGATTATCAAGGACTGCACCTCAAGCATAGTTGTCAAGGCGCATGCCTTAGAGTCTTGGACACCTTGGTCCCCTTGTTGGTGCCGCCTTGCATCCAGGCCCCCTCCAACTGCCTTGGGTAGCCTAGACACCGTAACAACTATGACCTCAAGCATGCACCTTGAGGCTCAAGAACAAGGCACACAGCTTGAGCCTCATCTCCTTGCACTTGCACTACTTCAACGATGAATGCATTTTTTTTATTTTTGTGGTTGGGCTGCTCTACTCATTAGACCATTGCGTCCTTGATAGCTTGCTCTGGTTGAACAGCTAGAGCCTGTATTGTAAAATTGCACATTGGTTTAAGCTATAATGATCAGGTCTAACTATCTTGCTCATTGGCTATTATAAAACTCATGGTTTGTCATCACACCAGTTATCTATTTGTTGCTGACTAATTGTAATTTTATATATGCTGTGGTTGTTGCATATTATTGCAGTGTTATTCATTGTAAGCTATTTTGGACTGTGATTGAATAATTCATAAGTATTATGCCTCTTAGTGTTATATATACTTAACTGATACGCATATATTTGTAAACTCCTCACTTAAGTCCAACAAGCACCTCAGCTTGCATCTTGGCATCAAATATTAGGAGGCCTTGGCACCAATTGGGTGCCTCTCAGCTTAGTAACTTTCTCATTAATCGCATTGATTGTTTCCATGACCTGGGAATTGACTGTGGGTCTAAGAGCAAAAGCATCACATCTCTCCCCCACCCCCGAATAACAAAACTAAAATAGAGCAAAATAAAACAGATGAAAAGAAAGAAGAAACACTTGGTATTATAAAGAAAACAACCACGAATATCAGAACCAGAACCTCAGTGCTAATGATCAGGTCTGTGATGGCCTGTCATGAGAAGCAGTCAGACCAAAGATAACCAAGGTGGAAGGGGAAGCTTAGAACTAAGGTTTTGATGTAAGACTAGAACCAGAATAGGTCTAATCCCAGGCAGGATCAAATAAAAAAAAACTCCAATAAACAAGAAATCATATGAGGGAACCAAGAGAACAATGGGAACTCAAATGAGGGACAATTTCCTTGGTTGAAATAACAAATATAAACCCACAAATTTGTAAGCAGTTGAAGCAGCAATGATCTTGATGTGGTAATCTTCAAGAAATCGATGTGACAATCAATTGAAAGAAATCCCAGCAGCTTGTAGCACTCTTGAGATCGATTTGAACAAAAGTTGGGTTTGGATTCAAGAACCGACAGAAGGGGATTGGGGAAGGTTGGGGTTGGCTATCTCAGCCGGGGCATCTCACCGATCCTATCTCAGGATTTTCAACATTGCGTAAGCAACTTTTCTATTCAATCAAATTCGTGTACAATGCTGGCCTACCTTACAAACTTATATAGAAGCTTCAAAAGTAGACTTGACACTAAAAAGGAAAGGCCTAACCCTATCCTTACCTAATAAGGTAACATAAACTGATTAAGAAAGTACAATAATAAAGAAAACACACTCAAAATAGGACTCTAACTAAACTAATGAAGCAAATCCCGTTTTCCTACTTTCTACCCATATGGCTCATTAAATTGGCCAATTACAAAATAAACCCATGGGATCAAAAGCCCAACACCTACATAACCCAACCCAAAGCTTATTTTCAATAGAATAAACCCTTTAGATGACTTATCTACATCAGGTTTGATGGGAAAGAACGGAAAACTAAGAAAACAAACTGAGAGAAGATGATGCTGATAGTTTTATAAGAATCACATCAACAGATATCTAGAGGGCTTTGAATGCAGATTTTTCTCTTGACTGAGTTCCTGTCCAACCTCTCTAATCCAATCATTTTTAAACTTGCCGAATCCACCATCCCTTTATCTCCAAGGATAGGGTACTGTTCTTCATAGACTCTAACGAAATATATCTGAAAATGTGCCTCTAGGGGCCTTTCAAAACCTATCCAAACAAACAAAGATCACATATTCAGACCAGTGTGCTCCTAGAACAAATCTTATAACTCCAAAAGCCTGGTGCAAAATAAATGAATTGGGCTGAAGGTATCCCCTCCCATTTGTGGTTCATTGAAGGGACTTTTTCAGAGTTTTTTTTTTTTTAAATGGAATAGGTAAAATTAGGTATCAATTCACTATCCATGAGGATCTCAGAAAGGCTTAGGCATAGGATCATGGCTAGATTGTTCCAACATTTACTGGAACAAGTCAAAATCAGAGAAAGATTTAAAGGAAGAAGAATTTAGAAATGAACAGGGTTCGCCTCTATTTGTTCAAGTCACAAGATGAAAAATTATCCAAAAGGAAGAAACTGTTCACACACTAATTCATTGCACTTATGCTCAACAGCTCTGGAACTATTCCTTTTTCTTGGGGGGAGAGAGTTAACTGGAACTACCAGACACTATGCTTAACTTGCTAACAGGATGGCCAGAGCAGAGACGATCCCAAAAAATGCAAGATTTAAAACTTTTTCCATTTGCACAGTAATATGTGCAATTCAAGGTATAATAAACCTAAGATGCTTTTATGACCGGTTGACCATGCCCTACCAGTCTATTAGGCTGCAGAAAAAGCTAAAGACCTAATTTTGGGGTCTCGCTTATGTAAAAGAATATAGAAACATAAAGTTAAGAGATACATGAACTAATTGGTGCTCCTCTTTTGAGTAGTTATGGAGTCTGCCTGTTTGGACCAGCACAGTATAGAAGGTTTGTGGAATTTCCCCTTCTTGCTAATAGTTATTAACCCTTGAATTAACCTTTAAATTACACAAAACCAATGAGTCATACGATGAAGTTATGGAAGAGGGTTATTGAAACACACCTGGGAAAGGAATCTAACATTTCGAAGAACTAATTTGGTTTTATGCCAGGAAGATCCACGATGGAAGCTATTTTCTTACTTGGGAGACTCAAGGAAAGATATAGAGAGGGGAAGAAGGATCTCCATATGGTCTTTATTGACCTAGAAAAATCCTACAACAGAGTCCCTAGGGAGTTAATCTAAGCATATACAAGAGAAGAGAAGGGTGCCATGTTAATATGTGTACATAATTAAGGACATGTATGATGGTGTCATTGGTGTGGTGACTAGCGAAAGAACTATGGGGGGTCAAGGTAGAGAATTCTCAATTACAATTGGGTTGCATCAAGGATCAGCCTTAAGCCTCTATTTGTATGCGCTTATCATAGATGATTTAACTAGAGACGTACAATATGAGGTTCCTTGGTGTATGCTTTTTGCTGATGGTATTGTTTTGATGGAAGAGTGATTTGATTCAGATTGAAGAAACTAAAAGAGCCAGGGGAAGGCCTAAAATAACCATAGGAGAAGTGGTGAGGACATGTTGGAGTTTATGTAATAAGGGTATTTTGGGTACTAGATTATTATCTTGTTAGTTAGGTTGCATTAAGCTTTTATGTTTTTTATCATTTACCTCCCTAGGGAGGTGTATGCAATTTCCAATATCTTATGCTAGTAAACCAATATCAGGGAGAGTCATTACAACTCTCTCCACAAGTTTGCACTCATCTAACTATTCTCTCCTTCTCTTTTCTTCCTTGTTCCTGCCTCTTCTCTTTCATTTCTTCTCTCTCACCTTGATCCTTGCTTAATTTCAACTAGACATGCATAGCTTAGGCCTCATATCTTGTATGACCTTCAAATAGATCTATTTGGAGAGTAAGGATCCATGTAGCCAACCCCATTTAGTTGGGAATGAGGCTATGCTGTTGTTGTTGTTGATGATGAAGCTACATTTCTCTCTATTTATCCACGGACTTTTAGCTAAAACATCAGCAACACTCTAATCGCTGATTCAAAAATACCATAAATGCATCTGATGCAATTTCTGAACTGCTCAACTCGTTTCATTGAGGCTTCAAAATCTTCCAATGAGAGGCGGTTGCTGCCAATCACTGCCTTGAGACTCTTGCTGCTGCCATGAACTAGATCAGCAATAGTCCTAAATCCTATGACACTATATATCTAATCTCCATATTCAACTAGGCATCAAAATCAATATAATAACCTAATGGTGGACCTCAAACAAAACGTATTTCCCACTACCCTAAAGAAATTTGAAAAGTGAATCTCATTGGAAATTTTCCAACCAAACTTCTATTTTAATTGTGGGGTTCAGTAGATGTTTAATCCCCAAGAAAAATGAAATACTGAAATAGCAATTGCTGCATAAGGAGAGTTTCTTTTTAAACAAGCTTTTTTCTTGAGATCATTATGATTGAACTGTTGTTTAAATAATGCTTTTCTTTTTTAATTTGAGCCAACTTTTTTTCCCCTTTTTATTTTGTATTCTATTGGAATTTGGAAATTTACTCTATCTTAAAAGCATATCCTCTGGGTTTCATTTGAAAGGAGAAAGTAAAATTCTACTTTCATGTGACAATTGCGTCCAGCAAGGCAGCAACTTTGAGAACATAAACAACAATAATCGGAATGGTGTGAAACTGTTAACCATAACAAGTATCAACAATCAAATCTAAAAATAGTAAAGCTCATAAATGCATATTATCTATGTAAGACATTAGAACTAAATAAATCCAAGTAATTTCTTTTTCCCTTCACCATGTACGATAGAACCCAACCTCATACATCCCATTATTCAATAGTATCATGAAACTGGGGAAGAAAATAAGCAGTAGATATGGATGCATTTGGGGCTCAACCGCAATGAATAGGACCATAATCATCAAAATGATAATAAAACTCCACCTTGGATGCTTGAATATTTGCATGGTGCACTTTACTTCCAGATTCACGCTTCAAAGAATCTTCTGTTCAGTCAAGTTCATAAAAAGCATAAGATTTGCAATAGGATACAGGTTGATGAACAATAGCACTGTAGGCACCTCAAAAGATCCAGATTCCTTATTCAGGTGAATAACAATATAAAAACAACAACAAAAAGCTCCTATAAAACAGACGTACCAAAAGACAAATAAATAAAGATCCATAAATGTGTGCATGTCAACTATTGAAGGAGCTAAAAGAGCTAGGGCAGGCCTAAAATGACCATAGGTGAGGTTGTGAAGAATGACATGCATAGTCTGGGTCTTGTGCCAAGTATGACCTCAGATAGAGCCTACTAGAGGGCAAGGATCCACGTTGTCGACACCATGTAGCTGAGATTTTCCTGATTTCCTGGCTATCCTCTTTCCTCTTACTCTCATTTTTCATTTTTCATTTTCCATTTCTCACTTTTCTAATCTCATTTCTTCATTTTTATTCTTCATTCATTTTACTGCCCTTTCCCTTTGTGCGGATCTCAGTTTTCCCTACGTTATTTTGAAAGGATCCATGTAGCCGACCCCATTTAGTTGGGATAAGGCTGATTTCTTCTTCTTGTTGTTGTTGTACATAAATGTGTGCATGGGAATGTCAATGTGCATCTAAAACCCATGGGCAATGATATCATTTCATTTCAATATCATATATCTACGATACTTATCCAAAGTGGAGTCATCTACGATACTAGGATTCAAGGAAATGAAGACGTTTCTGACAATTGTTAGCATCCGACAATGAATCCATTCTGTCTGGTGAATTACGCGCTTCAAGCACCACATAAAACCACAGACGAAGTCATTTTGAGTCCTGTGGTTTCCAGTTGAAGAACATAGAATTGAACCCTCCCCCCCCCCCCCCCGGGGACCTAATCAATGGGCGGGATACAACCACTGAGAACGAATCAGACCCAGGTGCCCCTGCAATGCTGCTGCTGCTCCTCCCAACAGAAAGTAGGGCAGGGCAAACATATTAAACCATTCCCAGGTAATCTTGCTTCACTGTATCTTTCAACAATAGCATAAATTCAAACCGACAAACTATATCTATAGAAAATCATAAATTAAGTACCACACTAGGCTTCCAAAATACTGAGTTTTCCACATTTTGGACTCAGAAAAAAAAAATACTTTCCCACAAAGAGCACTTAACCTCCAAAGTAACCGTGTAAGCATGACATAAAAAAGATAAATTTGCGAACTTACTTAGAACGAGGACGGGAGCGTGCATGGTTGATCCTCTTCCTCTTTAACTTCCCTGGTATTGAAAGTGTACGAAGTGAAATCCAAACTAACGTTAAAATGGGACTGAATGCTTCCAACATCAGCATAAATATAAAGACGAACTAGGGAACAAATTTTTAAAAAAAATGGCCGAGTAAATGGGGAGAAGGGCAGGAAATCTCATCGCAAGGATCAACTCGTTTGCGGGAAGAGGAGGAGAATAACCTGCAATTGTTGTTGAAGTCTTAGCTCTCAAGTCTGTAGAGATCACGCCTTTGTTCTTAGTGTTTTTGGGGGCAGTGGCGAAGGCGCGAAGCTGCTGGAGCAATGACGTTTCCAGAATGGGGCATTCCTATCAACTATATGACTGACAGAACTTCCAACCAATTGGAAAAAATGAAAATTTAAATGTCACCTTGTTTAGTCAAGTATAACATTTCACTCCATTTGGGGGGAAACAATGCCACCCGCCGCCCCTGACATAGGGTTGCACAGAATGACCGCCGCATCCACTAGAACCCGAAACGATAGGGGTGCGGTGGTCATTTTGGATGCCCTTGTGTCAGGGCATAAGGGCAGGTGACGTTCTCTTTTCTTTTCTTTGTTTTTAATTATATGGTTGGATGTGGCTAATCCATTATAAATAACCAGCTCATTGGTGCAATTTACCAATGGTGTGGAGCAGCGCCTGAATCTTTTGAACACATTATTGTATTGCCTTTTGCTAGGGTTGTATCAAGTTGTATGGTTTGGTTTCAACCTTTTGAATGTAATTCATGTTGATGGAGTAGCTCAAATTCATAGATACATAGTGAATTGGTCATCAATCTCAGTACTTGGGAAGAAAATATCTAAGGATGTTGCATCACAATGTTCTTTCAATGCTTGGTACTGTGTTGTTCTCGTAATGATTTAATACTTGGAAGGAAAATGTAGACTCCGGTTGAGGTAATTGCTGCTGCTCGGGATGCTTGTATTGATTTTTTGTCAGCTGGCCAACGAGTTCCGGGTATTGGTCCAGCCTCGTCTTCCTTGTTGAATCCAATCTGGACTCCTCCTCATATTGGTTTCTTTAAGTTAAATTGTGATGACTCTTACAATCAAGGAAGTAATCGTGGTGTAGTTGGTTTCCTATTGCATGACCATCTAGGACAACCCTGTTTGGGGTATGTTCAAATCAGTAATGTTCTACTGGGTGAAGCAAAGCCTCTTAGAAGCTATATCTGAAGGTACTTATAAACTACTCTGGAAAGTGATAACAAGGAAATCATCTCATACTTGCAAGATTTGTCAAAGAACTCACCTTTGTCTGTTCGTCCAGTTATTGAGGATATTAGACATCTCTCTTATTATTTTGATGTCTGTCAGTTTTTCTATATTCCCAGGGCTACTAATGTTGTTACAGATTCACTTGCCAAGAGGGCTCAGTCTATTTACGGGTAAGACTATTTGGCCTAACTCCGATATTTGTTAGTCTATAGCGGTTGTTGCAGATGACTCGAGTGTAATCTGTGTTAATCAATAGATTACTTTTCTACCCCAAAAAAAAAAAAGTGGTGCCATTTCATATGGCTAAGAATGCAAAGGATGTTATTGTGTATTTTATATGCATTTGCATACGATGGTATTTTCATAATATCAGAATTTGAGTCACTTTCTTCACGTATTTTAGGTTAAAATTTGACCATTGAGATTGATACGAGGTCCTCCATCACATTCACTAATTCATGTACTGCTAAATGGCAAATAGTGAAGTGGTACGTTTCATTGGGCATAATGACACATAGAAAGACTCATCTTTTTTTTTTGGGGGGGGGTGTTTAAATATAAAGACTCATCACTATACTAGCAAAAATGCCACTTTGTGGCTAACTAGACAAGATTATATGCTCAGTCCATGTAATTTTGGCATGTGGTAGGTTGATTCCAGTAGTTGATTAAAATGAACTATGTCTGAATTGGCCATGCATCAAATTACAAACTTGAATTTAATCAAATTGCAAACTTGAATTTAATCAAATTGCCTCCCATGTATTTTTTTATCATTCGTATATTGGCATGTATTATCGCATGGTCCTCTCTACTAACAAAAAGAAAATCTTCCCATAGTCCTCTCATATAATTGGATCTCAAAGCTTTTATAGGTTATACTTGGTATCATTTATGTTTGGGAGTGTCTGAACGACACCTCTATAGGTGGTGTATTTAGAACTTGACATCTTCTTTTAATCGTTCTTTGTCTTATTTACAAAGATTTTTAAGATAAGGGTATAAAATAGTTTTTAAAAAGAATACGAAAGTGACATATCATTATGTCATTATCAAAAGGTGTCATTGTCATGCACAGTTTATAAGTACACATGTGAAATGACACTATTACCCTTATTGTAACAAAAATTTCATGTCATACCAAAAGGGCAAAAAAATAACGTTACAATTTAATTGACACCTTGAGAGGTGTAAATAAGAAAATTCCTTTATGTTTTTGTTTATCTTACACATTCAATTTTGTAGGTATTTGTTATCACTTATGGAACTTAATTCAATTTAAAATAAAGCAGAATAACACAAAAAACCATAATAAGCTCAAAACCCATTGTATTATGGCCAAAAATCATTTTTAGCCAACTCTATTTAGACTAAAATTTTGACAGATGAACTAATGAAACCTTAGGGGCTTCTTATCCACACACACTCACATAAAAAATATATATATTGAAAATTCCATGTGGTAGACTTTTTCCTTCGATGAAAAGAAAAAGCTTCATAAACTTAAAGAAATTGTACATCATGGTGAGGATCAGTACAAAAGTTCGTTATGGCTTTAAGAGCCAAACCTTGAACTTTACTATAAACAGGACTGTTGTTATCCCATTTAATATTATAGTAGTGAAGTTGTCAGTTGCATTTGTTAGTTCAAAAAAACTTTAACTAAGTTTCATGGTAAGCACAGTTGGTCTAAAGGTCTAAGGTAGGAGTATAGATCTTTGTCACTACACCAAATTTCAGCTAATTTGATGTTAGCTTTTTCAGCATGTTTCCATCTCTACAGAAGTCCATACAATTTTGCCTCTTTTGCATCACGAGTTGGGAGACAACCTGTAGATGGTAAAACACCCTGGCCAGCTAGCAAAATTGAAAAAACCCAACCAGTTAATCTTAGATGATGTTCATATATGCCTACGCACATTAAACCAGGTAGTTGAGGAACCGGGTTAGTAATCTGATGCAATTCAGTAGTGGGGTGTGTGAATTGTGGAAATGCAATTAGGGGGGTTACATTTGTTGGGGGATGGATATGTAAATCACAAAGCCTTTTTAGAGCATCCAGAATAACAAGCATGGGTCAGCCTTAGCCAAACCCTTAATTAATTTGTTTCATACATTCCACATGAAATAGCATTTAATTATAAAAACAAAGAGAACCAAAATAGAAGATTGTTTATGAAACACTTTTGATGAAAGGAGGAAGGCACACAGATGTGCAATTGAAGGACTAGAGAGAATCTCTGTTCTCAATCCGAGAGGGCCAGATGCCCAAATATGCTTAGTTCAATCACATGACAAAAAAAGATGCCAAATGGATTCATCACTACGGCCACCAAAAAGACATGTAGGCTTGACGGGCATCCATTTCATGAGAGTAGCTTTGACAGGCAGTTATGCATTTAAGAAACGCCAAAAGAACATTTTAAATTTCAGATGAATATTAAGTTTCCAAAAAAAATGCCACCATTTGATAAAAATGGTCCTAGATGAACAAGAGCATCAATAGCTTTGGCCTCAAGTTGAGTGAAAAACAAGCCATTTCTAGATAAGGTGCATCTCCATTGATCAGCAGCGTTTGAGATGTTGATCCTAACAATTTCATAAATGAAACTCCATCACTACAGATTACCAACGTCTGCCAAAGGATGAATGGACTGAAGCTCCAACCCTACATACCTCCGAAACGTCTGAATGAAGCCTCTATGGCAGCTTTGTTGTCGGGCCCTGATTGCCAACAAAAGATCCAGAGAAAAAGGATAAAGCTACGAGAATGAAATTCAATATCAGGCGGTATGGGAATGCGTGAACTCTTTCTTGGCTTGGTTACTCTTTCATTCCAAGGACATTGAGAAGGAGAAAATTGAACAAAACAAAGGTCATGAAGGCTAGAAGAAGTAGGCAAAAAATTGCTAAGAGCATTTAAGTCCCATGCATTGTTAGAGATCAAGCTCTTTACCTTAGATATATCAGGTGGAGGTTTGATTTCCTTTGGCATAGAATCCCCAGGAATGGAAGGAATCCAGGGGTCGTACCAGCAATAGGTATTGAGCCCATTAACTATTCGTGAGTAAGTCATATTCTTTAGGTTAGGTAATATGGTTGTAATACTATTCTAGGTCCAAAACCCTTTCTTAGACTTGGTCTTAGGGTCAAAAAGGGAAGCCCGAGGGAAATACTTGGCCTTAAAAAGTTTGGCCCAAAGTGATCCTTCTTCATTGAGAAGTCTCCAGTCTAGTTTGAGGATGAGGGCCTTATTGTGGACCTGGGACTTCCTAATGCCCATTCCTCCAGCAGAGGTCGGTTTGTAGATTTTATTCCAATCAATCAAATGTGCTTTTCTCCTAGAATTACAATCATCGTTCCAGAAATTCAGATATATGGGAATCAAGGGAATTACAAACTTTTAAGGAAACAGGAAACAAGACATTAAGAAAGATGAAGTAGAGGCTAAAACAGATTGAACTAATACTACGGCCAACATAAGATAATAAAGTAGATTTCCACAGAGAGAGTTTAGAGCTTACGCTCTTTACAATGCAATCCAACTCCTTACATTTAGATCTGAAGTGACATAATCTAATACCCAGGTAACGAGACTCTAAAGACATTTCTTTCATTTGAAGGAGCGCACAAAGACTCCTTCTACTTAAGTTATTCACATTTTTGCTAAAAAATATCTTACTCTTTGAAAAGTGAATTTCTTGACCTGAAAGGTCAGAGAAGAGGTCTAGAATTGATTTAATTGTGAGAAAGTCCTCATCATTAGCCCTGCAAAATATAAATGTGTCATCTGCAAATAGTAAGTGAGATAATACCAGGTGCATGTCTTGCAATCTTGATACCCTTGAACATTCCCAAGTCTCGGTAGGCAGCAAGAAGCCTAGTAAGAACCTCCATTGCAAGGAGGAAAAGATATGGGCTTAATGGGCATCCCTGTCAAAGTTCCCTTGATGGCTTAATTTTGAAAGAGAACAATGTTGTTGAGATGAGGGTATTAATAAGAGATACCCATATATCATTGAACCCTAGCAAAACAGAGTCCATTCAACTCTATCATATTCTTTGGCCATGCGGTAGACTTTAATGCCAACTAATAAATGTTATAATTTTGTATCATGAGGCATGATGGTAAAATGTATCATTAGCATTCGATTAGTCTAAGGCTAGGGTTGACCTGCCTACTTAACACTAACCCAATCCATATTTGTAATTTAAAATGTAATTGGATATTCAAACTAAAAACTAAAGTTCAAGTTAAAATCAAGCTCTTACCAAGCCAACAATCACCATAGTCCACAATACCTAGTAAAATACAACATTTCTACCCAAAAAAAAAGTAAAACACAACATAACATGTACGTAGGGAAAAACATCCCATGTGCAACTTACGTTTGGACACAAGACCACACAAAATGATCGCTCCCACCCCGTTGATGCCCTAGCATGTGTTTGCATTGGCCCCGTGCAGGGACCACACAACCTGATAACGATATTTTGCCCTAACATTTAGGAAAAAAGAAGGTTGTTTGGTCATGCCCCTCATGCCCATACACATGGGTGGCGAAATGACCACCCCACCCCCTATATTGGATGCTTGGGCAAATGCTCCCATTGGTCCCCGTGTGGACGCAGGGGCCACGCCACCAAGTAGCATTCTCTCTCCCTAACATTTATTATAAAATTCTCATTTGACCGTGGATGTGGGAAAACTTAGTCCTTTATTATATTATCAATATTGAAAAAAAAAAAATATTGAAATTCAAACAAACAAACAAACCAGGTTGACTTGTTGAACTTTTAATTACTAAACCTGGACCTAACCTAATATTACATTCAAACAATATATTATTGTATAGACTTGAATATGGGTTAGGATATTTTGGATTTACCCAATATTAATAAAGTCTGCCAAGATTGGTACGATTGGTTTTATAAAAAAATTTGCTCCCTGATCTATAGGGTCTAATTCTTTTTTTTTTTAAAATTCCCGATAAGAGTTCTAATGATCTTTTCATCCCTCCTTAATGTACACATAGAAAATAAGTTTTGGAATTGCCTTTTTCGGGCTAGGCTAGGTTCAGTTGAGCCCATACGAGCTGGGCTATGTTTGGGATTTCATAACCCCGATGTTGGGCTAGATTAGTCTAGGTTATGACTGGGGATGGTTGATATCGGGTTAGGTTAGCCTAGACAACATGGGCAACGTGATTTAAAAAAATGGGAAAGGGTCTCCCAAACGGTCAATGTGAGAAGGAATCTACACACTACCACCAATCAATGGTTTGAAGAAGGTATCATTCATGTGAATCTTACATTTTAAGATAGATAAAAATACAATAAAAACATGTGTGGGGTCCTCCGTTTTTATGAGATGGCAAGGGTAAGAAACTGCACACGAACAATGTATGGATCTTTTCCATAAAAAACAAGTCGTTGAAGTTTCTTGGTCTATACAAACTATATAACTTTATGTGGTTTTTACACACTACCTGCTACAGGGTTGGCAGATTGAATGAGTTTTAAATTTTGTAGACTAAGTAATCCCCACAATCCTCTATTTTTATGTCAATTTTTAATTCAAATGGAATATGTCAAATGACAAAACAAAACATTGAAAAAACATATGGTATTATCAATAGGGTTTACCGACCACCTTTGGTGTATAAACATACATGGGGAGTAAATAATTAAATTTGAGGTTGAAATTTGCTATATGCTCAACCTAATTTCCTACATATCCAATTAAAATTGCGGCATTATGATTCCCTGCGGCACAACTAAGTATGCAGACCAAGTAATTTACTCAGCCTGGACAAGAACCTTTCACCAAAATTATATTTAAATTTATTTAAGGAGAGGGATAAGCACACTATCCTTGTGCGATAAGTTAGTGAGAGAAACTAATGGGGGTATCATATAGGAGGGATATGAGAGTCATTTAAAAAAGGAAGAGTGAGATAGACACAATGGGTGCTAGATTACGGTATACCAAGAGTATGCCTAACATTTTCCATTTATGAATTAAAAAAAGGGAAAAAGGTTGCCATCTCCCTTAAAAGAAAAAATGCTAGTCCGAATCAGTTGGAATCGATAATCCGATTATTTTGAATTCTATAAGCATACCCTTAATAGTGGAGGACACGATGAATCTTACATTGCATAAATGAATACATTGATGTTATCAATTAGGTGAGGATACAACCATTGACCCCTTCTCTAGTGTAAAATTTTTGTTTTTGATTTCTTCATTAAAATTAAATTGTTCTCTTAATTAAAAAAAGTCAGAAAATGGGCAATGTTGGACAAAAAAAGGAGAGAAATGAGAGAGAATAAAAAAATACATTAGATTATTTTATTACATACTAAAATAATAAAAAAAAAAAAACTAAAATTGATAGCTGTTAAGAATTCATAACAATGGGAATCTTTTTTAAGGATATGTGGCAGCTTATTAGTGTACAAGGAGAGCACACTACCAAGTAAATAATTGGAAGAAAAACATTAAGATTGCGTTTGGTATGCATTTCCAATACAGATCTTCTATGGTGCCCTGCACGTAGCGGCCTGTGCGGCCCAGACAGAGTGCCGCACGCAATGTCTGACTTATCCCTGCTCGGGCAAGGCGCTCAGGCAGGGGTAAGGTGGACATTGCAGGCGGCGCTCTGTCTGGGCTGCACAGGCCGCTTGTCGAACCAATCTATTGAAGAGAGAGAGAGAGAGAGATGGATGCAAATTAGGTAAGTAGCTTCCAACGATGGTGTTTCCTAGTTGGGCTCCCTTTTGCAAAGAAGTAAGAAGAAAACGAATAATATGTAGTTCTCACTTCGTTGTGTGATTTGAAAAGAAAAAAAAACTAATAATCTAATATGAGGAGAAGGTTGCCGAATTCGGTTCCTTTGCACGTACCAACAGGTGAACGTACATGCAAGAGCCAATCACATTTTAATTTTGTTTCCATAAAACCCCCTCATTCCCTTGTAAATTGCAAAAGTAGGACAAGTGGTTGGCTCTCACATGTACATTCACCTGTTGATATGTGCAAATGATCCATTTTCAAGGTTGTCGGCTTGTCGGTAATAGAAAAAAGCACCTAGCAGCAATACAATGTACAAGGAGAGTAATTACTCTATTTGTACAAGAAGCTGATTCAGACTCGCATTTGCAAGGGTGTGGAGACGGATCTTTATCCTCTCAATTACATTGCCCGTACTTGACTCAAGTACATCTAACAGAGGAGGTAGAAATGACTATCCTATCCCCTGCCCGAACACACTGCCCGAGGTGAGGTCCACCTCCCTCTATTAGATGTACTTGACGATCAAGTACGGACAGTGTAATTGAGAGGATAAAAATTCGATGGAGACTGGAGAGTGGAGGCCAAGGAGAGAGAGATGAGAGAGGTAGTGGTTTTAGATTTTTTTTTTTGTAAATTATATAAATGTTCTAATTCTCATCCAATCCCAAAAAATGGTGTCAAGCGTAGAATTAATTTGATTCCTATCGATTAATTCACTCGATTTAATACAGAATTAGAATCCAGAATCGGAATAAGAATTGAAATCAAAATCAGAAGGTAGATTCGGATTTCAGACCCAATTCTGATTCCCATAACCTTGCCAAGGATGGATAAAGTGGATAATGCGGGTAGTTCGATCCCTAATTTCGAGTGAGGCATTGGTACGAGCAAGCAAGCGGCTTCAGGATCTTAAATACAAAGATCCAGAGCATGGTTCTGAATCTTGGATTGGATCGGTCGATATTGACCGGATTGGATCGGTATCGGTCGAGGCCGATCCCAAGATTAGAGCGATACAACAAGGTTTGATTGGATCGTTCCTTGGATCGGTCGATTCGATCCAATTGAATTTTTTTAAAATTTTTTTAATAGAAAATTACACTATCACCCCCTGAGGTTTATGCTAAATACAGTGCAACCCCTTTTGTTTACAAAATATACACCTCAACCCCTTGAATTTAAGGTATTTGTTACATTCAGCCTCACTCCGTTAGAGCATTCCCGTTAGACGTTAGTTACCGATGTGTTAACCATTGATGCCTTAAAATGACAACTATACCCTTAATGGATTGTGAGCTTACCAATTTGCCCATAGGGTAGCCCAAACTTCACAGCCCCTTCCTCAGGCCATCTTCAAGCCCAACACCGACGACCTGCCTCAGGTTCTTGCTGTAGCGATCTGCTGAGGTCATCACCGACGACCTATGATGAACTCAGAAGAAGGCATACGGACAATGGCTTGGTACTCTGCTTCGGGGATTCCAAGATGCTCACTTTCTATGTCCATTAGCTTCATCTCAAAACCTGCAATCTTATCTTGATTTAGGCTTTCGAACATGACAGTAACAGTGTCGCTGCCGTCATCGGCCTTAAGAGTGACGATATCTTCGTTTCCGGCACACTTGAGCATCTTGGACATGTTGTTGAGGTTCATCCCCATGGACAGATTCCAGTCGCAACGGTAGTGGTCGAAGCCCTCAAATCTCAGGAGGAGAGCTACTAGAGCAACGTGGCTGGAATCCATGGCCTGGACCGGTGGCCGAGCAGTCGAAGTTAGCATCGGTCACCAGGTCCTTGATCACTACCAGCGCCTTCTTAAACAGACTCCCCTGCACAAGCCTCAGTTCCAACATCTTCGAACTTCTTCTCTGCTCACCACACCTCTTCAAGTCCTTTTTTTTTTTTTTTTAAAGACAGTAATCTAACAATATATTATCAAAGATCATTTAAGAATAACCAATAACATGATCTCCGAAAAAGCAAATATCCAAAAACAAGCATGGCAGAGGACAAGAAATCAGTCGCAACAACTCAACCAATATATTCCACCTTGAAATTCAGAATAAACAGAGTCAAGATTTAACAGACTTAAGACTGAAATCAGTGTTCTATTGCTGCTTCATCAGTTGCTGTAGGAGGAGACAAGAATACACCCAGCCGTTCAACTTCTCTAGTGTTTCTTGCTGAAACCTTCAAGACCCTGAAACTGCAAATCCATCCGTCTACTAGAGCCAATATTTTTACAGTCAAATACACTCCTTATAGTCTCCCTTCGATGGTAATATGAATTCAATCTATTGGCTAGGTTTGTCTATACCTTTGAGTTTTTAATTTTGGACTTAACTTCCTATTTCTGAATTCAATCTATTGGTTGAATTCCTTGATATTCCCCCCCTTCTCACAAGCCTCCCACCAGGGTTTTGAAGACCCTCGTCTGGTTGGATTTGGTGGCATAGCTATGCCGCTTCCGATAAGTGAGTCTGAACCATTTTCAAGAAGTGGGAAGAAAGTTGCAGCGGTGGTGGGGCGGTGGTTGAAGAAGAAGAAGAAGAAGAAAGATGAAGAAAGAAGGGGAAGAAATAGTGGTGGGTCCCATTTTTTTATGTTAGAAAAATAAAAAATGCCATTTAAATTTTATATTTAACACCGTCCACTTAAAGGTGTTGGGTGTATATTTTAAAAATACAGGGGATCGTACTGTATTTAGTATAAACGTCAGGGGATGGTAGTGTAATTTTCCCTTTTTTTTTAAATTTTTAGGATTGTCTTTTTAAATTTTTTATATTATCTTGACTAATATTGATCAATACTGACCGATACCAACCGATATTAATCGATCAACTTCGGATAATATCGGCCGATCCGATCTTGAAATCAAAATATCCACCAACTTTGGTCGATACATGACCCGATCCATAAAAAACGATTTTGGGGGTGTTTTGACCGATTTGTACCGATTCGAAAAGGTTTTGGCAATGACCGATACTGAGTTCGATACCTAGATTTTGAACCTTGATACAGAGACATTAGTAAAAGCCTAACGTGGTCTTCTCCACAACTTCTAAAATGGGTAAATTTTTTTGGGCAAGAGATTGCTCTTTGGTTGTGTAGCGCTTGCACGGTCAATAAGAGCGTGTGTAGAAGCATCTGACTAAATGGGATTTTTTAGTTCACAAGGGGTTGAGCGATAATTTCATGCAATCTTGTGTCTAAATCCAGGAACAATGCGACCAATTAGTGTAGAAAAAACATAGGCATGCTGTTCGTATACCACAAGTTAACACTCTTTCTATACCTCTCTCTTTCTTTCCCATTTGAAATGACCCTTGCCCCTTTTACTATACGATGTTTTGTCTCATGTTCCCTTTGGTGCCACACCTGCTAGCTTTGCTGCATGAAATGCGAGTCTTTTGTTTATGATGTACGAAAACAGCTGACAACCATTCAGATGAAATCCACTCGGTGGGACCCACATGGAGTAGATTCCATCTGAACGACTGTGAGTTGTTCTCGTACGTGAACGTGAGCCCAACTCCCCCTAGCTTTGCCGCACGGTGAGCCTAACCCTTTTTTTCCCCCTTTTTTATGAAACATTTCTAATAGAGTTGAAACATCTTCAGATTGGTTAAACTGAACAAGTTTTATGGACTTGTACCAAAAAAAAAAAAAACAACAAGTTTTATGGACTGACCGGACGTGGATTTCAATCAGACCTTTATCTGCTCCATTTCTTGGATAGATCCATTTTTCCAAGTTTCTCTAATAGAGGAGGCAAAAATGACTACCCTAACCCTATCTGAAGTTCTGAACACATTGCCCGGATGGGGTCCATCCCCCTATATTAATGGAGCTGACAAAAAATGGAATAGACAGGAAATGGAGCAGATAAAAACACACTTCAAACCTTAACGACTGGCTTAAAAAAAAACTTAGAAAAAAACCACCGAAACAGGAACTGGAGCAGATAAAAGATACGATCCAAAAAAAAAAAAAAATTTCGATCCGATAAAACACGATACGTTATAAACAAAAGACTCGCGTTTCGTGGGCGCAAATATTCGATATCTTTCAAACGGACGAGACGGGACAAAGACATACATCTAATTAGCCGTTGTTCGCCTACTAGGCTCATATCGGCCACGGATCTCTCCAGTCACTTGACACAGTTGCTGAAACAAAGAAGAGGAGAGTGTGGGACGTGGGACAACGTAGCCACGTTTCTATTTACCTGTACTTTTAAGTGACTGGTGAGAATTTACGCTGACATTTTGTCTGTTGTGGTCGTATCAGTTTTCACTATTCTGACTTCGCGTCGGAAACACTTCTCTTTCCCATTATTACTGTCTCCCCTTCCCATCCAATCCGGCAGGTCTTACTCCTCGCCATGTCTTGCTCCGGAAAACCAGCTGCTCATCTCAAGCCCTAGATTTGCAGAAACTTTGACCTTGGATTCTTTGGTTCCTCAGCTCAGAAAGCGCTCGAAATGCCGTCATGATCAATTGTACTGTTTATTTGCTGCAGATCTTCGACAATTGGATTGCTTCTCCGAGCATAGCATCATCTTTGATCGTTTTACATTGCTGAAACTCCCGGATTCCACCAATCATCTAACGAGGTATTCGATGTAATAAGAAATCGAGGATCTACACAAGCAATGCTATGGTTAATCTCTGCCGGAATCACTTTATTTCGGTCTTCTTTCACTTGTGCATTCTGCTCCACGTACTGTCCATTGTTTTCGAGTGTTTTCCCTAGAAATTGCATTTCTCGGGGTTATCCGCAATCGAAATGAGCACAAAGAGGGTTAATACCTGTTGGGTGCCCTCTATCCTCATCCTCATTGTCATTCTTTTGAGTTTTTCGCCGTGCGTTCAGTGCCAAGACGATGGAGATTACACTCAAGCGGACAATCCTGCGGTCCTTCCACTCCTCACGAACCTACTCTACAGTCAAATGTCCAATCTTACAGTTATATTTAGCGGGGAGATCAGCAAACAATTGGGATTCTGCATAAAGGATCCGTACGTTATTCTAATCCCCCACCCTTTTTAATTAAGGAAAAAAAAGGAGCTTAGTTCATTTATCATTTTCTTTTCTATTAATTGCTAGCGTATTTGTGTCCCAGAGTTTGAATGTGTTTAGCTGTTGATCAGGGAAACGGATTTGAATGGGGCGTTCAATTTCTCTTCGAATACGGCATTCTTGTCAAATTGCCTTAGGGAAACAAAAGGTAGAAGCTTCTCCGTTTGCTAAGATTTTTTTTAAAATATATAAATATTGCGTCAATTCTGGATTTATTTGCCGCATATATTGATGCAATTGAATTTTTGTTCATTAATACATCGTGGAACATGCAATGTCCTTCTTTTCTTTTTTGGTTAGCTATCAGAAAAGAGAACTAAAAACCAACTTCGATATCTTCTTTAGATGTCCTAGCGAAGGCAGCACAGTTACAAGATCCATCGATATATCTGACTGTAAAGACATCGTGATGACTTCTACATTAATCACTACTCTCAAAATAGGGACTAAAAACCAACTTCGATATGTTCTTTAGATGTCCTCTTGGATTATGTTCTTATCATAACTCATGCTAATCTTCTAGGCAGCCCCATTTTCAAGAATTTTCTACATCCCTCCCAAACTGAATATTACCTGTCCAGATCCATAATGACAAACCCCGCCACCCCCCCCCCCCCAAAAAAAAAAAAAAAAAAAAAAATTCCCATCTACTGTCAATCCACCCAATCACTCTGTTAAAAGCCAGATAAGCCTGCTGCATCATCACTTCGGATACTCCAATTTCAAATTCTACAGAGTCAACAATGATTCCTTCACATGACTACTCAAATGGGTTCAGCATGAGAGATTACCGAGTCCTTTTAGTGCTTATTATGGGTGAGGAATTGAGTATACTGTCACTCCCTCGCCATGAGAAATCCATCTCTGTTCTCACTTGTATGGAAAGTGCTAACATTTGAATGCGTCAGCTTACCCTTTATTTTCTGTTCCTAGCAGCTAGTTCAGAGAATTTTTTTTTTAACATTGCTTGCAACTCATTTGCTAACCTATTTTCTGCCTCTGCTTCCACACTGTACCTTTGCCTTGGTTTCAATCTCTTCTTCTGACAAAGCTTCTAAGGTGGTTTCAACC
Organism: Telopea speciosissima; assembly: GCF_018873765.1. Taxonomy (NCBI): domain Eukaryota; kingdom Viridiplantae; phylum Streptophyta; class Magnoliopsida; order Proteales; family Proteaceae; genus Telopea; species Telopea speciosissima. The sequence continues at coordinate 14,861,831 of NC_057917.1, forward strand.
TCTTCCTTGTTATCTTTGTTACTTAGTTGCTTCTTTGAAGAGGCTTCATCAGCTGCACTAACTGTGATGCTTATTGATTCTCTTCCAATAGTTCCCTCTCTGTGGTTGTCTCTCTAGGGCGAATGGTGTACCTCCAATGGAATCAAACTCTACTTCTATTTGATCCAGTTATTCTGTGCCTCTTGTTCCCCTTCTTGCGTATTTAGCCGGGGTTGGTTGATTTAGCCTTGTTTTTGTCTGTATTCTTCCCTCACCCTAGCTATTGGAGTCTATGAGTTCTGTTACACTTCCAACACCCAACCTTCTTCTCCTTCCTTTCTCCCCTCCTTCTTAGTTCCTTATTCTACCCTTCTTTGTGTTGTTCTTGCTGGGGTTCCACACGGAAGGCGGAAGCAATAATCCCACATCGGATGTGAATAGCCCAATTTGGATGAGTTCTACCCAAGTCCGTAAAAAATGGTATTAGAGCGAGTTTGATAGATCGTTGCAAGGTGTGCACGGAGATCTGAGAAAAGGCAGTGCGCAAGGAGAGCGAAGGAAGGAGGTTTCTGAAGTGTAGATTGAAAGTTCGATTTGGAAACCTGATTTTGGAAAGAGAAGAGAAGACTTTACTGTAATTCTGACCTTGATTTTCATGCAAAATAGAGCCGCTTCACTGAGGCATTATCCAAAAATAATTGGGGAAGAGTAAGAAGACCTATGCTGTGTTATCTGTACGGTAGTTTCATGATACATAAAATTTGGAAAAAAAAATTCAACGTCTAGAGGTGTCACAATTCAAAAGTCACGACCCAAGGTGTGAGAGGAGAGTTGAGAAGAAGAAAGTGGGTGACACGCATATCAAGGGAGAGGGAGGAGTTACGGTAAAAAAGAGAAAAGGTGAGTATTCCTTGAATTTTAAGAAAGGTGCCTTGTATGATTCATTTAGGAAAAAAGAAAAAAAGGAAAAGTGAAGGTGCGTCTGTAAAGGAGGAGAAAAGAAAAGTTATTTTTTCAAAGCCGATATCGTATGGGATTGGTTTTGTATGAAAAATCTGATTTCGTATAGAGAGTGTGGTATAGAGGTTAGGTGTTTCTAAGGCTTTTCGACGTTCTGGACATAGTGGAACGAATGGATCGGACAAATTCCGCTTCGTTGGTATAGATCGTGTGGGTTCATGCAAAGATCAACAGTAATCAGGTACTTTGAGGTTGATGACGGGCACGCCTGGCACATATGAGGTAAATTGGATGGTGGTGAAGGGTTTCAAGCTCCTCCATTGAACGCTTTAATGGCTTATGGCTTCATTTTGTGGCAACAACGGGTGGAGAATATTCTTACGTAGGAGGAGACAATCAAGGCTCTCAGGAAGAAATCAGAAAAGCCAGAGAAGATAAAGCTGGAGAGTTGATACAAGTCCAAGTCGTTGACAAATCAGCTGTTTTTAAGGAATAGTTATGATCTTCGGTTGTCAGAGGGAGGGAAGTTTGAGGTGCACTTGGATGAGTTCAATAGAATATTAGCGAAATTGTCGGCTCTTAATGTGAAGATCAAAGAGGAGGATAAGACATTTCTCCTATTGGCATTACTACCTCTTTCATTTGATCACATTGTGACTATACTATTGTTTGGTAAGGATGCTCTCAAACTTGACGAGGTTATTATTGCTTTGTTGATTAATGAGATACGACGGAAAAATAGCGGTGAGGGGGTGACAAGGGAGGGTAGTGCCTTGGTTGCAGGTGGTGGTCAGGGTAGAGGTAGATCGAATAAGAGTTTGGAGGAGTTCATCAAGTACAAGGGTCGCTCGGAGTCTAAAGGTCGCAAAATAACTTGTTATTACTGCGAGGAAGGTCATATAATGAAGAATTGTACAAAGCGTAAGGAGGATAAAAAAGAGGAGGAGAAGAAAGATAAATCATCCAATGCTGGTGTCGTGGAAGGGTCCTGTAGTGATGATGAAGATATCCTTCTTACTACTTCATCAGGTACAGAAACTTTAGATTGGATTTTAGATTATGGTTCATTTCATGTGTTTAGTTACCGATCAGTTTGCTACATATCTAGCATGTGAGAGTGGTACTGTCAAAATGGCAAATAATGTGAAAAGCAAGGTTGTCGGGATTGGGACTGTACGGATTTGCATGTTTAATGGATTGTGCAAACTTTGACTGGGGTGAGGAATGTGCCAGATCTAAGGAAAAATCTGATTTTATTGGGAACATTGGATTCGAGAGGTTTCAAATGCTCATTTGAAGGTGGAGTTCTTAGGGTTTTAAGAAGTGCCAAGGTTGTGGTAGAGCCAGGGTGTTGCAACCTAGTATGCCTCCGAGGATGAAGTCGGGGAAGATCTCGGTTGGCTCTCGCGTGGAGGGGGAAATGAGTAAGATCTCAGTTGCTGCTTTGTGGAGGGTGAGATTTTTGGGGTTCCTTGCGGAAGGCTGAAGCAATAATCCCACATAGGATGTGAATAGCCCAATGTGGGGACTTACAAGTATTTGGGCACCCTCTCCTCAATAGCTAGCTTTTGAGGATGAGTTCTACCCAAGTCCCTAACAGTTCTTCTCCCCTTTAAACCCCTAATTTCCTTTTCTTCTGAAGTAATTATTGTTATGAGATATTCTGAGTTAAAGAAATTTCAAGACACTATGCACAACCATCTCTTCCTTAATGTCAGCGCTTCCTAAATGGGTGTTTGGAGCCAATGAATCCAAACTCTGGCCACTGGCCCAACTCTGGCTCTTCACGGCCTACTTGTTCTACTTGGGCATGAAGGCTCGCTAACTTACTTGTCAAGGTACTAAAACTCGGGTCTCGGTACCAACTCGGCTCTTGGAAAAACCGAGACGAGTCGAGATCTCGCCAACTTTGGGTCAACCCGAGATCTGGACCCGAGATCCGAGATGTCGTCGAGATCTCACCGAGATATGTCTAGTTTTGTCCAGTTAGGTAAGGTATTTAAGTGGTAGGTGGGTTAAAATAATGGGTCGAAACCGAGATCCGAGATCTCGCTGAGATATTGCACTTTTGAGACTCGCAAGCAGTCTCGTCTCGGCTTTTCCAAAACCGAGAAACTCGGCGAGATCTCGTGAGTTCTCGAACTATGTTACTTGTATATCATTTTGTCAGTCCTATCACCTAATTGTTTGGAGATTAAAAATTGGATATCTTATATTATTAGAATTTGAATGCCAGAAATTTTGCCAACCCCATTAATGAGTTCGTGCAACAATAAGTCGACTTGTCGGAAGAGCCTCCAATCAAAAGGTGTTACCTTTTTTTGTTTTCCATTCATCTATGATGCTCTCTCTATCAGCAATTTGCATTTCCCTCTACTTCGCCATCCATCCTCTCTAGGCTTCCCTCCCTATACCCTCTGTTTGCTTCTCTACCATCTGAGCTTGTTTCTGTGCCATCCATCCTCTATGTTGTTGTGAAATGAACCTTTGATGTGTTCCTAGTGCTTTCTGATTCTCCTCTCTTGTTCATTCCCTTCTAGTTTTCATTGCATGTTTTCCTCAGCATTTCTGTTATCTGAAATATCTTCCCTTCTCTGCATTAATGAGATTATGTTGATTCTCTACCAGCAACCCTCTATTTCTGCCCTTAAACATTGCTATTCCATCTTGACCTTGGCAGGTGCTCAGCCCAGGTGCAATATTGTCAATTGAGTCTAGCGTGACCTAGCTACTGCCACCCTAACTATAGAGTATAGACCCATTCTCTCCCAAACCAATTTGATGTTCGATGGAACAATGTCAAGAAACCAACATGTAATCATAATTCTAACCTTCTCCAACGAATCTTCTGGCATATTCAGTTTTGTCCAAACTTGACATTATGCCCTCAAAAGTTGTAGAAATCCAAGTGAACAAACTCTTCTGGTTGTCTAATTAATTTAAATTGGAGTGCTAACCTTGGTGCAACGGTAAGGTTGCTCCATTTCGATCAAGTGGTCACGGGTTCGAGTCTCTGGAAACAGCCTCTCCGCAAAGCGGCCGCGAAGCGGAGGGTACATTATGACCTTCCCTAGACCCTGTAGTGGCAGGAGCCTCGTGCACTGGGTACACCTTTTTTTTTGGAGTGCTAAAGCCCTTGTTCCCAGCTGTCCTCTACTAAGCCATTATTCCACCTGTATTGTGGAGGATTCAATATCTTTAAGATCCCTGATAGCTCAATTTTTTTTTGGGGTGAATAAGAAATTCATTACCAAAGAAGAGAAAAGAAAATACAACAAGAAACAAAACCCAGCCTTTACAAAGGGGGGGGTGTCACACCCCATCCGGACTAACTTGGATTATGTGACTGAATGTCCACAGACATTCCCAAAACCACCAAGATCTCAGTTTTGTGGCCTACCTCACAGTTACAAGCCATAATGATCAATAAAGAAATCAGAGAATGCAACGGAAGATCAAAATACTATTATAAACGTCAGTAACAAAGTATTAAATGATAACATAAGTAGATACCTAATCATACTATTGATCTAAGCATGGTTTAAAGTATCGACCGATACAATACGATACATACCGATACGTCTCTGTTTTTTTTTTAAATGAATTGTCTCGAAGTGTATCTAAATGTATCGACCGATACGATACAATATGACCGATATGTCCAGTAAAGGGTTCTGTGGGTGGTTTAATATGTATTGATATGTATCGGTCAATACGGCTCGATACATACCGATATATTACCGATACGTACTGACACATAACCGATATGTACCGATACATACTGATACGTACCGATACCATTGATACATTCCATAAAAAAGCCATTTTCATTCACAGTCTTAGTACTAAATCTCGTTTCGTTTCGGTGTTTCAGCCTGACCGAAAATTCCGAGAGTCCAAATTTCGTCGAAATATGTATTTTTCTGTGGGTGTAAAATGCAAAAAATGACCGAGATTTCCGAAACGAGATGACCGAAATTACCGAGATTTTCGATCGAAATTTTTCGGTGAAATTTCCGAAATATTCGAAATATTGCATTTTTCAATTCGATGTTGCATTTCGTTTCGACTCGACCGAGATACTCGAAATTATCGAAATCTCGACCGAGACGAAACGAGTTTTAGTATAATGCTCACAGACTCAATACAACTCCTAATCTAACAAAAAATGAAGGAAAACTCTCAAGCAAGAGTAGAAAATCTTGCATTTAAGAAACCTCATCTATTATAACAATTTCAATTTAATGCACTTGTTTGCATGGTATAAAATCTCGCGAAATATCGGCGATATATCGCCATATTTCGTGAATCTTGACATGTCCGAGATACGAAACACTTCCGAAACATAAAAATACAATATCTCGTCGATATATCGTGATATATCGACGATATATTGGGGATCTCACGATATATCGCGAGATATTGTAAAAGTGACAAATAATGTCACACTAAGGGCCTTATAATTCCATATTTCGCAGCTCTTGGTTGATATTTCGACCAAGAGCTGCTGAAAATCCAATTTTCTCTCTTCTTCCTCATTTTTTGCTTTTCTTCCTCCCTTCCAAGCCTCATCCAAGCATTGTTGAAGCTCCTTGTCGCCGGGAAGACGTCGGAGGGTCATCTAAGCTCATCATCCAAGCCTATTTTCATTATTTAAGGTAAATTATATTTCTCTAAAACTATTTTTTTAAAAAAACTTTGTACAAATGTTGTTGGATGTTGATGATATTAATATATGTTAGACACGGAGGCCGATCTCTGACCTCACGGTGTCAAATTTTTTCCCATATGTATTTTTTTATTTTTTTTCTGGTTTTAAAAATTCATTCTCCTACAACTAAAATAGGAAATAATTAGGGGTAATATGACTTAGATGGTAATGAATTAAATATATGTTAGACACCAATGGCCGATCTACGGCTTCACAGTGTCGGATTTATTTTTCTGCTCTTAAATAATTCTTTTAATTTTCGAAAATTAAGAAAAATATATAAAAAATTAAAAAAACAGAAATAAATAAGGAAAAATATGAGTTTTAAGTTTAAAAAATAATGAAAAAATATGAAAGTTATTTCAATATGTTTTGAGATGCATTACATGTATATTATGTTTACTAATTTTTGGTTTTGTTGTGTTAGGTCAATACTTATATTAACATTATATATAAAAAATTGGTTTTAATTATGTGAAAAATATAAGGGTTAGGGGAAAAATATTAAATAACTATACAAGTGTATTAGTAATCTAAAAGTGTCAATTGAAGTGCATCTACATTAAGTTTTTTAATTATTTGTGTTACTTACATTGCAGTAAACAAGTATCATTATGGCGGATCGTGATAGACAACGTGCGAAAGGGCAAGCAAAAGGTGGGGAAAGTAGTCAACAAAGGGGCGGAGGAACAAAGAGAACGAGAGGAACAAGAGAGACCAGCCGGCAGATAGGGGTGACATTGCATGGTTACATGGTACTCCCATTGATGGGGATAAGAGAAAATCTATATGTAACTATTGTCACATGCAATTTATGGGAGGTGGGTCCAGTAGACTTAAACAACATCTGACTGGAGGATCTGAAGATGTTGTAGGTTGTCATATGGTCCCTACTGAAGTAGCCAGGGAGATTGGTGATAGTTTGAGGGGAAGAAAGAAGAGGAAGGTTGACAAGCAAAGGATAAGAGAACAACTTGAGGATACAGTGAGGAGTTCGATGGGAGGAGGAAGACGATACAATGATGATGATGATGATGATGATGACTCCTCCTCTGATGATGACATTGCAGTACTTGATGACATACAAACAGCAGAGGAGGCTAGGGATTTTAGGCGGACTGTTTCAAGGAGTAGAGGAAGTTTTCAAGATGATCAGCAGAGACAAAGAGTAGGGGGTAGTGGAGGAGCTGGCAGTTCTGGAGGTCCTAGAACTTTGAATCCTTTTAAAAGATCACAAAGTGTGAGGGCAACCCCAACACCTCTACCAGTACCAGTACCACCATCAACATCTGATCTTAAATTGCATAAGAAGAAAGGAAGCAGTCAACCCATAATCAAAGGAGCATGGAAGGGGATGAAGGGATTGGTTAAAGAATCGATAGCTAAGTGGATGCTATACCATACCATCCCGCAGAACACCGCACTGAGGCCCCCATTATGATACCATGATAGATACCATTGCGAGGTGCCCAGGATTGAGGGCCCCACCCCATATGAGGTAATGAATGTTTATCTACCTCAATAAAAGAGTGAGATTGATGAGTACATTAGTGAGATGAGGAATATGTGGGAGACATATGGGGTGACTATAATGGCAGATGGATGGACTGGGCCTACAAGAAAGTCCATCATCAATTTCATGGTTTATTGTGATGGGAGGACGGTGTTCCTCAATGCGTGGATGCATCCAAAGAGATAAAGGATGCAAAATATATTTCTGATTGTTAAAGGAAGTAGTGGAAAAAGATGTGGGTATTGAGAATGTTGTCAGATTGTAGCGAGATGGAAGTAACTTAAGTGGTGGTGAGAAGATGATGAACAATAGTAAGTACCGGCTCTTCTGGACTCCTTGTGCAGCCCATTGCATTGACTTAATGCTAAAAGATATGGGAAAGTTAAAGTTGGTGAAGCTGTGGTTGAAAGTGCAAGACAAGTCATCAACTTTGTATACAACCACTCCTATGCACTCAATCTATTGAGGGAAAAATGTGGGGGTGACTTGGTTAGGCCTGGCATCACAAGATTTGCCACCAACTACATTGCTCTCAAAAGCATTGAGACAAAGAAGGCGGTGAGAAGCGTGTTTCGCTTCGAGGAGTGGTTTGAATGGAAGGGTTCCAAGACTGCAAATGGGAGGGAAGCACAAATAACGATGTCATCTGAGGACTTCTAGACCAAACTAACAAAGTGGTGAAAGTTTTAGAGCCGTAGTTAAAGTTCTACATGTTCGACTCCGCTCTCGAAGGGCCCAACCATGCCAGCCCTATATCTTTGCAATAGACTTGATGAAAGATAGTGTCTATTGTGTGGCTCCTCATGATAGCAAACTCTTCTTAGATATCATAAATGCTCATTGGGAGAATCAACTTATGCATCCATTGCGTAAATTTGGTGAGTAAATTTGTTTTATGTTTACTAATTCATAGTATTATTATTTACTAATTACCTATGCATTTGACAATACCTCTATTCTATATGTCATATTTCAGCATACTACTTGAACCCTAAGTATCAATATAACAATAGGCTTGGGTTGGAAACTCAACTTATTGATGCTGTGAAACAAGTAGTGAAGAAGTTGGAGCCAGATGGTGCACTACAAGCAATTTGCAACAATGAAGTGAGTTCATTTGGAAACTCAACTTATTGATGCTTTCAAATAAGTAGTGAAGAAGTACTTACTAATTTTCCACATGGGTGTAGATCAAGGTATTTAGGGATGCATTGGGAAGTTTTGGAATTGAGGCTGTGATACAAGGCAGAGCACGAGGTGATGCTGGTAATTCTTTTAAGTTTTAAATTACATATGTATTGAAATTTGAAAGTTGAAAGTTGAAACAACATTTGACACATATCTTTTTTGTTGTAAACTTGTAATGCAGCTGAATGGTGGGTGTTGTATGGGGAATCGGCTGAAAACTTAAGAAGAATAGCAATTAAAGTCCTTGCCCAAACATGTTCTGCATCTGGTTGTGAGAGGAACTGGAGTACCTTTGCACTCATCCACTCCAAGAGGCGCAACAGATTGGGGTCTCAACGTTTATCTGACATGGTGTATGTGTACTACAACTTGAGGCTGAAACTGCAACACATACGCATGGGACATGAGAGGGGCACCATTGATCTAGGTGACATCTTTCAAGTTGACTCAGACGATGAGGACCCTATTGTGGATTGGGTGAGGGATAGAGGTGAGCCAGTGTTAGATGAGGAGGGAGGTAGGCCCGACCCCATGATAGCTTCTGAGATTGGTGCTGATGTGGACGAGTATATGGCTGACGAGGGTCAGATACATGCAAGGGAAGCCTCACCCATACGACAAACACAGTTGCAACCTGATCACATGGACATTGATAACCTATCTAGCTCTGTTGGTGGTTTGAGTATGGGTAATAGGGAGGGAGGACCGACTGGACATTGGCGTGCCCCATCTTTTGACGCACATGTCACTCCATTGGCATCGGATTATGGTGCATCACAACCTTACGGTGGATATGGATATAGATCATCATCATATGGGCAGTTTAGTGGGGTAGGGACTATGACTACCAGTCCCAGTCCCAGGGACATACTGGATCATCTTTTGTAGATAACATCTTTGCATAACCTAGCGGACCTAGCTACCAACCTCACCAGCCATACATGCAGCCAATGCCATCGCCTCTTGCGCCGGCGCCAACATCATATCACAGTGGATCATCTTCTTCACGGACTGGATCAATTGGTAACCCTAGTTTATATCCTAGGATAGGTTACCTACAGTATGTTGATGATTCCATTTATGTGACACTTGTGGATGACTACACTCGTTTCTTCTCCGATTCTATACCGTGGTCTACATATGTCCTTCAAACAGAGAGCAATGGACGTCGACTCTAGCGAGGCATGAGTGGGATTGATCCAGGGAGGCACAGCAACTACTATTAGCAGTTTAGCACTTGTAATTTGTAACTTAAGTTGTGATTTCATTAATCTATGTGTATTTAACTATTTATACATTAGGGTCGGCGACGTATGTCAATCAAGGGTGCAAGCCCAAAACACCAATTTGAATTCACATTTTTACAATTTTATGGTTTAAATGTGTTTATTAAGCTTAAATAAGGTTGTCCATGAAGTTTCAGGCCTAGATATGGCCAAATACCCCCCGAGATGGACCCCCGAAATATTGCAGAAAAAATGCAATATTTCGGGCATACTTCGCGATATCTCGGATATTTCGGATATCTCGGTAGGCCCGAGATACCGATATATCGCGAGATATAGTACTATGCTTGTTTGGTTATACATTATTCATTATTTTAGTGTTTATGTATGATACTTGTTATATATTGCTTATTTATATTACTTTTTGTTCAAAAAATGTATTTCTATATGTATTTTGACCATTTCTATGCATATCTATATTGTTCGATATGTATCTCCGAAACGATACGATACGTCTTTTAAAATCACCCGACCGATACGATACCCGATACCGATACTTTAAACCTTGGATCTAAGCTTTACAATCATTCTTATATATATAGATAATATCCAAAAAGATAAACTTACATAAAAAGGAAACTTCATAAGTTGATCAAAATATAACCCATCCCCTAATAACTTCAAGCAGTAGTTACTAAGGTACAACTATCATCCTTACGTGTATCTCCATGCTCATCCTGCTCAGCACCACCAATGTCTGCTCCTTGCTTGACAACGAGCTGATATACAGGATCCACATCCATCATCATCACGCCAGCTGCCATATCTAAAATAAAGGTATACCTAGGGATGAGCTCCACTGAGTCCAGCGAGGGGAACATGCAAACAGATGCATATAGTCCATGATGCATGTCTCAAGTCTAACTATGCAACTAACAATAGATCTAGGTCTCATGAGGTTATATGTTATTGTAACAGGTATGATATTCTCAGTTTTGGAATCATACATCGGACTCCAAGAGTACCACTCTACTATGGTGGAGACCTGCCAGTACCGGAATCACACATCGGTGCCTAGCAAACCCCCAATGTTTACCCTACTGTACATCCCATTCCAGAAGCACACATTAGACCTAGGAGATAGCAAATGGCATTCTGGAATCATCCCTTTAGATCTACCACGGGTTATCCAACACCTCACCCCCTGTTGACAAGGATCGTAGTATAGGGTTTATGATATCATAGCCAGATGCACTTTCTAACATGTATGTTATGTAGTTCCATAGTAAATAAAATATTAAACCAGTTCCAACATCATCTCTCAATCTCATACATCATAGTTTCTCATCATATCATTCATAATATTATGCATATGCATTATGGAATGTAACCTATTATCATGCATACATTTAATGCATAAAAGATAAGCTAAAAACTACATGATCATAACTATGATATGGTGAATGTAGATGCAACAAGCATAATATAGGAAAAATAAATAAGAAACACAATTTCAAATTAAAGTCAATACCCATTCACCTTGAGTTGGGGAGTTGTACAAGTAAGTAGACGATCCAACTCATAATTAAGCCTCACCAACAGGAGATTACAGCCTAATTTTATAACACATAAGATGAATTAGGTCAAGGAATAAACCCAAGCCAAAGCCCCAACCATTTAGGGTAAAATTAGAGGCAGCAGAGGAGGATCGGATGCAGGCCAGCCCAGGGACCGGTTGACCAGGTGGATGGCTGATACTCCATCCTGTGGCTGTAACAGTGTACGGATTTGGGGTTTCTTTCATGGATCTTACCATGCACAACCCCAAAAGCTTGAATTGGTTTAGGGAAGTTTGAGGGCACAACAATGGTCATTTTGACCCAATTGCATGCATGATTAAGGATCAAGAACCCCAATCTTAAAACTAAAATTAGAATCTAAGGGAAAAGGTTGCAAGAACATGGCTGAATCCAAGAGAAGGAGAAGATTAACAGCTAGAGAGTATGCAAGCCTACCTGGTACGTATAGATGCAAGAGGTAGTAGTAGTTCTCAGCCAGCCAGCCTTTCTCCAGACTTTCTCTCTCCTACTCCTTCGCAGAGCCAAAATCAGAAGTTGGGAAAGAGTTAGAATGAATATCTAAGGCTGGTTTGTTTTTATAGCTAAGGCCGCTAAGGTCTGTTTGGTTTGGGCCATATAGAATTAGTTTGGTGACTTACATTCTACTAGCTATTTAAAAGGTAATTGACCAAAGAACGACTTATAGTTAAGTCCCGGGAATGATATCCCGCGACATAAATGAGAGCCCGTCTGTGATGGAATGCGGGCAGCTCAACCCAGACCAGGTGTGTGGGTCGCATCAGGGAAAAGTTACATTTTAGCCAATAATCACAAATAAGACATTAGCTTTACATAGCATTACTAACGGGTTCTTACTTATGATCCGGCCTAAGAGATTGACAGGTTTTGCATATGTTCCACCCTGCATTTATCGCATGCAAAACTTATGTGTGGGGTCTTGCTAGGTTCCTCAGGTCCCAAAATGGAGCAGCCTAGCGGAAGCTGTGGATCGGGAGGATCGAGATCACCATGAGTTGATCAAATCTCAAAAACAAAACAATTGCAGAAAAACTCTTAATGAGTTCCAAGACTATAGTCTCAATTTTATTTCCAATATTCACTGCCCTCCTTTGCCCTCAAGCTTACAATATATAAGAATGAAAACAAGAATCAAGCAAGCAAAATAAAAGGAAGAAGATCAAGGCTGATTGCCAGAATCATGGAGGGCTGGTTGAGTCTCCTCCAAGGTTTGGCAATCTTCTTGGGAATGGCCAGCTGCTGATGAGCACTTTCTGTAATTAACCAGCCTTATTTGGGGGGATTTAAAATCCTCTTTATTTTAATAGATCTTTCCCATTTAAGCTGCTTCCACAGTGGGAGAGATTCCCTTAGCTTGGGCCAGATTTGCTTGGTTCTTCCTTTCCTTATTGTTGGCTATCCTGGCCGACCTTCTCAGGGCCTTGGGGTGCTCAGTCGGTTTGGCAATTTGGTCTTCGTGATGCGAGGCTGCATCATTCTCCCCAGGTTGAAAAGAATTCGTGACCACGAATTTGGGTCGCCATCTTCGGAGGAATCTCCCAGATAGGGAGTCAGGTGTTTGACGTTGAAGACATTGGAAGTTTTGATGTGTGATGGCAGATTAAGACGGTAGGCATTTGGATTGATACACTCAATCTTACGATCACTGAGCTTATTGTGCGTGCCGATCGGGTGTCGGTCTGGGGTAATAATACCCAAACATAGTCTCCGGGTTCAAAAATTACTTCATGGCGGCGAGCATCAATGGTCTTCTTGTAGTTCTCAGAACTGAACTCCAGGTTACGCTGCACATCATCATGAATTCGCTGCAGCTCAGACACAATTTGTTCGACCTTTGCAAGAGGTTTCCCTGGGAATGGAATGGGCACCAAATCCAAAGCTGTTGAAGGCTGCCTGCCATAAATAATAAAGAATGGACTGTACCCAGTAGATCGGTTTACCGAACAGTTGTAGGCAAATTCGGCCAGGGATAAACGATGCTCCCAAGCGCGGGGATTATCATCGATTAAACTTCGTAACATGTTACCCAATGACCGATTAACGACCTCAGTTTTGCCATCAGTCTGCGGATGGAACACGGTACTAAATTGGAGAGTAGTGCCAATGCTGCCTCACCAAAAATGTCCAAGAAACTTGGAGTCCCGATCTGATGTAATGATCTTGGGGAGACCATGTAATTTGAAGACTTCTTGGAAAAATAAATCAGCAATACGGGAGGCATCCATGGTTTTTCTGTAGGCTATAAAACGTGCCTCTTGGAGTGGATGAGCAAAAACGTACTCCAGTTCCTCTCACAGCCAGATGCGGAACATGTTTGGGCAAGGACCTTGATTGCTATTCTCCTTAAATTCTTAGCCGATTCCCCATACAACACCCACCATTCAGCTGCATTACAAGTTTACAATAAAAAAAGACATGTCAAAATTTTCACAACTTTCAACTTTCAATACATATGTAATTTAAAAGAATAAGATATTGAATTGAGTACCAGCATCACCGCGTGCTCTGCCTTGTACTGTAGCATCGGTTCCAAAACTCCCCAATGCATCCCTAAAAATCTTCATCTATACCCATGTGGAAAATTAGTAATGACTCATTAACTAATTACTACTTACTAATTATATTCCAAATGAATTATAAGACTCACCTCATTGTTGCATATAGATTGTAGATCGGCCATTGGTGTCTAACGTATTTTTAATTGATCCGTAGATCGACCATTGGTGTCTAACATATATTTAATTGATCCCCATCCAATTTATATGACTCCTAATTTTTTCCTATTTTTGTTGTAGGAAAATCAGGTTTTAAAATCAGAAAATAAAAAATAAAAAATACATATGTAAAAAAATTTCGACACCATGAGGTTGTAGATCGGCCTCCGGTGTCTAACATATATAAATATCATCACAATCCAAGAACTCTTTTAACATAGTATTTAAAAAAAAAAATAGTTTTAAAGGAAAAAAAATCCTTCACAATTTTGGTGGGAGGTGTTTCTGACGTGTTTCCGGAGATGATCCATCGAAAAAGATGAAGAACAAGGTGGAAGATGCTTAGAATCCAAGTTGGAAGAGTGGAAAACAAGAAAAAACACCCAAATAGAGCCTCTGCCCAGCTCTCGGTTGAAATATCGACCGTTAGCAGCGAAATATGGGTTTTATAGGGGGCCTTTAATGAGTCACGTGGGGGAAATTGTAACATTTTGGCGATATTTTGGTATATCGCCTAAATATGCCGAAATGGTCCGAAATATTGCCGAAATATGGACTTTTTTCATTTCGCCATGCCATTTCGTCTCGGTAGGCTTGAAATTACCGAAATTTACCGATATATCGGCGAAATTTCGTGAAATTTTGTACCATGGATAAGAGAGGGAGTTAGAGAAGAGTTGGGAGAGAGAGAATCGTGGGTAGCACATGCTCCCCCCTTTTAATCCTCTTAAAAATCCTAATGTGATTTTCAAATCCCTCTTGAAATTCCCTTTTTGCCCTTCAAGCAATCTTCTTCCTTACAGTTCAATGAATATCTTTTATGCCCTCACAATAATATTCAATTATCTTCAAAATTCCAGCTCACCGATTAGAATCCTGCAATCATAGAAAATAACCAAGTGAATTCAATTTAACTATGAATATCCAATTAAAAACATAAATTAAATAACACTTTTATGCATATTTACAGCCCGATCCGCTACCATGATTGTCTTTCCAGCTGTTGGTAGCTGATTGTTATTGCCGTGTATGTGCTCTTTCTCTGGGACTGCCTGCTAGAAGGAAAAGATTGGGAGCAGTAACCCCCCTCCCCCAAAAAAAGTGATGAGAAAGTGATTTAGATAGATCACCTAAATGAACTTATTTTAGTGGAAATAAATCTTTAGGTTGGGTTGTGTATGTGTTGGGCCTTTAATCCCATGGGTTTTGTTTGTAATGGAGCTATAATATGGGTATATGCTAGGCATACGGGATTAGATAGTTAAATGTCTTTACTTCTTTATTTTAATTGTTATTAAGTGTCTTAGTTAGGCTGGATTAAGATTCTATAAGTCCAGCCGTATTTTGAGTATGTTTCCTTTCTTATTTCACTTTCCTAGTTAATTTAGGTTACTTTATTTGTTATGGTTTGAATTAGGCTTTTCTTTTTTGGTGTAGGAGTCTAATTTTGAGTCTTCTATATAAGTTTGTAAGGGAGGCCAGCATTGTACACTAATTTAGTAAAGAAATTACAGCTTTTGCTTGCCTCTTCATGTCACACCCCGGCCCGGTTTATGAGGGCCAAGTGTGACTGGATGTCTCTGACTTCCAACCAACCCACCAGGATCGCAAGTGCTGTACTCTATTCGCAATCGTATCTACAAATACAGAATTTAAATGCAGCGGAAGCAATTAACTATGACATTAAGACAGTAATAAAGGAAGAACTAGTGATACCAGTTGTATATATATATATATTTAAGTGAAATTGAGTTACATTGGTAGTTCAGATACAGTAACCCAAAACCCAAAAAGACTTATGTACAGTAGTAGTCTATACAAAAGTGTTACACAAAAAGAAAGGAAGGAAGGAAGGAAGTAGCCTGTCAGTCAGGCGGCTCAAGAGAATGCGCAGTCGTCGCACTAGCACGAAGCTTCGTGCTCCACTGCAAGAGGAGTGTCAATTCCATAAGCTGAAGGAGTGTCCTGAGCAGAAGAAACTCCCACAGAACCAGCAACAAGATCATTTGAAAAATAGGGTATACCACAGGGGTGAGCTCCACTGAGCCCAGTAAGGAAATGCATGCAAGCACATACAACAATCCATGATGAATGTCCTAAACAAGCATGCTCCTAACATATATACTAGGTCACATGAGGTATAAGTACTACTGTAATAGAATACTAGCCTCGGTCCCGGAAACACATAACCAGACGTCGGTCATCCGAGCGAAAGCATTCTACTACGGTGGAGACCCGACAGCTCAGGCATCATACATCTGACGCTAATGGACCCCCAGTGACTAACCCTACTGTTTGTTCCCACAGTGGAGTACACACGCTAACATGGGACAATGAATGGCATTCCGGAATTTACCCTTCGGACCTACCACGGGTTATCCAACATCTCTTCCCCTATTGGTAAGGGACGTAGTACTGGGTAATGAGAAATCCTAACCCAATGCAGTCTATCATGATGGCACATGTATTTATAGAACAATTGTAATGTAACTAGTGCACCATTATCATCATTCATACAATTTCAAGTAAATATCAATGCAATGCAGTATGCTAATGCATCCTAATTCACATGCAGACTAGTGCAAAGAATATAAAGCTAATAAACTACATGAACTGAGTTATAATTATGATGCATGACATGGCATATTGAACAAGAAGTAATTAAAGCAATAAACACACCAGAAATTAAGTCAAATTCCCTTACCTGATATGTTTGACTAGCCTAGGGCAGTAAAACTCCAATAATCCAGCCAGAAACAGACAAAGACAGGCTAGAACAGTTCTAAAATAGAACAAAATGTCACATATTAGGGTCAAGAGTAAGCTAAGGTCAAACCTAAGCATTGAGGGGCACTTTAGTCCAAAAATATTGAACCGGATTCAGAGGCCAGACCAATCGGTCGACTGGTTGCAAACCTGCAACTGAATCCGATTGAAAGGGCAGATTTGGGGGTTTTGTTTTTAGGCCTTGGATTCTTACATACATGGGTCCAATTTGGTGTTCTAAGCCTATTCTAAGATGGGTCATGTCCATTTAGTGAATCAATTTCAAAGGTTAAGTCAAATTTGGGGATTTAACCACTAAATCCCAAATTAACTGTTTTAGGGTTTATAAATTGGTCAATAGAACCAGAAATTGGGTTCAATAGGGGGACAACCATGAGGTTTCAGGTATAGCTGAACCCAAATTAACCCAAAACAGGTTAATATATGCAGAATTTCATTAATAAAGCTTGTTTGTCTAAGCTTTAATGGCTGCCATGGGGTTAGGGCTTAGGATTTGAGAAGAAAGAGATGGGAACAGCAGGAATCCTTGCTTACCTGAGTACAGCAGCAGCAACAGTGTGAAAGCAGCCTTGAATTATGCTGCCAGGTCTCCGATTTGCACTCCCAAGCTCCAATTTCAAGTAGAGAATCAAAGCCCAAGTGTAAGATTCACTTCTCCCTTCTTCTTCTTCTCTTTTCTCCTTCCTTCTCTAAGCTTCTCTAAGGTTCTCTAAGGCTGGATCGATTTTGCTCCCTTTAGTTTTAGGAATAGTGAATAGTAGGAATGGGTTTTAATTATATAGATGTTAACTAAGGCTTGTTTGCCTTAGTAAGCAAAATCTGATTTTTTAATTTAATTCCTAAAAGTGATTCTAATTAGAATTTCGTACTTAATTAGTTCTTTTAATTATAAAATGATGTCATATGACATCAGGGGTAATCCAAGTACGGGTAACTACTGGAAATAGGATTCCCCACTGGGGATGTGGGTCCCACAGAGGTAAATTACTAAATTGCCCTATAAACTCTAATTGGTCACTACAATACATTATAAAATACAAGCAAATCGTACTTACAATAGGTTTAATTGATGGAGAGGTTCTGCATGCTGTCTAGCCAGGATATCCGACACAGATAACTTCGGTGCAGGGTTCCATCGGGGTCCTCTGACTCCAGAAGAGCAAGTTGGGAAGATTCTCTGGAATCCTCCATAGGTGTGTCAAGGGATTGATCTATGTCCTCGACAGATGCAGCCCACAACATTGAGGCAACCATGGACACAGAACTGGAACCTGCAATCACACAAGTTCCAAAGTTTAAATTTACTGTGGTGCGGGGTTCCATCGGGGTCCTCTGACTCCAGAAGAGCAAGTTGGGAAGATTCCCTGGAATCCTCCATAGGTGTGTCGAGGGATTGATCTATGTCCTCGACAGATGCAGCCCACAACATTGAGGCAACCATGGACACAGAACTGGAACCTGCAATCACACAAGTTCCAAAGTTTAAATTTACTGTGGTTTTCACACTTCATGTTTGAAAATCTCTTGTATTTGATCAAGATCCCTTGTCTTTGATCAAGAAATCCCTTGTGTGCGTTCAAGGTAGGTTGGTGTTTGATCCAATCAAACCGCCTTGCGGTGTGAAGCCCAGGTGTTAGTTTCTGTTGTTCTTATTATTCCATCATCTTTTTCATCCATTGACAAGTAAGTATTCTTTTGCCACATGATTTGATTGAAACTTTAACCGGATCTCAAAAACCCTAAGTTGAGAACTCGATTCAAGTTTCATTCAATTTTGCCCTTTGCCTTATCAAACCCTGTTTTTCAGATCTAATTATATTTTGCTGAACCTATTAAGCTACTATTTATAGGTTATGTTCATGTCTGAAACCTGCACTTCATCTTCAACCTCTGAACTCTAATTGCAGTAGCTAAGTTACTATTTTACCCTTAATCCTATTGCTACTAGAAATCACTCTTGACTCCTAATCTAACCACCCGATTGGGCTGAAACTTTCAGAAAATATTCCCCCTCCTATTTGGTAAACTCGACCTCAGATTTAGCCCTAACCTACCATATGATTTTGTGTTATTGATAATCTCCTCAAATCTGGAATTAATTCTGTGTGAAAAGATCTTGTTTGGCTACTGTTTTGATCATTCAAATTCACAATTAGTGGTGATTTGCATTAAAACCCAGCGTATCCTGTGGATTTATCAACAAATGGTGGCATTATAAATCGTACCTGGATAGCATCTCTTGGTTTGTTACTCACTGTTTCTGGGATGTTAACTGTGTCGCGGACAGGCTTGCGAAACATGCAGCGACTACTTTGACTTCTACAGATTGGGATAACCCCCCTTCTTTCATAACTGATGATATTACCTGAGATGCTCTTCTGTGACCCAAATATAGGTTCTCGTAACTTGGGTTTTTTTGATTGGGCTACTTCTTTGTTGATGGTCATGCCAAAGGTGGATTAGTGGTTCAATGGTGTATTCTCTCATTCTTTTGATTTCATTATATAATAAAATTCATTTGCTGATCTTTAGCAAAAAAGGTCATTCAAATTCAGTACTACATTAGAAAGTGGCTTGATTGTTCTTAAATGAATCAAGTGAACAAAAAACATTGATTTTAGGTTTTCCACTAAATTAATTCATTGTATTATAAAATCTTGTTATGGGCAAGGTTTAAAATCTCGTTTCATTTCGGTGTTTCGGTTTGACCGAAATTTCCGAGATACCGAAATTTCGTCGAAATTTGGTATTTTGTCTGTGTTTTGCTTGGCCATTTGTGGGTGTAAAATGCCAAAATGACCAAGATTTTCGAAATTTCCAATATAAGATGACCTAAATTACCAAGATTTCCGAAATTTCCAAAAAGAGATGACTGCAATTTCCGACTGAGATTTCCGAAATATTGCATGTTTTCAATTCAATGTTGCATTTCGTTTCAACTCGATCGAAATACTCGAAATATTCAAAATTTCGGCTGAAACAAAACGAGTTTTTAAACTATGGTTATGGGATAACCACTTAGGTGACCCCCCAACAATCAAATATCTGCCACATGACAGCTCCAATAGTGCCAAAATGTCCCCTTCAATCATGTCAAGTTTCATCCCAATCTGAGTTGGCCAGGTGATAAAACAGTCCATTAAAAATCTAGGACTACTAAAGAGGGTGTATGGTATTATGAGGGGATGCATGGACATACATGGGGTGGGGTTGCCATTAGATAAGAGGGTAAAAATGATTGAATATGATGCTGAAATTTGACACCTGGCCAATGTGGACTTTGACCTGTGTATCCAAGTTAGGAATTGCCAACACAATCCTAGAAGTAGGAGCATTTTCTGTTGGGTGTAATTTCATAGTTTTTTCCTGTATATTGTTTTGCCTGCTCCATCCATTGTATCATGTCTAACAATAGATTCAACTGGATCTACAGGAGATCTCACTCGGCGCTTGTGTACAGCAGCAGAAATGAAATTTTACTTCAATACTTTCTTCGAAAGAGGGTCACAGACTACCAATTACTTGAAACCTAACAAGAACTGTAACTTGACTTCATGGGCGTCTGGATGTGAGCCTGGATGGGCTTGTAGTGTTGGCTCTAATCAGAAGGTTAACCTAAAGAATTCAAAGGATATGCCTCGTAGGACTGTTAATTGTAAGCCTTGTTGCGAGGGGTTCTTCTGCCCTCATGGTATTACTTGCATGATACGTAAGTATTTGAGTCTACAAGCATTTTCTTGGTTTTTTCTTTATACAGAAAAAAGTAGAAAAATCAGACTCTACCTCAAGGACACCCACACATAAAAATGGAAAAAATAATCTGCTGTTACTGTTGAATTTTTTTTCCCAGGTGTATTTGACCTTCCCCTTACCATTTATGCCAAGTCCATATTGGAGTAGTACATTGGGTGGCATACACAGGGTGATGTAAGGAGCATTCTAGGAAAACTTGACTAATCTTGAGTGTCAATGTCCAATCATTCAACAAAGAGCTTTAGTATGAACTATATGAACATATCAGACGTTTGAATGGGGAAAAAAATAATCACTGTTTGGTTGTGTTGGGCTTAAGTTAAGAATTTCAGCTATTGAAATATGACACGGGCCCATATATTTGACCATTGTGGAGTTGAAAGCATGAGAAATTATAGAGTATATTTACTCGTTACAGAAAATAGAAGCTTCTTCTCTTCTCTCTCTATCTCTGTGTATGGTGTGTTTGCCCTTTTTTTGTCCCAATTTTTTGGCTTCTATATGTGACCCACTAGTACTCTATTCCATATGATGCACGTTTAAATTATCTTGAGTTCTGTTATATATTAAAAGATTGCTTCTTATTGAGCTCTACAAGAGCTTGCTTGCTTGGTCAACTTGAGTCAAACAAAGGGTCATTTAGACTTAACAACCATGTGGAAGAGACTCATCTTTTCATACTTTGTTGAAATATCTCCTGACAAAATATTATTCCAATAACATAGGTGTCAAACATTGAAGCTTCTCTTCAACGATCCTCAAATTTAACTCCTGCCTAAGAATAAGGCATAGAGGAGCATAGACCACTGAGTTCTCCCCCTAGCTCCTTAGGGTCCTAATGCGATGATGCCTAAGAAGTCATCATGCTAAAGAGTGAATGAAAGAATTGCCATATATTAACAACACTACCCCGCACAGAGTTGATTCGCCTTCCTTTTGGGGATTTGCACAGGCCACACGTATTTGGAAATCACCACCATCTGTGGCCTAGATGATCCATGGTCAAAATCTTATCCAATGTCAATGTGATAGTTGTCACGGCGGTTAGGCGACCCAAGGCAGTGGAGAGGGTAAAAAATAAGGCGACACCAAGTAAGCGATCAAGGCGACCAAAGCGCCTGGACACCTAGGCGATGCCTTGACAACTATTTAAGTATTTGTCCACATAAAAGTTCAAGGCCTTGGGGCATCAACCTGCCCCAAATATAGAAAATTGAAGAATGCTTGTGATAGAGTCAGTGCGATCAAATTACCAAGTTAAGCAGATTAGACAACCAAACACGTCTCATTGCACAAATCATGACCAAGCAGTCCTATTACTCATAAAAAGGGGGAAAAGGGAGAAAAACTGACCTATCATCTCCCCAAAGCCTACTCTACTTGTTTCCAAAGGAAAGTGGTTATGACCTAAAAGTCCCATGTACATTTAGGAAGACTCTTGCCTCAAACGAAGAATCCACATGCTGAGGGTTCCAATCTCCAGCTGTCACAGTAAATCTCTGACTTATGACACTTAACCAAACGAAAGGGATTCAACGTGATATGTCCTAAGGCACCTGTGCAAGTGGTGATTCATCTCATTTACTCTGGAGTATTTGGTTGGCATCCTTGTTTCTATCTCATAAGAGTAGTTTCCCCCTTGAACTCTTCCAACTCCATAAACATTCCTCTAGGGTGCTTTTCCTAAGTTTAGCAGATGTGATGGGTGTTTTAAAATCTGTCATGTATTTGGGATACTGAGGTTAACTACCTCATCTCTGCTACTGCTAACTTGTAGGGAGACCTGGACTGAGCCGTGCTTAGTTTAGGGATGAAGCTCTCATATTTCGAGCTCTTGGGTAGCCCTCAAAACATGTTCCAGTGGAAGTTACTGAGTTGATATATTCATTCATGCAAGAAATTTACATAATTTTATACATGTATTTACAGAACTGTTGACAGCTGTACATGTTTCTTTTGTATGTTCAAAAATTATTTTCCCTTCTTCCCCACTAAAATAGTTAAAGATTGCTATTACTCTTATGATTGATCTTGAAGGATCATACTTTTTTGATAACCTCGCAGAAATTTCAAATGCTATACTACATTACTACTCAGATCCTTGAATATTGTGTACTTGTACCTTCATCTCATAAATACAGTGGATAGTTATAATATCTTAATGTAATTACCCTTAATCTTATCTATGGCATGTGATGTTCCTCTAATTGTTTCCTTGTCTATTGCCTTCGTTCCCTGTTATTGAAGCTTGTCCACTGGGTGCGTACTGCCCTCTTGCAAAACTCAACAAAACTACCGGCATATGTGATCCGTAAGTTGACATTCTAATCATGAAGTTTCTTCATCTCTCTCTCTCTCTCTATACTTGTCAATGTTAATGATGCTAGTGAATATGGTAACCTTCACTCCCTATCATGTGGCAAACATGGGTGAGTCTATGCCGTAAGGCTTTAAGGGACCGCACACCCATTTCACCAATAACTTGCTGCATGAAAGGAGATTGTGGTGTGTCTCAAAAGATGGTCCAAGGTTAAAAATTTTACATTCAAGCATTTAAAAATATCAATCAAGTGGTATTTTTGTAACTTTTTTGATAATTTCACTGAGCCATGTTACATGCTTGTTTGTGATGAAGCTTGACTGTTAAGATGGGTGTGAAGATCCTCTATCACATGCACCCACTAATGTTTGCCGAGTGGCAATTGAAGTGACCAAATTCATTAGCCTTATTTAACATTCCTGATATGTCTCTAGGGGGTGAGGGTTATGCATCATTTTCTTTCTTATTATGGCTAGAAATTTTCACAGATACCGGTACCAGCTACCTCCTGGACAACCAAATCATACTTGTGGTGGTGCAGATGCTTGGGCTGATGTTTCTAGTAGTAGTGAGGTATTCTGTTCTGCAGGATCGTACTGTCCATCTACCACCCAAAAGATTCCTTGCAGTAGTGGGTATTGTTTTATTTCCTGTCGCTCCAGTGCCTTTCTATTAGTTGCAAATAAAACTTTTATTTCCTTGTTGCAGCATGCTTTGGCATTCTTTGATAATTTAGAATTTCTCTTTAATTTCCTTGTTGCAGCATGCTTTGGCAATCTTTTATAATTTAGAAATTCTCTTTAATTTACCTAAGGCATGATTGTGATCATATTTTTATTACTTCTAACCTTCAACCTCTTTGTATACTATTTTTTTTTTCTTTTTGTAATTTCAGACACTACTGCAGAATGGGATCTACATCTGAAAAAAGTAAGTTTCTTATTTGATTTGTTAGATGACTACAAGCTCTCTTATGACTTTTCTTTCTTGCATTTTTAATATCTGAACTACCATACAAAGGAAGATAATTTGCTATGACAATAGATTTTTTTTTTGTGACTGGTGATGTGCAGGAAATATTTTTCTACATCTAGTTTGTTGTGTAGACTGCTATTATTTCCATTCAATTATATTAAAGATTTCTGTAAAGCAAAGTTCAGAAAATAGGAAGACATGATCCCGAGATAAAGGGGGTCAAAAGGAGGAGTTCAAAACCTTAGACTATGGTTTGACTTAATTCCGGGGGCTGGTTTTATGAACAGATCGTAAGACTTGGATGAGCTTGCTTCTTGTTCTAGCCTGTGATGAAATTGATACCCTTGTGCTGCTTGAATTAATGATGGGGTTTTGTTATATCATATCTTAGAGGTCATGGGCTCAAAGATACAATGTGAATTCTTTCTACTTTCAGATGGATAAATTTACTAGCGGAACATGCACATATGCACCGTGCCTGAATGGATGGATCCCACCAAATCTCTTCTTGGAAGGATATAATTTCTACAACTAAAGATGGTCTTTACACCTGTAGCTATGTAAAGGAGCACCAAACTAAATCAAATCTTTTGAGGGAACCATGACTCCATTGCTATAGGAGATGGGATTGGCTATGGAGGATGGGAAGAGAATCAAACCAATCTCAAGGCTATCTATAAGTTACTGTACCACACCAAGTGTAAGAAACTTCTGAATACATATCTTGAAAATTCATCTTGGGGAACAACAAAGTTAAGGAGAATGTAGTCCAAGGCATCAAAATCAGAGCTCTTAACTGATAATTTGTTTCCTAGCCAGTAGCCACATTTGGGAGAATCTTGTGAGCTCTTCATGGACTTTGATCACAAAAGCCTTTGATGAGGAGATATAGAACACTATCCGGAGCATCTTTGAAGTTCTCTGATGTCTGAATGCTAGCATGAGAATATTTATTCAAGT
The DNA here is from genome assembly GCF_018873765.1 of Telopea speciosissima. Taxonomy (NCBI): domain Eukaryota; kingdom Viridiplantae; phylum Streptophyta; class Magnoliopsida; order Proteales; family Proteaceae; genus Telopea; species Telopea speciosissima. Next base: position 14,886,515 of record NC_057917.1, read on the forward strand.
GAAGGGTTTCCATCATCTTGAAGTTTGAGAAACTCACAAGTCACAACCCAGGACCAGAATCTGTCTTCATTACCTGTTAGTCAGGATTCAACACTTTATAGAAAGGTGTAAGAAGCAATGGGATGTAATGTTCTTCATGGTAGATGCATGAAGATGTTAGTCAGAAGTCAGAATGAGAAATTTCACATTCTTGGAGATATTTTTATTGCTTATTTTATATTTCAGTCTAACTATTTGTTGAATGTATATCGTGAGGGGGAGTCCCTCTGTGCTTGTTATGTCAGTTTGGACTTATTAGCTAATAGTTGTTAGTTATGTTTGGGTTTGGTCTAGCAGTCTTATTAGTGTCAGGTGTCTAGTGTTATGTGTCTTTGGGTCCACAAGTAATTGTTTCTTAGCTGAACTCTAGTTTTAAATTTTAATAACAGTATAAGTAATTGTTCTAGGCCATGATAAGATTTATTCTGAATCCTACCGTGGCTCTAGGGATTCTCTTCTTCTCCATCGATATTGTCTTCTCTCTCTTCTCAAGCTTGGTAGGTACTGGTAGTAAGTTTCTCTGCTGCTACATGGTGTCGAGCAATTTTAAATCAGTATCTACTCTTCTATCTCTGGTTTAATAGTCTCTTAGAGACCTTTTCTTGTGGTTGCAGTAACCTATGCTGCTGTACATACTATATGAGACTCTAGTTAATGGTTATATGAAGATAAACTAGAGTCTCCTTGCATATACTGCCTACTTCTCGGTTTCCATGGAGTTATTCATCGTCAGGAGTTAAATTCATCAATATGAGGCTGGCAGCACCCCTTTTTTTTTGAAGTTTCTGGGGAGAATTCATGGTTGCAATAAATCCAGATCTAACTCTTAGATATGACTGGGATTTTGAGGCATTGAAGACTTCCTTGAGTGGGCCCTTCGACTGGAGTTTGAGGTTGATCCCAGCCTCTGATGTGGTACTATAAAAAATCTCTCAAGAAGCAGCATGCGGCACTCATGTTTTTTTTTACAGAATTGGTGTCTCTAATTAATCAAGATCTGCTTGAGTTCTTAGGGTCTTGAAGGCCCCCCTGAATAGGTTCTTCGACCTAAGTTTGAGGCTGATTTCAGCTTCTGATTTACTGGAATTAAAAATCTCCTATGACCTGTGGTATTCTGTTTTTCTGAATTGTTTGGGCAACATAAATCCTAACAGTATTACAGATCTATCCATCAGATCTGTCTCATATTTTTGGGCATTATTGGCACTTCTGAAAGGCACCTTCGATCTGTTTTTGGTGTCAATTTGACACCCTAGTGTTCTGATTTCTGCAATCACCCAAATTCTGGGTTTGTAATTCCAGATTCTTCTTATATCATTGCTGAATCCTATATCTTCATTGGAATTATTTAATATCGTGGGGCTTTTCCTCCCCCATTCTCTTACTATCTCTGTCCAGCTTTGGAGACTTATCAGAGGAGGTTGGTCTATATTTCTTTTACCTGTCAGTTCTGATCAGAATCTGCTCATCATTGGCTGCTGCTGGTATTTGTTCTTCAGGATTGATTTTTGATATATATTTGACTGCTGGTTTGTGGGTATATCTGATATTTTTCATATAATATGGGTGTCAAAACCCCCTATGAACCCTGTCAACGTCCAAGTTGCATTTGTCAAACTCAAGGGTGCATCGAATTACTTACTCTCGGCACAGGCTGTTAGTGTATGTATCTTTGTATCACTGCCAAGCAGAAAATGGATTTTTTGACTAAGCCATCTCCTGCTATAACTGTTACTGAGTATCCGGATAGCACATAATGCCACTGTGCTTTGTTGGCTGTGGAACAATATATAGCCTTCTGTGGCTTCCAATGTAATGTTTCTGTTGAAGTACTGTTCATGTGACACTGTTCACGTGAACAGTGATTTGGTTGATATGTGTATCTTCTATTTTCCTAGTCCTAGTTTCTAATTATGTCAAGTCCTAATTCTACTGTTAGTTGTTAGTCTTAGTTTCAGTTTGAGTTATTAGTTCTAGTTCTTTTCCTATTGTAACTTGGAATCCTATCATGATTAGGAATTCCTAATCTGATAAGGAGTTCCCCTTTCTATTGTAATTTGAGATTATAAATACAAGCATTATGAGGGAGACTGATAAGTTTTACAGTTCTCTCCTCTTCCTCATCTTTTCTTCTTTCTCAAGTTACTGGTTACAGGTCCTAGGTTTACTACATGGTATCAGAGCTAGGTAACCAGTGATTATTCTTTCCAAGATTGCCGGTTTGAGAGTCGTTTCAAAGTTCTCCAATTTATGGAGAAACCCTAGTTCATAAAAGAAGGAGAACTAGGGTTTAGTTTCGGTTTCATTTCAGTTTCATAATGGTTTCTTCTTCTGATTGTTTCTACACCGTAGACTATCATTCTTGGTCTGCATCTACTGCTACTGCTGCTCTGTGCTACCTGCAATAGCCTTATTGATTTGCTGCTATGTTTTTCAACCATCGTCTTTGGCTGGTTCGAAAACCCTTCCTCAATGGCTTTGAAACTTGGAGTCGCTGATGCTTTTGTTTTTTGGAATTTTTCATGGAGTCGTTTTGCTCGATTTCTGCTGCTGCCCTGAGCGAGGACTCCATCAATGGCTTCTATTAGGCAGGGATTTGTTCTTGAAGTTCAGTGAGGGTTGAAGAAGATTTCCGCGAGCTAACCTTTCCTGTTGGATGCTTGATTTCCGTGCGATAAAGTTCCAGAAATTCTTCTTCCTGTGTTCTCGGTTGCGAGATTGGTACTTGCTTGGTTCTGCTCCTGTAGCTTGGTGCTAGAGATGGCTTGATCTGGAGGTGTTTACAAATAGAATTTCTGCATCTGGTATGTCGTTTTAATTCCTGAATACCAGCATACCTTTGTTTTTCTATTGTTGAAGGCAACACCGCCAAGAAGGCCTGGTTATCCCCTTGGTTTCGCCTCTGGTTTACGCTGGAGTGATCTGGTTCTGAGCCCTACCGCCAGATTGGAGTTGCAGGATTTTTTGTTTCTTCTGCAAATATTGCTGGTTTGGTAGAGTATTAGTTGGGTTTGGAGGGCTGTGAGTTACAAAATTAAATCTGAGACTTTGCGAAGTTCGAATGTGAATCATGGGTGCTGACTCGATTTGAAGAGGCACAACTCCACCGCCTTGGTTCTGGTTTCGTGGCAGGAAGAAGAGGAACTCCTCTTTTCGGTACTTCACCTTTTCTTACTTATTCCCGATATTACCCCTTTACTTTAAGTATTATTTCATTCATTACCTACCTCCTCTTTACGTACCAATTTTACCCTTTTACCCACTGCTTCTTTAAATTGCCTATATCCCCCTTGAAAATTCTGGTGTATTACCAAATTGCCCCTCCTCCCTTAAATTTGGCCTTGCTGATGCGTATATATGGATTTCACTTAAATTACAATTCTGCCATCCTATTATAAACTTCAACTTAATTGCAATTCTGCCATTCCCCTATTTGACTACCCAATTGACCTTTGAAAATTCTGGTTTATTACCAATTTGCCCTTTGGCTTGGATTGTATTTAAAAGTGGATTTCCACCAAATTACAGCCATGCCATCCTTTTTTTCCAATATCGTTCCCTTTCAATAATTCTATTCCCTTCGTATCCTATACCTTTGGTAATTACCCATAACACCTTTGGAAACTTCTGGTAAATTACAATTTTGGCATTCCTTCCCTTTTAATTGCCCATAGCACTTTTAGAAAATTCTGGAATATTATGTTTTTGCCCTATCTCTTACATTATCTCTGTTATGTCCACGTGTACTACACGTGAGGGGGGGATTATGTACAGTACACCTGCAGACATTGTAGAAGCAGAATTTGCAGGAACACTTGGTGCAAAACATAGAAGATCAGAGTTTTCACCAATGCCAATGGGTATTGATACATCCAATATTCACCGGTCAATCAACGATCGCCACGTGTCACAGACGACCCGCCTCATAGCCAAGGGGAACGAACCGGGGTCCAAGGACCACCCAGGCGCGGTCGGGGCGCGGCCTCACCAGGCGCGGCCTCCTCCGGCGCTGCCTCGGCGCGCCTCCTCACAGCGCGGCCTCATCAGCGCGCTCACCAGGCGCGGCCTCACCAGGCGCGGCCTCAGCGCTGCCTCATCAGCGCGGCCTCACCAGGCGCGGCCTCACCAGCGCGGCCTCACCAGCGCGCCTCAGCGCGGCCTCCGGCGTGGCCTCGGGTGCGGCCTCGGGCGCGGCCTCCTCACGACCTAACCCACGCGGCCTCACCTAGCCGCAAGATCGTGGCACCTGTGGGGGCCACCCATCTACGACCCGATCGTATCACCAAGACTCATGTCACTACCAAGACTCTGGACCTTAGAGGTCACGCGTCATCCAGGACGGATTCAAGCACCAAGGACGTTATCACCACACGCGGATATCTATCCACCAAGGATCTCGATGCCACCAGGACACTCCCTCCCGCGGGAGATGGCCATCGTGATAGAGCCCCGTTACCCAGGGCCTCTATCCACTCAACGCACACTCGCCATCAAACTGGGACTCTCCACTCTGCCATACACCGCCATATGCTACTATAAAAGACAAGGTACGCAACCCATCAAAGGAAAAAAAAAAACTCTTACTGAATAATCACTATTCATCTGTTTGCGCCAGGAGATCTAACTTTGGCATCGGAGAGCCCTAGGCCGGGACCACACCGGTTCTTCTCGATCGACCCCTTTGGTCCACTTGCAGGACGCGCACTCGCAGGACCGCTCGACGATTTCGACGCAATGATTAGCGCAATGCGGGAACGACGCTAGCCATTACAACTACTACTCGCTTCCATACTCATTCAATGGCACGAAGGAAGACTACCACCACCAACAACGGAGCAAGGAATGGATCACCACCCCGGAGGGCTCTCGCCGCAGAGCCAACGCCGAGACCATGTCCCTCCTGGAGGAGGAGATCCCCCTTACCGACTTGATTCGTGATCGCGAGCCCAACAATGACGAGGCCAACGATGTGGTGAGTGGACACACCGACCCCAATGCTCCAGCCACTGTGGGTCAGATCAACGACCTGCAACGACAGATCCTCGATGAACAACGACTCTTGCGAGAATACCTGACGCAGCGTGCGACATCTCACCGTCGGAGGACTTCACCCTCAGCAAGGGTGGAGTCCATACCTCAACAAGAGCCAAACCCTAGGAGATCATCTCCCTGTGGGCGCGAGATCGAGAGACTTGCGCGGCAGCAACCCCACTCCGCGTGCGGGGAGCCTTCCCAAGATCCCAGGAGAACAAGAGACCTCTCGCCACGGCCGAACGTGGGAGGACGCCAACACCCTGTGGCGAGGGTGTCTAGCCCGCAGGATCGATCCGGAGGTCTGTGTTCGACGGACGACTGGAAGAAGGTCACATACCACGACGAAGCCGGACCCACAGAGAAGAAAGCCCCTCACCTTCACGACAGGGTTCATCCCAGCATGACCATTCACCATCCCGCCAACACTCAAGGCGGGAGGGGACATCCAGGAGAGAACGTGAACGGGGTCGCAGCGAACGTCCGGCTAGGCGTGGGGGGCAGGCACGGGACGAGGAGCTCGATCAAAGACTCCGCGACCTAGATGAGAAGCTGGAAGGGTTGAAGAAGCAGACCAAAGGCGAGACACACTCCATACCGGGACAACACCCCTTCTCGGCAGAGATCATGTCAGCGACACTACCTTCCAGGTTTCGACTACCCACCTTTGAACTCTACAGTGGTACCACTGACCCTAATGACCACATCAACTACTTTAATGGCATGATGACGCTGTATGGGGGGTCGGACGTGGTATCCTCGTCGGGCATTCCCCTGCGTCCCTCAAGGGAGCAGCCACATCACGGTTCTCCAGTGCTACGACCGAGATCTATAAAGCCTCGCTCGCAGAGCTATGCGAACAGTTCGTCACCCGCTTCCAAAAGCGTCAGCTGGTAAGAAGACCACCGTCAATCCATCAACGTGGTACGTAACCCCTGGGAATCTCTCAGGGAGCACGTTACTGTGTTCACCAAGGAGTCCCCTGAGGTACGAGACTTGGATGACTGCACACGCATGCAGCCCTAGGAGGTATTAGGGACCTGGACTTGATCAAGGACCTGGCACGCGCTGAGACCAGGACTACGAAAGAGCTTCGAGCGATGCAACGAGTTTGCAAATACGGCCGAGGTATTACAAGCTAGAACAAAAATAATCGAGGCTGCCCACAGACAACAAAGAGGTCAAGCACCACGACCGCAAAGAGGGTAAGAGGTCGAGGACAGAGCGCCGACAAGAGAAGAGCGACCGCCCATCTAGGAGGACAGACCGCCTGAGAGAGAAGTGAGAGGGCACGCCCCCGAGTTCACACCACGAACACCACCAGGTCCCGATACTCACGCAGATCCAAGACCGCGACCTACTCCAGCCGTGGCCACGACCCATGCTAACGGCGCCAGAGAAGCGAAACCCTAACAAATATTGTCTCTTCCACAAAGAGAATGGGCACGACACGGAGGAGTGCTATCAATTGAAGAGAGAGATAGTAACAACCGGTAAAAGCAGGAAGCTTGAACAAGTATGTGAAGGGGAGACGTGACAACCGCTCAAAGCAAGGAGATAGAGGTCGCGACGGAGACAGAGTGGAACCGAGACGAGAAGAAAGAAGAACGGATCGAGAGAGAGACCACCTGGAAGGGCGGAGAGAGGCCACCGAACCTAGTGGCACCGAGGACCTCCTATCCTCACCATATTTGGAGGACCAGGGCAAGAGTCCACCAGGAAAAGCTAAAGCTCATGCCAGGTTCGTGGGAGTGGCGGAGAAGCCCAAAGAAGATAGCCAGGACCGAGGCGGTGATCTCCTTCTCGGATGAAGACCTGGAAGGACTAAACTTCCCGCACGTGAAGATGCCCTGGTAGTACAGTGGAGGTAGCTAATCGACTGCGCATACGAAGGCTGATAGACAACGGGCGTCTGTTGACGTACTCTCCTGGACGCCTATCGACGATTCGGGTTCGGGGACGACCGCTCAAAGCGAGCCCACTTATCTCCACTGGATTCTCGGTGCCACCGCCTCCATCGAGGTACCATGAGCTACCCGTCACCTTCGGTACGCCTCGACAAGTAACCATCATGGTAAATTTTATGGTAGTCAAGTCCGTGGTGTCCTTCAACGGCCTCTTAGGGCGACCATCACTGTGACCCTTAGAGGAGTCATATCACCACTTCACCTTGAAGATGAAGTTCCCCACCGAGAACGGGTAAGCGAAGTCCGAGGAGATCGAGGAAGAAGCGAGTGGAGTGCCACGCCACCTTCGTGAAAAAGAATAATGGCAACACCGTGGAGTGGCACTCTGCTGAGAGCATGATCGTGACGGAGAGATGAGCCGACAGAGAGAAGGGGAAGGCCAGTGGAAGACCTCATCCCATGGCCACTCAGCCAGGATGACCCCTCCAAGGTCGTTCAGGTCGGCTCACTGCTAAGCAAGGAACAGAAAGAAGAACTTGGACACCTCCTCCAAGCAAACATAGATGTCTTCGCATGGTCAACCTCCGACATGCCAGGAATACCACGCCCATAGCGGAACACCGACTACACGTCGACCCAACCAGGAAGCCCGTTCAACGAAGCGGCGTAACTTCGCCCTCGACCGGCAAGCGGCAATCAAGGAGGAGGTCGAGAAGTTAAGCCGATCGGGGTTCATCGAGAAAGGAGAAGTTCCCAACCTGGCTCGCCAACGTGGTCGTGGTACCAAAGCCAAATGGGAAGTGGAGGATGTGTGTCGACTACACCGACCAACAAGGCATGCCCAAAAGATGAATACCCACTGCCCAGGATCGACCCTCTGATCGACGCCACCGCCGGCCGTGAGATCTTGAGTTTCGTGGACGCGCTACTCCGGATACAACCAGATCCTCGTGTGAGGATGATGAGTCTTACACCGCATTCGGATCGACAAAGAGAACTTTACCACGTCGTGCCGTTCGGGTTAAAGAATGCAGGGCCACCTATCAGAGGATGGTCAACAAGATGTTCGAGGAGCGGTCGGGCGCAACAGTGGAGGTATATGTGGATGACATGCTCGTGAAAAGCGCCCACGCCAGCCAACACCTGGACGACCTAGAGGAAGCATTCAGCGATCGAGGAGGAACCGGATGAAGCTAAACCACTGCGAAGTGCGCCTTCGGCGTAACGTCAGGAAAATTCCTGGGTTCGTGGTCTCGGTCCGTGGAATAGAAGCCAACCCATCAAGATCGAGGCCATCAAGAGATGGCACCTCCTCGAACGGTCGAGAGGTGCAGAGGTTGAATGGAAGGGTCGCCGCCCTTTCCAGGTTCGTGTCACGATCAAGGTGATAAGTGCTTACCATTCTTCAAAACATTGAAGAACCTCCGGAAGCCCTAAGGACTTCACACGTGGACGGAAGAGTGCAAAAGGCGTTCGGAGAATTGAAGGAGTACTAGAGAGCCCACCTTGCTTGGGCGACCGGAACCTAACGAGGAGTTGCAGCTCTCACTGGCCGCCACCTGCCGCGCGGTCGTAGAAGATCTTCTTGAAGGAAGAAGACAAAGTCCAGGAGGCCGATCTACTACGTCGGCCGTGTCCGATCGATGCGAGGACCAGGTACACTAGGATCGAGAAGGTAGCCTATGCATTGGTAATGGCGGCTAGGAAGCTACGACCATACTTCCAAGCCCATACCATCACGATCCTCACGCACCTACCCTTGAAGAAGATATTGCCTGCCTGGACGTCTCCGGACGATTGATCAGCGTAGGCGGTGGAGTTAAGTGAGCATGACATCAGGTTCCAACAAGAACAGCCATCAAAGGCCGACTCTTGCAGATTTCATGCAGAGTGCACAACCCAATCGAGATCGAGTCACAAACAGGGGAGCCCGAAGAGAAAGATCACGGATCGTGGGACATGTTCGTGGGACGGGTCGAAGCAATGCGCCAGGAAGCGGCGCTGGGCTCATATTAACCAGCCCAGGGGATTTCAGTATCCAATATGCTCTCGTGTTCACCTTCCAAGCATCCAATAATGAAGCAGTACGAGGCATTACTAGTGGACTCGGTGGCCAAAGCCATCCAAGTCACACACCTATCCACCCGGAGCGACTCCCGGCTCGTGGTGAATCAAAGTGAATGGAGAGTATGAGGCAAAAGATGAGAGGATGGCATCATACCTAGCACGCGCTCAAGCGTTGATCGAGGTTTCGAGAAGTTTGAGATGGTTCGAGTTCCCGGGGAGGAGAACGACGCGCCGACGCCCTATCCAAGCTAGCCATACGAGGAACTCGAAATTTGGCTAGCGCATCTATGTTGAGATCCTGCATGAGCCAACGCATAAGGAAAAGCAGGTTAATGAGATCACTGAGGGACTGCATGGATGGACCCTCTACTCAACTACCTCGAACGATGTCTTACCGTAAGACAAGGCCGAAGCAAGGAAGATCGGGATGAGAGCTGCAAAGTACACCGTCCTGGGGGTACTATACAAGCGGGGGCAACAGCACCACTACTCCGGTGCCTAGGACCCGAGGGGGCGAGTACGCCCTGGCCAAAGTCCATGAGGGGATATGTGGAAGCCGCATGGGGGACGAGCCCTAGCCTACAAAATCCTCCGCCGGGGACTATTCGGCCTCGAATGCAAGAGGAGGCCATCCAATATGCGAAGTGCGAGCAATGTCGGGTTGTTCGCCCGAGTACCCCATCTACCCGCCGCTGGTGACATCAATCCTCAACCCCATACCTTTTGCCTGTGGGGACTAGACATCTTAGCGACTTCACGCGCAGCACCAGGAAAGCAGAAAGTACCTGGTCGTCGCGATCGACTACTTCACCAGTGGGTTGAAGCTAAACCCTTGGCAAGATAACAGAGACGAGAGATGGAGAAGTTCGTCGCGACGGCGTCATCTACAAGTTCGGGTACCACGGATCCTCGTCTCGCATAATGGAAAACAATTCAACAACCCCAAATTCCAAGCATTCTGTCACGCTACAACATCGACTATCGGCTGTGGCGGTAGCATACCCACAGCCAATGGTCAGTGGAGGTCACCAACGTAACGCTATTGGAAGGAGTCAAGAAAAGGCTGAAGGAGCCAAAGGCAAATGGGTGAAGAGCTGCAGCGTCCTGTGGGCATACCGAACTACAAGACGGACGCCCACAGGAGAAAGCCCATTCCGCCTAGCATAGGGCATCAAGCATTGGCGCCGGTAGAGGTCGGGCGCCATGTCCCAAGGGTTCGCACTTCAATGAACGCACCTATGTCGACGCGATCGCGGCGAACCTGGACTTTATAGATGAGGTCCGAGAGAGAGCACTACTAAGGAACGTCGCCTACCAAAGAATTAATCGCCAGTGTACTATAACGCCAGGGTCAAGGAAAGGCTATTCCACCAGGGCGATTTAGTACTACGGAGGCAAGCGCATCGCAGCCATGAAGGCGGGAAGCTGTCACCCAACCGGGAAGGACCCTACATAGTCTCCAAGCGTATACGCCTGTGGACTTACCGCTGAAGACTCCAGGGGGCAGAAGGTAGACGTGCACTGGAACTCGGAACATCCGAAGAAGTACTACCAAGTAGAGGCATAGCAAGTAGGGGTAGTGATAAGAATCGATGCGATAGGAGTAGCAATGAGACGACATCAAGGGCAATGTGAATTTCATCAAAATAAAGAAATGTTGCAAGAATACTTGTCTTCTCCTACCACTCAATCGAATCACGGCCACTACACTAAGGCGGTATGCCAACATCGAGGCTTCATGCCTAAGGCGGTATGCCAACATCGAGGCTTCGTGCCTAAGGCGGTATGCCAACACGAGGCTTCGTGCCTAGGCGGTATGCCAACATCGAGGCTTCGTGCCTAGGCGGTATGCCAACACGAGGCTTCGTGCCTAGGCGGTATGCCAACACCGAGGCTTCGTGCCTAAGGCGGTATGCCAACATCGAGGCTTCGTGCCTAAGGCGGTATGCCAACACCGAGGCTTCGTGCTAAGGCGGTATGCCAACATCGAGGCTTCGTGCCTAAGGCGGTATGCCAACACCGAGGCTTCGTGCCTAGGCGGTATGCCAACACCGAGGCTTCGTGCTAAGGCGGTATGCCAACACCGAGGCTTCGTGCCTAAGGCGGTATGCCAACATCGAGGCTTCGTGCTAAGGCGGTATGCCAACATCGAGGCTTCGTGCCTAAGGCGGTATGCCAACATCGAGGCTTCGTGCTAAGGCGGTATGCCAACACGAGGCTTCGTGCCAGGGCGGTATGCGCCAACACCGAGGCTTCGTGCCTAAGGCGGTATGCCAACATCGAGGCTTCGTGCCTAGGCGGTATGCCAACATCGAGGCTTCGTGCCTAGGCGGTATGCCAACATCGAGGGCTTCGTGCCTAGGCGGTATGCCAACATCGAGGCTTCGTGCCTAAGGCGGTATGCCAAGCGAGGCTTCGTGCCTAAGGCGGTATGCCAACACCGAGGCTTCGTGCCTAGGCGGTATGCCAACATCGAGGCTTCGTGCCTAGGCGGTATGCCAACATCGAGGCTTCGTGCCTAAGGCGGTATGCCAACACGAGGCTTCGTGCTAAGGCGGTATGCCAACATCGAGGCTTCGTGCCTAAGGCGGTATGCCAACATCGAGGCTTCGTGCCTGGGCGGTATGCCAACATCGAGGCTTCGTGCCTAAGGCAACATGCCAACGCCGAGGCTCCAAGCCTAAGGCAACATGCCAACACCGAGGCTTCATGCCCAAGGCGACATGCCAACACCGAGGCTCCAAGCCTAAGGCGCCATGCCACCATTGAGGCTCTACGCCTAAGCCGCTAACTATCAAGGGTCAAAGAGCATCAACGCAAATAATCACCAAGAGACAAGGCAATCAAAGAAAAGCAAAAGCGATCACATAGAAAAGTCATAGTAGTTACAACTCAAGTTCAAAAAAGGAAAAAGGTTGAGACGTCTACAGGATCGGGACGACCGTAAGGTCAAGGGATCACTGAGTGATGGGTCACCTCCGACCAGTGGAGACATCATGTCCGCCTCAGAGGACGCACAAGCCACCCCCTCAGGCGTAGGGCAGCCTCCACTCGACACCGGAGCGCTCTCCACCAGCCTACACCCTAAGCGCCGCAGCAAACTCGAGAACCCCAAGACAGAGAAGTCATAGTCGTGGGTCACCTCCAGACACAAGCGGCTAAGTCCCGGACCCCTCCCTCATAGCGGGCTGAAGTGCGCCGATACAATGTCGAGAACGCAGAGGATGCACGGAACTCGGCCGCGGCTCGCTCACCTGCGAGGCCTTGCTCCACCTCATGCCTTCCCCTCGATGAATGAAGCTCCTCCTCGAAAGCGAACCCTAGCCGAGCTCTCGGCGCGCAGCAGAGTAATCGCACGCGGCTCCTCGGGCACCTCAGGAGCTTCCCGGACGCCACAGCAAGTTCCCCCGACACCCTCTGCGCGTCAGCCTCGGCCCTCTCACGGGCATCGACCTGACCCTGGAGCTCCCTCTCCATGTCACGCAAGGTGCGCTGCATCTGCGCGTCACGAGAAGCGTGACCCTCCAGTCGAAGCACCGCCTCAGCAGCACGGTGATGGACCTACAATCAACATGGCAAGCGATAAAATGAGGTAAAAATAAATGGAGCAATGGACATGAGGAGACAGTAAAGGAATAACTCACCGAAGCCATGTCATGGTAGAGGGTCTGAGCCAGACAAGCATCACTAAGCCTCTGCAAGGCCATCCTCGCGGTAGGGAGCCTGCCCCTGTCCACCCACTCCCGCGACACGCCGGCCTCGGCCAAGGTCGAGCCTCTCCGCACGCCCAAGGCGCGATCACTGTGGACTCACCCGGCGTGGGAAGATCAAATGGGCAAGATCGGGCCGTAGGAACCCACACCTTTCCCCTCGAAAGGGGCAACACAAGATCCGGTAAGAAACAGCAGAGGGGGACAGAGGCACAGAGCCGGGGACGCCATCGTCACCAGGAGAAGTACGGGGAAGGAGGACCCGCACGCCAGAGCTCGTCACGCGGGCATGTCCTGGTCCACCCTTCCGCTTCGCTCCAACAACCGCAGAGCGCGAAGCACCACTAACATCGGTCGCTCCAGCCAGATGGACCACCCTGGGAAGCTTGCCTTCCTCCGCAGATTGCCACGGAGCAAACTGAAATCCGGACGCGTATCCACTGCATAGATCGACCAACCAATCAGATGACACATACATTCAAATACCAACATGCCAATCAAGTACAAAAGACAATGCTCTTACCAGGACTCGGCCGGAGAGACAGGAAGGCCTCCGAGTCCAACTCCGGACGTGGAACGGATCGCGACCCAGCGCGGCAGGAGTCACCCTCAAAATCACTCACTCAAGCCCACGATTGACCCTCTTGAGGTCAATAACTTCCCTAACGATCCAGTAGTGAGCATCGGGGACCGTGGCAAAAAGAAGCGATCCCTCCAATACTTCACGTTGCTAGTGATCCCCGTAGAAGCTCCACGAGGCATAGGGCCCCTCGAGCACGCGGCGGGCAAAGTGATAACATTCATGGTTCCCCTTCTTCAACGAGATAAAAGTGGGAGAACAGGGGAACCGTGCGCACGCCAAAGCGGCGAAGAAGACATAAAAACCCAAGATCACCCCTCAAGAGTTGGGCAACACTTGCCCAGGGGTGAGGTGCCAATGCTCTAACACCAACTCGACAAAGCGAGGGATAGGAAGGCGAAGGCCCTGGAGGAAAAATGAACGGTAGAGGCAGATCTCCCCGCGCGATGAGAGAAAGCATACTCGCTAGGCCCAGGAGCACGCAACATGACCTCGGCAGAATATGAAACTCCTCACGGAGGGAAACCAAGTCGAGGATGACAAGATGCTAGCAACAAGGGCCTAACCTATCAAGCCACGACCAGCAGCTGGGGATGGCGCCCCAGAGGGCTGACGATCCCTACGGGGACCGGAGACACTAGAGGGTCCCACTCGTCCATCAGTATTACCAGGGGAGGGTATAGAGGAGGGAGTACCCACGAAGAAGGCGATCCGGGGAACACTCCTCTGAAGATCCAACCCCGATCAAGCAGGCCAAGGTCACCCGTGAACGACATTAAGGACAAGAGGGGAACGAACTACTTACTCAAGAAAGCGATCTCCAAATCGGCAAGAAAAAGGAAAGGAATGTCACCTGCAAGATATAAACAGCAGATCCATCACATACAAGAAGAAGAACAGGGAAGAAGAGCGAAGGTCCATCACACCAGGGCGCAGCCAGGCGCGGCCAGCAGGGCGCAGCCTCACCGCGGCCACGCCCCAGGTGCAGCTTCACCGCGGCCACGCCCCAGGCGCGGCCTCACCGCGGCCACGCCCCAGGCGCGGCCTCACCGCGGCCACGCCCGCCGCAGGCGCCGCCTCACCGCGGGCCACGCCTGCAGGGGCGCGGCCTCACGCGGCCACACCCGCCGGGCGCGGGCTCACCGCGGCCACGCCAGCAGGCGCGGCCTCACCGCGGCCACACCCCGCAAGCGCGGCCTCGAGGAGACACCCTACAAAAAAAAAAAAAAAAAAAAAAGAGGGTGGGGATCGATTTACCTCAGAAAAAAGGTGACCGCGCGAAAGGACAAGCACACGGCGATGACGGCAGCCACACCAAGAGGCACAATCAAGGGATAGAGGTCACAAGAGCCAAGACACTCAAGCCCAGCACCACTCAAGCTTCCCAAGCAAGCCAAGGCACCAAGGGCACCAAGAGAGCACAACCCAAACACAAGGGCCCAAAAGCAACAAAGTGTATACTAGTGGAGGTGACCCAAAAACAAACACATGGTGGGCACCAAAGAGAGGACAAAAGGCAAAAAGGGGGAATTAAAGGAGAAGGGGAGACAAAAAGTAAGAAAGAGAAATGAGAAGTGAAAGAAGAAGGGAGAGGAAGGAACATATACCCACAAAAAACAAAAAGAAAAAGTGTAGGAGGTAAGGTTTGAACCCCTAACCTCTCCTACCTCATTAGTGGATTTACGGGCAAACCCCACAGGAAAGTTTATTCGCAGCGGACCCCTCACTATGCAAAGACACCTACTCTCTGGGACATCCTATCCCAAGAGAGTGGGGGGCAAATGATACATCCAATATTCACCGGTCAATCAACGATCGCCACGTGTCACAGACGACCCGCCTCATAGCCAAGGGGAACGAACCGGGGTCCAAGGACCACCCAGGCGCGGTCGGGGCGCGGCCTCACCAGGCGCGGCCTCCTCACTGGCGCGGCCTCAGGCGCGGCCTCCTCACAGGCGCGGCCTCATCAGGCGCGGCCTCACCAGGCGCGGCCTCAGGCGCGGCCTCACCAGGCGCGGCCTCAGGCGCGGCCTCATCAGGCGCGGCCTCACCAGGCGCGGCCTCAGGCGCGGCCTCACCAGGCGCGGCCTCACCAGGCGCGGCCTCAGGCGCGGCCTCACCAGGCGTGGCCTCAGGTGCGGCCTCGGGGCGCGGCCTCCTCACAGCCTAACCCACGCGGCCTCACCTAGCCGCAGCATCAGGGGCACCTGTGGGGGCCACCCATCTACGACCCGATCGTATCACTAAGACTCATGTCACTACCAAGACTCTGGACCTTAGAGGTCACGTCATCCAGACGGATTCAAGCACCAAGGACGTTATCACCACACGCGGATATCTATCCACCAAGGATCCTGATGCCACCAGGACACTCCCTCCCGCGGGGAGATGGCCAATCAGGATAGAGCCCCGTTACCCAGGGCCTCTATCCACTCAACGGCACACTCGCCATCAAACTGGGACTCTCCACTCTGCCATACACCGCCATATGCTACTATAAAAGACAAGGTACGCAACCCATCAAAGAAAAAAAAAAACTCTTACTGAATAATCACTATTCATCTGTTTGCGCCAGGAGATCTAACTTTGGCATCGGAGAGCCCTAGGCCGGGACCACACCGGTTCTCTCTGATCGACCCCTTTGGTCCACTTGCAGGTGACGGCACTCGCAGGACCGCTCGACGATTTCTTGACGCAACAGGTATCTACTTTGTTATTGGGTTGAGTTTGTCGTAAGGGGGAGATTGAAGTATTGAAGTATTGAAGATATTTGGTTGTTGCCTATTTGAGGACTTTCAGTTGGGTTGATACAGTTTTTTTTCCGCTGCCTGATTCAGTTTGTTTTCGCTACTTGCTGCTCTGGTTATTTATCTTCAAGATTTTATGTCATTATGACAATCTGAGATTCATCAGTCATCACTGGTTAGCTATTGAAGATCGTTAAAAGCTGCCTTTTTTTGGAAGAAATTCTTGTCCTGGTTTGCTGATCATGTCTGTCCAGGTTTTGAAGATCAATTATTTCAAATTCTTGAATGTTTATTTGGGAGCTACATTCATCTGTCAAGCTGGATTCTACTGCAACTTAGTTTCTTCTCATTTTGTTCAAGTTGGGCATTGATACCTGGTATGCGCCAACTTGAGGGGGAGTGTTTGCATTATTATGGAGTTCTTTTTTTTCCTTTTAGTTCAAGTTGGATCTTCTTTCTTTACTTATTTGTATAATCCAGCTTGAGGGGGAGTGTTGAAGTACTGTTCATGTGACATTGTTCACGTGAACAGTGATTTGGTTGATATGTGTATCTTCTATTTTCCTAGTCCTAGTTGGAGTCCTAATTTCTAATTATGTCAAGTCCTAATTCTACTGTGAGTTGTTAGTCTTAGTTTCAGTTTGAGTTATTAGTTCTAGTTCTTTTCCTATTGTAACTTGGAATCTTATCATGATTAGGAATTCCTAATCTGATAAGGAGTTCCCCTTTCTATTGTAATTTGAGATTATAAATACAAGCATTATGAGGGAGACTGATAAGTTTTACAGTTCTCTCCTCTTCCTCATCTTTTCTTCTCTCTCAAGTTACTGGTTACAGGTCCTAGGTTTACTACAGTTTCATACCACAACTAAGGGTGTCTGAGATGATCTCAAAACAAGCTATTCTTAGGATAAGAACATGTCCAAGGTATATGACTTGTACGAAAATTTCTTCTCTTACAAATAGAACGACAAATCCGTTGGTGACTATTATAGTTCCTTGAAAGGCATGTGAGAAGAAGTCAATGTATACCAACACCTCTCCACTGATATTGCAGTCCTTAAATCTCAGCGCGCTGAGTTCTTGGTGGCTAAACTTTTATCTGGATTAGACTTTGACCTTCAATCAGTGAAAAGCTGAATTCTTTTTGGTGAAAGGATACCATCCATGAATGAGGCATTTTGTCGGATCCAACGTATCATGTCTCCCTCCTTAAACTGAATTTGACACAACCTCATCTAAAGAAAATTCAGCTCTTGTTTCAAGTGATGGAGGTCGTGGCTGTGGCATTGGTTAGAAGTCGTGGTTCTTAGTGAGGTTGAGACCGTGGCGGTGGTCGAGCTAGAGGACAGCCACTAGATCAAGGTTCGCGTGAGTGTACTCATTGTGGTATGATGAATCACACTGTTGATACATGTTGGACGAAATATGGTAAACCTAAGTGGGCTCAACAACTGTTTGCTAATGCTATACTACTATTACGTCTGATCAATTTCTACTGTGGCATCAGCGTCGGACACCAATCACACTTCTACTTGTGGAGTGAGTTAGTTCGTTTCTCCGTTACGCAATAAACTCAATCAAGTACTTAAACATATTCAACAAACTGAGACATCTGCCTCTACATCCATTGCTATCACTGCTTATTGAAGTGCTGGTGCACTTCTTCCCTCTTCTTTCACACCATGGATCTTTGACTCTAGTGCTACTCCTCATATGATTGGTAAGTCCCTATTCTCTCTTTACTTCAGAAAATTTATCACCCTTCTAGTGTCATCCTTGTTGATGGCTCTTCTACTCAAGTATTCGCTTCTGGTTTTGTTACTTTATCCTCTCATCCTATGTTGAAATATATTCTTCATGTTCCTAATTTACCCTTAAATCTCATATTTGTTAGTTAATTGGCTAAATCCCTTAATTGTTTAGTAACTTTTTATCCTACTTGTGTTTTTCAGGATCTCTAGACAAGGAATATGATTGGTGGAGGGTGTGATAAGGATGGTCTATACTACTTCGACGGCGTTGCTCCTACCTTTGCTTCTACTGCTTCTAGTGTGTCCTCTCCTCTCCAGTGGCAATACTGGTTGGGACATCCTTCTTTCCAAACTCTAAAGTAGGGTTCCTAGTTACAAGCATATCTTTTGACTTGGGTGTGAGGTGTGTAGGCTTGGAAAGCATCATCGTACTTTATTCCCTTCTTGTGACGTCTCTTGGATTTCCTCTTTATTTTCTTTAGATCATTCATTCTAAAGTATGGTTTCCGTGTCGTTTCAAGAGTCGGTTAGGTTTTTTTCTACTTTGTTACCTTTGTTAATGATCACCCTTGAATGACTTCGTTATATCTGCTAAAGGATTGATCATAATTTTTATCTATTTTAAAGCAGATTTATAGTGAAATAAAGACTCAGTTTGGTTTGTTAATTAAAGTTTTTCGCTCTGACAATGCTTTTGAATATACTCAATGTTAAATATCTAAATTTTATTCTAATCCTGGGATGATACATCAAACTGGTTGTACATATACTCCTCAGCAGGATGGTGTGGCTGAGAGTAAAAATCTGCATTTGGTGGAAATTGCTCGATCTCTTATGTTTCATATGCATGCTCTGAAATTTTATTGAAGTGGTGCAGTTTTGATTGTTTGTTATTTGATTAATCGCATGCCATCTATTGTTCTTGACAATTTATCTCCCTTCTCAGTGATTTTTCCCAAACCATCTTTGTTTGGTTTACCACCATGGGTGTTTGGCTGCACGTGCTTTTTTCACAACCTTTGATCTGGCTTTAATAAATTGTCTTCGGGTGCTACCAAGTGTGTTTTCCTTGGGTATGTTCGTACTAAAAAAGGCTATAGGTTTTATTATCCTATGATGCGTCCGTATTTTATTAGTGTTGATGTTACTTTTTTTGAAAATTCACAATATTTTTCGTTTGAGAGTCGTAAGTTGGATACTGATCTCCTTGATCCTCCACCCATTCTTGGACCTATCCTATTCCTATTCCTCTTACTGACTCCACCACCACTACTTCCCCCTTAAGCAATTGTAGGTTTACAAGCGCCATTCCAAGTCAACTTCAACAGTTCCGGCTGATCCTTCGTTACCACCCTCTTCTTCACCAGAAGCCTTGCCTAGGGATCCGACCTCCATTGACTTGCTCATTGCTCTTCGTAAAGGTATAGGTATTTGCACTTGTACTCAGCAGTCTGCTATTGCTTGTCTTATTTTTAAGTTTGTTTTAGTTTCTCACCTCCCACCTTTACTTCGTAATTTTGCTTTGTCTTCATCTACTGTGTTTGTACCCATGGTTCAAAATCTCGCGATATATCGCCGATATTTCGGATATCTCGACACTGCCGAGACGAGATGGCCATACGAAATGAAAAAAGTCCAAATTTCGGTATATTTCGTGAAATTTCAGTATATTACTTAAACAATGTGTATTTAACTTTTTATACATCAGGGTCCGACTATATACTGTCAATCAAGGGTGCAAACCCAAAACACCACTTTGAGTTAATTTTTTTGCAATATGAAGGTGTAAATGTGTTTATTTAGCTTAAATAAGGGTGTACATGAAGTATCAGGCCATAATACGGCCAAAAACCCACCGAGATGGACTGCCGAAATATGGCAGAAAAAATACCATATTTCGGCGAAATTTCAGTAAATTTCGTATATTTCGGAAATCTCGACCTGTCCTAAATGGCGAGACGAGACGAGATCTTGAGCTATGCTTGTACCTACTAAGAACTAGGAAGCATTGTCACACCTTGGTTGGAAGAATGCTATGGATGTAGAGATGGATACCTTGTTAGATCGCAAGACATGGTCTCTTACCAACTTAACCCCGGGGAAGGAACTTGTGCGGTGTCAGTGGGTGTACACTGCCAAGTACTTACCAAATGGTTCTGTTAAGTGAAAGAAAGCTTGCTTGGTTGCTAAAGGATATACTCAGATGTATGGCATCGACTCTTTTGAGACCTTCTCTCTGGTAGCTCGTCTCAACTCTGTTTATGTTTTGATATCCTTAGCTATAAATCTTGATTGGCATCCGTTTCTACTCGACATTAAATATTCTTTTCTTGATGATGATATTGAGGAAGAAGTGTATAGGGAGCAACCTCGGGGCTATATTGTTCAGTGGGAGAATGCATCAAGGTTTGCTTTCTTCATAAGGCTATTTATGGGTTGAAACAGTCCGCTTGTGCTTGGTTTGACAAATTCAGTAAGGTCATTGGTGGTTATGGGTTCACGCAGTGTTTCTTTGATCATTCTGTATTTATTCATCAACGTGGGTCCAAGGTCGTTATTCTAGTTGTGTACGTAGATGATATCATTATTTTTGGTGATGATTCTTTGGGGATTGAGAATGTCAAGGTATATTTGCATCAACACTTCCAGATGAAAGATTTGGGAGTACTGAGGTACTTCCTGGGTATTAAAGTTGTTCGTAGTACTAAGGGAGTTAGTCTGTCTCAGAGAAAGTATGTGCTTGATCTTCTATCTGAGAACGGGATGTTAGGCTCCAAGCCTCTAGATATGCCTATGGATCCTCATCTGAAGCTTGGAGCGTGTGATGATAAAGAATTTGCAGATAAACATCATACAAGAGACTTTTTGGAACGTTTATCTACCGAATTGTTACTGGACTTGATATTTCATTTGTCATGGGTGTTATTAGTCAATTCATGGAGAATCCCAAGCAGGCCCAATGGGATGCCGTGTGTCGCATTTTGAGGTATCTTAAAGGTGCTCCTGGGAAAGGCTTTATTTATCAACGTCATGGTCATATTCGTATACGGGTTATTCTGATTTTGACTGGGCTGGTGCTGATGGTGATCGTAGATCTACTATTGGGTATTGTACGTTTGTGGTGGAAATCTTGTTACATGGAGGAGTAAAAAGCAAATTACAGTAGCTCAATCAAGTATAGAGGCCGAATACAGAGCTATGGCTTATACAACAACTGAAATGATGTGGCTGGAGTCTCTTATTCAGGATTTAGGATTCTCAATCACTAAACCTATAGAAATATATTGTGATAATCAAGCTGTGATATATATTGCCAGTAATCTGATTTTCCATTGAGAGGACTAAGCATTTTGAGGTCGATTGTCACTTTGTGACGAATGCTGTTATGCAAAAGCTGATCTCTACTCCATTTGTCAAACTCAGGTGATCAACTTGGCGATATGTTTAAGCCACTGTTTAGACATGTATTTCTTAGTGGTTGTTCCAAGCTGGGTATGGGAGATATACATAGTCCAGCTTGAGGGGGAGTCCCCCTCGCCTTGTTATGTCGGTTTAGACTTTTTTGCTAGTAGTTGTTAGTTATGTTTGGGTTTGGTCTAGTAGAGTCTTAGTGTTATGTGTCTTTGGGTCCACATGTAATTGTTTCTTGGTTGAACTCTAGTTTTATAACAGTATAAGTAATTGGCCTAGGCCACGATAGGATTTATTCTGAATCCTACCTTGGCTCCTCTAGGGGTTCTCTTCTTCTCCAGGGATTTGTCTTTTCCCTCTTCTCAAGTTTGGTAGGTACTGGTGGTAAGTTTCTCTGCTACTACACTGTTTATGCTTGGTGTTTCCTTTGGTTGGACCTCTTGCACTTGATTTAGACATGGTTTAACTTATTTAGTTATTTTTTTTCTGTGCAGCTGGCCTCAAGAATAAATGATTTTGTGTTTAACTAACAGAACCAAACTCAAATCAAAAGATGTTTGTTCTAGGATTTAATATTTAATGATCACCTTTCAGGATGTTTCAGGTTGACTACTTGTGATCCAAACACTGCAAATCAAAACCTTCATGCATATGGTGTCATGCTTATTGTAAGTATTTATCGCTTTACTTCTTACCATGTTATTATGATTGTTTATATTTGAAACATTGCTGTCCTTGTATTGGCTCCATGATTGTCTGTTTGGACTGAAGTATGATATTAAATTTGACATTTATGTTTATTTTAGTTTCACTTTCTATTTTTGATAGACGAGGATAATTTGAAGGGATCTCCATCACATGGCGCTGTATGGAGAGCTTCTCTTTATGGTACACCCTTTTTGAGATCTCCATAACGGGAAATTGGATTGCACTGAAATTTCCTGGACTGAGTGATTATGATGTGGACAAAGCGTCCACAAATTTTGAGCCCCAGAAGAACTGCCATATTGCAGATGTCAGGGCTGTCCAGAGAAGATTATCATGACTGGCTGTTCAGGAAAAACATGTCCTTTTTTGAAAGCCTTGAGTGGCCAAAATTTGTGTCTGGTTGATCCCAATATCTTGGTTATAAGACTTGCCTCAGACATTGAGCTGTTTTGGTGTCAGTGTCTTGGCTTAACCGGTTTGATATTGACTCTATAACCAGGTGGATGTGTGAATTGACCGAATTCATAGTAGGAATGTAGGTTGACACTCGAACTGTTTTGACCATCTAGTTTGCTACAGGAATAAGTATGACCAATATGTAATTGTTGTTAATAGCAGGTAATCCTCTAAACTCTTTCAGAAATTATTCACATTCTCTTCGTTTCTCATTAATTCTGTAACAGAGTAAGAACTTGTTAAATACCCAGACAGAGATCAAGGGAGAAGAAACAAGAGAGAACTGAGAGAGAGAAGGATGGAACTAGTTCAGTGATATAATCAGTTAGTGAGTCTATCGCTGGACAAGATTTAATTTTAATAAATGGCAATGAGTTACAAACTGAATAGGGAAACTAACTACTAGAAGGAATCTACCCAAAGAGCAACACAATCCAAGCCCAACTAAACCTCACTCATGATAGGAACAAACCTCCTACCGTGAGACCTACCTACCACTCATACAGTCATACCGTGAGAATAATAGTGGTCCCAATAGGGGTCCACAGCTCCTATAGGAAACACCTTAACACTCCCCTCAAGCTGGAGCATACAAATCTCCCATTCCTAGCTTGGAACAACACCTGTGGAAAGCAGACCAAAAGAGTGGCTTGTAAATAGATAAGCCAACTGGTCAGTAGACGACATGAATGGACTAACAATCAGCTTCTTCAAAACAGCATTCCACACAAAGTGGCAATAATTATCAATCAAGGTTTAAAATCTCGTTTCGTTTCGATGTTTCGGTCTGACTGAAATTTCCAAGATACCGAAATTTCGTCGAAATATGGTATTTTTTCTAACACCGGGTTACTGACAATGTAGATGGGAGCTTGATTATCACAAAACATCTTCATGGGTTGAGTAATTGGAAAATCCAAATCTTGAAGAAGAGATTTCAACCACATCAACTCAGTTGCAGTGTGAGCCTTAGCTCTAGACTCGGCCTCAACACTAGATCTAGCCACAGTTGTTTGCTTCCTGCTGCGCCATGAAACAAAGTTGCCACCAATGAAGGTGCAATAACCTGTAGTAGATCGCCTATCATTATCAACATCAGAAAAGCCTACTAGATCAACATTTTGATGCGATCGGTAGATAAGCTCCTTTCCTGGAGCCCCCCTTTAGGTATCTTAAGATACGACAGGCCGCCTCCCCGTGAACTTTCTTTGGAGATTGCATAAATTGAGTAATCACTCCCACAACAAAGGAAATATCAAGACGAGTAACAGTTAGATAAATAAGCTTCCTAACTAATCTCCTGTAACGGTGGGGATCATCAAACACACCATCATCATCTGTCCCAAATTTCTAATGCAGATCCATAGGAGTATCCACTAGTTTACATCCAGGCATACCCCTTTCAGACAAAAGAGCCCATACATCTTTCCGTTGTGACAGACTAATCCCTTTTTTGGCTTTGTAGAACTTCAATTCCAAGAAAATTGAGGAAACTCAAGTCTTTCATCTGAAAATGCTGATGTAGAAAAGATTTTACCTTTGCAATACCATATGTATCATTACTAGGTACAATAATGTTATCAACATAAACTACTAAAACCACCACCTTAGAACCTCGGCGACGAATAAAGATAGAGTGATCAGAGTAACACTGTGAAAACCCACACTTAGTAACAATTGAGCTGCATTTGTCAACCAAGACCTAGGTGACTGTTTCAACTTGTAAATAGCCTTGTAAAGCTTACATACTCTGAATGAATTCTTCCCTTGAGCAACATACTCGAGAGATTTCTCCATATATACCTCTTCCTGAATCACCATATAAAAATGCATTTTTGATACCCAATTGATAGAGCAGCCAGTCCAAATTCACACCCAAGGGGGTAAGAACATAGACTGAATTGAGACAATCCACAGGGAAGGTCTCGAGTCCATACCATACGTCTGAGTGAAGCCTTTCGCGACTAAACGTGCATTAAGTCGTTCAACTGAACCATCCGAGTTATACTTGATGGTGTAAATCCAGTGATAACGTACATGATCCTTACCAAGAGGTAAGTTAACCATGGTCCATGGTTGTTGAGAGATTAAGGCATCCATTTCTATTTCCGTTGCCCCTTCTACCCAGGGTGAGGTAAGGCTTCTTGATAAGTCTGAGGAATGGAGTTAGTAGATGTTAGAATAATGTACACCAGAATACCCCCACGGTATTCTGGTCCTTTTGGGGTTATTTTTATGTTATTAAGTGTAGTTAGCTTATGTCGGCTATGTGGGTTTTAGTCCCACATCGCCTAGCTTAGACTATTTGTAACTTCCCCTCTATTATAAATAGAGGGGCCTTTCTATCATTAATACAAGCTATTCCATTATTTTATTTGCTCTCTCTGACCCACGATTCAACCAACATGGTATCAGAGCTGGTCTGATCTAGGTTAGAGGGAAAAAAAAACCCTATTTCTCCCTTCTTTTCCTCCAATCGATCTCTCCCTTCTTCTCCCTTTTCTTGGTTTTCTCCTGCTCCTGTTCTTCTTCTTTTCAGCCCAACAAAAGGGGCAGCACTAATGAGGTAAACATAATATCGATGATTTAGTTGCTGCCCCCCTTCTCTTCTATCGTTTTTATTAAAAAAACCTGCTGGAGCCTCATCTGCGATTTGGAGTTTCCCTTCTTTGAGATCAGATCTCTATGAACCTGATCCTCTAATTTAGGAACACCCTATGCAGCCTTTTTCCAGCCATATTCTACCATATTCCTAAACCTAACTTCCCTTTTTCTTTATCTCCATCTTTTATTATTTGTTTTCCAGCCTAAATCCCCAAATTGATTTCACCTTGTCAGGGTTTTTCAAAACCCTGACTCCAATCGATTTTGGGGTTTCCCTTGTCAGATGTAGCCAATTTTTCATGGATAATTCCCAACTAATCCAAGCCCTATTCGACCTCAGTTTGAACATAATCTGATGGCTGGATCTGTCCCTACAACAAAATCTTCTCATCCTGCCTTTTATGGTTCCCTGTTAAAACGCTAACTCAATTCAACATAGGGTTACAGGTTTGAGTTCTTTCTGCCTTTTTGAGAGATGATTACTCCACCTATAGAGACAACTCGACCTCAGTATTTACCTCTTTCCAAGTGTTTGAAGACCCCTAACTCAAATCGATCCTTCTTTTCAGGGTTTTTTTTCAAAACCCTGACCCATATCAATTTTAGGGTTAGGGTTGTTTGCTGCTATTGGAGTTTTTTGTTGATGTTTCTACCATCAAGAAGGACATTCTACTTCAACTATTTATGGCTTGAAGAAGGTCTACTGCACAAGATAGTTGCTGCCCTCCTTTTCTGCAAATTTTTGGTATTTCTCCCACATGAAGATCCAGTCTCAATTACCAAGGAGATTGGTCATTCGAACTGGAGATCCATTTCAGCAGTTGTGGTCAGCATGTATTACAATAAGCCAACATCTTTGACAAATCATCCTCACTTTTGTTGAAGCCCCCTTCCCTACAATTGATATTCACTTTCAGGGATTTTTACAAAACCCTGGCTATAATCGATTTAAGGGTTAGGGCAGTCCACTATTGCTGATTTTTTGAGCAGAGTTTTATAAACATCAGAGGAGTATTCAGCCCATTATTCAGCATCATTCATCAGGTTTTTTAGCAAAATTTACAGTTCATTCTGTTGGCTTGGTTTCTCCAATTATCAACCTGTTTTTCTTGTTCCTATATGGTTGGCTGCTTCAACTACCTATGGATTTGTCTGGTTATTTATCTTATATTTGCTGGTTATTTTGAGCTTCACTACCTACTTGGCTGGTGTTCTTGATTGGCTTCTGTAAGCATGACTGGTTGATGTGTTACTGCTGCCTTCATGTGGAATACTGCTGCCCTATGATTATGATTGAGTTTCCTCTTATTGGAGATCAAATTTCTTTCGTTATGGAAGACTCGCATCTGCTACCCTGGAGATCAACTTATTTGGGATTACTATAGTGTGTTCCACGATTATTGGTTGCACCTACGAACCTATTCAGTTATGTGGAGCTTTTCTGATTTATATCCGGCTCACTCTGGAGCTTGAATCCTAGCATTGTTACTAATTCAGATCTGATCCAGTTTATGTTGAAGCTCTTCAATCCATTGCTGTCCAGATATCTTCGTTAGTACTGTTTCGCATATGGGAGTTTATACCTTGGAGTTTTCCGAACAATTGTTCCTCCTTGTTTGAAGATTGATCGAGCCTTGAAGAATGGAGCATTTCCTTACTTTAAATCAGATCTATATACCTCTCAGATTTGAATATTGAAGTTAGGAGTTTCTCCCCTGCAGGGGTTTCCATAAAAAATGTTTGGTTGGTCGATGGAAGATGGTTGGAATTTTATATGTTGCATAAATCACTCCTACTTCATTATCCCACTGCTGTTTTTCCTTCACCACCTCCCAAAACATACCTTTGGCATTCCCCATAACCACCTTGGAAGTTAATGGTATTCTCTTCTTTACCATTTCTTCTTTTTTCCATTCCACTTGGCAGCCATTGAAAAATTATGGAATGTTGTGTTTTGCCCTTTCTCTTACATCATCTCTCTTATGTCCATGTGCACTACACGTGAGGGGGGGATTATATACAGTATACCTGCAGCCATTGCAGAGAGCAGAACATGCAGGGACATTTGGTGCAAAACATAGAAGGTCAGAGGTTTCACCATTGCCAATGGGTATCTACTTTGTTATTGGGTTAAAGTTTGTCATAAGGGGGAGGTTGGCCTTAAAGTTTTGAAGATGTTTGGTTATTGCCTGCCCATATGAGATCCTACAGTTTGGTTGTTTTTTTCCGCTGCTTGACTCATTTGCCGGCTACCCTAGTTGCTTATCTTCAAGATTATAATACAGAGATTCATTATTAGACAAAGATTGGTGAGAGATGCCTTTTTGTTGATCAAGTCTGTCCAAGTTTGAAGGTTTATTTGGGAGCTGCATTCATTTTGGAGTTGGATTTTACTACAATTTATTTTTTTTCCCCAATTTTATTCAAGTTGGGCATTAGTACCTTGTATGCGCCAACTTGAGGGGGAGTGTTAGCATTGTTATGGAGAGAGTTCTTTTCTTTAGTCCAAGTTGGATCTTCTTTCTTTAGTATTTGTATAATCCAGCTTGAGGGGGAGTGTTAGAATAATGTACACCAGAATACCGTGGCGGTATTCTGGTCCTTTTGGGGTTATTTTTATGTTATTAAGTGTAGTTAGCTTATGTCGGCTATGTGGGTTTTAGTCCCACATCGCCTAGCTTAGACTATTTGTAACTTCCCATAGAGGGGCCTTTCTATCATTAATACAAGCTATTCCATTATTTTATTTCCTCTCTCTGACCCACGATTCAACCAACAGTAGATATGGACAAGGCAAGATTACGTAAAGAAGGGGGAAAGTGAGATATAGAAACATAATTCTCAATAGGATAAGCAATCACAGAATTCTGGGTGCAAAAATGGATATCTTTACGAAGAGCCACAGGTGAGTCAGATAGAGCTTTAGCCAAAGGAGAAGATGTTGCGGTGGGCGGGGCAGGATAGATGGCACTGGAGCGTCAATAGATGGCATTGTTCTCTTACGCCGTTGTTACACTTGCAATAGAATCTCATCAAATGGCACAAACACAGGTATAGGGGTGCACAAATACTATCAGTAGGAGGTGTAGGAATAGGCACCAGAGGAAAAGTATGGAATACTCTCAAAGAAGGTAACGTCAGCATTAACAAAATGCTTATGAGTAGTTGGATCATAAAACTGATACCCTTTCCGGGGTTCGAGAATACCGAAAAATACACTTCATAGCCCTGGGAGGCAACTTGTCTGTTTGAGGGTGTAAAATATGAGTAAAACAACCACAACCAAAAACCTGAGGTGGAAGTGAAACAAGGGTGTTTTGGGAAACACAAAGGAGAATAGGGGAATGATTAGAAGAGGGCATCCGATTAATCAAATAGCATGCAGTGAGAACAAAATCGCACAAAAAAATGCTTGGAAACATGCATATGGATCATTAGAGATCGAGCGATCTCCAAAAAATGTTTGTTTTTGCGTTTAGCAAACCCATTTTATTGTGGGCTATATGAACAACTAGTTTGGTTAATCATAGCAGAGGCAGAACAAGAGGTTGAAATTTCATGTTGAGTGTACTTTAATGCATTATCGGAACAAAAAACCTTAATGGAAACATCAAAATGGGTCTTTATTTCATTATAAAAATCTTTAAAAATAGACAAAAACTTGGAACGATCCTCCAACAAGTACACCCAAGTAAGTCTGGAGTGATTGTCCATAAAAGTAACAGTATGAAAAGCCTAACCTATTATTAACACAACATGGACCCCATATGTCCGAATGAACTAAGGAAACTAAGGACTGACTTCTCAAATCACTATGAGTAGGAAAGGATGACCGATGATGTTTCCCAAGTTCATAAGCTTCACATTTTAGACGAGAGATAGACTTTCAGCTAGGAGCCATGTGTTGAAGCTTGGAGAGAGATAAATGTCCAACACGAAAATGCCATTGAAGAGGGGGAAACACCAGTAGTAGTAGCAGCAGCAGTTGAAGGACCAACGCCATGCAAGAAATAGTCTGAAGGTCCTTTAAACACAATGGGAAGGAAAAAAGGTGACAGAGCAGTTAAGAGATTTGGTTAGTTGACTAACAGATAGAAAACTTAATGGCAACTGGAGAATATGAAGAACAAAAGACAAGGTTATAGATGTAGTAGGGGAAATTGTCCTATGACCTGCTACATTGGTAGAAGATCCATCAACAAGTATAATAGGAGAAGAGTTAGAAACCTTAGATAAGGATGAAATAACTAGGACTTACTAGTCATATGAGTAGATGCGCCGAAATCAATGATTGACCGGGGGGGGGGGGGGGAAGATGTAGATGTAAGGAAGGCTGATGTACTCTGTGGGCAAGGGTGGCAGTCGATGTTTGGAGATTTTGGATGAGCTTAAATAAATGATTGTAGTCATCTCTAGACACAAACCCTGATGAGGAACCTCCAGTTGAGGATGCAGTATGGTTGACGCCAAAAGACACTTTTGTTGTACTACCTTCAGGTACAACAAAATTAGTTGAAGGTGGAACCCACTCTGGTCGACATGTTTAGCTCAACATGTTTCAATAGTGTGATTTGGCTTGCCACAAAAAGTACACTGTCTAAAGGGTTGATCACTCTGCTGGACACCTGGACCTTGGCCGCCACGGCCACAACCACCCCATGAGCCACGCCCCCTTCTTGAGAGGTTAGATCCTCTGCCACGGCCAATAACAAAGGCAGAGCTCTCTTTTGGAGAGGAGGTGAAATCTGTCCATGAAGTAGTACTGATGCGCTGAAGATGCGCAAAGAACTCATTAAGAGAGGGCACCTTTTCGCCAGCAAGTTGACTCTTAACTGACTGATAATCCAGGTTCAATACTGCCTTTAAATTTTGCCACATAGAACTCCTCCTGCTGAAGATGTAATTGTTCCAAATTGGTGTTGAGAGACTGCTGGATGTTGAGCTTTCCGCGGATATCCATAAAGGAATTAAAATATTCATTCAAGGGCTTGTCTCCCTACTTGAAGGTAAACAATTTATCATATAAATCATAGACATGGGATATATTTTTCGAGTGGGAGGTCCACCTCAAATCTTCCTACACACCTTTAGCAGTTCGGTGAAACATGAAATTAGCTGCAATGGACTGATCCATGCTATTCCTTAAGCATATAAGAACAATATCATTCTCCTGCATCCAGTCTTCCTTTACTTCAGAGGGTTCTTTAGAGTCAGCAGAGGGAGGATTAGACAGTAGATACTTCAGTTTGCCTTTGGCATTGATATAGACCTTGACGGCTTGAGCCCATAGAAGATAATGCCCCACACCATTGAGGTTGATGGTGGTGATTTGAACATTCACATTATCCAGAGGAGTATTGAGGTCATTCATCATGCCCCAATGTAAGCAATATCCAAGGGCAATAAAATAACAAGATTCACTCAAAAAATTGAGTGAAAATAATATCAGCAATCAGGGGTCAGATGATTTCTCAAATATAGACCAAAAGAGACTTAATAGTAATAAACTTCATCAAGAAATAATATCCAGATCTGTGAACCAAATTTGAGAACCGAAACCCAAAAACAATCCCAGTTTTTGTATTACTGCAAGCTGGAATAGGAGAATACAAATTTCCACCAACCAGGGAGGTTGATATACTCCAAAGGTGGATCAAGTGAAACCTTATAGTTAGGGAACAATGTCACAAAATCTCAAATTGATCTGCTGGCCATATCAAAAGTAATTTCAGAAGCTTGAAGTCTGAAAATTTGCCCAAAAACAGAGTACCGTATGGACTGTAGAAGATCTTCAACCATGTAAAAGCAACTTGGAGAACTTGGCTGCAAACTGAGATCGATTGTAGTGGTTGGTAATTTAGTATGGTGAATAACTTTATCAATTAAAAAAGAAAGACACTGGCTTGATGTGAAGTAAAGCAAGAGATTAAAACACTGCTCCAGATCTGCCGCAAGTCTGAAATTTTATCTTCAAGGATGCCGCAAGTCTTCAATATTGCCAATTTTCCATTAACTCAATGATATCAGATAATATGGCCCCTAGTTTATCTTCATACTACCAAAAACTAGGGCCTGAAACACCAATAAGGCAGCAGCATAAGGTTGCTGCAACCCACAAACAGAAACAAAAAGAGACTCTCAAAACCAGAATCGATGGAGTCTGATTATCAGAGTTCTGATACCATGTAACAGAGTAAGAACTTAGTAAATAACCAGACAGAGATCAAGGGAGAGAAGAATCAATAGAGAACCAAGAGAGAGAGGAAGGATGGAACAAGTTCAGTGATAAAACCAGTGAGTGAATTTGATTGCTGGACAATAGGTTTATTTATAATAAAGAAGGCAACGAGTTACAAACTGAATAAGAAACTAACTACTAGAAGGAATCTACCAAAGAGCAACATAATCCAAGCCTAACTAAACCTCGCTCATGATAGGAACAAACCTTCTATCATGAGACCTCCCTATCACTCATACCATGAGAATAATAGTGGTCCCAATAGGGGTCCACGACTCCTATAGGAAACAGCTTAACAAAGTCATTATGCATACCTTTAACAATATCTTCCTTCTTGAAACATCTGTTTCTTGATGTCTAATGCAATCACTTAATTATCTATATTCACTATGCATTTCCTTTCTTCTCTAACTTGGTTGCAAAAATTATGTGCATAACACTAGATGCTGATCATTTTGCCTATGGTTACAAAATTGACTTTGTTACATTCCAATGTAGGCTGCATTGAGTACTTTGCTACTCATTATCTATAACTGTTCTGACCAAGTACTCACAACTCGGGAGAGAAGACAGGCCAAATCTAGGGAAGCTGCAGCAAGGAGTGCTAGAGAAACTGCACAAGCACGTGAAAGGTGGAAATCTGCAAGGGACATTGCCAAGAAGCATGCAATTGGACTGCAATCCCAGTTATCACGTACTTTTTCTCGTAAAAAATCTATGAAACAGCCAGAGCCGCTGAAGGGTTTAGGTCAAGTTAAGCCTGGAACTGATGAGGCCTTGTTACCACCAGTAGCCCCAGGTCCATCTCAGCCAACATCTACAACATCAAAGGGGAAGAAAAAGGAACCAAGTAACCTCACGAAGATGATGCGTTCACTTGAGGAGAACTCCGAAAGTAATGAAGGTTTCAATCTGGAAATTGGAGATAAAAATCTCAAAAAGAATGCACCAAAGGGAAAACAAATGCATACCCAAAGCCAAATTTTTAAATATGCATATGGTCAAATAGAGAAGGAGAAAGCTCTTCAGCAGCAGAATAAGAATTTGACCTTTTCCGGAGTTATTTCAATGGCTACTGAAAACGATATCAGGACTAGACCAGTGATTGAGGTTTCCTTCAAAGATCTAACCCTCACTTTAAGAGGGAAGAACAAGCATCTCTTGAGGTGTGTTACTGGGAAAATTATGCCTGGACGTGTTTCTGCTGTCATGGGCCCATCTGGAGCTGGAAAAACAACTTTTCTTTCTGCTCTGGCTGGAAAAGTAGCTGGATGCACAATGACTGGTTCAATCCTTGTAAATGGAAAGGATGAATCCATTCATTCTTACAAGAAAATTATTGGGTTTGTGCCACAAGATGATATTGTTCATGGTAACTTGACAGTGGAAGAGAATTTACGGTTCAGTGCAAGGTGCAGGTATGCCATGTTTAGTTCCTAATTTCAAGAATTGCAGTACTTATTCTGTCTATACAACTTTTCTTTGTGTGTGACCTTCAAGTGACAAGTGTTACTTTTACATGTGGATTCAATAACTTCAAAATTCATCGCAATCAGCAAGTATTTACTTATTAATTAGCCAGTATATTTTATGGGTCATGATATTTGAAATGAACAATTATTATGTCAGATGCACATTTTTTTTCTGTCCTCATGTTAAGCTGTGGCAGATAAAATGAGAGCTATAACTTCCCCCACCCTTTTGGTTCAGGGCACAAGTCCTGTTAAGCCTTTTAAGGGGCACACAGTTAGGTCATTTCTTTGGAGAAGGTTTTGATGAAAACATACCACTTCTTCAATGGAAAATAAAGCATGTTTCTCTACTGTACTTGTTTGCCTTTGGCAACTTATTAGTTATTAGAAAAGTTTTAAGTTTATGAGCTCTCTATTGGTCACTCCCGCATTATTGCCTACACCCCCTCTCCTATGCTTTTGAGGTCCAGCTCATTGGAGTAACCAACATCCTATTTTCTCTTGTAGTAATCTTGACACAGATAAGGAATTGGTATTTACTCATTCTTTACACAACAATATATGCATCAGCCATGGCAACAACCAGATTATTAGTTGCAGAAAACCCTCTTCTTCAATTCAGGTACTCCTGAGGAAAAAAAAGGGGGGGGGGTGAGAGGAACACATGCTTATCTTCCGACAGAACAGTCAACATTGTCATCGTCTTCTTGAACCCTAACCTGAATGCATGATGTAGATACGTTCCTTGCAGTACAGCCGTAGAAACCAAAAGACCCAAGCCCATCTTCTTAAAGTGGACCACGGTTCACTTGAGTCTGAAGTGATTTAAGTTTTTTAGTAGGCCTATGGGCCTAGCTGGTTCAATGGGCTGGGTGACCAGAATCGTGAGATATAGATACTTTCTAATTTGGTTTAATAGCTAGGTTATGAAGTTTCTTGCTGTACAAGTCCCATTGTTTCTTTGCAAGGGACTTTCTATTATTTGTTATTTCCTTTCTACTGATGGGAATAACCATGCTATATGTAAGGGACCTTTAGAGTCCTTCCCCCCGATTTTGAAGTTGAATGAAACTCTGGTTTTATGCCATTGCGGTGTGAAACAATGAGAGGAGAGATTCCTAGGTTAGTGAGAGACTGACCAAGTCCATAGGTGAGAGGCCTTGGTCATATCCCCCCTTTTCCCTTTTTCTTCTCTCCATCAACTCTCTTTGTTTCTATTTTGTTCAACCTGCAATAAGCAATGAATTGGGAGTACCGAGACACTTTTCCCCACTACTAGTGTTGCTGTTTGATCATTAGAAGACTGTTGTATCGATTCTCCTTCAGAAGCTGGTTTTGAAGACTAATACAACTCTGCGGCACTGGTGTGTTGGAGTTCTTCTGCAGAATTCTTCAGGCTCCTGCAACTTCAGATCTGACGAGCAACTTTAGCTCAAACTTTGGGAGTGTAATACCCCTCTTAGTTTTTCCCTTCAATGGTGGTTTCAGCTAGATCATTTGGTTGGGTTGGCTGTAGGCTTCAAGTTACTAATTTTGAGTTCATAGCATAACTTTTGATCCTGCCATGAACAAAGGCTGAATAGTGTTATTCAGTCCTAGGAGTCCTACTTTCAACTGGAAGGATCTGCCCATCCAAGTTGCGTACTTGCTATTTTGGGAACCTGGTATTTTCTTGAGTTCAAGAACCCTCTCTGTTCAGCCGACAGTGGGTTTTAATCTGCTATTGTCTCTGTGGTTGAATACCAATATCAACACTGTGCTCAGACCTGAGAATAGGCTGTGTATTTAGACCTTATTATTGACCTGCTGTTAGAGTAAACCCTGTTTTCCCTGTTGCTGGATTTAAGTTCTAAGCCTACTGTTCACAGTATTTGTGATCGTACTGTAGGTTAGGAAATCAGTGACCTAGTCCAACATTAATGCAATAAGAGAAAATTTGGTACCAAGAGGGATGCAAAGAAACCATAATATCTGGTCCAAAAATATTCCAGGATTCATTTTTAAATTTTGATGGGTAATGGGCCAGATTTTCGGCTTCTCATTGTCAAAGAAGATAACTTCGTCCTTCTGTGGTTGAAGAACAGAGCTCCCTTGCAGCAAAACCCTTCCAACAAAGAAAAGGAACCCTCTATCAGCTATTGACCATTGACAAGTTCACTTGGGGCAGGATTACCCAAATGTCCCTCGTGACCTATTTTAGAGGAAAGCTATTCTTTTTGCCATTGTTTGCACTTATGCACGGAAGGACAATAAATACTCCTAACGATACTATTAATAAAATATGGTGACCTGAGCATTAGAGGTAATTGGATTGATGGCAAGCAATAACCTTGGTGCCACAAATATTATTCCTATATTTACTACATGCTGCGGTGTTTTGGTCACTGTAATGTTGATTACTTGTTTTGTTGTAGAAAGCATATTTGCACTACTACAATTACTGAAAACTATTATTTGACAGTACTCAATGGAATAACAATTTTGCTTCTAGTTTCCAATTAAAGTGATGTCAAATATTATTGGATTCAACTCAGGATTTTCCCCTTAATTATTATTCCTCTTGGTTGAGTCAATCCAAAATAACACTGGTTTATAACATTTGAAGTTGTTCTAGGTCATCGTTATGGACTGGCCAAATGAGCCAACTTGTATGAATTTTGATTCAATTGGTGAGTATTTTTGTAAAATATTTTTATTTTAAAAATGGACCACTTGTCATTATTTTACCTCTGAATTTTTGCTATTGAAGTAGGGGTAAAGCTGTTTGTAACCAACCCGGTTACAACAACCGGACTTATTTGCCCACCCCACATCACTTAGTTACTTTTTAAAATGGGGTATTTTTGGTAATTTTACCCGCCCTTCACCTTGTCCTGCTCCCTTTGTTATTCGTCTCCGACTCCGGTAACTCCCTTCCACCCTCCTCTTTGGTTCCCATAGCTAAAAGAATTGGGTTCATATGGTGGAGGTTTGGTTCCCATGGGTGCCGTGAGCTACAATCACTCAAACCAGAGAGAATAGAGATATTGAAGAAGAAAATCACTGAAAGGCTGTCCTCCCTGTCCACCGAATCTAGCATCAGTTTCTGTAACTGATATTGTGGTTCTCAAGTCTCATTGATGAGAAGCGATGAGTGGGATTACGAGTTTGGAGAAGAGAGAGGGAATCGATCTCATTGCATTCTTGTATTCTAAGATGCTTTTCTGCAACTTCTGCAATGGCGTAGTATAAGACCTTTCTAGTATAATTGTCTCTCTATTGCAGCCATTGGTATTCATTCTTTAAGGGGTATTTGTTGAAAATAAAATAAGAGGCAGATATAGGAGCAGGGACTCAGGTGATGAAATTCCACACACACTCAGCATCGAAAACCCTTTTATAGAATCAGTTGAATCAACCCCAAATTCAATCCTTACCCCCCAAAAAAACCCCCCAAATTCAATAATTGCCTCCAGTTCGGTGTTCCTTCGATCCTCACCCTTTTTTTTTCTTCCTTATTTGAAAAACCAGATCAGATTAGATTGGTAGCGCTAAAGTGTCCCTGTGTCATAATCAGGCCACTGATGTGGTAGAGAAGATGTAGGAGCAGCAGCTCGGTGTTCAACGGTAGCAGGGACTCCAGAGACAATGAGGTAGTTGAGGATGGGGCAATCCATCTTGTAGGCGTGTCGACGAATCGCTCAACGCTAGGAATGGTGTCCTTGCATCACCCCATCATTCCACCAGCACCAGCCGATCATGAGTGAAACACAACCGTGGTTGACAACCAAAGATTTGAACGCCGACGGCTGAATCGGGAGCAAGAGGATGATCTTTGGAGAGAAAAAGGGGGAATGTTTAACTATTTTGTGAATTTACATTAATGGAAACTCTACTGTAATGCCACATCACCAAATGAAGGGCAAAATAGTCCGGTTACAAAGTCTGTTTGTAACCTGCTTGGTTACAAACAGACGCACCCTTGAAGTAGACACCTTTTTTTTTTTTTTTTTTTAATAACCCGAATATTACCTGGGACCCGGGCCAGCCCCTGAAATTTTATTAATATTAAAAAAATTGAATTAAGGATACAAGGGGGGGACGTACCACCTTACCCTAACCCAAAGGAGCAAATCCTCTCAACTCAGCTCAGTACCCAACCCAAACAAAGAAGGGACAAGCCTAAACACTACCTTCTTAGGACTGGCAAGCCAGCCCTGTCTTCCCAAAGAATATGCTGAATCTCCCCTGGAGGCTGGCATCCAGCATGGTAAATGACGGAGGAACCGGAATCACAAGAACGATTGGCCATCCAGTCAGCCGCCCTATTGCTTTCCCTATAAGCAAAAGAAACCAGAGGCCGAGTAGAACACATTAGGTCCATGACTTCCTGGGACCAGTACCACCCTCTCCATAGGTTACACTTCTTGAGCTTGACCATTCTAACAGTGGAAGCAGAATCCGAATTAACTACAAACTCCTTAAGCCCTAGATCGTGGCAAAGTTTCAAACCATCTCTCAGTGCTCTCAGCTCCGCAATCGAGTTTGTAGAATTACCATAGAAATTAGAGAAAGCTGCTATAACAACACCCTCATCTCTGATGATCCCTCCATCCCCACCTACTCCTGGATTAACTCTACAAGCACCATCCACATTAAGCTTCACAGAGACGAAAGGCGGACACCAATAAACCGGGAGAGGACGTTTCAGCGGGATAGGGGGCGCCGACAAGCCAAAACACTGCAGATTTAAGACATCCCTGGGGGAAGTGGAGCAATAGAGCTTGGGTGGGTACGGAAGTCCTCTCACCCAGGTTTTAACGCTGTCAATAATAGAACCTGCAGTACGCCTACATTCGCCGTGTCTTCTATTGTTTCTTTCCTTCCAAAGCTCCCAAACAACCAGTGAAGGCAACAGCCCTGTTACGTAGGCACTTAGGCTGCTGCAATTCGCCGATTCAAACCAAAGAGAGATACGGCTTCTAACATCCTGTAAAGGCAGCACCTTAATATCAAAGACACTCGGAAAAAAACTCCAAACCATTGCCGCAGTGCCTCCTGTAACCAGGCAATGACCTGTGGTCTCCCTCCTAGGGCTTTCGCAACAGTTGCATTTGGACGCCAGGGGAATACCCACAGACATTAATGACTCATCTGTAGGAATTTTTCCATTAAGAAACTGCCAAGTAAAAAATGCTATCTTCGTAGGCAGGGATTGATTCCAGATCGATCTAGCATAGGCAACTTCTGTTGACCTACATCGCACTTCATTCCTGGCGGATTGAGCTGTGAATCGACCATCACTAGAGGCAGCCCACACCAAAACATCTTCCTTATCTGACAAAGGAAAATTACCATATAAGATTGCTTTACCTTACCCCTGCAGAGTCAATTTAGGCCAACAAGTTCTGCTTCCAAGCACCAACCTCATCTACAACATCTTTAACTTTCAAATCTATATCGACCAGAAGCGCGTTATCCACATAATCAATCAGAGGGCCATCCCCCACCCAGTTATCTAACCAGAAAGAAATATCACCAGATCCAAGTAACTATCTTGACTTAGCCAGTAAGAGATCCTTATGCGCCAGAGCATTTCTCCAAGACTTTGAGCCTAAACCACTTGACCCTGCCAATGCAACATGAATATTTTTAAAAAACTTAGCCCTGAAGAACGCATTCCACAGAGAGTGGTCAGAAAATATCCTCCACAGGCCTTTAAGCCTTAGAGCGAGGCCGAAGTCCTCCAATAGCCTAATCCCCAATCCCCCTTCCTCAAGAGGCCTGCAAACCTTCTGCCAATTCACCCAATGTCGGTGCCTTCCCCACTCCGAACTCCCCCATAGGAAGTCAGCGAAATGCCATAAATCCTCTTAAGAACAGCCTTGGGTGGCTCCAAAGTGGCAAGCAAATGAATGGGAATAGAAGTAAGAACATGCTTTAACAGCGTCACACGTCCCCCAGACGATAAAAGCTTTCCTTTCCAACCCGCCATCTTGTTTCTTATTTTTCCAACCAAATTGTCAAAGAAACAGATTTTAAGCCTTCTAACATGGAGCGGAGCCCCCAAATAAGTTATCGGCAGCGCCTCCCTCGCAAAACCTGTAATAGCTCCTACCATGCGCGCCCTAGCCGCCAAAGCCTTATTACTCAACACAAAACAACTTTTTTGTCTATTCACCAGCTGCCCTGAAAAACCTTCATACCTGCTGATAAAGCCCATAATTTGTTTTAAAGAGCTCTTTAAACCCCTGGTAAAGATGATGGTATCGTCAGCAAACAAACAATGAGAGATTCTAGGACACCCTCTTGTAAGCAGGAAATACAAAGCTCGCCCCTCTGAGAACTGATTTTTTAGCCCCTGCTAAGAACTTCCTCCACCAAAATAAACAGGGTAGGCGATAAGGGATCTCCTTGTCTTAAGCCCATGATGGACTTGAAGAAACCTGAGGCTCTACCACCATAGTTATCAAGGCGTTGCCATGGCGACGCCATGGCGTCCAGGCTCCTTGGTCGCCTTGGGCGCCATGGCAGGCGCCTAGCCGCCATGGCGCTTTCGCCTTGAATTTTGCCCCTCTAAAACGTCATGGTCGCTTTCCCGCCTTGATAACTATGTCTACCATCCATAACTATAGAAGACCAACAATTCTCTATAGTTTTCTTGATTAAATTAATCCAAGCATCAACAAAACCAAATTTAGAGAGAACCAAGTAGAGGAACTTCCACTCCAGGCGGTCATAGGCCTTCACCATATCCAGCTTGAGAATCACGTTTCCTCCTTGAGCCTTCCTGTTCAAATCCTGGGCAACCTCTTGGACAATGGAAATGTTGTCATGAATACACCTGTCTTGCACAAAAGCACCCTGCTGTTTCGCTACCAAAGAGGGGAGCAACCCAACCAATCTAGAAACAACAAATTTAGCAGTAATTTTATAAGAAAAATTGCAGAGGCTAATGGGCCGAAAATCCCACATTACCTCTGGGCTGTCCTTTTTTGGAATAAGCACCAGATTTGCAGAAATGAAGCTTCTTGGAAGAAAACCCCCTTCAAAGAAATCTTTAACCGCTGCCCAGACATCATTACCAACAATCTCCCAGCAAGCCGTAAAAAAGTACCCTGAGAAACCATCAGGACCTGGAGCACTGTCACTTGACAAGGAGAAAACTGCCACTCTCACCTCCTCCAAAGAGGGTGGAGCCAAAAGAGCTAAATTATTTTCCTTTGTCACACAGCCTGTGGAATAAGGTAAAGCAGTTCATCATCAACCAGACATCCTTGAGAGGCAAAAATGTCCGCCAAGTGACTCACCGCCGCCACCTGCACCCCTCCTTGATCTGATATCCACGACCCATCCCAACTCTTATTTTGTGAATACCACTCTGCTTCCTTCGGACATTAACCATGGAGTGGAAAAATTTAGTATTTCGATCCCCCTCTTTTAACCAGGTGACCTTGGATTTTTGCTTCCAGAAAATTTGCTCCAGCAGGAACACCCCTTGTAAAACTTTCCTGGCCTCCTCTAGGGTCTCCATGGCCTCCGGATTAGCATGAAGATCATTGGTAGCCTCCGCCCTGCTAACCAAATCTTTGGCATCCCTAACCTTCTGGTGTATGTTGCCAAAAACCTCCTATTCCAAGAGCATAGCGCAATACGTAGCCGTTTAAGCTTTACAAACAAAACACAGAAAGGCGAGCCGAAAGTTGGCAACTCCCATTGGCTCTTTATGAAATCTTGAAAATTCGGGTGCAACAACCACATTTGCTGAAATTTAAAAGCTGAAATAGAACGACCACCAAGATCTGAAACAGAGAGCCATAAAGGCGCATGATCTGAACAGACCATGCTAAGATGGGTTACCTACTTACCTCACACCTGGGAGAAGCAGATGACCATGCCGAGGTCACCCAAAACCGATCCAACCTTGCCAGCACCCTTCCCACAATAGTCTGATTGTTCGACCAAGAGCAAATGTTGCCAACATACCCCGCATCTAAGAGGGCAGCTCCACTCACAAAACTTCCAAAATCATCCAAAGACAGGGAACAAGCTGGCCTACCACCAATCTTTTCCAAGGGGGACAACACAACATTAAAATCACCCCCTACCGACCAGGTAAGAGAGGTAGACCTGGAAAACCGATCTAAAGCCTCCCACATATCCCTCCGCTCAATCGCCGAGCAAAGCCCATGAACAAAGGTAATATTGAAATTAACCACATTAGCAGTCAAGCATTCCAGTGTGACAAACTGGCGATGCTCCTCCACCATATTAACTCACAACGAGCTCCTCCAAAACAACCAAATTCTCTCAGCCGTATACACCGAATCCAAACCAATCCTTCTCATCACAACTTGCGCCTTAAAAGGCTGTGCTTTTGGCTCCGCAATAGCCACAACATTAGCTTTATATAAATTAACCATTGTTTTCAGCCGCCTTGTTGTAGGCTTATTTCCAATTCCCCTTGCGTTCCAGTATACAATTCATTTGGAACTTATCACCGAAGTGCCCACCCACCCCATAGACCTTGTTATCCGACTCTGGATCCCCCCTTTCACTGGCCTTGCACGCTTTAATTTCTTTCTCTTATACATCTGAGCCGCCCAGAGACTAGCGCTCCGGGGAGACTTGAGTTTTGGTCTGGGAAGATCCGCCGGATCTAAATTTCTACCCTCTTCATCCCTCCTCTCAAAAGTTCTGCGGAGCCTCTCCCCTAGAGAAGCATTAAGGGTTTTGAAACTTGCAATTAAATCAGCACGGTTCAAGAGGGCAGCATTCCCATGTGCCACATGCGAGTCATCTCTAACACAGAGATGCCCAACCCTATTCCCAAAATAAGGCGTAGACGAGCCTTCCACAGGCTGCGAGCCAGATGCCACCAAGTCATCGACGTCATCCCCATCAATTTCCGCCTCACTTATCACCTCCAGCCGCAGCTGCATAGGTGCATCAAGAACTGGCACCCCCACCTTCTCAGCCAAACTTGTTCCCGAAACCATCTGAGGTGCCACAGCACCACCCTCATCGCCAGGCAGTTCACCCTCCTCCAAGACCTCGGCGACCAAAACCGTACCAACCTCAACGGCAAATGCCTGAGCAGGACCACCATCAACAGCATAA
Source organism: Telopea speciosissima (assembly GCF_018873765.1). Taxonomy (NCBI): domain Eukaryota; kingdom Viridiplantae; phylum Streptophyta; class Magnoliopsida; order Proteales; family Proteaceae; genus Telopea; species Telopea speciosissima. Next base: position 14,928,338 of record NC_057917.1, read on the forward strand.
ACAACACTACAACCATTACTGTTATCGAGATCCCCAACAGAAACCAAAGAACCAAACCCCTCAGCTAAAGTCCCTCGAGACACAGCCCTCTGGACAGCAGGTCTCCATCGTCCTCCCCTCCCCTTCAGTCCACGACTAGCTGTCACACTTCCCTGCTTAGCGCACCCCCATGGGCTGCAGAAACCCCACGCGACGAACCTTCTCCCCTAGGAATAAAGACCCCCTACTTATTTCGGTCACCACCTCCATCGCCAACAACCTCAGCTCTTGATTTCTCCCCCCCCTTGAGGAGCAGCTATCTCGCCTGGCGCAGAATGAAAAGCCCCTTCCTTCGCACTTACAGTCTTGCTACACACCTCCTTTGAGTGCCCTAACTTTGAACAAAGGTCGCAGTACATCGGTAAGCCTTCGTAAGTTATCTTCTGGTAGAATCCATCTGCTCCACACCCTATCCAGACCTTCGAAGGGAGAGAAGCTCGCAGGTCAACTTCAACACAAACCCGGGCAGCCACCGTGCGCGTACAACTGGTTGTGGCACTATCAACTTTCAAAACCCTTCCAACTGCCCCTGCAATAGAAACCAAGAAATTCCCTTGGTAGAAATTTACAGGCAGCCCAGGCAAAGAAACCTAAATTGGTGCAAAGGGTGATTCCCAGCCTGAAACAAAATCTGAGGTCCACTTCATGAACCGTAGAAGAAAACCTTGGACATGTAGCTGGCCCTTCATCCAAACCTTAACAAAGTCTGCCTGGATCGAAAAACGCAGAAGCACATGTCTTGGGTCCAAGAGCGACACGAATACATCCCCTTGAAGGAATAAGGATTTCTGTAAAAAATTCTTGATCGAAAATAAGGACGGTCTGCCATAACTACACTTGGCGAGCAAAGTAGTTGAAAACACAAGCTCAAACAGCTCCACTTCCGCCTTTGAAAAAAACACTGCAGGCTCCCCATACAACTAAGAAGGCTTCTTCACCTCCACCTCGACAGGAGGCGTGGCCAGCGATCGTGAAACTACAGAAGCAAACGATGCTGGCAAAGCCCCTGCCACAGCAATCTCAAGCCCAGGGCCAGGGGGGCGATTCTCCCGAGGAGGAGGAATCGCCATCGACAAAACCCTACCGATGAACCAACCCCTGATCTCGGGAGTGTCTAACTAATTGGTAACTAATGGAAAGTTTTCAAGAGAAGACAAATAAGCAACATTCTTCTATTATTTCCACTAGCACCTTCTTCCCAAACCAATAAATCATCTATGACTCTTCATATTGAAGTAGACGCCTATTGCCTGTAATTCATGTACATAAGCAAATTGATTCCTTGAGTTCACAGCAGTAAGTTTTGTTCGCTATTAAAAAAAGGGAGCTGTTTTGGTGGACAGCAACCCATGGCAAAACCGATGAGTGAGGTTCTAGAGAAAGATTGAGAAAGGAACCTAAACCTACTCTACTTTGATTTAAAAGGCGAATAGCCCCCTATTCGTCGATCAGGTGGAGCTGAAATTTTCTGGATAGGTAGACCACAAGGTCCTCTGCTCGCATGTCAAGTTTCAACCCAATCAGAGTTGGCCAAGTGGAAAAAAAAAGCATCGCAAAAAACAAGGACTTCCAAGAGTGTGCACGGGACTACTAGGGGGTGCATTGACATACATGGGAGGGTTAAGTGATTGAATTTGAAGCTGGAATTTGACATGTGGCCAATTTAAGCCATTACCCATATATCAAACGGTCAGATTTGCCACCACATCACTATTCCATTTGACAGAACAAATTCACCCATCCACCTAGTTTGTCCATGGGTTGCCAACCAGACTTTCACCTTGAAAAAAAAATGAAAAAATTTAATTAAATAAAAGAAAAAGTTCATCGTGAAAAGGCAATCTTCACCAGAGTGATGTTCGTATTTTCTCCTATATTCTGGGACCAATGGTTGTTGTCTCTATGACAAATGATTTCCTTCAGTTTGTTGTAATTATTTTGAATTAGTTTAGCTTCCTCAAGCATGTCTATATTCACTGAAATTCCAATATCAAATAGGGAAAACCAGTGTTAGCACAAGAAGAGAAAGAGGAGAGAAAGGGAAAGCCGCAAGCCCATAGAGAAAACTGGCTCACGGTTTGGTTAGAATCCCAAACCGTGAGACCTCACTTATAGTTTCACTTTAAGGTAAATACAAGACAAGTATACCCCTACCACACTGCTATAGACTAAAGACCAGAAATAAAACAATAAAACCTACTCTCAAATTACAGAAATATCCTTACAGTAACTTAAGACTCCCCCTCAAGCTAGAGCGTGCATCACCCATGCTCAACTTGGAACAGTCTTTCCGGAAAGCAGGACTGAGCAAAGGTTTGGTGAACATATCACCCAACTGATCTGTAGAAGAAACAAAATATCAATCAACTTCCTCATAATTGCATCCCTCACAAAGTGACAATAAATTTTAATGTGTTTGATCCTTTGATCCTTTTATGAAATACCAGCTTATTGGCACTATAAGTGGCAGCTTGATTATCACAAGATATCTTCATGGGTTTAGAAACCGGAAATTCCAACTCTTGAAGCAATTTCAACTACATTAATTCGGTTGCTATATGAGCCATGGTCCTATACTCAGCCTTAACACTAGATCTAGCCATAGTCGTCCGCTTTTTTGCTTCTCCATGTGACATGATTGCCACCAATGAATGTATAGCAACCTGTGGTAGATCTCCTATCACCATCAACACCAGCTCAATCCACATCGGAGTATCCAACTAAATCAATATGATGATGAGGTCGGAAGATGAGCCCCTTTCCTGGAGCACCCTTAAGATACTTCAAATTTTGACATGATGTCTCCCAGTAAGTATTCTTAGGTGACTACATAAACTGACTAATAATTCCAAAAACAAAAGATATGTCCAGTCCTAGTAACAATAAGGTAAATGAGTTTCTCTACCAATCTCCTGTACTGGTCGTGCTTAATCATCAAATTCCTCACCATCATCTATCCCAAAATTGGTTTGGAAGCAAGCACACTAGTCTTAGATAAGAGATCCAAAACATATTTTCTCTATGAGAGACTAATCCCTTTGTTACTCCATAGTACTTCAATACCAAGAAAATACCTGAGGACACCCAAGTCTTTCAACTGAAAATGCTGCTGTAGGTAAGATTTCATCTTTGTAACCCCAGGCGCATCATCCCTAGATATGATAATATCATCGACATACACAACCAATACAATCACTCTAGAATTCCGGCGACAAACAAACACAAAATGATCAGAATAACACTACAAAAATCCGCACCGAATAATAATTGAACTGAACTTATTAAACCACGCTCTAGAAACTCTTCCAAACAAATCCAAGATTGCTTAAATCTGATTTATATTGAAAGAGTTATGTACCGGTTAAACCTTATTTGGTGTGCGAGAATGCTATTTAAAATCACTATAAATGAAAATATTTTTTTAATATAAAAACAAATGAATATTTTACCGCATTTTTGGTTTTTAGCAATGATTTACCATATTAAGATTTATGCAATTTTTAGATTTGAGAAAAACCTTTGCATTTAAAAATTGAAAATTGTACCTATCGCCGAAAATCCAATTTTTGTTCTTGAACTTGGGGGGGGGTGACTTTTATCCTTTTGGAATTTGATTTCTTAACTATTTTTATTGGATTCAAATGGGAGGTATTTGCTTATTTATGAATAATATCTTAAGTAAATGAAATAAAAAAATATAAAAGTAGCTGGCAAAACTGAGATATCTTAGTCGAAATTGTAAGTTTCGACCAAGATGTTTTTCTATGCCTGGTATACCTAGTCTCACATTTGGTTTATAGTGTTCTTAGAAAATATGATCTTATCTATATTTAATTAAATTGCTCTCGATTTAGAGAAATGTTCTTTCTCTAAGAAGTTCTGGTCAAATGATTTCATTTTTACATGAGACTTTTTGTATTAGGTAAATCACACAACCAGCTTTCCAACAAATCCAAGTTTTCTTAAATCTAATTTATATTGAATGAGTTATATACTGATATTACGGTCAAACCTTATTTAGTACACGCGAATGCTATCGAAATCGTTCTGAATGAAAAAATATTTTTTTTTGAATATCAAAACAAATGAATATTTTACCACTCCTTTTGTTTCTAACAGTGTTTTACCATATTAAGATTTATGATATTTTTAGAATTGAGAAAAACCAAAACATTAGGAAGTTGAAAATTTCACCTACCGTCGAAAATCCAATTTTTTGTTCTTGAATTGGGGGGTTGACTTTTTATCCTTTAGAAATTTTATTTTTTTAACTATTTTTATTGGATTCAAATAGGAGGGGTATCTGCTTGTTTATGAATAATATGTTAAGTAAATGATATAACAAATATAAAAACATACTTGTTGAATAATGTATACCAGAATACCATGGGGGTATTCTGGTCTTTTTGGTTTGGTAATTATGTTTTATGTATTGCTAACTCTTCTAGTTAGAGTCGGCTATTGCAGGGACAGATTTGCCCTTTAATTTGTAATTTCTTCTTTATAAAGAGAAGCTTGTTGATCGAACTGATCATTCAAGCCATTCATTCTAAATTGTGTTTGCTAACATTGTATCGAGTCCCCCTGGGAGCGGGCAGGTGTTGAATTATTTATCCACCCGTGTTCCCCTTTGGATAAACCGCCGTGTTAGAGCTTCAGTATGATATACATATTGTTTCCTCCTTTTCCTACAAGGTCGGCCTTTTAGAGGAAGCGGTTCCATCATGGTATCAGAGCCAATTCTGATCTAAAAGTTACAAAACACATCCCCCTTTTCCTACCCCCTCGTTTGCTCTTCTCCTTTCTTTCTCAGCTTCTTCTTCTTCTCCTTTTTTTTCTGGTTTTTTGTTCACTACTTAAGGGGCAGCACTAATGAGGTGATCGAATGATCTAGTTGCTACCCTCCATCTACCTCAATCGATGATATAAATCTTTTTTCTTCTCTGCGATAGTTGCTGCCCTGTTTTCCTTCTGCGATTTTTTGGAGAATCTCCCCCTTGAAGATCAAGTCTCATTCCTACTGGAGATTGGTTGTTCGCATTGGAGGTTCCATTCTAGCATCTCTGGATTCTATTGCAAGTCTACATCACATATTGAAGCCCCCTTTCCCTCTATCGATCTCAAATTCTGGGTTTTTCAAAACCCTGACACTCATCGATTTTTGGGTTAGAGTTCTCCCCTTTTGCTGATTTTGAGGGAGTTTTATACTCACCAAAGGAGCACTCGACCAGCATATCAGCCTCATCCTTGGAGTTTTGCTGCCATATCTCAGATTTCCACTTTCCAGGATCGACTTTTTGCTGGCTTTCTCAGTTGATTACCTGCAAGTATGCCTGGGTCAGATATTACCAGAGCTACCTTTGGAGAAGAAGGTCAGTCCCGGACTGAATTCCTCCCTTATGCTGCTGCAATTAAATTGGATGGTTCCAATTACTTGATGTGGGCCAGATCTCTTTCTTTAACTGTGGCTGGAAGAGGATTCACTGGCCATCTTCCTGGCACCTCTGTTCAGCCCCCTGACGAAGGCCCTCTTCGGGCTCGTTGGACTGCTAATGATGCGATCGTTATGTCTTTCGTATTGAACTCTATGAATTCTGATATCTCTGGTCAGTATCTTCTCCTTGACACAGCTACACAAATTTGGACTGCTGCCAAGGAAACGTATGGACAGTTGAGGAATGATGCTCAAGTTTATGAGATTCGTAAGACCCTCCATACCACTACACAGAAAGAATTGTTTGTCACTAAGTACTATGCTGCCCTCAAGAGTCTATGGCAACAATTGGATCACTACTCTCGGTTTCAGCCCTCTACTGCTGCAGACATTGCTGCCTATCGCAAATATGTGGACCAGATTCGTACCTTTGATTTTTTGGCTGGAGTTAATGCTGAATATGAACCAATTCTGGTTCAAGTTCTTGGTCGGGTACCTTTTCCAACCTTGGAGTAGGCTTTTGCTTTTGTTCACACTGAAGAAACCCGTAGGGCTGCAATGTTACTCACCCCTACGGTTGAAAGATCAGCCTTACAGGCTGTTGGTTCTACTCCAATTCCTTCATCAGGGTAATGCATCGGCTTTTCAACAAAGAAGCCTATCAAGTGTGAACATTGCAACAAACCATATCACACTAAGGCTACTTGTTGGAAATTACATGGGAAGCCTGCTGATTTTGAGGCCAAACGTGGTTGGTAAAACTAGAAACAAGGCTAATCACACTGAAAGTGTAGCTACAGCCCCCACTACTGAAAGTGGCCTCTCCCAGGAATAATTACAAGCTTTTCGACATATGTTACAGACTTCCGCTGCCTCTACTACATTTGCTCCTGCCAGTTGCTCTACTCCATCAAATTCCCACTTTGCCCGTTCAGGTATCTTTTTTGCTGGTCAATGTGCATCGGTTGTCTGCACTCCATAGATTATAAACTTCCGGTGCCATTGATCACATGACAGGTTCTTCTAACATTTTTCATACCTATTCTCCTACTTTAGGCAAGGATAAAGTCAAAGTGGCTGATGGATCCCTCTCATCGGTATCCGGGAAAGGATCCATAAGCTGCTCCCCTTCTCTTACCTAGTCTTCTGTTTTGCATATTCATAAATTCACTACTAATCTTTTATCTATTAGTAGTATTACCAAAAATCTGAATTGCATAGAAACCTTTTTTCCAACTCATTGTGTTTTTCAGGAACTGGACTCAGGGAAGACGATTGGATCGGGTAGTGTGCATGGTGGATTGTACCTACTTAATGATGGACTTCCTATTTCAAGAGCGTTACCTTCTTCATTATGTCAGCCATCTTCATTCTCCTCTGAGTTACACCAATGGCATTCTAGATTAGGACACCCCCCCTTAGGAACTTTGTCTCAGTTATTTCCATCCTTAGTTAAAAATTGTAATAAGGAAGAGTTTTTTTGTGAGGCTTGTGTCTTGGCTAAACAAACATGTTCAAATTATCCTATTTCTAATAAAAGATGTTCTTCCTTATTTAATTTGGTTCATACTGATGTGTGGGGTCCTAATTGTAAGGTTTCTATTTCTGGTCATCGCTGGTTTGTCACTTTCATAGATTGTTATTCTAGGTTCACTTGGGTCTATATGATGCACACTAAGGCTGAAGTTTTTTCCTGTTTTCAGCACTTTCACAAGATGGTTCAGACCCAATTTGCTTTCATTCTCAAAGTCTTGAGAAGTGACAATGGGACAGAGTATATGGAAGGTCAGTTCAAAAAATACCTGGCTGCCCATGGCATTTTACATCAGACCAATTGTGTTGATACTCCAACCCAGAATGGTGTGGCTGAGAGTAAAAATCGCCATCTCTTGGAGGTGGTTAGGGCACTTATGTTTGCTCGAAATGTTCCCTCCTTCTATGGGGGGGATGCTGTCCTTACTGCAACCTATTTAATTAATAGGCTGCCCTCTAGGGTACTTGGTTCCAAGTCCCTATCGAGCTTCTACACGGCTCTTCCTTTTTTATTGTTCCTCCTAGGGTGTTTGGCTGTGTTTGTTATGCTAGGGATACTAAATCCCCTGGTAAACTTGAGCCCCGTAGTCTTCGCTGCATTTTCTTGGGTTACTTTGCCACCCAAAAGGGGTACAAATGCTATTATCCTCCTGCCAGACGTACCATGGTGAGTATGGATGTTGACTTTCATGAGACTCTCTCTTACTATTCGTCCCCACCTCTTCAAGGGGAGAGTGTTAGTGAAGATGTGTTGACCATAGAACCTCCTCTTCTAGATGTTCACAATGAGTCTGGTCCTATTCCTCCTACTCCTAATCCTTCCTCTGCTTTAGAGGGAGAGGTTCCTATACAGGGGGAGACCATAACAGATAATGTTGACATTCCTATTCAGGGGGAGACAACTCCAGTCCGGCTAACTCCAGTCTAGAAAACCATTAGTGAGTTTCAGAAGAGGATTAATGATTCTAATGTGTAGACATATGCAAGAAAACATAAGCAACTTCAATCCACTGCAACACCAATACCTATTCAGTTGCCGAACCTGAATCCAGAACCTGCTTCTCCACTTGGTAATACTTCCTCTCTTGATCTACCTATTGCTGTTCGCAAAGGTGTCAGGGCTTGCACTAAGCACCCTATATCCCATGTTGTTTCCTATGACTCCCTTTCTCCTTCTTTTCGTGCTTTTGTTTCTTATCTTTCTTTTGTTCGTATTCTTAACAATTGGCAGGAAGCTCTATCAGATGGAAAGTGGAAGGCAGCAATGATGGAAGAAATGGAAGCCCTGAAAAAAAATGACACATGGGAGCTTTTGGTTCTTCCACCAAAGAAAAGGACTGTTGGATGCAAGTGGGTGTTTGTAGTGAAATAGAAGGTGGATGGCACTGTGGATAGATATAAGGCACGACTCGTGGCAAGGGGTTCACTCAGACATACAAGATTGATTACCAGGAGACCTTTGCCCCTGTTGCAAAGCTGAATACTGTTCGAGTTTTGCTATCTTGTGCAGTCAATCTTGGATGGGATTTACAGCAACTGGATGTGAAGAATGCTTTTCTAAATGGAGAACTGGATGAGGAGGTATATATGGACATTCCACCAGGGTTCTCTTTTGACAAAAACCAAGGCAAAGTGTGTAAATTGAAGCGTGCACTTTATGGGCTGAAGCAGTTACCTAGAGCATGGTTTGGCCGGTTTCACAAGGCCATAGTTTCTGTGGGCTACAAGCAGAGTAATGCTGATTACACTCTCTTTATAAAGAGGGTTGATGAAAAACTCACTATTCATATAGTCTACGTTGATGACATTGTGGTTACTTGCAATGATGGTGATGAGATCAGTCGTTTGAAGACCTTTCTTGGTCAGGAGTTTGAGATTAAAGATCTAGGAAAGCTACGGTACTTTCTTGGGATTGAGGTTGCCAGATCTTCTAAGGGCATTTTTCTCTCCCAAAGGAAGTATGCCCTAGACGTATTGGCAGAAACTGGTTTGTTAGGATGTCATCCTTCAGATACTCCTATGGATGCTAATGTTCATCTCAAAGAAAAGGAGGGTGAACTTGTTGATAAAGGCCGATACCAAAGACTAGTGGGGAAGTTGATTTATCTTTCACACACACGTCCTGACATTGTTGTTGCCGTGAGTACTGTGAGTCAGTTTATGCATGATCCCTACTCTTCTCATATGGAGGCTGTTCTTCGTATTCTTCATTACTTGAAGTCAGCTCCTGGACAAGGCATTCTCCTGTCTCATCATGGTCACCTACGGATAGAAGCGTACACTGATGCTGATTGGGCTGGTTTTACAGATCGCAAGTCTATTTCTGGGTATTGTTTTTTGTAGGTGGCAATCTTGTTACTTGCCGTAGCAAGAAGCAAAATGTTGTGGCTCGTTCTAGTGCTAAAGCAGAGTTTCGTGCTATGGCACAAGACATTTGTGAGTTACTTTGGCTGAAAGGTTTGCTACAAGATGTTGGTGTTCCTATTCATCTTCCTATGTTGTACTGTGACAACAAGGCTGCAATCAGCATTGCACATATCCCAGTACAACATGATCGCACCAAGCATGTTGAAGTGGATAGACATTTCATCAAGGAAAAATTGGAAGGGCTGATTTGTGTTCCCTTTATGAAGTCTACTGATCAGCTTGCTGATGTTTTCACCAAGGGATTTTCTGGAAGGTTGTTTCATTCTAATCTATTCAAGTTGGGCATGATTGACATATTTGCTCCAAATTGAGGGGGAGTGTTGAATAATGTATACCAAAATACTGTGGGGGTATTCTGGTCTTTTTGGTTTGATTTATTATGTTTTATGTATTGCTAACTCTTCTAATTAGAGTCCGCTATAGCAGGGACAGATTTGTCCTTTAATAATTTCTTCTTTATAAAGAGAAGCTTGTTGATCGATCTGATCATTCAAGCCATTCATTCTAAATTGTGTTATGCTAACAATACTTAAGTGTATATTTGGCATAAATAAGGGTCAAGCCTGATTTGATACCACTAAGGAGACAGTCGCCTAGTGATGCAGATTCATCACCAAACATGGCTTGTTTACTTAGGAATAAGTCTACGGTTGGGTTCTATACATGTTGGGCCTTTGATCCCATGGGTTTTCACTGTAATAGGCCACTTTTATGGGCCTAAAGTATGGGTAATAAGGTTGCATACGAGATTAGCTAGTTTAGTTTTTAAGTTGGTTTGGGTTAGTTCAATTGAACCGGTTGGTTCAGTTTAAGTTATGGTCCAGTCTAGGTCTAGCTGAAGTTATTTACTTTCTATTTTCATTCTTAGTAGTTGGTTTCTATTTTCATTGTAGGGATTAGTTTCGATTGTAACTCAAGCAAGGATCAAAATTGGAAGTTTCTAATTTTGTCCCCTTGCCAATCTCTCTTTATTGAAGCCAATAAAAGCAACCCAAGAGGCCATACTAGGCCACGATTTTGATATTCAACATTGTTGTCAAGCTTTTACTTCTGCTGAAGTTATTTCCTTGGTGTTTGATCCATGGAGAAAGGACTGGTGTATGATCCAGTTGACTCCTTGTGGTGGGAAGCCCAGGAGGTTGATTTTAGTTGCTGTTCTTCATCCCCTTCAAGTTCTCAAGCCATTAGAAGTCTCATCCCTTCAACCAAGCTGCTCTGCTGCTGCCCAACCTACTGTTCTCAGGTTACTTTCTATTTTCAACCTAACCTTCTAATTCCATTACACCCTTCCCTTGTTCAATCCAACAATCACCTTTCTCCCACCTTTTGAGCACACCTTATCTCCTCCAAGACCCCCACTCAGTCCAAGTTTCAGTCTCATCTGCCCAGCAGATTGGCTGCTATTGGATTTCTCTCCTATTCTGCCCAAACTCAGTTTTCCTGGCCTTTTAGTGAAATCGGCAGAGGGGAAACCAGCTGTTTTACTGAATTTTGTTTAACCCTTCTAGTCCCCTACTGTTTCAGTCTCATTCAATCACCTTATCCTAACCCTAGATCCCTTAACGCATTCGAGCATTCCAGCCCTAGTTCCATTAGCCTAAGTCACCCCCCCTGATTTCAGATCCTGTTTTGGGACTGGTTAAGTCATCAATCCTGTCCGATATTACCTAGACCCCAAAAAATTTGCTTGGATGCCTAGGTGGCGCCTTGACAACTATGCCCTCTCTGATACCATGAACCAATATCAAATAGGAAAAACCAGTGTTAGCACAAGAAGAGAAAGAGAAGATAGATGAAGAAGAAGAGAAGAGTGAAAGGGAGAGCCGCAAGCCAATAGAGAAAACTGGCTCACAGTTTGGTTAGAATCTCAAACCGTGAGACCTCACTTTTTTCTTATAGTTTAAGGTAAAAATAAAGATCTAGTATACCTCTGCTACACTGCTATAGACTAAAGACCAGGAATAAACCAATAAAATATACTCCCAAATTACAGAAATACCCTTGCGGTAACTTAACAATTCTGACAGGGGGATGTTCTCAGAAACAACTTGGAATGAATCATTTCATTTTGGTTTCATGGAATATGGAACCACAAGTTCATGATTTTAAATGTAAACATAACTGATTGATAATAAAATAAAAATAGAAATGACCATTTCTTCTAAGTCCGAAAGGACTTCAATAAAAAATGAGCTTGTCTACCACGTGCCCAAGTGTGCACCTACACAAGTCCCAAGTGTGTCTATTCGTGCCCAAGCTATGGTGCAAAACTCCCAAGTGTGCGGACTTGGGGGCTGCACTGAGTCACTGACTCGCACATGGCTGCCCAGCATGGGGCTGCACTGCCTCGCACAAGGCTGCCCAGCATGGCTGCATAAAAATATTTGATGGATTCATGTTGAAATTCTATGAAAAACAAAATTAAGTGATTTAATTTCCAAGTAGATCTTTTGAGCTTCATATTGTCTCATACCCGTGTATATATTCTGCATCCCAATATACACTATTCAGCATCTGCTCATGATGCAGTATTTGGTCACTAGCAGCAGTGCCAAGAGAAGAACTTGTGGCTTCAGGAATTTCAGAATTCCTTGTTTCTCTAGGAATCCTATTCTCACTCTACCATGGAGTTTTATTTAAGTAGAGTTCTATTTTCGGTTTCTTTTGCTATTTTGATTATGTTATGTGGCCTAGTTCTGGCTGGATTGGGAATCTATGAGTCCAGTCCTGTTATGAGTTGATTTTCTTTCATTATGTCAAGTCCTAGTTGTTTTAGGACTCCAAACACAGCTTGAGGTTCGTGAGTCAGTTTAGGAGTTGTTAAAGTCTTTTATTGGTCAACTAAATAGCCACTTTTGATTACTAGTTGGTTTAGGCTATTTCTAATCATGTTATAAGTCATTTGGAGAGTATACGTATATAGTTTTGTAACCAGCTATTAAGGCATACAGATTTTATTATGAATAAAGCATGGCTTTTTGCTGTTCTTCTGTGTGACTCAGAAACTGGTTGTGAGATTTGATATTTCTGGTGGGATTCCAGCAAGGCCAGTTGAGAGCTCTTGTCTATTCTTCTTCTAATCTCCTTTTCATTGTTCAAGTTCCTGCAATCAAGTCAGCTCTGTAACTTTTATTTCCTGCATATAAATATTCGATAGAATCTGAGTTCTAAATCAGTCCCTGCTCAGTATTTCTTTCTCAAATCAGATTTGAGTTCAATTATAGTTTGACTCTCACAAATTAAGTCTTTAAACTGGGTATCAGGTTTTCCTGTTCTTAATAGGAATTTTTACATCTTGAGTCTTAGACCTGAGTTTTCAGATCTGCTTACATATACAACAATCTCACTTCATGCTTCATTGATTCATGGTTTCACAATTTCATCTTTGAGCTGGTTTCAAGGAATCCTTTTTTTAGTAGAATTTTCTGATATATTCAATTTTGAACTCTAATTTTGATGTCAAATTCAGATTGATATTTCTGTTCTTGTTCCTGAGGTTTAGATCTGTTTTAACAATTTGTTTAACATGAGTTTGGGTCTTTTAGATTCTGGTTTCCTTTACTGTTCTGGAACCCTAAATCTGAAATCTTATCTTCAATAGGATTCTACCATATTTCCAGATCAGACCATCAAATTGGTCCCAAGTATTGATATCCTATTCTGCTTCCCAAATAGAAGACATGACCAATCTTTTGACCAGATCAGAATCCGTGATCTTCTGATATCTTAAATCTTCTTAATCTGGTCTTTTCTCTCTCTGCAATTCTGGTTTCAAATGAGTTTCTGAACCTAATCCCTTAGGCTTCTAGAAACCCATCAGCTCATGCAAGAGAAGTATGATAGAAAGGAGATAAACTACATAATCCTTGTTCTTAGGGATCCTACATCCTACTTAGCACTTAAAAATCCGTTTCAATATGCTGCTGCTGTTCCTTGAAGACATGAACTCAAGTTCAATAAATTGCACTCATTGTGTTTTTTGCTGATGCTTTGTTTCACGTTAACTTTCTGTTCTATGTGCTGTAGTTATTAATTTAATTTTTCTCCTCCCCTGCATTGACATGGTTATCTTTTCCTTCTGATCATGGAGACTATCTGCTGACATGCCAAAACCAGATAAGGTTCTAGTAGTTGAAAGAGTTATTGAGTCCTTGGGGCTACAGGCAGTACGGGAATCCTTAGTTGGAACGGTAGAGAAGCGTGGAATTTCTGGAGGCCAAAGGAAACGAGTAAATGTTGGACTGGAAATGGTCATGGAGCCTTCACTATTGATATTGGACGAACCCACATCTGGTTTGGATAGTTCTTCTTCCCAGTTGCTACTTAGGGCACTTCGACGTGAGGCTCTTGAAGGGGTAAATATCTGCATGGTAGTTCACCAACCAAGGTGTGTTCTGAAAATCAAAACTTTATATTTTTCAAAACTATGATATTTCCATTCTTTCTTTAAGAGGTCAGCATACTTTGAAAGCCATTTTATTCTTTTTGAAGGAATGTCCAGATGTACTTATTCTCATGCAGTATGCTTCAGGAATATGAATATCTAATTTCCATTTGGTTTTCTTTTCTTCTTTCTGAGAAAATCTGTATTTTGTGATCACCAGTGAGGAGTTGAGATGTACCACCAATGCTGAAACACGTAAATCCATTCCAGGAAAATTTCTGGAGAGTCTAAGTTAACAATTGATGCTGATCAAAGGATCAATATGCAAGCATTTGCAACAAGATATTAAAAATAAGAACAGGCAAATAAATAGATGACAATCTCAAGGTTTACTCCAAACAGTATGATTTGGATGCTACAACTCAAATGGTTTTTTTTTTTTGGGGGGGGGGGGGGTTGTGTGTGTGTGGTAGAGGCAAGAAATGGTTGCATTCATTCGGAGCCGAGGAGCAGAGATTTAGAGAGGGAAGCAGGGAAGGGAAGAGAATAGTAAAAGGCAAGAGAGGGGGACAAAAAGGGAGACTTTCTGTTCAAGGAAGGTTTTTCTGGGGGGTATATACCATGGTTGTCAAGGTGGTACCTTGGCACCATTTGTGGGTACAAAAAACCCGTGGGGGAGGGTCCGCCCTCTCCTACCAATGTCTGAAGAGAGGTAAAAGTGTAACACTGGATTCATTTGGGAGCATCACCCAGATAAGGGTCTAGGACCCATAAATCTCTCCCCTTTTTGGGGAAGAGAAAGAACTCCAATGGATGTCTCTGGTCAGCCCAAATCTTTGGATAGGTTCAAGGTTATGTGCTGGGAAGGTATTGGCTACCCAGTCCACCCGGCCAGAAGCCGGTCTCCTTCTATTTAGACCAATTCTATATGCTGTATGCCATCATGCATAGTGGAACAAATCTAACCGTAGTCTAGGTTGCTAGGTCAGAAAGCAGATAAAGCATGCAAAGCTAATTACACTAGCTAATGTAATGTATGTAGGCTATCATGTTATATGTAAAGCATGTACATCTATGCTAAGCATGGTATAGTGATTACCTTAGGGTCTTAAACACCAATTTAGGGTAAATGGAGTTCAATGACACTGACTAGGTGTCAATCAGACTCCCATAGAAAAGATTCTGTTTTGAGGTCCCGGATTGGCCAATGGAATCTGCTGGGAATATGAAGGCACCGGAGGTCAAAATTACCTATTTATGGTAAACGGAGTACAATGGCACTGACTGGGCATCAATCGGACTCCCACAGAAAAAGATTCCGTTTCGTAGGCCGATGAGGAATACCGAAAACTATTTTATAGTTTTACTAGAAATTCATTTTGCCGACATAAGGGCGTAAATGAGAGTATATTAATATAATTTACAAATAAATCTGGCATTCCAACGGCGTGAAAAAAAGACAGAAAAGGGGTATATGCACAGTAAAAATAGTTAATTAATTTCTAATAAAATTTGAAATAATTAATGTAACAAATAAAATAATTAAAAAAGGAGAGAGAGAGATATACCTAATTTGGCTAAAGAGGACTCGCAGACTCAATTCTGTAGAGTTCTAACACTTAATTTGATCTTATGGCGAAATTTCGGACTAGGGGTATTTTGTATTTTCCCCACTTTTGTGGTATTTTTGGCATATCTCCAGCATATATTGTATTTCTCCTGTATTTGCCAAGTATGTTTTGGATTTTTCATTTGTATTTTTGAATTAGGAGGTATTTATAGGTTTTCAGAAAAGAAAAAGAAAACAAAAAATTTTACAAATGGCCGAAATGGGACTATTTTCTCACGATTGGAAAAAAAAAACCCAGAAATGGAATCTTTTTCAGCAAATTTCGGGCGGCATTATCTAGAGACCGACTGTCGGATTTTTACCATCCATTTATCGTTGAAAAGGTCTTTCCAAGTACACCATCCAATGATACGGAGATCAGACACAAATTTGGCCGGGAACATAGTTAAAGCTGTGCTCAAAGCGGGAGACCCTCAAAGCAGTAATTCGCATAAAATAATGGCTAAACAGTGTCGTCTTCGCACCAAAGGGTATACAGGGGCTTAAAATGACAAACACTCATAACCTAGAAGGTTTGGTTAGTTTTGACAGTGTTAACTTGTCTGAAATATTCCAGGGGGAAAAACAGTCATTTTTCACCACGTGATTGTCAGACTCAATTCATCATCGTCTCGAGGGTCCTACAGGGTGACAAAATCCAGTGTCTACACTGTCTTGGAACCCAGAAAAGAAACAAAGAAAAGAAAAAAAAGAGGTAGAAGAAGAATAGGTAGCTTCTGGCAGTCAACACCTAGTTGATAATGCCTCTGCAAAAAGACAAGGACAAAGCATAAAGAGGAGGGAGAAAATGAACAGGAGGAGGAGGTATTTATTGATGGTTGCAGTGCTAGGAGTCACCTTTGTGGCTTCAACTTACAAGCAAACCCCATCCTGTCTAATTGAATAACAAGCCCCACGTTTGGTCCCTTTGAATCTGTTATGAAAGATTTTCTTACCTTAGAGCTATGGATTATGGAGTTTGTGAACGTCTTCCATGGCTGAAAAGGTTGATCCAGGAGTTGGGTCTTGAGGCAGATAAACCCATGAGACTATAATGTGACAACAAAACAGCTATTGGGATAGCTCACAATCCAGTTTAGCATGATCACACTAAACATATGGAAGTTGACCGTCACTTTATCAAGGAAAAACTTCAATTTAGATGCCTATGCACTCCATTTGTGAGAACTAGAGAACAACAAGCAGATGTCTTGACCAAAGGACTTATTTCGACAAGCTTTCATAATTTGTTAGACAAGCTAGCATGTGTGATATCTATGCTCCAGCTTGAGGGGGAGTTTTGGAACAGCTAAATATAATCTGGGAATAGACATGAAAAATGTATATGGGGACAATAATATCACCATAAGGGCGTAGTTTAACTCGTAATTGTACAGTTTTTTAATAAAATTAATAGCATATAGAGGAGTGGGAGACAATGGCTGTAGATCACTCTCTTCTCTCCTCACTTGTGGAGTAAGAAGAATCTTAACCTTATGAAGATGAGCCGTCTGAATCTAACCTGTCCATGGGACATGACTACTGTGGCTCGCACGCTCCTCTTCTCCATTTCTGGTTCTCTTCTTCCCTCTCCCTAATCTTTTCTGTGCATCTAGTCACTCAGAGCATTTGAACTCCATTGTGTAAAATATTACGCTGGTGCTCCTTATGTCAAACCATGGCGCCCACCTTGGAGCCATGCGTATGGCGTATGCAATTACTAAATCAAAATGGTTTATTTTGATTTTTTTTTCTGAGAAACAATTTTATGTACACTATTGTACTGGTGAACGACTAGAAACTCAGGTTCGATGGCATATTTGTAATGTGGGATGTTTGACTCTTTCCCAGGTTTTTGTGTAGATTTGCTTCTCCCTTATCTGGCTAATGGTTGGGGAAAATTTTCTGATGCAGTTATGCATTGTTCAAGATGTTTGATGATTTGATACTTCTAGCTAAAGGTGGCCTTACTGTGTATCATGGACCAGTGAAGAAAGTGGAAGAATACTTTGCAGGACTTGGGATCCATGTTCCGGACCGTGTAAATCCTCCAGACCACTTCATTGACATTTTGGAGGGCATTGTAAAACTGAGCACAAGTTCAGGTGTAAATTATAACCAGCTTCCTATCAGATGGATGCTTCACAATGGTTATCCAATACCCCCAGATATGCACCATAATTTAGATGGGATTGAAATATCCTCAACATCAACGACTGCAATTCCAAGCAATGGAATAGATCCTGCTGCTGCTAGCGCTGAACAATCCTTTGCTGGAGATTTATGGCAGGATGTAAAGTGTACTGTCGAGGTTAAGAAGGATCACATCCAGCACAAATTCTTGAAGCCCAAGGATCTATCCAACCGAGTAACTCCTGGTGTATTCCGGCAATACCGATACTTTCTTGGGAGGTAAATAATTTTATTTTCTTTATTAACTTATTGATTTTCATTATTACAAATTTCTGTTATCAGGTAGAATTTTAAAATGGTAATAGCTTTCATAAATTTCCTTGCATCTTTTTTGTGTCAAAAAATTAATAATGCCCATAGTGGTTTCTAATGCTAAGCACTGATGGGACTGGGAAAAGTCCTGGTGTTATCAATAACTTCCTCCTGAATTTCTACCAAGTATAACTTTCCTTCCTCTTGGAGTTTCACCAAAAAACAACTTCCTGTTGGAAATTGTCGTGATGTAGAACAAAAAAATGAAGAAAAAGAGGCCAAAACACTGTTCATGTTACTGTTCACGTGAACAGTGTCACAGCTCCTTATTTTGCCTTGGTGAGAATATTATTAGAAGATTCTGTGGGGCCCAAGATCAGATTGCATGGTGCTTTATGCGTGGGGATTTAGAAGTTTAATTTAGTTTCTAATTTCAGATTTAAAAAGTAGGCTTGAGTTTCTATTTTTAGTTAGACATAGTTTCTATTTTGAACCTTGCAACTTAGAGTTTCTATTTTAGTTTCACTACTTGTAACCCAAGTCTCAGCCTTATAAGGGACTTTCTAATTTTTAGTTTCTATTTTGGAGCTCAATCCTTGGGCCTTCACACCTACTCTGGTAGTGTCTATTGCTGATTTATAGTTCTTATTGTTGCTCTTGGTTTACACATTACCTATCGATTTGGGTTTTTCCAAATCCTGTAGCCGAATTGTTTTATCTGGTGGCCTGGTTTTTTGCCTCCTTTGCTGCCGGTGATTGTTGTTGCCCTATATTGGGTTCATACTGATATTATATATTGCTGATTACTGGTATTTATGCTGCTACAATCTGCTACTCTTCTTGACTGTCGATTTGGGTTAGTTCCAAAACCCTGAAACCTAATTGGTTTATTATTGTTGCTGCCCATATTGGCACTTGTTGCTATGGCTGAGAACCAGTCTATTACTACTACACCTTCTACTTATACAGTAAATGTGACTATCACTTCCATCAAGCTCAAGGGAAGCTCCAACTATCTGTTATGGGCTCAGGCTGTGAAAGTTTACATCATGGTTAGAGATAAGCTTAAATATATTACCTCTGATCTCCTGCTTCTAATGATCGTGGATACAGTGAGTGGATGAAGGAGAATGCCATCACTCTGATATGGTTGTGGAATAGCATGGAACCTGATATTGCTGTCAACGTCATGTTCCACAACATTGCCAAAGGAGTTTGGGATGATCTGAAGGATACATACTCTCAAGATAAGAACATGAATCGTGTCTATGACCTTTATGAGAAATTGTTTCAGCTCTAGCAATTAAATAAGTCTCTCCAAGACTACTACAGTGCCTTTAAAGGCTTGGTTGAAGAATTGAATGTGTTTCAGCCCCTCACCACTGATATAGACAAACTCAAGGCTCAATGCAATGAATTTTTTGTGTCCAAGTTCCTGAACTCTAATCTAAAGATAGTCAAGGGACACATAATTGCTAGTGAGACTGTTCCTACACTTGCTGATACTTTCTCTCGTCTTTAGCGCACTACTTCTCCTGGTAAATCTGACTCCTCCCCTAAGGATAACTCTGCCATTACTGCTGGTCATGGCCGTAGCTCTGGGGGAGGTCGTGGTGGTGGTGGACAAGGTGTTGGTTGTCAGCATGGTGGCTGTTCTAATCAGCAGTGCACTCATTGTGGCAAATCCAATCATACAGTTGGGCCAAGCATGGCAAGCCAGAATGGGGCAAATCAATTGGCCAATCATGTAGTGTCTAATGGTGGTAGTGATACAGTATCCGCAGGTGACTCTACCAGGATCTATGACAGGTGGCAGTTCATCTACCACTCCTCACTGTGATGATATTACTTAGATATTACGGCGTTTACAAAGTCTTGAGGCATCCAGTAATATACTTGCAGGGCTTTCATCCTCCACTGCTATCCTAGCTCATGCAGGTACACCTGCCTTCTTTACCACTACTTCTCCTCCCTAGATTATTGACTCCGGTGCCTTTGCCCATATGGCTGGTGAGTCTTCCTTGTTTAAATCCTTTACAAATAATACTTATTCTTCATCTGTGATACTTGCTAATGGGTCCTCTACCGCTGTTTCTGGTTTTGGTACAGTCTCTCCAACTTCTTCCATTAGTCTTTCTTTTGTACTGCATGTTCCTCAATTTCCATTACGTCTTCTTTCTGTTAGTCAGCTCATAAAAACTTCCACTGTTCTGTAACATTTTTTTCCTACTCATTATGTTTTTCAGTATCTTCACACAAGGAATACGATTGGTGGAGGGCATGAAAAGGATGGACTCTACTATCTCTACTCTGTTGCTCATGTTTCTTTTGTTGTTACTCATTCTGTTGGTGGTGTGACTCCCTTCTAGTGGCATTGCCGTTTAGATCATCTGTCGTTATCTAGGTTAAAATTGTTATTTCCTTCTTTCAAGTCTGTGTCTAAGTTAGAGTGTGAAATTTGCGAGTTAGGAAAACACTATCGTGTGTCTTTTCCTTCTCAGCCTGTGTCTTGTAGTCTGTCTTTATTTTCTTTAGTCCATTCGGACATTTGGGGTCTTTACGTGTCAAGAATAAGAACGGTTCTATGTATGTTGTTACTTTTGTGGACGATTTTTCCCGTCTCACATAGTTGTACCACTTGAAGGATCGTTCAGAATTTTTGTGAGTTTTCCAAAATTTTTATAATGAAGTTAAGACTCAGTTTGACACTTCAATTAAAGTTTTTCGTTCTGACAATTCATTGGAATATGTTCAAAATGAGATTTTTGAGTTTTGTGCTGCCCGTGGTATGATTCACCAGACTAGCTGCTCCTACACTCCACAACAAAATGTAATGGAGGAACGAAAAAATAGACACCTATTAGAGGTGTCACGTACTATCATGTTCCGTATGCATGTTCCAAAGCAATTTTGGTGTGATGAGGTGTTAAGTGTTAACTGCATGTTATTTAATCAATCGTATGCCATTTTCTGTTCTTGTCGACAAGTTACCATTTTCAGTTGTTTTTCCTAGCTTACTTACTTTTGGTTTACCTCCACGTGTTTTTGGTTGTGTATGCTTTGTTCATAACTTGCACTTATCTTCTGATAAGCTTTCTCCTAGGTCCACTAAGTGTGTTTTCCTAAGTTACCCTCGTACCCAGAAAGGGTATAAGTGTTCTGATCCCGTTTCCCACAGGTACTTTGTGAGTGTTGATGTCACCTTCTTTGAGGCAGTTCTTACTTCCCTCTACCCACTCCTTTCTCTGAGGACAAGTGGCACACTGTTGTTCCTCCTCCTATCCCTACCTTGGTTCCATTTCCACTTATACAGGTATATCAGTGACGGAATAAGACAATGCAATAGGATGGGGTTCCTACTGCTCCAACGGTTTCACCAATTCTACCAGCTTCTTCCCCTGGTGAAGCTTCATCTACTTCCTTGCCTGCTGATTTACCAGTCACCTTACGCAAAGGTACACGTTCCTGCACTCAAAAGTCTATGGTCGTGTATCCTATAAATTAGTTTGTTTCTCATCTGCCACCTAGTATTCATTGCTTTGCATTGTCTTTATCTACCTCTACTATACCCAAGATTCGTACTGAGGCCCTTCGTCTTCCTGGATGGAAAGCAGCCATGGATGTTGAAATGGATGCCCTTTGACCCATAACACCTGGAGTTTGGTAGATCTGCCTCCTAGTAAGGACCTGGTTAAGTGTCGCTGGGTTTACACTATTAAGTACCTCCTTGATGGCTCTATTAAGCGGTTCAAGGCTCGTTTGGTTGCCAAGGGGTATACTCAGACTTATGGGGTTTACTTATTTCTCCGGCTGTTAATTTGATTGGTCGTTATTTCAGTTAGACATTAAAAATGCTTTCTGTATAGTAATTTGAGTGAGGAGGTTTATATGGAGCAACCCCTAGGCTATGTTGCTCAAGGGAAAAATAGTTCTCGGGTTTGCAAGTTACATAAGGCTATTTATGGTCTCAAACAGTGGCCCAGAGCATGGTTTGAGAAGTTCAATGCTACAGTGGTATCTTGTGGTTTTTCAAAGTGCTATTTGGATCACTCAGTGTTTGTTCATCGCCGAGGGGGTAAGCTGGTTGTCTTGGTCATCTATGTAGATGACATTATCATATCTAGTGATGATGTGGCTGGTATTGCAGAGGTAAAAACATATTTACAACAACATTTTCAGACCAAGGATCTAGGTGACCTCCACCATTTTCTTGGCGTTGAGTTTGTGAGAAGCAAGAAAGCCATCAGTTTGTCTCAAAGAAAATATGTCTTAGACCTTTTGTCTGACATTAGTATGCTTGCGTCAAAGCTAGTGGATATTCCTATGGACCCTCATCAGAAGTCTGGTGTCAATGATGGTAATCCTCCCAAAGATGTGCGTCAATACTGGAGTTTGGTCGGGAAGCTGATATACCGTATAGTTACCAAACCAGACATTTCTTTTACAGTTGGAGTTATCAGTCAGTTCATGCAGTCTCCTCAAAAAGCTCATTGGGATGCAGCTGTATGTATCCTTTGTTACTTGAAGGGTGCCACTAGTAAAGGGTTGATTTATCATCCTAATAAACATATGGAGTTATATCCCTTTTCAGATGCTGATTGGGCTAGATCGGCCAATGATCGTCGTTCAACTATAGGATATTGTACATTTGTTGGGGGTAATTTGGTTTCATGGCAAAGCAAGAAACAGAAGACAATTGCCAGGTCGAGTGCTAAAACAGAGTACAGAGCCATGGCTCATTCTACGGCCGAGCTGATGTGGTTTAGATCTCTACTTCTTGAGATGGGTTTTCCTGTGCCTACACTCATGAAGATGTATTGTGACAACCAAACAGCTATATATATTGCCAGTAATCCGGTCTATCATGAGCGGACCAAGCATATTGAAGTGGATTGTCACTTTGTTCGTGATACAGTTTTGAAGAAGCTAGTTGTGACTCCTTTTGTTTCTTCTACAGATCAATTAGCTGATATGTTTAGTAAGTCTTTGTTTGTGCCTAGTTTTCGTACTTGTTGCAACAAGTTGAGCATTGGTGATATATATGCTCCAGCTTAAAGGGGAGTGTTGAGATGCTAGGGGTAGTTTAGACCTTTTAGGTTTATTTAATTGTTTAGTACTGTTCACGAGTTACTGTTTACGTGAACAGTGGATATTTTAGTCCTTTGTTAGTACTTTATATATAAGGGAAGAGGGGCCTGCGATAAATAATATAACACTATCGCAGGCTGCCTCTCTCCACACTTTTGACGGCATCTCTTCCCTTATTCCTTCTCTCTCTCTCTTCCTCCTTATTTTTTCTTGGTTTGATTACTTAGATTCTGTTTTCTAACATTTACAATTTACAATTTTGAGGCGGACCTCAGCACAATGGCAAGGTTGCTCCATTGCGACCTAGTGGTCGTGGGTTTGAGTCGAGAAAGAGCCTCTCCGCAAAGGGGGCTAAGGCTGCGTACATTATGACTCTCCCCAAACCCCGCAGTTGTGGGAGCCTCGTGCAGTGGGACGCCCTATTTACAATTTACAATTTTAATTTTATAACAGTGACGGAAGAGCAATTCTCCATCCTGGTTAATTTTCATTGCAGCACCTTACATGTAATTGAACAGTGAAAAAGGAAAAACCATTCATTATGTGATTTAAGGGAAAACTAAGCAATCTAACAGAGACTGTCAAGATGAACAATATTTGGAGGAGATATTACAATTACTTCAATGATTTCAATCTAATTTTTTAATTTTAGAAAGAAAAAACAGCTTTGATGCTAAAATCTGTGCTGCAAATAAATCAAATTTCAGTATAACCAGAAGAGACACATCACAAACAACAAGCACTCCACAATGTTTAGACAGCAATTTAAGTTGAAAGTAATTCTCAGGAAGGGGAAAAATCTGCATAAGCAACCTCAAAGCATTTCAACCCTTTAACAGATCCACACTTACGAGAAGCCATTTAAATGCCTGAGTGAACTGATTCCGCAAAAATCACACAATCCTGGATAAAAATTTGCTACAGGAAACTGTTGACATGTTCAACAATGAACCTGGACTTGAAAATCTACTGCTGTCTCTTTTAAAATACCATAATACTGCACAGGAACACCACACTTCAAGAATCATAACCCTTAAGCTATGCCAGTACATGGTCTTTTTGACTCTCCTTTTCTTTTTCAGGTGATGAGTAATTGAAAACTTACTTGAGAAGAAAGACAGAATGTAAAAGGCCCACTCTGATAGGGGCCACCCAAGACAAAGGAAAAATAAACTGATGTGATTTATAATCCTGATGCTCCAGAATGCACTTTAGGCTTAGCACCCATACTTGGCCAATTATAGGATATCTCATTGACTGACGTTGGTCTTCATTTAAACAAGGTGTTCATATAAGTTGCAAGATTCCATCTAGTTGAAATGAAGCATAGGCTGAATTGAGTTGAGTTCACAGAAGTGGCCAGAGATCTACACAGCTAATAATATGTGAGGATCTGTGTGTTTCT
The DNA here is from genome assembly GCF_018873765.1 of Telopea speciosissima. Taxonomy (NCBI): domain Eukaryota; kingdom Viridiplantae; phylum Streptophyta; class Magnoliopsida; order Proteales; family Proteaceae; genus Telopea; species Telopea speciosissima. Next base: position 14,952,702 of record NC_057917.1, read on the forward strand.
GTCCATCTTCTACATCCAATCCAGGGCATTGGAAGAATTGCCTTCCACCACAACCTCACCAAGTCCTCTAGATCTAGGTCAAGGAAGACCCAAACCGAAGAATAGGAAGCAGTGGCTCTTCTGGGACCTGTTCCAACCGAGTTCAGGAGTCTTTTGCTGGTTTTTACATATGAAAGGCTTATTTGGGACAACAAATATGGGCTGTTCCTTTTGGCTGATCAATTCCTCAAGCATCTTTAACTGAATGACTTTGTAACGTTTCATATTTCCTTTCTTTTTTTTTCCTCCTGACAAGCAACCCTGTAATATTTTTTAGGGTTGGTAAGCAACGGCTACGAGAGGCTAGAATACAAGCAGTTGATTATCTGATCTTATTACTAGCTGGAGCCTGTTTAGGAACACTTGCTAAAGTGAGTGATGAAACCTTTGGAGCACTTGGTTACACATACACTGTTATTGCAGTTTGTAAGTTGAAACTACTCTGAAGTTCCCGAGAATCATTTTCTGTTGAATTTTGCTTGCTCTCTTGAAGCCATGGACTTACCAGATTAAAAAGTTGTTAGGAAATCTTAGTTATTTTTGTTTCCTTCATAGATCTGAATTTTATCCTAATGTTAATAAAAACTGAATCTGTATTTTCTTATTTATAGCACCTAAATTTATGTAAAATATTTTTAACAGATTTTCCTTGACTGTGTTAATGGTCATTTCCTTCAATCTTACTTGCTGAGTTACAGCTCTCCTATGCAAGATTGCGGGTTTGAGATCGTTTTCTCTAGACAAGTTACACTACTGGAGAGAGAGTAGTGCTGGAATGAGCAGCCTGGCTTATTTTCTTTCGAAAGATACAATTGACCAGTTCAATACACTCATCAAGCCTGTGGTTTATCTCTCCATGTTCTACTTCTTCAACAACCCCAGATCTTCCTTCACAGATAATTACATTGTTTTGGTCTGCCTTGTCTACTGTGTGACTGGTATAGCCTATGCATTTGCTATCTTACTCGAACCAGGTCCAGCCCAACTGGTGTGTATTGAATAACTAGTTTACTTCTACTTTTTCTTGGAAGAAAATTTAATTATCAACTGAGTGTACACATCTATTTACAAGGGTTTTTTTTTTTTTTTTTTTTTTTTTGCAGTGGTCAGTGCTTCTGCCTGTTGTTTTGACTCTCATTGCAACTCAGCAGAATAGTAATGGTGTAATTGTGCAAAATCTAGCCAAATTATGTTTCACAAAGTGGGCTTTGGAAGCATTTGTGATTGCAAATGCTGAAAGGTTTGACCTGACTAACCTTTCACCTTATTAATTTTTTTGACGTGTCCATGTACTTGGTAATGACTAGGAAGAGAGAAGGAATTTCAGTTGTTTAGGAATTGGAAACCCCAGTCACACTAGGAGATTTTCAGAAAATAGGTTGAATAGGACTTTAAAAGTATGAATCCTTGTCAAACATGGTTTCCTGGTGCAGGCAGGATTATGTTGAAGAATCCAAGTCCTATGAGGATTTTGGAATCCTAATCCAAACAGGGCTCAAAATGAAATCCCGACTGAAGTTGGGAATCCAATTCAAGTATGATTTGAAATTGGACTGTTGTTAGGAAATAAGAATTGAACACATGTAGAATTTCTAATGCAGGTATAAAGCTGAAATCATAGTAGGAATTCAGAAATCAATCTCACACTTTAGCTAGAAATTCTAATCTGGATACAAGTCTCAGAAATTTCTGAAAATCAGAATCAAGAATTTGAATCTGACCTGTACAGTGGCTACTGCAAACCATTAAGCTACTGCGAATCTTCAAACTTGAAGGTTGGAACACACTAGTAGTAGTAGAAGAAGAATAGTTGGGGACTCCACTCAATTAGACTAAGGAATCAACATTAGCTTGTAGAGAAATCCATGTCCACCATCATCAATCCACGTGTCACTCAGAAGTTAGAACAAAGCTGAAGACTTAATAAAATTATTATTCCTATTTACTACCCATATTATCTGTACTATTAAGTGAAGTGACCTTCCTACTTTCAAGGAGTCGATGTGAAGCCTGAACTATTTTTTTTTATCTTCCCATAGTGCCTGTGTACATAGTTATTAAAATAAATCAGTATAAAGTTGGAATTTTAACCACCCTTATTTTTCTCCCCTCCTGGTGGGGGCTGGATAGAATAAATCTTATGTTAAAGAATTACACACCCCTGTGACAGGATCCAAGAAAACCCTTAAACAGAATTTAGGTCAATGATAGGATCACAGTCAACCTTTTCTGATGAAGGTCAGATTTTTACCAAGGATCACAAACTATAAGAATAGATAATCCCCAGAATACAGGAATATTCTAATGGTTGGATTGAACAATCAAATAAACAAATCTGAAACTTCAAAGCCCAGAATTAGGAGAACTTTTATTGCAGAAAATCTGAGGCTCCGATCAGCCACAAAGTCTGGCTGAATGTCAGTATTGGGGGGTTCTTCAATGCTCCATAGTATGGGCAAAATCCAATGGTCAGATTGTAATGGGCTGATTTCAGAATTAGTAACTAGAAGTCCCTAAAATCTAGGAATTCAGATATCAGAAAATCAGATTCCTTGATGGAGGTCAAACTCTGGTCAAACTACCCTACTGGAAGGTTGATTAACACCTCCAAGTATCGGACCAATCTTAGGGCTAGATTCCCTTAGATGATAGGAACAAACTTCAGCGAAAACACCCAAAAACAGGGGGTGCTGCCAGCCACTTAACTTCAGCGAAAACTGTTTCTGGTCGAACTACCCTACTGGGAGGCTGATTAACACCTCCAAGTATCAGACCAATCTAAGGGCTAGATTCCCTTAGATGATTGGAACAAACTTCGGCGAAAACACCCAAAAACAGGGGGTGCTGCCAGCCACTTAACTTCAGCGAAAACTGTTTCTGGTCGAACTACCCTACTGGAAGGCTGATTAACACTTCCAAGTATCAGACCAATTTAAAGGCTAGATTCCCTTAGATGATAGGAATAAACTTCAGCGAAAACACCCAAAAACAGGGGGTGCTGGCAGCCACTTAACCCAGTCAAAAATTGTATTAGGAAAAATTCCGTAATGTAATAACAAGTTAAGTTTATGTCCAGTAGGTATATAAGGATTGAATCTCATAGAAAAACTTAAGAATAAGTGAAGAACAGTGGCTGTACTTGATATCTCAGGGAAGAAGAAGAGAAGGGAAGGAAAAAAAGGATCAGATCTCCCACCTGATCACCCTCATAATTCTACTGAGGTTGCCGCTGTCTCCCACAGTACTGTTTCTCACAGCACTATTGAAGCAAAGCTTTCTTTCATTCATAAAATTCGTTGGATGCCTAATAGGCTTCAAGCTTTGATATAAAAAGAGAAAGAATCCTAGCTAATAAGTAGGAAACCTACTAGGCTAGAGAATAATTCTTTAAGTTAAACAAAACAACTTAAAATAAATAAATAAACTAAACATAGCCCATGGTTTGGGCCAGAAAACAGGCCTACTAATGCGCTTTAAAGGCCCATGTTGAGCTGGGCTTAAAGAAGCCCACCTTCCTTTAAGTTGGCCTGTAAGGCCTGTTTGGTTTTCTTCTTTCTTTGGCTAGGATTCCCCTGCATCACCTCCCTACTCCACAGTTGGTAAGTTTTTAAACTCTGAACTCCCCCACCTTACCATATAAGTATACTCCCTCCTCCATTCCCTTGTCTACTTAACTGTCCCTCCCTTCCCCTACCCATTTAACCATCTCTCTCTCTCTCTCTCTCTTGTTTTTCCTGCATCGCTTTGATGATGATGCTATTCATACTCAAACGCACTCTTGTGAGAAAGGTCCAGCAATGTGCACATGGAAAATGACAAAGGATACCGCTAAGACTTCATAAAACCTAGACAGAAATAGTTACTGGCTTTCCTATTAGCTTGTGATTTCATGGGTGAAAGACAATAAGATATATATGCAGGGGGCATGCATGCATGTGTGTGTGGATACACGTACTTGAAGACTAGAATCTTGACACTAAACGAATAAAAGAGAAGCTTGAAGTGAAGATTGTATTACAACAACAACAACAACAGCACAAGAAACAGATTAAGGAGCAAGATCAGGAAAATTGTGACTAGCTCTTGTAAATTGATTATCGACTGTTTACTTTGGGTAAATCAGAGTTCTTAAGATCTTTTGTTGTCACATGCATTTTGTCTACTGCTGCTGTCTGTTTTAAAATCTGTTGCAAGGCGTAACAATGCTTGTAGTTGAGACAAATGCTGAAGGTCTGACATACACAAAATTACATACTGTCACTGGAAAAAAAAAAAACTGAGAAAGTCTGCTTACTAGTGATTGCAATAGGAAAGTAGGTTTTGTGTGTAATATTAGTTCAATAGTTTGTAATGTTTGCAAAACATAAACAGTTTTCACCATTTGTTCTACATTTTTTTTTTGTACTTCCAGGTACTCTGGAGTGTGGTTGATTACTCGTTGCGGTTCACTTATGACTAATGGTTATGATGTCAATGATTGGGCTCTTTGCCTAATCATCCTCGTTATCACTGGTATAATTAGTCGAGTATTAGCGTTCTTTTGTATGGTTATTTTCCAAAAGAAGTGAGTCTAGATAATAATTCTTTCACTGATTTTTTTTTTAATTTGTTTACAAGAGGTAAATTTAGTTTTCGAAGTTGTAAAATGGTAACTTTTCATCATGTCCCAATCTTCTTGGAAACTGTAATCAAACAGCACAGCCAGCTAACCAGGACATTAATTTTGTAAAGCACGTGGCAAAACAAAACCACATTGTACTCTAGAATTTGATGGCTATGACCATTGAAATGATTAAAATGGCCATTCCAATTGAGTAGATGGGGTGTCTGCTTAGTACTGTGGTTTGGAGGGGGAGGGGGAGGGGGAGGGGGGGGGGAAGGGGTAAGCAGTGACATTCTACTAGTTTCTATAATGGGTTTTTTTTTTTTGGGGGGGAGTGGGGGTGTAGGTGTCAATGGTGGACATGGCAACCCCAAGAAATTCAGAAAAGGGATACAGTTGTGTAATTTTCTATTTATGCTGGATATATATGTTCATCTCCAAAATAGATCAACCCAAAAAGAACAAGTATAGAATAGGAAACATAAATGTGGGCAATGTTAAAGAGAAGGGAAATTGCCTAGATCTACTAGATAAGAAAATAATTTACAAAACAAGTAGGTTGACTTTGTTTAATATCTATTTTTCTTATAAATATACTTGTTTTGTAATTTTTTTTTTAAATCTAGTAGATCTAGGAAATTGTCCCAAGAAAAAAAGTACAGAAGAAAGAGGAAGCATAAAGCTGGACAATATGTTAAAGCATTTGCTATTAAAAGAGAGGGCGGTGTTAGTTCCTCACTGGTATCTAACACAACAGGTGATGATACACAAGAATTCTAAGCTGTAAATGTCCAACAAGTCATAGACTGAAACCCTTTAATGGGTGTTGATCTACAATTTTCAATGGTTACATTGCCAAGATTGTGCTTACCAAATATAAAATGACAAGAGATCGCTGCGTGGTCGCATGACCCTGCACTAGTGCAAGGGGCAATGAGAGAGCATGTGATTTTTTATTTTTTGTGGTAGGATGGTAATTTTGTGCACTCCCGTGTCTGGGCAAAGGGGCCACACGATCAGATTCTTTTTACTTGTAAAATTAAAGCGAAAAGAAATCTTGTTGTAATCAAAGTTGGTAAAAAGATCACCAGGGAGAAGCTTGAGCTTTGCACAATTTTGGTCAGGATGGACTCCAAGTGAGGAGTCTCGTGGTGGATCTCTTTCCTCATGGGCTGGAGGGGGAGTTTGTTGGTGGGGGCCAGGCCCATTTTGTCCAGCCCAAGGCCCAAATTCTAAAGGGGTTTTGAGGCGGTGGAAGCTAAATTGATTTTTTGGCTTTTATATTTCCTGGTTCGGTGATGCGTGTGGCGGTTCTCAAAAGTAGAAGTCTCAACAGAAAGGAAAATCAGAGAAAGGGAAAAAGAGAGAAAGGAAAAGAAAAAAGAAGGAGAAGGAAAGAAACAGGGAGCTTGGGATCCGTTTGAAGCCTAAGTGTTTCTATTACAACTTGGAGATCTCTTCAAAGCAAGGATATTTTGTGAGACGTGGTGTTTGTGGTGAGAACTTGGTTTGGCTTTTTGTGCGGTAATCCCTTTTATATTGTCTCCAATTGCTTGTACATCTCAAGTTTGGGCAAAAACTTGAGAAAACCATTGTACTCCTATTTTTCTCATAGTGGATTGGTGCAAGATTTGCCCCATGGTTTTTTCCCTCTACACTCGAGGGTTTTCCACGTAAAATTCTTGGTAGTGATTGTGTGATTGTTTTCTTGCAATTTTATTTCTCTTATGTGCTTGGTTAATTTTTTTGTTTTTGTAATGTTTACATTGGATAATTGGTTTCTCAATTCACACTAGACAAGTGAGTTTGATTAATCCCTATGAGTGGTATCAGAGCTTGGTGCTCAATTGATTTATTTTCAAGTGTTTAGTGTGTATTGAGATGGAAGAGTCGTCTCGTACGATGATTAAACTCATTGGTTCTAATTATTCAATATGGAAGCCCAAGATGGAGGACATTCTTTATTACAGTAATTTGTATGATCCAATTAAGGGAATCGAAGCCAAGCCGTAATATAAAACTGAAAAAAAATGGGACAGGATGAATAGGAAAACCATTGGTGTTATCATAAAGCGGGTTGATGATTGTGTGCTTCATCATGTTGCTAAAGAAACCAATGCTCAAGCACTTTGAAAAAAATTGGAGAGTCTCTATGAGCGGAAGAATACACAAAATAAAGTTTTCTTGATTAGAAAACTTATTAATTTGAGGTTCAAAGAGGGACATTCTGTTGCCGAGCATTTAAGTGATTTTCAAAGCTTAGTGAATCAGTTGGCTACAGTGAAGATGGCTTTGGAAAATGAACTACAAGCATTACTGCTATTGAGTTCTTTACCTAACACTTGGGAGACTTTGGTTGTTTCATTGAATAACTCTGCTCCAGATGGTGTGTTATCATTGAGTATGGTAAAAGACGGCATGTTCAATGGAGAAACCAAAAGAAAAGATATGGGTTTGGATAATTCACATACTTTTGTCACAAAGAACAGGGGTAGGAGTAAAAGTAAGGGACCAAGGAATTGTAGTAAATCTAGAAGCAGAACAAAATCCAGAGAAGGCAGAAAATGTTACCAGTGTGGTAAAGAAGATCACTTGAAGAAAAATTGTTGAGAATTGAAGAATGAACAGAAAAAGGAGAAAAATCTAAAGAATTCAGATGAAAAAAATACTATAGCCACTGTGTCTGATTCTGAAGACTTGGTGATGCTTTCTTTTGATGAAGAAGAATGTAATCATGCTGCAGGCCATGGTGTATGGGTTGTTGACTCAACGGCATCCTTTCATGCCACTTCCACAAATGAGTTCTTCAATTCTTACAAAGCAGGAGACTTTGGGACTATGAAGATGGAAAATAGTAGCTACTCAAAAATTATTGGAATTGGTGATGTGTGCCTTCAAACTAGCATTGGGTACACATTAACTCTGAAAGGTGTGCGACATGTTTCAGATATATGCCTAAATTTGATCTCCGTCAATGCTTTGGACCAGTTTGGATGTGAGAACCATCTAAGCAATGGAAGATGAAAACTTGCAAAGGGATCACTGGTACCTGCTAGAGGAGAAGCATGCCATACACTATATAAAACCTACATGAAGGTGTGTGTAAATGGGCTGAATGCAATTGAAGGTGATTCTTCACCAAATTTGTGGCTCAAGCAGTTGGCTCACATGAGTGAAAAGGGATTGCAAATTTTGGCAAAGAAGTCTCTTATTCCCTTTGCCAAAGGTATGTCACTAAATCCTTGTGATCATTGTCTATTTGAGAAACATCATAGAGTATCATTTAATAAGTCCACTGTTAGAAAATCTAATGTGTTAGATTTGGTTTACTCTGATGTTTGTGGTCTCATTGAGGTTGAGTCACTAGGTGGCAATAGATATTTTATTACTTTTATTGATGATGTTTCACGAAAAGTGTTGCTATATTTTTTGAGAACAACAAATCAGGTATTTCAGCACTTTCAGAGATTTCATGCCATGGTGAAAAGAGAAACAGAAAAGCAATTGAAGTGTCTTTGTACTGATAACGGAGGTGAATACACATCTATTCCATTTGAAAGCTACTGTTCAGAGTATGGAATCCGACATAAGAAGATATTTCCTAGTACCCCACTACATAATGGTGTGGCTGAGAGAATGAATCGAACCATTGTGGAAAGGGTTAGATGCATGTTAAAAATGGCTAAGCTGCATAAGCCATTCTGGAGTAAAGATGTTCGTACTGCCTACTACCTAATCAACAGATCTCCATCAGTACAATTGGGTTTTGACACAAGAGAAAGTGTGGACAAGTCAAGATGTTTCATACTCTTCTTTAAAGGTATTTGATTGCAAAGCTTTTGCACATGTGCCTAAAGAACAGAGGACAAAGCTTGATGATAAAGCAGTTCCATGTGTGTTTGTTGCCTATGGAGATGCAAAGTTTGGTTACAGGTTATGGGATCTAGAAAAAAAGAAAATTATTAGAAGCAGAGATGTGGTTTTTCATGAGAATGAGACTTTGGCAGATTTTGAGAAGACTGCAGAACCTAGGATCATGGTTCATAGTGCTTCTAACCTCACACCAGTTTTTTCTCCATCAGATAGTATCACAGATGGGGGAGAGGTACAAGAAGAACATGGTGATTATGATGAGTCAGAGACAGTTGGTGGTGATGGCATGCCAAATGTAGAAGGTATTGAGCAAAGGGAGCAGCCCCCTCCCCCAGATATTACAAAACCTCAGGTCAGAAGGTCTACAAGAGGGCACCAACCATCAACCAAATATCCCAGTTTAGATTATGTTTTACTTACTGATGAAGGGGAGCCAGAAAGCTTTCAGGAAGCACAATCTCATAAAAACAAAGAGAACTGGATCAAGGCAATGCAGAATGAGATGAGTTCTTTGAAAAAGAACAACACTTATGATTTGGTGGAGCTTCCAAAAGGAAGAAAAGCATTGAAAAATAAATGGTTATTCAAGCTCAAGAAAGATGGTGAAAAATTGGTGAAATACAAAATTCGATTGGTGGTAAAAGGTTTTGGCTAGAAGAAAGGAATTGATTTTTATGGGATCTTTTCCCCAGTTGTGAAGATGAGTTCCATTTGAGTTATCTTGGGTTTAGCAACTAGCTTGGATCTTGAGTTGGAGCAGTTAGATGTGTAAATTGTTTTTTTCCATGGTGATTTGGAGGAAGAAATATATATGGTTCAGCCAGAAGGATTTGAAGTGAAAGGGAAAGAGCATATGGTTTGCAAGTTGAAGAAAAGCTTGTGTGATTGAAACAGGCGCCAAAGCAGGAGTACAAGAAATTTGATTCGTTCATGGTGGATCACAGCTACACAAGAACCTTTGCAAATAATTGTGTTTATTTCAGAAGATTTTTTTATGGTACCTTCATTATACTTTTTCTTTATGTTGATGATATGCTAATTGTAGGACAAGATTGCAAGATGATTGGCAGGTTGAAAGATGAATTGTTCAAGTCTTTTGACATGAAGAACTTAGACCCTACAAGACAAATTTTGGGAATGCAAATTGTTTGTGATAGGAAAGCAAAGAAATTGTGGTTATTACAAGAATAGTATGTTGAGAGGGTCCATGAAAGATTCAACATGAAAAGTGCTAAACCAGTTAGCACACCTCTTGCAAGTCAGTTCAAGCTGAGTAAGAAGATTTGTCCCTTTACTGAAGAAGAAAAAGAAGAGATGGCTTGTCACGCCTCCATCCCGATAAAAGATATTTTACAATAAAGGGGGTGACTGGGACGACAAGTGTCATCCTAATACCTACCTGGATCACAGATACAGTGTCCCGAGCCACAGTCCACCCTGTTATCAAGTCATGATAACAGCAAGGAACGTACCCAATGGAATAAATCGTTCCAATTACAGAGTTAGCGGAAGCAAAATTTAATTAAATCATGTGAATATAGAGCATCAGTTCTCTAATAATAACACATAGTACAGTTGCAATATTCATAACCATTCATTTCTCTCTGTATATTTAAACATAAAGTTATACATGAAGGAAGATGAATATAAAAAAAATAATAAATAAATAAATCACGCCACAAGGGCACCATTCTTGGGTGTACATCAACATCCAAGTCCCATCCTCCAACTCCGGTTGATTCGTTTCCAAGGTGCTCATCAAAAGGTTACCTGCATATCAACTAAAAATGGGTTGCGTAACGGGGTTAGCTCCACAAGCTAGTGAGAGAGCAAAGGGGAATGCACATACACACAAACACGTAATTTCAAACAATTGATGATCATGCTAATGTTAGATTCATTTTTCACCTAGCACACAAATTCTAAGTCAAGTGTATGCCACTGTGATAACTTGGGAGACACTGAGGGTCACTTAACTTATCGCCCCAATGAAACCTCAGTTATCACGAGGGAGCCTATGCCGGTAGAAGCCATCAGACCACCCAGTGGCAGACCCCGATAGCCATCACTACCCTTGACCTGGCCTCTCTCCCCCACAGGCAACAGGTGCTCAGACTATCCAACAATAAACCCCGTTTGGTAAGGATCGTAGCATAAGGGAGCAAGAATCCTAGCCACAGATATACTACATGCAAGTCCTATCATCCCGAGAGGTATTCCGGGTACATCAACATCCCATTCCATCTAGTACCTGGGTACTAGCACGGCACGGCGCATACAGATCAGGATGATAGATAACAAGTTTCATAATTAAATTCTGTGGTTCCAATACTGGTACACCCGGCACCGTAACCCGATACAATAGTGAGAACAATATCACATCATATTCATAGCAGTTCACATTTGAGATAAATAATGCAATGAGCAAAATGCTTATATTTCATATAATAGTATGATAATGATTGCCTAATATATATATTCAAGCCCAACAAATCACCCAAAACCCACTCATCGAACTCGGATGTCACTCGGCGTGGCTAACATGAGTCTCACCGGTGCACCAGCTATCCATCGAGTTGGGTAGCCTAAGAATACAAAAGCAACCGTTAAAAGATGTATAGAGGGGTCCCATGTTATGCCCCCAAAATTAAACTTAAGTTTCAACCAAGACAGCACAGACTGACTCACGAACGAAAACAACAGGGTGAGTCCATCCCTGACTCCGTTCAGGCCAAAAGGTCAAAACACGAGGGATAGATCCACGGATGAAACTTCTACTTGGATCCGTTCCTGCATTCGTTCAAATTCTGATACACACCCGAGAGCGAGCAGAACCAAGGACGAAAGCGCCTTCTGAATCTGTCCCTGGATCCGTTCGATCCTTGAGACATTCCCGAGAGGGAACGGACCCACGGACGGAGGTAACAGAGTAATTCCGTTCATTCATCTATTCCAATTCAATCACTGGGATTATACTGGACGGAACCACAATGGTGACTCCGTTCGTGCGTTCGTCGGAATTCTTTTCTGAGATTTCCTAGGTTTTCCCTCCAGCTTGGAATCTGGAGTTCACATGGCACTCAGGATCATGGAGGGGTGTCCTAGGTCTCCCTAGGGTCACTAGAACCTAGGCTTACCTCATGGATCCAAGATCACATAAGGGTTTAGCTCCATTTGGTCCAAAGGTAGGGTTTGATGGTTTAACACTAAGGGATCAGCAACAATGGCTGCAAGGCAACTAATAGAAGCCTCAATAGGGTTTGGTCATCACCATTAGAGCTCCATTTAAGGGTCAAGCCTCACCTTGAGTCCCAAATAGAACCCTATGTTAGCTCAAGCTTAAGGAATCCACTTCAACAAAGAATGGGAATGGAAAAGAGGGATGTACCAAGAATTAGGTCATACCTTGGTGAGTGGAGATCCAATCCCAGCCTTAGCCAGCCTTGAAGATCCACCTCCTCTTCCTCCTTCTCTTCCTTTCCTTCCTTTTCTTCTTCTCCTTCTTCCCTTTTTCTTCTTTTCTTCAAGTCTTGGTCGAGCAACAGGAGGGAAGATAGGGCAGCCAGCCTCTTTGGCATGCCTTCCATCTTCTTCCCTTCCCCTCCCATTCCTCTTCCTACTTCTTCTTCTTCTTCTTCTTCTTCCTTGTCTCTTCTCCTCCACGGTTTGGCTTGGAGGGGAAGAGATAGGAGAATATGAGGATTATGCTTTATCTTTTAAGGGTCAAAAGAGGCCTTAGGGCCTATTTGGCCAAAGTCACCTCCTAATTAGTCTATTTAGTTAGGACATGTTTGGGTCTACCCTAAGTCCTATAATGGCATATTAGTTCTTAAGGTCTGTTTGGTTCAAGCTAAAATAAAAGATCTCATTATTTATTTAAATTAAGTCTTGTGGGCCTACTTTTATGGTCCAACTAACCAATTGATGGTAAGGGTGGGAGTCCATATTGTCCGAAGGTCTGATTATGTGTCCGGGACATGGGGATGTGGGTCCCACACGAAAATACTTCAAAAGGGCAAGAAACAGTATAGACGAATCCACAAACGGAACCAATCGAGTGAGTCCGTTCGTGACTCCATTGCTGCTGTCAGGGCCCAAACCTCAAGGAAAATTGCGTGGCTTTGATCCGTACTCTCAAGACTTCGAGGGGGCACTTATAATAGTATTTTAAGTTCAAGGTCATAGGTGTTGACCATTGCCACCGTGGCATTACCCATTGGTAAGGTCTAATTTGACCTGAGGTATTAGGACATATTTCGGGTACGGGTGTAACATGGCCACTGTTCCTTATTCATCTGCAATTGGGAGCTTAATGTATGCAATGGTTTGCACACGTTCGGATATTGCCCATGCAGTGGTGTGGTGAGCAGATTTTTTCTAATCCTGGCAGAGATCACTAGGAAGCAGTGAAGTGGATCTTCAGATATTTGAGGGGTAGTTCTAAGTTGTGTTTGAGTTTTAGGGGTTCCAAACCAGTCTTAAAAGGATTTACAGATGCAGATATGGCAGGTGGCCTTGATGGCAGAAAATCCACTTTAAGGATCTTGTTTACTTTTGCAGGGGGAACTGTGTCATGGCAGTCCAGATTGCAAAAATGTGTTGCTCTATCTACAACTAAAGCTAAGTATATTGCTGCTACAGAAGCAGGAAAAGAGATGTTGTGGATGAAGTGTTTCCCTGTTGAATTGGGTTTGAAGCAAGAAGAGTATGTGGTATTTTGTGCTAGTCAGAGTGCTATTGACTTGAGAAAGAATGCTATTTATCATTCCCGTAAGAAGCATATTGATGTGAATCAATGGCTTAGTAAAATTATGGAGAAGCAGTTACTTCGGTTTAAGAAGATTCATATTGAGAAGAATCCTTCAGTTATGATGACCAAGGTTGTTACCAAGGAGAAGCTTGAGCTTTGCACAACTTTGGTCAGGATGGACTCCAAGTGAGGAGTCACGTGGTGGATCTCCTTCCTCATGGGCTGGAGGGGGAGATTGTTGGTGGGGCCTAGACCCATTTTGTCCAGCCCAAGGCCCAAGTGCCCAGCACCTGAACCGTCATCAAATTCTAAATGGGTTTTGAGGCGGTGGAAGCTAAATAGATTTTTTGGCTTTTGTTTTTCCTAGTTCGGTGATGCATGTGGCGGTTCTCAAGAGTAGAACTCACAACAGAAAGGAAAACCAGAGAAAGGGAAAAAGAGAAAGAAAGGAAAAGAAAAAAGGAGAACGAAAGAAACCGGGAGCTTGGGATCAGTTTGAAGCCGAAGTGTTTCTACTACAACTTGGAGATCTCTTCAAAGCAAGGAGATTTAATGAGATGTGATGTTTGTGGTGAGAACTTGGTTTGGTTTTTTGTAGGGGTGTAAATGAATAGCCGAAATCCGTTTCCGTATCCGTGTCCATATCCATTTTACACTATCCGAATCCATCCAAAAGCTAAACGGATGCGGATACGGATATGCTATAGCTATCCGAAAAGCTATATTTACATATAAACGGATAAAATATCCGATCCGTATCCATGTCCGTATCCATTTAGCACTATCTGAATCTGTCCGATAGCTAATTGGTTGCGGATGCGGATATAGCACTATCCGAGCCGAATCCGATCCGTTTACAACCCTAGTTTTTTGTGAGGTAATCCCTTTTATATTGTCTCTAATTGTTTGTACATCTCAAGTTTGGGAAAAAACTTTAGAGAACCATAGTACTCCTATCTTTCTCATAGTGGATTGGTGCAAGATTTGTCCCGTAGGTTTTTACCTCTACACTGGAGGGTTTTCCACGTAAAATTCTTGGTGTTGATTGTATGATTGTTTTATTGCAATTTTATTTCTCTTATGTGCTTGATTAATTTTGCTCGATAATCATTACATTGGATTATTGGTTTCTCAATTCACACTAGACAAGTGGATTTGATTAATCCCTACATCGAACTAACCATTCAGGGATCTGCCCATCATCCTTTGATTGCTCACCAACATTTTGATCACCAACGTGATCCTCATGGTCTTCATCTTCATCTCTCGCCACCACTTCACCAAGAATCCTATAGAGAGTCCCTCTCACTATGCCTTAGCTACTAGGGCAAGAACTTCTAAGCATGTTGGGATGGAAGTCGGTAGTAGTTCAGACATGTACTTTTTGGTAATTTGCTAATATATTTGTTTTTCATAATAAGAGAAACTTCTTAGTTCACCCACTTTTATTACAACAAGATGCACTCATAAATAAAATAAAGAGGAAAAAAAAAAGATATGAGATTATTCTAAGCGTTGGTGATGGAATTAGTTCAGTTTGATAGGGTTGTTCTTGAAGAAAATTCTCAACTTTCCGAATTTTTTTTTTCTCAACGTTCTTAGTAGAGTTTGCAATTTAACGACGGAGAGATCACTAATTCAAACCTCTTGTAGAGGTTTTCTCCAACCTGAAAACCAAATTATGTATCATCTGCCAACTCTTTCTTTAAAATTTTAGTGAAACCAGATCAACCCAGTTCGGATTTTTCTTTTAGCATCAATTTGGATGATAATTGAAGTTGAAACTTAGACCAGTTCATGATCTAGGATAAGGCTTAAACATGAGCAGTTTGATAGGATTCCCTCTTCTTGATAGAATTCCCTTGCTTTATTGGTATACAAATTCCCCAATTCTGGGCTGAATTCCCGTTTAGTCATGGCATTACACAACTAGCTCCCATGAATCTCGCTTTGCATCACCTGATTCAATGAAAAGTGGGTGTCTCATGGAACTCTCGGTAATGGAGAACACATCTAAAAGCCCTAGAAATTCCCTGTTTTTAGATTTAAGGATCAATTCTAGGGTTCTTGGAGACTGATTTTTATCGACATTTATCAATTCCATCCCAAATTCTGTGTTTTAAAACCTTGATCAAAACAGACACTTGAATCAATTTGGGGAATTCATGCCTCGTCCCATATTAGTATCAGATTGTCTTCTCCTGGAGTAATGGATGGTTGTTACATAGCGATGGAAGATTATAGTCACATGGTTGAGAAGAGACCTGATGAGTCCTTCGACTCCATTTGGTTGCAAGGGAAATAAAATCATTTTTGGTGTTTGGGCTCGATCAAAGTAAACTGTGATGCAGCTCTAGCGGCAGGGGAAGCGCAAGGGGATTTAGGTTTTGTGTTTAGAGATCATAAGGGCCTTGTTCTTCAAGCGGTATCTCTGCCCTCTCACTTCGGATCCTCTACTCAAGGAGAGGCTTTGGCAATCAGGTGTGCGCTGACCCAGGCTGTGGTGTTAGGCTATACTCACCTCGTGGTTGAGTCTGATAATAAGGAGATTATTGATCTGATTGGGAATTCTTCCCGAGGCCCGCAAGTGGAGTAGAACCTATAATTAGGGATATTCAATCCCTTTGCACTTCATTTGAAAATTTATCTTTTGCTTATATTTCAAGGATAACTAATGCAGTTGCTGATATCCTTGCTCGGAAGGTCCTGTCTATCATGTGTCTGACAGAATGGCCACATTCCATTCCTTGGCTCCACCGTTTGTATTTGGTGGATGCCTTAGGCTGTAGACATGCTGATCCTCAATAAATTCCATTCCAACCGGAAAAAAAAAATATCCTTTTTTTTTTTAATAACTTTCCCAACCCCCCCCCCCCTCCCCACTTCCCTTGCAACCAAATGGAGGGCCATGACCGATACCTGACCAATACAAATCGATCGATATGATATGAATGGTAGTTTGTATGGAAAAAATGATATTTTAATTCAATGTCAGATCGATACATGGAACAAGAACTCGGCGAGATCTCGCTAAAAATTCATTTTTTTTAGATGGCCAAACGAGATTATGAGCGATACTAAAGGATTATAATATCTTGACGAGATCTCGATTCAATTAAGCATCTGGCCCTGTATAAATAATGCACATCTCGACCGAGACCAATCGAGATCTCATTGGTCTCGACAAAGGACACACACCCCACCCAAATTGCATGGTTTTGCTCTCATTTTTCATCGAAAATTTGTCGGATTACACGGAGAAGCCACATCCAACCCAGCTATACATGCCGATGGTATTTCAACAACTTAGTGGTAGTAGCAATGGATTGATCTCATCACAACCGCCTCTTTCATACCCTAGGATAGTAGGGTACCTTCACCTTCAGATAGTTGTGTGGAAGACTACATGCGATTCTTCAACAACACTATGACATGGGAAACCTATGTGGCACATTCAGAGGCTTACATGTTGCGGCAAAATGGCTTGGCATGATAGATATATATGTTACGATTGATGTATTTTACATTTACATTTGTAATGCTTATTTAAGTTATTTACATTAAGGGAGAATGTTCTCTATGCCACAACTTAGGCTGCGCCTAGGCACATGGGCAGACTGTGCAGGGGGCAGGGTGGTCATTGCGTCCACCCCCATGTGCCTGGGCGCAGCCTGCACTGCGGCACAGAGAACAACTCCCCTTATATTAATTATATGCTTTGATTGCTTTCTATTATTAAATTATGTGCAGAATGGGGCCTATTAGTACATTGTAACCTATCAAATTAGGGTCCGAAGTCAAACTCTTATTTGGATTTTGATTTTGGACATTCGGATAGTATCATTGTGTTTAAATGGCCCAAAATAGGCTATATATCAAGTTTCATGACCAAACTTGATCAAAAACCCACCGAAACCATCTACCAAGTTTTAAAAAACAAAAAACCACCAACTCACTCGTGGGCTAATCATGGGAACAATTACAAAATTGTGTACCAGGCATATCACATAAAAATATTATTAAACAGTGACAATAGCTGTTGATACTTGATAGCATAATTTGATGAGGTAACCTCTTTTTTTTTTTTTTTTTTTTTTCTTTTGATTTTTGGTTTAACAATCTCTTCAAAGTAAACCTGTAGCATCGCAGAGATGCATTTGGGATGTTGGACGACTGTGCTGTCATCATCCATCTTATAGTTGGCATTTCTCAGCTTCCATCCAATGGAGGGAACAGAAAAACAAGATTTCAGAACAGCAGCTATATTCCCAATACATTAAACAAAAAAAACTTCAGGAAAAGAATCACCAGTTTCCTGTTCCACTACACAACCAAAAACTTCCGAATTTACCTTAATTTCCTCAATTTGGAAGCTACGTCTGTCAGCATCCAAAACTATCATTCGAGGATGCAGGGATTTTTTTCTGTACGGACATGGACAGATCTTGATGCGCAAGCAGCTGCCATGAAAAGATTGGTTTCTTGCAGTTTCTATGGATGAGTCACTGAACCACAAACCAAAGAAAAAAAAAGGGGGAAATAAATGAACACAACTGTGAAGAGTTTCTCAAATGAATAGTATCAGAAAACACCAATAAGAGATCCGTAGTTTGGGTGATGGACATCAAATATTGCCTATAGGCCATTATCTCACTGATGGATGGACTACCTAGATAAGAGAAAGCAAAAGAAAAATATATTCACCAAGTTATTATTATTTTTTTAGGAAGGTATAGAATTGTTTCAGACATTGAAATCTTAGGTCTTGTTTTGGAACATAAGAAAACCCAATCAGAACTTTTGCTTATGGCATGTTCAAGGACCAAATGTTCAGAACAAGAAGTAATGTGCCACATGTACACTGCTATTCATAAAAATTTTCACCATCTTTTTTTTTTTTGGTACGATCACCATCTTTTACAGCAAGAAGACACAGCTCTATATCCCCTTCTAATATTTGAACATGATAAATATATGGATCAAGTAAATTCAAACACTAATTAGAAAGGCTAAATGTAAGGAACTCATGCACAAGTGAAGATTATTTTAAGGAGGGTACCAAATTTTTTGTATAGAAATTGTTGCTTATTGCTACTTGAAGAAAATGCAGCACACACAAGCAAAAGTATTTTAGATGTTTGAAGACTAAGGGAAGTGATTCTTCAGGATAAATAGGTTACCTATTATGCATATATCCTGGAACAGAACATTACTTCCAAACCATGTCCCCCAAAAATTTAAGAGCTGGAACACCTCTGATTTCTACATCAACTAGGGGTGCCTGGATTGTCCTCAACCCAGAAAGTTCAGGATCATTCCGTATCATATCAAGGGCACGCATCTGATCCTGCAATAAACAAAAAAGAATATGAAGAATCAAACAATGTGTTTTCTGAAACCTTTTAGTACTAAACTTTTATAACTGTTAACTCATTATTTTTTATTCTGTTTAACTAAGATAATGGAGTTGGTGTCCCACACAAGGATTTAAGAATCAGTATAGGGTATCTTATTGGGAGGGTGATTTTATGAGACGTAATGCAAGGTACGCTAAAAATACGCATGGATACGCTTATGATATATATAAAATATAGTTTTGAAGCATAAAACATCTTATTATGCAATATGTTAATATAATCAGCTTGAGGCAAGGATCTGAGTCGTTTTTACCTAATCTAGAGATGCATAACCAAAACAATTAAGAAAAAAGGGAGATCTGCAACTTTACCACTCATTTGCCAAATTTTATTTTGAATCATGATTCGACACTGTGAATCCCCAAAAACTTGTTGAAAATGGTGAAGACTAGGGTCTTCACCATATCGAAGTGAAGACCTTCGGTTGTTCTTAGTTTCGTATCTCACTCACGGTTTCTGTTTTGCAGGTTTAAAGGAGATGTATCAAGTGTATCTTACCTGCATCAGACTGTATCGACCTGTATCAGTCGATACAATTTTTTTCTGAAAACTAAGTATCGTATCAATACTCACCGATACCGATACTTAAAACTCTGGTCTCACATAATTATAGAGAACCAACATGCAAGTTCTCTCGTCTTCAATGTACATCTACGGCTTCCAAAATTGAACCTTCCCCATCTCTAAAGGAAGGTTCAGCCTTTACTGCTGGTACAGGCCGTAGTTCATCCTTCTCTGGACGAGGCCGTGGCCGTGGCCATGGCCGTGGGACTGGTGGACGTGGCACAGGTGGACAGCCTTTTGATAAAAATTCTCAACAATGAACAGTGTTCCTAATTCCTATTGACGTAAGCAAAATCACACTGTTGATACCTATTGGGCTAAGCCTGGCCGACCGGCCCGACCTGACTGGGCCAATGAATTAGTGAACAGACTCAACAATGCTATGACTGATAACTCCACTGAGCGAGTACCTACTGGCGACATTTTATCTGCAACTGGAGCTTCTTCCACTGTTTCTCTTCCTCGAGATGATCATAATCAGATCCTCAAGTGTCTGCAACAACTTGAGGCAGCTCTATTACTTCCATAAATACTCTAGCTCATACAAGAAACTCCGCCCTATTTACTAATACTACTCCCTGGATCATTGATTCCGGCACTTCCTCTTACATGACTGGTAAGGCTAATTTATTCTCCTCTATTGCTGAACTTCGACAGTCCTCTCCATTCTCTCCAGTCATCTTTGTTGATGGCTCTTCTACATAGGTGACAGGTCATGGTACC
Organism: Telopea speciosissima; assembly: GCF_018873765.1. Lineage (NCBI taxonomy): Eukaryota > Viridiplantae > Streptophyta > Magnoliopsida > Proteales > Proteaceae > Telopea > Telopea speciosissima. The sequence goes on from NC_057917.1 coordinate 14,972,671, forward strand.
ATTTCACCTACTACCTCCATGACATTGGCATTTGTTCTTCATGTTCCTCATTTACCATTAAGTCTCTTTTCTGTTAGCCACCTTACTAAAGCACTTAACTGTTATGTTACTTCTTATCCTTCATACTGTGTTTTTCAGGACCTTCAGACAAGGACGACGATTGGTGGTGGGGTTGAGCAGGCTGGTCTATACTATCTAGATGGCACAAGACCTTCTACTGCGGCTGCTACAATTACTAGTGGTTCATCTCCTCTTTAGTAGCATCATCGTCTGGGCCATCTATCCTTATCCAAGCTACAACTCATGGTTCCCAGTTACAAGTCCATTACCCATCTCGAGTGTGAAGCCTGTGACCTGGAAAAACATCACAAATTGTCTTTTCCCTCTAGGAGTGTGTCTAGGAGTCCATTTTTATTTCATTTAATTCATTTGGATAGTTGGGGATCATGTCGTGTCCGGAACAGATTTGGTTTTTATTACTTTGTTAGTTTTGTGGATGATTATTCCCAATCAATTTGGGTTTACTTATTAAGAGATCGGTCTGAATTTAATATTGTCTTTAAAAATTAAACTCAATTTGATGTTTCTATCAAAATTTTCAGATCCGATAATGCTCTTGAATATGTTCAAACTGAGAATTCTCAATTTTGTTTAGATAATGGTATGATTCATCAGACTAGTTGTTCCTACACACCTTAACAAAAAGGGGTGGTTGAATGCAAGAATCGACACTTTTTAGAAGTTGCTCAATCCCTTATGACCCACATGTAGGTTCCCAAACGTTTTTGGTGTGATGTTGTTCTTGCTGCTTGTTTTCTCATAAATAGGATACCCTCTTTGTTTTAGATAACCAATCCCCCTTTACTGTGCTTTATCCTACTGGTTCTCTTTTTTCTCTTCCTCTATGGGTATTTGGTTGTGTTTGTTTTGTTCAAATCTTATCCCCTCATGTTGATAAATTGTCTCCCCGTGTTGTTAAATAGTTATCAAGGCGGCAAAGCGACCAAGGCGTTGGAGAGGGTCAAAAATCAAGGCAACTTAATGTAGTCCTAGATTGGTAGAAGACCAACAAGGAGACAGTAAACCAAGACCTGTTATGAACAGGTGAATTGGCTAGGTCAAAATAGGGTTTTTGGTGAAATTAGGGTCAGGGTTATGTAAAGTCAAAGTAGGGGAGTCTATCAGTGAAGGTCCTGAGATATTTGATGGAAGGAAGTGTGTAAATTTGGATGGGCAGCAACTTAAGTTTGGGGTTTCGGGTTTTGTAAAAGAAGAAAAGAGGGGAATCTAGGGTTTAGGATGGGAATTTGGGGCTAGGGTTTGGATCAATTATTCTTAGTGTAGGGAATGAAATTCGATTCAGATATGGTGTGTTTTTGATAGTTGGATTGGTTTGTGAAGAATTTGGGTAATGGGATGATCTCCAGAAATAGGTGGGATGTTGTGGTTTGAATGGGGTAATGGGAAAACAGCTTGGTTCCAGTTATGTGAAGGTTTTGTTAGCTGGATAGGTTGTTAAGAATTTTGGGAGATGGGATGGTTTCAAGAGATAGATGGGAAAATTAGGGTTTTGTGGTGGTTTGGAGGATTAGGAGAAGAATGGGTATTGATGGGATGGATCAAACTTACTGTTGTTGCAAAGAAACCTTGGCAGCAGCTTGTTTGGTTGATGTTCTTGAATAAAGATTGAATCTTGGTCTTGATCTTGAACTTGAAGGAAATCTTCAAAGAATTGAAAGAAAGCTTCAAAGAAAAATCCAGGCTTCACACCGCAAGGTGTCGATTGGATCAAACACCAATCCCACCAACGAACTACCTGGGCTTCCCACCGCAAGGTGTCAATCGGATCAGATACCGATCCCACCAACCTTGATCAAACACAAGACAAAAATCTTCAATGGAGAAGAAAAACAGTAAAAGATTTTCATTAATTTCAAAGTTCATGTTATACTTTCCCTCTTTACAACCTTATAAAAGACTCAAAAATAGACTCCTACACTAAAAAGGAAAGGCCTACCCAATCCTTAACCTATTAGGTAACTTAAACTGACTAGGAAACTGAAATAGACTCGTCCCACTAAACACTTAAAAGAAAACTACTAAAATCACTTGAATTGAACCATTGGTTGAAACGGTTCAATTTATGAACAAAAACACAAAAATAAAACTAAGAATGGAACTAAAACAACTAATCCCGTATGCAACCTAATTACTCATATTTTAGGCCCATAAAAGTGGCCTATTACATAAAAAAAACCATGGAATCAAAGGCCCAACAGGTATATAACGCAACCCTAGAATTCAGTTTGTTTTGGTGACGAATCTACATCACAACACCAACAAAGCGGCAAGGCGCCCAAGGGGGCAAAGGAGCGTAGACGCTTAGGCGACGCCTTGATAACCATGTGTTAAATGTATTTTCTTGGTTATTCTAAAACTCAGAAGGGCTAGAAGTGCTACAATCATGTTTCTCATAAACAATACATTACTGCTTATGTCACATTTTTCGAGAACCACATCCTATTGTTCTTCTCCTGCTTTTATTCTACCCTCCCCTACAGGTTCGGCCAGTCCTCTTCCTATTCTTAGGCCTATTCCTTTGGATGTATCTCCTAGTAAATCATTACAAGTGTATTAGCGACACGAGAAGACTATGCCCCCTGCTAGCTCAACCCCTACTCCACCTGCCATACAATCGGATCCTGGTTCTGTGGTCCCTGCTCCACCTATCCTGCAATCTACTCCTAGTTCTGTGATTACTACCGATCTTCCTTTTGCTATTCGCAAAGGGTAAATGTGTCTGTACACACAAGTCTTTGACTACTTATCCTATTGAGAATTATGTGTCTATTTCTCATCTTCCTTCTCAGTTCCATAATTTTGTTTTTTTTTTTCTCGCTCTCAACTAATTCTGTTCCTCACAATCATCATGAGGCTTTATCTCACCCAGGTTAGAAGGTAGCTATGGACACGGAAGTAGATGACTTATTATATGGGGGAACATAGACTGTAATGTATTTACCTCTTGGTAAGGACCTTGTGAAGTGTCGTTGAGCGTACAACATCAAGTACAATCTTGATGGTACTGTTGAACATCTCAAGCCAAGCTTGTTGCAAAAGGGTACAATCAGAAAGATGGGGTTGATTATTTTGAGATATTTTTTCTTGTTGCCCATCTGAATTTTGTTCGTGTTCTCATATCTCTGGCAGTCAATTTGGATTGACCGCTCTATTGGATGGATATTAAGAATGCATTTCTCTATTGCGATCTATAGGAGGAAGTTTACATGGAGCAACCTCCTAGGTGTGTTGCTTAGGGGGAGAATTCTACCAAAATGTGCAAGTTACATAAGGCTGTCTATGGGTTGAAACAATCCCCTAGAGCTTGGTTTGACAAATTCAGCATTATTGTTACATGTTGTGGCTTTTCCCAATGTTATTATGACCATTTTGTATTTGTGCGACGCAAGAATTCCAATGTTGTGGTGATGGTTGTTTATGTGGATGAACAATTATCTATGGGAATGATGTATCAAGGATTGCAGTAGTAAAATCATATCTACATCAGCATTTTCAGATGGAGGACTTAGGTCCTCTCAAGTACTTCCTTGGAATTGAGATCCTACGCAATAAGAAAGGAATCAGTCTATCACAGAGAAAGTACGTATCAGATCTTTTACCTGAAATAGGTTTGCTTGCTTCCAAAGCTGTTGACACTCCTATGGACCCTCACCAGAAGCTTGGAACTGATGATGGTAAAGAACTCGAGGATAAGCATCAGTACATGAGACTGGTGTGTAAGCTTATTTATTTGACTGTTACTAGGCCAGTCATATCCTTTTCATTGGTGTTGTCAGTTAATTTATGCAATCACCCAAGAAATCTCATTGAGGCAGCTTGTCGAATCCTAAGATATTTGAAAGGAGCCCCAGGAAAAGGACTTATTTATAAATCTCGTTAGAAAGGTGATCTGGTAGGGTTCTCTGATGATGGTTGGACTGGTTCTGCTAGTGCTGGAAGGTCCACTACTGGATATTGCACCTTTGTTGGAGGTAAACTAGTCACTTGGCGCAACAATAAGCAAACAACTGTGGCTAGGTCCAGTGCCAAAGCTGAGTATAGAGTTATGGCTCATACTGCCACTAAACATATGTGGTTGAAGTCATTACTCCAAGAGTTGGGGAGTTGGGGTTTCCAATTACCTCTCCTATGAAGATGTTCTGTGATAATCAAGCTACAATCTATATTGCTAGCAATCTAGTGTTCCACAAATGAACCAAACACATTGAAGTTGACTGTCACTTTGTGCAAGATGCAGTCATGAAGAAACTAGTGGTTACTCCATTCGTCTCCTCTGCTGATCAGCTGACTTATTCACTAAGTCTTTGTTCGGTCCAGCGTACCGGAAGGGTTGTTCCAAGCTGGGCATGGATGATTTGTATGCTCCAGCTTGAGGGGGAGTGTTAAACCGTGGGTGTAATTATGTAAACTACGATAGAGGGTTCCCTCTATTGTTTTTTTCTCTTTTTAGGTCTGTTTTCCTTCTTGTACTAGGAGTTTGTTAGTTTAGTTTTCTATCTTTTGTTCTTTCCTAGTCTGAATAGGAAAGCTGTTGTGTACTATGTTTCTTTCTATAAATAAGATTGGAAAGGGGGAGGCTGATATTGGTTGTTAAACTTCTCTAGCAGTCTCCTTTCTCTTCTTCCTCAATCTCATCTCTTCTCTTGTTTATTGGTTGTCTTATTCTGATATTGTCACAAAAGAAAATAAATGATTCTCACAATATTTGGATTCAATTCTCTTATCCAGGGAATTCCATTATTCCCCTTGCAGATTATGGGAGCATCACTTCAGATCAGGATACTTGTAACCATCTGCCTTACAGCAAACTGAGGTTCTGCTTTATATGGTTCAGAGACTACAAGTCTAATTTGCCTATAAGAGAACCAAGGGGGGAAGGAGAAAAACAAAAGAAAGAAGAAATACAAGAGACCATACCTTCCGTTTCATTGCACAAAACTTGCAGTCTGATGCTGATGGTGGTAGAACCTGATTAACAATAAGCCTTTCGACGGGAACATTTTCCTTCTTCAAAGCAGCACGCAACCTTGAAGACTCACTAATAGCCATGACCTAAAAGATTAAATTTCAAGTAAATCATGTAATTATTAAAGTATTCCAATTACTGTTCTTGCATGATGTGGTTGCCAAATAAAGGTCAAAAACCATTTTAGAGGTAGATCATTAAAGTTTGTAATGCTTCCCAAGGGTGAGCAAGAATGCAATAAAAAGAAAATCTCACACCAAGTAAACTCAGCCAAAAATCATGCATGGGAACTCAGGATATTATCATGAGGAATGTTACTATGATAATTCTATCAAATCCATCTATCATAGAGCTTGACAGATTATTTTAAGAGAGAACAAAGAGTAAAGAAAGTTGTTTCTGGTTTGGGCTGTAATTTCATTTTGGTTCCTTCTGGTTACAAGTATGGGAAAATGAAGTCAAGTGAAATTAATTTGAAAAAGAAAATGGAAACTTTTGCAATCATGATTGTGTAACTAATTTAAAATATTAAAATCCAAGGAATTTGTTTGAGAAGTGAAGTGAAATTAATTACTAGATTTAGAAAGTTTTAATTTCCATTTTAATTTCATTTCCCTTCCTTGGCTCCTTCACTTCCACCAGATGGAGCCTTTATTAATTTTGCCCGTACACTATGAAAAGAAGCACAGGAGTTCGGATATTACCGTGGGAATTGTTACTATAACAAATTCAGTTGAGTCTGTGTCCCGGAAAAGCTCTCGAACTTTCCCCATCCTCTCCCTCAGTTGCTCTAATTTGTCAGACTACATAAGCAAATAAACAATCAAGGACCAGTGCCTAGAAAAATCAAAACTATAACCAATGACTGACTTACAGCATCCTGCTTGGTATCTTCCTGCCCAAAAACAGATTTGATGGCTGAAGTTGCTGAAGTTAGTTTCTTCTTTAGCTGAAACAGCAAAGTGGAAGGAAGGATAATGTTAATAAATATGCTAAAAAAGGTATTTCTTCATCAAACAGTATCAAGGGATCAAATTAAGAATAGGATTTTTTCCAACATCATTACATCTCTAGGAAGAGTGCTGGTTTTATGACCATCAAAACTTCAAATAAGGAAGCGAAATGGCTTTGAATGGTAGCATGAACAATATGTCATAGAATCTTACAAAAACACTTGAGACACGCATTTACATGTCAACCTTGAAGTGAAGATAAACCATAAGACATAAGGTTTGAATAACAGTTATCATCACTTTCAAACGGTATATAGAAGTAAAAATGTGAATTGATCAGTCGTGGACATGAACTGAAGTGCAGTAACAATTCTATCCACGTTGTCCAAAAGTAAATCTCATCTTATTGCTCATGGACAGTGGCTAAAACCAATGATCAAATACTAAAACAAAACCTAGTTGCTTTTTTGGTCAGGACCCGAAAATAGAGTTTCTTAAAATCAGTAGTCTTAACTCTTAAGCCAATTATTATCACAAAACGACAGAGGCAGTGCTTCAGAAACTTCCAAAACAACAGAAAACATTGTATTCATGTTGCTGAGCCTTAGATTGTATCTTTATGTTTTGGTTTCTCTTGCCTGACTTTCAAAGAGCTTGCTATATATATATATATATATATATAAGTAGGATTTTCTCTAAACAAAGAAGGAGAAAATAGCAGGATTAGGCAGGTACGACTTTCAGATATTCATTGTCAAAAAACATTAAGCAATGGTCAATAACTCAAAAACAACTTAGTTGCTTATTTTGGGCAGAACCTGAAAATGCAGTTGCTTATCATTAGAGCAGGTTCTCAAATGAGTTATTACAAAACCAAATGAAGCAGTAATTTGCAGATTCTTTTAAGCAACTAGAAAATTATTATATAGCAATGGAGGAGGAGGCAGGTTGATGCGGCTCAAAAATAAACTTGAAAATATAGAAGACTGAGTTGTTGGGATAAGGCTGAGTTGCTGTTGTTTGTTGTTGCTCTATACCTCTACCTCTGGCATGGTGCTTGAGATTGGCTTGCTCTGATACCAAGTCGATGTAGCTCAAAAATAAACTTGAAATTGCCAAAATAAGAAATCAAGTCCAATATAACAAGGGCCAAAGAGAATCACTTAACCATGGGGTCATTTGGGGAATCATTCAACCCAAGTGTGAGACTCACTCAACCACAAGAGGACCTCAAACTCAAACGGTGACTTACTCGACTCAAGAGTGGGACTTACTCAACGACAAGAGGACCTCAAACTCACATGGGGACTTCTCTTTTTCTCTTCTATACTTCACAATGTATAAATAGGGGAAGGGAGAACTAGCCGTTAGAATAGAGCGTTGAAATACAGTCGTTGGAAACTTATTGGAAAGAGTGCATGGGAGATAGTGGAGTGTGTATAAATGTTCATCATCATGACTGCATCACAGGATTATGCTGGTAAGACTAATGCACACTCAGTCTAAAGCCAAACCATTACCGGTAGAGAATTATTAATAAATTAAAATGGACTCCAATTCATCTTAAGATAATATATGTAGTCACTTGTTCCCTAGGAGCCTTCAAGAAGTTGCCTAATATCAGTTACTGACTCATGATTAGTATCTCTATTTTGTTTATCTTTTAGAATTAGATAAACTCAATTATATTCTGCATTGATTTGATATATTAACAAACCACAGCTTTCATAGTTTAATCTGAGTTTTAGGCTCACACCTTCAAGATCTTGCCAATGGATGCATCCAAGAAGTCTGGCAGGGATAAAAGTCGAAGAGTATGACCCTGCCAAAGGCAATTCATAAGTAAGATGGAGAACATCCTGAAAGAAAGGGTACGGATGCATGTCACGTTTCGCTTACTGTGGGTGCAGTATCAAAAACTATCCGAGTAAACATACTGTATTCTTGCGCTTCAACAAATTGCATAACCTGGAAAACAGCTCCATATTTAGAAATGAAGAAGGGACCATACTTGTAATATGGGGGTAATGGGGGGGGGATAATAGGGAGAGGGAATTCATGCCTTGGAAATTGCAATAGCTTCATCCAGACCAGGAGGAGGTGTGTCCAGCAACTCTCCTAGTTTTAGTTCTCCTAACTTAATCAAATAACCGATAGAAGGTTAGTCAAAGCATTCTACAAACACAAAATCAAACAACATCAACAGGAATGATAGGGGGAAAAGATTCTCAAGCTTGCTTCATCCAATAGTTGTAGGCAGAGTTTTTACCTGCTCAACAAGCATTCCAAGACCCATGCTATCCATAAAGTCTTTGACCCCAGTCCCACCATTTTTTTGACTAGCAGAACGGAACTCTTCCCTAGCCTTCTCAGGGTTTATCTGTTAACAAATGCTACGAATTAAACATATTCCAAGCAAAGGTCTATACGAGGAAGCCAATGTACTGTCATTTGGCTTCAAGTCACAATATACCTCAAGAGCAAATAGTGGAGATTCTAGCCCCTCGACTGGTACTAGTGTCCCCCCAGTCAAATCCTAGCAACAATGAATAAAACGCAACCCATTACATTAATATCTAACAAATTTGGAGCAAAACAACAATTACATGGAAAATTTTGAACTATCTTGAAGTTTCGAATTTCAGTATTCCACAAAGATCAAATCTTAGGAATATTAGTTGGTACCTGGGCAAAAGAGTCACTCAGGGAGTGTGCTGGATCAGTGGATACTACAATAGTGGGGTGCCCATTGTTTGCGAATTTTACAGCAAGAGATGCAGCACAGCTTGTCTTTCCAACCCCTCCTTTCCCACCTAACATATAATATTTCCGTTGTGTCCCAGCAGCCATCTCATCAAAACCAATAACAGCTTCAGCAGGAGCAGCAACCGATCTCACTACAAAATTGAGTTTGGCGGGGACGAAATTTTAAAAGATTGAATCATGCAAAAAGCACTCACCAGCTCTTTCTATCATTCTCAGGGCCCTAATCTCATAAACCAAAATAAAAATAAATAAAGCTCAGACTTGAAGCTTTCCAACAACGTTAAATTACATTCCTTACAAGCATAATATTATCAGCTAATTCCTTCTGCAAAATAGTGAGAGCTTTGGATAATGAATACACTTATATTTCATTATTTTATTTTCTTCTTCTTTATTACGACTCTACCTCCATATTCACCCTTATTTCATTCTGTAAGCTTCCAAATTTGTATTATATTATCCCTACTTCATTTGTGAAGATAAGAGGAAAATCCGAAAAGAGAACCATCACGCCCAAGATGAAAACTTGTAGAGCTACTACAATCCTCAATAAATCCAAAAAAAAAAAAAAACGATAAGATACACTTCAAAAATGTGAAGATTAAAAAATTTCTCAAAAAATCAGATGAAAGCACAAGAAGGAAGATGAATAAACGAAGAAAGTACGCACCTTGAAATGAATTTCTGAATGGTTTTCTCGCGGTGGGAAGCGAGGTGAAACCGAAGCTTCTGGTTATTTTCAACAGAGAGAAAGGGGCTTGGTTTTTGGATATGTGAGTGAACAAACCCGCCATGGCTATGGAATTTGTTGCAGAGAATCGATTAATGCAAACCGAAGAAATGGAGGGAACACAAGGTGCCATTTTCTCGTTTTTTAGGACGAGGAGTTCGAACTTCGAACTTTGGAAGTAGCTACAGAGAGAGAGAGAGAGAGAGAGAGAGAGAGAGAAATATTATTTATTTATTTGTTTGTTTTGCTTTTTATTTTTTATTTTTTATTTTTTAAGCGGCATTAATGGATTTCTTTTAATTTTTATTTTTGTCTAAAATGGAAAAAAGCAGAGGAGTGCTAGCCCAGTAGCGAGGCCCAATCGTAGTCTGACGAAGTAAGAAATACACGCAGCAACAATAAATAGTTACGTGGCTGGCAATCCAACATAGATTCACCACTCCGGAGTAGAATGGCTGCTTGGGCTGTCACGAAAGACACAATATGTGCAAAAATAATTCAGAAACCATGGACCACCTATTTTTTTCAATGTTGGTTCTCTGGTCTCTACATTAGGGTTATACGAAGAATCCTTTGAAAACTTTGGCAGGAGGAGATTGCTTCGATGACCCAACATTTTAAAGAAGATTCACTCGTAAATCACATTTAAAGATTCAGCATGATCTCCACAGTGTATCAAATATGATCAGAGCGGAATGGCAAAGCCTTTAAACAACAAGAGAGCAGTTCAAGAAGTGTTCTTCACCATATCATAAGAGACACAAGGTCTCGGTTCGCAACAATGGATGTCTGCATACCCGATTCCAGTTCCAACAGAGATTTCGTTCTCTGGTGGGAGATACAGGTCTTTTTTTTTTCATCCTGGAGCGACTCCACACATATGGCCACCCCCCCTCCCACACACACGTCACTGGGTGGCTATCAATTGTGATGGATCAATTTGGGGAAGTCCTGGAGGCTACGGTGCAATTGGTCGTGATACAACGGGGGCAGGTGATGTTTGCGATTGCATGAGCTACATGGGATGACAACATTCTACGGATGGAACTACTAGCAATCAAATGTGGTCTTATGAAAGCTAGATCCTTGAATCTTTCGGTCAGACTCATCGATAGTTGTACAAATGATTATTGGTCACTTTCAATGCTCATGGTACGCCCTCGGTGTGATTGGGGACATCTACGAGTTATGCGGGTACTTTCAAAGATGTCTTCACGCACCATGTGAGAGAGATCAACAGATACATTGACTGTCTGGCCGATTTTTCACAATCACGCCAAGAAATTCATTGATGTATAGATAGTCTCCCGAAGGTTCTCACCATTCTACTACGAGATGATGCTACTGGGAAGAAATTCTTTAGATTGTAAATATCTATATACTTTCTCTTATTATTATAATATCTCCTTTCTCAAAAAAAATAAAAAATAGTCGAATGCGTCAATTGCCATATGTTTATATCTTCTTTCTTTCTTGGACCTTCAGACATCCATGGATTGAGGAATCGGGTATTGTATCGGTTGATCCATATTGGTATTTCTTATTTGGTATCAGCTAAAAGGTGATTTGATTTGAATTTATGTTTGATATGACTTGATACAACTCGATCCATTTTCATACTAGTATCAGTATCGACGACCATCAATATCAATACTTATAACCCTAGATACATCCTCTTAGACAAAAACACTCAAACATTTTATTGCTACAACTTTCCAAGTTCCAAAAGAGAAAATCTTCTACTAACCAAAGTCAATGGAAAAAAAATTAGGACCAAGTTTCCCGGCCACCACCACCTGGTAAATAGATTCCCACCATTCTAGGGTTCATAAACCCCTCTTAGATTTTAGTATGTTCTCCAAAATACCCTTCAATACCCCTCTACGTGTATCTTAAACCACGTCGATGAATGGGATTCCCATTCACCATGGCTAAAGGAAAACTCAGTCCAAAAAACTTATAATCTTCTCATTTCACCCTTTTAATATTTTTTTTTAGTAAAGGAAAAATCTTATACTTTCATATAGGTGAAGGGATTCATGCACGACCAATTATGTACATTGACAACTTCGTATTATAGGGGGTGGTTTTGGTATTTCAAGGGGGTTTGTCTCCATCCAAGTTTCAAGTACGAGCACCATGCACAACCGTACATGAAACCTTTTGATTATGTGGAGACATAATAGTTTTTAAGATTGAAAGAATGGTAAGTCATTTTTACATTATTTTGAAAACCCTTTTTTTACCCTTGAGTTAAAGAACTTTTGAGAATAAGACAAGAGACAATCACAAGAAGGTTAGAACTTGTATGTTACCACTTTGGTTACAAAAAGATGCATCATTGTTAAAACTTCTTAATAGACACAGAATATTATAAAGAGCTGAGAATTTTTGCCAAAAGTCATCTAAGGAGCTGCTCTTGAGTAACTTCACACCTTCCAAGCATTAGTTGCAATTGAAGCTTCTTCAATTCGTTCTTTCTTCTTTTATTGTCTTTCAGACAAAGCTTTAGTGGACGAAATATTTAAATGGATAGTCAAAAATCTAGATTTAATTAGAACTCACGTTTGTTTATCTGAGTAATTAAATATAAGGTATGATTTCAAATACCAAAGAGAATATAATTGATGGAAAAAAAGAGTATGTTTGGGAGCGAGGCTCTTGTGCCCAGACAAAGACCCTACAAAATGACTACCCTTCCCCCATGCTGGTGTAGGGGTCACGCTCCCAAATAGAAAACTCTCCCCCATAATTGATAATCTATTTCAAGTTTGAACTATCGATAATTTATTTATTATTTTATAATTGTGTATTATTTATTTAATTTTTTTTTTTATAAAATAGAAACAATTTTGTATTAATTTTTATTTTTACATATTTCTTTTTTCATAACTTTAACTGTATATTAATTACCATATCTGATTCTAATAACTAAATGAAATATCCATCAAATATCATATGAGATTTGAATAATCAATATATTAATTAATTGGTCCCCTTTAATTTGCAATGCATTTTTAAGCAGTTTTATATTAATTCTAACTATATAAAATGGTGAGTAGGAAAATGCTCCTAATATCATCAAAAGAACCTTTTGTCAAATGACAGCTAGTAACTACCGCTGACTTGAGGCTAGTGGAGTAAGGCCTAGCCTCTAGGAGTTTTCGAGTTTGAGACCTCCTGTTCCTCATCTAATTTAGGATTCCCCTCCCCAACCCACCAAAAAACAAAGACAAGAAACTTTGTCATGTGTTCTGTCCCAAAATGAAAAATGGCTCTTATTTTTCACATGACAAGTGGCAATGAAACTATCACCATAGGATTCATGATGTGGTTCATAATGGTGTTTTAAGTTATTGATTTATGTTGGTTTGAAAAGATTTCACAATAGATAGAGTAAAAGACACAATAAGAAGCACTATGGCAACTTTGTCGGAGAGAAAAAGGAGGAAGAAAAAATGAGACTCAATTAGTGGTGTTGAAAATAACAGTTTTGCTAGTTTTTTGACTGTGTGTGTGTTTTTTTTGTTTTTACAATGGATTTGTAATCACCCTTATATAACCTAGGCTAAGGGTGTAAATTGCAAACCATAACCGTTTATCGAAATCAAATCAAACCATTATAATCAAAGTCGATAAAATGTTTACTAATTGATAATTTTAGTTTTAAAATGTAAAATTGATTATCAAATGATTTGGTTTGGCTTTTTACTCATAAACCGAAAGTTTTAAATTGATTAAAATCGATTAGAATCGGTATGCTATTGAACAGATTATACAACCGATTATACATACTAAATCGATTACAAATTAATTATGCATGGCATTCTATATATGCTTTCTAATGGTTTATAGTGGATATACACTATGTAAATTAATTTAAGTTATTTTTATTTCTTAGGTCCCAGTTTGAGCCTAAATGCCTTGGTTTGAGTCTAACAAAAATAGCTAGTTCCAAACCCAATTAGGCCCAGAATTGGTAACCCGAAGCGACAAAAATATCGAAACTAGAACTGATAAAACCTTTTAATTGAAACAATTTAAATGGAACCGTTTATTAATTGGTTTCAATTTAGGATATTAAATAGTTTGGTTTCAATTTCTATCTTTCATAGCCTAAACATAACTGCACCGATTAACTAGACTCGAAGTGATTACCACTCTTAACATAGACTCCACTTTGTGTGCAATTTAAAAATGAGCATTTTTATATAATTTCACATTGTGATTAGTCCGTGATCTTAAAGTATAGAGGTCACCCTTTGTTGAGATAATATAGATCTATCCCAAAAGCTTGAATTATTGCGTAGAGAGACTTGCCGGTATATGAGGTGACAAAATGCCTTAGGAGTGACTTGTTGAGGCCGGTTTGGTGTTTGACTTTGATGATTGGACTGTTTTGAGGAGCCTCCGTGGGGTGCAAACACTCTGTATTCCTGGGGTACTTAGTTTCTGTTTGAAATATATTGGGGGTTATTTTTGTAACTTCGTTCCTATTTTTGTTGCCCTATTTTGTAGTTGCTTGGGGTACTTAGGATTAAGGTTTGTTAAAAAAACCCAAGGCCGAAAACACTTTGTATTCCTGTTTACTCCATCGATCAAGAAGAAACATCATCCCTGTGGACTTAGGCACATTGGCCGAACCACGTAAATCGCTTTGTCTATATGTGTGTGTATGTGTGTGTGTGTTTTTCTATTATTGTCATCGTTTGCTAGTTCTACATAACAACATGACAGACGTATGTATGACTATTCTCCCAACAATCCTCTTTATGTGTAGCCATAACAGAACTACGTACACATGCACAATGGTAGTTATGAAGACACCTACGTGGCTACCTACAAGAAGACTGAAGAAAACTCGCTCTAACACCATGTGAATTCTAGTAAAACCTCACACCGTGATTTTATTTTTAAGGGAACAACTACATATCATATCTATACATGATTTACCCAAAAAAAAATATACCTATATATGACAGATCTATGCAAGAGAAAACTAATATAGAAAATGAAAATAAACAGAGAAAGAAAGTACAAGCACATAACATGTCTCCTCTCCGGTAGAGAATAAGACTATTCAAAATTCAAAAAAAAAAAAAAAAAAAAACCTTTGACTCCTCTTCATCATGCTCCTCTGGTCATCCCCTCCTCTACAGTCTACACCACCTTCATGGTAAACTGTTGAGCATGATACCTTTGGATGGAAATAATAGGGGTCAAAATGAACAAAAAAACCTTATTTTACAAATCTTCGTGTGCCAACCTTAATTTATACGGTCGTGCATGGTGAACCGTGGCACACGATGCCTTTGGATGGGAATAATAGGGGTCAAAATTACCAAAAAACCCTATTTGACAAATCTTCATGCCTCAACCTTTATACAACCGTGCATGAAAAACCTCCCTATAAATAATAAATAGTATATATTATATCCAATAGCCGTAAAAATAGAAATTAGTTAAATAAATACAAATACAAACTATACCAAAAAGAACCTAAGATATACAACAAGGATACCAGTTCCAATTAAGTTCCTCCAGGCTCCAATTACCATGTACATGAGCCCCTAAAGCATTCCTTATTTTGGTTTCATCTAGTTCCAAGCAAGAAGTTCGCATTTCCGAAAATAAATCCAATCTTTTCAAAGAAATGTTTTCCAAACGCTTGTAATCATGTGTTCCGGATCAATTTAATTATCGAGATTCTAACGATTGCAAACCAGCGTAAGTTAAAGTTCTAAAACCTTCATGAGTTAAGAGATTAGGGAAACATGCAATGAGAGGGAAAAAAGGTAGTTGCAGAGCTGCTTCCATTGTCTCAATTGGGTCAAACAATGAAGCATCACTACCTAACAAGAAAACACTAAATTGAGCAAATCCCCAACACCCGTTTGTGCCTCCTTAGCCTCTAAGATTTGATCTTCTCTGGTTCCAATTATATGTTAGATGAATGATGGAAATGGTGACACTAAACGTTTCTAATAATCAAAACAGGTTATGAAGAGTGATGGTTGTTCGACCACATTGTAACTTTTATCCATGTATAAGTCCATCCGAATGGTGGATCATGGCTTAAATGGTACGGAACAAAAGGAAGTAATATTTGGTCAACTAGTTTGGTGATTGATGTGGTAAAAAAGATTTGGATCTTCTGCGGCCTGGGGTTGTGTGATCATCGTGTTGTGTTCAACTTTCTGGTCATCACCTCAACACAGATGTACATTCAATTGTTGGGCATTGAGCCCCTCAAAAATTCAAATTTCAAAGGCCGCACAACCACAGGCCAAAGAGGAGTCTGATCCCTATACTTAAGGGTATTAAACGGTTTATAAATAGTAATACGGTCCAATTGGATGCATAGTAAATTAGATAGGAACTGTTATTAAACCGTTAAATAAATGGTTTTGGATAGTACAAATTGAAACCATTTATAAAAATTTTTAAATGTTATCAGTAGCTCCAAATATCTTCGAATGGCTAAAATACTAATTACTTTAGTAATGACAATTGGAATGATATTAACTCTTATTTATTAATTATCTATGTCACGCTAGATGTTCTATGGATACAAGCTATTCAATGCTCCAAACTCATTTTTTTTTGTATTTGAATTTTTTAAATAATTGTGTGGATGGTTTTTGGTCATTCTTTGTTCAATGTTGGCCTGATTTTTTAACAGTTTTGAGTCATTCTTTGGTTCAATGTTGGCCTATTTTTTTGGCTAAGGGACATGTATCTTCAAAGAGACATATCTAAGGGACATATATCTTCAAAGAGACATATCCAAGGGGCATGTATCTTCAAAGAGACTTATCAATTTGTATATGTGCATTCATAACACTTGGATTGAAATCTTTTAATCTAATCTATTGAACCAAGAGACACACCTACACCATGGGGTATTTTTAAGAGACACTTACATATAAGTGCTTGGATTAGAATCTTTAATCCTATCCACTCATGTCAATAGACACACCCATTCCATGAGATGTCTTAAAGGGATACATCCACCACTATAAATAGAAGTGAAATGGACAGCCCAAATCATTCAATTTTGTGGTATGATTTTAGCCAGTCATGCATTAACAAATTCTCAATTCTCTGATAGTTTCAAGTGATTACTGTCTCTACAAATCAGTAATCAAACAGTAATCGGTCCAGCCTGTTTTATCTTGGGAGGCAGATTTGCTGCAACCCAGTGCAGTAGTAAGAGTACAAATACTATCTTAAGGACAAAGCGTTCTCGTTCGACTCAGGCTATCTCTTTGTCCTATTCTTTTGATATCAATGTTTTTCTAACGTTTTGATTTTGAACCACGAGAATTATTTTTTTCGATCTCTATCTTTTTACTTGTAATAGGCATTGGTAGTTATACAGATTTCGTTCTCTCAGTATCAGTTGACAAAGCCGAGGCTATTTTATCTAATTACTTTTATGCTTTTGAGCCTATGAAGAGGAAAGTAATTTCAATTTGTTTAGTCTTACCATTATATGTCTTTAATTAAAATCGAAAAATTGAAATAGGGCAAATTGGTCCTTAAGTCAAAGTCCAGGCATTCAAAAAAAAAAAAAAAAAAGATAATAAATTGAGGGAAAGAGGTTTCCAACGATAAGGTTTTAGTTCACATTATCGGGATCAATAATACCAATATTGATTCCGATCGTATCAGTCTGTATTGGACTTAAACTGCATCAAAAAGTCATTTTCCAAAAAAAAACATTCTAGGATTCAAGCCGATTGGCCAGTACAGTATCGGTCAAGTACCGATATCGAACACGGTTGATACTGATATAGATCGATCACTACACCCGATGTAATACTAAACCCTAAATTACTGTCTCACAATGCTAAAGTGGAAAACTGCATTAATGTGAGAGAGCAAGAAATAGATTTATTTGATAAGAGCCCATATTTTGTCTGAGGAGAGAATGCCAATGTAGATCTCATAGGCTAATTATGTGAATGTGTGTGTGGGAAAGAATCCCCATTTTGGTGTTGTAATTTAGATAAACTAGACATTGATACAAACAAAACAACAATAGTTTGTAACTGCTAAGGACAGCACAGCTGCTAACGCAACTGGCATAAGGCTTAAATCTTAACTCTATCCCCTCCCTCTTCTGAACTTATTATTATAATTCCCTTCGTCGTTTGCTTACTTTCATGCTCATATGTATATTTCCTTAGAATTCATGCATAGCATTATGGGATCATGGTTTGAGAAATCGAAATAGTATCACTAAGTCTGGTCGAATCGGATTTGAATCTGCTGATTTTGATTCCAATTCCCGTTAATTTGAATTGACATATTTGTACTTTATTTTTAAGGTTAAGGTCGATCCTAAGTCCTAACCGATTTTGGTTGATTCCCAATCAATTTCAGCTGAATCGGAATTGAAATCGAAATCAGAATCCATGGCGATGGATTCCACTTACTTAAACCATGCAAGGAATGGATTAATTTTAAGTTACATGCTCATATTTTTCTTTGAATTTTTAAATTCTGTTGAGGAGGCTTAACAAACACTTTATAGCAATAACTTTGGACCCTTTGTTAACACAAGGATCGAGTTTCTCTTTGAGTGAAAAAATGCAATTAAAATCCTCTGCAGTACCTGGCGGGGGTGGTGCACATCCGGCAGCACAACAGAGGCCATGTGTGCCATGTGTGCCACGTGGCCTCTGTTGTGCCGTCGGATGTGCACCGCCGCCCCGCCGGTACTACAGAGGATCTTGGTCTAAAAAAATGGCACTTAAAAAGAAAAAACTATTTTTACTTAAAAAATATATTTTAATATTATAGAAATTAATAATTAGTACATTAACAAATATTAGTTGGTCTTACAATTTATGCCTTTTTTTTATTCAATGTGTTTTCAAATCTAAACGTTTAAAAATCATAGTTTTCATTTCTTTTCTTTTCTTTTCTTTTCTTTTCTTTTTTGTTTTTGGTTGCCATTTTTGAAATATTTGACCATATTACCATCCGTTCAAAATCTGAACCGTTTTAAACACGATTTACTGAACAAAAAAAAAAAATTTGCTAGTCCCATTTTAACTAACTATGGTTGGAAATAGTGTATGACATTTCAAACACCCAACAAATAAGGGGAGAGTGATAATGACCAAAAGACGGTGAAGGAAAACTTTTTAATACAAATTTGAATTGAAAGATTTCTTATTTATAGATATAGACATATTGATTATTTAAAGTTTTAAAATTTTTTTAGTATTATCCTATCTATCTATTCCATCACATCCAAACCCAATTCCTTTCATTTTAGAGTGTATTAGGTAACCATGACTATGCATTGTAGTTAGATGAGATGTGTCATAGTTAGATGAGATGTGTCATTCTTAAAAGTCTTAACTCATGATGGGTATTGTTAGAAGGAACATCAAACAAAACACAAACAAAAACAAAAACAGAACAAGATGACATAGAGATTTAACGTGGTTCATGAGACTTGGATCGAATCAAACCGTACCACGAAGCTTCGCCTCTGCACCCAATGATCCCAAACCCTCCGCTACCATCATAGATCTCAGAAAAAGTTTATTCAGATTACCACTAAAAATGTCAAAGCGGGTCAATCTTCAAAACGAGTACAAGAATTCAAGGCACACATAACAGGTCTTCTTCTGATTATGATCACCAAAGGGAAGAGAATAAGAGAAGGCACATATTAGTTCTTGGGTTGTTTTTTTTTGTGCTATTAAGTAAGCTTCAAAAACACACTTTAGAGTTTAGAGTCCAAAATATTAAAGAAAATTCACAATAGAAAATGAGAGAAGCCATAACTGAAAACTACCAAAAACTGCAATTGCAAGCTACGCCAAGTCGCCAACCCAAACCACCAGTTAAATGATGCCACACTCACTACCACCCACAAAAGAGTAAAATTAATTAAAACTGACTCTTCCGAAAGCTCTTTCTCATCTTCCCACAGACAAACTAGTTCTTCTCCATTCAAATCTAACTGCAACAATGACCCATGATACTACCTTGCTTTCCAAGTCTTCTCTTCTCTGCCACCATAACTTAAACACACACCATACTTTACCATTCCATTCCATGGTGTTTCAACGTTGGTTTCAGATCAGGTTGCAGGCGTAGTTCGAAGCAGCTCATCAGTTGCACTATTTCGATCTCGTTAATGGCGAGTAGTGGCGAAGCATCATTCCAATCACTATCTGTAAGAGTAAGTATGAATCAGAAGAATTCATGATTTCGTTTGTTCTTTCTACGGTCTGTAGTTGTTTTTTGTATAATTTTTGTTATTCTTATGTTTCTGTTGCCTTTCTTCCATTTCAGAGAAATAGGAAGCTTAATGGGCAACAGAAAAGGGAAGATCTTGAGAAAGAGGTAGTATCTGCCTTCTTGATCTATTAACTTTTGGGCATTGTTTGGAGATCATTGTTTTACTGATTTTTTTTGTGTGTGTGTGTGTGTGTGTGTGTGTGGTGGTTTAATCATAGTTTAAAATCTTGTTTCGTTTGGTTCAAATTTTGAATATTTCAAGTATTTCAGTTGGAAACAAAATGCAACATTAAATTGAAAAAATTCAATATTTAAAAAAAAATTCAGTCATCTCGTTTTGAAAATTTCAGAAATCTCGGTCACTTTGGCATTTTACACCCACAAATGGCCAAACAAAACTAATAGAAAAAATACCATATTTTGATCAAATTTCGATATTTCAGAAATTTTGGTCAGACTGAAACAACAAAACAAAACGAGATTTTAAACCTTGGTTTTAATACACATACATGCAGCACTGTGTAATATGAATAATGCAGATTCGATGCATTAATCATAGAGTAATGAGCAATAAAAGAGAGTGGAAACTCACATTCACTTGTTTTGCCAACATTAGGGGAGAAATAAAGGAGTGTCTTGTCTTCCCTAACTTTCTTTCCTTTCTTATACCTACCTATCTTTATATATTTTTTGCTTCTTCTTCTTCTTCTTCTTGAAAGAGGAAGTTCATATAGGCTAGGCAAAGCCAGTCATCCAAATTGTTGAAGGGCAGACCAGAACTTGTTACACTGAATTAGTCTCTCAAAAATTTGATCGTCAACCACCTTTTGATTACTAACATTACTAGATACACCAAGGGCTGATTAGAAAGAATTATTTCTTAAGTTGTATTTAAGTAGTCTCAGTAGATTGCATACCCTCACTCTGTTGGGGTACGATGTCTTGTATTTCATCGTTTGCATTAGTGGATTGATTCTAAATGTCTGTTAAATATTTTAAGGGCTATATGGGTATTTTGATAAATTGTCTGTATAAGGTTTCACTATTTATTTGTAGCAAGGGTATTCTTTCTCTGTAATCGATCTGAGAGAGATCTGAGAGATTTGTGAGATCGAGCGATTGTAACCCTATTCTCCATTGATAGTAAAGCAGATCTGATCTCACCGTAGACGTAGGCAATCTTGTCAAACCACATGATTTTGCTTTATGTGATTATTGTTTGCGATTTCCATTCTTTTCTGCATCAGTTTTAAGTTTTCATTTTTCTACATTCCCATCTTCCTACAAAACCAAATCAAAGTGGGGAAATAGTTGTAATTAATCTATTAAAGGCAAGAAAAATTGTAAGGGACTAGCTAGGTAAGAAGATCCTTACTTCCATCCAGGAAGAGATGATCTCTACGAGGATCACCATGGCTGTGGGACTTCTAGTAGCAGAATATGATTGGGCTTTATTACATCTCTATTGCCTAAAGTTTAATCTAGTTAGGTACTCAGTCCTTAAGATGATGATGATGATTGTTGGGGTACAATGTGTTGAATTCCACCGCTTGCATGAGTCAATTGTTTCCAAAGGGCTACTAAGAGGCCGAAGGCCTCGAGCAAATTTTTTAGGACTATATGAGTATTTTAATAAACTCTCTTGTATAGGGTTTTGCTATATGTAGAAAGGGTTCTTTCTCTTTAATCAATCTGACAGAAGTGTGAGGAAGAATAGTTGTAATCCTATTCTCTATTGATAGTGAAGCAGATCTTATCTCACCGTGGATGTAGGCAATCATGTCGAGCTGCATGTAAATCTTTGTGTGCATTGTGTGTGATTATTGTTTGCGATTTTCATCGTTTTTTGTATCGTTTTAGGTTCTTATTTTTCTACAATGATGATGATAAAGAACAATTCTGTTGCATGAACTAGGTCTCTATGCTTCAGAAGATGCTCGATCGGGAAGAAAAGATTCACCAAATTTTAGAACATGCATCGAATCGACAAGATGGCTCTACTGCTCAGATCCCAAGCTTCCTTCCACATAAGGTAATGACTTCCTCTATCTTCTCTTTATTAAAAACTAGCAATTAAGGAGAGGATGCCCAAGTATCTATAATTCACCACATTGGGCTACTCACATCCGATGTAGGATTATTACTTCTACCTTCCACGTGGAACCCCAACAATCTCTACGTACAATATTCTTGTCTGTAGTTATGAAAATAGTGATCATTGTAAGAACTCTCTATATGATGAATTGCAGGTCAAGGAGCTCTTAGCAGAATTGGCAATGGTTGAGAATGAGATAAAAAGACTTGAAACCGAAATAAGCCATCTTCAAAGTGGTTTGAGTCATGAGCAGCAGGAGACCTTCAGGGAATCAAAATCCATACAATGGCAACATGGAACCCAAAGTATTAATCCTCGTAGACACTCTTCCCCACTAAGGAATCCAACTCCCATCCCCAAACGAATACCTGAAAGGCAAGCATTTGATACAAAGGCATTACATTTCATAAGCAAAGCCATAAAGGGTGACTACCCACTTGATTACTTCTCTAACAATGAGAACATGAGCACTTCCAAAGTGAGATCAGTAGATCAGAAAGGAAATAATGCCAATGAGGAGATTGAACTTGAAGACAAGGTTTCAAGAAAAAGTGGTATACAAAAACCAACCTCCCCCAACTTATTGCCAAAGCAATCAACATCGAAGGTGAGATAAAATTTTCTTGTGCCACTTGCTAAGGCTATGTTTGGAAGTCAAGAAAAGAAAAGAAAAGAAAAACATAATGAGACAAAAATCATGATGATGTAATGATTGTTTTATGTGCCTATCTCTCTCCTCAAATTCATTTTTTTTTTTTTTAATTTTCTTTTCTTTTCTTGACATCCAAACATAGACTAAGTTATAAGTTATCATTGACATGGATAAAATACTCTTCATATATCACTACTAATTAGTGTTGAGAATAATCCCACATTGGAAAAGGATTTTGGATAACTTCGTATACTCTCGGAATTATATATCTGTGTACGGTTACCCAAAAGTGAGACCACACATGCCACGTGTACTGCCTCAAGTGGGTATTGGGAATAATCTCATATTGAAAACTCCGAGACCTTCGATGCCTTTATATATATACACTAGTAGGGTTTCTCCACATATTAGCTTAAGCTTTTTGGGTTGGATGCTTACTTTTTTTTTGGGTCCTTCTAAGTGTCACTATGCCGCCTAGTGAAGTATAATACTTCATTATTTGCCACTTGGCAATACATGGATTAGTCCATGTGATAGAGGACCTCACATACAACAATTTTAGTCTAAAATAAGCATAGAAAGTTGGTCAAATGCTGATACAAAGTTTTAGTAAAATAACTTCAAAATGACATCTTTTGTAACTCTAGCTACTTCCTCTACTCATTTTAAGTTGAAATTGTATCAATGAGATGTTTGTCTAGTCCTCTATCACACGGACTAACCATGTACTACCATGTGGCAAATAATGAAGTGTTATACGTTACTAGGCACAACGATGGGAAGAAAACCCCCTTTTTTTTTTAATAAGATATATGAACACTTTCTTACTATAAGAGTAATTTAGACATTCATTGATGCTAGTTTGTGGATGTAGTATGCACTTTATTGTTCTCTAATGGTTTGAAGTTTCCAATCAATCTTTTTTCAGCCACTGGAACATGAAGAAAAGGTTTCGCTAGACCTCCGGCCACCAAAATCTCTATCTAATTCAGGTCCATTAGATCAAGAAACTGGTCATAAATGGCAACCAAACAAGCTATCTGAGAGCATCATGAAGTGTTTGATCTTTATTTTTGTAAGACTAATCAGAACATCAAGAACAATGGAACTAGAGAAGTCAGCGGCCGGCACAATTTCTAAGCCTATTAACTCATCTTCAAGCTCATCAAGAAGCTTCAGGGTTGATATTAGCTTGAACTCCAAACCCAACCTTTCATTACAAAAGGGATCATCAAGGCAACAAGACCCATATGGGATCTTTGATGTTGAAGATTCTATTCCTAGAGACATTGGTCCATACAAGAATTTTGTGAGATTTACATCTACTTCATTGGACCCAAAAAACATCTCAAGCTCCAGTTCTATTCCTTTACTGCAAAAGCTAAGGTAGGTTATATAGATGGTTGCCATAGATGACCTGAAATATAAATTGTGTTTGGGATTTTATATACTCAAATTTTGTTTTATTTCTTGTTATTGTTATTCTTTTGACATGCAGGGTTCTAATGAACAACCTAAGTAGGCTGGACTTGAGGTTTTTGACTTATCAACAAAAACTAGCATTTTGGATCAACATGTACAATGCTTGTATCATGCATGTATAGTATGATCAAATCCATTTTTCATTTCTATATCTTTGTTCAAGTGTTTTGATTTGTTTGAAACTGATGTTATATTTGCTTTTACATACCATGCATTTAGGGTTTTCTTCAATATGGAGTGCCATCTAGTCCAGAAAAACTTCTTACATTGATGAACAAGGTACATTACTACTTAAGCCATAATCACTATCTAATCATGACTAAATCAATCTCATGTAACAATTTAGTTGTCTAATCTTAGACCAAAATCCATGTTTTGGGCGGATGTAGGCTACGTTGAACATCGGAGGCAATCAATTAAATGCTCTGGCAATAGAGCATTTCATCCTCAGGCATCGATCAAATTCCAATTTAAAGGATGTAAGTATATTAAACTTTGATATATAGGATTTTTTTATTGACACCCCTCATGGTGTCAAATTATTTGTAACCTTACCTTTTTGCCCTTTTAATATGATACACAATTTTTTCTAATGAAGGTAATAGTGTCATTTTACATGTATATTGGAAAAACGTGCATGACAATGACACCTTTTGATAATGACACAATGATATGTCACTTTCAAATTATTTTGAAACCCTTTTATAGTCCTATCTTAAAGATCTTTTGTAAATAAGATAAGGGGAAATTAAAAGAAAGTGCCAAGTTCTTCATTTAACATTCCCTTTATATATACTTCGATCGAGATTTATGTGCTACAAATAAATCTTTAATTTTTTTTCCGGTAACAAATAAATCTTTGATTATAAACTCCTCAAAATAATGTCCTATTTAATAGGTCTACAGGAAGGGCGAGATGGATGACAAGGAGGCCATTGTAAGGAATATCTATGGACTCGAGTCTCCAGAGCCAAATGTGACATTTGCTCTATGTTGTGGGACTCGTTTTTCTCCAACTGTAAGTCTATGCCCTCTCACACATTCTCTCATCCATAACACTCTTTAATATTCTTTCTCCTCCTTAACCATGTGGGGTTTTTTTCATATATAAAAGTTAGTGAGACACTAATTAACACAAAGCTCAAAATTTTGTGTACTTATATAGGTAAGGATATACACAGCAGAAGGTATATCTGCGGAGTTGGAGAAATCAAAGTTAGAGTATCTACAAGCTTCAATTGTGGTGACTAACACAAAAAAGGTCCTAATCCCAGAGCTCTTGCTTCGAAATATGATTGATTTTGCAACCAATTTCAACTCATTAGTTGAGTGGATCTGTCACCAATTACCAGCATCTGGGTCTCTTAGGAAATCAATGGTAGAATGCCTCAGGGGACATAGTTGCAGCAAGCAATTATCAAATGTCATTGATAAGATGCCATACGAGTTTGAGTTTCAGTATTTGTTAGCCATATAAGCTTTCCCCCCCCCCCTCTTGTAGCCATAATAGGCGATTTTAATAAAACATGGAAGGAAGTTTGTGATATTTTAAAATTTCTTTGGAACATAATAGTTATTTCATACACTTCCCTTATCCAAATAGCATGAGTTTTTCATTATTTAAAATATTTAATAGGCAAAAAATATGACAAATCCTATAGATGGATTTTCTATGATTAGGTGATCATGATCATCTAAAGACCTCATTTTTCAACAAAGTTGAGTTATTGTGTCATTTGTCATAAAGTGTGTTCTATTGATTGTGTTGTATTTGTTGGGCACCCTCTCCTTAGCTTTTAAGGACGAGTTCTATCCAAGTCCCTAATGGCTCTTAGTGGGACTATAATTTCCGCCTTCCACGTGGAAGGCCAACAAATACATGCAACACAATCAATAAAACACACTTGGGTAGCACATCCTTAAAAGCTTACCCATTAAGGAGAGGGTGCAAGTCTCCACATCAGGCTACTTACATTCGATGTGGGATTATAACTTCCGTCTTTCACGTGAAATCCCAACAATATCTCCTTTGCTTGCGTTTAAGTTTTCTCACATAAATAATATAATGGAAATCCAAAAATCGTAATCCCAATATAATTACAATTTTACTCCATAACATGTAATGAACCTAAAACCCGAACCCAATTACAAAAATACAAGCTCAATAATAATTATGTGGACCTGTAGAATACAAGACACACTCAACCCCAACAGTATTTCTGTTACATCGGAACTACAACTAAACATATGGTGAATGGTTTCCTAGTCTATGAGACTACATTGGTTACTTAGACTGTGTTTGGTTTGCGTTCTTGGAGTGCATTCCAAGAATTTATCCCAAATAGAGCCTTCAGATGATCATTTTTCTGAAAATTAATAATGTTGGTTAGAAATAGAGCTAGACCATACATTTCAACCACTCCAGTCAAAGGATCAATTAAATGGGAAAGTTTATTTGAGCCACTGGAGCAACATACACAAGAATCTTTGTGTCCATCTCTCTTTTCCTCACATGAAACGACTTTATTGTCCTTCGATATACGATACCATTTGTTGTACCTTATTGTTGCGCTCCTTTATGCTGCTCACTCAGAGAACTTTCTCCTTAATTAAATATAACCAAAAGATAAAAATTCAATCCCCATTAGTATCTCATCTACCCCAAAAGCCCATTGTAAGATTTTCTCACTTTTGATCCCGTTGATCCTATACTGGGGAAGTTTAAACGTATCTGAAATAAACTTGGTTGTCCACAGTATAGATTAGAACTCAGAAGCATGAGAATTTAATCCTCCAACTTATTAGCTCAGCTCAGAAAAACCGGAAGACACTATGACTAATGTCCGAATCGTGTGTGAATATGTGGGATGTTGAGCCTTCCTTGAATCATATTCACATCCATTCGTCTCAACTGAATCCTATCTAATCATTAGTAACTATCTCTAGTTACTAACCCAGCCTTAGTATCCTCTGCATGGGCCTTTTGCATTTTGTTTCAGGGAAATATTGTGATGATAGCTGTAGGTTTTGAAGTTTTGGGAAGTAGGTGGAAGCAGAAATAGCTGGTATTCTAGCAGGAATCGGTCAAGCTCAAAAGGATCATACCTCGTTGACCGAGCCATAGTGCCTTAACAAAGATGCCCAAAGATGCTACTGACTTCTTCTAAGGAATTCTGGCCATCATACTTCATGCCCGCCTTAATTTTTTGCCTGATATTTTTGCCTTGTCAATGCAACATCATCCTGATGATCCTTTGGTTTTAATTATGTAGCATTTAGCGTTTTGCACTTTACTTGGAAAACAATCCGTTTGTGTTAGGAACTCCTTTGTAAATTTTTCTCAATAATCTAATTTTCTTATTTCACTAAAAAAACAAGTCTCCAGTTACTTCAAAGGAATTTTTGTTTTGCTATATTTAGGAAGGGGTTTGTTGTTAGCCATTGACTCTCTCCATCACGTCAAAATTTTTTTTGTTTCACTAAATTTAGAGAAGGGCATCCAAGGGGAGGGTGGTCATTTTTGTTTCACTAATACTTCCAAATGACTGGAACTGGAGGTAATGATGTCAAAAGTTGACTCGTACTAGTAGGCCCGATTTGATTCGATTAATTGAAGCCCAAGATTGGTTTGACCAATTACTAAACATGTTGGGTTCAAGCACTGATTGATTAATAATTGGGCGCTCCCAGTGCAAGGTATAGCCCGATGGTCATTTTACAATTTGATTTACTTGTTTAAGGCTATTTTACCCAATTATAATCCTTTTACAGATTGTTTATGGTCTGTTTAAGAACTTTTATAACCCAATTAGGCAATTAGCCCATTTAAATACTAATTACTGGTGTCAAAAAAACCTGGCCAGCCCGAACCTACCCTAACCCGCCCTTAGCCCGAAGAAGGCCAAGCCTGGGTTGAGGTCTTGACCCTGGTAGGGCCAGCCCGACCTTGTATGATATAATATATATTTATATAATATACCAATGGCTGGCCTTGATGCAACAACTAGGTTGCTTCATTCTAACGAAGAGGTCATTGGCTCAAAATTGGAAACAACCTCTCCGTCTTTGTTAAAAATGTCATTTTTATATAACTAGGGCTGTGATTGGGTTTTGTTAATTCCACAACTCAATGGGCCAAGATATTTAGGGTCAATCAGGACCGGGCTGGGCTTGGGAAAACCTTGTCAGGGTCGGGCTGGGTTGAGGGTATGCTTGGTCTGGTAGGGTCGGACTGGGCTTGGATTTAGGTTAAGGCTTCTAAGGTAGACTAGGGTTTAGGGCAAGCCTGGCCCATTGACACCCGGACCTTAAATTGGTGAGGACTGATGAAGTTGGACCAGTTGACACCCCTAGAACTCTCGAGAGGAACAGAGGAACGCCATGAATCACGAGCAAGTCGGTCTATGTCTCCAAGATGAGAAGAGAGTGAGAGACTTCGAGTCATCGCGTCTCAATCTTCTCTTGTTTTTTTTTTTTTTTTTTGTGGAGGACAACCAGATAAATCTAAAAGAGAGGAATATAATTAAAGAACTCTTATAATTAAAGATAGGCTATGCTTTGCTACTACGTACCTGATAACAGATAAGGGGACGACATCAAACACTACAGACCCCAACCATTATTTTAGTATGTTTTGTACCGTTAACTGATATAATAATCATTACGTAAAAATCAACGCATCAGAAGGCTTTACGCTGCACTTCAAAGATCGCAGTTATTGAAAAATTCCATAATGGTGGTTATGATAGGTTGGTCTACCGTTATAGCTGTGGACTTTGGATTTATTCTATCATATGCTACATTAAAAACGAGAGTACGCAAAGACAAGCGCCGCTTCTTCGTCTGAAATTCCCTGTCCGTACTAACGTCGTTACCTACGTGGACGGCGACGGACAATAACCGTCAGTGCACTCATGCGCAGTGTCCGCGTGTAGAAGCAGCGGATTCCAAGCAAAGTTTCTAATATGATTATAAATTATTTTTGGAGTCCGTCGTGGGAAAGGGTAGAAGTGTAGAACCGCCCTTCGCCACATAGCTTCTTCTCTCAGTCCTTACTCAGTCCTTACTTTTGTTTTTCCTCTCATTCTCTGTGTCTCTTACACAGTCTCGCTTGCTTCGCTTTTGGCGGTTTAGCTGGAACATTCGCTCGACATCTCGCTGTTAACTCGAGGTAAGATTTTTATGCATTTCTTTACAAAATTCTCTCACTCAAGCTTTGTTCTTCCAATTTCGTTGTCTGTTCTCTGTTCTTTATTTTTTTTTCTAACCAAAGTTTCAGTGGTTTGCTTCGTTTCCGGCTTTCATTTTCTTTTCTGAGTTTTTGTTTTTTGTTTTATTTTTTCTTGCATTTTAACTCGTGTTGTTTGAAGTTTGACGTTTTTTCTTTTCAACGCATGGTCCTTCTGTGGACGTGGATGCTAAAATTTGCAGAGGATAGTGTTGTCTGCTTTGATTTTGCTTTCTATAACTAGGCATTTCTAAATCTTATTGTTTTCAGTTTGGAGTGATTTTATTTAGGATTATTATGCATAAAAATGTTCTTTTCTTTACTAGTTTTATTATCCGGTTTCTGAATTTACTTCTCTTGCTCTGAGATTCATCCATGTGTACTGTGGCTGCGGTTAAATTTATTTTCTGGTAAGGACATGCAACGATGAGTACATTATCTATAGTAATTACAGTGAGAAATGATAATCTGATGACTGCCGGCAATGATGCATGGCCTCTTCCTGACTACGGATGGAAAATTTCCGATAATGGCTGTGATGATTTATTAGCAAGAATTGATATTTTGATTGTAACAATGAACGTGGTTAATCTTTTGTAGGAATATTGTATGATGGCAATTTATAAAGACTTATCTGATGTAGAACATTTAAAATATGTCACCAAATGCTTGTATTGGTAGGAGCAGAAATCCGCAACATGAACGTATGCACTTTAAGTATGTTGAATCATAAACAAAATAGAGTTGAGTTGTAACTTAAAGACACTGTCCTTAAGGTTTTTAGATGTCCCAATTCTGCAATCCGGGTTGACCTAGCACCTCTACCTCCAAGATAAAACAACTCTCTTAAACCTCATAGGCTGCAATACCAAATGTGATTATACAGGGAGTTTGAATGGTTATACTCAGTAGAGGATGGAGTAATGAAGAACAATCTACGAACACAGTACTGAAACAGAACCGAACTATAGTACAAGACACAGTATAGAAACAGTATATGGTCACAGTATATGACATTATACAAATACAATATAGAACAGAGAACAGAGGAGTAGAAGTGCGAATTGTTTCATCGTCTATGGCAGACCCGAATTGTATTGTAGTATTTATAGGATTTCGAAAGCCTCTTACATACCTGTACATATAGGTGCTTGTAAGCGTATAGGTACCTGTACGTATGGGTAATACCTATATGTATGTACTTGTATGTATGGTACCTGTAGTATGGGTGTGACTAAAGTGTATAGGTACATGTATGGGTATATCTATCTTTACAAGGGGTTGTACCCCCAATACGTTGTAATTTGAATTTGAATTTAAAACATTATTTAAAATATTTAAAATTGACAATGTATAAAAAATTAGTAGACTATAACCCACACACGAACTGGACCTTGGCCCCAGCCCGGGCCCCTGCCCCGGCCCGGCGGCTCTGCTAGGTTCGGTTCGGCTCGGCTCGGCGCGCGCGTGTGAAAAAGCACCCTGGACCCCTTGGCACATGGGAGGAGGGATACTTCCCTCTAGAACCTTATATCCCTTATAAGTTTTATGAATACTTATAAGGAGGTCTTTTCTTTTGTCCCTAATGACACAGTAGAAGAAAGGTGATATCGTTCGAGCACAAACAAACCTTGAATCCACTAGTAGAGAAAAGTGGGAAAATTTCTTCTATTCAGAATCTAAATTGGATACAAAGGAGAATTCAAAGCCCTTATATAGAGAGGCTTGCTTACAGAAGAAGAAAACAAAAGTTCAAAATTCAAATTCAAATTTCAAAACATTGGCGGGCTGTTCTGCCTTCGAAACATGCACAAACAGCCAAAAAAACACATACAGTTTTCTTGTGAGGTACTATATGTAATATAGGAAGCCATTAAAATGGGTTCCCTCCCCCCACACACATATCTAATGGTAATCCTGAACTTATTAACATTTTTTTGGATGAATGAAAATTTCAATTATTAGCATTGAATTGATCATTTCCTTTAAAGTTCTGTTTTTCGTTTCAACTATCCTATTAAACTTGGGCTGATAAGGCGCCGTTGTCTCATGAATGATGCCTTTATCCTTACAAAATTTAGTGAGATTATTCTAAACCTTTATCTGTTCTAATACTTTTTATTCTTCTCCCAAGTTAATTCTCAACCTTTGTTTTATATGACAAAGGCAATTCCAGCCTCATCTTTTGATTTAAGAAGATTGATCATAGTAACCTAGAATGGCCATCAATAAATATTACCACATATTTTTTACCACCCATAGATTCATATGATTTCAAATCACATAAATCACTGTGTACAAGGTCAAGAAAACCACATTGTCTTTCTACTGGTGTATGAGACATTTTGCTAAATTTAGCTTCTACACAAGTGAAACATTTAGTCAATGGTGGTTTGATATAATTATCAATTATGCCTATCTTATATAATTTAGAAACATAAGGTGCACTACTATGACCTAATCTTCTATGCCAAATATCATAAGAATCAACAAAATAAATGGAAGAAGTACTAGGCTTGTCTTTTATTACTTCAGAAACACTTGGTACAAATAGGCCATCACTAAGGTAGCCCTTACCAATGAGTACATTATTTTTAAAAATTACAATTTTGTCAGATTCAAAAGACAATTTCATCCTAGCCTTAATGAAAAGTGGACTTGAAATAAGATTTCGTCGAATATCCTGTACATGTAGTATGTTGCTCAAGACAAGTGCCTTCCCCAAGGTGAGCTTAAAATTAATTTGCCCTTTGAAGTTTGAGAATTCCTCATGAAGTCTTAATCACCAGAATTGATAACAGAGAAATTAAAGAATGAATTATGGTCTCCACAAATGTGCCTTGTGGCACCAGTATCGGTTACCCAATCCATTGGTTTCTCAACCAAATTTATTTTAGTTATCATTGCTGCAAAGATATCTTCCCCAATTAAATTGACCTTCATCTTCTCAGATTTCATGTTCTTCCTGTTCCGACAATCCGTCTTGAAATGACTTGGTTTACCAGATGCAAAACAATTCCTTTTCTGTTTCTTGAAATTCTAATCCTTATTAACTTTAAGGCCTTTCTTGAATTGTCCTCGCTTCCTTGTTTCAACAAATTTGCCTCGAGTCTGATATACCCAACTGGCTTTTCACCCTTGTCCTTTGCACGGTTCCTCTATTCAATTTTTATTCTAATCACTACTTGATCGAAAGTCCATTTCTTCTTCTTGTGTTTCATATTTAGTTTAAATGTATTCCAAGAGGTAGGAAGCTTCTCAAGAAGAGCACTAGTCACAAAGGCATCTGGCAGAATTATATTCTACTTGGACAAATTTCCAACTAAAATTTGGAACTTGTCAATTTGGAATGAAATGCTTTCTCCATCTTGCATTTCGAAGTTCAAAAAATTTGCCACCACATACTTCTTACTCCCCGTATCATCCAAGGTGTACTTCTTAATCAATGCATCTCATATCATATATGCATAATCAAAAGAGTTATAAACATTATATAACTCAATTGAAAGTGCATTCAAAATGCGGTTTTTGCATTGGAAGTCAGCCTCAATCCATGCAAGTCACTTCACATCAATAGCAGGATCCTCACTCTGTTCTGGTTTGGGTTCAGTTAGTGCAACAGCCCCTTGTCGACTCTGCTACCTTTGTCTAGGACGCCTTCTGCCCCACCTGGGCTCCCTGCTGACCTTTTTGGTTCTGTCTCCCTTGTTTGGGCTCTCCGCCGCTTGCGCCTAAGCACCCCACCACCCTGCACAGTCCTTCCGGCATCTCTGCCGATTTGCGCAGGCCTCTTTGCCATCTCACTTGGCCTCACAGCTCCCATGCACAGCACCGTCAGCTCCCTGCTGCCTTATCTGGGCTCGACAGCCCTTGTACCACCTCTGCCTAGATCTGCCCAGGTCAGGCGGTCTCTTCAGGCCCTTCTGCCGACCTGCCCAAGTGCCGCCAGCCCTTTGCTGCCTTGTGCCTACTTCCATGGCATCCTTTTTGGTCCGTATGCTTGCTGGCACTTGCTAGATCTCTTCAGGCTCTTCTTTTGTAATGCAGACCAAGCATACTTCTTCAAAACTTGTAAAAGAAGAAATAAATCTTTCTGCACGGGCACACACACACACACACAAATAAAAGAAAGAGTGTGGAGTGTTTTGATTGGTTAGTGCATTACTGATTGTGTGAGGGTTAGTTATTGTATAATGAGTCTTTAAATGATTAGTTATTTTCAGGTATTGGAGGGTGGCCGCAGCGTCATTTTTGGGCTCTAAGTTGGGCTTGGTGGTTTTGTTTGGTTATTAATTGTAATTGGTTTAATTGATTTATTTTGGATTGAGGTTACTAGCTGTAGTCTGTAGACTTGTAGTAGGAGTCTGTTTATCTAATTACCAACTGAGAATACTATGGGTATGTCCTATATAAAGATGTGTTGGAAGGCATAGTTGTCAAGGGGTTATCTATGCAGTGAAGTATTTCTTGGCTAGTTGCCGTATATTCATGGCAAGACTTTTTTTTTTTTGGGGGGGGGGGATGAAGAGGGAAGAAGAAGAATGAGGAGGAGTTTGCAAGAAACAACACTCAGCAAGAGCCTCTGGTTTCTGTCATTGATGGACAAAATGCGCTGGTCTTCCCTGCTGCTGTCAACAACATTGATGGGGGCATAAGTTGTATTGGATTTTGAACTCTTGAAAAAGAGCATATATTTCAAGTGATGACCTAAGCATCGACATAACTAGTAAAAGGATTATGTAAGCAATACCTAGAAATTGTCAAGGTTTTTTGGACGGAAGTAGGTTAAGTATTCTAAATGAATTGTTGTTTTGGTTGTGTGTAATATAGTAGAGTTACTTTTGGATAAAAGGATGTTGATTTGTTGAATATGTGCTGCGATATTATGTTTGGAGGTCTCTACTAGCAGAGTAAGTGCTTTTATCTATGATCTTTGGTTTTGAGATGGGGGATTTTGTCATACAGCAATATTAAAATGAAAGATGTACAACTCTG
Source organism: Telopea speciosissima (assembly GCF_018873765.1). NCBI lineage: Eukaryota > Viridiplantae > Streptophyta > Magnoliopsida > Proteales > Proteaceae > Telopea > Telopea speciosissima. The sequence goes on from NC_057917.1 coordinate 15,006,884, forward strand.
CAATGACAGTATTGTTATATTCTGCAAGGGAAATGACCAGAGTAGGAATATGGGGTTTGGTTCATTTTATGAAAATAAAAATGAACTCGCTCATCTATGAGGTTCTTGACTTATTTATTTTTCTGCTGAACATGAGTCATATATTTTCATGTATAAATGAAAGTATTCACATTTCTCCTTATTCTGTTATTTATGTATAAATGAAAGTATTCACATTTCTCCTTATTCTGTTATTTATTTATATTCCATGACAGTAGCAGGCAAAGTAATGAATCAGTGTATTTCTTAGTGGATGTAAACTGCTTGGTCACCCTTTGTATATTAATATTGCTGATTTTAAGTTCTGAAATGGTGCTTTTTCCTTCTCCATGGTTCTTTAATGTGGCTTTGGTTTAAAGGAAATGTACGGAAACAGGCAACAAAGTTTTGTATCGGAGATGACGTCACATTCTGGAGGAGACACTTCCATGACTCCAAGTGACAAAGCAAACACATTGATGTGTAAATTTCAGGTATGGAGTGCCATGATTATAACCAAAGGTGGAAAATGGTCACCTTATTGTAATATTGTCGCATTGTGCAGGTTCGTTTCAGTTGATGAACCTTGACTAACGTTTTTAAATGATCAACTTTGATATGTGTATTTGATAATTTTTTTTTTGTTGATTCTTGAAAGTGTTAAAAATTGCAATTTTTTACTTTTACGTTTTCTTATTGTATAGTGAAGAGTTCTTGTTAAGTTTCTGGCCATTATGCTGTCGTCACAGTGACATGTATTCAGTTCTTCATAGTATAATTAGTGTTCCCTTTTTCTGCTTTCCCATCACCTTTTTAATAACAAAAATGGGGTGAGCTGCCCCATTGATTTAACAACTGGACATGGTCAATCTAATAACAGTTAACTGGAACCGGCTACCTTTTTGGTTTCTAGTTTCTTGTTAGGTTCCTGGTTTTTCTGTTCATACACTGGCCAATGGAGCTATCCCTTATCTCTCCCAGCATATTGCTAAAATTAGGAACCGTAAAAAAGGGGTGCTCCCCATCTTATCTCTCTTACTAACTCTTGTATTACTATGATGATCTATGTTCATGGATTACATAGGTGACCAGTTATAAATAACCTTCCTCCTTCGGGTGGGCTTTACTTTTTTGAAATCGAGGTAGGCTGGGGTTGAAACTATACAATAGAAGGAGGCAGCACCAGAAAAAGCAAGGACTAAATTAGCTGCTCTCATTTATCCCTTGGTTTCAGCATATTGTATGTTGTTGAAGGCCCACGAGCTACTGCTAAAATGAGTCACAAAACATATGTGGACAACTGTTCTTTTGATGCTACAATCTGCATAGTCCTCAAGATAGTTTCCCCTATGCAATGCATGGTCAGTGGGTAAACTCCTACATGATGGGTTAATGTTTATTTGTGGTCCATATAACACTTTTGGTTTGGCCAGCTGCACCATTCCAAAAAGCAGGTAAAATGTTCATATATTTTTTGCCTGATTTCTCTTATTTTTGGGTTTGGAGGGGTCTTTTTTTTTTTGTAAGTTTTTCGTGCAATTTTGGCCTGGTTCTTTTTTTTTTTGGGGGGGGGGGGGGGGGGGGGGGATGGACAGGAGGGGTTAATTTGGTTTTGGTGAATCTGGTCTAATGACCAGAAGAATTGTGGATTTTTAAATTTGTATATAAGTTACGATTCCTCTTGTGTGTTGATGCTCAAACTTATATAGAAGAATTGTAACCTATGTTAGAATTATATTAGACGTTATTGTGGACTGCATGGCCAAGCTTGGTGGCATGGATCTACTTCCCATCATGTGGCAGCTTTAGTTCTCGAATTTAGTGGATAGGTAGCCCATTTACACTTTCTTCACATGGTAAGTTTCAGTGCCTATGTGGAATTCTCCATGGACAAAACAGTGGTTTGAGAAATGGTTGAAAAATCAACATTCTGAAGAGATCTGGGGAAAAAAAGTGGTGGCTGAGAGTACAATCGATAAGTATACAAAACATGGTGTGTCACACAGTAGAGTTGGACCACAATATTTGACATGTGGTCAACTGGTTGGTTACTTGTCTATCAACTGTCTCAATTGCCAGTCCAGTCCTCCAAATGGTGGCAAGAAGATCCACCATTTTTATGCTCAAATCTCTTCTCTTCTTACTTTTTATTTTGTTTATACATCACTAGATTAGGTAAGAACGACTCAAATCCCTGCATTAAACTGATATGTTTACATTGCATAATAAAGTGTTTTATGCTTCAAAATTATATTTTATATGTATTATAAGCACATCCATGTATTTCTTGACCAATTCCATGCATATTGTATCTTGCATCTCTCCGATACGATATGAAACGTCTCTTTAAATGTCTCCTCCGATACAATAACTGATACCAATACTTAAATCCTTGCTAGTAAGTGGAGTGATATTATGATTTCATTTGTGGTGGTTTGGTGGAGTATGAATAATTTGTGGTTTGGTAACAGCATCACCAATATAGGTCAAGATATTTACTTGAATATTCTTATTGAGGGTGCTTACAACAAAACAGTTAAGGACAGCTTTCAAATTGACCAGGGGTCTTTTGCAATGAGGAAGTAGAGACAAAAGCATTTGACTCTCTTGGTTGGTTGTGGATACTGTATTGAAGAATTTCTTGGAGCTGTTTGGAAGACCATTGGTGCAGGAGTTGAAGATGATATTCACCAAATTACCCAAAATTCACTCTGGGACTAAAGGGTTGAGATCGTGGCGGCTAGTTCCATTTGCAACGTCATGGGGTTGTGGAAAGAGGCAATAATGATATTTTTTATGATAAAAGTGTGGAATATCCCAAGGATATGCATGGATGTGCTGGGCTTCATCGAAGGAATTTGCAGAAGTGGATATGATTTTGGCAAATAATGGTTCTTTGATTTCATAATGTTTTCTTTATCTGAACTGCGTGTGTTGTACATCGAGTCTTACTAAATAAAATCACTTTGTCGCTGAATATAAGGAGCAAAATGAGGGGAAAAGTAATTGTCATTATTTCTCTCTTGTGATGATTTCTTGCTGTAATAAAATAAGAAGAAAGAGAAGAAGAGAGGAAGAAGAAGAGAGAAGGAGGAGAGAATTACTGTAACTTGATGGGAATCACTGCCGTACCTGTGACAGCCCCTATTCATTCAAATAAATAATACGATTAACAATAGGCAATAGGGCATACACCAAAAGACCAAAACACCCCTGAGGGAAGGAATCGTGAATTAGCTCTAGCGCTAATTCACGACTTCCCTCCCCCTTATTACGACAACTTGTAACACTCCCCCTCAAGCTGGAGCATATATGTTAATCATGCCCAGCTTGTTACAAATATAATCTACTCTCACTCTCCTCAAAGACTTTGTAAATAAATCAGCAAGTTGCTCCCCAGTTCGAACATGACGAGGAGAGATAATACCTTGTTGCAGTTTTTCACGAACAAAATGACGGTGAACTTCAATGTGTTTCGTTCTCTCATGAAACATAGGATTAGTAGAGATATGAATGGCAGCCTGATTATCACACCATAGTAACATAGGAGAATCACCATCAAACCCAAGTTTTGTCATCAACTGTTTAATCCACATCAGTTCACAAGTGCCATGTGCCATAGCACGATACTTTGACTCTGCATTGGACCGAGCTACAACGGTCTGTTTCTTGCTCTTCCATGAAACAAGATTTCCTCCAACAAACACACAGTAACCTGAAGTGGATCTTCGATCAACTGGAGACCCTGCCCAGTCAACATCAGTAAAACCTTCAATCCTCCCATGACCATGATCAGAATATAGAAGACCATGTCCCGACGTTTTCTTGATATATCGCAAAACCCGTATAACTGCATCCCAATGAGAAGTCCTAGGAGAGGAGATAAACTGACTCAGTACACTGACAGGAAAGGAGATGTCAGGCCTAGTCACAGTCAAATAGTTGAGTTTCCCTACCAGCCTCCAATACTTCTCTGGATCATCAAGGATATCACCACCATCTGCCACTAGTTTCACACCAGGATCCATAGGACTATCCAAAGTAACCCTGTCTCTGTAAGCAAGTGAAGAACATACTTTCTCTGTGAGAGAGAAATTCCTTTCCGTGATTGAGCTACCTCAATGCCCAAGAAATATTTCAGACGTCCCAGATCCTTAGTTTGAAATTGCTGTCCCAAATGTGTCTTCAAGCTCTCAATACCTGAAGAATCATCTCCTGTAATAACAATGTCATCTACATAAACCACCAAAAATATCCTCCCTGCATCAGAACACCGGAAGAACACCGAATGATCACTCTCAGATCGAGTCAGACCAAACTCCAATACAACTTCAGTAAACCGGCCAAACCACGCCCGTGGCGACTGTTTCAGCACATACAAGGATTTCTTCAGCCTACACACCTTACCAGACTCCCCCTGAGCAACAAATCCAGGGGGTTGCTCCATATACACCTCCTCATGGAGATCACCATGCAAAAAAGCTTTCTTGACGTCCAACTGAAATAAAGGCCAATGGTGTGTAGCAGCCAAAGAAAGAAAAATGTGAACCGAAGTAAGTTTTGCAATAGGGGAAAAAGTATCCAAATAGTCTATACCATAGACCTGTGCATATCCTTTAGCAACAAGACGGGCCTTCAAGCGAGCCACAGAGCCATCAGGATTAACCTTCACCACAAAAATCCACCGGCAGCCAATTGCGGACTTACCAGAGGGTAAAGAAACAAGTTCCCATGTCTGATTTTCCTTCAGCGCAGATAATTCCTCAGTCATAGCAGTCCTCCACCCAGGGTCAGACAAGGCTTCTGTAATAGACTTAGGAATAGGATGACTCTCAATAGTGGATAGACAAGCAACAAAATTAGAGGACAAACCAGAATAGGACACAAAGTTAGAGATAGGGTGCTGGGTATAACTCCGAACACCCTTACGAAAAGCAATAGGAACATCTAAATCAGAAATAACTGGAGCATGTGGAGAAGAAGAATTACCTATTGGAGGACCCGGATCTGGAGGCGAAGAAGATGTGGTAGAGGTAGCGAACCGTTTGCTATATTTGTCAAGGGCTGAAATGCGAGGTGTCGGCTCATCATGTGAGCGACGGTGAAACACAACAGGTGGCGGAGCCTGAGGTGGTGCTGCTAGCAAAGGATCCTGCAAAGGGGAAGATTGCTCGACAACATAGAGGGGCAGATCATCGTCTAAGTCAGAAGAGGGTAATAAAGACTCAACAAATGGAGTGGACTCAAAGAATTTGACATCAGCAATAACAAAGTATTTCTTTAAATTAAAAGAGTAACAACGATAACCCTTTTGAGTTTTAGAATACCCCACAAAAAGACATTTAAGAGCTCTAGGATCCAACATAGAACGACCAGGACGATGATCCCGAATAAAACAAACATACCCAAAAATACGTGGGGGTAAAGCAAACAAAGGTTGCAAAGGAAACAATAACGAATATGGAATACCCCCACACAAAACTAAAGACGGCAAACGGTTAATAAGATAACACGCTGTCAATACTGCATCAGCCCAAAAACTTTTAGCTACTTTCATCTCAAACAAAAGAGATCGAGTGATTTCCATTAAATGCCTGTTTTTCCTTTCGGCCACACCATTTTGTTGTGGTGTGTCTGCACAGGAGTATTGATGAATAATGCCATGCTGAACCATAAATGAAGTGAAAGGAGCAGAAAAATATTCTTTAGCATTATCACTACGAAGAATTTTTAACGAAGTATTAAACTGATTCTGAATTTCAAGAATAAAAGCACAAAAAATGGAGAATAACTCAGAACGATTCTTCATTAAATAAATCCAGGTAACTCTGGAATAATCATCAACAAATGTAACAAAATAACGAAAGCCTAACTGAGAAACAACCGGACAAGGGCCCCATACATCAGAATGAACAAGAGCAAAAAAGTGGGCAGCCCCGTTTATTGACTCTAGGGGGATAACTTACACGGTGAAGTTTCCCAAACTGACATGACTCACAATCAAGACTAGACAAAGACTTAAAACGATGATCCAAAAGGTTCAAACTCTCCAAGGATGGATGACCCAAACGACAATGAATCTGATGAGGAAGCGCCATACTCGAACATGCCACAGAGGATGTGTCTTCAAGCAGATACAGCTCCCCAAATTCACTGCCTCTACCAATCGTCTTCTTCGACTTGAGATCCTGAAATACACAATAGCCAGGGAAAAAAGTGACAGAACAGTTACGAGCTTTGGTAAACTTGTGAACAAATAACAAATTAAATGGAAACTTAGGCAAATAAGAAACAGAGGATAATGACAAAGTTGAGGTAGCATGCATAGTGCCTGTACCCCGAACCTGAGCTAAAGATCCATCAGCTAACACAACATTGGAAGAAGACTCACGAAATGAAGAAAAAATACTTGGAACCCCAGTCATATGGTCCGAAGCACCTGAATCAATGAGAGGCATGCAGTAGCATTACCTATCTGAACAAGAGTAGCAGCGGAGAACTGAGAAGACTGGGAATTCTGAAATTGAGTAAAGCGCTCATTATCTTCATCAGACATCGTCACAGTCTTACCCTCGGGCTTGGAAGGAGAAGAAACACCCGAATCACTACTGGCCGAGTTGGCAAATTGAGGTGGCTTACCATGTAGTTTCCAACAAAAGCGCTGAATGTGGCCAGGTTGACCACAATGATGACAGGTCCTCACCTGTCCTGAAGTCTCCGAAGCACCAGTCGTGGGAGCCTTACTAGTACCAGTCCCACGACCCCGACCACCAACACCACTATTGCTTGACCCTCCTGTAGGACCACGGTTTGGTGGAAAAGAAGCGAGAGTAGAATTTTCAGCATTGGTGGGCTCTTGGCTGCTCTCACGAGAAGCACGTAAAACTCGAGAAAAAGTTTCAGAAAGAGTGGTGACCTTATCCCCACCGAGAATCTGAGACCTCACTAATTCAAACTCCGTACGAAGGCCTCCCAAAAATACCATAACCGCAAGCTGTTCTCGCTGGTTTTGCATTGCTTGCACATCCGATGAAATAGGAAGGACAGAATTGAGCTCCTCATACAAGCGTTTGAAGTCAGCAAAATATTGGGTGACATTGAGATTCTTTTGATCCACTTTATAGAACGCCTATGACAAATCATATATACGAGACAGGTTTATCTTGTCCAGAGTATAGGACATTCAAATATTCCCATAGTCCTTAACTGTATCAATGTGAGTCACCAAATCTGCAATCTGATTTTCCATTGAATTTAGCATTTGGCTCAAAATCCTTGCATCAACAGTGTCCCATGTGGTATCTCCATCAGGTTTTGGTTTAGTTAAATGATCCTGTTGATCACGGCCAATCAAAGCTAATTGAACAACCTTCTTCCATTTCTGGAAATTTGATATTCCTTCTAATTTGCGATCAGTAATACGATGAGAAGCTGAGATTTCATTCACAGTAGTCTTGGTTTCAACCATTCTCACAAACCACAAGGACAGCCAACAAATAGGTCACCAATTAAAATAAAAATCGTGACTCACCTCCAAAAAACATAAACCAACTCACCATAGAAAATCACTGCTCAATATTCTTCATCAAAACCACAAACAAATCAGACCTAGTTCTTCATATAAACACGAACTAGTCTCTAGACACGCATCAAAAACAGCATAGGGTGCTGCACCCCTTCCAATGAGAGCCTGAAAAGACCTACAAACCAATCAACTTGTCGAAGCAGATTACAGCCACTGTAGAGCCTCGATCAAACAGAGAATGACTGATCTTTGTAAGTGTAAACCAGTCCCTATCGATCCAGCTCTGATACCATGTAATAAAATAAGAAGAAAGAAGAAGAAGAGAGGAAGAAGAAGAGAGAAGAAAGAGGAGAGAATTAATGTAACTTGATGGGAGTCACAGCCGTACCTGTGACAGCCCCAATTCATTCAAATAAATAATACGATTGACAATAGGAATACGGCATACACCAAAAGACCAAAACACCCCTGAGGGAAGGAATTGTGAATTAGCTCTAGCGCTAATTCACGACTTCCCTCCCCCTTATTACGACAACTTCTAACACTTGCAATTTTGTATTCTATGCTATTCTTTGATTTCTGTTTGCATCTCCACATTCGTCTAACACCTATTTCTTAACCCACAAAAGAAATAAAAGAAAATATCTTGAATGTGAAAGTATTTTGAATTTTTTTTTTCTCTTTCTAAAATTCAGGCATCCGACTTCTTTGGTCCTCCACCCATCTGGATTTCAAGGCATTCAAAAACAGTTCAAAGATGGGGAAAGGCGAACATATTCTTCTTGATTGGAAAGGTTTTTCAATAATTACCAATTCCAAGGTTGTTCCCTTCAACCGCCAAAAGTAAATTTTGGTTTTTCAATAATTACCAATTCCAAGGCTGTTCCCTTCAACCGCCAAAAGTAATTTTTTTTTCTTTCTTCTATCATATAGTAAGGTATGTCTAAATGATTTGTCAACTAATGAATGGATAAATAATCTATCGAGTAGTATTGTATTTGGTTGTCTGTTCTCTTGTCCTGTGTATGATCAAGCATGTTTTTTCAAGTATGTTCTCTGGTAGGCTTACTTTTTGGATGTTATTCACTTTGACATTGTTAAGAACATGGTAGGGGTGCTATGTGGCAACTCCTCTTGCTAATGGAGAATACATAGATGAGACCTTTGTCACTTGGAACTTGTGTTTCTAACTCATTTATCTTTCTTTGTCTAGGTTGAGGAAGATGGATCCTTAGTTTCTGCTTCAGAAGATGATGTGATGGAAGTTGAGCATTTATTTGTGGAACCAAAAAATGACATGGTTCTAGTGGATAACATCTTATGCTTCAACCCAGATGTTCTGGGTAAGTGCCTAAAAATTGAAGATTTTCCCTGTTCAGTTGTCTGTGATCATATGCAAAGTGATAGTGGTAATAACCATGGTTCATGTGTCTAGGCCCAAGGCATTGGAGGGGGCCTGGATGCAAGGAGACACCAACAAGGTGTCTAGGCGGACCTAGGTGACTGGGACTCCTAGGTGACACCTTGAGTCCTTGACTACTATGGTAATAAACATATTGTTGTTGTTTTAACACAGCTGCACATCAATTTCATAATGATTCTTGCCTGATATTGATGGGTTTCTAGAAGCTTAATTGATTAGGTTTCAGAAATCCAAACAAAACAGAATCGTAGTGAGAAGAAAAAAAAACCAGATCCAAGAAAATTTGATAACTTGAACTCAAAAGCTCAGAAGGATGCGAAACTATGGTCAAAGGTCACTTTTATGGCCAAGAATAACTTCTTAAAATCTGACTGAAATATGATGGTCAGATCTGGAGTTATGGACTAATCCTACTGGCAATAGGATTCCAGATTTTAAGGTTCCAGCACAACATTAAAAGCAGAAACTTAAAGGTCCTATTTGATAGTCAACAAAAAGTAGAATAATGACCAGACATCAGAATTAAGAAGTGACTATAAATCAGAAATAGCAAACAGAATCTGATATTTCAAAACAAGCAGAACTAAGAATCCAACTTGAAGTAGGATTTAAGAAATCACACAAAAATAAAATTCTGAAACTGTTGGTGTGTTTAGAATACTATCTGGTTACCAAATCTGAAGTTTGATTTGAAACCTCAGATGGAAACAAAGGAGAAACTGAAGCAAGTAGGGTATGCACAAGAACATAACAGAATTATTAGATTACTGAATTGATTTGATGATGGATAGACTGAAGATGAATGATAGAAAGATAGATTGATACAAACCAAGAATATCACCCAGAACTAGATTGGAATCCCACCGATCCTACCTTAGCATCTCACCAAGGGTTGCTGCTGCATGTCAGAGAATAGAATCAAACAGAACATGTGGGGGGGGGGGGGGGCGCTAAAAGCCAACTTTTATTGAACAAATTCGTGTCTCTTAATGGCTGGTTTTATATATGGCTAAAAGCCAACTTTTATTCAACAAATTCGTGTGTCTTAATGGCTGGTTTTATATATATATATATATATATTTATATTTATATTTATGGGAATGGGAATGGGTTCTCTGTCCGGGATCGTAGCCCCTGTGCCAGCACACAGGCCTATGGAAGAGTGCATGGAAGCATCAACAGAGGTGGCATTTCTGCTTTTCATGGGGGGCGAGGTGGTCATTTTGCCCCGTGTCTGGGCATAGCCTGTATGCTCTCAGACACAATTCTTTTTCCATATATATATATATATTCTCTCAAAATATGACTCATAACATGACTAGAAATAGCCTAAACCAACTAGTATCAAACTGGCTACTTAATTGACCAATAAATGACTAAAACAACTTCAAAACTGACTAAAAAACACAACATAGTGTCATAGACTTATAATGTACTATGGATTCAAATTCCTAATAATTCTAGGACTTGACTTTACAAAAGAAAACCACACCAAACAGGATTGGACTTGTAGAATCGTAATCCAGCCTGAAGTGCAATAATTAAACATAGTCAAAATAGAAAAGAAACAGAAAACCGAACTACTTAAATAGAGCTCCATAGTAGACTAAGAATAGGATTCTCAGTGAAATTAGGATTCCTAGAGAAACTAGGAATTCTGAAATTCCTGAAACCGCAAGCTATTCTTCTTCTCCTGACATTGCTACTGGTGCCTAGATACTGCATTAGATTTATTTCAAACCTCTCCAATTTGAGTCCATTGTATTCCTAGAAAAAGCAAATACATAGGAAAATAGATCAGCTGACATCCATATTTATCATCTATGTTGAAGACACCCCTTAAACTTGTTTTTGTTGCAATCCTTCCAAATGCAGGACATATAACTTCAGGAAGAACTATCGAGATAATTTGGGCTCACACTCTGAAAGTAACTCTTCCCTAGTGATATCTACCTCAAGGATCTCCCTTACCTCATTATCAATCTCTAGTTTTGCATACCATAGTGAATGAAATGTTCAGCTGTCAAATTATCTCCCAGACCCTTATATATCCAGATAAAGGCTTTCACTTTTGTGGCAGTGGGTTTTTCCTGCTTCTGTTTTCCCCCTACCTGCCAAAGTAAAAAATTGTCAGAAGACTTAGAAATGCGAAGGACTTTTTTTTGCCTTGGGGGTCATTGAGAAGCCTACAAATTGTGATATGTATCCAAGGATGCCATTTCCATGCAAAATAGGGTGATTTAGAACCAATGAATAATCCAGACCTCCAAAGAGTGGAATATCCTTACTTGTTTTTTGTTACACTGGAGGCTTGGGCCAAGAATTGGAGTGAAGGTTGGAGTGGGCTTAGTTAGAAAAAGGAATATATTTTCCAAAAACAGGATACCATAGATGCTGTTTAAACAGGGGGGCTGACCAACATTAACAAGACATGTTGGGCTTCATTTTGCCCCCTTCTTCATCTGTTCTTAGACTGAAGGTGTTTTTCCTTTGTCAAGATGCCAACAGCCTAGTGCAAGTGCTGATTCCAACCTCCCTTTGGAGCTTTCCACCAGTAAGCTTCTCCTGTTGCTCACTTTCCATTGCATTACCATCCCTGTAATGGTCTGGATACTGTTCAGGACGCAGATGATAGCCCTAACCATACAAGGAACTGCTCCCTTAAACCTTGATTCCTGTAGGTGGCAGGTCATGTCTCAAATGGTCTTCTGGTCTTTGCTAATCTGGGAGCCGAGCTATCTCATGATTGTGGCTATGCCAACAGTAAATGACTGCAAAGTTATTTCTGTATGTTGGGTCATGGGAAGTAAGAAATTAGGGAAAGGTATGTTTGAAAGAATTCTGTATCTATCATGGGAAATAAGATGTTAGGAAAGGTATGTTTGAAAGAGCTGGTGCTTTTGATCATATCTAAAAATTTGGTGAGGTTAAGAGAGTCCTCCAGAAACATGTTGGATGCTAATTTTCATGAGCATAAGAGCTTATTCTTCTTTTTGTGTCTCTGCATCTCTTTCTTCCTCTTGATTTTTTGGTGGGGCAAGTTCCCCTAAAAAACCGAGGAGAATGGTGCTGGTATGAGAATGGGTGGGGGCCGGGAAAGGAAGCCCTGTGGGGAATCTGAATAATGTCTCTAATTTTCTTCTTGCCTGGAGAGGCACTTCTAGTGGTGCTTTTACCTTCTTAGCAATTGGAGGGTCTCTGTATTCCCCAAGTATATCCAAGGGGAGCTCTCCGGTTGAAGCCGAGGGAAATGGCGCTGGCTTTATTTTGATTACTCTGGTTATATATCTGCTTGCTTCAGTGGCTTATTTTTCTTTGTCTGCTGGAGGGTTGGGGGCGTGGGGGTGGGAAAGGGTGTTGGTAGGAAGCGCTGTGGGAGCTGAATGTCTCTGATGGTTTTCTTCTTGCGTGGAGAGGCACTACCTTCTTAGCAATTGGAGTCTTCATGTTCCCAAAGTATATTCCGTGAGATCTTGCACGTAGGCTGAGAGTGCTGTGCTTCAGTTCCTCTGCTGAATTGGCCAGCTCGAAGGATGGCAGCTCTTGGGTTATATTCAACCATTTGCTGCTCAAACAGAACCTTTTAATGTCAGAGGGGGTGGGTAAATGTCATCAAGGTACCAATGGAATCAAGATTTGGAGGCAGAAGAAGCCATGACAGAGGGAAGTCATTGGGCATTTTTCTCCTAAGGACATTATAATGTTGCAAGATATTACTTTCACATGTTGGTAGGAAGAGATATAACAATCGGCAGTACCTGCATCTGCTTCTTTTGGAGGCTTTGATGCTGATTATGGTAGGGGGAAGAGGTCTCTTGTAGAGTCTGTATGACCCATGTGTGTATCTGCTATATAGGGTTAGTGCTTTTCTGTTCTTATAGTAGATTTCTTGCTCTTCCCCTTTTTTAGTTTATTAACTTGAAAAAAAAAAAATATAACAGAAGATTAAGAGCATTCAGTGGCAGATATCAAGCTACTGATTTTGAATCCAATGCACAAATGATTGCTTGGACTCCGGGAAAATAGAAGTTTGGGACATGTGATCTAATGGGTCCCTGGCATGAAGACATGGCGGGGGAAGGGTGTAAAGAGGGTTTGGTTGTATATGTCTACGTACTTACAGTGTGAAGGTTGAATGCCTCAATGAGTTTGAGTTTTTTCTTTTTAATTAGTCGGCCTGTAATCATTGTGCACTGCTTTTTACTTCCTGTTCCGAGGGCTTCCCTTTTGGAAAAAGCTCTCATCCTTGACTTACCGTCCATTAACAATATTGTTGTTACCCATTTATATAGTTTGATTTATCGATCACATTTAATTACTGCTATCCATTGCAAATACCTCAGTTTATAGAAGTCTCAGGTGTCTCAATTGATCTTCGTCTGCTCAGGCAGGGGTTTGCACATTGTGGCTGTATTGACAAGCATGAAGGGATTCACCTCTCATTCAGCTTCAACCGCCTCTGCATTGCAATTTAGACTACTAGCCTCTGCCATGTAGCAAAAAAAAAACATGTTTCTTTTTCCTTTTCTCCTGAAGAGTTCTCAAATATTTGACCGCCGCATTTGTTGGGAAATAGAGCAACACACAAGGTATGGGGATCTTTTTGATAATGACACCTTGCAAACCAAGATATATATGTCAGATGGGTGGTCCATATACACCATGTTAATGCTGCATATTGAAGATTGGAAGTTATAGAGAGAATGAGATGTTGGACTGCTCTTTTTTGTGAACTAGAGCAGTATTTGCAGACTGTGTCGCAAATCAGGACTGCTCTTTATCAGATGGCCAGTCCATTATGTGTTGCTAAATGGTAATCCATTTGTTTCATGGTGATCTGCTGTGAGAGTCCTTTGAAAACCCTGGGAAACCTTTCCCTTATTGTGGAGAATGGCTAGAAGTGTTAGCATATACTGAATTATGGTGGCATTGTTATTATTTCCCCCCCCCCCCCCACTACTTGCTTTTCTTGTGTTGTCTTGTGTGAAATACTGAAATGACATTGACCTGGCTATGGTAGTTGTTGCTTCTGTTTAATTTTTTTCAAAGAATGACACTATTGGACAGGAAAATGGTTCATTTGTTGAGACTATTTTGATTCCCTTTCAACTTCTGGGTCTCTGGCACATTTTATTTTTTCACTTTTATGTTTCTTTTCTTTTCTTTTCTTTTCCTTTCTCTAAGTAGTTGGTCATTCTAATGCATGTTCATTTCCATGGGATCTATTGGTTAGAAACACAGGATTCTAATACTACTCAAGGAGGGAAGAAGGAATCAAAATTTGAAGTACGTATTCCTTTTCTATTATACTATAATAAACTGCATCCTAATTTTTTCAGTAGTTACTCATTTATTCATTGATTTGTTTGTATCCATGTAGTTTGTTATGTCATATATGTCAATAAAATTTTTCTTTCATATTTAAATAAATAAATGGGGCTATTTTAAATTATTAAGCATGTACTTATTTTTTACTTAAATATTATTACTCATCTCATACCATCCCAACCAAATCTTACCTTTACTAGAGTTTTGTTAGATGTGTTGATGTATACATTTACGTTGCCCTTCCCTGACAGTTCGAGCTTTTAGATGAAACAGTAGCGAACATTGTATCAGAGCAGAGAGGTCAAGTGTTCGACTCTTGGGAAGTGCAACGGGGTTTCCGGACACTTCTTCCCCCTTGGTATCATGTGTGGGGACGCGTTGCGTCACGTGCAAAGTCCAAGATTGGCATGCACGTGCGGGGGGTGTTGCTGTATACATTTACGCTGCCCTTCCCTAACAGTTCAAGCTTTTGGGTGAAACAGTAGCAAACAGGATGTTTCACTCTATTTTATGCCAGAACTCTTGTTTTTACTCATACACCCAAATCAAGTTACTTTTCCCTTCTCTTGTCAGCTATTGGTACTACTCCTTGGTTATAGGGAATGCATTCTTTCCTAATTCTATTTAATTAACAAAAAAAATAATTTATGTTATTTTGTTATTCAAGTTTATGTTAAAAACAATAATTAAATATTAAAATCCGACTACGATAAGAAAAACTAATCCATAGCAACAAAATAGTTACGATGAATACAAAAATGTTAGTGGCATGGTGTTAGTGTTTGATTTGGCAGGCTTATTTCTGGTAAACAAGAGCTGTATATGTTCTGCTCTTGAAACTCATATTTCTGATTTATTGCATCTGTTACAAACCCCCATCTTTGGGTGTCAAGAGTTGTAATACGTGCAGTTGGACAGTTATTTGCATTACCACTATGAATTTGACAACTGCACACCTACAAATGGAAATTTTTTTAAGGGAAATTTTCAGCCCCCCCCCCCCCCTCCGTTGGACCGTGGTATTAATGCCAACTCATTAAGTCCCAATATTTCAATTTGGGCCCAAAACCTAACGGAAATAACCGAGAGTTAACTGAGTGGTAGTGAAATGTCTAAACTACCCTCAGTTGAACAAAGGGACAAAAAATGGAAATGGAAATGGAAAATGGGGACTTTCTTCCCAACCCCATCTCATCCAGCTCTGATCCAACCATTCTTCTCAACTCCATCTCATCCAGCCACGATCCCAGCCTTCCCCGAACAATTCAACCCCCATGGCTGCCCTCTCGACCTCCCTAACGAGCTCTTGCACGCCTTCAACAACGCTTGCGGTGCAATGAAAATAACCCAAATGCACACACAGGGCTGAAACGAAGTCGCTGCTGCCCTGTGCTTGCCGCTTGGCTCTACTCTGCATACTCTGCATACTTTGCATACTCAGACTTGCGTTCTCGTCTATTGCTATTGTGGTACAAGGCTCCAACCCTTGGGCTGTCCTGATGCGTTCTCGGTGTCGAAAGAGGAGAAGCTTTTCGGTGGTGAGAATGTGAATCGCCCTGAGAAGGATTGCTTGAGCAGCAACAAGGTGAGTAAGTTCCAGATTAAAGGAGAGGGAACAAGCTTTCTGGTTGTTGCAATTGCTTGAACTCACTCTACCAGGTGAGTAAGTTTCAGATTAAAGCTCTCTTTCAATTCTCTCAAATCGATCCATGGTTAGAGATAACTGTGTGAAATGAGAATCTGGGGAGTGAAGAGACAAAAGTCCCCCATAATGGAAATTTTCCATTTCCATTTCTTCTCCCAATTCCAAAGTCCCCATCTCCTAATTCTAGGAAAATTATCTGCTCCAATTCCATGGTTGGTATTTGGGGAAAAAACCCTAAAGCGGACACAGGAAAAAAACGAAGAGAGACAGAGAGAGAGAATTCATGATGGTGCAATGACGGCATCAAAGGTGCCCTTGCAGATCCGGAGAAATTCTATTTCTCTTTTTTATCTCTTTCTGAATTTCTGTTTTTTACGTGATTAGGGTTTTAATTTGGGATGAAAAATGAGATTTGTATGGAATGGATGGAAGTGATGATTCTTTCCCCAACTTCTCGACTCTGATGATACTAAGCTATTTTTTCTCTTCGGAGAGTCCAAGCTAAGAGTCTGATCCATTCTTTCCTCAACCTTTCTGTTTTTTCCTGTGAATTTTGAACCCTGAAAATTTTCTTACCTACAACCCACTTTTAGAAGGTTGAATTGCTGAGAATATGGTGGGGCGGGGAAGACTGGAGAAGGTGGTGGCGGGGTTGCAGGGGAGCGAGAGGAGGGTTGGAGGTGGTGGTGGTGGCAGCGGCAACGGCGGCAGTGGAAAAAATAGCAGAAGGAGAAGAAGAACGAGAAGAAAGAAAGAAAAAGGAATTAAAAAAAAAAAAAAAGGGGAAAATTGACTTTACAAAATTACTAACATGGTGACATCACTAGTTAACTGTTACAATGTGATTTCCGTTAGTT
Source organism: Telopea speciosissima (assembly GCF_018873765.1). Taxonomy (NCBI): domain Eukaryota; kingdom Viridiplantae; phylum Streptophyta; class Magnoliopsida; order Proteales; family Proteaceae; genus Telopea; species Telopea speciosissima. Next base: position 15,023,680 of record NC_057917.1, read on the forward strand.
TTTGGGCCCAAATTGAAATATTGGGACTTAATGAGTTGGCATTAATACCACGGTCCAACGGAGGGGGGGGGGGCGCTGAAAATTTCCCTTTTTTTAATGTTGTTGGATATGTTAAGATTCAGTGGTTCATCTTTGGTGTTTAGGAATCAGACATCCATTGAAATGGTTGATGTTGGGGAGATTCTCCAACTTCAAACTTCATTTCTATTGTTAAAAGTAGATAATTTAATCTAGTTTCCTTTTTGGTTTTGGTTACTATTTTAAATGAAAAGGATATAATGTACTTGTGTGCATGTGTGTAGATTATTTCATCTAGTTTCCTTTTTGGTTTTGTTTACTAATTTAATCTACTTTCTTTGGTTGATGACATGATGACAAAATTGATTTCTTTGTAGTTTCTTGACGGAGTGTTGAATGGAGTTGATGGGGAGGGGGATCTTCAGATAACAAATGGGCTATCTACCATGTGTGATGAGTATCTGTTGGGTAAGCATTCTTCTGGTTACTTAGGTTGGAATTTGGAAAGTGATTCTCATAAAATTTCATTTTAAAATTTTATGTATCCTATGATCTGTGTGTACAGATGCTGAATTTGCTGGTAAATTTTCTGATTTGAATTATGGTTCATGTGGAGGGTCTTGTCTGGGAGACATTGGGTTGGAAAGTCAATCCTCTGAATGGAGTGGGAGAAATTGCCATACTTCTGTGTTATCAGAATTGTCAACATCAACTATTCTAGTGCCTGAATCTTCATCTGATCCAAATGCTAGGTTACTTGACAAGATCAGCATTTACGACCTGCATGAGACATTCAGGAGCACATTTGGACGTGAGACTTTTGTTTCAGACGAGCAGTGGCTTAAGTGTCGTATCTCATTCGGTTTACAGAACCTTGTTGAGTTTGAGAATGTTTCGAGCTTATTGGAGTGTGGAGTGCAAACTAATGAGAATGAAAGCAACATGTTCACTTCTTGTAGTGGTTCTTCTGGACAAGTGCATCCGCTTTCCACTGATGCTCAGGGGAGCAAGATTAGATCATTAGGCAGAGATGTGGAAAGGGAAAACATTGCTGCGGGGGTTGAATTGGTGACAACTTCTACTGAGTCCGGCAAAGTTGGAGTTGAACTCTTGGATTTGGGAGATGGAGAAGGTTTGCTTCTAAGACGGAAGAGATTGCGCAAGCCCACACGGAGGTATATTGAAGAGTCATCAGCTTTGAAATCAAGATGTTATACTGGAAAACTGGAAACTCCTACAACCAATTCAAGGGATAAATTTTTTCCGGTTAAATCTCACAGTCAGCATCAGCGGAAGGGATTTGGAGCCACGCCTTTGGTTTGTCGGCAGGACTATCTTGGTGGATCTGGTATTCAGGTGCCATTTGGTCTTCGGGCTCGGAAAGGACGCCCAAAGAAAAGTAGATACATTTCGGTAAGAAAGACTTACTTTTTGCGTTGTAGGTTTTATTAATCTTTTAGTTCTCGGATCCTTTGAACAGAACCTCCCAGAAAAATGAGAGTTTCTTTTTCTGTAGTTCCTTTGTTATTCACTAAGGTCCCGTTTGTTTAGTGGGGTTTACGGGGTGGGAGAGCAGAAAAGGAAAGGGAAAGGAATCCCAAGGGAAAGATACTGGGAACCACAGACACACAGTGAAGTGGGAGCAGAAGAAGAACAGGGGACGAGAGGTCTTGAAGTCTGATAAGGGTAACTGCTTCAACATGTGTTCTTGTGTTTCAATCCATAAGAAGAGGGGACGAGAGGTCTTGACCATTCTGAGAAGCTAAAGACTTGGAGAATGCTATGGACACAAGGTTACCATTGGAAGAAGAAGAAACCACCAGACCATTTTGGAAGCCCAAGTTGTGATTTCTCTTGAGATTGAGATTCTGACATTCTGTAACTTGTGCATATGTTGTTATTAAGGATCGAGATACAAGTCATGAAACCCACCACCACAGGAATCCATCCATTCCTGCAAGCCACACAATGGAAAACCCATATTCTTCTATATTTCCTCTTTTTCTTGTCACTGTTTGCTTCCATTCTGGTTTGATTTGTGGGAAGAAACAATAAAAACCCAAAACGGAAAGGTAGGTGGTGGATCCCTTTTACAAGTAACCTCCCTACTAAGTCATCGTTTTCTGATTTGAGAATCGATGGTACATACCAGAAAAATCCAAACTCCTTTTGTCTTTTCCGTTTCTTTCCAGTCCCGCCAGTACAGAAATGAACATCGTCATCCCGGTGTATCGAGTCCAATACCAGAGAACTATAGTATTAAAACTCGGAACTCGACCAGACTTCGATCCTGAGAAAAACCGAGTTGTCTCGAGATATCTCGAGATCTTGGTCAAGTTTGTGAATTTTTTTTTCCAACCCGAAACCTTGTTTCGGTGGGTTTTAGACCTAGTTTGGGTCTGAAACTTGGTACTCAGCCTATTTTAAGCCATTTTAAACACAATGACACTATCAGATTGTGCAAAAAAACAAAGTACAAATAGGAGTTTCACTTTGGACCCTAGGTTGGTAGGTGACGAAGTACTAAAATACCCTACTCTACGCATAATTTAGTAATAGAAAGCAGTCAAAGCATTCAATTAATGTAAAACAACTTAAATAAGCATTAGAAATGTTAAAGTGCACAATACATCAATATGTTTCACATATTACATGTATGATCTATCATCCCATAAAATGTGATGCATTCACTCGTGCAGAACGAGTCGGCCCACATACTCTTCCCAGCTCATCATGTTGTTGTAGTATTGTACATAGGGGAAAAATTGTTTATCTTTAAAAAATTCTTCAAATTTGAGATGAAGAATCACAAATATGATGCAAATCCTTCAATTTTGTAGCTGAATCAACTCTTCGGCAGGTTTACGTTGAAATCCGGAGGCAAGATGAGGCAGTAACTCACAGGGGAAGAAATGAGTGTCTCGGCAGAACTTGATCGAAATATCTAGAGTTCTGTCGAATTTTGATAGTTTTAAAGGATAAAATGGGTTGAAATCTCGACCTGAGATCTCGAGTCTATCGAGAAAAGGCACTTTTATAACTCGTAACTCATCTCGTCTCGACCCCTTGGAAAATCGATATCTCGCTCGAGATTTCGCGAGAGCTCGCGAGTTTTAGTACTATGCAGAGAACAGAGAGAGACAGAAGAAGGGAAGGAAGAAGAGAGAGTTACCATGTTACCGTTGAAACTCTCGTAGATTCCACAGAGTCTCGCCGATTTGGTGGGACTTTGTGAGGGAGTGGGTGAGAGAAATAGGCGGCTACGTAAGCTGACAAGGAAATTCTGACATATATAATGTTGTTTTCTCCATTTCCTACCCCATTGAAACAACAACCTAAGAATGCCATGTTTTAGGGAAAGTTTGATAACTTTCCCATCCCAAGGTTCCTACCCCATCAAAATCCCGTTAAACAAACGGGGCCTAAGCATGGGAACACTTTGTAAACTCTTGCACTATTTGGTGGACATAATAGTTACCAAAACCTTTATGTAGTGGTTTATGGATGTGAGAAAGCATTTCTGAAATGCGTTAGGACTCTGGGATCTATATCCTACTGGAGTTCTAGCAGTTGTTTTTCTTTTTGTTCAGCTTTGTAAAAGATGAAAACTTTTGAGGGGGGAAAACCAGAAGAGGAAAGGAAGCGGCTTTCTATAGAAGACCAAAAAACATAGTTAGAAGGCAAACTAGATGGGGGAGGGGAAAGTATGATGTGTCCGATGCATATACTATTACATATTTATTTGTTCGCACAAACTTTTGTATGTTGTTATACTGAATGACTAGCCTTCATTTATGTTTATGGTTGGGAGTTCTGATTGTCTTTTGGAGTGTTACCATTATGCCATTTTATATACAGGACAATTATGCCGTATTGCTGATCAATTTCTCTCAGGGTCTAGGCTTGTCTGTGAAGATCTGGTCTTTTTATTGAGGAGGATGTCTGTAAATAATGCTCATGTTGAAATATATGAAATAATTTTAGAAACTTTCTGCAATATTGGAAATATTCCCTGCATCTATAAGAGGAGAGCCACAATCTTCACCAAGCTTATGATTTTGATCAATTGGGGAGTTTGCTGGTTTACATCCCAACATTCCTGTCTTTTTCAATAGGTCCAGTTAAACTTTCTCTGGCACATATTGATTCCCTTCTTTGTTCTTGATACTTCAATTCCCAAGAAGTACTTCAAAAGTCCAAGATCTTTAATCTCAAACTGTTAGGCTAGGTAAGATTTCTATCTCGGCATTGTCAGTCCCAATCACTACAATGTCATCAACATAAACAATGAGAGCTGTGACCATACCATTTCCTCGCTAGATAAACAAAGTGTGGTCAGCCTGGCTCTGGAAATACCCATTCCTTAGAATGACATGTCTAAATCGCTCAAACCAAGCCTTAGGAGACTGCTCAAGGCCATAAAGTGCCTTTTTTAGAAGGCACACTTTCCCTTCTGCAGAGGGAAACTTAAAACCAGGTGCAGGTTGCATATACATTTCTTCTTCTAGGTTACCATGGAGAAAGACATTCTTTACATCTAATTGATACAACTACCAGTCTCTATTGGCTGCCACTAATAGAAGAACTTTGATCGAGTTGTGCTTGGCCATGGGAGCAAACTGCAAATGTCTCTTGGTAGTCAATGCAATACAACCGAGTGTACCCTTTGGCCACCAATTGAGCCTTATATCTTTTCATAGTACCACTGATCGAGACTTAATTGTATAGACCCACTTGCATTCAACTGGAACTCTCCTCTTGGGAAGATCTACAAGTGTCCAAGTACTACTCTTCTCAAGAGCCATCATTTTCACATATGGCTTCCTTCCACTTTGGGTCAGACATAGCCTCAGTGACATTTTTGGGAATGGAAGAAGAAGCAAGAACAGTAGAAAAGGCAATACCTGTAGGAGAAATAGCATCATAAGAAACAAACTTGGCTATGGGATTAGTACAGGCTTTCTTCCTCTTTTGAGTAGCAATGGGAAAATCTAACTCAGAGGAAGGAGAGAAAGTGTTATCTGACTGAGGAAGGTGGGGCTCATGATGTGGATCCAAAGAGGACTCTTGGCAGGTCTTCTTTTCCTTTCCCGTCAAGCATTCACCTCTTTTGTACAAACTAACTCTTTTTCATTGCTAGCATTGACACCTGAATGAGTATCAATGTCAACAACATCCACTTCCTTGTATTTCCCAATATCAAGTAAGAATGGGGAGATGGGCAAAGGAGAAAGAAAGCGGATGACATCAGCAGCCTATTCACTCTCATTAGTCTCCCTCTGAAGAGGATGCTGATGAGGAGAAAGGAAAGGATAGACTCAAAGAAGGTGACATCATTGGAGAGAAGTCACCTTCGGGAGCAAGAATGGTAGCAATATCTGGACGGATATGGGAGAGGTATATCAATCTGCCTACGAGTTGTTGATATCTCTCCTTGTCTACTAATTCTCCTCCCTGAGTTGATGATTAACCTCAATAGGAGAGTCCGCAGGTTTACAATCAATCATACATGTTTCACTGAGAAGATCTAGGACATACTTCCTTTGAGAAATGAAAATACCCTTGTTTCAGCGGGCTACTTCAATCCCTAGAAAATATCTGAGAGATCCTAAATCCTTGGTCTCAAACTCTGTATAGACAATTGGTTGTCAGCTGTAGATGATGATGCAAAACCTGGAGGGATATCCATGTATACTTTTTCTTTGAGATCACCATTAAAGAAAACATTTTTCACATCAATTTGTTGAGGATTCCATCCAAGATTTGCAGCATAGGATAGCAGTGCTCCAATAGAGTCCATTTTTCCAACAAGGGCAAATTTGCCCTGATAGTCAATCCCATAGGTCTGGGTGAAGCCCTTGGTAACTAGTTTTTCTTTGTCTTTTTATTGTTCCATATGCTTTCTGTTTTATAGTGAACACCCATTTACAACCTACTGACTTCTTCCCTTCAAGACGAGCAACTAGCTCCTAGGTTTCATTTTTTTCTTTAAGGCCTACATTTTCTCCACCATGGCATCTTTCCACTTAGGATCTATGACAGCTTCTTCCCAGCCTTGTGGGATAGGTATAGAAGACGGAGGAAACAGAGGCGCGATAGGAATGAGAGAATGATTCATAGTAGACAAAATTAGAAATAGGGTGTTGGACGCATGTTCTAACTTCCTTCCTAATAGCAATTGGAACATCATCAGACGAGGAAGGAATATCATTACCTGATGTCTAAAATGAAGAAGCTGGATCCGGGAGCATAGATGGACATGGTGGATTTGAGATGGGCTTTTCTTTACGTCGAGGGTAAGTGAGTAGATCCCTTTTTCCTAGTGCTGGAGGAATGTCAGATCTGTCCCATTTTTTCAGTGGCATGATCAGTATCTATCTTCTCCCCCCGAAGTCGAATAGTATCAATAACCAAAGGAGAAAGAAGCTCTTCCTCAACACTCTCCCCCTTGAAGAGAAGACTGGTAGTAGGACTCATTTTTCACGAAATGTAATATCCATTGTAACCAATAACAACGGGAAGGAGGATGATACCATTGGTATACTTTTTGAAAAACAGAATATCCAAGGAAGATGCAACAAAGAGCCCTCAAATCTAATTTGGATTGAGAGGGAAAGGAATTGTGATCGAACACTTGGAGGAAGGTGATGCAGATTCATCATTAAAATAGGTTTTCTTAGGAATCAGTCTAGGGTTGGGTTCTATACATGTTGGGCCTTTGGTCCCATGGGTTTTCAATGTCATCGGTCACTTTTATGGACCTAAAGTAGGGGTACATAGGTTGCATACGGGATTTGTTGTTTTAGTTCCATACTTAGTTTTATTTTGATGTTTTTGTTCATAAATTGAACTGGTTAAACCAATGATTCAATTTAAGTGATTTTATTAGTTTTCTTTCAAGTGTTTAGTGGGGCTGGATTAGGACTCTGGTTTGAGTCTATTTCAGTTTTCTAGTCAATTTAAGTTACCTAATAGGTTAAAGATTGGGTTAGGCCTTTCCTTTTTAGTGTGAGAGACTATTGGGATAATTCCTTCTGAGTAGTCTTATGAACTTGGCAACAAAGTTCATAAATCTGAGTGGAGTAGTATAGGCCATGGAAAAAAGATGATAGAAGTCCAACTGTTGCCATAGAATGTTAAGAGTGGAGTTGTAGGCTGGGATAATTCCTTCTGAGTAGTCTCATGAACTTGGCAATAAAGTACATAAATCTGAGCATAATTATTGGACTGTGCATGTCTGTTTGACCACATCCCACGACTCTTTTTCAGAGTTTAATAAGACAAACCTGGGGCTGATAGTGGAATCCATTGAGTTCAAGAGAAAATATATGATGAGAGCATCATTGGCCAACCAATTATTTGTAGCAGTAGTCTCAGTTGGTTTGGGGGTGTTACCAGGCAAATACCCCAAAAGAATATTACCTCGGATAGTGAGAAGGCATACCCGGGACCAAGTGAGATAGTTGGTTGCATTTAATTTTGTAGGGCCTATTAGAAGAGTAGGGTTATGGCCATGGGTTCCAAGACGACCACCACACTACCCCCAACTCCCTCTGTAGAGGTAGCACTACTTTCTGCCATTAAAGAGAGGTAATAATATAATAAAAAATAACGAGCGAGACTAATCCTGATTCCCGAGACAAAACACTCACTGGAGGAGGTACATGGGCTGATGATACGACAAATAAAATAGAGTCTGCAGCGAAGTTGATGATGTTTGGCAACAAGCAAATGATGGGGCAGGGCCACTAGAGGGCCCAAACGGTAGCTATCAGGGGCCCTAGAGGCCCTGGTAGTTTGCGACTAAAGGCCAGGGGGTCCTATCGGAAAGCAACAGGGGCATGTGATGCACAAGCGGTGGCTGGTGAGAGACTGAGAGGGCAGAGGCCTGGGAATATACGATAGAGGGCCTAGGCCCTGGCAATGCTCGACGAGGAGGCAGGAGGCTTGTTGCAGATCGGGAAGATGGCCGGGACCTTGGCGGTGATTGGATAGAGGGCCTAGAGCCTTGGCGGTGCACGATGGTGACCGGAGAGAGGGTTGGAGGTCCTGGCCGTGTAGGGTGAGAGGGCAGTAGCCCTAGCGGTGATCAGCAAAGGGAGTAGGAACCTCCTGTAGGGACCGACTGTGGGCCTTAGTGCCCGGTGGTGGTTGATGAGGGCCTAGTGGCCGGCGGGATGATGTGAGGACATGGGGCCATAGTCGAGTTAGTGGGTCAGCGAGTAAGTGGAGGCGACACGTTTCAGTTGATCATGCTCAGCCTAGGGAGGCCGAAGCCTCTAGTGCGTAGGGCTGACCTCTTATAGTAGCAGGAAAAAAACTTAAAAATACCCAAAGTAATGGACTCTGATACCAAGTTGAGAAGAAGAGATTGAGAGAATGGATTGGCTTGTCTAGAATGACAAAGGCCATTGCTTATTTATAGAGAGGATAGCAATTACAAATATGGTATGTTCGGTAAGATTGAGTCACAAGCTTATCCTAACATACAATGAACCAAGATGGTCTTTCATCAAAAAAAAAGAAAAAAAGAAAGAACCTAGACGGTCTAGTCAATAACTATCCTTAACAGTTTTCTTGTGACTGGCGGTACATCTTGGTTGGAGTACTTGTTGCTGAATTAGTTTCCGTCAGCGTACTGTTGGGTGGTAAAGTTAGATTTGCAATATCGATTTACCTATCCAGATTGGATCAAACCCTTGAGTGTGAAACCCTCCTCCCTAGGCGACTGAGATTCGAAGGTCTTTCTTCCCGTGATCTGTTCTGTTAAGAGTTGCAGTCAAAGCGCAGGGACTGCTACTGTTTCTACACAACCAACTTTCAGGGTTAATCTACTCAACCTATGGTTCTTATTATCGTCCCTCTTGTAAGGGTTGATATTTGCAACCTTTTTCCTCGAGTTTCCAACTGATCTATGGTGGCATAAGGGAGTTCCCACTAGAGGAGCTTTGGTCTCAGACTACAAAAAAATGGGGAAGTACACAGCTGCTAAGGGACGATTCTTTGCAAGTCTTCATCATATCATTAAGTTTTCCATTTAAATATTTATATTGGTGTGTTCAACTTCAATTCCCATCCCCCCCCCCTGTTTAGAAGAGTTCTCTCTCTCTCACTCCCCATCCATTGTGCTTAAAATATCAAATATATTCTGCTCTTCTTTTAAATTGAAATGACATTATTCTTAGGGCTACGACTCTGATAGTAACAAGGAAGACAAATTACCCTCAGTTCCCAATAGAAATTCTGTTACTGAAACTGCTGCTGAATCACAAGATGACATGTCTGACGACTCGGTCACAATAATTAAAACTGTGAAAAGTGGGATGAGGCGGAAACATCACAGGTTGTGGACTCTTTCTGAAGTGCTGAAGTTGATTGATGGTGTTTCTCGATATGGAGTTGGAAGATGGACTGAAATAAAGAGGCTTTTGTTCTCGTCATCTGCTTATCGAACATCTGTTGATCTGAAGGTAATCCAAATTGGTTCATTAAAAAACCCCTTTATTTTCGGAATGTGAAGATTTGTTTACCAATTTACATACTATGCAGGATAAATGGCGGAATCTGTTAAGGGCTAGCTGTGCACAATTGCAGAGCAATAGAGAGGTTAGTGCTTTGTAGGGTTTTGTTTGCTGTGTAAAATATTCCTTCAATGGCTGTAAGGATTAGCTTTATCATTAATCATGAGTTCAGCTTTCCACTTGCTTGTTTCCTTGATAAATATGATGCCTTGGGTTCACTTTATTGTAACAATCTAGCAGCTAGTAATGGGCGTTACAGCATTGGCTGGTTGTGCATATTAATTTTAGGGCTATTACATTCTTTTAAATGCTTGTATTCTGAGTTATGGTTGTTAAACAAAAATATATCATATTTATTAACAAAATGTGTAATAGTCGTAAGGTAAACAGAACAATCTAAAACCTACTATTATGCTTTTGGACAGCTATTATGGTTAATTACATTCAATGGATACCACTTTTACCCTTGATATCTTTATTCTTTGGAATCTTGGTTGGACATTAAAGGTTATCATTAACTTGTACTTCTGGCTATCTAGCCATGATAGTCTGCTGGCTAGTGAGTAGTGATTCAAAGCAGAGTTCTGCTAAGCTGACAGTTTGCATCATGTCCCAGTGATAGTTTGACATGTGGAAGGGATTTGGTTTGCAACTCTCACATAAAACCAAAGTTTTTAAATGAACTGGCCTTTGTATCAGTCAGGCCCAGATATCAGTGATCCAGATGGTCCAATCACCTGTCTAGTGGTTATACATGGAATATTCTCCAAGAACCATGGACCATTGGGCATTTTCAATTGACAGCCCTAATTTTGGGACACCAGTCTAATAGTACCTTTTAAACACTGCTTAAAGCTGCTAAGACAGTCCTGAAATCACCTTCAGATGAAATTTTAGACTGATGACGGACCAGTACTCCATAATATCACCCAAGAAATATTTTGTTTAATCCTCAGCTTCTTTATCCTAACATGTGGCGGGGTGGGGGTGGAAGCTTTGGAGAATTTAGTGTTGGTATTGAGGTTCACGATCTTGAGAATTCTGGGAATGAAGGATATGTTGTTGATCTTGTTATAATTATTCTCTCTATTCTGGGAGCTCAACCGAAGCCTTGTCCACAACCTAATGGGAGGCAAGAGGTCTTTAGATAACTAGGATTTATTGAGATCATACATTGCCAACTCGAAAGAGTAACTTGGCTTGGTACTTGGCAGGTCTACCAATACTAATGGGGTTGACTTCAACGTAGATTTAGCCTTGGACCGAAAATAGGGGGTTCCAGTTTTTTCCTGATTTGACCTCCGATTTGGTCTTTAAAACAATACGTCTGTAACTACAGTGATGTAAAATATCTACATGAAATTATGAAAATGTGGAAGACATAGTTAAAAGGCCATATACAGTCTGGTCCATAATAAGATGGAGATATGTACTTTGTCCTGTGGGCTGCATATCTCAGTCTCTTATAATTAACATTAATTCAAGTCACATTATGGTGGATAACAACATTATTTTATTTATTTTTTATTTATTGAGGGGAGGGGGGGGAGGTGGAGGATGTAAAATGTGCATCCATGCATGTTGGTTCATAATCCTGCTGAGACTAACAAAATACTTGGTAGTGGTCCTCTGAACCTTGATCCATTGATGGTATTCAGAATTCTGGCATGAAAGATGCAGCTTGCATGGTTGCATAATACCTAGGAGCTTAGAATGGATTCCTGTCATCTAACTTGCCTATGACTGATTGACTGTACTTTTCTGTGATGGTAAACATGTATGCAGACAATATCATCCAAGTAATGGAACCTGCCACTCTGCTGCCTGGTGCCACTTTGAATAGCTTTTAGTCTGTGTGAAGTGATTGATTGAAATGGTGAACTTGACATTGTTGCTTCAATTTGCAAAATGTAAGAAACTGTGGTTGGTCATTGCATGTATCAAATGTATTGTCTGTGTCAAATATTATTATTTGCATGCTATCTGACCCAGTTATCACAAACTTAAGCAATCGGAACTATTTTTTTTTTCTGTTTTAACTATGTTACCACCATCTAATTCCTTCATGAAAGGACATGCTTGCTTGGGCCATTGCTTTGTTTATTTCTAGAAATTAATTTGTTTATTCTTCCTACGTAGAAAATAGTGATTTATATAATGGATATGCAGGTTGAAGGACGGAAAAATGCATGCCGACCAATACCACAATCTGTACTACGACGTGTAAGCGAACTGGCTATCATTTATCCATACCCGAGAGAGCGCAAGTCCAACCTCTCATATGCTACTGCAATTGCTGCCCCCGTTACCTCTGCTCTCAATGGTGGCACTCCTATTAGCCGCAGTGGAAGAATTGTACACAGGAAAAGTCAAGTCTTGAAATTAGTTGGGTAAAGAGAACCACCTTTTAATGGCCCCAATGGATGGTCACAGGAACAATTTTTTACTTGACAGTGGAATGAAAGTGAGGTTTATGATCTCCCAGTCTCAGACTATTGGTTGCCCTCTTCATATGTACAGTTTCCAATATGTTCACGTAATCTAGGAAGATCATTGCTGCAGTATGCCAGCTACCAGCGGGTGTTGTACAAACAAATGGACTTTTGTCTTTACTAAGTGAAGAACATTTTTGAAGTGGTTGTAGTACGTGTTTCAGATTTCTGGATGGTTTCCCGAGCTTTTTCATAAAAAAAAAAAGAAAAAAAGAAAATTTCATAGTTAAGCTATTTGGTTATAATACATGTATGGATTTTTTCCATATAGTATTTTTATCAGTTTAGCATTGTTACAAAATTGTTTTCTTTTCAGCTGTAATAAATTAAGGTCTTTGAAACAGTAACTGTATTTTGATTCATAATTTCTTTGATTGGTTGGACTTTCCTTTTAACCCTTGAGCAGACGGATCAATCATAAACCCTTCTTGGCCACAAGATAGTATTTGCTTTCGGATGTCAAACACCATGAGGAATTAACTTGGTAGAAGTATGGACCAGATTTCAAGAGGTTGGCATTTTAAGAGTGCTGATCATGAATTGTTGTTGGCGTTCATGCACAGGAAACCAGGATTGTGAATTCGGACTTTGGGGTAGACAGGGATGTATGGAACTTCGTATTTTCTCTTGTAATTTTTGTTCTTTTCATCCGAAAAACAAAACCAATGACTGCTCTTTGATCTTAATCCAGGTGCCTTCATTCATAAACAGATAAAAAAAAAAGAAGTATGCAAAAGAATTGAACATGCAAACCTGTTTATTGTGTATTACCAGTTTGTTACTGTGTAGCTCAACAGGTATCACTTTAATTAACATTGGCTATTCTCTTTGCAAATAAATAAATAAAGGGAAGTAGTTTTCTGTCCGGGAGTGTGGCTTACGTCAACACTCCCATGTGTCTATCTCTCTCCTCAAAACAAAGGGTAGACTATTCATATGGAGAGGAGAGAGATAGGCTCTATAAGAGATCGATTTCGTTGAGAGAGGAGAATCGAGTCACCCGATATTCTCCTCTCTCGATGAAAATGCAGTGCCTGTTTAGAGAAGAAGATTACAGAGTGATGAACAGATGATTGGGGGCTCCACTTGCGTTATGCTTCGTTATCTTTCCAACTCCTTAAAATCATATTTATAGGAGTCCATAGAAGAGCCGTTGCTTGTTACCTTAACGCGGAATTGCCCCCCCCCCCCCCCAAACTCTCACCCATATCCCTTCTATTACGGGACGTGACGTTATGGATCCGTTGGATAACGGCAATGTGGCCACATCACCCAACATCTCCCACTTGGCCACAGTGTCCGAATCCATAGTCCATGTTTCAGATTCTAGGAACTTCTGTCATGACATTTCCTTTTCATTCCCATTTCCATGAACTACCAAAAAAACATCCATTATTGTTCCCAAATTTCCAGGAATTATATTTGCATTTAAATATCAATTTCCATGAACATTTGTCATGTCATTTCCATTTCCGTTCCCATTTTCCAGGAAGAATCCATCATGACATTTCTGTTTCTATTCCCAATTCCAGGAACAATCATTAAGAGTTTCTATTGCCATGATGAGGAACAATTAGTCCCTATTCCAGACTTAGATTGCTCTTAGTCCCATCAAATTCACATGTTTGATGTAGGCTTCCGCATGAATTTCCTTTGTGAGAGGATCAGCTACCATGTCACTCGTAGGTATATATAGGTTACTTTAATTTCACAATTTTCTACTATATCTCGTATATAGTGGTATTGTATTTCTACATGTTTTCCCTTCGAGCTATTTGCACCAATGTGTATTAAGCTTATTGTCGCTTGATTATCACAGAATATTTTCACTGGCCCATTTACAAGATCCAGCCCAAATTCCATTAAAAATCGTCTTATCAAAATTGCATGAGTAGTTGCCATACTACAAGCAATGTACTCAGCTTCCTGTGTGTGCCTTGCAACACACCCTTGTTTCTTGCTACCCCAAGAAACAACTGCACCTCCAAATATAAATACATGACCAGAGGTGGATTTATAGTCATCTCTGTCCCCTCCAAAGTCTGCGTTAGAGTATCCAATGACCTCAAGTTTTTTCACTTGAAAACATAATTTCAAGTGTTTAGTTCCTTTGATGTACTTCATAATCCTTTTCACTGCTTCCCAATGGGTAGAACCGGGATTACTTTGGTATCTACTTACCAATCCGACTGGATAGGCCAAATCCGATCATGTACATAACATGGCGTACATCAAACTATCTACTGCCTGAGCATAAGGTACATTTAGCTTTTCCTGTCCTTCTTGAGGGCATTGACTTTTCGACAAAGCCTTTCCCTTAACAATTGGAGTCGATGAGGGATTGCTATTTTGCATTCTAAATCTTTTCAACACAGAACTCAAGTATTTTTCCTGACTCAAATATAACTTACGTTGTGTCCTGTCTCTAGAGATTTGAATTCCTAGGATATATGACGCTTCCCCCATATTCTTCATTTCAAATCTGCTACTAAGTTCATGCTTGGTCTTATTCAACACTTCTATATTGTTTCCGGCTAACAATATGTCATCAACATATAAGGAGAAAATGGTAAAACTACTCCCACTTTTTAAGACATATACACAATTGTCCAACTTGTTAGCCTCGAATCCTAATTTAAGGATCGTTTTGTGAAATATCAGGTACCACTGTTGTGAGGACTGTTTTAAACCCTACAAAGACTTTTTAAGTCTACATACTTTATCCTCCTGTCCCATTACCTGAAAACCCTCGGGTTGTCGCATGTATATGGTTTCTTCCAACTCTCCATTCAGAAAAGCGGTTTTCACGTCCATCTGAAACAATTCTAAGTCCAGATGTGCAACTAGGGCCAATATCAATCTAATAGAGGCAAATTTGGCTACCGGTGAGTAAGTTTCCTGGTAGTCTATTCCTCCCTTTTGGGTGTAACCTTTTGCGACTAAACGGGCCTTGAACTTGTCAACAGACCCATCTACTTTGTATTTTTTCTTAAGCACCCATTTGCATCCTATGGTATTTCTACCCTTTGGTAGGTCACAAAGTTCCCATACTTGATTCTTTGTGATAGAATCAATTTCCTCCCTCATGGCGTTTAGCCATCCACCTGATTCTAGCGATTTAACTGCTTCACTATAGGTTACGGGATCGACTACTTCTTCCACATCCGTGTCAACTGTATGACAAGATGGTTCACATAAATAAAGGTAGTAGTCATCTAAGTAAGTTGGTGGTGTCCTTGTTCTTTTACTCCCACTTACCCTAGGTTTCGGGTCTTGCTCTTGAAGATCAACTCGATTTTCAAGAGCATAGATTCCTTGATAAAAAATTCCTGGTTCCTCTTGAGAGTCAATACCATAGTCATCATCAATAACATGTAGGGGTTCAGTATCCTCCTGTTGTGGTTCCCCTTCTAGTTTCTCTAGAAATTTCGCATCACGACTCTCAATGACCCTTTTTCAGGGTGATAAAACCTATACCCTTTTGATCCTTCTGGATATCCTATGAACTTGCATCTGATTGTTCTAGAATCCAACTTGTTTCTATATGGCTCAGGTGTTAGAACATGGGCTACTGATCCCCATTTCCTTAGATTTTCTAAGTTTGGTTTCCTACCTGTCCATAATTCATAGGGTGTAGTTTCAACAGACTTAGTGGGAATTCTGTTCAAAATATAATTTGCTGCGAGAATGGCTTCTGCCTAGAACTTTTTGGAGAGAGAGGAATGTGATAACATACAACGTACTATATTAAGTAGCGTTCTACTCCGTCTTTCAGCCACACCATTCTGTTGTGGTGTGAAAGACATAGTCTTTTGCTTAATAATTCCTTGTTCTTCACAGAATTTTTTGAACTCAGGGGAGTTGTACTCTCCACCACGATCGGTTCTTAGAATCTTAATGTTTCTTCCCAACTGATTTTGCACTTCCGTTCTATAGCGTCTGAAGCATTCAAATGCTTTAGATTTCCTACTAAGTAAATAAATGTATCCATATTTAGAGAAATCATCAGTAAACGTGATGAAGTAAGTCTTTCCAGTATGGGTATCCACATTGAGTGGTCCACAAATGTCAGAGTGTATCACTCCGAGGAGTTCCTTTGCTTTCACTCCCACTGGAAAGGGTTTTCTAGTCATCTTACCAGATAAACAATGTTCACATGCATCATATTCTATTTTAGTTAACCTAGGAACTAACCCCAATTTAATTATTTTTCCCATCTTTTTGATTTCAGGGTGTCCTAGTCTCATATGCCATATGTATGAATCAACTATGTTTGCACAATCAGAATAAACCAATGAACTAGGTGCTTTTTCATTAATTTCAGTGGTTACATTGATAACTTTTTCAACGGTAGAAAGTAAAAACAAGTCCTGCTCAGGGACAAACCGTCCTGAAGCAAAAGAATGACCGTGTCGTCCTATAGTGACCTCAGTGCCTGTAAAGCGCACATCAAGGCCCTTCTTGACAAGGGCAGGTACAGAAATTAAATTTCGGCGCATGTCAGGAGCATAGATTACATCCTTAAGACAAAAATTAGCCTTCCCAAGGTCCAGCACATAGTCAGCAATACCTTGCACTTCACTATATGAGTTATTTCCCATGAAGATCTTGTGGTCTCCAGGTGCAATAGGCTTCGTCTCTTGTTGTCCTTGCTTAGTCTTTGCAATGTGACGAGTTGCACCTGAGTCGATCCACCACTCCTCGTACAGTTCCCCAGACAAATTGCACTCAATTGTGCCAATAAACTCTTTCTGTCAAGTGTTTGATGAGGATCCAGGTGCGTGATTTCCTTTGTTATTCCATTTGTTATTCTTAGGATTAGGGCAATTAGCCCTAAAGTGGCCGAAATTCCCACAATTGTGGCATGCTCCAGGTCGCACCTTATGAAAATTCTTGGGCTTCCATTTACCCTTCCCCTTAAACCTATTCGGATTGGTGTTCAGGCGAAGCTGGTTGGTATTGGAACGGCTCTGGTGCTGATGTGCCAATGCTTCCACCTTTCCACGCTCAGGCTCAGTTGGACTAGGCTGGGCTATGTGCAGTTCACTCATGGATTTAGTCACCATGCACTCTTGGAAGTACTGTAGTTGTTGGGGAAGCTTCTCAAGAGTGAGATTTTTCCCAAGAATCTCAGTGCAGTTTGAGCCATTGCCCAAGAAGGGGGCAAACTGTTGATGATTGTGGATACTTGGTAGTTATTTGACACATTCGATCCCACATCATCCAACTCTTGAGCCATTACGAGCATCTTGTTGATGTGATTCACAACATCCTCACCTTCAGCCATTCTACAACTATTGTATCTCTGAGTCAATAGCTGAATGTGAGTTTCAGTTTTTACATCATATTTGGCCTTCGCAGCTTCCAACACTGCTTTGGTCGACTTGTGGTTGTTAAACACCTTCATCACATGATCTTCCATCTTCAAGAGGATCATGCTACGGGCTCTCTTGTCATCTTCAGCCCATTTTTTCGCAGTTTTAATCTCTGCAATGGTGGAATTATCCCCAACCAAAGGTTTTGGTTCCAGAACATGGTCCAACTTCTCATATATCAGTATATGATTGATTTTCATGTTCCATGTATCATAATTCGACCCATTTAGTTTCTCAAAATGATTGATTTCTTGTGCTACGGGTTTTCCGGCCATAATGATGATCTGACAAATAATTAATAAAATTTAGTTTTCTATTCTAATTTGTTTTCCCTCTCTAAGGGTTTAAAGAAAATATCAATAGATATACGGTAAGCTTAATTAAAATCTAGAATATTAAAAAATATACTAAACTAATTTTATTGTTCTTAAAAGGTTATCTCAATTGCGCATAACAGAATGAAGTAATCTCATGAAAACAAATAAAACACCCAGAAATAGTGATAGATATGAAACGGCTATATAAAAGTTAATATAAAAAACTTTAACAGAAAAGCATTAAATGCATTAATGGATTAAAAAAATCTTAACTACAGTTGGGGAGAAACGTTCAATGTGTTTATTAAATAATATAAAACTTCATTCAAATATCAAATTCCAAAAATCAGATTTAATAATTTCCTTTTTTAATACTATGAGACACAAATTCAAGGTGTCTTGTCACTTCAATAGGAGATATTGGCTGCTAAATTCAAAAAAAATCTTGTCACAGAGAATGACTGGTGCATTCAATGCATTCATAAAAAATATATATTAATAACATGGCACTTTCAACAAAGCAGATGCATTTAATGAATACTGACAAATCTGTTTAAGAAAATTTTATCATAAACTATTATTATCAAAAACTTTATCATAAACAATTCATGAACTACTCACAATCGTACTAGTCTTTATCTAACTGATGGGGGTTGAGACGAAAAAATTATCAAATAAAATTTATTTGTTGTGGCAGAGATGCAGTCAACCTACTTTCAAATGCTTTCTCTAGAAGCAATGTAGAGTAATAATGAGATAAGATTAAAAAAAAATTCACTTACCTCTCGGACTTGGGCAGCAACAATTAATGAAATTCAAAATTACGTTAAGAGCTAAAGGCTACTTTCTCTTCCAAAAGAGAAAAAAAAACGAATTGTTTCGTTCGTCAAGAAGGAGCCGCTGCTAGTTGGAGAGGTTAGGTGCCTTAGTTGCAGGTTCAACTCGACAACGGATATCAGATTTTCGTCACACAACCGCGCTCTGATACCAGTATAAGAGATCGACTTCGTCGAGAGAGGAGAATCGAATCACCCGATGAAAATGCAGTGTCTGTTTAGAGAAGAAGATTACGGAGTGATGAACAGATGATTGGGGGCTCCACTTGCGTTATGCTTCGTTATCTTTCCAACTTCTTAAAATCATATTTATAGGAGTCCATAGAAGAGCCGTTGCTTGTTTCCTTAACGCGAAATCGCCCCCCCAAACTCTCACCCATATCCCTTCTATTACGGGACGTGACGTTATGGATTCGTTGGATAACGGCAATGTGGCCACATCACCTAACAGACTCATGGGAGTGCTAGTATAGGCCACACTCTCCTCTCAGACAACTTTTTCCCATAAATTAAAATTAAAAAAAAAAAACCCTTCCAGAAGAGATGGTTTTTGTGATCTTTTAGTCGATGGATGGATGCTCTTATTATACTTGTAGCCTTTGGAGGATGAGAATCAATTATGTAGAATCTACAATGAGAGCCATCAATTAGAAATAACATTATTTCATTTGAATAAACCTTCTTCCTCGCAACTGAAGAATAGAAACCCCCTTTAGGTTTCTACAAAAACCACAACTGCCGCTAGGGTGACCAAACTAGGCAACTGCCGCAATGGCCTGCCCAGCAAAGCAACACCTACCTCCGGAAACCCTTTGACGATGGTCCTAAGGTCAGACGGAAAATTATCTCCTCCAGTTCCCTCCCAGCCCAGTTCCCCAGTCCCTTTAATAAGGGAGGGTGAATCCCACCTGGGTAGAGTATTCAAGCAGGGATAGGGTGGTCATTGTCCCCCCGGTTAGGAGTATTGTGGAAATAGACCGGACAGGGAACTGGAGGAGATAAAGATCCCATTGGACAGGTATTGGTGGCGGCCTGTATGGCTATTACCAACGCAACTGAAGACCAACAAAGCATCGTCTCACTCAGGTGATTCCCAGGCAGGGTCCAAAATTCGGAAAACCAAGGTCCAGTATTCCTCTATAAATAAAATGATCTTATTATCAATGATCCTTTCTGAAAGCCAACCCATATCAGCAGCTACCGTGGTTGTCATAGCTGCTACCGGCAAGGCTTACAGCCACTATAGACTGTTGGCTAGCAAACCCAAAGACCAGTTCACGTTAGCAAACCCAAAGACTAGTTCACGTTATATTATTTTAAAAAGCTATTAACACATAAGCAAGGCCATTTTTCTGCAGAGGGTACAAGCACTTGAAGGGCGGTCTGATACCAAATTACAAATCTGTAAATAGGAATGTAGGAAACCATACCTCTATTAGGTCCCATCATTCCACCTATACCCATCACTCACAACCCCGGAAAATGCATTGTGTTAATCGTTCTCTTTCTTCTCTGGCAGCCTTCCAAGATTCACACACACACGGTTTGCTTTCTGGCCTATTGTCTCTCCCTAAAGTCACAACTGAAATGGTAACTTGGTAAGTGCTGTGATGTTTTTCAAAATCCAGAAACCCTTAATTTAACCAACTACATACAACTCCCTACCATCAAGGAGTTTGTGGGGAGTTGCATTTGGTTATGGATAACCACCATCTTTAATGCTAATCTGGCCACATCAGCCTACTAATGTTCAAGAGTTAGAATTGAGTGTAAATGCAACCTTTCTTCACTTCTTCCCCATGAGCAGCCAACAGGCCCTTATAGCTCCCTGGTTCTCCAAACCACCCAAGCTCGATCTGCAATGAGGTGTAGATTGTTACACCGTCCGCAACATTCCACTACCACACCCTTCTCATATGATTCACAACAGATAGTCTTGATTTCATAGACCTTGCAAGTAAAAATCATCGTCAGGTCATGTCGCTTGGATGCTTTCAGGTTAGAAATGATGTGTGTTTCATAGTAGGATTGCCAGTATCAGAGTAATGGAGTGGAGCTCATGGACCTTCTCATCTTCGTTTGCTTTCAATGGTTAGTTCTGTCATCTGAGATGTAATATAAAAGAGGATATATAGTCCATGAAATGGGCATCCCATTTGAATACATACAAAGCTATGCAATTTGGTGACATAAAAACCTTCTTAGGACCACACAAAGAGAGAGAGAGAGAGAGAGAGAACTTGGTGTAACAAAGCAAGTCTTGGGACTTTCTCTTAGTCAAATGAGAACCTGTTTATATGCTCTCAGATTAGTAAAATGAGTACCTCACATCACCAATTGAAAATCAAGTTCTATCAATTTAGTATAGGGTGCAACTTGTTGTCACCAAAGTGGTGAACTAAGCTTCTTTTAGTTACCTCTTATTTTATTCTCAAAAGTTATTTAATGTGGTAATTAATGCAGGGTCAAAAAAAAAGGTTTTTAAAAAATTGAAAGTTATTATATGCAGTATTTATGTGAAATGACAGGATTTATTCTCACTGAGAAAAAAAATAAAAACTCGTAAACTGGCAGGTTTTTTTTTTTTTTTTTGGGTGCAATTCAAGGGCCCACCGGCCATCAACCTCAACAGGACCCCACAAGGAGGCAATGAGGGGACCCACAAGGGGTCAAATATGGTACCCAAAGACTCCACTTCTTGGAAAGCAACTAAATGTGGACTAGGTGTCGCTAAGGAGACTTGAACCACCGATCAAGCGCCTGACGCAGTTCTCCCAAGGGAGTAGCGAACCACCGGGGCAAGCCCTGGATCGACAAGGGATCGAGTCTAGGTTGGTAAACTCTCCAAGAATTCCTGAAGTGGAAATTATTGCGGCTGTCACTAAAGAAAGAAAGCTTTGCAGCTGAGTCCAGTGCACACAGGGTATCTCCACTAAGGGGTCGGTAGTGCTGTTTCATTCCCTGCTTTAACATATTTGGATCTTACAGGCAGTGAAGCCAAGCTCAAGCTCAGTTGTGAAGCAAAGGTGATCAAATAGTGTAAAAACGATCAGTTTCTTAAAGTAAAGCAAATATTTTTATGGATAATTTTCATTGGACAAAGTTTTTCTCCACCCATAGAGGGCAGTTCACCCACCATCCTAGGGTTTTAGTATGTTCCAAAATACCCTCCCGATACGCATTCCCGCCCTCTCCCGTCCCTCGGTGAATGGGATCCCATTCACCATGGGTGGAGGGAAACTCGGTCCATTTTCTTTTCAACCTCAATGTGGCGGAACTTACTCTGTACGTTAATTGGTAAACAAGTAGTGCATAGTTACCAAACATAAGCAAGACTAAGATATGAAACTCAACATACTCCATAAATGTTTCAAAGGTTTCATCTCAGGGTGAAAATTATTAGCTGAAGATAAGATGTGATAAATACTAAAATGGTTCCACATATAATGGTTGAACCACCTCAACATCATGAAAAACAACGAAATGTGACACTACCCCAAAAATAGAGGCTCTTCAAGCATGCAAAAATGGTCCATATGACATTATAAATTCAAGTTTCTATAGAGGCTCATTTGACAAGCCTACTAGAACACCTGCAAGTTTCAGAATTTTTCAGTAAAGTTACATATCTACTTACAGAAAGTCAAGCAATGAACTGCATACCAGGAGAATTGCTGCCTAGCATTACTGGTAGAGTTGGTTAATATTGCATTCCCAACTTGGGATTGAACACTGTCTTCACCAGAAATTACGACGTCATGTTATCATATTTTCCTCCCATTCTCAGAAGAAGGGATTTCATTTCCAGGAATTAAAGCCCTCCCCACTAAATCAAAACACATCAACTCTACAACGTGCACTCAAGAGATCCTACCATTATTGATGATATTTATCAGGAAGCTTTGGATGCTACTGAACAAACCTGGGCAGCCCTTGTATGCAATGTCATCAATAACAATATCTTGCAGGCTGCAAACATAGCCAAGGTCCTCCAGGAGAAATAGTCACAGGACCATGGCATTAACAGCATATCTGTAACAGGTCACAATTTGCGGCATATTGTCATGCCATCTCCAATAGGTACCTAAAATATCCCAAGCTTAAGTATAATTGAGGAACTAGAAAACGTTTTGCTAATGATATTAGCAAAAAATTATCCCAATGGGAAATCCAAGCACCTACCATACTGATGCTAACACGAGAATCCTCCATAATATTTTTATTAAATTCTCTTATGCTGCTGGTCTTTGGATCATTTACCTGCTCAAAGCATGTTATTACATGTAAATTCCCAGCCAGAAAAGTTTCAAGATGAAATAGATTACCTTACCAGAGGATCAGCCACTTTTCCATGCCAAAGAACATTATCAACCACAATTACACCCCCAACCCTCACCTGCAAAAGGATATGATGAGTGAAGAAATATATCCCCACAAGCAGCTGGTATAAAATTTGGATCAGATGGAAATAAATATTATAAAAAAGAGCATATTTTTGTTTTACCAGTTGTAGAAGCAGCTCAAAATATTCATGATACATTCTTTTCTCAGCATCAACAAATGCAAAATCATAACTGCATAACAAGGAGGATGAATTGGGATGCAATCCACAATAATTGTCTACTAAACAAATATATAAGCATTATGATGATCGATAAAATGGGAAAGAAACAAAATATCTCATATAGTAAATATATTTTCATACTATCAGACAAACATGTAAATTTGGAGAGAGCTTCATATAAAAATGAAGTCCACACATTTGACCTATCTCAGGCCAACCTGTGGCACAAGGTGTAAATTAATGAGTTCAGGACCCATGACTTAACGTCTCACTTCCTCACAGGATCCACCTAAACTCACCATGTTTCACTGGACAATCAGGAAGTTTATCCAATAAACCCCCCCCCCCCAAAAAAAAATCTTTTGAATTATTTATCGGGCTTTTTTTTTCCCCCCATGGCGTCCATTCAGTATGTTGGACCCTGCTACTTGCACAGAAATCTGACCTATTCACCTATTCACTTCAAGTTCTTTATAATGCTTAACCTCCAAAGTGTTGTACATCAGATTTGTCTTATTCATAAGGATAAAGAAAATAACAAATTAAAATGTGCATAAAGTAGTTCAGACATTATTTGTTAAGTTAAATAAATGCTTTTTTTAAGGCATACCTGCAAGCTTCCCCATTCATAATTAAGGACCTTAAGGTGTCTGCTGCTAATGCATGTCGCACGTCCACCTAAACCAATATAAATACTAAATTCTATCAGTTTTGGCAAGTCTAAGAATGAAACTACTGTTGCAAATACACAATTCTATATCTGTAAGAACAGAACAAGGTGAAAAAGGAACTCTTTGATCCCACTATATATTCAACCAAAAAAGATCCATTATATATTCTGCATCAGTTCATGGTGCTTTAAGTAGACAAGAAAAGAGGAAATTTATGCAGTTAAATTGGGCGAGGCTCAGGTGATGATGATGGCAAGCTCTACGATCATGGTGGTGGCAGTGGCCTTTAAAAATTTTTGGAGGATACCTCTTTTGAGAAGTGTGTTTTACCAAATCATTATTACAGTAAATAGCTGGTCAACTTGAGAAAAGATAATCCAAATGTTAAATAAGACAGTTGCTTGACAATTTATTAACTGAACACTTCAACTGCAAAAACTAGTGTGCATTCATAAAAAAGCAAATCACCTTGTGGGAAACCTTAGCTCGCTCATAATACCTTTTTGCAATCTCAAGAGACTTTGCATCTCTTTCGCATGCAACCAATCGACCTGATTCTGGAAGGACCAAGGCAATAGCCAAGGATGAATATCCCTGAAGAATAAAATAAAGAATACACATTTCAGTTCCCAACAAACAGAGCAATCATCAACTCACATTCAATATGGATGACCACAGGTTTAGGGAGAAGAAGCTGTCTAATGGGCGAGCTGGAAAAATAGAAAAAAAGGAATTAAGAGCAATCATCAAGTCACATTCAATATGGATGACCACAACTTTGGGGGGGGGGGGGGGGAAGCTGTCTAATGGGTGAGCTGGAAAAATAGCAGAAAGGAATTAACTTAACACTATTAGTAGTTAGTACATCCAGAATCAAACTGCATTCGTGAACCAAATGTTAGGGTAAACTTCACAAACGAACATCCAATTAGTAATTAAACAAAGTTTCTCCAATTCTAGTGTTTTGGCAAGCCATTTATCATCCTTCTCTTGACAGTGGCAAGTGCAAATTGACAACCATATGTACCAAAATGGAAATTTTCCAATGCATATTAGTCCCTTTTTCTTTCCAATAGAAAACATTTGTATTTCAGGCAATTGTTTTCAGTTTTTATATTTCATACTGCTACAAATTAATTTTATTTTACTACATAGGTCACCCAGGACAAATGATGATAATATATGGGTCAACAAAGTTTTTGATAACAGTATGTATTTATGAAATAAAAGAGAACTGTCAAATATTTGGATTTTCACAGGAGAAAAGTCAGTTGTTGACAAGAAACTCTGGAATCAGGTAGACTCAGCACTAAGAAGATGACAAGCTGTCGGCAGGCAATTGAGTTTAAAGATACGTACAGTATAAACACCAACTTCAATGCATCGCTGTGCCCCAAGAATTTGAACAAGCATTGCGAGTAATTGAGCTTGATCAGGAGACACCTATTGACAAAAGAATGTGTATTCAACAACTATATCCAAAGCAAATTTCTCATTCAAATGAGAAGTACAATTATTACTCCATGTATTAAGATTGTTGATCCTTTTTGAGTGTGTTTGACAACGGTTATACAGTAATAAACAGGAAGAGTATCACACTTCCGGATAATCTTCAGATAAGTGATGCTAAAAGGCATCCTTCACTGCTTGATTCCTCCAAATATTTCCTCTCTATCCGGGTTCTTGTGCATTTGGGGGGGGGGGGGGGGGGTGGGTGGGGGGTGAGGACAGAACAACTAAAGCAACAAGAACAAACTAAGTCATGTACTGTACATAATCCATGTAAGTGGAGGATAATCTTCAAATGGAAATGGGCAATTTACAATAAGAAGCCAATCACCCATTAAGGGTTTCACATTTAACGAAATTTTAAAATATTCGAATAAAATTACAATTAACCTGCATCTGACTCCCTCGCATAGAAGCAGTCTCTTCGCGAAGCTCCCGCAGAATCTGCAAAACGGAAAATTAAAAAGCAAACCTCTAAATTGTAAATGCGGGCTCAGAAACATTAGTTGCAGAATCGCGTTTTACCTCTGGTTCTCGAACATTGGCTAGCATGTAATCATAAAGCTGAGGCGTAACACTAATAATCTGTTTATTCCCGTACTTGCCATCTTTAGCTACAATCACTGTGTCCGTATAGCAGCTTCGAGGCTGATGAAGCTTCGACACCCTGACTGCGCCACAGCACCTCCGAGAGGCTTTGAAAATCGAAGTTATAGTGGAGAAATGGAGTTTCACAGTACTACCTAGAAGAGTTGGTTGGAATTGTATAGAGACGAGGTTGGGAGACATTAGAGGGTGAAGGGTTCGCATTAAGTTCGCAGAACCATACAAGAATGGCCTCGTCATAGACATTAATGGAATGGATTGAGTAAAGACGAACTATCCTTTAGAATCGGCAGCTTTGCATTCTCTGTGTTCGATCATTTTCCCCTGTGGAGTGTGGAGTGTGGAGTGTGGAATCCTTATCCCCTCTAATTCGCTGCCCTCTCCAATTCCTCCAATTCCTCCAATTCCTCACATGGGGAAGGAAATGACAATCCTATCCCCTGACCGAAAGTACTGCCCAAGAGGGGTACACAGTACACTCCCCCATATTAGAGGAATTGGAGGTGCCCAAAAATACTGCCCAATGCGTGGTAGCTCAAATGATTGACTACACATAATAATCGAAACTAAATCGATCCCACGTCTAGATCGTTGGGAAGGTTTTGGACCCAAATGAACTGATGTTGGGTGGATGCATATGGGTGTGTGCACAAGCCGGGTTAAGAGATGTCCATCTATCTACCCATTTTAAATATTGCCATGTGGACAGATGATATAACTATATTTGATACACATAAGATTGGCTCGCCAATGAGAAAGCACCATGTGGTAGGGATTCAAGCCCGAAACCACATAAGCAAGCCCACACATGATCGGCCCAAAACCATGGGAAAGTCAATAAAACCTTATTCCTCACACCAAACTCATGACCTAAGCTTTCCACGTGGCCAACCAACTTGGGACTCTCTATGATACCAGTTACAACGATTCCTACTCAGATCTGCCCCCAAACTCAAAAGTATGTGTTTTGCATGAGCTCGAGATTACATAAACCTGATGATTACGTGAACTCAATCATTCCTTCCTTGTTTGATAAATAGAACTACAATACTCGAAGTACATAGGTGAAATCATACAATCTTAAGTTTAACACATGAGGGTGGGTGAAATGACCAGCCTACCCTCCTAAATGGTAGAAATACCCAGCCCATGTGTTGGGCCGTAGCTTGCGGTGTGGCACTGAGAACATCAGCCCTAGTTTTTATTTCCACCAAGGAAAAAAAAAAGGTAGAGATTGGATACGCTGCTAGCTTTCTTGGAGCTAGTGGCTGAACCAATGGGGCGCTGAGATGGGAGGGGCAGGAGGGCTTTTTCCAAGGGTGGAGAGAAACAGACACTATTGCTGGGCACAACGCTAACATTGCCAACCTTTACCAGGAAAAAAAAAACCTAGGATAGTTTAACCAAAAAATAAAACTTTTTTTTATTTGGTTCAAACCAAAAGTAAACTTGATAGCATGTAACTTATCATTTTAAATCATATAATAATAATAAAAGAAAAGGAACCGCAATATGTGAGTGTGTGGATTCTTATGCATACCCTTTCACATCTCACTTCTGGATCCCATATTCTCTATCTTCATAAAATGCCCACCCCTATTGGATAATCTGAAACCCTCCCCCTAATAATAATTAAGGAAACTTTTATGAGCAAGTGGGCGACATAGGATACGTCAATACCACTATACCAGTGATCAAAAACTCGATCGAAACCTGTCAAAATCGTCGAGTTGTCTCGATTTCGACAGGTTCTGAGACGAGTTGGACTGAAACTTTTAAAAATCCCTTTAACTCGACCTGGCTTCTAGCATTTTGATCTGGTTTCAATCGAAATCGACGGTTTCGATCGAAAGCAGATCAAAACGGTCGAAACCATGACCAAGCAGCATGCTTTTTCCTTGGTTTTTGCTGAACTGAACATGATGCCAATAATTCACAGATCAAGCATCTTTACTTTTAGGTGCAAAACCATACTACACAGCCTTATCTTCTACTCCTACCTTCTTTTTTCCATTCAAACCAATGACAGCCTTATCTTCTATTCCTATCTTCTTCTCCTATTCTTTATTTTTGCATCTTTTTCTCCTTATTTATTTATTTCTTTTAGTTAAAATTCCATTCTGGGTCAAAGTCGTCTATCCTTCCAAAGTTTTTTTGTTCAAAATGGAGAAAAGGATTTGATGGAGAAATATTTGGAAGAAATGAAGTTGTTCTTGGTATTCTTTTCGTTCTATTCTATTCTATTCCACAGTAATTGTTCAAATTGTATGCTCTGTTGTTTTGTTGATTTTGCTTTTTTTTTTTGGGGTTCATAGGTCTTAAAAAGAGGATCATTTCAAGGAGGAGAGCAGTTTTTATGGAGGCATGTCCTTGTATGACAAAAAGCTTCTCAGGTGGGCTAGGGAGATCAATAAAGAGTTTGACATTAAATTCCAACCCTGTGCTCTTCTTTTTCCAATCAGTAATGGACTATCAGACCAATTGGTCTCATAGTATGTCATGGGATACGTATGTTGTGCATTCGGAGGAACGGCTTCGCAATCTTCAGTGGTACGCTGCTCATGGATTAGACCCACCAAGAAACTCCGCATGGAATTGAAGATGGGCATTTTAATGTTTTATTTGGATTCAATATATTATTCATGGTTCAAGTACTTTATAATTATGTGAATTAATTATAAATTTATAATACCATTTAATGTCTGTATTGTATCAGCGCGTACATTAGTAAACTTGGGTCAATAACCACAAGTACTATTTTCAGTGATTTTTTTGGTGAATGCAATTCATGGATTGTGTTTAAAATGAAAAATAGGTAACCTGCAAAAAATTAAACCTAAAAATCCTTGTTTTGGGGTCGAAACCTTGGTTTCCCCATCAATGGAAAAAAATCCCAGGTTTCAACCGAGATATGGTCGAAACCGAGACGAACTCGATTTTTGGCTGGTAGAAATCTTGTCGAAACCCGAGTTTTAGAACCTTGGTCAATTCTTTATATCTGTCTCTCCTCTCCGCCCTTGTATATGACCGTCGTTCTCTTCTCTTGCATATCCTATCTCGCTTGCTCAGAAAACCCCCTCCTTAATCATAATCATAATAATAATAATAATAATTCTATCCCTAATCAATAATTTATTTCTCTTACTTATTAACTCTAAGGTCGGGTCAATTTCGCTTTAATTAAAAAAAAGTCCAAGCTCAAGTTAGGCTTCATTAAGAAAAGAAGAACCTTACCAAAAAAAATGAAGAAAAGAAAAACATCTTCCAATATATTTGGGTATAATCACAGACTCACAGTTTTAGGTATTGGTACGGATCAGCTGATACGTATCAATATCGATCATGCCTGACCGATATAGAGTTGTTGATACGGTATGAATATCTAATTTTTTTTGGTTGCAAAAACAATGTTTTGATTCTGTATCAGTCTGATACGATTAGATACATATGGTAGTGATGTCGCCCACAACCAATACCGATGCTGAAACCATGAACTAAGTCCTTGAGTATAATAATACCTATCCACCAAAACAAAAAAAAAATTCCTCTAGTAACACAATCTTCTTTGTAAGAATACTTATTATATAGGAAAAAAGATCCCTACTAGGTTGCAGGCAGCCTGCTGCCAGACACAGGTTGTATACGCTCTCATTGGCCCACACTTTTATAGGGGCCACGCAGCCTGGTAGCGATCTTCTGACCTATTATATAATAAAAACTTAAAAACAATATAAATTCCTCACCTTCGGAAGATACTTAATCAAATCAGAAAACAATACTAATTTTCAGAGAAAATTGAAAAAAATAAAATACAAAATGACTCACATATGACGTGTCATATGATGTCATTGTTTTGTCCCATTCACAACCTATACAAACTCCGTTGAAAGCTTCGAGTCAAGAGTCTTAAGACCCAAGACTTGATCGTCAAAAATATTTAGAATAGGTGGGGCAGTTTTGCATTCTCTGTGTTCGACTGTTTGCCCGTGTGAATATTCAGAATAGGTAGGCGGCCAGTTTTGCACTTTTGCATTCTCTATGGTTGTTCCAAAGAATGGTAGCGCAAACCAACCCATTGTTTTCAAGTAGTTCTCCAACGTAACGACTCATTATTGAGGCCATCTTATCATGAATTTTGATCGTATGCGGTTCTTTGATCGGCGCGGTTTTCTAGTGCATCTCACAAGAAGAAGGTGGATCCCATCCAAGCAGAGTGTTCAATTAGGTGTCCAGATGGGTCCCACCCCCCTCTTGTGAGAGGCACTAGGGAACCGTACTGGTCAAGGAACTGTAGACGATAACGATTCATCTTATCATGCCAAATAGGACCTTGCGTCTAGGGGTGTAAATGAATAGTCAAAATCTATTTTCGTATCCGTATGTATTTAACACTATCCGAATCCGTCTGAAAGCTAAACAGATGCTGATACGGATAGGTTATAGCTATCCGAAAAACTATATTTACATGTAAATGGATAAAATATCCGTTCTGTATCCGTGTCCGTATTCGTTTAGTACTATCCGAATCCGAAAGCTAATCGGATGAGGATGCGGAAGCGGATATAGCACTATCTGAGCCGAATCCGATCCGTTTACATCCCTACCTACGCCCAGCTCATTGGAAAGGTTTCATACCGAAATGAACTTATGATGGGGAATGCTTAGGTGTGCACATTGTTACGTGTTTGTATTGGTATTGATATCAGTATCAGTATTATAGTGATTGTATTGCCAATTTGTATTAATATTCGTTGTGTTTGGTACCAAAACAAAACAGTGGTATTAATTAAAAAGGGATATTTTTTTTTTGGCATTATTGCATGATTCGGATCAGATACGTATTGGTATCGTATAAATATCGACGATGACCAATATTGATGCCAATATCGTGTACTACCTGTAGGGTAGGGGTGTATAAAGGCTGATTAAAGATAAGATACTCAATCCAAATTACTAAAAAAAGAAAAATAATGAGTTTAATGAGAACAAGGAAGAAAGGAGATAACAAAGATAGTAGTGGGAAAAATGGTTCGCCCAAGGAAAGAACCAAGTTAAATATTGCCATGTGGATAGATGATATGGCTAGTGTATATTTTTGGATAAAAAGGTCATGATTTGGACGAGTCATGTGTCAAATTTCAGAGCCTAATTCAATCAAATATCTTCTTATATTTAATATGTTAGTATGCCATAAACACAAATCCTTAATGAGGAATATAATTCCAAAATACCCCAAAGACTCAAATATCAAGAAGGTTGTAAGGCACTGCCCATTTACCCAAAAAAAAAAGGTTGTAAGACCTTTGCATCTCCTTGTATATCCGCTATTGTGCGTTCTCCCATAGTCCCAAATTTTCAAAGTTTTATTTTATAATGTGTCAAAACTCTGATAAGACTGAAACTTAACATGTGAGCAAGGAACTTAGGGGTTTAGCAATACAAAAATTGGATCTCATCTGATCTACCATGTGACTATATGGGGCACATAATTAAAGAGGCATGTACAAAAGCTTCCAACATGGGTTGTTGGAATCAGGCTGCCATATGTAGTGTTATAATGTCTTACTCTGTCAAATAAACAAAACCAACACCATTGATAAAAGGGGTTTTTTTTTTTTATGGACACCCGCTAAGGTATTAAATAATTTATAATTTTATTTTTTTATTCGATGAAAATAAATAATATTATTTTATATATGTATTAAAAAAATATACATGATAATGACAGTTTTTGATAATGACATAATGATGAATCACTTTCAGATTAGTTCAACTCCTTTTATACCTTTAATTTAAATAATTTTTAGAAATAAGATAAAGGCAATTAAAAAGAAATAATTAAAGGTATCATTTAGATGGTTCCATTGATAAAATATACAAAATACCAAATATCTCCTCTCCAATCAAATTTAGTTTCGGATTGCTTGCCAACATCGCTTCTGCCTGGCAGTATCTTTCTTACAAAAGAACTCAAACAAGTACACATGAGGTGGACTTCCGCATGCCTTAAAAGTTAAAACTATGAACTTCCCATTTCCCAACAAACTGAATATCCAAATTGATTTGTTTCTGTTTAACTCTCCTCTTCCATCCTTTGTTAGCATAAGTGTGTGGTTCTTTGTGGGCTCCCATTTTTCGCCCTTTGTGGGTCCTTTGTCTGCCCCCTGTGGGCCCTTGCACCAAAAGATAGTTTCATTTGTGTCTAACTCAACTATTTTAAATCATTCCCCTTTTGTCTTTCCCTTATTATTATATAATAACAATAATAATTATTATTTTTATTCTTAACCAATAATGCATTTTCCTTGCCAATTAAGTCACAGTCAGATCATTTCCACAAAAAAATGAGGAAATTTTATAACTTCCTTACCCTAAATTTCTTTTATGTTTTCCCCAGGAAAATAAACTTTCATCTCTCTTTTCTACCTTGTTAATTTAGAATCCTTGTAGTTTTTCTACTAGCAATAGTTGCAAGAGTAGATAAGAAACATTAGAAGAAGCCATACTCACAACTTAAAACCGAGGTGGAGAAAAAAGGAAGAGAAGCTGAGATTGCAAGGAGGGGAGAAGGATGTATTGGGTATTTAACCCGGCTGGAATGCATTGGAGGATTGGATTGATCTCCTCTCAGATGCGAAACTTATCGTACAAAAATTTAATGGGGAACAAAACGAGTTACATTGGAACCGCAATCGAAATCCCTTCACGTGATCTTAGTTCTTCCATACTTGAACCATGCAAGGAACAAATTCACGCAACGGTTGCATTCGTTGGGAATGCACATTGATACCATGTCACCTAGGGTTTTAGAAAACCCTAATTTCTCACCAAGGGAAGGAGGAGAGAGAGAGAGAGAGAGAGAGAGAGAGAGAGCAATAAAGATGGA
Source organism: Telopea speciosissima (assembly GCF_018873765.1). Classification (NCBI taxonomy): domain Eukaryota; kingdom Viridiplantae; phylum Streptophyta; class Magnoliopsida; order Proteales; family Proteaceae; genus Telopea; species Telopea speciosissima. The sequence continues at coordinate 15,056,475 of NC_057917.1, forward strand.
GGAGGGAGGAGAATAGTCAAAATCGTGGGCTGCTCCCTCCCCAGTCTCTCTTTTAAAAGTGAGTTACCACTTTGAATGGGAACCACAGCTGGAGTACGTTTGGGATTCTAAATTTCAAAAAGACAAATGTTCTTGTCATCCCTTAATGCTTGATGTTACAAAGTGGGAAGTGGTAGGATCTCATTGGGTATTTTACCAAATCTAAACACTTCATAATATCAATTATTCTCCTTAAAAATATTAAAAATATATTAATATATAAGTTAGTACTATTATCTTCCAAAAAATAGAAACTTGCAATTTATAATCAAAGTAATTGCATATTGCATATTAGTCTCTCCACTAGAACAATATCATATAATGGACCATAGCGCATGTAATTCAACTACTGCCAAAACGTTCATTGAATATGCCAATGGTAGATATTCTGTGTCAATGATGGATGAAAATATATTTTCTAGATATTTAATAAAATAATATCATAAATATTAATAATTTTATAAAACAATTTATAAGTACTTTACGAGTTTTTACCAGTTGTGGCTTTGAGTCCAATCATACACATTCTCTTTTCTTGTTTTCCCTAGTAGGGCAATGGATTTCGTGTTGAGCGACTCTTTCATTCATGATCAAGCATCATGAATTCAATACATTAATATATAATCAGGAAGACATCAATCATTGGTGCACTAAAACCCATGATGCATAACCGCAACGACAAGTATCTCTCAAGTCAAGTGATCAATCGAATTCGTTAAATGAGAATTTTGTTTCCAATCAATTGGCAGTGACACATGCAAGATTCTCGTATGATCCTGCACTATGCACTAATCATATTTGCACTTATACTTGTGTCCTAGAATCACCATTCTGAAAATTCATTGTATGATGATTATATGAATAAGATGTCCACTCATAGCCCTAATTGAGTTCAAATTTAAGAATAAACCTAAAAACAACCATAGTCCGTTTTTTATCATGCAAATTAAATGAAATTAATATTAATTAAAAAATTTTGATAGTCACACATCCAACAGGATGGTGTGGGGGGGGGGGGGGGAGGGGGTATGGTGGAGGTGGAGCCATGGGATGGTGGCAGCCAGAGGGGGCTATTGGGAGGAGGGAAGGGGAGAGCACTAAGGCTAATTTAGGAATTTCATATTCATGGAAGAAAGAGATATGAAAGTTGTGGTCAAGTGCCTAGTGCACTTGGCAGCTAGTGGTGTGTAAAGGCCCATTGCTACCAGGAGGTCTTGAGGTCAAGTCTCCTGGTTCACATCCTACATCCCCCCTTATCTATCAAAAAAAAAAAAAAGAGATATGAAAGTTATTTTTAGAAGGAATAGAAAAATAAAAGTTTAGAATATAAGAGTTGAGGAAAAAAACTCTCTTCAGGAGTGTGGCCTCTCAAAGAGAGTTTTTTTTTTGGAGGGTGTATGGAGGAGGTGGAGCCGTGGGATGGTGACGGGCGGAGGAGGCTATCCGAGGGAGGGAAGGGGAGGGGATTAGGGGCAATTTAGTTTATTTTTAGAAGGAATAGAAAAAAAAAAGAAGTTTAGAATATAAGGGTTGGGAAAATAACTTTGTTCGAGAGTGTGGCATACGCTTACTCCAGCACTCCCATGAGTCCATCTCTCTCCTCCCCTTATGAAAAGATATCTTTGCCCTTTCTTTTGAGGAGGAGAGAGAATGAGAGATAGACATATGAGAGTGCCGAATAGATAACTATTCCCCATAAGAGTTTAAATAAAGATAGTGTGTCAATTTTATAGGTGTATTTAGAACTTCACATTTATTTTCAAAAATAAATTAAAACTAACAAAGCATTACATCATTATCTATACATATCATTGTCATGCACATTTTCCAGAGTATACATGTAAAATGACATTATTACCTTTATTAGATAGAAATTATATGTCATTCGCAAAGACAAAAAAATAAAGTTACAAATGATTTGACACCACAATGCATGTCAATTAGAAATTTCCTTAAATAAAAGGCAAGTATAAGGATGGTGATAGATATTTTTCTAAGTCAAGTCAAGCTTCATTTAGAAAGGAAAAAATATAATATCTAAGAGTATATTATTATTATTATTTTTTTGGGTGCAATTCAAGGGTCCAACGGCCATCAATCTCAACAAGATCCCACAAGGAGGCAATGAGGGGACCCACAAGGGGTCAAATATGATACCCAAAGGCTCCATTTTTTGGAAAGCAATTAAATGTGGATTAGGTGTCACTAAGGAGACTTGAACCACCGATCAAGCGCCTAACGTAGTTCTCCCAAGGCAGTAGCGAACCATCAGGGCAAGCCCTCGATCGACAAAAGTATATTTAGGTATATACTAACATTCTTCCCCATAAGAATACTCATTATTATACAATAAAAAAATTTTAAAAATAGGGGAAAATGTAGGTACACCCCTTCAACTATGGCTTGTTTTCATGTACACCCCTTCATCTATTGAAAGTAAGTAAATTAATCCATCAAACTAAAATACTCACCCAACCATTTTTTTTTAAGACCAAACAGCCCAAATTAAAGGGTATTTTCATCTTCAAACTTTTCATTTGGACAATTTGGTCCTAAAAAAAATGGTTGGGTGAGTATCAACATTTAAAACTAACGACAATTAGTTTGATGGACTAATTTACTTACTTTCAATAGATGAGGAGGTGTGTTTGAAAGAATTTAAAGATAAGAGGGTGTACATGAAAACAGACCATAGTTGAGGGGATGTCTCTATATTTTTCCCTAAAAATTATAAAAATTTTTTTTACCTTCGAAAGATATTCAATCGCCAAAAAATAATACTTTTTAAAGACAAACACAAACAAACAAACAAAAAAAAAAAATCCAGAAAAACTCGCACATGACGTGTCGTATGATGTCTTTATTATGTAAATAAACAAACTTTTTTTTTTGGGGTGCAAGCAATGTCAATAAACAAACGAATAAATACATTTCTACAAATATACAAACTAATTAATGTGATTAGCCAACCACCAAAACTGACCGTTCAGTCAAACAATTTCAAATTATCTCTTTGAATACCAAGTCACGTGCTTTAATTAATTGGTATAACAAAGCAATTTGAATCAATCAACTCCTTGTCACCAATGACGCAATGGCCAATAACTATTCCCCACTCACGATTCACAAAGGGCATTTATGTCAATCAACAAAGTTCCACGTGTCTTAACGAGGAGCGAATGATACCGTAAAGTCCGTTGGAACACCCATCCGGTTGGACCACTGCTCCGATTTCATGTAGAGCTTCGAAATCTTTCCCACAACATCACGCATGTCGGGTCTTTTCTCCGGTTCCTCGTCAACACAATCCAGCGCTACACGTGTTATCTTCTCCGCCACGTCTAACGGGAACGAATCTTTCAACCTCCGGTCCATCCAGGTCCTCAACCGGCCTCCTCCACCTCCACCCGCTTCCTTACCCGTACCAGGACCGGAACTCTCCTGCGCCATCGCTTCCCTCGCCGTCTCGATCACCGATACTCTTCTGTAACTCCCCGTTTCCTTGTCCAACTTGTACCTCAACGGTTCTTCTCCTGATAACAATTCCAAGAGAACAACTCCGAACGCATAAACGTCGGATTTCTGAGTTCCGATTCCGGTTGCTTGGAATTCCGGCGACATATACCCTCTCGTACCTTCGAATCTCATGTCCTTACTGTTTGTTCTCTTCACTTTCGACGAAGAAGACGACGACGAGGCTTCCGTAATCTCTGTAATCTCCTTATTCCCCTCCTGATGCTGCTTCTGATGATGGTATTCGGGGATTTCTCCGCAGAGTTCTGCCGTACCGAAGCTACAGATCCTCGCGTGGAAAGAGGGTTGATCGGTGATGATCACGCTGGTACTCTTGATGTGGTTGTGGACGAAATTCTTGTTTAGCCCAAGTGAGTTGTGGATGTAATCGAGCCCGTTGGCTATACCCATGGCTACCTGCATTCGCAACATCCAGTTGGAGAGGACGGTGAAATTTGGGATTTTAGGGTTTCGGAGGCAATCGGCGAGGTTGGCTCCGTTCACGAAGTCGTAGACGAGGTAGATGTGATCGCCGGAGATGGAAGCCCCAAGAAGGTTGATCAAGCTAGCGTGGTGGCTTCTACAAATCAAGGAGAGTCGTTCGCGGAGTTTGGAGGGTTCCAAGGATCGCCGGAGCCTGCGCTGGAAGATGATGACGTCCTTACTGTGGAGGGAACAACGCCAAGCGGCAGATGAAGAGGGGAAGCGTTTGGCCAAGAAATTGTTGGTGGCTGTGCAGATCTCAGAGAAATTGTAGATGTGGGGGTTTTCGGGCAAGGATTCACGGATGCTGGAAAGGGAGGTTTTGCTAGAAATCGAAGCTCTGGAGTTGTCTCTGTTGCTGGAACTGGTAGTGTAATTCACGCTCGAAGTATTGCTCCTGCTGGTGGAGGGCGCAGCACTCGAAGTTGAAGATATGGGAGGAGTTGGAATATCCAGTGTGGAAGAACGTTTCGAAGGTCGTGAGCTTCGAGAGCTGCGGGTGCGTTTGGTAGCAGTGGGCTCTGTTGCATCAGTTTTCGATTTTGATCTACACATGAGAACAAGAGAGGCATATATAGAGTTCAATGTGCGAGTCCTGGGAATTGGGTTTTGAGAATTTGTTGAGCTTTGAGGGTTAGAGTTAGAATTTGTTGCAGAATTTGGGCCAATGCGACTGAAAGAGCCAGATTGAGACTGAGATTGAGAATGAGATTGAGATTGTGATTGAGATTGAGAAGGTGGTATAAAAGTAGCGGAAGAACTCGATTGCACCGCTGTAATTGGCAGGCTAAAGCAGCATTGAATACACACGCGGTTGAAAGAACCAGATTGAGATTGAGAATGAGATTGAGATTTAGAATGAGATTGAGAAGATGGTAGAGAAGTAGCAGAAGAACTCGAATGCGCCGCTGGAATTGGCGGGCGAAAGCAGCATTGAATCCACATACGGCTTTCCTCTGCTGCCGAGGCAGCTGGAAGGCGATGGAAAAAGTTTTGGGAGAAGAAGAAGAAGAAAGGAAGAAAAATAGGAATTTTCTTTTTTTGGTTAAAGAAGAAAAATAACATTTGGGAACACGAAATTGGACTCACACAGACAAGGACAATTATTGACCCATTTTTACCGAAAAGTACTTTTGTAGTTTTCTTTTTCCCATTAGATGGAGGCCAGACGAGCTGTCTCTGCCCAAGAAGATCTCTCGACTTGTCAAATGATTTCCAATCAGAAGTTTCATTCAATAACATAAATCTAGAGATTTTATTCTCTGCTAATTTTTTGTTTTGTTTTGTTTTTGGTAAAATCTGCTAATTTTTTGTTTAATGTATATTATAAGAGCTCGGGATTATCCATATCTGTTAAATGAGCTGTGAAGTTAACAGTTAATCTTATTTTAATGAATAATTAATCATACATGTGAGATGTTAACTATTTTTCCTCTTAAATTTTTAATGCTTAGTAACATTCTTTTTAACAAAACAGGCTGTAAATGGATAATCAAAAATCCAAATTCGATTCGCATCCGAATTCATTTAGAGATATCCGGAAAAAAAATAATCCAAATACTCCAATAAAAATCCATCCCGAAAAAAATTCGAATACATAATAATAAAAAATTATGTAAATAATGATCTTGAGGGTTTTTGAATATTCAACAGGTTCTAGAATATGTATATCAAAGATGGGGATCACAACTAGGGGTGTAAAGGAATAGCTGAAATTCGTTTCCGTGTCCGTATCCGTTTAGCACTATCCGAATCCGTCCGAAAGCTAAATGGATGCGGATACGGATAGACTATAGCTATCCGAAAAGCTATATTTACATGTAAACGGTTAAAATATCCGTATCCGTTTGGCACTATCCGAATCCATTCGATAGCTAATCGGATGCGGATGCAGATATAGAACTATCCGAGCCAAATCTGATCCGTTTACAGCCCTAATCGCAACGCTAGATACTGCCATTCGGTGGCAAAAACAGATATAAGGAAAAGAAGAATTGAGTACATTCGGGACAAGAGTGGGAAAAAATTGGAGGACCCAAAACAAATGGCCAAGCTCTTCGCTGAGCATCTTAAGGATGTATTTACCACTTCTTATCCTTTGGCTGCAAGATTCATAGAATGTCTATTCCCGCAGATCCCAACTCTGGAGGATCTGGAATCGCTATGTAATCCACCATCGCTACGAGAAATCAGGAAAGTGGTTTTCTCTTTAGGTCCCCTTAAAGCACCAGGTATGGATGGGTTTCAAGCATGTTTTTATAAAAAATTATGGGATTTGGTAAGTCCTGACCTACTTTCGTTTTCCACTCAATTTTTTAATAATTCCTATCTACCCCCCAACACTAATCACACCCTTATTTGCCTGATCCCTAAAATCGATTCAGGGGATAGGGTAGAAGATTTCAGACATATTAGCCTATGCAATGTCTCCTATAAAATTTTATCCAAACTGATTGCAAACAGGTTAAAAGGTTTTTTAAACAAAATCATATTACATTTTTAAGTTGCGTTTGTTCCTAGAAGACAAATCACTGACAATTTTATTATGGCATAGGAAATCTTTCACTACATGAAACAAACGAGAGGTAAAACGGGGTACGTGGCAATAAAGATTGATATGTCCAAGGCTTACGACAGGATCGAGTGGGACCTTATCTCTTCTTTGTTTAAATTCCTTGGGTTCGGAGAGCATTGGTGTAATTTAATTTCGACACTCATGACTACTTCTTCCTTTTCTATTAAATTAGATGGTAGTTCGTTTGAATTCTTTAGGGGGTCTAGAGGAATCCGACAAGGCTGCCCTCGGATCCCTTATCTTTTCATCATCGCAATGGAAGTCTTGTCGAGGCTTTTTCTAACTTACAGGGACCTTAATTTGTTTAAGGGAATCAAGGTGGCCAGATCGACACCAGAAATCTCCCACCTCCTATTTGCAGATGATTTGTTTATATTTTGTCGGGTCTCTCAGGAGAATCATCTTAAAATTAAGGCAATCCTTGACCTTTTCTCTGATCTTTCAGGCCAGGAAATTAACCTCTCAAAGAGTGGTATTCACTTCAGTCGAAATGTGTCTGAGGTGGACAAATCGGCCCTTTGCTCTCTTATTGGCATCCAAGAAATGCATAACAACTCTTTGTATTTGGGAACGCACCTCTTCCATGGAAGATCCAAAATTAGTGTTCTTAATAGAACGGTGGAGAGGATGCAAAAGAAACTGTGTTCCTGGAAAACAAATTTCTTGTCCTTTGCTGGCCGTAGGGTTTTAGTCCAATCAGCCCTGGCTTCAACTCCAGCTTATCTAATGAATTGTTTTCTTTTCCCCCACAAAATCTGTCGGTCCATTGACACCATCTGTCGTAATTTCTGGCTAGGTAATATGGGGAACAAAAGAAAAGCCACTTTAATCTCATGGGATAAATTGTGCACCCCTCTGCACCAAGGGGCCTATGGCTTTAGGAAGGTTGCCACCCACAACAAGGCTCTCCTTATGAAACTGGGGTGGGGATTGTTGTCTGAACCCTCCACGTTATGGGCTAGAACCCTAAGGGCCAAATACTTTCCCTCCTCTTCTTTTTTTGACCCCAAAATCAGGAAGAAGAGAGGATCGTGGACCTGGAACAGCATCACCCAGGTTATCCCTGCTCTCCAAGAGATTACAACAATGAAAATTGAAAATGGGAGGTCCACATTCTTCTAGACCGATCCCTAGATCCCTTCTTATAGAGGTATTCTCCTTCCCTCTCTAGAAAATATGGAATTGCGAAGTGTGAAAGTTGCTGATTTTACGTTAAATTCTAGCTGGAATACACGACTCATAAATGCTACTATTCCTTTGCATGTGTCTTCTCATGTTCATAGAATCTCACTAACTTCTGATGAAGACAGGTGGCGGTGCACGCTTGCCAGGAATGGATTATTTAGCACAAAACTAGCTGCTCAATCCCTAAATTCAATTGTGTTTACTAGTAATCCTATTATATCCACATGATGGAAATTTTTTTGGAAATTAAAAATCCATCCTAAATTCCAAATATTTTTTTTACGACTTATAAATGCAGGTCTCCCAAGCAACATGGTCATATCAAAATGGACCCAGATTGATACAACTTGTGCTTTCTGTGGACGGGGTGTTGAATCTTACTGGCACTTGTTCCTATCATGTGATTGGACCAAAAGAATATGGGCGGCGAGGCCATTGGGTCTGAGAACAGAAAGTTTAACAAGTTCTTCTCTGAAAAACTACTGCAATACTACTTTGGTTAATCGATCTCTAGATAAGAACTCCTAATACTGGTTTTTCAAGGTGTTCATTATAATGTGCTACTTCATTTGGAACATGCGAAATAAGGTGGTAATAGGAAGGGAGAAACCTAACCCAAATTGGATTGTAGAACAAACAAACTGTTGGTTGGAGCTTTTGAAAATCCCCCCCCCAAACCCCAACCCCTGAAGTAAAGACTGATAGTATTGATCTGTTGGCATTACAATCTCTTTCCATCCCTTACATTAGTTACCCTGTCTTAATCTGTGCAGGATACAGAATCCTCAAGTAAACCATGCAGGATGGTCGTCCATTATCTTGCTCAACGGGAGTCTCAACTATTGGGTAGCTGGTTTTACTAAATCTAATTGGGAATATGCCTCTGAAGTCCTTAGTATTAAGAATGGGCTCGAGATAGCGAGGAACCGGGGATTGCATATTAAAGAAGTTTGGTGTGCTTCTCAAGAGATAGCCGACTTCCTCCCACATCCATCAACCAAGCCGTGGCCATGGTCTTTACTTAAGGAGTTGTTCTGTATAAATTATTTAGGCCAAGATATCACTTTTAGGACTTGTCCTCACCCTTTTTGTCAATTATTAGCTGGTAATCTGGCCAAATCCACTAGTATGTCTAAATCTATGTACATGTTTTCTCGGTAGTTTCCTTTATATATATTTCTATTTTCATCCAAAAAAAAAAAAAAAAAAGGTTCTACAATACGAGGAAAAGAGAATCATAATCTAAGAGATATGGATTGAAAGTGAATTGTATCTTCTAGGGGAAGGAAGGTCCGGCTTACACAAGGCAAAGATGTAAACAGATTGTCGAAAATCAGAATTCGATCCGCATTCGAATCCATTTATCCGTATTTGGCTAAGGAATATCCGGATCCGATCACATCCGATCCGTATCTGAGCCGAATTCGATCCGTTACAGTCCTAACTTCTAATTCCAAATTTAAAAGTTTACAATGAATTTGTAACATAGTAGGTGACTTTAAGATGGCCGGAAAATTTTTTCACTTCTTCTCAAGAAGGAAGAATTCTTTCACCATGGGTGAAATGACTCATGATTGAACTCTTGGTCATCATTATTTTCTCACCCCCTATTGATGAAATCAAATAACTACCTTACATATCGCCATCTCGCGATACTGATGCCCATGGCGAAGGAATTCCTTCTTCACCATGGTTGAAAAGAAAATCGACTCTTTTATTTTAGTTTTCAATAAGGGGTTGTATGGCAACGTTTCTATTCCAAATTGCAGAAATACTTTTTTCTGTAAATTTTGAATACTCTTGTACCAAAAAAAAATTGTATGATAAAACTAGAAGAAAAAAAAGTATTTCTACAACTAAAAATGAACATAAACACTTATGAATTGCAAATTAATAGAAGTATTTTTTTTTCTGTTTGTACCAAATTATATAAAATGACATCTTACACAAATTTTCATTACTCATATATTTGAGAACACTATTTTAGCCACGTAAACAAGATCGTCGAATGTATCAATCAAACACATGTGGTAGCAGTAAAGGTGGAGGTGGTGGTAGTGGAGGAAGTGATGGCAGAGGTAGAGGGTCGAGAGTTGAGAATTCGTAACATCAGGCCTTTTTGTTACAAGTTTTGTGTTTTTGTGTTTTCAAAGCTTCTACAAATTACTTCTCAAATGGCCATAAGAAGTGTTTTTATTTCACCTGTTTCCTTCAAAAAAAAAAAACTTAAAAACAAATCGGACAATATATACAAGTTCTACTCCAAATCTGTTCAAAAAAAAAAAACACAAACAACAATAAATTTTTTTTTTTCTTTTTGTTTGCCATACTGCCCCTTAATAATCTCAAGTGTTTTGGTCAAGAAGACACTCCATGTGTTAGTATTATAATTTCAACTTTGTATTTTTTTTACTACTTTTCTTTCAATTCAATGAAGAAAAAACCTCTTAATCTACAAGATATGATATTTTGCTTGGACCCAAAAAAATATATATATATATTTTAGATCATTGTTGAAGAGAATTTTTTTTATTTGACCAAAAAAATATTCTCCTTGATTTTTAGAAAAGAAAAAGAAAACTCCAGACATAATGGATGTGCAGTCTCCTACAATGATCTTATAGGAACCCTATATCAAAAAATTGGAATAAAAAGACACCATTTTGGAAGCAAAATATGTAATACCTTAGATTAAATGATGCATGGGTCATGACTCATGAGTCCACTTGGGAATTTGAAACTAATTTTTCTTAGGAAAGTCTGGTTTGTAGAGGCATTGTGCTCGCCCATTTCCTCTCCTTCAACCATGAAAATGATGGTTAGTAAATCCAAATTTTGACTTCAACATGTTCATAATAAGGGCGGATGATGTGAGGAAAATCATCTTGAAGAGTTCAACTTAGACTTGTTCACGTAGAACTCAAGGGGGGGCATTAGTCCTAAAAAACCCTAGAATAATCGTCGGATCTGAAAAATCAATGACTCTTAGGGTTTTGGACCAAGAGTTGGTCGTGTCGAATTGACTGGAATCGGGATCGGTTATGGCTGATTCAACCAATCTGATCCTGATTTTTTAAACAGTGATTTAGATTTGATAGCTATCTTTCTGATGTGGTCCGGTCGATCTGTTATTAATTTATTGTACAAATGGTTGTTGTAGTAGTCTTATGAGTTTGGTCCGGTTATTTAGTGGTCTGGGGAGGGTCGTAATGTACGTAGCCCTACCCAGTTACCCCCCCCTTCGCGGCTTCGCGAAGAAGCTGTTTCCAAAGACTTGAACCTGTGACCACTTAGTCACAATGGAAGAACCTTACCGTTACACCAAGGTCCACCCTCATGAAGATATGATAAATTGATAAATATCTATAACTACTAGTAAAATGTTCAGAAGATGCCCAACGTGACTGTACCAATAATTCTATCTACTACATTCTCACTAACAATGATGTGGTAGTTATGATCTATATTTGGTGGATATGTTGTTCACATCATTATTTACTTGTAGTTGAATTTATTGATAAATTTCATATCCCAAAAGAAGTATGAATAATTTTGGAAACTCGACAAAAACTTTTGAAAAATCATAGAGGCAAATCATACATGGTAAGCAATATGGTTGAGTTAAATAATTAAATTTTATATATGATATAATAAAATAGTCGCAAGTGGTAGCTATGATCTATATTTGGTGGATATATTGCTCACATCATTATTTACTTGTAGTTGAATTTTCTGATAAATTTTATATCCCAAAAGAAATATAAATAATTTGGGAAACTCGACAAGAACTCTTAAAAAATTATAGAGGAAAAATCATGCATGGTAGGCCGTATGGTTGAGTTAGATAATTAAATTTTACATATGATATAATAAAATAATCCCAAATCTATCGAATGTTCAGCTTGTCAAATTCTCAGTCTAGTATAGAAGTGCAAGAAACAACTTCCCCAATGCGCTCCAAACATTAATATGGGAGAGTTTCTGCAAGGTCAACATAAGAAGGAATCTGAACACTATAACCAATGAGGGGCTGAAAATGGTATCACCGTATGGAGCCCGCATGGTCAAAATAAGAGAGAAATATCAGTGTGAGTCCAACTATTTATTATGTGAGGAGGGTGTTAAGGAATTTGTACAAGGGCATTGTAGCAATCTTTTTCACTATTAATATTGAGGTGTTCAGGTAAACTTTGAAGGAAAGAGATTTTCTAGGTAGTTTAAATATCACATGGCAACTTGGATGAGGTCTAGTGTTGTGGATAGGTAGACCCCAAAGTCACCCACTAATATGTAAAGTTTCAATTGTTAAAGTGACAGAATAAAGCATCAGGAAATTCAAGACTACAGCGAAGTCTGATTCAAGAAATTTCTAGAGATGATGGTTCTGTGATTGCAGACATTAAAGGCATTGGGGATTACATGGTGAATCATTTCGAAATTTTTTTAAAAAAAGGGAACTCCACAAAGAATGCAGACTTGTTGGCCGTGATCCCCTCTCTAATTTCAGACTTAGATAACTCTATGCTCACCAATATTCCTTCTATTGAGGAGATCAAGGCTTCAGTCTTTGATCTGGACCCCACTAGCGCCCCAGGGCCGGATGGCTTCCCAAGGACCTTTTTTAGAGTTTGCTGGCACATTATTGGAAGTGAGGTTTGCCGTGGTGTTCAAAGCTTTTTCAGAGAGGGTATTGTTACGAAAGGAGTTAATTCCAATTTCCTATGCCTTATCCCGAAAGTGGAGAAACCTACCAAGGTAGGGCAATACCGACCACTGTGCTTAGGGAATTTCTTCTTCAAGATTATTCCAAAAATTATGGCGACAAGATTGTCATCCATCTTGCACAAAATTATCTCTGCAGAGCAAGGAGCCTTCTAGAAAGGGAAGGTTATTTTTGAAAATATTGGAGTCGCATCAGAATTGACAAACATGATGATGGAGAAATGTAGAGGGGGAGGACTAGGCATGAAATTGGATGTCCAGAAAGCTTTTGACACCTTGGAGTGGGAATTCCTTTTCGATGTGCTGCTGGCTTTTGGGTTCTCTCAAACTTGGATCCATTGGGTGCATCAAATCCTAGTCTCGACCCGGATTTCAATCATGATAAATGGAGGACCGGTGGGTTTCTTTGGGATGGAAAGGGGCCTTCGACAAGGGGACCCATTGTCCCCTCTTCTCTTCATTATTTCTGAAGAAGTACTTTGCAGGGGTCTTAGTGAGCTACGCAATATGGGGAAGATAAAAGCTCTCAATGGAGCTCGCCTGGTAAACACTCCCACCCACCTTTTATATGCTGATGATCTTTTCATCCTCATGAAAGCAAAAATTCGGGATCTCAGGTGAGTGAAAAAGTTTCTGGACTTCTATGGTGCTGCTTCGGGTCAGGTCATTAACCCTTCCAAAAGCAAGATTTTTATGGGCAACGTCAACGCCAGAAGAAAGCAAAGAATCTCATCGCTGCTTCAGATTCCGGTTTGCAATCTTCCCACTAGATATCTGGGCGTCAGGCTGATGAAAGGCAAAATCAAGAAAGATGTCATCCAACCTCTCATTGATACATTTAAGTAGAGATTGGCCTCTTGGAAGGGACACTTGCTTTCCATGGCTGGTCGCATTGAACTGGTCCGCTCTGTGATGGGCAGCATTCCTATTCATAATTTTTCGGTTTATCTTTGGCTGGCCAGTGCCATAGATATTATGGAGAGATGGGTCAAAAATTTAATTTGGACTGGTGAGCCAGACACTAATAAAGCTATTACAGTTAAGTGGGATCTAATGTGCAAGCCCAAAGTAGAAGGGGGTATTGGGATTCGCCGGCTGCGTGATCTCAACATGGCTTTGATTGCGAAACTTGCTTGGAGGATCAAAGTGGATAACTCACCGCTCACTTCTTTTTTGAGATACAGGTTTTTAAAGCAAGATGGCACTTTGAAAAATTCAATTGGCGCTTCTTCTATCCTCCCTGGTCTTAAAAAAGTATGGAACTTTGTGCTCTCGGCAGAAAGATGGGTGATCGGGAATGGAGGATCTACGAGATTTTGGTATGATAAATGGCTCGAAAATGACAGCATTGAAAACCTCCTTCCTCCCTATAAAATTCCGAACAATCTTTGTGCATCTGTAGCTGATTTCAGGGTCGATGGAGTATGGTCTTTCCCACCTGTGCAGCACCTCAACCTTCAGAATATTTTTAATAAGATTGCTGATGGAGGCATTCTCTTCTCAGAGAGAGATGACAGACGCTTCTGAGCACATACAAGCACTGGAGATTTTACTGTCAAGTCGACTTGGGAGGCGATGAGGTCCAAGGCCCCTCAACCGAGCTGGATTTCCATGGTCTGGGACCCTAACCTTCTCCCTAGAACTTCTATTTTTGGTTGGCGCCTCATGTATGAAGCACTTCCAACCGATCACAATGTCCGTCGCAAAGCTGTTCCTGTTGTGTCTCGGTGCGACCTCTGCCACACAGCTTGTGATTCATGCCATCATATTTTTTTGGAATGTGCCTTCTCAACTCAGGTGTGGAAGTAGATTTTGTATGGGTTCAATCAAACCTACAGTGGTTTCCCCACTATTGAACGATTATTCTCATGGTGGCACAGAAAGCCCAATGTAGTTCCTTTGCCTCATGCTTGGAGGATATTGCTTATCACTTGTTGCAAGCATATCTGGTGGGAACGCAATAGGCGACGCTTTGATAACATACAAATAACCCCTTCTCAAGTTGTGAGATCTTGCTATGCAGAGTTGGCTGGTTGCACTAGAGGAAAAGGAGCCATCGTTCGCACTATTCAAGACCTTACCTTAGCTAGGGCTCTCAATGTTGCAATGGCCAGAACCCCGAGTAAGATCACTACTGAGGTAAGGTGGAAACACCCCCCTAACGGATGGCTGAAACTCAATATTGATGGATCCTCTTTAGGAAACCCAGGAGCCTTGGGAGCAGGGGGTATTTTTAGAGACCATAATGGATCTGTGATGAGCTGTTTTGCTACTTTCCATGGGATAGGCACAAACTATATGGCGGAAATGAAAGCCTTCCTCACTGGGATCAAAGATGCAAGCAGTCTGAATCTGGGAAAGTTATGGATTGAGAGCAACTCTCAAGCTGCAGTAATGACCGTCCTCTCAGGTAACTTCCCATGGTTTCTTCTTCAGGAATGGTGGGCAGTCAAGACCTTCTTGGACTCCATTCAATGGCGGATCACTCACTGTTTCAGAGAAGCTAATTTGCCAACTGATGCTCTAGCAAACTGGGCTGCCAAAAGAAAGCTAACAGAAACCTGGAGTGCTGCGCCTACTTTCATTACTCATTCAGTTAGTTGGGAAACCCTTGGCAGACCAAACTACAGGTTTAACTAATGCTCCTTAGTGTAAGATAGCCAGTTGTCACGGCCCGCCCAACAAAGGCCCACGGGCCTAACTTGCAAGCCCATGGACTTAGACATTGGGCTAAGACCTAGTCCATGGCCTAGAACTCTCTACACTAGAAGAGAATCTAGATATGTTCTAGAACCTCTAGAAACAAAGATGGTCAAGGAAGTTTCTAGAGAAGCTTCTAGAAAAGCTTTGTAAATATCTAAGGAAGGAGGACAATTCTAGAGTTCTCCAAAGAGCTAGAATCCTCCACAAAGGAGGTGGGAAAATTCTAGTTCCTTAGGCTAGAAAGTTCTCCACCATTGGATGGAGAACACTTGTACAAATCCTAACCATACATTGTAAGTTGAGGTGCCTATAAATAGAGGTGGCCTCATTTGGCTAAGGCACAACCAATCAACCAACCAACCACCCAATCTAGCAAGCAAGCTATCAAGTCTTGTACTAAAAGCTTTCAAGCAATTCAAGTGCATTCTTTCAAAGTCTCTCTAGTGTTCTCTAAGTTCTCTTCCCAAGTCCCTTGCTAGAGTTGGTGAAAGGCTGACTTAGTGCTAGAGTGAGTGCTAAGTGCCGGCGCGGTTGCTTACTAAGATCTAGGGCCGTGACAAGTGTGGTATCAGAGCTTCGATTGCGAGGGAAGATACTTGTAGATTCGACATCATAGCTAATGAATCGGAAGTGCTAGACATGATGGTGAGTGAGCAAGCCCGTGGGAGGGAGGCCATTCCCACCAAGGAGAGGCGAAGAGGCAAGGACAAGTCTGTGGACGTTAGTGGAGCTATGGAGCCACGCCTAGCTCGGGTGGAGCTAGCAACGGCCGAGGTGAAGGAGCGCCTCAATGTTGTGGAGCAAAGTGGGGAGGAGCTCGAAGGCCACATGATGGAGCTCAAGGAGGAGCTAGTGGGCCAAATGGGGGAGCTCAAGGAGTCCCTACAAACCACTCTCAACACCATAATGCACGCCCAACAGGAAGAGTTTGCCAGCTTCAAGGCTCAAGTATGGGAAGCATTGGCCAAGATGGACGCTCGCATCGATGAGGTACAAGCGGATTGGGCAATGTGTAGGAGGGCAGCGGCTGGGGGAGCCACTACCTCGCGTGAGGTACCTAGGGTGGAGGTACCAAAGCCCAAGCCATTCGATGGGAAGAGAGATGCGCGGGAAGTCGACAACTTTGTGTGGCACATGGAGAGGTACTTTGAGGCAATGGCACTCGATGATGAACCTACTAAGGTACGAACGGCTACACTCTACCTCACCGACACAGCAACTCTATGGTGGCGCAGAAGACATGCAGATATTGGAAAAGGTATGTGCACCATAGACACCTGGGATGAGTTTAAGAAGGAGTTAAAGAAGCAATTCTATCCCAACAATGCTACCTTCTTGGCAAGAAGGAACATCAAAAGGCTCAAGCATACTGGGTCTATTCGGGACTATGTCAAAGAGTTCACCACTCTTGCGCTCGATGTCCCGAGTATGACCGACGAGGAGTTATTGTTCAACTTCATGGATGGTCTCCAAAACTGGGCTGCACAAGAGCTGCAACGCCGTGGTGTGCAAGACCTTGCTTCAGCCATAGCAGCGGCAGAATCATTGATGGAGTTCCAAAGAGAAGACAGGCCAAGAAAGAGCAATGGGGAGAATGGTGGGGGAGACCAAGGTTCTGATGCTCATCACCCCAAGGAAGGTAGCAGCAAACCCTCTTTAGGCAAGGAGGGTAAGCCTCGTCTTGACAAGAAGGATAAGTTCAAGCCCAAGGACAAGTGCTTCTTGTGTGATGGGCCACATTGGGCTAGGGACTGCCCAAAGAGGAAGGCCTTAAGTGCTCTACTCGAGGAGAAGAGTCAAGAAGAAGAGCCGATTCGTATGGGTTCCCTAATGCAGCTTGGTGCTATCAAGGCCAAGACGGAGGTCAAGGTCACTACTCCACAGAAGGGGTTGATGTACGTGGAGGCGCAGATGAACGGGAAGCCTACACGTGTCATGGTCGACACAGGTGCTACCCACAACTTTGTCTCAACGGAGGAGGCAAAGAGGCTTGGACTAAAGGTCTCCAAGGAGGGAGGATGGCTTAAGGCGGTTAACTCCCAAGCTCGTCCCATACAAGGCATAGCTCGAGGGGTCGAGATGCGGATGGGGACGTGGAGCGGCACCTTGGATCTGTCGGTGGTGCCCATGGACGACTATCTAGTGGTGCTTGGCATGGATTTTCTTAGAAGGGTTAAGGCTATACCCATGCCATTCATCAACACGGTGTGCATCATGGAGGAAGGTGCTCCATGCATGGTCCCCACGGTGTCAGGGACTAAGGAGGGTGCCAAGCTCTTGACCGCGATTCGACTCGAGAAAGAGGGAAAGAAGCTCCAAGACTCCACTCTCGACGTATCGGTTGGAGCTAAGGAAGGCGGCCTTGTAAATGCAGAAGCAAGGCCTACTAAGAAGACTCTTGATGGATGTAAGGACATCAGGCCATCAGGGATCCACAAACAATCACCACCTAAGGGGAAGGTGGATGTGGCCCGGTCTTGCAAAGATAAGACCAAGAAGAAGAGAAAGAGGAGGGCTAGCAAAAGAAGGCGACCGACAAGCTTCAAAGACGGGGAGTTAGTGCTCGACAAGTCCCTAAAGGAGGTGTCTAAGGAGAAGGCTCGCCAACACACTGGCCCATACGAGGAGAGACATGGAAGACTCAAGTTGTGGCACAATGGACGTTGTTACTTCACACGGGAGGAGGCTATACAGGCGTTCATGCAGGCCATATACAGAAGTTCTCCAAGAAGGTTGCGACGAGGGCGTCGCCAACTTGGGCGGGGGAGAGTGTCACGGCCCGCCCAACAAAGGCCCACGGGCCTAACTTGCAAGCCCATGGACTTAGACATTGGGCTAAGACCTAGTCCATGGCCTAGAACTCTCTACACTAGAAGAGAATCTAGATATGTTCTAGAACCTCTAGAAACAAAGATGGTCAAGGAAGTTTCTAGAGAAGCTTCTAGAAAAGCTTTGTAAATATCTAAGGAAGGAGGACAATTCTAGAGTTCTCCAAAGAGCTAGAATCCTCCACAAAGGAGGTGGGAAAATTCTAGTTCCTTAGGCTAGAAAGTTCTCCACCATTGGATGGAGAACACTTGTACAAATCCTAACCATACATTGTAAGTTGAGGTGCCTATAAATAGAGGTGGCCTCATTTGGCTAAGGCACAACCAATCAACCAACCAACCACCCAATCTAGCAAGCAAGCTATCAAGTCTTGTACTAAAAGCTTTCAAGCAATTCAAGTGCATTCTTTCAAAGTCTCTCTAGTGTTCTCTAAGTTCTCTTCCCAAGTCCCTTGCTAGAGTTGGTGAAAGGCTGACTTAGTGCTAGAGTGAGTGCTAAGTGCCGGCGCGGTTGCTTACTAAGATCTAGGGCCGTGACACAGTGCTCTTTGGAACACTGATTCTTCTTTAAGTTCTATTCCAACCATTCTTTGTACTATTTCTTATACTTTTAATACAATTTTGCTGACCTTTAGCAAAAAAAAAGTCAAATGCATATACATGAGAGGGTATATGATTGATTTTGAATCCACAATTTGACACGTGGTTAGTCCAAGTCATTCTCTTTATATATAACGGTCAGAATTACCATATCATCCTTTCATATGGTAAAAATGAGATGGCTTTCAAGAGATTCTTTTTTTTTGGTAAGAAGAGATTCTTTTTCAGGTAGACCATCTGGAGAAACTTTCCCCACTTGGAATTATAATAATGTTTTTTGTTCACTTAAATAAACTACAAGTATTTTATTTTCACGATTATAAAAGGGAAAAGATTCTTTAAGTTGTTGGGGATAGGGTATGCTAGCACCTCCATGTCTATCTCTCTCTTGTTCACTTGAAATGACCTTGCTACCCTTCTATGTATGATACTCTTTTGTTGTTACACCTCATTGGTGTACTCCTCTATGTTGAACCCAAATTCTAAGGATGGCTCCTCAACTTTTCAAAGTTTTCCAAGCTCGAAATGGATGACTCCTCCACCGAATGTGACTAAAATTAACTGTGATGCTACTTGGAATAGTAAGACAAAACGGGGAGGAATAGGCTTTATTCTTAGAAATGAGTCTGGCTCTCCTATCTCAGCCTATTCTTCCGGCATTCAATGTGAATCAGCTCTCATTGGTGAAGCATTTGCTATTCGGTCTGGACTTCTACATGCGGCTACATTTGGATCTACTCGTGTCATGGTTGAATCGGATTGTGAAAAATTGATTAATCAACTATGTGAAGGTTCACAGGTGGAGCAGGAAATTCATAGCATATGCCATGATATATTTTGTTTGCAAAAGACTTTTATTTCTTGTACTTTCTCCTTTGTTCCAAGATCCTCCAATACTGTGGCGGATTCCTTGGCCAGGGCGGCCCTATCGGTTGAGTCTCCGATTGTGTGGTTATATACCTCTCAGTGGCTTTTGCAACTGTGTGATGCAGATGCTACTGCTTGTAAAGACTCTTCTTATATATAAAATTCATTTTGACCAAAAAAAAAAGAGAATCTTCTCTGTTGAAAAGGGGGGGGGGTTATGGTGAAAAAAATGTCAAATGCATATGTTAATGTAGAAAGACATTAGAGATAGAAAACTTTATTTAAAGGAAAAAAACTACATATAAACATTAAAGACCGGACAAGAGAATGAGTTATTGAAACCGTCCCAACAATAGAACCCCTAATAAAAGAAAACAACAACAATTAAGATGAAGAATCTTGGTAATTCCATTAAAATTCATCTCTTAACCCTAATATGTAGGTTTCGGTATAGAAAGTATCAGTATTTATTGATATTGATACCAATATTAATACCGATCCGGTACTGGAAACTAACACGGTACCAATATTGATTTGATGCCAAACCGGACTTAAAAAAAACTATCGTATAAAGAGGTATCCTATGACTCTCCTTACACGCGTCCGGTTAGTAGCATACAAGGAATGAGATTTCACTTCTTGTATGAGGAGCAGATGGGGGAGGCTCTAAGCCTGCGTTCTGGTTTGTTGTTGGCTATAGCTTAAGGTATTGTGAATCTGGAAGTAGAGTTAGACTGTTTGAAGCTTATCTCTATCCTCAATGGTTCCCCTCCTCTCTTGCCTCCTTTAGAGGTGGCGCCATTGGTTGAAGATATTACTTGCCTTGCCTCTTCCTATTTTGAGTCTATTACCTTTACCTATATTCCTAGGAACATTAACAATGTGACTAACTCCTTGGCTAGGATGGTCTTGTCCTGTGCATGTGAGACATCTTGATCTTTAACCACTCCTTGATTATCTGAAATTTATAACTTAGACACTTTGCATTTTTCACGTCATTTCAATAAATAAATTCAAGATTCTACCAAAAAAATAAAAAAAATAAAGTACGAGAAGCTTAGCCGGACTCAAAAAAATATCCACCCCTAATAACAATGCTAGTAAAATTGACTCACATGGAGTAAATCTAAAACCTCCTTTTTTTAGTGTTTATGGGAAAAATCTCCCCCTTTAATTGATAAAGATCGAAACTATACTAAGAAAGCAATTGCTCATCAGGCATCAACTTTGTTATCTCTTACATCACCATTTCCTCTAAAAGATGACGCATGTAGTACTGATGCAATCTTATGACAGGTAACCAATAACTTTTTATGTGGATACAAATTGGGCAGATGAAGAGTACTGCAATGATGGGAGATTTGACGTTCCTAACAAAATACAATAATTTTGGCCAACTCCATCATATGTAATGAATTTTTTTGTGAAAAGAAAAAACAATACATTACTTCGGCGGCAAATTTATATTAAGGTTATACATAAAATTGGACTTAGTGTTTAGTATCTTATCGGTTCAAAAAATCAGCCACTCAGTTAATTTGTTATTATCACATGGACAAAAACACACTTCTTTAGAAATGTCTGTCACCTGTAAAAAGAGATTTATGATTTTTAAAAACCACGAAGATTGGGATGGAGATGGAAGAAGACTGGACAAATTCTTGTGAGAGCACCAAACTTCTTTCATCTTCAACTTCGTAGCATGTTTTAATCCTACAAGAAGTCCAAATAGTTTTGGTTCCAAAAAATGGGTCGGATATAAAATCCCTACTGCGATGAAAATAAATTTGCCCTTTATCAAAATGCATGAGGCCCACCCAGATGATCTTATGATCTTGTAATGAATCTCACGTTCATATCCCAATTATGGATTTAGTAATCGGATCCACGGAATCGATGATATGGCCCCTAAAATATTGACATGTGGTATTAAAACTTTAAAAATTTAAAAAAGATCAATATCGAATGGATATCGGCGATATTGATACGAATTGACCGATACAATCAATCCGATACCGATAGACCATAATAAGACCAACTAGCTAGAAGTTTTGGTACCTTAAGACAAATTTGACTGTTAGCAGATATATAGGACTACAAAGATATCAAGATTCAAACTCAACCACCACTAACTAAGCAATAAGTGGCCGGGTAGGTTGAGAGGCTATTCTGGCATTGGGGTTGTCTTCCGGGACCATGATGGTTGCTTTCTTGCTTGGTTGGTTTTGGAGTTTATGGGTCGTACATATGCCTTTGTGGCGGAGCACAGATCATGTTCTCGTACGAGAATCATTATTGTACGTTAAAAGACGTATGGATGAAATTCAATTGAATGAGTGGATTCTATCTGTGCACCTTGCAGCGTACGAGAATAGTTCTTGTACGAGAACCTGATCCAGCATTCCAACCACATTGTTGCCGACCCTCTCAGCTATTCGGACGATATATTTCAAGTGGCAGCATCCAAAACAGTTTTCCCATGTAATCATAGAAAGTGACTCTTATGTTATTAGTTGGACTGTTTGTCTCTATGCAATAGCTTCACGGGTGATGCTTCAGTGATTTTTGTTCACTCTCAAGCTAACATTGTAGCTGATCTTTGGCTCTCGTGATCATCATTTTGTATTTTGAAACATTAGCCCAACCCTTTTTGCTTAAAAAGCTTTGATCATGAATAAATTAACTTTAGGGAAAGAAAATGGTATCTGATTGTGTGCGGTATGCGGTCCTGTGTCCAGACATAGGACTGCATGAAATGATTGATGTGCTCCCATGGAAAGGTGGAAATTCTTGGGGGTGCGATTGTTATTTTGTGGTGCCCAGACACTAGGCGTAGATGAAGTCTGAATAGAAATGTGGAAGAGCTTAGGAATCTATAGCTTATCTTAGCTAACCAAGCTATTTGATAAGATTATGAGCACAAGAAAAATGTCAGATGAATGGAGGAGAAGCATTCTGATTCTGATTTACAAAAATAGAAGTATTATTCGAAGCTGCAATAACTATAGAGGAATAAAACTAATGAATCATGCTATAAAA
Organism: Telopea speciosissima; assembly: GCF_018873765.1. Classification (NCBI taxonomy): domain Eukaryota; kingdom Viridiplantae; phylum Streptophyta; class Magnoliopsida; order Proteales; family Proteaceae; genus Telopea; species Telopea speciosissima. The sequence continues at coordinate 15,079,029 of NC_057917.1, forward strand.
TTATAAGAAAAAGTTATTGAAACCCACCTGAGACAAAAAACTACTATTCCAAAGAACAATTTGGTTTTCTGTCAAACAAAATCCACGACAAAATCTATTTAGTCAATTACGAGATTTTTGGACAGATTTAGAGATTGCATGAAGGATCTCTATATAGACTTTGTTGACTTAGAAAAAGCTTATGATAGAGTTCTTAGAGAGTTAATCTAACAAGTACTAGAGAAGAGAAGTGTTTCAAGTAAATATGTGGACATAATTAAAAATATGGAAAAAGAATTCTACCCAAGAGTGTGTGTCTTGTGCCCAGACAAAGGGGGCAAAATCACTCTCTTGCCCTCTCCTCTTGGAGTTTGGTTGCTACCTTGGCAAACCTCTCGAACTATCACCCATACTGGCCTATAGACCCTCGGTAGGATTTGATAATTAAAAAAAAAAAAAAAATTGTCTCAAATTTAGTATGTGCTCGAACCTTGAAATTGTCTTCCTGAGTAAGAGAGCATTGTAGATCACATAAATGTAATCAAAGGATTTCAAGGTATAGCGTACCTTAAACTGAGTTCCAAGTTTCACTTCTCCGCATGGAATGTAAACTCGGTCGAAACCTATCGAAACCGCTGAGACAACTCGGTTTCGACAGGTTCCGAGACGAGTTGGATTGATATTTTTAAAAATCCCGTAACTCGGTCAAAACTAGTGCGAAACTGTCGCAATCAGTGCAAAACGGTCGAAACAGTGCAAAAAAGGTCGAAACAGTGGGTTGTCTCGGCTGCTTTTTTCAAGCTATAAAAAAAAATGTGTATTTTACCACAAAAAACCAAAAATGTGTATTTCATTATGATTTTGGACACAAAATTTGACAAACTCGAAGAAGAGGCGAGAGACCCGTGTTCGAGACGTTTCCAAGTCAGAATCTAATAAAATTATACCATTGCTTGTCCCCTCCATATTTATATAAATATTGGAGAGCAAAGGAGCTCTTACATGCCCAGACGCAACAACGTTTTTTGAATGAAAACCAATTGATGAATGATGATACATATTTCAAGTTTGTGCGTGAATCTCACCCTATCATTTGCGGATCTCGAGGTATAACAATCGATGGTGCTAGATTCACGCACAAACTCGCCATATGTTTTCTCTCTATGTTCCTATTTGTTTGATGGGAAGATTAGTAGAATATTGTGACTGTTACAAGCCTTACCGGCTAGAATCAAAACAATTGTCTCGAAATTTTGGTACGATGATGGTGTTTGGATGTAAAACTAGAAAAGTTTACAAGTTTTTCCTATTCAAGGTTTAAGTACTTTATAATTATGTGAACTAATTATAAATTTATAATACCACTTTAGTGTCTGTATCGTATCAACGGTTACGTTAGTAAACTTAGGTCAATAACCGTAAGTATCATTTTCGGTGATTTTTTTGGTGAATGTAATTCATGGATTGTGTTTAAAATGTGAAAAATAGGCAACTTGCAAAAAATCAGACCTAAAAAACCTAGTTTTGGGGTCGAAACCTTGGTTTCTCCATCAATGGAAAAAAATCCCAAGTTTCGACTGAGATATGGTTGAAACCGAGACGAACTCGATTTTTGACTGGTCGAAACCATGTCAAAACCCGAGTTTTAGAACCTTCCTTCTCAGTTCTCGACTATTTCAAGGATTCCTTCTCTACTTTGAAATCTGAATAGCAAGGTAAAGTCTACCTTAAACTGAAGCCCATTTCCTTTTCTTTTTTTTTGGCGTAAAACTGAAGCCCATTTCAGACCTTCACTTCTCTTTCAGGCTACATCTCCCTAGACTAACGACCATATGCTTGGCTTGGCGGTAAGAGCGATGTATCTAGGGGTGCAAGTTTGGCCCAGACGGCCTGAGCCCACCCTAAGCCCAAACAGGACCTGGGTTGAGATACCATGGCCCTGAGGGTGGGCTAGGTTGGGAATTTCTGGCCCTGAGTCAGGACCGAGCCGGGCAAGGTTAAGGCCTTAGATAGAGCCCGGCCCAGCCCAACCCGACCCTGTCTTCTTTTTCCTGTTCTTTCTTCTTATTCTTATTCTTCTTTTTTTTTTTCTTCTTCTTGCTCTTCCTCTACTTTCTTCTTTTTCTTGCTCTTCCTCTACCCTCTCTCTTTCTTCTTCTTCTTCTTCTTCTTCTTCCTCTAGAGCCACCTCGACTCGGGATGTCAGAAACTCAACCAAATCAGAAATTTCTTCTTCTTCGTCCCAGCCTAGCAGCCCATGCCTCTCCCTTCCCCCCCCCCCAATGGTCAGGGCCAATCAAGGTCAGCCCGACCCAACCCTAAGGGTGGGTCAGGGTTAGATTTTTCTGGCCCTAAGTCAAGGCTGGGCCGAGCCTGGGCCCAGCTAAGGGGACTCAGGGTTGAGCTAGGGTTTTAAAACGCCCAACCCAACCCAATCTTGTTGCAGCCCTCTCTCTCTCTCTCTGTCTCTCTCTTTTTAAAAAAGGAAAAAAAAAAAAGAATGCCACCCGGTCGCGCCAGACATGCCACCACCCCTGTGCCATGACACAGGGGTGCACAAAATGACCACCACACCCCCTTGTACCTTGAAAATGACCAAGGGTGCGACGGTCATTTCACGCCCCTATGTTAGGGTTTGGCACAACCGAGTGGCATTCTCTTTCCATTTTAAAATTTTCAACGAAGATAACCACTCCTAGTAAAGTCATCATTGATTTGCTACTTGTTCTCCTCTTAGACTGGAGAGCATGGTTCGTAATCTCAGATCGAATCGACCTGATCGGATCATTATCAGTCGATCCCAAGATTAGACCGATACGACAATGTTTGACTGGATCGTTCCATAGATCAGCCAACTCGGTTGGATTGGTCGATCTGATCCAATCCGATTGAATATTTTTGGATTTTTTCAAAATTTTGTAATTTTTTTTATTTTTTTTTATATTATACTGATCTATACCAATTGATATTGACCGATCCGATTCGGATAATATCGATCGATCGATCCCGAGATCACAACACCCACTAACTCTGGCTGATACATGACCTGATCCATAAAAAAACGATTTGGGGGAGGGGTTTGACCGATTTATACCAATCCGATCCCGATCCGAAAAGGTTTCAGCCATAACCGATACCAAGTCTGATACTTGGATTTTGAACCTTGCTGGAGAGATTAGACTTGGGGCATTATTTATGTATTTAATACCCCTCTACCCACTTTTATTTTTCTTGAGATTAGGTTAAGGCCTTATCCAATTTTGGTTTTTTACATATTGAATTAAATTATATTAAAATTTGAGCAAGAGATCTCTACTTGGTCATATGGTTTCTACACAAGCATCTAGACCAATGGGTGAGCACACCTGGGTATCTACCCAGAGGACAAAGGAGTCATCTCACAGTGCCCTGTGAGAGGGCGTATGAAACACCACCAAGTAGAGATTTTTTTCCCTTAAAAATTAGATAAAATATGACAGGAACTGACCTAGTTTGACTCGCTCAGATACCTGATTTTCCAACTACGCTTTGGATTAAGAAGCAATTCCTAACCCAAAATTTTCTGTAACCTAAATTATAGTCCACATTAATGTTCTTAGATATATTCACATCTCATTCATATGTCTAAATCTAAACGATGCATCTTGTTGCCACTAAAACGGTGAAGTGAAAAATTGTAATATTAAGTGCATTTCCCATTATCTTATTCCCAAAAGTTATTTAAGTAAAAAGAAGTAGTTTTCTGTCTGGGAGTGTGGCATATGCAAGCACTCCCATGTGTCTATCTCTCTCCTACTCAAAACACGCTGGCAGATATGTCTTTTCATATGGGAAAGAGAGAGATAAAATCAGAGGCTGTACAGAGGTTTTTTTCCCTCAAATAAAATAAGATTTTCTAAATAATTTGAAACTAAATTATCATAATGTCAATATTAAAGGCTGACACATCTTCCAAGTAGGTTAATATCCTTTGTAGCTCTTCTGCAGAGCTGCTAAGCTTTTCCATTACTTGGTAGAGAGAGAGAGAGATCTTGGAGATGGAATGGATATAATGGACACTATATTCAATTATCCATCGAAATGCAACCAACCAACTGTCTCAAACAAAATGTACCAGTGAATCGAAGTAAACAACCAACTAAAGCCAGATTTGGTATCATTTCTAGTTCAATTTCAGATTGATTTCCTGAAATAGTCGACAAATAGATTTATGATCAAGAAATTAAAATTGTTTTAATTGTATCAATATGATATATTTCAAGAATAAAAAATTTTCATTCAGCATGAAAGTGGTGGAGGTGGCATGGAAGTGATGTAGAAGTGGGGAGGTGGTGACAGTAGTAGTGGTGGTGGTGGGGTAGTGGTGATGGTGAGACCATTACGAGAAGAAGGGTGGTGTTTTATTTTTAACATAAAATCACTATTTTGCCCATCAAAATAACCATATACTCATTAAAGAGCAAGAGTGAAATCAAATGAAATAGAAATTCTGAAACAGCTCCTCAACTATTTCAGAATTTTTATTCCACTTTATTTCTATATCACTGAAATAAAATGCAAAAATCAAATCAAACAATTTCTGAAACAGAAATCACCCCTTGAAATTAAAATAGAAATCATACCAAATCACGCCTAAAGTACTAAACCAAGCCATTTTCTTAGTTCTCATGCACTAAGGATACAATGGAAAATGCACTATCAAGTATGAAATTGAGAGATGCAGTAAAAGCCCAAATCCATTCAAAATAAGCAGATCCTCTGCAACTGGTAAAGCCCAAAAAAAAGAGTGGATGGGAACGAACCTTCTGGGATCAGACCTTCACATAAGTTGTGAAAACATCTCCTAACCCAAAATAACCCCCTCCCCCTAATTAAATCCATATCCTTCTGCCCTTTTTTTCATTTCAAATCTCAATTTGACCACATTCTCAAAATGGTCCTCAATACTCTTTAAATTGTCCCAAACACCAACAATATGAGTTTTGAAACTAGTAACTATAACAACTGAACCCCTAGAACTTCATTTATTTATCATCTAAACCCCCCAACCCCCTTTTCTTCCAGTGATGAAAAACCCTAACCCTAACCCTAACCCTAACCCTAACCCTAACCCCAATTTCGATAAGCCTGGAGAGCCTCACCAGTTAACCTGCAAATCCGCCATTCCTGCATTACGTTGGCGCCCATCTCCTCATAGAACTTAATAGCGTTAACATTCCAATCGAGCACGCACCACTCAACCCTCCCGTAGTCCATCTTCACCGCTTGCTTCGCCACCGCCGACAAAAGCATCTTCCCAAGGCCTTTCCTCCTGTAACACTCCCTCACAAAGATATCCTCTATGTAGAAGCCAGGCTTGGCCAAGAAGGTCGAGTAGTTGGGGAAGAAGAGAACGAAACCACCCACCACAACACCGTCGCCCGATCGGAACGCACCGGCTTCTGGATCGTCGATTGGGAGGTCGAGATTGAAGATACGGACGACAGGAGGATAGACAGGGTTGTTGTGGTGGAGGTCCTCCGGGAAGGGGCGAGTGGAGACTTCGAGGACTAATACGGTGAAGGATTGGAAGGGTGGAGAATTGAAGAGTGTGGAGGAGAGGGAAGCTTCAGTGGCGGAGAAGAGGTCGGTGAGATGCTCGAACACCGCCATTTGGTGGATGAGCTTGTGTATATGTGGGACATCGTCTTTGTTGGCAAGGCGAGTCCTGACGAACAGGGGGTTTCCGATGGGGTTTTCAGGCAATGTCATGGGTGGGTCTGGGGTTGGCTGTGGAGGCAGTGGTGGAGCTGGGGCCGCCATTGCTCTGCCGCTGCGAGACTTTCTCAGTTACAGTGACTTCAATCGAATCGCTCCTTCGAGAGAGATCGTTTTCACCTTTCGCTTCTCACACTAACACCCTTCGTATCGATTAAGAGAGGTATTTATATACTCTGTGCAGCCGGTCCGACCTCGGGCCGGGACGGGTCGAGTCGTAGCTCATATTTTCCCTCTATCAATCTACACCAATTGGATTACATTGTTACTTTTGTTTCAGGGAAGTGTTTCTCTCTCTCATGAAATGATCTCTCTGTCTACCTATGTTCAAAATCGTTTTGGCACACGGCCGCGGTGATGTTGCATTTACATATGCCGCTTGTTTAGAGAACCTTTTTCTTTTTGTTATGATTGCGGAGAGCAAGTGACATGTGTTTGGTATTAGGGGGCAAGAGAAGTGTTTCTAAATCAAAAAGAAATAAAAACACATTTAAAAGATATTTTACCATAAGCATTTCTGTCACTTCAACAAGTTATTAGTTGATATACATAAAAGACTCGCTTGTGGCTAAAGGACATGTGGCGGGGCTATGGACTCCCACGATGTAGTGTGTTTCATGTCTATGCTCACCCGGAGGTCTCCGAGTCTCCTGACTGGTACCTTTCCCCCTCCCTAGTCCCTATTTCCCACCCCCCTAAAAAGTAAATTATATATAAAAAGCTCCCAATTCCCCCCCAAAAAAAAACTATGTAGCTCGTAAGAGACGCAAGGGTGTTCCTCTACATCCAATCAGCCTGGGTGCATCACTGCGTTCTCTCTATCATTGTAAGGTTGGGGGCTAACCATCATTTGCAAAAAAACCTATACAATCCACCGCCTGACCTACACTCTCTACCGCCATGCTAAGAAGTCAAATTCACACATCACCCCTCCTATATTTACGAAGGTGGATCCTCAGGTAAGAGGGCTGGACAACATTTCATATTGTTTTATGGGGACGGTTTTCATGCACAGTCGTGTATAAGAGGAATCTTTTACACTGGTTTTTAGTAACCGTCAGATTGAATTGTTTTAATCTGAACCGTTCAAAAATAAAGTAATAATAAATACTTATCCTATACGGTTACCTTTCGGTTACTCTTTCAAATAATAAAAAAAAAAAAGATATTTTTTTTTTGTGAGAATAAAACGAAATAACTTCCATATTTTTGGTTCTCTGCAACTCCCTTTTCTCTTGCCCAAAAACAAACCTTTTCTCTCTTCCTCTCTTCCGCAAAACACGGTTTCTTCACCTCAATCTCAACTCTCAATCGACCATGAATCTTTTCATCCTTTTTTCTCCTTTCTTTTCAGTTCGCTACACCTTCTATCACAACCAGTCGGATCTCACAATGGCTACCGCCGTTTCCATCGTCGGAGCTGTTAACAGAGCACCGGTCCTGTGTTCTTCCCGCCCTTTTCACCCTTTGTACCAATCCTTGCTTATTTCTTTCTTTCGTTTCAATTTCACATAACAGAATGGAAATAGTTCCACAATCTCTTCTGAAATTTGCAGGCTTGTGAAGCTCAGAAATACTGCAACTCTTCTTCATGTGGGAACCTTGTCAACATCAGCTACCCTTTTCGCTTGAAAGACGATCCTCCAGACTGCGGAGACCTTCGATGCAACCTCCCATGTGAGAATAACCGCACCGTTCTATACATGTTTTCAGGGAAGTTCTATGTAGAAGCAATCTCTTATCAGAACCGGACCATGAGAGTGGTTGATTCCGGTCTCCAGTTTCAAAATTGCTCCTCGGTACCTCTTAATTTCTTGACAAGTAATGGTAACTTCACTTTTACAGACCCTTTCTTCTACCCTAGGGTTTATGAGTTGGAAAACTATATAATTTTCCTGAGTTGTGAAACCCCAATCACAGTTATTAAATCTTCTCTTCACTTGGTGAATACCTCTCCATGTATCAATGGTTCTTCTTCTTCTTCGAGTTCCCAATATTCTTACGTTTTTGTGGGAGATTTAAATTATTCATATATACCGGGATTGTGTACAATCGACAAAATGGTTCCAATTCGGTTGCAAGAAGCCGCCGCCGCCGGAATCATCATCGCTCTTTCTCTGAGATACACCATGAAATGGCCATGGGTTTTGAACTCTCATGGTTTCACAAGCCCGCAGTCTAGAGGATCGTCTTGGATCGTCTTTCTAAATTTTCTTTTTCCAGTTATAGTTTGATTGAGGATAGATTAAGAGGGAGTTGCAGAGAAAAACATGGAAGTTGTTTTGTTGGTTTTTTTTAAATTATTATTGATAAATACAAAGGCAATCTTTTACACCTATTTGAAAATGTATCTGTTTAGGAGGAGTATAAACCGTACTTTATCCTTGAACGGTTCAGATTAAAACCCTTGAATCTAACGGTTAATAAAATCCAATGTAACCGTGTATGAAACTTTTTGCCTTGTTGTATTCACCACTGCTCTCTCATTGTTCCAAACTTTGCCATTGTCAGAATTATGACTTAAGCATCGCAGAGTCCCACCGGAGTCCAACTCTTTCCCTCTCTTGTGCTCTCTTTCTCTTTGGTTTCAGGTGGTTCGAATGTCTCCTAGTGACACGTCATCCTTCTAGATTTCAATTATGGCATCGGTAGAGATAAAAAAAAGCTATCTATAGAATAAAGGAGAAGGAATACAGGGTATGAAAGCCAAATATTTCTCTAACTCGGGTCTCTTGTCTATGATATGATGCTTAAGAAAGGTTCTCTGATTTGAAAAAGTTGGTTTGCTGAAGGGTGTTTGACAACTCCTCCTTCCCAGTTTCGCAGGTCCCTTGGATTGTTTCTCTTAAAGATCATTGTCTTCCAGCCGTTGAATCGTCTAATAGTCATAATAGGAACAATCATATAGAATTTTGATTTTCATGTCTTCCTTATTAATTTAGCTCAAGCTATTGTTACAACCACAATTTTCTCCCAAGCTTCTGCTTTTGAATGGTTCTATTTGCTGTCTAGATTTGGTAAGCTTACTACTAAACTAGTGGTTAATTATCTGAGGAGGAATCTGATCTTTCTAACCCTCAGGGGAATAAGAGATTGTAGAAGTTTCTTTGGAAACTAAAGGTTCATCCTTGTTCAAAATATATTTTTGGAAAACTCTTATCGATCAATGAGATTCTTAGAAGGGATAGACTAGTTTAAGTAACTCCAATTGACCCTTGTTGCACTTTTTGGTAAATGTGTGTAGAGCTGCAACAGGGTCAGGTTGGGCTGGGGTTTTGACCAGGACTTCTAAAACCCCAGCCCAACCCTGAGTACCCTTAGCTGGGCCCAAGCCCGCCCCGACCCTGACTCAAGGCAAAAAAAATCCAACCTTGACCCGCCCTCAGGGTCAGGTCAAGCTGACCTTGATCGACCTTGACCATGGGGGGGGAGGGGGAAGGGAGATGCATGGTCTGGCCAGATTGGGAAGAAGAAGAAGACAGGGTCAAATTGGGCCGGGTTGGGCCCAACCCAAGGCCTCAACCCTGACCCAACTCGGCCTTGACTTAGAGCCGAAAATTTCCAACCTTGACCCACCCTTTGGGCCAAGGTATCTCAACCCAAGCCTTGTTCAGTCTCAGTGCGGGCTTGGGCCATCAGGGCTAAACTTGCACCCCTAAATATGAGGGTAGAACTATGTGACACTTTTTTATCTTTTGTAATTTTTCCAAACACATTTGGTTTGTTGGGCCACTAGGTTTGAATAGAGAACCCTCTTTATCTCTCCCTTGTTGAATGGTTTGAGTCTCTTATCAGTTCCTTTTCATTATCTAACTCTGATAAAATCTTTTTATTTTCTATTACAATTTACAATGAATTTTTATTTGGATTTTTCGAAATAGTGCTATTTACAATAACATTTCCTTTTCCCCTACTTTGATTGTCAAGAATCAAGATCACACCCAAATCCTACTTTAACCTTTTGCATCATGTGCTATTTCCGATATTCATGTTATGCCATTACATGCTTACTTATCTGCCTTCTGAGGATCAACCAGTTATCATTTGCGATGGTAGTTTGGATTCAACTACCTTTAATGCTGGATGGACTATGAGTCAAGATTTTTTAAGGACTATGTTTAGGGATGTAAACGGATCGAATTTGGTCGGATAGTGGCATTATCATATTCGTATCCGATTATATTCGGACGGATCCGGATAATATCTTATCGGTTTTCGGATGGATTCGGATAATTTCCGAATAGTGATTTTTTTAATACAGGTTCTCCTAAATGGATATGAATACGGATCGAATACGATTTTTCAACTATCCGTTGACATATTTACCATTTTTATGATGAGGATTAGGGTTGAAACTTGAGAGTTCAGTAACTACCCTTTCTTCTACTTTTCTTAATCTTTTATTCTCTTACGTTTTTTACTTTTGATTTTTTTTAATAGATATGTAATTCCATGTATACATTGCATAAAACAATATATATATATATATATATATATATATATATATATATATATATATAAACCAATAGCAAATCTAGAAAAAGAATCATATTATCTTAAATTATAAATTTATAAAAATAAGATAACAAAATCCAATAAGGTAACTTAAAAGGATAGACAAACACAGAGTTATATTTCAGATATTTTATTACCGTCAGACTACTAAACGAATCGGATAATAATCGATCGAATGGGGGGATTATCATATTCGTATCCGATTAGTTTCTGACGGATTCAGATTCTCCTAAACGGATATGAACATGGATTGAATACAGATTTACGAATATCCATTTACATCCCTAACTATGTTGGCACCGAAGGCTAGAGGGATCTTGCAAGGTTTGCAGCAGGCATTGGTCAAAAAATTCAAAAGAGAGGAATCAATGGGAATAGTTTCAACTAGTAGTTGTCAAGTGCCTAGCACACTTGGTAGCTAGTGGTGTGTAAAGGCCCATTGCTACCAGGAGGTCTTGAGTTCAAGTCTCCTGGTTCACATCCTACATCCCCCCCCCCCAACCTACCTATCAAAAAAAGGTTTCAACTTTCAACTAGTAGAGCAAGGTTTCTGACATTAAATTAACAAACCAAAGGAGAGGAATCAGTGGGAATTAGAATAGTTTATGGCCTATACCTGTATTAGCTAATCTCATGAATAATGATCATCAGCAGTTATTGAAATTCAGAAGTAACCCAGCTGCAACACCTTTAACTGGGTTAGAATATCAGTTACAGAGATAATCAAAAAAGGGAGAGGGATGGACCTATTCCATTTTGTTAGAAGGACAAATTTTACTACAAGCATGCTGGAATTCTCAGTTTAAAAAGGATTAGAAAAGGTAGAATCTCTCAATCTGGAGATCGGGGATTTTTGGTGCACCAACAAGGACGTTATTCAACTCCTACCCACCCCCACAATTCCATGGCCAAAAAGCTTAGGAGGACATCTTTTGAGTATCTCTAATATGTTAAAGCACACTCCTATATATATAACTTAATCTGCAGCGGTTTTGGAGTTATGTTCCTTTTTCTCTAACTTCGCCCGTATACATAGACACTCTTTTGTGTGTAACAAACTTTGTATATCTTAATCCTTAATTTTATTTTTCATTATTAAAAAATAAAAAGAAGAGAGGTGGGTGTGCTAGCAGTATCATATGCAAGCACCCTACGTATCTATCTTTCTCTTTCCCCTTTGAAATGACTCCCTTACCCCTCAAAGGGAGGAAGAGAGAGATAGACTCATTTCAGAAGGAAAAGAGAAAGATATAAACATAAGGTGTTAGCTTACAGTAGAGAGCTATGATGATGAGAGAGTCCCAAGGGTAGGGTATCAATTTGTTTATTTTGAGTTTTCCCTTTTTGCTTGTTTCTCCCCTTTTTGTGTTTGGAGACCAAACACGTTTCTGTTCTTTTAATTTATTTCACAGAACAAAAGAACATCAGAAAAACTTCTGCGAGGATTAACAAACGTAGCCTTTCTTTTCTTATTTAGTGTATTGGTGATTCCTGTTAGAGTGCAAACCACTCGAGCTGATTTCGGTTCTAGAACAATTTGGATCCTCTACTGCTGAGTTGTGCGGCAGGACCGTGCTGTCGAGACACAGTAAAGCAGAAAATGACCGCCTTACCACTGCCCAAGCGCCTTGTCTAAGTGAGGATAAGACTGTCATTTTCCTGCCTTAATTGTGTCTCAGCAGCACGGTCCTGCCGGGCAGCTCGGCAATAGATGATCATGATCTCGAGAGGCCCTCTAATCAGTTGATATAGTACACCGAAAAGAAGGAAAGCAAAAATTATAATTGGAAAAAAAAATCTTCCTAATGTTTAAGCATATATTCTCATGGTGGCGTATTCATTTGACTGAATAAAAATAAAACAAAAGGCAATTATGTAATCTGACGACATTGTATAGTATTGAAGCTATTAATTAAGATATGTTGTGTAACATCCCGCATTTCTTAAACGAAATCTTATATCATCTAAACCCTCCACAATCCCCTCTCTTCAATGGAGGAGTTAAAACCCTAATCCTAATCTGAATTCCCATAAGCCTGGAGAGCCTCACCAGTTAACCTACAAATCCGCCATTCCTGCATCATTTTGGCGCCCATCTCCTCGTAGAACTTAATAGCATTAATATTCCAATCAAGCACGCACCACTCAACCCTCCCGTAGTCCATCTTCACCGCCTGCTTCGCCACCGCCGACAAAAGCATCTTCCCAAGGCCTTTCCTCCTGTAACTCTCCCTCACAAAAATGTCCTCTATGTAGAGCCCAGGCTTGGCTAAGAAGGTCGAGTAGTTGGGGAAGAAGAGAACAAACCCAGCCACCACAACACCCTCACCCGATCGGAGTGTTTCGGCTTCTGGATCGTCGATCGGGAGGTCGAGATTGATGATGCGAACGACAGGAGGGTAGAAAGGGTTGTTGTGGTGGAGATCCTCTGGGAAGGGGCGAGTGGAGACTTCGAGGATGAAGACGGTGAAGGATTGGAAGGTTGGGGAGTTGAAGAGTGTGGAGGAGAGGGAAGCTTCGGTGGCGTGACAGAAGTGGGCCAGACGCTCAAACACCGCCATTTGGTGGATGAGCTTGTGTATATGTGGGAGGTCGTCTTTGATGGCAAGGCTAATCCTGACGAACAGAGGGTTTCCGATGGGGTTCTCAGGCAATGTCATGGGTGGATCTGGGGTTGGCTGTGGGGGCAGTGGTGGAGCTGCGGCCGCCATTGCTCCGTCTGTCTGTGTTGTTCTTACCTGTCGCTTCTCACACAACTCACCGGGTCATCGATTAAGTAGAGGTATTTATAGTCTCTGCGCGGCGTCGCCAGCAAGGTATGGGCACGGGCACGGGCACGGGCACGGGCGCAGGCGCAGGCGCGGGTAGGTTTTCCGAGTCTGGGGCGGGTCAACCCATATCTCATATTCTCTCTCTCTACCATCTGTTTTTTTATATTTCCTTACTCAGTGCATATCTGGATCGGCAGCCGGACCCGTGCCGGGGCTGGGGCCGGGGATTTACCCCTGTATGGCCATGTATTCTTACAAAAATCCAATTTTTTAAAACATTTTCACCCTTGTTCCTTGTTCCATACTAGTCTACTGATAAGGATCGATCAGGAATCGGTATCAATCTCCACCCACACCGATCCGATTGGGGATGGGAGGAAAGTGCTGACCACTAGAGATACCTCTTGCCGTAAGGACCTAAGATATCGGTATTGGTCATTCGGTATTGGTCCCGATCAGTCAATTTTACCTTTACTTTTCATTAAAAAGCAAGTGTTTTTTTTTCCCTGATATTCTCAATCCAAGATCAGTATTGACCTTCAGCGATACCGATATGATCCAGCCGATCCAATACTAATACCTCAATTCCTGCTTCTGGTATGATCTGATGATGGTACACCTAAATGGAGAGCAAAAATATAAAGGAAAAAAAAAAAAGATGGACAAACAATCAGTGGAAAATAATCCTTCCCTAAGCTTTAGGAATTGGAGAGGATTAAAATCCTAATCTGTGTACATGTACACATCCCTCACTTTATACCCAAAAAAAAAGAAAAAAATAAACGCAGAATTTCTCTCTCCGTTTAATAATGTGAATCCTATGTAAACGAATCTACACTCACCGAAACTCCTCTCCCCACTCCCGCTATTGGCCAGACCTGTGGCTAATATAATTGGGCAGTATCAGAATTTCTCTCCCAAAAAAGAAAGATCTTCCTAATGTTTAACGTGACAGGGAGTGTAGCGCACATCCAACGGCCCGCAATGCTTGGGCACGTAGCCCAACACCCCACCTATGTGTTGGACTACGTGTCCGAGCACTGTGGGCTGTCGGATGGTGCGCTACAAACCCTATTGCGCTACAGAAGACCCGTTTTGATGTTTAACCCGTTATTCTCATGAAGTGTTAATTATCTCACTAAATCAATAAAACAGAAGACAAATATAAAAACAGCTAGCTCTAGTCTGCTTGGTTCTTCTCAACCCACTAAGCAAGCAGACAACATGAGGAAAAAAATGTCCAAGATTATATAAAATAAGGTACATATCACCATGGAAGATAAATTTGACCGAAACCACCGAGTTAACTCGGTTTCGTAGGTTTTCGAGACGAATCGAAGGAAGACTTTATAAAATCCCTGAATTCGATCGGGTTTCGATGGTTTCGACCATATTTTGGTAGTTTCGACACTTATGCCCATTGAAACTTGAAAAAACTTGACTCGAAACTAGGACAAACAGGTATTTATGCCAGAAACTGCCAGGACAGACACTTAGTTATGTCTAATATCAGTTAAGTAAATATTTTTGTATTTGTATTTCATTTACTTAAGATATTATTCATAAATAAACAAATACCTCCTATTTGAATCCAATAAAAATAGTTAAAAAATTAAATTTCAAAAGGAAAAAAAACCAATTCCCCAGTTCAAGAACAAAAACTAGATTTTCACTGGTAGATACAATTTACAACTTTCTAATGCTAGGGTTTTTCTTAAATCTAAAAATTCCATAAATCTTAATATGGTAAAACATTACTAAAAACTAAAAGTGCGATAAAATATTCATTTGTTTTGATATCCAAAAACATATTTTCATTCAAAACGATTTTAAAAGCATTTGCGCACACCAAATTAAGAAAGGGACTTGTTGGAAAGTTATCAAAGCAAAGCTTTCTAACAAATCTAAGATTGCTTAAATCTGCTTTATATTAAAAGAATTATGTTCCAGTCAAACCTTATTCGATACCATGTCCAAGAACAATATATTGTATCAAACTTGGAGCAAAACCACAAGTAATGTTTTTAGTGTTCTCTATGTGAAACTAATGCATGGATTGGGTTTAAAATGTCAAAAATAGGCAGCACAACAAGAATCAGGACAAAAAAAAAAACAACTTTTGAGCCTCAAAACCATGGTTCAAGTTAGCCTCGAGAAAATCCCAAGTTTCAACTGAGATATGATCGAAACCGAGACAAACTCGATTTCTAACTAAACGAAACCCGAGTTTTAGAATCTTGCATACCACTACCTCTAATATTACATAATGGAAGTTGCTACCATTTTTGTGGTTGAGTAAAACTTTGAACCATGCTTTGGCCTTCAATACATACTCATTTGTGTGAATCTTTATTAGCCAGATGGTTGTCTGTAATGTGGACCCACCCATTCCTATCATTGATTGCCACTTGTAACCACAGTTCTAAGTATCAATATTGATGTCAATTGATACCGATACCAATATGGAGGTATTACATGGTCGGGCTGGGGGCTAAGGCCTCAACCTAGGCCCGGCCCAGCCCTGCCAAGGCCAGGAAAACAGTAAACCCAGCCTGACCCTGGCAAGAACACAGGCCCGACGCAACCCTATCCAGGCTCAGGGCAGTTTAGGGTTGGTTCAGACTAGCAGGGTTTTTTTTGACACCCCTACTTATAATTGTAGTGGTGCCTGGGGTATGTTGGTCTCGAGTTCGAGACCCCTAGTCTTTTCTAGAATAAGTATTGATCCTTCGTAAACCCCTCCTGGTCCCTTGTGGGTATGTCCCTAATGGGTCACCCCTAGTGGGCTAAATTCTAGCACCGAAAAAAAAAAAAAAAAATTTTTAAGCAGCACATACAAATCGAGCATAGCAAAATGCCACATTAGATAGCTGGCTCCATCTATTGTACAACTAAGCTCGATAGCACTTATCCAGTCCAAAAAATTATGCCCTGTTCAATCCCCGAAAAGGCAATATCTATCCTTCAGTAAGGCCAAAATCATCCACTTACTATGAGTTCATAGGAGTGATCTAAGCCTATAAGGTAGTATATAGTAACAAGTAAGAAAAAGGCAACAGCAAAGGAAAAGTACAGAGTTGTTTTGCTTCAAAGAGCTCTCGCGCTCTATAAACAATTATCTGATTCCTCGCACAATATGAAGGAATCATCATACGAGTCTTATGACATTGTTACCTGGAAACAGAAGTTAACCCAATGTGCCTCTTCCCCTTCAATATCATTTCCCACATCAACAGAGACCCACAGTGGGCCTTCAACACCAACTCCATCGATAGAAAACCAGATACATCAATTCCAAGTGAATCTTTTGGGTTGCTCGACTGCCCCTAGATAACCTGTTCAGCCATCATTTCTATCAAATCTATTCATGCAAGTACAAAGCCAATAAATATATAGCAACATTTCTTCCTCTCTTCCCTCACCCATCTCCCCTCCCCCCCCACCCCCTTCCAGGTTTAAGCCCAAAATCAACCCACAAAATCATGAACCATCTGAGCCCCAAAATGACTGATTAGCTGATGTTCCTGTTGTCTTTCCTGCCTATGCTGCAGCTGTTGTGCACCCTCGGCGCTGTGTCTAAGACCTAAGGTGAGTGACACAGCTCCTACCCCCCCAATCTCTAGCCTGTGTTGGTTGTATGGCATAAAACCCATCAAGCCCCCACAAACATCTGCTGGAAACTGATGCTCCATTCTCAAACGCTTCCCCTGTTTACACTGTTCAGAACTCTGATCATCCTCCCTGTTTGGCAATGCTACCACTCCCGAGCATTCGGATCCTTTCTCAGACACTGCATCTACTGTGAACTTGTTTAGGTTATGATCTCCCATGGGCTCAGTGCTACCACTGGTGGCAACAGGTTCACCAACATTACTACTGGAAGTCAGGTTGGCCTCAGCAGATCCTTTGGTTTCAAGCATGTGTATCTCCTCAACCATAGGTTTCCATACCCGCACTCGAGCATTGATGAACCAGTTTGATACCTGTAAAATATAATCCAACAGTTGGTGACACTGATGATTGAATGTCACGGCCAAGCACCCATTGGGTGCAACATATATCACATAATAAGAAAAACCATTCAATCTAACGCTGAACAGTTAGCAATGGTAACAGGAGTTAAACATCTTTGCCTTTGACTGCCAACTCCATGATTGGGAAGTTATTAAGTAATGGACACGCATGGAAACCGACAAGTCACTTCCCATTCACCCATACTTAACCCACCAGTGTGATGCAAGTACTAACAGAAACGATCATTATACAAGATGGACAACTAACAACCCATGATCTAATAATGCATTGATCAAAGTCCCAAACAGATGTCATGCATGGAAGCATCAAGGTTGGGCATGTGCTTTATGATATTATGGAGACAAAAAGTGATAAAGGTAAGAGTTTCTACTCCTCACACAAAACAGATGAAAGGAGCAAGAATCAAGAAGATAATCAGGGAGGAAATCAAGCAGATTGATAGGCCTTATTTGTTCCTATGTTTAAGATAACAAAAACCTCCTTTCATGTTGATAGTTCTAATTTGAATATTACTTCACCTTTTTGTATCACAGCTTAACTAATTGTACTCTTTCTATATTCTATAAATAAAGACTACCAGAGCCTAAGAAATTCATTCTGTTCTGAACATGCAATGTGATCCATGAAAATTCTCAACGCTTCAGAGCACTAGACTTCAGAGTAGAAGGGTCCTTGGGCTCACGTCGATCGAACATGTCTTTTTTATCTTCTTTTCTTTTGCATCATCTTCTTCATATTTGAAGATTACAGCCAAGATTTGCATCATCTTTTAAGCTTTGTTACACTCATGGAAGAAAAACTCGACCGAAACCTGTCAAAACCACCGAGTTGACTCGGTTTCACAGGTTTCCGAGACAAGTTGAAGGGTGATTTTAAAAAATCCAGGGTTTCAATCTAAATTCGATGGTTTCAACCAGACCGAGATGTTGGTAATTTCACAAGTTTTGACACTTATGCCTATCGAAACTTAGGGAAACCTGGCTCGAAACCAGTATAGATACTAGTATGCCAGTAACCAGGCTAGAAACTAGGACAGACACTAATTTATGCTTAATATCAATTAAGTAAATGTTTTTGTATTTGTATTTCATTTACTTAAGATATTATTCATAAATAAACAAATATCCCCTATTTGAATCCAATAAAAATAGTTAAAAAATAAAATTCCAAAAGGAAAAAAAGTCAACCCCCCCAATTCAAGAACAAAAACTGGATTTTCAACGGTAGGTGCAATTTTCAACTTTCTAATGCTGAGGTTTTTCTCAAATCTAAAAATTCCATAAATCTTAATATGGTAAAACATTGCTAAAACCCAAAAGTGCGGTAAAATATTCATTTGTTTTGATTTCCAAAAAAAATATTTTCATTCAGAACGTTTTGACAGCATTTGCACACACCAAATTAAGTTTGACCGGTACATAACTCCTTCAATATAGACCAGATTTAAGCAATCTTGGACTTGTTGGAAAGCTGTCAAAACAAAGCTTTCTAACAAATCCATGCTTAAATCTGATTTATATTGAAGCTGTTATGTTCCGATCAAACCTTATTCGATACCATGTCCAAGAACAATATAAAGTATCAAACTTGGATCAAAACCACAAGTATTATTTTTAGTGTTCTCTATGTGAAACTAATGCATGGATTGGATTTAAAATGTCAAAAATATGCAGCACAACAAGAATCATGACAAAAAACACAACTTCTGGGCCTCGAAACCAAGGTTCGAGTTAGCCTAGAGAAAGTTCCAGGTTTCGACCGAGATATAGTCGAAACCGAGACGAACTCGGTTTCTGGCAGGTCGAAACCCGAGTTTTAGAACCTTGGTTGCACTTAAATTGACTTCTAAGAATTATCTGATGTGGAACCCAATCCATACTTGAAGGAGAGGGAAGCGAGTAAGACATCTTTAAATCCCCTCCATCTCAGTTTCTCGAGGACAAAGAAGACAAGGTAAATCCAGCCTACAGTACTTGGAAGAAAGAAGACAGCCTTGTCAAGTATTGGTTTTCTGTCCATCTCTTAGAGAGTGTTCTCTTTATGTTGTTACCGGTTTATCCACAGCAAAAGATATCTGGAAAGCCTTAGAGGTTGCTTTTGCACAAGTTACAAAGGATTCAGAACGAATGTTGCAAATGAAGCTGCGTGCTTGCAAGAAGGAGTCGTCTTCTGTTGAGGATTATCTCAAACGGTTCAAATCCTTTTGTGATGAACTGGTTCCAATTCAAAAATCAGTTTTAGACGAAGACAAAGTTTCCTGGATTGCTACTGGACTGGATCCAAAGTACATTAAATTTCTAGACACAAAGTTCTCTAGGGAACCATATTCCTTCTTTTCTCAGTTTGGGAGTGCCCTTCATAATCATTAACTTTGACTTCAAGCCTATCTTGATGAAAAGGAGGAGACACTCGACCAGAATCTTGCCTTTGTTTACAAAGAGGCACTAGACAGTAGCAGAGAGGAAATCCAAGCAATGGAAATGGCTATAATCGCTTTAACAGTCAGGGACGTTGTTTTATTCCTAGTGGACAGAACTTTCTTTAAAACAACCACCTATTCCTGACAATTTAAACAACAAATTTGTTTCATATTAGTGATCTCAACAGCCCCAACAAGGTCATACCGCTAGACTTCAGCACCTATTATCTAATTCTATGGGCAGATATAGTTTCAACAACCACTTAATGTTAAGAACAATGGCAAATCTTCTGTACCTGCTACACCATTTTTCGGTTCCCTTCCTAGTCCTCCTATATGTTGTCAAATTTTTGGTCATCCTAACCATCTGTTGTCAAGTGTTGGTACCAGTATGATTACTCTCATCAGCCAGATGATGTTCCTCATGCACTAGCAGCTATAGCTTTAAATGAAGTCCCTGATCTATTTTGGTACACAGATATCAGTGCCACTTCTAATATGACCAGTGATACAGGTACTCTTTTATCTTCCTAGACATGTGATGGAATTGATAAAATCCATCTTGGCGATGCTAATTTCTCTGCTCAACCGGAGAATTTACATCTTCGAAATGTTATTGTTGTTCTGAATTTCAAAAAGAATTTATTCTGTCAGCCAGTTCACAAAGGATCATTACTGCATATTTTAAATTTCTTTAAATGGTATTGAAGGAAATGGAGACGGGAAAGCTGACAGCAATATAGAGTAGGCACAACAACCTTTACAAGATGGGTTGTGGTGGTCCCCAAGCTTTGGTCACCCTCATTCCAAGATCTTAAAAATATTTGTCTTAGCATGGTATAATTGATGTCAGTAGGATGCTCAAACACTCCTCAATTTGTAGTAGCTGTCAAATGGGAGTTGTAGGCTTCCGCTTCAATTAAACAATAAAATTTCTGGTTTTCCTTCAGAAAGATCCACTGCAACTTATGGGGACCAGCTCCAGATAAATATTATGTTCTATCTGTAGATGAATACTCACAGTTTACCCGGCTTTATCATTTATGATGAAATTTGAATTCTATTCATATTTTCTGAAGTTTCAAAAAATTAGTAAAAAATCAATTCTCACGACTTTCAATGTGATGAAGGTTAACATGAGAAAAATAAATTCTTTATGATCTTGAGACTGTCGGATTAGAACGGTGTCGTAGAACGGCAACATAGGTGTAGTGTTGAAACTGGACTGACATTGCTATTTCATGCTAATATGCCAAAGCATCTTTTGATGCATTTTCCACTGTGATCTTTCTTATTAATTGGTTGCCTACTCCCGTGTTGCAAGGTATCAGTCCCTATCAATAACTATTTGGAAAGGAGCCAAACTATAGTGGTCTGTGTTCTTTTGGTTGTTGGTGCTTCCCTTATATAAAAGCCTCTACTGACAATAAATTTTAGCCAAAGACCTTTGCTTGTGTATTTATTGGTTACAGTCCATTGCACAAGGTTATTGGTCTCTACTTCCTTCTACTGGGTGTGCTTTTATTTCACAGAATGTTGTGTTTGATGAGACTGTTTATCCATTTTCGGAATCTCAATCAGTTCCATCTAGTGTTTCACAGGTCAAACCTATAACAACATATCCAGATTCCTTTGATTGGACAGCTTCTCTTTCTCCTCCTGTCGTATCTCATTCTTCAGCTGAGGGGGAGCCACTAGTATCACCATCAGAAGCTCTTGATTCCAATATTACTTCTACATCAGATTTCCAACTTGTTGCAGAGATTTACAATAAAAACCATCCACATCTGCTTTTTTGATAAACTGACAATGATTTGGTTCAATTAATCAGGTTGCTTCAGCCGATCATATTTCAATTGATCATTATTATTTCAGGCAATCCACTTCTTCAGATACTTATCTTGATACTTCTATTGTTGCACCTTCATCTGATAGCCACGATGTTTCCCCACCAATTTCATCCAAGATTCTACTTCAGACACGTGCATATATAGTATCTACTCAGCTTTCTACTAATTCTTTATTATGTGATGCATCTGTTGGCGACATTATTAAACCTGATCGTCATCTAGTTATCTGTGCACAGCATGGTATGGTTAAATCCAATCCAGATCCCGATTCGTTGGCAAACATTGTCTCAGTGACCAAGAAGAACGGGCAAATTCGGGTTTGCATCGACTTCAGAGACCTGAATAACGCATTCCCTAAGGTAGCTTGCTTACTCTGCCGCATGCATTGGCTGCCCATGGTTTAGATATTGCAGAACCTACGTTTTTGTGGCCAGCCCCTAAATCTCTGCATTGGGTTGATGCAATGCATCCAAAATTACAAGCTTTGGCTAATAATCAGACTTCGTTTCTTGATCCTTATACCCAACATGAATGATTTCAAAGTAATAAAAGAGAAGAACAAGAACAAGAAGAAGAGAGAGAAAGTAGAGTGCATGGAATGCCTTGAGGAGATAATCGATTTCTCTCCCCTATATTTACTAACATGTCAATGTTATGTAGAATTACATCAATACCCCCCACACTAACATAAGTGCACCTAGGGAGGTAAAAGAGTAAAAGAAAAATACAAACTTATAACAAAGTATAACCAAGTACCCATAATACCCTTACTGTTAGAGTTTGTGTAGTAAGGGTATTGTAGGAACTAGTTTGTTAACTAGTTGTCTTATATTGTAATTTCCTTTTTTTTTACCTTTTACCTCCCTAGGGATGTGTATGTCATTTCTTTCATATTAGTAATGAAGCAATATAGGTGTGGAGGCGACATCACTCCAACACACAACATTCCACCATTGTCTCTTCTCCTCTCTTCTTTTGCTTCATCTTCTTCAACCCTCCTCCTCCATCTTTCTCCTTGTTCTTTACATTTGTTAACATCCAACTTGGTATCAGAGCTCACTTTGTTGGTTTGAGAGTCGAGTCATCTTCTTGTCCCTTCATCTCTCTCTCTCTTTGGAACCCTAGGTTACAAAGGGGTTCCAAGGAAGAGAATACTATATGAAAGATTTGAAGAAACCATGATATGAACATGTTTGAAGCTCATTGGAACATCAAGAGGAGGTCTCACTTGAAGAAATAGAGTTTTTGAAGCTCAAACCAAAATCTGGCAGCTTCCTCCCTTTACCGCCAGATTTTTTTGTCAAATGAACCTATCTCTCTCATTCAGCTGCCATTGAGGCTGGGGTAGGATCTATTTGGATTTCCTCTTGCCCTCGGTTCATGAAAAGAAGGGTGGCTGAGCAACAACTCCTTTCTTTCTTGAATCAAGGTACTGCCTCCCCTGGTTTTTCTTGTATGTTAGTTATTTTTTGGACTGTATCGTGTGGAGGTTATACCAGGTCCAGAAACACTCACAGAAAACACTAATGGAGTTTCTCCATCACAAAGAAGACCCTATGAATGAAGATTGAAGACTGTGAAGCTCATTCAAAAGCCAAAGAGACCTTCCCACTGTTACCGCCAGCCTATTGGTCATGTTCCGGTTTCTCCCTCCTCAAGCATTCTTTGGGAGTAAGGCTTAGTCTCTTATAATCGCCCAAGGGGTTAATTTTGTTCCCATGTGGTCTTGGTTGTTGAAGTGAAGTGCTGAAGGAACACTACTCATTCTCTCAGAATCTCCATAGTACTGCCAGCTTTGTTCCCTTCCTCTGGTTTGCCTGTGATGTGGATCTGTTATGCTTCCAGCTACTTTGTGTTGGTGAGAAAAACCATTTGAACACCTCAAGTTGTTGTGGCCGAGTTGAATTTCTTTGAACTGTATGCCTGTTGGATCTTGTTTCCCAGTGTTGAGAATATCTTTTTTTCGTTTGGGTTGAGAATTTACCCCATTTGCTTTTTGGGTGTTACTTATCTTGTGGGTGTGTATCTTCAACCTGTCTTGGATCAGTGAATCGATAGAGGTTGTTTAGAGAAGTCTCCCCTGGGAAGAATTGTCTTTGTTGGGTAATGTACTCCCCATTTGGTTTGTGTATCATCCCCATTTTTTACATTATGTCAGGTGTTGGAGGAAGAGGCCAAGTTTTACCCCGAGGGAATGACAGTGATAGATTCATATGTGATCATTGTGGGAAATTTGGGCATACTAAAGAGAGATGTTGGGTGCTTCATGGCTGTCAACCTGGTATGCATGGCAACAGGAGAGGGGGAGCTAGAACACCTTCCATGAGGATTGAGGTTGAACCTATGAGACTTCCCTCTCGAGTGCAGACAAACACCACTCAAGATGATATGGCAGCACTACGTTGGATGATGTATCGACTAGGCCACTCTTCTACTACTCCAACGGAGTTAGATTCTTCGGTCTCCGCCTTACAGGCCTCTACATCTACACACTCTTGGGTCATTGACTCTGGTGCCATAGACCATATGACTGGTATGTCTCAATGTTATGATTCCTACACCATTTGTTCTGGTTAGTAAAATGTTAAAATTACTGTTCGAATCACTTCTTCTATTTCTCTTGAATTTGTTTTTCATGTTCCTAACTTTGCCACTAACCTGCTATCTGTAAGTCATCTAACCAAATCCTTGACTTCTTGCGTCACTTTCTATCCTTCTCATTGTGTTTTTTAGGATTTGGTGTAAAAGTGAATTATTGGCAATGGACGGGAGGAAAATGGACTCTACCTTCTTGATCCAGGATCATCACCCCCACCTATTGCTCAGTCCTACGTATGTAAAAGTAGTGACAATAGTACCGTTGACTTTGTGATGTTGAGGCATCAACGTTTGGGCCACCCTTCCTTTAGTGTTATGAGACAAAAATTCCCACATTTGTTTTCTTCCATTCCTCCTTCCCATGTATTTCAATGTAAACCATGTCTATTTGCTAAACATTGTAGTTCTTCTTATCCTTACATTGGCAATAGATCCATCGTTCCCTTCCATATTGTGCATACTGATGTTTGGGAACCTTCTCCCACTACATCTTTATTTGGTTACCGTTATTTTGTTTCATTTGTTGATATGATTATTTTCGATCCACTTGGACCTTCTTCATGAAGAATAAAAGTGATGCCTATGCTGCCTTTACAAATTTCTATCAGATGGTTCTTATTCAATTTGAAACTAAAATCAAAATCGTTCGTTTTGATAAAGGAGGGGAGTACATGTATGGTGACCTCCAAAAATTTTGCACTGATAATGGCATTATCCATCAGGTAGCTTGTGTTAACACACCCCAATGGAATGAGGTAGCCGAGATGAAAAAATCGCCATTTATTAGAGGTCACTAGGAGTCTTTTATTTGGCATGCATGTTCCTAAAACCTTTTGGTCCGAAGCTCTTCTCACTACTACCCTTTTAATCAACCGCATGCCCACTAAACTTCTTGAATCCTAATCCCCTTCGGAAACATTGTCTCCCCAAACTTCTGCTTTCTCTCTTCCTCCCAAGGTCTTTGGGTGTGTGTGCTATGTCCATGTCAATAAATCTGCTAGGATTAAGCTTGACCCCAAGGCACTCAAATGCATTTTTCCTAGGATATTCCTCGTCTACCAAGGGTATAAGTGCTACCATCCCTCTTCCCGAAGGCAACTTCTCTCCAAAGATGTCACCTTCTTTGAATCTATACCTTTCTTCACTTCTCAGCATCCTCTTCAGGGGGAGAATAGTGGGAATGAATAGGCTGTTGATACTCTTTTCCTCCCACCTTTTCCTACTTCTCCATTTCTGTTTGATATTGGGAAACATAAAGAAGGGGTTGTTGGTGTTATTGATGATAGTTCATGTGGTGGTTCTGGTAATGAAAAGGATTACCACATTGTGTACCAGAGAAAGAACAAACAGCAAAAGAAGACCTGCCAAGAGTCCTCCTTGGATCCACATTCTGAGATACATCCTCCTTAGTCAGGTAACATCCCTCCTCTTCCTTCTGATTTAGGCCTCCCTATTGCTGTTAGAAAAGAAAAGAGAGCTTGCAATAATCCTGTAGCCCAGTTTGTTTTCTATGATGCTCTTTCTCCTACAGGTGTTGCCTTCATTGTTGCCCTCATTGTTGCCCTCTCTTCTATTTCTATTCCAAAAAATGTCATTGAAGCTATGACTGACCCAAAGTAGAAGCAAGCCATGTCAAATGATGGCTCTTGAGAAGAACTGTACTTGGAAACTACTTGATCTTCCCAAGGGGAGAGTTCTATAGTTGAATGCAGATGGGTCTACACAATCAAGTACCAATCACATGGTACAATCGAAAGATACAAGGCCCGATTGGTGGACAAAGGGTACAGTCAGGCGTACAAGATTGACTATCAGGCGACATTAGGTCTTGTGGCTAAGCATAATTCTATACGGGTTCTCTTATCATTGGCAACAAATACAGATTGGCCACAATATTAGTTGGATGTGAAAAATACTTTCCTCCATGGTGATTTACAAGAGGAAGTGTACAGCCCCCTCCTGGCTTCAAGTACCCTTCAACTGAAGGGAAGGTGTGTCTCCTGAAAAGGCTCTATATAGTCTAAAACAGTCTCCAAAAGCTTGGTTCAAGAGGTTCAAGCAGGCTATTCTGAAGAATGGGTATTCCCGGAATCAAGCTTATCACACCTTATTTACCCAACGAGGTAATGGTACTATTACAGCCCTTATTGTCTATGTTGATGACATTGTTGTTACTGTCTTACTAGAGATGACGGAGCTGAGATAGCTAGGCTGAAGACCTACCTAGCTCAACAAATTGAGATTAAAGATTTGGGTCCCTTGAAGTATTTCTTAGGAATTGAAGTGTCAAGGTCCAAAAGAGGAATCAAAATATGTCAAAGGAAGTTTGTTCTTGATTTATTGAAAGAGACAGGAATGCTGAATTACAAACCAAGAAGTTCTCCTATTGAGCAAAATCATAAACTAGGAGAAGATTGTGATCCATCTCCTGTTGATGCAGGGAAGTATCAAACACTAGTGGGGAAGCTCATCTATCTGTCTCTAACTCACCCAGATATTTCTTATGTTGTGGGAGTGGTGAGTCAATTTATGCATGCTCCCCAAAGTGGACACTTGGATGTTGTATACCACATTCTTAGATACTTTAAGTCTTTCTCCAGGGAAAGGACTATTGTATGCCAGACACAACCACTTCAAAGTTGAAGGTTTCACAGATGCCGATTGGGCTGGATCCATCTTAGACAAAAGGCCTACATCTGGCTCCTGCAAATTTGTGGGTGGTAATTTGGTCACATGGAGAAGCAAAAAACAATCTGTTGTAGCTCGATCCAATGCAAAGGCAGAGTTTCAGGCAATGGTCATGGTGTTTGTCAACTCATGGTTGAGACGATTGGTTCAGGAGTTAGAATTTGATACTGATGAACCTATGCGGCTCTACTGTAATAACAAGGCAGCTATAAGCATTCCTCACAATCCAATGCAACACGATAGAACAAAGCACATCGAAGTGAACCGGCACTTTATCAAAAAGAAGAAAGACTCTGGCTGCATTTGCACGCCTTCTGTGGAGACTGGTGATCAATTGGCGGACATCTTCACCAAAGGACTTACTTCTCTTCAGTTTGGAGCTCTATTATGCAAGCTAGGAATGCATGACATTTATTCTCCAGTTTGAGGGGGAGTGTTAGAGTTTGTGTAGTAAGGGTATTGTAGGAACTAGTTTGTTAACTAATTGCCTTATATTGTAATTTCCTGTTTTTACTTTTTACCTCCCTAGAGAGGTGTATGTAATTTCTTTCATATTAGTAATGAAGCAACATAGGTGTGGAGGAGACATCACTCCAACACACAACATTTCCACCATCTTCTCTTCATCCCTCCTCCTCCATATTTCTCATTATTCTTTACATTTGTTAACTTCCAACTCTTATGGCCTTACTACATAAACTCTAACACTCCCCATCAAGTTAGAGAATAAATGTCATACATGTCCAACTTGCTCAGTACAGTACTGAACTGGAGAGAGTTAATCCCTTTGGGGAAAATATCGCCCAATTGATCGCCTATCTTCACAAAAGGAGTGCAGATGTAGCTAGGGTCCATTATTTCTTTAATGAAATACCGATCCATCTCAATGTGCTTTGTCCAATCATGTTGCACTGGATTGCAAGTTATACTTATGCAGTCGTTATCACACTAAAGTTGCATGGGTTTCTCAATATCAAACCCCAAATCTTGGACCAACCTTTTCAACCACCGAAGTTCAAACACTCCATGAGCCATGGCTCTAAATTCTGCCTCTGCACTTGATATAGTAGGCGGTTTTTTGCTTCTCCATGTAGCCAGGTTACCACCAACAAATATGCAATATCCTAATATAGATATTCTGCCAGAAGTAGATCCTACCCAATCAGCATCAATGTAGCGTTTAATCCTCAAATGGTTGTGTTTGGTGTACAATAGCCCCTTTCCTGGACTAGACTTCAAGTACTTGAAGATGCAATACACAACATCCAAATATGCCTATGCTTGGGAGCATACATAAACTGACTCACAACCCCAACAAGTAACATCAGGGCGAGTCAAAGAAAGATAAATCAACTACGACACTAACCTTTGGTATTGTTCACTATCGTTTTACCTAAAAGCTCAAAGTGTTAAGGAAAGGCTGTGTCAATGTATACATCAATACTCCCCGCACATGCAAGCTAAGATCCCATGGTCCTTGCTCGTGAAGCTCACGCGACATTTCCTTCGCGCAACACCAAGGGAGAAGAAAAGTGAAGGGAAAACTCTTCTGATTCACTTCCTAGAAGTTAAACACTTGAGCTCCTTGCTCCAATACCATGTTCGCAACTGCTTCATCTAAAAGCTCGAAATGTTAGGGATGGGCAGCGTCAATGTATACATCAATAGGTACTTCCCTCCTTCAACTAGCGATGGTCCATAGCCTTCATCCAACTTATGGTTTTGATCAATCGATGAGTATGCTGGCTTACAGCTCAACAATCATGTCTCCGTCAACAAATCCAACACAACTTCCTTTGACAAATATTTATTCCTTCTATGACCTTGACACTTCAATTTCCAATAAGTATTCAAGTGTTCAAGGTTTTTAATATCAAACTGTTGGGATAAGTAAAACTTAAATTTTTTCATCTCCTCCCAGTCATTTCCTATTACCAAAATGTCATCCACTTAGTTAATTAGAGCTGTGATGGTACCATTACCTTTTCTGGTAAATAGAGTATGGCCAGCCTGACTCTGGGTATATCCATTCTTCAATTTAGCTTGTCTAAACCTCTCGAGCCAAGCCTTCGGGGACTATTTGAGGAATTGAGGCTATATAGAAACTTATTGAGAAGACATATCTTCCCTTTAGCCGAGGGAAACTTGAAGCCTGGTAGGGTTTGCATATACACTTCCTCTCCCAAATCGCCATGGAGTTCTTCACTCTACACATCCAACTGAAACAATGGTCAGTCTCTATTGGTTGCCAATGCTAAGAGGATTCTTATCGAATTGTGCTCAACCAAAAGGGCAAATGTCTCCATATAGTCAATTCCGTACACTTAACTATATCCTTTGACCATCAATCGGGCCTTATAACTCTCAATAATACCATCTAATCGGTACTTAATTGAGTAGACCCATCTAATTCCAACTGGAACTCTCCCCTTCGAAATATCAACAAGCTTCCAAGAACAGTTCTTCTCAAGAAACATCATTTCCTTACTCATAGCTTCCTTCTACTTTTGTGAAATCCACTATAAATTTGAACTTTGGAACTTGTGTGATTTCAGGTTCTAGTTCAGTGTCTATGGTTGCCTCGATGCTGTGGGCTGCATCAGTGGAGGATGCAGATCAATTCTCTGACTCACCTATGGAGGATTCCAGGGAGTCATCATAGCAATCCATTCTTGACTCTAAGGGTTCTGCAGGCTGCCTGCATCTGAGCTACGTGTGTCAGACATGCTTGGATGCACAAATGCAGAAACTCTCTATTGCATAGCCTGAGTTGTAAGTATAATTCTATTCCTATATGTTTATATATAGTTTATTTACTTAAAATGAATTATAGGGGTAGAATGGCAACTTACCCGTGTGGGACCCATGTTCCCAGTGTGAAATCCAATTTTCCATAGCCTACCCTAGCTAACCTTCCTATTTATGTCACATGACACATGTTTTTTGACTTGGACATAGTCAATTAGCTATTTATTTTTATAAAAAGCATTTAGGAAAAACACATTTTAAAAACTGATTCACTACAGACTGAACCAAACAAACCTTAGTGCAACCCTCTTATATATAAAAGACTTGGTATTTCATTCATTTCTTTCTCTACTAAACCAAGAACCGAATCTACCTAGAGAGAGAAATTGAGAGAGTGAAGGAAGAGACGAGAAGAAGAGAAGAAAGCTTGGACTTGGTTGGATCTTCATACCTTGATAGAAGTTTATCAATATTGGAGTTGGGTACTACCATCTCCTTCATCTTCAAGTACAAGTAAGCCTTTAACCTAAATTGAAATTCCCTAATTCCTCTTCTTCTTCTTTGAACACTTCATGGACTACAACCCATTTCAGCCCTAAGCTTAGGGATTGATAAGTATTTGACCAAATCCCCAAATTTAACTTGTTGTTGGGTCCAATTTGACCCAATTAGCAAGATACCCTGTAATTGAACCTCTTCCCATCAAAACCAAACCATGCATGTCAAGATCTATGCTTGATAGCAAAAATCCCCAATTCTGGCTTTTGGACCGGATGGAGTTGCAGGCTTGCAACCGGTCGACTGTAGGGTCCCAGGTGTGAATCCGATTCGCTGTTTTGGCCCAGTTTTGAACCTAGATATTAGGGCTTGGACCTAGGGCTCCTTCCATAACTAATCTATGATGTTTTGATGTCTATCTAGGACTGTTTTACTCTATTTTGGGGTGGATTACTTGGGCTTTTGGGTTTCTATCTTGCTAGGATTATCAACTATCTCAAGTAAGGGAATTTAAGTTTAATTTTGGAATGTTTGTGTTATTAATTCTATTTTATTATGACTGCCATACCATGTATCATTTCTATACTCTATTCATTTAGTTTGTTAGCTTTTAACTTATTTACATTAGCTATGCATGACTTAGGATGCATCCTCATATGCATTGCATATATTACTTGTTCTTGGAATTACTTGGTTTATGATGATGTTATTGGACAGCTTATTGTATTACACTTATGAATGCATATTGCCATCATATTAAAGATACATATGGTTAGGATTGGCATGAACACAGTACTACGGCCCTTACCAACAGGGGAGAGGTGTTGGATAACCCGTGGTAGGTCCGAAGGGATGATTCCGGAATGCCATTCACTGTCCCATATTCGAAGAATATTGCAAGAATGGGAATAAACAGTAGGGTTAGTCACTGGGGGTTCGTTAGCGTCAGATGTGTAATGCCTGAGCTGCCGGGTCTCTACCGTAGTAGAATGGTTTCGCTCGGGTGACCGACGTCTGGTTATGTGTTTCCGAGACCCAGGTTATCATTCTATTACAGTAGTACTTATACCCCATGAGACCTAGAATCCATGTTAGGAACATGTTTAACTTAGGTCATTCATCAATGACTATCTGCATATGCTTGTGTGTTTCCTTTGCTGGGCTCAGTGGAGCTCACCCCCGTGGATATCCTTATTTTACATATGATACTACTCCTTCTGCTACGGCTGTTTTTGTGGGAGCTTCATCCGCTCAAGACCCTCCTACTGTTCATGGAATTGATACTTCGCTGTTTGTGGAGCACGATGTCCTGTGCTCGTGTGACGATTATGCATTCTCCTGAAATGCCTGACAGACCAAGCTATCTCCCCATTCTTTTGTTTATAAAACACTTTTATATACTTAGCTTTATATAGATGTTGTATCTTTTATTTTGGGTCACTGTGTGAATCTGTCAGTGTAACTCAACCTTCACTTCTATATATAAAAGCATTATCACTAGTCTTCTTTATTATTGCCTTTATCTCTAGTATTTAAATTGCTTCCGCTGCGTTTAAATTCTGTATTGTGATAATTGTTGTAAATAGAGTACTGCACTTGCGATCCTAGAGGATTGACATCCAGTCACGCTTAGCCCTTATGAACTGGGCCGGGGTGTGACAACTTTAGGTCAGACTTGGCCTCAGTTTCATGGGAATAGGAGTTAAGAAAAGAGAAACTACGAACAAAACATCTGTAGGAGAGAGCATCATAGGAAACAAACTAGGCTATGGGAATAGTATAACCTCTAATTCCTTTTCAAACAACAATTGGAGATCTAATTCAGAAGGAAGGGAAAGATTGATACCAGGATCGAGAAAGGTGGAGCTCTGGATGAGGATCCTAAAAGTATTCTTAGCTGGTCTTTTTTGTATACAAGTAACTTCTTCTCTTTGTCAACCTAATGCTAAGTTCCCTTTCAATATCAGCTCCCCCTGAATGGTCTAATACATCAACATCCACATCCTTGTGTTTCCTCACATCAAAAAGAAATGGAGGAATAGGCAAGGGTTGAAAGGAGTGGACAACAACAATAACCTCTTCACTTCCACTATTCTCCCTATGAAGAGGAAGCAGATGAGGAGTAAAGAAGGGCACAGATCCAAAGAAGGTTATATCTTTAAAGAGAAGTCACCTCCTAGAGGATGGATGGTAGCACCAATAGCTTTTCGTTGAAGGGGCATAACCAAGGTAAATACATTTAAGGGCCTTCGGATCAAGTTTAATCAGAGAAAACTTATTAATATGCACATACCACACACATCCAAACACTTTGGGAGGAAGAGAAAAGGCAGAAACACATGGGGGGTGGATAGAATTTCTAAAGGAAATTTGTAACCAAGGATACTAGAAGGCATACGTTTCATCAAGAAGACAACAGTAAGGAGAGTGTCAGACCAAAAAATCTTAGGGACATCCATACCAAATAGTAGGCGCCTAATAACTTCCAATAAGTGGTGATCTACCTGCTCAGCCACCCTATTCTGTTGGGGTGTGTCAACACAAGCAAGCTGATGGACAAATCAGTAAAAAAGTTCTGGAGCTCACCATACATATACTCTTCCTCTCTCTATCAGAACAAACGATTTTGAGTCTAGTATCAAATTGAGTGCAAATCATCTGATAGAAATTTTTGAAAGCATCGTAAACATCGCTTTTGTGTTTTAACAAAAAAATTCCATGTAGTGCAGTAGCAATCATCAAGAAATGAAACAATATAGCGAATTAGCGATAAGCAAGGTTCAAGATCTCGTCTTGTCTCGCCATTTCAAGCAGGTCGAGATTTCTGAAATATCCGAAATATGGTATTTTTTCTGTCATATTTCAGCAGCCCATCTCGATGGGTTTTTGGCCATATTAAGGCCTGATACTTCATGTACACCCTTATTTAAGCTAAATAAACACATTTAAACCTTCATATTGCAAAAAGTGAACTCAAAGTGGTGTTTTGGGTTGGTACCCTTGATTGACAGTATGCAGTCGGACCCTGATGTATAAATAGTTAAATACACATTGTATAAGTACTAAAAGACATAATAACAAATTTAAACAAAGTAATGAAACAAAAATACGGTCAAATGTAATCTTTAGTTTAAACTTTAAACTCAAAGTCATACGTGCATAAGTTTATAAGTCATAACTCATAAATTCCATAAAAGAAACTCCATAAAAGTCATTAGTTCAATACTCAATAGTCAATACACGAAGTCACAACTCACAAATCACAAGACTCACAACTGTCATAAAACAAATCCTAGTACTAATTGCTATGGCTTATTGGATCGACCCTACTCATGCTCCGCTGGAGTCTACGTCCATTGCTCTCTGTCTGAAGGACATACATGGACCACGGTATAGTTTCGGAGAAGAAACAAGTGTAGTCATCCACAATTGCCATGTAAATCCCGAAATTTTGCCAAAATTTGTACTTTTTTCATTTCGAATGGCCATTTCGTCTTGGTAGTGTCAAGATTTCTGAAATATGCCAATATCTTGGCGATATTTAGCGAAATTTTGAACCATGGCGATAACCAAATAAAGAAGTGGTGGGAGCAGGTCCCCAAACATTAGAATGCACAGTATATAAGGGAAAAATAGACCAATTACCATGATAAGGATAAGAACAACAGTGTTTAAAAAACAAACATAGTTCACATTGACATAAATGGGAATTAGAAATAGAAGAAAACAATTGTGGCAATTGTTTTTTCACACTACAAAAAGAGGGACGGCCAAAATACTGATGCAAAAGCATCACAAAATCAAATGAGTTGTCGTCACTATGCCCACACACATGATTGAGTTGTGTTAGATATATAGCCAGAATACCGTAAGGGTATTCTGGTCCTTTCCTCTTATTGTTTTATTCTCTTATGTTTCTCTTATGTTTATTCTTTCTTTTCCTTTGTTTATATTCTGTAGGGGCATATTTGTCCATGTACTTATGTTTTAGTATTATAAATAAAGGGCTTAAGGAATCAAATTGATTCACTTAAGCATTAATCTCTCATGTGTTTTCTTAACATGGCATCAGAGCCACGATTTCTGTGACCTGTTTTCAAAAACTCCCTCCCTCCCATCGTTATTTCTTCTCTTTCCCTTCTCTCGATTTTTTTTCTCCCCCTTCTCCTTGCTTCTTCTCCCTCTCTAAGGGAAGCACTGCAGAGGTGATCCCATGATCTAGTTGCTGCCCTATTCCCACCTCTTTTTTCTCTTTTCCATGACCTAATAATACTGCTCGATGGCTGCTGCTGGTTCTCTCTTGCGTGAATTGGAGTTTCCAAGTTTTTGAAGATCAGGCCCTACTATTTGTTGGGACTGTTTCTCCTATATTGGAGCACTTCGCGACACGCACTGCTACTATACAGCCTCATACAGAATCGAAGACCCCTTCTCCCATTCGATCACTTCCTTTCGGGTTTTCTTCCAACAAAACCCCGTGCTTTATCGATATTGGGATTAGGGCTGCTTCACTCACGCTTCTTCGGATTTTTCTTCTTCAACAAGGCTATTCTCTGCAGGCTTTTGGACAGTTTCACAAAGGCTACATCTGCAGCAAAGTTTTTGGGCTTCCCTCCCCACATCGATTCTTTTTTTTTGGGTTTTTTTCCAAAAACCCTAACACCATCGATCTTGGGGGGGGCTCCTCTATTGCTGCTGCCTTTTTTTTTTGGTGTGTTTCCCATCCCAAAGGGGCACTCGGCTCTGCTCTTAGCCCTTGCCTTGGCAATTTTTTGGGACTTCTCTACACAACAGCCCTTCTCGGCACTATGGGTGACTCTACTACTACTTCGACTGCCAACTCTGATCAGGTTAGTCATGATAAAGTCAGATTATCGTGATCTCCATCCTAATCCTATCAAGTTCGATGGCAGCAACTATCTATTGTGGTCTAGATCTGCTTCTTTTGCTATTGCTGGCCGTGGCCTCACTGGCCATATTGATGGCTCTATGCCTATGCTGACGGCTCCTAGTGCTGCCCTGACTAGATGGCTTTCCAACAATGGTCTTCTTATGTCCTATTTGGTTGGCTCTATGAATTCAGACCTTGCACAAGGATTTCTCCTCCTTGATACAGCTTCTCAGATTTGGTCTGCCTATAAGGAGGCATATGGGCAGCTTGGTAATGATGCTCAGGTTTATGAACTTCGCCAGAAAGTCCTTCATACTACTCAAGGGGAATTAACTGTCTCTAAGTATTATGCCACTCTCCGCAGCCTTTGGCAGCAATTGGACCATTTTTCGGATTATCACCCTGACTCACCTGCCAACATAGCTGCATATAAGAAACATGTTGACAAGATCAGGGTTTATGACTTCTTGGCCAGGTTGAATGTTGAGTATGACCAAATTCGTGTTCAGGTGTTGGGCCATTCTCCTTTTCCCACACTTGAGCAGTCTTATGCCCTGGTCTCTTCAGAGGAAAACCGCCGGGCTGCTATGTTACATCCTCCTGTTTCTGACAGATCGGCTGTTCAGACTGCTGCCCCAGCTCTTGCTGCCCCTGTTGGTCCTTTATCTGTTGGTGGTTCTACTCCAGGCTCTGTTACTTGTGACCATTGTCACATGCCTTATCACACCAAGGACAAGTGTTGGAAGCTTCATGGGAAACCAGTTGACTTTGAAGCCAAGCGCGATGCCAAGAAGAAACCGAAAGGCAAGGCAGATCAATCTGAATCTGTTCCTACAGCTCCAGCTACAGACATTGGTCTATCCCAGGACGATCTACAGGCCTTCCTACATGTGCTAAGGTCTTCCGTTGTTGCTGCCTCTACTACTTCCGCTGCTACTGCCCATTACTCTGCTCCTTCAGGTTCAAATTTTGCCCGGTCAGGTATCCCATTTGGTGGTCATTGTGCTTCTGTGGCTTCTCATCCCTGGATCATTGATTCCGGGGCTACAGATCACATGACTGGTTCATCTAGCTTATTTCATAGATATTCTCCCACTTCTAGGAAAGACAAGGTCAAAGTGGCTGATGGTTCCCTTTCCTCCATTTCTAGAAAGGGAATCATCAACTGCACTTCCGCCCTTCCTTTGTCTTCTGTTTTACATATTCCTAATTTTACTACTAACCTGCTTTCCATTAGTAGTATTACTCGTGATCTTAACTGCAAGGTAACTTTTCTCCCTTCCCATTGTGTTTTTCAGGATCTGGCATCTGGGAAGACGATTGGATTGGGTAAAGTACACGGTGGTCTGTATCTGCTTGATGATGGCCGTCTCTCTCCACCAATACCTTCTCCACTACATCAGAACTCCTTGGTCTTTTCTGAACTTTACCAATGGTACTCTAGATTAGGTCACCCTCCATTAGGAATTTTAGCCCATTTATTTCCATCTTTGGTCACTAAATGTAATAAGGATAATTTTTTTTTGTGAGGCTTGTGTTCTGGCCAAACAGACACGTACCTCTTATTCTTTATCAAATAAAAGGAGTTCTTGTTTTCATTTGGTGCATTCTGATGTTTGGGGACCTAGTCGTAAACCCTCTATTTCTGGACATCGTTGGTTTGTCTCATTCATTGATTGTCATTCTCGAAATACTTAGATTTATCTTCTTCACACTCAAAATCAGGTTTTTTCTTGCTTTCAACATTTTCTTAAAATGATCCAGATCCAGTTCCAGGCCACTCTCAAGGTTTTACGGAGTGATAATGGAACTGAGTATAAGGAATCCCAATTTCAAAAGTACCTTGCTGATAATGGGATTATACATCAGACTAGTTGTGCTGATACCCCGGCCCAAAATGGTGTGGCTGAACGAAAGAATCGCCACTTATTGGAAATGGCAAGAGCACTGATGTTTGCTCGACATGTTCCATCCCAATACTAGGGTAATGTTGTTCTCACTGCAGCTTACCTTATTAATAGGTTACCCTCACGGATTCTGGATTCCCGTAGCCCATCTGAGGTTTTACTTGGAGATTCCTCCTTTGTGGTGCCTCCAAAGGTGTTTGGCTGTGTCTGTTATGCTAGGGATACTAAGTCCCCTGGCAAACTTGAACCCCGTGGGTTACGGTGTATTTTTTTGGGTTATTCTCCAACCCAGAAAGGTTACAAGTGTTACCACCCTCCTTCTTGTCGTACTATGGTCACTATGGATGTGGTTTTTCATGAGACCCTTTCCGATTATTCTTCCCCACTTCTTCAGGGGGAGAGTTCTAGTGAAGATGTGGTTCATACTCTTGGGTTTCCCCTTACTTCATCACCTATAGTTACCGACCAACCCTCCCCGGCTCTTGTTCAGCCTCCAGCGGCTGCTGTTCAGCCTCCCGTGGCTACTGTCCAGCCTCCCATGGCTGCTGTCCAGCCTCCCGTAGCTGCTGTCCAGCCTCCAGCGGCTGCTGTCCCTTCACCTAAGGGGAATCCAATACAAGGGAAGATCATGGAAACAAGTGGTGGTAATATTCCTATTCAGGGGGAGCTGACTCCAGTACAGATGACCATTCGTCACTTTCAGAGGCCCATTGACAATTCCACCATTCTCACTTATAACCGAAGATGTTCTAACAGAGGGCAGAATCAGTCCACTACAGCACCGATACCCATCCAATTGCCAACTCCGGATCCGGATCCTCCTTCTCCTGGTGAGCCTTCCTCTTCTGATCTACCCATTGCTCATCGCAAAGGTACCAGGACCTATACTTTACATCCCATTTCCCGTTTTGTTCTTATAGTTCTCTTTCTCCTTCTTTTCGTACTTTTGTTTCCTCCCTTTCTTCTGTTTCCATTCCTAAAAATTATCAAGAAGCATCTACAGATGGGAAGTGGAAGGTAGCAATGTTGGAAGAAATGAGAGCATTGAATAAAAACAATACGTGAAATCTTGTAGCTCTTCCTCCGGGAAAAAAACCAGTGGGTTGTAAATGGGTATTTGTGGTCAAGCAGAAGGCAGATGGTACAGTGGATCGATTCAAGGCACGTCTAGTTGCTAAAGGCTTCACTCAGACATATGGCATTGACTACTAGGAGACCTTCGCACCAGTAGCAAAACTCAATACTGTAAGGGTATTGCTATCCTATGCCGTGAACCTTGGATGGGATCTTCAGCAGTTGGATGTGAAGAATGCCTTCCTCCATGGTGAACTAAAGGAAGAAGTATATATGGACATCCCTCCAGGTTTTTCAAGTCCTGCTACCAAGGGTAAGGTGTGTCAACTAAAGCGTGCACTCTATGGCTTGAAGCAGTCACCTAGAGCTTGGTTCGGTAGGTTTCACAAGGCTATGCTTTCAGTGGGCTACCAGCAAAGCAATGCTAATCATACCTTGTTCATCAAGCGTGTGGGTGATAGGGTTACTCTCCTCATAGTCTATGTTGATGATATTGTCGCCACCAGCAATGATGGTGATGAGATCAAAAAGTTGAAGTTGTTTCTTGGCCGTGAGTTTGAAATTAAGGATCTGGGGACTCTGAAATATATTTTAGGGATAGAGGTTGCTCGCTCTTCAAAGGGCATATTTATGTCTCGAAGAAAGTATGTTCTGGATTTACTGTCTGAAACGGGGCTGCTAGGGTGTAGTCCTTCGGACACTCCCATAGAAGCTACATCAAGACTCAAGGAGAAAGAAGGCACACCGGTTGACAAAGGTCGTTATCAGCGGTTGGTGGGCAAACTTATCTACCTGTCTCACACTCGACCCGACATTGCCATTGCAGTTAGTATGGTCAGCCAGTTTATGAATGACCCTTGTTCTTCTCATATGGAGGTAGTTCTTCGCATCTTACGATACTTGAAGTCTGCTCCGGGACAAGGGATACTTTTATCTCCCAATGGTCATCTAAAGGTTGAGGCATACACTGATGCAGATTGGGCTGGTTCAAGTGATAGGAAATCCATCTCTGGATATTGTTCTTTTGTAGGTGGGAACCTTGTCACCTAGCGTAGTAAAAAACAAAATGTGGTGGCACGGTCTAGTGCTGAGGCTGAATTCCGTGCGATGGCTCATGGTATATGTGAATTGTTGTGGCTTAAGGGGTTGTTGCAAGATATTGGGGTTGCTGTCCAACTTCCAATGATGTTATATTGTGACAATAAGGCTGCCATAAGCATCGCTCATAATCCTGTCCAACATGACCATACTAAACATGTGGAGGTGGACAGACATTTCATCAAGGAGAAACTTGAAGCTGGACTAATCTGTGTTCCCTATGTGAAGTCTACTGATCAGTTGGCCGATGTGTTCACAAAGGGGCTGAGTGGCAAAGTGTTTCATCCTATTCTAGCCAAGTTGGGCATGTGTGACATTTTTGCACCAACTTGAGGGGGAGTGTTAGATATATAGCCAAGGGGTATTCTGGTCCTTTCCTCTTATTGTTTTATTCTCTTATGTTTCTCTTGTGTTTATTCTTTCTTTTCCTTTGTTTATATTCTATAGGGGCATATTTGTCCATGTACTAATGTTTTAGTATTATAAATAAAGGGCTTAAGGAATCACATTGATTCACTTGAGCATTAATCTCTCATGTGTTTTCCTAACAAGTTGTCATAAAAAAAAATGGCATAAGTTAAAGAAGATAAAGCCCTTTCTCCTCACATCCACCGCCAATAATTCTCTTCATCTCCAAATCCTGAAAAACACAATGAGAAGGAAAGAATGTGACGACAATTTAAGGATTTGATTGACTCATAGAGGAAGTTAGTGGCAAAGTTGCGAACATGGAGACAGAGAAGAGATATAAAAGAGGTAACCTGCACATTAACTCTTACCACAGATAGAGGAAAGAGAGCCACTAGCAACCTTAACCTTATCCCTCCCTACCAGAGTAGACAGAATATGAGTCATAATGCTGAGACATACCAGTCAGTAGCTCCAGAATCAATGACCCAAGAGGAGGAAGGTTCTGAGGTAGTAGCCTATAAGGCTGCAGCCAAAGAATCTGACACAGTCGTTGCAAAAGAGGAACCACCCAACCATGATATAACTCGTCAAAAAAAAAATGTAAGATCTTCCATTGTGAGTAAACAACTATCCGAATATAGGCCAGAGGAATTTCCCATAAACTCGGTTTAGTCATCACAGTATGTGCCCTGGATTCCCGGTCTTGCCACCTCATATACCAACAGGAGTACGTCTAGAGGGACGACCATGAAGTTCCCAATAAATTTTCCCACTATGTCTGGGTTTGCCACTGTGGTCACATTTGAGTCTATCTTTGTCATCTCTACAACCTGAAACTAGGCCTCTTCCGTCACCATGCCAACTCCTTTGCGAACTAGAGACGAGCAAATCTCTCAAGAGATGGTGCAGTTTCCATGGCCACTCTTCTAATTTCTTCACTTAGCAAATAGCCACATGCTTCATCTAAAGATGGAAGATACCCAAGCTTTGCACCCGGATTGGTTCATATTCTGGGTCAGCCCGCCAAGGAAAATCAAGACACTCTCCGTCTCAAATGTTCTATAGACCTTCTCCTCATCCTTGAGATTGGACAGCTAGAGGTCCTTGGAGTGATCATACTCCTCCCAGAGGCCAATAACTATGTTATAATACTCAAAGATAGTCATGTCTCCTCCTTGCTTCATTGTGATAATCTTCTGGAGAAGTAGGTAGACCTTAGCCAAGTCACCCACTCAGTCAAAAGTTTTAGAGACACTATCCCAAATATCCTTGGCTGTCTCCTTTCACATAAATCTCCTACCAATCTCAGGTTTCATAGAAAAAATCAAAGTCATAACAGTTGAGTTCTCCATCTCCTATTTTTGATATGTTGGATTACTTGAATGAGGTGCCTTTATGGTATCATTGATGTAACATAACTTTCCCAACATCATAGAGAAGTTCATGGAGTAAGCCAATTGAGAAGGTTGGTATTGTCCAACTTAACAATAGATATCTGGGTGCATGAGTTCTCAAAGGCAATCAGACTGCATTTGGCACTACTCGAACTACTAGCTGAGGCTTTCATAGGTCCACTAACCTCCGACACTATGTGAACAAGCTTGGAAAGCTGGTTGGATACCCAAACCAGATGGAGAGTACATACTCTACCGAGACACTCCTTCCCAGTACTCAGAAAAATCCAACAAATAAATAAACCACAAAACTTGATGCAACTTGAATCAAAGGCACCTTTCAAGGTGTATGTTCATCCATTTACAACTCAAGTCCCAAATAGGATAACTCACCAACAAATAGCACAAGATTGCATCAAACATATCATTCTTTTTTTTTTTTTGGGTGAACATCAAACATATCATTCAAGACGAAAGAACAAAGAAGACAGAATCTAGCGGTACTATGTAATGCTACGAAAACAAGTTGCAAACTAACAATTCACAACTTCTAAGACCGAGGTCATAGGGGTTGAAAGGAGACCCTTGGACGACTCTAATAAAACTGGTCTCACCTTCAACAGAACCTTGAGGAGTGAAAAAGAATTGATACTACAGGGCTGACAATACCCATGTTTTGGCTTTCTTGCTCATAAATCAGATTCTATAGCTTCAAATCTTCATCCATATGTCTTTTAGTTGAAGAGTGAATGGCTTAAACAAATCTTCTTACATGGTGTAGCCTCTATTAGATCCCTCTACTCATCTAGGTTTCCAAAAAAAAGAGGCACAATGGAGAGAGAAGTTGCTGGTCGACTCTCAAACCAGCTCCGATACCAAGTTCAAAGTAATAGAAGAGAATAAGAGGAGAGAAGAGGAGAGGAGAAGAACATGAGAGAAAGTAGAGTGCATGGAATACCTTGGAGAGAGAATCGATTTCTCTCCCCTATAGTTACTAACTTTGTCAATGTTATGTGGAATTACATCAATAACCCCACACTAATATAAGAGCACCTAGGGAGGTAAAATAGGAAAAAATACAAGCTTATAACAAAGTAAATCCAAGTACCCATAATATCCTTACTACATGAACTCTAACAAAACATTGTTTGTTCTTGTTGGTTGTACAAGACCAAACTTAAGCCTAATGGCTCAGATAAATGGTTCAAGGTCCGTCTATTGCTGAAGGCTATACTCAAGTGTTAGGAATAGACTTTGATGAGACTTTTACACATGTTATTAAGCCAATAACAATTCGCCTTGTTCTATTAGTTACAGTTGTTAATGGGAACAACCTCTCGGGTTCGTTGATCAACTGTCTTTTGAAACGAGCCTTGTATGGTTTGAAACAAGCACCTCGTGCTTGGTTTGATCGTCTCCCTTTATTTCTTCTTGACTTGGATTTTTATAGCAGTCGGGCAGATTAATCCTTTTTTATTCTTCATTCATCTCTCATAGTATTCCAATAATGTTGGTATACATGGATGACATATTGGTGACCGGTTTGAATTCTATGATGATTTCTACCCTTATTCGTATCCTTGGGTTTGAGTTTGCTCTTAATTACTTGGGCAATATTTACTACTTCTTGGGCTTGCATGCTGTCCACATGGGTTATGTACTCTTCCCCTCTCAGTCCAAGTATGCTTGAGATATTATTGATTGGGCCCCTACAACAGATTGTAAGCCGGTTGCTACACCTTTACCACAGCATCATCACTTACATTTAGATGCTCCAGGTTCTTTGGTGGAAGCAAATTATTATTGCAACTTTGTGGGAGCCTATCAATATTTTTCTATGACATGCACTCAAATGCATCTTGTGTTATGTTAAAGGGACGGTTGATTTCGGTCTTTGAATTTGGCACAATGTATCTTAATTTCTATGGCTTTAATGATGCAAATCGGGCTGTGTTCACGCGTATTTCTTGGATTGAATCTCATTTCATGGTGTACTGAGAAACAACCCACTGTCACCCTTTCTAGTGTTGAGGCCGAATACCATTCCATGGCTGTTAGTGCCGCTGAATTAACTTGGATTACTTATTTACTTCACGACTTAGTCGTACCTCTTCCTCATGCTCCTATTCTGTTTTATGATAATTTGAGTGCACTTTTCTTCTACTAATCCTGTTTTTCATGCTCGATCTAAGCATGTTGAACTTAATTACCATTTTGTTCATGAAAAACTGGCTGTTGGCTCTCTTATTGTGAAATCCACTATAAATTTGAAATTTGGACTTGTGTGATTTCAGGTTCTGGTTCAGTGTCAATGGTTGCCTCGATGCTATGGGCTGCATCGGTGGACGATTAGGATCAACTCCTCGACTCACCTATGGAGGATTTTGGGGAGTCATCACAGCTAGCTATTCTTGAGTCTGAGGATTCTGCAAACTGCCTACATCTGAGCTACATGTGTCAAACATGCTTGGATGCACACATGCAGAAACTCTCCATTTCCTAAGCTGAATTGTAAGTAGTAACCTATTCTTATATGTATATATATAATATAATTGTTAAATTATGTATTAGGGGCAAAATGGTATTTTCCACTTGTGGGACCCATGCCCCCAGTGTGGAATTCAATTCCCCATAGTCTACCCTAGCTAACTTTCCTATTTATGTCATATGACATCAAATATGTGACTTAGATATAGGTAATTATATAGTTATTTCTATAGAATTAGATTAGAGAAATAGATTTTCCAAAACTAATTCTACTTAGACTCGAGCAAACAGCCCTTAATACGACTAACTATATAAAGGACACTTAGCCTTTGATTCATTTATAACTACAAGACCAAATCGATTTCAGCTTGAGTACAAGAGAGAAAGAAGAGAAAAGAGAAGGACGGAGAAGCGAAGAAGCCTAAGGTTTAAGGCTTTGGTCTATTTGAAAGCTTGGACCTTGGGGATTATACTTGGAGCTTGGAATTGGAGCTATCATCAATTCATCATCATCTCCAATCTAATTTCAGGTAGGTTACACAACTCAAGTTCTGTCTTACCCTAATTTCTCTCCTTCTCCTTCATTTTTGTTGAGCTTTCATCTCAATTCAGTCCCAATTTACAATCTAGACAATTAGTGAATTAATCAACCAATTGAACATGCAATTAGTTGGATATAACCCAATTAGTATGCCCTTCCTTTCCCCTTAACCAATTTTAGGTTTTAAGGCTGTGCATGACAAGATCCAGCCCTAATAAACAAAAACCCCATTTCTAGAAGTCCAGCCGGATGCTGTTGCAGGCACCCAGCCGGACGTCCGGCCCCTGTATCTGGCTGAATCCGGCTGCTCCCTGCTATGTTTTGCTTGCCCTGGTTTGTTAGGGTCTGACTTAGTTTCTCTTCTATACTTAATATATGCTATTTGATGTCTATTTAGGACCGTCTAGTCAACTTGTAAGGTTGTCATTGTGAGTTTGGAGGCTAGATTGGTCTGGATATTCATCCAACCTTAGGTAAGGGAATTTGACTTTAATTTTGGTATGTTTATGTTATTAATTTCTTTTTATTGTGACTTAATATCATGCATCATTCTTATAACTCTATTCATATAGTTTTATTAGCTTTAAACTTCTTTGCATTAGATGTGCATGATTTAGGTTACATACTCGCATTTGTACATATTACTTGTTATTGGAAATACTATGATTTATGATGATGTTGCTGGACAGTTGTACTGTATTATCTCTTATTGATGCATATACCATCATATTAGAATGCATATGGTTAGGATTGACATGAACCCAGTGCTACGACCCTTACCAACAGGGAAGAGGTGTTGGATAACCCGTGGTAGGTTCAAAGGGATGATTCCGGAATGCCATTCACTGTCCCATGACCGAAGAATACTACAGGAATGGGAACAAATAGTAGGGTTAGCATTTGGGGGTTCGTTAGCGCCAGATGTGTAATGCCTGAGCTGCCGGGTCCCCACCGTAGTAGATTGGTGTCGCTCGGGTGACCGACGTTTGGTTATGTGTTTCCCGGACCAAGGATATCATATCTACTACAGTAGTACTTATACCCCATGAGACCTAGTATCAATGTTAAAAGCATACTTAACTTAAGTCATTCATCATGGACTATCTGCATATGCTTGTGTTTCCCTTGCTGGGCTCAATGGAGCTCACCCCTGTGGAATTCCTTATTTTTCAGATGACTCTTCTGCTGTTGCCGGTGTTTCTGTCGGAACTACATCCACTCTAGATCCTCCTACTACTCCTGGAGTTGAGGCTCCGCTATATGTGGAGCACGATGTCTCATGCTCGTGT
This sequence comes from Telopea speciosissima, assembly GCF_018873765.1. NCBI lineage: Eukaryota > Viridiplantae > Streptophyta > Magnoliopsida > Proteales > Proteaceae > Telopea > Telopea speciosissima. The sequence continues at coordinate 15,123,979 of NC_057917.1, forward strand.
GACGACTGTGCTTTCTCTTGAATGTGCCTGACAGTCCAGGCTATCTCCCCACTCTTTTGTTTTATAAATCACTTTTGTATACTTTAGTATTATATAGATCTTGTATCCTTTTGTTTTGGGTTACTGGTGTGAATTGTACAGTGTAACTCAAACTTCACTTAATATATATATATATGAATGCATTATCACTTAGTCTTCTCTATTATTGATATTATTTCTATTATTTAAATTGCTTCCGCTACGTTTAAATTTACTGTATTGTGATAACGGTTGTGAATAGGGTACTGCACTTGTGATCCTTGGGGATTGGTTGGTTGTCAGAGACATCCAGTCACACTTGGCCCTTATTAACCGGGCCAGGGTGTGACACTAATTACTTGATTCGTTCCAGCTCCGCTTCAGCTTGCGATATGTTTACCTAAGTTATTGCCCGTGCTTCATTTCTATCTCTCCCATCCAAGCTTGGTGTTCATGATTATTCTACCTTCACTCGAAGGGGAATGATAAGGATAGAGTTTCTACTCACACAAAACAGTTAGTTGGAGGAAACAAAACCAGACAATCAGGCCTTATTTCTTCCTATGTTTAAGATACTAGGATCCTCCTTTTATGTTAAAAGTTCTCATTTGAATATTACCTTCCTTTTTTTTGTATCACGGCATAATTTATTGTAAATTTGTACTATCTACAAATAAAAATTACCAAAGCCTAAGCCATTCATTCTGTTCTGAAAGGCTAGGGTTTCTGATCCATGAAAATTCACATAAAGGATGCCCATATGCCGTTTCTGATCCAAAATCTAGTAAAATCCAATGTCTCTGGTAATGCGCAGCCACTAGGCATACCATCTGCATGGTAATTATAGATATGAAAGTCTAATCTGGTTAGTACCATAGTGAATTCTAATTCTTTCAACAGGAACAATATTTGGCTCTACAATATCTCAAACCAATGGCTACTTATGTGATTTTACATTTTCCTTATTACAATTATTATGTCAAAACATGAGGAATATAGCACACTGATGTAAATTATAATATCTATAGTTAGCAAATTTGGATTCAGTAATAACTAAGAATGCTAAAAAAAAGTTTAATATAATTTGTAATCTTGAAAAAAGCGGTCAAATTTGGTTAGAAAAGCAGAATATGGGGGGGAAAAAAAAACAAAAAAACAAAAAGTTAGGTTCTGATTAATTCAGGTATTAATTGGTTATGTTTCAAAACAGTAGTCTATTTCTTAGTTTTTAATTGACGTTTTGTAATGGTTCTGAATTTTTCTGGGCCAAATTGAATAGCTCCTGAATTATTTGCAAGGACCCAATTCTTCAGCCCAAGTGACACATTTCTAAGAATCATTTGCTGACTCTTAAAAGTACATGATTTTTACCAAATGTTCGAACCAATTCAGATTCGATACAAACTCTGAATCGAAAGGACCCCAATTTAATTATTATCAAAAGGACCCACCTGGTTTCGTGTAAGACCAGTTTGAGAAGCTAACATATCCTTGTCTGTGTCAGTTGGGTACCTAAAAAAATAAACCACCATTATATACAAGAGAAGGAGAGTGCAAGGTGCACACACACGGGAGGAGAGTAGGAGAGAAAGCACTTACGGGTGAAGGAAATGCTCAAACAGCCATGCTCTAAGAATAGCAACTGAACGTTCTGGGAGGCCCCTCTGTGGTCTCCAGATGTGCTGTTGGGGTTGAAGGATGCCTGGACTGTCCCCACCTGACTTTTGCTTATGAACAACACGGTCATTGAATCTTAGCATAGGTAAAATTGTTTCACCTTTACTACTACTTGTACCAGTGGTAGGGGATGACAAATCATCCCCAATGGCCCTGTTTATATGTTGAAGCTGATCTGAGATGACATTCTTCAGGCCCCGGAAGTGCCTTGAAACAGCCTTCAAAGCCAAGGTGGTGTACGGGGTGGCAGCACTTAGACCTGCTACTGATTCAAATGATGATACCACAATGTGCATCTGCTGGTGGTACTGCTTATACCTTCTGCAAATCTTTGAATACAATAAGAAGAAGATCCATCATTGAATCAACTATGTGATTGGCCTATGAGGATAATCCATGTTGCAGAAGATATATCATATTACAAATGCAAATACTTTGAGAATAAAGTTCATCATATAGTCACGTGCATCTTAAGATAAATAATTCCTGAGAATTGATATTCTAGCTAATGCCCACTCTACTTGAGTAATAACATTAAAAAAAAATTAAACAATAAATTGATGTGAATAATGATAGCAACTGAAGGAGTGATCAAATTAAGTTGGCAGTCATTTGACAATTCCCATAATGATGTTGACTACTCTGCAAAAATGGCAACTGAAGGAGCGATCAAATCAAGTTGGCAGTCATTTGACAATTCCCATAATGATTTTGACTACTCTGCAAACATCCTATTTTTTATCCCATTATAGGTAATCAACTGGATCTGGAAGAGAACAAGCTGGCTTCAAAATTTTCCTTCAAAAAGTGGCCAAAGATATTAGTGGTGGATTAATGTAGTAATGATTCGATTGCTCAAACCAGTAGCCAAACAAGATCTTTAATCAAAGGATGATTCAAAAGTTGGGATAGGAAAGGCTGCTGAAAGTTGCACCCTAATAAGGGGGCAGAAAATAGGTTTATTAGTTGATTCCTAGTTGGGGTAGGAGTGGGGTATTATGGTAATTAGGGTTAAAAAAGGTATCTATTGATCTCAGAAATAATGTAGGCTGTAATCAATAGTTTACTTGAGGATGTGTTGAATTATGTTAACCAAAATGCCGTGGGGGTATTCTGGTCCTTTTAGGGCCTATTTTATGTACAGCTGACTCTCTTAATAGAGTCGGCTATAGTAGGGGTATTTCTGTCCTGTGAACTTTCTTTCATTCATTATAAATAAGAGGTTGGGGTGATCATTAAATCATCCAAGCATTAAGTCCTAATTTTTCCCGTTAACATGGTATCAGAGCAGGTTTGAATTAGGGTCCCACACACACCCCCTACTATTATCACCTTCCTCTCCTCCTCTCTCCTTCCATCGATCTTCTTCTCTTCTCCTCTTTTGCTTTTTTTTTTTTTTTTTCTTTTCAAAGGGCAGCACTAATGAGGCAATCCATGGATCTAGTTGAAGCCCTACATCACCTCATCAATTAATGAATTAATTAATCACGATCGAAAGAAGCTGTGCCTCTACCACCTGCGATTTTTGAAGACTTCAACATTGAGGATCAATTCTCCCTTCTTAGAAGATCAAGAACAACAGTGATTCCTTGGACAAGCATCTATCTACATCAACAATTTGAAGACCTACCTATATCGATATTTCCAAATTCAGGTTTTTTTCTAAAACCTTAACAATATCGATTTAGGGGTTCCTGTTGTCTGCTTTTGCTGATATTTGGAGTGTTTGGCCTACCCTAGAGCAACCGACCCCAGTTTCAGCCACAACCGACAGGTATTTTGGAAGTTTTGTCAATTCTCACCTAAAATTAGGTTTTTTTCAAAACCCTGAAGGAAATCGATTTCAACCTATACTGTTCAGATAGGGATGGATTTTTGAGGACTATTTGGACTATATTAGAATAGAACTCAATCCAAATTTGGGGCCATTCTGAAGACCGGTTGGTGAGATTTTGTGAAAACTCTCTCTTTACATCGATTTGGATTTTTGTTTTCTGCTTCATCTCTACTTCAATCATGTCTGAGGCAAGTAAAGCATCTTCTGGACCTGATGGACATCCTCGGAATGATTACCTTCCCATGTCTGCCATTACCTTTAAGTTTGATGGAACCAATTATCTGATTTGGTCTCAATCCACATACCTTACCATTGCTAGTCGTGGGCTCACAGGACACATTACCAGTTCTACAACAAAGCCTTCTGAGGTTGGTACTGCACAAAATCGATGGGTATCCAATGACTCCTTGGTAATGTCCTTCCTGATAAATTCAATGCAACCTAACATTGCCAAGGGATACTTGTTATTGGATACTGCCACTCAGATACGGACAGCAGCCAAGGATAACTATGGCCAGATGGGAAACGATGCACAGGTGTATGAGATACATAAGAAAAATAACTAGACCACTATGCAGATTATTGCCCTGCTAGTGCTTCTGATATTGCTGCCTGTCGCAAGCATGTGGACAAAGTACGGGTGTATAATTTCTTTGCTGGTTTGAACGTTGAATACGATTAGATTCGTGTTCAAGTGCTTAGCAGGTCCCCTTTCCCAACCGTGGAGCAGTCTCATGCCTTGGTTCACACTGAAGAAAGCCGCAGAGCTGCTATGTTCCATTCCCCAACTGAGAGATCGGCCCTCCAAACCGGTTCTGGTTCTACTCCCATGTCTGATGGGTCTTCCCGCATTGCTGCTGATTCTGCTAAGGAGATTGTGAAACATGAACATTGCCACAATTTATATCATACTAAAGCTACCTGCTGGAAAATTCATGGAAAACCTGCTATTTAGAGGCTAAACATGGTCGTGGTAAATCTAAAAACAAGGTTAATCACATTGAATCTGTTGCCACAGCTCCCACCACTGAACTTGGTCTCTCCCAGGAAGAACTACAGGCTTTTCGTCGTATGTTAAAGGCTTCTGCTGCATCTACTACATTGACTCCTACCAATTCTTCCATCCCATCAAGTTTCAATTTTGCCCGTTCAGGTATTCGTTCGCAGTTCACTGTGGATTGATAGTATCCAATCTATGGATTATAGACTCCGGTGCCACTGATCATATGATTGGCTCCTCCAGCCTATTCCACAAATATTCTCCCACTTCTGGCAAAGAAAAGTCAGAGTAGTTGATGGTTCCTTCTCATCTATTTCTGGAAAAGGCTCCATCAGTTGCTCCCCTTCTATTACTTTATCTTCAGTTTTACACATTCATAACTTTACTACTAATCTTCTTTCCATTAGTAGTTTTACTAGAGATTTGAATTGCAAAGTAACATTTTTCCTGTCCCATTGTGTTTTTCAAGATCTGGTAACGGGGAACATGGTTCAAGAACTCGGAAAGATCTCGCCCAGATCTCGCTTAAAACTCATTTTTTCAATTAGCAAGTCGAGATGGGAGGGGAAATACAAAGTTACATGGACTCAGTTGAGACCTCGATTCAACCGAGATGTGGACAAACCCATGTTTAAAACGGAAAAGATCTCGACAGAACTGTCTCGGTGAACTCGAGAGGGAAACCATTGGTGAGCTGATTTTTGAGCTTTTGCCACATTGTTTCGACGGAAAACCAGTGGTGGATTTTATGATGAGGGGATGCTCGAGCAGTACCAGTATGGGCAGTAGACGGAGTTGGAGCCTATAGGTTTCACAAGTGAGACTTAATATGCTCATGCCACATAGGATCAAGACCATAGTGCCCCTGCTACGTACAGGATACGTCCATGTCGTAGACAGTCACAAGCTCAGGATGAGGACATGAGTATGAAGACCATGGTGGAGAGTTTCTGAAGCACGAGTATAGAAACTACTAGTGAGCGTCAGTCATGGCATGAATCTCAACCTCAGTTTGACTATGATTATGTTCAAGAGAGCATCGGTTCCGAATATAGTGGCTATGGGCAGTCGCAGTGAGTACACTATGGCCATGACTTTGACACTCGAAGCAGGGTTTGTTGACGACCTATTCACAGTCCCAATCTAGCCATACATGCCTAATGGCAGCAGCAATGGATCGATCCCATTATTCCCATCGCAACCGCCTCTTCTATACCCTAGTATAGGGTACCTTTGGATAGTGGATGACAACACTCATCTAGGTTGTGTGGTAGACTACACGCATTTCTTCAACAACACTTTGACATGGGAATCCTATATGGCATAGTTTGAGTCTTACTGGCTACGGAAACATGGCTTGGAAGGATAGAGGTATATCATATATATTAAGATTGATGTAAAGTACCCTACTTTACATTTCTAATGCTTATTTAAGTTGTTTTACATTAATTGAATGCTTTGATTGCTTTCTAATACTAAATTATGTCCAGAGTAGGGTATTTTAGTACGTCGTCGCCTACCAACCTAAGGTCTGAAGTGAAACTCCCATTTGGACTATGATTTTGCAAAATCAGATGGTGTCATAATGTTTAAATGGCCTAAAATAGGCTAAGTACCAACTTTCAGGCCCAAATTAGGTCTAAAACCCACCAAAACCAGCCTTTGAGTTTAAAAAAAAAAAAAAAAAAACCTGCACCAACTCGATTTTTTGGCTGGGGGAAACCGAGTTCTTGAACCATGAAGGGGAAGACAATTGAATGTGGTAGAGTGCACAGTGGATTGTACGTACTTGATGATGGTTGTCGTCCTCCGACTACATTACCCTCTCAATTATATCAGACTTCCTCGATCTCCTCTGAATTCAACGATGGCATTGTCGATTAGGTCACCCCTCTTTAGGAAGTTTATTTCATGTATTTCCAACATTAGTTAAGCAATGTAATAAGGATGACTTCTTTTGAGAGGCTTGTGTTCTAGCCAAACAGACTCGTTTAACATATTCAGTTTCAAATAAAAGAAGTCTTGCTCTTTTTCATATAGTTCATATTTATGTGTGGGGTCCTAATCCCAAAACTTCTCTTTCTAGCCATCGTTGGTTTGTCTCCTTTATAGATTGCCACTCTAGGAATACATGGATGTACATGATTTCCTAACAGTGAGGCATTCTCCTGTTTTCAGCATTTAAATAAAACAGTTCAGACTCGATTCAATGCCATCCTCAAAATCTTGAGGAGTGACAATGGCAAAGAATATTTGGAAAGTCAGTTCCAAAAATACCTAGCCGACCATGGGATTATACACCAGAGAAGTTGTGTCAATACCCTAGTCCAGAATGGAGTGATAGAAAGGAAAAACCGCCCACTTATTAGACGTGGCTAGAGCCCTTATGTTTGCTCGCCATGTTCCAACCCAATATTGGGGGGATGTTGTTCTCATTGCAACCTACCTCATTAATAGGTAGGATGCCTACTCGGGTCCTCGACTCTCGTACCTTCGCTGAGGTTTTATATGGCTCCTCCTCCTTTGTGGTTCCCCCTAAGGTATTTGGATGTATCTGTTATGCTAGGGATACTCGATCCCCTGGTAGGCTGGGGCCCCATGGGCTTCGAAATCTTTTTGGGTTACTCTGCAACCCATAAAGGATACAAGTGTTACTATTCACCCACCAGACATACTATGGTGAGTATGGATGTTATTTTCCATGAAACCCTTTCATATTATTCATCACCACCTCTTCAAGGGGAGAGTTTTAGTGAAGATGTATGGACTCTTGAGGCCCCTCTTCAATATGCCCAACCTGAGTCTTCTCCACCTACTCTTACCCCTCCCTCGACCTTGGGTGAAGGGGATCCTATACAAGGGGAGAATATGGATAATGGTGATGATGAAGTTCCTGTTCAAGGGGAGCTTACTCCAGTTTAGAAAACCATAGGCGAGTTTCAAAAGAGAATTGAGGATCCCAATCTTAAAGTCTATCAACGAAGTTGCATCAAAAGCAAACAACTTCAATCCACTGTAGCACCAATACCCAACCAGTTCCCAACCTTGGATCCAGAGCCTACTTCTCCATCTGGTAAGACCCCTTCTCCTGAGTTACCTATTGCTCTTCGCAAAGGTATTAGGGCTTGCACTCAGCATCCCATCTCATGTTTTCTCCTATAACTCTCTTTCTCCATTTTTTTCGTGCATTTGGTATCTTCTCTTTCTTTTATTTGTATTCCTTAGAATTGGCAGGAAGCTTTGGCAAATGGAAAGTGGAAGGCAGCAATGATGGAAGAAATGAAAGCTTTACAAAAAATGATACATGGGATCTTATGGTTTTTCCTCCAGGGAAAGACCAATTGGATATAGGTGGGTTTTTGTGGTAAAACAGAAAGTGGATGGCATTGTGGATAGATATAAGGCACGACTTGTGGCAAAGGGGTTCACTAAGACATTTGGGATTGATTATCAGGAAACCTTTACACCAAGGAAAGACCAATTGGATGTAAGTGGGTGTTTGTAATACAACAGAAAGTGGATGGCATTGTGGATAGATATAAGGCACAACTTGTGGCAAAGGGGTTCACTCAAACATTTGGGATTGATTATCAGGAGACCTTTGCACCAATTGCAAAACTGAACACTATAAGAGTGTTGTTGTCTTTTGTTGTAAATCCGGGATGGGATCTGCAACAGTTGGATGTGAAGAATGTCTTCCTCCATGTAGAGCTTGATGAGGAGGTATATATGGATATTCCACCAAGTTTCTCATGTGACAAAACCAAGGCAAGGTTTGCAAAATTGAAGCGTGCACTTTATGGACTGAAGTAGTCACCTCAAGAATGGTTTTGCAGGTTTCACAAGGCTATGGTTTCTGTGGGTTATAAGTAGAGTAATGCTGACCATACTCTTTTTATAAAAAAGGTTGGTGAAAAAATCATCATTCCCATAATCTATGTTGATGACATTGTGGTAACCGAAAATGATGGTAATGAAGTCAGTCAGCTGAAGAGCTTCCTTGGACAAGAGTTCAAAATTAAGGGTCTAGGAAAACTAAGTTATTTTCTTGGGATTGAAGTTGCCAAATCTTCAAAGGGCATCTTTCTCTCTCAAGGTAAGTATATCCTGGATTTATTGTCTGAGACTGGATTGTTAGGTTGTCATCCTTCTGATACACCTATGGATGCTAATGTGCAGCTCAAGGAGGAGCGTGAACCAGTTGATAAGGGCCAGTATCAACGTTTGGTGGGGAAGCTGATTTATCTTTCGCATACACGTCTTGACATTGCTATAGCGATGAGTCTTGTCTGTGTATGCATGACCCCTACTCTTCTCATATGGTGGTTGTTCTTCATATTCTTCGCTACTTGAAGTAAGCTCCAGGGAAAGGGATTCTTCTGTTTCCTTATGATCACCTATGGATAGAGGCCTATACAAATGTTGATTGGGCTGGTTGTCTTGACAGAAAGTCTATCTTTGGGCATTGTACCTTTGTAGGTGGGAATCTTGTTACTTGACGCAGCAAGAAGCAGAATGTGGTAGCTCATTCTAGTGCTGAAGCAGAATTCTGTGCTATGGCACAAGGTATTTGCGAGTTGTTGTGGCTCAAGAATTTACTAAAAAACCTTAGTTTTCTTGTTCGTTTTCCTATGATGTTGTATTGTGACAACTTGGTAACGATCAGCATTGCTCATAATCCAGTACAACATGATCGTACTAAGCATGTTGAGATTGACAGGCATTTTTATCAAGGAGAAGTTGGAAGGAGGACTGGTTTGTGTTCCGTTTGTGAAGTCAGGTGACCAGCTGATGTTTTCACTAAGGGGTTGGCTGGCAGATTATTTCATCCTGTTTAGTCAAGTTAGACATGTTTGACATCTATGCTCCAACTTAGAGGGGGAGTGTTGAATTATGTTCACCTGATTACCGTGGGGGTATTCTAGTCCTTTTAGGACTTATTTTCCTTGTGACCCTTACCTAATAATAGTGTGATTTGATCAGAGATTTCCCTAAGCTCATTAAACTGCATATAAAGCTTATGAGAAACCTGTACAAAATAGATAGTGCTTTCACAAGTGAAAGTCCTAAAAACATCAGACAACAACAACTTAACCTTATCCCAACTAAATGGGGTCGACTACATGGATCCTTTCAAAACAAAGTAGGGAACCGGAAAATGAAAAATGAAAGTATGGGGAATGAGGATAGCCCAGGAAATCAGGAAAATCTTAGCTACATGGTGTCAATAATGTGCTCTATCTGAGGTCATACTTGGCACAAGACCCAGACTATGCATGTCATTCTTCACAACCTCACTTATGGTCATTTTAGGCCTGCCCCTAGCTCTTTTAGCTCCTTCAATCGGAATCAAATCACTCCTCCTTACTGGGGCGTCCCCAGGCCTTCGTTGCACATGGCCAAACACCTCAAACGACATTCTCGGAGCTTGTTACCGATTTGGGCAACTCCCACATCACCTAGTTTTGCAACAAATCCATCTTAACATCCTCATCTCTGCAACACATAGCTTCGCTATATGGCATTTCTTAATTGCCCAACATTCTGCCCCGTACATCATAGCAAGTTATTTTCACCATGTCATCATCCATCATAGTGTGACTAAAAACATCTCACATTGTTTTTTATATATGCTTCATAAGACTTGCTTATCTTGGTATGTATAACTGGGTTTCAATTATTCATCTTTCTTGATTTTTTTTTTTTTAATTCTTTTAATGTTGCTTGCTAGAATCATTAAATCACCCAAGTTCCCCCAATTGCAAAAATCATCAAGCTAACTAGATAATTTCTAATGTCATTCAAGTAAGATGTTTGAAATTTACTTTCTTTGAGCTACTAGGCCTAAATAACACAGATCATATTGAGAGAGTTACTCTTTTAAAATAATGTGGCACGAGCCTGAGTTTTAAGCATACCTGTTTTAAATTTTCAGATAGAAGCATGACAAAAAATAATCAACAAAAAAACTAAGTAATTGAGATTTAGGGTTTATAAGAACCGCATTATCCAGATGCACAATTTGAAAGTGAGGTACCCATGCCCAATACGGCAATACATGCCAGCTGCTGGGAGTCTTGAACATAACATTCCATAGTGATCCAAAATGACTTTAATCTCAAGTAATATTTGGCATAAGGAAGCTAAATTGCCACTTGCGGTGAAAGTAAAGTGGCCAGTTGACACTACATCCACCAGATTATGAGATTAATAAGCTATGCATCATAACTATAAAGTACCATTCATACAGAAAGATGGGATCTCTATGTAAAGACACACCAATTAGAATGCAGAGGTAAATGTCATAGTACACCATTAGAATGCAGTTTGTTGTTCTTCTATATGTTCCTTGAAAATCCGTTACTTTGCATTACACCAAGAAGAAGAGTAGCTATTACCGTCGAATAAGTTTTCTACATGCAACCGGCAGACCTAAATATGAGTGCCAATTCAGCATTGATTGCAATACTTGGGCAACAGAAGAGAGTGTAGAATATTCTCAAATTAATTACCAACTGGACAAAAAGGACAATATAGCGACAGCATTATATAGGCATATCATCAATGACTATCATATGGTTATTATTATAAACAAATAATGGTTGAGTAATCAAGTCCCCAAAAATTGTGTTTTTTTCCTAGGTTAAAAGGTTTTTTTTTATACTTCCATTACCCTGGTGATGTTTTTAAACTGAAATAATAATATGTAATTGCACGAGGCTCCCGCCACTGCGGGGTCTGGAGAGGGTCATAATGTACGCAGCCTTACCCCTGCTTCCGCAGAGAGGATGTTTCCAGATTCAAACCCATGACCACTTGGTCACAATGGAGCAGCCTTACCGTTATACCAAGGCCCACCTATAAAACAATATATATATATATATATTTATATTTATATTTATATGTATGGGCTTTGATATATAAATATTTTTCTAGTATGCTATGGCACTGCCCAAGTTTTAACAAGACCAAGTGCTGGTACAACAGAAGACAGATGATGTTACAACACAAGACAGCTAGCATTATTACACAGAAAAGTTGGAACTTTGGTGACTTGGTGTTGTAACATTGTAACTCACAACATGTGACTCCAAAAGAGTTACAAATTGAAATTACAAGTCATAGGGGAAAAAAAAAGAAAAATAATAATAATAATAAATAAAAAGGAAACATTTAGGGTTTCAAAAGAAGATGAGTATAGATTAAAACATATTTGATGTTGTTTTCTTGTGTTAACTTTAACTTCAAGCACCTTTAGTGGTCAGTGGTAACAGTACTTGCTTTAATTTGGACCTGATGTTTTCTACCATACAAAATACCTGGGATTATTCTGAATTTTCCCCATAGGCTCCATTAGGTTGCTAGTAAAAGTAAAATAAAAATAAAAATAAATAAACCAAAATTTGCACTAATCATAACAACTACAATTGTGACTAAAGCAAAACTTAATACATTTTACTTCAGTTTTCAACCAAAATTACTTAGGTCTGAATAGGAAAGCATGGAAAAAGGCTAAGAAGTCTATTTTGAAAACTGTTGAAAAATTAAAATTACCATATTTACTAAATTTCTAAATTAGTTACACTATCATGATTAGATAAGGTTCCACTCTTATTTTGTTTTAATTTCACTTCCCATCATTTCACCTTACCACTAACCAAATGCAGCAATAAAGTATATATTTGCAGTAAAATGTCATTAAGTTACATAAAAGGGCGTACATAGTGCACGAGGCTCCCACTACTGCGGGGTATGGGTAGGGTCATAATGTATGCAGCCTTACCCCGCTCACGGAGAGGCTGTTTCCTGACTCGAACCCACAACCACTAGGCTGCAATGGAGCAACCTTACCGTTGCGTCAAGGTCCACCCTCTAAATATGTTACCATACACAAGACATGAATGTATGCACACACACACACACACACACATACCAAAATGTATCTTTCATATTTTCCTATACACAAATTATCTTTGATTACAACAGTTAAAGGTGTAGTAACTGAACTTCATGTTGGGGTAAATATTACTTTTTTTCATCTAAATTTGCTGCATGTCATACTATACACATTAATACACGTACACATACATACATTCATAACCTTGAATTTTTCCTACATTCATTTAAAAAAAATATATGCCAAGAGGAAGAATAAAATAAATCAAAGAAGTCACTTTTTGGTGGGGAACATCTATGACTATATTCATACATAAGAAGAAAAAGGAGATCCTAAATGACTGGTTCTCACCATGGTGATTGAACAGCAAGCTAAAGTAAATCTTGTAACCAAGAAAAAGAAATCCAAAAATTCCATAGGTCATGATTATAATACAACTCTATTCACTAAATGGCAATTATTAGCAGGAGCAAAGCATGACTAACCTCTTCTTGCATATATAATAGCCTTGCCTTCCTTTGCTGGAACTCAGGATGACATGATTGATAAGGTCCACTTCCACTTCCACATTCACCACTAGCTTCATTAGAACCGTAGAATGAAGAAGAGGAGATGCCAGATCTCCCAGCGCTAGGGCCAATCTCAATCTCAATGTTCGCGGTATCACATGTACTGATAATGTTTCTTGAACCCTTCTCTGTTGTTTTACACATCCCCATGAACCTTGGGCCCGTGACATTACAAAATTCATCGAGAAGATATTGGGCAGGTTTCAAGAACTTAGAACATTTCAAAATCAATGCATACCCAGTGAAGGGGCCAAGAGGAGCCGTACTTCGTCTAACACATGTAGAAGAAGAACTCATATTTCCTTGGATGATACTCCCATAGCCGACAGTAAGAGGTGATTTTGAACTTGAACTTGAACACAAATAACCACTAGTCTTTGAATCTTGAGAACTACTTGAACCATTAGCTTGGGATTGAAAATCTTCAGACCCAAATCTTCCTCCAAACTGAACCGTAAGCAATTCAGATGGTCGATGTGAAGAAAGTGACAGTGATAGGCCCTGCGGCATAGAATCACTCTTTTCAGCAGAAGTATTAACACTGGAACCATTGTTCTGGTTTCCATAAGATGGAAAAAGAACCAATTCATTTCCATCATTTACCCATGAGCCAGCTTCCCTAACTCTAGAACCCATTTCAAAACCTTGTCTCCCAATACCTGAAGAAGTCACAACTTCCTGAAGGGTATTTTGGTAAAAAGGAGAACTGAACTGCATTTCTCCATATTGTTTAATACTCTCTTGATCAGATATTTCATAACCAATAGAGGCAGGCTTGGTTCCTGATAAGATTCCCCCGACAAATGAGGGGTTTTGATTGCAACCATTGGTAGTTGTTGACCCATTCAAATAATTTACAATCCAATCACAGTTTTGTTGTGACCCAAAACCTTTCCAGTACCCAGCATTGTTCACTTCACTAGCCTTAGCTGGAGGGTTAAACTCAGAATGAACTGGATGAGAAACAAATGGGGCATCATCGGTCCCCACCAACCTACCAGTTCGATCTACACTTGCTTCTTGTTGCAGCATTGCATCCCTGTGAGCTAACAAACCATGACTGTTCATCGAATAATTTAGCATTCCCAAGGAAGAAAACATTGCTGGATCATAAAGTGGATCACAACTCCTAACATTCCTAACTTGAATAAGATCTGGAGATAACTGTACCAAGTGGGTTGGAAAATCAGGTTCAGTGAGCGATGGGTTTGAATGATGCTGAACCCTTAACTTGTCACGGCGGCTTTGTTGAGCTACATGCGATTCGGGCCTAAAGTTGCTTAACCCCAACAGTGAAGTCTCGAAGCTCGTTCTTGTTTGATTGAAACATCTATCCGATTCGAATCTGTCAGACATGGATCTTACTCGATAGACTCCAAGATCAAGCGTTCAAAAAATCTCAAATCGTACTCCTGCAACACCATATAATATTAAATCAGTTAGCGTCAAACCGTCATTATTAGGAGAAAACATTCAGGCTCACACGCCTTCAAACCTACAAGAGTAAATTTATATTTGTGTACGATTCATTTACTTTCGTATCAGAGCCCTCTCACTCTCCATCTATCACGTTCGTCACAACCCAAGCAACACAGCAAAGCGAGCCGAGCGAGAGCGAGAGCGAGAGAGAGAGAGAGAGAGAGAGAGAGAGAGAGAAAAGACCGAGACTCTCATGACATCACATGAATCATCAAAGGTGAAGGAAAAAGACCGAGACTCTCTCTTTCTCTCTCACACACAAGCACACAAACACATCGCTTCACTGCTATTTGTGTAAGAATCTTGTGCGCTTTCAGACAAAAGGCTTCATACATACCTCATAAGTGATAAATTTCAAACTCCAAAAGTTTCCAGAAGAGTGCAATTTAACTACTGTGGGTAACTTAAGCACGAAAGCTTTTAGATATCATGAAAAAAGCGGAACCAAAGTTTCAGAGAACACGAGAACTGAGGCACGCCGCCCAATGTAAAGCAAACAGTAGGAACTGATAAGTAAAAGTCACAAGCGTTCAAAAGTATTTTCTAAATAACAAAACCCTAACCTTACAAAGAAGATAACAACAGTGTCAAACTTCGGTCAGAAAAAAACTCAAAAACAATCTGAATTAATTAAACTCGGTAATCGCAACTTCATATTACCGGATCCATGAATAAGTTTTCAAAGCTCCGTAACAATCAATAATTCCTGAAGCAAGAAGAATACAAAATATGATGATTCCTCAACCATCGACTCATCGAGGACAGTTAAACACTGATAAACAGTAAAACGGAAAATCAAAATAGATCTAGCGATGAGAAATCGTAGAATCTTGCAATGAACAGTGAATAACAACACGATTCATCATTACCTTTCGTGTAAAGATCGTTGTAGACTTTGAATAAAAACTCCACTGAAAGCGGAAAACACAGTAGTTTTGTACACCAGAAGCAATCCGAATAGACGTCCAAGCAAAGGTAAGCTAATCAAAAAGCTTCGTACAAGCGAGCTCGAAAACGATAATGGCGAACAGAAGATAGATAATCAAACGCCGTTAATTTTTTTTAACGTTTTCCCAGTCAGCAAGCAGTAGACTCCACACTGGCGTTCTCTAGACGTTACATTTAACGTCGAAATGACACGATTTGATGGTGTTTTTGGTGTAAATGCAACACCGAAAGTCTCCAAATCAAGAAACTCAGAAAGGAGTTTTCCCCTCAACCTCCGAACCGCTACAGAGACTTCTTTTTTCATTAAGTGGTTTCGCGCGTTATAAAAGCCCAGCCGAGAGACAAGGAAAAGCTAATGAAAGCGATGGATAGTAAATGCGGAACCAACCAAAATCCAACCCTTCATTTAATAGTAAATTACGAAAGTACCACTGGATTTAAAAGAATGGCGCAGGCGAGGGAAGTATGTAAGTAATGTACCGTCGTAGGCAGGTAATGAAAAGGTGATAAAATGACATAAAAATCCCATAATAACTCTCGAATTAACGAAAATACCCTCGTGTTTGTGTCGTAAAAGAACATTAGCCTATGTATAGGGTAGGATTACGTTTAATATGGGGATTACAGTGTACAGTGTACACGTGAAAAGACAGACGAAGGACAAAATAATCGAAAAGACGTGAAAGAAAATACTAAAATATGATATAACGTCAGCGTCTAAATCTTAAAATTTACACTGTTTAGGTAGAAATAACTGTTCAAGTATTCGATGGTGAGAATGTAAGATAGAAATATTCAAATATGTGATTTATATTTTTGGACGCCACAGTCATTTCGCCCGCCCCATGTGGGGGCACAGTGGCAGAGTACGTGTTTTCAGGATATTGTATAATTTCATGGGGGTGTGACGATCATTTTATTCACGTGTAGGGGCAAGACATCATACACACGGATCTATATCTCTTGCAAATTGCAATTCCTTGTCCGGTCCAATTTCTTTAGTACCCCTAACAAAAGGGGCCGCAATGACCATTTCATGCCTGTTCGAACACTCTACCCGGTTGGGGTCCACCCCCCTCTTATTATGGGAACTAAGAAATTAGATCAGACAGAAAATTACAAGAGATAATTTTCCCCAGACACACCCAATTAGAGCTCTTTCTCTTTCTTTTCTTTTTTTTTTGGGCAAATAAGGGTACGTTGAATACAAGGCTCTTCCAACCACAAAGTGAAATTTGATCAAAATATCGTACATGTAATAGATAGGGCTTTCTTAATTAAAAAATCCAATCTAGCTCTTGCCTTTATCCGCTCAATTGGCTAGCCTATTTTTTATAGTTATAATTGCCAAAAATAAATAAAATTCTTTGCTACTACATTAATGCGCACTAGAAAGCAGTTTTAGGAAGATGAGTAAAATAACACACGATAAAATAAGATGATAATTGTAAAATATCCGAGATGATAGGTTGGGCCTTCAAATGTGTGATGATTTTTGAGAATTGAGGAGAATCGAGATTGATCTCGACTGATTCTAATATGAATCAATTGCATGGTTTTAGGTATTGATATGAAACTAATACATATTATTGGTATCAATCGAAAATTAAGAAATGAGCACATTTTTAGCTGATTCAATCGATATTCGTACCAATTTGACCAATTCCTATCTGCTCCAAATTAATTTGGAACTGAGTGATACCTGTTCAGATACCATGAACTAAAACCATGATTAATTAGCCAATTTGATAAGACTCTTAAATTGTTTTAGTGCACGATATAGGTATGATCGAGTGTCGACATAGATCATCATGGATCCACCCGTATAAATTATATTTGCCAGTAGTTTTCTTTAAAAATCAGGTTTTAGATATGTTTTCCATAACTCCTACCATTTGATCAATACGAGATCGAGATATCAGTATCAGTATTAGTCGATATTGATACAGATAAATCGATACGGCTGATTCGTATCCGTTTATCCGATACCTAAAACCATGGACTCTTTTACAAACCCACAATAGCAAACGAGGGAATGAGATTACACCAAACATGTGCAAAAATACTTGATTGGGACTCTTTTAACTTTGTATTTCCCAAAACGGGGAGTTCAGGTGAAATGGGATCATGTGAGACTCACAGGCTTTCGAGTTCTTGATTGGGAATTTTGTATTTTTTGGGTTTATGGATTTGAGTGTGGTGCTCCGCCAGATCTTTTGCTTGTTGGAGTTGAGATGTTTTCACCGTTTACCGAGAAAGGGGTAGAGATGGTCAGAAAAACAGTAGAACTGTACGGACATGTCTTTCAAGTCTCGTTTGTCTTCCTAGAAGACTAGCTAGAACTGGCGATTGGAAATGCTTTTACGCTCAGAAACTCTCACTCTCTGATACCAAAATTACGATAAGACCGGGATTTTCATCTCAAGCTGGACTAACTTTGTTTACTATCGGACGGTTGACAGGACATCTGAACTATCTACACCTGTTAAACCTTTACATGTGTTTTATAATATCATAATTAAAAGAGAAGGACAATGCGTTAATATAAAAGAAATAAATGAGTGGATCCCACAAAAAATGGGAGCAGAGAGATGCATTAAATGAGCTGAATTCCAATTAATGGTTTTACATTACATCAAACATAATGAGATTATAGAATCTTGCTAAAATTAAATTAAATTAAATTAATTGGAAGGATCGGGAATTTATTTAGGGAATAAATAAAGGAGAAAATTTTCGAGGGATCCAAAAAATTGAAAGAAAAAAAACACGCGCCAAAGACTCACTTGACGACAACCCCTTATCATATTACGTCATCCTATCACGTCACTACAGAAACCCTACTACTCCTACATCATACCTATAAAGCCCATTTTCTCGCTCCTTTCTGAGCTTTTCATTTTCTTTTGAAGGATGTCTTTGATAATCTTGTTGGCGAAACTACCCCTCTCAAATCTCAATGGAGGAGAGAAATAATCATCACTATGGGTTGGAATTGGACACCGAATTGGTGCCCGAAAGGTATCAGGCCTATCGGCTACTCCGACTCGAATGGAATCGACCAGGATTGACCGGTTCTAACCTAAACGATCTACCTTTTAAATCACTTTAGGAACCGTTTATTAAATCAAATTAAGAATGTAAACGGATCAAATTAGATCGGATAGTGGCATTATTATATTCGGATGAATTTGGATAATATCATATCCATTGACATCTTTATCCTTTCGTTGATGAAACTTAGGGTTGAGACTTGAGAGGTTAGGAACTATCCTTTCTTCTATTCGTGTTAGTCTTTGATTTTCTTACGTTTTTTATTTTTGATTTTATTTTGTATTTATTTTAATAGGTATGTGAAACCATATATCACAATGCATAAAACAATATATATAAACCAATAGAAAATCTATAAAAAAGAATCACATTTTTTTAACTTATAAAATTATTATAAAAAAAAAAAAAAAAAAAACTTAATCGATAAACGGACACAAAGATATATTTCAGACATTTTATTACCATCAGATTACTAAACAAATCGGATAATAATCGATTGGATAGGGGGATTATCATATTCATATCCAATTAGTTTTCGGACGGATTCAGATCCTCCTAAACAGATACAAACGCGGATCGAATACGGATTTTCAAATATCCGTTGACATCCTTAAATTAAATGCTCGAGTATCCTTTCACCATGATGGTTACGACGGATCAGGCTCCATGGTGGGGCAAGATTGCAGGGAAGGATGGACATGTGGTCTGACATGGTGATCATAGATGCTAGGTGGAGGAAGTCAGAGGTAAAATGGTCAAGCTAAGGGAGAATCACTGTTTTGGGTCTATTTATAAACCCCAACCCAATAATGTATATTTTTGTTATTTGAATGAATATATAATTATTTGAATATCTAGAAAAATATATTATTTGAATTTTGAGAGATACTATAATGGGGAAAATTATCAACTCAATTTGCCTGCCCATCAATTTTCTCAATTCTCTCTAATAGAGAAAGGTGGACCCCATCCAGGCAGTGTATTCAGGCAGGGGGTAGGGTGGTCATTTTCACTTCCTATTAGATGGAATTGAGAAAATTGACGGGCAGGCAAATTGAGGGGATAAAGGCCCCTATAATAGTGCCTGAACCAATTAGAAACCAGAACCAGCCCCCATTAGTAAACGGTTTCGGACCTCAGGTTTGGAACCAATTAGTTTATTGATCTAGTTTTGGTCCTGGCCCCTTAGGATCGGAATCGTTAAAAAATCAGACAAATTTACACCCTAAATTACGATCAATAAATGGAATCAAACCCAATAAGGCGAACTCCTTTGCTCCTCTCCAACCTTGAGCAGGTGTTGGTGGTGCCCTTTACTAGTATTGGAGACCTTATGTAGACTTGCAAACACAATTATAAGGTGGGGACATTTGAGGCTGTGTTTGATATGCACTTTCGTAATATATTATGAGCCTACAGCTTAGGATCGGCTGAGCCTGATCCCGATTCCAACCATCTAGAGTGCCCGACCCATGCTAGGTTTCTAGGGTTCAGGCAGATTCTAACTAAATTGGAATCGGCTAGGCCTGATTCAGATTCCAATTAATAGTTTAATAATCTTGCTCACAGTTAAAGTTTCAGTGCCCTTTTTTTTTGGTAAACAGGTAAAGTTTCAATTCAAAACTATAAAAAATTAAAAAATTGCTATTGATCTCTATTATTGTATAGGGTTGATGTTCTTTGTGCCGCAGCGCAACCTACGCCCAATCAGACACATGAGCCTGCCATTTAAGGGGCAGGGTGGTCATTTCATCAAACTCCCATGTGTCTGGGTGCAGCTTACGCCCCCGGCACATAGAACATTCGGCCTATTGTATATTAGAGGTTAATGATATTTTTGTCATTTTTTGCAACTTTGATTTGATTTAAAACCTATAACATGCTCAAAAATTATTATTATTATATTTTGACTTGAAATAAACTTGGGAAACAAAAGGATTGGGCTCCTCTCTAGTGCACCCATAGAGGTCGACATGTGGCCGAGGTGCCGTTCGAACGATGATGATGAATGTGTACACCCGAGCTAGAAATCTTTCTCTCCATTGCATGTACAACACGCTCAGGTGTGCACATCCATCCTCGACGTTTGAACAGGATCTCGATCACATGTCAACCTCTGGGGGTGCATCGGATTCGAACCAAATTAGACCTAGCCCGTCAAGTCGAAACGTTTGGGAGCATAGAGCACTATCCCATAGGCTTGTTTTGGGCTTGAGCCAAACCTAAATTGAAGGTGACAACTTTTCATAGTCCTACATTTGTCAATGTTTTGTTTTACTACTTGAAAAACTCTGTTTGGGATACAACTTGACATGTGAGTACAACCAAGTTTTAGCTTATGCAACCTACCACATGAGGGTTGTGGAAATTTAGGGATGTAAACGGATCGGATTCAACTCGGATAGTGCTATATCTGCATCCGCATTCAATTAGCTTTCGGATAGTGCTAAATGGATACGAACACGGATACGGATCGGATATTTTATCCGTTTACATGTAAATATAGTTTTTCGGATAGCTATAGCCTATCCGTATCTGTATCCGTTTAGTTTTCGGATGGATTCGCATAGTGCTAAATGGATATGGACACGGATACGGAAACGGATTTTGGCTATTCATTTACATCCCTATGTGAAATCTAAAACATAAAACGATTCAATAAATAAATAGAAATAGCAAATAAACTATCACACAATGCAAGGGTATACGTGGTTCGATAAGATTGCTTAAGTCCACAATGAGATGAAATTTGTTTCATTGTCAATGGAGAATAGGGTCACAGTCGCTCATCCTCGTGTGTTTCTTAGATTATAGAGAATGAACTATCACTATAATTTTATAGTGAAACCTACATAGGCACACATTACCGAATTATCCACGTGGCCCTAAAGTTTTCTCGGAAACTGCCACCCTGAACCCCCATCATGAACCAGCCAGTTTGTCGAGGCCCGGTAATGAAGGTAACATGGGTGGTGAGCTACGGCCCTTCGAAATCAACCTACAAACACAAGTGACAAAATACAGGACATTGTACCCCCTAACAAGGGCATCTAGGTACCTTCCACCAGTCGTTAACTGGGTGGCCCAACCAGATTACCAGCTCACGTTCCTGGTGTCCTAAATCAGAGTTGCTAAATGCTAATTAGAAAGGTGACCTAACTTAGAGGCGGCCCAATTGCTGAGACCAAACCTGCTCCAAAACTAGGCTTTTATTCTCTGGTAAGTTATGCCCAATTTTGGGCCCTCAAACATTCAATCATTCCCCTCATCATATTTCTAGCCACGGATGAGAAATCTTGAACTTCACCATGGTCCATGGAATTAATTTAAATCTTGTTAGGTAAGGGACTAAGAGACAACTAGGAAAGTTGCTCTGGGCCCATTGTGGCGCAACTCAAGTTTTCAGCTTTAATAATTGGTCCAAGATGGGACTAGTAAACAGGACACCTCTTCTGTGACAATGACCCTAGGAATGAATTATTCTTGTCCTGCTGATTTGTTGCAGTAACCATGATTCTAAATATTCTCTCTTCCAAGGCTCAACTCAACCATGGTTCTAAGTATCGGTATTGTATTGGTGAATCGGTCAATTTGTATCGGTATCACCGGAAATCTATATCAATACGATACTGATATGGATCGATTGTAATAACTAAAAAGTGATCCATTTTAAGTTGAAATTTTACTAATGAGATGCTTGTCTGATCCTCTATTACAAGGACTAACCCATGTACTGTCATGTAGTGAACTTTTATACTTCACTAAGTATAGTGACAGGAAGAAAACCCATTTTAACGGCAGGTTGCTGATACTCTAGAGAAATCGCAAAGGCAACAGAAGCAAAGGCACGACCGACACGGTACCTTCCAACATCCAAAATTTTCAATTTTCAATTTTCAAAGAGTTATTAGTATAAAACTATTTTATATTTATTTCAATTCAAGATGTACGTGGGGTTATTTAACCTATGTACTACCAAAAGACAAATAGTGATGAGTTATACTTCACTAGGGCTAGTGATGCCTAGAGAACGATATTGATACCTATAACTTTGATTTCAACCCGACCCAACCCAACCCAAGAAACTTGTCCTTGACCGTATTTGAGGTGTGGGCTCCCCTTCTTTTTGGATGCCCAATGCTTATTGTCACAGGTAATTGAAATAAGCAGCTTTTGGGCCCTGGCTTCTTGTTTCCTATTAGCTTGGATTTAGTTATTAGCGTATTTGTGTCGGTGCCCTGTGCACTACTTTATAGGGCTCACCTCACAAAAAAATCGTACAGACCTGAAGACTTTAGAGAAGTTAAGTTCACCATTTACGGAGAATACCAAATATATAAAGTTTTCCTATATGTAGACATTGGTAGAGATTAGATACTGAATTGTTCAATCATCGGAGGAAGATCCAGGGTGTGTGGGACCTACATTTTTCAGTTTTTTTTTTTTGGTTTCTTGTCTTTCAATCTCAAACATTGAATTCCGCTTTCTAAAACGACGTAAAGAGTCGTGATAGGTGACATGACAGCAAGTGTTCTCTTGCGCTTCCTATGTTCTGTCGGTAGATATGGGAGGATTTTTTTTCTTCTTGGATTCCAATCTGATGGTTATTGATAGTCTTTACTCAGTTTCGGCTTGGATTTGGATATGACCCCTGACCCCACGATTAAAACCATGGATTAAGGAATCGTGGTTCAGTCGGATCGGGTGAATCACCCAAGTTGAATCCGAATCGACATCATCCGATCCCAATTCTTACTGATTCAACTCAATCCAGTATGGATTGGACGAAGGGTGAACTGGGTCTGTTCGGTTCGAGTGATCCAACCAAAACCTGCAACTTGAGTCTGCCGTTGCACTCCGCAATTTGTTGTCGATAGCCTCTTTCACTCCAATCTGTCTATAACAAAGACAATTCAATCCATATGATAGGCTACTTGAATTTCTAGGGTTTAACCGACGATGGTGTGATCTTATTTGAAACCTCATCACTTATACATATTCTATTAAACTTGATGGGAGCCATTTTGAATCTATTGACCCTTCAAGGGGAATTCGTCAAGAATGCCCCCCCTTGAGTCCCTACAGTTTATAACAATTACGGAATTGGATTAAAGTACCTCAGCGTACTTAAAAAATTTCACACCTTCTATTTGTTGATGAACACTTTCATATTCTGTCGAGCCACAGATGGTGATATTTTTGACCATCAAATCTATTCTAAACCTTTTCAAGGATCTTTAGGGCAACATAAATCTCCAAATTTGGTATTCATCTTAGTATTAACAACCCTGAGCAGGTCAGAAGTGGATCAACATCATCTCCAAGGAGGCGTGCGCCCAAAGTGCTGCTAGGGGACATCTAACGGCTGAGCTGTGCCGCACACATCTCGGTGCACACTTAGGGATGTGTGGTGCACAGCTCAACGACTGGCAGCACCCTGCGCGTGCTGGGCTCCCTGGAGACAAGCTAAATTAGTCAAAAGTAGAATCACACCTGTATGTAGGAATCCCTCTTTTTCTCTCTCATTCAATCTTCTCTTAATCTCATCCCCCATCATATTATATGTCCTTCTTCCAATTCCCCAAATATGTTTGCAAACAGCTAAGTTCTATAAATGCAAGTTTCAGGTGAGGCCATAAATCTTCAGAAAAGAGATTTGTCTTAACATCCTGGCTTCTGTTTGCAAACCCAAACCATTAGGAGGTCTCGGAATTAGACAAAAACACATCCATAACAAAGCCCTTCTCATTCAACATGGTTGGTGATTGATCTCTAACACCCACACAAATGTGAGCAAGGATCTTAAAAACAAAATATTTTAACAATGTCAGGTTCCTGGATTTGGAACAGTTTGAAGGGTGCTGTACTGGATCTGCAAAAGATGATTTGTTGGAGAGTTAATGATGGCAAAAACATTGATATATGGAAAGACCCTTGGATTCCCAAATGCCAAAGGTATTACAATGTCCACAGTCATGTCAAACTCATCCCCTAATTTCCAAAGTCTATCATCTAATGCTCAATAGGGAATAATGGAACCTCTCTTTAATCTACAATATCTTTCGAAAAGATATTGCAGATACAATTATAATGATTCCTTGGAGGACTCCATGTTCTGATCAGTTGATCACTCCTCTCAAAATCAGGGCTCCTCACAACCAAAACAGCAGCCTCATACATCATCAAAGAAGTTTTAACCATAAAATCTGACTAAAAAAGAATCATTGCTAACAGATTATAGGTGTAGCTTCTGCAACAATGAATATGAACTGATTGGCATCTCCATTTGTCATGTAATTTGTCAAAGAATATTGGCTGCACGTACTCTTATGTATTCAAACTGAATTCCTTCTCAGTAACATGTTTGATCTGATCTTCAACTAATTTCAAACCCAAACATACCAAAGCAGGAAGTCAGAAGAATTCTAATCATGGGATCCATAACAGAGTATTTCTTATGGATTGCAAGGAATAATCTTATCTTTAGGAATGAAAAGACCCAATCCCATTCTCATCCTAAAAAATATCTCTAAGTGGGAAATGGAACTTGGTCTCATACCACTCACCATAAACACTACCAACATCATTGACAAACCAACTCTCATTACTTACTGCATAGAGCTCCATACCAAGGATCATCCATTAGTAATTACTGATGGAAGCTTCGATCCCAAAACCAATGAGGCTGATGTAGCTCCCTAGAAATATGGACAGATTCACAAGAGATGGTGCACTGGCTGACAAGAAGCACAAGCATCCATGGCCATGGGAGTTATTTTCTCATTTACTAGACATTCATAGCCTTCTAACACATTTTGTCTGTATTGAGGATAAAACTAGAAAGACATGTTATTAGTGTTGCACATAGACTGGCTTCCAAAGCCGGATCTCTCAAGATGCGAGCTAACTACAATGATGACCTCATGAAGCCTTCTCCCAACTAAATGGGGTTGGCTACACGGATCCTTGCGAAGACAGAAATTTTAAAAGAAAAAAAAGTAAAAGAAAAGAAATACAACCACCACAACGACAAATCTGTCATATACAAACTAACTCAGATTGGCTACAAAGATCCTTGCCCTCCAATCAGCAGTATTCAATGTCATACTAGAGACAAGACCTAAACTATGCATGTCTTTCCTCAATTCTTCTCCTAGGGTCATTTTAGGCCTGCCCCTAGCTCTTTTAGTACCTTCAACAAAACCAAAAAGGTGCTGTGGTTGGTTAACTACAATAGAGTCAAAGAAGTGTGACGTATGATTATGGTGTTTTTGCCCCCCAAAAAATTAACTGCACGGTTTTAGTTATACTACTACTACAAGAACTTTTGATTCTCCAATGAATTTGAATTTCAGAATTTTCTTTTCTTTTTTTTGGGGGGGGGGGGGGGGAGGGGAGGGTTCAAAATCCCGACAGGTAAGAAAGGAAAACCGAAAGAAGAAAATTAACACATGAAACATTATCAATGGAGCACTAGACAAACCTATGCCCATGGAACCAGGTCATGATCATCCTGCATGTGTCATCACGATCCCCCTTTTCTGTGTGAGACATCAATATGGACACCACAAGTCCCAGCCGGATCATATTCCTGTCACTCTAACCTGTTACAGATGACCACCACCCATTAAGGGCAAACAGAAATGACATGCATCCATCTCCTTTTCGGAACACCTAGTTCGAATATGTATACATTCCTACAAAATGCTGCCCTCCCTAATCCACACCATTTTTTGGAACATGCAAACTTTCAAGGTTTCATTACACCACCAACCATAGAATCAAACGTTTTGGTCCTCTCCAGCAAGTCCAAAACCAACCTTTCTACCACTAACCTACACATTTGTCATCCTTAACAACCCCCACCCCCATCCATCAGAATAAGGAAGAAAGAGAAGGGTCAGCTCACATAATGCCCTGTTTTTCGTCTGTGTCGGCTGAAGTCTGACACGAACCTGAAAGTAAGACCACACCCAACCACCTTGCACTCATAAGGTCTCTCCCCTGTGTGCACACGCAAGTGTTCAGTCCTTGCCCAAGCCCACTTAAAGGACATATTGCAACCCTTCCATGGGCATTTCAGGGGCCTCTCCTCAGCATGAACCCGCTGATGAAGCATCGCATACTTGTGGGAGCTGAATCGCTTCCCACACCCATCATGTGGGCACCGATTTCGTTTATGCATCAGCAGGTCTGCTCTTGTTTTGAAACTCATACGGCAGCCTTCAATGTCGCATCTGTGAGCACCCTGCACTTTGTCTTTATTTTCTTTACAAGCAGCTGAACCAACCTGCTGCCTCCTCACCTTCGTCACTGCTTTCTCGTCCAACATTCCCTTGATGTTGGGCCCACTCCCAGAAACTGCAACTCTCCTGGTCCTTGGCCTCAATCCCTCACATGGGCTCTTAATAAATCCATTGCAAATATATTGGTCTTCTATTATCTGTACTTCTCTTTTCCTTTTATTTTCCTCTTTTCTATTTGGCCTGGACTCTGAAATGGAGGGTTGGATATCTTCCTCAATATTGCTCTGGGAAGAATGAATCTCCACGCTCCCTTTAGGTTCATCTGTAGCTTGGATCTCTTCCGGCACTTCAGAATCTTCAAGCATTGAAATAGGAAGACTAAATTCACCTATAGAGTTAGCATGAACACAAACCTTGAGATCAGAGCCAGTTCCATTGGCAGTTTGGATATCTTGCCGCATTTCTGACTTATCTGGTGTCATATAATTGGAAGACTTGTCAATTGTGCTTGCTTCGTCTGTCTTTGCTTTAAAAATTCTCTCACTTGGGATGGAAACTGTTGATGAACCAGGAAATTCTATATGGTCAGAAACCCGACTGATCTCATTAGAGCAATCAGAACTCTTACTCATCTTGCTGGTTTCATCAGCAGACATGTCATATTGCATTTCAGAGCCATGTTGAGTAACCAAATTACAAGCTTCACCATCCATGTTAGTATCCTCAGCATTATGCTTATCTATCTGTGCTTCTGAAATTCCAAATATGGAGATACCAGCAGTCAAACCTGCAGCCGGCACAGGATCACAAAATTCTCTCACCTTATTGGCTTCCTCATTTTGCTGGATTTCTTGCAGCGTATTGGAGTTCTCAACAGTAGAAAAAACAGCCGAGTCCACAACACTTTTTCCTCCTTTCTCAGCAGGACAGTAAGTGTCTTCAGATGCCTTTTTGCCATCCACATCTAGGTTCCCATCATTAGTTTCTGAAACATCTCTTGGCATATTCCTTTTAGGATGGCCACGAGGCCTACTAGCTTCCACTGTACCACTCAGATCAGCATGGTATTTCCTTCTTGAATATTGAAGAATTTTATTTTCTGAAATGACCTTGCAGCCACCTGATTGTCCCATAATCATATCATTATTTTTCATTTGAGAGTTCTCAGATAATTTGGATTTACTTAAACCTGTTGCTGCTTTGCGATGTGTGCGAGACCTCCTGAACTGCCACTTTACGCTTGAGATGTCTCGACCAGGGTTCATTTCAGAGAACAACCCATCCAAGGTCAGTGCATGCTGTTCTCGGCTCAATGGAGACATCTTTTTGAGCTTAACAAAGTAGTGGAGGTTGAGACCAAGTTTTGAAGTCCAGTCTTCCACACATTCTTCCTGTTCTTCCTCGTCTATTGATATATTAATCAAGTTCAATTCTTCTATGGATGCACGCTCCAAGGGAATGTCTTTACAATTAAAGGGAGTGCCAATTTCTTCTGCTATGGTCACTGTGTGTGCCTTTATTTTAAGATAGTCTGCAGCAATCAAATCACCAGACAAATTTTTGTCACCTTTAACTAAGCAAATAGACAAAACAGCAGATCTTGAATTTCAAAGCCATATGTAATAGAAAAAGGGGGGGGGGGGGGGGAAGAGAAATAATAACGAATAAAAAGACCAGCAACTCTAAAAAAAATTGCACCTGAATGGCAAATGATTAGTACATTTGCACCACCCTTTGAGTGCAACATTTGTGCAACCTCAAGGGTGTGCTGCAAACAGAAGACCCGTGGTCTAAGAAATCCATTAGATGTATTCCAGCACTTGTCAGCACGAATATCAGCCTTCACTGTAGAAGGTATTTGCCTACCCTCAGGAGCTTGTGAAGTTGAGAGACCAATATGTAGATCTTGTGTTTGGCCAAGCATTGACTGGTTCAGTTTGGCACTGGAAAATGTCCCACTTAGGTGGTGATTTGAATTAGTCCCTTTCAACTCTCCATTCTCTGTTGCGTCTGACAGTGAAGTAATAGCATCAGTTCCATTTTTTATTAATTGGATACCTGACCCTGATTTTGGGCCTTCTGTTTCACGAATATGTTTCTCACAGTTCAAAGACAATCTCCCCTTTTGATTTTGATCTATATCACTTTCTACATCTGCACAATATTATAAAAAAAGAACAATAGTTTAGTAATCAAATACTGTAAATAACTTATATCTCATTATGGATTTATACTTTTACAATGTCTATAACCAAAAAAGAAAGAAGAAAGTAATTGGTGGCTTGGTAGCAGAATAAAAGTTTGTGTCAGAGTCCTGAATCTGAAGCTGAAAATGGGATCAAGAATTTGAGCAGCAGAATGAAGTAGCTTTTACTGTGTGTCAGATTTCTGAAATTTGTTTGGTTAATACTCCTGACATTAGGTCTCAGTGGGAAACCTGTTTTGTATAGGGAAGGGTTATAACTTGTGCATCATATCTCTTGTATAGGTTTGCTAATTCTTATATGCTTATTTTTGCTGGTCTGCCCTGTACAACATATTTTTTAAGCAACCCAGGATTCAAACCCTGACTGTAGGTCGCTATCGGCTCACCCAAGTAAGAAACAGCTAAAAAATTAACAGTAATGGCAATTTGTAATTTTTGAGACAAATCAGGCCCTTAAGAGTAAGATAACTAAATAGGGAACAAATCAGGTATTAATACAAAATGGAAGAGGGCAATTCTGGAATTATATGTCAAGTTAGGATTTGAATGGAAATAAAATATGAATAGAAGAATTGCTACGTAATGATAGCAAGTGAGGGGGTTTATTGTAAATATAGAGGTCATGTGGTACCAAGTAAAATACATGGAGATGTTGTCTTCAACCTCTTGATAGAATAGAGTCGGAAGAACAGAAGTGCTTCAGCTTGGGAGAACTATCTCAATTGATCTCTGATTCAGTTGAAATTTCAGGAGGACATTACTGATTTATTGATCTATTAATTCCAGCAAGCAATCAAGTGATTCAGCAACTTTAAATTTAAAGGGAATCTGCTGAAAGGACGCCTAGTGGACAGTTTCAGAGCCAACCTGGTGGCAGGCATGATCCTGGCGATAGGGGTAGTGTTCGGGGCCAGAGTTCTAGGGTTTCAGTTGCCCTTAAGGTGAGTTTCAGATCCCAGAAGTTGAGGCCAAAAGAAGTTGATCTGAGAGAGATCGAACTCTCTACTGAAACCAGTTACATTAGATTAGAACAGGAAAGAAAAAAAGAATAAAAGAACAAAGAAAACAGAAGAAAGAAGAAACGAAGGAATAGAAAGGAAAGATAAGAGCTTACATATGTAATCAATTTTCTGGCCGAAATGCTTCTGATGCTGGTAAGCAATTTAGTATATTCTCTTACTTACATATGTATTTAAACTTGTGAAATGCAAATAACGTGTGTTCTTGTTATAATGCTAATGAATGGTGGGTGTTGTACGGGGGTTCGGTAAAAAATTTGATGAGGATAGCAATCGAGGTCCTATCCAAGATATGTTCAAAACTGGAGTACCTTTTCTCTCATCCACTCAAAGAGGTACAACCGATTAGGTTCATGATGTCTCACTCGGTGTATGTGCACTATAAGATGAGCCTGAAGATGTAGCGCATACGCATGGCTATGGAGAACGACATTAACCAAATTGAGCTCGCCGACATTTTCCAGATCGAGTTAGATGATGAGGATCCCATGGTGGAGTGGGTGAGAAATAGAGGTGAGAGCCAGTGATGGATCCGGCTGGGGGTAGGCCTAACCCCATGTAGCTAGTGAAATGGGTGTTGATATGGATGAGTACATGGCTACAGACGGTCAGATACACTCACAAACACCCCACCCATTCGATCCCACACCTGGCAGGGATGATTATGAGAAGGACCTTGACTGGTCCACTTCCTCAGGGGGTCAGACTTGCATTTGCCACCGTCTACTCATGGAGGTGATGGAGACGAAGATGGTGATGGTTGCGACAGCGATGATGATGATGATGGAGGTGATAGATATGCAGGACTTCAGAGGAGTATGACCAGGCAAAGGCGGTGTAGAAGCCAGAGCAGATTCAATTAACTGGGGAGACCCAATTTCATCATGCCACATACGATATTGACCATGGTACACGTCCAGTCCATCGTACAGGCTACCCGAAAGGGCCTCATCACCAGTTCTGAGTAGATGAGCAGGCTGACTGTATGGATGTTGATAGCTTGTCTAGCACTCTTGGAGGCATGAGTATAAGGGATAGCAGAGGAAGTGGATTATTGGAGAGAGCAGCTAGTCAAAGTACAGTCCATATGGTCGTTTCACTGGCATTGGAGAGCATGCATCTTCGTCATCCATTCCTAGTTTTGAGTATGACGCCCACTCTTAGGGGCATACTAGATCGTCCTTTGTCGACAACTTGTCCTATCCAGCCCACCAACCGTACATGCAGCCAACACCAACTTTTGAAAGTGGCAAGTGGCTAGTTCTTCACATTACGGTGATCTATAACCTAGGGTAGGGGTATCAATCGGTCGGTTCGGGCTGGTTTCGATTCGGGAATGGTGAATCCGAAACCAAACCACTAAGAAATTTCGGTTTTGGTTTTGGGTTGTATAGGTTTGTTATCGGGGTCTGCTTCGGTTTCGGCCTGTTTTGGGTTCGGTTTAACATACATATTTATCCAAAAGCTATGGAAAACCTGTTTTTTTTTAATGGGTTTCGGGTTGTTATCAGTTTCTTATCGGGGTAGATCGGTTTGGTTTTGGTCCGGTTTTTGAGACAGTTTCTAATGTAGTCCTAGGTTTGAAAAGTCAAACTAGGAGCCAGTCAACCAGGAACTGTTATGAACAGGTGAATCGGCTAGGTTAAAAATAGGGTTCTTGGTGAAATTAGGGTTAGGGTTTGATGTATGGGTTATGTCAAGTGGAAGTAGGGGAGTTTATCAGTGAAGGTCCATAGATGTTTGATGGATGGAAGTGCTTAAACTTGAATGAGCAGCAACTTATGTTAAGGGTTTCGGGTTTTGGAAAAAGAGGAAAAGTGGGGAATCTAGGGTTTAGAGCTGGAGGATTGAGCTAGGGTTTAAAACAAGTGCTATAGGGGCAGATATGGTAATTCGGTTCTGGTTTGGTGTTGTTTTGATGGGTGGATTGGTCTGTGCAGGTTTTAGTTTATGGGAAGATTAAGAAACCAAAAGGGGGTAAACTAGGGTTGGGGCTGTAGAGGATTAGAAGAAGAATGGAGGGGATGGGGATCACTTCTAACATACTGTTGTTGCAGAAACTCTCTGGCAGCAGCTTGTTAGGAGTTGAAACTTGAATAAAAATCAGATCTTGGACAGAAAAACTTGAAAGGATAGAACCACCCAAGCTTCACACCGCAAGGTGTCGATTGGATCAAATACCAATCCCACCAGCTTTGATCAGACACAAAACAAATCTTCAAAGAAGAAACAAAGTTGCAGAGCAGCAAGAGCAATTTTTCAAAATTCAGAGGATAGAATAACCCCTCCACCGAATCCTTTATTTATAGTGGCCATTGGCCTTACTCCTATTCAGCCTAGGAGTGTGAATACTCCTACCTGACTAGCTCTAATTTCACCTCCCTTGACTAAATCGTGGGAGGTGTGGACCCAAAGAAAAGCAAATTACATTAAATAAAAAAAAAGGTGACTTAAGTCACTTAAATTGAATCACTGGTTCAAACAGGTTGGGCCGGTTCAATTTAAAATGGAAGTATCATTACTACTACTACTACTTGGACAGCAGCTTCTTGTTCCCTTCTTCTTGTGGATGTAGTGCTTCAGCTCTGCATCAGTTTCGGTTTGGTTTCAGGTTCTTTCGGTTTCTGAGTGGTTTTGTTCGGGTTAGGGGTCGTAATACCCCAATCCGAAACCTGTCCAATAAGACATCGGTGCAGTTCGGTCCAGGACATTTTGGTTTGGGCTAGTTTATTCAATTCGGTCTCAATTTTGACACCCCTGAACTAAGGGTAGGTTACCTGCAGTATGTAGATGAGACCATTTACGGGGCAGCTGTGGAGGACTACTCTCGTTTCTTCATGTTCAGAATGACGTGGCATGTATTAGTCATGCAATTGGAGGACAAATCACATCAGCTCCATTGGACCATGAGTGGACTCGATCCAACACGTCATAGTTCATATCAGTAAAAATAGTCACAATATTGTATTGTTGGAACATGGAAGACTTGGGTGTCTATGTATTGTTCACTGTACTTGGGTGCCTTTCTATTGCTCATGTACTTTTTAGTTTGTAGTTTCTAATTTAACAATTTCTTAAATAATTAATCACTATTATGTTCCTTCCATTGTTGCATAATTTACTTGTTTTACTTGCCAATTATGTCTTATAGTACTAAAACGTGTAGAAAGGCAATATTACATAAGGTATAAGACAGGGTTCAACATTTACTGTCAACCAAGGATGCAAATCCAAAGCACCACTTTGTGTGACTATTTTTTTATTTTTTTGCACTTTGAAGGTTTACATTTGATTATTTAGCCTAAAACAAGGTTTCCCTTAAGTTTTAGAGCCTACTACGGCCATTTTCCCACTGAAACATCAAATCGACATAAGCTGGGAAAAAATGCATGGTTTCGGCGAAATTTTTGTGTTTCGGTGGTTTCAACCTGACCGCAAACATCGAAACGATACGAGTTTTTAAACCTTGGTTGTGAGGTGTGGTCCTCGCTAACTGAGCCTACCTCCTTGGGGTTTGGATGATAGTATATCCTTTTTCTTTTGGATCCAAAACATTGGCCTTTAGTTAGGGACCAAATTCGTAATGTCATACTTGAAAGCACCTTTTGAGTAGTTGCAATGTAAATAACAGGACGATGGCAGATTTTCATCCAGAAAATGTGAACATTGTGATACTATTACTCGTGAGTTTTCATTGTTTGTGGACATAAAAGTCTACATGGAAGAAAAGAAATGGGGAAACTGCAGCAGCTTAAAAAAAAAGGGCATACCTAGTGCATGAGGCTCCCACTATTGTAGGGTCTGGGGAGGGGCATATGTATGCAGCCATAACCCCACTTTTTTGTGGAGAGGCCGTGTCCTTGTTCCAACCTACAACCATAGGTTGCAATAGAACAACCTGTTAAATTATTTATCCACCTGTGTCCCCCTTTGGATAGACTGCCGTGTCAGAACTCCTGTATGATATACATATTGTTTCCTCCCTTTCCTACAAGGTCGGCCTTTCAGAGGAAGCGGTTTCTATATGGTATCAGAGCAGGCAGGAGTCACAGTATCGAGTCCCCCTGGGAGCGGGCAGGTGTTAAATTATTTATCCACCCGTGTCCCCCTTTGGATAGTCTGCCGTGTTAGAGCTCCTGTATGATATACATATTGTTTCCTCCCTTTCCTACAAGGTCGGCCTTTTAGAGGAAGCGGTTTCTACACAACCTTACCCATTGCATCGTGGCCTGCAACGGTTTTTCTTTTCTTCACTTCCAGCTTGAATTTTGACCAAATTGGTAGATAGGTAACCAGGTTTCCAAAATACACTAGTCACCAGTTAATAACTATGACTGAAAAAAAAAAAAAAAAACTATGACTGTGACAGCTTTATAGTCCCTGGGCCATAACAGTATTTTCCAGAACCAAAAATGGAAAAGGGATACCTGATTCCAAGTAAATATTATTGGCAGGCTTAATTACAGTCAAATACCATGGTTCTATTCAATGGGGGAAGTCCCTGGCCTGGGCCTACCAGACCTATGTTAAGGTCTGCTGCTCCCAATATATGTGCCCCATGTCATGTTTTGAAACATTCAGGACCCATGATCCCACATTAGAGATTATACTGAGAAAGAATCACTCTGATGAAATGACTCTTAACCCTCTGATATAAGTGCTATTATCTAGAACATTCTAGAACCATATTTCAACAATTCTTGACCATCCAAATGAATGATAAAAAAATATTTTTTCGAATCATTCATTTATGCTCAATTTTCTCTACCTAATCCCCTAGGATGGGAACCGTCTAATAGTGGGTCCTGATCATCTTAACATAAGACATGGAATATTAGGGTGTCCCAAACCTGTAGAACGGTTTGGGTACCCATACCTGAATTTCCCTTATTCGATTAGATTTAATTAGTAGTCTGGCAGAAGTCGAGCACATCTCTACATGTCCAACCTCCCCAAAGGATCAACAATGGTATCCAGGAAGAGAATTCATAGAACCAATTGTTCATATCTTGCTGGGCTGTTTTCTCAACTTATTTTCTGTCCTAAGGAAGGTGATGTGGAATAAGCATTGAACAATCTGCATAGTTTAAGCATGGGAGCATGATAGTAGCATGCTACTGGTTGCATCAGAGTGCATATTGAAGTTTCCAGAATTCTCTTAGAGTTTTTCTAACTTCAGTATTTGGTCAAAAGTTGAAAGCTTCCCTTTGTTCTGATTCTTGTTAGGAAATAGTAGGTGATCTCATATCCAAAGTAGGGAGTATTTATTTAGTTCTAGGACCCTGTAACAAAGAATTAGAAAATAGATTCGCTACTTATTTTCCAAGCAATGTAAGTCTATGTAATGGTCATGGTACGTCCAGATTCCAGAACTATTTGCTGGTTATATTATTTTTTTTTAAATTAAAAGTTGAGTTGTTGCTCCTCTACTTCTCCATAAGGTTGGTGCTGTTTGACTTAAAGGCCTAGGGCTTAGTTGTAGCTAACCCTAGAAGAGTGCTTAGTAGGTGCTAAGTGCTGGTATTCACTCCTGGTGTGATTTATTTTTTTGTTCAATCTCTGTAAGTCAGGCAAGTTACTTCCACGCGGGTGGGTTACTGGATGGCTTTGAACTTTGTGAGCCCATTTACCCACTGATGCAGTACAGGGCTACCGTAGGAGGAAGAAGCCCACGGTTGCTTGGTTCTGGTTTTGCCTTGACAGCTGGGCTGGTTGTCAACCAGCTCTATTATCATACATGCGTGGGCTTAATGTGCGGGATCAGATCTTGTGTGGGTCCCACTTGGAGACTGGATGCTGCTGAATATATTCTCTTAGAGATTGTCTTTAATTTATGAGCGCACGTTCTCTGTCCGGGAGCACATCTGGGAGCAGGCTGCACCCAGACACATGGGGTGGGGCTGGGGGTGGGCGGGTCATTTCACTCACCCACATGTGTCTGGCGTACCCTGCGCCCCCAGTGCAAAGAACTTTATCCCTTAATTTATTTCTATTTTCTTTGTTTCTAATTCCATGTAATGAGTTGCTAGTGGTTAAGGTAGATATTAATAGAAGAAGTTTCTGATTTTGCTACTTTCTATTTTGCATGTTATAGCAATGGATCCTCTAAAAGGATTCTACCCTAGTTTCTATTCTAGTGTTTTCTTCGCAGCCAAATAGTTCCCCACACATGAGGGGTTTCTATTCTTGTAATCATTCCATTGCAATTATAAATAAGGGCTAAGGATACACTAGCCCACAGATTTGATGTTTTGGAAAACTAGCTCTATGTGAATGTGTGCATTGTGGTGAATGAATCACAACCCTTGTGGTGAAGCAAGTGGCAACCCAAGGTGGTGAAGCCTTTGGTCAAATCAACAACAACAACAACAACCATAGTTCAAAATCTCGTTTCGTTTCGGTTGAAATTTCGAATATTTCAAGTATTTTGGTCAAGTCGAAACGAAATGCAACATCGAATTGAAAAAAATGCAATTTCGGTCATTTCGTTTTGGAAATTTCGGAAATCTCAATCGGTCTAAAAAATGTACTGTTTTGTCGAAATTTCAGTCATTTCGTTTCAGTATTTCGGTCATTTCAGCATTTTACACCCACAAATGGCCAAGCAAAACTCATAGAAAAAATGCAATATTATGACTTTCGGTCTAGCTGAAATGGGGTCAGCTACATGGAATCATGCAAACCCAAAGAAAATAAATAATAACAGTACAAAGAGAGGAACACAACAATATCTCACCTAAATGGGGCCGGCTACATGAATCCTTGTCCTCCACTCAGCTCTATTCGAGGTCATACTTGATTCAAGACCTAAGCTATGCATGCCTTTCCTCACTACTTCTCCTAGGGTCATTTCCGGCCTGACCCTACCTCTTTTGGTTCCTTTGATCTGGATCAGATCACTGCTCCATATTGGGTCATCCTAAGGCCTCCCTTGAACATGGCCATGCCACTTCAAACGACTTTCTCACAGCTTATCAAATATCGGGGAAACTCCCAACTCAGCTCTAATATGGTCAATCCTTTATCCTTCCTAGTTTTACCACATATCCATCTCAACATCCTCATCTCTGCTACACTTATTTTATCTATATCCTGTTTCTTAACTACCCAATATTCTACCCCGTACATCATAGCTAGTCATAACACTCTCATATACAATTTTCCTTTAAGTTGTAAAGGAATGCGACAATCACATAACACTCCGGATGCAACTCTCCATTTCATCCATCCCACTTAAATTCTGTGTGAAACATCATCCTCTATACCACCACCTTTATTTTTGGTTGACCCCAGACATCTAAAATAATCACTTTGTGGTATCTCTCTCTCCTCAATATTCACCATTTCATTATCCTTCGTAGTGGGGCTAAAGTTACATACCATATACTCCGTCTTCAATCTACTTATCTAAAAAACTCTTGATTCCAAGGTTGATCTCCATAACTCCAACTTAGTGTTAATCCCTACTTTTGTCTCATCCAACAAAACAATATCATCAGCAAAAAGCATAGACCATGGAACCTTCTCTTGAATGTTCCTAGTTAAATCATCCATGATAAGCGCAGATGATTCTTGATGTAACCCAATTGTGATTGGGAAATTAGTCAAATCACTACCTTGACCTCCCACTAGTAACCACACCCTCATACATATCTTTAATTATATCCGCATACTTGACACCGTTCTCTTCTCAGGTACATGCCATATTAACTCTCTAGGGACTCTGTCATATGCTTTTTCTAGGTCAATAAAGACCATAAAGAGATCCTTCTTGCAAACTAAATCTTTCCATGAGCCTCCTGAGTAAGTAAATGGCTTCCGTTGTGGATCTACCTAGCATAAATCCAAATTTGTTCTCCGAGATAGTAATTTCTCTTCTCAGATGGGTAGCAATAACCCTCTCCCATAATTTCATAGCATGACGCATTAGTTTTATGCCTCTATAATTATTGCAGCTCTAAATATTACCTTTATTTTTGTAGATCAGGACCACAATGATTCTCCTCCATTCATCTGACATTTTCCTTGTGCTCATAATTTTGTTAATCAGTTTGGTTAGCCAAGGTAAATCACAAACTCCTAAGTTCTTCCATACTTCTATTGGGACCCCATCTGGGCTTGGTGCCTTGCCTACTTTCATCTTTCTTAAGACTTCTTTTTAACATTAGACACCCTAACCTTTCGTATATATCTATGGCGTGTGGTGTCTTGTTGAGTAATGCAGTCTTCTTGATCACTCCTACTTGAAATGTCTCCATTTCGGGATGTAAAAATACTCTTCCCATCTCTTCATAATGTCCTCATCCCTTATAAGCACTCTACCATCGTCACTTTTAATACACCTAATATGATCAAAATCTCTACTCTTCCTTTCCCTTATTTTATCTATCTTATAGATAGCTTTTTCTCCTTCCTTTGTGTTTAGATGGTTATAGAGATCCACATACTTCTTTGCCCTTGCTTTCCCCACAATCTTCTTAGCTTCATTTCTGGCAGACTTATATCTTATTAAATCCTCTACACCTTTAGTCCTTTGCCAAGTCTTAAAGCTAGCTTTCCTAGTCTTAATGGCTGCTTGAACCTCATCGTCCCACCACCAAATCTCCCTATTGAGATGATTTTTTCTTTTCGTTTTCCCTAGGACATCTTTGGCAACCTTCCTAAATTCTTAATACAAGTGTCGTCTCATTCCACATCGTGTTAGTGTCCCCCTCACAGTCCCTTTTTCCTTGTTTGACTACTTCTTAGAGAATGAATACAAGGTGACCCCCTTTAAGTTCCACTACCTTATCCTACGGCAAATATGCTCCCCTTCCTTACGAACTTGCGGAGTGAGGCAAATATCCATGACCACTAATCTATTTGACTAATATGATGCCCACTTTTATAGGTAACAATATGCTCTTCTCGCTTTTCAAAATAAGTGTTTACAACGAATAAATCATAGGCGACAGAAAAATCTAAAACTGAGATCCCTTCTTCGTTCCTCTCACCAAAACCATACCTCCATGGACACCTTCATAGCCTCTATGGTCTCTCCCCACATGTCCATTCAGATCACCCCCTATAATAATCTTCTCCCCTTGGACAAAACCTTGCACTAAACCATCCATGAGTTCTCGGAAATGTAACTTTGTACTTTCATCCAAACCTACTTGGGGTGATAGGCACTAATTATATGGGCAACCTAATGTAGTCCTAGATAGACAAAGGGTCTACTAGGAGCCAAGTAACCAGGAACTGTCAACCTGCTGGCCGATTGGGGCAGAATCGAGGAATTAGGAATTAGGGTTAGGTTTAGGGTAATGGGGTTGGACTTTGTTGAAGTACTGTTCACGTGAACAGTGATTTGGTTTTTGCTGCTGCTTGCAATCCAAAGTGAAACCCTTTTTTATCTGCTGTTCTGTTTCATAGTGAAGCCTTTTATTTACTCCAATCGATCCATCACATCTATTTTCAGGTACGGAATTTTACAGACTTATTTACATCCTATCTCTGCCGATAGGATTTTCTCTGCAACTTTTAGGTTTTCAAATCCTACTGTTGCTGATTGACTACTGCTATTATTGGGTTTCTTTCAACCCTTATTCTGCTGGTTCTTATTTCTGCTGCAATTCCCTGCTGCCACTTTGGGTTTACATACCCTATTTCTGCCGATTCGTTACTGCTATTACTACTGCCGATTGGTTGCTGCTACTGTTACTACTTGGACTCGATAAATTACATCTATGGCTGATCCTAAACCACCAACGGATAATGTTCAAGTATAGATTACCACTATCAAACTCTCAGGAGTTTCAAATTATTTATTATGGGCCCAAGCAGTTCAAGCTTACATACATGCTAAGGGCAAACTGAAATACATTACAAATGATCCACCTGATCGTGATCCTAAAGATCCTACCACCTTCATAGTTCATGAGGAGTGGATGTGCGAAAACTCTATTGTCAAGATATGGCTATGGAATAGTGTTGAGCCCGCTATTGCCTTGAATGTTATGTTTCACTCCCTTGCTAAGGATGTCTGGAATGACTTACGTGAAAGCTTCTCCCAAGAATGGAACATCTCCTGTATATATGATCTCTATGAGAAATTATTTAACTTTCAACAAGGAGATAAAACCTTAAATGAGTATTTTGCTAGTTATAAGGGCATGGTTGAAGAATTACAAATACATCAGCCTTTGACCACTAATCTTGATCAGTTAAAGCAACAAAGAGCTGAGTTCCATGTTGCGAAGTTTCTTGCTGGACTACACCCTGACTACCAGTCTGTGAAGAGTCAACTACTCACTGGAGAGAAGGTTCCTTCTCTTAATGAAGTTTTTTCTCTTATTAACCGTCTAGTAATCCGTCCAAACCTGACAATACTCCCAAAGACAACTCAGCCTTTGTTGCCAATCGTGGATGGGGCCGTGGTCGTGGCCAATTTAGAGGCCGTGGCCGTGGATCTAATGGACGAGGTATAGGTACTCAATATGTTGACAAATCTGTCCGTCAATGCACTTATTGTGGAAAACCTAATCATATTGTTGACACTTGTTGGGCAAAGCATGGAAAACCTGATTGGGTGAATGAACTAGACAATACTGCCACCACTGACACTACTACTGAGAAACCTAACAGTGACATGAACCAAAGTTCATCAACTTCATCTTCTATGTCTCGTGAGGATTACAACCAACTAGTCAAACGCCTCCAACAACTTGAAGCTACATCTGCCTCTTCCTCTATCGCCACTCTAGCCTATAAAGGTAATGTTGTATTTTTTCCTTCTTCTACTTCTTGGCTAATCGATTCAGGTGCTTCATGTCACATGACTGGTAAGTCAAGCTTATTTTCCTCCATAAATTCCATTCAAACCTCCTCCAATGTTATTCTTGCTGATGGATCCTCTACAAAGATAACTGGTCATGGAACTGTTTCTCCAACATCATCCATGACTTTCTCTCATGTTCTTCATGTTCCTAAATTACCCTTAAACCTTGTTTCTGTTCGTCAGCTTACTAAATCCCTTAATTGTTCTGTAACCTTTTATCCTTCTTATTGTGTTTTTCAGGACCTTCAGACAAGGAAGAAGATTGGTGGATGGCTTCAGCATGATGGACTATATTACTTGGATGGCACCGGACCTTCCACTGCTGCTACATCTACTACCATACCATCTCCCATGCAATGGCATCTATGCCTTGGTCACCCATCCTTACCTAAACTTCAATTAATGGTCCCTAGTTGCAAGTCCACATCTCACCTTGAATGTGAGGCTTGGCTTGTGAACTAGGCAACCATCATCGCTCGTCTTTTCCTGCTTGTACTTTACCTAGAAGTTCTTCATTGTTCTCTTTAGTTCATTCTGATTCTGATATTTGGGGTCCTTGTCGTGTTCGTAATAGGTTAGGATTTTCTTACTTTGTTAGTTATGTGGACGATTGTTCTCGCTCCACTTGGGTTTATTTGTTAAAGGACCGGACTCAATTTCTTACTATATTTAAAATTTTTTATCAAGAAATAAAAACTCAATTTATCAAATCCATTCAAATTTTTCGTTCAGATAATGCTTTGGAGTACACCCAATCTGTGATTTCTGATTTTTGCCTCACTCATAGTATTATTCACCAAACTAGCTGCTCGTACACTCCAAAACAAAATGGGGTGGCCGAACGCAAAAATCGGCACTTACTCGAAGTTGCCCGTTCTATTATGATCCACATGGATGTCCCTAAACGTTTTTGGTGTGATGCCGTTCTTTTGTCCTGTAATCTTATTAATCATATGCCTTCTTCCGTTTTACAAAATAAAATTCCCTTTTCTATTCTTCATCCTGATCTTCCTTTGTTTTCCACACCACCATGTGTTTTCGGCGGTGTGTGTTTCGTTCACATTCTCCACTCTCTCCACGGTCTGTTAAATGCCTTTTTCTTGGTTATTCTCGTAC
Organism: Telopea speciosissima; assembly: GCF_018873765.1. NCBI lineage: Eukaryota > Viridiplantae > Streptophyta > Magnoliopsida > Proteales > Proteaceae > Telopea > Telopea speciosissima. Next base: position 15,165,864 of record NC_057917.1, read on the forward strand.
TCATAAAGGGTATAAATGTTTTGATTCCATTTCCAATAAACAATTTATTAGTGCAGATGTCACATTTTTTGAACATACTCCTTATTTTCCTTCTTCCATTGTACCATGTATAGTGTACAATGAAGATCCTTTAGGTCCACCCATACCAGTTCCTATTTCTGTTCCTTCACCAATTCAAGTCTATCATCGTTGTCGACGTCGTTCACCAACCTTACCTTCCACCACTATACCAATACCTGCTCCCACGGTTCAGCCACCTATACCCACTCCTACTACATTACCCACAGATCTTGTTCCTACAGTTCCAGTCCTACCTAGTGATATAGCGGATGCCACATAGCTACCTTGTAATACAGCGGATGCCGCTTAGTCCGACACTCAATCTGCCTCCGATGCTGAAGGCTCCATCGACTTACCCATTGCTTTTCGCAAAGGTACTTGTTCTTGCACTAAAAAACCGGTTTATCCTATTGAGCATTATGTAACCATTTCTCATCTTCCTTCTCACTATCACCCACTTGCTTCCGCATTATCTACTAACTTTATTCCTCACACCCACCATGAGGCATTCTCTCATCCTGGTTGGAAGTCTGCCATGGACACCGAGATGGATGCCTTGTTATCTCACAATACCTAGACTCTGGTTTCACTACCTGTTGGGAAAGATCTTGTTTAGTGTCGGTGGGTTTATACTATCAAATACAATCCGGATGGTTCTGTTGAACGACTGAAGGCCCGCCTGGTTGCTAAAGGCTATACTCAAACCTATGGTGTGTATTACTTTGAGAATTTTTCTCCAATTGCTCGTCTGAACTCTGTTCGGATCCTTATTTCTTTAGCTGTTAATTTGATTGGCCCCTATATCAAATATATATAAAAAATGCATTTCTCTATGGTGATCTTCAAGAGGAGGTTTATATGGAGCAACCTCCAAGGTATGTTGCTCAGGGGGAGTCTTCTACCAAAGTGTGCAAGCTTCGCAAGGCAATTTATGGGTTGAAACAATCTCCACGAGCATGGTTTGATAAGTTCAGCTCCATTGTTACTAAGGTAGGATTCTCGCAGTGTTACTCTGACCATTCTGTTTTTGTTCGCCGTCAGGATTCTAAGGTGGTAGTGATGGTCGTCTATGTGGATGACATTATTATATCTGGTAATGATGCTTCTGGTATTGCCCAAGTTAAAGCATATCTTCATCAGCATTTTCAAATAAAGGACTTGGGTGCTCTCAAGTATTTTCTTGGTATTGAGGTTTTGAGAAGCAAGAAAGGTATTAGCTTGTCTCAGAGGAAATATGTCATTGACCTTCTGACCGACACTGGAATGCTTACTTCCAAACCAACAAATACTCCTATGGATCCTCATCAGAAACTTGGATCCAATGAGGGCAAGGATTTTTCAGATGTTCATCGATATAGAAGATTGGTTGGTAAACTTATTTATCTTACAGTCCCTTGCCCGGATATATCCTTTGCTGTTGGGGTTATTAGTCAATTTATGCAGTGTCCAAAGAAAATTCATTGGTATGCTGCCTGTCGTGTGTTGCGCCATCTGAAGAGTGCTCCTGGTAAAGGTTTTATTTATCGACCTAATTGGAATGCTAATCTGGTTGGGTTCTCTAATGCTGATTGGGTCGGTGTTGATGGTGATAGACGGCCTACTTCTGGTTATTGTACCTTTGTGGGTGGAAACTTGGTTACTTGGCAAAGCAAGAAACAAACCACTGTTGCCCGATCCAGTGCTGAAGCCGAATATCGAGTGATGGCACATACTACTGTTGAGTTGATGTGGGTCAAATCTTTACTCCAGGAATTAGGGTTTCCCATCAATCAGTTTATGCAAATGTTTTGTGATAATCAAGCCGCTATCTATATTGCAAGTAATCCTGTTTTTCATGAGAGGACAAAGCACAATGAGGTTGACTGTCACTTTGTTCGGGATGCTGTTCTGAAGAAGTTGATTGTTACTCCTTTTGTTTCTACTACCAATCAACTTGGTGATATGTTTACAAAGGCACTGTTTGGACCTACTTTCTGTCAAAGTTGTTCCAAGTTGGGTCTAGGTGATTTGTATGCTCCAACTTGAGGGGGAGTGTTGAAGGACTGTTCACATGAACAGTGATTTGGTTTTTGTGTTTAGGATTATAAACTCCTAGTTCTAATTTGAGTTATGAGTCCTAGTTGCTAGTCCTAGTTTTACTTTGAATTATTAGTCTTAGTTTTATTGTTATTTTCCTATTGTGACTTGGAATCCTATCATGATTAGAAATTCCTAATTTGAATAGGAGTTCCCCTTTCCATTGTAATTTCAGATTATAAATACAAGCCTTATGAGGGAAACAATCATATCTGACAGTTCTCTTCTCTTCCCATCTTCTTCTTCTCTTCTCGGTTCTGGTATTCTTCAAGTGTGTTTTGCTACAGACTTTATTTGGTAAAGCTAAGCATGTTTTTAGGTGTCTAATGATGTAGGTGTAGTGAAGTTTGAGTGAGGATTTGAAATTTAAAAAAATTAGGGTTTTGGGTTTCGGGAAAGAAGGGGATGATGAAATTTAGGGTTCAGAATGGGAATTCAGGGATGGGCTTTTGGTAGAGTGTTAGAGGCAGTATTAGGGTGGTTCGACTGTAATTTGGAGGGATTTGGATGGTTGGATAGGTCTAGACAGATTTTAGGGGTTTTGGGTTTTAATGGAGGTTGAGGGGGATCAGGGTTTAAGTGTTAGGATGAGACTGGAATGGGGCTACTGGAACTGTGGTGTGAGTTTGGAGTGGATCTAATGGTGGAATGGAGCTGGACAGAATTTAGACTGTCCTAGGGTTAGATGGATTGATGGAGGGTAAGCAGGCTTAGGTTGGAGGATTAGAAGAAGAAGGTTGATTGCAGAAAATTGTAAAATACTTCCTGGTTTTGCAGAACTTCAATGATAGTAGCTTTGAAGGATAAAAGAGAGCCTCCCGATCTTCACAGATGCTAGGAGTCGATTGGAGGTCCACCAATCCCTTCACCTTGAGATCCACAAGGCACACTCACAATGGAGCAAGGCAGCAGCTAAGGCAGCAAGCATAAACTGCAGTTTGAAATCTGAACTGTGGGGGGAGCCTTCCCACGATTATTCTTATTTATAATCAATGGCCAATGGCCTTACACCTATTCAGCTTAGAAATTGAAATCCTAAAGCTGACTCCTATTACAAAAAGGAATACTCCCTCCTAGACAAATCGTGGAAGGGAGAGGAACTTAAATTAAAGTTAAACTACTTAAAATATTCCCTAACAACCAATGGGATTAAATCCCCTAACAGCCAATAGGAATATATCACTTAAATTGAACCATGGTCTGAACCGGTTCAATTTAAGTTTACAAAAAAAAAAAACTAAGTATGGAAAACTGTAGAATAAAACAAAGGCTCCAACAATCAGCCCTACTTCTAGGGCTGGTTCTTCTTCTTGCGGATGCTTGGACCTGCATCACAACCTCTTTCTCCAGCACAAGCTTGATGGATATAATCCTATCTCCAAATCTTTGCACATCCACCACGTCAAGTCTTTATCCACCACTACTCCCACTCCATTTTTATTACTTTTATGTTCTTGCTTCCAGGTTTTAGTATATTATTCCCCTATTCCTTCTCTACATTGGTTCCAAGTTTAGTGTTCATCCACGCAACCATTTGTGACCTCAAGTGGTTTTTCTTCAAGTTTATAATTCTCTCTCCTTAGTTTCTAATTTCTGTTCTTGCTTCTTTCTCCTAATCCAACCATCAATTTTCATTGATATTTCAACCTTATACTCCTCCCATTGGGACCTCTACTCTATGTTAGTTTCAGCCCCTTCGGATATATGGTTTACTAGTTCTAATCCCATTTAGTTTCTGCCATATTTCTCAGATTTAGGTTCACTGCGATTCGGTTTCTGTAGGTTTCCTAGTGTTTGCTTTGTTTCAGCTTAGCTTACTGAAGCGGATCCGGGATTCCAAAACCAAATTCGGATCGCTTATGGGCCAACCCTAATAATAGATAGCTCAAATCTAAGATATAGTGGCACAATTGTAAATAACCAAAAATTTGAAGGATTACTTAGGACTGTGGACATGGAAAAAAAGGGGACAGAATGGGAAGCAAGAACAAAATAAGGATATACGGGAATAAAAGAAAGAGAGAAGGACAAAACTGGAAAGTCAGGAAAATGGAATTAGAAACACAACTCACGATTGAGGTTTTCTTCAACCTTTGGAACCAAAGAATCACGACAGCGTACAGGAGAAGAAATCGAACTGCAGCCTTGGAATCTGTCTCAAACAGCCTTGAAACTCCAGATTTGTTGTTGCCTGGGCCTGCTAGTTCGATCCAAACCACTAAAGTTGTGGAAATCAAGTGTTACTTGGACAGTTGGACTGCAGATTTCTGAAACTTGAAATCAGTGGTAGTTGAAGGTCCAGCCAGGGTTTCTGATCTTCCAGGTGAGTATACCCTTCACCCAAAATCTCAGAATTAATAGATGACTAACAAAGGAGTTTATCAAACTGACGGGGATTGCATACATGCCCAGAACAGAGCATATCAGTGAAGGGTAAACGGAAATAAAGGAAGAAGGTGATAAAGCTTAATGGACATGAGGGATGAGAAAGAGAGAGAAGATCAGAGGAATGAAACGGGGGGCGCACACCACAGCTCTCGGCAGCAAGCATTAAACAAACTTCTTTCAATTCCTAGAATCCAAAATCTGTCCCAAATCGTTGGGTTACAAGCCCTTCTATAAAATAAAATTCCTAATCCTACTGTAAAACTGAAATCATAACTAATCTAATCCAAAACAGAAGACAAATTAAATAAAATTGGACTCTTACCTTCTTATAATTCTAATAACATGGGAAAAAGAAAAAGAAAATTACAAAAGAATCTCTATTTGATCCATCTTCTAACTGCATCACTTGCCTCATCTCACCCATGGGATGCAAGGTTTGTTTGTAACCTCTCTGTGTTTCAGAATGCATTTATTGGATGGTTAGAACCATCTGACCGAGTCAAACAAGATGAATGGTGGATATTAAAGGTCTGTGTGAGGTCCTAAACAAAGTATCTACCATCTTTAATATGTCGTTGTTTTTTCATTTAATTCTGAAATAACATGAAACAAAAGAAACAAGAAAAAAGTGTGTACCTGTAGCGCCTGATGAACCTTTGCCACTATCATCCTGGTTTGAAGAAGCATGCAACTTTCTAGAACTTAAAATTCCCAGGCCTTCTGGAACCAATTGACCATCTGCAGCAAAGAGTTCTTTCAATGCTCTCTCAGAAGGTTGTACTACAGACATAAATGGAAAACCAAGAATACCACAGGCCACACATGCCAGTGTTCCGGAATCAACATGTAAACCACATGGCAAATCATCATCATCCACATACAATTCCGCCGTTTCCATACACAATCTGGTTTCATCCACCGGATTATTGCAAATATTCTCATTCTTGCCATCAACAGAGGACGTTTTTCCATTTGAAATAGTAGCAACATTAGCAGCACCATTGTGAAGAACATTCTCTAGAAAAGATGTTCCCTTATCAGACTGGCAGATTTCTGTGCTTCTCTCATCAACCACTAAATTAGGGGCATCAGGAGAGGTGGAGAAAGAAAATGACTGAGGATCCTTACGTGGGGCAGGCAAAGACTCAGGATCCCATAGCACAGCATAGTAAGCAGAGTTTTTCCCCAGAAGTGCCGATAATATAGTATTTCCATACAACATATCATCTATAAATGCTTTCTTCACTAGTAGCTCTCTTTCTTCCTTCTGACGATCTCGTAGACGGGAACTCCGTGCCCCTGGAAGAAAGGCTCTAGGTACTCTGACATGAAAATAATTCCAGCAGATTCAAACGAGAGAAGTACAGGATTAGGTGCCCACTTTACATGTTTGGACACCACAATAACAGAAAATAATCTGAGGCACATAGGCAAAATATATTTGAAAGGATGCATCAATTAAAACTTACAAATCAAATTTGTTCATAGAATCTTCCAATCCATAAGCTCCATATACAATTATTTTAAGGTCAAGATAAATGAAGCATTGCAACATCCTATTCATTCTTGACCAATCTAATCAGTATTCATACATAATGAAATGTTGGAAATGCATTAGCACTTCTTGAAACTTGTTGCTGAGATGGTCCAATGTTCACCGGGCCATTGGATGACTACAAAATCTTAAAGTAGCAGATCGCAAGATATTCTGACTTGATTTGTCAGAAAGGTAGTGATAAGACCCAATTCAATAGACATTATTAGAATGTTAATCAACCTTGAGGCCCTTGACGTGATTCAAGAAAGGCCCTGGACAGTAAGTATTATGTGAAAATAATCACTCAGTCAACCAATGCAGGATTGAAGAGAAATCAATAAGACAGCAAATGAAAAGATCAACAATATCGCTGATTAAAAAAAAGTAGGACCACCTCCATGGTTGAGAAGTCCCCACCTCCAATGTTAGGGTCTCCATCCAAGCCTCTGTTGTGTTCATTATGCTGTTGAGCTTTGATACCCCAAAACATAAAAACATCCAAACACAAAATAAAATACCAAAAAACAAAAAAACAAAAAAAAACAAAAATCCCAGTTGAACAGAATTTCCTACCTAAAATGAAACAATCATGTGCCCTATGGAAACAATTTAAGCTATATGACGCTAGGTTTATTGGATTTTTAGGGCTATAGGAAATAGATCCTGATGTAGCGGCACTCAAGTGATTGGACAAACACGACCGGGATTGGAAACCCAAGCCCAGACGGAATCTGCCAGAGTTTTTGCTCTAATAAAGGCTGGTAGTACTTCAGTTATTTACAGAGGACGGGCCTTGGTGCAACAATAAGGTTGCACTATTGTGGCCAAGAGGTCACGGGTTAGAGTCTGGAAACAGCCTCTCTGCGAAATCAGGGGTAAGACTGCGTACATTATGACCCTCCCCAGACACCGCAGTGGCAGGAGCCCTTGTGCATTGGGTACGCCCTTTTAGTGCTTTATTTATTTATTTGGAGTTTAACTTGTAATCTTTTCTTTTATCATGTTTTGCTTTGAGTAGAGTCTGGAAACAGCCTCTCTTCGAAAGCAGGGGTAAGGCTCCGTACATTATGACCCTCCCCAGACCCCGCAGTGGTGGGAGCCTCGTGCACTGGGTACGCCTTTTTTTTTTTTGGCTTTGAGTAGATTACATAGGAATAGGAGGTACAGTTTGAGTTCAAGTTAGTTTGGGTTTTCATTCCATTTTAGGAGTCTTTTGATTTTCTTTTTTATATACAAGCATATACCCATCATTGAGATTGGAATGAAAAAAAATTTGGTTGGGTTCATACTCTGGTGAGAGCTTGGGTGCTTTGTTAAGTTGATCGACTGTTTCCCCTTCCCTTCCTCATCACAGGTACAATCTTCTTACCTTCCTTCTATCTCAGGTTCTTTCATCCCTTCCTTAACTCCTCATTTGCCTCTTACATTCCATTCTGTGTTATTTCCCCTCTCTTCCATTGTCCCTTCTTTCTCGTTTCGTATTATTTACCGACTATTATCATCTCTTGCTGCCCTACTCTGTTTCTGGCGGTATACTTGGGCTGAGTACCATTTGAAAGAATTCCTTGATTATTCATCTATTGGTTATGAATTTTTGGGTGCTAAGACCTTATCTTAGGGCGACCCAAGTTCTAGATCCTTACACCACCCAATTCCCTTTCTGCTGTAAGATTTCTCTTCAAGATCAAGACTGATCCTGCAACTATCACCCAGCCTGTTTCAGCATGTCTTAGTTTGCTGTTGGATACTTTGTTGGGGCTGTGATTGAAGGGTTCGAGCAGGTTAAGGACTTAAGGATTGGGAAATTAATCCTAACATTTTGAGTCGAACGGAGGCCTTAACAGGGAGCTCTTTCAATCGAAACCTATTCTGGTTTCTGCCTCTCGTTTGGGGGTTTAGAGGTTGAAGATGACACTGGTTTCTCCCTCCGCTCCTGATGGTTCCCTTTTTAACCTTTTTCTTTTGTTTTGTGAATACCCTCCCTTTTATCCCTTAACGCTCTTTATCCTTTATTTTAACTTTGTTCCAAGTTATCCCACCTCTTTATTTATAAGCCCACTTATATCCTTTCTTCTTTATCCCTTAATAACTATATTAAGGTTCCTTTTATTTACAGTCTTGCCACTCTCTCATTGTTGTAATATGGGTGTAAGGGTATTTATGTCATTATGGTTTCTATTTTGTTGCCCTAGGGGCATTACTGTACTTGTACCTTCTACCACTTTATTATAAATAAAGGTGGCTAGTACGAGCATGGTACAAAATTTCGCGAAATATCGCCGAAATTTCGGTAAATTTCGGTAATTTCGACACTACCGAGACGAAATGGGCTTCCGAAATGAAAAAAGTTCAAATTTCGGCGAAATTTCGGTAAATTTCGGCGAAATATCGGTATATCTCGGTATATTTCGGTATATTTCGTAGAAATACTGTGTATTGAGCAGTATATTTCGGTAAATTTCGGTACATTTCGGTATATTTCGGTAAATTTCGTAAAAATACTTTGTGTAAGTATTAAACTATTGACTATTATGAAGTTTATGAGTTATGACTTATGCACTTATGACTGTATGAGTTTAAACTCTAAAGTTTAAACTAAAGGCTACATTTGACTTTATTTTTGTTTCATTACTTTGTTTAAATTTCTTATTATGTCTTTTAGTACTTAAACAATATGTATTTAACTATTTTATACAACAGGGTCCGACCGTATACAGTCAATCAAGGGAACAAACCCAAAACACCACTTTGAGTTCATTTTTTTTGCAATATGAAGGTTTAAATGTGTTTATTTAGCTTAAATAAGGGTGTCCATAAAGTATCAAGCCTAGATATGGCCAAATACCCACCGAGATGGACTCCCGAAATATTGCAGAAAAAATGCAATATGGAGGCGAAATTGCGCCAAATTTCGGATATTTCGGATATCTCGGTAGGCCCGAGATACCGATATATCGCGAGATATAGTACTATGAGTACGAGTGGAGTAGCATGTGTTGGAGAGTTTCTTGAGATTGATTCGTGAGCATTTTGAGTTCAGCAGTTATGGCTGATACAGAGAATTTGGCTACATCCATTGTTTCGGAAGGGGGGAGTCGTGGATCCCATGGTGATTTTCCCTCATTCCCTGTTAGATCCATCAAGCTGGCTGGGAGCAATTACTTGATGTGGTCGAGATCCTGCTTTCTCTCCATCGATTCCCAAGGTTTTTTCAAGTATCTTACAGATGAATCTGAGAAGCCTACTACTGCTGGTGCAACTAAGAAGAAATGGAGTTTTTTTTTGGCTAAAAGAATCATGTATATTAAGAGAAGAAAAATAAAAAATATTACAAAAAAACAAGGCTATGAGCCTAGTACAAGGCCCAAAAGGAGCGAAAATATTTCCCCACCTTTGGCATTGCCATCAACAGGGAAATAAAAACGCCAAAAGCATAACATAAAAATCCAGGGATAGACCAAGCGAAATCTAAACTTACAGTGCGCATCCAATAAGAGATGATCCTGAATCAAAGGCAGGAACGACACCATCACAGAAGAGACTTGCAAAGAAGCAGGCTGATTTAGCCAAGAAATCAGCTATGGGATTCGCTACACGGAAGCAGTGAGAGATTTTCCACTCAATAGAGTCCAGGAAGGATTGGAACCCACACCATCACTGCCATAAAAACCAAGGAACTTTTATACGAGATACCAGCAAAGACATAGCCACAGAGTCACACTTGATCCAAAGATTTGAAAGACATTGGTCTCCAGCATATTTCAAACCCAGAATAAGAGCATGGAATTCTGCCTCAAAATTTGTAGCAATTCCCAAGGAATCCCAGAAAGAAAAAATCACCTGAGCATCTTCCTAGTTATGTCTTTTCTTCTTGAGTCCTATTGCTCGGGGATTTCTCTTGATGGACATGACAGCCAAGATCTGGAAGGCAGCCAACGATACATATCCCTTGGTGGGGAATGATGCCCCAGTCTTTGAATTGAGAAAGAAGATCCATGAGACAAAGCAAAAGGAGTTGTCCCTTTCTCAATATTAATCTGAATTGAGAGGAATATGACAAGAACTAGACTTTCATGATGCCTTTCAAGTTTCAAGCTGTTTGTTCTACTGATGCTGTGCTCCTTTCAAGAAGCATAACGACAAGCTCCGTGTCTATGATTTCTCGGCTGGTTTAATGTTAAGTTTGATCAGATACGTGCTCATGTCCTTGGTCGTGATCCATTCCCATCTCTAGAACAAGCTTATTCGCTGGTTCAGTCTGAAGATAGCCGGCGTTCTGCCATGTTACAGCCCCTCACTTAGGAGAGATGTGCTCTTTACTCTGGTTCTGGTACTCAGCCCTGTGGCAGCTCTACAAGTTCCAGTGACAGCTATACCACTGATAAGGAACTTGTGAAGTGTGAATACTGTGGGAAGGAGCATCACACTAAAGTTTTGCTAGAAACTTCATGGGAGACCCAACAATCCTCGTCGGCAAGGTCTTGGTAAGCCTAATCAGTCCCATGCCAATCACACTGAGTCATCTGATGCTACTACCTCAATTGGTGCCTCTTTAACATAGGATGAGTTATTGATGCTACATTATTTGATGACCAAGTTAAAGCCCTCATCTTCTGCTGCCACAGTTGCTTCTATGCCAGTTCCCTCTGACCCTCATTATGCTAATTCAGGTATTTTCTTTGGTGACCATTGAACATCTGTTGCCTCCATCCCTTGGATAATTGACTCAGGGGCAACAGATCACATTACTGGTTCTTCCACCCATTTTTCCCAGTATTCTCCATCTTCAGGTAAAGATTAAGCTAGGGTTGCCGATGGTTCCCTATTTCAAGAAAGGGCACCATTTAATGTTCCCTCATGCTGTCCCTTTCATCAGTTTTACATGTTCCCAACTTTTCTACTAAACTCTTATCAATTAGTAGCATTACTAGGGATCTGAATTACAAAGTAATTTTCCCCCCTTCATACGGTGTTTTTCTGGACTTGGTGATAGGGGCAACGATTGACAGTGGTAAAGTGAGTGATTGTCTCTACCTGCTTAACAGTGGTTCCGCTTCGGAAATCTCTCCTAAAGCAAATCACACTGATTCCACCTCTGCATTGTCTGAAATTTACCAGTGGCATAGGCATTTGGGACATCCTCCACTGGGAACGTTAGCTAGAGTTTTTCCTGCTTTATTTAAACAGTGTAATTCAAACACTTTATCTAGTGATGCTTGTGTCTTTGCCAAGCAAACTAGGAGTGTTTATTCTACTTCAGATAATAGAAGTTTAGTTCTGTTTGCTTTGATTCACTTTGATGTGTGGGACCCTACCCGTTGTGGGTCTATTACTGGGTAGCGATGGTTTGTTACATTTATCGACTGTCATACTAGGCTTACTTGGTTATATTTGATGAAACACAAGAGTGAAGTTTTTCAATGTTTTGAACTATTCCATTGTTTGATTCACACACAATATGATGCTAGTATATAGATTCTTAGAACTGATAATGGGAAGGAGAATGTTGATGGTGCCTTTCAGTCCTATCTTACTGGCTATGGGATTATCCATCAGACAAATTGTGTGGATACCCCTGCACAGAATGGAGTTGTTGAACGCCTGAACGCAAGAATAGGCATTTGTTGGAAGTGGCCAGATCACTTATGTTTGAGATGCATGTACCAGTTCAGTATAGGAGTGAAGCAATCCTTACGACAGCATACCTTATCAACCGAATGCCATCGAGAGTATTGAAGTCCCGCTGCCCTATTGAGATGCTTACTGGATCTTCCTCCTTTGTGCTTCCCCCCAAAAATTTCTGGTTGTGTGTTTTCCTCGCAATCATCAACTTCAAGGGAAATTTGATCCATGAGGCCTTCGGTGCATTTTTATTGGGTATTTTGCTACACAGAAGGGTTACACACTTACACATGTTACCACCCACCATCCCGTCATGTGCTGGTAATCATGGATGTTGTCTTTCATAAAACTGAAGCTTATTACCCAGTGGTTACACCTCTTCAGGGGGAGTCTGCAGCTTTACGGGAAGATGTGTCTTTGGTGGGTTCTCTTGATAGTACATTAGTACCCCACTATTCCAGGAGGAGGAAAGTTCGATTGAGAAGGGGATAACAGACACAGTTGGAACCGATTCTTCGGTTCAGGGGTAGCCAAACCCTCTTCAAGTTTTTTCTCATTCTCAATCCAAGCGACGAGGTGATGATATGACCATTGCTCCATTTATGCAAGTTGACACCACCACTACCACTATGCCTGGCCAATTGTCTACTCCTGATCTAGGATCCAACACTCAATCAGGTAATCCCATTCCTCCAAGTGATAGTATTCCTTCTCTTGACCCTACTCTAGAGTTACCCATTACTAATCGCAAGGGACGCAGAACATGTACTCAGCATCCCATCTCCCATGTTGTGTCATATAATTCTTTATCGCCTTCCTATCTTGCTTCTTGTCTTATTTGTCCTCTGTTTCTGTTCCTCAAAATTGGCAGGCAGCCATATCAAACTCTAAATGGAAGGAGACAATGAATGAAGAAATGAGGGCTCTTAAAAAAAATGACACATGGGATTTGTAACTCTTCCATCCCATAAGAGACCAATTGGGTGCAAATGGGTATTCACAGTTAAACAAAACGCCGATGACACTGTGAACAGATACAGAACTAATTTGGTGGCCAAGGGATTCACCCAAACTTACTTATGGGATCGACAACCAGGAGACCTTTGCCCCAGCTGCAAAGATGAACACCATCAGAGTTATCATTTCTAGTGGAGTTAACCTAGGATGGGAGCTAAAAGACAACTGGATGTTAAGAATGCCTTCCTCCATTGTGAACTTGAGGAGGAGGTATATATGGACATTCCTCTTGGTTACTCTAGTAATGCAACTCAAGGAAAAATCTGCAAGCTGAAACGTGCATAATATGGGCTGAAGCAATCTCCTAGGGCTTGGTTTGGTCGGTTTTACAGGGAAATGGTGTCAATGGGATACAAACAGAACAATGCTGATCACACTCTATTTATCAAGCGTGTACGCGATCACATCACTATTCTCATCGTATATGTAGACAACATTGTGGTCACAAGGAGTGATCTAGTTGAAATAGCCAGACTAAAAGCATACCTGGGCAAGGAATTTGAGATCAAAGATCTGGGCAAGCTAAGATATTTCCTAGGCATTGAAGTGACTCGATCTACCAAGGGTGTATTTCTCTCTCAACGAAAATACTCTTTGGACCATCTTTCAAAAACCAAGATGTTGGGATGCAAGCCTATTGACACTCCTCTTAAGGCCAATGCTTATCTCAAGAACAAGGATGGTGAACCAGTTGATAGGGGCAGATATCAGAGGTTGGTTGGTCGTCCTATTTGTCTCTCCCATACTCGCCCAAACATTGCATATGCAGTCAGTTTGGTTAGTCAGTATATGCATAATCCCTATTCCTCTCCTATGAAGGCTGTTATCGGTATAATGGTATTTATGTCATTAGGGTTTTTATTTTGTTTCCTTTGGGGCATTTCTGTACTTGTACCTTCTATCACTATATTATAAATAAAGGTGGCTAGTGTCTAAGAGACACAAGTCAGTTTTCTCTCAATTCTCAACACTTGTAAACTTCAACTTATTTACTGTTTTGTCACTAATCCTTTGATTTGAGCTTTCTACTCTTGTGTGGGCCCATAATGATTCAAAATAGGGTTTCCGAAACCCGGGATTGCCATAAGATCTTCTATGAAAATAATCTGGGAAAAAGAAGGGTACGAAAACAGGTTTTTCTGCATGTGGCATGCTCAAACGCTCCATTTGCCATCTTTGCACTCTTGACAAGAAATATGATAACATATTCAGGAATGCAAAACAAACCAGTACAAGTAATTAACAGTGTGCGTAGAATGCTCATGGTTTTGATTCTAGTAATAATACGCGAGAAAAATATTAGAAAGAATAAAGAAGTTTCTAAAGCAACAGTAGGTTGACTTCAATACCCTTTTTTTTTAATCAATAAATTGAGTAATTAAAGTATGGAAGAAAGATTTTAAGCTGACCTTGGAACGAATGACATGGTCAACAAGTACAACAGCTGCTGATGGGAAAGCATGGGAAGATAATTCATAGCAGCTCTACGCACTGCAGCGTCCTTCGCTACCTTGAGCCATTGTGGAGTTCCAAAGTTAGCAGCTTCCCCGCAGTTAAAACCTTCTCCCAAAGAAGCAAAGGTTATAAGAATCCAACGTGTTAACCTTTCAACCAAAAAAAATTAAATAATGAATAAAAAAGGACCCCAGATTGCAAAAGAAAGAAAAGAAAAACAGTTAGTTTTAGAGAGCTTTCTAATAATCTCATTTGCATGGCAAACATGATGGAATCCCCTTCAACATGCGCAAAAGAAATAAATAAATTTCTGGAAGGGGAGGGCGAGAAAATCTTCACTTCTACCAATAAACATCCTTTTTTACTGGGAAAAACATTTTTTTTTCCAAATATGACCATATTTTGTATAAATCCTATTGTTTCGGGAAAAAACATCAAAATCCTTTGTTAAATACTATCATTTCTGTTGTAGTTTTCCAAAAATATAGTCATAGTTCTCATGATAACTAGAACATCACCATTTAGGCCCCATTTGGTTAAAAGTGAAGTAAAATAAAATGAAATAAATTATCAAAGAAACTTTCAACTGAGGTGTTGAAAATAGAGTTAATGTAAGGAACGTAAAAACATGTTGGGCCCACAACATGGAGAACGGAGGTGGAAAATTTTTCAGAAATTTTTTGGTTGAAAAGTGAAAGTTAGTTACCATATTTAATATGTTTTTGGTTTGTAATTATTCTTAGTAATGATTAAATTTTTTTTTATTACACTTCACTTCTAACCAAAACAAGAGTTAAAGTAATAAAAACTCTTTGTAGTCCCACAAATCTCAGTAAAATCATTCAACTGGACAATTTTATATGATTTTTTAAGGTTTTAAAGAGTAGCTGACATGTATCTGGTGATTTAGCCACCGATAAGCTGTTGAAAACCAGCCAATGCTTACCAGTATGGCAGTGAATAGTTTAACAAATCTTAGTCTGTTACTACTCTCACTAGAACACTGAATGAAACTTTTTAACCATCTATTTGTAGTTCATATGACCTGACTACAAGGAAGACTATCACACATTGTTGTGAGGCTGGTGCCTGAAACATTCCTAAGCTTATTGCTTCAATTGCAGCCTTCTGTCTAGTAGTACAGACAATAAGGACCAAATGGTGTCGTAAGTCGTAACTGTTGGTATTCATCATGATCTATGACTTTTCTGACCATTGTCATGGTCTATAACCTTGGATTAATAATAAATATGATATTTTTCCTCAATTCCTCCTACTTTTTGTCATCCTGATCACCAAATTAACCACATTCAATATGAAACACCTAGAGGGGGGTGTATCAAATTAAGTATGGCTGTTCTACATACACACACACACCCAAAAAAAATTCTACAAAATGGCAATTAATAGACCTATTAAAATTTTGTGGTCTGACAGCGAGAGGGAGCAGCCTCCTTTTTTTCTCCAGCTTAGAATCTTATCTTTCTGAGCAGAGGAATGTATATTAATGTACCTATGTAGGCACATCAAAAACTAGAAATCTTCAAGTTGTTAGAGCTCATTCTCCGTCATTGAAGTTCTAGAAAATATTCTTATTCTTAACCTGCTGTTATTTCCTCGAATCTTATAAAGACATAGACCATGTGGAATCTCAGGTTTTATGCTCTGTAAACACTATTCATCCTGACTGGCCTTTAGTCACCATACCTATAAGGCTATAATAGTAAGCACACAAAGTTAGATGTTAAAGCCCTCATGTGCATTTTCCTTGTGCACCCATCTTAGAAGAAACCTACGAGTACATCATCCACACTCACAAAAAACTTTATTTATATGGATGTGTGCCCCCCATCTCCCAGTGGTGGGGGGGGGGGGGGGAGGAGGATCTGTCCCATTTCTTTCTTTTTGGCTGACCAGACCTCTTTATAGGTGACAGTATTGTCATTGTTGAAGAGAATTTTTCCTTTTTTCTCCCTGTTTGAGTTGATATTCCACCAAATACATTTGATTGTAAAGATCACTGGATGCCCTCCAGGCACTAGCCCTGACCACCCCAGTCACTGTTTCACTTTTTACAAACCAGTGGAAATGATAATGCAAAGAAACAGGCATAGTTACACATGTACCAGATGACACTACTCTTCATCTACTGATATACACATGTAACTATCCCTGTTTCTTTGAGGACTTCAATCTTCCATCTATTGAGGACTCCCATTACATGTTACTGTTTGAAAGCGACAGTATTCTTACACAAATATTCCCTTCTGAAGTTTTGATTCCTATGATTCCATGTCTCCATCTCATCAGTTTCTGTAGCTTCCAATATATCAACGAAATATCCAACCAAGAGTGATGGAATGTCTAAAAAAGGATAAATTGTGGGGCAGAAAAAGGAAATTGGAACATGCAAACCTTCCAAAAGGGAAATGATTTAGAATTCAAGGATACATAGGGATGAGCCTGTAAAACATATACAGCGCAAGTAGGGTCATTTTCAAAAGGGAAACATCTATTATCTATTTTTTTTTTTAAAAGAAAGAAAGAAAGAAAGAAAACATCTAGTTGCATGTAAATTAATTCCCAACGAAGTGTTAAGGCTGATGGTTTTATCAAGATATATGAAGACATTACAAGCAAAGGGTATCAGTCAGACATATTGGCTAGAACTACCACAAGACATTTGCATCAGTAGCCAAAATGAACTTTATAAGGCACTTATCCAAAGCTAAATAAAGAAATATGTAAAGAGGAGGGGGGGGGGACTCATAGCAAACTTCTCATAGCCCATCCATCCATGGTACATAATTTCGCCGATATTTCACGTAACCAACTGAAATATTTCGGTTTTGCAAACGGTCAAAATGAAACCCACTGTGACACTGAGAAATGCACAAATTTCAACCGAAATTTCGCGGTTTCAGTCCAATGTTTCAGTTCGCCGAAATTTCAGCCAAGACATTACTTACTTTGCCTCAAGTATAAATACCATATTCGAAGTAAATGGGCCGAAGCTCATTATGCCTAGTTTCGCCAGCGAAGCTTGGAGAACCCAGCTTTTGTGCTTTCTTGGTAAATTACTGCTGTACAAGGTCGGAAGTTGGAACAAGAACTTAGGCTGTTAGGCAGTAGAGGAACACAGTGGACGTGACGATTTGCTGCTGATCCAGATCAAAGAAGGATCAATGTCCCATTTATCTTGAGCCTTACAAGCAGTAGTGGGACGAACGGAAGTGCCAGTCAAATGGCCAGTCAAACCACGGGAACCCGGCGGTGTGTCTCGCGAAAGATAGAGAGAGAGAGAGAGAGAGAGAGAGTCGCGAGAGGGAAAGGTGAGGCGGAGACGGAGGCGGAAAGGGTGGCTAGGTCGTGAGGTGGTGGCGGCAGTGCTACAGTGGCAGTGATGTTGGTGGAGGTGGTGCGACGTGAGGGGAGGAGGCGTCGGTGATCTTCTTAGGCATCCAAAAGGACACGAAACCCTAGGTTAGATCGTCATTTGCTCTGATACCATGAAGGAATCAATCTTGGGAATTGGGGAATGACTTGTGTCATTATGACACACAGCCCACTTTATTTATAATAATAGAAAATGGAGGAAAGACAAGAATGCCCTTAGGGCAACATTACAATAGTACCTAGGACAGAATTACCCTTAATCGAATATTACAACAGGCAAATTGTATATTGTTTGTCAAGCATGCATGTCTATCTGATGGGAATCTAATCACCCAAGGGCTGGGATTTACATCACCAAATAATTTCTAGAATCGCAAAGATAAAAAAAACCAGAATATAGGAGAAATTAAATAACAGATCAATAGAAAGCTGGATTGAGCCAATATGCTGGTCGAGTGTGCTACTTAACAGAGAGAATAAGATATCAAAAGTTCAGATCCATCCAATGGTCAGAATCTGAATTATTGAAGAATCCTACTAGTGTAAGGATACTGAGAACACAGCAGAAACAAGAATTTAATTACCAGGTAATTAAACAGAAAGTTTGATAAATGACCCTAGGGGAAGTGATGAGGAAAGACATGCATAGCTTAGGCCTTGTAACAAGTATGACCTCAAATAGAGCTGAATGGAGGGCAAGGATCCATGTAGCCGACCCCATTTAGTTGGGATAAGCTGAGTTGTTGTTTCTAAATATTTTTTGTTGGTTTGTTTGTGATAGTATCTCCGTTTCAAAACCTGCCCCTCGCTCTTTTAGTTCCCTCAATCTGAATCAGATCACTCCTTTGTATTGGAGCATCCTCAGGCCTCCATTGTACATGGTCATGCCATCTCAAACGACTTTCTCATAGCTTATCTTGAATCAGGGCTAATCCCGAATCATCTCTAATATGGTCATTCCTTACGTTATCCTTCCTATTTTTGCTACACATCCATCTCAACATCCTCGTCTCTGCTACACTTAGTTTATCTATATAAGTATATAACGCTTCTTAGCTACCCAACATTTCACACCATACTTCATAGCCGATCGTATGACTGTCCAATAAATTTTCCTTTTAAGCTTTAAAGGAATATGTCGTTTGCATAACATTTCAAACACACCTCTCCACTTCAGCCATCCTATTTTAATTCTCTGTGAAACATCATCTTCCATATCACCTTCTTTATTTATGATTGAACACAAATACCTAAAATAAATACTTTGCGAAATCTCCCTCTCATCAATTTTCACTTCATTATCCGTCCAATTGTAACTAAAGTTACACACTATATACTCTATCTTCGTTCTACTTATCTTAAAACCTTTTGATTCCAAGGTTGATCTCCACAACTCCAACTTGGCGTTGATCCTTGCTTTTGTCTCTTTAACCAAAACAATGTCATCAGCAAAAAAGCATACACCAAGGAACCTCATCTTGGGTGTCCCTAATTAAATCATCCATGATAAGCGCAAACAAATAAGGGTTTAAATTGATCCTTGATGTAACCCAATTGTAATTGGGAACTCACTAGCTTAACCCCCCCCCAGGTTCTCACACTAGTCACCATACCGCCGTACATATCTTTAATCATGTCCACATATTTACTTGAAACACTTCTCTTCTCTAGTACATGCCAAATTAACCCTGAAATACTAGTTTCTCATCTCAAGCAGGTTTAAATAACCCTCTCCCATATTTTCATAGTATGACTCATAATTTTTAAGCCTCTATAATTATTGCAGCTCTGAATATTTATTTTTGTAAATCGGCACCACAATGCTTCTCCTCCATTCATCTGGTATTTTCCTTGAGCTCATAATCTTGTTAAAGAGGTTAGTTAGCCAAGATCATAGTTGTCAAGGCACTAAGTGATCCAAGGCGTTCGAGGTGCTTCCTAAGCGTTTAAGCGGCGCCTAGGCGGTCTAAATTGTATTCCATTATTATTTTTTAATATATTAGTTATATATTATATTTACTACTAAAATAGTCTAATAGCATAACAAATTGTAATATTTTCATTAAAAAAAACAAGTAATAATTAAGATTTAAGAAGCAACTAAAATAAGAACCAAGATGCCAAATTATAAACATATAGCAATATTCATTGAAAAAAAAAACAAATGAATAAATTAAGACCATCACAACATATAAAACAGAATTATAAATAAATAAATAAATAATGAAAGGGAAGAAGAATCTATCAATATATGTGATGCAGCTCCAAGTAGGAAGACGAAGAAGAAGAAGAAGTCCTGAACTTAGGGCTTGATTAGGGAGTAATGTAGTCCTACATAGGCAAGGCCTAATAGGAGCCAGGTAAGATCAGAATTCTGGAACTGTTTGCTAATTAGGCAAATTTGGGACTGTTTAGGGTAAAACTAGGGTTAGGGTTAGGGTTTTGAGCTAGGGTTTTATTTGGTAATGATGGGCAGGTTTTTAGGAGTCTATTGGTGTAGGTTTGGATTGATTTGGATGAAGTTGAAAATCTAGGGTTTCAGGTTAGAGGCCTTGTGAAAATGGAGTGTTTTCAGGATCTAGGGTTTAGGGTGGTGGGGGTTTGATGAAACTTGGATTGAGTGTCAATAATGATGTAAGGGATGTATGTTGAAAGTTTGGTTTGAAACTAATGGACAGATTTGAAGTTATGGAGGAATCCTATTTAAGGGAGGAGTGAGAAGAAGAAGGTTTAAACAAAGTTCAGATTCAAACTTACTAGCTTTGAAGAGATCTTCAATGGCAGCAGCTTTGAAGATGAACAATGGGGTCTCCCGTTTTGCAAGATGCAAGGAGATAAGTAGTAGCCCTCCCGATCTTCACGATGCAAGGAGTCGATTGGAGATCCACCAATCCCTTCACCTTGATATTACTCACAAGGCACACTCACGATGGAGCAAAGGCAGCAAGCATAAAGCTGAGTTTTATTAATCAAATTCGTATCCAATGCTGGCCTCCCTTACAAACTTATATAGAAGACTCAAAAATAGACTTAAACACTAAAAAGTAATGGCCTAACCTTATCCCTAACCTATTAGGTAACTTAAACTGACTAGGAAACTAGAAATAGACTCAAAATAGAGTCCTAATGACTTAAAAACAACTTAAACTACTTAAAATAAAAGAAGGTTCCCTACTAGCCAATAGGATATAAGAACCTCTTAGCCAATAGGATCACTTCACTTAAATTAAACCAATTGAACCAATTGGATGCAACCAATTTAACCCGGTTCAATTAAAAACACAAAATAAAAACTAAATACGGAAATAAACTAAACTAAGCTAAGGCTCCTACTAAAACCCTAGGTTTAGGGTGGCTTCTTCTATTTGAGGAGGCTAGGATTTGCATCAGGGAGCCATAGATTAGGATTATTATTCTCCATACTTAGTTTATTTTCTTGTTTTTAGATTGAACTCGTTGAGAATTGGTTGCACCCAATTGGTTCAATTGGTCTAATTTAAGTGAAGTGTTCCTATTGGCTAATAGGTCCTTAAATCCTATTGGCTAGTATGGAATCTTCTTTTAAATTAGTTGTTTTAAGTTAGATTCTTTTAACTTAAGTTAGTAGGGGTATCTTAGTCAATTTACAGTTTTAAATTAGTTAAGTTAGATTTAAGCCTCTCCCTTCCACGATTTTGTGAAGGAGAAGACTTTAATTTGTAGTAGGACTTGGCATTAGCCATATTATAAATATAATAAATCGTGGAGGCTCCCCCACATTGAATTTTGAATAAGAAAAAGACTGTTTACTGTTTGCTGTTGCCGATTGCTGCTGCTGTTGCTCCTGCTCCTTTGTGAGTGATATCCTTGTGGATCTCAAGGTGGATAGGGTCGGTGGATTCCTGCGACTCCTTGCATCGAGAAAATCAGGAGGTTCCCTCAATTTTCAAGCTGCTACCGGCGGATTCCTGCTGTAAGTTTGAAGCTTAATTTTCTGTTCCATCCATTCTTCTTCCCCCATTCGATCCCTCTTATTTTCTGTTTGAATTTTTAAAACCCTAGATCATCTAAGCCCTATCCAGCAACAACCCCTTGTCAGAATCTTACCAAATTCTGATCACAGCTTCCCCTCCATCAGTCCTACACTTGAACTGAACTGTTGTCCCAAATTCTCACTTAAAACCCTAGTTCTATAAAACCCTATTAAAACCCCAAACCCTAGAATCCTGATCTCATACTTCCAGCCATTCAAATCCAAGCCCCTTTCACTCGAACCTCCCTCCTACACATCTGAACACTCGACCCTAACCCCTGGTGCAGATTTCCATTATAAACCCTAGTTTCAGCCTAGATTCTAAACCCTAAAACCCAAACCCTAACCCTAAAAATTCTGGAAATTGAATTTTGTTTCAAAACTTGTTAAAAATCTGTTTTAATAGATTCCCCAAAGGCTGCCTATTAAAATCAGATATACATTACCCCATTCCCCCATACCTAACCCTAGAATTTAACCTAAAAACCCTAATTCTGCCCAGCCAACCAGCAGCCTTATTTAGATCCTATTGCTTGGCCTCTAGTGGGATTTTGTCTCTTATCTAGAGCTCCATTAATATGCTAATTTAACAGCCCATTACACTTTACAGCATAGGTACAGTAGAAGAACAAAGGGGGAAAAAAAAGGTGCAAGAGGAGGAGAAGATGAATGGGAAGAAGAATCTACTGCAATCAAGATGCCGCTGGTCAAGAAGAAACAACAAACTAGAGAAAAAAGGAAAAAAAAAAAAAACCCTCAATAGACGAATCGATGTTGGAGGAAAAGAAGAATAATGAAAAAAATGGATAACAATATGAAGAGGAAGAACAAAGAAAAAAATCGCAAAAGAGAGGAAGAGAACTTATCGGAGAAAATCTGAGGTTGCAGTCGTCACCGGAGCCCGTTTTATGGTCGCCGGAGTTGCTGGAGCTTGAGCAGAAAAACAATCAGAATAAAGAAAACAAAAAACAGAGAATAGTCGAGGTCGGAGGAGGAGAAGAAGAAGAACAAAGAAAAAAAATAATAACAGAAGAAGAAGAAGAAACAGAGAAAAAATTGCAAAAGAGAGGAAGAGAACTTACAGGAGAAAATCTGAGGTTGCAGTCGTTACTAGGGCCAGGTTTGTGGTCGTTGGAGCTTGAGCAGGAAAACAATCAGAATAAAGAAAAGAAAAAAAAAAAAACAGAGAATAGTCGCATAGTTGTCAGGTGTCGCCTAGGCAGCGCCTTGGTCGCTTAGGCGGACGCCTTGGACGCCTTGAATTTTGACCCTCTCCACCGCCTTGGGTCGCCTAACCGTCGTGACAACTATGAATAGTCGAGTAAGTTCTCCGGCGACCATGAACTAGGCTCCGATGATCCTGTAAGTTCTTCTTCCCCTCCTCCAACCTCGACTATTCTCTGTTTTTTCTTTTCTGTTCTTTATTCTGATTGTTGTTCTGCTCAAGCTCCAGCGACTCCGGCGACCACAAACCTAGCCCCGGTGACAATTGCAACCTCAGATTTTCTCCAGTAAGTTCTCTTCCTCTCTTTGCGATTTTTTCTATGTTTCTTCTTCTTCTTCTGTTAGTATTTTTTTTTTTCTCTGTTCTTCTTCTTCTCCTCCTCCGACATCGACTATTCTCTGTTTTTTCTTTTCTTTTCTTTATTCTGATTGTTTTTCTGCTCAAGCTCCAGCTCTAGCAACTCCGGCGACCAGAAAACTGGTTCTGGTGAAGACTGCAACCTCAGATTTTCTCTGGTAAGTTCTCTTCCTCTCTTTTGTGATTTTTTTCTCTGTTCTTCCTCTTCATATTGTTATCCATTTTTTTTTTCGTTGTTCTTCTTTTCCTCCTCCAACATCGATTAGTCTATTGAGGGGTTTTTTTTTTTTTTTTTTTTTCCTTTTTCTCTATTTTGTTGTTTCTTCTTGACCAGCGGCATCTTGATTGCAGTAAATTCTTCTTCCCATTCATCTTCTCCTCCTCCTGCACCTTTTTTTTCCCTTTGTTCTTCTACTGTACCTATGCTGTAAAGTGTAATGGGCTGTTAAATTAGCATATATTGATAGATTCTTCTTCCCGTTCATCTTTTTTTCTTTATATTTATAATTCTGTTTTATATATTGTGATGGTCTTAATTTATTCATTTGTTTTTTTTTCCAATGAATATTGCTATATGTTTATAATTTGGCATCTTGGTTCTTATTTTAGTTGCTTCTTAAATCTTAATTATTACTTGTCTTTTTGGGGGAAGTTTTCATACACGGCTGTGTAAGTCGTGTATGTGAGAGGGTGGGAGTTTCAAGGCATTAATTAATGGGTGGGGATTTATGACTTTTTCAACTCTTTGTGAGAGGGGACACGACCGTTCATGCTTACATGCCCGTGTATGAAAACTTTCCCCCTGTCTTTTTAATGAAAATATTACAATTTGTTATGCTATTAGACTATTTTAGTAGTAAATATAAGTATATAACTAATATATTAAAAAATAATAATGGAACGCGATTTAGACCGCCTAGGCACTGATTAGGCGCCGCCTAAGTGCTTAAGTGCTTAGGAAGTACCTCGAACGCCTTGGATCACATAGCGTCTTGACAACAAGATGACCACTTTATCATTAAATTAGTTGTATCTCCATTTAAGCTCCACCAACTTATCCTAGGGCAAATAAGCTTCCCCTTCTTACAATACTGCGAAATGAGGCGCATATCCACGACCCCTAATCTATATTGAGTGGTTAGGATCTCTCCTGGTATAACCTTACAATCCTTACATAACACTCTATCGAACCTTCTAGTTAGGAAGAAATCCATAGCTACAATGATGACTGCTTTTGTAGGCAACTAAATGCTCCTCTCTCTTTTCAAAGTCAGTGTTTACAATGGATAAATCATAAGCCATCGCAAAATCTAAAACTGATATCCTCTCCTCATTCTTCTCTCCAAAACTATAACCTCCATGTACACCTTCATAGCCTCTATGATCTCTCCCAACATGTCCATTCAGATCACCCTGATAATAATCTTTTCTCCTTGACTAAAACTTTGCACTAGTCCATTAATGAGCTCCCAAAATTGTAACAGTATTTTCATCCAACCCTACTTGGGGTGCGTAAGCACTTATTATATTGACAACCTCTTTCTCCAACACAAGTTTGATGGATATAATCCTATCTCCAAATCTTTAACAGCCACCACATCCTTCTTTAAGTCTTTATCCACTACTATGCCCACTCCACTTCTATTACTTTTATACCCCATATAGTTAAAAAATATTTAGAAACCTGATTGTAAAATTAGAATCAGAAATTGAAGTCCTAGAAGAGTTTGACTACAGGAAGAAAGATGAAATCAAACTAGAAAGGATATTCCGGAACTGAACTTCAACTAGAATATTAGACAGACTTCAGGAGGGAGAATTAAATCATAACAGAATAAGTACCAACCAAACAGATACAGATTCAACTGGCAAAGCCAAATGGAAAGAAAAAAAACCAAGCACAGAAATAAGACGGGTAAGATTTGACCTGATTTAATGGATGGAAAAACAAAAATAAAAAGAAGACGAAGATATGTGTTCAGGAATCGCCACCTGAAAGACTACCTTGGAATCACCACCAGGGATCCTACTGAATCACCACAGCAGGGAGGTACTGAATCACCACAGAACCAAAAGCTGAAGCCCTAATCTCATTCATCAAATTCGTGTGCAAGGCATAGCCCTTACATATGCTTAAATAGATAACTCAAAACACGAATCAAACTAGACCTAGAACTCCTCAACCCAATAGCTTACTTTGGAGGTAGTCTACTTGATGCAGATATATCACCAAATTGGGCTTCTTTGCTTAGGAATAAGTCTAGGGTTCGGTTATTAATATGTTGGGCCTTTGATCGCAAGGGTTTTCTATGTAATAGGTCACTTTTATAGACCTAAAGTATGGGTAATAGAGTTGCATACGAAAATAATTGTTTTAGTTCCATACTTAGTTTTATTTTGGTGTTTTTGTTCATAAATTGAACCGGCTCAACTATGGTTCAATTTAAGTGATTTTAGTAGTTTTCTTTTATGTGTTTAGTGGGGCTGGATTAGGACTCTGCTTTGAGCCTATTTCAGTTACCTAATAGGTTAAGTAATTGTGGTTCAGTTCCAGACCCTGTGGTTCAGTTCTGGTACATCCAATGAACCAGCAATTGTGGATTCTAATTAGGACTTTATGTTGGTAGTAGTTCGGCTGGAATAGGTTATTATAATTCCAGTCTTGTTTTCAAGCTGTTTTCCTATTATTTCAGTTTCCTAGCCAGTTCATGTTTCCTCTTGAATTTTGGTTTTGACTTTTCCTTTTTTGAGTCTGAGTCTGAGCCTGTCTAGCACTATTATATAAGTATGTAAGGGGCCACAGCCCTACCCACCAATAATATGAATAAGAAGGCTTTGGCTGTTACTTTGGTCTGTGGATCTCAGGCTTAATCTTCTGGGATTCAAAGAGTGTTGCTTTTGTGGACTGCTGTGGATTCAATAGTTGTTTTCTGCTGTGGATTTGGCAGGTAAATCAAGTAGATTCCTGATTATATCTACCTTCTATCTTCCCTATCTTCTTTCCAATCAATTCAGGTCAGTTTTCTGCACTTTTCCCAACCTTGCGAACACTAGTTCTCACTTTTCTTTGAGGCTGCTTTGCTCTTGTGAATGCTATACAACTAATCAGATTTCTGCCGTTAAAATATTCAGTTTCTAATTCTCAGTTTCTCCATTAGTTTCGAAACCCTACTGAAACTCTAAATTCTAAATATGGATTTCTAAATTGAGTTTCTATTGCTGTTTTCTGTTTTTTTTATTTCAGTTTCAGTTTCTATACCTCTACTTTAAATTTTTGAGTTTCCAATTCTGGTATTTATATTTCCTGTCTGGATGTTGGTAATCTGTTAAAAATGTGATTCTTCCATATTTTGTAATCTGACCCTCAAATTTGCATCATACTATATGGTTGTGTTCTACCTGCCAATCTAAGTCATCGACCTAAGTTTCTGCCTAGTGCCTTAATCAGACTGAGTTTGATTAAGATATCAATTGTTCCCTAATTCTGGCTGTTCCTTACTTTCCCGCCATTCTGGTTTACATATGGTTTCTTAACCCAAAACCTATAGGTGTTAGAATACTCTATTAAGGTTTGTACAGGAAACAAACTTACAAAAGCTATACTTTGTAAGATCAAAGACAAAAAGTCCATTTAGAAACTTACCATGGCTGAATCCTACATGATAAGCTCTTGGAAAAGTCACAACAAATTCGCCAGGATTCTGCACTAACCTATAGATAGAACCACAAATAAAAATTAGTCAAACTCTCCAAAGATAAATGACCAGTAAAAAAAAGACGTCAGTCTAATTATAGGTGTCAGCTGATGGAAGAACAATCAAAGAATAATTCTAGATAAGTAGTAACCACCTGCAACAAGGAATCCCTGATGCAACAACTACCTCAGGAGATAATAGAGTCGTCTTCTCACCTAAGAGTGTCAATGCAGCTGAAAAGAAAACAAAATAGACTTGACTAACATACAACAGTGATAGAAGGTATTACGTTCACATTTGAAGGCACAGTTTTTGAAATTCAAATGAGAATAAAAAATGTAAGGTTTCATAAGAAGACAATTAAAGAAGTATCCATCGATTCATAAAGCATAAATTTTACCACATGAAAACAAGCAAATATCTTACAGAAAAATCAGAAGACAGCAGAGAGGGGGTGGGGAGGTGTATGGCAATTTTCTGCATTGGACAGGGGAAAAAATTGAAAGTATAAATCACGAGGCATTCATTTATTAGTCAAGGTCCATATGTCAATGGTAGAAAGAAAGAGGGATTACAGTCATCAAATCAGCTAATTTTTGCACCCTGAAATTGTTAATAACAGAAGCAAAAAAAATTACATACACCAACTGAATGCTGGAAGTACAGAAGTTTTTATATTTTTTTTTCTTTTTGCCAAAATGTATGGATATTTGAAAATTTTCCATTGGGATTAATATATTTTAGGCCTCAAGGCAGGATATTCAAGCAGAAGTTTCTATGACTTTCTAATACAATATTCATTAGATGGATCAATTACTCAGAAAAAAAAATCAAGTTGCATACCTAAGCGGTCAATATTTCCTCCATAACCCTGGCCACGAACAACTTCCTCAAAAGCAAAGGCATATTCACCAGGAACCGCATACCAAGTCTTTTGAGAACCAGTATGGAGAAAATTCATGC
This sequence comes from Telopea speciosissima, assembly GCF_018873765.1. NCBI lineage: Eukaryota > Viridiplantae > Streptophyta > Magnoliopsida > Proteales > Proteaceae > Telopea > Telopea speciosissima. The sequence continues at coordinate 15,193,667 of NC_057917.1, forward strand.
TGTGAAGCTCATGATCTTCCACATGCCAAGCAAACCAGCTGAATAACATGCCAATGTAAACCATGGGAGAAGTAACACCAGGGACTTCGTCTGGCATAAACCGAGTAAGTGAGCCACGTGACCGTGCAATAACTTGTAGATTCCAAGGACTGTTCGAAAGCTTCCAGCCAGCAGTACCTTCCCTGTCACTACAAGTATTTGGAATCTTTTGCTTCGATAACTTTGAACCCTCATCTAGTAGAGGAGTTGATAAGCTTGAAGAGGGGTTCAAACTCCCCAAAGATGGATCAGAATCAGTCTTCATAGGAGAATCCTTCTCTATATCCTTGTGAGAGCTATTTACAATATCCCTTTCCTGATCCTTAGCAGTACTGCTTCCTCGACGTTTATTATAGAATTTCCTATTTCTCCTCTGCCTATGGAAATACCAAAATGGTTCCTCCGGTTCTCCAAAGCCTGAGCCCGGCACATCATTCGCATACTCCACATAAATGGGCTTCTCAGAAGATGCTTTCCAAAACAATGCCTCTATAACAAGTGGGGACACATCTTTTATCATACCCAAGTGAGTCCGAGCAAAAGCCTTTGACTTGGACTCAAACTGTTCCAGTGTGTAGTCCTCCCCACTTTGCCAGACTTGCTTATGAACTGATGCCTGCCGAACTGGAGGAAGGCCTTTGGTTCGTTTTATGCTCTGACCTAATTCTTGGTGCCTTGTTGTGAATACAGCCCGAACATCCCCATCATTCCCTTTATACCCGGAACCCATTTCAGCAGAAGGAGAAATAGCTGAGGCATTAGCATTAGGGCTTAATTCTGGGGACCGAGAGAGTGACTTATTTAAGTTAGAAAAAACAAATTTTTTGGAAGGTTTGGGCAACGGTGGGATGACTTTGCAGATTCCAAAAGCACTAGCCTCCTTCTCGATTTTTGATATGTAAGCAATTGGGTCAGCAAATTCAGTATCTGTGGGGTGAAATTCAGGTGCCAAAGGCAAACCTTCTAGCCAAGCAGGTATATCCACATCACCCATTAATAAACAAGATTTACAGAGCTCGAACGAAAATATAAATAACCCCACAAAGTCAATCCAATACAACAGGTAATCGAAATTTCAAATAAAACATGAATAGCTTACTCGATTGAAACCCTAGATTGAAGAAATTTGATAGATGGTACATGTGAGTCTCTAATTGAATGAAACTACATTAAGTCGAAAAGAGAACTAACATGATAAGATAAATTAAAAACCTAATACTGCAATTAAGACATGAAGAACATAACCTGTAAGGCTTCAACGGCTACGGAATAAGTAGGGTTTTTGTTAAGGAAGCATAGAAGCACTCGGAGAGAAGGAAGAACACAGGGGAGAAGAGAGAGAGAGAGAGAGACTCGATTTTACGGATAACTGAAAACCGGTTGCCTGGGTTTCGAGGAACATTCTATCCATGCGCATTGTAGAATCCCAATCTTTAGATTACTCTAACATACGCCGCTACTGTATAGCGCGAAAGTGAAGCTTCGGTTTCTAGTCCGTACGATTTCAGTTGGGATTTTACAGTTCCGGCCGCTCCCGGGACTCTAACAAAACACTGAAACATAAGCAAATATCAAATTAGATCAAAACTACTCTCACCACCCACCACCCAAAAAAAAAATATATTCGAATCAAAGTATCTAAGCCTCAACAGATCTCCTTGAGTCCTTGGGGTTTATGAGTGTACTAACCCCACCTGCGCAAGTTAGCTTCCAGCCGTGCTTCTTGATGGCCTTACTTAGGGGTGTCAATACCCAACCCGAATCGATGAAACCGGCCCGAACCAACCCGGACCACACCGGATCGAACTCTTAATGGTTTGGTTCGGTTTGTGGATCTAGAAAGGCAAACGGTTTGGTTTGGTTTGGGCTAGCCCGACGGTGCACCGGTAACTCGAACCGTTAGGCCCGAACCCAAATCGAACCGACCTAACCCGATAAATAAGTAAATAAGTAAATCAGTAAATGCCTAATGCTCCATTGCCTCCTAAATATGTTGTGATAGTTTCTCGCTTTATCTCATATCCTTTGTTAGTGATTACGCAACCAATTGTATCCATAGGCCATAGGACATAGGATACAAATATGCATTGTATTTGAAATATTTTATGTACTTAAAAGAGAAAGAGAAGAAAAATTAGCACTAATTGGACCTTACTAGTTATATAAAACCGGTACCAAATCGAATCCAAATCGATATCAACCCGTTATCATAAACCGAAATCGACACGAAACCAAACCGCATCGAAACCGAAATCGCACCGAAACCGAATATTTCTTAATGGTTTGGTTTCGGTTTCTATAAAAGTCACACCGAAATCGAAAAGCCCGAACCGAAACCGGCTCGAACCAGCCCGTTGACACCCCTAGCCTTACTATTGCTGAATGCTGATATAATGGAACTTGGGGGGTCAAATCCTAGCGCAAACCGGTGAAACCCGAGCGAAGCAATTGAAATAGCCCAAATCAAACCGAAATGATTTCTTATTGGTTTGGTTTCAGATTAGACTATTGTGGAACCGAATGAACATTGGATTGCATCAAAATCGATCGGAACTTCACTGAACATGGAAAATCAAACCAAAATCGATAAGAAATTGGTACCAACTTGAAAATCATTAAAAAAATGTATGTTTTTCCCGCTCATAATTATGTATAGTTATTTAATGTAAATCGAACACAAACCGAACTTGGTATCAAACCAATATAGAGAAACTGGATTCAACAGAATCTAAATTGGACCAAAACAAGTTAAACCCAAACCTTCCCTTATTGGTTTGGTTTCCAATTCATCCTTTTCTTACACCGAAACCGGCTCAACTCAATTGAAACCGAATCAAACCGATAGATTGACACCCCAAAAATATGATGTATAAAGGGAAACTCTACGGTAGACTAAATACTTTCAGATCTTGATCAGAGAGATGGGCACAAACGCAATCTTTGCCGGGTTTGGGGCCTATGGCGATTTTGTCGCCACTCACCATCAAACAAACGACCCATGATTTGATGGGCCGGCCCCGGCTGTCACAGACCCATCACAAGCCATCGGATATCGGAACGATGGCTTCTTCTATGGTTATATTTTGTTAATGGAAAACGATTTCTGATTATCACATATAAATATGTAAGGGCTTCTCTTGCATGAGGACATGAGGTGGTAACCATTAACTGAACAGCTCAGGTCTAAACTGGGATCAGATTAGCCTACTGCCTTACTTCTGGAAAAAAAAGAATGTTCTCTATGTCGCAGCGTAGGGTGCGCTCAGGCACATGGGCCTGCCACTCAGGGGGTAAGGTGGTCATTGCGCCCACCCCATGTGCCTGGGAGCAGTCTGGGCACAGCCTGCGCTGTGGCACAGAAAACAGCGTCCCAAAAAAAATTAGAAGCACACAGGTCTTTGCATTTTTCCCTTTAAAAAGAAAAAACTTTGTTGGGTATGGCATTAGCTGCATGGTCCAGTGTTAAAAAAACCAGGCAAGTCTGAGCCCGCCCAAACCCGCCCTAAGCCTGGACAGGGCTGGGTTGGGCCTGAGGATAAGCAAGGGTCAGGCTGGATTTTATATTTGCATGGCCTGGGTTGAGGCCTCGATCCTGGCAAGGCCAGCTCAACACTGTATTATATAATATATATTTATATAAGAAATAGAAGACATGTTTTGATGCAACTATCAATGTTTCTCTATTGTGACTAGTTGGTTAGGAGTTCAAGTCTTGAAACAGATTCTTTGCAAAAAAAAAACAAACATAATTTTTTTTTATAGCCTGAGGTATGTCGGGCCGGGCTGGGCTTGAGAAAACCTTGCCGAGGTCGGGCTGGGTTGAGGGTATGCTTGGCCCTAGCAGGGTAGGGCTGGGCTTGGGTTTAGGTTAAGGCTCCTAGGATTGGGCTAGGGTTTAGGGCAAGTCCGGCCTAACCCGGCCCTTTGAGTCGTTGACACCCCTACTGGTATAGGTAACTGTATTGGTCTTGGTTGATACTGGTATCAATTCGTATCAAATCAAATTGAACTGTTTTATGTTTCAAAATTTTGTTTTTGGGTAGAATGAACATTTATAGATGATCATATATATTACACTCTCGAAACAACCTCATCAGATACACAAAGATCGTAATTGGATCAAATTGTCCTATCTATAATAGACAGGACCCTCTTGGCAAGGGAGTCTGCAACAAAGTTTGCATCCCTTGGAACAAAATGAAAAGTACACTGATTAATATATGATGGAAGCTGTCGGATATCATCAACAATCATCCAAATCGACAAGGTCGAGAGAGAACCTGCTTGTAAACATGAATAACACTCCACCAATAACTTACTTGTAAGCACCATCTAAGAGAACTTCCATTATACCTTCACAGATGGCTATTGCCTCTCCTACCAACATATCATTGAATTGAACAGGCTTTGAAACCGCAACACGAGAAACTATGATGATCTTGAAGGACAAAGCCCAACCCGCTACGTTTCCTCTCTAGAATCTAGGATGCATCACAATTGAGTTTAAACCATCCAATAGGTAAAGGATACCAGGGCAAGCTTGAAGTAGACCAGGCCGAGCTTGAAGTAGGTATCGAATTAGAAACAACCAGGCCAACAAAAGAAACTCATAGCATGATTTCTGAGCAACAAAAATAACTTTGACTAGAGGCCAAATTTTTCCCTTCAAATTTGATACAAGGTTTTTGGGATAGTTTTCCCTCCTTTGTTCTGATTCCACTGATACAGTGAGGTGTTGGTATTGGTATCGTTATGATCAACACCAATACGATTCGACCGATATGACCAATCCGAAACTAATACCAAAAACCATGATTAGTTGGATGACTTGATGACCTAAAGTTTTTAAGCTTATGATTTGAATGAAAAAAATGGATCAAAAAGAAAAAAAAAATAGAACAAAAGTAATGATGTAAATAATGATAATAAGATATAGATCGAGTTTTCCTCCACCTACGGTGAATATATAAGATCCCATTCATCGCAAGGCAGGAGAGGGCATCGAGAGGATATTTTGGGAATATACTAAATCCTATAGGGGTTTGTGAACCTTAGGATGGTGGGTGAACAGTCCTCTATGGGTGGAGGAAAACTCGATCCATAAGATAAAGGTGAATTATTATTATTGTCTCAATGGTCTGATATTTTTCCAAATGGCACAATGTATCTATTCTACCACGTGGATAGATGATATGTACTTGAGACGTTTGTGAAATGCCGGTAAAAGATATTAAATTATTTTTTTTCCTCGTATTTAATTTTTTGCTCTTTTCTTAACCTATTTCCTATAAAACTAAATATACTTTACTTACAAAATTTTAAACATATACCAAGAGTTTATTCATTTTAATCAAAAATAAACTATACAACCAAATGTTTACAATTTTCTAAAAAAAAATAAAATTTATTGTCCTGGTAAAATGTATCCAGAACATCCTTATACGAGGTTTCCTTAAAAAAAAAAACAAAACAAAACAAATTTTGTTGTAGTGTGTCCATTTTGACATTTCATAGGGAGGATATGATCTAAATTAGCTACATGTCAATTTTTCAGGTTGTAATTCAATCAAAATGCCCCATTTTTATATTGTCACACATCTCATGTATGTTATGCATGTGTACCAATGCTCTAGTTATTACTGTTCACTTCCCAATACTGAGTAGGAATAGACGGTTTAGATTAAAATAAATATATACGTAAAAAAAAATGAATGGCTCACATTTGTTTAATGATTTCAAAAACATCATCTTCCATTGTTACATGGATAACAACCATACCAATAGGATAGTATATATCTTTGCCCTGAACCCCACCCATCATCCTTCACTCATCCCATTCCCTATCTTAGGTCTCATTTGGCTTCGAGTTCCTATAATTATCACTATCATTTATGGGTATCCGATCGAGTCCGACACGTTTAAGGACCAACATGTTTAAGCCCATTTATGAACCATTTGTTTTACCGTAATTACCCAATAATTTTCTAATTTATCGCAAATATACCTTTTCTTAATCTCCTTGATTAATTGATCATCTTGCATTACGGAAGCTATAAATAAAGGACTACGGGCCGAGTAAAAACATAGAATTGATAATTGAATAATATTGCACTATGAAGTTGATGAACCACAAATAATGAAGCATATAATCAAGTTCGTTTATATTGTTCGAAATGGCGCCATCATATATATGCCCATAGAGATTGAGGCTCATTCTACTAAAAAAAGAGATTGAGGCTCATAGAGTTCCAAATAATTACTCATTTAGCATTGGCCCAGTGAGGACCAGTCTCTCAAGTAACTTCTTGTTTCATCCCGGCCAATTGAATCTCATTAGGAGCTATATGGACCACACTTGTGTAGCCCGATTATAGCCCATTTAGTATGAGCCCGTTTATAGACACATTTAGCACGTTTAGTACAAGCTCGATTATAGACCGGACCGATACTCTACTGAACGTTTACAAATAGGACCATGCCTAGCTTATGAGGATCAATTACTTAAACAGGCTGATCACAGTGCGGGATCCTAAAGTAAGGAGGACTAATAAGGCCTGACCGAAACTAGCCCAAACCAACCGATTAACACCTCTACATGGGAGTGTACGGATCTACCGTCCTACCCTTGATAAAAAAAAAAAAAAAACGCACCCATGTTGATACCCCTACATGCACTCCCATTGTTACAATACTAGGTGTATGGTACAGATCTTTTATTCATGAATTTACTATGTCTTTTAATTAGTATTTTTTGTTTGGTAAGCTATGTCTTTTAATTTGAGGTTAACATTTCGGTTATGCTGCCGTCCTGAAAATTCGCTTCTTGCTCAATCATATCTCTCCCAAGATGATAAACTAGATTTGCTATTTTTGATGGAAACAAAGTGTGGTTCAGTGAAGCTAGAACAAATTCGTAGGCGTTTGAAGATGATGTATATCTTCTTAATTGATGCTGTCATCGTTCCACGTGAACAACAAAGTCCAAGTTTATGGCTTAAATGTGATGCATCTCTTTGGTCTAATAGCTCAAATGGAGGTCTGGATTTATCTTCCATGACAACGACAACAACCCTTTACTTGCTACCTTAGAGCCGTCAATGTTTTCCTCCATTATTGTTGGTGAAGCTATGACTAATCGACGGGTATCGTACAGGCTATTGAGAATGACAATGAAGAGTCTATGTTGGAAGCTCAATTACCCATTGGATCTGTTATTTTTAATTCTCCATTTCTCCTCATTTTCATGGGCCGGAGGATGGATCGAACACTGGCCAAGTTCTCAGTGTCGAAAGCGAAGTTGGAATGGAAGGTCGGAGAATTTCTAAGCCATACCCACTTGTTAATTTGATAAAAGTGTTAGACATCAAACTGGGCACGTATAGAGCTTTGTCTGTCATACCTTCACTGGTGGTTTCTTCTCCACCCAAGGTTATATATTGAATTTATCCTTTTGTCTTGTAAGTTATGTCTACAACTTTATCTCTAGGGAATCCATTGGTTTTGCCCGTCCTCTAGTTAAGAAAACCCTATCATTGGCATGTAAGACATTATGATCATACTTCACTCCTTGGTTTCTGGTAATTTGTATCAAAATCTTGTTTTTATCTGAATGAATTTTTATTTTAGCAAAAAAAAAAAAAAGGCAAATACAAACCATATAAATGATATGATTGGGGGTTCTTTGCAGGAGAGTATGACCTTTACACGTGCACAGGGTCCAATGAGAGGACGTGCAAAAGCATCATAGGGGGCGGGATTTTCGTCTTTTGTAAGGGGCGGGGCGATCATTCCCCCCTCCCAACTAATTCTGGGCTTGGCAGTAATACACTCCACCATAGAAAACTTTTCTCCAAATGATAATAATAAGGTTAAGCATCCCATTGATTTAAGACAAACTTTTCATTTTGTTTCCTGATAAGACAAACTTTACTTACTTAAAGAAACATACATGAACATCGATAACTATATATAACGGCTATTTTACGGCTAGCCTGGATGGACATCCAACGGATTACCTTCCCCTAAGGATGCTTTATTGCATGCACACATGCATGCCCGCCTAGTAATGGGTTTGCATGAAAGGTAGACGTCCTTCTTCGTCCAAATAAGAACTTTACTCATAAATAAACATTAATTGCCAAACAGGGCCTTATTACTATTTCCCACCACCATTTCCACCGTCATCTCCAGGGCTTCCACTCCAGTTGTTGAAGTCCTGTCGAGGGATGCCATGGTGGTTGTTTAGGCTACTTCCTGTAGGGTACCCACCTGTACTACCTTCCTTTTCACCTTCTACTCCCACAGCTTTCTCAAAAAGCTTCTGGCCCTTCTGGGCTTGCCCATCTATTTCTTTTATCAGAGCCTTTCTTTGTATTGCCAAGCAAGAGCTTACAATCATCATCAGCAACAGAAGAACTACTACAGATTTCATCTTCAAACGATAGAAACTAAAAGAAGAAGAGTGGTTTGAGGGAGTGATGGTGGCTGAGCAAAGGGACTCAAAGGCACTTTATATAGAAAAGAAAACGTGTAAAGGATTAATTAATGGGGTCTCCACCAAAATGAGGCATAATTGAGTGGGAATTAGATATTGTGGAATTAAATTGTTTTAAATGTTTTTAATGCAATTTAAATGATGGTGGATTGACAAATTTCTTGTCTCTTAATTGGTACTAAAATGGGAGGGGAAGGATCGTTTGGCAGTGGATGGCCCAAGACCAGCTAAAGTCAATCAAGCACAATGGTCTTGTCAAGCACAGTAGGTAGGGAAGATACTCTCTCAGATGTTTCTGGTTAATTCCCATCAATTTTAGGTGAGACATTTTCTGGTATTTAACTGTGTTAGCAGATACCTAATTTCACTGCTTACCCGTAGTAATCCATATTTGGGAAGATATCATCAGTCAATTCCATCAAAGGCAAACCCATCACCTATATTTATGTAAATGAATGGGGGAGGAGGATTCTGAAAATACTTCTTGTTGTCATCTTTGCATATCTTCTATAAATGTTCATACAAATGGATGTTATTGGTGAAGCCTGATCTCAGTCTAGAAAGTGTAGTGGGGGATCTTTGGAGGGCCGTTTCGTCTTCAAAATGTGCCGTAAAGGCCTAAAAGTGCATATGTCAGTGCCAAAGGCACCGTTTCTTGTAGAGCTTGTTGAGACCTTCGAATCGATATGTATTTCGACGTATGTTTAGTTCTGCTACGAACCAGACCGGCTGGGTCTTTTAGGCTTCTAAGGGCATTTTTGTTCTTTTTTGGGTTAGGGGTTCTTTATAAAGGGTTCTTATCTCGTTGAGAGGGTTAAGGTGAGATTTGATGGTTTGTAAAATTGCTTCAGAGAAATAGTGAAACAGTTCTATCGCCGACCGTAAATGTAGCCTACCTTCTTGGGGGTGAACCATGTAAATCCTTTGTGTTGTGTGTTAGTTCTTTAGTTCTTTTTCGTTTTTTTTTTTTTTTTTCCTGCAAATCCCATTTCTGGGCGTTGTTTTTGGATCTAGATCATCTACGGCCAGTAGCGGCCTGAGCAACGCACAAATAGGGCACAATGTAATGACTGCCTTACCCCCGCTCGGGCAAAGCGTTCAGGTAGGGATAAGGCGGTCATTGCAAGGCACCCTGTTTGTACGCTACTCAGGCTGCTACGGGCAAGGCGCCGTAGATGATTTGACTAACAAGGGAGACCAAGCCCCAAGAATCAAAGAAGCCTCCATGACAAAAGCTAAGAAACAAAAAAGGGGGAGAAAGATACAACCTCACAACCTCACCAACACATGAAGATATAGCATTCCAAAAGAAAAACCACCACGATGGAACAATAAACTAGGATGAGACCAAACTGGTTGCGCCCCCCATGCTCCACAAGATCGATAGACATTCTTGCTGATTTTAGGGTTTTTTTTTGGGTGGGGGACTGGTGAGGATCAGTACAACATATAGCCTCCATATCGCTTCACATACCATTGAGGATGACCAGTCTGGTTTGGGCTCTATTCCAAGGTAGGCGGAAGTTCCATTCCATCTAAATATGAGAAATAGTGCAACAAAAGACCAGCTTTGCAGTAGCACTAATAGAGTCACCCTTAAATGTCTCCCCAACCCATTTTGTATCCAACAAAACATTTCTTCTAGGAATCCTACAAGGAGAGCATAAGCTTAGAGTTGTTTTTCAAACGTGAATGGTAAATGGGTGATCGAAGAAGAGGTGGTCTCTACTTTACCGCTCCCATTGAACGGAAGCAACATAGGCATAGTGACTGGGAAGAAACCCTATAAAAAAAGGTCAAAGTTTTATGGTCAATCTACCACGGAAGCATTCATTGATTGACAATCTAATGTGGCACATTGAAGGATGATTTGGTTAAGAAAGAAATAGTTTGGATTGGCCATTTCATATTTTACAGCAAAATTAAGTCATTACCCCCATGTATCGACATCTTTCCATGTATTATCAGCTATTTATTTGCTTTGCAAATAAAAGTAATGAATTTCGAAGCTTTGTTTTACCACATGACCAAACTCCTATTGGGTTCAAATTTGACAAGTAGATGGAGAATTACATAACCTATTTGTACACAAAATTTGGACCCTGACTCATCTACAATCTGAAAATTAATAAAACAGAGAATTTTCAAGGCCCAAGGGTAATTGGGAGGAGTAGTTCATAGATTCCATAGCCCCTATTTTATAGCTGAGGTTTTTGCATATATGTATGTATCTTGTTGTAACTAAGGTTGATTACAATAAGATTGTAATCTTTTCTTTTTGCCCCTTGTCTTATTTTCAAATCATTTAATGTTGTATTTAATGGAGAGACTTTAAATAGTGCATTAAATGATTTTGAGAATAGTACCAAAAAAAAAAAATAAGGTTACAACTTCTAAATTCACTTACTTGGTAACAATAAGATACATCCATAGTTAAAAGTATGACAAATTACTAGAAGTTGAGCTTATGCTCGAGCTCGGATCAGGTCCTCGTACGAGGACCAACCTTGGGACCACCCACATGGAAGTCACTGACCCTTCTGGGGATCCCTTGGATTCCATGTGGGTGGTCCCAAGGTCCCAAGGCCAGTCCTCATACGAGGACCTGATCTGCACTCCTTATGCTTGATGTGGGGGGGGGGGGCGAGAAAGGTATAAAGTGAGCCACAACAGCTGCCTAGCGCAGTTGGTGAGCTGTGATGCGCTTGATGCCCATGCTCACTAGGAGGTTTCGAGTTTGAGCCTCCTGGCTGTTACCTTCCCCCCATTATAAAAAAAAAAAAAAAAAGAGAGTCTAGCTGTGAGAATAAAAGGGCCATTTCTAGTGCATAAGGCTCCCAAGTGTCCGCCTTGTCCCCTTAATGGAGAGGCTGATTCCCAGGATTCAAACCAGCACCACTGCATTGACGGTAACAAGACCTTGCCATCGCACCAAACGACGACCCTCTTTAGCTTTGAGAATGGGAACAACAATATCTACTCAATATTTACAACCCTAAATACCCATCAGTGCTTACGATCAACATATTTATGCTCTTTCAGAGCAACTACGGATCTCTTTCTTCATCAAATAAGCAGATCCATGACCAAAGATTATTTTATTTAGTTACATAAACCAGCAGGAACACCAGCTCTCACCATAGATACCTCTAATTACTAGTTCTAATAATAGTATTACCCTTTACCATTACCACTTCCTCCTGGGGAGCCAGTCGGCTTGTTGAAGTCATCTCGGGTCATGCCATGATGGTCGTTTGAATCCCTTGGAGAGTATCCAGATGTGCTGCTATCCTTGTGTCCTTGCCCTCCCATCTCTTCTTCCTCCAAGAGCCTTTCTTGACCATATTTTTCATCCACCAGAGCTTTCCTTTGTGCCCCCAAGCAAGTGCTTACCATCAGGAGAAAGCTACCAACTTCATTCTTACCTATATGAAGGTAGCTGTTTTACAGAGAAATAAAAAGATATTTTGAATGGCTTAGAAAGAGAAGGTGAGGTCCTTATATAGTAAGAGTTGTAAGGTTAAGGGAGTGGATCTGGATTGATTTTTTTGATTCCAGAGGTATTGGTCATGGAACCTCAACCACAAAATGAGGCATAATTAGTGGGACGCACAGATAACTCCAATTTTTTTTTTTTTTTCTAGAACCATTTAAATGATGGGTTGAGGAAATTATGGGAATTTAGCAACTTAAGTTTGTGGAATCATCCAATCAAGGTCAATGCAGCACAGTTGTTTATCTGTTGCATTGCCAAATGATGTCATGCTCATGGTTGAATCGGGAATTGGATCGGTGAATTGGCCAATTCGAATGGAAATCGGTCGTGATTGAGTTTGGTTTCCATCGATCCGACATGTCCGATTTACATCCAAAATCCTAGAAATTACCTGTTTTTAGATCTGAGGACCTATTCTAGGGTTCTTGAGCACTGATTTGGATCGATTTCGATTTGATTTGAATCGAAATCTCCAATGACCAATTTCATTGCCAATTCTGTGTTTTAAAATCTTGGTCAAGCTAGTGTTGGAGATTGGAGGTAATCCTGTATCAGAATGTGTATCAATCAATTCGAAAATTGATACGGCATGGATCGGCTTTATCAGACAATTTTGCCCCTAATTCTCTTTTTTTTATTTATTTTTCTTTTTTACCCCAAATAATCTCTGGGACCCGGGACAGCCCCTACGAATTTATTTCAATAATAAAAAAGAATAGGAGTACAAGAGGGGGGGACATACCTGCCTTACCCCAAACCCAAGCTGCCCTGAGGCTCACTCGCACTCTCTCAAACGCTCCTAATAGAGCTCACACCCACCGCTACAAGCTTGGCAATCTTAAAGCCTAATTACTGGAAGACCTATAGCGTCCTCATGAGAAATTTGCCGCAGCTCTTGAGGCAACTGTGATTCCCCATAGAACGTGGAATCCTTCTTCTGTTCACAAGCTAAATTCGCCAGATAGTCTGTCGCCCTATTTCCTTCTCTGAAAGTGAACTCTATCTTCGGTTTTGGAGAGCTTACCAAACCTAACACCTCCTGGAACCAATACCATCCCTTCCAATTCCCGTATGTTCCCTTCTCTATGCACTTCACAGTTGTCGGCGAGTCCGAATTAACATGAAATTCCTTGAATCCTAAGCTGTCACAGAGCCTTAGGCCATCCCTCAAAGATCTCAGTTCAGCTAAGGTGTTGGTGCATCTACCGTAGAAGTTGGCAAAGCCCGGCACCACTTCACCTTCCCTGTTCCTAATTACACCTCCACCCCTGTCCCTAATTCTCTTCTTAAAAATGGATTTTTTGATCATTTTAACCTTTGTCCATACCAAGTCACCGGTATGATATTGGCAATTTATTGAGATCGATCACATGCAAAACCAGTACGTATCGTCCGAAAAGATACTGATCGATACCTCAAACCATGGAGGACATCCTCTTGGATGTCTTGTCGTCCACAGCCATTCAATGATGAACTAGAGAGGTAGAACTTGGTGCGTGTTGCATTTAATGATTACTTTGTTTTTCTGTCATTTATGTTCACACTCAGGTGTTGAACTAAATGCAAATGTGCAAACCTTGTATTGTTGGAATCTATGGCGGCTTTTCTACCAAAAAAAAATAAAAAATCTAAGGCGGCTTAAATTATTTATATTTGTAATATTACTTTTCAAACTAAGCATGCTTATTGATGCAATAATGCAGAAATATTTATAGTGCAGTCTTTTCATTGCTTCAAAGAATCGCCGTGGGTTTTGATGTGTTTCTTCTCAAAAATCAAAGTGGGGAAAAATGCTAAATTAGTTTTGTCAAGGTCTCGTCCTCCTCCGATCGCTAGAATCACTAGAAGTAGGCCCAGATTATTATATATATGATTTGAACGTAATATTGTTGAATTGAACCTTTTCAACAGGGGATTATGTGTTGGAGTAAATTATTGAGTACAGGAATAAGACAAGAGCGTGACGTTTAAGAACATGATCCAGCTCTGTGAGCCAAGAATTCGAAACTCACAATTCTATAATGTTTAGGTATGAATCGGAGGGTGAGGCAAGAGCGTAACGTATTGTTTTTTTTTTTTTTTTGAGAATTTGAGAGCTTTAATAGGGGGATAGGGGATGGGGATAGGCCCCAAGGTGGTTTGAACTCATGACCTCTTATTGGTTTTTATTTTATTTATTGAAAATGAAGTAGTAGCAGTAAGGGTTAGTAGGGGTATGGTCCTTTGACCAGTCCTCGCAGTTGGCTCGGTACTCTCGGGTAGCTCAGATGTATGACTGTTTTACGCTGGCTCTGTATTGTATTCTTTTCAAATTGATTCAACTATAAGGATAAACCGTTGATTTTGTTGTGGAATTCTCTTCGTGTATTTTTTATTTTATTTTTACTCCATTTAGGGTAGGGAGAATTCCGAACTTCGTTATATATTTTTAATAACCCAAAAAACGAAGAAGAAATATTTACAAGGATCCTATCGATTGGTGTCATATTAATAATATAATATATTTCTAGATTATGAGCCATTAATGGAAAGGAAGGATTTCACCAACTTCATGTTCATGATGCTTTCTATCTAGGGTGGCCATGCACATAATTTTGTGATAAACATCTCCCCCGCTCATGTTTCCATTCATCAATCTTAGAAGCCATGATATATATGTTGATTTATGTATGGTAAGACCTATGGCCCTGATGAGGCATAAAACACCCCACCTATCAGAGGCTGCCACGTGGCCGACCAGACCTCAATCCGAGAACCGAGTTGGGCCGAGCAGGAAATTGGGCCGACCCCATATCCGATAAGTCACCTGACAAAGCCTATTTTGAGCGAGCTGGCCGGTGACTGAGGCCGAGAGTATGCGGGTCAGCCAGGGACTCCTAGCCGACCTCATGGTCGAGACCAACCTCCACTCGGGCTGACCTCCATTGCCGACCCCACATGCCGACCTCGTAGGCCGAGCCCTCCTCCATTGAGGCTCCCATAGCACCCCACCGGGGATCTCCGGGCCACGTCAGCACATCCCGAGAATCACGGGATAAGGACCGAGCCACTATCCCAGCGCAACACAGAATCACACTCTACATGGACTCTTACCTTAATAAGAGTCCGACCCCGAAAATAACTCTCCACTCCGCTCTACGCGAGAGAACCTTCCGAAAGAAGGACTCCTACCATACTAGGACTCTCCCAACCGTCTCATCTCCTACTTACTCTATAAATACCCAGGTATGGAGCTCTATTCCACATCTTGCTTTTTACTACGCAGTTACGCTGTCGCGTTGAAGACCTGACTTGAGCATCGGAGAGTCCTAGGCCGGAGCCACACCGGCCCTCTTGCGCTCATTGCTTGGTTCTTGCAGGTTCCTCCGCGGGCGAACCAAGTACCGGAGGTTTTCACACGCAACAGATTTGGCGCCGTCTGTGGGAACGACATCAGCAAGCCTTGTCGTTTCTACCAATTCCCAGAACAATAATAATGGTGCACACGAGGTCAGGGCAGCATGGCTCACCTGTTGTGCAAACGAGGCGATCACCGCCCCCTGAAACCTCTCGGCAGGGGATAAACAGAAGACCCCCTAGGGCAGGGGGTATGCAGCCCATCACGGGCACCATTCCCCTTCCAGAGAGTGGGAATGGAGGAGGTGCGCTAACCACGGCAGCGGCTAGCCTGGTACAGGCCGAGCCAAGTTTGGACGGGAACGGCCTACCAGCACCGCCACCCTTGCCGGAAAATTTGGACCCAGAAGCCCCGGCAAATAATCGACAGGTTATGGATTTGCAGCTGCAGATGCTCCACACCAACGAGATGCTGCGCACCTTCATGAACCAGATGGCCCGAGGAGGGCTGATGGGCCAGCCGCTGGCCGCGCCCCCTCCAGCTCCGGTGCGCGCTGAAAGAAACTTGCAGCAAAATGGTGGCCGGCGTAGAGCCGAGCCGAGCCGAGCCGCGTCCTCGCATCCGTCTCATCAGAAGACTCCACCTCCGCGTCCCAGAGGCGCTCGGCGGGGTGAACAAGAACATCACCAGAGCCCGCGAACGGGGCAGGAAATCGAACCGGCCGGCTCGATAGCGAGGAGGTCGGTATTTTCTGGACGGATCGGAGAGGAAGAACAGCCGAGGAGATTCCGAGAACAAAGGAAAGACCCGATTGAAAGGCGCGCACCGAGACATGGAGAGGGATCGCGTCATACTCCCCGACGTCCAAGCTCACCTCCCCGAGAAGAACAACAGGGGAGTCCCCGAGGGTCCAACTTCCAAGAAGAAAAGAGAACAAGGAAGGACGGTGAGGACCGAGCCGACCAGAATGGCCGACTACAGCGAGACGACCGATCCTATCAACCCCGGGCCGAGGAGCTGGTTGGCCAAGCACCTGAAACCGAACTGGAGAAGCGGCTACGAGATTTGGCCGAGCAGGTGGAGGGGTTGAAGAAACAGGCGACCCCGGACGCCTACTCTTTGGTCGGGCGTCACCCTTATCCTCCCGAGATCATGACCGCGCCGCTACCACACGGTTTCAAACCTCCCCCGTTCAACCGGTATGACGGGACGACCGACCCGACAGATCACATCAACTACTTTAATGCGATGATGACCATGTACGGGGGAACTGAGATCGTTTCTTGCCGAGCCTTCCCTGCATCCCTCAAAGGCGCGGCGACCTCATGGTTTTCCTGGTTGCCGCCGAATTCCATAAGAAGCTTCGCTCAACTCTGTCGAGCCTTTGTCACGCGCTTCCAGAGTAGCATGAAACATAAGAAGACCACGGTCAACCTCCTCAGCGTGAAACAAAGGCCCGACGAGTCGATCCGAGCCTTCGTCTCCCGCTTCAACAAGGAATCCTTAGATATCAAGGATTTGGATGAGGCCACGGCCCATACGGCTATGAGCAACGGATTGGCCGACATGGACCTTATCAAGGACTTGGCCCGGAAGCCGACAAGAAACCTGGCCGAGCTCTTGGAGAGGTGCAACGAGTTCGCAAATATGGCCGAGGTCCTCCAGGCCCGGAAGGGCAACGAAGGTCGTACCGACAAGAAAAGGCCGACAACAGATGACCGAAGAGAAGACAAAAGGCCAAGGATGGATCGCCGAGCGGACAGGTCGGATCGAGCTCGGAGCCCCGACTACACCCCATTGAATGCATCTCGCAAGGAGATCCTGATGCAAATACAAGATGGGGGGTACATCCGCCGACCCCGACCGATGCAAGCGGGGTCATCTCGGAATCCCAACAAATATTGCCAATTCCACAAGGACATCGGTCACGACACCGAAGATTGTTATCAGCTGAAAAGAGAAATCGAAGAGCTGATAAAAGCGGGCCACTTGAAGCGATATGTCAAAGGAGGCCGAGAAGATCGTGGAGGTCGGCGGCCTGAAGACCGAGATCAAAGAAGAGCCGAGCCTAGGGCCGAAAACAGGCGAGTTGAAAGAGATGATGACAAGATCCGAGCCGAGAAGAAGGAGGACGGATCCGGACCGAGCAATGACAAGGGAGCCCCCATATACACTATCCTCGGGGGGCCCGGGCAAGAGAGTACTCGAAAGGCTAAGGCAAACGCTCGCTTTGTCGGAGTAGCCGAGATGCCCGCCAAGAAACTCAAGCCGGCGGTGACGATCTCCTTCACGGAAGCCGACCTCGAAGGTATAAGTTTACCTCATGACGATGCTTTAGTGGTGCAGGTAGAAATTGCGAACAGACCCGTACACCGTGTATTGGTCGATACCGGCGCATCCGTGGACCTTATGTCATTGGAAGCGTATCGACAATTCGGCTTCGACGACGCAGCGCTTAAGCCCGAAGGAACCTCGCTTCACGGGTTCTCGGGAGCTGCCGCGACTATCAAGGGCTCGATCGATCTACTTGTCACAATTGGGCAAGCTCCCTGCCAGGCAACGATCCCAGTCAAATTCATGGTGGTACGGTCGGTAGTGGCTTTCAATGCCATACTCGGCCGTCCGTCATTGACCGCCCTCCAAGCCATCATCTCCCCGACTCACTTGAAGATGAAGTTCCCCACCGAGAATGGTGTCGGCGAGGTCCGAGGCGACCAAAAGAAGGCACGAGAGTGCTACGCTACCTTCGTCAAGCAAAACAAGGGTAATGTTCGAGGAATGGCCATGTGCGTCGAACATCTCCCCGAAGATCAGCGGGATGAGCTTATCGAGAGAAGAGGGCGACCCGTAGAAGACCTGACCCCACTTCATCTCAGCGAAGATGACCCAGCCAAAGTGGTCCAGCTCGGATCACTACTAAATAAAGATCAAAGGAGGCAGCTCGGAGTTTTCTTAAAAGCGAACGCCGATGTCTTCGCCTGGTCGGCCGCTGACATGTCGGGCATACCCAGACACATAGCTGAGCACCGACTCCATGTGGACCCGGGTCGGAAACCAATCCGGCAGAAGAGAAGGAACTACGCACTTGATCGGCAAATGGCAATCAAGGAAGAGGTGGAGAAGCTTCGCCGATCAGGATTCATCCGAGAAGAGAAATTCCCGACCTGGTTGGCTAACGTCGTCATGGTCCCTAAACCGAACGGGAAGTGGAGAATGTGTGTCGACTACACCGACCTCAACAAGGCCTGCCCAAAAGATGAGTACCCATTACCTCGGATCGACCTCTTGATTGAAGCCACGGCAGGTCACGAGTTGCTGAGTTTCATGGATGCGTAATCCGGGTACAACCAAATCATGATGCATGAGGAGGACGAGTCGTACACGGCCTTCCGAACGGACCAAGAGAATTTCTGCTACAAGGTCATGCCGTTCGGATTGAAGAACGCCGGGGCGACATACCAGTGCCTCGTGAACTATATATTCCGCGAGCAGATCGGAAAGAACATGGAAGTCTACGTTGACGACATGTTGGTTAAAAGTTTGAAGGCCGAATACCACTTGGCCGACCTGGAAGAAGCCTTCGGCGTATTGAGGAAGAACCAGATGAAGCTGAATCCTACCAAGTGTGCATTCGGCGTGACCTCGGGAAAGTTCCTCGGCTTCATGGTCTCTGTCAGAGGCATCGAAGCCAACCCGGCAAAAATCAGAGCAATCCAAGAGATGAGTCCTCCAAGGACGATCCGAGAAGTACAAAGGCTAAACGGACGTGTGGCGGCGTTGGCGCGATTCATGTCGAGATCGGGCGACAAGTGCCTACCGTTTTTTAAGGCCCTAAAGAATATCCGGAACCCAAAAGATTTTATCTGGTCATCCGAATGCCAAGAAGCTTTTGAAGAGCTGAAGAAATATTTGGAGAACCCACCTCTTCTCAGCCGACCTGAACCAAAAGAGGAGCTTCAAGTCTACTTAGCCGCCACTCCCGTAGCGGTCAGTGCGGTGTTGATCAGGGAAGAGAGTCGAACTCAAAGGCCGATATACTATGTCAGCCACGTTCTTGTTGATGCCGAGACAAGGTATTCTAGGTTCGAGAAAGTAGCATTCGCCCTAATCACGGCTGCAAGGAAACTAAGGCCGTACTTTCAAGCTCATCCGATCGTGGTACTGACCGACCAGCCACTCAAAAAGATATTACACAAACCCGACGTTTCGGGACGGCTGATTTCCTGGGCAGTTGAGTTAAGTGAATACGATATAAGCTATCGACCGAGGACGGCGATAAAAGGACAAGCCCTGGCCGACTTCATTGCTGAATGCACGGGGCCCGAACATGAGGTTGGAGAAGAAAAGGCAGTCTAAGAGGTCGGGGCTACGGCCGACCCGATTTGGACAATGAATGTTGACGGCTCAAGCAATTCCGGAGGAAGCGGGGCCGGCCTAATTCTTGTAAGCCCCGAAGGCTTTCTGGTCCAATATGCCCTAAGGTTCAAGTTTCCCGCTTCAAACAATGAGGCCGAGTATGAAGCCCTTCTAGCTGGACTTCGAGTCAGCAAAGCTATGGGTATAAAGCGGTTGAAGGTGCGAGGAGACTCCCAACTCGTGGTCAACCAGGTCAACGGAGACTACGAGGCAAAAGACGAGAGGATGATAGCATACCTGGGTCGAGCCCGAGATCTGATCTCCGAGCTCGAACACTTCGAGATGACTCGAATACCGAGAGAAGAGAATGCCGCGGCGGACTCCTTATCTAGGTTGGCCGAGGCCGACCTCAAATATCTGAGCCGGTCAGTATACATAGAAATATTGGAGAAGCCATCCTTACAAGACGAAAGCATAAAGCACATTGAAGAGGATGGGCCGACCTGGTTGGACCCCATTGTCAACTACTTGGAGAATGACCTGCTCCCGGGGAACCGAGACGAAGCAAGGAAGGTCAAGATCCGATCTTCCAAGTACTCGATGATCGACGGAGTACTCTACAAAAGGGCAATCTCGGCCCCTCTTCTCCGATGTCTGGGACCCAAGGGGGCCGAGTATGCACTAGCCGAGGTGCATGAGGGAATATGCGGGAGTCACATGGGCGGCCGAGCTCTTGCATACAAGATACTTCGGCAAGGATTCTATTGGCCAAGAATGCAAGAAGAGGCCATGAAATACGTGAAAACATGTGAGAAGTGTCAACTGTTCGCGCCAATCCCAAGCCGACCAGCAACAAAATTAACCTCAATGCTGAGCCCAATCCCATTCGCTATGTGGGGAATGGACATTCTCGGAGATTTCACCCCGGCATCGGGAAACAGAAAATACGTAGTAGTGGCGATCGATTACTTCACCAAGTGGGTCGAGGCCGAGCCTCTTGCCACCATCACTGAGAAGAACATGGAAAAATTTTTCCGAGATAAGGTCATCTACCGGTTCGGGCTACCGAAAGTTCTCATCACTGATAATGGCACGCAATTCAACAACCCGGCCTTCCGAGAATTCTGCGAGCACTTCCACATTGACTTCCGACCAATCTCGGTCGCGCACCCACAAGCAAACGGACAAGTAGAAGTGTCCAACCGAACATTACTCGCCGGCATTAAGAGGAGATTGGATGAGGCCAAGGGGAGATGGGTGGAAGAACTCCCAAGCGTCCTATGGGCATATCGGACGACTGTAAGAACTCCAACCGGGGAAAGTTCATTTCGCCTCGCTTATGGGACTGAAGCCCTCGCACCGGTTGAAGTTATGGCTTCATCATACCGAGTACTCAACTTCGATGAGAAGACCTATGAAGATGGGCTGCGAGCCAATTTGGACTTCCTCGATGAAGTCCGAGAAAATGCCCTACTCCGAAACGCGGCGTACCAACAAAAGACGGCAAGCTACTATGATTCAAGAGTCAAAGAGCGGCATTTTCGTCAAGGGGACCTTGTTCTCAGAAAACTCAGCGCATCTCAGCCGAGGCAACAAGGAAAATTAGCACCAAACTGGGAAGGCCCGTACATAGTCTCCAAGCAAATTCGCCCTGGCACATATCGCTTGCAGACTCCGGGGGGGCAAGAAGGTACCGAGACCTTGGAACTCGGAAAATTTGAAAAAGTTTTTTCAATAATTGAACATGTTTGTCAGTTCCGACATTTGATTCAATAAAATCTTTTCTCCAACACTCAACGTATTGGCAAGCTCCCAAGTCGAAGTCATAAGACCGGTCCTCATAGACCAGGCCGACATCAAAGACCGACCCTCATAGGTCGGCAGCCAAGTCATAAGACCGGTCCTCATAGACCAGGCCGACATCAAAGACCGACCCTCATAGGTCGGCAGCCAAGTCATAAGACCGGTCCTCATAGACCAGGCCGACATCAAAGACCGACCCTCATAGGTCGGCAGTCAAGTCATAAGACCGGTCCTCATAGACCAGGCCGACATCAAAGACCGACCCTCATAGGTCGGCAGCCAAGTCATAAGACCGGTCCTCATAGACCAGGCCGACATCAAAGACCGACCCTCATAGGTCGGCAGCCAAGTCATAAGACCGGTCCTCATAGACCAGGCCGACATCAAAGACCGACCCTCATAGGTTGTCAGCCGGGTCGTAAGACCTGTCCAAATAGACATGGCCGACATCTCAAGGGCCGCCATTCTTATTTGGCCGAGCCTAACAAAGTACAAAACTAAGCTAAGGCATTGGGCTCGGCCAGGAAGGATATTCGGCCACGCGTCCGTGTATATGATAGCCTCTCCAATTGGATCGAAGGAAAAGGCGAATTAAACAACTAAGGTGAGGATCACATTGACCTCGGGCGTTGCATGGCCGAAACCGCCGACAACGTGGAACATGGATAAAAAAGAGACGAGTTCCTAAGCTCGGCTAGGGAAACGACTCGGCAGCTCGGCCACAAACAAAATAGAATACGCAAGGAAAAGAATATTGAGGGCGCCGAGTTCAAATACTTAGGCAAATTTTGACAAAAATAAGTTGTTTTATTCATTGAAAGCCGACTGATCGGCACGGTTACAAAAGGGGCAGCTCGGCCCCACCCATACAAAAAAAAAAAAAAAAAAAAGAAGAAAATTTTACATCTCAGCCTCCTCGGCGTGGGACTTGGAGGCACCCTCGGAGGCATCCACGGTGTTGGGCTCGGCAGCAGGATCTTGAGGACCAGCTCCCAGAGGGACGACGTCGGCTGAAGCAGGTGCCTCCAGGGGCTGAGCTTGGGTGACCTCGGCTCCCTCCTCATCTCCCATCTCCCCTGCAAAAGTAGTCGCATCATCGTCAAAGCGGGAGAGATTGAGATCAGGATACGCGGCCTTGATCTCGGCCAAAAGCTCAGCTCGGCCAGCTTCAAAACCTTCGGCGAAGGGAGGCTTCCTGATCTCGTGGCAGATATTGGCGTACTCCTCCGAGTGGAGATAGTCGCTAATCGCCGCGCTCCGAGCCGTGGCCAGATCTTCCTTGGCCTTCTCCTTCACCTCGGCGAGCCGAGCCTGCAGAGCCCGGACCCTCTCTCTCTGCCTGGCCACCTCGGCCTGAGAGCTCTCCACTTCGGCCTCAGCAGCGGTGAGCTTCTCTTGGGTCTCCGACGCCTCGAACGGCATCCAGGCGTCTGATAAGCCTTCTTGCCTGGGCGCCAAGGAATAGTTCTCGGTCAGGAGCCGCTCGAAGCGGAGCATGGTCTCCACTGCTTTGGCGAACCCCTACAAAAAGGCATGAGAACAAAGAATCAGGATAAACTACACATATCAGATCATAGGCAAGAGCCGACAAGGAAACTTACCATATTGAAGTCTTGAAATAGGGTGGAGAGGAGCTCGGGGTCGGACAGCGCCTCGAGCTTCTCCTTGTCGGCTGGGAGCCGACCTGCATCCAGCCATTCCTTGGCGTGAGCGGCCGACGTCAAGGCCGAGTCCCCAGGGAAGAGGCGCCAGGTCGGCCTCACAGGAACGTTGTTGGCCGAAGCCCTCCCCAGGACGTATCGGGAGATATTGGTGGGAGAGGCCACGGGCGGAAGGCCGCCACTCGTCAGGTTTACCGAGAGCTTTTGGCGCTTGATGTCTCTCGGCGGGCTCCTCTCGACTTTTCGGCCCTTCCCCTTCCTCGGAGACCCGGCCTGACCCGTGTTCTTCTCGGCCTCCAGACCGACCACCGCGTCCGATGGTCCCGGCATCACGCCCTTGCCCTTGGAGGCCTTGGAGGACTCGCCCCGGGGTTTCTTCTCTGAATTTTTCTTCTTCCTGTCTGCGATGATCTCGGCCCGTAGCCGAGCTGTGTCCATAGGAGGAATGTGGCCGACCACTGCAAGAGAAATCGAAAACACAAAAAACGAGTCAGAACACGAAAAGGAAGCTAAGTAAAGAGGTCAGCTCGGACAACAAAGACAGGCTCGGCAAGGGCTCCTACCCGGGGTCATATGCCAACTCTGGAGAAACCCCTCGTCCTGAAGCTGGAGGACATCGAAGGGCGGACGCCGGGGGATCAGTTCGAGCGAGGTCATCTCGTTCTCGGTCAGGGGTAGTACCCTATTGACGTAATTCAGATTCATCTCCTTCCACTCGGTTCGGAGAGGGCTGTTGGGAATGGAAGCGAAGAAAAAGCGAGGCTTCCAATACTTGTTGAAGGTCGGCGTGCCGACCAGAAATTTGTGGCCGCCTAGGGCCGCACTCTTCCCGGATCGGCGGCAGAAGTAGTACCAGCCCTTCTCGGAAGACTTCTTCAGGAAGAAGAGCCGAGAAAAAAGCGCCACGCTCGCACCTCGGCCCATCTCGCAGAACAAAGAGTAGAAGCCATACACGGCCAGCCAAGAGTTCGGCACCAGCTGACCAGGGGACAGGTGGAAGTGGTCCAAGATCTGGTCCACCAGGCTGAGAACGGGGAGCCGAAACCCGTACTTGAAGGGCGTCTCGTACAGGGCCACCTCGCCGGGCCTGATGAAGCAGGCCATCTCCCCGGGATTAGGAACTCGGAGCTGAATGTCCTCGGGGATGGCGTAGGTTGTCCTCAGATAGTCGAGGTCGGCCTCCGTGATCGTGCTCGGAACAGTGCCGACACTGCCTTCCTCGGGCTCAGGGGCGTCGGTAGACGAGCTGACCGAGCCAGCCCCCACCTCGGACGAATCTTCCTCACTTGACTCTTCATCGGATGAGGACGACCCGGAGTTCTCGGCCCGGACTGCAGCCGTGGATTGGGCCGCGTGGTCAGACTCCATGGGTAACGGGGGCTCGGCCACCTCGGCCTGACGAAGCTCCACTACGTCGGGCTCATCTGATGTCGAGCCCAACAGGTCTATGGTGGGAGAGCGAATGGGGAGTTCTCGGCTCGGACTCGTGCCCTCTGCCGCCCTGGCGAGCAGTTCGCCCATAGGACTACTACAAACTGACATGCTGGGCGGAGAAGACTTACTGGTTGAAGAAGAGCTGAGCGGGAATGAAACAACAGCCGAGTTGATCACGAACGAAGCTTCGGCTGAGTCGATCGCGGGCAAACAAGCGGCGAGATCTACCGAGTTGACGGATCCAAACTTGCCGAGAAGTCAGAGCAAGCAAGCGACGAGATCTACCGAGGTGACGGATCCAAACTTGCCGAGAAGTCAATAACTTAAAGCAGTGAAGAATGAATAGTTAGGAGTCACCTATTTATAATCCTTGGGTCCTACTGATCCAACGGTCGACCAGAGCTCAACATGATCCAACGGCCCAGATCAAAGGACGTTTCGAATTCCCGAGCCCTCCATAATGACTGCTGACGTGACACTGACGCCCAACCGTCAGATCGTGCAGCGTCAAATCTGGAGCAATAAATAATCTCGGCTCAACTGCAAGAATCTTCCCGACAAGCGCCCCGGGGAATTTCACTCATCAGCGCCGAGCCGACACCTGATGAGTGGGGGGGCCTGTGATGAGGCATAAAACACCCCACCTATCAGAGGCTGCCACGTGGCTGACCAGACCTCAATCCGAGAACCGAGTTGGGCCGAGCAGGAAATTGGGCCGACCCCATATTCGATAAGTCACCTGACAAAGCCTATTTTGAGCGAGCTGGCCGGTGACTGAGGCCGAGAGTATGCGGGTCAGCCAGGGACTCCTAGCCGACCTCATGGCCGAGACCAACCTCCACTCGGGCTGACCTCCATTGCCGACCCCACATGCCGACCTCGTAGGCCGAGCCCTCCTCCATTGAGGCTCCCATAGCACCCCACCGGGGATCTCCGGGCCACGTCAGCACATCCCGAGAATCACGGGATAAGGACCGAGCCACGATCCCAGCGCAACACAGAATCACACTCTACATGGACTCTTACCTTAATAAGAGTCCGACCCCGAAAATAACTCTCCACTCCGCTCTACGCGAGAGAACCTTCCGAAAGAAGGACTCCTACCATACTAGGACTCTCCCAACCGTCTCATCTCCTACTTACTCTATAAATACCCAGGTATGGAGCTCTATTCCACATCTTGCTTTTTACTACGCAGTTACGCTGTCGCGTTGAAGACCTGACTTGAGCATCGGAGAGTCCTAGGCCGGAGCCACACCGGCCCTCTTGCGCTCATTGCTTGGTTCTTGCAGGTTCCTCCGCGGGCGAACCAAGTACCGGAGGTTTTCACAAGCAACAGGCCCCACAACTACAATTGACAAAAGTCAACAAGAAGATAACAAATTAACAATCCCTTGTCAAATCCAGTGTAAAAATAATGGCAGCTGGTGCCTTCATCGATATCTCTAAAACAAAAAACCACACGAAGCAACACAGATGACCGATCGATTAAAATCCTCTGCAGTATCGGAGGGGAGGCGGTGCACATCCGGTGGCACAGCAGAGACCACGTGTGCCATCTAGTCTCTGTTGTGCCGTCGAATGTGCACCGTTGCCCCGCCGGTACTACAGAGGATCCTGGTACCACGGATGACAGATCGGTTGCTTCGAGTCATCCAATAAAATATATGATAGCATCCGGACCAGGGTCCTCTGTAGTGCTGCTAGGTGTGCGGTGCACATCCTGTGGCACAACAGAGGTCACGTGGCACACATGGCACACATGGCCTTTGCTGTGCCGCAGGATGTGCACCGTACACCCGCGGTACTGCAGAGGATTTTTAACCGACAACATCCTCCTCTCCCTATTTGACATAAGTGGAATTATCTAACTCTGCATTCCACCCCGAACATCTGTCCCATTCATCATTTAGGGCACAAAATGAGTATTCTTAGAAGAAAAAGGATATGTGTCCAATGCAGAGAGCCGTGCTCCAATTATCTTTTGTACATCCAAGAGAAATAATTAATAAAGCAAATTTTCAAACATTATCTTTAGAATTTGAAATGGGATATGATGTAGAAAAGATTTTTGAAGAATTCCTGAAATGGCTGGATCGGCAAAAGTCCATTTGATCAAGTTGAAAATGGGTAACGGTTGATATTATGGTAGTTAGTGGGTGTGCTTTAAAATATAGGCAAACATCAGGGGGTGGCCCTGATAATTTCTCTTAAAATAATTATATATGTAAAAAAAAATGAATGATTCAGATTTGTTTAATGATTTCAATAACATCATCTTCCATTGTTACATGGATAACAACCATAGCAATAGGATAGTATCTTTGCCCTGAACCCCACCCGTCATCCTTCACTCATCCCATTCCCTATCTTAGGTCTCATTTGGCTTCGAGTTCCTATAATTATTACTATCATTCATGGGTATCCGATCGAGTCCGACACGTTTTAGGACCAACATGTTTAAACCCATTTATGAACCATTTGTTTTACCGCAATTATCCCAAAATTTTCTAATTTATCCCAAATATACCTTTTCTTAATCTCCTTGATTAATTGATCATCTTGCATTATGTAAGCCATATATAAGGACTATGGGCCGAGTAAAAACATAGAATTGATAATTGAATAATATTGCACTATGAAGTTGATGAACCAAAAATAATGGAGCATATAATCAAGTTCGTTTATATTGTTCGAAATGGCGTCATCAAATATATGTCCATAGAGATTGAGGCTCGTTCTACTAAAAAAAGAGATTGAGGCTCATAGAGTTTCAAATAATTACTCATTTAGCATTAGCCCAGTGAGCAATAGTCTCTCAAGTAACTTCTTGTTTCATCCCAATTTAAATTCATTAATTAGGAGCTGTATGGACCAAATTTGTGTAGCCCGATTGTAGCCCATTTAGTATGAGCCCGTTTATAAACACATTTAGCATGTTTAGTACAAGCTCGACTATAGACCGGACCGGTACTCTACCGACCGTTTATAAATAGGACCATGCCTAGCTTATGAGGATCAATTACTTAAACGGGCCGATCACAGTGTGGGATCCTAAAGTAAGGGGGACTAATAAGGCCTGACCGAAACTAGCCCGGACCAACCTATTAACACCTCTACATGGGAGTGTATGGATCTACCGTCCTACCCTTAATAAAAAAAACCACCCATGTTGATACCCCTACATGCACTCCCATTGTTACAATACTAGGTGTATGGCACGGATCTTTTATTCACGAATTTACTATGTCTTTTAATTATTATTTTTTTGGTAAGCTATGTCTTTTAATTTGATGTTAACATTTCGGTTATGCTGCCATCCTTACAATTCGCTCCTTGTTCAATCATATCTCTCCCAAGATGATAAACTAGATTTGCTATTTTTTATGGAAACAAATTGCCCGCTTGATAGCCTTACGAGTGTTTCTGTTTTGGTTATGTGCTGAGAAACAGCAAAACAGTTTTTTCATTTTCTGTGCTGAGAAACCGTTTTTGACCCGCTTGGTAAACCTATTCTTGGAAACAAGCACAACCCTTTTTTTTTTTAAATTAACAAAAGGATATGTTTGGCACACTTTTCCAATTTTACAAAAGAGCATAGTGAACGAATATAGGAGTTTTTATCGGGCACACTTTTCCAATTTTTAGCCAAGAAACGATAGAACATGTCCAACATGTTTTGTTAAAAGTCTTCCAGGGAGCATAAATTTTGATTTATGTTTCCAAAAACAGTCACAAAAAACACTTCGTTATCAAGCGATTTTTAGGTGTTTTTCTATTTCTCAGAACGGAAAAACACCAGAAACTATTTCTCGTAAGTGAAGCTAAAACATATTTGTAGGCGTTTGAAGATGATGTATATCTTCTCAATTGATGCTGTCATCGTTCCTCCTGAACAACAAAGTCCAAGTTTATGGCAGCCGCCATCGATGGGTTTTATAAAGCTTATAAATTGTGATGGCACAAATGGAGGTCTTGGATTTATCTTCCATGACAACGACAACAACCCTTTACATGCTACCTTAGAGCCATCAATGTTTTCCCCCATTATTTTTGGTGAAGCTATGACTAATCGTTGGGTATCGTACAGGCTATTGAGAATGACGATGAAGAGTCTACGTTGGAAGCGCAACTACCCGTTGGATCTTTTACTCTTAATTCTCCATTTCTCCTTATTTTCATGGGCCGGAGGATGGATTGAACACTAGCGGCCAAGTTCTCAGTGTCAAAAGCGGAGTTAGAATGGAAGGTCAGAGAATTTCTAAGCCATACCCACTTGCTAATTCGGTAGAAGTACTGTTAGACATCAAAGTGGGCACGTATAGAGCTTTGTCTATCACACCTTCACTGGTGGTTTCTTCTCTACCTAAGGATATATTGAATTTATCATTTTGTCTTGTAAGTTGTTCCTACAACTTTATTTCTAGGGAATCCATTGGTTTTGCCCATCCTCTAGTCAGGAAGACTTTGTCATTGGTATGTAAGACATTATGGTCATACCTCACTCCTTGGTTTCTGGTAATTTGTACCAAAACCTTGTGTATCAAATGTCATTTATCTGAATGAATTTCTATTTAAAAAATAATAATAATAAAAGGGCAAATACTAGCCATATAAATGATATGGGTGGGGGTTCTCTGTGGGAGAGTATATATGGCCTTTGCATGTGCACAAGGTCCAATGAGACCACGTACGAAAGCATCATAGGAGGCGGGATAAGGGTGTTAAACGATCCGATTTCAATTAAACGGTTTGGTTCGATTCGGTTTTGACTGCTTGAGGGTAGAAACCATAACCAAACCGTTTAACTAAACGGTCTCATAATCAAAACCTCAACCGTTTGGTAAACGGTTTCGGTTAAATGGTTTTTAAATGGTTTTACACGGTTTACGTTAGACGGTTACTAAATGGTTTCATAAATCATTTACTAAGTCTAATTTACACTGGTTACCTGCTGCATTTTTTAATAGAAAATGGGGGCCTTTGGCAGTGCACATAACCACTAAGGAAGATGCATATAAAAATTAAGAATGACATAGGAACAATGGAAGCCATGGTTAGAGCTTCAAAATATAGAGACCCATAAACACATAACAATATGAATCAGTAACTCCCCTGAAATTGAGGTTTTTAAATGGTTAGATGGTTTGGTTATAATCGATTTTAATTGCATTACACGATTTGAAACCGTTAGATTAATCGATCTAAATCGAACCGAACCGATTAAATAAACGGTATCATTTCTAAAACCATAATTAACCGGACCATTTAACTAAACGGCATACCGGTTTCGGTTTAAATGGTTCAGTTCGATTTCGACACCCTTAGGGCGGGATTTCCATCTTTCATAAGGGACGAGGCGATCATTCTCCCCCCCTCCAACTGTGTCTGGGCTTGGCAGTACACTCCCCCGTAGAAAACTTTTCTCCAAATGATAATAATAAGGTCAAGCATCCCATTGATTTAAGACAAATTTTACGTTTTTTTTTTTTCCTGATAAAGACAAACTTTATTACTTAAGGAAACATACATGAACATCAATAACTATATATAACGGCTATTATACGGCTAGCCTGGGGATCTGCTAGCCTGGATGAACATCCAACGCAATACCTTTCCCTGAGGATGCTTTATTGCATGCACACATGCATGCCTGCCTATTGATGGGTTTGCATGAAAGATAGACGTCCTTACTCCTTCGTCCAAATAAGAACTTTACTCATAAATAAACATTGCCAAACAGTGCTTTATTACTATTTCCCACCACCATTTCCACTGCCATCTGCAGGGCTTCCACTCCAGTTATTGAAGTCCTGTCGAGGGATGCCATGGTGGTTGTTTAGGCTACTTCCTGAAGGGTACCCACCTGTACTACCTTCCTTTTCACCTTCTACTCCCACAGCTTTCTCAAAAAGCTTCTGGCCCTTCTGGGCTTGCCCATCTATTTCTTTCATCAGAGCCTTTCTTTGTATTGCCAAGCAAGAGCTTACAATCACCATCAGCAACAGAAGAACAACTACAGATTTCATCTTCAAACGATAGCAACTAAAAGAAGAAGAGGAGTGGTTTGAGGGAGTGATAGTGGCTGAGCAAAGGAACACAAAGGCACTTTATATAGAAAAGAAAACGTGTAAACGATTAATTAATGGGGTCTCCACCAAAATGAAGCATAATTGAGTGGGAATTTGATATTGTGGAATTAAATTGTTTTAAATGCTTTTAATACAATTTAAATGATGGTGGATTGACAAATTACTTGTCCCTTAATTGGTACTCAAATGGGACGGTAAGGATCGTTTGGGAGTGGATGGCCCAAGACCAGCTAAAGTCAATCAAGCACAGTAGGTAAGGAAGATACTCTCTCAGATGTTTCTCGATAATTCTTATCAATTTTAGGTGAGACATTTGGATATCCTTTCTGGTATTTAACTGTGTTAGCAGATACCTAATTTCACTGCTTACCCATAGTAATCCATATTTGGGAAGATATCATCATTCAATTCCATCAAAGGCAACCCCATCACCTATATTTATGTAAATGAATGGGGGAGGAGGATTCTGAAAATACTTCTTGTTGTCATGTTTGTCTACCTTCTACAACAGGAACTTGGCCATGCATATCTTCTACAAATGCTCATAAAAATGGATGTTATTGGTGAAGTCTAATCTCAGTCCAGAAAGTGCAGTGGGGGATCTTCGGAGGACCGTTTCATCTTCAAAACGTGCCGTAAAGGCCTAAAAGTGCATATGTCAGTGCCTGTTTCCTGTAGAGCTCGTTGAGACCTTCGGATCGATATGCATTTCGACATATGTTTAGCTCTTGTACGAATCAGACCGGCTGGGTCTTTTGGGCTTTTAAGGGCATTTCTGTACTTTTCTGGATTAGGGTTTCTTTATAAAGGGTTCTTATCTCGTTGAGATGGTTAAGGTGAGATTTAAGGGTTTGTAAAATTACTTCAGAGAAATAGTGAAATAGTTCTATCGCTGGCCGTAGATGTAGCCTACCTTCTTGGGGGTGAACCATGTAAATCCTGTGTTGTGTGTTTGTTCGTTTGTTCTTTTTCATTTTTTTTTTTCTGCAAATCCCATTTCTGGGCGTTGTTTTTGGATCCAGATCGTCTACAGCGCCCTACCCGTAGCGGCCTGAGCGGGGCACAAATAGGGCGCAACGCAATGACTGCCTTACCCCCGCTCGGGTAGGGGTAAGGCGGTCATTGCAGGGCGTCCTATTTGTGTGCCGCTCAGGCTGCTACGGGCAGAGCGCCGTAGACGATCTGACTAGCAAGGGAAACCTTACATCACTCTCAAGACCAAGCCCCAAGAATCAAAGAAGCCTCCATGAGAAAAGCTAAGAAACAAAAAAGGGGGAGAAAGATACAACCTCACACCCTCACCAACACATGAAGATATAGCATTCCAAAAGAAAAACCACCACAATGGAACAATAAACTAGGATGAGACCAAAGTGGTTGCGCCCCCCATGCTCCACAAGATAGACATTCTTGCTGATTTTAGGGTTTTTTTTTTTGTTTTTTTGGGGTGGGTAGGTGGTGAGGATCAGTACAACATATAGCCTCCATATCACTTCGCATACCATTGATGATGTCCAGTCTGGTTTGGGCTCTATTCCGAGGTAGGCAGAAGTTCCATTCCATCTAAATATGGAAAATAGTTCAACAGAAGGTCAGCTTTGCAATAGCACTAATGGAGTCACCCTTAAATGTCTCCCCAACGCATTTTGTATCTAACAAAACATTTCTTCTAGGAATCCTTCAAGGAGAGCATAAGCTTAGAATTGTTTTTCAAATGTGAATGGTAAATGGGTGATCGAAGAAGAGGTGGTCTCTGCTTTACCGCCCCCATTGAACAGAAGCAACATAGGCATAGTGATTGGGAAGAAAACCCTATAAAAAAAGGTAAAAGTTTTATGGTCAATCTACCACGGAAGCATTCATTGATTGACAATCTAATGTGGCACATTGAAGGATGATTTGGTTAAGAAAGAAATAGTTTGGATTGGCCATTTCATATTTTACAGCAAAATTAAGTCATTACCCCCATGTATCGACATCTTTCCATGTATTATCAGCTATTTATTTGCTTTGCAAATAAAAGTAATGAATTTCGAAGCTTTGTATTACCACATGATCAAACTCCTATTGGGTTCAAATTTGACAAGTAGATGGAGAACTACACAATTTGGACCCTGACTCATCTACAATCTGAAAATTAATAAAACAGAGAATTTTCAAGGGCCAAGGGTAATTGGGAGGAGTAGTTCATAGATTCCATAACCCCTATTTTATAGCCGGGTTTTTTGCATGCATGTATGTATATATAGTTTAAGGAAAAATCTTGTTATAACTAAGGTTGATTACAACAAGATTGTAATCTTTACTTTTTGCTCCTTGTCTTATTTTCAAATCATTTAATGTTGTATTTAATGCGGAAACTTTAAATAGTGTATTAAATGATTTTGAGAATAGTACAGGAAAAAAAAATTTTAAGGTTACAATATGGCAAATTACTAGAAGTTGAGCTTATGCTCGAGCTCGGATCAGGTCCTCGTATGAGGACCAACCTTGGGACCAACCACATGGAATTCGATCACTGACCCTTCTGTGGATCCCTTGGATTCCATGTGGGTGGTCCCAAGGTCCCAAGGCCATACTAGGACCTGATCTGCACTCCTTATGCTTGATGTGGGGGGAGGCCGGGGGAGAAAGGTATAAAGTGAGCCACAACAGCTGCCTAGCACAATTGGTGAGCTATGGTGCGCTTGATGCCCATGCTCACCAGGAGGTTTCGAGTTCGAGCCTCCTGGCTGTTACCTTCCCCCCACTATCAAAAAAAAAAAAAAAAAAAGTCTAGCTATGAGAATAAAAGGGCCGTTCCTAGTGCATAAGGCTCCCCAAGTTTCGCAGGTCTGAGAGAGGTAGATTGTAGGCAACCTTACCCCCTTAATGGAGAGGCTGATTCCCAGGACTCAAACCCGCACCACTGCATTGACGGTAACAAGACCTTGCCATCGCACCAAGTGACAACCCTCTTTAGCATTGAGAATGGGAACAACAATATCTGCTCAATATTTACAATCCTAAATACCCACCAGTGCTTACTATATATCAACATATTTATGCTCTTTCAGAGCAATTACGGATCTCTTTCTTTATCAAATAAACAGATCCATGACCAAAGATTATTTTATTTAGTTACATAAACCAGCAGGAACACCTCTCAACCATAGATACCTATAATTACTAGCTACTAATAATAGTATTATTACCCTTTACCATTACCACTTCCTCCTGGGGAGCCAGTCGACTTGTTGAAGTCATCTCGGGTCATGCCATGATGGTCGTTTGAATCCCTTGGAGAGTATCCAGATGTGCTGCTATCCTTGTGTCCTTGCCCTCCCATCTCTTCTTCCTCCAAGAGCCGTTCTTGACCATATTTTTCACCCACCACAGCTTTCGTTTGTGCCCCCAAGCAAGTGCTTACCATCATGAGAACCAAAAGTAGAGCTACCAACTTCATTCTTACCTATATGAAGGTAGCTGTTTTTACAGAGAAATAAAAGTTTATTTTGAGGGATGGAGTATTTGTGTCTTAGAAAGGGAAGGTGAGGTCCTTATATAGTAAGAGTTGTAAGGTTAAGGGAGTGGCAATGGATTTTCTTTGATTCCAGAGGTATTAGTCATGGAACCTCAACCACAAAATGAGGGCATAATTAGTGGGATGCACAGATAACTCCAATAATTTTTTTTTCCAGCACCATTTAAATGATGGGTTGAGGAAATTATGGGAATTTAGCAACTTAGGTTTGTGGAATCATCCAAAGAAGGTCAATGTAGCATAGTTGTTCACCTTAGGGATATAAACGGATCGAATTCGGTCGGATAGTGGCATTATCATATTCGTATCCGATTATATTCGGACGGATTCGGATAATATCCTATCGGTTTTCGGAAGGATTCGGATAATTTCCGGATAGTTATTTTTTGAATACAGGTTCTCCTAAATGGATATGAATACGGATCGAATATGATTTTTAGACTATCCGTTGACATATTTACCGTTTTTATGATGAGGGTTAGGGTTGAGACTTGAGAGTTCAGTAACTACCTTTTCTTCTATTCTTCTTAGTCTTTTATTCTCTTACGTTTTTTGCTTTTGATTTTTTAATAGATAAGTAATTCCATGCATTACATTGCATAAAACAATATATATAAACCAATAGCAAATCTAGAAAAAGAATTACATTATCTTAACTTATAAATTTATAAAAATAAGATAACAAAATCCAATAAGGTAACTTAAAAGGATAGACAAACACAGAGTTATATTTCAGATATTTTATTATTGTTGGACTGCTAAACGAATCGGATAATAATCAGTCGAATAGGGGGATTATCATATTCGTATCCGATTAATTTCGGACGGATTCGGATTCTCCTAAACGGATACGAACGCGGATCGAATACGAATTTACGAATATCCATTTACATTCCTAGTTCACCTGTTGCATTGCGAAATGTCAAGCTCATGGTTTTAAGAATCGGGAATCGGATCGGTGAATTGGCCAATTTGAATTGGAATCGATCAGGATTGATTTTGGTTTCCATCGATCCGACATGGCCGATTTACATCCAAAAACCCATAAATTACTTGTTTTTGGATCTGAGGACCAATTCTTGGGTTCTTGAGCATTGATTTGGATCGATTTTGATTTGGTCTGAATTGAAATCTCTAATGCCTGATTCCATTGCCGACTTGGTCAAGCTAGTGTTGGAGGTTGGAGGGAATCATGGTTTTAGTACACGGTATCGGAATGTGTATCGGTCAATTCAAAAATTGATACAGCATGGATCGACTTTATCAGACAATTTTGCCCCTAATTCTCTTCTTAAAAATGGATTTTTTTGACCATTTTAACCTTTGCCCATACCACGTCACCGGTATGATATTGGCAATGTATTGAGATCGATCACATGCAAAACCAGTACGTATCGTCCGATACAATACCAATACCTCAAACCATGAAGAAAATCCTCTTGGATGTCTTGTCGTCCACGTACAGCCCTTCTATGATCATCTAGAGAGGTAGAACTTGGTGCGTTTTGCGTTTAATGATTACTTTGTTTTTCTGTCATTTATGTTCACACTCAGGAGTTGAACTAAATGCAAATTTGCAAACCTTGTATTCTTGGAATCTAAGGCGGCTTAAATTATTTATATTTGTAATATTACTTTTCAAACTAACCATCCTTATTGATGCAATAATGCAGAAATATTAACAGTGCAGTGTTTTCATTGCTTCAAAGAATCGTCGTGGGTTTTGAGTGTTTCTTCTCAAAAATCAAAGTGGGAAAAATGCCAAATTAGTTTCGTCAAGTTCTCGCCCTCCTCCGACGGCTAGAATCACTAGAAGTAGGCCCAGATAACTGTAAATATTGTTTTTTTTATTTATTAAAAATGAAGTAGTAATAGTAAGGGTTAGTAGGGGTTAGTTTGGGTAGCTCAGATGTATGGCTGTTTTGCGTTGGCTCTGTTCTTGTATTCTTTTCAGATTCTCCTTTCAGCTTGATTCAACTATAAAGATAGACTGTTGATTTTGTTGTGGAATTCTCTTTTTTCTTGTTTTTTTAAGTTTTCTTATCTTTTCTTCATTTGGGGCAGGGGAGATTTCTAAACTTTGTAATATATTGTACCGTTCTTTGCGTGGGATGTAGGGGCCACGCCACATGCGCTAATCAATTATGAGAGTGTGCATGACACATTGGGCGGACGAATTTCCGTCGTTCATGGGGGGGGGGGGGGTAGGCCAGTCATTCCGCCCCCCACTGTGTGCGGTCGTGGACCCTAAGTTCCACGTAGAGAAATTTTCTCCATATTTTTTAATTATAAAAAAATATATATTTATAGAATTATAGGATCCTAACGATTCAATATAATATGTATAGATTATGAGCCATTAATGGAAAGGAAGGATTTCACCAACTTCATGTCCATGATGCTTTCTATCTAGGGTGGCCATGCACATAATTTTGTGATAAACATCTTCGCCACTCATGTTTCCATTCATCAATCTTAGAAGCCATGATATATATGTTGATTTATGTATGGTAAGACCTATGGCCACAACTACAATTGACAAAAGTCAACAAGCAGATAACAATCCCTTGTCAGATCATGGTTTTAGTGCATGGTATCGGTAACATGCAAAATCGATATAATATCGATACGGTATCGGTCTCGATCGGTTGTATTGGATAAAACTATCCTTGAAATTCGTTAAAAATTAAGTTTTTTGATCATTTTATCCCTTGTCGGTATCGTGCTATCGATACGGAATCGTATCGGTGACTAGCAAAACCAATATGTATCACCCGATACAAACGATATAATACCGATACTTAGAACCATGTGGATGACAGATCGATCGGTTGCTTCGAGTCATCCAATAAAACATATAAAACCATCCTCCTCTCCCAATTTGACATAAGCGGAATTATCTGATTTGGCATTCTGCCCGGAACATCTGTCCCATTTTTCATTTAGGGCATAAAAGTAGTATTCTTAGAAGAAAAAGGATATGTGTCCAACGTAGAGAGCCGTGCTCCAATTATCTTTTGTACATTACAAGAGAAATAATTAATAAAGCAAATTTTCAAATATTATCTTTAGAATTTTTTTTTGGTAAACAAGTCTTTATTGAGGATAAGACATGCATAAACTCATGGAGGGCAGTGAGGAACACAACTCACACAACCATGGAGAGGATAGGAGTCAGCAATGCTATTAATCTCCCGTGGAATACAAACAAAACAATAAGATATAAAAGAAAAAGAAAGGTGAATGATGTCGATCGTCCACTAGAGTCCGAATATGCAGAGGAGAATCACTACCACCATTCTCAATGTAGGTAATTAGACTCCTATTATTAGACTCAATCACAACCCTCTCAAAACCATTTGTGATAATCTCTTGCATCGCTAGTCGAACAACAAGAGTTTTACCAACCAAAATATCCGAGAAAGAAGATGAACATGAGATAGCTTTCAGCAGCAAACCATTGTGGTCTCTAATGGCTGGATTAGCAAAAGTCCATTTGATCAGGTTGAAAATATAATTTTTCAGTTTAACTTGAATCATAACTTTTCGTTAGGGTGGAGTTACTGGAGCCATAATATTTTTTCAAATACGGTATACAGTTCTCTATAGGCTGTCCAAATTCTTTCATTGGACGGAAATTTTAGAGTCAAATTCGCACGTTTAAGGGGATTTATGCAGTCTCCGAAGTTATGTGTGTGATTTAGCCATTTAGGAATATTCGTTTCCTATTTTGTTTAGACAAAGTTCTGTACAACCCTCTCTCTCTCTCTCTCTCTTTCTCTCGGTGCAATGCAGATCTTCTACGTTGTGCTGACCTGTCCTGCCTGTGCTGCGTAGACACAGGGCTGCGTGCAATGACCGCCTTATCCCCGCTCGGGCAAGGTACTCGGGTAGGGGTAAGGGGGTCAATGTACGTCATCTTGTGTTTGCACAGCACGGCAAGATGTGCAGCTCGCGCCGTAGAAGATCTGGATTCCTCTCTGTGATGCGCTCCTTATCCCTTCTTTCGGAAAACTCTCTTCTATTAGTAGTTTGGAAATAAATGTACTCTATAAATGATTTATAAGTGGCAAAAAAGTAAAGTTACAACTTCTTAATTCACCTACTTGGTGACAACAAGATGCTTAACACCCTTTTTTATTGCTTTACAAAATCCCTTACTTATTCAGCCAAAGTTGGATTTTTTTTTTTTTTTCTTTTTATATGGAATTTTTATTTAAATGTTAACCAAAATTTATTGTTTAAAATTTAACATTCATACATAAAGACAGGCATGCACATGCATGTCAAATAAGAAAATCCTAATTTTTTTTTTATAGGTAATATCGCTTTATTGAAAAGAAGAGAAACTATAGATCGAGGAACATATAGAAGACAAGGAAAACCCCCAAGGGAGAAACAAACCAGAGTTCCCAATCACAAGTAGGCCCATGAAGGGGAGACAAAACCAGCATGCCAATGATTCACTAGGGAACTCACATTAATCCGAGAAGGAATCCAAAAGGAAATGATCTTAGTCATCATCAGAGGTTAGACGACAGGGCCAAAAATCCCCATTTCTAAAGCAAGGAGTTTCTCCCAGATCTCTTACCCTTGAGCACCAACAACTTACATCAATCCTTCACATCACGTTGAATCTCGATGAAAACCTGGGGAAGAGTTTGAATCTTTGGCAAAAAATCCTAGCATTCCTTTCATTCTATAGATGGAAAATGATAGAACAAAAAGCTAGACAAACAACTCTACCAATAGGATCTCCACCGAACTCAGTAGCCACCCATCTTGCTTCCGAGGAAACTGAAGAGATACTCTATCTAGAAGGAGAGCACATCCAGCCAATTTCCTGCCAAACTGCTTTTGACAAAGGACACATAAAGAAAAGATGATCTCTATCTTGAAGGACTAATTTCCTTAGTCCTTTCACTCTTTCCATGGGATTCTTCCCTTCTTAAGGATTTTCACCACATCTAATAGTTTTTATTTGAGAAAAATGTATTCTTTGAACCCACCCTGGAGGGTACACTTCCCCCTTGCTGTCTCTCTCCTCTTCACATGAAATAACCTCCCTCCCCCATGTACAAAATTGTTCCATCACTCCTCATTGGTACACTCCCCTATGTTACTTGCTTAGAAAATCCTTTCCCTTATTATTTAGATAATTTGAATCAACAGTTTTACAAAACTTTCATTTACATCACATTGACGTATTTCACAATATATTTAGTTTAAAAATTTTCATAATTTCCCCTTTTTTTTTTTAACTTGAATATTAGCAGGGACCCTGGCTGGTCCCTAGAATTTTATTAAAATGAATAACTCTTTCAAAAAACCATTACAAGGGGGGGACATAGCCCGCCTTACCCCAAACCCAATACAAAAATCACTCGATGGAACACTCCTAAAAAACCAACACGAGACCCCCAGGACTTTTAAATTCGAAAAACAGGTAAACCTGCCTTGTCTTCTCTCACAATAACTTGGAGCTCTCTGGGAAGGGATGAGTGAGACTGAGATGAAGTATTACCATTAGTTGAGCAAGCTAAATTAGCCAGCCAATCAACCGCACAGAGGGAGGCACAAAGATTTGACACTTCCTGGAACCAATCCCAACAATTCCACAGACTGCAAAAATTATGACTAATTTGATTCACAATCAGCATAGAATCAGAATTAACCACAAAATCAGAGAACCCCAACTCATCACACATGCGTAACCCATCCCTGATCGCACGCAGCTCAACCACCGAATTAGTACAAACTCCGTAAAAATTGGAAAAAGCTGCAATAAAATTCTCATCCGTAATTTCCCCTTCATATCATAAACCAGATACAAAAACAAGTTTTTATTTAGTTACATACAAAAACCACAAACACATCATATCACATCTTATACGCAAGCTTGCCCTCTCTATCTTATCCAAAAGAAGAAAAAAAAAGTTTGCCCTCTCGATCTAGGTATCCATTTCTCACTTTCTTGGTCATATCTACATAGACATAAAACCTAGACCTTATTCATTGACACACCCGCACACAATACACATCTCTGATTACTAGTAGTAGTTACTAATCGATCAGTACTGCTACCCATTAGTGTCTACTCCAGGAGTCCCGTTGTTGAAGTCTTCCCTAGACATGCCATGGTGGTTGCTATCATCAAGAGTGCTGCTTGCCGAGTGCGCAGCACCAAAGCTCTCTTCCCCAAGAAGCTGGCGTTGCCCAACTATAGTTTCATCCATCAGAGCTTTTCTTTGGATCGCCATGCAAAAGCTCACCACCATCAGGACCACAAGAACACCTACCAGCTTCATTCTCCCCACTCTTATTTTATTTTATTTTTTTTAATTTACATGCAAAAGATTAAAAGGTTAGAGACTCAAAAAAAGGACAAAATTTCTGATGACAGAACAGAAGAAAGAAAGAAAAGAAAGGAAGGATAATCATATTTGGGGGAGTTTGTGGTTTAAGGTAGAGGTGTTTATATAGAAAACCTAGAAGGTAACTAGGGTTTTAGAGGATTAATATATGAGATGATTTTAAAAGAATATTTTAATTTGTTTATGGAGTTCCCACCGGAATGAGGCAAGAGGCCTGGTGGGTTGCATAGATTATTCCATTAAATTGTTTTTAAATATTTATTACCCATTCAAATGATGGTGTTTAAGTGGGATGACCCCAAATTAAAGCGCCTGTCCTAATGATGATTCGTTGGAAGAAATTCTTTTGAGTTTAGCTTGTTTGTGTTAACCGAACCAACTGTGTTAGACCCGGTTCGGGTTTGGCGTCCTTCCATAGGGGTAGCCGATTGGATCAGTTGGGTTGGCCACTTGAGGAGGTGGCCATTTCCCTTTAGGTCTCTTCCCTCTCTATGTTTCCTATTTAGAATGGACTTGGCTCCAGTCCAGCCGTGGCGGGAGATGGACTGTCCAATACTCGGAAACCACCCAAAAAACAGGGGGTGGTCATTTCACATGTGACGCTCAGGTGGGACCCACCTGTGAAATTACCATCCCACCCCTATTTTTGTTGTCATTTAATGGGGTTGGACGCTCCAGCTCCCACCACGGCTGGCCAAAATCCTTTTCCATTTAGAGTGAGAAATTGTGAGGAGGTGGTACTGATTAATTGTATATAGACAACGATTATAGTCTCCCCTCTCTCACTCTTAGTCTTGTTCGCTAAGTTACTACTTTGTGGGATTACATCTGTTCCCAAGAATTTGTGGTGTAGAGTTCTCTGCGGAGAAGTCTTTCAAGATATCTAGAGATTGCAGAAGATTGTCAAGATCTCCGTTTCTGGTAACATCCAAATGGACGGGGATTTATTACGGTTTGAAACGTATAGGCCTTACTATTTGATCATTGTTCTATAGGCCTCTACCCCTATATTCTTGAGTTCTAAACACACACACACACACACACACACACACACACACACACACACACACACACACACGCTATTAAGAGCGGAAGGATATGTGAAACTGGTTACATGGATATAACTATTATAAGTGCCCTATTCTTCAAAGTCCTTGCAGCTGCAGGTGCTCATGAAGTTGACCCTGGAAAGCTAGAGAGAATCGCATACCTCGGTGGAAATCTTCAGTCTTCTGATCATTTGTATGCTTTTGGAGGTTGACCCAAGAAGTAGTAAGTTAGCTAGTGGAAGCTGCTTGATTGCAGGAAGACAGATTTGCCTCGGGAGCTCTCAGGCAACCACTTTTCCAACCTTGAAGTAGTGGATTAAAACTGATCATCACAAGAAGGACCAACGAATCCGATTTAAGAAAACGAACACAAATCAAAGTGAGCATATCCACTTTCTTAGAAGGTGCGTATTTTATTGTTATTATTTTTATTATTTTATTTCAGTGGTAGTTTATTATTGGAAAAAAGTTTTTTGTGGAGAAGTGTACCGCCCACACCCAGACAATTGGGAGGGTGGGGGGGTGGCAACAAAACAGCCGCCTGGAAAGACGTCTCGTAGTAGATGTTACCATGTGTGGAAGAGTGACTGACGGTTGGTTAATTGTCCATTGTTAAGAGACATGGCCACTGTGCACGTGGAGAACATTTCTACCTTTCATGGAGGGCGAGGTGGTCATTTCACTCTCCTTTGTATTTAGGCGTAGATCGGCCATGCTCCTCCAACAAAGTTCTTTTTTCCCTTCAATCAAATACTCATTCTTTTATTGTATGCATTAAGTATATGACTAATACTATGCACTCTCCAACCGTCCTGGATTTTCAAAGATTGTATATTTTGCCAAAAGTTAGTTAATCTTTTGAGATTGACATGTGGTTTGTGTGATTACCCAAAATAAATAAATTTGTATTTTGCCACTAGAAAGATCTGATTGGACTGAAAATTAACATTCTAATGAGGGACCTTGGGTGACCCCTATCTGTACATTTAGATATAAGAATGAGAATGAGAATATTTTTTGGATACATGTCGTCTAAAATGTATTTTTTTAGTTTAGAATGCATATAAGCATTTCATCGAACAACTCTTAGGCAACTTGAGGACTTCAGGTTGCTCAATAGTAAACCACCCTTTGTTCTATTGCATTTTTGACTGTGGGAGAGCAGGACTTAGACACAGCTTATCACAATTAGCCATGTACGGTGAGATTGGGATTTTAGATTTTGTTCATAGTTTGTTTCCTGAGATGCCTGTGAAGAATGTAGTGATATGGATCACCATAATTCATCAATAGGTCCAAAATGATTATAACTTC
Source organism: Telopea speciosissima (assembly GCF_018873765.1). Classification (NCBI taxonomy): domain Eukaryota; kingdom Viridiplantae; phylum Streptophyta; class Magnoliopsida; order Proteales; family Proteaceae; genus Telopea; species Telopea speciosissima. The sequence goes on from NC_057917.1 coordinate 15,236,639, forward strand.
GACCTTGCATATCTATTTTCAAGTTCAACAGTGCTTTGCAATTTTCTTGTGTAAGTCGGTGCAAGGTGGCATTAGCACTTCTCCACTAGATGGAGTCATCAAGTATTGATTCAAACCGCAAGATAGGCTGTTGGGGTCGGATCAAGAGAGGTAGAAATAAGCTCCAATAAATTTGAACTTGGATTCGAGATTTTTTAAAACTGTGCAAGCTTGGGAAACTAGACAAAACTCTCTGGATATAACTCGAAATGAGTTGATTCTAAAGCCAAATGAAAGATGACTCGTGGGGCTCCAACTTTGGTGAAGGAAGTTTTCTCCGATTCTGACCGTAGGTTGGTGAAAACTGGCTTGAGAAAAGGTTTTGTGTACATAAGATTTATGGAAATGAAAAATATCGAAGTAATTTTGGATTTATTTTTGTAAAGGGATAAGTATAGGACCGAAACACCTCTCTTCTAGGATGTGTAACAACACCAAGAGTGTTGTTGCAACTCTTTTAAGATGCAAGTAACACAAGAGAAAAACACCTAACTCTTCTAGGCTAGATGGGAAAACTCTTCAAGGTTTTCATTGTTGAACTCTTCTAGGTTCAAGAATACATATTGGATGAAGGGTGTGCTTATAGCAACTTTCATTCACAAAATTTCAGTCTTTTACAAACAAGACTGATAGGCCTTTTATAGGCAAAACAAAAGAAATCCGAAATGTTCCTACGATATCCCAGCCGTTGAACTACAATATTGATTTTCAAGAGTTAAAATTACATTCTTGATTCCTAAGAAAAAAAAACTCGATTTAAGGATCAAGTTGATGAAATTAAATTCCAAGACATATAAGAGCTGCTGCAATGTGCCTTGATGCAAGCTCCAAGGTTGAAATGAATGTCCCAATAGATAAGGCTTTAAAAGATACTTGTTGTTGTCCAAGAGAATTCATGGGAGGGTGAGTTTTATGGGGAAATGAAGAGACATAAGGGAGATGAAGGTCATGGGCAATCTGGACTACACCTGTTCAGTAGAAAAGGCATAAATCCTTTGTTACAGCTCGAAATGACCACATTCCAAATCTATTTTAAAGAAGAATCAAAAGGCTATAACTTTTATGTTTTGAATTAATGTCGAGAATCAGGAGGTGTTGCTCGAGCTGGAGAATGGAAAATGAAAAAATATAACATTCCAGAATAAATTCCATTCTTGACTGTATTCCAATATTTTGGGAATAGAGTGTTTATCAAATGACATTTTTTAACAATCTAAAACATGTTCTTGACACATAATGCATACCAAACACAACCTTAGCTTAACACTAACATCTCACCAGTCACCGCAGCTCTCATACTACGGAGCCTATGGAATTCCTCATTAGCTTTATTCAAGTTTTAAATTAAAATTTTCAATAAGCAATGGTGGATTCAAACATCATGAGCATGTCATCTTCTTTGCTATGTAACTAATTAACCTCCCTTTCTTTTTCATAGTGCACAGAACCCTCCACTCCAACTAGTTCAGATCTGCTACCCACAATGGGGACGGGTGGGGATAAATCTGAACCCTCCATGGGGGTGTGCGATCCGTTTCTAAGGCGTAGGACCCACGCCCCTTTGAGGGATCAGATTTATCCCCACCCATCCCATGTGCGTAGCTGATCCGGATTCCACTCCAACACCCTCGTGAGGTGAAGTGAGGTGGGATGGGGTCGACTCAATCCCAAGTCTCCATCAGCTTTTCACTGTCAAGCAAAAGGAGGCTTTACCGACATGCCAAGGGTGGCACGGCACCTTTTAATGAACCACTTTCAGTGCCTATAGATAAGATAATTCCCCAAGCGAACTGCCACTCGGTGCGGCTGTATGATGAACATGATGGATGCATGGTTTTAATGAACGGTATCGGATCAGGTATTGCTCAACTACAAAATCGAGATGATACTGTTATGGTATCGGTATGAATTGGTTGTGTCAGACAAATTTATTCCTGATTTTTCTTAAGAAAAGAGTTTTTTTTACTGTTTTATCCTTTATTTGTAATGTTCCATAGATTCATTATAGACACAGTATCGGATACAGAAATTATAACATCTTCTTTCCTAGAAAATAGATGATGGATTCGCAAGATTCTTGTACTCTAGTCTGTATCAGTTTTCTATAGGATTCCATAATGACATGTGTCTTTTTGCTTTCACAAATGCATCTCATAACCGTGTTTAGAAGGGTATTTTATGTAGAAAAAAAGAGAATAGATCATCTGGACGTACCAACACGTGAACGTATATGTTAGAGCCAACCACTTGTCCTATTTTTGCCATTTACAAGGGAAGGAAGGGTTTTTATGGTAAACAAAATTAAAATGTGATTCACTCTCACATGTACGTTCACTTGTTGGTACGTGCAGATGATCCATCTTGGAGAAAATAACCATCGTGTCACAAACAAGCCATAAAGAGTTATTACCCATAGCCAGTTAGTCACACAGATTAACTAGAAAATAGGGATCCAGATCCTTTACTATCGAGCTGCCCCGTCCTGCCGTGCTGCGCAGACACAACAAGCCATCAAATGACCGCCTTACCTCCACTTGGGTAGGAGTACGACAGTCATTTCATGCGTTGTTGTGTCTGCACAGCACAGTACAGGATGGGCAGCTCGACAATAGAAGATCCAAATTGGGAAAACAGTCCTGTATTTGTCTTGTCACCAATCAGTGGTTTTGATTGCATGCCTATTGTTCCGGATCTTTATCGCCTCCATTTATTTGCCCCTCCTTTTCCTCCATTACATCTCATAGGGGGCGAAAATGACCACCATACCCCCTGCCCAGGTGGGGTCCACTCCCCCCTATTAGATGTAATGGAGGAAATGGAGGGGCAATAAATGGAGACGATAATTACCTGAAATATAATCCCTTATATGTCTTGTCACTAATCTGTGGCTTCAAGTGCATTCTGAGTTCAGATCTGATACCCACATGGGGACGGGTGGGGATAGATCTCAACCCTCCATGGGATGTGGGATCCACCTCCAAGATGTAGGACCCATGCCCCATGGAGGGGTCAGATCTGTCCCCCACCCATCCCCATGTGGGTAACTGATCCGGATTCGTGCATTTCCATTGATTTCTCTAGCCCATGGATTTTAACACCACCTCCCCCTCCCCACCTTTCCCTACCCCCAATACTGGGAAAAAGTAAAAATTGGGAGGGAAATAATAATAATAATGAAACCACAAACCATATTCATTTCTGCCACTCAATTGTGGCTCCACTTCTTCAATGGGAAAAGTATATAAAGTTTAAAAAAAAATGGCGATTATGCTTTCACCCTCACTCCTAGTAGTGACTAGTTAGTGGTTGTTGATACAAGCAGACTCTATAATCCTTATTAGTCTGTCCATTAACCCATTAATTAGTTTTAAAAAAAATGTTAATTATTAGTTTGTGTTTCCCCACTTACAGGCCCCCAACCTACTGTCCACCACTCAAGTTGAAAGATTCTTTGTTTCATGATTCATCAATAAAAGCTTCTTGGTTTCATACTACAACAGTCTTCACCAATCACAAACAAGCCAACCAATTAGTTCTGGCTTTAGGAGGAAATTAGCTTTTACTCGTTATGTGCAACCATGATGTTAAGATAAACACCAAGTAACATGAAAAAACAGGAACAAAAATAGAACAAAGATGACAGAGATAGATTGAGGGGGGTGACTGCTCACTGAGCGTACGTGAATAACTCACAGCCATTTAGATAGAACATTCCCATAGAATAGATTCTATTTGAAAGGCTGTGAGTTGTTCACATACGCTCACGTATGTGAGCATTCCCTGCACTCAGATTTAAGGGTGTCCAGATCAGCTCCACATATGTAGAGAGTTTTTACTTTCCACATATATATTGTGGTTATTCGACACCTGGTGAGCGTACGTGAACATTCCCTGCACTCAGATTTAAGGGTGTCCAGATCAGCTCCACATATGTAGAGAGTTTTTACTCTCCACATATATATTGTGGTTATTCAACACCTGGTATTAATGTATTATCACAACCGGCAACCTCTCCTCAAATTGCATTTTTTAATTTTTATTTTTTTATGGATTAAGTTTCCCTCCACCCATAGAGGACGGTTCACCCACCATGCTAGGGTTCACAAACCCCTCGTCGATTTTGTATGTTCCAAAATACCCTCCTAATATCCTTTCCTGGCCTCTCCTGCCCTATGATGAATGGGATACCATTTACCGTGGGTGGAGGGAAATCCGATCCTTTTTTTATATATCAAAAATTCGGTAGGATCCAGATCAGCATCCTCAACTCGCTAGCAAAGACACATTACAACCATGATTGCCATCTTCAGTCTCTACTCAAACCCCATTTCACAATCCCCACCCGCCAATCTACTAGTTAAAAGTGAACACCAGAGTGTTAAGAAAACAACACAACGCACAGAATGACGATTTTGTAGAAGAAATGCAAAGTGAAAGAGAGAACACACACACACAAGACAAGATTTACGTGATTCACCCCCAAGAAGAAAGGCTACGTCTATGGTCGAGCGACCATATGAATCCACTATTCTATGAAGCAAAGATACAAACCCTCCCACACATCTCTCAAAGAGATAGCAACATTATATAAGAAAACCCTAACCTCAGAAAATACAAAACTACCTCTCCCGAAATCCACCGGATTTGAACCTGAACTAAAATAAGCCGAAATACATATCAAATCAAAGCTTTCGACGAGCTCTTTTTGGTTATTCTGGCACGATTTGAAGGCAAACGACCCGCCGAAAAATCACCACAACATTTTCTGGATTGAGATCAGACCTCACCAATAACACAAAGACCTCCAATATATCCCCTCTTTTCCACACCTCTCTCCCGCCTCCACATCTCCCTTCCATCCCGCCCAGCCGCCCCCATCCGAACCATGACTGCCCTCTGAAACACTCACCCGTGCCCGGTCACATAATAAATTCCCTCTTCCCTCTAGATTCAAATCTAATAGGTAACAGCTTCTCTGTACATAAGCACCTGCTTTCGATTCACACTACCAAATCCACACAAAAAAAAAAAAAAAAAAAAAAAAAAAAAAGGTCCAAATAAACCTATAAAAAGAATCCAAAAAAGAATTTCTTTTTGATTCACTCTGTCTTTTTGTTCTTATTATTTCCAGTTACTGTCTTACCTCTACAGAATACGCCAGTACACATGTATTGTGCGGACATCATATGGCTCCTATCCAGTGGCGGGAGCTGAACGATCCAGCGCTCGGAAACCATCCCAAAAACAGGGTGTGGTCATTTCATATGTGAAGCCCAGGTAGAACCCACCTATGAAATGACCACCCCATCCCTGTTTTTGCTATCGTTTAGCGGGGCTGGACTGGACGCACCAGCTCCTGGACAAAATCCTTTTCCATATTGTGCAGGCTTAAGAAAGAGCAAAAAAAAATCAATAAACACACACACTTAAACACATAGAAATTAATGTACAAATTGCTTTTAAAGCTCAAATCTTGTTCAACTCATCCAGTGTACTTTCTTATTTGAGCAATGTACTAAGGTCATAGAAAACCAAGCTTTTTATTTTCTGGCCAGAAAATTCCATCCCTAAGCTTAATTATACAACAGTGACTGTGCCATCCTTGTTATATTCTCTTCAGTAAACCCAAACTTCTTAAATGTATCCAAATAAGCACCACTAGCCCCAAAATCCTCTATCCCAATCACTACACCTTCTGCTCCCACATATTGCCTCCACCCTTGGGGTGACCCTGCCTCTACACTTACACGCTTAGTTACCCTTGAAGGCAAGACTGACTCTTTATACTCCCTTGGCTGACGATCAAAAAGTCTCCAACATACTAATGAGACAACTCTCACTCTTCTCCCTTCTTTCCTTAACCTCTCTGCACTTCCCTCACAAAGACACAATTCAGAACCTGTACCAATTAGTATGATTTCAGGCAAATTTTCCTCAGAATTGTCACTTACTATATATCCACCTTTCTCAACTGCATTCGCCGACGTTCCTTCCAAGTTCGCCGCCAATTTTTGCCTTGATAAGGCGATAAGACTTGGCGTATCTCTGTTAGAAACAGCCATTTTATAGGCACCTGCTGTCTCATTCCCGTCAGCTGGTCGGAAGAGTAGTAGCCGGGGAATAGCACGAAGACCTGCAAGTTGTTCCACAGGCTGATGGGTTGGCCCATCTTCCCCTAAACCAATTGAGTCATGAGTCATGATGTAAATGACTCCGGCGCGGCTTAGAGCAGACAATCTGATCGAATTTTTCATGTAATCGGAGAAGATAAGGAAGGTAGCAGCGAAGGGGATTAATCCACTCTTATGAAGAGCAATACCATTTGAAATACCAGCCATTGCATGTTCACGAACTCCATAGCGGATGTTGCGTCCCCATGGAGAATTAGGCTTCATGAAATCTTCATAGTCATGAAGATAAGCTTTGTTTGAGCTTGCAAGATCTGCACTACCTCCAATCAATCCTGGAAGAACTTTAGCTAGCTGGTTTAGACACTTCTCTGAGTAACCCCTAGTGGCATCCACAGGATCAGATTGAGACCACTCCTGTTTCGACAATCATAGATCATGTTAAAATCAGTGTTAAGAATTAACAACGCAGCAGAACAATGATCAGCAAAAGAAAAACGAAAAAAAAAAATTACACACAAAAAACACAATGAGTCACATGGTTCACCCAAAATGGGCTATATCCACGGCCAAGCGATAAACCAGAACTTCTACTATTCATGAAGAAATTACAAAACCCTAACACTCACACCTCCTTACGAGATCAACCCTATATATACGGTTTTGACGTGTTACAATATAGAGAAATCCTAATCCTCAAAAGTACGAAACTACCTAACATTAATGACTTACAAAAAATTTGGGTCATGGATATTGTGGAAGAATCAACAGTACTTCCTGGATTAAACTGGGATCTTTGCCTCTCCAGTTCCCTGCCCGGATGGGGTCCACCCCCTTATTAGTGGGACTAGTGAACTGGGCCGGGCGAGGAACTGGAGGAGATAATTTTCCGATTAAACTGAGACCAGACTTCATCAATAACAACAAGGTCATGTTAGTGTGAAGCACAACATTTAAGACACCATTAAGCAAAATTTCAGTTATGGTGCAGTGATACTAGGGTTTAAAAATCCAGAATCAGGATCCAGATCAAATCAGTATCGATATATATTCCAGGCACCTAGGGTTTTCCTGTATAGAATCGACGCAAGCCAGATCGACGGGGATCAGGATTGGCCGGAATGATCCAATTTTTAAAACCCTCGTCTCAACTCTTAAGTCTTTAAAGTTTAAGTGTGCAACAAGTGTTGTGATTTTACTAATTTCATTAATATAAGTAATGAAAGAATCAATTACCGGTAATGCATTTTCCCAGCCTGGAAGCAGGCCACCATTAAGGAGGGTTTTGAATTCTGCCGCTTCTTGAGGATATTTGGTTTGATAGAAATCTAAAGCAGAGTACCAATCCTTCTCTAACTTCTCTCCATATTGTCTTGTGATCTGCATTTCCCTGAAAATATTTAAAGCAGCATTTCCTTCTTAAGTACAAAGCTACTCAATTTTTTCAAATGGAAATTCACCAATTTTTCTTTCTTAAATGTGAAGCTGTACAAAATTATCTCAAGTAATCCTTACTTATAAACCATTGGAACAACATGGAATGGTTCTCGATCTTCCCAGTTAACTTTCTTTCTCATTTCTTTCACATCATCATCATCAAATGTACCATGATGAGCTTTTGATGTCCCTTCCTTTTTAGATAATTTCCCAATCAAAGTCTTCACCTGGCTAGAAGAATTCAAGTAAGTTCATGAGAGAAAGAGTCTATTTTTATTTTTTATTTAATTTTTTTTTGGCTAACGAGGGTATCCAAGCCTTCGGTCTGACTATTCTCCCAGGTCCATGCGAGCCACACAGTCACAGGACCAGATCACTCCTCAGGCTCCGTTTGTTGAGGGGACTTAGAAGGGGTGGGAAAATGCTGATGTAGCACTTCAAATCCCACCCCAACCTTATTGGATCCAGATCCTCTACTGTCGAGTTGCCCAGCAGGACCATGCTGCCCAGACACGATGCTGCGTGCAATGACGGCCTTACCCCCACTCTGACAAGGCATTTGGCAGAGGTAGTGAACTTATAAAAGCTCAGGGGATATCATTAATCGCTTTATTTGCTGATGTGGCACTTCATAATCCCACTTCTTTGCTATCTAAAGTCTTTGGTTACTCTTCATGGGAAAAGTAACTTCACCTCAACTTTACCTTAACATTTCTATCCCAACAAAACTCCACCAACATGTAGGTCCCATCTTCCCAATAATCCCACCCCACCTTCTCCTCTAAACAAATAAACGGGGCCTCAAAGATTAAAGTGGAAAGCCAATTAAATCCAAGGTGAGTGGCCGCAAGCAAGTAAGAGGAGTTGGAACACAGGTCACCTGTCGATTTAGACCAGTAGCCATGCCAACTCCGCTACCCCCTTGGGGCCACTCACCTTGGTAAGAGAATCTACAATCTTACAAACCTTGATGAAAGTTGGTCTATCAGTTTCAGTTGAAGCAGAGAGAAGTGCATTCTTAAAGGATCCCACATTGTTGTGAATGTCATCCACTGAGATAGTGTTCCAACCAAGAGCCTTGAATCGAGAGGAAATATCTTCAGAAATTGCAAGACTTGTATCTCCATCGATTGTGTTGTGGTTGTCATCATATATCAATATGAGTTTGTTGAGCTTCCAATGAGCTGCCAAAGAAGCAGCTTCATTTGATATTCCTTCCATGGAACACCCATCACCCATGATGCAATATCTGCCAATATTGAAATAATCAATTAGTCTATTAATTTATAGTCTTGTAGATAAAAATAAAAAAAAATAAAAAAAGGGACGTTGTTCTTTGTGCCACAGCGCAGGCTGCACCCAGGCACATGGGGGTGGGCATAATGACCACCCTGTCCCCCTACACAAGCTGCCCATGTGCCTGAGCGCAACCTGCGCTGCAGCACAGAGAACATTCTCCCATAAAAAATTAGTTGTCTCCATTAATGACCAATTCAGACTTACGTATAGTGATCCACAATGACAGCATCGGGTTTATTGAATCGTGCAGCTAGGTGAGCTTCTGCAAGAGCAAGACCTACTGCATTGGCAACACCTTGTCCCAATGGTCCTGTTATAAGAATCCATGGTCCAATCAACTTATTAATATGTAACGCAGAACTATAGGGGCGATGTTCTCTGCCCGGGAGCATACAGGGGCGTAGGCTACACCTAGACACATGGGGCGGGAGTCGGGACGCAGCGGCCATGTCGATCATTCATGGGGATGGGGCGGTCATTTCACCCACCCTCATGTGTCTAGGTGCAGTATGCAAAGTACATTTTCCCATATATATTATATGGGTGAGGGTTCTCTATGCAAGAGGCATAGGGAGGGCAACAATGAGGACCGCCGAAATAGTTTTAACCATAAAGGGCAAAAAGGTAATTTTATGTGTTGAGATGAGAGAGAGAGGATGCTAATGCGCCACTAAAAAAAACAAAATTTTTCCATTTTCCAATACTATATGCAATAGGAATGCCTGAGAAATGGCATATAAAAGAGAGGAAGGTCGAACAAATCATGGTTTGAGGATTTGGAATCAGATAAGATTCTAGTCGAATTGAATCAGAATTGGCCGATTCCAATTCCACTCTGGTCTATTCTAAATAGTCAATTCGCGCTTGATTTTTAGGGTTCAGATCAATTCTAGCTGATTTGGACTGAATCAGAATCAAAATCCATGGAGACCGATTCCATTGCCTGTTTATGCTTACTTGAACCATCATGGATCAAATAGATAGGAACGGTCTACCAATAGCAATGTACACCGTGCAGCAGATCTATACCACCATGCGAATTCTGTCATAGTGCGACAGAGTAAAAGGTAAATATGATCATCTTGTCGCAGGATCACTAATCCCCATTGCTATCACAAAACTAGGGGAGTCAATCGGTCGGTACGGTCTGATTTCAGTCAGCTGAATTGGTTTCGTTGTGAGAATGAATGAATCTGAAACCAAACCAACAAGGGAATGTTCGGCTTCAGTTTCAATCTGGTTTATATTAGGTTTCTTATCAGTTTCTCTTATTAGTTTGATATTAGGTTTCATCAGGTTTAAGTTCTATTTACTATGTATATATATACATAATTATGAGAGGGGGGAAAAAAACATGTGTTTTTTTATGATTTCGGTTGGTATCGGATTGGGTTCAATTTTGATCCAGTTTTCCATGTTCTGTAGAGTTTGGTGCAGTCTGATTTTCAACTGGTTCCACAAGACCTCAATCCAAAACCCAACCAATAAGGATTTGGTTCATTCAAAATGAACTTTTTTGGTCGGTTTGATCTGGTTTCACAGGTTCGGGTTAGGGTTTGACATCCCTAAAAAACCAGCAATGCCACAGAACAAAGTGATAAATTCTTTCTAGCTACAATCTAATCAATGGATAATATTGAAGAAGTTTTGTACCGGTTGTGACTTCAATACCCTCTGTCACCACATTCTCGGGGTGGCCAGGGGTTCGACTCCCTAGTTTGCACAACCGTTGCAAGTCTTCAATCTGGATGCAAATTAGTGTTTAGATAAGTAATTAAACTGAAAGAGAAAATTAAAGAACATTTAGAAATTTACAACCAATAAAGATAACTCGCGAACTTGATAGCAGAAAATATGAGAATTACTTGGAAATAATCTCCTTAAAAGTTAACCCAAAAAAAAAAAATCTAGAGCCCCACTAAAGATTAACATTTTTGTTCTTGTTTGAGGGGATGAGACCTGAGAGAATTTGTTTCTGTAGGTTGGGGTAAGGCAGCTATGTCCCCATCCTGTAATTGCGTTTTATTTCCACTTTCATTAATAAAGTTCTAAGGGCCTCCCCCGAGTCCCAGATAATATTCGGGGTTAAAAAAAAAAAACATTTTTGTTCATGGACTAAGTTTTCCTCCACCCATAGAGGACGGTTCACCCATCATCCTAGGATTCACAAATCCCTCCTAGGATTTTAGTATGTTCTAAAATACTCTTTCGATACCCTTTCTTGCCCTGTCCCGCCCTTCAAGTAAGGGGATCCCACTCACCGTTGGTGAAGGGAAACTCAGTCCTTTGTTCTTTTTTTTATTTTCCTTCGGAGTTATTTAGATGGGAACTATATATGCTAGCATTGAGGTTTGATATATAATAGGTTGAGAACTATATATGCTAGCATTGAGGTTTGATAATAGGTTAGTTAACCATGCGCCTCAGGCCCTCACCACTAAATTGGTCTCAGACCAACTTTTGAGGCTTGTGATCTTAACCAAGAGAATCCATTTCTAAGAATGATTATTCCAACAAGACCCAAAAGCAAATCGAATTAATATTGTCTTGGGGAAGGAAATATAAAACGTAAATCCATTGTAAATTCCCGTACTAAGAAAAAAAAAATCCTATAAATGGTGGGTTATATGATTGAGATGCCTAATATGTGATTAATCTGATAAACTTTTTATTCAGATTGTAGGCAAAGGGCATCAAGAAACAATATATTATTGTCTATGTACAATAGGAAGTAGACACTTATGACCCTAGATGGATGTAGTTTTCTTGCATCCAAAGGAAAACTTTCTCCATTAAGAATATAATCAAATCATCGAATTCTGAGATTTTCTTTAGCCATGATGCATGCAATCCATTCTATCATGGGGTTTCAAATGCACACGGAAGGGTCTCGAGAAGGTATCTTGGGAACGAAACTAAAACCCTATAAGAGTTTATGAATCCTACTATGCTGTGGTTAACCTTCATCGCATGGTAGTGGTGGTGAAGAAAAACTTCCTTCAATCATCCTTATCTATTTTTATTTTTTGTGTTTTGGAAGAAAGATAGAAATAACTGCCCCACCTCATGAAAGACAGAAATTCCACCCCCATAATGTCAACGTGGGCTCTCATTAACTCCATACGCATAAGGCCACATTCCCCCATAAAGAACACCGACCAAAAATATCATACCTAGACGTGAACCGTAATTGAAAGCACCGACAAAAAAAAAATATCTTTCTTAAACGTGAACCGTGATTGAAAGTTGGTCCCATTGGGTCACAACCACACATGAACTTAATAAAGAAATTAAACAAGAGTCTAAGAATCAAGTCGAGCCTGGATTCAGATCCTCTACTGTTGAGCTGTCCAGTAGGACCGTACTATCAAGACACGGTGAGGCCCACAATGATTGCCTTACCTCTGTCCGATCGCCTTGCCCGAGTGAAGGTAAGATGGTCATTGCATGTCTCACCATGTCTTAGCAACATGGTCCTACCGGGCAGCTAGCAATAGAGGATCCAAATTGAAAGGATAAACACCTGGCCCTATATCATTAATGTCAAAGCTCCAAGTGTCAAAAACGAAATCGCTAACAAGAGATGGAATGAATCGCTTTACCTGAATCGATGAGAAACCAGCAAGATGAAGACAAACATACTGAAGCAGACACCCGTGTCCTGCGCTCAAAACGAACCTGTCTCTGTTAAACCAATTAGGGTTTCCTGAGTTATACCTCATAGCATGCCGGTACAGATGATACCCCACTTCAGCCATTCCCAATGCCATCCCTGGGTGTCCTGCCTTGGCCTGCTGCACCGCATCTACGATCAACATTCGAACGTTGTCCACACATCTCCGGTCCACCATTTCCTGAAACGCCCCATCATCCACTTCATGATCAGATTGGTATGCTCTTTTAAGCTCTTCTCTCCAGGATTCTTTATAGCCTTTGAAGAGATGGGTAACGGTATTCTTACGATCTGGGTTTGTTTTGATGCTGCAGGAGATTGTGCTGAAGTGGCCGGAGAAATTGTTACGGTGGTCGGTGAGTTTGGCAGGGAGGAAAGATGGTGAGGATCGAAGGAGGAGGGAAGAGATGGCCATTAGAGAGAGTTTTCGATTGTCTCAAGCAAAAGGGGAAGGGATGTGGTAGCTTTTGAAGACTATTTTTAGGCTCGTAATCTTCTTAATTGATTTATTATTATTTTGAATGGTTGTATACGTGTTGAGGCACAGAAGGTTACTGAGCATGTAGAAGGATGCGTGGCATTCGTTCTCAATATCTTGACTTTTTGACTCCTGCAAACCGATTTTGATTTATTCAATGGGTCCTACTTGTATCTACTCTGATGCCAATCTTACGGCTAGAGAGCTTGTTTTTAGCGTGATGTTGATCGAACCGTCAACTATAGCAGTCGATGAAGACGAAAAAGGTATGGCGAGTCATGTTCTCATGTTGACGTGCCTATGTGAGAGAGGGAGAGAGAAATCCAACCGTCCAATCAGATAGTTGATGCGATCTGTGTCGGTCGGATTTTTTTTTAACAGACGATAGCGATCAAATTTTGGGTCAATTCAACCCATGCAAATGTGGATCTAACCCGTTTCAGTTGGGCTTCATTCCACTATGTGATCCTTCGTCACAAGATCGCGTTCTCTTGCCAAATGCCAACCATGGAAAGCCAAACGTAACTGAGCATAATTCTACAAGACCACACACACATCCATCTGATTCATGGTTTCACAAATCGGAATTGGGTTGGTTGAATCAGTTGATCTGTATCGGAATTGGCATTAAACGGACGATTCACACCGATTCCCATTGATTTTTGTCAGTTTCTAGCTGATTTTTGTCAGTTCCCGCCCGGCTGAAGCCTGACTTGTTCAATTATCGGATGGTCTCAATGTGGATTCCTAGCCCGTTGGGCGTCTGATCGGACCAACCGATTCGAAGCCCTACCTTGCCCGCCCAGTTAAAGCCTGGTTAAGGCCCGACCAATTATGGACCTTTATTCTGTTTTCCACCTTCTAGTCGGAGTGGCCAGTAAAACTTGTAATAGCAGAATAATATAAAAGTAGAAAAATTGGAATTTCAACAAAACAATCGACACTCAAGTTGCACCGTTTAGAGCCCATTTAGAGTTAAACAGGCCCACAACCCGGTTAAGATCCGATTATAGCCAGGACCGACCGAGCCCAACTGAACCCACCCAGGCCCAGACCAAATACTTAAATGGTAGGACACGGAGCAGCCTGCAAAAATTGTGAGGTCCAACCGGTTGACACCCCTAGGTGGAGCAAAGCACGAAACGACTCACGGGTATGATTATGTGAACGTAGGTATGCATTGGGACCAATCAAATGGTATGGGGTGTTTCCATTCCAAATCATCCTCTCTATGTCAGAAAAGAGGTAAGGTTGTGAGTCACCACCTAGATTCAGGATTTAGGACCCAAAAAATTTCTCTCCACTCTCAAGGAGAGTGAGTAACTCTATTTCATGGTTTGGTACTTTGGTCTGCCCAGAGGCTGGGTAAGCATCATTTTACGGACATGTCTGTGAAGGAATTAGGCACCCAATCCTCCTGGCCGAAACCGGTCATCCTAGACCACGTGTTCTTACAAAATCCTAACAACTAATCCTATATTTACTGATCCTATGATACGCTACTAGCTATTAAAAGCAGGTAAGTTACAGTAAGCATGCATCTTTATTTACGTTAAGCTACATTACATTAACTGTGCTATGTTACTAATTAACTGATTACACTATGCTAAATTACATTACGTTATGTTACTAGTTAACTGATTACACTATGCTAAATTATTAAATAAACACATTATTGAAATCTAATTAAACTAATTGCACTTAATCTATCATTAAAACTAATTGATTCATTAAGTACATTATAATGTCCTAATTAATCTAATTGCTATGAGATTTTTTTTTATTGATTATGACACTAATTAATTAATTAATTAAACATGCTAATTATTAGATATTTAATTAATTATAATACTTGTATAAGTTATTTTACATTAATTAAATAATTATATTAATGGTTTTATACTAGTTAACTAAATATCTTACACCAATTTACTCATTTTACTAAATCAGCTAATTAATACATTATGCTAGGGATTTTTACTTAACCCTAGCAAATGAACTATTTGATCCAGATCACTATTGAATGCATCTACTTCCCTAGTTTCCTCGAGGCTCTTGGGTGTGGAATAGCATTCACGTCGTCATTCTACTTGACCTTAATAAATTCATTTTGTTGGAAAAATTGGGAATGGATTAGCAGTTAATATTTGGACAGATGCATGACTGTTATCATCTAGTTCATTACGTAACCAGGGTTTGATCAAATTTTACCATCCTACAAACCAAAATCAAAGTCTTTTTAATAATTTTCGATCTGCACAGAATGAGGAATATAGAGATTCTAATCCAACAGCAAGATATCAAGGGATCTACAGATAGATGGTTTGTTGTAGATTCTGGTCTATGACCTCCCCTTATAGAAGATATATATGCTACCTTATCTTTATCCACAGAGAGAAAGAGAGAGATTTCTCTTTCCATTTTAATACAATAAAATCAAAAACAGAACAGAGAAATAAGTTAATGTAAAAAAACCAAAGATATTTGAGAGAGTCAAGATTGCTTGACAATGACTTTAGTGCCATCTCATTTGTATTTCTAATAAATTCCAATCTTTTAAGGAAAGGGAATTGACTTGGCATGATTTCCAGCTTAGGGCATGACTGGACCTCCAACTTCTCAAGGCAGGGAAAGGAGGAATTAGGCAACTCAAGTACTTCCAACCATTCAACCAAATTAGGCATTGCAGATGACCATTTCAAAATGTCTCAGGTTAACCATCTTTCTCATTTCCTTGGGAAGCTCTCGAAGATCAGAGCAATAGTTGAGTTTCAACATCTGTAAATTGTGGAGGCTAGTGATACAATCAGGCAACACTTCAACTGGATTCCCAGACAGATCAAGATACCTTCAATGTATCAATAGTCTTATTGAAGGAGACACCTTCTTCATCTTCCAGTTTCTTACGTCCACCACACGCAAGCTCTGGAACTTCATCAACATTTCAATATTTGAGACCAAGCTTGCTGGTATTGATGGAAGAGATATTAATAACGTCCGCAATTTCTTTGCCTTCTCCAAGGCTTTTGGAATTTCAATTAATCTTTCAAAACAATCGGAAAAGAGCAACAAACCACGAGCTTCATCAGAAATCTGTTCCACATTATTGAACTCCACAGTGGAATAATCAAGCTTTCCAACAACTTGCGCAAGATCATGTACAAGATCATGCATCTTGCATCTCTCTGTATCTCCGTATTTGTTCTTCTCCACATCTTGGAAGAAAGAATTCCAAGATAAGATATTTTGTTTTATTAAAATAAAACTCTTTGGGGAATATTGAACAATACGCAAAACAACGTTTCACCTGTGATGGAAAATGATCATAACTCAACTTTATTATGGGTATTATTCCTGTACTTCTATCTTGTAGTAAATTCAAAAATTCACGCTCCATAGACAACCACTCACGTTCCTCTGTTTTGAAGTGCATTAGGCTTCCTAAGACCTTCACTGCTAAGGGAACTCCTCCACATTTATTTATGATTCTCCTTCCAATTTCCACCAAGTTCGGAGTTTCTTGTGGCCCTCCTTGACTAAATGCTCTTCGACTGAACAAAGACCAACACTCTTGTTCTGATAACGTTCCCAAGGGATGAATGTAATTAGGGGTCATCATCTTTGCAACTTCATGACTGCGTGTAGTCACAATAACTTTGCTTCCTACACTGCCAGATTTTAAGGGTACTATCAAGGTATCCCATTTTTCAACAAAATGGTCTTCACTCCAAACATCATCCAGTACAAGCAAGAACCGTTTACCCTTCAACCGCTCTTGGAGGCTAGTTGCTATTAAATTCAAGTTTGATGCATTACATTCACCTCCACCAGCTGTTTCTGTGATTTCTTTTAGAAGTCTGTGGACTTCAAATGGTTCCGACACACATACCCACATTCTTAAATCAAAATGCTTCACAGTCAATGAATCTTTATACACCAACTGAGCAAGAGTGGTCTTCCCAAGTCCCCCCATTCCTACAATTGGGAAGACCGAAATGATTTGATCATCACTCTTAATGCTACTAGTGGTTTTGACAAGCATACCCACTAGTTTTGATTGCTCACCGTTCCTTCCAAATACTTCCTTATCGTCTATAAGAGAGAAGGTTTGCCGGTCTTTATTGTTCATCATGGATGTGGAATCAGCTGATGATGACTCCACTTTGAGGTTAAACCCAATTGCATCGTTTCTGATTCCATCCAACACTTCATTGATGTCCTTAAGCTTATGGGCAATCTTTAGACGAAACGCAAATGGGTTGGTGTGTGAGAAGAAGTATCGTACCTGTCCCTTCAGTGTCATTCTGTTCTGGATCTCCATTTTATGTCTTAAAGATTCATATTTGAACTCATCCAGCAAATCATCTGCATCATAAGCAACACTTTTGAGCCTCCTCAGCCACCTTTTAACTGCCTCTTTCTCCACTTGTTGATTCTCAGCATCGTGCAGTAGACTCTGGATGGTGTTCAAGGTATTCTGGAGCTTTTTCAACTCTCCCTTGACACCCCATGCTTGACTGATTTCTTGGGTAGCAACAGAGATCAAAGTCATCAAGATTTCCTCTGCTCTGAAGACAAGAATTGATCCAGCAGCAGCCATGTTTTCTTCTTAGCAAAGAACAGCAGCTGGAGGGAGCCAAGCCTGGATGGGATTGATTGCTGAAGTTGGAAATGGAATACTTTTTTAATTTCTCAGAGATGTGGAAAACTTGCATCTATATCTATAGGTGGAGGATCCAAATTGTGGAGGTCATTGCGTGCCTCACCGTGTCTAGGCAACACAGTCCTATTGGGCAGCTCGGCTTTAAAGGATCCAAATTGATAGGTGGAGCGTGTGGTAGACTTCAAGTCAATATATATAGGATAATAATAATAATAATTGTACGCGTCCATATATAGCCAAAAGCGAGTGGTAGGTCCATGAAAAGCAAGAACAACTGTCCTTGTACGATCTGGAGTTTTGGATTCAACTCTTAAAGCTAGGGATGTCAAGTGGTTTGGTTCTTAACAGTTTCAGCCTAAGGAGTATAACCATAATCGTACCAATAAGCTAATCAATTCCAAACTAGAAATCCAAGACCATTAACTAATAGGTGGGCCAGTTCCGCTATCTAAACGGTTCCAAACAATCCAAAATTTAAAAACAAAAATAATAATTCCCTAACACATGTTGTTGTATCTAATAATATTATAATAAATCACTAATTTCAATCACATGAGATATGGTACGTTTTTTTCCCCTCAAATCGTAGTACTAGTCTATATTATCTCTTTTTTAGTATTAATTAATAAGTAGGAACACCATCACCCTCATAAATTAGGATTATTTTAAGGTATGTTATTAAGTTAGCATTCGCAAATAAACTTTTAAATTTACAATCAAATCTTTGGTAAAATAGTATATGAGACAAGTGGTACCAACTAAAATTGAAAAACTATAAAAAAAAAAAAAATAAAGGGTTTGAACTTACCTTTCAAGACCTTGAATCTTAAGAATTATATAATATAAAAGGTTAAGATGTGAATTTGTTTCGGTTCCATTGGTTCCAATGGCTCTTAGGAACGGGATCAATAACTTATTGGTAGATCCGAAATTGGACCAATAAGCTATTGGGTGGGTCAATTCTGGTTCCTAACAGACCGGTTTAGATCCAATTTCGGATTCTGATCCAAAATAAGAATCCTGTGAAACAGACAATTCTGTCCCAAGAAAAACGAAATGAAAGATGAAGGGAATCTATTCTCTTTTGCAAGCTGGAAAGACTAGAAAGGTAGTGGAACCGGCAATTCTGTCACAAGAAAACGAAATGAAAGATGAGTAATCTGTTCTCTTTTAATTGAAAGGTGGAAAGACTTAAAAGGTAGTATAACGAGCAATTCTGTCACAAGAAATTCAGAATGAAAAAATGAGGAATCAACTTTTTTCACAAGAAAATCGAAATGGAGGATGAGAAATTTATTCTCTTTTGCAAGTTGGAAAGATTTAAAAGGCAATGGAACCATGGTTTCAGGTATCGGTATCGTATTGGAAGTTACATATTGATTTGGCTAGTCATTGATATCATATCGGTGCAAAGTGTGGATAAGGGGTGAAGTTGTTAAAAAATCCATTTTTAAAGAAGAATCTGGGATAAATTTATATGATACGATCAATCCATGCCAATATAATATCGGTATCACTATTGTATCAGTTTTACAAGTGACTAATATCCGATCCGATACCAGGAGTGGAACAGCCAACTCTTTTTTTATTTTTGGTAAACGGAACAGGCAACTCAATCACAAGAAAAACGAAATGAAAAAAATGGTACAATCTATTCTCTTTCGCAAGCTGGAAAGACTTAAAAGTTAGTGGAATGGGTCAATTCTGTCACAAGAAAAACGAAATGAAAGGTGAGTAATCTATTCTCTTTTGCAAGCTGGAAAGACTAAAGATAGAGGAACGGGCAAAATTATTGAAGCATGAATTATTGTTATTGAAGGGAAAGGGAAAATTACACTGGCTGTTATTGATGAAGCTTGATTTTGGTTCAGAATGTAGGGTTGAGATTTTTGGAGGGTTATTTCGGCCTCAAAACGATCTCGGATTGTCGAAAAATGGCGAGCATCCGATATACGTTATGTTTTGATCCGGTTTGGCAATTTCTGGGTCTAGGGGTATTCTTGTACTTCTTCGGGTTAGGGTTTCTCTATATAATGTTCTTATTTCTGAGAGGACTGTAAGAGAGGTTTTGTAATATTTCCAGAGAAGGTGAAATTCATTCTATTGCTCGACCGTGGATGTAGCTTTCCATCTTGGGGGTGAACTACATAAATTTCTGGTGTTATATGTTGCTTGTTCTTCTCTGTTCTTGTTTTTCTTCTGTAAATCGCCATTCTGGGCATTGTTTTTTTAACACTGCCACCTCCCGAGGTTTGTACTAAATACAATGCGACCCCCTGTGTTTTCAAAATATACACCTAGTACCTTTAAGTGAACGGTGTTAAGTATAAAATTTAAATGATAATTTTGCCCTTCAATTAAAATAATCCTATTCTATTCTTTTATTTTTTTTAACATAAAAAAGTGGGACCCACCACTATTTCTTCTTCTTCTTTCTTCTTGTTTCTTCAACCATCGCTCCACCACCACTTCAACCACTACTCCACCACCATTGCAACCTTCGTCCCACTTCTTGAAAATGGTTCAGAAGCTCACTTACCTGGAGAGAAGCTGTGGGACAATAAGAATCAATCTCCCATCAAACCCCCAAAAAATAAGAAAAAAAAGTTATCGTAATAAGCAAAAGGGGTTAAAGTGGGGGATGGGGGATGGGGGATGGGGGATGGGGGGGGGGGGGGGGGGAATATGTAATTCCATTAACCATTTGCTAATATTTGGAAGGACCCCATGGGATCAGGTTTGATGGAATTATGAACCACCTTGTTCCTGAGTTGCCAAATAAAGAAGTAAATAATAATAAAAATAAGAAAAAAAAAAACCATTTAAAGTTGCTTATCCCGGAGTTTATGAGACAGGAGAGAAGCACAAAGTTACAGTAAAGATTGATGGGAGAGGTATTTTGTACTCAATCCCAAAGGCCCAGCCACCCAAATATGCTTAGACCAGTCACATGAATTAAAGGAAGAGATGTCATATGCATTCAAAACAAGATCCACATAAAACAAATAAGAATCGGTCATGAGCCAATTTGAAAGAGATGCCTTAACAAGTATTCCTGCATGTAAAACACGCCAAAAAAAGTGTTTAAATTTAGGATGAATGGGCAACTTCCAGAGGAAGCACCTCCAGCTTGAGAAATTAGAATGAAAAGGCGATCTTAAAGAAGAATTAAGAAATTTGGTAGCAATTCGAATAGAGAATCTACCATCCTTAGAGATAGAACATATCCAAGAATCAGTAATATTAGTTAAAGTCACAGAAGCGCAGGCAACAACAAAACTAGTAGGGAAACTGAGGGGAAGTAAAGCAAAATTAAATCTATTTTGATCAAAGTAATTATAAACCAGATCCCCCCTAGAGAATGTTGTATAAGATCAATTAAACAAAAGTCTGGGATTGATTTAATTTAGGGATCAGTCCAGAAAAAAGTGTTCTTCCCATCACCAACATTGCGGAAAGACATAGATTTCAGAGTGAGGAGTACATTGGCAATGTTGTTCCAAGACCAAGAACCTCTTTTTAGGGCTGGTTTTGGATAAAAAACAGATGAATTGGAAAAATATTTAGCTTTTAAGATCATGGCCCACAAGTCTGTAGAGTTATTAATTAGTCTCTAATCAAGTTTGAGAATTAAAGATTTAGGTCTTTGTAAAGCTGGAAAAAAAAAATTTTATTTGCTAAACTTATAATCCACCAAACTTATTTTAATATTAAAAAAAAATAGAATTTATTATCCACATTGGGCAAAAAAATTAATATATGTATATAAGTTTCCACATCTTGAAATTAAAACTCGACCAATTTGTTACAATTTTATTTGATTTCATTTTCGATTCTAAATTGAAACCCTTAAATCAATCATATGCACTAATGCACCCCCATTCAAATGGGAGAGAATAAAACCACTCCTTTAACAACAGTGATTTTTCTTAAGCCCACGGGCAAGTCAGGCACATAGGAAATGGTTGGACCAAAAAATAAACTCTCTTTATCCAGTGAATAATCATATGGTGAGTAATCAAAACAAAAGCATATCAGCCAGGTTCTACCAACCGACCTGTGCGCATGGTTCTAAGTATCGGTATCGTACCATCCGTATCGGGTGATACCTATTGGTTTTGTTAGTCGCCAATGTTGATACTGTGTCGATACCGTATCGATAGCACGGTACAGACAAAGAGTTTAATGGTCAGAAAACTCATTTTTTAAGAAAATGCAGAGGTATTTTTGTCTGATCCAGACCAATACCGTTTTAATATTGTATCGATTTTGCAACTTGCCGATATCCGTTCCGATACCATACACTAAAACCATACCTATCGGAGTCCAGTAGAGCAAGACTGGAAGAAAGATAAAAGGGTGAGAGTGGAAGTGGAAGGAAAGAAAGCGTGTATGAATTAATTGTGAAGGACCCAAAGGGATAATTAGGAAGCATGGGTGGAAGTTATTGAGGAAAGAAGCCACTCCTCCTCTACCTCAACCTCAACCTCAGGCCCTCCACTCCACTCTGGCTGGCTTGCTGTTTTGTTCTGTTCTGTTCCGGGTTCTGTTCTGTTCTGTTCTGTTTTGTTCTGTGTGGACTTTAGACGTGCAACGTTGGCTCTGTTCAGTGCGTTGTGGTTGTGGACTTCTTGTGGTGGTTACCAAATACCAACAGAATCAAACTATAAATGCAAGCCAGGACAGCTGGTTTTTCGTTCTTTTTTATTTAGAGTGATTTATTTCCATTTACGTTTCCAAGGTTCCGCGGAGGAGAGAGAAACGGCTGAGAAGTCCAATCAAATCATTGAGAGAATGTAAAAAAGAAAGAAGAAGTGTGCCAGACTGCAGCCAGTGCAAAGGGGGCCCAAGTCCACTGAATCAGGAGGGAGGATCCGAACCCGAAAGGGGACACTTAGCTTAGCTGTCTCAGGCCCCTCTTGAGCTATCTAGAGCTTTGGTGGCCCGGCCTCATGTGCTTCCCAGTTCCCCTCCCCCACCCCCACTCCGACTCCAAGTAAATCCATATTCCACTAACCTCACACTCTCGACATTATGAGGGTCAAAACCCAGCCGAGCCAGTGAAACCGGACTTAACCGAAATTGAAACGAATGATTCCTAACATTTAAAAAAAAAAGGAATCGAAATTGAACCCAAACCGATATAAAATCGAAAAGATACCGAAACCCACCTCAATCCAATATTAAACTGATAACAAATAGAATGAAACCAAATACAAACTAGATTGCAGCTTAAACCAATCGAACCCAAACCATTCCTGATTGGTTGATTTTGGATTCACCCAATCGAAACCGGATCAAACCGACCAATTGACACCCCTCCAGTCACATTTAAGGGGGTGTCAAACCATCAACCAATTAGGTGTTCGGTTGGTTTTGATCCATTATTAGTTTCTTTAAACGGTCTTTCACCGTTCTATTATCCTTTTGAGATAAAGAACGCCACCTGGTCGTGCAATGCAACGTGTACTTGCACCCAAACATAGTTGTGCACGAAATGACTAGCGCAACCCTTGAGAAGGCGAAAAGGACTAGAGGTGTGTCGATCATTTCACGCGCGACTGTGTCTGAGCACAAATACATGTTGCGCTCCGCAACCAAGTGGCGCTCTATATCCTTTTTAATAGGAAGTTTGATCTATCAAAATCAATTTCAATCGATTCAACTCTCACTTTTGACATCCAACTCAAGCCTCCTCATCAGCAATAAATGACCACCTTACCCCCATTTGAGCAAGGCGCTCGAGTAGAGATAAGACGGTCATTCCCCGCCTTACTGTGTCTTGACCATAGTTAGCAAAAACGGGAATGGTAATAAAACGGAGTTTTACGGTACGGGTTTTAAACGGTAAAAAATTACAAATGGACAGTCAAATAAAACGGTCAAAAAAACAGAGAACGGTAAAAAATGGAAAACGAACGGTACGGATTTTAAACGTTTATATTTCAAAAAAACGGAACCAAAAATACGTCACTGTTCTCATATAAATTGAAGAATTTTTATTTGAAATACATGCTTCTATTTCTGGTATCCATGCATTGACTTTGAATTGAAGGTGATATCATGAAAAATGTAGCCCTTCGAGTCATCTTTACGTCGGTGAAAGAATCAAGCCGATCAGAGTTCGGGAGAGAGAGATATGGTCAGTAAAGTCCAAGGTCGTAAAAAACACCAAAAAAAGGAGAACGTGTTTTAAATACGTTTAAAATGGGAATGCTTGCCGTTTGCCATTTTTTACCGTATGTTTGAGAAACATACGACAAAACGTGTTTAAAACGGTAAAAAATAAAAACGTGTTTAAAACCCCATTTTAAAAGCATTTTTGCTAACAGTGGTCTTGACAGTAGGGTCCCTCATCAGTCATCACCTCCTCACTTACTCACCTACTCAAAAGTCTCAAATTCAAACCCATTTGCTTCGCTTGCTAAAATGCTATTTGCTATTTGCACTTTCCCACCACTTTCCCCTCTTTCACAACATGCATTGACATTTGACGACAACGCAGGACGCAGCTCCCTCCTCCCAAGATTTTTTATTAATAGAATTGTTTTTCATACATCTAATCTTAGGACATTTAATGAGGATGGCCGCATAATGTCCTGGTAATGTCCTTATATGATATTTAGGGTGAGAGAACGCTGCCTGAGCCTCTAGAGCCTACACCCGTGTTGGCCAATGGGAGCACGTAAATTCATCTATTTGGGTGGAATTTCCGCCTTTTCATGAGAGTAGGGCGATACTTTAATTTCTATAGGGGCAGGATGGTTCTGTGTCGAGGCGCAAGAGCTATGTTGACCATGCAACCAAGTAGTGTTTTTTTTTCCTATAATTTATTAAAAGCTCAGTGCATGGAAAGTGCAAATCTATAGCCAAAACCAGACTAAGATGTGGTTGAACTAGGGTGTCAATCCATCGGTTTGGGACGGTTTCGGTCTTAGTTAAGTTGGTTTTGGTCTCGTAAGGATGAATCTAAAACCAAATCAACAAGGAAAACTTCTGTTTTAGTTTGATTTGATTTTAGGTTCTTAATCATCGGCTTCTCTAATCAGGTTCGTTTTGGTTTCCGTCCGTTTTAGGCTTGTTTGACATATAAATACATGCAAAAATATGTTTTTTTCATGAGTTTTGGACTAGTATCCAGTTCTTATCGGGTTATATAGGTTTGGTTTCGGGCTAAATCGGTTTCAGTTTGATTTCAAGTGTACAATATCCCAACCCAAAACCAATCCAATGAGGATTGGTTAGGTTCAGTTCGGGCTATATCGATATGGTTTGAGCCAGTTTCATCAGTTCGGGCTAGGTTTTGACACCCCAATTGGAGCTGATGAGTTTCACAATTACAAATGTGAAATCCCTAGTTCCTTACCCTAATGTGCCTATAGAAGTAAAATATCATGGGCTGCAAGTATAAGACTAGAAATACAATAATCAAATTGTAAATACAAGACTTATCTAATTGATATGGCAGATAGTATCGCACCGCATCAACGATACACGTCCTCTTGCGTAACCCGAACAATAAATAGTAGAGTTGAGTCACATCAAACGATGCTTTCCTTAAGGTTTTTAGATGCCCCACTTCTGCAATCCGGGTTGACCATGCATCTATACCTCCAAGATAAAACAACTCTCTAATCACATAGGTTGCAGTTCCAAATGTGATTACAAAGGGCATCCAAAGACTATATTCACTAATTCATCGACACTGACCGACTACGGTGGAAAAGAAAAAGATGTT
Organism: Telopea speciosissima; assembly: GCF_018873765.1. Classification (NCBI taxonomy): domain Eukaryota; kingdom Viridiplantae; phylum Streptophyta; class Magnoliopsida; order Proteales; family Proteaceae; genus Telopea; species Telopea speciosissima. The sequence goes on from NC_057917.1 coordinate 15,262,094, forward strand.
TTTCAAAAACAATTGTTAGAGAATGAGCAACACCTCCTCTCTTTATATAGGAGAGGAAGAGACACCCCTAAGGGATGTCTCCAGGTGTCTCCAAGAGATATGTCCCAACTCATGTCTTTTCCCATAAGACTTGTTTGTTAGCCACTCAAACAAGTCTTTCAATAGACACCTATTAGCTATTTAGGTGTCTATTAGGAAAGGATTCAACCCTCCAACAAAATCGTATTTTGAATCTCTAATTTTAAAACAATGGAAAATCCAACAGTGCCCCATCTCCATTTTCACTCCATTTGCTTGTTGAGAAAGTTGAGAACTCTTTTTTATTATTAACTTGTAACTAAAAGGCAATCCAACCAAGATGGAACATGGAATGACAAAATAAAATGAACCTCTACTCCACTCTTCATCCTCAATGAAATTTTTGGAGTCTCAGATCGTACAAAGGTTTAAGATTCTACAATCAGATATGGGATTGTCCTCTATCAATTCTATAGTTTTCAGTTAGAACTTTAGAAATTTGATTCTGGAAGAAGCAAAGATTTCTCAAAATCTTGTGATTTTTTTGGAATTTTTATCAATTCAATTAATTTAGATATCTTGCTACAAAAGATAAGTTTCATTGATTTTCTACTATCTGACTAAAAACAATCAAATAATAGGCAAAAATGAATGAGGGGGGTGAATGTTCATGTACCTGAGGTGAGCGGGGAATTTTCACGTACGTGAACGACTCACAACCCTCTTTGAGAATATTCCATCTGAACGGCTGTGAATCGTTCGTGTATGTTCACGTACATGAAGATTTACCGGACTATGTATGTGAGTGTACGTGAACAATTCACAGCCGTTTAGATGGAACATCAAACATAAATAATGAGCGATTCAAAAGATATTTGTAAGAACAATAGACAGGTAGTGGGTATGCATAATTTATGGAATTCCCCTAAATATTTCTCCTTCCTCGGAATTTTTTTTTTTTTTATATATATATATATGGAAAAAGATCGCTGCTTAATTGGTTGTGTGGTTCTTACACCCAGAAACAAAAACGTAGAAAACTACCGCCCAACCTCTCTTGAAATCAAAAATCTCATCCGTGTTGATGCCCTTATACGTGCTCTCATTGACCCTCGCGCTAGAGCAGGAATTACACAACCAAGCAACAATCTCTGACCCATATATATAATATGCATGGTTTGACCCCTCAAACCCCCCCCCCCCCCAAATGAAACAAGAGAGTCGATCCCTTGACTTCATGAGACACCTCCTAACTAAATACGTATTGGATAGAGTAGATCACCAATTGGATTGCTTATAAAATTAATTGAATAATTTATCATCATTTCACGTTTGGTACCTTGCAAATTGTTAATTTAATGGTTTAAGGGATGAAGGTAACAAACAATGCAAGACTTTCTCATTCTGCCACTTAAAAAACGTTTTTGGATAGAAGCTTCCCAAATGAAACGAAGATGACATGGACAATATTTAGGCCTGTACCTTGATGAGGACACCATTAATCCATTCTGACCAAACAAGAAAAAAGAAGAGAAAGAAATTATATTTAATTTCCATCTTCCCACCAGCAAACGAGGCTTCTAAACTTTACAATTAGTAAGTGATTGTCACCTAATCTTGTCATCATATTCGTGTCTCCATTCTCCACTATTCCACCCATTTTTAGGATATAAGATTTTCAATAAAGGGTTGAGATGGTCCACTATATAGCTCACTATCTAATCCTTGATCCCCACTATGCACTAATGTAATAGGTAACACAAAAAAAAAATTATTTTTTTATTTTTTGATGATAAACACAACACAAAAGTACTTTGTTTATCTAATCTAAGTATATATCCAATTCATATTTCTCCACAGTGAATCTCATTTTCAACCAAGAAGTTTGAACTGGTAGACGGAGGGACTCCCAGAAGTATAAGGGGATTCAAATCTATTTCATAAATAATAAGAACAAATAAGGGGATCGGGTTGTTCTTTAATGAACACATGGTTAATTTGGTGGGCAAAGCAATAATTTCATGTTCAAAATAAAATATCACCTCCAATGCAACTTCAACCACTGCCACCACCACCTCCACTAAATTTTTGGAGATTCACTGGCATTTATTGAAAATTTATAGAAGTTTCAGTAATAGATTATTATTCATAACAAACACGTTTTTGTTTCTTTTTTGGCTTAGAAATAGAAATTACTATGCATTACCAAACGCGTTTTTTGTCCAAAAATTTGACCTAGTGACAAAGATACAAAATATCATTTTTGAAATAAAAACATCGCTCAAAAACAAAAGTGCAATCATGTAGTCCCTTAGTAACCGGTGTGGGACTAAACTCCCAACACTCCCTCACATATGTGATAATACATGCGATGGACACGTGGTTACGGTGAAATCCTCTCTGATATTATGTACAGTTTTCAACTTAAAACTTTGGACTGATAAATGGAGCACTATTCGAATCCGTTCGAATGCTAATTGGATGCGGATGCAGATATTCTATCCGAGCCGAATCCGATCCGTTTACATCCCTAGGTAGACCCCACCTAGGCAGAGTGTTCGGGCAAGGGTGGAATGGTCATTGCACCACCCTTGTTAGGGGCACTAGGGGAATTGGACCAGACAAAAATTGCAGGGGATAAAGATCCGGGGGTGTGGGGGTTGTAGACTAATTAGTATCCGGTGTGGAAACGGGGGTGGATTTTTGTTTGTTGTTGTGCCATCGTGCGGTGCAGCAGCGGACATGTGTGCATAGCAGACCCCATTGTGCACACATGGCCACTGCTGCACCGCACGATACGCACAACAGCGCCTCCAATACTGAAGCGGATAAAAATCCTGTGGAAACTACCAACAATATGAGAGACTTTTAATTGGTAGAAGAAAAAAAACTAAAAAGGGTAAAGATTTGAAAGAGCATCTGTCATGTACTCATACGAATTAGGAATGGATGCAGCACTTTGCCCAAGAAGCTCAACCTCTATCCCATCCCCATTCCTCTATTATATCTTATCCCATTACCATTCTAAGCTGTGTGGGGTCTAAACTTTAAAATTTTTGAAAGATCAAATTAAAGCATGCTGTCTTTCTTCTTCTTCTTTTTTTAATCCATAAAACAAGCTGTCTTATAAAGGAACAATTACAGAGAGAAAGAGAGAGAGAGAAAGAAGCATACAACTCGATCCACTACACTCCTCTCAGACTTTCACGGTTCATATGATTATATCATCATTCGATGCATGTTCGTACGATTTCGAAACAAAGTGCAATGCCGTATATGGTTTCTAATTTACTAAAGAAAATAAAAGCTATAAAGAAAAGAAGATAAACATCTCAAAAATGGACCTCTCAGAATGACAAATCACATTAGCTCATCTCCGATTCACCCATCACTTCAACCATTTAATGTTCTAAAACACTATCTTTTCCTATCCTTATATATACCCTCTTTCACTTTGTTTCTCTCCCACCTCTCTCTCTCTCTCTGTTCTGCTCTGTTCTTCTCTGTTCTGCTCTGTTCTGCTTGTCTGTCTCTGAAGCATGAAGAATGGTAGGTTCTTGCGAGGGTCTCTAAGGAAGTGGAGAAAGATGGGCACTAAAGAATTTCCTTCAGAAAGCTATTACCACCACCACTGTTGTCCATGGGCTCTTCGACCTTCCATGCAAGAAGAAGACGAAACCATCCCCAAGGATGTACCAAAAGGTCACTTAGTAGTCTATGTGGGAGAAAATTATAAGAGGTTTGTGATCAAAATCACCTTGTTAAAGCATCCACTCTTCAAGGCATTACTAGATCAAGCCAGTGATGAGTATGGCTTCACTTCAGACTCTAAGCTTTGCATTCCCTGTGAAGAGAAAATTTTTCTTGATGTTCTTCGCTGCTGCACCAACACTCGAACGCATGATCGAGGGATCTGGTTGTTTCTTTGAGAATCTTTGAGAGAGAGAGAGAGCTCCTATTTAAATTGAACCTCTTAGAACAGATTTTATTACTAACTCCTTAAATGTGAAAAATAAATAAATAAATAAAATAACTTGTTCTAGCCTTTCATGTTTGATTGCATTCCCTGATTTATCCTTCTTAGTTTCAAGTATATATCTGAATTGTGAAAGTAGATCCTTCTTAGGGTAGGGAGGGAGTCGCCAGTCAGGTCGGACTGGAATTGCCAACTAAACTTACTACGACGTATTCCACACTTGATGGCATGGAATGAGCCAATCAATGGCAATGCCATCATTGAAAAATGCCCTTGGGGTCACCTTCCATGGACACAAAGGCAGTATTTGGTATGCATTCCAAGTCAATTTTACATTCTCGGATGATAAAAAATAATTGTTTTTATTATCCGAGAATGTGAGTCGAACAGGAATGCATTCCAAGAAAGCATACCAAACACAGCCTAATAGAATGACAATTTTGAGGACAGCATTGTCAAAAGTTGTCAAGATATAAAAACGTCAAAGCACTAACTACCGTTGACTGGGATCCAGTTTCTCTCCAACTTTCCAGTGCGCATCCATCCTCATCATTTGAACAGCACTTCAGCCACGTTTCGACTTCTGGAGGTGCGTTGGAGAGGAGCCGGATCCCCGTTGATTGGCAGGCAGCACACCTAGTAGGCTGCCACACGAGCCCTTGCAATCTTCCCTTGGTCGTGCTGTTGCCATACCCAAAGACACGGGTGTCTTGAATGAGGTTTCCAGCCACATCCACGAACAGCGCATTGAGCCATTTTACCATCGATCGTCGAGGACAATTATCCAGGAGAAGAAAAGACACACATCCATGCAAGTAGGGATCCGACTCCTCTACTTCCGCCTGCCTGGTACTGCCGTGCACCCTACACACAGCAAGGCGATAAAGACCGCCTTACCCTGACCTGGGCAAGGCGTTCGGGGGCAGGGGTAAGGAGATCTTTTCACCACCCTGCTGTGTCTGTTGGGCACACGGCAGTACCGGGCAGATGGAAGTAGAGGAGTCGAATTGTGCACGTAGTCCTGTAAGCCAGAGTCACCCAGAGAGTTTTCACTAATTACGGGACAACAAAATATGACATTCACCAGAAAATCTCTATTAATGTGTAGTCGACTCCAGGTTCCTGAGGTTGAAAATGGTTATGGAAAAATCCACAAATACATGGGTAGGAAAAACCGTCAACCACAGTTTATGAATATAACCAATATGTTCACAAACCTTACCTCTTAAATTCTATTTTGCTACCCAGGAATTAGCAATTTTTCCATGCCCAATCCAACCTCACCACCTCAGGAAATCTGAACTGCCACTGAAGCTGTCTAAGAACAGAAGAAACTCAACATAGATCACACAAAAGACAAAACTAAAATATAGAACCAAATAAGGGTGAACAACCTGAAAAATACCAAAACATAAGCTTGTTATATCCAGATATACCCTCGTGAACATTATAGATGTTGCCATCCATAAAATGCCACAGTTTCCTCATTTGCCACACTTTCCTTACAGGCACTGAAATATCGGAGTTTATCAATTCTGGTTTGCATTCCACATGCAATTTGGTTTGAACTGGCAGAGAGCATTTTAGCCAAAGACTGATAATTTTATGCCCTTGAAGTTGTACTTACTCCAGTCAACAACCGCTCTTTCGTGTTGATGGATGGATTTGGAATTGGGAACCACATTCAGTTGCTTTGCTTCTGAGTGAAATGATTCAATGCATCTGCAATGGAAGACTGAGAACTCAACCGTTATGACTTGGTTGATTTTCTCCATAAAACCTGAGATTGGTAAGATTTATGAGAAAGGACTGCCAAGGATATTTGGGATTGTCTCTCCAAGAGATTTGATTGGAGACTTGACCGAGTAGATGACTCGGCAAAGGTTTACCAACTCCTACAAAAAGTCAGCACAATGAAGCAAGGTGATAGGAGTATTTTTTTAATATTACAACCTTATTACAGGGCACCTTGCATTAGTCAGGTTCTGGCACTTATTTATGCCAAATATCATTTAAGTAAATGTTTTACTTAAGATATTATTCATAAATAAAAAAATACCCTCTATTTGAATCCAATAAAAATAGTTAAAAAATCAAATTCCAAAAGGATAAAAAGTCAAATCCCAAGTTCAAGATAAAAAACTAGATTATTTTACGGTAGGTGGAATTTTCAACTTTCTAATATTAAGTTTTTTCTCAAATCTAAAAATTCCATAAATCTTAAAATGGTAAAACATTGCTAAAAACCCAAAGTGCAGTAAAACATTCATTTGTTTTGATATTTAAAAAAATATTTTCATTCAGAACGATTTTGACAACATTCACGGACACCAAATAAGGTTTGACCAAAACACAAATCCTTCAATATAAATCAGATATAAGCAATCTTGGATTTGTTGGAAAGCTAGTTTTGTGTTCTACCTAACACAAAAAGTCTCATGTAAAAATAAAATCATTTGACCAGTCAAACTCTGTTCTACCTAACACCTTTGTAAAAATAAAATCATTTGACCGGTCAAACTTCTTAGAGAACAAGAACATTTCTCTAAATCGAAAGCAGTTTAATTAATTATTGATAATATCATATTTCTAAGAACAGTATAAACCAAATTGTTTTGATTGTTTAAAACCTCAAATAGCTTGCTTCTTCAGTTCTACTCTCTAGTTCTATGTTGATTTTTTGATGACTTTATGTAGCTTAATATTGATTTTTTATTACTTGGATGTGACTTAACGTTGATTTTTTATGACTTGATGTTGCTTAATATTGATTTTTTATGACTTGATGTAGCTTAATGTTGATTTTTTATGATATAAAGTACATATTATAGCATACTAAATAATGTTAGAAAAGAGGGAAAATAAAAAATAACACTTGGGTGCCTTGGACGTTGTTGCCTAGGCGGGCGCCTTGCTACCTAAGCGCTTAGACACCCCTCCACCGCCTTAGGTCACCTTGCCGCCTTGACAAGTATGGTACCAGTATTGTACCCCAGCTTCCCCCGACTTCGCAAAGACAACTTCGCTGAGTGAGCCCAATCCAAATAGTTGGTATTGTCCAACTTCACAATGGATATCTGGGTGCTAGGATTCTCAAAGGTAATCAAACTAGGGTTGGTACCACTCAAACCACTAGCCGAAGCTTCCGTAGGTCCACTGACCTCAGACAACATGAAGTGCAAACACACTTGGAGAATCAGTTTGATATCCAAACCAAATGGGGAGCACACTCTACCCAAATTCATCTTCCCAATACTTAGAAAAAATTCCAGAAAGCAAGCAAACCATAGAAACTTGAAGAAAGTTAAATCGAATACACCTTTTGCGATGTAGCTTCATTCTATAACAACAAATAGGCCTCGCATGATACAACTCACCAACCAACATAAACCAATCAACACACCACAAAGCATTTCAAACAGAACAAAGAGAAAAACAAAAACAAAAAAAAACAAAAAACAAAACAAAACGGGCAGTACCTATCAAGTTTTGAGAGAATGAGTTGTGCTTCCATAGCACATTACTTCAACAACCAACCCACGAGGAGTTGAAAGCTACCCCTTGGGCAATTCTAGCCCAGCCCCACTCCCAATGGTGGCTCGGTAAGAGAGAAACAAGAACATGATGGAAGAGCTGGCAGTACAAGTATACAGGGTCTCTTGTTCTTCAAACGACTTTCACAACCTCCAATCTTCCTCCATTAGGTATTCTAGTTGATGATAGAACTCCATTAGATCTTCTAAGTGTGTTTTCTTACATGGTATAGTCTCTAGAATTTGGAGAAGATGCCCTCAGTCGGCAATCTTTGAATGAGAAAGGACACGCTCGATCGGTAGCCCTTGAATTTGGGGGAGTGCAAAATTTTGACCCTAAGTTCATGCAAAGGAGAAATTCCATGATTGAGATGACGATGAAATTGTTAAAACAAACACCACAAAACACGAACAGAAACAAAAATAGAGCAAGACGATACAGAGACTTAACATAGTTCACACACTAATACGATGTGCTACGTCCACGGGCAAAGCTAAAGACAATTCAGTATGTAAATGGAAGAAGATACAAATGGATATCTCACAAGAACACCCAAACGACGATGCTAGCTCTCACCCAGAAACCCTAACTTGAAAATCCCCAAATGTCACTCTTTTTACAACAAGATGGGTAAAACATATAAATACTCCTCCAAACAGGTCGATCCATCGGGTCGGGTCCTATCAGCCCAAGCCCTCTATTACCATCACAGGTCTCAAAAAAAAATCCGATTCAAGTCGCCACTAAAAGGTCGCACGGGTCAATCTCTTAAACAGGTACAAGATTTCGAGACACACATAACAAAATGGATGTGGTGATGGTGGTGCATGGCAACCCTACCTTGGTCAGTTTAGCTCGGCTTGAGATGTTGATGCTTTGACTTTTGGCTGCCACCTCGGTTAATTTGACTCGGTTTGAGATGTTGATGCTTTGACTTGGGGGTTTTGGTTGCCACCTCGACCTATTAAGCTCGACTTGAAATGCCTGGGCTACGACCTGAGATTTTTGTTGTCACCTCGGTCTGTTCAGCTATTGGAACCCTCAACTTTTCTAGGGTTCCAAAAAGAAGTACAAAGGAAGTACAAACTTAGGTCGACACTCAAAGCTCTGATACCAAGTTGGAAATAATGCAAGGATCGATTTAGGAGAAGAAACGAGAAGGTAAGAGCCGAGAAATAGAAGAAGAGATAAAGAGGAGTGTGCAACCGTATGGGAGAGAATCAATCTCTCTCCCCTATATGCTTTACTAACATAATGATGTAAATTACATACACCTCCTTGGGGAGATAAAAGGTAAAAAAGAGAAAGTACAATATAAGATGATGAGACAATAAACCAATGCCCAAAGTACCCTTATTACATAAACTCTAACAGCACCATCGTAGAGCCAGCATGTTGTTTCCAAGGTTGCCCTACAAGAATGTCACAGTGCAGCAACGAGGTAACTAAGCTAGGCACATGGTACTAGAATAGTTCAAAATATAGATGTACTAAAGCTATTATACTAGCCTCTTCTAGAGCGGTAGGTCCAAAACCTCACATATGAATCTTCTTGGAGAGTTGCTTCTACGAAAGGTTGTATGCTCGAACAAATTCAGCAAAGATAAAATTTGCTTCTGCCCCGGCATCAACGACTATATGAACAACTGTAGAACCAGCACCGTGCAAAAGAATACCCTTCTATCTGAAGAGGGGATCTTTATCAACTAGTCAATTTGAGAATAATGTATGACTAGCGGAGTGAGCTTCAACTTCGGCATCAACAGGATCATCCTCTAAAGGATAAGGGTATAACTTAGGTGTATCGACATCATCATCATCATCCTTCTCTGCTGGTTGCAATTCTGCTACATTCACAGGACGAGACTAATCGGGACATTTGTTCCCAAAGTGACCCTTCTCGCCCAATTGTGGCACACAATGCTCTTCAACCAATTATTGCCCCTAAAAACCTCTGGCTTCCTTTCTTCCACTCTGTGAAATTCATGCCTCTTTTCTTCAATCCATGGTGGAGGTCTATAAGCTGAAGGAGTTTTGAGCACTCTTCAAATAATTGTAATTTTCTTCATTTGTCTTGGCATAAGCAACTGCCACATCAATGGACTTATGGACCTAAAATCACTATTGACCAACCCTAGTCAAATCTCAATACCAAACCCACTAACATATCTCAGAACCTGTTGTTGGTCTGATGCAGATTCATCACCAAATAGGGCTTGTTTCATTGAAAATAAGTCTAGGGTTGGGTTACATACATGTTGGGCCTTTGATCCCATGGGTTTTTAATGTAATAGGCCACTTTTATGGACCTAAAATATGGGTATATAGGTTGCATACGGGATTAGCCCAATACTTAGTTTATTTTTATGTTTTTTAATTGAACCGGTTCAAATTGGTTGCATCCAATTGGTTCAATTTAAGTGATCATGTGACTTGGTTAAGTGGTCATGTGACGACTTAATTGGTCATGTGATGTAAGTTGGGCTGGATTAGGACTCTATAAGTCCAGCCATGTTTTGAGTCTATTTCCTTTAGTATTCTAGTTTCCTAGTCAGTTTAAGTTACCTAATAGGTTAGGGATAGGGTTAGGCCATTCATTTTTAGTGTTCAAGTCTATTTTTGAGTCTTCTATATAAGTTTGTAAGGGAGGCCAACATTAGATACGAATTTGATTAATAAAAATTAGTTTTATGCTTGCTGCCATTGCTGCTCCTCTTTGTGAGTGTATATCCTTATGGATCTTAAGGTGGTAAAGGGTAGGTGGACTCCTGGATCATCAAACTGCTGCCATTGTCCTGTAATACAATGAGTTTGAACATGTTTTCTTATTTTAAACCTTCTTCTATCATCCTTCATCTTCCCTTAGACCTAATCCACAGTCCCCTCTATCCATCAAACCCTAATTCTTCATTAAACCTGCACTCCTACCTCTACTAGGACTCCCCCATAACTCCAGTTTTAGCCATCACTTTCGAACCCTACTTCCAGCTTATATTCCCCACACCAATCCCCCCATTCGACCTTAACCCTAGCCCTTAGTCTCCACTTTATCCCCTCCATTCCTTCACACCATTAAAACCCAAAACCTGCAACACAATTCTGTCCAAAACTGCAGAATTTTAAAACCTTCCCAAATCCTATTATTTTTATACCACATTGACCCCCTAGACCTGCTCATTAATACCCTATAAACCCCTTTCCCAATATCGAACCCTAACCCTTGGAATTGACCTAAATCCTAGTGCTGTCCATTCGAACTAGTAACCCCTTTTGTTATTTGATCCTGTTGTTTGGCTCCTAGTAGGTCTCCTACCTATCTAGGACTACATTAAGTGGTATCAGAGCCATGGCTGAACATGGCACCCCTGTTGTGGACCCCACACAACCACCCCCACCCGATTCCCTTGCTGCAATTATGGCCATGCTGTAAAAGATTTCAACAGACCAGCAAGCCTTTGGTGATCGAATGTTGGCAATAGAACAAAGGCCAGTTGTGTCTCTTGTAAGCAACATTCCCCTAGAAAAGGACAAATATCAAGTCAATTCGGTAATACAAAGAGCCCCAAGGAGAGATCAATACAGAGAAGACAGAGAAAGATACAGAGATCATAGTGAAGATAGGAACAGAGAATACAGAGACTACAGGAGACACCATAGACCTCCAGAGGCGTATGAGTTGAGAGACTTTGATGGCAGACCAGATCCACAGGTATTTTGTGATTGGTTAGCTGTTTTAGATGATTATTTTAATTGGTATAATTTGCCTGAGCATAGGAAAATGAGACTAGCATATACCAAGCTAGTAGGACCAGCACATAATTGGTGGAGAACCCAGATGGATTATCCTGACTACAGAGGTAGAGAACCTGTTACATAGGCAGAGATGAAAGAAGATCTGAGTAAGAAATATTTCCCAAGAATGTTCAGAGCTCTACAACAAGATAACTTAAATTCCCATCGACAACATCACCACCAAAAGGCCTTCAAATCTGAAGACAACTTGAAACCTCCATCAATGAGATTTCGTTTGCAAGTTGAAGAGTGTGGGAAATCTAACTTCACTAGTATTAAAACAGCGGCTGAATACAAATTTCCATTACCAAAGGAAGTTGAGAGAACACAAGTTGAAGATAAAGCTGAAGTGGCAATAAATTGTGATGAAAAGAAAGAGACAGCCCCTATAGCTTCAAAGATGGAAAGTCGACATGTAGAAGACCCTACTGAAGTGGTCAATGTCAAAGAAACCAAAGTAGAAAAAGATGAACCAGCAGAAGATGGAAGAGGTGGTTGAGAGCACTCCACGAGAAATTATTGGCATTCAAGATGCTGTTTTTGAAGAGGTGGAGCTTGTGTCTCAAGAATTAGATGCAAAGATTGCTAACACTGAAGACTCTATGGACAGGACATTCACAATTGCTGCTGATTCAGAAAACGAATACATATAGTTTGTTATGCCACCATGGTTCTTCGAAGAGAAAGCTCCACGCCTTGGAGATTTTATCCCTAATATTCCTACTTCACCGGAATTCTTTTTGGGGATGGTCAAAGCTACTGATCACATGTTGATTCCCCCTCATCACTACAAAATTCGAGGACGGATTTTTTCAAGTTGGGGAGAGTTGATGCAAATTCATCACCAAATAGGGCTTGTTTCATTGAAAATAAGTCTAGGGTTGGGTTACATACATGTTGGGCCTTTGATCTCATGAGTTTCTAATGTAATAGGCCACTTTTATGAGCCTAAAATATGGGTATATAGGTTGCATACGGGATTAGTCCAATACTTAGTTTATTTTTATGTTTTTTAATTGAACCGGTTCAAATTGGTTGCATCCAATTGATTCAATTTAAGGGATCATATGACTTGGTTAAATGATCATGTGATGTAAGTTGGGCTGGATTAGGACTCTATACGTCCAGCCATGTTTTGAGTCTACTTAAGTATTCTAGTTTCCTAGTCAGTTTAAGTTACCTAATAGGTTAGGGATAGGGTTAGGCCATTCTTTTTTAGTGTCTAAGTCTATTTTTGAGTCTTCTATATAAGTTTGTAAGGGAGACCAACATTAGATACGAATTTGATTAATAAAAATTAGCTTTATGCTTGCTGCCATTGTTGCTGCTCTTTGTGAGTGTAGATCCTTGTGGATCTCAAGGTGGTAAAGGGTAGGTGGACTCCTGCGACTCCTTGCATTGTGAAGATCGGGAGGCTCTTTCAAATCATCAAGTTGCTGCCATTGTCCTGCAATACAGTGAGTTTGAACCTGTTTTCTTATTTTAAACCTTCTTCTATCATCCTTCATCTTCCCTTAGACCTAATCCACAGTCCCCTCCCTCCATCAAACCCTAATTCTCCATTAAACCTGCACTCCTACCTCTACTAGGACTCCCCCATAACTCCAGTTTTAGCCATCACTTTCGAACCCTACTTCCAGCTTATATTCCCCACACCAATCCCCACATTCGACCTTAACCCTAGCCCTTAGTCTCCACTTTATCCCCTCCATTCCTTCACACCATTAAAACCCAAAACCTGCAACACAATTCTGTCCAAAACTGCATAATTTTAAAACCTTCCCAAATCCTATTATTTTTATACCATATTGACCCCCTAGACCTGCCCATTAATACCCTATAAACCCCTTTCCCCATATCCAACCCTAACCCTAGGAATTGACCTAAATCCTAGTGTTGTCCATTCGAACCAACAACCCCTTTTGTTATTTGATCCTGTTGTTTGGCTCCTAGTAGGTCTCCTACCTATCTAGGACTACATTAAGATCATCATGGTCTGTCTCCAGAAATCATCACCTCAAAGATAATTTGTGGAACTCTATCATGTAAGTATTCCACATCCTTGTTTCCGTACTGAAAATTGAGCAATTTTTGAAATAGTACATTCTTGTAATTAAGGGGAATGAACTTCTCATTCATAATCTGCTTCATAACCTCCCAATTAGTAATAGGTCCAAGTCATCTGATAAACCTCGAATGTAGTACGTCAACCCACCATGAACATGCATAACCCGTAAATTTAGTGAGTACGAACTCACACTTCTTTTCAACTGAGAAAGACATGTAGGCGAAAATCCTATTGACTTTAGTAAGCCAGTCAAGAAAATCTTTAGATCCCTTCTAACCGCCAAACTCTGGAACTTCAACCTTGATGCCATAGTCCCTGTTTGAAAATTGTCGGGGTAACATCATGGGGTATAGCAGGATCAGGTTGCCATCTCTGAGGTGTATCTTCGATCTGTAAAGCACCAAATTAAGGAATTGGTGTACAGTCTTGCTTCATCTCGCTTTTCGGTCCGATGCTGCTAAGGCAAGAATCTCAGTGAGAACTTCTTGAGTTTCTCCCATGAATTTGTCGAGTTTGGCCTCAGACTTCTGTTGATTCTCACCCACCACCAGAAATAACTTGTGCAACTCAAGATTGGTGATGTGACCTGTCGTGGCAAGTTACTGCCATAAATTCCGCTCTAATACCAATTGATGTGGTCCCAGGCAACAAAACCCTTAAATGGGATCGTCCACTACTAAATAATGCAAATTACAATTTCAGTAGCAAAACTGTAAATAATCTGAAGTCTAGGACCTCTTTAAATAAAAAATAAATCTTGGGACAGAACCGTAATTAGACTTGAGCAACAGGAACCTCTTGTTCTTCTCAATCTCCTGCAGCCATTCGCGGAGGGAGGACTCCAACGAAAGTGATATTTCAAGAGGAAATTCATAACCCCCAACCCTCTTACAGTACTAGGCCTAAACAAAGTACCAGAAAGAAAGCAAAGCTTGCTGTAACCAGGCCAGGCGGAAGAACAGGGAAGAGGAATTTCAGGTCTGAACTGCTCAAGGAGAGATTGTTGGGGACGAAATCCAAAGTATCAGGTCACCTAGGGCAGAAGATCCTTCGCCCAAAGTTTCAGTCCAAACGAATTAAACGTGAGTGAGATTGAACGCTACCTCCTCAAACCTGTCGGGTGGGAAGTTGCAGGAAACCACAGTGGCAACAGGAAAATAACAGCAAGATGAGGGGAAAGAAGATTCTTCGCCCAAAGTTTCAGTCCAAACAGATTAAACGTGAGTGAGATCGAACACTACCTCCTCAAACCTGTCAGTTGGGAAGTTGCAGGAAAATAACAGGAAGATGAGGAGAAAGAAGAGTGATAGTAGAACAGTAGAGGGGGAAAAAGAGGTTCAAGGGAAAGAGAATGTGTACCTGAGGCGAGAGAGAAGATCAGAAGAGGAGAGAGATCGATCACAGGGAAGAAGGCAGACACACAGCTTGCAATCACATCACGCTTTAACAGGTAAACTCAATGTAATTTCATTCCAAAATCTAATCAAGAATCCCTTGGTTTACAGTTAAATAGAATTAAACAAAGAAATCCTAATCATATTCTATAGCTGAAAATAGACTTTGAATCTACTTGGACTCTTAACTCCCACTAACACTATCGATGGTTCTCTCTAAAGAAAACGAAAAATAACAAGTACACATTAAATTACAAAATTAACCCTACTTAACCATACGTCGAACTGCATCACTCTGTTGCAGTAATTCGTATTCATCACACATAACAAAACCATCTCAATGGACTTCCCTTACCTCATTACAACCGAAAGTCCCTACAAGGGTATAAATTTTTAGTCAATCAGTCAGTCTTGCCAGTGAGTCATCGACTTTTATACCTGAGCTACACTACTTTTAGATACATGGACTTCCCTTGCCTCACTGCAACCCAAAGTCCCTACAAGGATAAAAAATTTTAGTCAATCACTCATTCTTGCCAATGATTCATCGACTTTTATACCTGAGCTACACTACTTTCATATACATGGAGTTCCATGACTGCCCATAGATCATGGTTCTTGGCTAGTCTTTATAACCATATATAAGTTTCCTTCAATTTTATTCATATTTGTTGATCAAACAGCTCTCCCATTCATTTATTACTCTAATCCTGGGGCAACAGCCTCTTCAAATTCATTTTCTGTGAGTCACTGGCGCAATCCAAATATGATCACTTTGAGTTATCATCTGCCAATCAATATTAACTGTCCCCTCGTTTCTGTTTATATCTTTTACCAAGCTCTTCATATATGCAGTTACTCCAGCTTATCATGAAACCTTTTTCATTTTAAGGCACTCATGTCCCATTCTGACCTGGCATTCAAATCCCATTCAATTAGGCTAACTAGGTCAACAATAAAGGTATGGGACCTCCTCCTATGTAAGTAACCGATGCAAGGAGAAATAGTCCCAAAGCCAACCCCTGCTCTAGCCCTACTGTGATTTAAAACTATGACTGAAGCTATTGCAAAATCATTTTAAAACTACTAGCTATTCTATAATCCATATTCCCCTGACACATGCATGTGTTTGGCAAATGGGTTATTTATTAAATACAGGATGGTTTTATTTGGAACCCTACTTGAGTGACAAGGGAAATATTTGTAATTATTTATTCAAATAAAGAGGTTTAGTTATTTTACGAATTTTATTAATTATAATTAAGATTATACAAAGTAACGCAAGAGCATCCAGGTCAAGCAGCCCCATCATTTTCCTCGGATGGAGACTCTTAAGTACATTCCTCCTTTCAAGAGAATGAGACGGGCCAATTCTGGACAGTCTTGGTCTTATCAGGCAATTGGAGGATCTATCATGTTGCCTTGTGCGAAATTATGAGAAGACTTGGGCCCCTATTCTTGAGATCGCCGAATTCACATATAACAGTTCAGTGAACAGGACTATGGGTCGTACTACTTTTGAGCTTGTTCTCAGAGTTCAACCTAGGCGACGTGTCAATCTTGTTCTACTAATCTCCATCATTACATGCATATAAATAAGAAAAGAAAAAGACTTCACAAGGAAAAAACTCTACTAAGATTTCTAACCAAAAACTTGCTGAACTCTTCCTATGTATCCTACCCAAAATAAAAAGATTACATAATATTCTCCCGAATAAAATAAATCTCCTTAAATATCCGACGGAACCAACAACCCAGTTTATAATCAGTTCCTTTTGGTCTAGGAATCCCAAAAGGTCAAACTGGTCCAGCTAAGTATCTGCATCCATACCTACAGGCCGTAAACCTCATATTACATCAAAAATTCTTTCCTATTTCTTTCTCCCTCATATATCAATTACTGAGATTTTAATCTTGCTAGAGTTATTCAATAATCTTGGGATTTTTAATACCCCTTCAACCCCCATTTTCAACTCTAGATCCCATCATGTCTTGGGCCCATTACCTGCAGGATTCAATGGTTGTCAAACATTACTCCATCAACCATACATGGTTCTTATTATTGCTCCACACCTCCCCCCAAAAAAAAATTAAAAAAAAATCATTGTCATTGCATCTGCAAGAGAACCTCCATGTAGGGATAAAGCTTAGCAGGTTTGATTTTGAGTTGATAATAGAACCCTACAATCTGAGGAAAAAGTATAATGAACATGAGGCTTCATGGTCACAGGGAGTTCCAACCCGATCAGTATACAACAACAACAAACTCAATCTTATCCCAACTTAATGGGGTCGGCTACATGGATCCAAACACAACAAAGGAAAACTGAGTTCTAGAAAGAAGAAGAAAAAAAAGGGGGGGGGGAATATAATAGCATACGTTCTTTTTTCTTCCTTTTTTTTTGTTCCCTTCTTTCTTCTTTCTTTATTTCTTCTGTATTTTTCTCTCTTTTCCCCTGCCTAACACATTTCCATGTATCATACATAAACTCTTGGGTGGTTGTGTGCAAAATATAATAGCAAAACCTCATCAGATGGACTCTTGAAGACCCCATCATATGTCTTCAACAATAAGTTAATAAAGCCATGCCAAGATCTTTTTTACCCTAAATTTTTCCACCAATTTTGGAAGTAAGACACTAGCCCCTTATAAGGTATTTTGCAATAAATACTCTTACAACAACTCAGCCTTATCCCAAATTAATGGGGTCAGCTACATGGATCCTAGTAGAGACCAGATAAAAAAGGGGGCACAGTATCAACACAAACTCTAGAGCATCGACCTTTCCTAGCTACGTACTGTTTCGTAACTGCTCAACATACTGTAGACCTCGATTACGACAACAGCATCACAACATCATAGTCCAACTAGATGGGGACGACCACATGAATTTTAGCTCTCCACTCAACTCTATTTGAAGTCATGCCAGAAACAAGGCCTAAGCAAAGCATGTCTTTCCTCATCACTTCTCCCATGGTTATCTTAGGCCTGCCCCTCGCTCTTTTAGTTCCCTCAATCTGGATCAGGTCACTCCTCCGTACTGGGGCCTCCAACGGCCTCCGTTGAACATGGTTATGCCACCCAAACAACTCTCTCTAAGTTTATCATGGATCAGAGCTACTTCCAACCCAGTTTTGATATGGTCATTCCTTACTTTATCCTTCCTACTTTTCCTACACATCCATCTTAGCATCCTCATCTCTGCAACACCAAGTTCATTTATATGACACTTCATCACAGTCCAACATCCCGCACCATACATTATAGCTGGTCTAATGACAGTCCTATAAAATTTTCTTTTTAAAGAGATACACCAATTGCACAGAACTCCAGTCGCACATCTCCACTTCATCCACCCTATTTTAATCCTCTGGGCAACACCGTCCCCTATGTCGCCCTCCTTAATAAATTGATCCCAGATAACTAAAGTGATCCCTTTGTGGGATCTTCCTCTCACCTATATTCACCACCTCATTATCCATCACAGAGTTGCTAAAGTTACACACCATATATTCGGTCTTAGTTCTACTTATCTTCACACCTTTTACGGGATCTTCCTCTCACCTATATTCACCACCTCATTATGCATCACAGAGTTGCTAAAGTTATACACCATATATTCGGTCTTAGTTCTACTTTTCTTCAAACCCTTTGCTTACAAGGTTGATCTCCAACAACAGACACACTTACATGATCCATATACCCCAGAAACGGCTGATTCAAGATTAAAATGATTAATGAAATATTTCCTGCATTCCATTTTCAATAAATACTTCTCAATCGTTAGTAAAATTGAATAAAGAAGTCATAAAAATTTAAGATTTCCATTCCAACTTTTAACATTCTAACTATTCCTGAAATATGGGATTCAATGCCATAAATGAAAACATCAGATGGAAGGAAGTACAAACCATTCTAAAAGGTACACAATTCAAAACAAATGAAGATGATGGCCTTGTGATTCAGCTCAAACAACCTTAATCTTTAGTACATATATATATATATATATATATAAACTGAAGAAATCCAACACCCCAAATGTAAGCTGATGCAGTTGGAGCTCTGAGTCTTTTTGAACCCAGAACACACAGATACACACCAAAAAAATAAAGAAATAAAAATAAATCTTAACCCAAAAACCAGAGAGAAATATCAGGTGGAAATTCAATTTGCTAAATGTGGGTTACTTACAACTTGCAAATGAAGAATTCTTCCATGTAATGGCACAAGCAGTGCATCAAAAGACAACTCACAAAATTAAGACATTCTTTGTAACATGAAGATTGCAGTCAACACTCGGGTGTAAAAACGAAAGAAGCTGACCGGCCTCAACTACAATAGTTCCAGCTTCAATTTTTATAGAAATTTAGCACTTAATATCAAGCAAGGATCAAGAACTCGGTGCCGACACTGGTTTTGACCAACCAGAATCCGAGATTTCCTAGGTTTCAACCAATCTCGGTCGAAACCTGGTACTTTCTCCAGGCCAACTCGAAACCTTGGTTTCGAGGCCCAGAAGTTGTTTTTTTGCCTGATTCTTGTTATGCTACCTATTTTTTAGTCTTTGACATTTTGAACCCAATCCATGCATTAGTTTCACATCACTCAACATAATACTTTTGGTTTTGACCCAAGTTTGATAGTGTATATTGTTCTTGAAGATGGTATCGAATAAGGTTTGACCAGAACATAACTCCTTCAATATAAATCAGATTTAAACAATCTTGGATTTGTTTGAAAGTTTTGTTGGAAAACTTTCCAACTAATCCAAGATTTGTTCAACTCTGATTAATATTGAAGGAATTATGTTTTATCATATTAAGATTGATGGACTTTTTAGATTTGAGAAAAAACCCAGCATTTAAAAGTTGAAAATTGCACCTACTACTAAAAATCCAGTTTTTGTTCTTGAAGTGGGGGGTTGACTTTTAATCCTTTTAGAATTTGATTTTTTAACTATTTTTTATTTGCTTATTTATGAATAATATCTTAGGTAAATGAAATAACATTTACTTAAATGGTATTTGGCGTAAATAAGTGCCTATCCTGGTTTCGAGCAAGGTTTCCTCAAGTTTTGATGGGGATAAGTGAATTTATACAGGTATTCAAGTCGAAACTTGCAAAATTACCAAAATATGGCCAAAACAGTATCAAAACCATGTGAAACCTATCGAAACCAGGTCGAATTTAAGTCTACCCAAACATATGTTTTAAACATAGAGGTCCATCTAAAGTAACATTTTCCGGACAGCTGCATTTTAGGTAATGATTTCTGGAGTCCAAACGTAGTCATGACTCACAAGCATCATGTCATAGACACAGCCACAAGACTACAAGAGTTCCAGACGTGGCAACAGTCAGAAATCCAGAAACAGAAACATGCCTACTTTCAACTAACAATTTATGTTCGACATAGATTTAATCTCCAAAATAAGCACCTCAAATTCCTTCTCTGAAAGGGAGGGGGGGAGTCCCAACTATGGCGCTCTTTGATTCTTACACTATGAAGAAGTACTTTATGACTTTATGTTCCCGTGCCTCCTTGTATTAGATAAACTCATGGTTGTCACGGCATCTAGGTGACCCAAGGCATTGGAGAGGGTCCAAAATCAAGGCAACACCAACTACGCAACCAAGGCGTCCGCCTAGGCCCTAGGCGCTCAAGGCGACCAAGTCGCCTGGATGCTTAGGCGACGCCTTGACAACTATAAAATACTATTTTAAGCGGGTTGCTGATAAGTCAGACCAAGGAAAATACACCAAAAATGTGACACCCACCAAGTCTGTTGAACTTGGTAATGTTCATAAGTTGCCATGCAGCAAGCAAAGCAGATCAGGGAGGTTCCACGTGATAGACGAGGTCTGCCCTTATCTCCCAACTTATGTGTTAGCCCAAAATGCCACACGGGACAATAGTGGTTTTGAAGTTACAGAATTCCCAGAAAGATCCGTGGCATTTTGCAATCCTGAGTTGAAATTAGACCAATGAAATGGAAACATAGTCCTTTAGGGACCCATATGAATACATACATAGAATCAAAAGAAATGATCTACATAAATTTTGGACAGAAAGGAAGTAAAAATACTACAAACATGCTAAGAAATAATCATGATAATGAAGATATTTCTCAGGCAGATTATATGCAAGAAATGTACATGTGTGTCCAAATTAATATCTACCCAATCCATACAGGTGCCAAACAGGACATGAGTTAACAACACTAGAAATCTATGATGACGAAGAAACCTATAAAACATAGCTCTCAACGAATAATGCTGATCCTATTATAATCACCATGGTTAACAACTGTAATCCAACATTGTACTCCATTTTGCAACATATATCCTTGAATTTGTGGCTTTCCTAACCACTTCAACTAAGACATTTGAGCCCACCCCTCATCCCTTGAACATATCATGCCACAAATATAATCACATATAAAAGTATGAATTACATGAGAACATGCTAAAGTATGCAAGCACTGTGTGAGACAAGTACTGGGAACAACCATGATCCATTGTTACAGATGGACCACATGTATGGAGATGGCACCTACTGGTCAGGCAAGATTACAGCCATTTGAGCCACACACAAGCATATGCACTTCCCATAACATAAAATGCTACTTTGAATTATAGAAGACAGGCTGTTCAAACTCGGGAAACAGCCTTTCCGTAAAGTGGGGGTAAGGCTGCATAAACATTATCACCCTCCTCAGACCCCACAGTAGCGGGAGCCTCATGCACTGGGTACGTCCTTTTAAGCTGACTAACTCAAAGAAGCAGCAAAAGTTTCAACCCCACAAGAAACATGTTCAAAAACCAAAAACTCTGTTTAACAACAGAAAGAACAGAACAGTCTACAATATCAGGATCAGGGAAACCAATAACTGAAACTTTTCTAACAAAGTAAATCATGCCCTTTGTGAATCTCTTATGTCACTATCATGATGAATCAAAGACGCAATAAATAAAATGCATGGAACATTATTTACAAATGACGGACTTTCATGAAAATATACATTTTAAATATTTCTTACTGACAAAGTACATACAACATCACATAGAAGCCAGGTAACAACACCAAAAATGGTATAGGAAAATCGCATGAACAGCAAAACAGGTACATCCAAGCATCAGATGTTACCAGTATTTTTACAGTTATAGTAGGAGCCTCTAGGTGAACCGTCTCCATTTAGCAATGGATCATCTGAGACCATTAATGTAATCCTCCAAATCTCTCCGACCGAACCTCCTACCATCTGAATTTGCATCCTCACACCTTGCAGCAAAGTAGAATATCAACCATGCTACCATAAAATAAACCTCCACCACCGACTGAAAAACTGAGGCAAACAACTTTCCACAAATCCGAGTCAGAACCCATCTCACAAATGACCCACAAAGGATGGCTTCATAACATTTTATCTGGATGGCCTGGTTTAACATTGTAGATATTAGGTAGCATCCTTCCTTCACTACTTCCCTGCCACTCCTCCTTGCGTCCATGATTGCAACCCAACAATCCACTGCAAAAACGAAAGCCACAGAAACATCCAACAAGAACCACGTAAACAGAAACCCTGAGATCTCTGACTCAAACCCCCGAATCCACGGAAAATTGATGGAGAAGGGCATCAGTTTCAATCTCACAAACAGCTTAAAGAATGAGTACTGATCTTCAATTTCGCCAAAAAACCAGAGACCAAGAAGTTGGGTCAATGCATCTCTAACAGCCCATCTCATGAGTATAAACCCAGAAACCCTTCTAATCCCCAGACGCGAACCAGCATAAACCGTTCCAGTAAACGACTGATACCTGCCCAGAAGGTCGGTGATGACAGTATAGAACACGATACCAAGGCTGCAAGATTGTGTAACCAAAAACCCAAGAATCACCCAACCATATGCTGCCGATAAGAAACTCACCAGAAAGAACAAGGCCGCAGCATCACGACGACCAAGCTCGAAACCCTTAAAAAATAATTGAAAATCCGCAGAGTTATCCCCTTCCCCTCCCTTGTCCGAAACCGTCTTACCAGTTCCTTTACCGTTACCATCTTCATCAGCGCCATCCGACAACGAGAAACCCTCAGCCTTGAAAAGAAATCCTGAACCAACAACCTCCAAAAGCCTAAACCCGTATCTCTCCTCAGAATCCGAAGACCCTAATTTGCCCTGTTGGCTGAAAAAATGGTTGAGATTCACAGAACTTCCGTTGACAGGGGAACGACGACCCAACCCGAAGAGAATCCGATCATCATCTTCTTCTCCAGAGAAGAAATCGTCGTCTAGGGTTCCGACGCGACTAAGGTGAAGGAAAGAGCGACGTCGTCGGTTCACGACGGACGGAGATTTAAAACCTTCGGATGATCTGACATTCTTTCCTGCAAGATCGAGGCGAGATAGAAGGGCTTTCAGAGAGGGATCCTTATCGATGAAAGAGGTGACATGTAAGGTTCCAGTCTCGACAATAGTACGAAATGAGAAAAGAAGAAGAGACAGAAAGAGAAATGTGTAGAAGCTCGAGAGGAAAGACACAGTGGACTGCTTGATGACCTGAGCTGTAGTGCGTAAGTCTAGACGAGGATAGGACATGGCCGTCTTCTCTTGCTCTCCGCAACTTTTGAATTCAACCCGGATATAGATACACCATAAACCAGAGATATTAAGGATGATTCTTTACAGCTCCTGCATAGAGCCACAGAGTCAGAGTGCTACCCTTTGAGCCGAAATCAATGTGCAGAAGAATCCGCGACCGCGCGATAAGAAATGAAAATCACTCCATTATTTCCAAATTCCAATCTTGTTCTGACGCGTCTTATTAAATGTCGGTGATAGGTATCGGATTTATGGTCAAATCAAGTTCACGCCTTTATTGCATGATCTTATAATCTGCTTTAGTGCGAGATCTTCCGAGAGATTTGCACCGGTGGGTGGGTTAAATGGTTAATACGAGAGAGAAAGAGTAATCTCAATCTGATGGTTGAAGGATGGGAAAAAAAATTCTCAGTCAGACTTACCTACTCAAAGTTGTTTTTCCAGTTCCCTCGGCAAAACAAACTTTGTGAAAAATAACAGCAATATATTGGACATATAAATTAGCATAAATTTGTATACATGGGCATGAGGTCGTGTAGCCTGAATCAAGTGGGGGCCATTGAAAGAGCATGCAAGCCTGTAAGGGTATCAATATAGATGAGATTTTTTATTTTATAAGGGTGGGAGGGTGATTTCGTGCGTTCTTGGATATGAGCATATGATCCACACAATTAGGTGTCATTCTTTTTTTCTATATATTTATAAAATTTTCTTTTACTTTTAGCATATTTTATTTTATGAAACAAGCGGAGCCTAATACGGAGCAAAATAATCATATGGGAAAAGGAACCCTATCGATCGCACTCTAGGCATGGCCCCCATGCCCGAGACACATAACCGCCTAACCACCCTGGAAATTAACGCCTTGCCCTATGGGATTTCCACCTTTTCATGGGGGCAAGGCGGTTAGGCGATTGTTATATCTAGGTGTTGGAGGCACGCCTAGAGCACGATCGGTTAACATTCTTAAACCCTAATCATCATATATCATACTACTATTATATAAAAGCAGGTTGTGACAAATCTTTTATTTACCTATTTTACCCTTTTTTCTTATCTAGAATTCCAATTTTGTATTCTTAATCTTCATGTAATTTCTTAATGTAGGGTACCCTAAGTATTAATAATTGTTTTTAATTTTTATTTTTAATTAATATTAATATTAATAATTAATAATTAAAAACTGTTCGTTTTCTACAAGCCAATCGATTGGTTTCCTTTACCCTACTAAACCCCTAACCCCCAAATCCCTAGCCTATTCACAATACGAAACCAGCATGTCCCCTTGTTCTCAGTCTCCATTCCCGGATGATTAAAGCTCCACTGCTTCAGATTGTTGAACTCCATCGGCAATTGCAGCGGCTAAAAGGCGACTCACTGCACCTATTCTCCGGCTAGCCCCTACCCTGGTGCCCCCTTTTGATTCTCTGTCTCCGTCAAGTCAATCCTCTCCTTCTTCTCCGTGTCTGTCTCCGTTAGCCAAGCTGTTGCAACGCCCATTTGTGGTGGTTAGAACTGGGAACTCTTCACAATACAAAACCAGCTTGTCCCTTTGTAGTCAGGCTCCATTCCCTGATTTTTGAAGCTCCACTGCTTCATATTGTAGAACTCCATCGGCAATTGCAGCGGCGAAAAAGCGACTCACTGCACCTCTTCTCCGGCGAGCCCCTGCCCCGTTGCCCCCTTTTGATTCTCTGTCTCTGTCAAGTCGATCAGGGCACGTAAGTTTTTTCTCAAATGGATGCATCTCTCTCTCTTTCTGACCAGCGATTCTCTATGCTCAATTTTGCATTGCGTTATCTTTTTTATAGTTGTTACCCTCTTTGCTAGTTTTGTTTAATGGATGAAAACTCCATGAATTCATTTGTTGGTTTCTCACTCTCTGTTCTCTATTATTTTTTTGTAAATTAATTCATTGGTGATTGCAGAGGCGGACTATTTCTGTTCCTCTCCTTCTTCTCCGTCTCCATCTCCTTTAGTTAAACAGTTGCAGCGGCCATATGCGGTGGTTGTAACTCGGAACACTTCATTTGAGGCTTTTTCTTCTTCTTCTTCTTTTGTAAGTCGTTTCTTCTTTCTTCTTCTTCTTCTTTTGTAATTTGTTAATTTTTCATATGCTACATAGGGAAATGTAGTATTCTAAGGTTAAATAGATTAAGTGTTCTGATAAAACTGTCATTGGCAAAGCTGATGTGCTTCGAGAGAACACAGAAGCTGTGTTTGCAGCTTATGTTGCTGCTGATGGAAGATTGACCAAACTCCTTGGTGTCCGTGTTCTTCTGCATCCGAAATTAATATTACTGGAGTTTTTAAGCATTTACAACATCATTCAGGATTTCATGAGTGCTACTAAGAAGGTATGACTTGTATATGAGGTGTAATACTATTGTTTATGGTTTTGATGCTAAATTTCTCTTAAAAAAAAGATTGGTGGAAGGTTGGACTATAGCATCCAAGACACTGCAGTCCCAGTAGAAAGCTGTTGGAATATGTAATCTAGAATACCATGGGGGTATTTTGGTTCTTTTGGGATAGTTTTATTCCTATGTTATTAGGTTTAACTGGCTGCTCTTATAAAGTCAGTTAGTTAGGGGAAATTATGTCTACAATTGGCTATGTGGGTTTAATCCCACATTGCCTAGTTCAATCCTTTGTAACTTTCCCCTCGGGGCTTATCAATGAATACAAGTCATTATTATTCCATTCTCTCATTCTCTCTTTCTAACCCATGATTCTTCTAACATGGTATCAGAGCTGGTCTGATCTAGGTTAGAGAGAAAAACCTTATTTTCTCCCTTCTTTTCCTCCAATCGATCTCACCTCTTCTTCTCCCTTTTCTCGTTTTTTCCTATTCCTGTTCTTCACCCTTTCAGCCCAAAAACAAGGGCAGCACTAATGAGGTAGACATAATATCGATGATTTAGTGCTGCCCCCCTTTCTCTTCTATCGTTTTTCATTAAAATCCAACTGGACCCTAATCTGCGATTTGGAGTTTCCCTTTTGTCTTTGGAGATCAGATTCCTATCACCTAAAGAAGATTGATCCTCCACTTTTGGAGCAACATATGCAGCCTTTTTCCAGCACCTTCCTACCCTATTCCATTGACCTCCTTTCCTTTTTTCTATTTCTCCATCTTTCATTAACCTTTCCAGCCCCTACCCTAATTGAACTCAACTTGTCAGGGTTTTTCAAAACCCTGACTCCAATCGATTTTAGGGTTTTCCTTTTTAGATGCAGCTAATTTTTTGGGGGTGATTCTCTACTACTACAAGCCATACTCGACCTAAGTTTGGACCCTTTCTGATGGCTAGATTTGTTTCTAAAGCAAAAATTCCTTAACCTGCTAATTTGGTTACCTACCAAAAACCCTGACTTTCAGGTTTCAGTTTGCTAATTTTTTGAGGGCTGATTACTCCCACTTTAAGGACCAATCGACCTCAATATTATACCTATCCAAGTTTTTTTAAGACCCCTACCCCAATCGATCTCTTCTTTTCAGGGTTTTGCAAAACCCTGATAAAAATCGATTTAGGCTAGGGATGTTTGCTGCTATTTGGAATTTTTTGTTGGTATTTCTACCATCACGAAGGACATTCTACTTCAACTATTTATGGCTTGAAGAAGGTCTACTGCCCAAGATAGTCTGCTGCCCTCATTATTTGCGATTTTTAGGTATTTCTCCCATGTGAAGATCAAGTCTCAATTACTAAGGAGATTGGTCATTCGAACTGGAGATCCATTTCAGCAGTTTTTGGTTAGCAAGTATTACAATAAGCAGGCACCTTTGACATGTCAACCTCAGCTTTGTTGAAGATCCCTTCCCGACCATCGATATTCACTTTCAGGGTTTTTTACAAAACCCTGGCTATAATCGATCTAAGGGGTAGGACAGTCCACAGTTGCTAATTTCTTAGGAGAGTTTTATCAACATCAGAAGAGTATACAGCCCATTATTCAGCATCATACATCAAGTTTTTTAGTAAAAAAATTCCAGTTCATTCTGTTAGCTTGGTTTATTCAATTATCAAGCTGTTTTTCTTGTTCCTATATGGCTGGCTGCTTCAACTACCTATGGATTTGTCTGGTTATTTATCTTATTTAGCTGGTTATTATGAGCTTCACTACCTACCTGGCTGGTGTTATTGATTGGCTTACGTAAGCATGGTGGTTGATGTGTTCTTCTTGCCTTCATGTGGAATACTCTTGCCCTATAATTGTGACTGTGTTTCCTCTTATTGGAGATCGAATTTCTCTCGTTATTGAAAACTCGAATCTACTACCCTGGAGATCAGCCTATTTGGGATTACCACAGTGTGTTGCACGATTTTTTGGTTGCACCTACGAACCTATTCGGTTATGTGAAGCTTTTCTGGTTAATATCCGGCATACTTTAGAGCTTGCATACTAGCATTGTTACAGATTCAGATCTGATCCAGTTTTGTTGAGGCTACTTCCATTCATTACTGTCCGAATATCTTCTTAGTACTGTCTAGCATGTGGGAGTTTCTACCATGGAATCTTTTGCACAATTGCTCCTCCCTATTTGAAGATTGATCAAGCCTTGACAATTGGAGCATTTCCTTACTTCGAATCAGATCTGTATATTTTTCAGATCTGAATATTGGAGTTAGGAGTTTCTCCCCTGCAGGGGTTTCCATTCAAAGTGTTTGTTTGATTGATGGAAGATGGTTGGAGCTTTCGATGTTACCCAATTAATCCTACTCCATTATCCCACTGCTGTTTTTCTTTCGCCACCTCCCAAAACATACCTTTGGCATTACCCATAACACCCTTGGAAGTTAATGGTATTCTCTTCTTTACCATTTCTTCTTTTTTCCATTACACTTGGCAACCATTGAATCATTCTGGAATGTTATGTTTTGCCCTATCTCTAACCTAATCTCTCTTATGTCCACGTGCACTACACGTGAGGGGGGGATTATATACAGTATACCTGCAGCCATTGCAGAGAGCAGAACATGCAGGGATACTTAGTGCAAAACATAGAAGGTCAGAGATTTCACCATTGCCAATAAGTATCTATATCTACCTTGTTATTGGGTTACGTTTGCCATAAGGGGGAGGCTGGTGTTAAAAGTTTTGAAGATGTTTGGTTATTGCTTGCCCATATGAGGTCCTACAGTTTGGTTGTTTCCACTGCTTGATCTTTATTGCTGCCTGACTCATCTGCTTGCTGCCCTAGTTACTTACCTTCAAGATTATACTTCAGAGATTCATTATTGGACAAAAATTGGTGAGAGATGCCTTTTTTGCTGATCAAGTCTGTCCTAGTTTGAAGGTCTGTTTTTTTCAAGTTTGTTATGGAGAGAGTTTTTTCTTTTAGAATTTTTTTTTTCTTTTAGTCCAAGCTGGATCTTCCTCTTTCTTATTTGTACAATCCAGCTTGAGGGGGAGTGTTAGAAGAATGTACTCCAGAATACCGTGGGGGTATTCTGGTCATTTTGGGATTATTTTTATGTTATTAAGTGTTATTAGCTTATGTCAGCTATGTGGGTTTTAGTCCCACATCGCCTAGCTTCTATTATTTGTAACTTCTCATCGATTTAGGCCTTTCTCTCATTAAAACAAACAATTCCATTATTTTATTTCCTCTCTCTGACCCACGGTTCAACCAACAAAAGCCTTTGTTGATTTCCAACATGACTCTAGAGTTAGTGTCTCTTACAATGGTGAAGCATATTAGTTCTCCATAAGTTGTACTACATATTTTTGCCTGCCTTAACTGCTTGATTGGTTATTGTAGATGGAAAAGATTAAGGCCGTTATTAACCAAAAAACATGGGTTGCAGTGGATATAGAACAGCATGTTGAGCAGCCTGACTATGTGAAGGCCTCAGTAGATGATAGCGGACAAATCAAATCTACTACATTGGCTGGTAGACATCAAGGGAGTAGAACTGAGGTTTAAGCTCTTTCTACTAGAAATGAAGAGGGTAACATGAAGGAACAAGGGAAATATACCTATCAAACCTTTGTATATAAAGGTCGTGGTTATCATAAGGTGAACTGGTAAGATCTCTTTTCCCTCCCCCCTTTCTCTGTTTTAAGCGTTGTGTTTATGAATATTCTGTTTTTCTTCTGATTCAATATGCTGTGTCTTGTTTCACTTGAATGAATTGTGTGATACTGATTCATCAACTGTTTGCTTATTGTTTCAGTTATATGTGTTTATTCTCTTTACTGATTTAGTGTATTTGGATGTGCTTATGCTTTATATATCAACATCAATCAGGACTTATGATAATGCTGTCATTAGAACATTCACTCATCACTCTTCTTTTTCTTCTTGCTCCCTTCAGGTTCTTCCTCCTCTGTTTCGGTATGCTTTATTTTCTTCTTCTTCTTCTTTGATTATCCAGCTTCAGGTTCAACGTGCTGATCCTCGATCTCCAAACCAGCTTCAGCTTTTGTATGTGTTTTATTCTTTTCCTTTTTGTCTTCCTCTTTTGGTTCCGCCAAAGAATCCTCATTCTTTTGCTGGTCAGTGTCATGAATTTGAACACTTCTTCTCAGTAGTTTCTTCTCCTGCTTCAGTTATCAGTGTCCGTTCTGCTGCTTTATGCAAGGAGGTGGTGGTGGCACTGTTGCAATCCAAGCCAAAGACAAGAACTCAGGTAATTAAGCATAAATAGTTGTATGCTTAGACCTTCTTGGTTTTTTCTGTGTGATTTTTTTAGACATAAAGAGATCAACCTGTATTGTACCTTCTATCAGTTTACTTACTTTCAACAACTTTGAAACATGACAATCCATTTATATATAATGCTTTTAAGCTGCAAGGATATCTGAATTGAGTCTCAAATAATGGAAAGGTTTTCTGACTACTCA
The DNA here is from genome assembly GCF_018873765.1 of Telopea speciosissima. Taxonomy (NCBI): domain Eukaryota; kingdom Viridiplantae; phylum Streptophyta; class Magnoliopsida; order Proteales; family Proteaceae; genus Telopea; species Telopea speciosissima. The sequence goes on from NC_057917.1 coordinate 15,292,327, forward strand.
TCAATTCAATCTATGAATTAATTTTCTATTAATCAATTTTCCGAACTTGTCTTCTGTCTTTTTTCTTCTCTGGTTTGTTTCAGATATGGAAATGATAAAAGAAAGGTTCACTAAGCTTCTTTTAGGTGAAGATATGTCGGGTGGAGGGAAGAGTCTTTCATCGGCTTTGGCTTTGTCGAATGCCATTACCAACCTTGCAGATGCTGCTTTCAAGTACTGCATTAAACTGTATTTCCTTTCTCTGTTACAACTTACAATATACATAAATGGATTACAGGGTCTACACATAATTAATGAGATAAACTTTGCTAAAGACTAAAGTAGAAGGAAAAAAATAGATCCCCATTTATTTCATGCATTTCTAGAACGTAGACTGCATATGTTTTCTTATTATTTTTGAAAATTAGGAAAATACAAGGTCTCATCAATAATTTGAAATACACTTTTAGAATTTTCTGAAGCAACTGTTTCCTGAAAATGAATAGTGTACATTGTATTTTTGGTCAAAAAATTTAATGGGTTGTCAAATTTCTCGTTTTTTCTAATGTATACAGCTTCTGTCTTTGGTGAACAATGGCGACTAGAGCCCATGCCTTCTGACAGTTCTGAGAGGAAGGAAGGTGGACAAAAGAAAGTGATTGGCTCTTATCTATCAATTGAACAATCTATCAATGATCACATTGTTCAATTGATACCTTCCCAACAGCAAACGAAAGATTGAACAATGGAGGTGAAATACGTCTCGCTGAAATTATCTCTCGATCAATTTTATCATATATATTGGGGTTACTTCTCACACCCTAATAATCCTCTCTTGATCAAATAGATAATGATGACAAGCCAATGAAATGATCTGCATATGAATATCCCAGCCATGCGGAAACTTGATGCCATGCTCATTGTAAGCAACTGATAGCTATATAATTTTCAATGGTTAGGAAATAGAGAGAAACAGTTACTGAAGTTTAAAAAAAATTCCCTTCTTTTCCATTTTCTGCATGATTAATAGGATTACCTAGATAACTTTAAGTACCAGAATGAGTTCTGGTATGTGTCTAGAGATGCTGATGATGCTGAAAGTAGGACGGATGATAAGTGGTGGCTACCCACTGATAAGGTCACCCAAGAAGTGCTATCTGATGTATCAAGAAGAAGCAAGATTTCTGCATTTCATTTCTATAGAACATTTGTACCTTCTTGATTTATTCTAACTGTTTATTTATTTTCCATTTTGTGTTAGAATGGGAGAGCAAGCATTGGGGACACTATATATCGTAGTATTACAGTGGAATATTTTGATACAGAGCAGTTCATCTCCACTATGGACCTTTCAACAGAGCACAAGATCCTAGACATCAAGAACAGGATTGAGGCATCCATTGTAATTTACAAGAGTAAAATGAAAAACAAAGATGGCAAGTCTTCATGCGGTTCAGCAGTGAGCTTGGAAAAGAGGGAGCTCTTTGAATAGAGAGAAGAGAGCATTCTAATCCTTATAGAACAGAGGTTCCCTGGGAAATTCCATAGTCATCACTTGACATAAGTAAGATCCAATACAACCGGGTATGAACATGAAACTTACATTATCTTATCTTTCTTCATAATTTTCTATTTATGTACAAAAGCTCAAAGAGACCTCAAGTACACAGGATGTAGGACAGTCTGTTCTAGAGAGATACTCTAGGATACTTGAAAGCTTGGCCGTCACTGTCATGTCCAGAATTGAAGATGTTCTTTATACTGATTCACTAGCAAAAGATCCATCACTGGCTGAGTAAAAAAGAAAACTTTGAAGTTGAAGTGAAGAGGGCAGTGAGTTGTACCACTGAGTTGTCCTATTTATAATGTTACTTGGAGTTGATCCATGTTTGAGTCTGGAAAGCTCGGCCTTTCCATTCTGCCCCCTTCCTGCTATTCAGAGTCGTACAATTGATCAATAGTTATATATGCCTTCTATTATCGTATTACCTTATTCCATGATATAGGGATCCGAATTAGTTTCACTGCTACTCCTCTGTTCTTAATTAGCGTAAATTATTTTGTTGCCTTTTGGCTGTGCTTGTCTTGCATTGACCTCTATTATTTCTAATGTCAGCAAATAGTTGGGTTGCGGCCATGCAGGCGGTAACTGTATACTCTGTCTGATCTGATTCAATCTGTAGTTTCACTGCTGCTCCTCTGTTCTTACTTGGCAGAATAAAGTTCACTCCGTTTGGGCTATGCTTATCTTGCATCAAACTTTATTATTTCTATTCTCAGCTATGAACTTTTTTTTCTTTCTTTCTTTTTTAAATAATTGGGATGCGGCCATGCAGATAGTAACTGAATACTCTGTCTGATCTGATTCAATTTGTAGTTTCACTACTGCTCCTCTGTTCTTAATTGGCTGGATAAAGTTCATTCACTTTGGGCTGTGCTTGTCTTGCATCGATCTCTATTATTTCTATTCTCAGCAATCACACTGCAGCTATTCCCGAATTAGTTTCACTGCTACTGTTCTGTTCTTAATTACTGTAATAGATTTTGTTGCCTTTGGGCTGTGCTTGTCTTTTATTGACCTTCTAATCTCAGCAACCACTTTGCAGCTATGACTTTTTTTTCCTTTCTTTTTAAATAGTTGTGATGCGTCCATGCAGGCAGTAACTGTATACTCTTTTAGTAAGTAAATTTGTAGTTTTTACAGTAGCAAGAGAAATTTAGTGAGCTTCTATGTTTATATGTTGTAAAGGTTTAAGGTTTCAGCTTTGATTCTTCAGTCTTTCGGTTGTTTTGGTTGATTTAATAACCCCCAATATTGCTACAATTTTCTTAATTGGCGGAATATAGTTCATTCCCTTTGGCACATGCTTGTCTTTCATCAACCTCTATTATTTATATTGTTGGCATGTAGTTCATCCCCAATGAAAGATATAAAGAAAATAATAATATGGAATAAGAGAACTTGAATAAGAAATGGATTGAGAATTGATAGGACAATGTAATAATAAATAATTTTATAAAATTAGAAATAATTGGGGAAACCGAGAAGAATAAAATTAGGCAATTAAGAGAAAATTTAATATTCTTACATAGGACTGATCTGCTGGGCTTTAAATTCAGGTAAAGTGACCCTAATATTTAGGCCTAACAATCAGTAAAATTTTTGTGAATTCTCCGGTATGATGGAGGATGTGATTGGGACAATATTGAAAAAGAAGCAGGGTAGTATGAGAGATGTATATATTAAGCAAGAAAACTTAGTTCTAATGATCAGAACTGTACGAGAATAGTTTTATAAGTTCAGATATCAAATTTAGCTCAAACTGATCGTTAGTTTAGCAGATACTTAAAGAATTAAGAATCAGGATAGTTGCACCTGAACAGTGATATCACTAAGTGTTGAGAAGATAGAAAACTGACCTGGATGTTGAAGAGAAATTTGGGAACAGTAAGCAGAAAAATAGAAGAAGAGAGAGGGGGGGGTGCAGGAATCGACTTGCTGTGACCTTGGAATCCACCAAGGGGTACCTTGAGAATCCATTCAATTTGAAGAGCTGTGAATCTGCAGAAGCCTGTAAAGAAAGCTATAAATCTTAATGCTTAAATTATGGAAGACCTATCTATAGATTGCTTCTCAGACCTAATAACCCTAAACTGAGTTGGAAATCCAAATAACAGGAGTAAACTCAGCCACAGAATTGATGCTAATCCTAATTAAGTATATCTGTATTAGGAGACAGCGTAATTTAAATATCTATAACATAGAAAAAATATAGAAATTGTATATGCGAAAACCGAGCCCACACACCCTAAGTTTGGGTGAGCTGAAAATACCCTCAACAAAAGGTAATGCAACTCAAGTTTGCTTCATGTTGCAAAACAAATATACACGTTCTTAGGCCTAAATATCAGGGCTTTTGTCCATGCTGCTATCCTAGCAGCCATTTGATCTCCATTTCCTCTTCTTTAAAAATCACAATTGGAGCTATGAAAAATGTTTTTTATATGTTTAGCTGCTGTGTAGTATCCCCATCTATGGAAGGCTATATTTTCATTTTCAATTTATCACTCTTCATGTTGGTAACTCTTTTAAGAATTTCTGCTTATTGAGGATAATTATCGTCAATTCTTGTTTTATTCTCTGTAGAATTTCATACCTTCTATCTTAATAAGTACTTGTATTGAAGATTTAACAATTTTAAATTCTTCGGTTACCCATTCTTGCTGCCAATTCAAGAATTTGTTGAATGATTTGATTGTTATAATGAACTGTGATCTGTTTTTTCTTTTCAATAGTCTTAGACTCAATTTTCACGGTCTTATCTAGAGTGCTTTTGGGAAGCCTGGGCATGCCTTTGTTAATCATCTACTCAAGTTGAGGGTTAATGAAGATATTGCTTTTTAATTGCTAAAGTAATTGTGTGCAATAATGATGCAATTGACAATTACAAGTTCCAGAGACTGATCATATTATCATTTGTGGAGTAAACAAGCATCTGAGCTCATACTGAAGCAGTTGAATAAGTATCATGAGTTTGCAATCCGCCTTGGTACAGAAACAGCTACATAACTGCATCTTTAGATATCATTTAGAGCCCTCCTTAGTCAATAGCATAGCTAATCATGCAGGGTTGCTCCTCACATGTATGGACAAATTCTTGGAAATTGGCTGGTATGAAGCTAGGCTTCAAAGATAATCATGGAGCATACTTTAAGCTTTTACTAAGCATACTGTAAAGAAAGAAAGAAGGGTGGGGGAAGGGAAAGAACGTGTATATTTGTTTTGGATGCAAATTGTCCAAAGGATCAACAGTTACTATTCTAGATCCTTTTACCCATGTTTGATTGATTAGAATCTACACATCACTTTCCATCACTATCTAATTGATTAAAGAAATATAACATTAACTGCATGTTTATGTGGGCCGTTGGCATTGTCTTCAATCTCTATGAGGGACAATATAGAAGCCAAGCTATCCTACCAGCAAGCTAATTTTATGATAAAACATCAGTAGGATTTGATCTTTTAATTAATAAACTCATGGTGTTTGTAATAGATTGATGGTTTAGGGACATTGTGGCTTCTTTTTGTTATCATTGAACTTAAAAGGGGCCACTGCGGGGTATGGGGTGGGTCATAATGTATGCAGTCATACCCCTGCTTTCGCAAAGAGGCTGTGGTGGTAGTAAATGGGGAACCCATTTTAAATTTGTAGGCTGGTAAGAATCCTGCTCTGTCATCATTAGAAGTAATGAAGTGAAATTGGGAAGCCATCTCCTGAATTTTGATTACAACATAAAATATTTTAATATTTTGGATTTGCCTAAATTTTTCCTTGCTGTTGATAATGTATGCCACAACAAGTGATTCTATGCAACAAAAATCTTGCATTATTGTTATCCAAGATTCCTTTGAACAGTGAACCATCAAGCTATGTGAGATGCTCATGGATAGTATTACCTTGTGTGTCTATTTGTCATTTAAATCTCATTAAGACATCATGGTTCCTGAAAATAAAATTACCTACTAAATTTTATTTTCCCATTGCTTAGAAACTGAACACAATACCATCTTTTTGGTCTTCATACATCATTGTTGTTAGCATTATTGTTCTCCAAGGTTCCTAAAAAAAAAACTTACCTACTGTCTTTATTCTCTGCATATATTATGGATATTCTTAAGCAATTAAAGCAATATTTTAATGCAAGTACTCTGAAAATTTAAGTAGTCACTTTGTGCTGACATTATAGGAATGCCGAGCTTGTATTAAGCTTCATACCTCGGTGCAGAAGGTGAGAGCATCTTGGATGAGGCCAGACACTTCTCTAAAAGATATCTTGAAGACATAATGGAATACAAAGACTTAAATGTTGAAGCCCAAATAGTGAATCATTCCTTGGAAATTCCCCTGAACTGGAGGACGCTTAGCCCAAAGACAAGGTTGTATATTGATGCATACAAGAGACAAGAGGACATGAATCCTGTCATTCTTGAATTGGCCAAGTGGGACTTCAACATGGTTCGAGCAATACATAGAGAGATCCCAGACATGCATTAAGGTTTCTCTCTTTGAAGGATTAGCTTCAATATAGTTTATGTGATTATTAAACAATTAGAACGCTATGTGTTTAATTTTCCTTAAAATTTTCTATATTTAAATTGGTAGACATCTAAAAAGCTAGAGTATTTGATTTATATTACCAATAATCAATAGTTCCATCTCTCTCTCTCTCTTTCTCTGAGTGTGTATCGACAGGGTAAAATTATACCAAACTTGTGGTAGAAGAAAATATGATTTGTTATAGGAAGTCTATTCAAGAATAATGAGATCTTGTCCATTTTTTAATGGCCACGTTTGAGTTGCTATTTCATACATCAAAACCTCTTACCTTATTTAGAAATTAAAAAGTGACCCTCTGCTCTCTAATATCTTTTCTCTGCAGTCACATATGGTCACACGTGCATTTGCACGTGTATCTTTACTAGTATATAATATGTATGTATGTGTATGTGTATGTGTAGGTGTGCGTGTGCGTGTGTGTGTGGAATAGAACGCTACCGGTCATGTGCCTTGCATGGCTCCCATGCCTAGATGTAGAAAACCGCCTTGGGCACCTAGAATTCCCACCTTTACATGGGGGCAAGGCTGTTTCTGTGTCTACGCGTGGGAGCCCCCCAAGGCGCACGATCGGTTATATATATATATAGTTGTTATTTGTATCACTCCCTTGTACTTACCCAGCATTTTCTGAAAACTTCCATATTCAAATATTTGTTTCTAATTCCCCCCAAAAAATAAGCTTTCACCTCTCTTTATCCCTATTAATTCACAATCCCTAATTTACGCCTACTCTCTCTCCTCCCCTCCTCTCTCCCCTTTCCCTCTACCGTGACTTCGTGAGCCACCCCTTGCCCTCATCTTCGTAATGGTCAGGTTACATTGAGTTGGAAGTTGGAACTCTACTAGCATGTGATTGTCTGTCTCCATCAGTTATCTTGTCAAACTTGAAAACTGAAACCCACCCCCGGGTTTTCTATATCTCTACACTTTTACTTAGTCTTCCACCTCCGCCAACGAATTTGCAGCAATCACACGGTGTGACCACTGACCATCAAATCCGATCCCTTTTCGTTTTGGGTTTTGAATTTGAGTCCTTTTGCATTATTCTCATTTGCTTGTTAATCATCAAATTTGATCTCTTTTATGTCTTGGGATTAATCAATCAAACCCACTTGTCTAATGTGTATTGATAAAGTAATAATACAATGTCAAAATTACCAAATAAATATAACCAAGCGCATAAGAGAAATAAAATTGCAAGAAAGCAATCATACAATTAACACCAAGAATTTTAAGTGAAAAAGCCCTCCAGTGTAGAGGGAAAAAACCACGGGACAAATATTGCACCAATCCACTATGAGAAAAATAAGAGTATAATGATTCTCTCAAGTTTTTGCCCAAACTTGAGATGTACAAGCAATTTGAGACAATACAATAGGGATTATCTCCCAAGAAGCCAAATCAAGTTCTCACCACAACGTCACCTCTCACAAAGTCCAATTGCTTTGAAGAGATCTTCAAATTGTAGTAGAAACAATCCCAAGCTCCTGGCTTGCTCTTCTCCTCTTCTTCCTTTTATTTTTCTTTCTTTCTTTCTGGTTTTCGTTTCTGTTGTTAGTTCTTCTCTGGAGAACAACCACACACTCGCCGAACCAGAAAAAAGAAAAAAAAAACCCTAAAGCCCAAACCCTATTTTACTTCCACCGCTTTAAAACCCATCTTTAGAGTTTGACGGTGTAAGTGTTTTTGGGAACTTGGGCTGGACAAAATGGGGTAGGGCCCTACCAACACCTGGGCCCCACCAACATTATGCTCTCTCTCTCTCACACACATATCTTCTACTTCCATCACTTAGTTGCATCGACATCAACGAGTTCCTTCTATTTATCCTCCATCTGTGACTTGTGCTGGTAATATTTCTTCTATTATGAAAAACAACGGCAACATTCTGAGGACAAAGGGAGGTTTTGGGAGTGAAACCAGACCTCAAAGTTTGAATGACAATAAGTTACCACCCAGATTAGGATATAGAATCCATGCTAAAAATAAAACAAAAATGACTCCAATTGAAAATGATCCAATCCAAAGGTTGTGGTCCGTGTCAAGTTGCGACCCGAAGAAGGTGTTAGGCATCCTGGTCCACTCGATAAAAACCGAACTTCTACCCTAGTTGCATGTTTTTTGGTTGAGCCTAAATTAATATAAACAGGAATGCTAGGAAATCACACACAAAAGCACAAAAATGATGGATGGATGGATGGCATACTTGGATCCAATTTTACCCCACATGGTTAGTACACTGGAATTTAAAGCATACATGATAAAGGGGAATGTAAATCTTATGCTAAACATGTTGGAGATCATGCATACATGCTGGAAATTACAATATTACCATTCATAGCACCAAAGCATTGAAAAAGAGGCAATTTAAGGCATAGAACATGGAAATTTGTAGCAAGAATAGTAGACATGAATATAAGCATCCTAAACATGATATATAGCATGTATAACATCAAAAATAATAAAAATAATTGGGTAAATTTGAGCATGGAAAATTATGAAAATACCCCTATAGCTAAATTCGCCTAGGAAGAGTGAAAAAACATGAAAAAGAGGGGGGAATGGGATCTACAATCCTAAGATGAAGAAAAGCGATGAAAACTTTGAAAAGATCAAAACATAAAAAGAGAATGAATCAAACATAAGAAAATATTAAAAACTATGAAAACTTTGTTTAGGCAAAAAGCAGTGAAAACAGTCCATTATAAGAAGAGAAAAATCGATAAAAAAAAACTAAAACAACAACATAAAATTCGGTAAAATCAAAGAAGATATATATAAGGGTTAGGCAAACTTGGTGAAAAGGGTTTTTCGCAAAACTCGTTCGGCATGACGTAACTGTGCACAGCATCACTGCCCCATGAAGGGCAGCAGAAAGTTGTGCTCAGTAGAAATGGGATAATAAATCACAAAAAAATATCATAAAAAATATGAAATCAGAACCAGAGGAAAGAAGACTCACATGCCTACAATTTTCATGAAGGAAAGAAAATCGTTTGAGTAGCCTAAACTCAGCTTAGAGTGGATTCAAGTCGAAACTAACACAATAGCACACCAACTTATGCTCCTAAATACTCCAATACTTGTATCTAAATCTCATGAAACATGACGGAATTGTATCAAAATTTATCGGAATCATATCAGAATCCCCTAAAATATGTAAGGGGACACCTATTTATTGTGTGAAGGGTCTCAAAACCTTGTAAGGCATATGGGTTCTCAACTTCCATTAAAGGGAGGTCTTGTTACCATAAGAAGACGGCTTGATCTTGCTTAGGATGGAAGAAAAACTGATTTAATCCATCAAAGTGAGGTTTGTGGAGTCTTGAGCAGGTCTTTTGAGTCCTAAAAGGTGTCTAAGACAGTTCTAAGGTTAAAGGATGCGAAGCCAAATCGATTCTCGCACTAAGATTCACCAAATCCTTGTATTTTCAACAAAACGGCACAAAGTGGAGTTTAGCCGGCACCGTTTCTGGCAAAACGGCACCGACTGTGGTGTATGAAGTAATATAGCACCAAGGGGTTAATGTAGCCGGTTCTAAACCTATTCCAGTTAGAGTCTGGGTCTATGGGGTTAATCTGGTCTACCTAAATGTGTCAATACTGTACCAGCATTTTGGAAAAAAGTTTTGGGTTCATTTTAACCACCTAAACCATCATAGGAGTTGAGAATACTGCCTGGGAGCAAGGGGAACACTTCGAACTATAACGAGGGAATCACTTTCATATTTTGGGTAGATTCCGAGCTCATCATCATCTAGGGCCACTCAAGGTGACAAAATGGGGTGTCTACAACCATACCAAATATCTCTCCTTTTCATCCTCTTGCCAAGTGTGTACTACATGCTAAGTACAGAAGTAACAAAGAAGGAAGTGCGCGACCTATTGTGCTTCATCATCGTACCTCCCTCCAAAGCAACCCAAGATGTTCCAAAACACACACATAATAGTGTAATCAATATTCTCAAGATATTGAACCAACTGAGCCCAATTCAAGAGAACAATACCATGGGTTCCATCATCTTCCAAGCCAACATGCACGAGAAGTTTCCAATCCATGGCTATTATGGCTATACTTGTCAACTCATGTCTCAAATTGAGCAGCTCTAGCAGGAGCTCCTTATCATTCATACCCAACTTGTCCTATGTTGATAGCACCACCAGGATTTTGCATAACAGTAAATGAAGGAGATCAATAGAAAAATCAACCATCGTAGTGACTCCCTCAGATGGCCGATCGAGTGGATGATTTTCGAATCCCGAATCAAAGTGATTCCCCACAAAATCGATGGATTGTGTTGGTTCTTCTGCCATGAAATTCTTTATAGGACCGATGATGATTTATCCACTTATATTTTCATTGCCTTTCAATCCCAACACCTGAACGCAAATATGTTATGTGACCTATGATGTGAAGGTGAATCCCTAGAGAGAGGTAATTTTAGTGGCTGAGCGAGCCTTTCTTGACTTCTATACTGCAATTGCTGGTAATCATGCTTCTGTATTCTAGACATCTTCAGCTCCGAGTGTGCCTACTAGTGATCACGCTAGGGGCCCTCCACCGGTTGGTTGCCATTAGGTCAATTGTGATACAACGTTGGGAAAAAGAAGTTCAAAGGGTGGTCTTGTCTTTATTTTTATGGACCATATGGGCTATCAGGTTAAGGCGATGTCACTTCCTCACTACTTCAACTCAGTGGTTCAAGGTGAAGCTCTTTCAATTTGATGTGCCCTCTCTGAAGCTATTGTAGCTGGTTTAACTCACCTACAAGTTGAATCAGATAGCAAAGAAATTGCCAGTTATACCCAAGATCGAAACCAAATTCCTCCCTTCGAAACAACTGTTATATTTGATATTAGGAGGCTTTTAGCCTCTTTTGCTTCTATCTCCTTTAATTGTATTCCACGGGCTATGCACAATATTTCAGATGCCCTAGCTAGGAAGACCCTACTATCATGTGTCTGACAAATTGACCTATCTCCACTCTGAGGCTTCATAATTTTTGTTTATTTAAACCTTGGCTATACACATGCCAATCATCAGTATCTCCCACTTACTGGAAAAAATAAATAAAGAACCCCTAAAGAGAATGAGAGAGAAATTGAAACTGAAATGGACTTCAACATTGGTTCCGGTACATGAAATATGAGCACTACTCAGGCTTCCATTCCAATGGGGTGGGACAGATTGCAAAGGGGGTCCCTCACAATAGAAGGGAAGGCGAGGCGAGAGGTGATGGGGGAGCAGAGGGTATATAGATTTGTTAGGGAAAGGTGGAAGGGAAGGGAGGGAAGGGGAGGGGAAAAGGGTAATTTAGAGATTTAAAATTACCAAGGGAAAAAGAGAGGTAAAAAAATTTGTTTTTGTGAGGGAACTAGAAAAAATAACTTGGGCTTGGGTAGTTTGAGTACAGATATGACAAGTATAAGATAGCGATAAAAAAATGGGTAAAATACACGTACCCTCTGTTTGCAAGAAATAATAACCAGAAGCGTATGGATCAATCGTAGCTACGGATCGAACTCAAAGAGATGTACGTCACTCTATTTTACTCACTTAAAAGCAATGCAAATTGAACCAAATTAATTAGTAGTGGACTAAACTAATGATAATTAAATTAACGCGTCCTAACTCACAAGCATCTAGCGAAATTACGCATCTAAGGAATTGAATTGGCGTCCTAACACATAAGCATCTAACCTATCAAAACTAACGCGGATTTGAAGGAATAAATCGTAGCCACACATCATAACCACATAAAAAAACATAAGAAAGAGATTAGAGAAGGAGAATGAGACTAAGAGATTAGAGATGTAAAACCCGAAGGGGCTTGAACCGAATTGAAATTATTTGCTTCTCACACTTGAAATGGCGCTACCAAATCTGAAATTTAAACAAAAAAATAATTAAATTAAAATCCTAACATAATGCATAATCATAATAGTGAATAAAAAATAAAATCCTAAAAGCATGATTGAATTAGAGAGGTAGAGAATGAGAATGAAAATAGAAATAATGGAGAATGAAAATTCCTAATAGAATGGATGGATTAATGGAGATGAGAATACTAAGAGAATAAAAATAATAAAAGAAGAAAGAGGTAGAGAATAAGAAGAAGAAATTATAAACTAGAAGAATTAAGAGGTTAAGAAGAAGAAGAACATAAAATAAAAAGAAGAAATTGATACTCCCTTCTACCAAAGTTGGAAGTGCATGAATTAACTAGGCCTTGCATGAATGTAATTTGATGAAGCTTGAACACTTGATTAATCCTTGCATGGCTTCCTCTTCCAAATCTCTAACTCTTCTCACTAGAATTAGAAGCCTAGACTAGAAAGCTTTAAAACCAAACTATAATTAAATTATTACAACCTAATTGAAGACATAAAATTAAAGCATGAATCAAAAACATTACAACCATGGAATTGAAATCATAAAATCAAACTAGAACTTAGAAAGCCAAAAACTAGAAGAAGAGAAGAAGAAATTTCACTGCTGAATTGAACCCGTTTACAAGAGAGAACCATGGGGTATTATAGGGAAGGAGAGGAGAAGGGAGAAGAGGTAGAAGAAATATTCCCTTCTCCTTCTTTTACATAGCTTGATCCCCAAGAAAAAAAGAGAAAAATAGAAAGAGGGAGAGATAAAAATCTTAGCTACATAAACCTTATATTTTTCGAAAAGTAACTTTCTAATTCTATTCTTGTGCTTCCTTTTCTTTGTAGGTCTTCTCCAAGCAATGAGATCAAGGTATCTTTGACTTTTCAACCTTCCATGGATGAGATAATATTTTTCAAAAGAAATCTATCCATAGTACAATTCCAAAAGTGCCCTTGAAAAGTTGGAGGAGAGAAAGACTAAGGGTGATGACTAGGATTCCCTTCAAGAATTAATTAAATCCCCATTCTGTCCTTCAAAAAATGTGGAGCATGGGATGCTTATATATGCCTCACTGTTGCATTCGCGAAAAATCACCCAAAATAGACCCAAATTTCGTCCAATTTGAAGTTTGGGAGCCCACGGTATCTCAAGTTGAAGTTGGACTACTCCAGAGTTGTCCAAATGGAATCTTTTGGCCAACAGAAAAGATAATTTTTGATAATTGCACTAAAACCCTTCGAATCCGAACTTCCGCTTTACTTTGTTCCCGGTCAATTTTTTGATAATTACAAACAAACCCCTACATGTCATTTTTGCGCGTCGTTACGAAAATGGCCATATACAACTTATTCATTTCAACTCAGAATCAAGTGCTGTTTGAGCCGTTGCGAAGCTGACTCGATGGGCTACGCATCCATACTATTAACACCTCAAAATTATGCTAAGGGGCCTATTATAATCACGTTCAAATTTGACTGATTGGCGTGATTCTTTCAGTGCTCAATCCAACTTGATTTTCTCGACTCCTGAACGCTTTCAACTACCACTAAATAGCTTAAAAACGGCTCCTTAGCATCATTTGCTCTATTTTCACAAGAATTCACCTAAAACCTGAAAACACAAACAAAAACCTCGAGTAGCTCCATTCCAAGTATAAAAATGCATGATTTATGACCCTAAGATTTCACACATAAATGTGCTCATCACCCCCCTATAATGCACCCAATATTCCTCGTACCCCCCTAAGGTTCTGACAAGTCCACATACCATCTTTGCAAATTCCATGTACCACCCCTACTTCACCCCCCTAAAGCCATTTAAGTCCACACCAGGCATTAAATGCTAAAAAATAACCAAACAACCCTTTCTTCTATCTTTTCTAAAATTTGAAAAGGCCTAATTGCCCCGACCTATTTGATAAATTTTAAAAAGACCAAAATGCCCTCATATTCCCCAAATCATCATCTTCTTTTACAACGTAGATACCCAATACTACTACCACCACCCACCATCAACACCATCACCATTGTGATTTGAATAAGTAAGGATTTGGGATTTAAAGAAGACCTTGAAGTAGTAGGGGAAGCTTGGATCATTGCAACCACCCAACGGTTGAAGATTGGTGAGGTTTTTGAGCTTAGCAGTTATCATCAACATGAACTTCACCATTTTCGTTTCCTTTTTGGACCTGATTTTAGATGAAACCCTATTTCTCTATTCGCTCACCAACGACTTCGCGGCTATTTCATATTTCTCTTCTCTTCTCTCTCTCTTTCTCTTACTCCCTTGCTTCTCTGCTCTCTTTTACTCTGTTAATCTGTTATGGTGTTATCGAGTAGACGATGAGGAGTACCTGTATCTTCTTCTCTCAATAAAGTTCCGTACAAGTGCGAGGGTTTGAAGATAGAGAAACATGAGATTGGAGAGAGATACGGAGGTGGGACTTCACGATGGTGATGGTGTTAATGGTGGATGGCGGCGGCGGCGGTGGTAGTATTAAGAAGATGATGATTTGGGGAAGATGTGGGCATTTTGGTCTTTCCAAATTTTAGCAAATTAGTCAGGGCAATTAGGTCTTTTCAAATTTTTAAAAAGATAAAAGAAAGGGTAGTTTGGTCATTTTCTAGTATTTAGTAAATTTTCCTTTTCTTTAAGAGAAGTGGATCACCACTAGTGTGGACTTAAATGGCTTTAGGGGGGTAAAGTAGGGGTGGTACGTGGACTTGTCAGAACCTTAGGGGGGCACGAGGAATATTGGGTGCATCATAGGGGGGTACGTGTATTTTACCCTTAAATTTTTAATAAGAAGAAGAAGGAGAAGGGAGTGGGTCCCGCTAGTTTTTTTTATTTTGAAAGAAATAAAAAAATTATGAGTGAGTGGGGGCAAAAAGTGTTTAAGGGTATTATGGGGTTTTAGAAAAAATATAAATGCCACATCATCACTTAATGACGTTTTTTAACAATTAGGGTACAGTTGATAGAATCTTCCAAAAGTAGGGGAGGACATTATCATTTTCCAAAACTTGGGGGTGAGGTTTGATATTATGGATACTTCGAGGGGAGGGTGTCATTTGGTAAATTTTAGTTGAGTTTTTTTTTTTGGTAGAATTTGAGTTATACATATAAATAGGGAAGATCTATTTGTTCTACCAAAAAAAAAAGAAAAAGAGGAAGGAAAGATCTATTTGTATTCTATATACAAAAATTGATCCGGTTTGACCTACCATGTGGCAAATACTTGGGTCATGTGAACAATTCTTAGTTGGCCCGTTCATGAACCAAAGCTCAACTTTTACCATTAAGTGGTTGGACAAAAAAGGTTTTTCTCAGTGGTCACGTAAGGGTTTGGTTTCAGTCGATTAGAAACTTAGATTGATTAAGAAACCAAAAAGTTAACGATATTCTGATCAAATGGTTAAAAATATCCTATTTGCAATTTGGGAAAAAGAAAACTGTCTGGGACTAACCCCAAGGGGTTAGCGCAGCTGGCTTGGAGGGGACATGAGACTCTGCCTCAGGAAGCGAGGTCTCGTGATCAAACCTTCGCCGCTGCATAATTTCTTGGGGCCACCCGCCTAAGGCTCACTAGGCCCCAGAAGCTCTCGGTTCGTGCATGACGCGGGGGTCATGTATGAGCCCAGGGGGGATTTAGTCGGCCTAAAAGTCGGATACCCCTCCTGTCTCCAAAAAAAAAGAAAATTGTCTGGGACTGGGAGTGTGGACTCTATCTCTATCTTTCCCATATGAAAAGACATTCCTACCCCCTTGTTTTGAAGAGAGGGACAGACAGAAAACTACTTTCCAAGTAATTTTAAAATGGGACCCATCTTGTTACTAGGGGTGTCAATAATACCCAGCTGGCCTAAACTCGCCCTGAGCCCAGCCCGGACCCGACCCTAATCTGCTAGCCCGAAGGGTGGGTTAGGGTTGAGTTTTTGGCTGACCCTGGCAGGGTCAGGTCGGGGTCGGGATAAGACCCCGGGCCGGCCCGGACCCGACTCTGTATTAGTTATAAACATATATATTTATAATAACGTATAATATATAAGTGAAAATACAAAAATGCCCATAAGAGATAACCTAGTAAACCCTAATCCCATATTCCTTTTTCGATTTTCAATCTTCACTCTTCATCAGCCGCGCTCGACGCTAGCCTGCTGCCTTCCTCTTCCTCGGTTCCTCCTTCCCGACGGCGATTCACTTGAAGATCAAGGGCCAGCATTAAGGTATGTTCATGAGTTCATCTTCCTCTGCTGTGCCCCTTTCCATGTTCTTCAATGTCATTAAGTGAAGCTCTCCCCATGTTCTAGAACTCCTTCACCTTCCCCTGCATCTCGCGCTTCTCCCAAGGCTTATCTCTTGAATCGTGTTGTAGATTATGCCACTTCTGCTGCAGGAGTATCCCTCAATTTTTTGATTTCCAGAGAGAGCCAGAGAGGGAGCTTCTGAGATTGACTTCTATTTTTGTGTGGGATTTTATTTAATGAAATATGAGGTTTTCATCTCAGGAAATGTGAGTTTTAATACTGCTATTGCCCATGATGATGCCTTGTCTGAAAGGTCACGAGGTTCTTTGAGTGCAGTGAGTAGTTTTTTGCAAAACCCCCCTCTCCTCCACCGAGCACTTCAGGTGGAGATGAAGAGAGAAAGCATAGTTGGTGCTCTGTTGGGGTAAGCTTTTATGGTGATAGTATAGTTGTAGCAGTCTAACGCTGGAGATGCAGTGATTCTTCTGCTTGGCATGGGGAGGCCATCCCTTTATTTAGTCACACCAACTTTGGCTAGTCGTAAAACTTGCAAAGTTAAATCATTCACCCACCTCCCTCCAATTGCCTATTTGTTCCAGCTTCAAATCCTACATTGAACATTTCAGACCTCTTCAAATCCTGCAGATCAAGAAAGGCCCACAATTTTGAACATTTCAGACCTCTTCGGTCTTCGCTGAATCCTGAATTTTAACTTTGATTTGGGCCTTTCTTCCCCATCCTTGCAACAACACTGCTGCTAGTACTTGCTAGTTGCTACAAAGTTTACCTCTTTCCCCCCCCCCCCGATTCTTGATTGATTCAACCATGGATTGATTAATAAGGGTCCGTTCCAAAAGAGTAAAGGGTAATAGTTCTTTTTTGGTTTTTTTTTTTTTTTTTTTTTTTTGGGGGGGGGGGGAACAGAAAGGAGTAATAGTTCATACAATCATACATGAGAAAATATTTGAGCTTTCTTGATCATCGGAAATCCTTGATCAGTTGTTGAAAGATGACAGTCTCATAAACTTGTAACAGTGGAAATATTTGAGCTTTCTTGATTGGTTTTTTTTTTTTCTTTTTGCTGTTGTTGTTATTTATTGATTAACAGTAGCAACTGACATCAATGATCTAATAACGGTTGGCGATAGAGTAAAAGATGAAATGGCCCGACCCTATCAGGGTCAAGACAGAGTCAAGGCAGGGTCAATCAGGGCCAACCCGACCCTACCCGACCCTATCAGGGTCAATCAGGGTCGGGTCGGGTTAGGAAAAACCCTGGCAGGGTTGGGTCTGGGTTGAGGGTTTCTTGACCCTGCCAGAGTTGGGTTGGGTTAGGGTTTAGGTTAAGGCCTCTAGGGTTGGGTTAGGGTTTAGTGCAGGCCCGCCCAACCCGACCCATTGACACCCCTATTTCTGTACACCATGTTCATCTGAGAAAATGACCCGTGGAAATCTCCCAAACCTATACGATTAAGGTAAAATAGAAATTCTATAAAAAAAGAAAAAAAAAGGAAAAATAGTTACAAAAGTATTATAAGTGCAGAGATCCAGATTGGAGTATTCGACTCGTTCACAAATCTTTGACCCTAATTTTTTGGTGGGTTTCCATTGAGTTTTCCTTTGTTCTCGCTTCAGATTAACGCGAAGAACAATGAGGAGCAGGTAGTAGACGAGAAAAAGTTCCAGGATTGTCATCCTTTCGTCATTAGTTATCCACGGCGAGGTCGAGGTGAGTATTGAAACTCTTTCTCTTGTTTTGTTATTTTGGTCAGTTTTTGTTCAAAATAATTATCAGCAATAGTTTTACTGGTGTAATTTTTATTTCCCTTTCTTCCTCAGTTATTTGTTCTCTTTTTTAAATTTCTGTTACTCTTCCCGTTCTTCAAGGCATATATATTTCTTGTAACGTGGGTTTTGTTGTTTGTTTACATAGCTATTGTTTCTGTTTGCAGAAGATTTTAGGGTGGGTTTTGGGAATTTTAGTGGCTTTCATCTGAGTTTTGTTTGGCGAGTTTATTTCAGTTCTATGCCTTTTTATTTTTATTTTATGATATTGTAATATTGTGTGCATGGAAATCCTGTTTTCCTAAATTTTCGACCACTGAGTTGCTGAAACTTAGAATTTTTTGTTTTCAATGGGATTCCAGGTGTGCCAATTTGATTATTGAAGGTGCAATGTTCCGTTTCCATCTAATTTATCTCTATTTGTCAATTACAGATAGACAGTAACGTGGAAAAGCGTGTTGTAATTTCTCTTGAAGTTGAACTTGGTTGTGTGTACGACGGAGATGGACTGGACTGAATCGAGGCTGGAGCAGTGTGATGACTGTAGGGATCAAAAGCGTTCTGTTAGAGGGGACTATACAAATGATGAACTGATTGACGGTTTTGAAGGAGATGTTGGGGAGAAACCGAGGGAATCGAGCAAGCACCAGAGCAAGGACAAGAAGAAGAGTCGGAAAGAAGAGAAGGATCATGGAAGTATAGATCAAGAACGTTTGAAGACCAGTGGTGTTTCAAGGGAGAGTGATAAAGAGGTTAAAGATTCAGAAATGGACTGGGTATCAAGTAGAGAGAGGAGAAAGGAGGATAGAGAGGACCATGAGAAGGATAAATATAGGAAAGATAATACCATGAGAGGGAGAGAGAGATGGAGATAGAACATGATTGAGGTAGAGAGAAGGAGAGGGGAAAGGGGAAGGACAAGGACAGAGACAGGGACAGGAACAGGATAGGGAACAGGATAAGGATAGAGATAAGGAAAGAGATAAACATAAAGACCGAGAGAGGGAAAGGGAAAAGGAAGAAGAACGTGAGGAAGAAGAACGTGATAAACATGATAGAAATAAGGTAAAAGGCAAGAATAGGGAGAAGGACAGAGAGAAAGATAGGGAGAAGGACCAAGACAAAGACAGGTCTAAAGATAAAGGAGGAGACAAAATGAATAGAAAAATTCGTGATGAAGGTCAAGTTAGGGTAAAAGATGGTGGAAAAGATGAGAAACTTAAAATAGATGGTGTGAATAGGGATGTCATCATGCAAGGGAAGGAAATTGAGCATGAAGATATCAGTAGCATGGTGCATAAACAAAAGGCCGATGGGGGCTTCAGGCCCATTGACATCAGAGCTTGAGGAGCGGATGTAAGTAAGTTAAACCTCCATATATCTCTGGATGCTGCATCAATAGTTTCTTTTGACTGGTTTTTATTGCTTTCCTTATACTGCTATGCTGACACTGCTAGTTATCACATCAGTGTTCTTCCCTCTCAGTAGTTATTGCTATTCTGTTACCCACATGCTCCTGTTGTTTGTGCAAGACTTTGTCACTCTTTTTCTTTTGTGCAATATGTGTTGCTTTAATTTGTAGCTGCTTTGCTGGTTGGTACATTTAAGTTGGTACTACATCGCCCTCCTCCCTCACAGCTAAACATTAGACTTTATAAATTTTACCGCAGAACAGAACATATCATAACCTTAACTAGGGATTCTCCCTATTCAAATCTTTGTTTGGAATAACCCCTCCAAGCAAGAAATCACTGGTGTTTAGGGAACATGGTTTTGAACTTGCTCTGTAATACTAACACCCATTTAGAATCTTGAAGCAATTAATTACAATGCTTATTAGTGGTATTCGAGAACTGCTAAACTTGAACATTAAGAGCTTAAATTACGAACTTTGTTGAACTCGTTTGGCAGAGCTTGGATCTATTAGATTGGCCCCCACTATTTGGACATATAGAATATAGGGGGAGAGGGTTCTCTGAGCAAGCAGGGTACTACACATCCTCTCACACTAATTTTTTTAATCATTATTTGTTTCTCTTAAAAAATATTAATAAAATAATTCATGTGAGGAGACGCAGTGTACGCCTTAAGCTCAGTGAGCTTTTTTCTTTAGAATATAATAATGACCAGATTATTACCCAAGAAAATGCTCTACTAGAAGTCTCCTTCAAATTTAGAAACATTATGATGTAGCCCAGCCTACTGTGTTTATTGCTCCCAAACACCATATGTCAATCCAATGGCCGTTGCTGAAAAACCATAGAAAATCCTCTTGGAGATTCTCTCACATCGGGTTTAGCTATGCATGTTTAGTCCAAACTAAACCAGATTAAGAGACCACAGCAACCAAAAGACTAAACGGGTTGAACTTAGGACCAACCATGGTCTGAACTAGATTAGAAGCTACCATTGCACTCAATATGGGCCCTTTGCGAAGTTCTGTCTTGAGAGACAGAGGAGTACCAATACTATTGTAGTAGCAATGGAAGCCAATGAGGAGACATAGTGATTCAAGGGTGCCATAGTTGATTCAAGGGTGTATTCAAGGATGCTGCCCAGCAGCAGCCCACGATTCCACTGGGTTTTATGTTTTATTTGTTGAATTGTAATTATCCAGTGAACCGGTTGGTTCAGTTGGTCTGATTTAAGTGGTGGTGCCATAGTTTAGTTGAGTCTTTCATTTATTTAAGTTGTTATCAGAATAGTCAGTCTCACATCAGCCACAATTTATCTGGGCTGGTAGTGTCTTGTAACTCAAGTAAGGTCCAAACTTGGAAGTTTCTAATTTTGAGACACTCCAATTTTGAATCCTTGCTAATGTAAGACTAAATTAATGTTAATTTAGTCCCAACTAAACCCACAAATCCAAAATAGAAACAAGGAGGCAGAATTAGAAAGTTAGGGCTCAAGCCAAACCAGCCTTTGGAATCCAACCAAACTTGGATCGAAGGTTGCTTGTATGGTGGTGAAACACTGCTGGAAATTTCACTTAGTTTGAATGGCTGAATTGTGAGATATAGCCGCAACAACAAATTAGAAGGTTTGTAGAAAAACTTGTCAAATCAGCACTGCACTTGGACTCCAAGAAGGATCGAGTGTAGGCCTTGTAGAGGTGATGCTTTGCTGGAATTTTTTTTTTTGATAGAAGCTTTGCTGCAATTTTGGTGTCGTTCTGATGGATGGAAGTGAAGTTATGAAGGTGGAATGAGAATAGAAGGTTAGTGGTGTAGAGCAATCCATCCAGAAGAGTAGGCCAAGATTGGGATTGAGTGGGGTGGTGGATCATGGATGATGTGATTCTGTGCTCCAAATCTCAGCAACTTCTGATGGACGGATAAGGAGTTATGCAGCTTTGAAGTTGGCAGCAAAACCCAGGGCAGAACTGAATCCACAGGGTATGCGCAGCCTCTGTTTTATCGGATCAGCAACAGCAGCAACAATCTGGGGTGTTGGAGGGATGACAGCAGCCTTCGGATGGTCTTCACAGTGTTTGTATGGATCACAGGGTAGCAGCAACACAACAGGGGATTGATTGCAATGGAGGAGAAGATAGAGAAGAGAAGATAGAAGAGGAAGGGGGTAGGGAATGGCTCTCTCAGCCTGGGTCTCTTTGCCACAGCTATCCCAGCTGTTTAAACAAGGATATTCTCCCATAAACGATGGCAACATCGCTTGAAAATTCTTTTCTCCAAAATTTGTTTCTATTCAAGAGGGGCTGCCTATTTAATGGAATAGGTCAGCTTACAAATTTAGAAACTTAGGAAATAGTAACTTCTAAAATAAATAGCAACTTCTAAAAAAAATAGAAACCTAATGAAAATAGAAACTAGGCTTTATAGTTCAGCCAATATGCAATGAACAAAATTAGAAACTAGTAAATATAGAAACTACTAAAAGCTGCAATCATAAAAATAGAAACTAAGGTGCACCAATCCTAGTTGACTAGTCAAAGGAGAATCTGTCAAAATCGTGGAGCAAGAGGGGCTGCCTATTTAATTGAATGGATCAGCTTACAAAATTAGAAAACTTAGGAAATAGTGCTTCAGCTCTGCGTCATTGAGCTTTCAACCCTGTCCTACATTAAGTGGTATTAGAGACCATGTCAGGGAATAATAATTTTGAACCTTCTGGTCCACCTGATCCCATGGCAGCAATGCTGGAGATGTTTACCAAACTGAGTAACCAGATACTTGAGAGCCAGAAGCATATGGATGAGAGACTCTCAGCAATGGAGGCTAGAGTTGCTGCCACACCCCTTCCACTTGATGAAGAAGTCTAGCTGGCTCACTCTGCAGCTAATTTTCCTAACCGGAACCACTAAGGGTTCGGTCAGTACAACTGACCTTTGAAGAGCATCTACGGAGTTATTCTACTGGTGATCAGCTCACACTTAATAGACACACTGGTGATTCTCAAAAGGTTAAGCTTGAACTCAAGGAATACTTGGGTAAGCATGATCTCCAATTGTTCTATGACTGGTTGGCAGCGTTGGATGACTACTTTGATTGGTATGAATTGTCGAAGGCGCGAAAGATGAAGCTAGCATGTACAAAGCTAGTTGGACCTGCATATGAGTGGTTGAGAACTTATGAGAATGAGTTAGAGGATCGTGGTAGAGCACCTGTTACGTGGGAGGAGATGAAAGAAGAGTTGAGAGACAAGTATTTGCCACACACTTTTAGGGCGCGACTACAAGATAAATTAAATTCTCTTTCTCAAGGGAATTTAACAGTTGCCGAGTATATGGAGCAGTTTGATTCTCTCTCATCTCGTATAGGGATTAGGGAGAAAGATATTCATGTCTTGTCACAATTCGGATTGGGTCATGGCGTTGCGGACGGGGTGAATGTTAGAGACTGCTTTGAGAAGGCCTTACATGCTGAAGAGTTATTGGCTTCCAATAACAAGAGGTTTGGTTACCAAGCTGGGGATGGTTGGAAGAATTTTCCAGCACCTAAGTATTGTCTACTCCGTCAAAAAATTAATGCTGTTGCTGAAGTTGAAAGTGCACTGGAAGAGGAAGATCCTGATCTACTCCCATACCCATTCGATGATGCTGACTATGGTGGTGCTGAATATGATGAGGATGATGGTAATGATGAAGATACTTATGGCCTTCATGTAGTCAGCCGTATGTTGGTGGCTGAAACCAAAAGAGAGGATTGATGGCGTCATTGTATCTTTTACAGCTGCATGAAGTCAGGTGATAATAATGCATTGGTGATAGTTGACAGTGGCAGCTGCGTCAATGTCACTTCGGACACCTTTGTGAAGAAGGCTAACTTGAAGGTAGAAAAACATCCTCAACCGTATAAGGTATCCTTGCTGAATGGTCAGACCTTGGAGGTAAATCAGCGCTGTTCCATACCACTGAAACTTCATAGGTATGAGGAAGAGGTGTGGTGCGACGTAGTTCCTATGTGCCTCACGGATGTTTTGCTTGGTAGACCATGGATGTATGACAATGATGTCATGGTCGGTGGAAAGAAAAATCAGTGTGTATTCAAGTTCAAGGGAGTTCACACCGTCTTCCATTCAATCAATGTACCAGCTGATTTGTGCCAATGGAGAGCCTTGAGAACCAACCTGAAGAGCACCGGTAATGAGAAGAAGGTGCTGGCTGTTCCTCACAAGGAATTCCTCCACACCAGCCATGATACGGGAATGGTACTGGCTCTTGTTACAAGGGTGGTTACTCAACCTGAGGTAACATTTTCTTCACCCATCAAAGAGTTACTTTCTGATTTTTCTGATGTGGTTTCCGATGAGCTGCCAGATGAGTTACTGCCTATGAGGGGTATCCAACATGCCATTGATTTGGTACCCGGTTCGGTGCTACCAAATTTACCAGCTTATCGCCTCAGTCTTACGGAGCATAATGAGCTCAAACGACAAGTTAATGAGCTTTTTCAAAAGGGTTTTATTGTGGAGAGTTTAAGCCCATATGCTGTACCAGCCTTGCTTACTCCAAAGAAGAATGGTTCATGGCGGATGTGTTTGGACAGCAGGGCGATAAATATAATAACTGTCAAGTATCAGTTCCCCATTCCACGGCTTGATGACATGTTAGACATGCTGTCTGGGGCAATGGTCTTCTCTAAATTGGACCTTAGGAGATCCGATTTGTATCCGCCCGGGAGACAAATGGAAGACCGCCTTCAAAACCAAGGATGGCCTATATGAGTGGAGAGTCATGCCCGTTGGTTTGACTAATGCACCTTGCACTTCATGCGAGTTATGACTCAGGTACTTCGTCCTTTTATTGGTCGATTTTTGGTTGTTTATTTTGATGATGTTTTGGTGTACAACAAAAACCAAGATGACCATATTGATCACCTTAAACATGTGTTGAGAGTTCTTCGTCAAGAGAAGTTATACTTAAACCTCAAGAAGTGTTCTTTCATGCTGCCCAAGGTGTTTTTTCTTGGCTTTATTGTCTCAGCCAAAGGGGTGGAAACTAATCCGGAGAAGGTTAAAAGTATCAAGGACTGACCGGTACCCAAGACACTTCTTGTAGTTCGAAGTTTTCATGGTTTGGTTTCAATCTACAGGAGGTTTATTCAAAATTTCAGTGCTGTTATGGCCCCTATTACTGAATGTATGAAGTCTAGTAAGGGAAAATTTGAATGGACAGCAGCGGCAACAAAGGCCTTCCACCTTATCAAGAAGAAGATGACCGAAGCACCAGTCTTAGACCTACCAGATTTTGACTGGGTATTTGAGGTTGCTACAGATGCCTTACATGTCGGCTTAGGCGGTGTGTTAATGCAAGGAGTGCACCCGATCTCTTTTTATAGAGAAAAATTAAATAATGCCAAGAAACGCTACTCGACTTATGATTCGGAGCTGTATGCAGTTGTCCAAGTGTTACGTCATTGGTGTCACTATCTTATTGGTAAAGAATTTATTCTTTTACCATGAAGCGCTCAAACATCTTCACTCTCAAAAGTCGATTAGTAACAGACATACCAAGTGGGTAGCCTATCTACAGGAGTTTGTATTTGCGCTGAAATACAAGGCTGGTAAAGAGAACACGGTGGCTGATGCATTGAGCCGCAAGGTTCTCACCCTCAATATCTTTTCTGCCCATGTAGTATGTATTAAACAAATACGAGGAGAGTATGCTGCCGAAAAAGACTTTAGTTTGATCTATGATGAGTTGCAGCGAGGTGGACAACATCCTTAATATTCTGTCCATGATGGTTACTTGTTCTTGGGAACACGCCTATGCATTCCCAACTCTTCCCTACTACCACATCATAAGGGAGTTACATGGAGGAGGCTTGGGAGAACATTTTGGGAAAGATAAGACCATTATTGACAGATCGTTATTATTGGCCACACAGCAAAAGATGTTGATCATGTGATCAAACAGTGCCAAGTATGTCAGCTTGCAAAGGAGGGAAGCAAAATACAGGTTTATACTCTCCCTTACCTGTCCCTCATGCACCATGGGTTGATATTGGCATGTAATTTGTTCTTGGACTGCTGCCTGCTAGAGAACGGTATGATTCCACTATGGTTGTTGTTGATCACTTCTCTAAAATGGCTCATTTTTGCCATGGCGCAAGACCTTTGATGCCTACCAAATTGCCAAGCTATTCTTCAAAGAAGTGGTGCGAATTCATGGTCCGCTCAGCTGCATTGTATCTAACCGTGATGTTAAATTTATGAGTTACTTTTGGAAGACTTTGTTGATGAGAACGAACACAAAGCTCTAGTTCTCCTCATCTTTTCACCCACAAACTGACAGGCAAACAGAGGTGGTTAATCAGAGTTTAGGAAACTTATTTAGGTGCTTGGTTCGTGATTATGAAAAGACATGGCTGTCCATACTTGATATAGCTGAGTTTGCTTATAACAACTCCATGAATCGAATGACAGGTTGTACCCCTTTTGAGATACTACTTGATGTTCAACCCCGGTGACCTATAGACCATGTTCCATTGCCACCACAAGCACACATCAACATTAAAAGCTGATGAGTGCTGATGTTCGGTGACGAATAGCTTTCAACAATGATGTTTACAAGCCTACAGATGATCGTCATCGTCGATACGTGGAATTTCAGCCAAGAGACATGGTGATGGTCCATGTCAATCCGTAGAGATTCCAACCGAGAGTCAACACTAAACTCCACCCAAGGAAGATGGGTCCATACAAGGTGTTGAAGCGTGTTGGCCAAATGCTTATGTACTCGAGTTGCCTGAAGACACGAGTATAAGCAACGTCTGCAACGTGGCTGATTTACACCTTTATGTGGGGCACCACACTGATGATCGTGACACTGAACAATTGCTACGCTTGCCCTAACTGAAGCCACCAACATAAGACATCATTGAAGAGGTTTTGGATGACATGTACAAAACCACTCGTCGTGGCATCGGTTACCTGCCTTTCTTTTCAAATGGAAGGGTCGACTGGTCGCCCATGACATGATAGCACTTGGATACATGCTGATGACTAGAAGAATTTTGATCTGGACTTGTACGAACGTTATATGGCCTTCACCCATTCGTCGGAGACTAATGATTTCAAGCTTGGTAGAATTGATGCAGAACCAAGTGTGTATTTAAGGAGGAAGAAGATGAAGAAGAAGAAGAAGGCTGCTTCCCGGCAGCAGCCATGATTTGGGAAGGCTGCTGCCCAGCAGCAGTCCACGATTCCACTGGGTTGTTTTATGTTTTATTTGTTGAGTCTTGTAATGAACCAGTGAACTGGTTGGTTCAACTGGTCTACTTTAAGTGCTGGTCCCATAGTTTAGTTGAGTTTTTTATTTATTTAAGTTGTTATTAGAATAGTCAGTCTCACATCAGCCACGATTTATTTGGGCTGGTTGTGTCTTCTAACTCAAGTAAGGTCCAAAGTTGGAAGTTTTTAATTTTGAGAGACTCCAATTTTGAATCCTTGCTCTCTTTATTTCAGTTTATAAAATCAACCCAGGATGGCAAGCAGCCCACGATTTTGCTATTCAATACTGCTGTCAAGCTTGCTGCTTCTATGAAGTATTCCCTTGGTGTTTGCTCCTTGGACAAAGGAGCTAGTGTCTGATCATGCTGACTCCTTGCGGTGGGAAGCCCAGGAGGTCCCTTCTTGTTGCTGTTCTTCATCCTCTTCAAGCTTTCAAGACCTTAGAAGACTTTTCTACTCCAGCCGAAACTCACTGCTGGTGCCTCCACTGCCATCTCCTGGTTAGTTTCTATTTTAGAACCAACCTTCTAATTCCATCACCTCTTTCCCTGCTCAATGCAGCCATTAACTTTCTTCCAAATTCTGTGCACACCTTCCCCTCCCCAAGACTTCCACTCAATCCCATTCTTGGCCCCATCTGACCTGTAGATTATCTTCTATAGGAAATCTCCTTAAATTTCATTAAAACCCTGTTCCTCAGCCTGCAACTCAAATCGACAGGGACAACAACCCTGCTGCCTATTTAATTGTTTAACCCTTTTATCTCCCTACTGTTCCAGACCTATTCCCTCATACCAAACCTAACCCTTGACCTAAACCCCAACCTATCAAATCATCCCAGCTCTAACCCATCGAGCTGAACCAATTCCCATGACTCCAGATCCTGTTTTGGGACTGGTTGAGCCTTCAACCCTGTCCTACATTACATAGTTCTATGATGGAGTTCCTCCTGAGGAGGAAGTTGAGGAGGAGCCAGTTGATGATGGAGATCATGACACCTCTTAGGTTAATATGGTGAGCCTTATGATGGTCGCTGACACTTAACTTCGGGATTGGTGACGTCGCTGTATCTAAAACCATCCTATGAACAGCTGGCCTAAAGTGACACAAGTTATAGACTTATAGTGAATAGCGGCATTTGTGTGAATATGGTTTCTAGTGCCTTTGCCAACAAGACCAGCCCTTGTCTCGAGAAGCGTCCAGTGTTACTGAGTCTCTCTTTTTATGGCAACAGCCTTAAGTCAACGAGCGGTGTTCAGTCCCTCTCAAGTTGGGAGCACACGGGGAGGATGTTTTGTGTGATCTCATTTCCATGCAGTTGACGGATGTACTGCTTGGGCGACCTTGGCTGTTTGACAATAATGTATTGGTTGGAGGAACAAAGAGCTGGTGCATCTTCACTCTCAACAGAAAGGCCAATTGTCTTCAATCCTACCAACATTCCAGCCGAGAAAGCACAACAGAATGTGAAAACCTGCATCTGTAAGAAGGTGGTGAAACATGAAAATAAAAGACATCCAAGTGGAACAAAGTTGTTAGCCTTATAACAGATTAAGTTCATTGAATCCAGCAAGGATTCAGGTTTTAATTGGCTCTCAACACACGGGAGGTAGCCCCTCAACCTGCGGTCAAACTTACCAAATCTGTACAAGACAGGATCTCTGATTTTTCAGATTCGTTACCAATGACTTGCTAGATGAGTTACCACTGATGCATGATATTCAATCTGCTATTGATTTGATATTGGGTTCAGTATTACTCAGTTTTCCTGCATATCGTCCGAGTCCGACTGAGCATGCAGAATTGAAGCGGCAAGTGTATGAATCATTGTGAAAAAGATTTATACAAGAAAGCTTGAGTCCATGTTTAGTACCAGCTTTGCTCACCCCAAAGAAGGATGGCTTTCTGCATATGTGCATTGACAATAGGGCCATTAACAAATTCACAATAAAGTACCAGTTTCAATCCCAATGCCGGACAATATGTTGGACATGTTACCCGATGTTAGGGTTGTCTCCAAGATAGACCTTAAGGCCGGTTACCACCAGATCCATTTCCGGTTGGGTGAGGAATGGAAGATCGCCTTTAAGACAAAGGGTGGACTATTCGAGTGGAGAGTGATGCCTTTTGGTCTGACCAACGCACCTAGTACTTTCATGCTCATGTCGCCTTTTGTCAGTTGATTTTTGGTCGTTTACTTTGACAACATTTTGATTTACAACAAACAAGAGGACGATCATACAGACTATTTGAGGGAAGCCTTGATAGTGCTTTGAGCCAAAAAGTTCTATATCAACCTCAAGAAGTGCTTGTTTATATTATCCAAGGTGGTGTTCCTTGGATCCATTGTCTTTTTGAGAGGAGTTGAGGCTGACCCAAATAAGGTCAAAAGAGC
This sequence comes from Telopea speciosissima, assembly GCF_018873765.1. Classification (NCBI taxonomy): domain Eukaryota; kingdom Viridiplantae; phylum Streptophyta; class Magnoliopsida; order Proteales; family Proteaceae; genus Telopea; species Telopea speciosissima. The sequence continues at coordinate 15,321,427 of NC_057917.1, forward strand.
ATACTAAATTGGCCAACACCAAAGACTATCTAATGGGGGACAGGATAGGAGAGAGGAAATCTGCGAAGAAATCAGAGAGTGGGAGGGGGAAGAAGAAGCCGTGAGAAGAAGAAGGGGAGGAGGTGTGCCCACGCGCAAAGGAGGAGGGGGGGTTGTGCCCACGCACAAACTCACTTTGTTTTCAATTCATTCTTCAATATTCTATGATGGGGGGGGGGATTACATCTATTTATAAAACCCCAAAAAATAAAGACTACTAATTACTTACTAAAACGAGACTATCTAAAATAGAAACCCATAAAACTCAAATTGGAAATTTCCCTATATGTCTAATGACGACCTTAAAATAAAAGATTACATAATAATTTCTCAAATAAAATAAATTTCCTAAAATCCTACTAGATCCCAAACACTCAAACTGGACTTGGTTCAATTGGGTTTGGGTTGGTCCAATGTTGTACACCAGTTGGGTCGGCCCGTTCCAAGATTGTCCTGCATCAACTCTCTCGTGGTTGAGAAAAACTCAACCACGAGTTTTAAAGAAGGAAAGGATCAGCACTACTTGATCAGCATCCACGATCAACGGCCTTGATGGAGCGATGATCCAGGGCACGGCACGAACATCAACAATCAGTATAGGGATAAAAGGATCGACCGCTACGATCTGCTGAAGATCATCCATCAACTGTATTTCGTTGATTGGAATCTTGTCATGGGGGGTCAAACTGTCATTTGGACCGTCGATCTATTCTTCGGGTTTGACCTCGATCTGACCGTTGAGTTTATTCTCGATCAGGGGGGTCATCATCGTGCTCTTCGACAACCTGTGGGGGAATTGGTTCTTCATGCAATATAACCCTTGGTTAAATGCAATGGCCTTAGAATACAAGTGTTGTTGAGAAGGTCAACGTTGCCACTGTGCTCATTCACCCAATCACGGCCCACTTTGATGATGCGCCTTGAGGATGGAAATATTCGACACCAAGCCCCATCATAGTAAGTGGTATGAGCAAATTCGACGTAGTATTGATCAACAAGCTCGTCATAACATATCTCGCCACTTTTCGACAACATCTCTACTACGGCTGCAAGGCGAAATTGCTACTTTGCTCATTATCAACAAGGAATATGACATCTTTTCCATTGGGCAATCCCAATCGAGTTCGGAAAATATGGGTTTCCATACCCAGGGTAAAATTGGAAGATGATACTAAAAAAGGATGAATTAGGAAGAAAAAAAGTAGATGAAAGGGGTAATTCTGGAAAAAGGAATATAGGCCTTAAACAACTAAGACGTTAGAAGGGAGGGGTAATGTTGGAAGCCAAATGAAAAAAGGAGTAAACCAAAATGAGGAGGGTATTTTGGAAATAAGGGTAGGATAGGACGTAATTAGACTACAAACTAAAATGCTGGGGGTAACATGGGAAAGTGGGGTTTTAAAGATGAAATCCTGGGTTATCTACCAACTCTCCTTTTTGGAGTCTGTTACCACAGAGTGGGAAAGAGAATTCACGACTTTGAAGGAGTACAAGAAAGGTTCTGTTGAACTCTTCTTCCAGTGGAGATCCTGCAGAGACAAAAGGCGGAAATCTCGACTTCGACAAAGGAGTTGATCTTCGACTTCAACAAAGATTCTGCCACTACGAAGGAGAACGTTGGCGGAGGAGTTGAACGCAGTGAGAAACCAGGTATGGAGGCGATGGGAAGGGTGTTGCTGGTTTGAAGAGGAGTGTGGGTAATACCGCAGGTGCAGGGAAGATCGATGGAGTTCTCTGCCTCTCACTTTCTCTCCTCTCTGAAACTCTTTTTTTTTTTCTTGGTGGAATCTGAAGGGGGAAAAAGAAGACGGTTGGGTTGGTGCTGAAAAAAAAAACCGAGAAGAAGGGGTGGTTCGAATAGTTTCCAGAAGGGGGAAAAGAAACGATGGAATTCAGGATTTTTTTTTTTTAGTCACAGAGGGGAAAGCAAAGGGAAGAGTCTACTGTGAATCGGGAGGGTTGGGAAGATGGGTTTCAGTCGATTTCTGTGTTCAACAGAATCATTGTTTTTTTAAATATGGGAATGAAGAATGGGGTTGAAAGGGCACGGACAAATTATGATGTTGACAGGATGGTTTGGGGTTTTACGGGAATCAAAGGGAATGTTGGGGGGGGGGGTTGCTGCAGGTGTTCGGTCACAACCGCAGAGAAAAGAAATTAGGACAGAAAAAGGAGGAAGAAGAAGAACAGAGTGGGGAAGAGAGATCACAAGCGAAGGAAGAAGATGGGACCCTTCAGCTCTGATACCCGATAATGCGGGACAGAAATAGAGAAGAGGATTGAAGGAAGTAGAAGAAGAAACCAGAGGGGGAGGGGAGAAATCACACAGAAGAAAGGGGAAGAAGGAGACGCAGCAGAAGGGAGTGTCCAAGGGGGGGGGGGAGGAGAAGCAACCAGCCACGCAGGCTTTAAACTCTCAATTCATTCTTCCATATTCTCATTCCAAAACGTGGCCGAGTACAATCTTAAATAAAGACAAGAAAAAATGCAAATCCCAATTATAAAGACTACTAATTACTTACTAAAACCAGACTAACTAAAATAGAAACCCTTAAAACTCAAATTGGAAATTTCCCTATATGTTTAATAACTACCTTAAAATAAAAGATTACATAATCATTTCCCAAATAAAATAAATTTCCTAAAATCCTACTAGATCCCAAATACTCAAACTGGATCCGGTTCAACTGAGTTTGGGTCGGTCCAATGTAGTACACCAGTTGGGTCGGCTCTGTCCAAGATTGTCCTGCATCACTATCTCAGAAGTCTGTAGCTTCCATGGCCTAGCTTCTCTCTATTGGAGGTTTATTTTGTGATTCCATGTCTTCTATCTTGCTTCAACTCCTTCAAAACCCTGACGACTTCAGCCAAGACAACCCCTGGACTGGCAGAATGAGCGATCCCAACCATAGCAGCCAACACTTGAAGCTTCTTCTTCACCTTCTCATCGTACAAGAAATCATCGACGTCAACACAACCCTCATCATCATCATCATCATTGGAGAACACATTATCAACTGAATCAGAATCTTCACTGGAAGCCCTGTTTATCTTAAGGGAATCAATAACACCCAAGAGCTTTGGATAGTGGAGATGGGTATTGTCGTTTTTGGGATAGAATGCGGTGAAGGAACAGGTCGAATGATCAAAGAGCAAAACGGTAAGTTTCAGGGTGCCTGGCAGCTGCATCTGGCAATGGTAAAACTATGGGAGAAGGGCTTCAGTTCAACTCCTGTAATCCTGATATTGTTTGTAAAATTTATACAAAGTCTCATATACCAAGCTAACATCCATAATTTTACTGGGATCCTCCTTGTCATTCATATACAACTTATCCTCATTATTGGAGATTTCAAGAATTCTACTCAAGTCAGCACAGTTGAATTTAATGGATGTACCCTTAACATAGGTCTTGGTAAACCCATCTGTCCCAACATCTACCACTTTCATATTACAGTATAACATTTTCACTAATTTTTGGATTTGGGTAGCACTTATCATGGATATACAAAATATTGCTCCATCCAAACCTTCAAATCTTTCCGTAACACTGAAATTGATAAGAGAATCTGGTGCAGACCTAAAAGAGTAGCACGCCAAGATCGATTCTGGTTTTGAGGTTAAAGAAAGAGGGCTAATGATGAGGGTTTTTTGGACAGAAAAGGGGCTGTAAATCAAAGGAGGGATGCAGCGGCAGATTAGGGGTAGCTTGAATGACTTACTTGAAGATGATCTGCTGTAATGGCTGATGGATGTTTGAGGATGAAGATGATAAATAAGTGTTAACGAAACAGGAATTTCGTGAATGGCTTGAATGATCAATGAGATCAGTCAAGCTCTTTATTTATAATAATAATAATAAAAGAGATTACAAAGGAAAACACTGTTCACGACACTGTTTACGTGAACAGTGTCACAGCCCAAATTATAATCCTACCTTTGTTCAAAAGTACATAAATAAAGCATAAATAAAAAACCAAAAATACCCTTATAATATCGGGTAACACATCTCAACACTCCCCCTCAAGTTGGGGCATAGATATCACACATGCCCAACTTGACTAGACTAGGATAAAACAACTTCTCACTCAACCCTTTGGTGAAGACATTAGCCAGTTGATCTCCAGACTTCACAAAAGGAATACAAATCTGCCCACTCTCTAACTTCTCCTTGATGAAGTGTCTGTCAATCTCCACATGTTTGGTATGGTCATGCTGCACTGGATTGTGGGCAATGCTAATTGCTGCTTTGTTGTCACAGTACAAGTGTACAACATCATTGGAAGATGAACAGAACCACGGATATCAAGGAGTAAACTCTGAAGCCACAGTAACTCACATATGCCCTGGGCCATAGCACGGAATTCAGCTTCAGCACTAGATCTTGCCACAACATTTTGCTTTTTACTCCGCCATGTGACTAGATTTCCTCCAACAAAAGTACAATAGCCGGAGGTAGATTTCTTGTTAGGGTTACCACCCCAGTCAACATTTGTGTAAGCCTCAATGCGAAGATGGTCATGAGGAGACAAAAGGATCCCCTTTCTTGGAGCTGACTTCAAGTAATGGAGAATACGGAGAACAGCAGCCATGTGAGTGGAATAAGGATCATGCATGAACTGGCTCATAAGACTCACAGCAATGGCAATATCTGGTCTGGTGTGGGAGAGATAAATCAGCTGGCCCACCAATCGTTGATATCTGCCCTTATCAACAGGTTCACCATCCTTCTCTTGTAGACGGGTAGTAGCTTCCAAGGGAGTGTCACAAGGATGACAACCAAGCAAACCAATCTCTGATAGTAAATCTAGAACATACTTTCTCTGGGAGAGAAAGATGCCTTTTGGAGAACGGGCAACTTCAATCCCAAGAAAATATCTTAGCTGTCCTAGATCTTTTATGTCAAATTCCCGTCCCAAGAAAGCCTTCGGTGAGAAACTTCATCCTGTATCATTACCAGTCACAACTATGTCATCAACATAAACTATGAGAAGAGTGACCTTTTCTCCCTGTCGCTTGATGAACAGAGTGTAATCAGCATGACTCTGTTTGTATCCATAGGAGACCATGGCTTTATGAAACCTACCAAACCATGCCCGTGGAGATTGCTTCAACCCATAGAGTGCTCTTTTGAGCCTACAAACTTTCCCATGGGTTTTGTCAGAGGAAAAACCCGGAGGAACATCCATATAGACCTCCTCTTCCAACTCCCCATGAAGAAATGCATTTTTTACATTCAACTGCTGTAGGTCCTAGCCAAAGTTGACAGTACAAGATAGTAAGATTCGGGTAGTGTTCAACTTTGCAACAGGGGCAAATGTCTTCTGGTAGTCGATCCCATAAGTCTGAGTGAAGGCTCTGGCCATAAGCCTGGCTTTATATCTATCCACTGTTCCATCTGGCTTTTGCTTGACAACAAATACCCATTTGCACCCGACAGGTTTCTTACCCGAACGAAGAACAACTAGCTCCCATGTCTCATTTTTAAGTAAGGCCGTCATTTCTTCCATCATGGCTGCTTTCCACTTTGGATCTGCAATCGCCTCTTGCCATTTTTGAGGAATAGAAACAGAGGAAAGAGAAGAAACAAATGCACGATAGGAAGGAGATAAAGTATCATAGGAAACAACATTGGAGATGGGGTGTTGGGTGCATGACCTAACGCCTTTACGAACAGCGATAGGTAAGTCAAGGGAAGAATCCTTACCAGATGATGTAGTAGGGTCTGGATCTGGATCAAGTGCAGATGATTGTGGAGGTGGTATGGTGGTGGTGGTAGTCTCAACTTGTCCTGTGCGCTCTCGGGTATATACCTTATCAACAGGGATTTGACTGACTAGTTTACCCTCCCCCTGAATAGGAGCCACTATAGGAGCTGAAGTTACAGAGGGCTCCCCCTGAATAGAAGCTGGAAAAATAGCAGACACAGCTTCAAAACCCTGATCCTGCTCCCCCTGAAGAGGTGTTTGGGAATAATATGACAAGGACTCGTGGAAGACAATATCCATGGAGACAAAAGTACGACGAGAAGGTGGATGGTAACACTTGTATCCTTTTTGGGTCGCAGAATAGCCTAGAAAAATACACCGAATGCTCCGTGGATCAAATTTCCCATGAGGATGATGATTGCGGACATAGTAAACACAACCAAAAACTTTGGGGGGAACCACAAAGGAGGAGGAACCCTGATGGAGATCAACGGGGGAACGACCATCAAGGACATGGGTAGGCACACGATTGATGAGATAAGCAGCGGTAAGAATGGCATCACCCCAGTAGTGAGAAGGAACCTGCCGCGCAAACATAATTGCCCGGGCTACCTCAAGGAGATGTCTATTTTTCCTTTCAGCAACCCCATTCTGGGCTGGTGTGTCAACACAGCTGGTCTGATGGACAATACCATGTGCAGCCAAATAAAGTTGGAACTGACCCTCCATGTACTCTTTGCCATTATCACTGCGTAAAATGCGCAAGGTGGCATTGAATTGGGTCTGAACCATACGATGAAATAACTGAAAACAGCGGAAGACCTCACTTTTATGGCTCATCATGTACACCCAAGTGGCACGAGTATAGCAATCAATAAACGAGACAAACCATCGATGACCAGAAAGGGAAGTAGAACGGGCAGGGCCCCACACATCAGAATGAACCAAAGCAAAAGGAAACTCACTTCTTTTATTTAATGAAGAATAACTGGAACGAGTCTGTTTGGTCAAAACACAAGCCTCACATAAAAACTCATTCCTATTACAATGCTTAATCAAGCTCGGAAACAAAAGAGACAAAGTACTAAGGGATGGATGACCAAGTCGGCAGTGCCAGAGATGCAGGTCAGGGGACGAGGTGGACTGTAAATGATGAGCTATAGAGGAAGCCGAAAGCAAAGTAGAAGGCTGACCAGGGTCAAGTAAGTAGAGACCACCCTGCATCTTATCACCCCCAATCGTGCGCCCCGTCTCCAGATCCTGTATTACACAATGAGAAGGGAAAAAAGTCAGTTTGCAGTTCAGATCTCTAGTTAGACTACTAATAGAGAGAAGGTTGGTAGAAAAGGACGGAACATGCAAAACAGATTTTAATGAAAGGGTAGGTGAGCAGCGTATGGAACCCTTCCCATTAATAGGAGAAAGGGAACCATTAGCTACTCGAACACTGTCTTTGCCAGAAGATGGAGAATAAAGATGAAATACATGGGAGGAGCCAGTCATGTGGTCAGTGGCACCGGAATCTATATTCCAAGGATTGGATACAGCCGATGCACACAGACTATTGACTGGAGTACCTGAGGCAAAATTAGAACCAGGAGGGGCAGCAGGTGTAGATGCCTTAGTGGAGGCAGCGGAAGAGGCTTGTAGCATGCGACGGAAAGCTAGGAGCTCATCCCGAGTAAGCCCAATGTCAGATGAAGGGGGGGCAGCAGCAGCAGTAGGAGAATCAGCCATATGAGCCTTGGGCTTAAACTTCCCACGGGCTTTCTTTTCCTTAAAATCAGCAGGCTTCCCATGGAGCTTCCAGCATTGAGCCTTAGTATGGTAGAGCTTGTTGCAGTGTTCATACTTGACAGGACCTTTATGGACAGCAGTACCACCGTCAGTAGTGGTAAGAGAAGGAGTATTGGAAGCAACTTGCAAGGCGGAGCCGATCAACAGTAGAGGAATGCAGCATAGCAGCCCGACGAGATTCCTCATTATGAACCAAGGCAAAGGCCTGCTCTAGGGATGGAAAAGGGGACTGCCCAAGTACTTGCACCCGAATAGGATCAAACTCCATATTTAGTCTAGCCAAAAAAATCATAGACACGTATTTTGTCAACGTGTTTGCGATAGGCAGCCAGATCAGTAGCAGTAGAGGGCTGATAGTCGGAGTAATGATCCAATTGCTGCCACATGTTCTTGAGGGCAGCATAGTATTTGGAGACAGAGAGCTCCTGTTGGGTAGTGGCATTAGCCTTCTTTCTAATCTCATAGACCTGTGCATCATTCCCCGTGCGACCATAAGTCTCTTTGGCACCATTCCAGATAGTATGGGCAGTGTCCAGTAGAAGAAAATTGTCTGAGATATCCCCTTGCATAGAATGGATCAAGTAGGACATCACCATCGCATCATTCGATAACCACTTGTTGAGCTGAGAACCCTCTTCCACTGGTTTAGTTGTTGTCCCAAGAAGATGGCCAGTGAGGCCACGGCCAGCTACTGTCAAATAGGTAGACCGAGACCACTTCAGGTAGTTAGAGCCATCAAGTTTGATTGGGGCAGCAAGGGGAAGAAAATCAGTCCGGGGCTGGCCATCAATGCCAGAAGAGGCCGAAGAAGAATCTGAACCAGTCATTGCAGTAGGTAACCAATCTTCAATGAAGCCGCAAACAGCCAAAAAATGTCCAAAAAAAATTCTGGAATCGACCCCCAATAGAAAAGGGCAGTATTGGAGCAAAAAATCTCAGATATGTAGGCTGGGAATGATGTCGAATGAAGGCAGCAAGGGTGCCAATCAGATGCAGCAGGAGCCAGCAGCCCAACCCCAAGATCGATTAATGTCAGGGTTTTGAAAAAAAACCCTGAGAAGAGATAAGGGGCTGGAGTCTTCAACCAATCTGATGAAGTGAATAGGGGCTGAGAACAATATCAAATAAAGATCCCACAACAGAAGATGCAGCCGAAACAGATGTAGAGGCCTGATCTCCCAAAAAAATAGGAATCTTCAAATCGCAGACAGTGTTTCAGCTCCACTCGATCCAAAAAAGAGGCATAAAAAATGAGGTATATTGGGGCAGCAGCTAGATCATTACGATCACCTCAGTAGTGCTGCCCTAATGGGAGAAGAAGAACCAAAAGAAAGGATGAAAGAAGAAGGGAAGAAGCTCGATGGAGGGAAGGAGAAAAAAAATCGAAGGGAGGGAGGTGGGTTTTGAATACCTAGATCAGACTGTATTTGGCTCTGATACCATGTTAACAAAACAGGAATTTCGTGAATGGCTTGCATGATCAATGAGATCAGTCAAGCTCTCTATTTATAATAATAATAATAAAAGAGATTACAAAGGGTAACACTGTTCATGACACTGTTCACGTGAACAGTGTCACATCCCAAATTACAATCCTACCCTTGTTCAAAAGTACATAAATAAAGCATAAATAAAAAACCAAAAATACCCTTATAATATCGGGTAATACATCTCAACAATAAGAAAAGATAAAACAGACAACTAGAGTCCCACTAGTATCCCACCATAGGAGTCCCACCTAGGCTACTTGATAAACTCACAAGCAAAGTTCTCATAAGAGAGGAGACAAAGTCTTTTTTGAAGAATTCTGGAATGCCTCTACAGCCTTCCACGATTTGAATTTATAGGAGAGGAAGGAGTTCCAAAAACCCCTTAGATACATGTAAGTAATTAATGAACTGTTGCTATTTCCAACCCATTACATATAAAACATCCCCCCTTGCATCTAGGAACAATAAACAAGAACCTAGGAACTAGAAACAAGAAAACAATAAATCTGCCTAGGAATATAAAAAGGCACTTAAGTACTTAACTACCTAGATATATGAAAAGACTCTTAAATAAACCTAGGAAATATGAAAATAAGCACTACTAAGCCTAATCCCGTATGCCTTCTTTGTACCCACATTTTAGGCCCATTAAAGTGGCCCATTACAAATATAAAACAAAGAATCAAAGGCCCAATGCATACATAACCCCACTCAAGGCTTATTTCCAATAAAATAAGCCCATTATGTGACTTATCTGCATCAGAATCGATATGCACATACCTTCCCAAAGATAGGCTTCTTTTCAAATACATCCCAAGCATCCTTGGCATTCTCATCTTCAATCCTAACAAAGACTAGGGGGAGTAGCACAGATGCTTCGGCGAGAGAAGTCTGAAGCATTGGCAGAGAAGGGGGCTTCATCTCCTTCGTACGACGTCAAGAGGAAGAAGACTAGTTCAATGCCATTTGGTTTTCTTGGTGTGGGGAGTGTGGGAGCAGGGAGAACTGAATGTGTGGATTAGCCTTGGTTAGAGAGAGGTGGAGAGCGGAGACATAAATCTGTAGAATGTTATCTCTTTTTTTTTCCTTCTCTTTGGGGTGGGTAGTGAGGGAGCAAAGGCAGAACTGAATGTGTAGATTAGCCTTGGTTAGAGCATTAAACCTTCACCTTCCCTTTCTTTTCTGAGCTTTATAAGCTCTTCATCTTGAAGCATTTCTTTCTGTGGTTTATGCTTATTATTCATGATTGATGGCTTGGTTATAGATCTAAATGTGTAGAATAGCCTTTCAGCCTGCAATCCTTTTCTTTTCCCATCATGACAATTCATCATATTTTAGTATCTTGTGAAAGTTGAAACTGCGGTTTATGCTTATGATACATGATTGGTGTGGCTTGTGCAGCTTTATTGGCCCTGAAATGCCATCTTCTGAGTTACTATCTGCAGCTGCCAAATTAACAGAAGCTGAGGCTGTGCTGAGGTATTCACTAATAAGATTAGTTCTTCAGTAGGTTTTCTACTTTGTGGAGGTCTGAAAAGTGTCCTTGGAGTTCACAAATCAGTCATACAATTTGAATCTTAATTGACCGAGTTAACAATGATGAGTAGTTAAGCTTATGACTTACCCTTCTTTTTTAATGTAAAAAGATTGTTTTGGCTTTGTTTTCACTAATATTGTATTATTCAGGGATGCTGAGTGTGAGAATGACGGTAGCTTGTTTATAGACCCGCCACCTCCTGTTGTGGTTGCTGAAGCTGCATCAACAAATGAGGCAGAAAGCTTGGAGGAGGTTCCACAATCTATTTGTTTTGGCTTTGTTTTCACTAATATTTGCATTATCTGGTTGAAATAGTATAGTCAATTCATTCTTATTTACTTTTGAACAGGTGACAAGAATTTTTGTAGCTGAGGATGATACTCCGTATGATGTGCTTGGAGTGAACTTGAATATGTCGACTGATAACATGAAGAAAAGGTAAGTGTGGATAAGTTAATCTATGCAATGAGACCTTTTCTCCCTATGACTTGTTCACTCCCTCAATCCCACAAAGACTGGCCTCTTTGAAAAATTCAAATTCAATATGTTTTAAATGTTGAATGTTGAATGCTTTAATTAGAGGAAACACAAAATTAATATAAAATGTAGTGAGGGGTGTTGTGGGAAAAGTTACAGGAACTGCATATCTTGAATTTTACAAGGGACAAACAATATGAGACCGTGGAATAACAAAAAAGAGGCCCGTTTTTGTTGATGGAGGGAATGTTTTCATCTCCAACTATTTTGTTGCCAAGATGTGGAACAAAGAAGAGTAGTCTTGGTTATCTGTACATTTCAGTCTGTGAGTGAAGAGTTGGAATTAGTATTGCTATAGTTTTGTTTAGTATGAGCAGTTGATGAATTTTATTATGAACTTAAATTTGTAGTTAAAGTATAAGTGTCACCTTTTTTCCTCCTGGAATCCAAACAGCCTAAATAGAGAAAGGAATGGTGAAATGGTTCATGAGGCAAATCTGAATAATATCGGGAACCTTGTGATGCAGTTGCCTTAGCCTGGCTGGACTGACATGACCCGCTTTGGAGGCCCAAACCAAAGACTGGTCCTAAACTGGTTTTCTGGTCTGGCAAGGGATGGTTTCACTTCGGATGCAGTATTTAGTTTAGTTTATTTTATTTCATGGGTAGATTACGTAGGAGCTTCTTAGGTAGTTTCCTTTTTTTAGCTATGGTCTATTTTGGTAGTTTCCTTTTTGGGTAGTTTTTATTTTAGTTAGGTTTCTATTCCTATGCAAGACTATTTTCTAATTATTCATTGTAATCGTAGAACACAGATTTGAAGATTTTGATGACTGAATGAGTTTCAGTTTATGAGAGCTGCCGCTTTGGTTGTGTGCGATTCTTTTCCCGCTTTCTTATGTGAATCTCTCTCCCTCCCCCCCTGCAACTCTGGTTATTCTAGTTTCCCCTCTTCTCCTTACCGGCCCTCCACCACCTTGGCATCAGTTGGAGTTTATAGAAGTATAGAACATCATTGTTATCCTTCATTGCTAGGTATATTTCTAATTTGTAGAGATACATATCGCAATATGTGCAGTTTCTATAGATTGGTATACCTTTATTTCATGTTCAAAAGTGGAGAATATAATGCAGTCATACATTAATACTAGTCCCTGTTTTTGTAGTAGACGGTTATGGGCTTTAATTTTTTTTATGTTTTTGGTTATAATGTGCTCAGTTACAAAGCCAAAAATATAGTCCAAGGGGGGTATACGAATTTTTAACCTTTTTCCTAGTAGCATTAGGAGTTTGAAAGTCTAATAGGTTGTTTAATCCTATTTTCATTAAGATTTCTGAAGTTGTTGTAAGCTGTTTTTTCTTAGTCATTTAGAGATAGAATGAATTAATTCAAGTTCTGGTTAAGTTGATTGGCTACTTTTTTTTTGGGTGAATAAAAAATTCATTACCAAAGAGAAAGAGATATACAGCAGCCCTCAAATTAGGAGGGACGGAAGAAGAAAAAGAGGAAAAAGCAAAGAGGCAAAAACTCAGAGAGAGGAGTCAGAAGCTTGAAGAGAGATAGAGGTAAGCCCCCAAGATACAACAATGAGTCTGTTTCTTGGGGTATCAATACAAGTGGAGTGGGGAGACGAGCTAAGTTTAGCTTTAATCTCAAAGAAAATGGAATCCCAAATCTGCTGAAGAGAGCGGGATTTGGTTGTCCATTTCCTGAGGTTGCATTCCATCCAAACATGATTGATGACAGCACAAAAAGCCAGCTTTCCGACCGTGTCACAAAGGGAGTGGCCACCATAAGTCATATCCACCCAAACCCATTCTCTGTCAAAAGTAAGAATCATATGGTTTCTTGGCCAGCATTTAGCGAGGATGCCTTTCCATATAGAGGAAGAGAAAGGACAAGTAAAGAAGAGATGATTTGAGTCCTTGATCGCATTCCAACAAAGATCACAGCTTGGGGAGACCGCAATATGCCGGTGCCGAAGAAAGGTCTGTGTTGGAAGACAATCTGTAAAAACTCTCCATGTTGTAATTTGAAAAGCAATGGCTGGGGATGTGGTGCTTGAACCAGACCAGATTCCTCCAAGGGGCCAGAGGGTTGCGAGAGCGAATATGATCCCAAACGGCTTTGGAACTGAAGGAGCCTGAAGAGTTCGGCAGCCAAGTAACACAATCACCTCTATTATAGGGTCTCCTAGAGATGGACGACAATATATTCCAAATGCTATTGAGCGCAGGGCTGGAGGATGACGGGGGAGACCAGCCACTCGGATCAAGAATATCAGCCACCAAAGATGTACGAAAGAGACTAGAGCCATAGATAGTTCTTGAGCTGACTTGATGAAGAAGAATTCCCAAAGGGTGCCAGTGATCAAGCCAAAGCAAGGTGGAAGCTCCATCACCAATGCAAGATTGGATAGCTCCTTGAACAGAAGAGCGATTAGATAGGATCTTGCGCTAAAAACCCAAGAAGCATCTAAAGAGGCTGAGACTGTCCAAATTGAATCGGATCGGAGAAGACCCGAGTAAATCCAATCCACCCAAATGCTCCTTTGTTTAGAAGCAATCTTCCATATCAGCTTGATTATGCCAGCAGAGTTCACCTCCTTTATCCTTCTGATGCCCAAACCTCCTCCTTTTAGCGAAAGACAAACTGAGGCCCAACTAATGGGCCGGAGAAATCTTGTAGAGTCAGAACCTTTCCAAAGGAAGGAGGACATAAGGGATTCCAAAGACTTGATGGTGGAGTGAGGAAGCCCGTAGATCCCAGACCAATAAATGTAGCAAGATTGCAAAACTGATTTGATGAGAACCAGTCGCCTTGCGAATGAAAGAAGTTTGCCTTTCCAAAGTTGGAGCCTTTTCCTGATGAGATCAAGCATTGGAGTGCAGTGATGAGCAGAGAGCCTGGCCGGGATCAGAGTCAAACCCAAATATTTGATCGGATGTTGACCAACAGGGAACCCACATTTTAACTTTAAAGCCTCTTTTTCCAAATCTGTGGCTCCAGCAAGGAAGAGGAGAGACCTTGTTGGGTTGATCTGGAGGCCCGAAAGGTTTTGGAAGAGCTGAAGGCAATGCATAATAGCCTCGAAAGAGTCAATGGAGGCTTTGGAGAAAATCATTAGGTCGTTTGCGAATGCCAAATGGGAGAGCTTAAGGGCTTTGCACTTGGGGATTGGAGAAATGAGTTGCTGATCCGTGCAGATTTGGATATGTCGAGCTAAGACTTCGAGAGCCAAGGTGAAGATTTAGGGAGAGAGGGGGCAGCCTTGATGAATGCCCACCGAAGAAGCAAAGTAACCAGCTGGGCTACCATTAACTAGAACAGAGAACCGGGCGAAGCAATGCAGCAATGGATCCAATGGATGAAGGGAGGGGGGAAGCCCATTTTGACCTGCTCCTTGTCAATAAAATTCCAACGTAATGAGTCAAAAGCTTTGTGGATGTCAATCTTCATAAGGGCAGCTGGGGAGTGGTTCTTTCTTTCAAAACCTCGAACAATCTCATTGCACAACAAAATGTTGTTAGTGATATTTCTACCAGGAATGAAAGCCGATTGGTTTTCACTGACAAGGAGATCCACAATAATCTTGATTCTAAGAGTAAGGATTTTGGCAATAAATTTGTATAGCAAGTTGCAAAGAGCAATAGGCCTGAAGTCCAACATAACTGAGGTGCCCTCCTTCTTAGGGATGAGACAGAGGATGGTGTGGTTAACTCCGTTGATTTGACTCGGGTTGAGGAAGAAACTTCTAATAGCCTTAATGAGGTCTTCCTTGATGATAGCCCCAGAAGATAAAAAGAAGCCCATGCTGAATCCATCCGGCCCAGGAGCCCCATTCAACTTGAGAGAGTGAATAGCTGTAACAATTTCTGCCTCATTTGGAATAGACCGAAGAGACTCAAGAAGCTCAGTTGGGATGAATTTGTTGAGCAAATTGTTTGGAATCTGACCTTGATCAACCGATTGACCGCTGAAGAGGTTCTTGAAGTAATTCACAGCTGTATCCTTAATGTCCTTAACTCTAGAAAGAGGAGAACCATCAGGAGCCACCAAATGTAAGATCGAGTTGTGATTGGTTCTAGCTTTCAAAGAGCAATGAAAATAAGCTGAGTTAGAGTCACCTAACTCCAACCACTTGATCCTAGACTTCTGCCTTAGAAAACTTTCCTCTTGGGAAAGGAGCTTGGAGAGCTCAATGGAAGTAGCTTTCTCTTCAGCCGAAGGGGCATTAAGACTGTCAGTTTGGAGCTGCATCTGAATGGCAGAAAGCTTGTCCTTACAGTCCGAAACAAGTTGGGAAATATTTCCAAAAGTATTGGAGTTCCAATCCTTGAGGGCAGCTTTCACATTCCGAACCTTCCTAGCAAAAGCAATGAGGGGAGAGGAAAAAGCTTGGACAGGCTTGTCCCATGCAGCTTTAACAGTGGTTAGGAAAGAGGGATGGGAAGACTACATATCAAAATATTTAAATGGCTTGGGACCAAAGGAGGTATAAGGCTGGATAGAGAGGGAGATTGGGGCAGTGGTCTGAAATTCCAGGGGCATCAAAGGAGGCATGGGAAGAGGGGAAGGAAGAAAGCCAGGCTTCATTAACAGCCACACGATCAAGCTTGCAAGCAATACGAGAAATACCGGACCTTTTGTTGTTCCAAGTGAAAGTAGGACCAGTCCAACGGAGATCATTTACCCTAATATCCTCTAAGCAATCATTGAATGCAGCCACAGATTCTGAATCCAAGTGGTCACCACCCTGCTTTTCATGATCAAATCTGATCACATTGAAGTCTCCTCCTAATCCCCAAGGAAGAGCACCAACTTGACTAGCAACATTACGAAGATCATCCCAAAGAGAAACCCGCTGGAGAGGGTTATTTGAAGCATAAATAACAGTGAAGAGGAAAGAAGTTTGGCTAAGGCAGTCTGAAAAACTCAAATGAAGGAATTGAGCAGAGGAGGAGAGGAGGGAAATTTTAATTTTTGATGGATCCCATAGAACACAAATACGGCCATTGGGGTGGTGATTATGGTTGGTTAAGAAGGACCAGCCGGGGGCAATGGAGTTGAGAATACTTGCTGCATTAGAGCCTTTGAGATGGGTCTCTAAAAGGCAGCAGAAATTGTAGTGATGGACCTTGATAAGAGATCAAACAGATGAATGCTTGCAAGGGGAATTGAGACCCCGAGTGTTCCAAATAAGGCCGAGATTCATTTGGAAAAGGATTGGGGAAGCAACTTATGCCCATCGAGCCTGGAAAGCACACTACGGGGCACAGAAGAGCTACAGAGGCGCCTAATGTAAGCGCAGTCCAGAGAAGGCATTGCAAGCCTGGCAAAAGAAGAAGCAGGGGAATTCAAAAGGGGTGGTCGGGTAAGGAAGAGTGTGTGGAAGAGTGTTTGGTGGCATGCGTCGGATCGGCCCGAAGACCCGACTGGTTGAATAAGGAGTTAGTTGAACGAAAAGATGGGATGGGGCCCACGATAGATGAGGTGGAGGGGGAAGAAGAGTTAAAAGCAAAGAGGGTGGGGTGACGACAAAGCGGGGGATGGGATGTGATTAAAAAAGGTGTTAGGGGGGGTCCACGGGAGATTTAGCATTAGAAAAGGAAGCAGCAGGCGAAACCTGTGAAAGGGGAGTAGGAGAACCTCTCGCAGGAGCAACATCATATTGCAGAGGGGGAACAGGCCCCGACAAGCAGAGCGACTACTCTCGAGAAGAGTCTGGACTACCTGCAGCAGACGGCGATGCCATTTATGAGCGACATCGAGGAGCGACAGAGTCAATGATCCTCTCGGGATATGGTTCCAGCTTTGCTTCAGCATCAGAGGATAAAGCTGCGAATTGGTTTTGTCCGTTGGGTAAAGGGGGGAGATCCCAAGATGCTTCGACGATGATCCTTGACGGGAGCAGAAGCCCTCACGAGATTCCGATTGTCTTTCCGGCTGGACTTCTGGTGACAAAAACTGGCCCTGGATCTTCTCCTGGAGCTAGTTCTGGTTCTTCCTCTGGAACTGGGAAGAGAGAGTTCTTCTTCGGCAGTGGAAGGAGTCGCTGTTGGGTTGATTTCGACCAGAGGTTGCTCAGCGAGGGTTGAAGATGGCTTCGATGGACCACTAGGAGAGCAGAGGGCAGAATTGTGCCCAAACTTCTTACCATAGTTCGAGAACTCGTTTCGTTTTGGTATTTCGAGCTGACCGAAATATTCGAAATTTTGGATATTTCGGTCGAAATATTGTATTTTTTCTGGTATATTTCGATAGGTCATTTCGGTGGGTTTTAGGCCAAGTTAAGGCCTGAAACTTCATGGAAACCCTATTTTAGGCTATATAAACACATTTAAATGTTCAAATTGCAAAAATAGTCACCCAAAATGGTGTTTTGGATGTGCACCATTGATTGGCAACGTACGGTTGAACCCTAATGTATAAGTGTATAACTTAGTTAATTACACATTTACACATACACATTGTACATTAAACAAGTAAATTGACTTGGAACTAAGTTGGAAACATAATGACTCATAAGTTAAGTCATAAATCATAATATTAAGTACATAAGACATCAAGTCAATAACAAGTTAACAAATAACAACTTAAGAGTTAAGATTTAAGAAGATGATATCAAACATTCCAAATCACAATATGTCAATATCCCCAATTGTCCCCTGCAAGGCTACAAGTCAAGTAGTCAACTAGTCATCATTCATCTCAAATGTTTACAAATTTGCTAATAATAACTACTCCGCCGTCCAGGATCAACCCCACTCATGGTCCGTCGGAGCCGATGTGTATTGCTCTCCGACTGTAGGACAAATGCATGCCACGTCATAGTCTGGGAGAAGAAGCGAGTGTAGTCATCCACAGTGGCCATGTAAACTGCATCATCAACATGCTGAAGGTAACCTATCCTAGGATATAGGTCACCAAACTGTGAAGAAGTACTACCCACTGATCCACTATGATATGAGTCATATGACGGCTCTGGGAGCATGTACGGGTTGTACGGCTGCGGCTGGTAGGTTGGGTAGCCAGTGTAGGAAAAGAAGTCATGCACAAAAGACGATCCACTATATCCTTGTGAGTGGGAGTCATACTCAAAAGCGGGAATGGATGGAGAAGATATAGGTTCTTGCCCAAGGGTGCGACAGAATGCCCTTCGCCACATGGATGTGAATGAGATGAACCATGCTCGATTGTCTTTGGAGATGGACTGCTGTCTACATGAAAAGATGGGGCACGGAAATGCCCGCTCTGATCTACTGTCTCTATCGCCAATACTCAGTCCACCAACAGAGCCAGATAGGGCATCAATGTCCATAAGCTCAGCCTGCCTACTAGTACCACTACCACGACCACCAGGACGGGACTGGCCACGCTGCTTTCTCGAGTAGGTCGAGGTAGACGATGTGGGCCGTGTGGCTGGTGTGGGGCCAGTGGGGGCACGGATTGCCTCTTGCTGCTCTTGTACCACAAACGGGACTCGAGTTCCCTCATATGCTTGACCACCATCACCATCATCATCACGTCCATCATTACCTTCATCATCACCTCCATCATCACCATCTCCACCAGGACCACCACCACCACCACCATCTCCACCAGATGCCATAGACCAATCTTCATCCTCCTCATCAACACCACCAGTAGACTGGAACGGTATGGGTGACGCGTTCCGTGCATGTACCTCACCCTCTGCAGCCATGAAGTCATCCACATCAGCTTCTATGTGTTCAGCTATCATGGGGTCCGGTCTACCTCCAGGCTGATCTAACACTGGCTCACCTCTATCCCTCACCCAATCAACAATAGGATCTTCATCATCTGACTCCACTTGGAAAATGTCGGTGAGATCGATATTTTCCCTGATACCCTCTTGTCCCATGCGTATGTGTTGCATCTTCAACCTCAAATTATAATGTACATATACTAAGTCAGAGAGATGTTCAAAACCCAATCTATTTCTCCTCTTGGAGTGGATGAGAGAAAATGTACTCCAATTCCGTTCACAGCCAGATGCTGAACATGTCTGGGAGAGAACCGTGATTGCTATTTTTCTTAAATTGTTTGCCGAACCCCCATACAACACGCACTATTCAGTTGCATTACAACAAAAGAAACATGTCACCTTCATTTGAAAAGAATAAGATATTGAATTGAGTAATGACTAATGAGTACCGGCACCACCGCGTGTCCGGCCTTGCTGTGCAGCTTAGGTTCTAAAACTTCCCAATGCATCCCTAAAAGTCTTCAACTATAATCATTTGGAAAATATTTAAAATTAGTAATGACTCGTTACTATTTAGTATTGAATTGAGTAATTCCAAATGAATTATAACTTATAAGACTCACCTCATTGTTGCATATCGCCTGTAATTTACTATTCGGCTCCAACTTGGCAACTACTTCTTTGACTGCGTCAATAAGACTATTATTCAACCCAAGCCTATGACTGTATTGGTACTTGGGGTTCAAATAATATGCTGAAATTGACATTACATATTGACTAGTTAGTAATATATCCTTCAAATTAACTTTAAAAGATGTAATTGCATAAAAAACAAAGAGTGTACACTCACCTGACCTTATGCAGTGGATGCATAAGTTGATTTTCCCAGCGCTCCTTGATAATTTTGAGAAAGTGTTTGCTACCTCGTGGATTTGCATTGTAAACACCTTCATTCATCAAGTCTATGGCAGCATATAGATATGGCATGGTTGGTCCCTTGATAGCAGGATCAACTATATGCAAAACCTTGACCACTGGGTCCAGAAGTTGTACCACTTTATGCAACTTAGACCAAAAGTCATCTGATGAAATTGTAGCTTGTGCTTCCTTACCACCTTGGGTATTGGACCCATGCCAGTTGAACCAGTCTTCAGAAGCAAACATTGATCTCAGTCTAGAGTTCTTGGTTTCTATACTCTTGAGTGCAATGTAGTTGGTGGCGAATCTAGCTATGCCTGGCCTCACTAAGTCACCCCTACACTTCTCCCTCAAGAGGTTTAGTGCAAACCCATGGTTGCAGACAAAGTTGGTCATTTGCCTTGCCTTTTCCACAACATGTTGTACCAATTTGATCTTTCCCATGTCCTTCAACATGAGGTCTATACAATAGGCAGCACATGGAGTCCAAAACAATCGGTACTTATTGTTTTGCATCAACCTCTCATCGGCACTCTTGTAGTTGCTTCCGTTGTCCGTTACAATTTGGACAACGTTCTCCACTCCTACATCTTCTACCACTTCCTTCAGCAATTTGTGGATATACTTTGCATCCTTTTTCTCCTTGGATGCATCAACAGACTTCGAAAGACTGTCCTCCCATCACAATACACCATAAAGTTGATGATGGACTTTCTTGTAGGACAGTTCAACCATCACACATTATGGTCACCCCATAGTTCTCCCACAGCCCCCTCATTTCATTGATGTAGTCTTCAAGCTCTCTCTTCTGTTGGGGCAAATACACATTCATAATCTCAAATGGGGTGGGCCCCTTATACCCTGGGCCAGCCTCAACAATGGAATCTATCATAGTCTGATAAAAGGGGCCTTGTGCTGTGTTTGCTGGGATGGTATGGTATAACATCCACTTAGCTATAGATTCCTTCACCATCCCCTTCAGATTTTTCCATGCTCCCTTGATTTTTGGTTGTTAGTTGCCTTTCTTTCTCTAAACACCAGGTGCTTGGTGAAGTGCTGGGTCATCTTGTGGTGGTGGAGGCGGAGGGGGATCTACCCTCGTACTCTGTGATCTCCTAAAGGGATTAGGCAACCCACCTCCTCCACTTGTACCTGCTCCTCCACTACTACTAGCACCAGCTCTAGAGGTACTAGCTCCTCCACTACCACCTACTCTCTGTCTCTCGACTCTCTCCTGATCCTCATGATAACTGGCTCTGCTCATCATCTGTGTTCGTCTCCAATCCCTAGCCTCTTGCTCAGTCTCTATATCATCAGGAACATAGACATCATCACTGTCATCATCATCATCATCACGATGGCTTGATTGGCCTCCGGCTGTACACCTCACTGCTTCCTCAAAATCTACTTTTGCCTTCT
Organism: Telopea speciosissima; assembly: GCF_018873765.1. NCBI lineage: Eukaryota > Viridiplantae > Streptophyta > Magnoliopsida > Proteales > Proteaceae > Telopea > Telopea speciosissima. The sequence goes on from NC_057917.1 coordinate 15,342,542, forward strand.
CCCTCTGAGCCTTCCTCTTACTCCCTCCCTTCATGTAATCAATGACAGCCCTAGATACCTCCACAGGGACCATATGCCATGCGATCACTTCAAGAGAATTCCCAGCTAGATGTTGTTTGAGTCTAGTGGCACCACCTCCCAAAAACTGCATGTGACAATAGTTGTATTGGGATTTTCTTTTATCCCCATCAATTGGAGTGCCATGCAACCATGCAATGTCACCCCTAGTGCGCCTGGGTGTGCTCCCCTCCCCCTGGGTCTGGGCCGGCTGCCTCTGCCCCTCTTGCCTCTGGCTCTGTCGTTTACCACGGTTCGTCATAATCAGACTAGTTTACTGTTGCATGAATAAAAGACAATTCATTAATCACTGAAGCACATCAATTCTTTTAGTTTAAAATTTTAAATGTTTAAGAATTAAGATTTAAGAGCACTAACACAAGTATATAAGTATATAACTATTTAGTATTTTTCCCCTAACCCTCATATTTTTCTCATATTTAAAAACAATTTTTAAAAATATTTTTCAAATAAATATTGGCCTAGCACAACAAAATCGAAAAGATATGTAAATGGGCAGCAAATAAGAAGTATGTACAATTTACTTTTATATTTTTCAGTAATTTTAAAACAAAAACCTCATATTATTGCTTATTTTTTGCTTCTTTTTTGAATTTTTTAAATATTTTTTATAATTTTTGAAAATTAAAATAATTAATTATTGGCAGAAAAATATTTTTGACACCATGAGGCCATAGATCGGCCAATGGTGTCTAACATATATTTACATCACCATACAATATACATAATCCCTATTATTTTTTTATTTTTGTTGTAAATAAATCAATTTTTGAAGTTGAAAAATAAATAAATAATATATATACCAAAAAAAAATTTCGACACCGTGAAGTCGTAGATCGGCTTTCGGTGTCTAACATATATTTATTTCATCACAAACAAACATGTTGATCAAGCATTTCTCTAAAAAAAATCAATTTTGAGAATATGGTTTTACCTGAAATAGTGGAAAGGCTTCACAGATGTGCTAAGAAGTTTGTTCTCCAAGTGATTCCGGCGTAGATGCGGCAAGGATTCAAGTGGGAAGTGGAAGATTGAAGAAGAAATAAGCAAAAACCTTAAAAAACCAAGCAAAAGAGGAAAAATGCTCTGTTTCTCAGTCTCGGTCAAAATTTCGACCGAGACTATCGAAACATGGTATTTTATATAAAGCATTTTCTTGAGATTTTCGAAATCTTGCGAGATTTTGAAAAAATCTCAAAAAATCTCGAAATCTCGAGAATTTCGATCGAAATTTAGTATTTTTTTGATTCGAGGGGTCATTTCGTTTTGAGTGGGTCGAAATTCTCGAAATCTCGATCGAGATTTCGCGAGATTTTGAACTATGCTTCTTTCACACAAGGCAGTGGGGGGGCTTCCAATCGTAGTGCACTTCCTGGTCGAATGAAAAATCCTCCCCTTCATTCACGGTGATGAAAGAGGGTAACGGCTCGTCAGCAGCCACTTCAATGCAGATACGAGCATAGGCCAGGCGAAGTTTCCTCATCGTATTCACATCAGAGAAAAGGGGCTTGCCTAGAACAGATCCAACCGTGCTTAGACCTTCGGTACACCAGTAATGGAGAGGAAGGCCAGGGAAAGAGACCCACAGGGGGATAGTGGAGAGATCAAGCCGCAGGACGGAGAAAGATCGGTTTTTTACCTACAAGCCAAGGGCCCCCTTCGAGCACACGGACTTTGTCAAGGTCGTTTGAGAACTTGAAGATGAAGAAGCCATTATCAAGAAGGAAGGTTTCAAAGGTGCCTTGGATTCTCCATTGTTTAGAGATGGATGGTTTGACAATGTGGAAGGGAGGTCGAGAGCCAAGGAAATGGCCAACCAAACAAGCTTCCCAAATTTTGGCCTCATTGGCAAGGAATCCGGAAGGACACTTAGCCAGTTTTGCGCCGCCAACAACAGTGGGAGAAACATAATGCAGAGGGAGGCCTTCGGGAGAGGAAGAAGAGGACTGATTTGAACAAAACAAGGAGCTCCATAGGGGAGGAGCAGGGGCAGAGTTTGGGGGAGCTTCAGGAAATGGAGCAAAAGCGGACGGTGGAGCAGGGGCAGAGGGTGGGGGAGCTTCAGGAACTGGAGCAAAGGCAGAGGGAGGAGGAGGTTCTGAGGTAGACACAGGAGGGGGATCAGGTGGTGCAGACATAGCGCCGACAGTGGCAGTCAGCTCAGGTCACCGGAGGAAAATTCATCCCATCAATAGAACCGGTTCAGGCTATTTTACTTCCCCTTCGTAATTATTACTTACATGATCTAAGCCTGTTGTCTTGCCTACTTTCATCTTTCTTAGGGCTTCTTTGGATTGGCTACTTAAGGGTTAGCAAAGGCCAAGTTTCTTTATAGTTCTGATAATTCCTGATATTCAGGTCAGCTGTTCTTTTTTCCTTATACTTTCTTATTGTTACTATTATTTTTACAGTTACTGTTAACGGTTACTGTTCACAATTCCATAATAATGCTAAACTCTTTTGGTGACCTTGTTCTCTTCAAATTCGTATGACCCTACTCAGCCCTAATCAATTTTATCCTAGTCCTAACGATCTCTTCCAGATTGAAATTGTACCCATTTATTCTAGGGAAATGTACTCTTACCTCCCCTAAGTTATCAAGTATTTACAAAAACACCCATTAGTGTTGGATATTTACCTATACCACCGGTACTTTCCAAAATATTTAATAAATATACCCAGTCCGTTAACCTGAGACTAAAAATGTTAGAATATATCATATATTGATCAAATTGCCCTTCCTGCTAAACTAAACCTCTTCTTCCATTATTTCTACTGTGGAGGAAGAGCAAACCGAAAGGAGCTGCTACGCATCCAATTTGGAAAGATGAAATGGTTAAGAAATCACATTTCAAGTTTGGGTTGACACCTTACAGCTCGAGTTGTACGCAACTGAATCCGCCCAGGCACCGCCGACGCCGAGTACATCTCATCAAATCATAATCCCTCTTTTCTTCTTTCCAAGTGTCTCAATGTTCCTCTTCAGATTTTCAATTTGCATGGAAAAGGTACTTGGCAGAGCATAAGTAAATATGAAATAAATATGAAGGATGGGAAATGGGATTGCATCGAGAATGTCAGACCTACAATAATCTATCATTTCTTTATTAATTTCTCAAAAACAACCCACTCGAGTGTCCTGCTCTCCCCTATATAAATTGGCAGAGCAAGCCCAAAAAACCCCTGTTAGAATTCCTGATTAGAAGTTTAGAGATGATGATGATGATGAACAACAACGAAACATCCCAAGCAGCGTTCATGGCAGAATTGTTCGAAGAAGGTTTTGAATCATTTGGCTTTGTGAAGGAAGCACCATCCTTCTTTCTTCAATCTCTTGCTTTGCCATTCTTTTTTGGAATTCACCACATTTGACAAGCAGAACGAACCTGCTCTTGAAGGAAGCACTGCTATTGTCGGTACAGAAGGGTGAAGAAGAGGCCGTTGGATCAGTGGTTGGCTGTGATTCGTGACCGAATAGGGCGGTGTCGGCACTGGCTTGCCATGTTCGATACGGCTGAAGAGACGGCAAGGGCTTACGACGTGGCGGCGAGAAGACTCAGGGGGACCATCAAACTTTTTCAGCTCAAGCTTCACTTTCTGATTGTTAGTATGGCAACTATTATGACCTTGGTCTCCAGTGAAGTAGGACCTCGTGTACTCCTCAAAAGTGGGTTGGTGACCTCTATTTCTGTCCCGGTCTTCTCTATCTCTATCTCTGTAGCCTCTGTCAATCTCTGTATTCCTGGGAAAGCTCACGGGTACCTCTAGTTCTGTCCCGTTGATCTCTGTAATGATCTCTGTCATATCTGTCATCTTTGTGTCTATCTTTGTGATCTCTGTACCTTTCTTTGTCTTCTCTGTAATCCTTGTGCCTCCTAAGAGGTTGGTGGACTTGGGATTGTACCTGATATCTATCCTTGTCCATGGGCAGATTATTGTCTCTAACAAAAGTAACCTGTTGTTGCAGAATTTGTTGTAATTTTTCATTCGTAGCTCTCATTTTTCCAAGTGTAATCCTCTGCTCAGCAGAGAACTTTTGAAACATCTCAAGTATTGTAGCCATAGGATTGGGTGCTGCTGGTAGCACTGGTCTATCATGTTCATCCATGGCTTTGATACCACTTAATGTAGTCCTAGATTCGAATAATCAAACTAGGAACCAAACCAGGATCTTTTCATCAAAGGATAGTTCAGATTAATGAAAATCTTGATAACAAAAAATCAGATGGTTAGAATGATCCCAAATTCCATATGAGTTTACCAAATAGGGACTGGAACAATTGCTGAAAAGCTGAAATTGATCCAATGGTTAGATAAAGCTAATATGGGGGGAATCCTAGTACAACTAGGAAAAGGGCAAAACAGTAATTTAACCAGGAAATTCAGAAATCAGAAATTAGGATTATGTTCAGTAATCGAATATAAATTTAGCCTATAAGAATCAACAAGAACAGATCAGCAGAATAGGTATATTAAGTGTGACCTCAGCAGAACAATATACAATAAGGGCAGAATTGGAAATTCATAGCAGGAACAGATCTGCATGTTAGAATTGCACCAAACTGAAATTGAGTTCATGAATTAGGTTCAAGAACATTGGGTCAAAACTTGAGATGATTCTAACGGTTAGATTTGGCTCAGCAGAATTCTTATGAAAATCACCTTATATGTGACCTAAAAGAGAAGAATAGTTGCAGGTTTTAGGGTTCTAATGGATCTTTGGTATTAATGGTGGATGAGGAGGGTAGTAAGGATTGAGTATTAACAATGGGGATCGATGGGGGTGGATTTAGAGGATTAGGAGAAGAAGGTTGATTGCAGAAATCTGTAAAAGACTTACTTGTTGAGCATATCTTCAATGGAGGCCGCAGCTCTGTGATAGAAGGATAGAACCACCTTCAAGCTATAAAGGATCCTCCCAGCCATCACGGCGTAAGGAGTCGGCTGGATTCCATAAATCCCTTTCCAACTTGATAGAGCCACAAGGATGCACACACTCACAAGGAGCAAAGGAGCAGCAACAATGGCAGCCAATGATTCTTTTGTTTTTTTTAACTTAATAAACTGTGGGGGAGCCTCCCACGAATTGAATATTTATAATAATAAAAGGCTAATGCCAAATCCTAGTACAATCTAATCTCTTCTTTCATAAATCGTGGAAGGGAATGAAAAAAAATCAAAGCTAATAACTTAAAACATTGAAAAAGACATAATTGTCCCTACTAACTTAAATTAAAAGACACTTAGCTAAATTACTTAAATTGTGCCAATTGAACCAATTGGATACAACCAATTTGAACCGGTTCAATTTTAAAACAGAAAAATAAACTAAGTATGGGATGGAAAATACTAGAATGTAAACCTAATCTATGGCTCCCAAATTAAGACCTAAGTTCAAGACTTCGTCTTCTTCTTCCTACTTGGTGTTGCATCACTAGGGTGGAAAAGTTAAATGAAGTCTCATCTAGAAGAAAAAAGGTTTTCCTATGATATTCAAATCAAGTCTCTAATAATTTGTTGAACACACAGTGTAGATGGTAGTGACTATGTGTTGGTTGTCATTATTGTCAACACAGTGCATGTGCATTGGTTGTTGTCAACACAAAGCATCTTGGTGGACTACATTCAACAGAGCAGTAGTCCAGGGCAGTTACAAAAGTCAGTATAGTACATGCATCATTCTAGATGAGTTGGAAGCCTTCTAACAATGTAGGCGGTGGTTGGGCAGAGTTTCCAACATCCTTAATAGTTCTTACAGTGTATATAGAGGTCCCACAGTGATAGGGAGTCATCCAGGGACAATTGTGTCATTTACAGGCATTGACAGCATTACAGGGGCATTTCTGTAATTTTATGGAGTACATGACTTGTGTTGACACAGCTCATAGGGGTATTTTGGAGATTTGGCAGTGATGTGACATGTCGTTAGTGATTCAAGAGTATCCGGGCCTATGTGGCAGCATAGGGCATCTTATAATTCGTGTTTGCTCTGTGTTTGGCAGTTGTCAATAGCGTCAGGGAAGGCTAGATGCCTTTGGAATTGTGATTTCCTAGAATCACGTGATGTCCGCATGTTTGAGGGCATTTTTGGAAATCCAAATGGAATTTTTGGAAGGAGGTGTAAATTGAAGAAGTTCAGTTCTTCGAGTCAGTGTTACATTGCATTTGGTTTCTTGTCGTTTCGACACTAGACGTAGGAGATACAATGATTTCCATGCAGTTGCAAATTAAAAGCAAACCTGAGAGGGTTTTTTGATATTGAGATGCACCCTGTGAGTTTTGACTTGTTATGTATACACAGGGTGATAGTCATGAGTGTGCTGCCTCAAATCGCGTCCAAAAATTCGATCGGACAAAGAAGTTATGGCCCAAATACCCTTTCTGGTAGGCTGGGGAGCACTGAAATATGGTGCACTGTCAAGCACCTAGTCAAACTTTTAGTAGCTGCCTCATCGACAGATGTCATTTCCGCGGCTAGGATTGAAGCATGTAGAAATACACGGAATTAAAGATTCCCCCGTGACCGATCTCTTTTGTTGGGCGTATGAAGAAACTCTACGCCACGACTCACCAATGCAAGCACCCGAGCCTTTGTCATAGACTCATAATGCATTGCGCGTGTATGGTAAAGCGTCCTTAGATTCTGTTTATTGGATTTTCGTTTGTAGCATACAGATCCCACAATACATAGCGCTGCAATAGCCGAGAAAGAGATTTGATGTGACACATACGAGGTTTAAAGAGTATCCTTTTGTGTTCGCCGATACTAAGTGATACATATCTTATTTTTAGGGTACCATTATGAGGTCAGTGTGACCATTACTCCGTGCATGTAGGCAATTTGCCAAAGCACGTATATCTTGTGTTGTGGTTGTGGATGTTTGCATTGTGTATATTGGAGTGCTTGTCTGCAGGATGTTTGTGCATACCGGGTAGACCTTACCACATGAATGCCTGTGGTTGAGAGAAAAGGTGTCACACGATTGTGTGCCAGTGCCAGTGCCATTCTGTGTGGGACGGTAGTGGATAGTATAGTTATGCCAGCTCTTGGCGAGCCTTATGCTTCGGGCAAGAATGTGAGGTTTAGCAGGGCCAGTTGAGTAGTGCTACCTATGTAGGAGTATTCTGTGTGAGAGCCAACTATGAGTGCTAGATGTGTTTAAAATTTGGGGAACACCAAAGGGGGTGTTGGAAATTGTTTGAGTGGTTTTTAGTGACCCTGATTCACCCCCTCTCAGTGTCAACCTGGGAACAACAATAGAGACCAGTGGTTTTCAGTGACCTTGATTCACCCACCCTCTCAATGTCAACCTGGGAACAACATAATTCAACAAGTATTTGTGTTGGAAAACCTATTTTTGTAGTTCTTCTGATGCACTTGGGGCTTATTGGCAGAAACGAATCAATTTAGATAGTCCTTTGTGGCTCTGGTGGCGGCTAGATCAATGCGTGATTGCATCAAGAGAAGTTCCCATCGAAGTTCAATATGAATCTTTGAGTACCTATCATGAGAAAACATTTGATTCATGTAATAGGAGAAAGATTTCCCATTTCTTAGCCGGAAAGATATGTGGCCATGAAAGAGGGATTAAGTGGAACAGAATTGACGGGGCGGTAGAGTCGTGGAAACACTTGTTTCTTCCTTATTTTGGACCTTAGCTCCATGGAACAATATGCTACTGCCGAAACATGGAAAAAAAATTTCGAGGGTCCAAAGTAGTTGGTGTCTTTAGCACACATTTGTAACGTCCCAAACCTGGACAGGGTTCAAGGCACTACCCTTGCGAGCGACGACCCAGAAGGTCACAAATAAACATATAAACGTAGTAGTAAGCATCCCAATCTCACGTATAAAACAACAGAAGCATAAAAATTATGATACAAAGTAAGAGTTTTTTATACACTGATGGCAAATATTTACATTTATGTTCATACAAAAATTCTGTTTCTGGCATTCACAATATTATTTACAACATCACCAAATGTATTTTAAGTCCTCAGGCTCCAACTCTAATCATATTCTGGAGCTGTACAAGCCTCCTCACCTATCTCTTTATCTGAAAAATATCAACATATGAAGGGGTGAGCTGAAAGCCCAGTGAGGTGAACATACTACTAGACATGCAAATGTACATGTAAATATAAACAAAACAATTGCATTATCCATAAACATAGAGTTTCGTTTATTTTCGTTTAGATCAAGTTCGGCCATCATCATCATACATACTCTGATTTCGCTGAAGCGCTGGGGAGAACCGAATTCCCACCCTAGCTGGTCACTAAAGCACCAGGGAGGATTTCGTCTCTTATAAATTTGTGCTCCCCACCTTGGACGGTCGTCAAGGCACCGGGGAAGACCTAGTCTTCATCCTAGCCGATTACCCTGACATCGGGGACGATCTCATCTTTGTAGGTACATGCTCCCTACCCTGGCCGATCGTCTAGGTGTCAGGGAATACTAGTCTCCACCCTGGTCGGTCACATCAATGCCGGGGAGAACATGCCCAAAATATCTCGCTAGATCACTATTTTACTCCATGTATCTAGTCACCATGAGTACCAGGGAGAACAAGCTCTAGTTTTAACTCTCCTTACAATCATTTCACATTCACTTTCATTGCTTACTCATTTCGTCTTCTTTATTTACATCATTGGCATTCAACATAACTTATGATTCATTATCATGTATTACAGTATTTTCATTTAGCATTCCACTCCATTTAAGAAAATAACATCTCATATTCTAACATAGACAATCATAACATGGCTTGTATTCACATTTTATATTCTTACATAATCATTCATAACATGGCTTGCAATCACTTAATCACTAGATATTTTATCATATCAAAGTTCAGCATGCACTTCATTTAGAGAGCATAATACAATTGCACATCACACACATTGTTGTTGCAATACCTCTCGCTCATTTCAATTATTTCTACTCTTTACATCAAATCATACATCATATTATACCAAATATTAAATCATGTTCCCCTCACCTTGATTCTAATGTGTTCAGTTGGGGCTTGCGTATCTTCAACAATGGCAGTGCCAAAATGGAAACCTAGCACCTATAAAACAGAATCGAACAAATCATATTTAATAACCTTTCAAGGTTACATAAGGGTTTGTACACAAACCCCAAGAGAAAAACCCCAAAACAGTCCCTAAAAAGTCTTTTTTTTTTTGCCTAACAGTCGACCGGAACCTACAGTTGCATCGACAGTCACTCATAGTTAGTAGCTCTAATGGTCGACACTAGTTGACCAGAGCTTTGACCTTCAAATCTTGATGGTCGACCGGATCCTGGGTTTCAGCCCAGTTCCAAGCTCTGTTCTGCTCCCCCATTTTATATTGAATAGTTGTCCGGTTCATAACCCGGTTCTCTGTAACTAAGGATGTAAACAGATTGGAATCGGCTCGGATACGGAACGGATCCGGATATTCCCTGGCCGAATATAGATACCTCTAAATGGATTCGGATTTTTGACCGTCCGTTTACATCTCTGCCTTGTGTAACCTGGACCTTCCTCCCCCTAGTGAATTGTAGCGGATACAATTCACTCTCCATCCATATCTCTTAGATCATGATTCTCTTTTCCCCATATTCTAGAACCTGTTGAATCTTCAAAAACCCTCAAGGTCATTATTTACTTAATTTTTTATCATTAAGTATTTGGATTTTTTTTGGGATGGATTTTTTATTGGAGTAATCGGATTTTTTTACGAATATTTGTAAACGGATACAGATGCGGATCTGATTCTGATTTTTGGATATCCATTTCCATCCCTATTTGTAGCTAGATACATTGTAGTGTCTAGGTTCATTTTGCACATGTTAATTGTGATTGATAAGGATTGAGTCTATCATTCCATATTTGTAAATTGTAATGATCTCATATTATAAATAAACTAGTGTTCTCCGGCCTCTGTCATCTAGACAAGTCATTCTATTCTCTCAACTCTTTTCTCTTTTTCTCTAAAACTTTTCTTTTCAGCAGGGTTTGCATGGATTTGATCCTCATTCCTTTAGTACTTCAAATAGGGTTCTAACCCATCTAAAACCATGGTACTAAATCTCGTTTCGTTTCGGTATTTCGGTCTGACCGAAATTTCCGAGATTCGTCGAAATCTCGGTCGAAATATGGTATTTTTCTGTGGGTGTAAAATGCCAAAAATGTCCGAGATTTCCGAAAATTTCAAAACGAGATGACCGAAATTTCGAAATTTCGAGAAATTTTATCGAAATTTCTGAAATATTGCATTTTTTCATTTCGGACAGGTCGAGATACTCGAAATATTTGATATCTCGACCGAAATTTCGCGAGTTTTAGTACTATGTCTAAAACTACTTAAAACATGCAATTAAAATCATCCACACCTATCTAGTAATCATATTAATAGAACATTAAATCAATGAACACAACTGCTTACTTGAAACCTCAACTTTCCTCTCTAATCTCTTTTCAATTGCTACTCCCAATTTTGATTCCATCAACCTTCATTCCGTTAATGCTTCAGATTTAATTATAACCTCACAACACTAAACCAGTAGAACAAATGAAACCCAAAGTAAACTTACCTTAGAAATTCATCACCAATTTCAGTTCCTTGTATTCCCATGGTTAAGCATCAATTTCTCTTCATTTTCTAATGGTTCCAGCCTTCAAGTTTTTTGCAGCTCCTCACTCAAGTTCCAGATTCAGCAGCACCTCAGACCCTCACCTCTAATCCCTACCTCAATCTTGCCAACCAACAATCCGTTTGTTAAAATTAACTTAATTATCCCATAATCACGAATGCCTGCACCATTCTACAATTGGGAACCAGAATTTACTAACCTTTTTTAAGCTAACTTCAAAAAACAACCCAAACTTCAAAAAACAACCCAATTTCTTCTTTAGTTCTTAAATCCAGCAGCACCTTTCTTCTCACTACAGATTCTATTCAATTTTCTTGTGATTCGGCAACCCAAATGCAACAATTTCTAATTGATTTCATACACCAACAGCAGCTTCCCATATCTACTGCACTCTTCTTCCCTCTTCTTTTTTCTCCTAGTTCCAGAATTTCTGCAATATAGTTTCATCTCAAGCCCTTGGTTGAATTCTTAATTTAGCAAAAACAGAGCACCAGCTCCTCCTTCCTTTCTCTCCTTCTTTTTCTTTTCCTCTTTCTTCTGTCTTCTTCTTCTTCATCTCAAAGCCCAGAGTACCTCTACAACAGAGGCGATTATTGGTTGAGCTCAAGATTAGGAATAGTAAATCTGTTTCCTAATTTTAATTCAGCTTATATATATATCCTAATTACTCCCTCATTAGTACTATTCCAATTTAATCCAATTAGCAGCTGAGTACTAATTATGTCATAACCCACACTAATATTGTCAAATATTCACTAACATCAGATTTCCTAAGCATGTGATACCTCAAAACCCATTTGCTAAGTGGCTCATTGTGCAGCCACCATCTCAAATCCCAAGCACTAGGTGTCTACCTTAAAACACCCCATGTGACCCAATAGGAAATTGCCATTACAAAACTTCAACTAAATCCTTAAATTCTCATATCTTGGAGACCTCACTAGCAATGCTAGGAGGCTGACTATCAAGTATCGACAGTGCCACCAAATTAAGTCATTCCCATGCTATTGCCACCTAGCTTCCATTAACTGTAATCCTTCATTATACCAAAGTAAACATGCTTTGAACTAATAAAACACATTAACTCTAAATCAGCCCTCAAACCCCTTAACCATTAACCCATGAACCCATTAATTCAATTTAACTATTCACACCAGCTTCACTATTCAATTAGTGTATGAAAACACAATATAAACCATAGAGTATATATACCATACTATATACTAATGACCTTAGTGTATAATATTGTCATAAAATATTATGAGTATTACACAAATATTCATCAAGATAATATGCCTCACATTATTATAATATAAAATATCATATTACTCATTTAGCTAATATATAAAAGTAATAAAATAGAGTTTAATGTATTAAAAGTAATTCACATTCTCATGCCATTGATCATGCTGAAATTACCACTGCTCAGTTAATATTAATAAATAACAGTTACACACACTCATTATAATGCATATATTATTAAAATATTCACAAAGGCATTAAAATATTCAAGAACATCTAAAAATAATAATAAAATACTCATGACTTGCGTGCGTGGTGTTACAGTCTAGGCGACCCAAGGGGTTCGAAGGGGGCCTGGACGCAAAGTTGACACCAACAAGGCACTCACGAAGGGTGACCAAGGCACCTGAACACCTTGACAACTATGGTTACCTTTTCGAATGTGTGTTTTAGTGTATTGTTGAAATTTTCCAATAATTACTTAATGTAATACTTTCTAAAGTTTTCCTGGAAAATGATATAAATACTTTTTGTATGTTGTCTATCAGATTCTGGAAGCTATCCTTATTGGTTCACCCAGACAAATGTTGTCATCCACAAGCCCATCAAGCATTCGTCAAGATAAACAGGGTGTTTAAAGATTTGCAAGATCCAGATAAGGTAGTTTGGAATTCAACATTCAAGGGTTCGGTCATGGCATTTTCGATTTATTCTGTTTTTATGGTACTTGCATGTCATGCATCAGCATCAAAATATCTTGGCCCCTATCTTTTCTAAGGATGTTTTCTTGGTAACAAAGAAAAATTGTTGCTATAGTGTACAGTCACCTTGCCCCAAGGTTCTGGCTAAAAAATCATAGATTTTACTCAGCTCAATTAACTAATCCTTATCCTTGGGTGTTGGCTTGTATACTTGTACATTCTCTTCCCTATGAAATTTTCTCTTTTATCAAACAAACTCAAATCAACTAAGAAAAGGCATCCGACCAATATTAATATGTCTTTTATGCATAAGTGAGGCACATGAGGGCCACTGGTAAGAGTGATTGATGGCTGGCTGGGGGAATGGAACTTGCTTTCTTACTTCATCTGAGCAGAAATGAGGCACAAGAGCCACTGGCACATTAATACCAGCCTGGGATGTAATCTGCCAGTCTGGTTTTTCCAGCGGTCTAACGAATAATCAATATACTATGGAGAGCCTATTTGGCCATTCAATTCTATTAAAATCCCTAATTTGTTAGCTCTTATCCATACATTCCTTTTCTCACCACTTCTAAAGTAAATTCTCTGTTTTGAGTGTCAACAAAAAAAAAAAAAAAAACATAGGGTTTGGCTGCAATAATTCTGTTCAGCATTCCATTCAGAGATTCTTGATTTGGTTCAGAGTTATAGAGAATAATATAGAAGCAGATGGTCGCAGTTAAGGGCAGGATCAATGTAAAATCAATGAAATTAGTACAAGGACAGAATTAGTAGTAAACAAGAGAAATAAGTAATGAAATAACTTTTAAACCAGTTGACAGATCTGGCTGAAATGCTGCTCAAGTTTAAGAGTTTAACATTCCTATTAATCGATTAGTTTTTTAAAATACTAATTGGGCACAGGTTGGCTGGGTGGCTCACCTATGATCTCCTGCTCACATGTCAAGTTTCAGCCAAAGTTTGCCAAGTGGCAAAACAAAGAATTGGAAAATCTGGGACTACCAAGAGGCATAGTTCAAAATCTTGTGGATCGAGATTTCGGAAATTTCGAGCTACTCGAAACGAAATGCTACTTCGAATAAAAAAAATACAATATCTCGAGCGAAATTCTCGAAATTTCGTGATATCTCGAGATTTTGGAGATTTCGAATTTTTCATCAGACCACATTTCGTCAGTCTCGGTCAAAACGAGACTTCAAAACAGCTCTGGTTTTTTGGTTTTTGCTCATTTCTTCTCCATTCTTCCACTTCCCATTTGAATCCTTGCCGCATCTACGCCGGAACCACTTGGAGAACACAAGATTCAAACTTCTTAGCACATCTGTGAAGCCTTTCCACTATTCCAGGTAAAACCATTTTCTCAAAATTGGTTTTTTTTAGGGAAATGCATGATCAATATGTTTGTTTGTGATGAAATAAATATATGTTAGACACCAGAAGCCGATCTACAACTTCACGGTGTCGAAAACACCATTTTGCTTGACTATTTTTCCAAAACACCATTTTGGGTGACTATTTTTGCAATTTGAACATTTAAATGTGTTTATATAGCCTAAAATAAGGTTTCCATGAAGTTTCAAGCCTTAACTTGGCCTAAAACCCACCGAAATGACCTACCGAAACATACCAGAAAAATATAATATTTTGACCGAAATATCCGAACTTTCGAATATTTCGGATATTTCGGTCAGCCCGAAATACCGAAACGAAACGAGTTCTCGAACAATGCCAAGAGGGTGCTTGAGCATACTTGGGATTAAGGGTGATAAACGAGGGTGAATAAAAATTAATTACCAAAATGGAGCCCCAAATGAGGAAAAACAAGGAGAAAAAAAAAATACAAACAGAGGCCCTTATAAGGGCAGGTTCCAAGAAGTTACAATATGCCTATTTCTAGGGGAATCTAAGAATCTGTGGGGCACTACAAACAATTTGCTTTTGATGTCAAAGGAGATGGATTCTCAAATATGATGAAAGGATTTGGAGTTGGAAGTCCATCTTCTAAGGTTATGCTGAAGCCAAATGTAGAAAACCTAGATCTACTTTGTTATTGGGTTATTTAATTGATAGGTATAAATAGAGGGGAAATTACAAAGTGACTAAACTAGGCGATGTGGGACTAAAACCCACATAATCGACATAAACTTAATAATATAAGAAGAATAGAATTATCCCAAAAAGACCAGAATACCCCCATGGTATTCTGGATTACATATTCCAACACCAAATGTGGTGAATAGCAGCATTGAAAGTGAGTTTACCTACTCGGTTACAAAACAGAGGAACCTCCAAAAGTCATATCAATCCAAATCCATTCCCACTGAAAGGGGAGGATACGCCGTCGGACCGGCCAACAACGAGAGAAGCCAAGACCAAATCCTCTAGGAGAATGGGTAGCTGAAGAACAGATGATCTACATCCTCAAGCCCATTCCAACAAAGAATTAACTGGGGAGGCACAGAAATGTGCCTACTAATGAGGAAAGCTTGCGTAAGGAGACAACATCGTAGAGCATGATAAAGGGTGAAGCTATGATGAGGGATGCGGCTTGAGAACCAAACTACCTTGTACTAGATGACTACTTCTCCACTAGATCTGATAAGGTTCCATTCAGACTTCAAACTGAATATGCCCGAAGGGGAGTCAGCCCAAATCACACTATCTCCCCTACCTGGAATAGACCTGGGAATACTCGAAAGAGCTAATCATATGGGATCCAAATGGTGAAGGGAAGGGAAGGGAAGGGGAGGGGAGGGGAGGATCCCAACTAGCACCCTGGATAATGTCTGAGACTGTGGCTAGTCTGTCAGAACCCAATCTGGAAATAGCTCGTTACCCATAAAATGGAGAAGGATACCTGCAGGGTGCCAGTTATCTAACCAAAGCCTGGTAGAGGCACCATCATCAATCAAGGAGGAAATAGAGCCAAGAGCTAGATGTGTGAGTTTCACAGTCTTTCTCAAAACCTATGAAGCATCAGAGGAGTAGGTACAGTCCAGATAGAGTCATTCCAAAGGTATCTAGTATAAACCCAGTCGACCCAAATACTCCTCTTCTTGGAGGCAATCTTCCAGATCAATTTTAGGATACCTGAAACATTGATATCCTTCATGCGTCAAGTCCCAAACCTCCCTCAGATTTAGGAAGACAAACTGAAGCCCAAGAGATGGGGTGAAGGAATCTGGAGGATTCTGATCCTTTCCAAAGGAATTAGCACATAAGAGCTTCTAGTTTTGAGATGACCGTCTGAGGAATACCAAATATACCTGACCATTAAGGTGGACTGGAGAACTGATCTGATCAGCCCTAGGTGGCCTGCATAGGAAAGGAGCTTACCCTTACAAATCTAGAGTCTTTTGCGCATGAGGTCAAGCATCGGGGTGCAATGGTGCACAGTCAATCTGGAGGAAACTAGAGGAAGGCCCAGGTACTTTACTGGAAGGGTCCCAATAGAGAAACCAGAAATCTCTTTTAGAGTAGCTTTGAGGTCCTCAGAGATACCAGACAAGAAGAGGAAGGACTTGCAAAGGTTCACACAAAGGCCTGGCATAGCCTCAAAATGCCTCCGGCAAGATAGAGCAGACTGGACAGAAAGAGGATCAACTTTGAAGAGAAGCATTTGGTCATCTACAAAATCAAGGTGGGATAGTTTTAGGGCTTTACATGTGGGGATGGGGGTGATGAGCTGCTGGTCCTTGAGGGACTGGTTGCTTCTAGATAAGACCTCGAGGGCTAAGGTGAAGAGATAAGGGGAGAGGGGGCAGCCTTGGCGGATGCCAGTAGAGGAAGGGAATAACCAGCATGACTACCATTGACAAGGACAGAAAAGTGATGGGAAGAAATGCAATAGTGGACCCAGTTTATGAAATTGGGAGGAAAAGCATCTTGTTCATGATATTGACAATGAAGTCCCAAGGCAAAGAGTCAAAGGCCTTATGAATGTCAACCTTCAAGAGAGCAGAGGGAGGGTGGGTTTTCTTTCAAAACCTCTCATAATCTCATGGCAATGGAGGATATTATCAAACATACAACGACCGGGGACAAAGGTAAATTGGTTATCACTAACTAGGGAATCCATAACCAGCTTGAGGCGATTTGCCAAGATTTTGGCAAAAATTTTGTAGAGAAGATTGCGGAGGGAAATAGGATGTAAGTCAAGCATAGAGGAGGCACCATGGTTTAAAGTATCGGCTGATACGATACTCGCCGATACATATTGGTATTGGTAGGTACCGATACGATACATATCTTTTTCTTTTTCTTTTTTTGAAAATTGTATGTCTCGATTGGTATCATATTGTATCGGCCGATACAGCCCGATATGATATGTACCGATATCTACGTTAAAGGGTTCTGTGAGAGTAACGATACGTATCGGTATGTAGCGGCCGATACGGTTCGAGACAGACCGATAAGGTCGATACCAACCAATACATCTCGATACGGTCATTAAAGGCCCATTTGATCCGGCTATGATATTTTGTTTTTGAGATCAGACAAAGGAGATTTCATAGAAAAAGGTAGGTTTTAGAAAAGTTTGATATTTGTTTTATATCATGGTTTTCAATCCTATTTTTTGCTATAAATCGATAGATTTAGGTAAAGCTAAGTTAGTTGATGCGTCAAACTTAATCATTTGCAAGGATTTGTACTCAAATTGATGAGTCTCCTGTCTTGTTATACGTTGTTCTCCATTTTAGTTTTATACATGATACATGTTATATATTGCTTATTTATATTGTTTACTGCTCCAAATGTATATTTCCATGTGTTTCTTGACCATTTTTATGTGTATATGTAGCGTACAATACGTATCTCCGATATTATACGATACATCTCTAAAAATCAACTTTCCGATATGATACCCGATATCGATACTTTAAATCATTGGAGGCGTCCTCTCTTTTGGGGATGAGACGGAGGAAGGTGTGGTTGACTCCATGGATCTAGGAAGGGTTAAAAGGAAGAAGCTTTGGAGAGCTTTGATAAGATCCACTTTAAAGATATCCCAACAAGCAATGAAGAACCCCATACTAAATCTATCGGGACTAGGAGTACAGTTTTCCTTGTGAGAAAGCGTAGCAAATAGGATTTCAGATTCAGAGGGAATGGATTGGTGGGAGAAGAGGAGGGATGATTTTAGAGAGAAGGCCATCGGGAATGGAATTGGGGGGGGGGAGATAAGGAGACAAAAGAGATGCTTAAAATAATTCACAGCTGTGTATTTGATGTCTTCCACGACAGTGAGAGGGGGACCATTAGGAGTCTCAAGGGAGATAATGGAGTTCATAGTGGATCTAGCCTTTAAGGATCGATGGAAATAAGCGGTGTTGGAATCTTTGAGCTCAAGCAATTTAATATGAGAATTTTGACGGACAACCTTTTCTTCCTTGGACAAGACATAATGGATGTTAAGGGAAACAAAATTTTCTTCAACAGCCAAGAGGGTGTTATGAATGTCAGTTTGGAGGCAGGTTTGGATATTGGATAATTTGGTTTTGCAGTCAGAGATAAGGGAGGAAATGTTGCCAAAAGTAAAGGAATTTCACCTTTTCAGAGCCTCTTTAACATTACAGAGCTTAAGAGCAAAGGAAGAGAGGGGGGAGGGGATTATGGGAAATAGGCTTGGCCCAAGCTTCAGAGACAGTATCTAGGAAGGAGGGGTGGGAGGTCCACATGTCAAAATATTTGAAGGGTTAAGGGGCAAGCGAAACATACGGCTGAATGAAAATAGAGGTAGGACAATGGTCTGAAATACCTGGAGTGCTAATGGATGAGAGGAGGGGAAGGTACTAAGCCAGATTTCATTTATCAAAACACGGTCGAGCTTGCAAGCAATTCTAGCAAGACCAACCCTCCTATTATGCCAGGAAAATTTAAGACCGGACCATCTCAGATCATTTATCCCAGTATCTTCCAGGCAATTGTTAAAGACATCAACAGAAGGATACAAAAGACCGTCTCCCCATTCTTTTCATGACCAAAACGGATGACTTTGAAATCACCACCCATGGCCCAAGGAAGAGGCCCAGCTTGGAGAGTAATGCGGTGAAGGTCGGCCCAAAGGGCTAATCTGTGATGCAGATTCATCATCGAAATGGGCTTCTTTTATTAGGAATAAGTCTTGGGTTGTATACATGTTGGGCCTTTGATCCCATGGGTTTTCTATGTAATGGGCCACTTTTATGGGCCTAAAGTTGGGGTACATGAGTTGCATACAGGATTAACCCTATACTTAGTTTATTTTCATATTTTTTATGTTTTAAATTGAAACGGTCCATAGCTGGTTTGAACCAGTGGTTCAATTTAAGTGATTTTATTAGTTTTTCTTTTAGTTGTTTATTAGTTGGGCTGGATTAGGACTCTATTTTGAGTCTATTTCAGTTTCCTAGTCAGTTTAAGTTACCTAGTAGGTTAAGGAATGGGTTAGGCCTTTCCTTTTTTGTGTAGGAGTCTAATTTTGAGTCTTTTATGGTTGTAAGGGGGTCAAGTATTGAATACGAATTTTGATTAATAAAAACTCACCTTTATGCTTGCTGCCTTTGTTGCTGCTATTGCTCCTTGAGAGTGTTGCATCCTTGTGGGTTTATCAAGGTGGAAAGGGTAGGTGGATCTCCTACGACTCCTTGTGTCGTGACGTCCGGGGGGATCCTTAAGACTGAAGGTGGTTCTATCCTTCTCCATCGCTCAAAGTGTCTTTTTCAAGCTGCCATTGAAGATCTGCTCAACCCAGTAAGTTGATTAATATTTTCAGTCTTTCCCTTCTTCTCCTAATCCTCTACACCTTACCCTAACATCCCCCTTCTATTTTACTTGAATTCCATAAACCCTAATTCACTTACTACCTTCCCCATCCACCATTAATACCATGGATCCATTAGAGTCCTAAAACCTGCTACTATTCTTCTTCTCTTCTAGAAGGTCACATGCAAGGTGATTTTCGTGAGAATTCTACCCAGCCAAATCTAACTGTTAGAATCATCTCAAGTTTTGACCTAATGTTCTTGAACCTAATTCATTAACTCGATTTCAGTTTGTTGCAATTCTGACATGCAGATCTGTTCCTGCTGTGAATTTCCAATTCTGCTCTTATTGTTATATTGGTCTTTTGATGTGACAATTAATATACCTATTCTGCTGATCTGTTATTGCTGATTCTTATAGACTAAATTTATATTCGATTACTGAACATAACCCTAATTTCTTATCTCTGAATTTCCTGGTTAAATTACTGTTTTGCTCTTTTCCTAGTTGTACTAGGATTCCCCCTAGCTGATCTAACCATTGGATCAATTTCAGCTTTTTAGCAATTGTTCCAGTCCCTATTTGGCAAACTCATATGGAATTTGGGATCATTCTAAGAATTTGACTTTCTGTTATCAAGATTTTCCCTAATCTGAACTATCCTTTGATGAAAAGATCTTGGTTTGGTTCCTAGTTTGATTATTTGAATCTAAGACTACATGAATCTGTCATTACCTCATGGGGGCTATTGGATGCATAACTGGCAGTGAAGAGGAAAGGGTGATTACCGCAGGGATCAGAGATATGGAAATGGAAGAATTGGGGAGAGGAGGCAAGGAGATTGAATTAGAGGATGTTGGGGTCCCAAAGAAACTAGTCGACGGCTGTTTGGGTGGTGGGAGTAATTAAAAATTGAGGACCAAGAAGGGGCAATTGCAGAGCCAATGAGCAAGGCATTTTGCTCCTTGATTCTAGTCTTAATAAGGCAGCAAAAGGAGGTACAAAGGGACTTGATGAGGGAACGGACATCAAATTGTTTTGAGGGGGAGTTTAACGCTCGGGAGTTCCAAATAAGACCACTATTCATTGAGAAGAGGGAGGGTGTTGCAGCACTAACTTGACGAGATACCACGACGAAGGTAGGTTCTGAGGGGAGAGGCTGAGGTTGCAAGGAGAGGGCTAGGGATGCCGCGAGAGGGGATAAAGACCGGTGGGGGTGGGGGTGGGGGTGGGGGTGGGGGGGGGAGGAAAGGAAGGTGTAGAGGCAGGGATTAGGTTAGCAAGCAAAGAAGAAAGGTGGGGGTTAAGGATGAAAGGGACTCGGGTGAGAGAGGGCCCGAGTCTGAGAGGGTTGCCCCAAGGGGAGATGGAGGGGGATAAGGCAAGGACGGGTCAAAGGGGTGGACCCGAGAGGGGGGTAAAGGAGGACGAGGAGTTTTAGTGGGCTGGGAGATGGGGTTGAGGTAGTTTAAAGAGGGAGGAAAACCGACTCAGGAGTGAGAGGCATTAGAGGTGAGCCTCCCAAAGAGGAGGATAAAGAAGCTGGGAGAAGGGAGGGATGAAAACAGAAGCAGAAGTAGAAAGATCTGGAGCCACAAAGGAGAAAGCAGCAATACCGGAGGGAGAAGACGAAAAATGGATAGTATCGATTGCAGAAGTAGTAGCGGCAGCATCGGTGACAGAGACGTTAGTAACAACAGGGTCAGAGCTGTCGACCACAGTACCCAAAGCAAGGAAGCGGTAATGCCTGTTGGTACCAGAGTAAAGGACCAACGGACAAGAGGATGAGGAAGGGGCTCGTTACCGCGGGGTGAAGTAGACGCAAAAGTGTGACGGAAGAGACTCATGAGCAAACGGCTCCGACGACGGCCACGTGGGGAGGGATTAACGAAAAAGGGGGTTAGCTACTGGCGAAGGGGGGTATAGGGAAAAGATAGTTGTTTGGAGGCCAAAAGAGAGGTTACCCAGGGGGGAGGGAGGCAGAGACTAGCTAAGGGATAGAGCCATCGAAGGAGGCTGGGGTGATGGTTTAGTGGCAGGGGTTTGGGTGGCAGTAGGTTGGTGGGACGAGCATTTTTCGGTGGAATTGGCCAAATACCTTAAAAAAGGAGCATTGGGGGGGGGATCCAGTCAAAACGAACTGTCTGGGTGAAGGAGAATCCTTCATCATCTACTACTAGAATGGAGGTAGGGAGAGGGGTATCTGTCGATACATCCACACAGATTCGAGCAAAGGCAAGACGGTCTTGCAGTTTGGTCCTCCCATCAGAGTAGAGAGGTTGGCCAAGAACAGAGCCCACGACACTCAGTCCCTCCTCACACCTCAAGTGTAGTGGGAGACCAAGGAGGGAGCTTAGGTCAAGACGGTTGAGCTGGAGGTACCAATTCCATTGCTGGAGGAGGATCAGTTTTCTACCAACATTCCAGGGACCTCCTTCTTACACACAACATTTGTCTCTTTCGTTTGAGAACTTGAAGATGAAAAAGCCGTTATCCAGGAGGTAAGATTCAAAACGACCATGAGTTTTCCTTTTCCATTGCTTTGTAGGTGATGATTTCACTAAGGGAAAAGGGGGTGGGGCTACTAATAAAGTGTTCGACTAGACAATTATCCCATTTCTTTGCTTCGTGGATCAGGTCTGCTTCATAGTGGGCAGCTTTAGAACCCCCGATGGTGGTGGGAGGCACAAAGTGGAGGGGAAAGTCTTCTCCCAGAGGAGAGGTTGACTGACCAGAGAGGGGGGAGGACCATGACAAACCTCCGGGATGAGGGAAGAGAGAGGGAGGGGGGAGGAGACCACCACCACCCCAAAATGGTCGGACACAAGGGAGGGGGTCAGAGGGAGGAAAGTTCAAAGAACTTGAGATGAAAGATTCTTAATGGAGCTAAGGCCATAAAACCAACGTTTTAATTCTTTATTCAAACGGTTTCTTTCTTTTTTAGTTTTTTTATTCAAATAGATGTGAACTTAACATTGAATTAAGTTGGTTATTGTTATATGTTTTCTCAGGTTATAATTGTTTATATGTTTTAATTTTTTATTCAAATAAATATAAACTTAACATTGAATTGAATTGGTTATTGTTATATGTTTTCTTATAATAATTATAAGGTTATAATTGTTTATATGTTTTAATTTTTATTTAAAATGTTTGATGTGTCTTAAATTTTTAGTGGGATTTGTTTTTTCCCACCGTAGTTGTTTATTTTAACCATGAATAACTTAACTTACTATGTAAATATTAATCGTTTTAAACGGTTCGGTTCGGTTTAAACTGTTTAACTAAATGGTCTCAAATTTGTAACCAAAACCAAACCATTTATTAACCGGTTTCATTGTTTTGGTTTAAACAGTACGGTTCAGCTTCGGTGAATGGTTCCGGTTTGGTTTTGGCACCCTTACTTGGGATAGTAATTGATTGAATTTGAGGCTGAGATCTTACAAATGGTCAATCTAGACCATTCCTAAGATATACAATGGACGGAATTGTCACATCATCATTCCACATGGCACAATTAGATGAGCCACTGAGTCGAGCTTAAATGGGTGGACCACCCTGCCAACCTTTTACCTATTTTTGGATCAGTGTCTATATCATGTTGTTAGCAGAATCGTGGGTTAGAAAGAGAGAATGAGAGAATGGAATTACTTATTGATAGGTAAACCCCTCTATTTATAATAGAGGGGAAAGTTACAAAGGGATTGAAATAGGCATAATTACCCCTAACTAGCTGACTCTATAAGAGCAGCAACTTAAACCTAATGACACAAGATTTAAACTACCCCAAAAGGACCAGAATACCCCCACGGTATTCTAGATTACACATTCCAACACTCCCCATCAAGCTGGATTGTACATATAAGTAAAGAAGGAGGATCCAACTTGAACTAATAAGAAAATAAAACTCCATAATAATGCTAATACTCCCCCTCAAGTTGGCGCATACAAAGCACTAATGCCCAACTTGAACAAAACGGGAAGAAACAAAGTTGCACCTTGACAGATGAATGCAGCTCCCAAATAAACCTTCAAGAACTTGAAAAAATAGATCTTCAAAACTTGGGCAGACTTGATCAGCAAACTGGGACTGGAATGTCTTCCAAAAAAGGCAGCTTTCACCATTCTTCTATAGCTGTCCAGTGATGAATCTCTAACTGATAATCTTGAAGATAAGCAACTAGGGTAGCAAGCACCGGAAACAAATGAATCAGGCAACGGAAATGATAAACCCAACTGTAAATCCTCATATAGGCACTGTAAAGGCACTGTCAATCCTCAAATAGGCAGGCAATAACCAAACATCTTCAATACTCTTCATATCCCCCTTACGGCAAACTCAACCCAATAATGAAGGATACCCAATAGCAATGGTGAAGAAGACTGATCTTCTATATTTTGCACCAATGTTCCTGCAAGTTCTGCTTTCTGCAATGGTTGCAGGTGTATTGTACATAATCCCCCCCTCACGTGTAGTAGTACACGCGGACAGATAACTAAGATGATGTAAGAAATAGTGCAAAAGTATATTATTCCAGAATTTTTCAAAAGGTGCTTAGGGTGATGGAAAAGAAAGAAATGGCAATTTAGAGAATACCATAAACTTTCAAAGTGGTAATGGGTATATGCCAAAGGTATGGTATAGCCGTATGGGAGGTGGTGAAGTGAAAAAAATGCAGTGGGATAATGAATCACGGAGAAAAACAATGCAACATATTGATTGTCAACCATCTCCAAACGATCAAACAAACTCCTTAGATGGAAACTCCTCCAGAGGAGAAACATCAAACTCCAATATTCAACTCTGATAAGTAAACAGATCTGATTTGAAGTAAGGAAAGGCTCCAATCTTCAGCCATGGAAGGACAGGTGTGCAAAACTCCAATTTATAAACTCCCATATGCTGATTAGAACTGATGAAGATATCCGGGCAGAATTGATGTACGAAGCTTCAACAAAAAACTTGGACCTAATCTGAATTAGGGAACAATGCTAGGATCAAGCTCCCAAAGTAAGCTGGATCTGAACCAGTAGAAAAGCTTCACACAACTGAATAGGTTCGTAGTTGCAACCAATAACTATGGAACACACTGTTGTAATCCCAAATAAACTGATCTCCAGGGTAGTAGATTCGTTCAACAATGAAAGAAATTCGATCTCCAATAGTAGGATACTCAGTCTCAAGAACAGGGCAGCAGTAGTCCTCATAAAGGCAGCAGTAACATGTCAACCAATCATGGTTACAGAAGCCACTCAATAGAACCAGCAAGGCATGTAGTAAAGCTCAATAGAATCAGCAAGTATAAGATAAATAACCCAACGGATACATAGGTAATTGAAGCAGCCAGCCATATAGGAACCAGTAAAAGAATAGGTCCAAATTTTTTTCAAAAATACTCCATGAATGATGCTGATACTTGGGTCAATTACTCCTCTGATGTTGATAAAAGTCCCCTTAAAAAAATCAGCAAGATAGGACATCCCTTCCCAGTCGATTAAAGTCAGGGTTTTGTAAAAAAACCCTGAAAATTGAGATCGATTGTAGGGAAGGGGGCTTCAAAAAAATTGATGATGTATTTGAATAGATGTTGTCCTCTGTGGCTTGAATGGATCTCCAATACGAATAACCAATCTCTATTTGTGTTTGAGACTTAGAAGAACTTTTTCAAGCGATTAATTGTTGAAGTAGATTGTCCCTCTTGATTGTAGAAACACCTTCAAAGAACCACAGCAACAGCAAACATCCCTAACCCAAAAATCGATGTGTTAGGGTTTTGGAAAACCCTGAAAAGTAGAGATCGATTGGATTGGGGTAGGGCCATAGGGGTCTTCAAAATACTTGGAATAGAGGCTAATATTAAGGTCGAGTGGAGCTTATAATAGTGGAGAATCACTCTTCAAAAATCAGCAGGAACAGAGAACTATACCCCTAAAATCGATTGGATTCAGGGTTTTGTTAGGGTTTTAGCAGGCAACCAAATTAGAAGGTTAAGGAAGCCTTGTTGTAGAAGTTAATCCAGCCAGCAGAAAAGGTCCAAACTCAGGTCGAATAGGGCTTGTATAGGGAGTAACCCTTGCAAGAAATCCCAACCTGATCTGATGGTGCGATTGTGAGAATCAGGGGTTGATCCAAAAATAGAAGGTTAATGGTTTGGCCAGATCTAGCCATTGGAAAGGAGTGAAAGTGGGGTTGATGGATGCTGGTTAAGGTTGCAGATGAAGCTCCAACAATGAACAATCAGTCTTCAATAGTGGTAGAGATCTGATCTTCAAAAAAACCTGGTAAACTCCAATATCGCAGAGGTAGTTCAAGCAACCATCGATCTGAAAAAAGTAAAAAAAGAGATAAATTGGAGGAAGGCAGCAACTAAATCATTGGTTTAGGTTTTACCTCATTAGTGCTGCCCTCTTACAAGGATGGGAAGAAGAAAATCAGAAGAAGGTGAAACCGAGAAAGAGAGAGGAGGTAGAAGTCGATTGAAGAAGAAAAAGGAGATTTTTTCCTTTCTTTCTAACCTAGATCAGACTTAGCTCTGATACCATATTAGCAGAATCGTGGGTTAGAAAGAGAGAATGAGAGAATGAAATTACTTATTCATTGATAGGTAAGCCACTCTATTTATAGTAGAGGGGAAAGTTACAAAGAGACTGAAATAGACATAATTTCCCCTAACTAGCTGACTCTTTAAGAGCAGCAACTTAAACCTAATGACACAAGATTTAAACTACCCCAAAAGGACCAGAATACCGCCATGGTATTCTGGATTACATATTCCAACACATGTTATTTGCTTAATTTTTTTGTTTGGATTTTCCTTCAATTTTTTCTGGCCTCGTTCGAAAATATAATGATCAGAAGTTTGTCTCTCCCCAGACCCTGCGGGCCTTGGTGCAAAGGTAAAGGTTGCTCCATTGTGACCAAATGGTCACAGGTTTGAGTGTGAAAACAGGGGTAAGATTGCGTACATTATGACCCTCCCCAGACCCCGCAGAGGCTGGAGCCTCGTGCACTGGGTATATGCCCTTTTAAGTTTCATTTTGTTCTTCCAAGCTTGAGTGACCATGCTCTGATTTTTACCATGTATTGCTGCTAATCAGAAATTTCCATGGTCTTGGTTATGTTTCTTGTAGCGAAAAGTGATTGATGACAAAATCAGACTGAAGGAGGAGCAGGAGGCGTTCAAGGTATTTCTGTGCTTTAAACTAAAATGCATCTTCACTCTTCAAAAGTTTTTGGTTTGATTTTCATTACTGGAAATATGTTCTCTCCTTCCATTGTTTGGTCGATTTGTATTTCTTTGCACTGTTGAACATTTAACCTTGTGTTCAACATCGGCATACTCTAACTAACTGAGCCGAACCATCTGTTTGTTTTCTCTTATGTTCATGATTATATTCACACTTTTTTTTAAAGAAAATTTGTAACTAATTCATCATATTTCATTTATATTACCTGAGCCATCCAGCTGTTTCAGTTGTATGAATTTGGCATAACTTCAGCATTTGTAATACATATTTTTGAATTTAGTATTTTTGGTCATTGAATACTTCATTCATCTTCCTCTGTCAAAGCTTTTCAGTTGTCATGATCCCAAGCAATAGGCTAGTCTTGTTTGTAATATTCTTTGATTTCCATCTGCAGGCAGAGTTAAAAGCACGTCGTGAGGCTGCACAATGGCGAAGATTGCAAGGTTAGTTATTTGTTTCTTAGGGATATTAAAGTTGGTGGTTTCCATTTCAAGTTCTTCCATAGTGTCTCTGTGCTGCTTCATTACAAACTGCTGTGCACATTCATGTAGAAACAATAATAAATGTTGGTCTGTAGTATTAGGACAATTTTGAAGTGTTTACTTGATGGGACATTATTGTGAATCCCTTTACGGGGGAAATTGCAGGGTACATACAGTTGCATTAGATACCTTACAATGAATCGACCAAGTAATCATAAAGAAAGCTAGACTGGTGCGTGGAATGTGAATATTTGGAGTGAATTTTTTTTATGTAATTCACTCGTGATGTTGCAGTATGATTCAATTGAAACGTAGGTTTGATGCATAATCCATCCATGCTTTACAATAGCGTAGAAAATCCATCAAGATCTTAGAGACATGCATAATAAACTAAAGACATTGATCATCTCTACTAAGGAACAATAAAGAAGGGGAAGGCTGTTGCAGACATACCAACCTTAGACTTGGGTCCGTGAGGGGAGTTCCCTCATACACCCTTGTTTTTCCTCTCTTTCATGCTCTATCAAGCTTTTCCTTTTATATGTATATATTTTTTAAGCCTTAGATTGTGAAATAGGTTATTGCTCTTTGTGATGGTACATAGTTGCTGTCATGATATTTAGTTGAGACTTTATAATCGTTGCAGGTATATCGATGCCAGGTGATGATGAGCTTCTAGAAGTAACCAAACTACCCCAGAAAAGAGAGGAGTGGATGACAACATTGCCACCTGAAAGGAAGGTAGTTTCATCAAATATTGTTAACATCCTTTCTTTGTTTTAATCTTTCGCTTGGCCCCCTGAAAAACTATATGGTTTTCATTTTCTTAACTCAGCCAGGTATGACTATGCACTCAACATCATTTTTTAGTAAGACTTTTAAAGAAGGACGTGGTGATACCAGTGTTTGGACCGATACTCCAACGGACGAGGCCCAGCAAGCAAAAATGAAGTATGATATATCTAAAAAAGCATGTTGTGTTGCATAATGCGTCACTTCTCACTGTTAGAACGATTGGATAACACAATTTCATACTTTTCAGTTACTTAGAGGCTTATAATAAGGCTGCTGCACTCGCATCAAATGAAGAGGAAAAGAAAAGGAAAAGTTCGAATGCAGACTTGGTGGACAAATACAATCAGTCCAAACGCTCAAAGTCACTGGTACAGAAGCACCAAGAAGAGGCAGCCAGTAGTCGTTCCAGGAAAAAGATCAAGCAGCAAATGGATAAAGAAGATTGGGTGGGAAAGCACCCATGGAAGCCCTGGTATCGTGAGAATGATCTAACAGCTGGTAGACAAAAGGTTAATTCAGATTCAGAAAGCATGATGCAGGATTTGTCTTCCCGGTTTTCATCAGGAACCGTACAAAGAACTTTCCTTTAGGTTATGTGGCAGGTTGTCTTGTAGGTTGAACTTAAAATGTATATATCACATGAGTTCAAGTTGTTTGTGATGAAAATCAAAAGGAAGTAGGATGCTCGAGTTCAGCACCAAGAGAATGAAAAGTTAACGAGAAGAAAAGTTGTCTCATATGAATTCAGCCATCCAGTGTATTGGATTCTTTGAAATTCATTTCAAATTCGTGAACCAGGGTGGTTCTGCAATTGGGTTTTGGTCTATGCTAGAGATTTTATCATCTAGATTTGGACTGAAGTAAAATCACTTTTCTAAGATGAAAATCATTTGATCTGAGGTTATTATGGTTTTCAGTCAAATGTCTCAACCTTTTAATTCCATTAAGGCATCAGAAGTATTAGTCTTTTGATGCTTATAGAAGAGAACCAGAAATTTCTTCATAAGCTGAAGCACGAAAGTTCTCGGCTTTAGCAGCAACTTGTAGGCAGGTTCAGCATTGAACCCAGAAACAGAATGAGTAATCAAATCCTTTTGCATCTTCTAGTAAATATATGGAATCTCCAACTAATCAGTAACTGATAAAAATAAAAAAATAAAAGGCAAGCATCACCGAGCCCTGACACCAACTCCATTTCAATCCACCCAGCAAGGAGTATCATATTTAAAAAGGCTATATAGGGCATTCCATCAATGAACATGAAACTGATTCTGCTCCTGTTAAACAATAGGAACAAACACTTGGAAGATAGAACATTTTAGAAATCAAATGAAAGCTAAGTGATTCACCCGGTTTTGATGTTCCAAACCGGAAAAGGGACACATTCATTTTTCATAAAACCTGACATCAAACCAGAGGTCAAGGTGGCTTGTTTCGGCCACCTAATCAAGTTTGGTCTAGATTATAGAGCAATTATTTAACTCTAAATCCAAATTAATTGCAGAATTTTCGGGTATTCACAAAATATTCGATCCTCTTCTCTTCCATGAAATACAAACACAATCAACGGATATCGGGAATTCAATGTAATTGTTGGAGTTGCTAATGCTATTCTTAAATGGATTTAGATCTTTTACGGCGTGTGCTGCCTGTCTCGCCATGCTGCACAGACACAAGGCGGCACGCATTGACCGCCTTAACCCTACCCGAGTGGGGGTAAGGTGGTCATTGCACGTGGCCCTGTGTCTATGCAGCATAGGTAGGACAAGGCAGCGCGCCGTAGAAGATCTGCGTCCATACTTAAATGTAGTTGGTTGTAAATCGGTGACTCCTACTGCAGAGTATTCAACTATGTGATGTTTTGCTCTTTCTTTGGTCCTCTTAGGGATGATGTATATTGATACTGAACCATTACTAGGATTTCAATAGCCTTGAAAAGTCCTTAAGCAATTATTAGTTAACAAGAATTTGAATGGAAAGGGGAATAAAATGATGTAACATGATATGAAATCCATCAATTATTTCCACCATTTTCATTATCATGCCCAAGTCCTTTCATGTCTTCACATTGGGTTATTCACATCTGACGTGGGATTAGTTGTTTACGTGTAGACCTAAATAACTCCTACATCTAAGAACTAGTTCTCTAATAATAAAATTTCTTTTCACTAACATTATGTTCACTTTGTAATGAAATAAATTCCTTATTTTATGCCATTGGAAGCAATTGTGTGGCCAAGTTGAACTATAGTAATATAAGAGGAGGAGGCTCTGGACTAGTCATATATCAAATTTGGTAATCAAACTCAACCATATTGCCCAGTTTTTATTTTTAGGATATTTTCTTAATACTTTAAGTTGTTAAACTATCTTGCCCTTTTATTGATATTTCAACCATTACAGTCCGGACAAATTATGCCACTACAAAAAAAATCAAATTAGACTGAAATATGTCACCTATCAAGATATATCATCTTACTCTTTTTAATAACTCTTAAAAGATTAAAGAGATGAAAAATTAATTTCAATAATGCATAGATCATGTGGTCAGAAATTATCAATATACTAATCTTTTGTGTATGCAAAGTGTTTTGGTGGGGCCATCAACACACCCATACTAATGTTACAAACATTAGGCATGTGGTGTGTTGTGTTGTTAGAAGCCAAAATCTCTCTACAGGTCAATGAGATCAAACATGTTCAATTACTCTATTGGTGGACAAAAAGAATCAAATAATCATTGCTTAGGCTCATTTAGGCTAAACAGATGTAATAAAAAACAAACAAAAAATTGATTGAAATAGAGTAAGTGATATGCTGCATCCATTAAGCCGACTTATCTATTTATTTACACCTCATCTGGTACACCTTTCACAATGACTGCCACCCATTTCTGTTTTTTTGTTTATTACAAATATGAATTTTTGAGAAAAAGATAAATAATAATAATAATAAATGGATCCCACCTTAGCTAGTGGAGAGATGACAGGACCTATCTATACCATCCAAAAGATAGGATAACTCTATAATGGCTATGTATTCAATTTCTTTATGTTCCATATCAATGTTATATGATACAAGATGTACTTGCATTCCTATTCCTTTTTTTTTTTTATAAATTCATTTGGGGTTTTCTTTCCCGTAAGTATAATGCTTTACTATTTGCCATATGGCAGTACATAGATTAGTCCATGTGATAGAGGATCAGACAAGCTTCACATTGGTACAATTTCAGCTTAAAATGAATAGAGAAAGTAGTTAAAATTACAAAAGATGCCATTTTGTATTTTATATTCATCTCCATTTTATGGTATTTTAGTAATTTTATCAAAATTTTGAATTAGAGTTTGAACAACTTTCCTTGCTTACTTTGGACTAAAATTTGGCCATTGAGATGTATGTGGGGTCCTCTATCACATGGATTAACCTATATACTGTCAAGTGGCAAATAGTGAAGTGATACTTCACTAGGCATAGTGACACCTAAAATGATCCTTTTTTTTTTTTTTTTTAAACATTACATTCTTATCAAAATTTGCAATTCCAGTAATTAGGTCAATCTACCATTGAGAATAAATTATTCATCCATTGGAATATCTTCACCATAGGTATCATTATCAATATAACCAGATTGGAGTAAGTTTTGCAGTTCATATATGCATTTCTTTCTATCCAGCCATAGGTACTATATTAAAATTCTGTCCAAATATTTCAAAATTGGCAAAAATTTTGGGTCAAAACTAGCAAAATATTTATTGTTGTTGGTGAAGCCTGATTTGGTCCAGAAAGTGCGATTGAGACCTTCGGAGGGCCGTTTCGGCCTCGAAATGATCTCGAAATGCCAAAAACTGATGGGGTATTTTTGAGCCAAGTGGTATGTTACGGTCCGGCCCAAGTTTTTGGGCATTTTTGGGTTGGAGGCATTTGTGTACTTTCTAGGTTAGGATTTTCTTATTTATTGTTCTTATCTCTTTGAGAGTGAAACATGAGGGTTTTGTAATACTTTAGAGACATAGTGAAATCCGTTCTACTGCTCAGCCGTGGATGTAGCTTCCAAATTGAAAGTGAACCACGTAAAATCTCTGTGTTATGCGTTGTTTGTTCTTTTCTATTTTCGTTTTTCTTCTGCAAATCGTCATTCTAGGCGTTGTTTTCGTAACATTTATGTCTTACCAAGTAACCAAATTAATCCCCATTCCTACAAAAACATCCAACAATTGCTTTAAATGGAGTGTTCCATAGTAAGACCATTCTTCGTAAGAATTTTTTTTGATAGATCTTTTGAGAATTTTGCCATTAAGAATAACAGAAGAAAAGCAGTAAAAAGCAGAGAGTGTGACCTTAGTAATACTCTTAAGGCAAACCAAACTCCTAATTTAAATAACTTAGTAGGAAAGAACTATTTTTAATCCTGTTTTAGCTGGCTCCAAGGCATAGTTGCTCACTTAATTCATTACATTGAAACTTTAAGGGGATCTCTCAAGCTAAGTTTACAGGGTTAGTGTTTTGAAGAAGTGCTCGATCAGACAAAGTTAACTTTGTTTTTTATATGTACTAGATGCTTGTGCTCTTTTTCTATACTTAGTTGTTTTGGTTTTTTTTCTTAGAGACATCTGATGGAGGCTGCTCGTACTGTGGCCATTGTGTTTGTTTGCTACTTGAAAAGGATTTCCATTGGATTGATTCTTTCTTATTTGGTTGATGGATTTGAGATGCTCAATTGATAGCTTTTGTTGTTTGTTTAATGAATGTCTTTCTTATCAAATGCGTTAATGAACATGATCTCTATATTATTCATGAATATAATGTTTTATTAGTCTCATTCATGATTGGGACATATATATAGTAAATCTTAATTATGGAAGTGTATTGGGTTCACTTAATTTACAACATTTCGTGAATTAATTTACTATGATTAGAGAATCAATTCGATGGAACTAATTCGTAGTTCGTTAAGGAATTAGGATAATTCCAAAAACTATGTGACAAAGTAAGGTGATACTCAAAAAAAGGTTTTTTTTTTTTGTTTTTGTTTTTGTTTTTGTTTTTGTTGTTGCATATGCACCAAAATAGAATGCTTGGCTCGGACAGTTAGACATAGCAAAAAAAGACAAGACTGGAAAGAGTCATTCCCCTAGTGTTCTCAAAATATAATATATGAACAAGCTTATCACCCCAATTCTAAATTGGAAACAACCCAAGAACCTCCTTACGTGTGAAGCTAAAAAAACTTGAAATTTAACGGTCATCATTTCTATGCAAAAAGTTCAAAATCAATGGTGTACGGGGCTGACTCAGACTAGGATATTTAACGATAGAGATTGTTCATTTGGTGAATAATTAAATTAGAAAAGGTACCTTAATAACCTATGTCAAATTAATATATTTAGAAACTTTGTTGTTAAAATTTTTTTAGTAAGTACGGATGGAATGATTTCTTGAGAATGGATGCACATCTTTTTCAAGTTTTTTATTTATTTTAACACAATACATGTGAGTTTCACTTTAACATAAAGATAGAGAATAGTTTTTATTAAGAGAATCACAAATTTTAAGCTTAAGGTCCTATATATACCACTACGCCTTTGTCTTCCACTAAAACCATATCGACTCAAAATTGAATTCCATCCACATCTTATAAGAATCTAATGCATGATTTAAGGGTGGTCCCATGTGTTACCCTTTAACTAATTAATAAGAATATCAAATTTGAGTTAATTATTTTGGAACACTTATTAAGAGTGGATGTTTTATTGCATATCCCACTTAGGAAGGATTTCTAGGGTGGACCCATATATGAAGCAAAGGGAGACACAAAGGTCGATACCCTTGTCTAAAGTTTTGGCAAAACAAAGTTTTTTTTTTTTTTTTTTTTGTTTAAATGAAAAATCTAAACATGGCTCTAGTTATAAAATGAATCGTTTGAAATGTCATAAACAAAACAAAAAGTCATAAAAACCCAATTAGCTAAGAAAATTAAATATTTATAATATAATTAAATCGGTGTTGACGTAAGGGCTGATGTTACTAGCTGAGCTAAGACATTATGTCATTTTCTCTACTTTTCAATATCTTAGAGTATATCTTTTTGGGGTTTTGTGTGCGCATTAGGACCTTGGACCTTAGATGCATCCTCGTAAATTAGTAAACGGTGTTAGGCCGACCACGACGCCAACCATGGGGACCACCCACCGCTTAAGATTGATTTGAATTCTACATTAATACTTAGTATAACAAACTAACAATCAATCTATAATATTCAATAACTCTCGAGCATTTTTTTTTTTTAGGAATTTTTGTGATGTGCATGTGTGATAAAACCCAAAATGTTTAAGACCTTGAAACTTGGATGCAACTCATTGTAATTTGAGTAAAATAGTGTTTGACTGTTCTTGGAACAAAACATCATTGTATTTATGAACGATTTCAACTGTAATTTTAATTCTATAAGATTGTATGATGATTCGATCACTATTTTTTTTTTTTTTGGGGGGGTTTGGGGTTAAAAAATTAATTCTAATATTCAATAATTCAAGGGCATATCTTATTATCTTTTTCTTGATCTTTTTGTATGTTAGAAAATTCTCATTGTTTGTAAGTGTAGTGTTAGGCCAGTCTTTTAGATCATCCTATGGGGTTCATCAAAAAAATTCTATCCCTTTGACCGATAAAAATAAAAGCATGAATTTTATTGAAATGTGGTAGATTAGTTTATGAAACTCCTAAGGTGTAATAGTTTCCATTGCAACGGAGAGCAATCTTTTCAGTAGTCATTTCTTAGCATAAATGTGTTTTTTTTAGTGCTAAGAATTGACAAACTTATAAAAAATTAATGCATTTATTATATGACCCATTAGATCCTAAAAATGAATAAATATTGTTGACTCACAATTTTAGGAATACTTCAAATAACAAAAAAAAAATATTTATAGCCCCATTTTTATGAACAAACCAATAATATACACTTTTGGTTTTCTTTTTTATTTTAATGGATACTTTTGGCTGTCTTGTTTAAAGAGGAGTTCACATATACAGAGTATCTTCATGTTTAAATGAAAAATGAAGGAGAGGATTGTTAACTAGAAATTACATAACTGACCTTATTTAGATTTTTGAATGAAATCTGCATTTTGATGAGTGGTCTCAAACTTTCAAGTCTAATTATAAAATTGTCCTATTTTAAAGCATTGTATTCTTTTTTGTGGGTATTGGTAAAAAAAAAAATGGTTAGAACATCTGTTGTAACAGATCAGGATTGTCTCCAGGGAGCGGGGAACGCCTAGGGTGTTGTCAGCCGTTGGATTGTGCCGCACACATCCCTAAGCATGCATTGAAATGTGTGCAATACAGTTCAATCATTGGATGCCCTCCTAACAGCACCCTGGGTGCACGCTTCCCGGAGATGAGCTAAATTCTATTTTTACTTTTTCCCTTTTTTTTTTTTTTTTTGGGTAAAGAAATTCTGTTTTAGTGGTTACAACCAGCTTTCCCCTTTATTTTTTTTATTCTATTTATTTCGTGCCAAATAAAAAAATTAAAACAATAAAAATAAAAAATAAAAAAACAGCTTAAAATCTCAACACACTCCGTAGTCTCCATTTAGAACTTCCAATAATACTTTGCGTCCAAAAACCGCTTCGAATCAATGACTTCCTGGAAGAAACTGAAGAGCCGAGAGACGACTCGTGTCTTTTCGCTGACGTCAGCCTCACTTAATGAGTTGAACGGTCCATGCAAGGGTTAAAATCGTCAATAAAATTTTATGCGGGGAAATATGAATGGGCCAAGCCAATCAAACGCTTAAAATAAAGGTACGTCTGTAATTTATAGAAGGTAGAAGGGTATTTTCATCTGTCAGCGCTTCGTTAGCCGTTGGATTATGAGATTATTGTGATTTGGATTTGATCTAACTCTATGTATCATTGGATGAATGTGATAAGAGGATAGTTTTGTAATTTAAGAAAGATAGCGAGGCCATTTTCATTTTTCACGGCTTCGCTATTAACGGCGGGCTTTGGTACTTGCCACTTGGTGGCGACGGAAGAAGCAAGGTAAACTCCGGGCCCACAGATTCCTGTTGAATCTCTTTACACACCACCGTCTGATGGGAATCTTTTACACGAGTATCAAAGATTGTAATCGAGTGGGAACTAGAAGATCTTAATCTTATTTAAACCTCATCGGATATATGTGGAACATGAGGAACGTGTGGGCTGAGAAGGAGGATCGTATTTCCCCTGAAAACCATTAAAAAACGGAGATGCTTATCCACAACGACAGATGAAGATAAGCGTTTATTATTGGAGAAAGATGGGATCTACCGTCACGTGGGAAAATGGAGACCGTTTAAACGCTTTTTTGCTTCACAGTTTTCCACGATTGGTCCCTTTTCATTCTTTTTCCCATTTTGACTGTGCAGTAAAAGCAAAAGTCCAAGAAACCACTCGTTAAAATGGTGAAGAAAAAACGGGAGAGAGAGTGAGAGAAAGAAGGAGAAGCTCTTGAAGTGAAAGAAACTGTAGAAGAGATTAGATCCGGTGAGGCTGTGGAGTTGAACGAAGCCGCCGGAAATCTCCATTTACTATCGGTTTCCGGCGGACTGCTATACATAGATTGCATTGATCTACCGCCGTGGATTCGGTTTCTCTAAATTTTTTTGTGTTTCTTCAAGCCTGTGAAGGTGAGGTTGTGGAGAGTGAAATGAAACTGTGTTCGTTTTGGTGTTTGATCTTTTGAATTATGGATGTTGGATTTGATTGTTTGATTGGACTTGAGAGTTTCTATTGATTTCGGATTACTTTGTTTTCGGTGTTATAGGCTTTTTT
Source organism: Telopea speciosissima (assembly GCF_018873765.1). Classification (NCBI taxonomy): domain Eukaryota; kingdom Viridiplantae; phylum Streptophyta; class Magnoliopsida; order Proteales; family Proteaceae; genus Telopea; species Telopea speciosissima. The sequence continues at coordinate 15,379,305 of NC_057917.1, forward strand.
GGGTATGAAAGTTTCTTCCTTTACTCTGTAACAGTTGGGTCTTGGTCTGAATCCGCTCACTGGCGACTTTCTGGCTTTCAGCAAGTTTCAAGTTGAAATTTGAGAGATCGTGGTGGTTTATGAAGTTTGAGCTCTAGAGCGTTTTTTTTTTTTTGGAGTTTGAAAGATCTGTTTCGGCGGCAGGGGAATGCTGCATTGGAATTTATACAAGTGCTTAACATGTCTCCATTAGACTGCTGGCTTCCAATCGACGGTTGAAGGGGATTTTCTGTTGAGATATTCCTGCATACATATCCAAGTTATTTATCCGTTTCATTTTCTTCAGGTATTTCTACTTCGACTTTCTTAATACAACTTGACTTGAAAATGTAGCAATTGAGATAGATAAAATTGCGAAATTCAGTTCATGTTCATATTGTGAATTTCCTTCAGTTCCATGTTCAGATTATGTTGTTTGTTATTGGGTAGCAAGTTTTGTTCTGCTGCAATGGGGGGAATAGTTTTAAGCCTTGATAGTGTGAGCTTTTGTTCTGATAGTGTCTGTAACGGATCTATTCATGCCATTCCTTTTCTGTTTCTAATCAGTTTTTGCCCCTCTGCTAACTATAAGTTAGATTTCTCCATAATCTTTGTTTTGACACATCTCTTGCTCTGCTGGAATTGGTCTGTCTTAGTTCCCAAGAAAAAACAAAATTCCCCTAGAGGAGAGTCTATAGTTCTGTGCTTAATTCCATGATCAATTGGTTTTCTTAACTTACCACTGCCAAAGAGAGAAAGTATTAATAGTTTTTTAAACAATTTTATCAGTTATCAATATATACTTTTTTCTTGTTGAAAAGTGAAATATTTTAGTTAATACATATGTGATATGACAATGTAAAAATATTTTAATTCTGGTCCATGGTTGTCTTCTGTTTATTTTGTTTGAAGTCACCACAGTTTTCCCCTCCCCTTCCAAATGTGGAAGCCCTTTGTTCAGTTAATAGGGCAATATTTACATATTCCGTTTCTCCTTGCTTGATGCATATGGGAACTCCTTTATTTATTTTGAAGTTTTAAATATTTGGATTTACTAACCCATAAATTTTAGCTGATGCCTGGGCTCGGTTCTTACTACCTTTGACAACTTCTTATTGTTGTATGGATTTTTTGTTGTCTTTTAAATTTTTCTTTTTCATATTTATTACAGAATTATCGATGGTTTGTAGATATACCCTCGAGGAGCAGAAGAGAAAGGAGACACCTATTTGCAAATCACCAGCCATGGTCGGTGCACAAGGATGTGTAATTTCAGAGCTTTCTAGTTCCTTCAATCCAAACTCCAGATCTTTCCTGAAAAATAGATTGCTAATAGCTTGTATGTTGAAAAACTTGATGGATATTGGGGAAGATATATTCGACAAGTATGTCTATCCAGGTGGTCTGGATTTCGTATGCTTAAAGAAAAAGAAGCCTACAGTTTCTACCCGATCTGGTGGAGATTCCATTGGTCAGTCATCAGGTGATAGTCTCATACCTGGTCTGTATGATGACATGGCAATGGATGTTCTTACTTGGGCAAGTAGATCAGATTACCCAAATCTTGCATGTGTAAATAAAAAGCTTAATGCATTGATTGCAACTGGGGTTCTTTACAAATTGAGGCGGCAGATGGGTGTCATTGAACAGTGGGTTTATCTAGCTTGTAGTAATATGCCTTGGGAAGCTTTTGATCCTGCAAGGCATAGGTGGATGAGATTACCTAGAATGCCATGTGATGATTGCTTCACGTATGCAGACAAGGAATCTCTTGCTGTAGGAACTGAGCTGCTCGTCTTTGGTCGGGAATTATCAGGATTTGCAATTTGGATGTACAGTTTGCTTAATCAACAATGGTCTAGATGCCCCTTAATGAACCTACCCCGTTGTTTGTTTGGTTCAAGTAGCTCTGCAGAAATTGCTATTGTTGCTGGAGGAAGTGACAAGAGTGGCTGTATTTTGAAATCTGCTGAGCTTTACAATTGCGAACTGGGTGCTTGGGAAAGTTTGCCAGATATGAACTTGCCTCGTAAACTTTGTTCAGGCTTCTTTATGGATGGAAAATTCTATGTTATTGGAGGCATTTCTAGCCAATCTGATCGTTTAACTTGTGGAGAAGAGTATAATATGGAGACGAGGACATGGAGGAGGATAAATGACATGATCCCTGGTTGGAGTGGACCTATGCAGTCTCCTCCTCTGGTGGCGGTTGTTAATAATCAGCTTTATGCTGCTGATCTAACTACAAATGAGGTGAAGAAATATGATAAAACCAATAATACATGGAATGTTGTTAAGAGGTTGCCAGTTAGGGCTGACTCTAACAATGGTTGGGGTTTAGCATTCAAAGCATGTGGTGGCAAGTTGCTTTTGGTTGGTGGACGTAGAGGGACTGATGGTGAAGTTATTGTGCTGCACTCTTGGTGTCCAGAGGATGGGAACGGGGGAGGACTACAGTGGGACGTGCTTTCCATCAGAGAGCGAGCAGGTGGGTTTGTGTACAACTGTGCAGTAATGGGTTGTTAGTGCTTGTATCACTATCTTCTGAGTTGGATCTAAACCCTCTAGTCGAGAAACTCAGATGCTTCTTCTCTCTGTGGCAACTCGATGTTGTCTGGGTGTTATTTATTTTTTTTACCTCCGAAAATTTGATGTTGATATTATATGTTTTTATTTCTGGTTCTCTGGTGCCCATCATTCATTGACTCTATGAATATTTTTTAATCAGAGAGTAGGGCACTAAATTAACATGGAGGCTTCTTTCCTTTTCTTTCATATTTCTCATTAAGTTAAAGCATGTAAGGTCTATATCCTTGAGGAAGTTTTTGGGTTGTCTGATTGTGGTATGATGTTTTTTCATGCTAGTAGTAGTTGTTACTGTTTTGAAATCCTCATCCATATGTGATGATTGTCATTTTTATGGATTTATTTCATTGTCCTGTCTTGTGCATTCATTTTAAGTTTCTTGGAAACACTGATTTCCTGCCTTTTATTTTAATAAGCAAGATAGAGGCTAAATTATAATATCAATCTGTTAAACTGGATTTGATGATATTTTAAAATTAGTAATATGTCATTTCTTATATGGATATTTTGGAAGTGGTAGTATTTCATTTGTCACAAACGCATATACTGCTTTGGTCACAGAGATTGCATCCTTTGATGCTTCAAATGAGTGACAATAGATCAGATCCCAAAACTGAAATTAAAAAGGAAAGAGACTCTTGTACAAGTAAGGTTTAGGATTTAAGTAGTCATTCTGACAAGCAATGTTCTTCATTGAGATTAGTGGAGGAAATTCCATTTCCTGAATAGGAAAATCTTTTTAGATGGTAAATGTTAGTTAGGGTGTGTCAAGTTGTATAGTTGTGTGTAATCTGAATATCCTGCTATAATGGGACGATTTGCCGAGTATGTCCTATCTGACCAGTAGTTTTGCATTTCCTTGATTGCAAATCATAGAGGAGGACCAGGATGTCATGTCAAATTAATGGAGAGATCCTTCTTGAGTGGCATAGTAGAAAGCAAGAAATTATAAACACATAACAATGAGTTATAAAAAGTATCATGTGATCATATGAGACCAGAGCACAGTGATTTCATTTACATTTAGTGTTAATTTTGTATAATGTGTTTGGGGGTAGGATGTCTAGTGTCAATCCTCCACCATTCTGTTGATGTGGTACTTGGAAGTAACCAGTAAGATCCAAACCACCATGCTATTGCTGTGGTACTTGGAAGTAACCAGTAAGATGTCTTAAGTATATGCTGAGTGAAGCGTGAGCATGGGTTACTAGTATGATCTGTCAAACTACGGCAATTAAAACATCTGCTGCTTTTGTAAACCTACTTCACAATCTTCAAGACTTTGTAAAGTAAAATTTCAACCCAATATCCATGAAATTATGAGAGACGTGGCATAAACTTCCCCACAAATTCACAACCACCATCCTTGTGAGCAAGTAATCCTTGCAATTATTGATCCTAATTGATTTTTTTTATTTTTTTGTTTTTTGTTTTTGTTGTTCTTTAGAATTCTAAGAGGAACTTAATTGCTCGCAATGTCCTAAATTTAGTGGTAAATATTTGTGCTTCTGAAATTCTTAGGACAATCCAATAGGAAATATGTTAATGACACTAGCTGTATGTATTAAAGTGAATCTATTGTTCATCTCAGGCTATTAATTTGTTGCCTCTTGCTAGCATTATGCATGTTATATTTTTTAATCTTTGAAATTCTTTATCAGATCACACAGCACCCTTCCGTTTCACTGTTTATCTTTTCGTTGTTTCCTTTTGCAAACTGTTCATATGTAAACCTTTATTCTTAAAACTTGAAGCCCAAAGCATGTACTGTTGCTCTTTCTCTATACCCTTGCCCAAGAATGGATGTTTGATCTGGCCAAATGATTTCTATGATCATTATCTGTTCTTTAATCCATGCAGCAGTGTTTTCCAGAGTCCCTACATGTACTAGAAGCCTTCGAAACTACTTTCTTTTATGATGATTTCACATTCAATGGAACTCTTTACATTAGTTCTACAATTCTATAAATGGTTCATGTTATGATGATTTCACATCCGATGGAACTCTTTACATTAGTTCTACAATTCTATATCCAATAACATTCCAAGAGATGATGAAAGAAATCAATGATCGGGAAAAAATCTAATTCTTTATGAATCATCAATGATTTTAAAAGTAGATAGATCGGGGAAAAATTCTAATTCTTTTATTTTTTTTCATAGAAAAAGTCAAGTTCAAGTTGTTATTCATTCATCAGATTTATCGGAGCAATATGAGTTTTCGGTATCTATTAAATAAATCGAAGAATTGTTATTAGGGGTAATGGTGCTTATTTAAGGGATCACAAATCTTTTTTACCAAGCCAAAACATTGAACTACACTTATTCATTGATTATTCATTAGAGCTAGATAATAAATAAAAATAGGCTTTTTCGTTCAATTATTTTTGTCGATTCCCTCATCGTGTTGGTTGAGATAATTGTTTCATCGTGGGTAACACTTTACATTAGTACTACATGTCTATATCCAACATGTCATAATAACGCATCATAATTATGCCCAAAGGTTTCATTTATGCAATCGATATAAGGAATTTTATTTTTTTTAGTAATCGTGAAGGCCTATAGTTCTTGCGAACTAGAACATATTGTTTCAGTAATCAGAATCAAATCAGTTGAATCACTCGATTCCAGCTGATTCCAGTAACCCTTTTTTGAATCACCTACTATCAATGTTTACTATTCAATTTTTATCATTGTTTTTTTCTTTAATTAATAAAATACTAAATCAATGGAACTTAACTCATGTAGCAATCCCCAAGTATATTGACTAAATAACCTGAAAAAATCACGGATTATAGAAAACCTTACTTCTTTCTAATTTCAATTTTTTGAGTTTAGCTGATTCCGACCAGTAGGTGTAGACCAGTCCCATAACCAATCTTATATGCTTGAACCTTGCTACCAATGATGAGACAACTCCATTCTATTAAGGTTTCATTGATGGCAGAAAAGTCATGACCAAGGGACTTCTTTTGGCATTTCCCAATATTGCAAAAAACTTGAAGATATACCCAGAATGCTATACTTGTGAGGTTTAGCTGTCACAAGTCCGTATAATTCAAACCGATCCAAAATAATTTGTTTTAATTGCCCTTTATCTAATTCCCAATAATTCTTTAAGCAAGGGATATAAAAATGTTTCCAAAAATAATTTGAAAGTGATTTATTTATATTTCATTGTCAAAAGTTGTCATTGTTTTACACATTTTTTTAGTACATGATTGAAAAAAAATCCTCTACAGTGCTTTAATCTTGCAGGCCTAAGAACTCAACATGTGGAAGATGAGATATCCAACAGTACCGAACTCGAGAAGAAATTAAAAAAAAGCCTTGCATCAAACTTGCATCATAGGATGAAGCTTCTTCCACGTGTCAAGCTCTCAAGCCCGCACTGTAGAGGATTTCTCGTGGTAGAAGGCGATGCAGGCAAGGTTCTCAATGCTAATGCTGGCAGTGCACAGGAGAGAGTTGATTTGGGTCAAGCCCAAGATAGGCTTGGAAGACATACACAAGAAGGCCGAGGCTGAGAACAGCATCACCCACAAACTCTTGACCCTGTTAGAAGGGGGTGTCGATGTAGGAATCAGTCAAGGCCTCCTGTAGGACAGTCTTGTCCCGAACGAGGTAGCAGAGGTCGTCTTCCACAGCTACCACCATTGACTTCCATTGCCACGGATTATAATGATGATGGAGAGATATATGAGGATGACTTATAAGCACAGGTGAAAACCCAGCAACACACCCAACCGTGGATGTATCTTTACAACAGTATGCTCCAGAGAAAACCTAGCAAAACTTTGGAGGCAAGGGAGATGCAACGTAATGGAGGAAAGAGAGTATTTGTAAGTATGGGGGGTAAAAAGAGGGAGACAGGAGATTTACGGGGGAGGAGAGCAGGGAGTTGTAGGGGGGAGGTATAAGCTCCGGTGAAAACCCAGCAACACACCCAACTGCAGATGCATCTGTACGGCAATAAGCTCAGGAGAACACCTAGCAAAACCTTGGGGGCAGGAGAGATGCAACGGAGTGGAGGAAAGCGGGTATTTGTAGGGATGGGGGCAAAAGAGGGGGGTGGGAGTTGTAGGGGAGAGGATTGGGAGCAGGATATTGCAAGGGAAGGAGATGCATTGGGCAGAGGATGGGGGAGAGAGATGCGAAGGATGGGGAGGAGAGAGGTAGAGGAGGAAATTACAAAAAAAAAAATTCTCCACTTAAACAAAGAAATATGATCAAAAGCAAAAAAACAGGTCAGAAAAAGATGGCTACAAACATATTTTTCCTATACTGAAATCAACATTCCAAAATGTGAAGGCTGTTGTAGAAGTCATTTGGTTGATAATTCCACATCAAAAGGGTTGCCGGATTCATCTACTATCAAGCATCAAATTTATTTTGCAATTGTCCGCAAATTGTGCAGCAGTTAAGAAGTTGAAAAACTGCAACATCTTTGTTTTGTAGTCACAGTTGAAATCCTCAAAAAAAAATTCTGTTCTGCATATCCTTAATGAATCCTCAGCAGGAAGACAACACTATCAACAGACCCTGATGGGGCATGTCACCTGAAACTATCAAATACAAAATGTTTTTCGAAACTACAAAAGCATGATAAGGAACAGAAGGTTCCATATGCAATAATTCCCCTAGTAGAGAATAAATAATACCAAATCTCCTCTTTGCACATTTCAGCGATTGATAGGAGTGTGCATCCGCTCAACAATCCTATTAACGGCACCACGTGTCATCACCAGAGTGTCATGCAACAATATGCTGTACACGTTCAACCCCTGTACATCGTATCAATGAGAAATCCCAAAAAGCTCAGATGGACCTTATCTATCAATTACAAATCATTAATGAGCAAACTGAAAGGGCTGTGTTGGCCAACAGAAAACAATTTTCAGATATTTGTGGATTCTTTCTTTTCTGGCTTACCAAAATATCTCGGTGTATAGGGTATTAACCAAAAAATGAAATCATTTCCATTTGTCATTTACCTATGGATAATGGATTAAATGAAAGAATATTTCATTCAGAACCAATCAACTCTTGCCCTGGAAATAAGTGAAGAGACTGCTATGCCAACTTACAATTGAAGGGAGTACGTTAACATAGTGAAGATTCTGTGTGGATAACTTAAGCTTCTCATTGATTGGACCATCATCCACCAGCAAAAGTTTCTTTGTGCTCTCCATTTGCGAGACATAATTCACAATGTTCTTGGTCTTGTGGGTGGGCACCTCCAAATCTTCAAAAATCACAAGCTGTTCAACAGTATAATTTCTTTTGTCAGATTCATGACTGAGATTGATCCAATGCAATCATTATTGACCAACAGTAGCTGTAGATGCATAAAGGAAAACACTATAGGAGTTATGTTTATGATAATGAGGAATAAGAACCGTAGCTAAAGACTCAGCAGAGAATCGGATATTATTGAAGTTAGTATTAAACTTTCCAACAATATTCTCAGTTTACTCTTCTACAAGAGGAGACAAAGACACCGGTTAAATAATACTATAGAGTGGAGCAAACTAATGATACAGAAATTAAAATGGACTGTGTATGCCCAAGATAAACTAAAACAAAAATTTTGGCAAGTAACAAAGTAAAATTTAATAATGGAATACAAAAACAACTTCTTTTGATGGGACTATACTGAAGGAAGAGGACCCAAGAACAGATCGTTCCTAGAAACCCCTTACCTAGCCGAGGAATCAGCTAAAGAGTTAGCTGAACCAAGTTTACAACAAGAACTTAAGAATAAAATATAAAGATGCAGTAGCACTAGCCTGGCTAGACAAACAAAACCTGTTTGGAAGCCCAGACTGAAGAAAACAGGCCCATTGAGTCAAAAAGGGACAAAGGGGTTAATAGGTAATTAGTTGAGGTTAATGTTTTAAACTGAAATTTATTATCATAGGTCAGTTTTAGCTATCAATAGTTGCTGATTAGGAGTTTTAGTTTCAGTCGGTCATTTAATTTAAGTGTGTGAGTAGGAATCCTATAAAGAGTTATAATCTGCCTTTGACCTATATATGCATGTAATCCCCAATTGAAAGAACAATTTCAGAGTGCATACTGCATACTTGCAGGTCGACAGCTTCTCTTCTTTCTCTCTCACTGCTAGAATCAGATTTTAATCCCTCTTCTTCAGGTGTGATTTCCCCTTTCCTTCTTCAATTCTTTAATTTTTCTGCTTTCTCTTTTCTATCTTCTGATTTCAACACCTGCCGGATAATATCTATTGATTTCTGGGCTTAAAACAGAGAATAACCTTCCACTCATTGCAAGTCCAGACTACTTCAGTTTTCTGGGGTTCTCAGTTGCAAACACATATCACATCTCATACGAACTGAGAAAACCGATATATTCTGGGGACTGATAGAGTTGACTGATAAGCACTCTCAACCAGAATTTGGGAGCTAATTGATCAGTCATCTTTAAGATATAAAATTTCATGCAAGCTGGGCTGTTCCCCTATTTCCGATTCTTAGTTTCTGTGTTTTAATTTGTTAGTTATCTATTTCCAGACTTGCCCTTCTGATCAATTTGCCATATTTAGTTTTCCAAATCCTCTATTACATTTGCCCTATTCTTTTACCTTGTTTCCGCCTCTGTCCATTTCAATCTCTAATTGATCTTGGCCTAGTTGTGGTTGGTACTTTTGACTCCTTCTCTAGATCTCTGACCACACAATATAGATGATGGATACTTAGATATGTCAAAGTGTGATAGCTGGAACTGTTCCAAACTGAAAGCTGGACTCTGATAACAGAATTAAATTATGCATTGAACCAAACGCAAAGAGATGCAGTTCAGAGGAACATGAAGGCCAGCAACAACCAGGCCATTGGACTCTGGACCAATAGTGGATCAATATGTTTTATTTGTGTGTCCAATATATGGCCCATGGGCTTAGTATTTTTTAAGTTTTCTATTGTAATGGGCCAATTCTATAAGCCCAAATATTAGGGATTTAAGGCTAATATGGGATTAGTGTTGGTTTCTATTTTAATAAGTTGTATTCTCTATTTTAGTAGTGCATCTAAAAGGCTGGACAAGTATCCTAGTGTCTATTTTGTTAAGTTCTAGACGAGTTTCCATTTTTTAAGAAAATTTAGGTTATAAGGAATTCTTTCCTCCATACATGGGGGGGTTTCCTATTTTGCTTATTTCATTGAAGTTATAAATAAAGAGTAGGGGATCACACTACCCAACGATTTGAGAAAAAAGATTAGCCATGAGCTTGTGAGTTTTGTGAGAGACAACGCATGATTCTGTGGGATTCAGAACTGCTCTACTATGGGGTGCAGTAGGGAAACCTCGGTGGGATGCCAAGACTGCAGTTGGTGGGATACCTTCTCCACAGTTAGTTGGAAGGCCTAACATATCCTTTCTTCTCTTCTTCTATCTTCTTCTTTTTCTTCCATTAAAAGGTCAGATTCTGCTCCAGTCTTGCATGCTATTCTATCCACAAACTGTATTTTGAGTTGCTTCTTAATCCGCCATTTCTTGAAATCTCACTTCTGATTCAAAATCATGGTGTAACGTACATCCCTCCCTGTTTTTTGGCAGTGTAGTTGATTCGACGACATCCCATTGATCCCTCAAACTGTTGGTAGTTCACTGTCTTCTAAAAGACCCGTGGCAGTACCTTATTAGATTGGTTTTTAATTCTGTCCGGTTACTTTCTATTTTCTATACCCACCTACTAATTTGTTTCTTAGTTGCTATTTCCATTCCCTTACCAAATATTTTGTTTATGCTTGCTATTTCTTCACCTTAGTTGCTGTTTTCTGCTGTTTCTAACCTTAAGTTTCTAAATTTTAGCCACTTTTTCTTTTCACAACTACTTGATATCTTCCCATCTAGCCGTCGGATTCATTTCTAATTTTTGAAACACATTCCACACATCTAAAAGGCTTTGAGACCAGAGTTACAATGAGATCTAATCACTCTTTGACCAGGTTGTTGATACTCTATTGGAGCATTATTGAGAGACCTTCTGTTCTAGATCTTGCAGGCTATTGGTTCCCAGCCTTCGGGTAATTAGATAACCATTATTAGTCCACAATTCTCATGTTCTTTAGTGGCAAAATAGTGAATGTGTTCAATCCAACATCCCACCCATGACATTCGATCTCCAACACAATAATTTGAAACAAAAATAAAACACAATACGTGTAGTGGGACAAATTCCTTCTCAAACTCTGGAAGTTACCAAATCCACATTACCATTGGTCTTCAGGTGAAATTTCTATGAACGAGTTTTTCTAAAATCATGGGAAATATTTCTGTATATTTCAATCAAATATGCCAAACAATTGTGCTCACATGTGTGTGTGTGTGTGAGGGGAGAGAGAGAGAGAGAGAGGGAGACTTGCCTTTCCTTCGGCCGTCCGAGCTGACAAAGCAATTTTAAGTCCTAAGCGCCGTACCTTCTTTTGAAGCTTGATTGCATGACTTCGTGGCTTCGGGCCATGCATGGTAGCACCATGTCTAAACTGTCAAAATAGTTCCTCATCAATTTCATAAACAGATACTGTAACATCTAGAGCAAAGCAGTAGTAAGGAATCAAGAAGCCATCTGTAGTATTAAAACTTACCTGTGGCCCACGCAATGTCCCATGCCTTGCTCGCCCTGTGCCCTTTTGTCGATATGGTTTTTTCCCAGTCCCACTGACTTCACTGAGAGTTTTTGTTGAATGTGTTCCCTGTTTGTAGTTTGTATAGCACATAAATTAAAATATAACATTTGCAAGCACAACCTTTACAGAGCTAACAAAGAAGGATAGCTTAGCTTAGCACTGCTCAAACAAAGATACATATAATATATCGATGTGAAGACTATAAATCTTCAAAATGAATTAGAATATTGCTAGGTTAAACACGAATACTCTATTTAAATTATGGGAGAGGGTATCCTACAAGGGCAGTGTACGAAGGCATCTGCACACTACAACCAACGAGAGGTTGGACAATGGTATCATCCATATGGAGCCCACATGGTCAGAATAGGAGAGAGAAATGTCAGTGTGGGTCCCACTGTTTATTATGTGAGGAGGGTATAAAGGAATCTGTACAAGGGCAGTGTAGCATTTTAACTCAAAGCGTATAACCAAGTAACTGGCTAGATAAACCAAGTATATACAGAGTACAGTGAAGAAGGGAAATAGAAAAGCATATCTATCATGTGAGCATGAAAAGAAAAATATAGTGCCTTCAGAGAATTCTTATGTTTGTTTTAAAGGGGCAGAGAATTCAAGAATTAAATCAAATAACATAGAAATATAGTACTTTCTCTGCCGAAGCCAACAACATTTGGCGCTATACTATTGACAAGCATAGCCACATAAGTAGTTCAACCAGTCTCTAATACATTAAACCCAAAGGACTTCAGTAAGATAATTTTATAGGGCTTCCATAGGATCATACAGTTTTGGTATGAAATCATAAAAAATATATAGTACCTGCTGTCGCTTTGCAAGTTGCCACCGTACTACACGGTGAACAATATCTTTCCTGATAGGTACATCAAAAACGTCACCAGCTAAAACCATGAAGCCTTTGTCTTCATTAAGAAAATTTGTCACCGGTATTACAAGGTCCTCATAGCATCCTACAGCATCAACAAACATATTAATAAGGTGGCTAAGTAAAATAAGTCTATCAATATCAATATCTATATCATCCACCTATTTATCCATATAATAAATGCTCCAATCTTGAATCATCATAGTTTGCTACCTGGAAAATATAGGATACAAGAAAACTGAAAAAATTGAGCCAAATAATAAGACCACCATTAATTTATATCAAATACAAAATTGAAAAACATTTCCATATGCTTGACACTTGAAAGCGAAGGGTGACAATATGCATTGCAAAATAGGAAAAGAGAAGCATGCAACGGACCATAAAAGATCAGCATGAGAAGGGGGGATTTATATTCCGAGATATAATCATTCATAATGTAATGTCATACTGATTTAGAAGGTTAAAACAGTACTAAACAGAATAAAAAACAGAGAACAAAATTGCAGCAATAGGAGAAAACTTGCCAGATCAGGTGAAAACTCAGGTCGAGTTCTCCTTTTAGGGGGTGATCTTTGCTGAAACTTTCAGATTGATCCGACGATCAGATCTGAATTTATGGGGTATTCCTAAGTGACACTAGGAGATGGGCAGATCTGTCAAACTAAAGTTCAGACTAATGAATGATCAGACTGCAGAAAAATAAACTCAATTAAAAGTTGAAGTTATGAAGTGAAAAACAGATGAAACAGATCACTAGACAGTGAGTATCGATTCAGCATTCAAAACCGTAGAACTAATCCTACAAAAAGTAGGACTTCACCCAACAGCCAACAAATTTAAAGTCTGAAAACCGAATATGAAAGCTAACAGTATCGATTAAGGAATTCAGTGATCAGAATGTAAATCAAGCAAGAAACTCACCTTCAAATCAAAGTCCTAGTGATGATAGGAAGGAAACCGCGGGGAATTTTAATGGCCAGATCAACGGGTGAGCCCCAGCAAGGAAACCAAAACTCAACAGGGACGCCAGCAGTAAATCAGCTCAACCACCAGGGGAGAGTGGTCTACAATCAGTAGCAAGAAAAGTTTGGTCGTAGATCACTAACGCACAACGGTGCTCTACGATCAGCTTACTAATAATTGGGCACAGAAGCCTTGTCTTTGTTGTTCTGGCGCACTTCTGGAGTTGCTTGGTTGAGTAAGGCAGTGCAAGAGTTCCATTATATTCCAGTTTTAGAGTTAGAATAGGAGTCTTTTGATCTCTTTTATTTATACCCTATAACCACAATAGCGTTTTCAGATTTGAAGAATGATGAATTGAGTGTTTATGGTTGAAGCCAACTGAAACAATCGCATGGTTAGGTGGTTCTGTGAGTTGATGTAAGACCAAGTCACAGTGACCTAGACCCAAGTAGGATCTCAATAATTATACCCAACAGGTTCTAAGTTCAGACTTACAGTCAATAATAGAAACCAAAATCAGATCAGTTAGGAGACCCGATCAGGTTACAGTCAACCAGAAAAATTGAAATCTCAGAATTAATGGACGTAACCAATGGATGGGCCTAACCTCGTAACCATAGAGAGGTCCAATAGAGAGGATGAATCTCTGGAAAATTATAGACCAAACTAATGGTCAGATGTGGAAATATCAATAGGTCACCAAATTAGAAACTAAGACATGAAAATAGCAGCTTAGTGTATAGATCAAACCAGCCGTTGGATCTCTAATTAATCAACAATGAAGGAAGTTATACATGAGGGAACTTCAGCCTCCAAATATCATCAACAACTGATGGATGGGTCTGGAGAACAGAAAGGTTGAAGTTGCTGCAATAAAACACAGGTCTACAAAACCGCAGGTGATTTGAAACCTTCTCTAATCAGCAACAATGGCAGCAGTAAATGGGTACTCTTCTGTTCAACCAATGGGGAATCTCAGCAGTAGTAGTAGCCCTTGGTTGATCTAGGTTATGCAAAAAAATCTCAGAACAGTAAAATAGAAACAAGGAATTGATGGGGAAGAAGGATAGGGTGGCTATTTCAGCTGTTGAAACAAAGATCTTTCTCAGATCTCAAGCAAGGCTAGCAAGCAAATTGCAAATTCATTGATTTTTTAAAACTGTTCAACATTACAACTGATGGCCCTTTTATATAGATTGGCCAGGCTTCTAAAAAATAGAAAGTTGAAATTTAGAAACTTACATCCAAAAAGGAAAGAACACAAAATTGGAAAGTACTCAAAATAGGAAACTACTTGCTTCAAGGACTTGCTAAAAACTAACTTGCTTGCTGCTTGCTTGCTGATTCCAGAAGCTGTAGCTGATCCACCCCCCCCTCCTTGCTGCTGACTTGGTTTCTAAATAAGACAAAATAGAGGACAGATTTGATCTTCAACTTGGGTCTTCTAGAAGGATTCCCACGAAGGCAATATGGCTGACACTGTTCACGTCAACAGTACCACATGAACGGTAACTCGAGTACTGTTCACATGAACAGTAACTCGCGAATAATAACTTTGTTTTGAATTTGATTTTGGTCCTTCTCTTCTTCATGCTTCGATCTACATCATGAGTTGCTTTCAGACGAGAGGTTTGTTGAAATATGTGGTTATAGGGGCAGAGAGGTCTTTATACTTGGTTTTATTTATGTTCTTTGGTATGTCGGTTTATGTAAGGGCATATTTGTCCTTTTAAGTGTTTAGACTTGATTATAAATAAATTAGGAGCAGACCTGCGACAGATCATTCTATTCTGTCCGCAGGTCCTCTCCCTTCTGGGGATTTGCGTGCTTCACTTTCTCCTCTCTTCTTCTTTCTCTTCTTCTTCTCTCTCTCAATACTCTGGTCTGATTATAATCGATAAGAACAAGCACCCAGGGCAATAATCGATTCTGAAGTAAGGAAGAAGACAGCAGCAAACAAAACCAGCAATAACTGATAATTATAACTATAAAGTATCATCCTAATGGATCTTTTGAGCGGCTAAAGACCCGCCTGGTTGCTAAGGGGTACACCCAAACCTATGGTGTTGAATATTTTGAGACCTTCTCTCCTGTGGCTAGGCTGGATTCTATTCAGCTCATTATTTCTATGGCTGTGAATTTTGATTGGCCCTTGTACCAGATGGACATCAAAAATGCTTTTCTTTATGGTGACTTACTCGAAGAGGTCTATATGGAGCAACCTCCCGGGTATGTTGCTCAGGGGGAGAATAGTAGACGTGTGTGTAGGCTGCAAGGCCATTTATGGGCTGAAACAGTCTCCCCGAGCATGGTTCGAGAAGTTTAGTTCCATTGTGACTGGTTTTGGTTTTTCTCAGTGCTTCTTAGACCATTCTGTGTTTGTTCGCCGCTAAGGAGAGAAATTGGTTGTTCTTGTTGTTTATGTTGATGACATCATTGTGTGAGGAAATGATGAGAATGGGATCAAGGAGGTGAAAAATTACTTACAGCAGCATTTCCAAACTAAAGATTTGGGCCAGATTCACTACTTCCTTGGATTGAGGTTATCAGAAGTAAAAAGGGAATCAACCTGTCCCAAAGGAAATATGTGTTAGACCTCTTGACCGAAACTGGTATGCTTACAGCAAAACCAATAGATATTCCTATGGATCCTAATCACACGTTTGGCTCTAATGATGGTGAGGGCCTTAAGGATGTTCATTCCTACAGAAGCTTAATTGGAAAGTTGCTATATCTGACAGTCGCTAGACCAAATATTTCTTATGTTGTTTGGGTTCTCAGCCAGTTCATGCAATCCCCTTGTAAGTCTCACTGGGATGCAGCCATTCAGGTTCTTCGATATTTGAAGGAAGCCCCTGGGAAGGGGCTGATTTATCATCCAAATAAACATATGGAGCTTGTTGCCTACTCTGACGCAGATTGGGCAGGTTCGGCTAGTGACCGTCGATCTACTACAGGGTATTCTACGTCTGTTGGAGGAAATCTAGTTACGTGGCGAAGCAAGAAACAGACCACAATTGCCAGATCCAGTGCTGAAGCAGAGTATAGAGCCATGGCCCATACCACAGCAGAGTTGATGTGGATTAGGTCTCTCCTACTTGAGATGTGGTTTCTAGTTCCAACTCCTATGAAGATGTTTTGTGACAACCAGGCAGCCATCTATATTGCTAGTAATCCGGTCTTTCATGAGAGGACTAAGCATATAGAGGTGGATTGTCACTTTGTTCACAGCACCGTCTTGAAGAAAATGGTTGAGACACCATTTGTCTCTTTATCTGATCAGATTGCTGATGTGTTCACAAAGTCCTTATTTGCTTCTGGTTTTCCGTCTTGATGTAACAAGCTGAGCATAGGTGATATATATGCTCCAGCTTGAGGGGAGTGTTGAAACATGTGGTTATAGGGGCAGAGAGGTCTTTATACTTGGTTTTATTTATGTTCTTTGGTATGTCGGTTTATGTAAGGGCATATTTGTCCTTTTTAATCTTTAGACTTGATTATAAATAAATTAGGAGCAGACCTGAGACAGATCATTCTATTCTGTCCGCAGGTCCTCTCCCTTCTGGGGATTTGCGTGCTTCACTTTCTCCTCTCTTCTTCTTTCTCTTTTGCTTCTCTCTCCCAATACTCTGGTCTGATTATAAGATTCTGGTTTTATAACAAGGTTGAAGAAGGGGAACTTCGGAATAGAAGCCCATTTTCCCCTTATTTACTAGTAAGCCCTTGTACCCTTAAGTAGAATTTATTCCCTTCCATCTTTGAAATTCCAATACATTCCCTTTTTCAAGTTAATGTACAGTTTTGTCCCCTGATCTTATCATTCCCTTAAAGAGGTACTAAATTTTTCCCAGAATTTACAAAATTTGTCATTGACCCCATTATTTGAGTTTCTTTTAATTGGGTGGGCCATAAGTGAACCCAATAGGGTATTTTGTGGCCCGGGTTCCACATAACACGGGCTTCCTGCCCGAAAGGTGTTGGCTGGATCACACACCAGTCACACCTTGATCATAGACAATGGGAGCTCTCAATGCAAAGGAGCAAGCAGAAGTATCTTAAAAAATCAGACTCATGAGCATGGTATCGGCCTAGACTGATCTCAATTAATGACCAATCCTGCCCAATATTAATGGACCACTCCCTGTATCGATCTACCCGGTCGGATTGGTATTGGCCTTGACCGATCCTGGGATTACGAACCATGCCCCCTGGCCTCAGACATAAACGGAGTTAGAGTTGGGCTGGGAAACCCCTAGTTGACTCCAATTACAACTCAAAATTCCTTTTAATAGTCTAATTGGCTTTTAAAAGGATGTGGACCCAAACTTAAAGACTTAAAACAACAAAAACATAAATATATCTATATATATACAAACTTAAATTAGACCAAAACAATCCACCAGTCTAACCGAAACTCACCTAAGCAACTTAAAACCAGAAATAAAGTGAACCCAAGCCTTAGCATAGGATGGGCCACACTAGGCAGCAACTTTCTTGGACCTCCTGCGATACGTCTTCAATTCTACATCATACTGTATTAAAACAACAACCCCATAATAGACTAGTGACCATCATAGAACTAAAACTCGCGAGATCTCGACAAAAATCTAGCTTTTTCAAGACCTTGAGACGAGATCTTAGGCGATACAATTTATTACCCCAACTCAAGCAAGATCTCGACCCACACTCATTTATATGAGTGCCAAATCTAGACCGAGAGGCATAAATAAGTGTTTGTCCTAGTTTCTGGCATAAGTAAATATCTGTCCTGGTTTCCCACTAAGTGAAACTCCTATTTGGACTTTGATTATTCAAAATCTAATAGTGCCATTGTGTTTAAATGGCCCAAAATAGTATGTATACCAACTTTCATGACCAAACTAGGTCTAAAACCCACTGAAACCATCCATCGAGTTCAAAAAAAAAAAAAATACCCCAACTCGTCGAGATCTCAACCCAACTCGCCATTTGGCTAGCTCGAAACCTATACTCGAGACGAGTTTTAGTTCCTAGGTGACCATAGATCTAAACCTTAAGTAATATCATAGTCCCATCAATTATCAACAGTAGGGTGGTAGCCACAACAGCTATTGTCAACAGTAGGAGAATAGCCACAACAGCAATCTACCTGTCACTACATAGGTCACATGGCATACTTAAGCTAATATATAGTTCCATCTAGGAATTGTATTTGTAGCTGTAACTTATTTGCCCCAATAAGTGTGTCTTTAGTTGTCTTTCTAGAACAAAAAATATGAAATCTCAATTTTATCATACCTGGTGTACGATCAGGAGTTAGCACGGTCTTATTGGATAAGAACTCCGGAGGAAATGCACCTTCACTTGCGTGAGGAGTAAGTATGGAAGTGCAAAAACCCCGGCCATGGAGAAAAGATTGACCACCCTATAAAAATGCAGAGTGAAATACTTAAGGATTAGGTGTCAAATAAGCTGCTATTATAAAGGCAAACAGAATGGGCAAACAAAATGATGATTGTAAAAAAAATAGTATATGAAACACTGTGTAATAGGAATATAGGATTATGATTAGATGCCACATCAGCTACTATCAATCAAAAGCTGAATGTAACTGAAGGATCAAGCGTTGGCATTTTGAATGTCTATATGATACGAAGTGCCGATCTATGATTATTACCACATAATTCATTACTACAATCTATGATTCTAGATATCTAAGTAACAAGTAACAGGTATCATGTCATTACTACTAGATCCTCAAACCAGAAGGGCCAATGCCCACCATTTGGCATGAAGCCCAGCATTATTTCAGCCCTTGTTTTATCAAGTAGCATAACCCATTATTGTCTTTTACAGTTCATTACCCCTATTTTTCTGAGTTTATCTAATTGAAATTTATTTCCTTTACTGTGATTTCCATTTGATGGGTTTCAACCCAGATTTAGAAATTGTTCAATGGTTGAAGCCAATTACTTCCTCTGACTTCTATGCTGTTTCAGAAAAGCCAGCAACACCAACTGCTGCTTTCTTGTCATAAACTCGAGAAATTGGTTTTTCTGACAGATCTTCATTATAAGACTTGGTTTTCTCTCTACCCCACATCGGTGACAAAAATCATTAGGTAATCATGGTAGAGGTAATCGGTAATGGGACAAAGCTAGTTCAGCAAATGCATTTACATTGACAAACAAGAACGGCATCCCTGGACCCTATAACTGAAATGATCAGAGAGTAAAGATACACAACGATACAACAAAAACTCTCACTCTCCACCTATTAACTTCTACTTCTTCATCCAACTAGAAACAACTAATCTTAATGCTACTATAACTGATTCCAAGCGTAGAAAAAACTCGTGTTACTTCTGACATCAAGGGAGCAAAACAGAAAAATAAATGTAGAATTAGCATCCAAGTGAAGTGTATATGATGGGTTCACGCACCTTGAAAAATGTAGAGGATTCCAAAGCAGATAAGACAGCAACAGAACCAAACAGCCCTGTTCCAAACGAAAAAAATCAAAACCATAAAAGGGCTGACTTTCTTTCACATATAAAACCCTATTATCAACTGAGAAAAAGATTAGCATTCTCACCACTAGAAGCTTGAAATGATCGATCAATCATCGCCTTTGAAAATTCACAGCATTTGAAAGCAGATAAAGATCCCAAAGAGCGTAGGAGTTTTCTCGACAATGAAAAAGCCATCTCACTCTACCTCTTCCCTCCACCAGAATCTCCAGAGAAAATCACACTTGCATTTCTGTTCAGAACAGAACAAAACTACACTGAAATAGAAGAACTAGAATGAGCTTTGTAGCTCAATCGAACGAATGATTGAGAAAAATTTGAAAGACTATTCCAGTCTCCATCAATGGCGCATTTGCGCTGTTGTGCTCTGTTCAAAGCCCTTGTTGTAGGTTTGAACAGAACAGAAGGGTAACATCACACTTTTAGAACCCTATCGGCCTAACCAGTCAACCCGGTTCGGACGTACGATGGACCGGGTTGAAGTACATGGGCCACCTTAAAGGTCCTAAACAGTTCCCATTTTTGGGTGAGTGGTAGCTGCGCTACCCCTTAAAGCCTTAAACGCACTCCTTAAACACAACTCTCAAATCAACACCGTTGAATCTCTGGACTTAAATCTTAACCGTTAAAAATGTTAGCAAACCTATCTACCTTATTACTGGTTTTACCTCCCCAGCGGGTGAGAAAACAATCATCCTCTCCGACGGTGGGTCAGGTCCTGCAAATCTCTGTTGAAACCTGTGACACTCGGGTCTCGAACTCAGGTCAGGAGCTTCACCTTCTCGTCTTTGTCGACTGGTGAAGGAAAGATTGGAGGTTGTGGCCTTGAGATCGTCTGAGCTTGTCGACGAGGGTTTTGAGGCTAGTGAGGTGGTTAGAGAGGTTACAGAAATTACGATCGTTGGATAAGATGTTGTCCGCTTTAGTATCAAGCTCCAACAGAGTTTTAATGGCGGAAGAGTCCGGCAGATTCGCCGCCTGTAAATCTGCTTCCCCTGCATTCGAGAATCAGAACTTCAAAGGCGGAATCAGCCATTTGGATCAAAATTGGCACTGGCCACATTTCACGACTGTTACGTGTTCAGTTTGTTATTTAATTTTTAAATATAAGTGGGGAATAATAGTTGAGAGACGTGTGACTTGTGGGAGTTCTTGCAACGGTTACTAGACCAAGGTTGTGTTTTGTATGAATTCTAGGTCAAATTTTGCATTCTCAATAGGTTTTTTTATTGTCTAAGAATGCAGAATCGACCGATAATGCATTTCAAGAATACTAATAAGAGTCTATATATTAGAAGTTGGATAATGTAACGGATATCTATCAATCAAGTGTTTGCGTAAAGCGTTGGAGACCGTTCCAAAGAACCATTTGGAGGTCTTCTGTTCCCCCCACCAAGTGGGTTTGATCTATATCCCCTTTCCATTGTCTTTTTCTTTTAACAGAGTGACATCGTAACAACGACTCTCTTCTTATTGTCAAGGAACGAGCAAAGGGCATAAAGAGCAGTGGAACGATCTACCAGCAAGGCTAGGCCCTTTTGGGCCAAAAAAATAAATCCCCCCCCCCCCATTCTCATTTAATTACCTTAAATTTTGTAATATATAACTATATATATCATTTCTAGTAGTTATCCCAAAAAACAAAAAACCCTATTTATGCGGTTATAATACTAAAATGCCATAAAAAGATATTTTCCTAAAATCTCTTATTTATGCCATTATATTGCTAATTTAAAGTTTTTAAAATAACAATATGATTGTTTATGTCGAAAGGCTGCCCAAATGATTTCCTAAACATTTAAATAACTATCTTGCATAGGCCATTATACTACCCAAATGAAATTATCTACAGTAATCATTAATCCTGGTCCAAAAGGAATCTTTTCTGGAGAACCCCGTTCGACTCATGATTATCGTTAATGGATTCCCCCAATCACCAAAACAAGTGAAATTACTCATACCATGTGTGAAACTATGCCCTAGCAAGCTTCACTTTACTGATAAAGAAGACTAAAAAGGAATCTTTTGCCACAGTCTAATGATCCATAGATGGAACCATGTATTAGCTCGACAATGAAATAGTATAGCACATAACTATTTTCAAAATGCTCTCGAACTATGCTCAATCTAATCCCCAGTAAGGGTACACAAGCAACCTGGGCAACTATTTCGGTTCCCCATACCCTTTCCTTTTCTCCCCCATTTCATATATGTTTCTAATCTTCAATCAATATGGAATTACGACAGAAGATTTGTATATCAAGAAAGGGAGAATATTCTCTGTGTTGAGGGCGCAGGTTGTTTCAGACACATGGGGGTGGGCACAATGACCACCCTGCCCCCCTGAGTGGCAGGCCCTTGTGTTTGGGCGCAGCCTGCACTGCGGCACAAAGAACATGAGCCCATCGAGAAATTATTGAAATAACAAATGATTTTGATGTCGAATATTGGAAGCGTTTATATAGTAAAGTTGCTAACGGATCAAGAAGTTTATATCAAAAAGCTTCACCAACCATTGCAGGATGAGTGTGAGAATGCCAACATACAAACATTTATAAAATGAGATTAATGCATTGACGAAACTGTGACACAGAAACATCGTGAAACTATATGGTTTTTGTTCATCTGCATTGCACTCCTTTTTAGTTTATGAGTATTTAGAGAAAGGAAGTTTGGCTAAGATCCTCAACAATAGTGAGCTTGCATTGGAAATGGATTGGATTAAAAGGGTTAATGCTATTAAAGGTGTGGCAAATGTCTTGTCTTACATGCACCATGATTGTTCACCACCAATCATTCATCGTGACACGTCAAGCAACAATGTTTTGTTGGATGAAGAATACAACGCATGTGTGCCGCCTTTGGCACAACTAGACTTCTAAAGCCTGATTCATCCAATTGGACTTCTCAGGCGAGGACATGTGGATATGTTGCTCCAGGTAATAATTCATCCTTTTCTTAATTATAAAGAAAGATATTTATAAGTAGTACTTGGATGAAATATTTTTTTAATATCATATAACTAAATCTTCCTTTTTTTCTATATAATATTTTACTTGGTGAGACTTTATAATTGATCATATTTTCATCGATCAAGCCATTTTTATTAGAAGTTCGAAACAATTTTTTCATTATCATAAGCTTTAAAATTCTCTGTAAATAATTTTTTTTATTTTTTGATACATTCCTTAGCATTGATGACTTGGTGAACTATTAGCTTTAAAGTATTAAGAATCTAATTAAATGTTTGTTGGACTTCCATGCCTTCCTGAGCTTGCCTACATGATGAAGGTGGACCTAAAATGTGATGTTTATAGCTTTGGTGTAATAACATTAGAAGTGATGATCATGGGTTTAATCCCATATCAGGTGTGTGAGTGTGGTGTGTATTGTGTATATCCACCATTCCGTGGTCCCAAAAGTTGGTTAACCTTTTGGGATTGGCGTGTGGTTTGTGTGATTACCAAAAAAATATTGTCCTATGTGCGTTGGGTGAGTGGGTTTAGTCCCACATCGGGTGTGTAAATGTGGTGTGTGTTGTTTATATCTGTTATTCCGCGGTCCCAAAAGTTGATTAACCTTTTGGGATTGGCATGTGGTTTCTTTAATTAACAAAAAAATAAAACATTAGAAGTGCTAATGGGAAGGTATCCAAGTGAAATCTCTACGGTATAATCATCATTCTCAGTATTGCCATAAACAAAAGCAAATGATACTATTGAGAGATGTGTTACCAGATATTTATTAATAAACTCAAAACTCAAGCACACAAATAATAACAAATAAAAAGAAAGAAAGTCATGATACAAAACTTTGATGGAACTTGCTCTGGTTGATGAGAGGCTAAACTATGATTGAACTTTCCTTGGCTGATGAGAGGCTGCTCAGAGGATAAGCTCATATGTGAAGAGCACTTGACCAGATATATGTGTCTAGGTTATTATCAATAAAAGAAACAACTCTTGTATGAAGAGTTTGGAAGAATCCAAATCCATACTCGAACTCTCGGTAATTGAAATTTCACTAAGCCACCTATCTTTCCAGAAATTAATAGAGCAACCATCTCCTACTATCCACCTTTCATTTGCAGATACAAAATTCCAAATCTTTTTAATCCTTGGACAGATAGAAGAAGATTGAAAAGAACACTTGAGCTCACCATCCATAGACAAGTGTTTTGCTCTCATGAAGATTCCAAAGATTAACTTAGCATTCTTTATTGACCAACAGAGTCTTGAGAGAAGAGAAAGATTAATATCTTGAAGCCTTAAGGATTCTAAGGCTCCCTTCAACAATAGGCTTGTACATTGCATCACATTTAACAGTAACTCTTTTAGATGGCTCTCTGTCACCAAACCAAAAAAAGTTTCTCATTCACCTCTCCATACCCTTAATCAAAGACAAAGGCCACCTGTATATAAAGAAGTTGTGGACATGAATAATTGATACGATTGATCCCACCAGTTGAACTCAACCTGCCATAGAAATCATCTTGCCTTTCCACCTAAAGAGTTTGGCTTTGAACTTATCAACAAGAAGAAGGATATAGTCTTTCTTAACTCGACCTTTGAAGATGTCCACTCCGAGATAACTAGGTTGGTTTTTTTTTTTTTTTTTTGGGGTTAAAACTCCGAGATAACTAGTTGGAAACCCAAATTTTGAGAAGCCCAGAATATTAACTAAAGCTGCTTTTCTTTGTGGAGAAAAGTTGCCCATGAAAATTTTACTCTTTTCATTTGTATTTTTTTGTCAGAGTAAGATTGATATTGCTGAAGAAAATACCTTAGAATTCTCACATAGCTACTTCTTGCATTCATAAATATAAAAACATCATCTACAAAAAGAAGATGAGAAGAAATGTGCACACCTCTAAGGCTAGGAAGAGCTTTCAAGAGACCATCAGACATCATAGAAGAAATACCTCTTCAGTTAAAATGAAAAGTAGAGGGGAGAGAGGATCACCTTCACAAAGACTTTGTTCTACACTAAAAAATCTAATCGGACCTCCATTGAAAACAATAGATAACTTTGCTAAAAAAAGTAATTGATGAACTCACCTAACCAAGAGCTCACAGAAACCAAACTTCCTCAACACATCAAATAAAAAATCTCAATCAAGAGTATCGTAAGACTTTTGGATGTCTAGTTTCAAATCAATACTTTCGCTATACATTTTTTTGTGTAAAAAGTTAGAGAGCACCAAGGCCAAGCGAATGTTGGAGAAAATGACCTTCCCTCTTTGAAAAGCCCCTTGTTCTTCTGAGATTAATTTAAGGAGGTTAGACAAACTTGTTGCTAAGATTTTCAAGATCTAACTTGTAGAAAAAGTTTCCTAAGTAGATTTCACAGGTGGGGCCCCACTATGAAATGACCAAACTCCCCCCCCCCCCCCCGTTTTTGCTAGGCTGGATCATATAATACGATACGTCTCTTAAAATCGTTTGATCGAAACCATGTCCGATATCGATACTTTAAACCTAGGACCTTAGTTAGAAGTTAGAACACCACCTCAGCTTTAATATTTTATCAGTAGGCTAATTTCAATTGACATAATTAATAAATCATAGAACACTTCACCACCATCACCCATAGTGAGCGGCAGGTTGAGTCAAGTGTTCTGTTTTGTGTCTGAAAGTTAAATTCACTTTGAGAGTCTAGTCAAAAATCCTGCTAAGAGTCATGTTGGTCCAAAAGTAAGTCTCTATAGTCCATATATAAGATGTAAAACCCCCTTTCCAAGCGATAAGATTATAAAATCAACTCTAATTTTGAACTTCATTTCTTTCTCTTGCTAACATCAAATCTTACTCGCTGATGACATTCAAAAGGCTTGCCCATTGCCACAAGAAATGTATTCTGCACAGATATGCTTTAGCATTACTTTGAACTTCATTTCTGTCTCACATCTGAAGTCATGGTGAAAATGTTTAACCATTATTACATCAGAAAGGGTACCATTACGTCCATTTCAGGCTGAATCGATCTAGGATTGGATGAAATTTCAATAAAAAAAACCCCATGTATTGGTATCATATTTGTATCGGTCTCCGGCAATATTGATAAGTTTCAGCTGATTCAATACCGCTAGCTTGATCCATGATCTTGATCTCTATTAAATCATCATCTGCTGTCAGCAAAAGTGAAGTTCATTGCCTAAGAGAAAGTGTTCCTGAAAACTATTTTGACTACAAAAATGAAATCGATCTAGTAACATTTCAAATTAGGGCGGAACGGTCTTTAAATATATGGATCTGACTGGGGAAATCATTAAAAAAAATATAAAAGATACATCCAGTACTAAAATTATCAGCAAAATTACCCATTAGGCACTGGTGAAACAAAATTACCACAACCAGTTCAGAGCCTCATTTGCATCAAAATCAACACACACACAGAAAAGAAAGGAAGACATTCTCATGAGAAAATGCCTATTTAAAATCAGGCTTTTCTGGGTAGGTGCAGCCAGATCGTTGGATGATAACGTTTGCTGCGTAACACCCTGCTCTGACACATTCTTCAATTGGCTTCTCTTGAACCAACTGAGACAAAAATCCCCCAACGAAAGCATCTCCTGTAGAAAATTATAAGAACAAATCAATCAATTGGTTGAGATCAAAATTATACATGATTCAAGACTTCTTATTTTCCCCACTTTTATTTATTCCTTTTACCATGAAAATACTAATTGAGGGCTGAAGTCTAAACAACCAAAAAGAGAAGGGAAGAAAAAAAGGGTTCAAATATAAATGCAATAAAGCACATACCAGCTCCATTGGTATCAACAAGCTTCTCCTTGGGCAACAAGATCACAGGGAACAATTTCACTTTGCCATCCTCAGCAACAACAACTGGATCAGCACCTTGCGTGATCACAGTAATCCTTTTTTGCGTTCCTGAAGCATTGGGCCATTGGGAGATCTTCAAAGCAATCTCCTCGACATTCTCAGTCTACCCATGAAAGAAACCCCAATCAGGAAAACTAGTTGAACTCAATTGGATCTAGTGAAGCTCACACAAGCAATTATTATTACCTCCCAGCCATGAACCTTTGCGAAGATTTTTGCTTCTGTCTCATTTCCAAAAACATAGTCCGCATAGCTGAACCCAAAGTCATGCCTTATATCTGTAAATATGTATTGAGAAACAGATGTGACAAAGAAGGAAGAGAACAATAGCTTACAGTAAAACTTTCTCCTGAGGATCCCTGAAGAATTCAACAATGAATGGAGCAGAAAGGTTGATCGAGAAGACCTGCAATTGGATAAAAAAGAAGCTGTTGCTAATGCTGCCACTAATAAAAGGTAGCAGAGAAGAGGGATGTTTCCATTATCATATCACTGTTTACCTTCTTGTTCGCAGCTGCATGTTCAGCTACGAGTAGAATGGACTCTGGGGACACCGTGAGGAAAAACCCAGCAATATAGAAGTACTTGGCCTTTTCGACTGTTAGAAAAGAACTTTACATAACCAAGTCTTGAAAGAATAAACAACAAAGAGACAGTGGGTGGGAAAACTCCAGGGAAGAAGGTTACCCAATGCCCAATTTTCTGGTTTCTTCAAATGTTCGCTTTTATAGCAATTTGCAGCTGACAAGTTAGCAATGAGTGACCTGTTCATATGTCCATCTCAGACCATTAATGTTGCAGCTACTAAAAACCTTACAACATTACAATATCAGTCTGAAACATGGATGGTTCCTTTCACATGTCACACACTTGATTTTTGGAAAGTAGACTTTTTGTTCACTTTAAGTTTAACTATTTTGGTTTACTCTGGATTATTAACTACAAATCTTATGTTTCCTATGATGGAAATCCAGCAAAGACCAAAGGGATTGTGAGATTTGGATATTCTCATTCTAAAAAGTAATAATTATAGATTACCAAGCACCTATACCTCGACGTTTTGAATGGGTACCGAGTCTAAAAGAGAGATGCACCCAAGTCCAGCGGTTGTGTACCTGTTTCCAAGGATACTCCATACCATCCAGGTCCAGGAAAAGGATTCTAATACTTTCATAAATATAGATCATTAAATTAATTACGAGCATAAAGAACTAATCTAATCATGTTATTAATACAGGTCATCTTGGAAAGTTTTATTTACAAGTCTTTCCTTTAAGTAATACAAGGTTGACGATACTACAAAATTAAACGAAAATGCAGCAATATACAGGCTACCAATAAGATCAATCTTCTCAACCCCAAATACTTTCGACGAACACATGTAACAATTATGATCTCCTTTACATGCTAATCAACACATTCCAACTAAAAAGATAATCACCATCACATAATCTAATAGGTTTGAAGCCAGTGGAAATGGCTACCAGAGCAGAATTATACATTAGACAACGACGACCATTGCAAAATCAAGGATGACGTTGATGATGTACCACAAGAAAACACTATTACCCCCCCTCCCTTTTTTTTTTCCTTCCAATGGATTAGATTTCCTTTGTCTCCAGTTAAAACCACGTAAAAGGAAAATTGTCAGGTGAAATCAATATGAAAATCTTCCTTTCATGAGGGTTAGACATCTAGAAATGAATGAAGCATTGAAATTTTCAGCTGAAATTTCGTCTACATATCGAAATGTTACAAAATCAGCTAGAGGACCACAGTAAAAAAGTAAGGCCCCTTTAATCCTCAAAAATAAAGACCAAAGTAATTCCCTTGTTTCCACAAGATGCAAATGGAAACATATACTATAATCCTCTACCCCAGGCACTGGAACCCATGTGGTACCAAGAATTCACCACCTACAAGAAAGATCCGGTGAAATTTCCAAACAAGCTGAAAGCCACATCCACACATTTTCTAGGACGAGTGAAAACCAATGCAGAAATTAAATTAGGAAATTAACTGGCACACAAAACAAATGTTGGTCGGGAGCCTTTCTGGAAGGCCCTTAGTAAGTATTTTGTCCAAAACTGCTTATCTATTAGAAGGGGGAGGGGAAGGCCACCTTAATGGGAATGTCATATACAGTTAGGGTCCCTTTTATTAAGGTGTATGCACTCCCTTCAGAAACAGTTTAACACCATCAGGTAAAGAGAGCCAAGTCTGCATGACATAATTTTGTCTCTCTATGATACTTCGTTATTTGCACATGGCCATAAAGCTACTTAGGAATTCCAATACTTCATATTGTATGAAATAATCTTAAGTAGCATACTTAATCTGGAAGCAAAAGCAATATTTCCGAGGAATTATAATGTTAGAGTTGCATATACAATCTAATCAGTGGCTCATTAAGACCTCAAGAAAATGAATGAAGAAAACAGGCCAAGATCTTGGACATTAACTTGTAAAAGCAGCTGACAACCAAACAATCAGGCATTCTCCTAAAGATAATGCTTGATGATATAAGAGAACATATGTGATGCAGCACTGACCTTTCACCACCAACTACACAAGCAGCACATGTACCCGTTGGTGCAGACTCATCTTCATAATAATGAACCTGAACATAAGCAAATTTATGATATCCTCCACAGAAGGGAAGGGCTGAAAGATGGACATAATTGAAAAATAAGCAATACAAGATGGTATAAACATGACCGTACATTAACACCGGCAAGTTTTGCATTATTCTTCATCTCTTCCCCAAACTTGTCCTTGCCAATGCAACCCATAAAACTAGTAGCCCCAGGAATTTGAAGCATCCACTGCAAGAAAAACATTACAAGTTTCACCTTATTGGGCTATAGATATATGACAACTAGAACAACCTAAAGAGGATTCCAAATATACCTGGGCAACCCTGATTGAATTTTGTGTTGCACCTGAACAAATCAAAACAACACAAAAGCAATGTTAATAAAGGCTAGGCAAAGATTAGTTCATTGAGTTGATCAGGTAAGACCTTATTGGCATGCAAGCAACCAGTCAGTAGTCAATCAACTGAACCCCAAATGCAGTTTCACGTTTTACTTTAAGAAATAGCTGTTATATTGCCCAAGTTATTGCTTCTTAAGGGAGTACAGAAAGTAATTTTGATCTTCCCAGACCCTTAAAGTTGAATAACCCTCTAATGTAAGGCACGCACGCACATACTTGTGCGTGTGTCACCTAGCTTACCAGACTATAATGACAAAAGCAAAAACAACCAGTATGCAGTTATACAAATGCCAAGGAACAACATCATTGTGATTCTAACATTACCTCCAGCGATATACTCCACATTGTACTTGGTAGCCAATTCATCGTACCTGAGAGTATAAAGCCAACAATCTTAGTTCAAAATAATCCAGCATGTCGACTAATCATAGAGGTAGCTGAAAAGCCAACTTGGAGTTATTCAAAGTAAGTACACTTAAATAACTCATTGACAACTAAATGAATTCAAATGAACTGATATCACTTTTAACTAACTGAAGTTGTCTCTGGTGACTAACTTTTCCCAGCATTACTATGCATGCAAACATTTCAGAACATAGTGGCTTGATGGCAATTTCACGTCAACATAATAGTGTCAGTAAGTCTTACAATGTCACTCCAGGGGGAAAAAATACGAAGAAAGGCTAGTTGATGCAGCACTAAGGCATCAACAACAAAAGAAAATTAGATCAAAATCTACAAATAAACTAAAATGTCCACCATTAACACTAAAATTAACAGGTTGAACTTTACAATCAGACAACCCACACTTTGTTTCATGTTCTTATTGAAGAAGAAAAGGAAAAATAGTTTTAAACCAATTGGATTAAGTATGATATCTCTAAGCGATAAAGTTATTCTTGAAGTCAGAAACTTAACACTTACATTGGTAGGTGCTTGTCCTCTGCAAGAATAGCATCATTCAACTTGACACCATATCTGCCAACAAACCAGGGAAACAAACATTAAATCAAACATGATCTTCCCAATCATGACTTCTGTATAATGATAAAATGCGAATAAGACACTAAGCTGTAGAACATGAATCAACACCAGTCCAGCAATTTAAAACCCAAAGAATGAAAGTTTACAGAGTAGAACAACGGTTGAGAATATGTAATATCATGAAACTATGAAATATTTTGATCCAGAAATAGCGAATCATTCATTTCTTTCAACTGTCAATGTACCAGATCATATAATTACACAACCATCCACATTCAGATCCCCAACTAGCAAGTACTGGCAAACAGGAGGTTGTTGGTGTGGTTCATAACATTCAAGCAGATCAGTGGAAATTATCAATCAAACAAGCACCTTTGCTATAACATTTTTTTTTTAGGTGGGGGATGGTGTGGAAGGTGAAAGGGGAGATGAGATGACGGCTTCTGGTACCAGAATCATGCAAAGCTTCCAACAACAAAATAATCTACTCGCATATGCCCAAGGAGTAAATAATTTTTTTAAATGATTAAACAACAACTTAGAGACAGTAGACAAAACCCAATGAAGAAATCTTAGGGTTTATGATTATCCACCCTGAAAGCTAAATCAGGATATCAGTGCAGCAAAATGAAAAGCATTTACAACTTCTAAAATATTGAACAAATTAAATGAAGAAATCATGATCAAACTGAATCGAGAATTGACTGATGTACACAAAGAAAACAAAATTTACAGAACTGAAAAACATGCACACCGCATTGAGACAGTAGAATAGAGATAGTAAACAAAAATCAATAAAGAAACTATCAACAAAGCAGATGTACATATACATTTTGAAAAATAAGCACTTCAAATTGTACATCTATTCATCATTCTAGGAAAATGATTAAATCATGGCAATCCTACTCCCTGCATGTTCAGATTACTGTCATATACGTTCATGAAAAAGGATATAAAATAAAACTGCAGTAACAGAGACATTTAGCATACAATTACAGCAATATCGAAGATCCACAACAGATCGATAAAGAAGAATCACCTCTCTATTCGTTAGGATCTCAACGAAACAAGGAGTACAGAACCACAGTAATACAGTTAAACATACTGAAAGGAGTGAAACAGTCAAATTTGCAGAAACGGTAAGAACAGATCCGGCTTTAGAAGCTTCGTAATTAACAAATTTAAGATCTACAAATCTGGCTCCAAAAAAGAAAAAGGGCATCACAAACAGTCCATGTCAACAAAAGAAAATATCCAGGGAGGAAGGACAAACAAAAAAGGCAACTGTATTCAGTCTCAGAAGCAAAAATAACATACAAAACGCCAACATCTACGCTTAAAGCCTTAAACGAATTCACAATCTTATCAGAAACATTAAATAAATTTGAGTAAGATCGAATTACTTCTCCAGGAACGGCTCATCTACGACGGCTGAAATGTCAAGGAGGGGGTTCCCCATTCCCAAAAGAACTCGCTCGTACGCCATTGCAGAAGGAACGAGATCTCGGAAAGCAAGCGGAGAGCGAGGGAAAGGAAAAACGAAGAGCAAAATAATTAATAATAGTATTACAGAGAAAGTATTGTAACAGACTAAAATAGTCTACCGGGTCTAGGTGGGGGAGTAAACCTCTCTGATCATCAGTTTTTATAGACGAAGTCAAGAAAGTTGGTGAAGGTAGAAAGAGAGGAGGAGAGCTGTTTTAGTCATTAACCTACCCACTCGCATGCCTGCAAAAGTTCTTATCGTCTCTTGTTTTTACGAAAATGTCCCGATTCTGCTCGTACAAAACAACCTCATCAAGTCCAACTTAGGGCACTAAATGGGTGGGAGAGAGTAAATTTCGGTGGGTGTTGGTTGGTCGCACAGGGACGGGACCACATGCAGGGTATTGAAGAGAGAGGGAAGAAAGTGTCGGTAATTAGACGTGCAATCATGTATTGGTATCAGTATCGGTATCAATATTTGATTGTCATGTTGGCCAATTGCATTGATATCAATCATGATCAATAATGACACCGATATTTATATTATTGGTATAGGCTGTAAAGTTGGTTTTTTGATACGTATCGGTATTTTATCAATATCGGGCATGATCGATGCAAATCTGATACCATGGAATAAATCCTTGTTGACAAATAATATAAAATAAACTTATTTTTGTTTGCAAAAGATCTATTGTTTGAGGGGAGAGGATATAAGAAAGAACCACCTTGAAAGAGAGTCTATGAGAGAAAAAACCCTAGCACCGCAAGGAGAAGAAAACCAGAAAAAAACCCTAGCGCCGCTCTAAGCTTCATCTTCAACATCACCACACCCCTTTCATGGTCTCTCTTTCACGATGTAGCTGTTTGTCCGCCCTTGTGGCGTGATTGTCTCCGCCCCAGTGGCGTGCCCGTCTCCACCCCCAGTGGCTTGAAGTTTGTTGTTTTTCTCTTCTTTCTTTTCCTCTTTCCCTCTATCGTTCCACTATCGCAACTCCGATCTTCTTCTAGCCATCTCCCACCCTTATGGCCACGACTTCAAGATCTGTGACTGCCTTTTCCATAAGCTGATGCGCTTGCTCAGCCGTCTAAGTCTCCTCTACGGTGACACCCACTCTCAAGCAGCCCAGTTTCGCCGCCTTCCAGACACCATGTCCGTCATCCCCAACCGAATCCACCACCTCCACATCCCTAACCTTCTCATCGATGCTGCCGGTTTCTAGCCCAAGTCCGATTACGCCGACAATGTTGGCATCGGCGCCCTAGACACCGAAATCTGGCCTAAGTGGCCCACCGGAATCTAACCTGAGTGGCCCAGCTTTTCTGCCTCCAGTTGGTCATCTATACCATTCTCTTGGAAAGGCTTCTTCGAAATCGGGCATGTCTGGGAAGGTTATTCTTTTTAATTTTCTTTTGTGTGTGTGTTTGCAGGTGGTGTCGACTCTGGTACTGGTGGTACCGAAGATTCCATCGGCTCCGAAGCCCCCTCTATTGGCACGACTGTGCATACGCCTAAGCTTAGTTGTATCTACAACCTATTTACTAGGGAAATAGTGAACCAACCCCTAGCCTGGAGGACCTTGTCAATGGCATGTGAGACCGGGTCAATTTCCACTCATTGGTTTTGGATACCATATATCTATATCTCGCATTTATCATGTTCTCTAACTATATTATGTATCTTGTTTTTCTTTGTTTGGCATTGGGCGCGCATGAATGAATAGCCCTGCTTTCTACAAAAAAAAATAAAGAGGGGAGAGGGTTTAAGGAGAGGGCTCCCCACACCACTAGTGTGGGAAGATCTCAAATGCCAGACCAATCATGGTGTTGGAGATTTTTTTAACCAATGGGATTTATGTCTTTGTTTAAGGTTGTGATTGGTATGCATTCTTAACCAATGGGATTTATGTCCTTGTTTAAGGTTGTGTTTGGTATGCATTCTCAGAATGCATTTGAAGTTGATAACACATTCTCGAACGCCAAAAATGTCATTTGGTATAGGTTCTCATTCTTAAAACCTGGAACGACACCAGGAGTGAGACCCATTCTGGAACGGGACTTCTAATCCATTCCGAAATTTACGTCTTGTAGCACGAGAGCTCTCAATGTTGTGAGTAACATCAAGGATGGAACTCTCAACCTCACTTCATGGCTGTTATGAACAAACTTTTGCGACTCACTAGGTCTCTCTCTCTCTCTCTCTCTCTCTCTCTCTCACACACACACACACATTTCATCAACGACAACCACCAACAATGGTCCATCATCGCCCTGTAATGCCTCTGCATTGACCACAAGAATGGAGTTCTTAGTGTAGAAGACGTTTCTGAAGAGGTATTGTGGTCTTCATTGAAAATTTAGTGGCATGGTTTTTTATCAAAGTAGGTTACCTTGAAACGTAGGAGGCTGCAGTAGGGTCTGCGCATGGATGAGAGGAATCTAGAACAGTTAACTTATATTAGGTCCATCATCGCAGCTCTGAGGGCTTGCAAACTTCGTCATTGTTGTCTCAAATTTTCAGTTTTCTTGCAAATTAAAAAAGATGAATCCATGTTACTGTCTTAGGATGTAGAAATTTTATAAATGTAATCTTTACTTTAATGTTTGCTTCATCTTCTCTCTAATTATGGTTGCACAAGTATTTTTTTATTTATGTTTGCATTCAACAATTTTATTATTTTTGGAGAGAAGGGATCAATGAATCCAATTGTGGAGAGGGTGAGAGCAGAGGAATTAAGAGAAGGAAGTCTGGGGAAATGACGGAGCAGATGATGAGAAGAGGAATTGTCGTCAGTGGATGGTGATGTTCTTTTTTGGTTGCCTATTAGTTGTTCGATGAAATGTTGAAACGCATTCTAAAATCAAGATTGTACTTTAGGCAACATTTGTCCAAATAGTGTTCTCATTCTTAGTCAATAATGCATTCTGCAATCTAAGTATGGAAATGCATACCTAACACAACTTAAGTAAGGTGAAGGTACAATGTCGGGTTGCTTCGAAACCTCTTTAGTCGGAGATATGCACTAAGGATGTGTTATATCTCGTTAATTGGTTTGCAAAGAAGGGCCCACGAGATGATGTGTTTGCAAATCGAAGCCTAAAAGGTGGGGAGAACCGTTACATTAAGTCTCTGTTTTCTTC
This sequence comes from Telopea speciosissima, assembly GCF_018873765.1. Lineage (NCBI taxonomy): Eukaryota > Viridiplantae > Streptophyta > Magnoliopsida > Proteales > Proteaceae > Telopea > Telopea speciosissima. The sequence continues at coordinate 15,414,369 of NC_057917.1, forward strand.
TTATGATTATTGAAAGAAAGAAAGAAAAAAAAAGGATTTTTCTTATTGACACCTTTAGGCTATGTTTGGATATCAAGGAAAGAAAATAAAGTTTTCAAAAAAAATTGAATTTGAAGAGAGAGATAGACACATAAAACAATCATTGTATCCTCATGATTTTTGTCTCTTTATGTTTATTTTTTGGGGGGTCTTTTCTATATAGCCAAACATATAATTAAGGTCGATATAAGAATAGTGCTTTTAATCTCCCCCAGTGCGGGAAAGGAGATTCGAGATGTTCTTCACCTCACCTCTTTGGGAAGATAAAGAGAAACAAATCAAAAGTTGCTACCAAAATTAGGGATAAGGGCCCACAAAACCAAAAAAAAAATGATTCAACAATTGTCCAATGGAGACCGATCAAACCGTCAATTTGGATACGGTCAATGTTATGATTTGGGGAAGGTGTTAAGCTCTAGACACTAGATTTTGTTACCCTAGAGTAAGGGTGTCAAAATCAAACCAAAACCAAACCGATCCGTTTACACCAAAACCATGAACTGTTTAATAAAAGGTTCAAGTTTGGTTTTAAAATTAAAACCGTTTATTAAACCAAACCGAACTATTTAAACCAATGGTGAATCATTTAAATCGAAACAAATATTAGTAATATATAATGGTAATAATTAAGCATTAATGATAACAATAAATAATTAATAAATATGAAATGAAAAACATATATGAATTCAGTTCACACTTCCAATTCAATGAAAACTAAAAAACATGTAACAAAAAGTGATTGTTTGAATAAAAAATTAAAAAAGTGTTTAAAACCGATTAAATCGAAACCATTTATAAATGGTTGCGGTTTCAACATGTGAAACCGTTTATTTAACAGTTCGATTTTAGTTTTACCTAAAAAATTTCACCGAAGCGTCTAACACCTTTACCCTAGAGGACCCTTGAGATGATAATGAATTGAGTCCGACATTGTTCTTAAAGATCGCACGGTAGAAAATGATTATTTAACCCCTGAATTAACTTGGGTGCCCAAACATGGCCAAAATTAGCTGAAACTTCTTAAATAGCTTTGTTTTATCATTTCAAACCCATTTCTAGCCTTTGCTATGAAGACAACGTCATTTGGCCATTGTTTCATGTGAATTATTGTTATATGGGTCCCCCACTTTGCCCATAGTTTTGACTATGATCCTGGAATAATTTGGGTCTTATATCCATATCATTGAATAAGAATCAGAAATACTTTTCCAGATATATATAGCTCGTGAAAATCTGACGGTTGGATCCTCAAATATCGCCATTTGAAAATTGACAAAAAAATGTAGGTTTTTAGGGTTTTTTTGGACTTAGTGGGGCTGCCACATGGCAAGATCCCAGTGACATCACCAAGAGGGACATGATGGCACTGCCATACCTTGGTGGTGCCGCCCCCTAAATGACCATTTTACCCCTGACCTTGGACTTACTATAAGTAGATGTTCCCTTCCAGTCAAAACATACTTCAAAGTTCAAAGAAGTGCAAAGAGAGAGAGAGAGAGAAGAGAGACCCCAGGTAACCCAAAATACCCTTAGAGTTGGGACTCCGCATAGAATTCAACAAGAGCATCGAAAACTCTGCAGAACTGAGTCTGCGAGGCCTCTTTGACCAAAACAACTCCTTTCTCCCTTATTCAATTATTTATTTATAGTAATAGTTAAATGTAGATAATTGAATTAGTTAGGGCTGTTGATTAGGTCTTCACTCTAATTAGGGGTTTTTGGGGTTTAAACTAGTTAATCCAATCAACATTAGTATAATATGCATAGTATTTATTTTTTTGGGTTCCGGTGAATGAAATAATTTAATTAAAAGAAAAGAAAATCAAATACAACACCACGACCAAAGGCTAGTCTAGGGAAGAATCCCAACTAAAGAAACAAAACAACCATTAAAATGATGATACTATATATAAAATAAAATAAAAAAAAGAAACAGCTTGTAAAACGAAGGATACATCAGAAGTTCGAGGGAGGGAAGAAACAAAGATCAAAAGATGATACATTAAAATCAATCGGGATAAATAAGAGGAAGATCCTACAAATAGACGAGAAGACTATCAGATAGTCTTCTCGTGGCTAGGCTCACATAACAACTGGGAAGAATTCTATTTCTGATCTCAATATTAATAACTTCTCAAATTTGCTTAACAGAACGTGACGTGGATGGCCATCTTCTTTTATTACTTTCCTATCAAATATCATGAATCACAACACTAACCAACTTTACAAGAGTGTCAGAAGAAGATTTGCGATTATAGGTTATCTTGATCATTTTCTATTCTCTATCAAAAGTAAAGATAACTCTAGGGTTGGGCCAACACTTACTAAGAATGTCTTTCATGACATAATTGGAAAAAGGAAAGGAGAATAAAAAGTGATCCACACTTTTCAAGGAGTTTCAACGATAGGAGTAGTTGTAAGATTTCCATAAGGTGGGCTAGCATAGTCCCACTTTTATTTTATTAAAATCGGTTTAGTTGTGTTGATAGGAGCTGCCTTAATGGTATGAGTCCAGTTACTATGTGTGGACCTAAAGTATTATTTCCTTAATGGGAAGAAAATCCTATTTTTATGCAGGGTTGGTCCCTTCCCTCACCACTATAAATAGTTGTCACTGGCCCATTAAGTGCTCTCTCTGAGAAAATCTAAAGTTGAGTGGAAGAGGGCAGACCAAACCAACACAGTTTGTGTGCGACAGGGATCATCAAGAGTTCGGCTTCCACAACCATGGATCCAGGTACGCCAAGAACACCTCCGTAGTTTATTGTATGCTCATTGGTCTCCATGATGGTTCATATGAAGTTATTCTATCAATGGTATCAGAGCTGATCATGGTTGATCAATAGGGTTGCAAATTTTTTTTATTTTGGTTGTGTGAGAATCGATCCAACAGATATAACCAAAAAAAAAAAATTTATTTAAAAACCCTGTAACCCGCAAGGGTTCTCAGATTACAGGGATGGTGGTTTTCCTTCTTTTTTTTTTCTACTAAATCGTGGTCGCCGTTGGTTCTTCTTCGAGTTTTGAAATCGGAATCATGACCACCAGGGCCTAGCGGTCGTTCGTCGGCAGTTTTGACGCCATCAGCTTCTATTTTGACCGCCGCAAGTGGTGTTGATGGTTTTTTTTTTAAACCCTAAAAGTTTTGGCTGTGGGGTTTTTTACCGGCCATTGAGGCCGGGGTTGAGGTCGCCGGAGGGAGGGCAGTCTTCGTCGGTATTTCCCCTGATCGTCAGACCCTGTCTCGGCCACCGGCAATGGTGGATTTTCGTTTTTTCTTAAAATCCAAAAACCTTGTTTTAACGTTCTCTGCTTTGTTTTGGGGAAGAAGATGGGGAATATTCCCCATCTGATTCCCCCATTAAGTATTAAAAAATAAAAAAACACAAAAAACAAAACAAAAGGGAAAAGTACAAAAGTAAAGAAGAACGGTCAAAATGAATTAAAAAAAAAAGAGAAGTTGAAAAGGAAAAGTTAAAATTAAAAGGGTTTTGCTAACGTGCACCCGGGTCGGGCCAACCCAATAACCCGATCCGATAACCCATTTTTTTGACCTGTTGATCCGACCCGATTGGGAGTTGACCAGTCAAAGAGTTGGCCGTTGACCGTTTACTAAGACCGGTTCGACCTGCTTTTGGCTTGGTTCATGGTTCACCCGGCTCGTTTCCATTTATCCGGGTTGATTTCGATATTTTTGGTTCGGCTCTGGTTCATTAAAACTGAATCATACAAAATAAAAAAAAAAAAGGAAGGGAAAAATAGGTGAAATAGAAACAAAACAAAACAAAAACAGATGAAACTGAAACAAAAAAAACAGGTAAAATAGAAACAGAAAACAGGTGAAACAGAAATAGAAAAACGTTTTTTGGTAAACAGAAACCCAAAAAAAAAAAAAAAAAAGGTCTGGTTTATCTTTTTGTTTTTGTTTATATTCTTTGCTATTCTGATCTGTCACGATAAGGGAACACATGTTTTTTAACACTTAGAAAAAAAAAATTTATCAATTTATTTACTTGTTGGATCTAGTAATGGCATGATGGAACATTTTGTATTTTTATTAATTGTTTCATGCTCTTGTGTTCCATATTACAGTATGAATCTTTGATGGTATACATTATAACAATAGGACATATGTGATGTATATCTAGTGACTGTTTGTTATTGTCACCATGAGACAATGCTTGTACATTGTGGTGTTCCAATAAGAACACGTTTATGTGTTTGATTTGTACCTCGTTATGTTTTAAATTGGCATGATAGGGAATTAGTATGTATGGTAACACTTGGAATTTTCTCCTATTGCACTTTTTGCATGCTTAAATAAGACTATTAGATGGAAATAGAATGAGCCCATTCGATTTTTTGGTGGCTTATTATTATTATAAAGTCTATTAAATTTGAAAATATGTAATATGGATATATGCACGTATTAATTTTCTATGTTAAAGGCTTATCATCGTTTCATGTCATGTTTATCACATTGTCATACTGATTGGTCGAACCGATGGGAGGATGAAATTATGTACCCCGAGCCGGTTATATGGTTCGACCAGTGAGACAATGTAATTATGAACTTTGTTCAATTTTTGGCTAAGTTTGTCTGTTTTGGTACAATTCAGACTATAGATTATTTGTAGAAAATGATTTGGTTCATTTCATTTACAGAAGTAATTTTTTGTTGAGATAATTCATGAAAACGTTTTAGATAAATGTTTTTGGTTCAGAATACCATTATGCACTTCTATTTCAGGGAACAATTCCATTTTGAAAACAGTTTTGGTAAAAGTGATTTTCTAAATTATTTTAAGGCTATTTTTAAGCCATTTTTGGACCGTTCTGATCTTGAATTTAAAGAGTACCTTGAACCGGTGGGAGTATAAAATTTAAGTCAAGGATAATTTAATGTTCCATACAGTGTCAGGAACGTGTTAAAGTATACTATCAATTTAAGAGACATTAGATTAAACTCCCACATAAGGGTCTGTTTAGCTGCATTCTATATCCCTTGACCTTTTAAGATGTTATTTTAGATACATAAAGTAAATTTTGGTGCGTATTGTTCATTTTAATTGATTAATCATTTATGCTTTGTTTTTCCTCATGTTGTCATATACATGTATTATTTGCAATATCACATTTTAGACTATTCTATGTGTGGATTCAGTGCCATTAAAGTTATGGCATCTAAGTAAGTCACAAGACAGTAAGTAAAACCACATGTGTTATAATACATAAGGAACTCGTGATATTTTGTATTGTCATTAGATATTATAATCAGTGATATATGTTTTTTGTTATTTGTGATATTTAGAAAAATACAATCTTTAATGTCTAGAATTTACAAGTTTGTCACTGAGGGGATATTGTTGTCATATGTTCCATCGTTTCATATCCCATAAAATTATCTTATAAATATGTGAAGGCATTGAAGTTTTATTTTTGTTGAAACTTGCGTACAAGATAGACATGATGATGCTCATATATAATTGATGTTTTGGATCATTAAAGTAATAAGCTTGGGCTTATAAAATTACCGATTAAATACTTTCATCATGGTTTAAATGAAACCTACTTAAAAAGTCTTATAAATGGATTGATCATAAATTATTTATGGAAGTAAATCAGAAATCATACGATTTAAGTTTGATCTATTGAAATAATTTTTGAATTCCATATATGACCTTATGATCATTATATTTGGCTTCATTTCTAGAAATCACTTCTGGATTGATTCTATATATCTTTTCTGGTCTTGAAAATCATTTATCAAGAAATATTTGTGGATTACTTTCTATGTTTACAGTCATTATTTTGGAACCTCTACGATGTCGTAATTATGAATCTATTGACTTGTTAGTCCTACTGTTGTATATTGATATTTCTGTCATCGTATTCCACTAGGTTGGGTCGACTCAACAATCCAGCCCGTCGACTAATTTTGGACCAGTAGACTCGTTGTCATTATGGTCTTTTGATTTTGACCGATTTTTTATCTTTTGGTTTAAGACAGAGATTCAAACAAGATTGATTAGTTCAATAGTGAACAAGTTTTAGATCTTATATGAAATTCTCTTATGGTGTCACCATGGAAGATAGAATTCTATCCTACTATGAGTGATGGATGCATCACACATTGATTTATATGCATTACACTGGTCTTTCATGAATTTTTTAGCCAATTTAATGTATTTTGACTTACTCATCGGTGTTATATAGTCTGTGACATTCGATTTTCATCACATGGAATTGCTTGTAGCCTATTCATGATGTTCGCATCCTGTGATAATTTTAAATGTCATGAAAAGGTTAATTATGTGACATTTCTATAAATATATTGGCTATGTGTGTTTTATGATAAAAGTAATATTGATGAAAATTATTGAAATAAAATGGGCATTCAGTAGCAATCCAAGTCTATAGAGTTCATGATTTAAAGTGATTACGCTTCCACTCAGTGGGCTAGTTACTTGGATTGTGAGATCATCATTGACTATTTGGGTGGATTGTTATTAAGGAAATCATATGGCAAATGATGTGCTCTTGCCACCACAGGTGAGTCATCGTTTGGTCGGTTTCGCTTGATGGTGTTAGGGTGACATTTTGGGCTTCGCTACTTTGGAGGTTCTTGTCTTGTCATCACAGCTGATGAAATCTTTAGAGTGGTGTCGTTTCAAGCATCTCGCCTTGCATGTGAGAGATTTCACTGCATGTTGGGCGATCTTGCCACCACAGGTGTGACCCCGATGACGTCGGATCTTTCCCCAGTTTATGTTTTCCTACAGTTACTAAAAATTAAACTATGATAAATATGATTAATAAGCCCTAATTAATCAGTTGCAGTCATATTATTAGGATGTTGATATGCTTTCAGTTATTACATATTGTACGTTTTGGTAAATTTTTGTGTGATTATGTTTTCTAGCTTTAACTTCTCAATTATCTTCCATCAAATTCTTGAATGGTTCTAATTTAGGGAATGAAATGAATTATTTAATGTCTTTTGTGGCTATAATGAGAATGGATATTGCTATTTTAGAATTGTCAAACCTCCCAAGCCATTGGCTGACAGTTCCTTTGAACATAAAGGTCTTTATGAAAAGTGGGAAGAGTCAAATCGATTATGTCTGATAGTCATAACATTCATTATGGACATGACCATCAAGTAAAGTATTATTTTGATTGAGAGTGCTAAAGAACAGAAACTCATTACATCTGTAAATAGAAGATTCATTGTTCATGATGAACTTTAAAGAACACTTACATGGATTTTGTGTTGTTTACAACCAGTTCTTATAATAGTGTGAGTGTATTTGTGAATAGATATTATAGATTACTAATTATGTCATACAAGTTGAGTTAAATGGTGATAAAATATTTGATAAGTTTTCTTGTATGGTGTATTATTAAATTATTCTTGTCTTTGTTTGACAACATTTATCTAAATATCAATGAGAGTTAGAAAAGCTGTTCATGTATTTTATAGTACTGATATTCTTGCTGCAATTAATAATATTACCATTTTACTTCGGATAAAACAATATTAACCTTCTTGGTAAGAAGATCTTGGTGAAGCCTCTTATGTTTAGGCATTAAGATTCACCGTAATAGAATTATATGTATTCTTGGTTTGTCTCAAAAGACCTCTTATGAAAGAAAATAGGTTTATCAATACTCAACAAACTCAGGTGAACAGTATTCTTTGTGCATCTAATGTTGGTAGTTTAATGTAACCTCAAGTATACAAATGGAATGATATTGCTTATTTTATATTTGAATGATCTTGGAATAGCACATTAGGTAACTGCCAACATGACATAAAAAATCATATGTGGATATCTGTTTGTGATGACATATGGTGCTATATGTTAAGAGAGTGTCTTACAGACACCGACTGCTTTTCTATCTATAAGCAATAGATTTGTGGCTTATTGTGATGCCATTGTTCAGACTCTATGGTTGAGGAATTTTTAATCAAGGAATTTGATATTCATACTTTCTTGCTAGAGAGAGTATGTGAGTCACAAAAACTCAGTACGTTGCATTACTACAGATAGTATGCTTGTTGATTCTCTCATTATGGACTTGACTCCAAAAGTTTTCAGGAGTATGTCAGTAATATGGAACTTGTTAGTTCTTTTTATGCATTTTATTAGTGGGAGTTTTGCTTGTGTATACAGTTACAACTGATTTCACATTCTTGTTTTGTGACATTTTATTCTCGAAAATATACATGCATCTTTGTTATGGCCATTTGTTTACTGTGTATACACTTGATTAATTGCCTCATAGAGAATTAATTGAGGTCATATGGGGTGTATTTATCTCATTCAGTATACAAGATTCCAATAAATACACGCATATCCAGTTATTAAGTAAATGCATGCAGATTTTATTATGTACACTTGCTTTTTGTCTCTTTCAGATATTTGAGACTATGTGGTGTATTTGTCTCCTATGGTATTTGAAACCTCCAGTAAATACCCACACATTTTATTCACTAGGAGAGCCTCATTCGAGTTCGAGGACGTGAACTAGTATGTTGGGACATTTAGACCCAGTCCTAACGAGCTTCTTTATGTGAAGTGTTTGCGTTTGGACGACACTTATGGTAAATGAGACCTCCAGTTTTTGTCTCATGCGGCTCATTCGATTTTCGAGCCTGGACCAATTTAGAAATTGGCATGTTGATCATTGTATCATACATTTTCCATACTACACTCTTATACTGTACAGCCCAAGTCGGTGAGGCCATAAGTACTTTGACGTGTTAAGTCCCATGTCTCTTTAGATGTGATGATCTGCACTGTTGGGTGTTTGTAGTTTCATTAATACCAAGGTATCAGGTTTTAAGGTGTACTCCATTCAACACTATCTTTTGTGGCCACAATCAGTTTGTCTAAATCGGAGAGTCATTTTAAAAGATTTTCAAAATCAAACCTTGTGACATATGCAGCCCAAGTGGGAGATTGTAAGATTTTCATAAGGTGGGCTGGCATAGTCCCACTTTTATTTTATTAAAATCGATTTAGTTGTGTTGATGGGAGCTGCCTTAATGTTATGAGTCCAGTTACTATGTGTGGACCTAAAGTATTTTTTCCTTGATGGGAAGGAAACCCTATTTTTATGCAGGGTTGGTCCCTGCCCTCACCACTATAAATAGCTGTCACTGGCCCATTAAATGCTCTCTCTGAGAAAACCTAAAGTTGAGTGGAAGAGGGCAGACCAGACCAACGCAGTTCGTGTGCGACAGGGATCGTCAAGAGTTCGACTTCCACAACCATGGATCCAGGTACGCCAAGAACACCTCCGTAGTTTATTGTATGCTCACTGGTCTCCATAATGGTCCGTATGAAGTTATTCTATCAGTAGTTACATTTCACTAAAGAAGAAACTCCTGAGTTGAAAAAGTGTTAGTCATAACTCTCCCTGTGCTAAAAAAATGTCTAGGGATGTTAGAGCTAAACTAAATCAACATATACAATGAAACTCTGGGGGTTTTTGTCATCACCAAACTCCAAATAAAAGAAGAATATAATTTCTTGAAAGAATTAACAACCACTAAACCGAATCCCCACTTCCTCATGGTCTCAAATGAACATTGGAAGTTTATTTCAAACTTCAATGAGATTGTGATAATTATTGGGATCAGAAACCCAAAAATCATATAATATATATAGTACATATATGCTAGAACATATCATATTAGTATAAAGTATCATGTTGCTTAAACTACATTTGGCCTGATCTTATAGAGGATATGTAGGCAACTTAATAAAGTTATGTTCAAGTTCGGTCCACTTACATAATATTTCTTTATTTTTCTTCATCCATGTCAAATTTATATGTTTTTTAGCTTTATCATGACATCATATACCATGTCTAGCATAATTTTCATATTTTTTCACATGCTTTATTGTTTTTCAACCTATCAACCTAGATTAAGATTAGCTCTTTTTTATTTTACAATACATGATAATATATAGGACTAGTTAGCAAGACTAGCAATTTTGGATCATTACTTGTATATATGCTTGTATAATAATTATTACATTTTGTTTGTAAATATGTTGCATCATGTCATCATTTTTTGAGTGAAATATTTTGTCGTGGGTGCTCCCTGTTGTGCCTTAACACTCAAGCATATCATACTAAGCACTCTAAGTTTGGTTGATACCCACTTCTTGCACCAACACTGCACACCCTAAATAGCCATGATGTAGTGAAATCACACCCTTTGATCTCGTACTCTTTGATCTGGGTGTATATGTACAAAAAAAAAACATTATAGTCAACACTTTGAGATCTATGGATCAAGTTATTCCCTTGAGGATATATTTTACGGATAAAACCTCGTACATATAGTTCATTGCGCTTAGTGGATGGTAGGTATTATCTGTTTTCAGTTACATCACTTCTGGCAAGGATGTTCTATGTTTATGCAGGGCTACTTGAGGCTTACATCCACAAAGACACATCATGTGAATACTATAAGATTGACTTATACGTATTAGTTCCTAGTCAAAGTTAAATTATACATATCAGTTCTTAATCAAAGTTAAATCTCATGTCTCAAAGCTCTCCAATTACACATACCATATACTAGAAATAGATCAAAAGTGGCCAGGATAATGGCACATTGTTAATAATTGATTGAGCCCGTGGTATGAACTATTTAACATAGGTTCAATCCAATATAGTATTGATCATTTGTAATTTTAAATTTGTTGAACCTCTGTCACACCTCAGAAGGGTCGGGTCAGTGACCCGGATACCCGTCGTATCCAATCACCTCCAGGATCTAGAAGCAGTAATTACAACTCACAAACACACATAAAAATCAAAGATAAAATATAATATATTGATCAGGGTAAGTAGAAAGTTAAGGTTTATACAAAAAGGATTATATTTGCAATGTTCTTTGTTTGATCCCCACAACCTGGTTTACACTATATACATAACCCATAAGTAACATGTAACCCTAACTAATATTTACAATGGATCCTTATCCACAAAAAAGAATGTTATAAAAACATAAAAAAGAAAGTGTCCACTATCAAGTCATCTCACACAGTAGTACAGGAATCACACGCACAATCCGGATCATGCCCCTTGGAGTCCATATCAGTATAAACACCTTCACATAAGCTCTCGGCTCGTAATAATTCTCTCCAACAGCATTATATCCACTTGCATGATCATCTAAAAGAAAGAATTCCATGAGGATGAGTTCCACTGAACACAATGAATAGAAATAAACCATACAAGCAGTTGCAAATTCATAGGATCTTATATGCATGAATTTGATTTTATATTTTTAACCACCTAGCATCAATAACTAAGTCCCTAGGCTTATGCTACAGTAACAACTTGGGAAACATATACAGATTCTTCCTATCATCACTGCAATGCAACCTCAATTATTACCCTAGATCCCGCTTAGATCAAGGCATCGTATATCACCTATTGGTAGACCCCGATAACCAAAGTCAACCCTACCCTGGGCAGATTACAACTCCTCAACCAGTAGAGAGCTTTGGCTATCCAACACCTAAACCCCTGTTGGTAAGGGTCGTAGCATACAGATGTATCATATCCTTAGCCACATGCATTTATATGACATAGTATGAGTTGAGTGGTGTCATTTGCATCCCATACTACGGGCCACCACACTCCTCATTTCTAAGCCAACTACGACATATAATCTAGCACTGTATTGGTACACATTCAACACATCACAATATCTCAACATTATCTTTTATCAATTCCAATATCATAGACAAGAATAAAATAATGATTTAACATATTAAATTCTAACAATATAAGTAAAAGAAAATCACACATGCATGTATGCCATACAATATGCAATTTAAGAAACATTCAAAAAATGTTCAATGCTTATCCCCACTCACCTTGTCAAGTATATTATTGTTTAGTTGAATTCGGTTGCTGAGACGACCGTCTATAAGCCTCGTCGATCGATTGATCCTATCCTACGTTTGATAAGTCACACGTGTGTGTTAAATTATGTTTGAGTGGAGGTGGGGACCTAGGGTACACTTAGGTTCATGATCAATCAAGTTACAAACTCAAATCAGGCTTGACAACAACTCAGGTCTATGGGAGTGGTCGATCCTGATTGACTGGAGACATCGACCAGAGGGTTGCAATAGCTAAACTACTATTTTCCTGAGAAATCATTCTTAGGTCGATGGGTGACCAACCGGAGACATCGACCTGACTCTATGGTGTAGCAGAAAGAAGGGGAAAACAAGGTTTTTTTTGGGGGGGTTTGGCAGGGATTCATCTAAGGGTTCAAGGATGATGTCTAATCAACACCATTTGTGTAGTTAGCATCCCAATTTGGCCTAGATATTGGGGATTTGGTGATTTAACAATGGAATTGATCATGCATAGGGGGGTTTGGGTTCCACTTGTACCAAAATAGGTTAATCATCACATGAATGAAGATAGAATTTAATCCTAGTTATCCCAGCATTTGTTCCTAATTATAGGTTTACGAAAAAAATTGAAGAAGAAAATTGTGCATGCATTAATAGAATTTGATCTCCAATACTACAATCTACCATGCAAATGGATAGGTTTAGTCAACTCTTTCCAAGATCAGAATTTAACATAAAACTCTAGGTTTTAGAAGAACTACATAGAGGAACATGTGTAGGTTAGGAAGTTATCTTCAATTGCTGAAAATTGAGGCAATAGATAGATAAGTTCTACAACATGGGATTCACTCCTTCTAAGTTGATCAAAGGAGAAGGGGGGTTAGGATTTATGAAGAACTCAGAAATTGTGGAAGAGAGAGTGAGGGTGTTGAGGTTCATACCTTAGCTTGGCAGCCCCAAGTCCCTTTCCTTCCTCTTCTTTTATTCTTTTTTGTCCTCCTCTTCCAACGTTTTCAACTAGGGCTGCAACAGGGTCGGGTTGGGCTAGGGTTTGGCTTTTTAAAACCCTAGCCCAACCCTGAGTCCCCTTAGCTGGGCCCAGGCCTGCCCTGACCCTAATTCAGGGCCTAAATACCTTGACCCTGACGGGCCAAGCCCAGCCCATGCCCGCCCTGATTGGCCCTGGCGCTGCAATAATTAAATTAAAATTACAAGACAAAAGATGTGAGAGAGGAGGCTTGAACCTAAGACCTTTTGATAGCTATTGTGTTTTACACAATACAAACTACCTAGTGCGCTAAGTACTTGATATGCATATAATACCTTTTATTTTTTAATAAATAAAGAAATTTCTTTAGGACCAAAATCAGGGTCGGGCTAACCCGAGGTCTCAACCCTGACCCGACCCGATCCTGACTCAGGGCCAGGAATTTCTGGCCCTAATCCGCCCTCAGGGCCAGAAATCTTAGCCCAAGCCCTTTTTGGGCTCAGGTTCGGGCCAGGGCGGGTTCGGGCCGACAGGGCCAAACTTGCAGCCCTATTTTCAACAATGAAATGGTTTTAGAAAAAAATTTGGCTTATTTAACCAGCGAGTTAAGGTCTGTTTGGGTAAGGGCCCATTTTGCACAAAATAGGTTAATTTTTTTATTCTTGTGTACACGGGCCGATACGTGGGTCCCAATTACCAACACTGTTAGGAAAATATCTTTACTAGGTAATTGAGGCACGACAACGAGATCCTCGACATGCGACATTGGGCCCCATACTCATGGGATAGGGATTTGCCCAGTATAACACTTAACTCGATAAGAGTGGTCGATCCTGCATCGACCTGAGTGTGATTCCTTGCTGAATCAGTGTCGAATCACCCCGGTTGTTAATGTATTCGCATATTAACTTCCCCAACGTGCTTGCCAAGTTCAATACGTTAAATATACGGCTAAGGTTAGTCAATTAGGGGTACTTAACATGAGTTGTACATTTGGTGGTGGACCGTGCAGTTGCCTAGAGGAGGTATTTGTCTCTTTACTGGCAAGTGAAAATTTACTACTAGAGTTCTTTCTTCTCGCTCAATCACCCAATCAATACAAAAAAAGGTACTGTGGTTATGATCTCAAATTCCAGACCTACAATCAGGGTTCAGGTTAGAGTTGGGTACAAATGTAACAACCTCAATATCGGTCTAAGAATATCTGACTGGGTGGTATTTTTGTATATATATTTGACATCACCAAGTTTTAACATATGGATTTCTAGTAACTAGTCGGATACAGAATTGGGTTAATTATGTTCTCATTCTGGTAAAAAATTATTTGAGATCGGTTGAGGGTTATTTTAATCTAGTTTTTCCTAACAAAACAACCTCTATTAGGAGAAGAGAAGAAATCAAAGGCCCTCAGAACAAGGGTTGTAATTCAAAGGTAAATACGGGTAAGTTTTGGGCATAAACTTGATACCTTATACTTTGTTGTACCCCGACCTCTTATGAGCAGACAAGCAATGCGATATTCAAAGGTGATGATTGGGGAATAAAATAAAAGGGAGGGTAATTTTAAAAATTTTACTTTGCAATTAAAGAGAGGTATTTAAGGTATTTCGACAAACAAAGAAAAGTATGAGGGTATTAAAAAGAGTGACATAGATGTATTTAAAGGGGAAAAATTAGGGGTGCCACTTTGGTAAATCATGTGGTAAATGAGATGGAAAATTGAAAGTAATGACACATAATTTTGCAAATAGGAAAAAAATAGAAGAACATGTGTGGAATTTTGGTAATAAAGGGGTGACAGAAGTAGGAGAAGAGAGAACAGTCAACGAGGTGTCTAGTTAAGGTAAAAATGATGTGGCACCCCCATATTGCCCGAAATGAAATCTTTTATCGTAAACTTCCAACGATGATATCATTCAATTTGTAGAAAGATTACTCATTGCTTCAGAGAATCAAATCTGGTTGCAGATTTCTTAGCTAATAAAGCAATAAAATCTATATTTTTCTATTTCATTTAAATCTTCTTTTGTTATCGAAGAGGAAATTAAGAAAGATGGACTGCCCATATATCGTTTCTACAAAAATTTAGTTTCTATTCAATGGTTGGTTGGTCCGATCTTTCAGTTGTTTGTATTAGTGCTCGTATAGGTTTGCCCATGTATACTTTGTACTTATCATTTTTCTTTTTAATACCCTTTAGAAAAAAAAATGTTTACTGTAAAAACTAAGGTTATTAAAAAAAAACAAAGCATTTCACTGCACTCTTTATCATGATGCATAGAAGGACTTTTCTTTATGGAAAAAATTTTCCACTCATCCAATGTATTATATGCTCTCTCACTTCTTTTCAAATTATTGGGAGAGGGTTTTCTATAAGGGCAGTGTAAGAAGGAATGTTCACACTACAACCAATGTTCGATTGGAAATGGTATCATCTATACAGGACCTACATGGTCATAATAGAATAGAGAAATACCAATGTGGATCTACTCTTCATTATATGAGGAGGGTATCAAGGAATTTGTACAAGAGCAGAGTAACACTCTTTTTCCCTAATTCGTTACTTTCTTTCTCCTCTGCTAACCATATGGACGTGCGGCAAGGGAGATTCAAGTGGATTGGGGCTAGGAACCCAAACCTTTTTGGTAGGGGAGGTGGAATTGACTAATCTATACCATATGAAAAATGAATTCCAGAATAGTATGGTATGGGGATTGGGGAGTTTAAAAAAAGGGCAAGAGATCTCTACTTGGTCGCATGGTCTCTACACATGCGTCTGGGTATCTACCTAGGGGGCAGAGGCGTCATTTCACAGTGCCTTGTGAGAGGGCATAGGAAACACCACCAAGCAGAGATTTTTTCCCTTAAAAAGAATAATGGCCAAAGTTTTCTTGTAACTCGTTAAAAGAATGAAGAATTACCAATCCACCGACCTTTATGTTTTAAAAATTGCCCCTATGTTTCTACCATGCCGCTGCCCCCCTCTCTCTCTTTCTCCTTTGACCACCACGTTTGACGACGATCGAAGAATCTTTGTCTCATTGTTTCCATTCCCTCTGCGAGTTTCTTTGATTTTGGAGTCAGGGTGGGGGGTCGCTGGAGTGAGATTTTTATCCACTCAAGTGTGGTGCATTGGGCATTATGAATCCAACTGTCCACCCAACACTTAATCGGACAAAAAGATGCTACTGCCCATGTTTTTATGGTTGGATTCTTAAGTGTGGTGCACTGGGCTGCACTAGAGAGGATGAATTTCCCGCGGGAGTGAGAGCAGTTACAGATTTAAGGCAAAATCGTGGAATGTATTTATTGAAAGAGAGAGAGAAATGAAAATTTGAAGAAAAAATAAGAAAATTAATTGTTGGTGACTGAACAACTTTTATATTTGGTATTTCTTAATCACGGCTTCTGGATTTCTGGGCAGGTACTTCATCTTCTCTTTCCTTTTTCAGGAAATGAGGTACGGCATTATTAATTCTGTTCCGAAATTATGAGATTCTTGGTTCACCCGGGTGAAGGCTGTATGAGGATATATTTGTCAATTCACTAGCACTGTTCTACTCTTATTAAATACAGAAATTTACACAGAAGAAAATAGCCATTTCTGATTTCTGCCTGCCGGGTCCGGCCCTTTCCGAGTTCTGGAGTCTGCACTGCACCTTTTCTCTTGCTCATGTATTTCTTCAACGTTTCTTCGATGAATTTACACTGCTCGACAAGACGAATTCGAAGCTGATTACTGTAAGACCTAAAATTCATGACTTCCTGGGTGTTATTGAGTAGATTTGTTTACTTTCTACATTTTTATTCGTAGTTTTATAAGGATTTTTTTTTTTTAATTCAAATGTACGACAAAATTTAACTTGTTTTACCACAAATTTCTTATCCTGCAGCAGATGATTTAGGGTTTCGTTTTTAATCAGACGTTTTACTCTGTTGATATACCGTACTGTGCATTCAACCCTTGAGAAGTACGGAACTGTTATGCTTCTTCTTTATTGGTATCTTTCTAACAATTTTGATCATATTATGTGTTTACGCTGAATTCAAGTCGATTCTCCTATATTAGACGAGAATGCAGATTTCAGAGAGCAAATGTTGGAAATATTGTGATATATGTTTGCTTCCCCTCCCCCTCTACCCCTGTTGAGCGTTGGTGACGAAATCTTTTATGGTGCTGGGTATTTAGGATCGTTGGCTTCACCTGTCCGATGTGGAACCCTAATTGGTAGTGGTGGTGGTATTAAATCTGTGTATCTGAGTTCTGGGTTTCTATCCCTCCACACGTCAATGGTTTGTATGCTCTTTGAATACTAGCATGCTGCTTTATTAAAGTGGATCGCTACACAATAATAGGTTCTGATTATGTGGTTAAGTTTTTGCCTATAGATGTTCTTTGTGCATGGGTATTGCCGGGGAAACCAAATGTTTTTCCTAGTCTGGTAGTTTGGGCTCGCTTAAACTCCAGTCAAGTAGCCAGAATTCCTTTAAGTTTGCCTCTACTTATTATTAATATGCTATCATGAGGCAAAGGAGGTAGCACTCAGTGCATTTTAACAAGCTTTTTGGGTAAGCTGTCTGAAATGATACATTATCAGGAGACAAAAGAAGAGGGCATGCAAAGATTATGTCGTAACAAGCTTATTGATGGGTGCTCTGACATGATTGGTGTAGTCTTTGTTCTAGAAGAATGTGATGAAATCCTCATTCTGTTAGATTGAAGAACTTTTAATCATGCATATATCTTTCAAGTAAATTTTATGGAGGGAAAAGAAAGCTGAACTATATTTTGGTTGATTATGGACGTGTGTTTGCTTAATGAAAATAATAAGATACAATTTTGGAAACACATGGATGGATTAGTGCAAACTTTTTTCAATGAGAAAAGATTATTATATGGGAAGATTTGAATGGACATGTGGAAGTGATCTTAGAGGCTATGAAAGAGTACATGGAGGATATGGTTTTGGAGAGAGGAATGAGCAGGGAACTTTAGTTTTAGGTTTGTTGTGGCTTATGATTTATCCATAGTAAAAACACAGAATTTTCAAAAGAGAGAGGATTGTTTAGTTACCTTCAAAAGTAGGCATCATAGATTCCTTTTCTTTTGGGTGAATAAAAATTCATTACCAAAAGAGGAAAGAGATAGGGGGTAGAAAGAAATAAACAAACAACGATCCAGCAATACAACAAAACAAAGACTCATTCACATTGGAACGTGTGGGAGAGACCCGAAGAGGCCACGATGAGCCTGTTTCTAAGGAAGTCAGCACATCTAGAGGGGGTTACTGACAACTTGCTTTCAACATTGAAGAGAATAATGGCCCAAATCTGTTGGAAAGATCTAGATTTGGAAGTCCATCTTTTGAGATTACACTCCATCCAAATGTGATAAATAGCGGGTCCAAAAGAAAGCTTACCCACAACTTCAATAGCTTCTTGGCCGGAGTTATTTGCTCAAGGGGTTCCCACTATCTTTATCCATCTGTTGAACGGTTGAACCAATAACTGTAATGAGGGATCATCTGAGTATGATATTTCCATCTCTCTCTCTCTCTCTCTCTCTCTCTCCCTTTTCATGTTAGAGGAAACTCCTCCTTAGAGTTGGTGCAGGAGAGAATCCTATGGAGTCACAATCATACCATTCTGTTGGAGAATTATGCAATGTGTTTAAGTTCATATACTACAATGGGGCGGAAATCATTTTTTTTTTGGGATACATGGGCAGCCAGTTAGTTATTTGAGTCTAGCTTTGACTTCTTAGTTTGTTTCCAGAGTTTCTATTTGCTTCTAATTTAGCAGTAATATCTTTTGGAAGTTAAAGTCTTCAGTGAGTAGGGGAGGGTTTAGCAACACTCTTGGGTAGATATGGTTGATCTCTCTCCCCTCCCATAAAACTAGTTATAATTGAAATTTTACAAAAATATGAGTTTGGATCATTGATGTGATTCGGTTCCCCCTCCCTCCCTTCCTTTGAGATTGAATAAATTTTGAAGTTTCTTCATTTTTGTGCCTCTTAGTCTGTAGCCATAGAGCTAGTGCCTTTGGTTCTCTCTTTGAAGCTAAGTGCTGTTGCTGATGGCATTATATTGTGCTCAACTGCTGGTTTATTTTCTTATTTGTTGAGTGAGCGATTGTTGAGTGAGTGGTCATAACACCTTATTCTTCTTGGATTTCCTTGAAGATCAATACAAGTGCAAGAGATATCGCTCAGCCACTCGGTCTAGATGGGTCTTGTGACCTCTTTTACTGTGTCATTAAACTTCTTTACCTTTTTCTTCTTGGACTTTCTTGAAGATCATTAAAAGTGCAAGAGATATCGCCTAGCCACTCAGTCTAGTTGGGTCTCTTGACCTCCTTTTTTTACAGTGTCATTAAACTTATTTTCTACTGTCAATTTTTTTTCAGCCAGCTTTCTCAACCATCAAACCCTCTGTAAGCAGTCTCCAAAAAACCCCCCCAAAAAAAAAATCAACAAGGATTTTCTATGTGAATTTAACCTAGCAGATCGATGCCAAAGTAACTGTCTTTGATAAAATGGCTTGACGGATTAGATGTCTAACTAGAAGAGTGCAACCTTACCCTGAATTGTTTTTGGTTACGAATCACGGAACTATGGCTGAAATTTTTGATTCTAAAGAATTATCAAAACCAGTATTGTTGTATTCAGCAATACTTGATTCTGTCAATGGCCTATTTTTAGTTCTTATTTTTTATCTTGGGATGAAACAAAGTTTTCTTGATTCCTTTAAGGTTTGTCTCCCTATCTTTGTTTCTTTGGTTAGTGTCTCTAATAGGCACTCCAATCTCTTTCATTTTGAAAATGAGTCTTATAGTTTTCTGGTGATTTCACAGTTGAAAAAATGGCAAATGATCGAAAAGTTAAGGAGAATGATAGCAATAGCTCAAAGAGAAGGCATGTTGGTGGGAAAGGTTTAACTACTTCCGGTTCTGCAACAACAGATAGTTTGGGTTTAAGAAGGTCCACAAGAG
The DNA here is from genome assembly GCF_018873765.1 of Telopea speciosissima. NCBI lineage: Eukaryota > Viridiplantae > Streptophyta > Magnoliopsida > Proteales > Proteaceae > Telopea > Telopea speciosissima. The sequence goes on from NC_057917.1 coordinate 15,434,289, forward strand.
AAACATCTTCAAGGAAACAGAGTTTATCAAGTACTTCAAGTACGCGGAAATCAGAAAGACTGGAGAAACGGACACCAGCAACCATTCTAATTAAGAAAAAATTTGAGCGAGTTGAGAAGCAAAGTATGCCAACTCCCTTAAGAAAGTCCGAGAGAAGTGACAAATTGCGCTCTTTGAATTCTTCAGGGTCAAAGAAGTCTGAAAAAGGTCTGAGTTCTCCAGATACCAAAAATAAAAAGAAGAAGAAAGAGAAAAATGAGAAACAACAGATGATGGATGCCAGAGAGGGGAGCAGAAATCAGAAGCAGCAGCCTAAACCTTCTCGTGTAATTCTTAGAAAGAAGAGATTGGATGCACGTAGTTACAGGGCATTGTTCAGTCCTCAAGCAAGGATTTCTAAGGGGGCAGGTATTGTAAAGTTTCTTTCCTCTTCCCTAAAAACAACACTTCATCATGTAACAACCTGTTTTCATATTATTATTATAAAATGGTGTCTGAAAAATTAGATATGCTCTCATGTTACAAAATTAAAATATAATCTCCAAGCTTTTGTAGTTAGTATTTACTTAAAAGAAGGAAAATCTCCAAGCTTTGTAACCATGCTAAAATAGATGTGCATATTCATTACCATGTTGACTTGATAAATAGTAACTGCCTGACTGTATATCTGAAAGTTGAGTAGCTGCCTTACCTTGTCCGATATGCTCAGCTCAACATATAGTGTTGCTAGAGGGCAATTCTAACTGTTGGTTCAATATATAATTTTTTTTTCCTGTTCTACTGTATAGATCTTCGTCAGAGGCTGAAAAAAAAGGATAAGCAGTCTCAGGGGGAGAGCTACCATAATGGAGCTAGTGGTTCCAAGGAAGTTGAGGAGGATGGAGATGAATGCAGTGAGAGAACGGAAGATAAACCAGTTAGAGAATTATCTCAGGTTAGCTGCGAGCAGAGAAATCACCATGAGGAAAATCATGACAGTGAAAGCCGAGATAAATCACTTGTACCTGAGTCTGGTGATGTTTCTCTGCAATCATCTCCAGATGGAGCAGTGCAGAAAGAAACTGAGGATGATTCTAATGGGAAGAGGATGGAATGCTCTCTGAGGGAAGACTTTGAAGGACCCGAGTTAATGGAATCTACTTCTGAAGGAAGATCACTTGATGCTGAAACTGATACTGGCAGAGCTGACAAAGTTGGAACTCTTAAACGAAAGAGAAATACAATTGATTTGGATTCTGATACTTCTGAAACAGAAGCAAGTAAAGAGATATGCAGTGCTACAGCTGATGCTGTCTCTTCATCACCATCTGGGAGCAAGATGGGTAATTTTATTGAGAGATGTGTTGTCTGCTCTAAAAGGCAAAGGTATTCTCTTCTCTGGGATTGCCTTTTTTTTGGTATGCTTTTCATTATGACATAGTTCTTAAAGTTCTATTCTAGTGCGCAGTTGGTGGAGGCATGTCACTTTGATTGAATGATTAGAAGAGAATAGTGATATTGGTTTTTTTATGCTGTCAATTGGTTAGACTCGCTTCATATCTCTGAATGCATGTATTTAATTGCTAATGAAGACCCATGACTAGGCTGGCCTATTGTACCATATAAGGCCCAAGTATTGAACTCCCATGGCAGGCTTGAAGACCTTGCATTTTGGTCTTCAAAAGAGCTGATATTTCTCTATCCAGTCCATAGCTACTGTGTCAGGAAATCGTCTTTATGTTGTAGATATATTTATAATAAGCAGAAGGTTTTTTTGCACAGCCATCTAGGAAGTCCTTCCAAGGTGGGTCCACAATTTTGCACCATGGAAGGGTGATGTGGCAACTTCGGTTGTTGGATAGATAGGTGATGGGTTCTTAGAGACCTAATGATAAAGATTCAAAGACCTACATCTGCAATTCTGCATGAAGAAGAAGAAGCAGCCCTAGTAGTAGGGCCGAGTGTGTTTGGAGCCTTAGTTTATTTTTCAGTTAATTGTAAATTTAAATTGAACCGGTTCAGACCGTGGTCCAATTTAAGTGATTAATTCCTATTGGTAATTAGGGAATCTTTTAAGTTATTTAGTTTTTAATTAAGTTGTCCCACCCCTCCACGATTTCTAAAGAGGGTTTGAGTTGTTTTGTAATAGGAATTCATCCTAGGATTCAAATTCCAAGGCTGAATAGGTTTTAGGCTTTTGGCCTTCATATTATAAATAAAGTTAAACGTGGGAGGCTCCCCCATAATTCAGATTTTCAAAAACTAAGCTAATTGCTTGCTGCCTTGCTCCATTGTGAGTGTTGCCTTGTGGATTCTATCAAGGTGAAGGGATTGGTGGATCTCCAATCAAATCCTTGCATCTTGTAGATCGGGAGGACCTATTTTCTATCTTCAAAGCTGCTGCCATTGAAGATCTGTTACACAAGTAAGTAGTTTACTGTTTCAGCAATCATCCTTCTTCTTCTAATCCTCTAACCTAAGCTCCATCCATCCCCATTATCCTCCCACCATTAAACCCAAGTGATCCTTCAAACCCTAGATCATCTACAATTCTGTCCAGCACAATTCCACCATTAGAATCATTTCAATTTCACACCACAGCCATCCTAGATCATCCCTTCCACTTGACCTTAGTTTCAGACCCATCCCAACATTGAATCCCTAATCCCCCTCATCTCCACAAAACCCCAAAACCCTAAAATTCCACCTAGACTAATCCAACCATCAAAACCCTCCCATATTACAATGGAACCATCCTTCCACTGCCCCTAGCACTCGATCCAAAGCCCATCCCAGCATTCCTATCCTAAACCCTAGTTTCACCTATTTTCCTATTTCCCAAAACCCAAAACCCGAAACCCTAGTTTTCTGATTTTTAAATTCTCACTCAAACCTCACTAATCCTAGCTCATTAGACTCCCCTAAACCTGCCTAGCTTTACCATATAAGACTCACCCCCATTGCCCTAAACCTAACCCTAAATTTGACCTAAATCCTCAAAGCTGTCCAATCGGCCAGCAGTTTGAAAGGTCCTGGTTACTTGGCTCCTAGTAGGTCCTTTGTCTATCTAGGACTACATTACCTAAAGATTTAGGTTTCAGAAACTCAATAAATTCCAGAATCGATGTGATAGAAAAGTGATCAGAATTGAAGAAAACCTTGATAACAGGAAATCTGTTGATTAGATTGCCCTTAAAATTTGGTTGGAATCCAACGGCTAGATTAGGAGTTTTGAAAGTATCCTACTAGAATAGGAAACCAAAACCTTTTAGATCGATGGAAACTTATTATGGGCAGTAACGGTAGGCTTAAACAGATCAGAAACTAGGTATGATAATAGCAATAGATTAATGAACAGATCTGATTTATACCCACAGAAAATCAATCTTTAATCACAGCAGAAAATCAGTAGCTTACAGGATAAGCAACATGCGTTCCAGTGATGCAGATAGGTTCCAGCACACCTACAGTCGCAGGAGGAAGGGAACCAGGCCCATTCAGCAGCCTATGGTTCCCTAGAACTGGACCTCTTGGTTCAGCCAAACCAGGTTCTGGTTTACACTGGTTTGGGAGTCGTCTGGTCTCTCTCAAAGACCAGTCGTGGCTTTTGTTTTATGAATAGTTTCTTTATTTTATTCCATGTATCGTATTGGCCAGGCCAGTCTTTTATTCTTTCTTTATTTAAAGAGTTTTAGTCACGATAGAATTTATCCTATTACCATGTGTGGGAGATTTCCAAGTCTATTTCTATTTTTGATTTATGTTATGAAGTCATTATATGTTTAGGATCTTATTTTCCGCGATAGGTAATATTAATTTCTTTAAAGAAAATAGAGATTTACAAATCTATAAAATGTTAGAATCATTCTTTACAAGGTTACAGAGATCAACAGGAAACTCCGATGGATAAATAACAGTTTCAGGCTATTTTGTGTCCATAGAAGCTACGTAGTCAGTAGGTTGATTTGTATTGCGCCAAACACGTTGAAAACGACTCTAAGGCATCCAGTCCGCCAAATGCGAAATGGCACTTTTCAGATGCTGCACTGCCCAAAGCCCTTGCTCTCTTCGCTCCAGAATGCCGTTAGCTAATCGAGTGAGACCTAATAGCAATCTTCTGGAAATTCTTATCCACACATAAGACCAAACCTCTGTAAATGGCCAGCAACTCCATGTGTAAACTGATCTATCAGACCCAACCCCAACATAAGCAAAAATGGGAGGTCTTACCTCATCACAAACCAGTCAACATATGAGGCTATATCCTGTAGAAAAATCCCATAACAGTGAAGAGCAGTTGTACCCACAGGAGGAAACATCCAACAAGAACAAGCCGTCGGGATTCTGGATACCCATAAGACTTGAATACCCCACTTCTCTGCAATCAAACGTTATTCGAGTTCTGAATACCAGAAAATGTAAAAGATGTACTCCTTAGTCCTTAGCAGATAGTCTTCTTTAATAGCCGAAGGAGTTGGAGTCGTGTTCTTGTTTTGTTCCTAGATATTTCGGAATTATGCTCTTGCCGAAGATGGTGAATAGTGGAACAAAACGCCATCTTACCAATCATGCCAATAGAATCATCTCCACCAAACTCATACCCAAGGTTTTAGGACTTGGTTTCGCCCATGGTTTTAACCAGCCACGAATGAGATCTCGACGAGTTGGTGTATTTTTCCCCCCTCAAGACTCGGTGGTGGGTTTTGGTGGCCACATGGCCAAGATTGGTTCTGAGACTTGACATCTACCCTATTTTAGGCCTTCTAAACACAATGGAAACATTAGTTTTTACAAATTAAAACCCAAAGTGGTACTTTGACTTCGGACCCTAGGTTGGTAGTATACGGCATAGGTGAGCTCTACCCTAGGCTATTCCACACAATATTTAGTACTAGTAGAACACATATAATTAACGTAGAGGTGTAAAACAACTTAATTAAGCATTAGGAATTAAAAAACATCAAACCATAAACCATTTAATGCATTAGGCATTTAGGCATCATATTCATAATCATACATGGTTTGTTAATAATTGTTAGAAGCTTAGAAAGAGACATAGATTAAACAAATACAAGTGGATGACTTACCTTATGGCTTATGCCCATCCATCCTAGAGTCCTAGGATCCTAGTAGCTAGTACTGGAACGAGTGCAGGGCCGGATCATCAAAACGACCTAACACTGTTTTTGAGAAGAAATGCTACTACACCTGTGTTCTTGAGAAGAGTAAATCCTAGTGGATGTGGATCTATGCAAAAAATAGTTTTTGAGAAGTGTTTTTTACCCAACACTGTTTTTTAGAAGAAATGCAACTCCTTTGTTCTTGAAGCTTCAATCAACAATCTCCAATTAATGTAAGACTAAATTAGTGTTAATTTTGTCCCAGATAAAATCCACAAACCAAATTAGAAACAAAGGCAGAATTAGAAAGTTTATGAAATCAACCAAACCAGCCAGAAGAATTCTCCCAGCTTTAGATCGAATGATGCTAGTATAGGGTAGAAACACTGCTGAAAGTTTCAATTAATTCTGACGGTTGAATTAGAAGCAAGGTTTAAAATCTCGTTTCGTTTTGGTGTTTTGGTCTAACTGAAATATCCGAAATACTCGAAATCTCGGATATTTCGACCGAAGTTTGGTATTTTTCTTACGAGGTTTCGGTTGGTCATTTCGGTGAGTTTTAGGCCAAATTAAGGCCTGAAACTTCATGGAAACCTTATTTTAGGCTATATAAACACATGTAAATGTTCAAATTGCAAAAATAGTCATCCAAAGTGGTGTTTTGGATTTGCACCCTTGATTGACAGTATACGAACGAATCCTAATGTATAACTTAGTTAATTACACATACACATTGTTTAAGACTTTAAGTACTAGAGGACATAATAATTAATAAGTAATTTAAACAAGTAAATTCTCTACCTAACATAAAGTTAATGACTCATAAGTCGTAATATTAAGTACATAATTTGGATGACATCAATATATTCTCCTAATACAAGTCAACAAGTCATCAAGTGACTTAAGTGTCTACTAATAATAATTACCGCGCCGTCCAGGATTGATCCCACTCATAGTCCAATGGAGCTGACATGCATTGTCCTCTGACTGTAGGACATATGAATGCCACGTCATAGTCTGGGAGAAGAAATGAGTATAGTCCTCCACAGTTGCCCTGTAAATTGCTTCATCGACATGCTGAAGGTAACCTATCCTAGGATATGGGTCACCAAAGTGTGAAGAACTACTCACTGACCCACTATGATATGACGGCTCTTGGAGCATGTACGGGTATGGCTGGTGGGTTGGATAGGAGAAGATGTCATCCACAAAAGGTGATCCACTACGTCCTTGTGAGTGAGAGTCGTACTCAAAACTGGGAATGGATGAAGAAGATATATGCTCCCCCCCTCCCAAGTGAACTGCCTGTATGGATGTGAATGAGATGAACTGTACTCTGATGGTGCGGCGAAAATTCGAAGAAGAAATCACAAAACGGTAAAAACAAGGGAAAAAGTGGAAATGGGAGCAAAAACCTTGGTCTGGAGAGCTCTCGGTCAAAGTTGCATAGTTGTCTAGGCGTCGCCTAGGCATCTAGGTGCCTTGGCCGACCTGGCCGCCTTGGACTCCTTGGTTGCCTAATTGGTGTCGCCTTGAATTTGGACCCTCTCCAACGCCTTGGGTTGCCCAAACGTCGTGACAACTATGACCGAGTCACGAGACTCTGCGCTTTTATACTTGACTTTTGTAATGTCTGGCCAAAATTTCGGCGAGATGTTACAAACAGTCGAAATTAAGGTATTTTTTCAATTTGAGGTTACATTTCGTTTCGAGTCGACCGAGATACTCAAAATATTCGAAATTTCGCGAGATTTTGAACTATGATTGGAAGATATGGCCGCAACACCCAAAATTGAAACTAGAGCCCTGAAGGCCAAACCAGCCACCGGTAGGGGTTCAAACTTGGATCGAGTAGAGGTCTTGTGGAGGAGATGATCTGCAGCAAGTTTGGTTTAATTTTGATGGATAGAAGTGTAGTTACGAAGGTGGAATGAAAATAGAAAGTTTGTGAATATGGAGGAATCCAGCCAATGGGGGGTAGAAGTGGGAATTGAATGGAGGGGGTGCAGGTGTAATGTTGTGCTTCAAATCCCAGCAGGGATTGATGGAGGAATATAGAGATCCACAGCCTTGAAGTTGCAGCAGGGAGTCAACCACAGGAACAGCAGCAGCACAGCCTTGGCTTGAGATTGGAGAGCAGCAGCAACCTTCGAATGATCTTCTCACTGGTTGTAACAGCTTCAATAACACAGCAGCACAATGAAAACTTGAATGGAAGAAATAATGGAGTAGAAGAAAATAGAAGGTAGGGGGATAGGTGGATTAGGCTCTCTCAGCCAGGCTCCTCCTTCAGCCCTTCATGTCACTCACAATGGACAAGAGAATATTCATGCTTCAAAGTAAAATTTCATTCAACTAATCAAATCGTGGGAAGGCTTCTACAGCCTTTACATTATATAGAGGCTATGCTCGCACCTCAAGTTACAAGAAAATAGAAACTACTAAACTGGAAAATAGAAACATAGACTTGTGACATGAAAATAGAAACTATTCTTTTAGTAACTAGGACTGATATAGTGAACAAATGCCTAGCACACTTGGTAGCTTGTGGTTCATAAAAGGCCATTGCTTCCAAGAGGTCTTGGGTTCAAGCCTCTTGGTTCACATCTTCCCTCCCCCTTAAAAAAACTAGGACTGATATAAAATAGAAACAAAAATAAAATCTTCAATCTCCAAAGGGTGTGAGCTCCCATGTGGTCCCCACCAAAGATACCATCCGGCCAGAACTTAAAGTCCAAAACTTGTCAATAAAAATCGACTCTTATGCCGCCACGATCTGGGTTTGGGAGACCCAGCAACTCCCAGCTTTTAGGCTGGCCCAACACATGGTTGGTTGGCCCTATGGCCCAATGGGTTGGTCCACCGATTGGTGAAGTGAACCAGCCCTTCTCCCATGAGTGCCCTTGACATATTTCTTGCCAAACAGCATGGCATCTGCATCGCCAATCTTCAATCTCCAGCAGTTTATGTGAAATTTCCCAACAAAACTAGTGAAAAGCACAAGTTTGGAGGGGTTTTCAAACCAGAGAGATGTGTTCTGTCGAGTCCAGAGAGATATGTCGAGTTTTGGGTTGAAAGTTGAAATATGGTATATATATACTTGTCATTGGGCCTGGTTTGACCAAAATGAATGAGTTCGAAATATGGACCGTGCTAAGATTTCGGTAGAGATCTTGTATGTTTTATGCATCGCAAGGCATCTCGACTTGGTGGGCACGAAACTGAGCCAAAAGTGAGATCTCGCCGAGATCTTGTACCATGCTCATACCGCACACACATTTGCTCCTCAATAATGTTCTGTTTTTGCTTATTTGATTGTTAACAAATATTTAACACATCTTCCGAAACTACATAGGTGAATTGACAATCGAAAAAGAGGTGATCCTGGCTCTCAACCCTGGCCCAACAAAAACAAGAAAAGGGGCTAACACCCATATTCATTAGGATCAGGTGGTCTTTTGCTGGCAAGTCATCCATAATTGCTCTCCAAGTAGTGAGTGAATGTCTTGGAATATTACCAGTAAACCAGATTGCATCTGCCCAGTCTCCTTGAGAAACCTTGTGTCCAATCATCTCCCAAGTAGATTTGGTAGAGAAGAGGCCAGAAGCATTACCTTTCTAAATCACCTTATCAGTATCTGAATGATGAAGCTTTGTAATGTTGGGAAGCTGTTGCCACACATCAAACAAGTCCATGGAAGTAGGACCAGGTCTCCAAACACAATCACGTAATATTCTTGCACCTTTGCCATTCTATTGGACCAGACATCATACTGTATATGTTCCCCAAAACTGGAAATCAGCACACCTGCAGTGTGCCACTTGTCTAGCCTTCAAGGATTTAAGTATCGGTGTCGGGTATCAAATCAGAGGGGTGATTTTAAGTGACGTTCGTATCGTATTGTATATGAGAAACTCAAGATACGGTAAAGATACGCATGGAAAATGGTCAAGAAATGCATGGATGTGCTTATGATACATATGAAATACAGTTTTGAAGCGTAAAACATATATATATATATATCGGCTTGATGCAAGGATTTGATTTGTTTTTTCTAGTGATGTATAACAAAGAAAAAAAAAGGTAAGAAAAAGAGATTAGAGAACACCCCCCCCCCCAAAAAAAAAAAGAAGGAAAGAAAAGAGAAGAGATTATAACTTTACCACTTTTTTGGCCCAAATCTGTTTAGATCCGTTATTTGAATACTGTAAGTCCCCAAAACCTGTTGAAATGGTGAAGATTAGATTTGTTTTATGTTAGATGATTTCCTCCAACTCATATCAAAGAGAAAAACAAGTTTCCAAGGCCTCCAGTTCTCTCAGTTTCATATCTTACCTATATTGGACCGTATCGGTCCTGTAGCTGTCGATACAAATTGAAAAAAAAAAAAGAAAAATAAGTATCATATCGATACCTACCGATATCGATACGATACGATACGAAACCTACTGATACTTAAAACCCTGTTAGCCATAATCTTGTAGTTATTCCATTCCCAATGAGATGATGCACCATAGGCTCTGCTTGATCTCTATAGTTCAAGATATTTCTCCACACACGAGCAATTTGAGAAGGGTTTCACTGTCCCAATAGAGCCATTCTTCAAGTACCTGTGGTTAATCCATTTAACCCAAAGATTGTCCTTGGATGAGACAATCCACCATATTTTTGCTTCATGATAATAGCTAGTAGCAATATTCATAGCCTTGATATGCTTTATTCCTGACCTCCTTCACCTTTAGGTTTACAGATCAAATCCCAAGAACATAATGAGTCTTCCTCTCGAGAGGAGGGTCTGACCAAAAGAAGTTAGAAAGCATAGATTCAATCTTGTTGATCACCTACCCGGAAGACCAAATAAACCCGACCAATAGCTGTAAGAACCTTGGAAAACCGAATTTATCAATTGTAGCCTGCCAACGTACGATAAAAATCGAGCTTTCTATCCTTCTAATTTTCCATGAACGGAAAGAAGAATAGGAGCACAATCATCAATAGATAGCTTCCCTGAAATAAGTGGATCACCGAGATATTTGCAACCTCGAAACTTGGAAACAGCTTCTCCTGCGAAGCAGGGGGTAAGGCTGCGTACATTTGCCTCTCCCAGACCCTTTTTCAGCGGGAGCCTCATGCACTGGGGTACTTTTTTTTCTTCTAATTTTTTAAATATGTAGGCTGCAAGCAGCCAAAGCCCATGAATTGAATAAGATTTTTTATTGGCTTTGACTTCTATGATCTGTGAGAGACAGCAGCCCCTCGGTGAGACTCTGAGGTTGACTGGAGCTGGTCAAGGTCAGGTGGCAAATCTGACCATTTCCCTTCTTCTTCCCTATGGTGACGAATAAGTACAGTCCTTTTTGATTTACTTTCTTCTCTTGTTTCTGTGCAATTAGTAAGGGTTTCATATTCCTGAATGTTGGAAAAACCAGGGTTAATTTGGTTTCAGTTTTATTGCTGCCCTTACACCTTGCGGTACCCTTGTTTTGGGTGTTCTGCTGCAAATAGGAAATACCTTCTAGGGACATCTAGCCCTTGGAATGGACTGAGGTTTGGATGGGTTGTTCCCTCGAAAGGGAACATACGATCAAAATTTGATTCTGATCTGACTGTTAGATTGTCAGTTCTTGAAGTTCCTAAATTTCAGGAACAATATGTTCTATTTCTGAGACATACCCGGCACAGTCTTATCCTTCCATCAGATTTATATCAGATTTTGGGGATTTGTTCTAATCAGACTGTCTTTCGACCAGGGTTTTGAGTCATTAGTTTTCTCTGATTCTGGTTCTAAACTGTAATCTGGGATCCTGTTTATAGAGTATCCTAATCATGGTTTAAAGTATCGTACCGTATCGTATCGTATCGTATCAGCCGATACGTATCGGTATCGGTTGGTGTCGATATGATACGTATCGATACACTCGATACGTACTAATATTACCATTTGTTTGGGTTTTTAAATGTATCGATACATACTGATACATATTGATACACATGCCTTTTTTCACATTTTACACCAAACACGAATCAGAACCCCCAAAAATTTTCTCGGGGGCTACACCCCTGAATCCCCAAAGAGATTTGTTCGCTTGCTACGGGTTGGGCCTATCGGCACAATCCTCCGTGTCATAAACTAAATCTTAACTTTTTCTCCCTTCGGGTTGCGCCACAAAATATGTCGGGTCGGGTCGGATCCACATCGCACTCGAATCCTTGGAATACAAGATATACTCAGCACTTGAAGGGAAAGGTAGGTTTTTTCCAAAAAACTTGATCTTTTGCTTCAAATCTTGCATTTTAGTTCTGTTTTTATTTTTATTTTTTGCTATGATTCAAAGAGAATAGGGTCAATTGACTATTAGGTGATGCTTTGTATACTTTTGCAAAGATTTGTATACTTTTGCAAAGATTTGAACTCAAATCCACCATTTTCACCCAAAACCGGAAATGGCTTCCTTAAGGGTCAGTATTGTGCTTATGTTCGGTCAGTACTCAACATCATCCTAGTTGCACTTATTCTTGAAGACCCTTACAAACATGAGTTTGATCCACCCCAACATTCTTCATGGCAATAGAGTGACTCTGCATGTAAGAAATCTCATCTTTTATAACAATTTCAAAGTGCCGCACTTGTCTGGTTATACATTACTCACGATTCTTAGTGTATATGCATGATATATGACATATATTGCTTGTTTATATTTTTTTTTGTGTCCGAAAGTGTATTTCCACGTGTATTTTGATAATTTTTTATGCGTTTCTGCACCGATTGATATTTATCTCCGATACGATACGATACATCTCTTAAAATCGCCCGACCGATACGATACCCGATACCGATACTTTAAACCTTGATCCTAATACCTGTTGGCTGGTAGAGTAAACTCCACTATCCACTATCTAGCTTGATTGGACTCTGTTAAGATGATTCAGATTCAAAATCTGAAACCATAGGGCTGCTTAGAATAGCCTGCGGTTACTAATCTGAGATCATAATTGTAATCTAATGTGTTTTAAGTTCAAGAAATAAGGAATATCTGATTTAAAGGATGCTGGACTCTGAATAACAGAGTTGAATACTTGTTTAATGATGGAGGTAAGGAGATGGTAGATAGAGAGATATGAAGTCAGCTTCCCACTTGGAACTAGCTGGAATCCCACCAACTGAACCTTAGAATTCCACGAAGGGTTGCTGCTGAATCTGACAGTAGTATGTTTGAATCACACAAACCAGCAACAAAAGCCATCATTTATTCAAAATAAAAATCGTTGGGTAGCAGTACCCTTTCACCCATATCAATAGAGATGAGTTTAGAAGCTCACTCTATCTAGAAAACTGACCCCTTATAATGCCACCACATTTTTTATAGAATATTAATTGTTGATTATTTCCTCTATCGAGGTATTTAGATCCAGCATGTGTGTCTCATGCATAAAAGGAGGAAAAAATTATTGTTAACATCTCTTATTTGTTGGGCAGTATTAAAGTTTATTCCTGTGTTTTCTTATTCCTATGTTAATCTCCTGGTCAATGAGAGATGTTCTATCTTCATGCCCTAGTATTCTTTTGGTTCTTCTGGTCAGATCTGTTGGAACATCCTTTTTATTGGCTATTTCAAGGAGCTTATGGAAGGAATGTAACAAATGAATATTTTTATTGGAAGGATATTTCAAGATTTCTAACCATGAGCGAAGAAAGGCATGAGAGAGAGCATAGTTCTTGACTGGAGGGGACACCAAAGGCCTTTGCCCTTCCATCCCTTGGATAGCTAGAGAGGGAAGGCAGAGCTTTTGGTTTTTTCATGTTATGGTGTCAAAGAGTTGAACAATGAAAATAGATGGCAAGTGCCTGATCGAATTGATAAGGTTATGTAGGAACAAGGTTCAAGTCTATAGTCGGTCTGTTAAGATGCCTCAGCTGCATACATCATTTCATTTCCACTTAACGCTTATTGTAAAACCTCTGTCCCTTGCAATAAGCCCCAGCTTTGAAAAGGAAAACTTCTTTCTTATGCTGGGCGCTTGCCGCGCTTGGAATTGATCTGCTTGGTTATGCAGTCATCTTATATCTACTGGTCTGGCATATTTGCTCTTCCCCAATCCATTATCAAGGGCATTGCATCCATTATGAGTAGCTTCCTTTAGAAAGGTGCGGAGTCCTCTAGATTCCTTCGCTCTACTAGCTGGGCCTGGGTTTGCCTCCCTTGAAAGGAAGGAGGTCTTGGGTTACGAAGAATCAAAAAAGTCAACAAGGCTGGTATCCTTAAACTTATTTGGAAGATTGCTTCTAAACATAAGAGTATTTGGGTGGACTGGATATGGTTGAGAATTCTTAAGAGAGACTATAAGGACTGTATCTTGCTTCCCTGACTCCTCTTGGATCTGGAAGAATATTCTCAAACTCAGACCCCTAGCATTTGGGGCAATTACCACCAAGATAGATGACGGTTCTTCTACCAGAATTTGGTTAGATCATTGGCACCCCATGGGCATTCTCCTTCATATAGTGAGCTCAAGACTTATATACAGGGCTGGCCTCCATAGGGCTCTCATCGGTTGTGGACATTATCCTCTCTAATGGCTGGACTCGCTCTCCCTCCCTTAAACTTGCAGACATTTGGGATGCCATTCCTTCTATTATTAGATGACCTGCTGGTTCGGGAGATTTGACTACTTGGACTCCCACTTCTTCAGGCATTTTCAGCTCCAAATCTGCTTGGAACCTCATAAGATCCAGGGGTCCTATTGCTGCTTGGCAAAGATTGTCTGGTTCAAAGGGCACATCCCTCGGCATAGCTTCTGTGTTTGGCGCGCTCTTACAAACTACCTCCCAAATCAGTCCTTTCTCCTTCATCGGGAAATCAGTGTCTCTCCTTCCTGCTGTCTTTGTTGGAATGGCATTGAATCTGTAGGGCACCTATTTTTTGACTGCCCGTTCTCTTCCTCTATTTGGTTTGGGGTTCTTCGCAAATGGTGGCCTAGAAGAAGAAGAATTCTCCCTTTTCAAAGAGAATGGGTGTGGATCGACATGACCTTCGGGGGCAACTCCCTTTGTGACAGAATTGGAAAGCTTGCTTTTGGAGCTACTATTTCTCATATTTGGATGGAGTGCAACATTAGGATATGGACTTCCAACTCTAGATCCTACAGGCAGATTTGGGACTCCATCTTCTTTGAAGTCAGCACTAAATCCCATCCCCCCTCTTTCTCTTCTTCTTGTGTTTCTTCCCCTAGGAACAGGCATATTATTGCCTACTGGGGTCTCCCCTCTTCTATGTTATCACCACATTAGTTGGGCCAGCGTGCCCTTAGTTTTGTTGGTTGTTTTTTCTCCTCGCCTCCCCCCCTCCCCCCCCGTGTGTATTCTGGGGTCTCCCTGTATTTTCTCTCTTTGGTAATGAAATTTTATTCACTTGAAACAAAACTTGCCCCTTATCTTTTCCTACCCACAGCCCTTGTTTCAAAGCTAGCTTCAAGTTCTAAGAACAGAGTCGAAAATCAATCCTCAGGAGGTGAACCTATGACTTTGCATTCTAAGTCTTATGGTAATGGTAGCCATACCAACAAGGTCTTGTGGTTCATGAAGAGTCAGATCTGTAACACACACAATGCACGTGTCTGTTTTCAATTAAATGGCTCCTCTTTGGTCAGGGTCTAATTTGTCTGTTTTGTATACTCAATCCTTATTTTTGCTTATTCCTTTAATTTTGGAATATCAAATGCAGCCACAATGCAGTTGCACCTTCATGTGCTGTACGTGCATGCTATAAGTTTTCACAGATGATGTCCCATAACTAGAGGGGGCCCAAAAAAAATGCTACTGTTGTGGTAAAAAAGGAGTCCTTAATTATTTTATTTAGATTTATTCCCTTTTAATTGATGAATCGTTGAAGTCATGTTGCTTTTCCAGGATCTACCTTTTTTTCTAGGTGATTAACTGTCAATGTTGGGACATTCAATAATGGAACTAAGGGTTTAAGTAAACATGACTTTCTTTGAGAGTTGTTCTATCTCATCTCTGATGCATGCATAACGAATCTTCAGGAGGTTGTGTTCTCTAGATTATTGTTTTCATGCTTAGGAAACTAACATTCGTGATGCTATGCTGGTACTTCTGTTCAGAAGGTTTTTTGTTTTCTTGGGATTTGGTTATATTGGATTCTTCTCTTTTTGCTCTTTTTTCCTTTGAGAGGGGGGGGGGGGATATAATTTTCGGAGCTTATATGTAATGCATGTGGTGGTATAGAGAGGCCTGTGAGAAAGTGAATGCAACTTCTCAGAATTTGATTCCTTCATTGAATGTTGATAAGCTTTTTGATCTTCTCTGCGGTTCTTGAGTTGGTACTTGTAGTTGTAGATGGTTTTCCTTCTAAGCAACCTTTGCTGACAATGATCCGAGTATGTTTCTATTACCCATTCAATCTATGCATCAGTGGTTGCTTCAGGTGTGCTATTAAGTTATTGAAATAAATGGTAGATGTGAATCAGGACCCATTCATTGTATTTTATGAAATGTAATTTATTACGTTGATTCGTCTAATTTATACATGTTATTCATTTGGGCAGGGTGGACTTTGATTCACACGAGCTGGGGTTCTGCTCTTGCAATGCGAAAGTGAGGTTCTTATTTGCCTTTTTTTCTTTTTGGAGCATATTACCTGGAAATGCCTCTAAATTTCTTAGGCACATTTCCTCTGTTGAGAAGCTGTGCTTGACATAGTGTTGAAAACAGGAATGAAAAGGTTTTCTTTTGCTGCTTTAGGAGAAAGTGCCTTTGAAGAGCTTCATCTGAAGATAGAACATGCGATTCTTTTGATGCTATAATTTATTGTTTCTACTCAGTTTTTCTAAATGCATGAGGAAGTTAGATATGGAAGTTTCCACTACCAAATTTACAATTTCATTTTATTTTTAGAGGATTTTGTTTGCGCAATGTTTGTTTGCTTGGGTGATGCTGAATCTGTTTTGAACCTGCTATTTCTCTGTCCTCTCTCATGAGGTCTGGGGTGCTTTGCTTGGTAGTTACTGCATGATGCTGCGATCATTGCCCAGTCTTCTTTATGCTTGAAAAGATCAACCTTTTAGTAACAGGGGAAGAGAACTCTGGTCCTTCTTCCTTGCTGCATCAACTTGTAGAATTTGGCTTGAGAGAAATGATAAATCTTTAACAATTATTCTTAGATCTTTGGATTGAAGGTAGTATGGCAAGCAAAGGAGAAGCTGATCTTGTGGCCCTCTGCATGTAAAATGTTTGGTGTCCTTCGGTTAGTGAGATCAAAAGGGCTGGAATTTTTTTAGCTTTATTTCCAAGTCCCGTTTGTTGTATGTTCTTCTTTGGCCTTGTATAGTATAGTGGACTTCTTCTAGTAAAACTTGACATTTTGACTTATGAAAGTTCATTGGCTTGCATAGATGTCTAAAACTAGCAGCAAGGATAATCCATCTAGTTACATTTGAAACATCAATTGCTATTTTTTTTTTTTTTGGGGGTGGGGGACAATGTTGAGGACTCGCAATGGAAAAGCTCATCTGAAGGCTATTTCACCCACAAGTCAGAGTGCCAGATCATGCTTTTCTACTTGCATAGGACATGCTTACATTTTCATAATAAAGTCATGTACATTTCTTAATTATTTGTAGGAGAAGATATATCTGAGAAGTTAACCCTGCACAAGCAGAAAATCACTATCCATGATATATGATGGTTTAAAATGGTAAAGGCAATAGAATTTTGTTTTTCAATAGATATCTGAAAAGATATTGTATTTATAATAATGCACAAGTATCCAAAGTGTTGACGTAGGAATTGTATTAAGGAGTAATATGGAAAAGTAAACAAACCACTGTAGTATGTACATAAATAGAAATTGAAATTGCCATGCTAATCTTCCTAAATGCGTTTGTCCAATAATAGTTGAAGCTGGATATTTCAATTTTATAGAACTTTTTTGTTACCAGCCCTGTCCATTAGTTAGCTGACCGATGAACAAATCCTGACCTCTCTCTTCTCTAAATCTCTGTTGCTTCTCATTCCAAATATCCCAGTTCACAATGCATAACCATCTTCCAGTGAATGTGACCATGTACTAGAAGGAATATTTTGGCCAATGCAAGGAGCTTTTTTGTTATTAACTTTAATAACTATAACAGCAAAAAGGCTTGCAGGGTGCAAGTCTTACTTTTACGTGGTTCTCAGAGTAGTGGATCTTAGACAGTTGTAGCTGATGGAGATAATCAAGAGTGGGCAGCTCAAAAGAACAAGAAGGCCAGCAGCAAACCAGACCATTGGACTGGACCAAGAATGGACCAATATGTTTAATTTTCAGTGTCCAATAGGTAATATGGACCATGGGTTTAATATTTTTGGGTTTACTATTGTAATGGGCCAATTCTATATTTCTATAAGCCCAAATATTAGGGATTTAAGACCTATACGGGATTGGTGCTAGTTTCTATTTTAGTAAGTTGTACTCTTTATTTTAGTAGGGTTTCTAGAAGGCTGGACAGGTGTCCTACATTCCAGCCCCTAGTTTCTATTTGGTAAAGTTCTAAAATAGTTTCTATGTTGAAGAAGACTTAAGTTGTAATGGATTTCCCTTACCATACATAGGGGTTTCCTATTTTGCTTATTTCATTGAAGTTATAAATAAAGAGTAGGGCGTCACAGTACCCCCAATGATTTGAGTTAATTGAGAAGTTTGGCTATTGCCTCTTTGGCACTGTGGTGATGCAGCTTCAGCCTTGCTGTGGTGAAGCCATTTCCGCAGGCCTTAGTGGTGATGCCAAGGTCATATCCTCCTTTTTCCTTCTTTCTAGTCTGGTTTCTATTTTATTTTCCTGCAAATCATTAAATCTGCTACGTTTTATTGAGTTTTCCTGCTTTGTTTTGATTCTGAAACTTGGGTTACACTACTGTTGAATGTTGATCATGTAAATAGCAATCCCTGTTCTGATTTGATTTCTTCACAATTAAGCTAAGCCTGTGATGCCCTATTTCTTTTATTTTTTGAGTTCAACAATCCCTATTATAACAGCAGATCCAGCCACTTGATTGGGGTAAACTTATGGGGCTTTGCTCTCCCTCACAGTATTCATATTCGACCTGAACTTGAGGCCAATCAGCCCTGCTGATCTTGAGTTACAGGTTCTCTTTTAACTTGCTAATTTGGGATTTTTCTAAGTTTCTAATTTGTTAACACCATTCTGCAGGCTCCTAAACTCAGTTTCCACTTATGGAATGTTTCTATTTTGACTGGTTTCTAAATTCTGAGCCTAGTTACTATTTCTTGATAGTTACTAATTCTGTTGTGGAAGTTTATATTTTCTGTTCACTGCCATATCTCCAGATCCATTCATTGGATCTTGGCCAAACTTTAAGGATTATTCCTTTCCTCTACAGTGTAACTCAACCAGGTTTTTTAGGTCATCAGATTAGTCCATCTCAAGTTATTAAAAATCTCACTATTCTGGTCCTAAGGTTGTGCCCTTCAATCCTTACCTGTGGTTTGCATCTGAACCTACTTTTAGGTTAACCAGATTGCATTAAAAGGAAAATGGGTTTATTTTAATGGAAATAAGCCTTGGGTTGGGTTGCAGATATTGGGCCTGTAACAATAACAGAAACAGAATCAGCACCTAGTCATAAGAAGAGAAGAGAAGAGAAGAGAAGAGCAGAGGAGTGAGGATGAGAGATTACTGCGCACGGTTGAGTGAGAAACATATACTCAAACCATGGGGTGAAGGGATATTTATATTAGTTATAAAACAAATTGCAAAGTTGGGTCCACACCTAGGACCGACTTAAGTGAAGAAAAAATAAAATAACAAATCACGACTAAACACCCTTAAGAATAAATTACAAAGTTGGGTCCACACCTAGGACCGACTTAAGTGAGGAAAGAATAAAATAACAAACTATGACTAAACACCCTTAAGAACCGACACATACTTAAACCCATAGAACTGAAACTAACACTAATATATTTTGACACTCCCCCTCAAGCTGGAGCATAGACATCACCCTTGCCCAGCTTGGAACACCCTTGGAGAAACATTCCAAAACAAGACTTTGGTAAACAAGTGCCCGCTTGATAACCTTACTGCTGTTTCTGTTCTGATTATCTGCTGAGAAACAGCAGAACAGTTTTTTTCTTTTCTGTTCTGAGAAACCGTTTTTGACCCGCTTGGTAAACCTGTTCTGGAAAACGTTTTTCTTTCTTCACTTTTTCCTCTTCTTCTTCTTCTCCTCTTGGTTATGAGTCTTGTCTGCAATTGCAACCTGCTTTTAAATCTTTTATCAGTGGATCGTACCTTCTGTGTGTGTTTGCATGGCGAGTCGCTGACTTGGCCAATTTGTATTTCTTCCCTTCTCCTCTTGGTACGATTCCCTTCCTCCTTTCAATTTCTTCCCTTTTTTATTTTTTCCTTACCCATGCATCCTTGTTTTGTTTTGTTCAGTCCCAGCTTGATCTGGTTCCACAAGAGAGACACAGATCCTTCTCAATTATTCATCTTTCCATCCCAAACTCTAGGGTCTGAATCGATTCTCTTGTGCGAACCTTGCCCTTGTTTCTTACACCCTAAATCCAACCCTGTTGTCATGTATCAAATTGAAATCAAATCTGATCTCTGTTCTACCACCAAGTATGATTTCAGTGGCTTGGTTTTATTTCTAGCTTGATCTTTTGGGTGAATAAGTACTTTGTACTTAAGAGGGTAGTCCATTTGGATACCTACCCTGAAATTTCCCTTCGATTGGGCTTTCAGTGAGGGAGGTCTTCTCGTTTATAGTAATGGCGAAAGCATATCAAACCGGTGATTTTGTTGAAGTTTGTAGCAACGATGAAGGTTTCTTGGGTTCCTACTTCGCTGTGAAGGTTCTCAAGTGGGAAACCCTAATAACCACGGCTTTCAGTTCACTCCAATGGATGAACACAGAAACCGTGGTTCCTAGGGTTTCTGTGAACCAAATCGCGCACAAAGAGCGAGTGACAGAAAGAGAGAGATAGGAAAAGATAGAGTGAGAGAAAGAAAGGGATAGAGTACGAGGTCGATCTTACCTCTAAGATGAGTTGCAGGTTGTACAAGGTTTCAATGGCTAGAGGCGTGAGAGGTGAGAGAGAAGTTAGAGACGTTGAGAGGTGAGAGGGAGGTTAGAGGCGTGAGCAGTTTATCGGGCACACCTTTTAATTTTCAGCACAGAACGACCTGTCAAAAGTCTTCCAGGGAGCATAAATTTTGATTTATGTTTCCAAAAACACTCACAAAAAACACTTCGTTATCAAGCGGTTTTTGGGTGTTTTCCCGTTTCTCGGAACGGAAAAACACCAAAAAGTATTTCTCGTAAGGTTATCAAGCGTGCTCCAAGTCTCCAAGTTGATTATTAGACTTGACAACCGGAGTGGAAATCAACTTCATCACTGCATCACAAATAAAATGATAGTCTACTTTAAAATGTTTAGTCCTCTCATCAAAAACACAATTATTATCAATGTAAATAGCTGCTTAGTTATCATAGAGAAAACCAAGATCTTGAACAAAGGATTTAAGCCACATCAACTCAGCTGCAGTGTGAGCCATAACTCTATACTCAGCTTCGGAACTCAAACGGGCTACTGTGGTTTGTTTTTTACTCCATGTAACAAGATTACCCCGACAAAACTACAATAGCTTGAAGTAGATCTCCTTTCACCATCAGCCAGTCCAATCAACATCAGAATAACCAATAATATTGGTGTGACCATTACGGCAATAAATAGGATCTTAACCGGGAGTTCCCTTAAGGTATCTCAGTATACAATATGCTGCCTATCAATCAACCTGCTTAGATTGACTAATCACGCCAACAAAAAAAGATATATCAGGTCGAGTCACAGTTAGATAATATAACCGACTAACCTCCGATACTGATGTTTGTCTGCAAATTCCTTGTCATCAGATGCTCCATGTTTGGAATAAGGGTCGATATTCTTATAGCCTAACAATCCTATCTCACGCAGAAGGTGAAAACATACTTTTGCTTCGAATAACTTTGATACCAAGGAAATATCTGAGAGCGCCCAAATCTTTCATTTGGAAATGCTGCTGTTAGTAAGACTTAACCTGTTCATTCACAGACAAGTCATTTTCAG
The DNA here is from genome assembly GCF_018873765.1 of Telopea speciosissima. Taxonomy (NCBI): domain Eukaryota; kingdom Viridiplantae; phylum Streptophyta; class Magnoliopsida; order Proteales; family Proteaceae; genus Telopea; species Telopea speciosissima. The sequence goes on from NC_057917.1 coordinate 15,455,516, forward strand.
ACACAATAATACCATTGACATAATCGACCAACACAATAACTTTAGAGTCTTCACGTTGAACAAATACTGAGCGATCTGATTAACACTGAGAAAATCCACAACCAACAACTTTAGTAAATTTATCAAACCATGCTCTCAGGGATTGTTTCAACCTGTAAATATCTTTGTTCAACCTAAAAACTTTCTGAGCATTCTCCCCTTGAGGAACGTACTCTGGAGGTTGCTCCATATGAATGTCCTCATGCAAGTCACCATACAAAAAGACATTCTTGATGTTTAACTGAAAAAGATGCCAATGAAGATTAACAACTGAAGAGAGATCAAAACTCTCATAGAATTCAAACGAGCAACAGGAGAAAGGTTTTAAAATAGCCAACTCTATAGGTCTGAGTAACCTAGCAACTAAATGAGCTTTGAAGCGCTCAATTGAACCGTCAGGGTTATACTTAATGATATACACCTAACGTATATACACCTAACAACACTACAAGATCCTTACCTAGAGGTAGAGGATCTGTTATGAACAGTGTTATGAACAGGTGAATCTGCTAGGTCAAAATAGAGTTTTTGGTGAAATTAGGGTTAAGGTTAGGATTTGGTTTAGGGTTATGTCAAGGTAGGGGAGTCTATCAGTGAAGGTCCTGAGATGTTTTAATGGAGGTGTTGAGAGATTTAAAATTAGGGAAAAGCTTGGATGATTAATTATCATCCCAAGCACATCTATTTATAATCATAATGAAGTATGGAAAATAATTACATAAGCAATGTGGGACTAATCCACACATACAAGATATAATAAAAGACATAAATAAAAGAGGAAAAAAGTCCAGAATACCCCCACGGTATTCTGGCCCCATATAATCTAACACCCCCCCTCAAGTTGGAGCATAGATATCATGCATGGCCAACTTGACTAAGATAGGGAGAAACAGCTTGCCACTTAGTCCCTTAGTGAACACATCAGCCAGCTGATCAGTAGACTTCACAAAGGGAACACAAATGAGGCTTGCTTCAAGCTTCTCCTTGATGAAATGTCGGTCAACCTCCACGTGCTTAGTACGATCATGCTGGACAGCGTTATGAGCAATGCTAATGGCGGCGGCTTTATTGTCACAATAAAGCAACATGGGAAGATGGACAGCAACACCAATATCCTGCAATAATCCTCTAAGCCATAGAAGCTCACAAATTCCTTGGGCCGTTGCACGAAACTCAGCTTCAGCATTGGACCTTGCCACAACATTCTGCTTTTTGCTACGCAATGTGATAAGGTTCCCATCCACAAAGGAACAATAGCTAGAGATAGATTTTCTGTCAGTAGAACTAGCCCAATCGGCATTAGTATAAGCTTCAACCTTCAGGTGACCATTGGGAGAGAGAAGAATTCCCTTTCCTGGAGTAGACTTCAAATACCGCAGAAAACGACGGACTGCATCCATATGTGAGGAATAGGGATCATGCATAAACTGGCTCACCAAACTTACAGCAACGGCTATGTCAGGTTGTGTGTGAGAGAGGTAGATTAGTTTGCCCACTAATCACTGATAACAACCTTTGTCAACAGGTTCACCCTCTTTCTCCTTAAGTTTTGTAGTAGCTTCCATAGGAGTATCTGAAGGATGACAACCTAGCAGCCCAGTCTCAGTCAATAGATCAAGGATATATTTTCTTTGAGAAAGAAAGATGCCCTTCGAAGATCGAGCAACTTCTATCCCTAGAAAATATTTTAGAGGGCCAAGATCTTTTACTTCAAACTCACGGCCAAGGAAGAGCTTCAAATTCTTGATAGCATCACCATCATTACCAGTGACCACAATATCATCTACATAGACTATGAGAAGAGTTACCTTGTCACCAACTCGTCTGATAAACAAAGTGTGGTTAGCATTACTCTGCTTATAACCTGCTGAAATTATAGCCTTGTGAAATCTGCCAAACCAGGCCCTAGGTGACTGTTTCAACCCATAAAGTGCACGCTTCAATTTACAGACCCTGCCCTTGGTCCTGTCATTAGAGAAGCCTGGTGGAATGTCCATATATACCTCCTCCTCAAGCTCCCCATGGAGGAAGGCATTCTTTATATCTAACTGTTGAAGATCCCACCTAAGATTTACAACATAAGATAATAGCACCCTGACAGTGTTGAGCTTTGCCACCGGTGCAAAGGTCTCCTGATAGTCAACTCCATAAGTTTGAGTAAACCCCTTTGCAACCAGACGTGCCTTATATCGATCCACAGAACCATCAGCCTTCTGTTTGACCACAAAGACCCATTTACATCCAACTGGTTTTTTCCCTGGAGGAAGAGCCACAAGATCCCATGTATTATTTTTATGTAGTGCTCTCATTTCTTCCAACATTGCTGCCTTCCTCTTTCCATTGGTAGATGCTTCCTGCCAATTCTTAGGAATCGAAACAGAAGAAAGAGAAGATACAAAAGCACGAAAAGAAGGAGAAAGAGAACTATAAGAAACAACACGAGATATGGGATGTGAAGTGCAAGTCCTAGTACCTTTGCGATGAGCAATAGGTAGGTCGGAAGAAGAGGGATTACCAGGAGATGGAGGATCTGGATCTGGAGTCGGTAATTGGATGGGTATTGGTGCTAAAGTGGATTGTAGCTGCCCTCTGTTGGTTCTGCCCCTTGTGTAGGTGTATGTTGGAGTTGTCAATTCTCGTCTGAAATTCACCAATAGTTCTCTAGACTGGAGTTAGCTCCCCCTGAATAGGAACATTAACAACACTATTTTCTATGGTCTCCTCCTGTAAAGGATTCCCATTAGGTGAGGGAGGAACAGCCAGAGGAGGTTGGGCATTAATTAAAGTAGGATGGGCAGCATCCAAAGGAGGTTGGGCAGCAGTCAAAGGAGGCTGGGCAGCAGCCGTGGGTGGTGGGAAAGGAGCTTGGGTAGCAGCCAGAGGAACCTCCAGTGGAGGAATTTCAAAAGACACATCCTCACTAGAACTCTCCCCCGGAAGAGGTGGTGAAGAATAATAAGAAAGGGTCTCATGGAAAACAACATCCATACTAACCAAGGTACGACGGGAAGAAGGATGGTAACACTTATATAACCTTTCTGGGTTGGAGAAAGGCTGACCTTGTAGGAAAACGAGGAAACAATATGTATATCAAACAGAAGCTCTAACACGGCAGACTATCCAAAGGGGGACACGGGTGGATAAATAATTTCAACACCTGCCCGCTCCCAGGGGGATTCGATACCGTGACCCCTGCCTGCTCTGATACCATGTTGAGATATTTAAAATTAGGGAAAGGCTTGGATGATTAATTATCATCCCAAGCACATCTATTTATAATCATAATGAAGTATGGAAAATAATTACATAAGCAATGTGGGACTAATCCACACATACAAGACATAATAAAAGACAAATAAAAGAGGAAAAAAGTCCAGAATACCCCCACGGTATTCTGGCCCCATATAATCTAACAGGAGGGAAGTATGCTGATTTGAATTAACAGCAATATAAGTTTAGGGTTTCGGGTTTTGAAACGAGTAAAATAGGGGAATCTAGGGTTTAGAGACCGAGGATGGGGCTAGGGTTTGGATCGAGTGCTATAGGGGTGAGGGTGGAGAGTTTGATCTAAAAAAGGAGGGATTTTGCTGACTGGTTTGGTCTGGGCAGAATTTAGGTTATGGGAATGTTGTCTAGTGATGGAGGGTATGTTAGGGTTTGGGTAGTTTAGAGGATTAGAAGAAGAAAGGTTAGGAATGGGGATGCTTCCAACTTACTTGTAATGGCAGAAAATTATTGGTAGCAACTTGTTTGAATGGAGAACTTGAATAAAAATTGAATCTTTAACTAGAACTTGAAGGAGATCTTCAAAGAACTTTAAGGAGAGCTTCAAAAAAACCACCCGGGCTTCATACCGCAAGGTGTCGATTGGATCAAACACCAATACCACCAACGAACCACCCAGGTTTCCCACTGCAAGGTGTCAATCGGATCAAACACCAATCCCACCAGCCTTGATCAAACACAAGACAAAAATTTCCAATGGAGAAGAAGAGTAACAAAAGTTTTTCATTAATATCAAAATTCGTGTTCAATACTTGCCCTTCTTACAACCTTATATAAAAGACTCAAAAATAGATTCCTACACTAAAAAGGAAAGGCCTAACCCAATCCTTAACCTATTAGGTAACCTAAACTGACTAGGAAAGTAAAATACTAAAGGAAATAGACTCAAAACATGGCTGGGACTTATAGAGCCCTAATCCAGCCCAACTTAAATAATAATTAAATAGTCACATGATCACTTAAGTTGTCACATGACCACTTAACCAAGTCACATGCTCACTTAAGTGATCACATGACCATTAACCAATTAAAAAGGAATTTACTAACTAATCCTGTTCGTAGCCTTATTACCCATAGTTTAGGGGCAAGGATGTTAAACGGTCCGGTTTCGGTTAAACGGTTCGGTTCAGTTCAAACAGTTTAACTATATGGGTTCAATTTTAAAAGCATATCCAAACCATTTAGTAAACGGTTTCATGGTTTTGGTTTAAACGGTTCGGTTCGGTTCGGTTCGGTTTTGGTAAACAGTTTCGGTTTGATTTTGACACGCCCATAAAAGTGGCCTATTCCGTTGAAAATCCGTGGGATCAAAAGCCCAACATGTATATAACCCAACCCTAGACTTATTACTAATAAAAGAAGTCCAGTTTGGTTATAAATCTGCATCACTTTCCCCTTCCCCTCTCCTCAACGTCTTCTCTTCTTTCTCTTCCCCGCTCAATGTCCTCTCTCTCACAATACTCCTTGATGCAGATCCAAGCATCCGCAAATAAAACAGCCCTAAGATTAGGCCTTAGTTATTTTTAATCTTAGTTTATTTTCTGTTTCCGTACTTAGCTTTTTAGCTAAGTGTTTTTTTTTAATGTTTTAAGTTGAACCAAAGTGGTTCAACCTTAGATTCAGCTTTGGTTCAGTTTAAGTTATGTTTTCTATTTTTATTGGTCCTTAGAGGATCTTTGTATTGCTATTGGTCCTTAGAGGATCTACTTAACTTGTATTAGGGTTCGGGCCTTTGGCCATCTTATTAATAGTTAAGAGAATCATGGGAGGCTGCCCACTTTTTGATTTGTTAAAAAACTGAATCAGCTTTTGCTGTTGTGGCTGGTGCCATGCTCCCTTTGTGAGTGTTCCTTGAGAGTTACTTCAAGAAGGCCTTGAGGATCTCAAGGTGAAGGAATCGGTGGACTCCGATTGACTCCTTGCATCTGTTCAGATCGGGAGGTCTTATTCAAGCTCATCTTCAAGCTGCTGTCTTGCACTCTTTGCAAATCAGTAAGTGTTTACAGTTTTTCTGCAATTTCTTTCTTAAGATTCAACTTCTGTCCATCACTTCCAGCCATCAGAATCCTTTCATCTCTCAACCAAGGTTTAAAGTATCGGTATCGGGTATCGTATTGGTCGGGTGATTTTAAGAGACGTATCGTATCGTTTCGGAGATACATATCGAATAATACAGTTACGCATAAAAATGATCAAAATACACATGGAAATACACTTTTGGAACAAAAAACAATATAAATAAGCAATATATAATAAGTGTCATGCATAAAACCTAAAATGGTGAATAATGTATAAACAAACAAGTGCATTAAATTGAAATTGTTATAAGAGATAAGGTTTCTTACATGTTGTAATCGCCTATAGCCATGAAGAGTATTGGATGATGTAAAGGATGATGTTGTAGCACTCTTTGATTCGTTTTTTTAGTTTAAAAGTGTGAAAAACCAAGATTAAATGCAAGATTTTAGACTTTTGGTTGAGAGTTTTCCTTCATTTTTTTGTTAGATTAGGAGTTGTATTGAGTTTGTGAGTGAAAATGGCTTTTTAATGGAATGTATCGATGGTACCGGTACGTATCGGTATGTATCGATATCTATTAAACCACCCACAGAACGCTTTACTAGACGTATCGATGGTATCGATACGTATTGGTCGTATCGTATCGTATCGGCCCGTATCGGTCGATACATTTCGCTACAATTCAAGACGGTTCATTTTTTTTAAAAAAGGGAGACGTATCGGTATGTATCGTATCGGTATCGACCGATACCAATACGTATCGGTTGATACTTTAAACCATGCTCTCAACCACAGCTCCTTCATATCAAATTATCAACCCTTCCACTCGATGCTATGTTCTGTCCCATTTCCTTCCCCAAAAATCACCACCTTCTCCTTCCCAAAATTCACCTCCTTCTTCTTCCCCAAAAATCACCACCTTCTTCTTCCCCAAAATCACCTCCTTCTCCAACCCCAAAACCCTAGATTTCCACTCAGCCATTTCCAACCACCCAAACATCACTCAACCTTGGCCGAGTGCTGTTCTCAGCCTTTGGGTAACTCGATCCAAACCTTGGATCAAACCCTCCATTAAAAGCCCTAAAACCTCCATCTTCTTCTTCCCCAAAACCTAAAATCCGAAACCCTAATTTTCTGATTTTTAATTTGTTATCCAAATCGTTCCAAATCTGGTTTATTAACCTCCCCTACACCTGCCCTGCTTTACTAGATAAAAATCAACCCCCAATTCCCCAATCCTAACCCTAGACTTGACAAATTTCCCCAAATCAGCCCCTCCAAACCAGTAGCTTAGCAGATCCAGTTTTACATGGCTCCTAGTAGACCCCTTGTCTATCTAGGACTACATTACTCCCTCTCATCCCCCCCCTCCCCCCCGTCTCTTCTACTATCTTCATCTACAGCCCTCCTAGCTATCTCCTTTACATCTTCTTCAACCTCCAACCCATCTCCATTAAACCTGCAACTCAACTTAACCTTTCATATTCCATTCCTTTAAAAAGCCATACAGCCCTTTAACCTAACCCCTTTTATTCCTCATCTCTTCCACAATACACCAGCCCCTTCCCTCACCCATCCCTCAAAACTGTGGTCTGTTTTGAACTTGACTGTTCACCTCCCAACAGTGATGCAGGGCCATTGGCAGCCCCTGCCAGGCCCAGACCAGACCCAGTCAAGCACCCCACTAGGTACCAGCCCAGGCCTTTTCAGCCACTGGCTAGGCCTGCGGCCCAGCCCTACCGGCCAAACCCAGTCCTAGCTTGGTCTGGCCTGGCCTAGCCTGTGTGGAGTTTTTGTAAAGGCCAATATGTGGCCCAGTTTTTATTTCTTTTGTCTTTTAAATATCTATGTAGGTAGTTGGCTTTTCGTATTCCTAGGTAGAGTTTATAAGATTGTTTTAAGTTCCTAGGTGTAGTAATTGTCTTTTAAAATTCCTAGTTAAAAGTTTGAAAGGTGTAGTTAATATATTTAATGTTTTATTGGGTTTAGTTTCTAGGTGTGGGAATTCTAATTAGTCTTGGAATTCCAACAGTCTTTTGATGTAATCCAAGAGGCTATTAAGCCTCATCCTAAGCTATATAATGGAATGGTGGGTTGCTGGTTCAGCACCCAGAACTTTTTAAAAAAAAAAAAAAAATCCTTTTGTGAGAATCAAGTTTGCTTAGGTGAGACTCCTACAGCGGGCCTAGGTGGGACTCCTACGGCTAGTAGACTGGTGGGACTCCAGCTGTACAACTTATCCTATTCTCTTCCAGATTCCATTTTGGCGTGCTAGCCTTTTAGGTCTGCACCAAACAGCCTGCAACTTCTCTGTTCATCCAAGATAAGAATCTGATCATGAAACCTTGTCTTCTCCCTTTATCCGATCCTTAACCTCCCTATAAATTAGATCTGATCTCTCTATTACAGATCTGAACCTTCCGCCTGTGTCATTCCAAGCTGGGGTTTGGTGTGGTGCCAACCCTAAGGATCTGGTGGGATCCCTGATTTATATACTTTTTTCTACTTTTCTTCTTTTTCCTTTATTTAATCAGGTCAGTTTCAAATATTCTTTTTTTCTGGTCTATTTAAGATTTCCTGCTTGAGTAGAAATTCTTAAATCTCAGTTTTGTTTCTTAAATTTCAAGATTATTGTCCTGCTGCTACTATTGATTTTGGCCATAATTTCAGATCTGATTTTAAGGCCTGATTGCACCATTGATTTCAGAGTCATAATTATGCTGAAACTTTTTTCAATTTTGGAATTTCAGTAATTGCTTTCTGTTTTTTCACTGCTAGTTTTATTTCTGTGATTGGTCTAATTTCCTACTGAATCAATTCTGAATTCCTTCAAGGTTCTATTGAATTCTGGAATTTCTGCAATTCAAATTCTGTAACTGTGTGGATTCTAGAGTCCTTGTCATACTCCAAGGAGGAAACCTTCACAGTTCTGGATTCCGCCATTGGATCTCTCTCAGATTTTACTGATATCTTCTACTGGCTGTTTGAACCATTCTACCAAAATTACTGATATATTTTCATTGAATTTTTAATGTTTCCTTGAATCTGGGTTTTATTCCCTTATCTTTGGTTCTGGGCCTTGTGTTTTCTAAACTTAAAGCTGTAGGTGGTTAGATTTCCGTTAGTAGTATCCTTCATCATTTTTGCACAAAGTGACTTCTTTCAAGACTCAAAGCTGTGCTTTTGTTCTTGCTGCTCTTGAGACACATTTTCTTTTTTAACATTTGATGATGCTAAAACTTCTGTTTTCATTCTCTAAAACTCCTTGACTTTCTTGGTTAGTGTAGGCAACAAGCCACATTTATTGCTTATTTATTATGTACTGATATGCATGCTGTCAAACCAGCAATACTTAAAACTTCCCTTTCCATTAGAAATACTTTTCTAACTGGTATTCTTCTCCATTTGTTACTTAGGAAGTCTGTGTGCAAGAAACTACTTTGGGAAGTGTTGAAAAAGATGGAGTAAGTTGTTCCCACGTGGAAAGGGAAAATGGGGCTGAAGATGATCCCACTCTTGATAAAACTGAACTCTTCCCTGAAGTTTGTAGGTACTTTATCTCCCTTTCATGTGGTTGGCTGATTTTCTTCATGATTGTATTGCTAAGTTTTGGCATGGGCTTTGTCCTATTCAAAGTCTCATTGTTCTTCCAATTTTTGTTTACACTTTATCTTCTATGAGTTCTCTTTCAGGCAAATTGTACATCATTCAGACAATTTAGTTTTGGTACCCGAGGTCCCAACTCCTATTGAGGAGGTATGTGTTTTATTCATCTTCTTATTTATTTATTTATTTTTTTGAATATGGCTCTCAAAACCAGGCTAATTTTCAAATTGCAAACTTTTGTTTTCGATAATACGTATTAGAGAGGAGAGTTGAGCCCTGAACACCAATATAATTAGTAAAGTCCATATATGCTATGCAAGACTCATTTTGTACAAGCGGATAGATTAACCAACTTAGCATTATTAGCATCAAGGTACTAAAACTCGGGTCTCGGTACCAACCCGACTCTTGGAAAAACTGAGACGAGTTGAGATATCTCGCCGAGTTGGTTTTTTTTTTTTTTTTTTCAACTTGAAGCCTCGACTGTGGGTTAACCCGAGATCTGGACCCGAGATCTCGCCGAGATATGTCGAGTTTTGTCCAATCAGGTAAGGTATTTAAGTGGTAGGTGGGTTAAAATAATGGGTCGAAACCGAGATCCAACCAAGATCCGAGATCTCGCTGAGATATTGCACTTTTGAGACTCGTAGGCAGTCTCATCTCGGCTTTTCCAAAAACCGAGAAACTTGGCGAGAGGGTGAGTTCTCGAACTATGATTAGCATTATGCTCTAACCAACCGTGCTAATAGAATATTCATTGGTTTATCTTTGTATATCTGTTTTCAAAAATATGAAGCAAATGACAACATGATGGGGTTGTACTGTTTAATTTATTTCTTTTTGATTAATTTTAAATTTCTATATATATTTATTTACCTTCCCCTAATGCTTCTAATTAGGATAGAAGGGAACCTGAAGCTGGGGATGCGACAGGAGTTACTGAAGAATGTCACAGTGATGGGCAGCACGATAATACCCCATTAATTTTTCCAACTGAAGCTGACCAGAATCCCTCTGGTTTCTGCAAGCTTGATTCTGGTGGTGGTGGGGCCAGCCCTGATGCTTTGAAGGTTGATTCCAGTGATAACATTGGTAAAATGGAACGCTTGGCACAGTTAAATCCATTTGAGCATAAATCTGAATCATCCAAATTTGTAGAGTATTGGGTTCCTGTTGAGCTTTCCAGCGTGCAGCTTGAGCATTATTGTTCCACTTTATTTTCGAATGAAATGTGTCTTCGATCATGTTCAAAGAATGACTCTGTTTGGGCCCTTCGTGAGATACTTATTTCTGCAAAGAAGGTTGGCTTGATGAGATGATGCTTCTTTATAGTTTCAGCCAAAAAATTAAAAATAATTACATCTTATGTCTTCTTCAATTGGTTTCATCATTGTTTTATCTAATGTTGTTCAGTAGGCGGGTGTGTATGTTTATATATTTAGTGGTGTTTCTGGTAGCTTTTTTCATTTGATTCGCCCATATGATATTTCCTGGCAGTGCTGTGACCATCCCTATCTTTTGGAGCCATCTTTGCAAAGTTTGCTCACTAAAGGTCTTCCTGAGGTGGAATATTTGGATGTTGGAATAAAGGCAAGTGGCAAGCTGCAACTTCTTGACAAGACCCTTCAAGAGATGAAAAGATGTGGCTTAAGAGCACTAATCCTTTTTCAGGTACTTGAATTACTGGCTGATACTTTCCGTTACTGTTTTCCATTTTTCTGTGGTCTGCTCTACTGTAGTGTTTCTCAAGGTTTGGGGAATTATGACTTGTGACAATGTGACACCAGTCCATTTTATTTATAATAATGAGATATGAGGTACAAAGACAATAAAGCCCCTAGGGAAATATTACATAAATCCAAAGGACAATTTTACCCTTATACCCCATATTATAACACTCCACCTCAAGTTGGTGCATGGATATCACACATGCCCAACTTGCATACAAGAGGTACAAAATATTTACTACTTAAACCCTTGGTAAAAACATCAGCTAACTGTTCTCCAAACTTGACAAATGGAGTACAAATCAGTCCTTGTTCCAACTTCTCTTTGTTGAAATGGCGGTCAATCTTCACATGATTGGTTCTGTCATGCTGCACCGGATTATGGGCAATGCTGATAGTAGACTTGTTGTTGCAGTAAAGCATCATGGCTAATGATGTGGGAAGGACCCAAGTCTTTCAACAGTCCCTGGAGCCACATTAATTCACAAATCCCATGCGACATGGCATGAAACTCGGCTTCAGCACTGGACCTGGCAACAACTGTATGTTTCTTGCTTTTCCATGTGATTGAGTTTCCTCCAACAAAGGTGTAGTAGCCGGAAGTGGAACGTCAATCATTAGGTGAACTAGCCTAGTCATAATCCGTAAAAGCCTCCACCCACAGGTGACCATGAGGGAAGAAAGAATACCTTTGCTTGGGGCAGCCTTCAAGTACTATAACATACGGATCACAATATCCCAATGGGTAGTATAGGGTTCATGCATGTTAATGTAGTCCTAGATTGGTAGGAGACCAACTAGTAGCCAATCAACCTGGATCTGTTATGAACGGGTGAATTGGCTAGGTCAAAATAAGGTTTTTGGTGAAATTAGGGTTAGGGTTTGATGTATGGGTTATGTCAAGTTGAGGTAGGGGAGTCTAACAGTGAAGGTCCTGAGATATTTTGATGGATGGAAATGTGTAAACTTGAATGGGCAGCAACTTAGGTTTAGGGTTTCAGGTTTTGAAAAAGAGAAAAAAAAGGGGAATTTAAGGTGTAGGATGGGAATTTGGGGCTAGGGTTTGGATCGAGTATTCCTAGTGTAGGGAATGAAATTCAATTCAGGTATGGTGTGTTTCTGATGGTCGGATTGGTCTGTGAAGAATTTGGGAGATGGGATGGGATGGGATGTTTTGGGTTGGGGTGGTTTAGAAGATTAGAAGAAGAAAGGCTAGGGTTTGGAGCTTCAAACTTACTTTGGAGATGATGACCATGGAACATGAAACACCAAAGAACTTGATATCAGATTGCTTGACTGTAGAACAATAATGGAGAAAACAAAGTAACCAAAACAAACCACCCGGGCTTCCCACCGCAAGGTGTCAATCAGATTAAACACCGATTCCTTCAACGAACAACGTAGGCTTCCCACCGTAAGGTGTCAATCGGATTAAACCCCGATCCCACCAGCCTTGATCAAACACAAGACAAAAATTTTCAATGGAGAAGAAGAGAAGAGCAGCAAAAGCTTTTTCATTAATCCAAAATTCGTCTTCAATACTTGCCCCAGTTACAACCTTATGTAAAAGACTCAAAAATAAACTTCTACACTAAAAAAGAAAGGCCTAATCCAATCCTTAACCTATTAGGTAAACTAAACTGACTAGGAAAGTGAAATAACAAAGGAAATAACTCAAAACATGGCTGGACTTATAGAGTCCTAATCTAGCCCAACTTAAATTGTCACATGACCACTTAATTAAGTCAAATGATCACTTAACCAAGTCACATGATCACTTAAGTGATCACATGACCACTAACCAAATAGAAAGAAATCTTCTAACTAATCCTGTATGTAACCTTATTACCCATATTTTAAGCCCATAAAGATGTCTATTAGATTGAAAACCCATGGGATCAAAGGCCCAACATGTATACAACCCAACCCTAGACTTATTCCTAATATAACAAGACTATTTTGGTGATGAATCTGCATCACATGTATTGGCTAACCATTCTGACAGCAAAGGCTATGTCTGCCTGACTATGGGAGAGGTAGAGTAGCTTTCCAACCAACTGTTGATATTGCCCTTTGTCCATTGGATCACCAGTTTTACTAGAGAGATGAACGTTTGCTTCAAAAGGAGTATCTGAAGGTTTACATCCTAACATGCCAGTCTCAGATAACAGATCCAAAGTGTATTTGCTTTGTGAGAGAAACACCCCTTTGGTAGAACGGGCAACCTCAATATCAAGAAAATACCTCAATTTGCCAAGGTCTTTGATCTCAAATTCCTTCCCATGATGTGATTTGAGGCGAGTGTCGCTGCCTGTGACAACAATATCGTCCACATAGATGATAAGAATGGCAATCTTGGTTCCAAATCGCTTAATGAAGAGGGGGTGATCGACATTGCTTTGGGTGTAGCCAAATGAGACCATCACACCATGTAATCTTCCAAACCAAGCCCGTGGGGACTGTTTTATACCATACAAGGCATGTTTCAACTTGTACACTTTCCCATGAGTCTCCTGAGTGGTGAAACCAGGAGAGATATCCAGATATACTTCTTCTTCTAGTTCCCTATAGATAAATGCATTTTTCACATCTAGTTGTTGCGACTCCCATCCGAGGTTGGCTGCACATGACAAAATGACATGTATCATGTTCATCTTTGCAACAGGAGCAAACGATTCCTGGTAGTCAAGGCCATAGGTCTGTGTGAATCCTCTAGCAACCAACTGGGCCTTGTATCTATCGTCCGTGCCATCCAGATTCTGTTTAACAACAAACAACCTTTTGCAACTTACTGTCTTTTTTTGAGGAGGAAAAAAACCAAGTCCCAAGTGCCCTTTTTTTTAGGGCATCAATTTCTTCAATTATGGCTGCCTTCTGCCGTGGATCTTGAAGAGTTTCTTGCTAGTTTTTTGGAAGAGAAATAGAGAACAGAGATGAAACACAATATGAAGTAGAAAGAGACTCATACGAAACAATTTGAGAAATAGGGTGTTGCGTACAAGCTTGAACTCCTTCCGGAAAGCAATGGGAAGATCTAACGAAGGGTCTGAAACAAAAGGAGAATTTGAAATAATAGGAGATTGTGGAGAGAAATTACCTGGAGACGGTGGATCCAATATAGGAGGGGCCAGTGCCCGGTGGGCCTAGAGCAGCTATAGTGGTGTCTATTTGCGTCCCACAAGCTTGACAAGTGTAAGTACGGACAATGGGTGGAACAACAATGGGTTGAGTTTCCCCTTGGATAGGAGACTCCCCTTGGACAGGAAGGTTATTCTCAACAATAGAGGGCATAGGCATATCAGAAAAAGGCAGTGCTGCCTGCCTCTCGGTGATGCTAGAAGGGAGACGGTAGATGTTGTGGCGGCGGTGAGGTGGCAGCAAAATGCTAAGGGAAAAACGAAAAAAAAGAGAGAGAGAGATGGTGGTGGTGGTGTTTGGAAATCCCTAGGTTGATTCTCCCTAGAGTTCTGATACCATGGTGGTTTGGGGAATTATGACTTGTGATGTAGATCCAAGCCTTCTCGAGTTGAAGAAGCCACCCTAAGCATAGGGTCATAGTAGGAGCCGTAGTATAATCTTATACGTAGTTTCTTTCAGCCTTAAATTAGTTCTATACTTAGTTTTATTTTGTGTTTTTAATTGAACCAGTTCAAATTGGTTGCATCCAATTGGTTCAATTTAAGTTGGTCTAATTTAAGTGAAGTGTTCCTATTGGCTAGTAGGATCTTATATCCTATTGGTCAATTAGGAATCTCAGTTATTTAAAGTGTTTTAAGTTGTTAGAGTAAATACTTCAGTTTAGTTTTAAAAAATTATTTCGTTTGATGCTGCCATTGTTGCTGCTGGTTATCTCTTTTGAGAGTGAGTCTTGTGAGTCATATCAAGACAACCTTGTGAGTCATATCAAGGTGAAGGGTAGGTGGATCTCCTACGACTCCTTGCATCTGTTCATGATCGGGAGGTCTTCTTCAATCAACTTTCAAGTTACTGCTGCTGCTGATCTTCATCCCAGTAAGTTATTTACTGTTTCAGCATTCTCCCATCTTCTTCTTAATCCTCCCACCTAACCCTAATCAATACCCATTAAACCCTAATTCTTCTAAAATTTTCCCAGCACCATTCCATCATTAGAACACCACTGGAATTGGACCACAGCGCCCTCTCCTCACCCCTTACACTCGATCTGAACCCTAGGGCCATTCTCCCTTCAAAAACCCTAATTCCCTTCAACCCTATTAAAACCGAAAACTCTAACTACTGCCTAGACCTATCTAGCCATCCAAAACCATTCAAAACACAACCGAACCTCCTCCTCACTGCCTATAACATTCGACCCAAAGCCCTCTCCAAAAATCCAATCCTAAACCCTAATTTCAACCTAAATTCTAAAACCCAAAACCCGAAACCCTAACTCTAATTTCTCAAATTTGAATTTTTATTCAAACCTTGTTCAAACCTACACTATTAGCTTCTCCTAGACCCGCCCATTAAAACCATATAAGATTTAACCCATTCTCATAAACCTAACCCTAGAATTGCCCCAATTTACATCAATTCTGCCCCATCGAGTTAGCCATTCAGCAGGTCCTGGTTATCTGGCTCCTAGTAGGTCTCCTACCTATCTACACTAACCTGTGTCAATGTTACACCAGTCAGCTTTATTTATAATAATGAGATATGAGGTACAAAGACAATAAAGCCCCTAGGGCAACATTACATAATCCTAAGGACGATTTTACCCTTATACTCCATATTACAACAGTTTCTGATGTAGTAGCACTGGATTGGGTGAGCAGATATGGCAGGCTTTGGCTAAGAAATACAGTTCATCCAAGTCTGGTCATTGGTACCTAATAGATGTATATTTTTTTGTCCAAATTTTTAATTCACAGGGGTATTCGTGTTCTTTTCATCTTTTAAATATCTTAAATGCCAGCTGTTAGAGCTATGGGGCTCATTCTTGTAGTGGGTTTAGTTTAGAAGAGTAATTTAAGTTATTTGGGAAGCTTATTTAATTTCTTATTGTTATTACTTGTTAGGTAGTTAAAGTCAAGTGGGATTCTATTTTCTATAGAAAGATATGAACAGATCCAATTGACGGTTAATGAAAAAACATATTTTTATTGGAAGCTTGAGTGTGAGACCCTTCTGTCTTCCCTTTTCTCCCCCCTGTGGTCTCTTTCTCCTCTTCTGTCCTTCCTGTGGACTCTCTTCTTCCCCAATCTTTTTCTTACCTTCTCTCCCACGTTTCTCCTTATTTCTGTACTTCATTTCTCTCTTTCTTCCACTATTGCAAGGCACTGCAGTTGCAGGAAATCACCAAGCATCTTCTCTGGAAACAGTCTAGAAAACAGATCCATTTGGATCAAATGATTACCAAATCAATACCTGTTCTCCTATTTCTGCTATTTCTTCTAATACCTGGTTTTCTTATTTTTGCCCTGCCCTGTTAGTGTATAGATATCTCTCTGTATATATTAATCTGTCTTGTTAGTATATATCTTTTTGAATATGTAAGTGTGCCCTGTCAATCCTTTATATATTCCTTATCTGATTTTAGATTTGCTAATTAGTTCCTGAATCCATTCTTTATTCGTTGTTAATCTATTATTCCCTGCGATTAGTTCTTTTCTATTGTTTTTCTTTTTCATACCAATAACCTGTCATCTTGATTTTCCATCTTTTCTTAGTTCTTCTCTTTAAATTTCTCTGCTTAGTATTATGTGGCTTTCCTGTTCTGTTCCAAATTTCTGTCTATTTACTCCCTGATAAACACCTTTAGACTTGGTCCTATTAGCAACCTGATTAACTCTAGATTCTGATATGGGAATTACGGTTTCAAGGTCTGCATTATTTGGTATCAGAGCCTAGGTTCAAACCTCCTATTCTGTCCTCCCTTTCTCCCCCATTGATTCTGTTTCTTCTATCTCCCTCTATTTCTCTCTCATTCCTGTCAATAGGCTATTTCTTGCTCTGTCTTGGCTTTCACAGTGCTGGAACCAGATCTAAAGCATCTTGCAGGTTAGTATTAGTTCAGTATATTGTTAGTTCTTTTATATATTCCTTATTTGATTTCAGATGTGCTAATTAGTTTCAGATTTTCATTCTGTCATTTCTCCTATTATGATTTTCTATTATAATCTATTTCTGTCCGCATTATCAGTACATTTCCATCAATATCTGTGGGGTCTGTGAGTAGATTGGAATCCACAAATTCTCTAACAGAGAACTGCTGGATACCAGCCTGCATTAGTTTCTGGCATAATTTAACCATGCGAGTGAGATACTCAAACCATCTATCCTATCTCCATCGTCTTCTTCCTTCTATTTCTTTGTTCTGCAATAACCTACATCAGAGAATAATCAAAGGCCTTGTTTTCTCCTCCATTGTGGCTGCTGATCATCAGAAGACTGCTACTGTTGTGCCATTGATTTCTGGCTGTAGGCTCAAGAACATAACCTGCGGCTATACTATTATGGAGTTTATTGAAGCAGAAAACAAACCTATGCAACTCCTGATCTGTCCCCCAGTTACAGGCTCACAGCTCAAATTCTGACAGAGTTATACACATGCTAAAGTCTTCCTTCAATGGTAGTGGGCAGTCTGATCCAATGGCTGGTTTAGCCACAGTAGTGAGTTACTAATTAAAGGTCTTACTTTCTAATTTCAGAGATCCTTGGTTATCTGCCAATCCAGCCATCAATTTGGGTTGAGCTTTTGAACAATTAATCTAGTCTGAAAGTAATTCACTCGACCAGAACTTCAGCTCCATCTGAAGGACTGACTGACTATTTCTGTACCTGTTTTCTGACAGCCAGTAGTGCTGTTTCTGATTCTGTTTGTCTTGTCTGAGGCTGGGCATTGATCAAAGCTCTGTTTTGCCTTGTTGATGGTCTTAAGAGTTGATTACTTTTCTTGTTCACCTACTGTTGGGTGTCTATTATTTATATTGCTGGAATTGATGGTATATTATACTGATATTGATGTTGAGTAATCCTGTTGTGGGATTGGTTCCTAGTTGATTAATTGGGAACTGGTTCTACATTAGGCCCCCTTTGATTGAGCTCCAACAATCTTGATAGAAAGACGTTGAGAATCCATCTGGCCAAGGGGAGTTATCCTTTGCCATCTCAAGGACTGTCTTTCTTACTTGATCCTCCCCAAAAGGTCTTTCTAGCATTCGTCTATGATCTACAGAGATAGATCCCCAATCCAAGCTTTCCACTGTTACCCTATGAGTTTGGTGCTTTCGCTCTAGCTTTTTAAAGAACTCAACAAAATTTTCTATTTTGTCTCCATATCCAAATAAGTTCTCCATCCACAATTAATTTGAAATCAAACTCTTCTTTTCTATTAGCAATTCTATGAAGAAATTTGGTACTATTATCACTCTCCTTGATCTATTTGTGCTTTAACTTTTGCCTTCAGTACACCTCCCTTTTCAAATTTTCTTCATATTCCATTTTCAGCCTTACCCTTTCTCTGATCTCGTCTTCTATCAGCTCTCTATTTTCTTCCAAATGACCATCATTTTTACAGTTCTTTTCTCGTTTCCTCAATCTGACCAAAGACTTCCTTGTTCGAAACTTTGAGGTTGCCTTTGACATTTTGCAACTTCCTTAGGAATTTGAAACCTTCCCAATCTCCCTGCACCTCCTCTCCCCCACTGACCTATCAACCTCCTGAATTTGGATGGAGAGTGATGCAGATTTATCACCAAACTGGGCTTCTTTTATTAGGAATAAGTCTAGGGTTGGGTTACATATATGTTGGGCCTTTGATCCCATGGGTTTCTAATGTAATAGGCCACTTTTATGGGCCTAAAATATGGGTAAATAGGTTGCATACGGGATTAGCTCCCATACTTAGTTTTATTTCCATACTTAGCTTTTTATTTGGTGTTTTAAATTGAACCGGTTCAACCAATGGTTCAATTTAAGTGATTTTATTGGTTTTTCTTTTAGTTGTTTAATTAGACTGGATTAGGACTCTATTTTGAGTCTATTTCAGTTTCCTAGTCAGTTTAAGTTAGCTAATAGGTTAAGGATTGGGTTAGGCCATTCCTTTTTGGTGTCTAAGTCTATTTTTGAGTCTTCTATATAAGTTTGTAAGGGAGGCCAGCATTGGATATGAATTTGATTAATAAAAATAGACTTAGACACCAAAAGGAATGGCCTAACCCAATCCTTAACCTATTAGCTAACTTAAACTGACTAGGAAACTGAAATAGACTCAAAATAGAGTCCTAATCCAGTCTAATTAAACAACTAAAAGAAAAACCAATAAAATCACTTAAATTGAACCATTGGTTGAACCGGTTCAATTTAAAACACCAAATAAAAAGCTAAGTATGGAAATAAAACTAAGTATGGGAGTTAATCCCGTATGCAACCTATTTACCCATATTTTAGGCCCATAAAAGTGGCCTATTACATTAGAAACCCATGGGATCAAAGGCCCAGCATGTATGTAACCCAACCCTAGACTTATTCCTAATAAAAGAAGCCCAGTTTGGTGATAAATCTGCATCAGAGAGTCCACTTATTCAGATCTGAACTGAGTTGACCTTGAGTAACTCTTTTGGAATACAACATGATGGGGTGGTGATCCGAAACTGGTCGAGGAAGGGTTGTCTCACGTCTGTATCATGTTAGGGTAAGGATCATCCCAAACATGGAAACTGAAAGTCTATCAATCCTTGCATACAGAGGGTTGCTTTGCATATGGAAGGAGAGGAAAATGTTCCTTGTGATTCATCCATAGTTCCATGTGCTCAAAACATATCCAAGTTCCATAAAATTACTATTCGTCCTGAGGTGCCAAAGGATGGTAGAAATGCCAATTAATGCCTCAATTCATCCAAACACTGGGAGCCCTACATATGTTGAAGCATTCCAATTTTGATTCCTGAATCAAGACAGTATCTAGATTGGCTTTCTGATACACTGCCTTTACCTAGTCACTGCACGTTCCAACTTAACAGCCACATTGTTTTTTACTCATGTTTTAGCTCATTAAAGAATAAATAACATTTGAATGGGTCTCCCTCTTCTTCTATTTGTCCTTTTATTTATTTATTTATTTTTTTGGGGGGGAGGGGGATTTGACAAGAAAGAAGCGAACTGTGCTAACCACCATACCAAGGCGTAGAAGGGAAGAGAACATCCCAGGCTAACCCCACTCAAGATTGGATACTGAGCACATCAACCAAAAAAGTACCACACCTTGACATCTCGAAATGATGAATTTGAAGGTTGCTCCCCCATATTATGAAAAACCAAACCCATCCTATAAACAACTCGACTCGACTCAATTAAAGTGGGATGGATGAAATGGAGAGGTGCATTGGGAGTGTTGTGTGACCGACATATTCCTTTAAAGCTTAAGGAAATTTTTTTTAGGACTGTTGTTCGACCGGCCATGATGTATGGGGCAGAATGTTGGGCAGTTAAGAAACGTCATATTGATAAGCTATGTGTAGCAGAGATGAGAATGTTAAGATGGATGTGTGGAAAAACAAGGAAGGATAAAGTACAGAATGAACTTATTAGATCGGACTTGGGAGTAGCTCCGATCAATGACAAATTACGAGAGAGTCGTTTAAGGTGGTATGGTCATATTCAACGGAGACCTAGTAACGCCCTAGTGAGGAGGAGTGATATGATCCCAATTGAAGGAGCTAAAAGAGCTAGGGGCTGACCTAAAATGACCATAGGAGAAGTGATGAAGAAGGACATGTATAGGTTAGGGCTTGTTACAAGCATGACATTGGACAGAGCCTACTGGAGGTCAAGGATCCATGTTGTAGACCCCATTTAGCTGAGATTTTCCTGACGGGTTGGACTATGCCTCTTTCCTCCTCTTACTATCCTTTGCCTTTTTCATCTCTCTTTTCCCATCTTCTTTTTTTTTTTTTTTTTTTTGGTTAAATCTATGTTTTCCATATTTTTTTTTTTTAGTTTTGTTTTGATCCATGTAGCCGACCCCATTAAGTTGGGATAAGGCTGAGTTTTTTGTTGTTGTTTTGTTGTCCAACTACATGTGGTCAGCTAAGACCGAATCTATAAGGCTATGATCAACATCTCAATTGTGACCTAGAAAGACTAGACGAAGTAGGGGAAGGTCTAATTCTTTTGAGAGCCCTTGGTTGAGTTGACTCTTAACATTTTTCTCCCTGCCAGTTGGGAGGCATCAACCTCTTCTTCGCTCATTTCCATTAAATTCTGACATCAAGAAAGAAGTTCTGGGCATACTCCTCACTATCTGGTACGGGTTCATCGTGGGCTGGGGCCAACCTGAAACCGATCAGGCCCACCTGACTTTTAGCTCGCTTGAGTAGGTTATATAAACCTCAACCTGAGGTTGGGCTGGGCTAGTGTTTGGTCAAGTCCATGGACTCAGCCGGGCACATAGTGGTCTGAATTATATATATAAAATTGCACCATCGGCGGCGCAGCTAGGGAATCTGTGGTCTGGAGCAATAGACCACGTAGTTGGAATCATTATTCACACCCTATCGTACAAAGTCACCGAAATGCCCTCAAAATCTTGATTTTGTGTACAAAATGCCACCCCCTCATCAGGGGTGTGTGTGTGTGTGTGTGTATATATATATATATATATGTCTATATGCCTATATGTACATACATATACACGGTTTCAGCCAGAATGGGTTCCTCAGGCTGGGGAAGGCTGAGCCTAGCCTGGGCTGGGTTAAGGTTGTGGATATGTAGCTTCGGGCTGAGCTAGGATTGGCACCATCCTGGCCCTGCATGCCAAGTTGCACTGCTGTCACTCAGTAAGAAAATTCCTACCTTTAACTCACTTTGGACAGTCCCTCTAGAATCCTCCTTTAGATGGATATCAGAAACGTTTCTACCCTGTCCCTACGTTTACCTTAGAAATGCTGCTGGTGGCATGAGGTATGTGAACATTAAAATTTTGAATGTTGGTAGGCTCAAGCCTAGAAGCAAGAGTTGATGTGGTAATACTCATAATGTGACATGACAAAGTTGCAATTATATGTATGCGTGTACATCGTTAATTCTTTTGTACTGTCTAGGACTACACCCTAGGCCGCAGAAGGATGTGAACAGGTTATATTCCTTGTGTTTGGACCCTTAATAGATTCACAACCTTTGACCCAGACATTTTCATTGGTGGGGATATCTAGGGAGAAGCTTCCATTTCCCATCGGCTTGAGGGCTTTTGATTGATTGGCCATTTCCTTCTCGTCACTGAAACAAAACCCAGCCTGATTCAGAGGCCAATTTGTTTGATTTTTCGTCTAGCTTTGACTTTGACCTTTTATGCAGTTTCATCACTTCATCACCTTGATTAATCATGTTAGAGATCCATTTTTTTTTATTCTTATTCTTTGACTAATTGTTATGTGGCAGCCATTTGATGGATCTAGACTTGGAGATATCTTGGATGACTTTCTGCGACAAAGATTCGGGCCAGATTCTTATGAACGTGTTGATGGAGTGGTCAGTTCAAAGAAGAAGCAAGCTGCCATGAACATGTTTAACAGTAAGGAGAGAGGGAGATTTGTGTTTCTATTAGAAAGCCGTGCTTGCCATACAAGCATTAAACTTTCATCAGTGGATGCTATTATTTTATTTGATAGTGATTGGAACCCGCTGATTGATTTAAGAGGCCTGCAGAGAATCCATATTGATTCACAGTTTGAACAGCTAAAAGTATTTCGTTTCTATACACCTTGTACTGTTGAAGAAAAGATTCTAAATCTTGCAAAGCAAGATATGTATCTTGATAGCAGTATACAGAATATAAACCGTAGTCATTGTCATATGCTACTTATTTGGGGTGCCTCCTATCTGTTCAGTAAATTGAGTGATTTCCATGGTGGTGATACCTCAGCATCAGGCTTAAACAATTTGTCCAATGAGGCATTTATGAATGATGTAGTGAAGGAATTGTTGACATGTGTACCTCAAAATGCTGAAAACAACAATAAAAGCATCTGCTCATTAATTTCTAAGGTTAAACAGAGTGGTGCAATCTATTCAAGGGATATTCCTTTACTTGGGGAGAGTAAAATGCAGCTGAGGGAGGAAGAACCATCCCATGTTTTTTGGACAAAATTACTGCAGGGAAGATATCCTCGGTGGAGATATTTGTCTGGAGTTTCTCATAGGGTCCGAAAAAGAGTTCAGTATTTTGACGAGTCACCAAGAAAATCCAATGTCGAGTGTCAAGAAGTTATAAATAAGCGCAAGAAGGTAACTGACATAACCACCGATCCAACCTCTCTCAAGCCATGGCAAGAAGACAAAAGAAAAGTACTTCTTGGGGGTAAGGAAGGTAATATTTCTGTTGCTGCTATAGTTTCATGCAGTTATTATGGAACCTCCTCATTTCTGTCAAAAAGATTTTCAGTCTGTTTGGGGACAATGAAGATGGAATATTTATAGAAGATTTATCTTTCAAATACTCTTTTTTGCCTCCATTTCTTCTTTTCACTCTGTGAAACTGAACCATTTCCTTTTCTGCAGGAACATCTGGAACTCAAGCTGGCAACAGGTCTCAATCCTTGCCAAGGTCAGCAGTTAATATGGGTGACATAAATCATGTGCCCTTTATAACAAATGAAATCTCAGGTGTATCTGAAGGCCACTTGATTGAATCTGAGGAAAGCAGAAAACTACGTGAGGCCCAGAAGAGTCTTCATCTCTTGTTGAAGCCGGAGATTTCAAAACTCTGTGAAATCCTAAGACTTCCTGTATGCATCTCATAAGTTCAAAGTATATGAGTTGTCTGCTTTCGATAGAATCATCTTTATTTGTGGCTTTTGTTATTCTTTTCCCACACTACAATAAATGAAAAACTGGTTTCTACTTCAGGTATTTCCCTTACTAATTCCAATTAAGAGGTAACAAATTGGAACCAAATCTGTCGAAATTTCTTATATTGCCTAAAGTGAGACCTAATATAACAGCCGATAGATAAATAGGTATTGTAAATGCTATAGTTGATAATTTGACCATAGTAATTCTGCTGGTATACTGTTTCAACAGCCTCAACGCAGCATGTTATATTGGTGTTGAAATTTCCTAACAAAATCCCATTTCTATAAATTAATTAATGTAATTTATTTCCATATAGGAGAGGTTAGGAATTTTTTTTTTCCCTTTTAAAAAATCCATAGATGTTATTGGAGTGTAAAATGATTACATTCTAGATGGATTTGCCTGTAGAGATCGGGGCCACTCTCATGAACTTTTGGACCCTTACGTCGCAGACTTCTTCCTTTGCTTAAATATTGTTTCTTTAATCAATGCCTTCCTTGCACATGACTGATCCTTCCCACTTGACTTTAACATAATGTCAATACTTGGTTCCTAGTTTCCATAATCTTATTTATTTTTAGTTCTATTTTTGCTCGCCCTGTCATTCAGTAGATTCTGGATAAGTTTTGGCTTCATCATGTGATTATTGATCAGGAAATATAACATTGGTTGTCATCAGAATAGAGATTCATAAGTTACTCTATTGTTCTGTTTTACTCATTTGGAGGCATGTGTGTTAATTTACCAAATATCTTTATCATTCATCTTCTGTTATTGTAGTCGATGTTATTTGTCCTTTTGCAGTCTTGGCGATGCATTTCATGCTAGCAACTTGTAAAGCATAGGTATCTGATTTCATTTGTTTGTCTGAATTAAATGCAGGGGTACATCAAGGGAATGGCTTTAAGGTTTCTGGACTATATAATGAAAAATCATCTTGTCAATAGAGAACCAGTGGCCATATTACATGCTTTTCAGATCTCTGTGGTTAGTATCTTCTAACTGACTAACTCTAATTTGTACTTTTTTTTTGCCCCAAAGTTTTTTGTTCTAATGATGCTGAGTTGGTGGATATTTCATCAACTAAGTTTTGATAAATTTTCTGTGCCAAGATCTTTACATGTTTTTAAAAAAATCTTAGCATTTTGATTAACGCTGACCAATTTGTTTTGGTCTTGTTGGTCAGTCCTAAACAAAATCTGATGAATTATATCATTTCAGTTGAACGTTGCAAACATTTTGTTGGACTTTGTAATGATTCGTCTGAGATATTGGGTGGTTGGAGTAAAAACTTATAGTATCTTTAGACAATAACTACTTATCAAACCATTAATTGATAATGTGATTGTCCTGATTTTGGGCCAGTTTCAGTGCAATCATTTCAAACTTTCAATGTTAGGCTATGATCCTCTAATCATGAGGCACATACAACTTATTGGTCCCCCAGTTTCAAATCTACTAGTCCTATGTTGGAGTATTCAGTTCTCATTCTATAATAAATTATATTCTGAATTTTTATATGCATCTTAGTAGCTTGGTTTTTTCAGTGTTGGACAGCTGCGTCTTTGTTGAAACACAAGATCAGTCACAAGGAATCACTTGCACATGCAAAACATCATTTGAATTTTGAATGCAAGGAGGAAGAGGCTGAATTTATCTATTCAAAATTGCGGATGCTGAAGAAAATGTTTCATCGTCGTATAGAAACTTCTATGGAGTTGAAATCTCCTGAAGATAGTTCACCTAGAGTCAAAGATGTTTCAAAAATTCTTCCGGATGCAAGCTCTTCACAATCAATGGCGTCTGCCCAGGAAGAGTTGGAAGAAGGAGAGATCAGAGAGATCCCTCAGTCTCATAATTTTCCTGTACATATTCCTGTCAAGCAGGAGCGGGTAACTGATTCTGATAAAACCAGTTCGTCAAAGCAGAATGATTTCTCCGAATTCGAGAAAATATGTATCAAGAGGTTCAATAAGCTCCTCCAAAAGCAACAGGAGGAAGTTCAGAAATTTCATGAAATTAGGGAAAAGGAAAAAGCAAAGCTGGATAAAGAGCTAATGTTGGAGTTGGCTTTTATCCGCACGGTACATAAACATACCTCCATTAGATTAGATAAGATGAAGACAGCAGAGCAAGACCATGCAAAGAAGATAGAAGCACACAATCAGGGTTGGGAAGTGCTTAAGAAAAACTTTGAGTCTTTGCAGCTGATGGCAAGGAAGGAGGAGAGGCGGACGAAGGCTCATTGGTTGGAGCAAGCTATATCTGGGAAATCAGTTGAGCCATTTGCTAAGCTTCCTTTGCCAGATTCTTGGTTCAGGTTGGAACAAATGATGGGTGGTGAGCTAGGTGCCGCTGGGCTTTCTTCAGAAAGACCAGATCCTAACATGAGTTTTCCAATCAAGCCAGGTGAGGTTCTACTGTCTAAAATAACTAAAACTATTCCAAGTGAAGCCGCAGAGGGCAGTGTAATGGATGCTACCCTTGACATGCATCCTAATAGAGAGGACAGAATGGATGCTACTGTTACCTTGCAGTCTGATGGGGATGGCAACAGACTGGATACTATGCTTGACATGCAGACTAACAGAGAGGATGATGGGATGGATGTTAGTGTTGCCATGCAATCTAATGGAAACAGTGACAGAATGGATACTATGCTTGACTTGCAGCCTAATAGAGAGGATGATGGAAATCATGGAATGGATGCTAATGTTTCCATGCAGTCTAATGGTGACAGCAACAGATTGGACTCTACCCTTAACTTGCAGCCTAACAGGGAGGATGACCGAGTTGATGCTGGTAGTCTTGACATGCAGTCTAATGTAGATGACTGTAGACTGGATGGTACAATTGCCATGCATTCTGGTAGAGATGACAATGGAGTAGATACAACAGTTGCCATGCAACAGCCTCATAGAGGCAGCAATGGAATGGATACTACTTGTGGCATGCAGTCTTGTAGAGATGAAAATGCAATGGATGTTACAGCCCCAGAAAGGGAAACTCTTGCTGGAGATGAGCAGCACAATAGGGCAGACAGTTCCAACAGTGTAGATTTGCGTTCATTGGAGCCGACTCAGATAGATTCTACCCGGAACAGTTCATTACCATTGGATGAGGTATATAGATTATGGCCTTAACTTGGGTGTTTTTGTATCCTAATTTTCTGTGTATGTTATTGTTCTGTCAAACTCATGTATCTTTATGATGATAAATGGCCATATCTTCTGTGGACTTGGTACCTGTTAGTTCTGACCGTCCAAAATTTGATTGTAGCAGATGGTTGGTTTTAATAGGTGCCACCTGCCTACATGCACACCATTTTTTGAACTACTGTCTTAGCCTATTACATTGACCTTGTACCAGATCTCGATTATATCTCCATGTTGAGAAAGATGATTTGTGCTTATGCACAGGGCTTGAATATATTAATATATCTTGCCTTCGTGCATATATTTATGGAGATTTTCTTTTTGGAAATTTGCAGACACTTTTAACTATTTCTTTATGTTTTCAGGTACTTCGTGTTGAGCATTGTGAGCCACCCACATCACCTGCAGCACAAGATGAGGCTGTGTCAAGTTGTGAAATGCAAAATACTCCTGAACAAGTCCAGGTTCCATTGCTGCACCCGGCTAATGTTTTACCTTCTGATGGACCTAATCATGATACCTCTGTTACGGAACCCGTTCAGCAATTCCCACTGCTTGTGTCTAATGACCCACCCTCTACTGGATGTGATCAACAAGATGTACCTTCGATTACAGGGACCTATGATGAGACAAATTTTGAAGACCAAACCTCCATTGGACGGGCTCAAATTCAAGAACACCCACCGATGGGCAATCCAGCTGAATCAGCACCACCAGTTGAGGACCGTCCTGAGCCATCTCTCTCTCTTCCACAATCCATGACCCCTTTGGTGCAGCACCTGCCTGTGGAAAGGCCCTCAGTTGGAAGCGGGGCGCTAGTGTCGGACACTAGTTTGGCCACTATTCCAGAGTCAAGTAATTGTCCAGATTTTGTACATTCAGTTGGAAGCAGCACGCATGTATCAGTTACTGGGGGTATTGGGATAGTTCCAGAATCCAGCAACCGTCCACTACAACCAACTACTCTTCCAACCCAGATGTGTCAGCCATGGTCCAATGACCCACTTCAACATGAAATGGAAAGATTACAGAAAGAAAAGGAGCAGACCATCAAATTGCATGGAGAACTGGTTTGTACATGAGCTTCCTTTTTCTTGTTTTTGCCAATATTGTATTCCAAGTGGTAGGTGAGCCCCAATTTATTCTGTTCTGTTGAATGTATTCTTCTTTGTGAGTAGAAATTGCGGCTTGAAGCTGAACGTGACAAGGAGATAGAACAGATACGTAGGAAGTATGCTGCTTTGCTCCAGGAGGCTGAGGCTGTACTGGTGCATAAGAGAAAGGCACTGGATGCAAACTGCAACAAAGTTTTTATGAATAAGCTGTTGGCCGATGCATTCAGATCCAAATTCAGTGAGCCAAGGGCAACTGGGATGCTGGGACAGCGGCAAGGTAAGGAATTATTTCAGGACCTGTTTCAACTCTTAATGTTTTCACCTCGTTGGATATCTCTGCAACTTTGAGATTAAGGCATGCTTAATTCGGGTTAACCATATTGAGTACCATGTCTGAACTTATATAACACATTGACAGTGTTCACAGCCAAACCTACCAGCATGACCAATTTCAGATGCTGTCCTGTGCATTAACTATTATTAAGCTTTATAGTTGGAGATCTTGCTGCCAAATTTTCGCCAGTGTGATTAACATGGCATGCATCCAAAAATGGATTGAAATAGGCACACTGATTGCTAAACTGTATACATAATACACGCCTTTTCCTTAATTTTTGTGGAGCATCTAACC
Organism: Telopea speciosissima; assembly: GCF_018873765.1. Classification (NCBI taxonomy): domain Eukaryota; kingdom Viridiplantae; phylum Streptophyta; class Magnoliopsida; order Proteales; family Proteaceae; genus Telopea; species Telopea speciosissima. The sequence continues at coordinate 15,483,906 of NC_057917.1, forward strand.
CCTGATCTTTTTCCAGGGATGCCTACTAGTTTCATGCAGCAGTTATTTCAGCTGTCTTTGCCGCAACATGCTCAGAGGCCTGCCCCTGTGTCTGGTCCACCAGTGGCTCCCCCATTGCAGGTGGTCCACCAATCCTCTGCACTTTTCTCAAGTAATCCGGTCAGACAATCCATCAGCCCTATTGTTCCTCCGGCAGGGAACCTTCAAGTTGCTGGTGAACTACGGGCCCCAGCCCCTCACCTTCAGCCCTTCAGACATTCCACATCCATGCCGGCACCCAATATCCAGCCTGTTCCTCACACCATTCCCAGTCAGCAGGCACTCGGAAATGCTGCTTCCACTTCTTCCATGATTCCTCAGCTTGCATCTCGGGCACCTACCCTTTCATCTGGGCCTTTTAGCAGGAGCCAGCAACAAGAAAGTGCAGTAGGGTTGGCGGGTTTCAGTAATTCTTCTTTGTCTGCTCTGGAGCTGTTACAACCTCTCCCAGATTTGGGTCTGACCGTGGGTGCATTGGACCCATCTGAACTCACCACGCATTGTAGTTCACGAGGCACTGCAGCCCGAACTGATCCAACAGCAGATGTCGTTTGCATTTCGGACGATGAGTAATCAAAGTGTGATAAAATTCTTTACGGGATAGCCATTTTTGTAATATTTAATGTAATATATTGCATATAGTCATATTATCTTACTAAGCTCAGATGGTCCCTGAAATTCAAGCAAATTTACATTATAGTGAGCTAACTATGCTGGATGAACCACAGAAGTATTTTTCAATGAACTTTACAGCTCTTCATGATTTCTGTGGATGTAACACTGGCGTGAGCTGTATAATTACGTTATTGTATACTCTGAAACTTGGCGTTCTTCACTGTTTGTGACATTGGTATCTTCAACATACATACGCAGAGAAACAGACCATGCAGTTGGGAGTTGCTGAGGTTTAGTGTAGAGACGAAGAAATTAGATATCCCTCCAGATGCGGCAGATGTTAATTTTTTGTCTGATGTGCAGTGTGAATGGCGAGGATTAGGGATGTAAACGGATCGGATTCGACTTAGATACGGATTGGATGTGATCGGATCTGGATATTTTTTGGCCGAATACGTATATCTCTAAACAGATTTGGATGCGGATTGAATTTGGATTTTTGACCATCTGTTTACATCTCTACCTTGTGTAATATGGACCATCTTCTTTCTAATAGATACAATTTATTCTCAATCCATATCTCTTAGATCTTGATTCTCTTTTTCTCATATTCTAGAATCTGTTGAATAATTAATAATAAAAAAAATCTGAATACATAGATCATGATTGTCTTTTCCTCATATTTTTATCGGATTATTCAGATATTTTTTTGGATATCTCTAAACGAATCCAGATGTCCCTAAACAGATACAGATATAGACACGGATGCGGATTCAGATTTCGATTATTTATTTACATCCTTGACGAGGATGGACGCACACCAATGAGCTGGAAATCTTTCTCTCAGATGTATGCATCCATCCTAGCCATTCCACACCTTGGCCATGTGTTGTCCTCTAGGGGTGCGTCGGACATCATCTAGCTCGAGGGTGCGCTAGAGGGGAACTCGATCCACCGAACTCCGCCGCACCTACCTACCAAGTACCACCTACCTATTTGACTCATTGGGATTTTGATTTGTTGTTATCAGACTTTGAATATTACAATATTAATACCATGTATAATATAATTCTGTATAGTTACTTCTACGTTATTATCTTAGTCTCAACACTCTCACTGCAATCAAGTAACTGAGACCATGAGGCCGTCTACAAGGGAGCATCATGATGATTATCTATACATCTCATTTTTAAGTATGATTGACAATGTGGTGTGGCCCACTAGTCGAACAGTCCCGATCATCGGAGTTGGTAAGATTCACATCACAAGAAAATTTCTATTGGATGTTTTGATAAGATTGCTTACATGCACGCGCACTAATAATTTATGAACACTCATCAATTTTTTTGTGTTGTGGAGGTGATCGACGATCATGCATTCAAATGAAAAAAAAGTTTTAAGACCCAGTTCCTCTATCTCCACCCATGGCCATGGGGTAGAACGAGTCTCATTATCCATCCCATTTGATCATTAAATTGAACTCAAAAATGATTTTTTTTAAAAATTTTGTATCATAAAAATAAGAGTGGGAATTAATAATGAACCCAGAAAAGAATGGGGGTCTCGACACAACCAACGATAATGTTGCTCCATTGCGACCTGGTGGTCATGGATTTGAATCCAGAAACAGCCTCTCGACGAAATATGGGAAAGATTATGCATATATCTATCCTTCTCCAAAAATCCTACGTAGTAGTGAGAATCTTGTACAGTGAGTATGTGTATGAGTGCTAGATTGGATCAGCCTAGTATGAGATATGTTAAGGGATTTGATTTAACGCATTCCATGGAACTTTTGACGTATTGATCAAGTCCTGATGACCCTATGTTTAATCATAACGTCACAATCACCATTGGTAAAGAGAGGTGAAGGAAAAGCTTATTCCACACACACTCACAAGAGAATCAATCCAAGAAAGAAACTGAAAAAAAAATTGAATTGCTGATATGTATATTACATTTATGTCTTCATCTCACCGTAATACAGAAGGAAACAAAAGCAGAAGAATAGAGAGAAATTGGAAAAAGGAAATATTTCCTTCCAAGTAATAGTAATAATGGAAGTAGTAATACTAGTAAATGTCCGTAGCAGTAGAAGCAGAATTGAACTAGCAGATTGGAAGAGGAGCTCCATTCCATTCCTTGAGACAATGGAGTAAAGGGTCAATGATCTTCCCCTGACACATCGCCGTAAACACCTTATTGAAATCCTCTCCAGGCGACTTCACCTTCTCTCCCGTCAGAAGTACAGTTCCCAATTCCTCCCTAACAAACTTGTAAATTGGATACGATCTACACTCCTCGATCTGGTTCCGGATCGCCGCGTTCCCGCTTTCCACCGCGCTCCTTGCCGCTTCCACTTCTTTAGGCAAAACCGCCTTCAATTCGTCTTCAAAAGCACTAATCTTCTGGAAAATAGAACTACCAGTGTTCTTCTCATTCTCGCCGTTACTCAGCGCGTGCATGACAAGAACCTGTCACAGCTTTTGCATAAGTGGGTACGTGGCACTGCATGGATCGTCCACGTAAGCAAACAACTGCTCCCGATCCACCACCAAAAGCAGATCCTTCTCACAAAACCTCGACAGATGAAGCTCTCCGTTAACTCCCATGGTTAAAACCCTCTTTGCCACTTGGCTCACCGTGTTCTTCACCGTCCGCTTCAAGTTTTCCTCCAAATGTCTCAAATCGATAGCTTGGCAGAGCGCCACCAAGAATGTCGACGACATGAGCTTCAAGATCTCCACCGCTTCGGCGGTTTTCCGGGACGAAATGAGTCCCAAAGAGTTAACGTCTTGGTTGTGCTGCTCTGTGCTCTAGACATGGTTGGTCATCGGATTAGCCAAGAACTGAAGCTCAGAGCAGTAAGAAGCCATGGCGATCTCCGCGCCTTTAAAGCAATAATCCAAGCTAGGGTTCCGGCCACCGGAGAGATTAGAAGGGAGACCATTGTTGTAGAAATCGTTGACCAATTCGGAGAATTGAGCGAACAAGAGTTTTCCGATTGAACCGATGGCCAAACGGGTGTTGTCCATGGAAACACCAATTGGGGTCCCTTGGAAGTTGCCACCGTGGAGTGCTTTATTTCTTGACACGTCGATCAAAGGGTTGTCGTTTACGGAGTTGATCTCACGTTCGATGGATTTGGTGGATGATCTGATCACTTCGATTAGTGGGCCCAACCATTAGGGAGATGTACAGAGAGCGTACCGATCTTGTTTGGGTTTTTGTAAAGGATCCATCTCGTGTAGCTTTTTTGCTGCTCTAACGTAAGAGCTACCGTCCAATATGTGTTCCATGATGGCCGCTGCTTCGATCTGACCTGGGTGATGTTTCAATTTGTGGGTCAGGTGACCCGTAAACTCTGGTTTGCCTTGCATCACCTCCGCAAAGATGGCTGATATAACTTCAGCAAGGACGGCTAGGATGTTAGCTTCAAAGAGGACCATTGATGCCATGCCGGACCCCACCGCAGTACCGTTGACGAGGGCCAAACCTTCCTTACGTTCCAACTCGAAGAATCCACGGTCGATTCCAGCCGTACGGAATGCGTCGGCAGCATTGAGCCATTTCCCATCTGGGCCCCTTGCCTTTGAATTAGGGCGGCCTATTAAGAGCCCTGCGATGTAAGATAGAGGGACGAGATCTCCTGAAGCAGTGATGGTTCCACGGAGTGGCAAGCATGGAGTGATGTTGCTGTTTAGGAACTTGGTCATGGTTTCTAATATCTCGAATCGGATACCCGAGTAGCCTTGGAGGAGTGTGTTGATCCTCACCAACATGGCTGCCCTTGTGGCCGAGTGTGGCAATGTGTGGCTAGATTCTGTCTCGTTCCCAAAGATTCCAGCATTCAAGAACCTGATCATATTCCACAATAAATTGATAAATGGTTGATGTACATTAACTATTTGATAATATTAGAAAAATACTATATGGTTTTCAAAAGCACAAAAAGGTGTATTCAGTGTACAAGGCTCTCGGCACTACAAGATCTAGGAAAGATCATAATATACACAATCTTATGGCTGAGTGTGGCAATGTTTTTTTGGTGCTAAGTTGGGTCTACCACAGTAGTGGCCCGAAGAGGGATTCGGCACCGGGAGGGACCCGAAGAGGAATTGGATGGGAGGGGAGAAAGTCAGAAAACAAAGTAGGTAGCAGACTTCAAACGATGGGGGGTAGGAGTCTCCCCTCATATTGATTTTTTTTTTTATAAGAGAAAATAAATAAAATATAAAAACCTCTATGAAGAGGTGGAGGTGTAGGGTACCCTAACAGTTCAGAGATATTTTTCTATTCATTTATTTATTTAATTATTATTAAAAATTTTTGGTAGCATATTTATTTATTTATTATTGTTTCTTCTCAAGCTTAATAACTCTCATGGGCTGACCCGGGAAGATAACTTGGGCATTTGGGTATTGCCCATTTCATACTTCATTCCACCAACCATATCTAATCTACCAACTTATTTGAATGAAGAAAAAGCCACACGAACCAGAAATATTCTTGGCCATCCAAATAGAACAGTTTCGGCCATTTATATGGTGCTGATATATACACCTAGGACCATCCCTTTTAGCGGGTAGGTGAAGTGGGTCCCATAGCAATATATTAATTGGATCAATGTAACTGGACCACGTGTTTCATAATTACCAAGTTTCAAGTAATTCAATAGTAACAGAGGAGGCAAAGGGTACGAAAGTGGTCAACCCAAAGTCTCAAACCCGACCCAGCTCTCCTTATCGCTGACTGTCCAAGGTTGTGGTGGCCCACCAAATGAAGTGGCAAATAAGGACTTCATTTTATTAATTAATAAATACTTCACCAACTTCACCTCCAAGGTGGATAAAGGAAAGAGAAATTTAAAGGAAAAGCATAGGCACATCTAATAATACCTACCACACAGCTAATTAAAGAATCTGAGAAGATTTAATTTTACATTTTTTTTACCTTAAAAGGAAAGTAATAACAATAAATGCCAAAAAAGTTAGAAAAATATCGTTTTTATGATAAACTGTGGAAAGCAGCCTATATATTATTATTATTTTCTAACCTTAATTAGAAACATGAAAAGTTTGAAAAAATATAAATAATTTTAAAATTTATAAAAATTATTATTTTTAGACCTGATGAGTTCTTTCTGAAGGGCACCTCCTTGTTTAGTCCTCCTATGTGAAGTTGCACCAAAACCAGTAGTAACACCATAGCTATCTGTCCCTTTGTTCATGCTCTCCATAACCCAATCGCTACTCGCCTTAACTCCGGCTCTCGCCGACTCCGAAAGCTCCACCGTTACGCCACCACCGACCGCTTCAAGTGTGGCGATCGCCGCTACCTGAGCGATGGTGAGTGTTTCACCACCGAGATTAATGATTGGCTTACGATACTCAGTCACCATACGCTTCACCTCCTCGAGGTGACTTCCCTTGAGACACTCAGCTGCCATTCCCCAGTTCAAAGGGTCTTCAAGGCAGATTGAAACATTTCCATTACGTACTGTTCTTGTTTGTGAATTCCATTTCTTCTTCTTCTTCTTGAATGAATATAAATGGTTTACAAAAGAAGAAAAAAAAGAAAAGCAGAGAACAAAAGAAGATGGAAATTCAGGAATTTTAAGTGAATTTCTTGAGTTTTGGTTGAGGTGAGTGAGGTCCTTTAAATAGAGGGGAGGAGAGGAGAGAGTTGGGTGAGGATGAAAACAGGTTAGTTGAAAACGTCTAAGGGCCGTTGGATCTTCATGTTATTGGAAGGTAGAGATGTTGCCATGTGGGAACAGATGGGAACACGTCAGACCTATGATGCGGATTTTTACCCGTCAAACTTGTAGACGAGAAAGTGGTTGGTGAGACCTCTATGGGATTGGGAGAGAAATATATACATAGAGAGCCCAAGAGGACAACTTTATGTCGTCATTTTGGTCATTTGTTCATTAATTAATTAAGTAATTAGGCTTAATCATTTGGTCATTATCTCATGTTCTCTAATCTAATTTCATCTCATCTCTAAAAGACCAACATACCCCTCCATATGATTTTTTTTTTCATTTTGCATATTATTCAAAATTTAATAATTGGAGAAGATATCCGTACACAGGAGATTCCCACATCAACTCCATTAAATGAGGAGTGCAAGAGCTTTTATGTCATTTTAGATTGGCATTACTGCATTTAATGCAAGTTGTGCACATGCACAGAAAAATTTGCATTAACAATTTTTAGAATAAAAAGGAAATTTATGAGGGAGAAGTGTTGTTAAGCTTCTACATAATTTGATGGAAAATCATATCAAAAAATAATAAATTGACTTGGAATTAGGCATGGGATTGGTTTCCATCGATTTTGATTCGAATCAGTCAAATTGGTCAATTTAAATTGAACTCAGTATAACTAGGATGCTAACGTAACAGTGCTCTACGATCAGCTTGACCATAAAGTGGTCCATGATAAAGTAATTCACGAATAGCTCAATCACCGGAAAAGAGTGATCCACGAGCTAGCTCAAGTCGGAATCATTATCGATCAATTTCGAGTTAAATTGACAATACTATTAATTTTAATCCGATTTTCGTTAGGGGATAAAAGACAAGTAAGGTCTTCAAATTGAAAGTTTCCAGAGTGGGACAATGGAAAGGCAAAAGAAAAACATAGGAAATGTCAGGGAAAACATGAGGAAATTCCTCCTCAACATTTCTCACTTATTTCCCTGCAGTTTCTCATGTGTTTCATTATTAATGTCGTATTAGGAGAACGTTGTTAGCACTAATTAATTACGTTCCCAAATTGGATTATTTCCGGTCAATGCCATACTTCTTATAGATAATGGGATAGGATTTTCCTGGTAGCTATGGAGAACGATCCTATCTTAACAAATCACAACAACCTGAGTCAACTAATTTATATATTATACTTTCATGCAAAACAAACTAATTTAATTCACCTACTAACTTCTACATTTTTTTTGGGGGTTGGGGGATGAAGGGAAATTCTCTTATGGAAAGAAGATTTATTTAAAAAATAGATATCTAGGTCTCTTTAGATGGTATCATAAAATACAACAATACAATAGTAAACTCTAACAAAAACTAAAAGGAAAAGGAAGCATGTGCCGCCATTGTGGATAAAAGTCATTTGTAGTGCTTAATCTTGTGGTGCCCAGGTTTACGAGCTCGACACGTGGAAGATGTTTCATCCAACGGTGTGAGCTCGAGCAAAAAGAATAATAAATAATAACTGGGTTTGCTTAAGCTCGTACCGTTGGATGAAGCATCATCCACGTGTCGAGCTTGCATACCTGCGGAACTGTAAAGGCATCACAAGATTAAGTGTTGCAAAGGATTTTTATCCTGCCCTTGTTCAAATTTCAATATACGTACCCCTTTCAAATAATAAACAATGGGACTTACCCTAACATTCTCTCTTCTATTCTTACCATATAAACCCCCCCCCCCCATATGTGGATTCTATATGATTAATACCATTCTCCAGACCCTCATTAGTGTAACATGCGGATTCTTTCTTACCTTGATGTACGTTATGGGAAACCCTACATCATAGAACCACCTAAAAATTTCAATCTGCAACCCTCTAGAACTGAATATCTTTTGGGCTGGTTGTTCATTCCCTAACCCCTTTCGTATCCTCCCCTCTCTTCATCTGAATAAGGTAAAAAAAAATGCCTTTTTTTTTCTTCTTTGCTAACAATTAATGAAAAGCTTATCTCAATGGTTTAAAGATGATGACATGGCATACGTCCATATAAATTAACAAGAGTCTTATACGGTTTAATAACAATAGTAATAGCAACATTGGATAAATATTAAATCGAGAAATTTTATTGATGAAATATTAGGTGAAAATATAACACAAACAAACTTAGTGTCGTGAAAATGAGGGTATTGAGATGATAAATGATAAAAAAAGTTTAATTAACTTTAAAAAAATAAGGAAATGTATAAATAAGAGTTAATTTAGGAGTGCTTCCAATATATAATAGTTAAGATGAGAAAAGTCTTTTGAATTTAACAAAGTCTTTTGAATGCTTTGGTAAAGAGGAGTGATATATATGACTCAGGTTAGAAGAATTAAAAGAGTCGTTCGGTGGTATACCAAAAATTACCTTAAGATAAGTGGTGAGGAAAGACATGTATAACTTCACACTGATAAATTAATAAATATGATTTTGAATAGAGTTGATTAACTGAAGATGATACATGTAGCCAATCTCATTTAATTGGGATGATAAGACTAAAATGAGTTGAATAGAATTATTTTATGTTTCTAAATTTCAAGAAATTTATGTCAAAAATAAAAAATAATAATAATTGAAAACCCACATAAAATAGAATTTGGCTTAGGTTCACGTACGAGAACCATCTCGTACGCCCCTAAGTCGACGAGATGGAATCCACAAAGTGGATTTCATCTTGTCAGTTCAGGGGCGTACAACTGTACAAGATGATTCTCATACGTGAACCCGAGTTGCACTCCATGTAGACATGTATTTTCATAGTGCAAGCTTAATTTCCCAATTAATACATCTTAGATATTGATATATATACCTTTAGTATAGGTTAGTAGATGATTGATATATTAAATGGAGTTATGGAACTATAATTTCACATCGGTCTGTTAAGGGTCTTAGTGTCTTTACATACTTGAGAAGCTCTCGCTACCTACAATTTTAAGATTTGGATTGGATCGTCTAACATTGTATGAGAATTCAGTTCCTTGACACAGAGGCGTGCAAAATGAACTCTATATGATTTGTATCCTTGATCATTTTTGGGGTCCAAGGGGGCGGCAGTCATTTCCTATGCCCATGTACGAGTGACGTGTACTGCATGACCTGGTGGCGTTCTCTTTCCCAAAACTAATTATAATATGAGAGAGAGAGAGAGAGAGATGGATGTTGATCCAGCTCAAGTCGCACTCATTCTCTCATAGCTACCTACCCCCGAGGTGCCATGCATCACGGTAGGTAGGAAACGGCTGCGTGCTTCAATCCCTCACCCTAAACGACGACACGAGACCAGAAGAGATTTTGGTTGGGGTGACGAACTGAAGATGTAATCCATTTTTTTGTGTTTTTTTTTTTTTAATTTTACATTTTTAGAATCTATTATTTATAAAGAGGTCTACCAGACCAGCTTAATTAGGTGCGTGACCGTGTGATTGATCTCATGAAGTCAAAGTCAAAGGACGGCTAAACAACTCATTCAGATATGATGATCACGGGGTAATCGATCGATCGCCACTGTTTCTGTGGGTCCCAAACCAAGAAAAGTACGTGAGTGGAGTGAGTAGGTGGAGGTGATCCGATCTTTATCCCCTGAGGTTCGCTAACCGGTACGATTGTGCGATTCATCTCATAGGGGGATCGAAATGATCATTCCACCCCCTGACCGAAGACACTGCTCGGGGTGGGATCCACTCCCTTTTATTAGAGGCACTAGGGAACCGTATCGGGCAGGAGAACCACAAGTGATAATTGAGGCATTAATTGGCATTTCTACCATCCTTTGGCACCTCAGGACGAATAGTAATTTTATGGAAATTGGACATGTTTTGAGCACATGGAACTATGGATGAATCACAAGGAGCATTTTCCTCTCCTTCCATATGCAAAGCAACCCTCTGTATGCAAGGATTGATAGACTTTCAGTTGCCATGTTTGGGATGATCTTTACCCTAACATGATATAGACGTGAGACAACCCTTCCTCGACCAGTTTAGGATCACCACCCCATCATGCTGTATCCAAAAGAGTTACTCAAGGTCAACTCAGTTCAGATCTAAATAAGTAGATTCTCTGATGCAGATTTATCATTAAACTGGGTTTCTTTTATTAGGAATAAGTCTAGGGCTGGGTTACATACATGCTGGGCCTTTGATCCCATGGGTTTCTAATGTAATAGGTCACTTTTATGGGCCTAAAATATGGGTACATAGGCTGCATACGGGATTAGCTCCCATACTTAGCTTTTTATTTGGTGTTTTAAATTGAACCGTTTCAATCAATGGTTCAATTTAAGTGATTTAGTGGTTTTTCTTTTAGTTGTTTAATTAGAGTGGGTTAGGATTCTATTTTGAGTCTATTTCAGTTTTCTAGTCAATTTAAGTTAACTAATAGGTTAAGGATTGGGTTAGGCCATTCTTTTTTGGTGTATAAGTCTATTTTTGAGTCTTCTATATAAGTTTGTAAGGGAGGCCAGCATTGAATATGAATTTGATTAATAAAAATAGACTTAGACACCAAAAGGAATGACCTAACCCAATCCTTAACCTATTAGCTAACTTAAACTGACTAGGAAACTGAAATAGATTCAAAATAGAGTCCTAATCTAGTCTAACTAAACAACTAAAAGAAAAACCAATAAAAACAGTTAAATTGAACCATTGGTTGAACCGGTTCAATTTAAAACACCAAATAAAAAGCTAAGTATGAAAATAAAACTAAGTATGGGAGTTAATCCCGTATGCAACCTATTTACCCATATTTTACGCCCATAAAAGTGGCCTATTACATTAGAAACCCATGGGATCAAAGGCCCAACATGTATGTAACCCAATCCTAGACTTATTCCTAATAAAAGAAGTCCAGTTTGGTGATAAATCTGCATCAGAGAGTCCACTTATTCAGATCTGAACTGAGTTGACCTTGAGTAACTCTTTTGGAATACAACTTGATGGGGTGGTGATCCGAAACTAGTCGAGGAAGGGTTGTCTCACGTCTATATCATGTTAGGGTAAAGATCATCCCAAACATGGAAACTGAAAGTCTATCAATCCTTGCATACAGAGGGTTGCTTTGCATATGGAAGGAGAGGAAAATGTTCCTTGTGATTCATCCATAGTTCCATGTGCTCAAAACATATCCAAGTTCCATAAAATTACTATTCGTCCTGAGGTGCCAAAGGATGGTAGAAATGCCAATTAATGCCTCAATTCATCCAAACACTGGGAGCCCTACATATGTTGAAGCATTCCAATTTTGATTCCTGAATCAAGACAATATCCAGATTGGCTTTCTGATACACTGCCTTACCTAGTCACTGCACGTTCCAACTTAACAGCGACATTGTTTTTTACTCATGTTTTAGCTTATTAAAGAATAAATAACATTTGAATGGGTCTCCCTCTTTTTCTATTTGTCCTTTTATTTATTTATTTATTTATTTTTGGGGGAGGGGGATTTGACAAAGCAAACTGTGCGAACGACCATACCAAAGCGTAGAAGGGAAGAGAACATCCCAAGCTAACCCCACTCAAGATTGGATACTAAGCACATCAACCCAAAAAGTACCGCACCTTGACATCTCGAAATGATGAATTTGAAGGTTGCTCCCCCATATTATGAAAAACCAAACCCATCCTATAAACAACTCGACTCGACTCAATTAAAGTGGGATGGATGAAATGGAGAGGTGCGTTGGGAGTGTTGTGTGGTCGACATATTCCTTTAAAGCTTAAAGAAATTTTTTTTAGGACTGTTGTTCGACCGGTCATGATGTATGGGACAGAATGTTGGGCAGTTAAGAAATGTCATATTGATAAGCTATGCGTAACAGAGATGAGAATGTTAAGATGGATGTATGAAAAAACAAGGAAGGATAAAGTATGGAATGAACTTATTAGATCGGACTTGGGAGTAGTCCCGATCAATGACAAATTACGAGAGAGTCGTTTAAGGTGGTATGGTCAAATTCAACGGAGACCTAGTAACGCCCTAGTGAGGAGAAGTGATATGATCCCGATTAAAGGAGCTAAAAGAGCTAGGAGCAGACCTAAAATGACCATAGGAGACGTGATGAAGAAGGACATGTATAGGTTAGGGCTTGTTACAAGTATGACATTGGACAGAGCCTACTGGATGTCAAGGATCCATGTTGTAGACCCCATTTAGCTGAGATTTTCCTGACGGGTTGGACTATGCCTCTTTCCTCCTCTTACTGTCCTTTTCCTTTTTCGTCTCTTTTCCCATCTTTTTTTTTTTTTTTTAAAGTTAAATCTATGTTTTTCATATTTTTTTTTTTTAGTTTTGTTTTGATCCATGTAGCCGACCCCATTAAGTTGGGATAAGGCTGAGTTTTTTGTTGTTGTTTTGTTATCCAACTATATATGTGGTCAGCTAAGACCCAATCTATAAGGCTATGATCAACGCCTCAATTGTGACCTAGAAAGACTAGACGAAGTAGGGGAAGGTCTAATTCTTTTGAGAGCCCTTGGTTGAGTTGACTCTTAACATTTTTCTCCCTGCCAGTTAGGAGGCATCAACCTCTTCTTCTCTCATTTCCATTAAATTCTGACATCAAGAAAGAAGTTCTGGGCATACTCCTCACTATCTGGTACGGGTTTATTGTGGGCTGGGGCTAACGTGAAACCGATGAGGCCCACCTGACTTTTAGCTGGCTTGAGTAGGTTATATAAACCTCAACCTGAGGTTGGGCTGGGCTAGTGTTTGGTCAAGTCCATGGACTCAGCCGGGCACATACTGGTCTGAAATTATATATATAAAATTGCACCATCGGCGGCGCAGCTAGGGAATCTGTGGTCTGGAGCAATAGACCACGTAGTTGGAATCATTATTCACACCCTATCGTACAAAGTCACTGAAATGCCCTCAAAATCTTTATTTTGTGTACAAAATGCCACCCCCCTCATCAGGGGTGTGTGTGTGTGTGTATATATATATATATATATATATATATATGTCTATATGTACACACATATACTCGGATTCAGCCAGAATGGGTTCCTCAGGCTGAGCCTAGCCTGGGCTGGGTTAAGGTTGTGGATATGTAGCTTCTGGCTGAGCTAGGATTGGCACCATCATGGCCCTGCATGCCAAGTTGCACTGCTGTCACTCAGTAAGAAAATTCCTACCTTTAACTCACTTTGGACAGTCCCTCTAGAATCCTCCTTTAGATGGATATCAGAAACGTTTCTACCCTGTCCCTATGTTTACCTTAGAAATGCTGCTGGTGGCATGAGGTATGTGAACATTAAAATTTTGAATGTTGGTAGGCTCAAGCCTAGAAGCAAGAGTCGATGTGGTAATACTCATAATGTGACATGACAAAGTTGCAATTATATGTATGCGTGTACATCATTAATTCTTTTGTACTGTCTAGGACTACACCCTAGGCCGCAGAAGGATGTGAACAGGTTATATTCCTTGTGTTTGGACCCTTAATAGATTCACAACCTTTGACCCAAACATTTTCATTGGTGGATATATCTAAGGGAGAAGCTTCCATTTCCCATCGGCTTGAGGGCTTTTGATTGATTGGCCATTTCCTTCTCGTCACTGAAACAAAACCCAGCCTGATTCAGAGGCCAATTTGTTTGATTTTTCGTCTAGCTTTGAATTTGACCTTTTATGCAGTTTCTATCACTTCATCACCTTGATTAATCATGTTAGAGGTCCATTTTTTTTTTTAATTCTTATTCTTTGACTAATTGTTATGTGGCAGCCATTTGATGGATCTAGACTTGGAGATATGTTGGATGACTTTCTGCGACAAAGATTCGGGGCAGATTCTTATGAACGTGTTGATGGAGTGGTCAGTTCAAAGAAGAAGCAAGCTGCCATGAACATATTTAACAGTAAGGAGAGAGGGAGATTTGTGTTTGTATTAGAAAGCCGTGCTTGCCATACAAGCATTAAACTTTCAGCAGTGGATGCTATTATTTTATTTGATAGTGATTGGTTTAAGAGGCCTGCAGAGAATCCATATTGATTCACAGTTTGAACAGCTAAAAGTATTTCGTTTCTATACTATACACCTTGTACTGTTGAAGAAAAAAATTCTAGATATGTATCTTGATAGCAGTATACAGAATATAAACCGTAGTCATTGTCATATGCCCTACTTATTTGGGGTGCCTCCTATCTGTTCAGTAAATTGAGTGATTTCCATGGTGGTGATACCTCATACCTCAGCTTCAGGCTTAAACAATTTGTCCAATGAGGCATTTTATGAATGATGTAGTGAAGGAATTGTTGACATGTGTACCTCAAAATGCTGAAAACAACAATAAAAGCATCTGCTCATTAATTTCTAAGGTTAAACAGAGTGGTGCAATCTATTCAAGGGATATTCCATTACTTGGGGAGAGTAAAATGCAGCTGAGGGAGGAAGAACCATCCCATGTTTTTTTGGACAAAATTACTGCAGGGAAGATATTTGTCTGGAGTTTCTCATAGGGTCCGGAAAAAGAGTTCAGTATTTTGACGAGTCACCAAGAAAATCCAATGTCGAGTGTCAAGAAGTTATAAATAAGCCATGGCAAGAAGGTAACTGACATAACCACAGATCCAACCTCTCTCAAGCCATGGCAAGAAGACAAAAGAAAAGTACTTCTTGGGGGTAAGGAAGGTAATATTTCTGTTGCTGCTATAGTTTCATGCAGTTCTTATGGAACAACCTCATTTCTGTCAAAAAGATTTTCAGTCTGTTCGGGGACAATGAAGATGGAATATTTATAGAAGATTTATCTTTCAAATACTCTTTTTTGCCTCCATTTCTTCTTTTCACTCTGTGAAACTGAACCATTTCCTTTTCTGCAGGAACATCTGGAACTCAAGCTGGCAAACAGGTCTCTCAATCCTTGCCAAGGTCAGCAGTTAATATGGGTGACATAAATCATGTGCCCTCCATAACAAATGAAATCTCAGGTGTATCTGAAGGTCACTTGATTGAATCTGAGGAAAGCAGAAAACTACGTGAGGCCCAGATGAGTCTTCGTCTCTTATTGAAGCAGGAGATTTCAAAACTCTGTGAAATCCTAAGACTTCCTGTATGCATCTCATAAGTTCAAAGTGTATGAGTTGTCTGCTTTCGATAGAATCATCTTTATTTGTGGCTTTTGTTATTCTTTTCCCACACTACACTAAATGAAAAACTGGTTTCTACTTCGGGTATTTCCCTTACTAATTCCAATTAAGAGGTAACAAATTGAAACCAAATCTGTCGAAATTTCTTATATTGCCTAAAGTGAGACCTAATATAACAGCCGATAGATAAATAGGTATTGTAAATACTATAGTTGATCATTTGACCATAGTAATTCTGCTGGTATACTGTTTCAACAGCCTCAACACAGCATGTTATATACTTATATTGGTGTTGAAATTTCCTAACAAAATCCCATTTCTATAAATTAATTAATGTAATTTAATTCCATAGAGGAGAGGTTAGGAAATTTTTTTTTTTCCCCTTTTAACAAATCCATAGATGTTATTGGAGTGTAAAATGATTACATTCTAGATGGATTTGCCTGTAGAGATCGTGGCCACTCATGAACTTTTGGGACCCTTACGTCGCAGACTTCTTCCTTTGCTTAAATATTGTTTCTTTAATCAATGCCTTCCTTGCACATGACTGATCCTTCCCACTTGACTTTAACATAATGTCAATACTTGGTTCCTAGTTTCCATAATCTTATTTATTTTTAGTTCTATTTTTGCTCGCCCTGTCATTCAGTAGATTCTGGATAAGTTTTGGCTTCATCATGTGATTATTGATCAGGAAATATAACATTGGTTGTCATCAGAAAAGAGATTCATAAGTTACTCTATTGTTCTGTTTTTACTCATTTGGAGGGATGTGTGTTAATTTACCAAATATCTTTATCATTCATCTTCTGTTATTGTAGTCGATGTTATTTGTCCTTTTGCAGTCTTGGCGATGCATTTCATGCTAGCAACTTGTAAAGCATAGGTATCTGATTTCATTTGTTTGTCTGAATTAAATGCAGGGGTACATCAAGGGTATGGCTTTAAGGTTTCTGGACTATAAAATGAAAAATCATGATGTCAATAGAGAACCAGTGGCCATATTACATGCTTTTCAGATCTCTGTGGTTAGTATCTTCTAACTGACTAACTCTAATTTGTACTTTTTTTTTGCCCCAAAAGTTTTTTGTTCTAATGATGCTGAGTTGGTGGATATTTCATCAACTAAGTTTTGATAAATTTTCTGTGCCAAGATCTTTACATGTTTTTAAAAAAATCTTAGCAAATATGATTAACATTGACCAATTTGTTTTGGTCTTGTTGGTCAGTCCTAAACAAAATCTTCATGAATTATATCATTTCAGTTGAACGTTGCAAACATTTTGTTGGACTTTGTAATGATTTGTCTGAGATATTGGGTGGTTGGAGTAAATTCAGTGAGCCAAGGGCAACTGGGATGCTGGGACAGCGGCAAGGTAAGGAATTATTTCAGGACCTGTTTCAACTTTTAATGTTTTCACTTTGTTGGATATCTTTGCAACTTTGAGATAAGGCATGCTTAATTCGGGTTAACCATATTGTGTACCATGTCTGAACTTATATAACACATTGACACTGTTCACAGCCAAACCTATCAGCATGACCAATTTCAGATACTGTCCTGTGCATTAACTATTATTAAGCTTTATAGTTGGAGATCTTGCTGCCAAATTTTCTCCAGTGTGATTAACATGGCATGCATCCAAAAATGGATTGAAGAAATAGGCACACTGATTGCTAAACTGTATACATAATACACGCCTTTTCCTTAATTTTTGTGGAACATCTATCTAACCCCTGATCTTTTTCCAGGGATGCCTACTAGTTTCATGCAGCAGTTATTTCAGCTGTCTTTGCCGCAACATGCTCAAAGGCCTGCCCCTGTGTCTGGTCCACCAGCGGCTCCCCCATTGCAGGTGGTCCACCAATCCTCTGCACTTTTCTCAAGTAATCCGGTCAGACAATCCATCAGCCCTATTGTTCCTCCGGAAGGCAGGGAACCTTCAAGTTGCTAGTGAACTACGGGCCCCAGCCCCTCACCTTCAGCCCTTCAGACATTCCACATCCATGCCGGCACCCAATATCCAGCCTGTTCCTCACACCATTCCCAGTCAGCAGGCACTCGGAAATGCTGCTTCCACTTCTTCCATGCTTCCTCAGCTTGCATCTCGGGCACCTACCCTTTCATCTGGGCCTTTTAGCAGGAGCCAGCAACAAGAAAGTGCAGTAGGGTTGGCGGGTTTCAGTAATTCTTCTTTGTCTGCTCTGGAGCTGTTACAACCTCTCCCAGATTTGGGTCTGACCGTGGGTGCATTGGACCCTTCTGAACTCACCACGCATTGTAGTTCACGGGGCACTGCAGCCCGAACTGATCCAACAGCAGATGTCGTTTGCATTTCGGACGATGAGTAATCAAAGTGTGATAAAATTCTTTACGAGATAGCCATTTTTGTAATATTTAATGTAATATATTGCATATAGTCATATTATCTTACTACTCAGCTCAGATGGTCCCTGAAATTCAAGCATATTTACATTATAGTGAGCTAACTATGCTGGATGAACCACGGAAGTATTTTTCAATGAACTTTTACAGCTCTTCATGATTTCTGTGGATGCAACACTGGCGTGAGCTGTATAATTACGTAATTGTACACTCTGAAACTTGGCGTTCTTCACTGTTTGTGACATTGGTATCTTCAACATACATACGCAGACAAAACAGAGCATGCAGTTGGGAGTTGCTTAGGTTTAGTGTAGAGACGAAGAAATTAGACATCCCTCCAGATACGGCAGATGTTAATTTTTTGTCTGATGTGCCGTGCGAATGGCGAGGATTAGGGATGTAAACGGATCGGATTCGACTTAGATACGGATTGGATGTGATCGGATTTGGATATTTTCTGGCCGAATACGTATACCTCTAAACAGATTCGGATGTGGATCGAATTTGGATTTTTGACTATCTATTTACATCTCTGTTTTATGTAATCCGGACCATCTTCGCTCTAATAGATACAATTTATTCTCAATCCATATCTCTTAGATCATGTTTCTCTTTTTCTCATATTCTAGAACCTGTTGAATACTTATTAATAAAAAAATCTGAATACTTAGATCATGATTCTCTTTTCCTCATATTTTTATCGGATTATTTAGATATTTTTCTGGATATCTCTAAACGAATACAGATGTCCCTAAACAGATACAGATATAGATACGGATTCGGATTTCGATTATCTATTTACATCCCTAGCGAGGATGGACAGACACCAATGAGCTAGAAATCTTTCTCTCAGATGTATGCATCCATCCTAACCATCCACACCTTGGCCATGTGTCGTCCTCTAGGGGTGCGTCGGACATTATCCAACTCGAGGGTGCGCTAGAGAGGAACCCGATCCACTGAACTCTGCCGCACCTACCTACCAAGTACCACCTACGTATTTGACTCATTTGGATTTTGATTTGAGTTGTTATCAGACTTTGAATATTACAATATTAATACCATGTATAATATAATTCTGTATAGTTACTTCTACGTTATTATCTTAGTCTCAACACTCTCACTGCAATCAAGTAACTGAGACCATGAGGCTGTCTACAAGGGAGCATCATGATGATTATCTATACATCTTATTTTTAAGTATGATTGACAATGTGGTGTGGCCCACTAGTTGAACAGTCCCCATCATCGGAGTTGGTAAGATTCACATCACAAGAAAATTTCTATTGGATGTTTGGATAAGATTGCTTACATGCACGCGCACTAATAATTGATGAACACTCATCAATTTTTTTTGGGGAGGTGATGGACGATCATGTCGTTCCATTGCGACCTGGTGGTCATGGATTTGAATCTAGAAACAGCCTCTCTACGAAATAGGGGGAATATCTTTCTCCAAAAACCGTACGTAGTAGTGAGAATCTCGTACAGTGAGTATGTGTCTGAGTGCTAGATTGGATCAGCCAAGTATGAGATATGTTAAGGGATTTGATTTAACGCATTCCATAGAACTTTTGACGCATTGATCAAGTCCTGATGACCCTATGTTTAATCATAACGTCACAATCACCATTGGTAAAGGGAGGTGAAGGAAACACACTCACAAGAGAATCAATCCTAGAAAGAAACTGAGAAAAAAAATTTTGAATTGCTGATATGTATATTACATTTATGTCTTCATCTCACCGTAATACAAAAGGGAACAAAAGCAGAAGAATAGAGAGAAATTGGAAAAAGGAAATATTTCCTTCCAAGTAGTAGTAATAATGGAAGTAGTAATACTAGTAAATGTCCGTAGCAGTAGAAGCAGAATTGAACTAGCAGATTGGAAGAGGAGCTCCATTCCATTCCTTGAGACAATGGAGTAAAGGGTCAATGATCTTCCCCTGACACATTGCCGTAAACACCTTATCGAAATCCTCTCCGGGCGACTTCACCTTCTCTCCCGTCAGAAGTACAGTTCCCAATTCCTCCCTAACAAACTTGTAAATTGGATACGATCTACACTCCTCGATCTGGTTCCGGATCGCCGCGTTCCCGCTCTCCACCGCGCTCCTTGCCGCTTCCACTTCTTTAGGCAAAATCGCCTTCAATTCGTCTTCAAAAGCACTAATCTTCTGGAAAATAGAACTACCAGCGTTCTTCTCATTCTCGCCGTCACTCAGCGCGTGCTCGACAAGAACCTGTCTCAGCTTTTGCATAAGTGGGTACGTGGCACTGCATGGATCGTCCACGTAAGCAAACAACTGCTCCCGATCCACTACCAAAAGTAGATCCTTCTCACAAAACCTCGACGGATGAAGCTCTCCGTTAACTCCCATGGTTAAAACCCTCCTTGCCACTTGGCTCACTGTGTTCTTCACCGTCTGCTTCAAGTTCTCCTCCAAATGTCTCAAATCGATAGCTTGGCAGAGCGCCACCAAGAATGTCGACGACATGAGCTTCAAGATCTCCACCGCTTCGGCGGTTTTCCGGGAAGAGATGAGTCCCAAAGAGTTAACGTCTTGGTTGTGCTGCTCTGCGCTCTGGACATGGTTGGTGACCGGATTAGCCAAGAACTGAAGCTCAGAGCAGTAAGAAGCCATGGCGATCTCCGCGCCTTTAAAGCCATAATCTAAGCTAGGGTTCCGACCACCGGAGAGATTAGAAGGGAGACCATTGTTGTAGAAATCGTTGACCAATTCGGAGAATTGAGCGAACAAGAGTTTTCCGATTGAACCGATGGCCAAACGGGTGTTGTCCATGGAAACACCAATTGGGGTCCCTTGGAAGTTGCCACCGTGGAGTGCTTTATTTCTTGACACGTCGATCAAAGGGTTGTCGTTTACGGAGTTGATCTCACGTTCGATGGATTTGGTGGATGATCTGATCACTTCGATTAGTGGGCCCAACCATTGGGGAGATGTACGGAGAGCGTACCGATCTTGTTTGGGTTTTTGTAAAGGATCCATCTCGTGTAGCTTTTTTGCTGCTCTAACGTAAGAGCTACCGTCCAATATGTGTTCCATGATGGCCGCTGCTTCAATCTGACCTGGGTGATGTTTCAATTTGTGGGTCAGGTGGTCCGTAAACTCTGGTTTGCCTTGCATCACCTCCGCAAAGATGGCCGATATAACTTCAGCAAGGACGGCTAGGATGTTAGCTTCAAAGAGGACCATTGATGCCATGCCGGACCCCACCGCAGTACCGTTGACGAGGGCCAAACCTTCCTTAGGTTCCAACTCGAAGAATCCACGGTCGATTCCAGCTGTACGGAATGCGTCGGCAGCATTGAGCCATTTCCCATCTGGGCCCCTTGCCTTTGAATTAGGGCGGCCTGTTAAGAGCCCTGCGATGTAAGATAGAGGGACGAGATCTCCTGAAGCAGTGATGGTTCCACGGAGTGGCAAGCATGGAGTGATGTTGCTGTTTAGGAACTTGGTCATGGTTTCTAATATCTCGAATCGGATACCCGAGTAGCCTTGGAGGAGTGTGTTGATCCTCACCAACATGGCTGCCCTTGTGGCCGAGTGTGGCAATGTGTGGCTAGATTCTGTCTCGTTCCCAAAGATTCCAGCATTCAAGAACCTGATCATATTCCACAATAAATTGATAAATGGTTGATGTACATTAACTATTTGATAATATTAGAAAAATGCTATATGGCTTTCAAAAGCATAAAAAAGTGTATTCAGTGTACGAGGCTCTCGGTACTACGAGATTTGGGGAGGATCATAATATACACAATCTTATGGCTGAGTGTGGCAATGTATTTTTGGTGCTAAGTTGGGTCTACCACAGTAGTGGCCCGGAGAGGGATTCGGCACTGTGAGGGACCCGAAGAGGAATTGGATGGGAGGGGAGAAAGTCAGAAAACAAAGTAGGTAGCAGACTTCAATCGATGGCGGGTAGGAGTCTCCCCTCATAGTGATTTTTTTTTTTTATAAGAGAAAATAAATAAAATATAAAAACCTCTATGAAGAGGTGTAGGTGTAGGGTACCCTAACAGTTCAGAGATATTTTTCTATTCATTTATTTATTTAATTATTATTAAAAAATTTTGGTAGCATATTTATTTATTTATTATTGTTTCTTCTCAAGCTTAATAACTCTCATGGGCTGACCCGGGAAGATAACTTGGGCATTTGGGTATTGCCCATTTCATACTTGATTCCACCAACCATATCTAATCTACCAACTTATTTGAATGAAGAAAAAGCCACACGAACAAGAAATATTCTTGGCCATCCAAATAGAACAGTTTCGGCCATTTATATGGTGCTGACATATACACCTAGGACCATCCCTTTTGGTGGGTAGGTGAAGTGGGTCCCATAGCAATATATTAATTGGATCAATGTAACTGGACCACGTGTTTCATAATTACCAAGTTTCAAGTAATTCAATAGTAACAGAGGAGGCAAAGGGTACGAAAGTGGTCAACCCAAAGTCTCAAACCCGACCCAGCTCTCCTTATCGCTGACTGTCCAAGGTTGTGGTGGCCCACCAAATGAAGTGGCAAATAAGGACTTCATTTTATTAATTAATAAATACTTCACCAACTTCACCTCCAAGGTGGATAAAGGAAAGAGAAATTTAAAGGGAAAGCATAGGCACATCTAATAATACCTACCACACAGCTAATTAAAGAATCTGAGAAGATTTAATTTTACATTTTTTACCTTAAAAGGAAAGTAATAACAATAAATGCCAAAAAAGTTAGAAAAATATAGTTTTTATGATAAACTGTGGAAAGCAGCCTATATATTACTATTATTCTCTAACCTTATTTAGAAACATGAAAAGTTTGAAAAAATATAAATAATTTTAAAATTTATAAAAATTATTATTTTCAGACCTGATGAGTTCTTTCTGAAGGGCACCTCCTTGTTTAGTCCTCCTATGTGAAGTTGCACCAAAACCAGTAGTAACACCATAGCTATCTGTCCCTTTGTTCATGCTCTCCATAACCCAATCGCTACTCGCCTTAACTCCGGCTCTCGCCGACTCCGAAAGCTCCACCGTTACGCCACCACCGACCGCTTCAAGTGTGGCGATCGCCGCTACCTGAGCGATGGTGAGTGTTTCACCACCGAGATTAATGATTGGCTTACGATACTCAGTCACCATACGCTTCACCTCCTCGAGGTGACTTCCCTTGAGACACTCCGCTGCCATTCCCCAGTTCAAAGGGTCTTCAAGGCAGATTGAAACATTTCCATTACTGATCTTGTTTGTGAATTCCATTTCTTCTTCTTCTTCTTCTTCTTGAATAAATATAAATGGTTTACAAGACAAGAAAAGAAAGAAAAGCAGAGAACAAAAGAAGATGGAAATTCAGGAATTTTAAGTGAATTTCCTGAGTTTTGGTTGAGGTGAGTGAGGTCCTTTAAATAGAGGGGGAGGAGAGGAGAGAGTTGGGTGAGGATGAAAACAGGTTAGTTGAAAACGTCTAAGGGCCGTTGGATCTTCATGTTATTGGAAGGTAGAGATGTTGCCATGTGGGAACAGATGGGAACACGTCAGACCTATGATGCGGATTTTTACCCGTCAAACTTGTAGACGAGAAAGTGGTTGGTGAGACCTCTATGGGATTGGGAGAGAAATATATACAGAGAGAGCCCAAGAGGACAACTTTATGTCGTCATTTTGGTCATTTGTTCATTAATTAATTAAGTAATTAGGCTTAATCATTTGGTCATTATCTCATGTTCTCTAATCTAATTTCATCTCATCTCTAAAAGACCAACATACCCCTCCATATGATTTTTTTTTTCATTTTGCATATTATTCAAAATTTAACAATTGGAGAAGATATCCGTACACAGGAGATTCCCACATCAACTCCATTAAATGAGGGGTGCAAGGGCTTTTATGTCATTTTAGATTGGCATTACTGCATTTAATGCAAGTTGTGCACATGCACAGAAAATTTTGCATTAACAATTTTTAGAATAAAAAGGAAATTTATGAGGGAGAAGTGTTGTTAAGCTTCTACATAATTTGATGGAAAATCATACCAAAAAATAATAAATTGACTTGGAATTAGGTATGGGATTGGTTTCCATCGATTTTGATTCGAATCAGTCAAATTGGTCAATTTAAATTGAACTCAGTATAACTAGGATGCTAACGTAACAGTGCTCTACGATCAGCTTGACCATAAAGTGGTCCATGATAAAGTAATTCACGAATAGCTCGATCACCGGAGAAGAGTGATCCACGAGCTAGCTCAAGTCGGAATCATTATCAATCAATTTCGAGTTAAATTGACAATACTATTAATTTTAATCTGATTTTTGTTACAAACTAAAGGATAAAAGACAACTAGGGTCTTCAAATTGAAAGTTTCCAGAGTGGGACAATGGAAAGGCAAAAGAAAAACATAGGAAATGTTAGGGAAAACACGAGGAAATTCCTCCTCAACATTTCTCATTTATTTCCCTGCAGTTTCTCATGTGTTTCATTATTAATGTCGTATTAGGAGAACGTTATTAGCACTAATTAATTACGTTCCCAAATTGGATTATTTCCGGTCAATGCCATACTTCTTATAGATAATGGGATAGGATTTTCCTGGTAGCTATGGAGAACGATCCTATCTTAACAAATCACAACAACCTGAGTCAACTAATTTATATATTATACTTTCATGCAAAACAAACTAATTTAATTCACCTACTAACTTCTACATTTTTTTGGGGGGTTGGGGGATGAAGGGAAATTCTCTTATGGAAAGAAGATTTATTTTAAAAATAGATATCTAGGTCTCTTTAGATGGTATCATAAAATACAACAATACAATAGTAAACTCTAACAAAAACTAAAAGGAAAAGGAAGCATGTGCCGCCCTTGTGGATAAAAGTCATTTGCAGAGTTTAATCTTGCGGTGCCCAGGTTTACGAGCTCGACACGTGGAAGATGTTTCATCCAACGGTGTGAGCTCGAGCAAAAAGAATAATAAATAATAACTAGGTTTGCTTAAGCTCGCACCGTTGGATGAAGCATCATCCCTGTGTCGAGCTTGCATACCTGCGGAACTGCAAAGGCATCACAAGTTTAAGTGTTGCAAAGGATTTTTATCCTGCCCTTGTCCAGATTTCAATATACGTACCCTTTTCAAATAATAAACAATGGGGTTTACCCTGACAGTCTCTCTTCTATTCTTACCATATAGACCCCCTCCCCCATATGTGGATTCTATATGATTAATACCATTCTCCAGACCCTCATTAGTGTAACATGCAGATTCTTTCTTACCTTGATGTCCGTTATGGGAAACCCTACATCATAGAACCACCTAAAAATTTCAATCTGCAATCCTCTAGAACTGAATATCTTTTGGGCTGGATGTTCATTCCCTAACCCCTTTCGTATCCTCCCCTCTCTTCATCTAAATAAGGTAAAAAAAATGCCATTTTTTTTCTTCTTTGCTAACAATTAATGAAAAGCTTATCTCAGTGGTTTAAAGATGATGACATGGCATACGTCCATATAAATTAACAAGAGTCTAATATACGGTTTAATAACAATAGTAATAGCAACATTGGATAAATATTAAATCGAGAAATTTTATTGATGAAATATTAGGTGAAAATACAACACATAAACAAACTTAGTGTCGTGAAAATGAGGGTATTGAGATGATAAATGATAAAACAAGTTTAATTAACTTAAAAGACAGTAAGGAAATGTATAAATAAGAGTTAATTTTGGAGTGCTTCCAATATATAATAAGTTAAGATGAGAAAAGTCTTTTGAATTTAACAAAGGCTTTTGAATGCTTTGGTAAAGAGGAGTGATATATATGACTTAGGTTAGAAGAATTACAAGAGTCGTTCGGAGGTATACCAAAAATTACCTTAAGATAAGTGGTGAGGGACGACATGTATAGCTTCGCACTGATAAATTAATAAATATGATTTTGAATAGAGTTGATTAACTGAAGATGATACATGTAGCCAATCTCATTTAATTGGGATGATAAGACTAAAATGAGTTGAATAGAATTATTTTATGTTTCTAAATTTCAAGAAATTTATGTCAAAAATAAAAAATAATAATAATTGAAAACCCACATAAAATAGAATTTGGCTTAGGTTCACGTACGAGAACCATCTCGTACACCCCTAAGTCGACGAGATGGAATCCACAAAGTGGATTTCATCTTGTCAGTTCAGGGGCGTACAACTGTACAAGATGATTCTCATACGTGAACCCGAGTTGCACTCCATGTAGACATGTATTTTCATAGTGCAAGCTTAATTTCCCAATTAATACATCTTAGCTATTGATATATATACCTTTAGTATAGGTTAGTAGATGATTGATATAGTAAATGGAGTTATGGAACTATAACTTCACATCGGTCTGTTAAGGGTCTTAGTGTCTTTAAATACTTGAGAAGCCCTCGCTACCTACAATTTTAAGATTTGGATTGGATCGTCTAACATTGTATGAGAATTCAGTTCCTTGACACAGAAGCGTGCAAAATGAACTCTGTATGATCTGTATCCTTGATCATTTTTGGGGTCCAAGGGGGCGGCAGTCATTTCCTATGCCCATGTACGATTGAGGTGTACTGCATGACCTGGTGGCGTTCTCTTTCCCAAAATTAATTATAATATGAGAGAGAGAGAGAGAGAGATGGATGTTGATCCAGCTCAAGTCGCACTCATTCTCTCATAGCCACCAACCCCCGAGGTGCCATGCATCACGGTAGGTAGGAAACGGCTGCGTGCTTCAATCCCTAACCCTAAACGACGACACGATACCAGAAGAGATTTTGGTTTGGGTGACGAACTGAAGATGTAAACCCTTTTTTGTTTTATTTTTCATTTTACATTTTTAGACTATTATTTATAAAGAGGTCTACCAGACCAGCTTAAGTAGCTGCGTGACCGTGTGATTATTGATGTCATGAAGTCAAAGTCAATGGACGGCTAAACAACTCATTCAGATATGATGATCACGGGGTAATCGATCGATCGCCACTGTTTCCTTGGGTCCCAAACCAAGAAAAGTACGTGAGTGGAGTGAGTAGGTGGAGGTGACCCGATCTTTATCCCCCGAGGTTCGCTGATCGGTATGATTGTGCGGTTCGTCTCATAGGGGGGTCGAAATGACCATTCCACCCCCTAACCGAAGACACTGCTCGGAGTGGGATCCACTCCCTTTTATTAGAGGCACTAGGGAACCATACCGGGCAGGAGAACCACAAGTGATAAAATTTCCCCGAGATACGGTTTTAAATAACTTTATATAAAGATATGAGAAGAATTTATATTTTTATAGTAAATTGAAAACGAGGAAAGGAGTATTGAATTTTAAATTACGTGAAATGCAAATGCATGTTGACATATTTAACAATGCAATGCCATTTTTGTAAACCATTATTTTGTTTTATAGGGGGAGAAACAACACTGTCAAGCTGTGTAATGTACGCTAGTGATTCCATGTGTTTATCTCTCTATTAAACGACATTTGAAATGACATATCTGTTCTTTATTATGGAAGGAGAGGGATAGACGGATGAGGCACTAACCTACGCTATGCAGCTGGACAAAGAACTTATTTTCTTTATTATTATTATTATTATTATTATTATTATTATTATTATTATTGAAATATAAATCATTAATTTCGAACTAACAAAATGAAGACATGTAAATGAAAATTCAAGTAAAAAAAAAAGAGATACTAATTAAGTAGCCCAATTTGTAGGGGTGTAAAATCGGTAATTGGAATCGATCCGAACCGACAGGAACTGGAACCGGACCACCCAATAGCTTGTTGGGACGGATCTGATCCTAGTGATACACTATTGGTCTGGATCTCCCAATGGTTCTAGAATCGATAGCCCATTAAGGACTCGGTAACACCAGAACCGTTGGAACCAGATGATATATAAACAAATTGAATGGAAAATTAGATCTCTAAAACCCTAAAATGCTTTAAACCCTAACCCATTAATAATATTACATTGTTTGGGATTTTTAACTGGCACTCTTTTGTTGCTCTTTAAGTCATAAGTATATGAATTGAGTTTGAAATGAAAATTATGAGCTCTTAAAGCTATCTCTTTATTTATATATATACATCAATGTCTTTATTTTGGGTTCTACAAGACTATATCTATGTATGATGAAGCTCCCGTTTTCCTAGAGAAACTCTCATTGTCTTAGTTTTGGGCTCAGTAATGTTTGGAACCGATTAGGAACGGGAACCAAACCATCCATTAGTTAAGGGTCCTGGATCTTAGATTTGGATCCAATAAGCTTATTGGTCCGGTTATGGTCTTGACACCTTAGAGTCGGAACCGCTAATGATTCGGACCAATTGATAGCCCTACCAGTTTGTTATGTGGAGGGCTAAAGCAAATTTGAACCGTCTGATAGACGATTTTCTCCAATGGCTTACATTTCATTTCCCTTTGGACCCTTTCAACTATATGATCCATTGTATGTTGCATTTTATTAATCGTGGATGCATTATTAATAAAAGTGATAAAATATACAGTATCTTCAAGAGTTTTCACCCTCATGGGGCTACTTGCATCAGAATAAATTAAGCCGAGAAATTTCAATTTTCCATTTAGCTTGAGCATGTGAAAAAGAAACTCTATTTTGCTTTCTTACTAAACAATGATCACAAGAAATTAAAGACTTACCTTTGCCATCATTTGAAAGAGAAATTATCTTCGATTAAATATCGATACCTTTTTTACTCATTTAGCTAAATTGTCGATGCCATAATTTAGATTGAAAATCTTTAAAAGCATTATTCACCTCATCTTTGGATTACTAGGTTTCACTTTTGTAAAGAGATCAACAACTTCTTGCCTCTTGCTATAATAAGATAACCCATTTTCAACTTCTATATCTCCTTGCCAAACTGAGATTCGTATCCTTCATTATTAAGTTCCCTAGTTGAGATGGAATCCAATTTAAGATCTCCAACATGTCTTATATTTTTGAGAACCAACTTGCAACAAACATTGGCTGTAAAAAAAACATCATTCATTCCAATAATTTTGAATACTCCATTATTTTCCACCATTATCGAACCAAAGTCTCATGATTTGTACAATGTAAAGAAATCCGATCATTTAGAACTCCATACCACCATGCCCATCCCATTGCTAACCATACTTGTTACATGGTCATTGTAGACATGCTTGTTTTGATGGTCAGCCTTAGTTTACCACGTGGCATATTAATTTGATAATTCTTATCATTGGATATAAAAAATTTATTTTATAACTGATATTTGGGAAGAGGTTTCCCACCAGAGTGGGAAGGGTTTCTCACACCACACCAATGGGTAAAGGCAAAGGACAGAGAGAGGATTTTTAAGAGGAGAGAGACGGTGAGACAGCACAAGTGTCTAGCAACATGGGAAAGTGTTTCCTTTAATTTTTACCTATATTAGAATATGAGTAAGAGATCGTTGTCAGGTCAAGAATGGGCTACCTGCTACTAGGCAGAAACTTTGGGAAAGAGTGGAGTCGTTTGGAAAGGACTACCTATTGCTAGAGTGAGAGTTGCCTAGAGTGAAAGCCACCGAGTATGACAGCTGTAAAAACGTGGTGGTTGTTATGTGCCTAATGGAGCTCGATCTAGTGTATGAGTACTAGATTGGGTCAGCCTAGTATAAACTAAAGTGTTTGATTTAACGTGTTCCATTAGCTCTGATTTTGTTGGCATATTGTTCAAGTACCTAACAATTAACCACTATGAAGGAGATACATTTTTTAGGTGAAGATTCCCCCCCCCCTCCCCCAATTTAACGAGGTGTTTGGCCCCATATTCAACCGTGTCCCCCATAATATATTACTAAAATGAGAAAAGCAAGCTCACGCACCAAACAGAGGACTCGGCTCCTGTCCAGCACCTTGCCCCGGCTGCACGTGCAGCACCGGACACAGTGAGGTGTGAAAAGACCACCTCACCAAATCCGGAGCTACACATGTTGCCAGCCCGGGTAGGGTGCTGGACAGAATCCTTTTCTCACCAAACAAAGGGTAACAAGAAACCTCGAGAATAATGACAACTAAAACAAAACAAAACAATACAAACACCCAAAGAAGGTACGTGGGTACCGGTGATATTCCAAATGTACATGCCATTGGGCATCTAAGCCTATAACTCGGGCTACCCATCAGAGACCCTAACTTTACAATCATAATTTTCATTAAAAATAAAAAAGGCAAGAAGAAAACTTAGGCCACCAACCATGTACCAAGAGGCCATTATCAAAATAGTTAAAGAATAGAGATAATGGATAGGTACAAAGGAAACACAAGAAGCCAAAGTCGCCTTCAAGACCAGAGTTCCTTTTGAGGGGTGGTGGGAGGTGTTTGGTGTGGAATTTACTTCACCTACCCCGCCACTTGGAGAAACAAAGACTATCCATCCAGTTTCTCCCGTGCAAGCATCAAACAAACATAAACCTCTCTCTACCTGGAGAAGGTATACAAGAAAAAAGGGTTGATGTTCTCTATGCCGCAGCGTAGTCTGCGTCCAGACACAAGGGCCTGCCATTTAGGAGGGTAGGGTGGTCATTTCGCCCACCCCATGTGTCTGGTCGCAGCCTGCGCCCCCGGTACAGAAAACATTCTCCCATAAGAAAAAGTAAGAAATAAGTGGGCTGATTTTCTAATTCTTCCTTTCCTTTTGATCTCCTGTTCCTGATACTGGTTTTTTTCAACACCTACCTAGAGGTTCTTGGTTATTGGGCTAAGAAAAGTAGTAGATGAGTATATTCTGATCATTTCTTTATCAATATATCTAAATAAGAACAATCGATGTCTCCTTTTCACGTATATATTAAAAAAAAAAAAAAAAAAGTTCTCTACATTGGGGGTGCAAGATGCACCTAGACACATAGGTATGGGTGAAATGATTGACCCGCCTTCCTAATGACTGAAATCCCGCCTCTGTTCCAACCCGTGTGTTTTGGGGCAGACACTCCCGGGCAGTGAACATCACCCTCCATAACCTAAAAAAAAAAAAAACATTAAGGAAGCAATGTGAGTGAGAGATGTTCCTCTCAATTTACTAAGTTTAGTTTTAGGTCACTATTCTGATATGTAATGTTGGTGAGTTGGTGAGTAGCGATAAGCATTGACTGTGAGGTCCCTGCGCTCCCAAGCCAAGCGTTGTTAGCTACCGAAAGAGAAGGTGTTGTCGGTGTTAAGTCTTTAAGGAAAGCTACCTTTGAGGCTTTTATACCAAATTATTAAAGACCACATGCACCCGCATTACGTCGTAAGCAGCACTAAGCAAGTGAGCAATCAAAATTCTCTGGTCCCTAATTCAAGATCCTAGCTAGCTCATCCATATCTTACCTTTGTGCCAGGCAATGGATTTTGTCTCCTAAATTAAGCTTATTAATTATTAGGTTGATAGTACTACCACCTCCCTCACTCTCCGGGGAAGCGTGGGCTGAAGCATCATGGGGGAGGGATTTCCCCCTTTCATTGGGATGGGGCAATCATTTTGCCTCTCACTGTGTCTAGGTGTGGGCGGTACTCTCCCACAGATACATTTACCCTTTATACCAGCACAACGTCAATGAGAGCGTGCAGGGGCATCAATATGAATGAAATTTTTTATTTCAATAGGGACTGGGTGGTAATTTCGCGTGCTTCTATGTCTAGGTACCAATGAAAAAGTGCAACGGCATCAACAAGTGTGGGATTTTTTCATTCAAGGGTACGGTGGTCATTTTGTGCAGTCCTGCGTCTGGGCTTAGGCTGCCCTCAACCTAACAGGGATATTTCCCATCCCCCCCCCCACACACACACGTACATACAGGGAAAATTAAAAGAATGCTTCCTAGTCATGTGGCTCTTGCACCCAGAAGTGTGCTAAAGTACCATCTTGCCCTTCATAAAATAAAAAATCGTATATGTGTTGATGCTCCTAAGTGCACTCTCATTGGCCCCCAGACTGGTGCAAACGCTACATGATCAGACAACAATCTCTTACCCATATATATATATACATACTATAGCATTGAAGTTCCCACCCCATCCGTGGGTGTCTGGGTCTTGTTGTCTAGATCAGATTCAATCAACCTACAACATCCTTAGCTAGGAAAAAAGATCTCTACTTGGTGGTGTTTCCTACACCCTCTCACATGACACCATGAGATGACGCCTATGAAAATATATTTATTAGGGATTAATGTATTATGATACGTAATTAATCGTCATCTTATTGTTAAAGCTAGTTTAGGATTGTTTATTGACTAGCACGTGGTCTATGGGAATAAGTAATTAATTAAGGATTAGCATTTTTTCTATATATAAGATATCTAAGCTTAATGTTTCTATATCTGATTATTTGGCACAACAATTTTTTTAATTAAACCACCAATCTAAGATTCTAAGGCAACCCTTCTCCCACATTTCCCCTTTTTTTGTTTTTTTATTCGTCTTGTTTTTTCCCCAAGTATGAACCGTTTAAGAATATGCTTGTACTCTGAACACCCTCCCTAAATAATAATAATAAAAATAAAAGACAAGGGCAATGTGGTTTTCAGTTCAAATAAAAACATATTTTAATTATGTGTTTAATACTTTAATACGAGTCCGGGATTGTATTTGGAACAATTGGAAGATTCTACTAAAAAAAAAATAGATATGTTAAGAAGGATCACCGCTTAACTTATAGTTCTCAGTTTTCTTGATTTTTGATTTTGGTGAAGGACCCAATTTCTCTTCACCCACATTGAAAAGAGAATATCTTCAAGGATGGGATCTTACCCCTGATTGAATTGACAAAAGGTATATATTTTCGAACTCATACAATTGTGAGTGGGAGTTAATAATATTAATATTTAATTTTCATAGAGTCCAATTATAGGGTCAAATCACCAATGGTATATAAAAACGAAAACCTATACACAATGTAGAAAATACAAGAAAACAGAAAAAATAAACAATAACACAACTACATCACAATGATATATGTGATCCCAAGGTGCCTACATCTATGAAATGATGAAATTAAAGCATTTTCAGTAGCAATTGAGAAAGGGTTATAAGCTCTCTTCTTAATGCTTCTCTATGTTTTCAACGATTTCTCAATAACCCTAATAACCCCATCTCTACCAATTTATAAGAAAAAGTTAAGAGATAAAATTTTCCAAAATACCTCCATGTAAACCCTCAACATAGTGGTGCATGAACCCTTCTTGGCTTGATGTCTGGTCTGGTTTTTTAAAACAATGGGTCGACCAAGATATAGCATAGAAAACTTCCAAACTAATAGAATGAAGGTACTTTTTTTTTTGCTAAAGATCAGCAGTTTTGAATATAAGTAAAGAAGTAGTATTATGTACAATGGAAGACTGAAAGAAAAAAAAAAAAAAACAAGAAACTAACCAGCAATCCATTGGATGCTGGTAGTTATACAGAAAATAAGATTATCTAAATCTGTAGTTTGGTCTTCCTGTAGCTTCCCAGCTTACAGCGTTGGCAATTAGGCTTGGGGCAGAAGCTCAAGTCGCTGAAGTTTTCCTCTTTGCTGCGAAGTTTGCAAGCTTATCTGCTGAGGAGTTTGTCTCTCTATAACAGTGTGTGACCCTCCATTGGATGGAGTCTAAAAACGGCTTTATTGCCCACCAATTTTGCATGAAATACCATGGCAAATTGCCTGTTAGAATGATCGCTACTGCTGCCTGAGAGTCACTTTCTATCCACAGATTCTCCGGCTTTAAACTGTTAGCTATCCTTATGCCTGTAAGGAAAGCACTCAGTTCAGCCTTATAGTTTGTACCCATCCCAAGGAATGCAGCAAAACACTGTAAAACCGCTCCATTATGGTCCCTAATGACGCCTCCTGCTCCAATAGAATGAAGGTACAAAGCATAGGAAACTCAACTAGAAAACTTCCTAACTAGCTAGTACAAATAAATTGAGTTGGACTTCAATGCTTT
The DNA here is from genome assembly GCF_018873765.1 of Telopea speciosissima. Taxonomy (NCBI): domain Eukaryota; kingdom Viridiplantae; phylum Streptophyta; class Magnoliopsida; order Proteales; family Proteaceae; genus Telopea; species Telopea speciosissima. The sequence goes on from NC_057917.1 coordinate 15,517,768, forward strand.
GGTTCTTCCTAATAATTACAAGTAGATCCAAGTGAACCTTTTGCTCATGAATAAAAATGGTTTTGATTTGTATGTGGTAATATCATTAATCGAAAGTCTCTGTAAAGTGTAAAACCGGCCAGAAAAATAATTAAGAGTTAGTTTAGAATAATAGAATTGAAGATCGATGGAGGTAGCAGAGCAGCATCACCCACTCCAAAGTCAATATCTTGGTAGGTTAATTAGGAAGTTATATGTGCTCGTGGGCCCTGGGCGCTCTACCTACTCCTCTTTGAAAGTGCTTAAAATTAAATGATCTCAGGTTATAGTTTTGTTTTTGGTAATAATCTCAGGTTATAGTTAAGAAGGTTTGAAACCTAGGAAGACTTCTACCAAAAAAAAAAAAAAACCTAGGAAGACTTCATATTTATTAACTGGCATGCCCCCATGAATGACGGAAATTCCAACCCCCTCCCCCAATGTGCCAGTGTGCGGGTTCTCATTGGTTGCCGTGCACGGATCAAATCAAACCAATGTCTTATTGGTTTGGTTTTGGATTGGAGTATTGTGAAACCGGATGAAAATTGAACCACACCGAATATGAAAAATCAGACCAAAACCAAACCAAAACCGATTAAAAAAAACAGTTACCAACCCAAAAATCTTGAAATTTTTTTTTTTCTCCCCATAATTATGAAAAATATACATGCTAAATTTAACCCAACCCGAACTGAACCCTAATAACAAACTGAATCCAAACCGGACAGAAATCAAACCAACTGAAACCAAACCTTCCTTTATTGGTTTGTTTACGGATTCATCCATTCCCACATCGAAACTGATTCAGCCCGACCGAAATTGAATCGAACCGATCAATTGACACCCCAAAATGAGCATTTCAATTTTAAGAATTTTCAAATTATTCTTTTTTTTTTTTTTTTAATCTATTTAATGTGTAAAGTTGAATGGATGTTTAATGTAGTTGGTCAGTTGGTAGGTGTGATGGGGGGGGGGGGGGGGGGATCACTTGAGCACTGTTGATGGGTGCATTGGTTTTTAAATAGAAGCAACCACTAGCAAGTAAATACCCTTTTGTGCTTTTCCCCCCAACACTTGTGGGCTGAAAATGAGAAAATAGTTTTGTCTATATATACCTATACTTCTCTCAAACCAATTGAATCATTTTTTATTAATATGTAGTGATCAGATGGATATAGAAGCTGTAATTGGTGACCTGCAAGTCTCAAATTGTTTCCTAACAAACATATTTTTAAGCATCATCCAGCACCAAACACTTATTACAAATGGTGGAATCGTTATTCCCTCCAATTCGCTGTCCCCTTTAATTCTTTCAATTCCTCATATGGGACGAAAATGGCCACCCTATCCCCTGTCCGAAAACACTGCCCAAGGTAGAGTCCACTCCCCTATTAAAACAAGGGTAATTTACACATACCACCCCTGAGGTTTGACGAAAGGATAATTTTATCCCCCAGTTTTGAAAAATTCTTCGTACCCCCCTGAGGTTTGCAAACTATAACAAATAAGCCCATTCCGTCAGTTCATGACTAACAATGTTAAAAATTTAAAGTGAACTATAAAATTGCCCTTGTAAGAAAACAAACAAAAAAAAAAACCTACAACTCATCTTCCCCAATCGATTGGGGAAGATGAGTTACAAGTATCCTCAAAAGTCTCTGTGGATTCGAATGTCAAAAGTTAGAGAAATGTTTGCAGGTTTTGTAGGTGGAGACATAGAGGCGACAAGAAGGGTTGCAATGATTAGTGCGAGGAAGAAGATGGTGGTTGTGGGCTGTGCAAGTGTGAAGAAGGTAGAGGAGGACAACCAATTCAGCAAAGAGAAGGGAGGCTCTTGAGATTGCAGCAGTAGCAGCACACCGGCGGGGACTTTTCGAGTCGCAGCGGTGACGAGGTTGGACGAATGATACGGTAGCAGCCAAAGAAGACGATGCCTTAATTTCAATTTCACGAATCGCAATGGTGCCCCAAATCGTTTGGTTTGAAAGCAGATAACCTCACCAAACCCATTTTTTACCAGGTTTCAAAGAACATCAAAGAAGCATTGAAGACTTAGAACCGTACATACCCTATTCTTCCTAATAGCTACAGTTCCTCCGTTCCTCAAAAATCCGCTAACAGTGTCAATCCTACTCCCACCAACCCCCCCGCTCTATAACCTATTAAATTGGTAAAAATTGAAGACAGAAGTTATAAAACTTGCAACGTTTTCTGTATGAGACAGGTTCAGAAATGGGAAAAAGATGGCACCTCAAAAAAAAATTATCAAAAAAAAGAAAAAGATGATACCTAGTGATGAGCAATCGATGAACATTGCATGAATTGATGGGCAACGAGGGTTGCTTCGTGATGCGGTAACTTATACAGAGCTCGCTCGCAGGAAGACCGTGACCGTCATGGATGTGGTTTATGCTCTTAAGAGACAAGGCAGGATCCTTTATGGGTTTGGAGGTTAGGGTTTTTCAATATCTGTGCTAGGAAGCAGAGGCTCGGAATCTGTATTTTTGTTGAGTATATCTAGCAGTAGCTTCAATTCTAAAGGAAGGAAGATTTGTTTCAGGATACCTGCAACTCAACTTCCCCAATCGATTTGGGGAAGATGAGTTACAGGTTTTTTTTTTCTTTGGAGGGGTATTTTTGTAACTTTATCTTTTGATTTTAACATTGTTAGTCATGAATTGACGGAATGGATTTATTTGTTAGCATTTGCAAATCTCAGGAGACTACGCAGAATTTTCCAAAATTAAGAGATAAAATTATCCTTTCATCAAACCTCAGGGATGATATGTGTAAATTACCCTTAAAACAATAGAAAGAATTGAAAATACCCGAGAATTAGAGGTAATAATTATTCCAAATGGTGTGGCCAACGATGGAATCCCACCTTCATGTCTCCTACCTCTACTTATGTCCTTAATTTAAGGGAAGCATTAATTCCTGTTCGGACTTTGAAGGACAGATACTGAACAGGAAGCCCGACAAGTTGGTCAGAATAGGAATTATCCAATCTGATCTGCTTAAAATATGAGAAATAGTAAGTGTAAACCACCTCATCTTTGCCGCACTAAAAAGTCATAGTTGTTTTACAAAACTATTAAAAAGATCAAACCCACCAGACAAACCATTAGATCAAACCAAAACCAGATCGATAAGGTGTTCGGTATACAAAAACCAAGCTGATTCCATAGCTATCAGTCTGGTTGGTTTGGTTCTTACTGATTTCTTTTAACAGTCCCTTATTTGTCTATTATCAATTCGGTATTAATTTTTAATAAATTTTTTTTAAATTAAAGTCTTTAATTGATCTGCTTTTGGTTTGATCTAATGGTTGGTCCGGTCGGTTTGATCTTTTAATAGTTTTTGAAAACAAAGGCCACAAAATAACAGAAACACTGCTCAAAGGGAGACGTTTCTACTTGTGTTTGATAATATTTTTAAGGGAAGATGGGATCTTCAGATTAGCTCCTTCCGATTGAAGGAGTTAAAAGAGCTAGGGGCAAGCCTAAATATCCATAGGTGAGGCTGTGAAGAATGACATGTATAGTTTGGATCTTGTGCCAAGTATAATATTAGATAGAGTTTATTGGATGGTAAGAATTCACGTTGTCGAAATTATGTAACTGAGATTTTCTTGATTTTCTAGGCTATCATCTTTCCTCTTTCATTTTTCATTTTCCATTTCTCACTTTTCTTATTTCATTTCTTCATTTTATTCTCCATTCCTCTTACTTTCCTTTCCCTTTGTGAAGACCTCAGTTTTCCTTAATTTGTTTTGATAAGATCCATGTAGTTAATCTCATTTAGTTGGGATAAGGTTGAGGAGTTGTTGTATAATTTCATTAAGAACTCTTCATTTGTAATTGTCCCTTATCTTATTTTCAAAAGTCTTTTAAAATAGGGGTATAAAAGGCTGCCGAAGATGAGTTTCACACACTCCCACGTGTAAAACTCATCCATTTCATCTATTGCCATAAATACACCTAGAAACCTCAACTACTTGATAGCTCAACCAGAGGTTATCCAACCCAACCATAACTCCACCTCATCTAACACAAGGTTAGAATAGGTCAGATGGGTAAAGATTCCACTTGGGTCGTTCTCACCATGTGGGGTGCAAGGGAAGACGGGAGACTTGAACCGGTAGGGTAGACTTTTACACTCCACACTCTCTAGTCTCCACCAACTACGTTAGGCATCATGTGGAAAAGTGTAGCGATTATAACCATTGGATGTCTAGGGCATGATGTGGGTAGCCCACATGTTAAATTTCAAACTCAAATTTAATGTACCCTCTCATATGCTGACAATACCATCGTATATGCTTGTGCACTTTTTTGGTAGTTCACAATTTTTAAAATTCTGACTTTTCCACTTAGCAAACTTGAATTGGTTTGAATGGTAAGGATCGAGTTCCTCTACAGCCATGTCGAACATCTTTTGGTGCGGCACCCGAGCTCGGCCGTAGAGGAGCCCGATCGTACCAAGTAGTGGGTCCCTGGTCGAGACTCCTAATTCCACCACATCGAATGATTAAATGGTAAATCTGATTGTTGGATAGATAGTAAATATACCACATGTCAAATTTTAGACCAAGAATTCAATCATTTACCTCCCCCCCCCCCCCCTCCCCCAACCTCACACCCATGTCAAATTCCTCGATTTTTCAATGATCTGCTTCGCCATGTGGCCTGCTCTAATTGGACTAAAACTTGACACATGAGAGGAATTTGGGAACTATCTGTTTACAAAATTTCAACACAATCCAATCTGCCACATAACATATATAAACACTCTTGATTTTAGTTCAGCATGCTATTACCATAACAGATTAACATCAACCAGCTTCCCACCTTTTCATCTACTTATTCTTTTCTTCCGTGATGAGAGCTTCAGTTATTTTACAGAATGCATACATATATTATACAATGGAAATGAAATTTTGAAGCAAAAGGCCCTTGTATATATGTATATATACCCAGAGATGAAAGTGGGGTGGGGAGAGAACAAATGACTTAATGAGTTAGGACCTACCAGAAGAGTAATGAACTGATTCCAACAGCCAAAAGCCCTAAGATCCCTGAAAAAGTTCCCCCCAAAGCACACATAATCCTAGAAGGCGTAAGAGATGGGAATGTGAACCTTGCGCAAACCAGGACCCCCCTCATATGTCCCAACTGGTTTGTTAGAAAGCCGACGCTTGTACCGTTTCAGAACAGAAGCCAAATTCTCTTTTCCTTTCGGAAAAGCCACATCACCTGCTGCAGTTCCAGTCCGGCCCTTGCGGCAGGAGACTGCAATCTCAACATCCTTGACTATATCAAGAAGTATGGCTGCATTCGTGCATTTCCCCTTGATTGGTTTTCCAGAAGGGGGTAAGAACCCATTTGACAGTGGGGGACTAGACTTCTTCGACTGTAGTGCCGGAACCTGGAGACAGAAGCAGGGAGGCAATGGAGACCGGGGCTTGGAAAATGCCAACTCAAGGATTCCCTGTCACAAATAAAATTCATTAGGAGGGGGAAAAAGGCACTTCCAATATCATGATCAACAAAGAGAAGGCTGAACAGATCCCTTGAAAAGAAATCAACGGAATCCATCAGGTGCTAGCAGAGGTTTACTCGAGCATGCCTAGTTATAGAATGTCTATGGTTGACCATTTGGAAAACTGGATCACCCAAAGAGGACACCTTTGTGGTCTTCAGTCAATGTAGTAACTAAATCATTCATGATTTACCAAACTTTACCTGAAGACGATTAAGAACATAAGTGTACTTTCCCCACAGCTCTGGACGGCTTTCCAAAAGTGAAAGATCCAGGATTCGATGAATGCACCACACACCAAAGCTCACAATCAGATTCACTCTCCAAACACAGCCCTCTCCACAGTGAGGAACTGATGAAACCTGAAGCCTGGCAAGATCTGCCTCCTCATTCTTCAGTGCTGAACAAAACTTACGATCCGAAGAAGGGTAGCGAGATTCACCCATTTGAACCACCCGGCTCACCTCTCTGGTCTCAGCTTCATTATGGAATCTCTCTCTGGCAGCAACAAGAAGAATCAGATCCTCATCAGCCCCATCATTTTGTCTAAACAAATCGAACAACCAATCAGATCCCTCCAATTTCAAGAGCTTTACGATGCAGCATCTGAAAGACCGCAGCAGCTTTGCCTCCAAATCTATGTGAGAGCTTGCTTCTGACGGAACTGAGTTTGACTTACTTTCAATTCCCTCATCTCCTACACATTGAGTTTTCCCTGCCACTCCGAATAACTGCTCAAAAGGCTGTCTAGACCAAAGTGATTTTGTGTCTGAATGTGAACTAAACTGTACAGAGAAAGGATCTCTGTAGAGGTTGGATGCACAGATTTCATCAAATGCCAAAGGAACTCCTTCTACCCTGGGTCCTGTATTTGAATGCAGTGATTGGTCATAGGTCATTCTTCCTGCTAACTGTCCAAATCCAATGGGACTGCCCCATTGAGCACTCCTTTCAGATGATGTTGAATCCCTGCTAGGGACTGCAAGACCTGAAATATCAGGTAAACTATAGTACTTCTTATTGTAAGCTGAAGTCTGTGTGTTCTCCATAGCACCAGAAGAACAGGGAGCATAATAGGGTCTTTCAGATTGCAATGAAATGTTCCTAGATACTTCTGGATTCCGCATAGCAAACGCATTTATAGAGCTAATCCCATTTTGAGGTTTTTGCCCCAGAGCATATGCAATCGAATTTCTGTAGTTTGTGGGGACAAAAGATGTGGATTTCGGAGTTGGTGGATCCATTACAGCGGTTAGGGAACCAGAATCTCTGTGTGAAGCCATTTTACTGAGATAAGATGCAATCTGATATCCATGCACTGTGTCAGGTTGATAATCCCCGCCCTCAGAAGATGGGGGCATGTGCAAACTAGAATAACGCCGCTCACCATAGTCATGAACATTATTGCTGGAACTTTGCACATATGCATCCAACAATTTCATGTGGGTAGACCACAACAAGGATGATCCCATTTGAACTCCATAGGATGATGCTGCATTGTTTGCCACTCTCTGTTGCTTGGGAGAGTCATACATACAAGAATTTACCAGAAACCCAGATCCTCTATCAGAAATGTATCCAGATGATTCATTTCCTAAAGGGTGTATCTTTGGAGAAGAAGCAGTGGGCCTCGAATCTGCTCCCAGCAACATATCCAGTTTCTTAGCCTTTGCTTCTTGAGTCGCTTGCCCATGGAAATCATACAACTGGCCCCAGAACTCATCTAGAATGACAGCTAATTGACGCCTAGCAGCACGGCCCAACCCAGATAATCTTGAAAGGCTTGCACCCCCATTTCCGCCTTCATCACTTTTCCCACTGAGACTCCTAAAAGATCGTGGACCCTCAGAATTTGAAGTGGGTGCACTCCCAGAAACCATTTTAGATGATTCTTCCAGGTCCCAAGTATCCACCTCATCATCATCCTTCTCAGTCTGCATATCACCCCCCACTCCAGCAGTCTTCTCAGCTGGGTCCACATATTCACTCTTCCGTGAAGTACCAGAATCATGCAGCCTATCATCACAAGCCTCAGTTCCTACAACTGCATGTGAGGCCAACTCAATTGTGGATGCTGATTCTTCTGGATGAGAGGTTAACGAACCAAGAACTGCAGTACTACCGGTAGTGATAGTGGTGGTAGTAGTAGTAATACTAGTAGTATTAGTATTACAACTTTCAACAGAAATGAGGTGAGGTTCTTGATCAGAATCCTTAATCACTTTAGGCAAATCAATATCAAATCCCATAACTGAAACCTCTGAAGGATAACCCAAAAACTTCTCCAGAGCTGGGTCATCTTCAGCAGCCTCCTGATATCTAGCTTCAACTAAATCATTTTCCTTCCTCTCCACCGATGACAGAGGTGGAGTTCTTTGTATATCTGAGTTCCATAGCTGTGAATCCTGTCTGACAGTAGCAGACTTCAATGGTGTGGCTGCGAGCCAAAGCATCATACAAAGTGACACACTAGCAGTGAGAAGAATATACAAGAGCACCGCAGTACTTCCCATATTTGACCTCAAATTACCCACCCAGTCACTATTGCCAAATAGCATCTCCACTACAAAGATAACTTTTAAGCCAAGTATCCCAGTCAAGATAATCAAAGTTAAAAATTTAATAAATTGAGAAACTCTGAAGACGGCCATAATTGATCTTGATGAGGCTACCCGAAGTAAGGGGATGATAGAAGATGGAAGCAGCATAGCTAAAAAAACTTGTGTGAAGATAAGCATTTGATATATCCCTTCCTCTCCATAATTCGAGGCACAGCAAAGGGCCGGAACAACGGCAAAAATTCTGATGACTGCACGATGTAGCCAATCAGGTAGGTCTACCCCGAAAAAATAATGCAAAACTACTTGCCCGCCAAAATTCCAGGTTAAAGCTGTGATCTGGCTAGAAAAGAACACAACTAAAAAAAAGACTAAAGGTGCTGCAGGACTCCTAAATACCTGTAAAAGAAGTAAAAATAAATAGATATCATCCATAAGTAACAGAATAATTTGGAGGAATCGATTCAGCCTCACAAAAGACAGACAAAGGACAGCTGTAGCTTACAGAAACAAGAATACCTGTTCCATTAGCAAAAGTGTATCCTGAAAAGTAAGGATAACAAGGCCTGCATTGTGGAAAACAGTTGCTGCTGCATTCATCAATACACAATTCACCATAAAAATGCCACTGAACATGCATAAGATGGCAACAAAATGGTCATGACATATGGCATCCTTTGCTGCATGTGGTTGTACTTGCAGCTGCTGAATGAGGATGGAAGAAACCAAATTTTAGACTAACAAGAAAATCTATCAAACTACATAGACAAACGGTCCATATAAACAGCAAAATAAAGAACATTTCACTCATTATTTACCCCCCCCCCCAAAAAAAAGCACATTTCACTGTACATTCATTTAGGAGTTCACAAGCCAAAATACCACCGAAGTTTCTCTTGTTCTCCAGTAGAGATTAATAAGGGACAGGGGGTGAAAATACTTACTAGTAAATCTATCCCCCTGTCCCCTTGTCCTGTATGTGACTATGTGCACCAATTAGAGGTATACAAACCCACAAAGTAAACCCTTTTCTTATGGGGGTTCAGCAAAGCAAACACTCGAGAACCTGAACGACAGAAACCAAAGAAACAGAATAACTAAAATGGTTAGGGGCAAGTCCATGAAAATAAAAAATTACAGCTGCGGGCCTACAGGAAGCAAGAGCTTGGAAAATAGGCCCAACAATATCCAGCACAGTAGCCCTCACTCTCTGTCCTTCATACCGGATCCCATAAATTAACTAGGGTCATGACCCTTTTCAGAACCGAATGTGAAATCCATTGTGTCACAAAAGGGTTGTGTTGGCAAACATGGGAGAGTCCATGTTAGGAATAGAACCTCACACAAACCTCACTGGTCAAGTTGCAACTAAAAACAAGATGAGGAAGTACCTTAAAAGTGAATTCAAAGTTACAGGAAATTACAAAAATGCCACTAGATTCCATTACAGTGGAACGACAATCTTGTAATTTCATGAAACTTCAAACTTACTTTTAACCACTTCCCAAAGCGTATTTCAAGCTAAAACTGTACCAGTGAGGTGGGTGGGATGTCCTATGTCACATTAACCCACTTGCATCTATTTAAATTTGCCATGTGGCAAAAATAAAAGTTGGGATAAGGCTTGGATGTTGTTGTTGTTGGAAAAAATAAAAGACAACCTTGCCACATAAGGCAACTCACAAAGCATTGTGATGTCAAGTTTTTTCCCATTAACTATTAGGACTTGTCTAGATATCCCTTTATTTTGATTTCCTATACCAAGTAAAATTATAACTATAGTCAGCCTTGGATCTCAAGAAATTATGTTCCAAATTAAAACTTGATGTCCTTCTAGTGGTATTAGCATCATTCATCCAGTTACATAATTCCTCGATGGTCAACTCCATTATAAGCGTTCTTATAGAGTTGTGCAACTCCACCTACCGAGCTCCATCAGTTTCCTTCATTTAATTGTCTGTTTGTTCTTCTTCCTTGAACTCAGAAAGAGTAGGTATCTAGACTTTTCCACTCATTCAGACCAGACTATGCCTAACCTAATCCAGATATCCAAACTTGTTTTGCCTCAATATTCTCATTCAATCAAGGCTATTTTGGATGCCATAAATGAAAGTTTGCTTCCAACCCTATTAAGTGTCAATGACTATACTGGACTCAGGTGCCCCCCCAAAATATTCAAAGATATCTCCTCAGTCTACAGAGAAAAGTATAGTTCTGATTTAGCCTAGTATCTGATCAGGTGATTCAAAAGATCCCTACCTTGAGACAAAATTAAACAGATGCTGAATGTGAAATAAACATTAGCAAATCAAACAGGATGGAAATCTCACACAGAAAATATAAGAGACCTGAAACTGCAAGGAAATCAGCAAAGCAACAACTAAGCACAAACCTAAGAACAGAAGGAATATAAAAGCATCCATTTCTTCACTGATGCAGCTTAACACACACAAATGCCATCCCAGTTGACAAAGAAATTCTTCTTTTTGATGCTTTAAAAACAGCTCCGCATTCAGTAATTTAACAGAAGAAGTCAATATAACACAAGGTTCCAAAACTTGGAATCAGACCCCACCCATCTGAGTTAACTCAGCCGATCCATCCCCAGTTCCTTAAAAATTCAGCTAGAATCAGGTAGAATCGGACCGATTGCTCACCTCTAAACCCTGAGTTGACTCAGCTGATCCAATCCCAAATGTAAAAACCATAACTATCACAGCAACAAGGAGACCGTAAGCAGCTAAAGGGCACCTAGACACTTCGATGCCAAGGCATCTAGGACATTCATATAAAATGGGGGTTTAAGTGTAAATATATTAGAATTATTTATTTTAATTTTAATTTCAAAGAGGGGTTAAATGTAAAATTTTTTTAAAAAGTGCTTAACTTTACTTATAAAAAGAAAAATAGCACCAACGAGTTTAATTTCAACACGTATCGGCCGTATTGGGATCCTGGCCTTCAAATACAACCCAAGACACCTCGCGATGTCCCAAGACATTCTTGCCAGTAGCAGCAGCAGCAGCCACCATAGTTATCAAGGCGGGAAGGTGACCATGTCGTTTTAGAGGGGCAAATTTTAAAGCGACACCGCCATGGCGGCAGGGCGTCCAAGGGGCCTGGACGCCATGGCGACACCTAGGCGACGCCTTGATAACTATGGCAGCCACCGCCGACATGCGGCAGCGGCGGCAATGACAACGGAGACAGTATTGTCAGCAGCAGCAGCATCGGAAGCAGTGGTGGAGTATTTCACCACAGACCCATGTTACTCCCCCCCCCCCCCTTTCCTCTTTCCTTTCCTCTTTTAAACTTAGGTAGCCTTTACTGTGGTCTACCACCCATAAAAGCTTCCATGCACTACCATCTAATGCGCCACAAGTAAGGATGATTTAACAAATCCAACCATTGAATAAGAAGCACATGGTGTAGATAGGTTACAAGTCAATTTTCACAACAGAACTCAATCGTTTACCACCCAAGTATTGGCATTTTTCCCTTGTGTTTTTAACCATCTATTTGTTTTTCAACATGTAATGAATCTTCAAAGCTTTATATTGTGACATGGCTAACTTTGATTGAGTTAAAAAATGACAGGTAATCGGGGTATCATGGGGGATACTACTACTAAAAAATTGGCCCTAACTGATCTGTCACGTGGCGGATATTGGGTCCTCCCACCTAACATCCTATGGTCGGCCCTAATTATTGCTTTTTTAAGGTGTATTATGCTTCAAAAAAGTATTTTGCATATATCCCAAACATATTTATGTGTTTCTTCAGCGTTTTCATGTGTATGTTTGTTGGATAATGTACACCAGAATACTGTGTTAAAAAAATTATTTATCCACCCGTGTCCCCCTTTGGATAGTCCGCCGTGTTAGAGCTCCTGTATGATATACATATTGTTTCCTCCCTTTCCTACAAGTTCGGCCTTTTAGAGGAAGCGGTTTCTACATGGTATCAGAGCAGGCAGGGGTCACGGTATCGAGTTCCCCTGGGAGCAAGCAGGTGTTAAAAAAATTATTTATCCACCCGTGTCCCCCTTTGGATAATCCGCCGTGTTAGAGCTCCTGTATGATATACATATTATTTCCTCCCTTTCCTACAAGGTCGGCCTTTTAGAGGAAGTGGTTTCTACACTGTGGGTGTATTCTGGGATTTTTGGGCTTTCATTCTTCATGTTTTATGTACTGCCGACTCTACTAGTTAGAGTCGGCTAGAGTAGGGACAATTCTGTCCTTTAGGATGTAATTCTTATTTTGTAAATACATGGCTTGTTTGGTCTAATTGATCATTCAAGCATTCATTAATTTTCTGTTTTGTTAACATGGCATCAAAGCCAAATCTCTGATCTAGGTTTTCAAAACTTTCCCCCTTCCAACGTTTTTTCTTCCACCCGATCTTCTCTTTCTCTCTCCTTTTTTTCCTCCTTGGTTCTCTTCATCCCCTAGGGCAACACTAATGAGGTGATCATATGATCTAGATGCTGCCCTCAATTCAACCTCTTCAATAGATGATTTAATCACAAATTCAGATCGATAGCTGCTGCCCTGTTTTTTCTGCGATTTTTTGGAGTTATCTACTTCTTGAAGATCGAGCCCCTCTGTCTTGGAGGTTGATTTTCCCTATTGGAGATCCATCTTAGCAGTATTGGACAGCAATTATCACAGGTGTTTACCATCAATTGAAGGCCATACCCCATTATCGATCTCATCTCAGGGTTTTTCAAAACCCTAACTCTTATCGATTTTGGGTTTTTCAGTTTCAGCTTTGGCTGATTTTTAGAGATCACTTTCACACTACTTCAAGGAACATTTGACCTTGCTGATGTACCTTTATATTAGATTTTCAGAATTTTTCATATTTGGATCGATTTCTGCCTATATCGATCAGGGTTTTCTGGTTTTGGTTCTTGGCTGGCTGCATCGACATCTTGTTATTTGGCTGCTCTCAAGTCAGTATGGATGGGTCTGACATTACCTCTGCTACTTCTAGCTTTGAAGGCCAACACAAGACTAAATATCTTCCTTATGCTTGTGCTATTAAACTTAATGGGACAAATTACCTGATGTGGTCTCGCTCTACCTATTTAACTGTTGTTAGCCGTGGGCTTACTGGGCATCTCCTTGGCACCACTACTGCTCCATCTGAACCTGGTCCTCTTCAAGACCGATGGCTTTTAAATGATGCCATGGTGATGTCTTTCTTGTTGCACTCTATGCAATCAGACCTATCCAGTGGTTATTTGTTTTTGGACACTGCACATCAAATTTGGTCTGCTGCAAAGCAGACATACGGACAGATTGCAAATGATGCTCAGGTGTATGAAATAAGGAAAAAAGTACATGACACCACTCAAAAGGAGCTCTCAATTTCTCAATACTATGCTGCCCTCAAAAGCTTGTGGCAGCAATTGGATCACTATTCTGCTTTTCAGCCTACGACTCCTGCTGATATTGTTGCCTATAGGAAGCATGTTGATAAAATTCGAGTGTATGACTTCTTGGCAGGTCTGAATTTTGAGTATGATCCTATTCGTGCGCAAGTTCTTAGTAAGATTCCCTTCCCTACATTGGAGCAGTCCTATGCTTTGGTCCATACAGAGGAGACTCGTAGGGCTGCTATGCTTCATACTCCTACGGTTGATAGGTCTGCCCTATAGGCTGGTTCCAACCCTGCTCCAACTACTACTGATGCAACTCCTATTGCTACTACTTCCACCAAGGAACCTGTTAAGTGTGAACATTGCAACAAACCTTATCACACTAAGGCTACTTGCTGGAAACTCCATGGGAAACCTACTGACTTTGAAGCCAAGCGTGGTCGTGGTAAAACTAAAAACAAGGCTAATCACACTGAAAGTGTTACTACTACCCCCACTTCTGAACATGGTCTCTCCCAGGAAGAATTACAGGCTTTCAGGCGTATGTTACAGGCTTTTTCTGCTTCTACTACATCTACGGCTGCCAGTTCTTCCACTCCATCATGTTCTCACTTTGCCCATTTAAGTATTGCGTTTGCTGGTCATTATGCATCGGTTGTCTCTTCCCCATGGATTATAGACTCCGGTGCCACTAATCATATGACAAGTTCTTCCATCCCCTTTCATACATATTCTCCTACTCCTGGCAAGGATAAAGTCCAAGTAGCTGATGGCTCCCTCTCCTCCATTTTCGGAAAGGGTTCCATTAGTTGCTCATCATCCCTTACCTTGTCTTCAGTATTACATATTCCTAATTTTACTACTAATCTTCTTTCCATTAGTAGTCTCACTAAAGATCTGAATTGCAAAGTTACATTTTTTCCAACTCATGGTGTTTTTCAGGAACTGGACATGGGGCGAACGATTAAATGTGGTAAAGTGCATGGTGGATTGTACTTGCTTGATGATGGCTGTCTTCCTCCTACAGCATTACCTTCTCAATTGTGTCAACCTTCTTCTTTCTCCGCTGAATTACACCAATGGCATTCTAGATTAGGACACCCCCCTTAGGAACTTTATTTCATTTATTTCCAACTTTGGTTAAAAATTGTAATAAGGAAGAATTTTTAGTGAGGCTTGCGTCTTGGCCAAACAAACACGTTCAAATTATTGTATTTCTAATAAAAGATGTTCTTCCCTTTTTCATTTGGTTCATACTGATGTGTGGGGTCCTAGTCGCAAAGTTTCTATTACTGGACATCGTTGGTTTGTCACTTTATAGATTGTTATTCTAGAACTACTTGGGTTTACCTGATGCATACAAAAAATGAAGTCTTTTCCTGTTTTCACAATTTCCATAAGATGGTTCAGACCTAATTTAATGTCACTCTCAAAATTTTGAGAAGTGACAATGGGACAGAGTATATGGAAGGTCAGTTCCAAAAATACCTTGCCACCCATGGGATCTTACATCAGACCAGTTGTGTTGATACTCCAGCCCAGAATGGTGTGGCTAAGAGAAAAAATCGTCATCTCTTGGAGGTAGCTCGGGCCCTTATGTTTGCTCGAAATGTTCCCTCCTTTTATTGGGGGGATGTTGTCCTCATTGCAGCATATTTGATTAATAGGCTGCCTACTCGGGTTCTTGATTTTAAGTCCCCCGCTGAGATGTTACATGGCTCTTCTTCTTTTATTGTTCCCCCTAGGGTGTTTGACTGTGTTTGTTATGCTCGGGACACTAGATCCCCAGGTAAACTTGAACCCCGTGGTCTCCGTTGCATTTTCTTAGGTTACTCTGCCACCCAAAAGGGATACAAGTGTTATTATCCTCCTACCCGCCGTACTATGGTCAGTATGGATTGTCTTTCATGAGAGTCTCTTTTATTATTCGTCCCCACCTCTTCAAGGGGAGAGTTTTAGTGAAGATGTGTTGACCATAGAACCAACCATAGACCCCCCTTCGGTATGTGCATGATGAGTCTGTTCCTGCTCCTGCTCCTGTCCGTCCCTCTCCTTCAGGGGGAGATGTTCCTATAAAGGGGGAGATTACAGATAATAATGAAATTCCTGCTCAGGGGGAGATCATTCCAGTCCAAAAAACCATTGGTGAATTTCGGCGAAGGATTGATAATTCTAATTTGAAGGTCTATACAAAGAGCAGAACCAGACATAAGCAGCTTCAATCCACTACAACACATGTACCCATCCAATTGCCAACCCCGGATCCAGAACCTACCTCTCCACCTGGTAATACTTCTTCTCTTGACCTACCTATTGCTGTTCGCAAAGGTGTTAGGGCTTGCACTCAACACCCTATATCTCATGTTGTTTCCTATGATTCCCTTTCTCCATCTTTTCGTGCTTTTGTTTCTTCTCTTTCTTCTATTTGTATTCCTCAAAATTGGCAGGAAGCTTTATCAGATGGAAAGTGGAAAGTTGCAATGATGGAAGAAATGGAAGCCTTAAAGAAAAATGACACATGGGAACTTGTTGTTGTTCTTCCACCAGGGAAAAGACCTGTTAGGTGTAAGTGGGTGTTTATAGTGAAACAAAAGGTGGATGGCACTGTGGATAGATATGAGGCACGACTCGTGGCAAAAGGGTTTACTCAGACCTATGGCATTGATTATCAGGAGACCCTTGCCCGTGTTGCAAAGCTGAATATTGTCCGAGTTCTATTATCTTGTGCAGTGAATTTTGGATGGATTTACAACAACTGGATGTGAAGAATGCTTTTCTTAATGGAGAACTTGATGAGGAAGTATACATAGATATTCCACCAGGGTTCTCTTGTGACAAGACCCAAGGCAAAGTGTGTAGATTGAAACGTGCACTTTATGGGCTGAAGCAATCACCTCGAGCATGGTTTGGCAGGTTTCACAAGGCTATAATTTCTGAGGCTATAAATAGAGTAATACTGATCACACTCTTTTTATCAAGAGAGTTGGCGAAAAAATCACTGTACTTATAGTCTACGTTGATGATATTGTGGTAGCCGATAATGATGGTGATGAAATCAGCAGTTTGAAGAATTTTTTGGGACAGGAATTTGAGATTAAAGATCTAGGAATATTGAGGTACTTCCTTCGAATTGAAGTTGCTTGGTCCTCCAAGGGCATCTTTCTCTCCCAAGGGAAGTATATCCTAGACTTGTTGACAAAAACTGGCCTATTAGGATGTCACCCTTCAGATACTCCTATGGATGCTAATGTTCGTCTTAAAGAAAAAGAGGGTAAACCTGTTGATAAAGGCCTGTTTCAAAGGTTGGTAGGGAAGTTGATTTATCTCTCTCACACGTCCAGACATTGTTGTAGCCGTGAGCACTGTGAGTCAGTTCATGCATGATCCCTACTCTTCCCATATGGAAGTTGTTCTTCGTATTCTTCACTACTTGAAGTTAGCTCCAGGGAAAGGCATTCTCGTGTCTCCTCATGACCACCTGCGGATTGAAGCCTATATTGATGCTAATTGGGCTGGTTCTCCTGACCGCAAGTCTATTTCTGGGTACTGTTCTTTTGTAGGTGGTACTTGTCACTTGGTGTAGCAAGAAGCAAAATGTGGTAGCTCGTTCCAGTACTGAAGCAGAGTTTCGTGCTATGGCACAAGGTATTTGTGAGTTACTATAGCTAAAGGGTTTACTACAAGACCTTGGTGTTCTTGTTCGCCTCCCTATGATGTTGTACTGTGACAACAAGGATACTGTTAGCATAGCACATAATCCAGTACAACATGATCGTACCAAGCATGTTGAGGTGAATAGACATTTCATCAAGGAGAAGTTGGAAGAAGGATTGATTTGTGTTCCATTTGTGAAGTCCGCTAATTAACTGGAAGATATTTTCACCAAGGGACTATGTGGGAAATTGTTTCATCTTGTTTTAGTCAAGTTGGGCATGATTGACATATTTGCCCTAACTTAAGGGGGAGTGTTGGATAATGTACACCAGAATACCGTTACGGTATTCTGATCTTTTTGGGCTTTTATTCTTCATGTTTTATATACTGCCGACTCTAACACTCTACTAGTTAGAGTCGGCTAGAGTAGGGACAATTCTATCCTTTTGGATGTAATTCTTATTTTATAAATACATGGCTTGCTTGGTCTAATTGATCATTCAAGCATTCATTAATTTTCTATTTTGTTAATAATGTTTATCGTATCTTGCATCTCTTCAATACTTATCCAAGATGTTTCTTAAAATCACCCTCTCGATACGCTTACCGATATTAATACTTGACACCTTGAATAGTACTAATTACTACCTGACGTCCTATGATCGGACAAGAGGGCGGGCCTTGGTGCAACGGTAAGGTTGCTCCATTGTGACCAAGTGATCATAGGTTCGAGTCTGGAAACAGCCTCTTTGCGAAAGCAGGGGTAAGGCTGCGTACATTATGATCCTCCCCAGACCCCGCAGTGGCGGGAGCTTCGTGCACTGGGTACATCCTTTGTCCTATGATCGGACATCTTATGAAAGTGTATTGGGTCCGACTTCCTAAAGTCCTATGATTGGACCTAAATACTACTGATTTATGATGTATTATGCTTTAAAAAGGCATTTTTCATGTATCCTAAGCATTTCCTCACGTTTCTTGACCATTTCTGTATGTATAGCGTATTTTGCGTCTCTTCAATACGATACGTCTCTTAAAATCACCCTCCTGATACTGATACTTTAATCCTTGGCTGCAACCTTATCAGCAGTAGTGTCAACTGCTACTGAATCTTCTCTCCATATTTCTTCTTATTTTTCCATTCCTCTAGATTTTCCCCATTCCCCCCCACTCTTTCCCTTCATGAACCCACCATTTCCTCCCATTTTCCTTTATTTTCTCCCTGTTTTCTGTTTGGGCACCCAGAACAATATGGCAACCAGTCGCCTTGGGGTACAAGAGCTACCTTGTCGTCTAGGGGACGCCT
The DNA here is from genome assembly GCF_018873765.1 of Telopea speciosissima. Classification (NCBI taxonomy): domain Eukaryota; kingdom Viridiplantae; phylum Streptophyta; class Magnoliopsida; order Proteales; family Proteaceae; genus Telopea; species Telopea speciosissima. Next base: position 15,536,231 of record NC_057917.1, read on the forward strand.
TGACAACTATGTTTAAAACCATGATATAACAGTACAATATCATGAAATAGAACAATGATAATGTTCAAATCTCTAAATTCATGATGACTCATCATAGACAAAGTTGAACCACTTAGAGATAAAATGCGTCTCCAGATGCTTGGAAGACAATCTCCACTCGGTAATTAAAATCACAAAGTCAATATAACATTACATACTCATGAAGCAGAACGGAAATAGTCTTCAGAGATTCAAAGGTCATTCTCTCTTCATACAATACAAACAAAAGGGAGAAAGCAGGCCCCCCTAAAGAACATTTGATGGAGAATCCTATAAAGGATCAGCAACTCAGGATCAATTCTGGAGGACAACCAGATTGTATGTAGGTAAGCTTAAGGCTGGAATAGTGATTTAGGCTTAAGGGATTGAGGGGAATCAGTTCTGGACTCAAAGAAGGACTGCAAGCTAGGAGAGATGAAGAGTCACCTAGCCATGGTTCAAGGGCTTGGGTTTAAGGCTGCAGGTTCTTAGATTGTGGGTGAGTTAGGCTGTTTGATGAGAGGTTGAAGATGATGGAGATAGTTTGAAGTTGATGTTAAAGAGAGGATAAACAAAACTATAAAAGATAACTTTGGCTGCTATAGATCCACTGGAGCCCACCTTAGGAATCCACCTAGGTCCACCAAAAGAAATCCACCTTTGGCCACTTGAGTTTACAAGCAAAAATTCTCTAAGAGAGTTTTTTTTTATTTTTAATTCATGGTGAAAAGAGAGACTCCCACAGTTCTGGTATGGAGGCTAAATGCCTCTTGAAACTACAAATACAATAAAGGGACTTTTGGGATTCCAAGACAAAGGTAACTCCCAAGAAATCAAATTGAAAAGACCCAAGCAAAAATTAAAACTTAGCACTAGACTTAGACTAATACTTAGGAAACTGAAAAAGACTGAATACTAGTCCTAGGAATTAAAAAAGGCTCATAACCATGCCTTGCAATACAAAAAGACAAGTACTAAAAACTAGGAGATACTCTAGTGGCTTCCTAGCAAGGCTACTAGATGTACATCAGCAGAACTGCAGAGCCAGAAATGCCCTGGTCGAGATTTATGGGCTGGGCTTGGGCTTGGGTTTCGGCTTGGGCCTGCGCAGGTATTTTTTGGAGAATAGGCGCACTGGTCTATTGGCTGGTGGATGTCCTGCATCAACATTTGCTCTAAAACAAGCATCCTGATATCACAGACACACACAAAACCTTCCAATCATAAGAGGTAAGTCCCATTTCACAACCAAAAAAACCTAAGCAAGAAGACCCGAACTTTCATCACAAACTAGTGGTAATCAAAAAAGAGACAGTGGGAACTCCCTGGACATTGTATGTATATTTGGGAACAGCCATAATTAATTAGATCATCCACCTAAAAATTTGTCACTAAAGTTGATTCAAAAGCATCAATTTAAAAGGAAAATGGTTGTTTTAACAAAAAAATTATCAAGCAGTAACATCGTGGGAAATCCACAAATAAATTTTAGTTAACTATGAAAAGTTGAAAACTATCTTCAGATTCTTTGCTACACTCCAAATGCACCAACTTTAGTGAGGAAGAAATCTAGAAAACTCAAAGTGAAAGAGGAGTTCGCAATCCCCTATCCATATCCAACCACCTATAACAGGTAGAACATCACAACTTCTTTGTTCACAACCTCTAGCAAACAAATAATAGTTCCACACCCTAGAAAACTATTCTCAAAAGCATAGTACTGTGTACACAACATTACCACGCCCATGAGGACTTGTTAAGTGCACAGCATTACCATGCCCATGAGGACATAACAAGTTCAACACAAAACAGATGGTCATGAACACAGCTGACTTAGAATTACAATGAGAATTGCTTCATTCAATTTGATTGAGTTTAGTGTTCCTTAAAATGAGTCAAAAACCTCCTTGAACAGAGAATGGGTGTCTTAAGGAGCTTCAAACTTTGTTTCAGAAATTCTAAAATATAGAAATTATCACAAATACATGTGAACATGCACAATGGATAATACATATAAAATGTGCATAAATGCTTCAATAGCAACAGTAAATCTGTAACATGATAATACTAATCTGGAGTTCTGGGCCTGTATGGGCTGGATGATCCTAAAAAAGATGTAGCTGATCTAGTCAGCAAAATCCTGATACTTCTACCATATTGGCCAATCCACCATGTACGATAGCTCAGATTAGTCCCTTCTGATACCAATCTCTAAAAACCATCATGGCAACCAAAATGACCCTAGTAGTCCATTCAAGCAGAACCAGAAAGCAGCCAATATCCACTAACCACCAGGTATCATTGCATGATCAGTATTGCCATCTTTTACATAGAAACACGCATCACCCTGATAGCTGTAAACTTAAACAAACCATCCAATAGCTGATACAACCAAAAGGGAAACTGAATTTTCAAATCAAGCCTGGAGCAGTGTCACCGCCCAAGAAGCTCAAAACAATGAAAACACTAGGGATGTGAAAGAACAGTTGAAAACCTGCATTACCAAAGAAGAAAAAAAAGGGAAGTAAAATATACAGGCTTGTAACTACCTGTACAATGGAAGAGTGGACATAAAAATTATGAGGCACAATAGTTGCCCCAAGAAGGCTCATAACTGAGAAGACACTCTCGCCGCTTAATCTTGTCAGCACCCCACTCATGGCAACTGAAATGTCAGGTTGACTTATAACCACTCCAAGAATGTAAGACAGCAACACAAAAGCTGTTATGGCTATAGACATGACTTCCGAGCATTTCTGCTGAAACCAGGATATCACTATTAACCAAAATGGTGCAAAGAAGATGAATTATTGGCAGAGAAAAAGCATCAGAAAGTAACTGATCAATCTTACCCAAAGGGTGGTAAAAAGTGGAAACAGAATAGCATCAATTGCTGCAAAAATGACACAAGTGAGGAGATCCATTCCAAAGAGAAGATGAAGTCCATGTGCAATGCCCAGAACCTAGCAAAATATGGGTAATTATATGTTAGAGATGATGTAACCAAGTGTTCAGCCGCTTTGACTCATGCAACCAGTTCTGCGTTCTGCCATGGTTGTAAGAAGAAAGCAAGCAACCAGAAAGATAAAAAGAAAAAGGAAAAATAAAAAATAAAAATTTTTTTTTGGGGGGGGGGGGGGGGGTGTGGGTTGGGGGAGCACAGCAAGTACCATGGTCAGGTCTGAAGCAATTACTGAAAGCTCTGCTTGAACTCCTAACAATATGCACGTGGACTTATCGAATTCCTCGCTATAAATCTTTTGCATCAACAGCAAATAAATTTCACTAGTTATAAATAACCCCAAGTAGAAATAAATAACAAAAGGAATGCATGCAGAAAAATATACAAAATAAGAACTAAGCAGAAACAGCATGTGATCAGTATCTCCTCCAGTACACCAAAAAACTATCATTAGAAGTTTTGAAGATCCATTCCAAGATATCTTCCAACATTATCAGAGAAATGAAGTACAAATCTTTTAAGTCAATTTCCAGCAAGAACTCTCTAAGCAATTAATGTTTTCTTCTTGTAAGCACTAAAGAAAAAGGCAAATGTTTACCCAATCAATAAGGTTGCAAAAATATATGGTTTACTCCTAATAAAAAAGGTAGTAGAGATTCCATTAAATTTTTTTTTTTTTTAAAAAAGAAGGGGAGGGGGGAAGTAGATACGTTTCTAATTTAATATGAATCTGTCTCCTATCCACAGCCTAGATTTTGAAGACTTCTTCTCCGTTTAAAGGAGGGGGAGAGAGGAGTTGAATTTCACTCAAGACTTCAGTTTCAAAACAATCCCAACGTGAAATATCACCAAACCATTTATAGAAACGAAGGTTAAAAAAAAACAATCTTTTATGCAAGATGAAACTCTTAAAAATGCACTTAAGAAAGAATGCTCACTTAGAATTTTAAAGGGCCTAAAAACACACAATACCTGAGCAAGATTTTTTCCAGTGACTACACCAATCCGAGCTGCCAGGTACTGGCAAACAATAGCAGCAAAATTGAATACAAGCATCAGTGCTAAAAGGTCAAAACCAAAATGGGCACCTCCCTCAACAGCTGCAGCCCACTTTCCTGGGTCAATATATCCCATTGACAGCAAAAGCACAGGACCAACAGCTGGGAGTCTCTGAAGAAGGAACCCCAGCTTCTGATTGATACTGACAATCACAGGTTCCATGTGTGAAAACTTCTTCTAAGTGAGCCAATAATAAATAGTGCTGTGCAAAGCTTGACTACATACTTCTAGGTAATTGAAGGAGCCTCTGACAACAATCAAGGTAGTTAAATCGGATAATCTCAAGCAATTATGCCGCCATTCAAGTAATTCCATAGCAGGAATTCTTTATGGCATCTCTTTACAAAATTATCCACTAGCATGATGTGATTTCTATAGTTAACCATCTTCAAATGTAGTCATTGCGAAACCAGAACCAGATCCCTTGCCTCTAGAAGAAAGAAATAATTGGGAACACATATACATATAGCCCACGATGATTCTGATGAAGTAAATACTGTAACTCCTTGTAGAATACCTACTGAGTTGAAACCTAACAGCTCTCCTTAAAACACATTTATTAACATGATAACATGCTACCATGGCAAAGCTTTTACTGCAACTATAATCAGCATATATCACCTAGAAAAGAATCCATGCCACAAAAATGCTGAACTGGGCATAGAACGACATCCTGAGGTTCTCCTCCTGACATCTCCATTGCAACTCATGATAAGCTAATCTGGGACATGTGAAGCTTCTACATATAACTTGAATTTCAGGTATATTTCAGCCAACTAGAAGTGAAGCTTGGTCAAAATGCACCGGAATGAAGGTCAAAGGCTTTTTAAGGCTTTTTATTCTCTGCAGTTTTGAAAAAGAAACCAGTAAAGAACTCCTGAAACACCACACGGCAGTTAAATAAAAGCCCAAATTTGACAGAGATAGCTAACGTAAAGAAAAGCTTAAAGAAAGGAAACATTTAGTAACTTTGCATGTACATGAACATTATTAATCAACAAAGGCATGAATCGCAGAAGAAAGAGCAACATTTAGGATTAAATGGGGACGCAGAAGCATAATAAAAGACAAAAACAGAAAAGCAAGTAGATTCTTGAAGACAAGCCAGCGTTGACCCATAAAATGATATGAATCCCATGGCACTGCATAGTGCATACAACCACTCTATACAAATAGAGATCTATCTCAGAGAACAACAGATTAAAAGATAGTATCTGCTTATCGTATTCTCTCACTGTTAGATTAAAAGGTAGTATCTACTTATCATATTCTCTCACTGTTTTAACACCTTTTTGGTATTCTTTTTTCCTCTTTCCTTCTTTTTCTTCTTCCCTGAGATTGAGCAATGGGAGGTGGGAGTAGGAGAAGGTACTAATTTTCTCGCGATAATATCAATTTGGCATACTACATCGCGCAAAAAATTAGGTATAATGGCGAATCTGATCCATTTGGTTAAATTCATCTCAGAACATCAGCACACTAGTAGGAGCTAAAGAGGAATCAAAACTTTAATGGGGGTCTTCCTACTACCGAGAGGAGAAGGGAAAAAAAAAAGAGAATAAGAGAACCTTATTCCAAAACACACAAGAAACCCAATCAAACTCAAGACAGGGCACCACGTAAACATGGGTAATACATCTACTTCCATGAAGACACAGAAGATTTGAAAACCAAAGCCATTAATAGCCGAAAGTAATACATGACTGATACATCTACTTCCATGGATCTGATGCATCAGAAGATAAAATTCAAAGTAACGAAAGAGAAGGATCATTTCAGTGATGGCAGATAATTCCAAAGGTCTGCACTTCTTCCATGAAAATTGGAGGAAAAAGAAAACAAGAAAAAATTGGTGGAGGTTCAAATTCCGGCTTTGGAAATATGTTACCGTTTCCGGTTCTCTTCACCTATCTCTGCAATTTCAATGTCTAATCAGCAACACAAACCTTGAGGAAGGGAAGAGAGAGAGAACGAATTTCATAGCTTATACAGAGTAAAGGAGCTATAAAGGAAACCAAGCCCAGAGGAGAGAGAGAGAGTCTGCACGGTGGAAAATGGAAATGTTTCTTTTTTAATTCTGCACTGTTCCCTCCTCTGTATATTTCCTTCACTAGTTTCTAATTTTCTACCATCTCTCTCTCTCTCATCTTTTTTTATTATTGGATCATCGTCAGATCCTTTATCCTCTTATTTCGTATTCCGACGGCAACAGAGAAGAGGCATTATACGGGCCCATTGTTCTAAGTATCGGTATCCGGCGATCCGTATCGGTTGGTACTTTGCCGATTCTGATATCATGCCAATACTGTATGGTGACTAGGTACTGATAAGGGGTAAATCGATCAAAAAAACTATTTTTAAAAAAGGATTATGGGCAAATTTATCCAATATGGTCTATCCTTGCCGATGCCGTATCGGTTTCCAAATTTAACTGATACCCATTGCGATATCATGTCGTATGTTGTCAGGACTCGGGATTACCGTTACGTTTAAAACAGATTGGATAGACCAAGCAGCTTCATTGGAGAACAGTAAAGTTATAAACCTGCAATCTGGCACGAGATTCGTCTATATCGGAATTGAATTGGTATAAGCCAGAAGTGATTAAAACCCTAAGAAAAACTTGAATCAAGAAAAAGAAGAAAGACTTTTCCTACATTGCTGTTTTTTATAAAATTATTGTAGATTTTTTTTTTGTGTAATACAAAGATAAGTTTTATTAATTTTTTTATTTTATTAATTAAACAATGATAATAACAAAAATAAATAAATAAAGATCTAAGTGCATTCTTGACATATCTAAACTTGCACTTTCTAACATAAAATGATCGCTTCAAAATGGGTTGTGAGAATCAACATTAATCAGATTTGGGCGGCAAATTCTATGGATTTCGATTCAATTTTTAAAACAATGAAGTATTTTAATTATTTTTATGCAGTAGTTGAGATGATGTAATCAAATTTTATGCAGCAAGTTGGAAATCTTGAGGGAAATTTAAAAATATATATATGTATAGAAAAGATAAATTATATTTAAATCAAATTTCTTAAACCCTAACCCCATTATGATAAAGCAAGAGAGTTGATCCCATGACTTGTGCTGCCAAGACACAGTGAGATGCGCAATGACCGCCTTGCCCGAGTGGAGGTAAGGCGGTCATTACACCCCTCACCGTGTCTTAGCAGCACGGTCCTGCTGGGCAACTCGACAGTAGAGGATCCAAATTGCAAAATCTTAGGTTTTGGAATTTCAAGGCCAGGGTTTCAAGATTTGGGTTGAAATCAATTCTAAGATTGATCCAAACTGATACAATCGGCCAATGATTCAAAATTGTTGGCTTTCTTGCAGTCCTTTTGTGATCTTCCGGTTAAGATGGCCTTCTATACTCTGATTTATCATATTTGGAGGGACAAGAACAAATGTAGATGGACTTCTTCTTCTCGTTCTTTCAATCAAATCTAGAGCTCAATTAATTTTGAGATAAAAACTAAAGTTGATCATCTTTGGGTATTTGTTTCTAATTGTGCAAAGAATCAACATATTGTTTCTTCTTGGGGTCTTCAAATTCGGCTTCTCTAGCTAATCCTTTTGTAATTGTTCTAGTTTATGGTTTATTTTTCCTTTTTCCCTCCTTGGGTGTATATGGTTTTTGTTCTTTTCTTCAATAAATTTTTCATTAACCATAAAAAATTGGGTAAATTATACGTCACCCCCTGGTTTTTGAAAAAACTCAAATCACCCCTTGTTTTAGACCCCAATATGACAAATTAGTCTCTACCATTAGTTTTATACTGTTAAGTGATGATGTCAACCAGTTAAATAAATTTAAATCTCTAAATTATCCTTAACCAATGTTGAAGATGAAGGAAGGGTAATATTATAAATTTAATTATAATGTTTTAGTACAAAGGTAAAATAGTCATTTCACATCAATAACTAACAGTAGACTAACACAATTACTATAGAGGTTGGTGATTTGAGTTTTTTAAAAAACTAGGAGGTGATCTGAGTTTCGCTTGAAAACCAGAGGATGACATGTAATTTACATAAAAAAAAAGATTGAAATCCTTGTCCAGCTGTGTAGCATACACTAGCACATCCATGTGTATATCTCTCTCCTCCCTCCCACAATAGGGGCAAATAGAAATAAAGAGGTACTAGCGTACGCTAAACAGTTTGACAACATCCTTTCTCTCCCGAAAAAACTCACAAAGTTACATCCATCTGACACAATCAGAGATTTTTCTATTAAACCATAAAACTTCTGTTCCTCTCTCCACCTCCCTAGAGGGTTTTCTATCTGATAGAATATTCTTAGTAGGTTTTTCAACAAAGAGATAATAAATAGGCAATTTAAAAACCCTAATTACCACCTAATTACAATTTTACTCCCGTACACGTATTGGATCCAAAACATTACAATTTTATTTTTACTTATGTACATGTAATATACCTAAAACCAACCTATATAAACATATACAAGCCCGATAATAATCGTGTGAGCCCGACAAAATGTAAAACACAATCCCAGCATGTTGATTGGTTTCGTTAAGGTAATAGATACCATGACCTGTATCAGTCTGTATCCATTGTATCAGACGGTTTTGCCCTCAAGATAATGCTACCATACCAATTTTTACATTTTTACCCTCTATCCGTAATGTGTCAATGATCCGTATCGTGTCGATATCGATGTTGAACATACCGATATGGCCAATACCAAATCGATACCTAAAACCATGGACCATAGACCTTTCCCATCACTGGATTGAATGGTCTAACCATGTCATCCAAACATAGTTGAGCTGAGCCGGCTGAGTTAGTTGATTGGGTCAATACTTTCCTCCTTTAGACTACTCGGAGTCGGAGTGGTTGTCCATCACGAGAGGGGTGAGGGTAATGGGTACTTTTTGTATGGAAGAGATAAGTGGTTGCCCTTACATGTCAACGGTCCCAAAATATTCTGTTATTTTTCTTTGCTTATTCTCTATAAAATTATTGTATTATTTAAATTTATTATAATAATGCCTTTTCAAATAAATTTGATTGTTATATTTTTTTTATGTCTTTTTACTTAGCACATGCTTGGGTTTTAAATTTATTTAATCATTTGTTATTAAATAATTAATTATATTTAAGTTGATATTAATATTAAGTTTGAGTATGGAGACTTTTGGAAGAAAATATTTCTTAGAATAAGTTGGATATATCAACCCTATGATACCTCTACATTATCCATAAACATTTACTATGTTAAGTTAAAATATGTACTTTAAAAAAAAATTAAGGAAAAAGATTCCCAAGTTGGCACATCTATAGTGACATATGGAAAGATAATGGGGCGATTAATCCTAACCGTTGAATTATATAGGGAATAGTTTAAATTAGCCATGTGTCAAATTTTACACAAATTCATTCATTTAACTTTTTTTATAGGGATGCAATAGGGTTGGGTTGGGCCGGATTTTCTAAAACCCCAACCCAACCTTGAGTCTCCTAAGCTGGCCCAGGCCCGGCTTGGCCCAAACTCGGAGCCTAAAAAATACAACCCTGACCCGCCCTCAAGACTAGGCCGGACTGATCCTTATTGACCCTAACCATGAGGAGAAGGTAGATTCAGGGGCTGGGCCAGGCCGGGGAAAAGAAGAAAAAGAAAGAGAATGACGAGGAGGAAGAAGAAGAAGAATTAGACAAGGTTGGGCTCAGCCCAAAGCCTCAACCCTGGCCTGACTTGGCCTTGACTCAGGGTCAAAAATTCCCAGCCCCTTGACCCGTCCTTAATGCCAAGGTATCTCAGCTTAGGCCATGTTTGGGCTCAGGGCAAGCCAAGATGGGCTTAGCCCGACAAGGCCAAACTGGCACCCCTATCTTCATGTAATGACATACCCTCTCATTTATGTCTATTCATCTTCTCTATAATCGATGCATCATTTTGGTTGAGATGTTGGGAGTTATAGAGTTATAATCCCACATTGCTCTATTCAGTACTATTGCTTTCATATACTTGAGGAGCTCTATCCACTTAATGCCTTAAGGTTTTGGGTCGAACATTCTAACAGATCTGGTCCCTTTGTTATCCTCAATAAGTTACCATATTCATGTAAAATCAAATATATCAACGCTACACGTGAGAGAGAATATTGAAATATTTATAGTTATAGAGTTATAGTTTCACATCAGTTGTCCAAGTCTGATGCCTTTGTTTATTTGAAGAGCTCTCTTCACTTAATACTTTAAAATTTTGAATCAATTGTATTCACGATTCTTAAAATAGTATCTCCGCAACATCTCCACAAAATTTGAATGTCAATGGAACTTACATGAGAACTTTATGTATGAAAGAGATAAGGTGAACATGATGTAAAGCAGCGATAAAAGTTGCCAAGAATCTAGCTGTGGACAGTTTTGTTTTTAACTTATAATAAGGTTAGCTTCGCATGTCAAAGGATCCCTAAATGTTGATTAGATTGAGATTTACTGTTTTAATGTTTTATTTATCTTTGGGCATGCAACCAAAATAAAATGATTAGTCTTAATAAATATTAAGTGTGTGTGCTTAATCAGCACTTTGCAGATCAGCACGTTTGAAATGATTTTTTGGTATTTCCTCTTACTTTCTCCCATCAAATCATGGTGGTGTCCTATTATCCTCTCACCTCTCATAGTCCAGTTTAAGATTAGAATTACACGCAGGACTAAAGTTAAAAGTTGTGTGTTTTGTCAGTGATGGTAGAGCTATGCACTTTAGAAGTGGTGAAGACATCCATCGCATATGGATCAGCAAAAAAGGACAAAGAGACCCGCGCCGGGGAGGGGGGATAAAAATCCTCTGCAGTGCTTAATCTTGTGGAGCCTTCGTAGTTCGGATCTATGAGCTTGACATGTGGAAGATGTTTCATCCAATGGTACGAATTCAAGCAGACCCGGGTGTTGTTAAAATTTTTTTTACCGAGGGGGATGTAAGGATGCCAATAAAATCGAATTGAAAATAGAAATACAATTTCAATTTTCAAAATCGACTCAGTTTGGTTTGGTTTCAGTTTTTATTTGATTTCATACTCTATTTATATTCGGTTTAGGTCCTATTTTAGATGGTTTTGCCAACTTTTTACATCTTCATTAACAAAAAAAAAAAACCTTATTTGTTAGGGTCATGAACTCATAATCCATTAGTTTTTTTCCAAACAATAAAAAAGAATAGTATTTATCATCACACATTGATTGAAATATTAAAAAGAATATAATTGATTCCTTATTCGGTTCGAAAATAGGTAATTTAGTTTGGTTCAACGGTTTTAGTCATGAAACTGAAACCAAACCAAATCAAGAAAAGATGAAATCTTTTGGAACCAAAACCAAACCGATTCACTTCAATTTGGTTCAATTTAAACGGTGGATTTCGGTTTTGGTTCTAAATTGACACCCATTGGGGGGGGGGAATCATGACCATTTGATGAGTTTGCATTTATTGAAACACCGAAGAAAGGGTTCGATAACTAGTTTGGCGGGAACCAATCAAACAGATGTAAGCCAATTGAAAAACTACAATGCGCGTACTCTTCTGGATAAGTTTTATGGACAATTAGAATTGTATTGATCATTTGGTTGAGCTACTCTCTAAAAATGCTCATCGGCCTCCACCCATATATAAGTTCGTTTGTTGTTGGGGGTAAAGCAGCAAAGAAGAAACTCCTTCCACCCCTAGGGTGATCTATCTAATCTTGGTTAGCCATTCATCCCTAGCTCGTATTTTGCCACATAAGTGGGTTCAATAATTCGAGACCTATTGGATATGGATTGTAAAAAAGAGGGATTCTAATTGTAAAATATCTAATGACACCATAGTTGGAATTGAAATCTAACTTGAAATGCTTCGCTATGTTTCGAATGATATAATGATAAGTCACTTTCAAATTATTTTGAGAATTTTTAGGAATATGACAAAGGACATCAAAAAAAGGTGTCGAGTTCTAATTACACCTATAGAGGTGCCATTTAGACAGTTCCTATATTTTAGGGAAAAATCTCTCTGAACATGAAGTGTAGGAAACATCTACCCACATTAGATTTTTTATTTATGTGGATGCAAGGTGGAGAGATTTCGTAGCGTGGTTTCATTCCATCCAAGGTTTTTGATTTTGGTTTGATGGCAACCACATTTTGGGGTTGTAGAGGAGGAAGAAGAAGAAGAAGGAGAAGAAGAAGGAGGAGGAGCAGGACGGTGATGGGTTTTTTTTTTTTTTTTTTGTACAATTACCACCAAAAGGGCATTTTGGTCCTAGAAAATTCATGACAATGGCATACTGTCACGACTAACCCCCACCGTTACATAAATGCCCCTAGAAAATTCATGACAATGGCATATTGTCACGACTAACCCCCACCGTTACAAAAATGTAACGGTGGGGGTCAGTTAGTAATTAGTATGTATAAGAGGAGGGTAACAGTTGTTTGAAAGTTTTTGGGGGGTAATAGTAGATAGTAAAGATTTTGGGATGGTAATCGTAAAAAACCCTAAATTTTAAAATCCAGCTTCCTTTCTCTGACCTTCTTTCTCTTCCCCCTCTATGACTCCAGGAATAGAGAAGACACAGAAAATTGCTGGGAAAGAAGAAGAAGATTTCATAGGTGGGGAGAAGAGGTGGTCACACAACCATTGTTCATACCAGCCTCGTAACATAACTAAATAAAATTTCATTCTCAAATCTGAAACTTATGCAGGTTACAACCTTGTATTTAAAGAAACAAATAAAAACTCCTAACCAAGTGTGATAACTGAAATAAAATCCTATTTAAAAATTTAAACAGACTTTGAAATTAACTGCATGTTATCATTAATTCAACCCTATCTAAGACTCCATCAATAGCAATAAAACCCAAACTCCTAATCGACCCAGTTTCAGATAAACCCAAGTACTAAAACAAAGATATCCTACTAAATCCAAAACTTAATCGGACCTGGTTTGTCTTCATATGGATTACCAACGGGTTTGGACCAGACCAAGAACTTGCTCCTGCATCAGTAAGCCCAGGAGACCAAAAAATATGGGGTCACCACTGGTTACTCCCTTTGAATTAAGGTTTGTGTTAGGTTTGCGGTCATGCTTTCTGACTCCCCCCCCCAAAAAAAAAGGCACCTGTTTAAAAAAAAATGATTTTCTTTATTCCATAGTGATTCAAGGAGAGTTTCATTTGTAAATGAAGTTACATGATACAATTCTTATTATTATTACTTTACTCAACAGTTGTTCAATGAATACGATAACTGGTACACCAGAGGTGCGTCCTTCCCGGTCCACTCGTACTAGAGAAAGGTCCTCTCAATGCTCTAACGCCCACACCGGATATAGACCGAACTGTCTCACAACGTTCTAAACCCAGCTCACGTACCGCTTTAATGGGCGAACAGCCCAACCCTTCCCCCCCCCCCCCCCAAAAAAAAAAGGCACCCATTGCCAGCAGGTCTCAAACTTTTCATTCATTTCTAAACAACCAGTTGCAATATTTCTCAGAGAGAGAGAGAGATGGAGGTTGAAGGATCATCGAAGAAGATGATAGCACCGCAGGAGGAGATGGTGCAAGCTAGAGTTCCTATAGCATAGAGACCAATGTGCCCACCTCCTCATTCCTCTCAACAAATGTAGGGTTGCGAAATTCAAAAACAAACCGTGTACATAGCTCACGTAGCTAGTCCTTATCACACGTCATTGTTGTGATCTCTATAATGTAATCTATTCTTCATTATAAATACAAACCAAAGAAGCCTCTGAGAGGCACTCACAGCAAAACAATCTATTCTTCGTTTCTTCACTTCCTCTATAAACTAAACAAGATATTAGAGATTTAAAACTGATGACCGTTGGATTTAGAGTTGGGCAGGTTTTTGCATCTTAGGTCCAGCACCGACCAGCTCCCGCCATGGCTAGACAGTAGCCATATCCGAAAAAGAGTACTTACCTTTTAGCAATGGGGTTCGAGTGGTAACTTCAGACGCAAGGTCGTGTCTCGGCTTTTCCTTCGGCTCTCCCTTCGGCTTATGTTTAGAGCAGCGGACTTCCAAACCAATTTCAGTAGTCGTTTGTCTATTGGAGCGATTGGCTCGGAGAATGGATAAACAATGTCTAAAGTAGATTGATTGGATCAACCGGGGGAGGGTTGGTGCATATGGAATTGTGTCAACGATAGAAACATGGTAGCCATTTCAAAGTGAAAACAGTGGGAAAACGAAGAACGAGAAGAGTGGAAGAACAGGGATGTGGGGTAGAGCGTATAAGTAGGGATTTTGAAGAGTACAGGGATTTTGGGATTCACAGGGATGTGGGGCAGAGCGTATAAGTAGGGATTTTGAAGAGTAAAAGGATTTTGGGATTCACAGGGATGTGGGGAATAAAGTGAATAAAGCAGAGCGTAGAAATAGGGGGTTTTTTTTTTTTGGAAGAAGGAAAGAATTAAAATGGGGCAATTACTATCAGTATCCTACACTTAGCTAGGGATGTAAATGAACAACCGAAATCTGTTTTCGTATTCGTGTCCGTATCCGTTTAGCACTATCCGAATCCATCCGAAAGCTAAACAGATACGAATACAAATAGGCTATAGCTATTCGAAAAGCTATATTTACATGAAAACGGATAAAATATCCGATCCGTATCCGTTTAGCACTATCCGAGCTGAATCCGATCCGTTTACATCCCTACACTTAGCCTATATTTATTTAGACTACCGTACCTTAAACTTCTTTTCTGAAACTACCCTGCTTTTAAACTTTTACATCTCCTTCTACCCTCATGTTTTTAAATACCTAGATTACCCTTCCTTTTCACCTAATAACCTGCTAATCTATTTAACCTACCATTCTTCTTCTATTTTTTACTATTGTTGTCATTAAAATAGTAAAAAATGAAAGCACCCACCCACTTTTTCTCTTTCCCGTTTTTTACTCCGTTTGTTTTTTTTTTCCTTCAATTTTTCTATTTAATTAATTTTTTATTCAACATTTCATCCTCATCGTTCTTCTTCAAACAGATTGATCTGATCCTCACCGTGATCAAGTTCTTCTCCTTCATCTCCGTTATAGGTGAGTTTTTCATGGATTCTCAACTGAAATCACCAAGAAGATAGAGACAATCCGATGATTGATCTTATGTCGTTCTATCCTATGGCTGGGAGCTTGTTAGGTTGAGGAGAGATGAAGATGGTTGTGTAGAGATCAATTGTAATGGAGGATCGTATACCATGGTTTTAAACAAACGACTACTGAAATGGGTTTATTAAAAAATCCATGGTTTTAAGGATCGTATACCATGGTTTTAGACTTTAGTGTACGGTATTGGATCAAGAATCAGTCATCTTCAAAACCGATATGCATGTTATCGATATGTTATCAATACGGTATCGACATGGATTGACCGTATCAGACAAATTTACCCTTGAGTTTCCTTAAAAATAGATTTTCTTGACTATTTTAGCCCTTATCTTTACCGTTCCACCAATACTGTATCAGTCAAATATCAATATCAATCACCTTCAAAACCATATAGTTTCGACCGTATCAGGTGATCCGATACTAATACCTCAAACCATGTTGGATATGGATCAGTTGTATCGAGTTATTTATAACAATATCAACCAATATTGATACCGACATCTGACCAATCCCGTATCAATCATATGGTAGAGGTTAGGGAAAAACTTTGTCAAAAAAATCCAAATTTTAAAGAAAACCACAGGCAAAAATAATCTATTCGGGCGCCGATCCATGCTGATCTGTGTCAGTATTCGATCATGCCTATATCGTGCACTAAAATTAAGAGGCGAATCAAATTGGCCAATTAATCATAATCCCCATATTAAACCTAATCCTATCCCAATCTATATGCTAATGTTCTTTTACGATACAAACACGAGGGTAGTCGTAAATTCGAGACTTATTATGGAATTTTTATGTCATTTAAACGCCCTTTCTTTAGCTACCACGATACATTACTACATACTTCCCTCGCTATTCCTTTAAATCTAGTGGTACATTCGTAATTTATAATTAAATGAAGGGTTGGGTTTTGGTTGGTTCTGCATTTACTACCCGTCGCTTTCATTAGCTTTTCCTTGTCTCTCGGTTGGTCTTTTATAACTCGCGAAACCAGTTAATGAAAAAGAAGTCTCTGTAGCATGTCCATAAATCTCATTCTCCAATTAAATTGGTCATTAGTAGGTGGTTATTCTTGGGGATTCCAAGGGTATGCAAGGGTTGATTTTGGGCCTATATAAATTCAACCAAATGCATTGTAAAACACACATCTTGATACACATCCACGCCCATACTTTGCAATCACATAAAGTCTTATTTTTCTTTCCCTCTTTTCTTCTAAGTTGTTGCGGGTGTGACTCAACATCAAATTTAAGTTTTGATCTTCTCACTTCAGCCAAACGTCAAAATAACAATAGCCTAGTTTCTACTGCTTAAGCTATTGTATTACAATTTGTGTTGTTTCAATTGTTTGTAAGGAATTGTAATACAATTACCCAATAAGTTTAAGGTAATTGTTTGTTATAAGATCGCATGGCTGATCTTGGAGTTGTAAGCAACAAGGGTGATGTTTCAAACAACAATGCCATTGATGGAATTGCCAACGAAGAAAATCCTTCAAACAATATTATTGAAGGAGCAATCAACAACCAAGAAGATGGAGTTTCCGTTAGCCGCAATTGTAAGGAGATTCCTCTTTTTTCTACCGTTGACTTAATTCCCACCAACATTATCCCGTCGGTGAAGGAGCTCATCCCGAATTTGGGTAAGATGAGGATTGTCTCTGAATTTGACAAGATCGAACAGTTTAGAGGTCAAAACTTCAAACGATGGAGGTAAATGATATTGCTTACATTAGCCCAAATTGGGGTGGTGTTTGCCTTGACTGAACCCATGTCGAAAAAAAATAATGATCATGAAAAGGAGGGCAAAAGGGTGGCTTGGATTCAAGTGGATTACCAGTGTAAGAATCGGATCTTGAACGCATTATCATATGATTTATACCATGTGTATAGTTCATTGGAATATGCCTGTTCGATTTGGAATGTTTTTGTAAAAAAGTACTCTCTTGAGGATGCTGATTCAAGGAAGTACTTGGTGGCTAACTTTCTAAACTTTGCTATGAAAGATAGTGACACCGTCTCAAACTAAATTGATCAATTTTAAATTTTTGTTGGAAAGCTAGCAAAGGAAAAGATGGTTCTACCAGAAGAATTTGTGACCGGTGCTTTGATTGAAAAGCTTCCTTCTTCTTGGGATACCTTTAAGGTGTCTATGAAACACAAGAAGATGGAGTTGACTCTAGACCAATTGAGTGTAAGGATAAAAATTGAGGAGAAGAACTGGCATAAAGATAAGGGTGAAAAAGACCTTGGAGAAAGACGCCTAAAAGCGAATTTGGTAGAAACCAACAAACAAAGCAAGAAAAAAAAAATCGTCAAGACAATGATGAGCCTTCTTCAAGAAGAAGACACTTATTTGTTTTGTGTGTGGTAAGCTAGGGCACTTCAAGAAAGATTGTCGGTTCAAGAAGAAAAATTCTGAAAAAGTAAACCTAGTTAAAGACAACGTCTTTATTGCTATGGTCACAGAATCAAATTTGGTTGAAAAATCAAAGGATTAAGTATTGGATACCGGTGTCACAAGACATATTTGTGGTGATCTGAAGATGTTCTCCTTCTATTCCATGAATATAGAGGATGAAAAAGTATTTATGAAAAATTCTCAAAGTGCCCCTGTTATGAGAAAAGGAAAAGTGACTTTGAAGCTCACTTCGGGGAAGAGTATGGTTCTCACCAATGTTCTTCATATGCCGAATATTAGGTGCAATTTAATTTCAGTTCTTTTACTTAATAAAGTAGGAATGAAATTAGCTTTCGAAAGTGATAAGACGGTTATCACTAGAAACAATGTTTTTGTGGGAAAGGGATACCTTAGTGAGGGGTTGTTTATACTAAACGCTGAAAATATTGTAATTGAAAAAACTAGTACTTCTTTCGCTTACATGGTTGTCTCTTCTAACTTTTTTGATTTGTGGCATGGTAGGTTGGGTTATAGTAGTGTGAAATATATCACCAAACTATGCAATTTAGGCATGATCACCAATAAGGTGGAACCTCCTGTGAACAAGTATATAACTTGTGCAGAGGCAAAGTTAACCAAAAAGCCTCATAAGACTATGGATAGGAAGAGTGATCTCTTGGATTTAATCCATAGTGACTTATGTGACTATAAGTCATATGAATCTAGGAAAGAAAATAACTATGTCATAACCTTCATAGATGACCACTCTAGATATACCATGGTGTATTTACTCAAATCAAAGGATGAGACCAGAAAGGCGTTTATATATTACAAAATGGAAGTTGAAAATCAATTTGGCAAGTAGGTTAAAAGACTTAAAATCAATAGAGGGACTGAATATTTTAACCTTGATAAGTTTTATGAGAAAAATGAAATTATCCATGAAACAACTGCTCCAAGACAATTGGAATCAAATGGGGTTGCCGAAAGAAAAAATAGGTCTCTTAAAGGGATGATAAACTCTATGTTATTGAGTTCAGGTGAACCACTTGATATGTGGGGCCAAACCATGTTATCGGCATGTTATCTATCAAATAGAATCTCACATAACAAGACTGGTATGGTTCCATTTGAGAAATGATTTAGTAGGAAACTAAGTCTAAAATATCTATGGATTTGGGGTTGTTTAACTAAGGTGTTGTTACCGGATTCTAAAAAAAGAAAATTGAGACAAAAAACATGTGATTGTGTGTATTTTGGATATACTACAAATACTATAGCATACCGATTCGTAGTGATTAAAGTCATAGATGATGTTATTGAACCAAATAGCATCATAGAATCAAGAGATGTTGAATTTTTTGAAAATTTATTTTCCTTTAAGTCCAACTTACCTACAAGTAAGGATAGTCAATTGACTAATGGAAAAATGGAGTCAAATGAAAGGATTACCAATCAAGAATTGAGTAATGATGACGAAAGTCGACCTAGGATGAGCAAGCGACTCAAAAGACCTAAATATAAAGATGATGAGTAGCTTATCTATCTAGTAGACAAGGATCCTCTTACATACAAAGAGGCTATTACATAACTGAATATCGTCTTTTGGAAAAAGGCAATCAAGAGTGAACTAGATTCAATTTTGGCGAATAATACTTAGGAATTGGTGGATTTACCATTCGGGTCCAAAACTTTGAAAATCAAGTAGATATTTCAAAAGAAATTAAAAGATAATAGGTCACTTGATTGTTTTAATGCCAGACTTGTTGTTAAGGGGTTTAGACAAAAGCTTAATATTGATTACTTTGACACATTTGCCCCAGTGTTCAAAATTGCAACAATAAGGATTGTGTTGGCAATGACGTCCATACATGATCTGATCATCCATCAAATGGATGTGAAAATAGTATTTTTTAAAGGGGACTTAGAGGAGAAAATTTACATAAAGCAACCAGAAGGTTGTGTTGTAACTGGCCAAGAACGAAAGGTTTGTAAACTTTGAAAATCCTTATATGGATTGAAGCAGGCACCAAAGCAATGACATGAAAAATTGGATAATGTTATAATTTCAAATGGATTAGTTGTAAACGACGCTGAAAGATGCTTATATAGCAGGTTCTATGGTGGTAGGGGCGTATTCATACTACTGTATGTAGATTATAGCTTATAATGGAAACAAACTTGGAAATGGTTAATCAAGCTAAGAAACTTTTGATGTCTAGTTTTAACACAAAAAACTTAGGAGAGGCTGATGTGGGGATCAAGATCATTAAGCAAGGAAATCATATTTCATTATCCCAAGTCTGTTATGCAGAAACCATACTTAAAAGGTATAAGTACCATGAAGTTTCAGTGGTTAAAACACCTTTTGATATGGGGTGTCATTTGAAAAAAACCCTAGGTGAACTAGTAAATTAAAAAAGGTATGCTCAAATTATTGGTTTGGTCACATATCTAATGAATTGTACGCTTTCAGATATTGCCCTTGCGGTAGAAAAATTGAGTCAACATACTCACAATCCAAATAAGGAACATTGAAGCGCGGTTGATAGATTACTAAGGTACCTAAAAGGTACTATAAAATACAGTTTACACTATAGTGGTAAACCAACGGTCTTGGAAGGGTACTGTGATGCAAATTGGATCTCGGATACAAGCGAGTCCTTAGCTACTAGTGGATATATATTTACACTAGCAGACGGTGCAATCTCATGGAAGTCCACAAAGCAATCTTATGGGACGGGCTCTACTATGGAAGTTGAATTCATAGTCTTGAAAAAGGCAGGAACGGAAACCGAATGGCTTAGAACTTAATGACGAATATTCCATTGTGGTAAAAATCGACACCATCGGTATCACTACATTGTGATAACCAAGCGGCTATACATCTAGCCAAGAACCAGATATACAATGGTAAAAGGAGGTATATACGCCTCAGACACAACCTTGTGAGACAGTACATAGATGAAGAAATGATAGCTATCGATTATGTGAAGTCTAAAAGTAATCAAGCTGACATGTTCACAAAGTCTATGTCTATCAAGAACTTGTGTAGTGCATCTACAGGAATGGGGTTAATATCTAATCCATAGGTCATGTGATGGACTCCCTACCTATGTGAATAGGCTAAATGCATGAATTAGGTTCAAGGGGTACAAACGAAGTCACTGGTTGACCGGTTCTGTACTACTACTTGCATAAATATTCATTCCAACTTGTAAATGGTGAAAATAGTACTACCACAAAGAAAGAGGTTGAGCGTTAAAGCTCTTAATTAGTCTAATCCCAGAAAAAATGTAGGGGTGTGTCAGTTGTGGTACACACCAGGGACTAACCTAAGTGAATATAGGATGTGTGGCCGTCGTCGATGAGAACTTATAGGTAAGTTCTCTAAAACATTCATGAGTTCAAGATAAGGGACATGGCTGGTTCAAAAGTTCAAAGTGGTTATATGACGGGTAGCCCAAAAGTCGACCTATGGGATATGGTTGATGGGACGGTCAACTACACTGATGAGAAAAGGTTCAAGGAGTCTGACTCCACCTCTACTCTATAGCGCAGTCCATTAGACCTAGTGTAGAGTTAAGTCCGGAAGACACTTACAACGATGTATCCTATAGTGTCTAATTCAGTCACAGCATGTATCTTTCGTGTCATTTTAAAACTTATGGGGGATTATTAGATTTAAAATATTTAATATATATATTTTATTTTTTAAGTTTCAAAAAGATTTTGATTGTTTTGTTATAGTGTGGGACCCATAGGATCAAGGTAGTATTTGATCAAAGTTATGACTGAATTCGAAAGGGTTGATAACAACCTATGGGTATCCTAAAGTCCATTCATGGTCACTATTATGAGTGAGAAGGTGGGTCAAGAATATTGATTGAGATTAATTCTATTTATGAAATTAATTCTTAATTCATGGTCATGGGTTATGTTATTTTCTTTATGGGTTTTAAGGCTTTTCATGGCCTTTAGTGGGGAATGACCATGAATTAGGAATTAATTTTTAATTCATGTCCATAAATCTCATTCTCCAATTAAATTAGTCATTAGTGGGTGATTATTCTTGGGGATTCCAATGGTGTGCAAGGGTTGATTTTGGGCCTATATAAACCCAACCAAATGCATTGTAAAACACACATCTTGATACACATCCATGCCCATACTTTGCAATCACATAAAGTCTTATTTTTCTTTTCCTTTTTTCTTCTAAGTCAAGTAAGGTTAGAGGGTTGTTGTACTGAAGCTCTTGGCTCATTCAAGGGACTAGAAGAACTGCCTTATTTTCTAGTTGGAGGTTGTTTTATCTTGGGGTAGTGGTGCAGAACAATCCTTGACAGTAGGAGGCATCAATTACCTTAAAGGCAGCACCACAAGTGTGACTCAACCTCAAGCTTGCTCAAGTTGTTGCGGGTGTGACTCAACATCAAATTCAAGTTTTGATCTTCTCACTTCAGCCAAAGGTCAAAATAACAACAACTTAGTTTCTACTGCTTAAGCTATTGTATTACAATTTGTGTTGTTTCAATTGTTTATAACGAATTGTAATACAATTACCCAACATGTTGTTATTATCCTTGTACGGTTAGGGTTTTGTTATCTGGAAAATACTTTTTGAACGCTTTCTGTGACTTACTAATCAGTTCCTACTATTTGCTTTACATTGGCGGCGTGCCTCATTTCTCGTGTTCTCTGAAACTTTGGTTTCGCTTTTTTCGTGATAACTAAAAGCTTCCGTGCTCAAGTTATCTACAGTAGTTAAATTGCACTATTCTAGAAACTTCAGCTTGTTTTTGAGTTTTTTCTGACCGAAGTTTGATACTGTTGATCTTTTTTGTACGGTTAGGGTTTTGTTATCTGGAAAATACATTTGAACGTTTTCTGTAACTTACTTATCAGTTCTGACTGTTAGCTTTATATTGGCGGCGTGCCTCATTTCTCGTGTTCTCTGAAATAGTTATCTACATTAGTTAAATTGTGGGAAACTTTTGGAGTTTGGAGTTTATCAGTTATGAGGTATGTGTGAAGCTTTTTGTCTGAAAGCGCACAAGATTCTTACACAAATAGTTGTGAAGCGATGTGTTTGTGTGTGTGAGAGAGAGGTCTCGGTCTTCTTTTTCCCTCGCCTTTGATGATTCGTTGGTTCTAAGTAT
The DNA here is from genome assembly GCF_018873765.1 of Telopea speciosissima. Lineage (NCBI taxonomy): Eukaryota > Viridiplantae > Streptophyta > Magnoliopsida > Proteales > Proteaceae > Telopea > Telopea speciosissima. The sequence goes on from NC_057917.1 coordinate 15,558,979, forward strand.
CGGTATCGGGCAATCCGTACCTGTTTTGCACCTTATCAATCCCGATACCATGAAAAAACCTATTTTTAAAGGAGCATTTTGGGCAAATTTGTTCAATACAGTCGACCTTGTTGATACCGATTTGATACCGTATCGTTTCTGAGTTCTTATACCCATTCTGATATCGTGCACTAAAACCATGATACGGCTGGGACCATATGTTGTCGGTTTACGCTTAATATATATTAGATAGATCAAGCAACTCCATTGGAGGGCAAAAAAAATTATAAAACCTGCAATCTGACAACAGATTCGGCTCTATTAGAATTGAATTAGTATCAGCCAGAATTGATTAAAACCCTAAAAAAGATTGAATCAAGAAGAAGAAGTAACAAACATTTTCCTACTTTTTTTTTTTGTTTTTTTGTGTTTGTTATATAAAATGATTGTAGATTTTTTTTTGTGTAATAAAAACGATAAGTTTTATTTTATTGATTAAAAGACGGTAAAAAAAATAAAGATGAAAGTGCATTCTTGATAGATCTAAAATTGCACTTTTCAAAATAAAATGGTCGCTTCAAAATGGGTTTTGAGAATCAACATTAATCAGATTTGGGCGGCAAATTCTATCGAATTTTATTCAATTTTTAAAACAATGAAGAGTACTTTAATTATTTTTATGTAGTAGTTGAGATGATGTAATCAAATTTTATGCAGCAAGTTGGTCATTTTCCGCAAATCCTGAGGGAAATTTAAATATATATATAGAAAAGATAAATTATATTCAAATCAAATTCCTTAAAACCTAATCCTACTATGATAAAGCAAGAGAGTTGATCCCATGACTTTCTGGACCTGCTATTTCCTAGCGGAGTACACAAAAAAAAAAGGTTCCAAAACCTTGGGTTTGGGAATTTCGAAGCCATGGTTTTAATAATTGGGTTGAAATCGATCCAAACTGATACGATCAAGTGATGATTCAAAATTATTGATCTTTTTAGGGCCCTATTGACTACCGAGGAAATTCAGTTTCCTATCAAGATGGTCATTTATGTTTCGATTTATCATATTTGGTAGGAAAAGAACAGACGTAGAAGGATTTCTTCTTCCCGTTCTTTCAATCAAATCTAGAGCTCAATTAATTCTAAGATCAGAACTAAAATTAATCATCTTCAGGTATTTGCTTCTAATTGTGCAAAGAATTATCACATTGTTTCCACTTGGGATCTTAAGATTCAGCTTCTCTAGTTAAACATTTTGTAATTGTTTCTAGTTTATGGTCTCTTTTCCCTTTGTCCCTCCTTGGGTGTATATGGGTTTTGTTCTTTTCTTCGATAATTTTTTATTAATTGTAAAAAGAAAAATGGATTAAATTTCTTCTCCAGCTATGTAGCGTACGTTAGCACATTCATGTGTCTATCTCTCTCCTCCCACGATAGGGGAAGATAGACACAAAGAGATGCTAGTGTATGCTGCACAGTCTGAAAGCATCTTTTCTCTCCAAAAAAAAAAAAAAAACCAAAGGTTCATCCATTTGACTCCAGCACAATCATATATTTTTCTATTAACTATGAAACTTTTGTTCCTCTCTCCACTCCCTATAGGTTTTCTATATGATAGAATATCCTAGGTAGGGTTTTCCACATAGGGATAATAAATAAAAAACTTGAAAACCCTAATTACCACATAATTACAATTTTATTTTTACCTATGTACATGCAATGTACCCAAAACCAATCTAATTAAACATATACAAGTCCAATAATAACTTCATGGACCCGACAAAATGAAAGACACAATCCCAACATATTGATTGATTTTGTTTATTGAACTTTACTCTTGCAACTATTTTTCAAAGAAAAGAGAAGTAGCCCAGTCTAATTATCCTGCTACGCTGGTTGAGTTAACTAAAACCGAAACCCTCAGACAACGTAATCGGAACATGGTTTTAGGTATCCGTATTGGTTTGGTATTGTAATGGATACTATGACCCGTATCAGTTGTTTCAGATGGTTTTGCTCTCGAAGATACCGATATCATACCATTTTTTTTACATTTTTACCCTTTATCCGTACTGTCATTGATCCGTATCAAATATCGTTGTTGGACATACTGATACGGCCGATGCCAAGTTTTTTTTCCCCCTTTTTTGGTAGAACGGACGATGCCAAATCGATACCTGAAACCATGGACCGGAGGCCGTCCCCCTTCATTGGATTGAATGTCTATACCATGTCATCCAAACATAGTTAATTGATTGGGTCAATACTTTCCTCCTTTAGACTACTCGGAGTGGTTATCCATCACGAGAGAGGTGAGGGTACTTTTTGTATGATAAGCGAACATGGCATAAGCCGCGGCCACAAAATCTGCCAAGGATCTAGCCCTGCATATCTTTGTTCTAACCCAATAACGTTCGCAAAAAAGATCCTGTGCATCCGGGCAGTCGGGCTGCATATGCAGCCTCAGATTCAAGGCGGCGTGCTTTGACCACCTTACCCCTGCTCGGGCAAGGCGCTTGAGCAGGGGTAAGGCACTCAAAGTGCGCCGCCTTGAGTCTGGTGCTGCACATGCAGACCGGCTGCCCGGATGCACAGGAGCCAGGTCCGCCCTTTACATGTCAACGATCCCAAAATTCAGTTGTTTTTCTTGCTCATTCTCTATAAAAATTTATTCTTATAATGCGCTTCCAAATAAATTTGAGTGTCATATTTTTATGTTTGGTCTTTCTAAATCCCCACCCTAACCTTGAGTCCCCTTAGCAGGCCCAGGCTCAGGGCCTAAAAAATTCAACCCTGACCCACCCTCAAGACTAGGCTGAACTGACCTTTATTGACCTTAACCATGGGGAGGGAAAGGAAGATGCAAGGTCTGGGCCAGGTAGGGAAAAGAAGAAAGAAAGAATAAGAAAAAGAAAGAGCATCAAGAGGAGGAGGCCGGAATGACCCTTATTGACCTGTCCTTAGTGCCAAGGTACCTAAGCTTAGACCGTGTTTGGGTTCAGGGCGGGCCAGGATGGGTTTAGGCTGACAAGGCCAAACTTGCACCCCTATTTTCACATAATGACATACCCTCGATCTCATTTATGTCCATGCATCTACTCTATACGCGATGCATCTTTTTTGTTGAGATGTAGGGAGTAATAGAGTTATAATCCCACATCGCTCTGTTCAGTATTATTGCCTTCATTTACTTGAGGAGCTCAATCCATTTAATTAATGCTTTAAGGTTTTGGGTCGAACATTCTAATAGATCAGGCCCCTTTGTTATCCTCAATAAGATATCGTTTACATGTAAAGTCAAGTATATCAAAACTACACGTGAGAGAAGTGTTGAAACGTTTAGAGTTATAGTTTTACAACAGTTTGTTCAAGTCTGATGCCTTCATTTATTTGAAGAGCTCTCTCCACTTAATGCCTTTAAGTTTTGAATCAATTGTATTCATGATTCTTAAAACAGTATCTCATCTCCGCAACATCTCCACAAAGTTTGAATGTCATTGGAGCTTCTGTGAGAACTTTATGTATGAAAGAGAAAGGTGAACATGACGTAAAGCAGCCATAAAAGTTGGCTAAGAATCTACAATTTGGATCCTCTATTGCCGAGCTGCCTGGCAGGACCGTGTTGCCCAGATACGGTGCTGCGTGCAATGTCCGCCTTACCTCTGCCCAAATGCCTTGCCTAAGTGAGGGTAAGGTGGTCATTGCACGTAGCACCATGTCTGAGCAGCATGGTCCTGCCGGGCAGCTCAGCAGTAGAGGATCTGGATCCAATAATCTAGGTGTGCATAGTTTTGTTTTTAACTTATAATAAAGTTAGAGCTCGCATGTCAAAGGTTCACCAAATGTCGATTAGATTGAGATTTACTGTTTTAGTGTTTTATTTGTCTTTGGGCATGCAACCAAAATAAAATGATTAGTCTTAATAATTATTAAGTGTGTGTGCTTGATCAGCACTTTCTAGATGAGCACGTTTGAAATGATTTTTTAGTATTTCCTTTTACTTTCTCCCATCTCATGGTGGTGTCGTATTATCCTCTCACCTCGCATAGTCCAGTTTAAGATTAGAATTACACGCAGCACTAAAGTTAAAATTTGTGTGTTTTGTTAGTGACGGTAGAGCTATGCACTTTAGAAGTGGTGAAGACATCCATTGCATATGGATCAGCAAAAAGGAGAAAGAGAGCTCGACACATGGAAGATGCTTATTTCAACGGTACGAGCTCGAACAAATCCTGTTGTTATTTTTTTCTAGTTGAGCTTGCACTATTGGATGAAACATCTTCTACGTGTTGAGTTCACAAACTCGAACTGCAAAGGTACCGCAAGATTTAGCACTACAGAGGATTTTTATCAGGGGGTAAGGATGCTAATAAAATCGAATTGAAAATAGAAGTATAATTTCAATTTTCAAAATCAACTCAGTTTGGTTTGATTTTAGTTTTTATTCGGTTTCATTTTCTATTTTATATTTGGTTTAGGTCCTATTTTAGATATTTGTGCCAACTTTTTACATCTTCATTAACAAACAAAAAAAAAAAAACTTATTTGTTAGGATCATAATCCATCAAATTTTTCCAAAACAATAAAAAGGAATAGAATTTATCATCACACATTGATTGAAATATTAAAAAGAATATAATTGATTCCTTATTCGGTTCGAAAATAGGCAATTCAGTTCGGTTCAACAATTTTGGTTCTAAATTGACCACTAGGGGGGGGGGGGGGGAGGAACATCATGACCATTTGATGAGTTTCCATTTATTGAAACACCAAAGAAAGGGTTAGATAACTAGTTTAGCGGGAACCAATCAAAAAAATGTAAGCCAATTGAAAAACTACAATGCGCGTAATCTTCTGGATAAGTTTTATGGACAATTAGAATTGTATTGATCATTCGGTCGAGCTACTCTTTGAAAATGCTCATCGGCCTCCACCCATATATAGGTTTGTTTGTTGTTGGAGCTAAGCAACAAAGAAGAAACTCCTTCCACCCCTAGGGTGATCTATCTGATCTCGGTTAGTCTTTCATCCGTAGCCATAAGTCATCCCCAGCCCGTATTTTGACACATAAGTGGGTTCAGTCCTCCAAGACCTATTGGATATGGATCGTAAAAAAAAGAGGGATTCTAGTTGTAAAATATCTAATGACATCATAATTGGAATTGAAATCTAACTCGAAATGCTTCGCCATGTTTCGAATGATATAATGATAAATCACTTTCAAATTATTTTGAGAACTTTTAGGAATAGGACAAAGGGCATCAAAAGAAGATGTCAAGTTTTAATTGCACCTATAGAGGTGTCATTTAGACAGTTCCTATATTTTAGGGAAAAATCTCTCTGAAACATGAGGTGTAAGAAACATCTACTCACATGAGATTTTTTATTATTTGTTTCTTTCCTCAAAAATGAATAATTACACCTATAGAGGTGCCATTTAGACAATTCCTATATTTTAGGGAAAAATCTCTTCGAACATGAGGTGTAGGAAACATCTACTCACATGAGATTTTTTATTATTTTTCTCTCTCCTAAAAAATGAATAAATACTCTTTAAATGAAATTTTTTATTTCTTTTCTAAAATTAATGAATAAAGTATTTATATATTTATATTTATGGAAAATCTTGTTGTCACCAAGGTTGGCCAAATTTTCTTTTCGTTAATTTTACTTGGAAAGAGTTTCCTACAAGGGTAGTGTAACTAATAAGTGGTTGGAAAATAGTTTCATCCATATGGGGCCTACATGAGGCCCACATGGTTAGAATAAGAGAGAAATGGCAGGGTGGGTTTTATTGTTTATTATACGAGGAGGGTATAAAGGAATTTGTACAATGGCGAAGTAGCGATCTATTTCACATATAATAAAAATAGTAAAAGGAAAAGACTGGGCACACGAAGGTACTCTCTTTAATAGTATATATCATTTTCGACTACAATGCCCGCAAGGGGATTGCAGATACTGCTATTTGAACTTGAAAAAAAAAAATGGATTTGACAAAAGTTTCCAAATTGATAGATGATCATGTGTATGGTATCCCCACAAAATTTGAATGTCATTGGAGCTGCCGAAAGGGGAGACAATGAAATTTATCATTTAATCATTAAGATTATAACTATTTGATATAAATAGTGCTCCCTTCCAATCATGATACCCTTTATGTTATTTCATTCATCGAAATTGCTAAAGTAGAATTATTAAGTAATTTTCTTACCTTCATATTTCAATGTGGAAGTAATGGATTGAACCAAAAATTTTCAAATTGATTCTACAAAAAAAATTCCAAATTGATAGATGATGATGATGTGGATAGTATCTCTACAAAATTTTGAATGTCATTGGAGCTGCCATGCTACAAATATTTGGTGTAGTGAGAAAATTGCATGAAGAAGGCTTCATTAGGTTCTTCCATTTGGCTTCTTACTTCTATCTTCTATCTTCTATCTTCTTATATCTTCTAAACTAAACAAAAGCAGAAGTGGGGAGCTTTGTATGCCAGCATGGTTTTAGTGCACGATATCGAAATGGGTATTGGTGATCCGCAAAACTGATACGCTATCGACCTGGATCGATTGTATCGGACACAAATGCCCCTGAATTTTTTTTTAAAATAAAATTTCTAACCATGTTACTCCTTGTCTGTACTATGTTAACGATACGGTATCGATGACTAGCAAAATCGATGCGTATCACCTGATACAGGCAATACGATATTGATACTTAGAAGCATGCATGCCATATTTCATGCACATATCCTCTTTATGAGATTCAAATAATACCTCCAAGGACCACCAGAAAATAGAGCTGATGGGTGTTTTTAATTGGGTTCCAGGTGCCATATTGCTACATCAGTATTGGAGGGATTTGAATAGTAATGGGTCAGGAATCCTGCTTCACCTAACTCAAAAGGCCATCCTTTTGTGTTCTGGTCTGTCTTCACTGTCATTGACAGCTGGGAATGGAAGAATGGCCTCTGCAGATATGGTCTTTTTCTTGTTTTGCTCAAGTAAGAGTTGATGTAGCCATCAATCTGTTTTTGAGGGTTACCAGCTATCTCCCTTTGGGTAGTCCGGCCCACTGGATCATTATCCCATTGGATGATCTCCTTTAAGGGTTACCAGCTATTATTTTTGGGGATCCAGATCTTCTACAATGTGGGCTGACCATCCTGCCGTGCTGTGTAGATACAAGGCGGTGCGCATTGATCGCCTTACTCCTGCCCGAACGCCTTGCCTGAGCGGGGGTAAGGCGATCATTGTGCGCGGCCCTGTGTCTGCGCAACACAGGCAGGACAGGGCAACGCACCGTAGAAGATCTGTGTTGTATTTTTTGCAGGTGCTATTTTTGTATGGAGAGAATCTCATTATAATCAAAGTGGTGATTTAAGAAGTTTTAAGTTTATTTTTTTGCCTTTTTAGTCTTTTTTTTCAATGAAAGTAAATCTTATCATTTCACATAAATATTATATTAAAACAATTTTTTATTTTTTGAAAATCCTGTTTTATCCCTTCATTAAATACTGTATTAAATAATTTATTTGAGAAAAGAAAAAAAAAGGGGGGGGGGGGGGGACAATTAAAAGAAGGTTACAAGTTTACAACTTTTAAATTGAACTCTCACAACCGCCCTACTCAAGATATAAATATGTGGCAAACTCTATCGGTATGACTCGGATTCACTATTGTCTAGTCTTTCACACTCTTTCTCTACCAGCTCCTATCACTATTGTTGGAGAAAAGCAGCGCCCCCCCCGCGGAGCCTTCTCTGGTCCTCTCTTGTATCTCCTACCTTATCTTTGTAGGCAAGCGCAGTGCCACGTCAAGCCAATCCCATTTTTTGTGGCAATACATATCACAACTTGTCGATCCATTGGCAGCAATCCTTGGGTTTTCAGAAGCACAGATTCATCCACCAAAGACACACAATTTGGACTTTGAATCATCAGCAAAGAGGAATCATTAGACTCATAAGAGTCAGAGTCAGGGATAACAGGACAGTTATATTAGGAGATCCACTGTATGATTTTGATTAGATTGGGAGTTAAGTGTTGAAATTCCATCTGATTTCAATTAACAATATGTGGCAGGAGGGCTTTGCGCGCACATGGGCCAATGAGAGGGGGCACAGAAGCATCTTGGGGGAACAATCTGCCTTTCATAGGGATGGGGAGGTCATTTTGCCCCCGGCGGCACACTCCCCTATAGAGAACTTTTCTCCTAATTTATATTATGCCAACTCTTATTGTGTTTAAGGGCAGTCTTTCTCAGCCTGGTTTAAGCAGATCTTCGACATTGCTCAGCTTAGTCCACTTAAATCGATATTGACACGTTTGTGCTGTAACTTGGGCCCAAAAGGACCGAACCTGCCCGACTTTTCTCAGGCTTAGGCTCAGATTTTCGGCCCATGGGCAGTGTTAGGTTATAGTTGGGATTGGGCTCAGCTTGGCCCAGCCCCTACTTGCCTAGCTTAAATGGGCTATATTAATTAGGCCTTGCCATTCCCAAAAATGGGTAGAAGCTCCATCACCAATTCGTGTAATTACCATTCCCCTAACAATGATTGCATAGTAGAATCAAGCAAAGACTTGTTATGAAAATATATTGCACACAAACCTTAGCCCAACCCATCTTTTTGAGTTAAAAGTATCCAAGCAAGCTTAACCAGCCAAGCCTTATTATGCGTACAAGCATCTTTTAGGACTAAATCTCCTACAAATTTAGTATAACAAACCCTTTTCTAGGCCATAGAGGGAATCCCTTTCTTGTTCAAGCTACCCCTCCAAAAGAACTGCGAATTATGGAATCCAATTTTTGACAATGTTTTGGAGAAAGAGAAACCAATCATTTTCAACACTGATCTACCAGCATACGTTAACAAACAAGCTTTCTAAGAAGCCAATCGTTTTTCTACTCTGTAAATCACAAATTTCAAAACCTTGCACCTTAGATCTTAGATGAAAAAGAGTGGTACCTACATCATCCTCCTTCATTGGTTGGACTTCCAAGACATTATCAAAGTTTTTGTTTTGGGTTTTTGATAATGCCCCCTGAAAATGCCCATTTGTCCAAATATTTATATAACTGATATGAACAGATTTAATAGGTTCAAAATAAGTCCATGATTTATCATTATCAATTCTGATCTCTTGTTTTCCAGATGGGTTCAAACCCTAATCAATTAGGGAAAATTTTTTTCAGTTTCAATCGTAATCGATTTGGGGAAGATGAGGGCATTTTGGTCATTTTATTCTTTAATTGTGGTGGGTTATTATCAGAAGGGCATTTTGGTCATTAGATTCCTTAAAACTAACATCTAACGTTCCAAATTAACGGCAGGGACCAAAGTGCTACTATGTTTTGAAAGTAAGGGGGAATTTGCAATTAGAAAAATTGTAGGGAACATTTGGACAAATGGGCATTTTTAGGGGGCATTTGTCAAAAACCCTTTTTTTTTTATGAAGACATTATCAAAGTTATCTTCTCTTTGTGGAAGGAAAATCTTCTCAAGGATTATGTACCATCCCTTTTGCATCACATCCTAAATATCCCTTGTTCTGACTCTACTGACTCTTGGTGGTGCACGTTAATCAAGGATAGCCGCTTTAAAACAAAAGTTGCGGTTTTTTTTCTTTTGAGTAACTCTTTAACTAATTTTGCTTCTATAGCTTGGTGGAAATTTTTTTGGAAACTCAAGTTTCATCCTAAGTTTAAAATTTTCTTCTGGCGTGTATTACATGCAGGGATTCCGGTTAAGGATTATATTTCGAAATGGATTCAAATCGATCCCACTTGTGCTCTCTGTGGCACTTGTAATGAGACCCTCTGGCATATCTTCCTCTCTTGTGACTGGGTTAAGCACATCTGGGTAGCTGGTCCTTTGGGTCTGAGGACTGAACTCATTTCATTCCCCTCTATCAAACATTTCTGCACTTCTGTGTTGCTTGGCCGGTAGCTTGATAAGGCCTCTCTTATTTGGTTTTTTTCTGTTTTTATTATTACTTGCTATTTTATTTGGCAGGTTAGAAACGATTCTGTGTTTAACTCTGTTGGTCCTAACCTTGGTCAGGTTCTGAGAAAAATAAACCAGTGATTATTGGGTATGAACATTTCCCCACCCCCTCTTTATAAAGTGGATGTTTTATCTTCTCCTTATTCGGATATTACTAACATTGCTTCGAATCCTAGGTTTGATTTACCTACATTAGATTTTCCTGTTTTGTTATGCGCATGGTTCGATTTGAGAGAAATAGGTAAACCTGGATGGGCTTTGATTTTTTGATAAATGAGAAACTTCGTTTTCTGACAGCTGGGCGAAGTAAAAATAATCATTTTTTGGAACCTGAGTTTACTGCCATACTCAACGGACTAGATTCTGTTGCCTTTAGAGGTTTGAAGCTGAAAGAAGTTTGGTGCTCTGATAAGGTGCTACCTGGACTTCTTCCAACTCCATCCCTTTCTCCCTGGCCATTTGAAATCCTTCCTTACTTTTTGAAGCTTTTGGATCGAACAAGTGGTGTCGTTTTTAAACAACTTGCTAACCCCTCTCTAATTTCTTGGTTCAAATGTTTGGTTAATTCTGCCCCCAATACCCCTTTTTGTCTGGACGATTGTACAAATGCGATCCTTTAGTTATAAATACTTTTTTCTTTCCATAAAAAAAAAAAAAAACATTCTTGCTAAAAAAATAAAAAAACACTCCATTCTTATGAAAGTTAATATGGTGATCCAGAGTTGCCTTAACTGACAAAACATCTTCCTTAGTAGTTCTACAATAGATGAAGGTATCATCTGCGAACAATAAATGTGACACCTCGAGAGCATGCTTAGCCACCTTAATTCTTTAAAATAATTGTAATTCTCTAAAATACATCAAAGTCTCGTTAAAACCTCCATAACACTAATAAAAATGAAAGGACTCAAAGGACATCCTTAATGTATCCTTCTAGAAGGCTCTATAATCTCGAAACAACTACCTTCTAATTTTATCAAGAAACAAACGAAATAAAATGGCTAATCAAATTACACCAAGTAAAATGAAAGCCCAAAAATTTTAAAATAACGTTAATTAAGCCCCCACTCAATTCTATTATAAGCTTTACACATATCCAACTTGCATTTCTTATGATCAGGGTAGTGAAAGATTTCATAGACAATAATAATATTATCTGTAATTTTGCCTTTAGGAACAAATGCAGCTTAGTAAGGAGAAATAAAGAGATTCAAAATAAGCCGAAATCTCTTAGCAAAAACTTTAACAATTATTTTATAAGACATATTACACAAGCTAATAGACCTAAAGTCTTCTATCAACACAACCTCTGGTTTTTTAGGGATTAAAACAAGTAAAGTACGATTAACATTATATGAAATAAATGTTAGTGGAAAATAAATTAGTGACAAAGTGAGTAACATCAGATTTTATAATATCCCAAAATGCAGCCTGAAAGCAATCACACCTTGGGGCTTCCCCAATACTAAAGATTGGCTCTCTGATTTCAAACTCAAGTAAAACAACATACAAAGACTCGTACAAATCAGGAAAAATAACGGGGATAAAATGGGCCTTCACAAAAGAGGGGTCAAGGGGATAGGAATAATTATCATCTCCAATTCGCTGCCCCCTCCAATTTCTTCAATTCCTCACATGAGGACAGAAATGACCACCTTACCCCCTACCCGAAAATACTGCCCAAAGTGGGATCCACTCCCCCTATTAGAGGAATTGATAGAATTGAAGGTACCCGCAAATTGAAGGTGATATTTATTCAGGGGATAAGGACCTAGCATATTGTCATAGAAGTATCTACATTCATGATAGGGAACCAGGTTTTTGGTTAGCACCAATATCTACTAGTGTGGTAGATTGGAGTAGACTGAAATTAAGAGGACAAGGAAACCCTAAAGATTCGGGTTTATGCTTTAAGTTTTGGTAATAATGAAGTTGACTTAAAAGACAAAATAAAACTAAAATAATATGGTGGGAAAATGGAACTCATTAAAAAAATACAAAAACAAAGAACTGGATGGCTTAAAATATTAAGAAAATATTCTAATACATAGGAGGGTTTGTGATTAGTTAGCATTTAAAATTTTACAAGTGGATGGTCTAGACTATTTCATAGATATCCAAAAGTGAGAATTTGCACATCACTTTCCTATGTGACAACTAGGTTTTAACAAGTCATAGATTATATCAGCATTTATTAATTTATAGTGATTTTTAAATATATATTTTTTTTATTCCATATATCACATGCTAATGCATTATATACCATTGAAAATGACTGGTAATGGATGAGAAATCATGATGATTGACCATGATATATATACTATATACTATATAATGCATTATATACTAGAAACTTGGTTTCTAGTTGATTATCTATTGACAAATTCAAACATGTACTATCCATTTTTTTGGGGAGGGAGGGCAAGTTCAAGAGAAGAGACTACAAAAGGGTGAAGAATAAGATCTCGATGGAGCAAGATGGTGGCATCAATTGATCAGTTATAATAATTTCTAAATAAAAATAAGGAGAAAAGTTTTCTCTGGGGGAGTGTACCGCCCATGCCCAAATACAGTGAAGGGCAAAATGATCGCCCCACCCCTGTGAAAGGTGTAAATCCTGCCCCCCAAGATGCTTCTATGCTCATTGGCTCCGAACGTGCATAGGGGTCATGCTCCCTACAGAGAATGCTCTCCCTACAAATAAATTCTTTTTTTTTGTATATTTTGGACTAAGTTTTCCTACATCTATGGTGAAGAGAGAATTTCTTCATCCACAGGAACCGACACTAATTCCACCAAGGAAGATATTTCGGACCTTCAACAATAGAGGATAAGAGGGTTTTTTTTTTTTTTGGTATTGGTAAACACACAAATCACATGCCAGTACCTAAAAGGTTAAATGACTTTTAGGACCGCGGAGTGGCAGATAATACAAAACATACACCACAATAAGACACCTGATGTGGAACTAAACCCACACGCCCAGTGCATACAACACAATTTTTTAATTTTTTTTATATTGATAAACACAGAAATAAAAAGGAGATGGGAGTTAGTGATGAGTCTAATGACCTCATTGTTGCAGGAGTCAACCACTCTTCTACTTTCTCTTCCACATCATATTATTTTAGTCTCGGAGAGAACAAGAGATGTAGTTGTGAATAATTTACGTTTTGGGGTTGGGGTAGTTAAGGTAATTGTTGATTGCTTAGAGATGTCATGAATGAGTTTAGTTATACTCCTGTAGAGTGCTCTTTGGTTAGTTGTAATAGATTTGTTTCATTGTAATTTCATTATTTGCATTTGATTATCAAATTATTAATCCTAAACTGAACAATGTATAAATGGATCTATATAGAACTTGTACTACCAAAAAAAAAAAAAATACATGTCTATTTAATCAGTCACATTAGTCCTCATGAATGAATCCCCCAACTCGTTTACACCCCCCCCCCAAAAAAAAAAACCCAATCCTTTTTTTGTTTTGTGGATTGGGGTGAGTGGGAGGATTCTATTGTTGTTTTCTCATTGATGTACAACTATTCACTTATAAACAAAATATTTAGATGAACAATGAATTTATAACATATACAATAGAAGCTTCAAAAAAATTCTGCCAAACTTTTCAATGAAGGACAAAATATTCATTGATATGTTTTTTCCTGTATTTCTTGTTTTATATTTTTATTTTATTAATTTATATATATTTATTATATTTAAAAATAAGAAAAACATGACTCGCCTTGGCTAGATTTGATCGGGCTGAGTCATCAATTTTTCTGAAAGACGAGTCAAGTCAAAAAACTTGATTTTCCAACTGTGATTTGAAATAAAGCGATTTTGCAAATCCTGACAAAAAATTCATTGATATGCTTTTTCCTATATTTTTTCATATTTTTTTATTTTATTAATTTATATATATTTATTATATTTAAAAATAAGAAAAATGCGACTCGTCCTGGCTAGATTTGATTAGGCCAAATCATCAGGTTTTCTGAAAGACGAGTCGACTAAAAAAAAAACTGATTTTCCAACTATGATTTGAATAAATCAATTATGCAGATCTTGAGATGGAGTTTTAAATCATATTTTGAAAAGCATTAATAAAACTATCTTTAAATACGACATAGTTTTATGGAATATGCCAACTTGTAAGGTTGTTAGCTACTTAGCTTGTTATAGCCATGTCGTGGGATTGAAAAATGAAGGGTTCAACTCCCATGAAACATGAGATTCATAAGTTAAATCAATATAAACATTTTTTTGACCTGCAAAGTCACCAGTTTCTATTAATTTAGAAAAGATTAAAAAGAATTTTTAATTTTACCCTTTTAATGCAACACATTTTTTCTTTCAGTGATATTAAAAGCTTGTCATTTCACATGTGAACTCGAAGAAACGTGCAAGAAATAAAATGACAATTATTGAGAATGATTATAACAGTAAATCACTTTCAAGTTAATTATTTTCCAACCCTTTTTCATCACCCTGGTTGTTCCTTCAAAACATAGGTGGTCTTATTATTTTCTTGCTTTGCAAATGGATGGGCAAGTAAAGATTAGTTGAACAACCATAAAATTAAGAAAATATTTGGTTTGTGAGAATACCCAACAAGCAATATTTTTCCAACCCAAAAGTTCTCTGTGATGCAGCGCAGTCTGCGCCGAGGCACATGGGTAGCTTGTGTAAGGGGGCAGGGTGGTCATTGCACCCACGCCCATGTGCCTGGGCGCAGGTTGTGCTATGTCACAGAGAACAGCGCCCCTATAAAAACACTGAAACAATCATGCCAAAAGAGAATTAAAAGGAGGTGTTTCTTATTAATTTAATCCTTTCACTTGTTAAAAGAAATGAAGTAGGCAAAGAACTTGATGTATCAAATCTATAAATATATTCACATAAATTAAGGTCCATATATATCTCGGATCATTATCCGCTGCTGTAACTGTAGCGCTGCTGTACTCATCGTGTGGCGCTACAGGTGCCATGTGTGCACAGCGGGCCCACATGGCACCTGCAGCATTGCACGATGACTACAGCAGCGCTGCAGTAACATTAGCGGATAAAAATCTCACCTGACACCTACATTGGTCATTATTAGGAGTATCTTTGGATGGCCTTTGATGTATCCAAATAATTGTAAGTGGTCAAAAATGAAAATTAAAGAAGACTTTTGCATCATTTCCCCATTCTTAAATTAATGTTTTTGTGAAGCAGATCTTATCTAACTGTGGACATAGGTAATCTTTCTGAATCACTTAAATCTTTAAAATTGTGTGATTGTTTTTTCACTGTTCTCGCTTTGAAATGACTTCCTTGTTTCTATCTTTGCCACAGTTCCGTATGCACCAACCCTTCCCCCGGTTGATCCAATCAATCAACTCTAGACATTGTTTACCCATTCTCCAAGCCAATCGCTCCAATAGACAAACGCCTACTAAAATGGGTCTTAAAGCCCGCTATTGCCGCTCTAAACACAAGTCGGAGGGAGAGCCGAAGGGAAAGCCGAAACGACGAAAGCTGAGACACGACCTTGCATCTAGAGTTACCATCAGAACCCCATTGCTGAAAGGTAAGTACCATTTTTCTCCATTTTATTTGTTTAAGTGTTGTAGTTTAGATGGTTAATTGATTTTAGTAGTATCGTTTGTGTAGTTGGGTTTTCGATTTCTGACATAATCGATAAGTTTCAATGTAAGCATTTTAGCTGGACAATCTATATCGAACAGAAAGCGTTAAACCTTTATTTTCACCATAGTGAACTGAAAGAATATAATGGTGTGGAAGTTTATTTTCAAAATAAGTTTCTCATTATGGATGTCTACAAAGAAGTAAAGGTCAAGGAAAACAAAAGTGTTCACCCTTATGTCATGGATGTGGATTATCTTGTTGTCGCCAATGGGCAGATTGCTATACGGCTTAAAAAGTATCGGGTGCAAGGGAAAGGTACGTAGACTTTGATTATATTTCCATTTTTTCCTTTGCCGTGTTATTTCTTATATATTTCTTAATATATTCACATAAATTAAGGTCCATATATTTCTCGGATCATTATCCGCTGTTGTAACTGCAGCGATACAGTTAAGTATCGGGTGGAAGGGAAAGGTACGTATTTTTTAATTATATTTCCATTTTTTCCTTTGCAGTGTTATTTCTTTTATAATTCTTAATATATTCACATAAATTAAGGTCCATATATATCTCGGATCATTATCCGTTGTTGTAACTGTAGCGCTGTTGTAACTGCAGAGTTGCACGATGAGCACAACAGCGGATAAAAATCTCACCAGACACCTACATTGGTCATTATTAAGAGTATCTTTGGATGGCCTTTGATGTATCCAAATAATTGTAAGTGGTCAAAAATGAAAATTGAAGAAGACTTTTGCATCATTTCCCCATTCTTAAATTAATGTTTTTGTGAAGCAGATCTTATCTAACTGTGGACATTGGTAATCTTGCTGAATCACTTAAATCTTTGCATTATGCCATTAATGTTCCACTGTTCTCGCGTTCTTCCACTATTTTCGCTTTGAAATGACTTCCATATATCTATCTTTGTCACAGTTTCGTATGCACCAACCCTTCCCCCGGTTGATCCAATCAATCAACTCTAGGCACTGTTTACCCATTCTCCAAGCCAATTGCTCCAATAGACAAACACCTACTGAAATGGGTCTGGAAGCATGCTATCGCCGCTCTAAACACAAGCTGGAGGGAGAGCCGAAGGGAAAGCCAAAATGACGAAAGCTGAAACATGACCTTCCGTCTGAAGTTACCACTGGAACCTCATTGCTGAAAGGTATCTTTTTTCTCCATTTTATTTGTTTAAGTGTTGTAGTTTAGATGGTTAATTGATTTTAGTAGTATCGTTTGTGTAGTTGGGTTTTTGGTTTCTGACATAACCGATAAGTTTCAACGTAAGCACTTTAGCTGGACAATATATATCGAACAGAAAGCTCTAAACCTTTATTTTCACCATAGTGAACTAAAAGAATATAATGGTGTGGAAGTTTATTTTAAAAATAAGTTTCTCATTATGAATGTCTACAAAGAAGTGAAGGTCAAAGGAAACAAAAGTGTTCACCCTTATGTCGTGGATGCGGGTTATCCTGTTATCGCCAATGGGTAGATTGCTATACGACTTAAAAAGTATCGAGTGAAAGGGAAAGATATGTAGGCTTTGAATATATTTCCATTTTTTCCTTTGCTGTGTTATTTCTTATATATTTCTTAATATATTTACATAAATTAAGGTCCATATATATCTCGGATCATTATCCATCCATGAATCGCAAAGATCTTGTTATGCTTCTTTGCTTGCTGTACTCATCGTGCGACGTTGTAGGTGCCATGTGTGCACAGCAGGCCCCACATGGCACCTACAGCGTCGCACGATGAGTACAGCAGCACTGCAATTACAGCAGCGGATAAAAATCTCACCTGACACCTACATTGGTCATTATTTGGAGTATCTTTGGATGGCCTTTGATGTATCCAAATAATTGTAAATGGTCAAAAATGAAAATTAAAGAAAACTTTTGCATCATTTCTCCATTTTTAAATTAATGTTTTTGTGAAGCAGATCTTATCTAACTGTGGACATAGGTAATCTTGCTGAATCACTTAAATCTTTGCATTGTGCGATTGTTGTTCTACTGTTCTCGTGTTCTTCCACAGTTTTGGCTTTGAAATGACTTCCTTCTTTCTATCTTTGCCATAGTTCAGTATGCACCAACCCTTCCCCCGGTTGATCCAATAAATCAACTCTAAGCACTGTTTACCCATTCTCCGAGCCAATCGCTCTAATAGACAAACGCCTATTGAAATGGGTCTGGAAGTCCGCTATCGCCGCTCTAAACACAAACTGGAGGGAGAGCCGAAAGGAAGGCCGAAAAGACGAAAGCCGAGACACAACCTTGCTTCTGAAGTTACCATTGGAACCCCATTGCTGAAAGGTAAGTATCCTTTTTCTCCATTTTATTTGTTTAAGTGTTGTAGTTTAGATGGTTAATTGATTTTAGTACTATCATTTGTGTAGTTGGGTTTTCGATTTTTGACATAACCGATAAATTTCAATGTAAGCACTTTAGCTGGACAATCTATATCAAACAGAAAGCGCTAAACCTTTATTTTCACCATAGTGAACTGAAAGAATATAATGGTGTAGAAGTTTATTTTCAAAACAAGTTTCTCATTATGGATGTCTACAAAGAAGTGAAGGTCAAGAAAAACAAAAGTGTTCACCCTTATGTCGTGGATGTGGGTTATCCTGTTGTCGCCAATGGGCAGATTGCTATACGGCTTAAAAAGTATCGGGTGAAAGGGAAAGGTACGTAGGCTTTGATTATATTTCTATTGTTTCTTTTACCGTGTTATTTCTTATATATTTCTTAATATATTCACATAAATTAAGGTCCATCTATATCTCGGATCATTATCTGCTGCTGTAACTACAACGCTGCAGTTAAGTATCGGGTGGAATGGAAAGGTACGTAGGCTTAGATTATATTTCCATTTTTTCCTTTACCGTGTTATTTCTTATATATTTTTGAATATAATCACATAAATTAAGGTCCATATATACATCGGATCATTATCCGCTGCTGTAACTGCAGCGTTGTTGTACTCATCGTGCGGTGCTGCAGATGCCATGTGTGTACAGCGGGCCCCACATGGCACACATAGCATTTGTAGCATCGCACGATGAGTACAACAACGCTACAATTATAGCAACGGATAAAAATCTTACCTGACACTTACATTGGTCATTATTAGGAGTATCTTTGGATGGCCTTTGATTTATCCAAATAATTGTAAGTGGTCAAAAATGAAAATTAAAGAAGACTTTTGCATCATTTCCCCATTTTTAAATTAATGTTCTTGTGAAACAGATCTTATCTAACTGTGGACATAAGTAATTTTGTTGAATCACTTAAATATTTGCATTGTGCGATTGTTGTTCCACTCTTCTCGCATTCTTCCACTGTTTTTGCTTTGAAGTGACTTCCTTGTTTATATCTTTGCCACAGTTCCGTATGCACCAACCCTTCCCCCGGTTGATCCAATCAATCAACTTTAGGCACTGTTTACCCATTCTTCGAGTCAATCGCTCCAATAGACAAACGCCTACTGAAATGGGTCTGGAAGCTCGCTATCGCCGCTCTAAACACAAGTCGGAGGGAGAGCCGAAGGGAGAACCGAAGGGAAAGCCAAAATTATGAAAGTCGAGACACGACCTTGTGTCTGAAGTTACCACCGGAACCCCATTGTTGAAAGGTAAGTACCCTTTTTCTCCATTTTATTTGTTTAAGAATTGTAGTTTAGATGGTTAATTGATTTAGTAGTATCGTTTGTGTAGTTGGGTTTTTGGTTTCCGACATAATCGATAAGTTTCAACGTAAGCACTTTAGCTGGACAATCTATATCGAACAGAAAGCGCTAAACCTTTATTTTCACCATAGTGAACTGAAAGAATCTAATTGTGTGAAAGTTTATTTTCAAGACAAGTTTCTCATTATGGATATCTACAAAGAAGTGAAGGTGAAGGGAAACAAAAGTGTTCACCCTTATGTCGTGGATGTGGGTTTTTCTGTTGTCGCCAATGGGCAGATTATTATACGGCTTAAAAAGTATTGGGTGGAAGGAAAGGTATGTCGGCTTTGATTATATTTTTATTTTTTCCTTTGCCGTATTATTTCTTATATATTTTTGGAAAATTTTTTGTAGCCAAGATTATTTTTGAGAAACGTCAAAAGCAAGATGAAAAAACTCAAGGCCAAGATGTGCAAGATGAGGAAGATGGAAAACCTCAAGACCAAGACGTGCAAGATGAGGAAGTTGAGAAACCAACTTGGTAATAAGTTTGCATGCTATTTAAATTAAAGATGCAGCCCCTGCAATAGGACGGTATGTTAGAAAGGCAGACAAAAATTTTTGTTAATCATACAAGGTAAAACGGATACTCATGAAAGAGTTTTGACTTTTTTTTGTTGTTGTTATGTTTAGGAGTTAATGTTCCAAGATAGAATGATTTCAAGAATTTTGGACTTGAATTTTGTGCCTCTTTTTTTCGGGTCTCTGTTTACAAACAGAATTTGTAACCAGACTATTTTGCCCCTGTAAAGCCATGTGTCAACTATTTAAAAGGGTTAAAAAATTAAATTTAGCAAGTTCTTATCCCTCCTCAAATCACCCTATCCTCTAACGGTCCCCAAGCACCTCCGCTTCGCCTTCGATAACTTCACCCAGAGTTGCTCGCCCGCGTGAGCAACCAAGCTGCAAGGGAAATCTCCATGGCCACTGGTAGCTTCATGAACCAATCTCGGCTATCCAATTCTACCTCAAAAAAAACAAACACATAGACTAATTCTATGATCACCGGAAGAAAAAAATATCCACAAACAACAAAACGATCCAGAATTGAAATCAACCATGGAAGACTGAAAAATTAGATACCTAAAAAAGGATTTAAAAAAGAATCAATGGATATGTGGAGCCTTTAAGCTTTGGAACGAGTAAGGATTAGGTGAAGAGGGAGGGCTCCATAGATGCCCAGTATAGATTGGTATGAAGTGAGAAACCAACTTAGTAATAAGTTTCATGCTATTTTTAAATTACAGCATGTTCGAGGCAGGGATGCCTGGAGGGTTGAAACCCTTGCTCTGTTATTGGCGGATATTGGGTTGGTGGGCATCTAAATAAGAGAAGTGGTATTTGAGAATCCAACTTGGTAATAAGTGAATGCTTGGCATTCAGGGCGATTAGGGCATTTGATAAGATTGGGAGCATGGTGTTTGCAACGGACGAGTACGGGAAAGAGGTTGGGTGGAGGTTGAGAAAGAGTAATCCTGGTCGAGTGTAGTAACAGTTGAGAGCTATCTAACATTTTATTGATCTTGAAAATTAGAAGTCCAAAATTAGATGAAACCCAGTAAGCTTAAAATTCAAGCGACTAGCAAGAACTGAAAAAGTAATACAGGTATTGATGATCAGATCCGGGATCAATCTAACAAATTGCAGAACTTTAGATTTGCTATGTCAGATATAATAACCCGCAAGTGTAGATGAACTAGATGGTGATATAAAGTACTAGAGAACAAACACAGTACATAGATAGAAGAAATAGGAAGGAAATTCAGAAATTGATAGTAAAGGTTGTTGGGGGGTACGATGTCTTCCAAATGTCATGCACCATTTTATAATTTGATATCTGGTGATATTCTTTGACGGTAAGAGTACAACATAAGGGATTCGTGGCTTTGGAGTTGAGGGAGAGACACTTTTTCTTATCAGTCTCGGTCTATGAGGACTTTGGCTTCAAAGCCACAACACCTTTATCATATTTGATAGAAGGAAATTCAAATTCATCTTCAATCACACTCCACAGTTCGTAATCCATGCTTTGTATAAAGATCATCTTTCAATTCTTCCAATAGTTATAGTTGCTTCCATTGAAGACCGATAGACGTGGGGTGGAGTTGCTCTCATCTAGACTGGCGTTTGTGTTTGACGTTCCTTCAAATCGTTGGATTCCCTTGAGAATGAATCTTGTTCTGATACTACTTATTTGATTGTGGCAACACAAGAGGATGGTGAATTGGGTTGCTAAAAAATTCATGTAATTTGATCACTTAATTATTCAAGACGCAATGAAACCCAAAGAGAGGTTGTGTAAAATATGTTGTGCAAATAAAAATTGTAAGAAGAGAAAGAAAGATAATTTACACAAGGTTTATAGTGGCCTGGCAACCTGCTTACGTCCACTACCAAGATCACACTTGGCTTTTACTATCTCCAAACAATCTATACAATGTTTCTACGGGCTCAACACTAACCCAAGTGATTAAGGCACAGTCAAGTCTAGTGGTTTCAACAACACTCACCACTAACAACCCAAACAACCCTCTCAACAATGATGAGAAGAAGATTGACAAGCTCAAAAGCCAAGATAAGCAAAATGAAGTTCAAAACAAAACTTCTAGAAGGTGAGTGTACAAATGAATATCAAAGTAGTGATTCTCACAATATGGGCACTAAGGAGACTTAAAAGATGTTCAATTTTAAGCTCTAAGTTTCTTGCCAAATGGCCCCAACAAAAGTCTTGAATAATGCTTCAAGGGGGCTCAAAAACCCTTGTCAATGCAAGGTCTAACGGGCAAAAAACATTGCCTAACCAGTCGCCTGGAATCTTCAGCCGGATATCAGTGAGCGTTATTGTATATAGCCATTTATAGCCATTTGAACAGTAACCGGATCGATACTGGTGGACCACCCAAGCGATCAGATGACCTCCTGCTACCGCCTATAAAAGAGTTGGCAATGGTCAGCTCTCTGGAGGTTTGCATCCAGTTGCTTCCGGCAAGCCGATGGAACAACCAGTTGCTCCTCAGAGCTGATTGCAACCGACGAACTGATAAATCAATCAGATGCCCTATTAGATTTCATTCTGATTCTGATTTTGACTAACTTAGATTTCAATATTATTCCAATATGTTCTTAATCGAAACCACTCAATTTAGGTTATGTTAAATCCCGAGGCCAGTCTACCAAAAGGTCCCAAGCTAAGGTATACCATGGTAGATCAATTTAGGTCTTTTGGTTATGTTCTAAGTGTCCATGGTGTCAGAATCACTTTCTATAGGGTTTTACAAGTGATATACAAACTACATATGAAAATCCTAAGTCTAGAGGTGTCTTCGAATATGGTCTTTGATGAATGTATCCTTTGAAGCTCTTAAACCATTGTTAGAATGAAATATCTCCAGCAAAACCCAGTCTTACATAAGGCACATGATCATCATTGAGTTGTTAGTTGCATCCACAGATGGAATGTCAAGAACTTTGACCAATCGTGAAGCCATTACCACAAACCATCCTGCATACTTACACAATATATACACAAGGGATAAATAATTCATTAAATATGAAACACATTCCCATGGTTTAGTAATCACCAAAAACTAAATGGACACTTTCTCATAACAATATTTGTGGCAAAATGGTTTTCTCTGAAACACGATCAACACTTCAGCCGTTAGATAGAAATACTTAATTCTCGTGTACCTATCTGATAACTGAAGTATTTATCAGATTTCATAAACTATTATGATTTTAATCATTAGCACTTCTTTAGAGATTATGTACGAAACACTAACTAATAAAATAAATATAAATCACTTAACACTTCATTAGATATTAATTAACAAATTCATAACCAGATAGGTGGAACTAACTTTGTCTTCAAAATGACTCCATCACTAGATGTTAACTTCACCAGATGCTAACATCACCAGATTTCCTAACTTGTCTTTGATTTTGTCCAATAGATAAGCTGAGTAATCAAGAAAGAAGAGATTATGGATTATAAAAACATTAATTTAAGAATCGAGAAATGATGCTAAAATCTTCTTTAATTTTCATTTTTGACCACTTACAATTATTTGGATACAGCAAAGGCCATCCTAAGATACTCCTAATGACCAATGTAGCTGTCAGGTGAGATATATATGAACCTTAATTTATGTGAATATACTTATAGGTTTGATACATCAAGCTCTTTGCTTAGTTCATTTCTTTTAACAAGTGAAAGAATTAAATTAATAAGAAATACCTCCTTTTAATTCTCTTTTGGCATGATTGTTTCAGTTTTTTTATATTGTAAAGGAACTTTTGGGTTGGCAAAATATTGCTTGTTGGGTATTCTCACATGCCAAATATTTTCTTAATTTTATGGTTGTTCAACTAATCTTTATTTGCCCATTCATTTGCAAAGCAAAAAAATAATGAGACCACCTATGTTTTGAAGGAACAACCAGAGTGATGAAAAAGGGTTAGAAAATAATTAACTTGAAAGTGATTTACTGTTATAATCATTCTCAATAATTGTCATTTCTTTGAGTTCACATGTGAAATGACAAGCTTTTAATATCGCTGAAAGAAAAAATGTGTTGTATTAAAAGGGTAAAATTAAAAAATATTTTTAATCTTTTCTATTTTAATAGAAACTGGTAACTTTGTGGACCAAAAAAATGTTTATATTGATTTAACTTATGAATCTCATGTTTCATGGGAGTTGAACCCCTCATTTTTCAATCCCACGACATGGCAATAACAAACTAACAACCTTACTGGTGTATTGCATAAAACCAAGTCGTATTTAAAGATAGTTTTATTAATGTTTTTCAAAATATGATTTAAAAATCCATATCAGGATCTGTAGAATCGATTTATTCTAATCATTGTTGGAAAATCAGGTTTTTTTTTACTCGGATCGTCTTTCAGAAAACCTGATGACTTGGTCTGATCAAATATAGCCAGGTCGAGTCTCATTTTTCTTATATTTAAATATAATATAATATATATATAAAATAATAAATAAAAGACTATTAAAAGATATTAAAAAAATACAAGAAGAAACATATCAATGAATTTTTTGTTCTTCATTGAAAAGTTTGGCAGAATTTTTTTGAAGCTTCTATTATATATGTTATAAATTCATTGTTCATCTAAATATTTTGTTTATAAGTGAATAGTGGTACATCAATGGGAAAAAATAAATGGAATCTTCCCCCCTCACCCCCATCCCAACAAAAAGGATTGGGGGATCTTTTTTTTTGTTTTTGTTTTTTTGGGTAAACGAGTTGGGGGATTCATTCATGAGGACCGATGTGACTGATTAAATAGATATGTATTTTTTTTTGGTAGTACAAGTTCTAATGTTCTATATAGATCCATTTATACATTGTTTAGTTTAGGATTAATAATTTGATAATCAAATGCAAATAATGAAATCACAATGACATAAATCTATTATAACTAACCAAAGAGCATTCTACAGGAGTCTAACTAAACCCATTGATTTTTACTAAAAAAAAACTAAACCCATTGATGACATCTCCTAGCAATCAACAATTACCTTAACTACCCCAACCCCAAAACGTAAATTATTAAAAACTACGTCTATGGTTCTCTCGAAGACTAAAATAATCTAATGTGAAAGAGAAAGAAGAGTGGTTGACTATTGCAGCAATGAGGTCATTGGATTCATCACTAACTCTCATCCTCTATTTATTTTTGTGTTTACCAATATAAAAAAATGTTGCATTGTGTGCGCTAAGTGTGTGGGTTTAGTCCCACATCAGGTGTCTGACTATAGTGTATGTTTTGTATATCCACCATTCCGCAGTCCTAAAAGTCATTTAACTTTTTTGGTACTGGCATGTGGTTTGTGTGTTTACCAATATCAAAAAAAGAAAAAAACCCCTCTCATCCTCTATTGTTGAACTTCCAAAATATCTTCCATGATAGAATTAAAGCGTCGGTTCCCATGGATGAAGAAATTCTCTCTTCACCATAGATGCAAAAATACTCAGTCCAAAATATTTAAAAAAAAAAAAAAGAATTTATTTTTAGAGAGAGCGTTCTTTGTGGGGGAGCGTGACCCCTATGCACGTTCGGAGGCCAATGAGCATAGAAGCATCTTGGGGGGCAGGATTTCCACCTTTCACAAGAGTGTGGCGGTCATTTCGCCCTCCACTGTATTTGGGCATGAACGGTACACTCCCCCATAAAGAATTTTTCTCCTTATTTTTATTTAGAAATTATTACAGCTGATCAATTGATGCCACCATCTTGCTCCATCAAGATCTTATTCTTCAACCTCTTGTAGTCTCCTCCCTTGCACTTGCCCTCCCTCCCCCAATAAATAGATAGTACATGCTTGAATTTGTCAATCAATAATCAATTAGAAACGAAGTTGATAGTATATACATATAATGCATTAGCATGTGATATATGGAATAAAAAAATATATATTTAAAAATCACTATAAATTAATAAATGCTGATATAATCTATGACTTGTTAAAATCTAGTTGTCACATGGGAAAGTGATGTGTAAAGTCTCACCGTTGGATATCTATGAAATAGTCTAGATCATCCACTTGTCAAATTTTAAATGCTAACTAGTCACAAACCCTCCTATATATTAGAATATTTCCTTAATATTTAAAATCATCCATTTTTTTTTTTTAATGAGTTTCATTTTTCCACCATATTATTTTAGTTTTATTTTGTCTTTTAAGTCAACTTCATTATTACCAAAACTTAAAGCATAAACCCGAAACTTTAGGGTTTCCTTGTCCACATAATTTCAGTCTTCTCCAATCTACCACACTAGTAGATATTTGTGCTAACCAAAAACCTGGTTCCCTATCATAATGTAGACACTTCTATGACACTATGCTAGGTCCCTACCCCCTTGACCCCTCTTATGTGAAAAGCCCATTTTATCCCCGTTATTTTTCTTGATTTGTATGATTCTTTGTATGTTGTTTCACTAGAGTTTGAGATCAGAGAGCCAATCTTTAGTATTGGGGAAGTCACTGGGTGTGATTACTTTCAGGCTGCATTTTGGGATCTTTTTATTTCTCCTTACTAAGCTGCATTTGTTCTCGGAGGGAAAATTACAAATAATATTATTATTTTCTATGAAAATTTTCACTATCTTGATCATAAGAAATGACAAATTGGGGTATATGACTATTAAGTCGGATATGTGTAAAACTTATGATAGAATTGAGTGGAGGCTTAATTAAAGTTTTTTTTTAATTTTTTTTAATTTTTGGGCTTTAATTTTACAGTGGTGTGATTTGATTAGCCATTTTATTAGAAGGTAGTTGTTTCGAGATATAGAACCTTCTAGAGGGAAATAAGTTAAGGATGTCATTTGAGTCCTTTCATTTTTATTATTGCTATGGAAGTTTTAACGAGACTTTGATGTGTTTTAGAGAGTTACAATTATTTAAAAGAATTAAGGTGGCTAAGCATGCTCCGGAGGTGTCACACTTATTGTTCGTCGAAGACACATTCATCTATTGTAGAACTACTAAGGAAGATGTGTTGTCAATTAAGGCAATGTTGGATTACCACATTAATTTTCATAAGAGTGGAATATTCTTTCTTTTTTTTTTTTGTAGGAATGTTCCTTTAGGAGAGAGGATAACTTTGATAATGTCTTGAAAGTCTAACCAATGATGGAGGATGATGCCTATCTGGGTACCAGTCTTTTTCATCTAAGATCTAAGGTGCAAGGTTTGAAATCTGTGGAGGGAGTGACTGCTCACGTACGTGAACAACTCACAGCTGTTCAGATGAAACATTCTCACAGAATAGATTCCATCGGAACAGCTGTGAGTTGTAGAAAAATGATTGGCTTCTTAGAAAGCTTATTTGTTAACGTATGCTGGTAGATTAGTGTTGATTCAGTCAGTTAAGGGAATGGTAATTATACGAATTGGTGATGGAGCTTCTACCCATTTTGGGGACTAGCAAGGCCTAAATAATTTAGCCCATTTAAGCTAGGCAAGTAGGGGCCGGGCCAAGCTGCGCCCAATCCCAACTATAGCCTAACACTGCCCATGGGCCGAAAATCTGAGCCTAAGCCTGAGAAAAGTCGGGCAGGTTCGGTCCTTTTGGGCCCAAGTTGCACCACTAACGTGTCAATATCGATGTAAGTGGACTCAGCTGAGCAATGTCGAAGATCTGCTTAAACCAGGCTGAGAAAGACTGCCCTTAAACACAATAAGAATTGGCAAAACATAAGTTAGGAGAAAAGTTCTCTATAGGGGAGTGTGCCGCTGGGGGCAAAATGACTGCCCCACCCCTGTGAAAGACGGATACCCGCCCCCAAGATACTTCTGCGCCCTCTCATTGGCCCATGTGCGCACACACACACACATGCAAAGGAACGTTCTCTTATAAGTTAATAACAAAATGCCACATATTGTTAATAGAAATCAGATGGAATTAAACACTTAACTCCCAATCCAATCAAAATCATACAGTTGATCTCCTGAAGGTAATTGTTGATTGCTTAGAGATGTCATGAATGGGTTTAGTTATACTCCTGTAGAGTGCTCTTTGGTTAGTTGTAATAGATCTGTTTCATTGTGATTTCATTATTTACCTTTGACTATCAAATTATTAATCCTAAACTGAACAATGTCTAAATGGATCTATATAGAAATTGTACTACAACAAAAAAAAGACATGTCTATTTAATCAGTCACATTGATCCTCATGAATGAATCCCCCAACTCGTTTACAACCCCCCTCCCCCCCCCCAAAAAAAAAAAAGGATGAGGATGAGTGGGAGGATTCCATTTCTATTTTCCCATTGATGTACCCCTATTCACTTATAAACGAAATATTTAGATGAACAACGAATTTATAACATATACAACATAAGCTTCAAAAAATTTTTGCCAAACTTTTCAATGAAGGACAAAAAATTCATTGATATGTTTTATATTTTATTTTTTTTGTTTTATATTTATATTTTATTAATTTATATATATTTATTATATTTAAAAATAAGAAAAATGTGACTCGCCCTGGCTAGATTTGATCAGCCGAGTCATCATTTTTTCTGAAAGGTGAGCCAAGTCAAAAAACCTAATTTTTCAACTATGATTCGAATAAATCGATTATGCAAATCCTGACAAAAAATTCATTGATTTGTTTTTTCTTGTATTTTTTTTTTTCATATTTTATTTTATTATATTTAAAAATAAGAAAAATGCGACTCGCCCTAGCTAGATTTGATCAAGCCAAATCATCAGGTTTTCTGAAAGACGAACCAAGTAAAAAAAACCTGATTTTCCAACTATGATTTGAATAAATCGAATATGCAAATCCTTATATGGAGTTTTAATCATATTTTGAAAAGCATTAATAAAACTATCTTTAAATACAACTTAGTTTTATGGAATATGTCAACTTGTAAGGTTGTTAGCTTGTTATAGCCATGTCGTGGGATTGAAATGAAGGGTTCAACTCCCATGAAACATGAGATTCATAAGTTAAATCAATATAAACATTTTGTTGGTCGTCAAAGCTATCCGTTTCTATTAAAATAGAAAAGATTAAAAAGAATTTTTAATTTTACCCTTTTAATACAACATAGTTTTTCTTTCAGCGATATTAAAAGCTTGTCATTTCACATTTGAACTCAAAGAAAGGTGCAAGAAATGAAATGGCAATTATTGGGAATGATTATAACAGTAAATCACTTTCAAGTTAATAATTTTCTAATCCTTTTTCATCACTCTGGTTGTTCCTTCAAAATATGAATAATTATCACCTCTAATTCCTCTAATAGGGGGGAGTGGATCCCACCTTGGACAGTGTTTTCGGGCAGAGAGTAGGGTGATCATTTTCATCCCCATGTGAGGAATTGGAGGGGGCAGCAAATTGGAGGGGATAACGATTCTCAAAACATAGGTGGTCTTATTATTTTCTTGCTTTGCAAATGGATGGACAAGTAAATATTAGTTGAACAACCATAAAATTAAGAAAATATTTGGTTTGTGAGAATACCCAACAAGCAATATTTTGCCAACCCAAAAGTTCATTTACAATAAAAATAAAAAAAACTAAAACAATCATGCCAAAAGAGAATTAAAAGGAGGTATTTCTTATTAATTTAATCCTTTCACTTGTTAAAAGAAATAAACTAGGCAAAGAGCTTGATGTATCAAATCTGTAAATATATTCACATAAATTAAGGTCCATATACATCTCACTTGACACCTACATTGGTCACTAGGAGTATCTTTGGATGGCCTTTGATGTATCCAAATAATTGTAAGGGGTCAAAAATGAAAATTAAAGAAGACTTTTACATCATTTCTCCATTCTTAAATTAATGTTTTTGTAATCCATAATTTCTTCTTTCTTGATTACTTAAGTTATCTATGGCACAAAATCAAAGACACGTTAGGAAATCTGGTGATGTTAGCATCCGGTGATGTTAACATCTATTGATGGAGTCATTTTGAAGACAAAGTTAGTTCCACCTATCTGGTTATGATTTTGTTAATTAATATCTAATGAAGTGTTAATGAAAAAAAAAACATAAATTATATTTATTTATAGGGCTGTAATTCATACATAATCTCAAAAGAAATGCTAATGAATAAAATCATAATAGTTTATAAAATCCGATCAATACTTCAGTTATCAGATAGGTACACGAGAATTAAGTATTTCTATCTAACGGATGAAGTGTTGATCGTGTTTATATAAAATTGTATATGAAACGTTTATTGTATTCTAACGTACATCCTCTCACATTATAAGATGTGAGGCCCACATTAACATCATTTATTGTTTCAATCATACATATGGATGATACCATTCTCTGCACTACCATTGGTATGACATGCAAATTCTTTCCCACACTAGCATATATCGTGGCAAACCCTCTCCTACTTTATTTATTCAATCCCATTCAATAAATGGCTGTTTTTCTTTTTATTTTTCTTAACTAAGAATTATTCTTGTTTGAATCAAGTAAGCTCTTTCTCTTTTTTTATCATTAAAAAAAAATAAAAAATAAAAAATAAATAAAGAAGAAGAAGAAAAAAGAGGTAAGCTCTGTCTCTCAAAAGGAAAAAGAGTGCCTTTTTGAGGGGACCATCAGAAGGGGAGGTTGTAACTGCAAGATCATCGGTAGTCCCACAATCCACATCGAAAATATAAAATATAAATAACTCATAAATTCCCTTTAGGGGTTTCAATGACAAAAATGTCCTTCATCAACTAACATATATACACTTCTGTAATCTGTACACTCTTCTTAAGTCCAATCTGTTTTGGGGTTTTGGTGCATCCATGACAATTATAGTGGTATCAATCCGGTTCAAGTCCAATCGGTTCGGATTAGTTGTTTAGATCCAATGAGACCAAGGTTATAAAATGTGGAATCACAAAAAAAAAACAAAAAAACCCCTCCAATTGGTCCTCAGATCTTGAATTTCAATGATTCTAGGTATCGAATTGTCAGGAATTAGGATCGATGACCACCAATTCCCTGTTTCCAATCGGGCGATTCATTGATCCGATTCCTAATTCTTGAAGTTTACATTAGACCCCAAACCGATCAATTATCTAATTGATCCCATGTCTTAGAATTAGATTAATCAGTTGGTTAATCAATACCTTTGGCATTGGCGATCATCGTTACTAGAAGAAAATTGTTTGTTACTTTGTCAATAGAGTGCAGGTGTCCCAGAAGGTCATGGGTTTGACTCTCTTGTATAGAATTTTCGTCTTTCATGGGGGCAGGGCGATCATTTCGCTCCATCGTGTGTCTGGGCATTGGCACCATGCTACCTCACAGAAAACTGCTCCCCCAAAAATAATATATCAAATGTATGGGTATTTACGTCATTTTATCATGAGGGGCACATTCGTGAATAATGCCTTGAGACAGAGCCGAATGTTGAAGCGCACGTGACTCCTTTTGGCGGTTTCTGTATCAGTTTCAGGGGGAGTGGTTTTAAAATTTTGCATGCTCTGTAAACTGTGAAGTCTGTTTTAGTACGAGGTTTGATAAAGAGTTATTCACTTTTTATTTTTATTCTTTTCATTGAGAGAGAGAGTTTTTATTGTGATTCTCTGTATCTGGTACGAGGTTTCATAGGAAGAATTCAGTTTATATTTCGTTCTTCCATTGATTGAATGGTTTTCTTCTCTTCTGTTTCCATTTCTATATTTTCTGGTTAATTTTTTGGGGATTATTTGGGGGTGTTTAGAGGGATGGGGTTCATTGGCAGTTTCTTTGAAATCATTGGCTTCGCATTCGGTATTCCAATAGGTCTCTTTCTGGGTTATCTTCTGTTCATCTACTTCGAGCCCACTGATGTCAAGGTGAGTAAAACTGTTCATTCTCAGCGGGTCTCTCTCTATTTGCAGTTTCTAATAGTATTTGATGATGCACTTGATGAGGGTCTGTTTTCTTTCATTCAAAATTGATGTTTCTACTTCGGTTTTTAGTTACTGGTTTTCGTTTCACAAGCAACGTGACTGCTTCTTGTGACTCTGTTTTTTCTTTCTCGTTAATTTTGAAGTTGCAGAAAGAATTGATCTTAGAAATGTTGTACTCTGTAATTTCTGCATTTCTGGATAACATTTGATGCAGCAAAGCGTATGGATAAGTAGGAGATAAGAGTTTTAGTTGCATTTGAACTTGTTTTCAGTTTTTTAAAAATATTCAATTACGGGACAGATTTCAGATTTGGAATGAATAAACTTTGAGTTGGTTTACCTCTTATGGCTGTGGGTTTCTTCTTCCTCCCTATTTTTGAATCTGAGTTTCTTTTTCTGGTATTTTCTTACTTTTCTCTTCCTCCTGTTTTCCTGTTCTCCCATTAAGAGATTTGTTCAATCTCTCTCATGTCTAGTCAGTACCATTTCAAACTTTGGATCTAGAGTTGAATCCTTGCTGAAATCTAGAGGGTTTCAGATTGAAACTCAAGCCTATTTTTCCACCTACCTCCTAAACAGATTGCAGGAATTTCTTGAACCCCTCCTGGTTAATTGTTGGGTCTGTTTCTAATTCCATTCAGAAGGGTTAGGAGTTGCGACCCATCACCTGAAATTTCAATTCGATCGGTGTCCGTATGAAGAAGCCCTCTCAATCGAGAGAGTTCTTGTTCTACGGTTCTACCTCTGGTTCTGTTATCGTGAGCTTGAAGACAACCTCATATGGATAAAACTTATTTTAATTCTTATTTTTGTTATTTGCAGGAACACCCCTCCCTTCTAGTTTCTATTCCACTTATTACCCTATTCACTTCAGCTTTCCTAAATATCCTTCCTCTTAAAATATTATTACCCTCATGTTCTAATTCTGTTTTTCCTATTCAAGAAGGATCACCACATTTTGTATAATCAAGCTTTCTTTTGTAACCTATATTTGCAGGAACCAATTGTTAGGCCACTTTATGAGTTAGATGCAAACACTTTGAATGATCTTTTAGCAGATATTCCACTATGGGTGAAGTATTCGGATTATGAACGAGTGAGTATTAATGCTTAAAGTTTTTTTTTTTGTTAATTTTTCCTCTTCTCTCATCATCCTTACCTTTCTTTCCCACTCTGATTTTAGCTTTTTCTCTTGCTACTGATTTTTGTTTGTAAAATTTGCAGGTTGATTGGTTGAACAAGTTTGTATGTGATATGTGGCCTTACCTTGATAAGGTGATTTCAAGTTTTAAAACCTCATTTCAGAAAAATATTGTGTCTGTGAAGGGTTTGATTTTCAGTATTTTGAGTGATGGGTCTATACATGAGAAATGGGTAATACTTTGTTTTACAGGCTATATGCAGTAGAATAAGGAGCATTGCAGCACCAATAGTTGCTGAGTACATTGGGAAGTTTCACATTGAATCGATTGATTTTGAGAGTCTAACTCTCGGGTCTCTTCCTCCTACTATTAATGGTGAGTGTAGTTACGAAGCTTATCTATCTGTAAAGATCCAAAAACATCCAATGAAATTCCAAATTATAATATTATGCATGATAAAATGTGTTGTCCTATTCTTAATCTTTCTTAACTGTAATTTTATTTGTCGAGCTGTTAAAGGCATTCAGAGCAAAGTATTGCACATAATCTACAAAGAAATTATAATGTAGTTCAAGGTATTAGAAAGGAATCTAGAAGAAAGAACTACAACCAGGATCAGTATAGAAGTCAATAGAGTCAGGTTATGGACAGTTAAGTAAAAATAAAAGAAATTCAATATCTCAATATCGAGCAATTAGATTTGGAGTAATCCTGGTTGAGTGTAGTAACAGTTGAGAGCTATCTAACATTTTATTGATCTTGAGAATTAGAAGTCCAAAATTAGATGAAACCCAGCAAGCTTAAAATTCAACTGACTAGCAAGAACTGAGAAAGTAATGCAGGTATTGATGATCAGATCCGGGATCAATCTAATAAATTGCAGAACTTTAGATTTGTTGTGTCAGATATAATAACCAGCAAGTGTAGATGAACTAGATGGCGATATAAAGTACTAGAGAACAAACACAGCACATAGATAGAATAAATAGGAAGGAAATTCAGAAATTGAGAGTAGAGGTTATTGGGGGTTACAATGTCTTCCAAATGTCATGCGCCTTTTTGTAATTTGATATCCGGTGATATTCTTTGACGGTAAGAGTACAACATAAGGGATTCATGCCTTTGGAGTTGAGGGAGACACTCTTCTTCTTATCGGTCTCGGTCTATGAGAACTTTGGCTTCAAAGCCACAACACCTTTATCATATTTGGTAGAAGAAAATTCAAATTCATCTTCAATCACACTCCACTTTTAGTAGTCCATGCTTTGTAGAAAGATCATCATTCAATTCTTCCAATAGTTATAGTTGCTTCCATTAAAGACAGGCGGACGTGGGGTGGAGTTGCCCTCATCTAGACCGGCGTTTTGTGTTTGCAGTTCCTTCGAATCGTTGGATTCCCTTGAGAAGGAATCTTGTTCTGATACCACTTATTTGATTGTGGCAACACAAGAGGGTGGTGAATTGGGTTGCTAAAAAATTCATGTAATTTGATCACTTAATTACCCAAGAAGCAATGAAACCCAAAGAAAGGTTGCGTAAAATATGTTGTGCAAATAAAAATTGTAAGAAGAGAAGGAGAGACAAATTACACAAGGTTTATAGTGGCCTGGC
The DNA here is from genome assembly GCF_018873765.1 of Telopea speciosissima. Taxonomy (NCBI): domain Eukaryota; kingdom Viridiplantae; phylum Streptophyta; class Magnoliopsida; order Proteales; family Proteaceae; genus Telopea; species Telopea speciosissima. The sequence goes on from NC_057917.1 coordinate 15,593,491, forward strand.
AACCTGCTTACGTCCACTACCAAGATCACACTTGGCTTTCACTGTCTCCAAACACTCTTACAATGCTTTTACGGGCTCAACACTAACCCAAGAGATTAAGGCACAGTCAAGTCTAGTGGTTTCAACAAGACTCACCACTAACAACCCAAACAACCCTCTCAACAATGATGAGAAGAAGATTGACAAGCTCAAAAGCCAAGATAAACAAAATGAAGCTCAAAACAAAACCTCTAGAAGGTGAATATCAAAGTAGTGATTCTCACAATATGGGCACTAAGGAGACTTAAAAGATGTTCAATTTTAAGCACTAAGTTTCTTGCCAAATGGCCCCAACAAAGGTCTTGAATAATGCTTCAAGGAGGCTCAAAAACCCTTGTCAATACAAGGTCTAATGGGCAAAAAAACTGCCTAACCAGTCAACCAGAATCTTCAGCCGGATATCAGTGACCGTTATTGTATATAGCCATTTATAGCCATTTGAACAGTAACCGGATCGATATTGGTGGACCGCCCAAGCGACCAGATGACCTCCTGCTGCCGCCTGTAAAAGAGTCAACAATAGTCAACTCTTTGGAGGTTTGCATCCGGTTGCTTTCGGCAAGCGGATGAAACAACCAGTTGCTCCTCGGAGCTCTCGGGGAGTATGCAGCCGGTTGCAACCGACGAACAGGTAAAGCGATCAGAAGCCCTATTAGATTTAATTCTGATTCTGATTTTGACTAACTTAGATTCCAATATTATTCCAATATGTTCTGAATCGAAACCACTCAATTTAGGTTATGTTAAATCCTGAGGCCGGTCTACCAAAAGGTCCCAAGACAAGGTATACCATTGTAGATCAATTTAGGTCTTTTGGTTATGTTCTAAGTGTCCATGGTGTGAGAATCACTTTATATAGGATTTTACAAGTGATATACAAACTACATATTAAAATCCCAAGTCTAGAGGTGTCTTCGAATATGGTCCTTGATGAATGTATCCTTTGAAGCTCTTGAACCACTGTTAGAATGAAATATCTCCAGCAAAACTTGGTCTTACACAAGGCACATGATCATCATTGAGTTGTCACTTGCATCCATAGATGAAAGGTCAAGAACCTTGACCAATCGTGAAGCCATTGCCACAAACCATCCTGCATACTTACACAATATACACACAAGGGATAAATAATTCATTAAATATGAAACACATTCCCATGGTTTAGTAATCACCAAAAACTAAATGGACAATTTCTCATAACAATATTTGTGGCAAGATGGTTTTCTCTGAAATCTTAGAGAGGCATGAGAACGAGCAGCTGTAACCTTATTCTCCATTGATTGTGAAGGAGATCGTATCTAACTGTGGACATAGGCAATCTTGCTGAATCACTTAAATCTTTGCATTGTGTGATTGTTGTTTGCAATTTCCATTCTTTTCTCCGTCGTTCTAGGTTCTTGTTTCTATAGAGGCAAGGATAAGGAGAATAAAGAAGAAGAAGAGAAAAGATTATAGCAGATCTTAGAGAGTGAACAAAACTAGAACAAGGAAGGAGATCAGGTCTGGAATAACAGTTCCGTCTGCATAGCTCAACAGCTCTAAAACTCTTAACAGAACTTAAAATTCTTTACCCAAGTCATGTCTAATTGATGGGGGGGGTGTTGTATGCATGTATAAAGGCCTTTTTGGAATTCCTAATTAAACTCACAATTGGACTCCTAATCAATATCACACACTGGATAAAGTAAATAGGACCAAAACAGAACTCTATCTAGCAATAAGTATTGTAAGCTAACTTAAACTCCTCTAACTAAGACACTAATCTTGTGTACTGACTTCACCCCCACCTTATGGGCTTCTAATGAAGGTCTAATACAATAATAACTCAAAATTATTCAATCCCAGGACATAAACCCATCCAAGACCTAAAATAAAATCTACCTCGGCTCAATTGGGCAGTCTTGACTGCATCAATCATATAATATACTCGTCTGGTGGATGATAAGGTCAATCTCCTTGACATGGCAGTACATTGGTGCATGTAAATTGGTTTCCGGATCCACCTTTTTGTGGCTGTAGCTGGTTAAAATATTTCTGGTTTGTTCATCTTATTATCAGCAGTAGCCAGTAGAAGGATATGTCACATTTGATATCGTATCTATTCAACCTTGCAGGGATTAAAGTGTATGATAGCAATGAGACGGAACTAGTTATTGAACCGGTTATTAGATGGGCTGCGAATCCCAACATTATTCTTGTGTTGAAACTGTTGTCTCTACGAATTACAGTGCAGGTCAGAAAGATCTCTGGATCATAATCCATAACATAAAAATGTATTTTAAGACAAAGATGATTCTTCTAAGAGGATTACACCTGTTACAGCTGGTGGATTTACAAATATTTGCAGCACCCCGTTTAACTTTGAAGCCACTTGTTCCAAGCTTTCCATGCTTTGCAAGCATTGTAGTATCTTTAATGGAAAAGGTACGTAAAAACAAAATGTATCAATTTTGAAAATCTTACACTTCACTTAGCATTTTCTCATCCAATTTACTTACATAGTTGAGGACATGAAGAACTTTCCTACCTTTAGATTTAAGAGTTTTGACTTTGTTCAGTGTCTGTCCTTGTTTTCTTTGGACATTTGAGATTAATCACTATTTTTAAATGAGGTTGCCTTTAAGTTGTTCTCTACCAAACTTATGATGGTCTTTTCTGGTATCATTGCAGCCACATATCGATTTTGGATTGAAATTGCTAGGAGGGGATATCATGGCCATCCCTGGCCTTTATCGATTTGTTCAGGTGCCAACTGGTAATTTATCTTGTGGTGTTTAAGTTGAATTACAGTCTAATATTGGCCTGCTTGGTTAGCGATATATATATATATATATATATTTTTATTTATACTTTTACATATTTTGAATTTGGCTGACAAAGCCTTTTCAAAACAGTACAATTAATTAATAGATAATGGAATAACGATTGCTAGGAAGTTTTATTGTACAAGTATCTTAATTAGCTTACATATAACTACATTAAGCTGTATTTCTCATGTTCAATTATTCAAGTTCTTTTGCTTAATTTCTAAACATAGATCTTCTTTTTCTTCTTCTTCTTTGAGAATGAGAAAGAATTTTATTTAAACAAAAAAAACAAGACTGGTTACACTGAAGCATATGTACACCAACTAGCATCTTCCTCAACCATGTGAGGAAGTTAACAGGGAACTTATCTGTTTTCGTCATTGCTCATTACAAAACCATACAATGTTGAGAAGAAGTCTGCTGCTCAATTAGCTTTCCTGTAGTCAAGAACACTGTCGAAAATTCTTTGACGGATTCAATCTAATGCCATGGTAGATTTCAGAATCCTACCCACAACAGAATCTTATGGCTCACAACTAGCAGACTAAACACCACTTATAACCCCCTATCTAAGTTTTAGATTAACCCCAAATTCAGACCAGTTGTAGATAACTAGTAGTACTTCAATCCCTCAAATTAGGATGAAGATCCAATGGTCGAGTTCCAAGTTGTTTACCAAGGAATGGAAATCAAAAGTAAGTTCCAGAATTAGAAACAACTGTATATCTCCAAAACCACATGGCAGATTGCCACAAGAACATGGATAGATTCAACGTTTCATGAACTTAACATCATATATAAAAATTAGTTCATTCCAATGGCAATGGCTATATGCTCCGAATCAGCAATACACAGAAATAGCAACTTATGATCATAATTAGTAACTAGCAGGAACAACCAATCCACAAGTCAGAGCATGGAACAATATTTCAAAAACTCATCATGATCTGATGGCTGGATGAGTCAATAATGGTACCTTCACCACCACATATCAGTAAAATCAGAAATAGAAACCGTAGGCTTGTATCAGGCAATACAGATGTGACAGCAGCATATATGATGGCTTCCACAGGCCTCAATCAAAATTAACACAATAGTATTCAACTTGGAGCAAAGCAGATATGCACATCTCAGTTTCAGAACCAGAAAAAGAGTGATATGACCTGGATTTCCCACCCAAGGCCTTGACCAGTATCTCACCAGTCTGTCCAGCTTCACACAGAACATCGCAGCAGCAATATAACTTTCAATAGCAAAAATCATCGGCTAGTTCTGCTGTCCCTTCTCCTATCAATAGAATTAGATCTTATTAAAAAATAGAAGTCATCTAATGACCTCCAAAATACTAAGTAATGTGTAACAAGATAACAGCAACATCCTACTACTAAACAAGTAGTAACAAAAATAGAAATAAATAACTAAAGAGATCTACTAATTGTCTCCTACGCAAGCTCTAAAGGAGAGCTCTTATTGGGTCCAAACCTGCCCATTAATTGGGCTTAAAACATGAACCACAAGTGGTTTTAAGGCTGGCTTGATTGGGTTTAATGGCTGACTTTTCTTCTCTTCTTCCTTCTTCGATCTACATCATTCTCCTTTTAGAGCTGTCAAAATAGATTACTTGAATTTCAAATTCTTGTGGCATAAAATGATGAAGATGACTTCATAGCTTGATTTTTAAGTTCCAATTTCTTCGGCTAATTTATTCTCAATTGCTTTCAGGAAACTATCAAAAGAGAAGTTGGAAGACGTTACCTGTGGCCCCAAATCCTTGAAATACCCATTCTTGACAGCTCAATGTAAGCTCTTGATAGTTGGATCAATGTAGCCCATTCATATGTGTGTGTGTGTGAGAGCACAAGGCTTACACTACTGCAGGGTCTGGGAGGGGCAAATGTATGCAGCCTTACCCCCTGCTTCGCAGGAGAGGCTGTTTCCAAGTTTTGCATATATATATATATATATATATGTGTGTGTGTGTGTTGCATTCAAGATGTGAGGTGTTGAAAATGGATTTTCAACCATTTTCTGTAGCTATATTCTGCCATTGTATTTGCTTTGAAAACTTCATGTAGATGGGTTTCATTCAAAGTCTAGAAACATTTTAAGTGGTGTGGCACTTGGTTGAACACAAACAGTTTGACAGGCCTTCGATTACTGAGTCATGACTCATCTTAAGGCAAAACTTGAAGATTATTTTCAAAAGAACAATTTCCAATCCAATCCTAGCTTCTTGGATCTGTGTTTATAAATCTGCTTGTGAACCTATCTGACTAGCAGTTGGATCCTTTACCTTTATTTTTTATTTGTAAAAGTTGGAATTAATAATTATCTTTGCACTTCCTCTCTTTCGATAGTCTGTTGAAGAAGCCTGTAGGCATATTGCATGTTAAGGTTATACGGGCAGTCAAACTCTTGAAGATGGACTTCTTGGGAACATCTGATCCATATGTGAAACTCAGCTTGACTGGTGAGAAGTTGCCGGCAAAGAAAACCACTGTCAAGATGAAGAAGTTGAATCCCGAGTGGAATGAAGAGTTCAAGCTTGTTGTAAAAGACCCTGAGTCTCAAGCCCTTCAGTTACATGTGTATGACTGGGATAAGGTTTAGTTCCTTGTATGATTTTTTCTATTTGCCTGAATATAAAAATTTCCTTATTTTGTCCCTTTAAATTAGAATGGGATTTGCTCAAAATAAAAATGAAGAGTGAAAAAAATATTAATTATGCTAGCATGACCTATGAGGGCATGAAATTTTCAAACAAAGAACCTTGCAACTTCGGTATTTAAATTTACATTCTGTACCATGTTTTGATTAAACTGGACCAAAATACCTTTGTCATCATGCATGGAGAGATTGAAATTTTATCCCTCATAGGTTATGGCATAAATTTCCAAAGGTATTTGGTTTCAAAGATTGATGAAAAATGAGCATATTTATAAACTGAACCATGTGTTTACTCTAAGTATTGACTATTGAGAGTTGATTCAGGAGCTTTACATTCTGATTCACAGGTTGGCTCCCATGACAAGTTGGGAATGCAAGTAGTACCACTGAAATTACTTTCTCCACATGAGGCAAAGGAATTTACGCTTGATTTGCTCAAGAATGTTAATCCAAATGATCCACAAAATAAGAAACGAAGAGGGCAAATTATGGTGGAGCTGACCTTTAAGCCTTTCATAGAAGACATTGACAGGTTTAATGGACCTCTGGACGGATCCATGAAGAAGGAAAGTATGAGAAGAAGGGCACAAGACGAAGTTGTGTCCAATGGACCAGGGGTAATTTTGGTCACTGTCCGAGGTGCTGTGGATGTTGAGGGGAAGGATCACAACAACCCTTATGCGCGAATACTTTTTAGAGGGGAGAGAAGGAAAACTAAGGTGATGCTTTGGCAAAAACTTGGGTCTAATTGTCAGTCTTTCTTAATTTCCAAGTTCAACAAGTCCTAATCAGTGGAATTAGTTTCACAGTATGAATCACCATAGTTTACCATTAACTCGACCTATGAAAATGAGTCAAACTGTGTCCATTTGGTGATGTCCCAGTGGAACTGGAGAGTTTCATGAAATTTATGCTCTTGTGAAGCCAGCTTGCCATGGCATGTCAACTTTTATTTAGGTCAATTTGATCATGTTAATGAAGTTTAGATTCTACTTTTATAACCATCTTTTCTGAGTCTTCTCTGTTGAGTTCATGTGAAGAGTAAGCCTCAGTATGGTCCCCCCCCTTCCCTCCCTTCTTCTTGCAATTAATGTTTACAGTTGTAGTATTTCTCTTATTGTTTATTCATCTTAAGCAGTAGAATTTATGTTTAATCATCTTTTTCCAGATGTTAAAGAAAACCCGGGATCCATCTTGGAACGAAGAATTCCAGTTCATGTTAGAAGAAGTCCCTATAAATGAGAAGATCCATATTGAAGTTATGAGCAAACGGTCAGGCTTCAGTTTCAGACACAAGGTAGGATGATCACCCTGTACTTATATATAACACAGACTTCTATGTGTGTTGGTGTCAGATATGACAAGAAATCAGCCCGTTTCCCCAACATTTCTACGTAGCATCCATATTCCATACACAGTCACATACAGGAACTTATAAAATATAAATCTCTTTAAATATCATTGTTATGGAAACACAATTTAATACTTTTTTAACCTAAAATTATAAGCAATTTTTTATTTAAATTTCCAAAATATCTCTCTATTTAACAATGAGGTTTAGTCACTTTCCTGAATTGTTAATATGACTATTAAATTCTTGAAGTTGCTTCTGTAAGATATAAATAGGTCTCATTATTATATCACAACATTGTAGGGAGAAGTTCCATGTTCTGATTACTTTGGCACTGTTATTGCTTTTGTGTCGGAGTTACCCTCTGGGTTTGATTCAAGAATTGTATCTGATTGTGTTAGAAAATATGAGATTGCTTTCTTGGTTCACTTCTCTTTATTGCTACATTACATGTTCCCCGGTGTTCACTTAACCATGGATAGATTGGAACCATAACATGGGGGGAATCTCCATGCTAGATGATGGCATCATCTTCTAATCTATTGATTGATCTATAGGCTTGTTGGTGTTTGTCATTCCCAGAGACAAAAAATAACATTTTCAATAGGGCGAGGCCTGAAAAGCTAAACCATCTTATTGATCATGTCAAGTTTGTGTATATCTATGAAGTTTGTTATGTTGGTCATCTGTAAGTATTAGTAATCATACAAAGGAATGAGATTGATGGAATTGTATCTAAGCTTGATCTAAGTTTTGGTCTAGGCGTTAGCTCCTGAATTTTGAATGTAAGAGACTAATAATTTCAAAGAAAAAATGATAGTTGTATGAAAATAATAGCATGTATTACATGTGAAGTTTACACAACATTTGCAATGCCAAGGTTTAGAAAATTGATTCTCCTTGTTGAATAGGTTGATCTAGGTTCCTTTTCATATTAGTGTTCATATTTTACAACCTCTCATTCTTATAATTGTGTTTTCCATTTTGTAGGAATCATTAGGTTATGTGGACATCAATCTTACAGATGTTGTCAATAATGGGCGCATCAATGAGAAATATAATCTGATTGAATCAAAGAATGGAGTGATACACATTGAGATACAGTGGAATACCATTTGAAGGAATGCGGTGTAATGTACAATCCTTGTTTACAAATATATCATTTTTTGTAGGTGTAGTGAACACCTTCTTTTTTTTTGGGGGGGGGGGAGGGGAGGGGGGAGGGGTGTGTGATATGAAGGGCAGGGTTTCTAGCATTGAGAAAGTAAATGAATGTCTGTGATGTTTCTCTTCTTTTGATTCTAAGTGCTTTTGCCATGATTTAATATCAAAAGGTTGACTTTATGGCCATTTTTTCTGTTAGATTGCCCACTGCCCTTACTCTTTTTTGTAAAGGCTGCAGCCCATAGTACCTATACAAAAGTTGAGCCCTAATAATTATGCCACCTGTGATGGGAATCTAAGGTAGCTAAGAGATTAAGGTCTAGAATCCCAATGAAAATGAAAATTCCATGATCACAGAGGGTAGGGATCTGTAATCAGAACTGAACATTGGCAGTTACAGAAGATCAGAAATAGCAACTCCCAGATTTAGGAAATCAGAAAATTAAAATAAAAAAACAGATTTGAGACCAGATTTAGAAACTTACTGAAGATAGAAACAAACTCAAGAATATAAACTGAACTGAAAGCAATAACAGAAATAGAAGTTGTTTGGAAACTTGGCTTAAGAGTCAGCTTTTGAAATACAAACTTGTGTAGAAGATAGTAAGAAATGTACTTAGTACCCAATGAAAATATAAACATCAATTGTTCAGAAACCAGAACCCAGAAATTAGTGTAGCAAAACAATTTCTAGAAACTGAAGTTGTAAACTCAAACAGCAACTAGAGTTTCAGAAAACAGCGCCATCTTCCAGTCTGAAACAGTACTGAAATAGGCCTTGAATTAGTGATGGAAAACAGAACAGAAAACTGAAGATAAATAGGTCTCTTAAAGGGTATTTTTTTTATTAATTTTTTTTTTATTTTATAAAATCTAAAGTTTGAAACTGTAAAGGCTGTCCAATCTTCCCATTATTGTTCAGTACTGCAATGGAGGGCCTCTCTCAGTGTCTGCACATACATACCTTGTAGAACAAAATTGAATCAATACAGAAATGTATTGATATCAAAATTTACTCAGAAATGCCATCTTGGGGTTTCAATGACAAAATTATCCTCCATCAACCAACATACATCCGCAGCCCAACCCTGTGTCATCTGAGCTCAGTCCAAGTTCATCCCGGTCTTTAGGTCGGGTTGAGAACTTGAGATATCTTTTGTACCAGGTTCAATCCTGTTGGGCTCAGCTCAGCCCAGCCCATCCCTGTGGTTGGGCTAGACCGGGCTGGTTTTGATTGGCTCTAATTGACCTTGATTTTTTTCAAGGGTAAAATTACACGTCACCTCCTAGTTTTCAAACGAAACTCATATCACCCCCGGGTTTTTGAAAAAACTCAAATCACCCCCTTTATAGTAACGGTGTTAGTCTACTATTATTAGTTATTGGTGTGAAAGGACTATTTTACCCTTGTATTAAAACATTAGAATTATATTTACAATACTACCCTTCATCTTCAACATTGGTCAAGGGTAGTTTAGGGATTTAAATTTAGTTAACTGGCTGACATCATCACTTAACAACATAAAACTAACGGTAGGGACTAATTTATCATATTGAGGTTTAAATCAAGGGGTGATGTGTAATTTATCTTAAAATCAATCCTAAGGCTTAAAGCCTTAAACGTATGGTGTAATAAAATATAGTTATATAAAATCAAGGTCAGACCGGGTCATGCTCAGCCTGAGACTTTAGCCTAGGTCTAACCCAACCTTGCCTCAGGCCTAAAAATCCCAACCCAAGCCCGCCTTGCTGGCTCGAGTTCACATAGCCAATCATACACCCTTATGGGGCACCCATGACAATAGGGTTAGTCAAATTGGTTCCATTTTTTTTTTTTTTTTATGAGAAAAATTGGTTCGATTTTAATCAGTTCGGATTTAGTTGAAGAGTTGTTTGGTTTTGGTCATTTCAAATTATGTTGTGGTTTTCCTTAATAGACTCTTATCGAAACGCCAATCGATCGCGCCTGAAACGCCGCCCTTGCACCCTAACACAGGGGCGCACAAAATGACTACTGCAACTCTGGTCATTTTTGGGTTTCCAGGGGGTGTGGTGGTCATTTCACGCGCCCTTGTGTTAAGCCGCACGGGCAGCGTACGTTATACGACTAGGTGGCATTCTCTTTCCCATAAAAATAAAATGACCGTCCTACCCCCTAAATGGCAAGAATACCTACCCCGTGTGTCTGAGCACAGCCTGCATTGCGGCACAGAGGACATCAACCCAATAAATAATGTTGAAATATGATTGTTGTCATTTTTTTCATTGTTTCGTTCAGTTTCAACTAAGGGTATCAAATTCTAGCCCGAACCGTTAAGATCGATCGAAAGCGACCGAAAAAACCCGAGACCGAACCGAACCAATCCAATAGGATTGGATTGGTTTTGGACTGGAGTATGATAGGATCGGTTGAAAATGGGACCGCACTACACCGAGTACTGACTGATAACAAACCGAAAACCGAACCGAATGAAACCGATAAAAAAATAATGAGTATAAGGTTATGAATAATTGAATTGATTTCAATATTAATGAGCAAATTTATGGTTGTAAGGGAAATTGTTACAAATCAATGAATATGAAGTTATGAAAATAGGAAAATTGATTTGTAACAATTCTTGTTCCATTGATTTCCTTTTTAAGTGTGGGGCTAATGAAATGAGAAAGAGAAGAAAATAGACACCAACTGAACCTAACTTGTTTAAAAAAAACCCGATACCGAATCGAATCCAAACCGCTATCAACCCGTTATCATAAATTGAAATGACATGAAACCAAACCGAGCCAAAACTGAAAAGTCCTTATTGATTCGGTTTCGGTTTCCCTAAAAATCACACCGAAACCAAAAAAATCGGACCAAACCGACTGATTGACACCCCTAGTCTCAATAGTTGGTCAGATTAGTTCCGATTTTGTACCAATTTCAAAAACCCAAATTTGAAAACCACCCAATAAGGCATTGGGTTCAATTCGGTTCAGTTTTTTGGCCGGTGCACCCTTACCCAAATCCACCATTTATCTAATCCATCTCATGTCTTTAGGACTTACTTTCGATAAATGAATCTGGGTCAATTTTGGAAGTCTTTATTATTATTTTTTTTTAAATTTTATCTTGCATGGCATGAGTAGTAGCCAACTCTAAGGATTAAGTATTCCATTTTAAAAAAAAAACAACTTCGAAGATTAAAGTAAATCTTCTCAAAATGGGAAATATTGAATGTAAAATAATTTAAAACCTATTTATCTTATAATTTTCGTTCTTATCTAGTGGATCTAAGAAGGATTAAGTAAGTCTTCTCAAAATGGAAAGTATTGGATGTAAAACAATTTAAAACCTATTTATCTTGTAATTTTGGTTCTTATCTAGTGGATCTAAGAAGGATTAAGTAAATCTTCTTAAAATGGAAAGTATTGGATGTAAAACAATTTAAAACCTATTTATTTTGTAATTTTCGTTCTTATCTAATGGATCTAAGAAATTTTTGAAAGAGTGAAATGACGGCTCATCCCATGAAAGGTGGAAATCCCTCCCTCTCATTGACCCCGCACACATGCAGGGGACATGGTCCTCCACAGAGAACAGCGACCCAACCAATTACCAATGGCATGATTGACCCTTTTACCCCTTCGCATTACGGTCCGTCGGGTTGGGAGATCAACTCATTTAGCATCATCATCAATCATCAATCATCAATCATAAGACGTATGGGTATTTACGTCATTCCATCATGAGGGGCATATTCGTGAATATACAATACGTGACTCCGTTTGGCGGTTTCAGTTTTCACCGGGAGAGTTTGTTTTTATGATTTTGCATGCTCTGTTCTTGTTCAGTTTGGTAAGAGGTTTTGCTCGCTCGCTAGAGAGAGAGAGAGAGTGTTTTTCTGTTTTTATGTTTCGTTGGGATTTGAGTTTTAATTAAAAAAATTGGGATTTCATGCTCTGTTTCTTACGAGGTTTGCAGATAATATTTTTGTTCTTTCCAAATTAACATTATAGGGATCGTTTCCGATTGAATAGTTTTCTTCTCGTTTGTTTCCTTATCTATATCTGTTTGGTCATTGTTGGGGATCGATTTTCTATTGGTTCTTGGTGTATTTAGAGCGATGGGGCTCATTGGCAGCTTCTTTGGAATTATCGGCTTCGTATTCGGTATTCCAATAGGTCTCTTTCTGGGTTTTCTTCTGTTCATCTACTTCGAGCCCAGTGATGTCAAGGTGAATAAAACTGTTCATTCAGTGACTATTTATATGAAGTTTCTATTAGTGTTTGTATAGGCAATGTGACAGCTTCATGTAGCTCTGGTTTTGCTTTTGCTTTAATGTAGTAGGCCTCTTATCTTAGTGATTGGGTTTTCAATTTATTGTCGCAGAGAAAATTGATTCGCGTAGAAACATTTTTCCTTTCTTTAGATAAATATGAATATGCCATAATTTATTTACATTTTCTTTTGATCCTTAGAGCTGGCATTTTTTTTAAAGAAGAAACTCATGAGTGCAGTTTGTGGCTCATTTGAATGATTTTGTTAGTAAAAAACATTTAATTAGATATATCATTTATATATGAAGAAGGGTTTTCTTTTTCTTTTGTTTTATCATTTTGTTATTATTTGTTATTACCAACTTGGTCAGTAGTATATTGAGTAATGCTATTGAATCAGTGAGCCTATGTAGAGGACTGTTCTTGTTAGACTGTCTTCTTGTTCTTGTCTGAAGTTTTACTCTGCAATTACTGCATTTCTGGAGAATCTGTCTTTGTTCCGTATGGTTTCAACTTTCAAGAGTGCACTTGGTTGTCTTCTTATGGAATTGGAAATATGGTTTTAAAGCTTAATAAAGTTTCAAGATTTTATTTTGAATATGATTAAGATTGAACAAAGGTATATCAAACAAAACAAAGGCTACTTAGATCAGCCGAATCTGAAGGCTCCAAGAAGAAACAATGTGTCTATTCTTAGCACAATCTGAGTCAGAGGCATTGAGATGATTGGTCTTAGTCTTAATCTCAAAATCTGTTGAGCTCCAAATCTGCTTGAAAGTCCAGGAAGAAGGTGTCCATCTGGGCATATATATGTGATAAATAGAAGCACAAAAAGCCATTCTGACAACAATATTACAAACTGTCTTTTCCTTGAACTCCTGTTTGATTTACCTCCATTCTCCATCAAAGGAAGGAAGCGGGTTGTGAGAAGGCCAACATTTCTGAAGAACCCCTTTCCAAAAACTCATAGAGAAAGGGCATCTGATCGATATCCTCAATCGCAGTCCAACAGAGGAAGCAGTTAGGAATGCGCATATTCCTATGGGAAAGGAACTCCTGTATGGGCAATGTATAAGTCAAAACTCTCCAAGAGATGAAGCTATCTCTTGGGATATGATGCTTAAACAAAACAACATACCACCAGGGAACTGGAGTGGTCAATATCTTAAATGTTAGATACGTAGAGTTCCTTTATTTCCAATTTTTAACAACCCTTTTTATTTCTGGGTGAAAGCTGAGATTAAGACCAGAGTAGTTTAAATAGTATTGCAAAAGCTGCACCACATTTTATATAACCAAGCTTCTTTTGTAACCTACATTTGCAGGATCCAATTGTTAGGCCACTTTATGAGTTAGATTCAAACACTTTATATGATCTTTTACCAGAGATTCCACTATGGGTGAAGAGTCCTGATTATGATCGAGTGAGTTTCAAGTTTTGGTAGTTCTCTCAATTGCACGTAGAAAAGTTTTTGTTAATTTTTCCACTTCTCTCATCGTCTTTACCTTCTTTCCACCCTGATTGTAGATTTTCTCCTGCAACTGATTTTCTTCCTAAAATTTGCAGGTTGATTGGTTGAACAAGTTTGTACAAGATATGTGGCCTTACCTTGATAAGGTGATTTCAAGTTTCAAAACCTCAGGTCAAAAAAATTTTGAGCCTGCGAAGGATTTGATTTTCAGTACTTGAGTGATGGTTCTATATATAAAAAATGGGTACTACTTTGTTTTGCAGGCAATTTGCTATACAATAAGGCACATGACAGCACCAATATTTGCTGAGTACATTGGGAAGTTTCAGATTAAATCAATTGAGTTTGAGACTCTAACTCTTGGAACTCTTCCACCTACCATTCATGGTGAGTAGAGTTACGAAGCATATCTATTTTTAAAGGCCCACAAACATTCATTGAAAGTCCAAATTGTATTCTTATGTTGCAGTCAGCCCCTACTTCTAAAGACAACAATCTGGAATTCCACTTAAGCACTAGTAAACAGGATGTAATCAAGGTTAAAATAAAGTTTTTGCCTTTAGGAATTGATTTTTCCTCCATTAAGAGTCTCTCATCTCTCTCTCACCTCATCAACTTCTTCCAATCCTCGATTAAACCATTGGGACCCTTCTAGTTTGCATGATAAAATGTGTGGTCCTATTCTTAACCTTTCTTAACTGTAATTTTATTTCTCTAGGCATCAGTGCAAAGTTCTGCACATAATCTACAAAGGGATTATTAATGTAGTTCAAGGTTCTAGAAAGGAGTCTAGAAGAAAGATACAACCAGGATCAGTATAAAAGTCGATAGAATCAGGTCATGGACAGTTTAATGAAAATAAGAGAAATTCAATATTTCAGTATTAAGCAATTAGATCTGGATGCAATCCTGGTCAAGTTAGTAACAGTAGAGAGCTATCTAACATTTTATTGATCTTGAGAATTAGAAATCCAAAATTAGATGAAACATAGATAGCTTAAAATTCAAGAGACTAGCAGGAACTGAGAAGGTATGCAGGGTTTGATGATCAGATCTGTGATCAATCTAACAAATTGAAGAACTTCAGATTTTCTGTTCAGATATAATAACCAGCAAGTATAGATGAACTAGATGGCGAAATAAATTACTAGAGAAGAAACACAGTAGATTGATAGAAGAACTTGGAAGGAAATTCAGAAATTGATGGCAGAAATAAGAATAGGGAGAATAAAGAAGAAGGGAGGAAAGATTACATCTGATATTAGAGATGAACAGAACTAGACGAAGGGGATCAGGTCTGGAATATCAATCCCGTCTGCACAGCTCAACCCCAAAACTCTTAAGAAAACTCAAAATTCTTTACTCAGATCATGTCTAATTGATGGAGGTGTATACATATATAAAGACATTTTGAAATTCCTAATTAAACTCACAATTGGACTCCTAATCATTCTCATGCACAGAATAAAGTAAATAGGCCTGAAACAGAACTGTTATCTAGCTAATAACTATCGTAAGCTATCTTAAGCTCCTCTAACTGACACACTAATCTCATGTGCTGACCTCACACCCATGTTATGGGGCTTCTGATGAAGACCCAATACAATACATAACTCCAAAATTAATCAGCCCAAAGCTCATAGAACCCGTCCAAGACCCAAAATAAAGTCTCCCTAGGGATCAATTGGGCAGCCATGACTTGCCAGATCATTGGATGTAAATTAGTTTTCAGATCCACTTTTTGAGGTTGTAGCTGGTTAAAATATTTCTGGTTTCTTCATCTTATTATCAGCAATAGAAGGATAGGTTACATTAGGTATCTTATGTATTCAACCCTGCAGGGATTAAAGTGTATGATAGCAAAGAGACAGAACTAATTATTGAGCCTGTTATTAGATGGGCTGGGAATCCCAACATTACTCTCGTGTTGAAACTGTTGTCTCTACGATTCCCAGTGCAGGTCAGAAAGATCTCTGGACCATAATTCATAACATAAAAATCTATTTTGAGACAATGATGATTATTCTAAGAGTATTACACCTGTTACAGCTGGTGGATTTACAAATATTTGCAGCACCCCGGGTAACTTTGAAGCCACTCGTTCCAAGCTTTCCATGCTTTGCAAGCACAGTAGTATCTTTATTGGAAAAGGTACGTAAAAGCAAAATGTATCAATTTCGAAAAACTGATACTCCACTTAGAAATTCTTCATCCAATTTTACTTTCTTATATAGGTGAGGATATGAAGAACTTTCCAATGCCATAAAATTACCTTTAGATTTTAAGAGTTTTGTCTTTGTTGTGTGTCGTCTGTCCTCATTTTCTTTGGACATTTGAGATTAGTCACTATTTTTAAATGAGGTTGCCTATAAGTTGTTCTCTCCAATACTTATGATGGTCTGTTCTGACATCGTTGCAGCCTCATATCGATTTTGGATTGAAATTGATGGGAGGGGATATCATGGCCATCCCTGGCCTTTATCGATTTGTTCAGGTGCCGACTGGTAATTTATCTAGTGGTGTTTACGTTGAAATACAGTTTGATATTGGCCTACTTGGTTAGTAATTTATTTTTTATTTTTATTTCTACTTTTATTTTGTTAGAATGTTTGACTGGAAGAGCCTTTTCGAAACAGCACAATCAATTAATATATAATGAAATAACAATTGCTTGGAAATTTTAATTGTAAAAGTATCTTAATTAGATTAAATATAATTAAATTAAGCTGTATTTTCTCATATTCAATTATTCAAGTTTTTTTGCTTAATTTCTAAACATGGATCCTTTTTTTCTTCTTCGGGAATGAAGAAAGAATTATATTTAAACATGAAAAGTAAGATCAGTCACATTGAAGCATATGTACACCAACTAGCACCTTCCTTAACCATATGAGGAAGTACAATGGGGAACTTATCTGTCTTTGTCATTACTCATTACAAAACTATATAATCTTGATAGCAAAGCTGCTGCTCAATTAGCTTTCCTGTAGTCAAGAAGAACGCATTATCAAAAATTCTTCTTTTAGAGTTTTTCCCTCGTAATATCTACCTAACCTCCTTTTAATAGTTTACTTCCACCTGAGTTGGATAGAACAGATAAATAGTTAAGTTCCTACGTAATATCTGTCTCGAACTTTGTTTCTAAAGATAGATTACTTAGATTTCAAATCCTTGTGGCATAAAATGATGAACACAACTTCATATCTTGATTTTTAAGTTCCAATTTCTTCAACTAATTCGTTCAAGTAATCTCCATTGCTTTCAGGAAACTATCAAAAGAGAAGTTGGAAGACTTTACCTGTGGCCCCAAATCCTTGAAATACCAATTCTTGACAACTCAATGTAAGTTCTTGATAGTGATATCAATATACCTCATTCATTTATCACTATAGCTCTTTTATAATAACACTTTTTTTTCCAATGAGGGTAAATCCTGTCATGTCGCATAAGATAATGACAGGCTCATTATGAAAAGTCAATCTCAACATATTTGAAAACCTTTTTTTGCCCATGCATTAAATAAATTTTGGTAATAAGACAAGGGGCAATCAAAAGAAGTTTACAACTTTTCAATTCACCACTTTGGATTCAAGGTGTGATCAACCATTTTCCGAAACTTTTATTTGGCCATCGTTGGCAGAATCTGCTTTGAAAACTTCAGGGAAATGTGTTTTGCTCAAAGTCTAGAAACATGGTAAGTGGTATGGCACTTGGTTGAACAGAGTCAGTTGGACAGGCCTTTGATTACTGAGTCCAGACTTCATCTTAAGGAGAAACTTGATTATTTCCAAAGGACCAATTTCCAATCCAATTCTGACTTCTTGGCATGTGTCATCAGAAGGGGTGTGAACCTATCTGACTAGCAGTTTGATCCTGTACCTTGCTTTTTTATTTGTGAAAGTTAGAATTAATAATGTCTTTCTATTTCTTTCCACTTCCTCTCTTTTCATAGGCTGTCCATGAAGAAACCTGTAGGCATATTACATGTTAAGGTTATACGGGCAGTCAAACTCTTGAAGATGGACTTCTTGGGAACATCTGATCCATATGTGAAACTCAGCTTGACTGGTGAGAGGTTGCCGGCAAAGAAAACCGCTGTCAAGATGAAGAACTTGAATCCTGAGTGGAATGAAGAGTTCAAGCTTATTGTAAAAGACCCCGAGTCTCAAGTCCTTGAGTTACATGTGTATGACTGGGATAAGGTTTAGTCATTCGTTTGATTTTGTCTATTTGCCTGAATCTCAAAATTTCCTTATTTTAGTTCCTTTAAAATTATAGTATGTGGTCTGCTCAAAATAAAATATGAAGAGAAAAAAGAACAGTGGTTACACTAGCATGACCTATGAGGGCATGAAATTTTCAAACAAAGAACCTTGCAACTTCGGTTATTTAAATTTATATTCTGAACTTATGTTTTGACTAAACTGGACCAAAATACATTTGTCAACATACATGGAGGGATTGAAATTTCATCCCTTATAGGTCATTGCATAAATTTCCAAAGGGGACATTATTTGGCTTCAAAGTAGATTGATGAAAAATGAGCATGTTTATAAACTGAACCATGTGTTTACTCCACCAAGTATTGACTATGGAGAGTGGGTTCAGGAGCTTTACATTCTGATACACAGGTTGGGGCACATGACAAGTTGGGAATGCAATTAATACCACTGAGATTGCTTTCTCCACATGAGGCAAAGGAATTTTCGCTTGATTTGGTCAAGAATATTAATCCAAATGATCCCCAAAATAAGAAGCGAAGAGGGAAAATTTTTGTGGAGCTGACCTTCAAACCTTTCATAGAAGACGACAGGTTCAGTGGACCTCTGGATGGATATGTGAAGAAGGAAAGTATGAGAGGAAAGGCACAAGATGATGTGGTGTCCAATGGGCCTGGGGTACTTTTGGTCACTGTCCGAGGTGCTGAGGATGTTGAGGGGAAGAATCACAACAACCCTTATGCTCTAGTACTTTTCAGAGGGGAGCAAAAGAAAACTAAGGTGATGTTTTGGCAAAAACTTGGATCTAATTGTCAGTTTTATTTTTTAATTTCCAATTTCAGCAATTCCTAATCAGTGGAATTAGTTTCACAGTATCAATTACTGTTAGTGTACATTAACTCGACTTATGCAAATGATTCGAGCCAAACTGTGTCAATTTGGTGATGTCCCTGTGGAACTTTCCTTGAAATTTATGCTCTTGTGAAGTTATACCAGCTTGCCATTTGGCATGTCAACTTTTATCTTGGTCAACTTGATCATGTTGGATCAGTTTAGCTTCTACTTTTATTCAAAACTGGGTAAACCTTATTTCTGAGTCTTTTTCTGTTGAGTTCATTTAAAGGGTAAGCCTTGGTATCCCCCCCCCCTCCCCCTCTTGCAGTAATTGTTGATAATCATAGTATTTCTCTTAATCATTTTCTCATCTAAAGCAGTAGAAATTATGTTTAGTCTTCTTTCTCCAGATGATTAGGAAAACCCGGGATCCATGTTGGAACGAAGAATTCCAGTTCATGCTGGAAGAAGCCCCTATAAAGGAGAGGATCCATATTGAAGTTATTACTAAGCGGACTGGCTTCAGTTTCAGACACAAGGTAGATGATCACCCAGTTCTTATATCTAACATAGACATGGACATGTGTGTTGGTGTCGGATATGAGTCATATGGCAAAAGAAATCAGCCCATACCCCCCAACATTTCTATGTGGTATCCTTATTTCCACACACTCTGTCACTTATAAAATATAAATCTATTTAAATGTCATTTTTATGGAAACACCATTTAATACATTTTTAACCTAAAATTATAATGCATTTTTTATTAAAAATATCCAAACTATCTCTCTATTTAACAAGAGGTTTAGTCACTTTCCTGAAATTTTTAATACCACTATTAAATTCTTGAACTGGTTTTCTCCCACAGACCTTTCTTCTGTTTTGAATACGGTACTAATAATTACTTCAAAATTTATTGTTTTTAAAACTATTCTAAAAATATACAGATGTAAACACACTTTTTTTTATATATTTTTGCTTTAGGTTTGCTGAACAAAAATCCATTGAAGAGAAATAACAACAATAATCATAATAAATATTCATTATTTCTGTATGTCCTTTTTTACTGAAATTTTGTTTTGATTGTTTTTTCTCTTGGAATTGTTGCTTTTATTGTTCTAGTTCATAGTTATGTTTTTTGTTTTCCATTATGTAGGAAACATTAGGGTATGTGGACATTAATCTTACAGATGTTGTCTATAATGGGCGCATCAATGAGAAA
This sequence comes from Telopea speciosissima, assembly GCF_018873765.1. Classification (NCBI taxonomy): domain Eukaryota; kingdom Viridiplantae; phylum Streptophyta; class Magnoliopsida; order Proteales; family Proteaceae; genus Telopea; species Telopea speciosissima. The sequence continues at coordinate 15,613,527 of NC_057917.1, forward strand.
TACAGTCTGATTGATTCAAAGAATGGAGTGATACACATTGAAATACAGTGGAGTACCATTTGATATAGCATGGCGTCTGCATTGTGGATATCGGCCACAAAAGGCTTATCGTCCACAGGCACAACTTCGACTTCATCACCATGTACAATCCTTGTTCAGAAGTATATCATTTTTTGTAGGTTTTTTCAATTATTTCTTATATAACTGTGAACATTCTTTTGAATTGTTAACAACATACACAATAAAAATATTAAATATATTTCAAATTCATGATTGAGCATTCTTATATATGGTCAATAGATCTGGCAAAGTAACAAAGGCTCAGTTGAGTTGAGTTCAGTATAAAAATCAATCTATTGATGAGAAAACATTGAACAGCATGAATCTAACACCATATTTGCACATGCCAAAGTAACAAAGTCCCCAGATCAAAATCAGGACCTGGGAAAACAAAGATGAATCAAAGATCTTATTTGGCTTGTAAGCATTCTTTTTCTCCAGTTCAGCGTCAAAAAGCTCGTCTTTAGCATGAAATTTCTTCAGGCTTTTCCATTTATGAAGTAGTTTTGGATTTCAAAGTACCCTTCTTGTGAAGTAAACTATGTGTTATTACTAATTTTAGACTTGATATCTCAATAAGAAACTAAATCTATTAACTCTTGATTGAAATAATATAAGCTTATAATGCTACATTTATAGGATCAAAAGGAAACTGACCCATGCTCTAATTTGCCTAACACATAGTGAGTTAGTAGTCTGGTCAGCCTCCCACTACTTGATAGGATTTTAATGCTTTCAAAACCTCAGCAGTCTTTATTTGCTTGGAGAAGAAGGGGTGGGGATGGAAATGGGGAGAAATCCAATGTAAATCAGGTATTCCATAGCAGTTTGGATTCTAGAGATTTAAAGAGGTACTGAGGTAAATTTTGATGGGTTTCTTGGTGGATCTGTATTGAGGTATGATTGGTAATGGGCTTAGGAGCATTTCAAGTTGGTCTTGTGCAGGGTTGAGCCAGGCCCAATAGCCTGACACTCTGGGTTGTGTTAATGAAATTTGCAATGCAGGTGTTGGCAAGACTTGGGCAAACCAATATTCTGTTCCATATAAAATGTGACAATAGCCCAGCCTAGTCAGAAAAAAAGTCATCTCCAATTCCCTAAAAGTGCAGTGTGGTGCAGTTCGGGGCTGAGAGCTCAATACCTGGCAAGTGCAACATCCAACAGTGCCAAGCTCGAGAAGAAATAAAAAAAATGCCTCAATCGACTTTGGACAGTCGGATATTGTGCCTGCCAGGTGTCGACCTCTCAACCTTGAACTGCACCGCACTCGGCAATCAAGGAATTAGATAGGATTTTAATCCAGCCTAGTCGGTCCAAGGGTTGAGTGCGAATATGTTCCTTGTGTTGGATTTGTGTGTCATTAATAATAATTAATGGGAGAAAGAACGCTACCTAGGTGCATGCGGTGTGCTGCTCCACGAAATTATCACCGCACCCCCAGGATTTTCCACCTTTCCATGGGGGTGTGACGATCATTTCACAAGCCGTTGTGTCTGGCGCAGAGGCAATGCACTGCACGCGCCCAGGTAGAGCTTCTCTTTCCCATAATTAATTTGTATTGATATAATTAGGCATTTTATTGTCCTTATTATTTATTTATTTTTTGTCTTTTTTAGTATAACACATTTTTTAATTACATAAAAACTGCATTAAATATTATTTTAAATGATTATTAATTTTTTTTTTATCTATACATTAAATAACTTTTAGGAATAAGACACTGGGTAACTAAAAGAAAATTACAAATTTAACGATAATAAGTTGTTCCTTTAATTAAATAAACTAGCTAAGAACTCATGCTTAGCATGGACATAGTTGTAATAAAGAGATGATAAATATGAGATAAATGAAACAATAAGATAGAAAGTACGAGCATAATATATAATTGAAAACTTGGGATTTGAGACCAAGATCCGATCTGATCAGCCCGGATCCATGTAATCTTCTCATCAATTCTGTAAAAAATACATTCATATATGAAAAAGAGAATTTTGTCTGAGAGTGTGGCCTATGCCAGAACTCTCATGAGTCTCTCTCCTCCTTCTCAAAACAAAATGAAAGAGAGAGAGAGAGCAACTCACATCGGATATGATAAAAAGCCATTAAAAGCCTCTTTCCTTCAATTGATGCTTACATTTCTACTTTATTTTAAGAGTTTAGGAGATGGTTGGTTTGGCCGTTGGAGAGGGACAATCAACCATCAATGTGGCACTCACATCATCCACCTTTCCTTTCTAGTCATTTGTCTTTTCTCTCATCCACTTGTAATCAACTATTTCACTCTGGTCTGGGTACAATCATGGATACAGGTATGGATGTATCCATAACCATGGTTTGAGGTATCGTATTGGATGATCCATAGCAGTATTGCTAGCCACCGATCTCAATATCAAGTGACCTATACCTGATTCGATACCATGCACTAAAACCATGTCCATAATCCATAAAATTTAGGATCTAGACAATGACAAGTGGAGTACATGGGGTTGTAGAAAGCTACTACACAATCACAATATGCAATATTTTTTGCCATTTAGGTGTTTCCACCTTTCGAGGAATAGGAATTGCATCCATCGAATCGAACCGGCCAATTTGACTTGTTTTTGTAGGGTTCAGGTCAAATCCAACCGACTTTGATCGATTTCACTGTCGATTCCGCTTCCTTGAACCTTGGGTTTTTCCAACTTCCTTTGAGCTAGTGTCTTGGTTTTCCCTCTCCAACGTATCCATAAAAAAAGTGATGAATTTTGAATTTTTGATCAAAATTCCCACCCCAAGGTGTGCTGCAAACCGTTGGATGTGCGCTTCACGCCCTGTCACGCTACAGAGGAGGACCCAAATCTAGAAGGGCATGCATGGAAGTTGAAGTTTTGAGAAATATCAATAATTTGAAACTTCAAACCAAACCCTCAAATAGAGAATTGGACAAATTTGACTGGTGGAAGGCTTTTGGAACATTTCTCTTCACAGGTCACACACACTTGTAAGGTCTTGCGGCATTAAATGATTCACTTGTTCTGCTTCCTTCAACCAGATTCCCCAGCTACGAAGGCAGAGAGAGAGAGAGAGACTGGTACAGACTGGTCACAGGTCACCTGCACATGATCCTGGCTTTGAGTGGGGTGAGTTATCTGTTCCCACTTATTTTACTCCACAGAAGACAACCTTTTAAAAGAAAAGGGTTATCTTTTAGATCTAAAATTATTCCTTTCCACAAGAGAATATGGACAAGGGGCCAAGACAGTGACTCCTTTTTTTCATTCCACTCCTCCTTTTGAGAGCCCATAAGCTACATATATACTTTCTTTGCTTGCTTGCCATGGAAACACAGATTATTTTGGGGTGGGGGCATGGTTTTAGTGCATAGTATCGGCAACACGCAAAACTGATATGATATCGATACGGTATCAACTTGGATTGTTTGTATCAAACAAAATTATTTTTAAAATTCCTTAAAAAATGAGTTTTCTGACTATTTTACCCCTTGTCTATACCGTACTATCGATATCAGTGAGTGGCAAAATCGATACGTATCGTTCGATACGAACAATACGATACCGATGCTTAGAACCATGGGTGGGGCATGGAGGAAGTTGATTACGTTGAGGGAAGAAGCATTAATAAAGGAATCTATAATGGATCCTTGGTGAGCTTTAGATTTCCTTTTTTTCCTTGCCCCAAGTTTGCTACACTATCTAGGGCAAGTCAACCTAAAAGGTGGGGAGAGCAATGCTTTTCTAAGGGAACCTCTCATCTACTGGTGACTGGTGACCCCAGCACTGGGTGATTAGGGCCATGGGCTGTCCACCACTTTTGATTCTGTAGGGCATCATATTGATCTTTGCTTTACGCTTTTATGACAATTACTATACGATTAAAATTGGACTGTGCGCTTAGAGACAGGATGAGGTGAAAAGACTGCCCTGCCTCCTATGAAAGATGAAAATTTCGTTCATGTTGATGCTTCTGTGTGTATTTTTATTGGCCCCTCATAGAGACCCAGGGATCACACTCTTAGATAAAAAAAACCTTCGCCCCTAGGGATGGGGATCAATCTCAGGCTATGTGGCTTAACCCCAATGTGAGGTCAATGAGAGCATGCATGGTGCCTCCAAAGTGTAGATTTTTCATTTCATAAGGGATGGGATAGTCATTTCACCCTTCATGTTTTTGGGCATAGGAACCACGCAGCCTAGTAGCCTTCTTTTTCCCAAATTACTAATAATCATTCCGTTGCGCTCAGACACAAGACCACGCAAAATGATAGCCCTACCCTTGAAATGAAAAAATATCGCCCTTGTTGATGCCCTTGCATGATCTCTCATTGTGCAGGGGATCACACAACCTGGCAGCAATCTTCTACCCCAATCATTTTAATTGGTTAAGGTCTAAAAACCCCTAGCTAGAATTGTGAGTCATGTTCTTACCCAAGATTCAAAAGAACAGACTGGGAAATGAGATCAGTTCCTCTCAATTGGAATCAGTTGAAATCCTAGAAATTGGATTCTATAAGAAAAAGAAAAAGGAAAAAAACCCAAAAATATATGTATTTATGAAGTTTTGATTCAACAAACTTGGAGATCCTACTATCAAAAATAAGTTTCATTGATTTTATATTATTTTATTGCCAAAAAGAAGGAACCAACAACTAAAAACGAAGATCAAACATGAAATCGAGCGATTCAAAAAATGGTTACTACAGAAATCAACTTGCAATAAGATTGGATGCTGCGATTGTCGTTCTCATAAGATGATTCAGCTGATTCGATTCCAATTCCTCAAACCATGATTTTATCTTGCCATCTATTAATCACTCTTTAACTTTAGGGAGAATGTTCTTTGTGCCACAGCGCAAGCAGCGCCCAGGCACATGGGCAGCCTATGCAGGGGGCAGGGTGATCATTGTGCCCACCCCCATGTGCCTGGACGCAGCCTGCACTGCAACACTGAGACAACGCCTCTTAACATTATTACACCATTACTATTTGGCAATTTAGCATTATTGCTAATACATTATTAATCCAAATTTTGTGAAATTTAGTTTAACCATTATTAGTTCTTATAAGCTTAAAGAGAGACCTTCAAAAGAAGAACATCTTTAGGTCAACCATCCATTATTCTCCATATCTCCTTTCAGATATAATTAGGGCATGCATATCCAAGGTGCCAGAGAGAGAGAGATCTGCTGACATGCAAAATCTGATCATGATCAGTGGCAAGTCAAACCTAATCCATTAATCCCTCCTCCTTTTTCTATTTAACTAATAAATTATTTAGGGTTTCGTCGTGAACCTAATCCATGCACCTCTGAGCGTGTGCTTATGGATATCACTAACAGAAAGTGTATGGAAAGCATGTATGTGTTTTTAAACCATGTGTGAATCACACATGCTGACGTGGCTTACTCATATGATTGATCAAAGGGATTAAGTAAGGAGATTATATCAAATATATATATATATATATATATATATATATATATATTTTCTGAGTGCAAGATCAAATAATTATTGATGGGTCCCATTAATTCCCATACAATCTCACGCGCGCGTGAGATTACTAATATTATACATAGAGAAGGAATCATTCCTAACAAGTGCATGGGGTCCAGCACCCACTTGATGGCTGGGACATCCTTTTCCCAAGTGAAAGCGTGGAAGAAAGGTACACATTTTACTTGGAAAAAACCAATAAAGAAATGAGACATTAATGGATGGAAATAGCCGTAGGGGGTGTCAAAAGTGAATAATTATCACCTCCAATTCCTTTAACAGGGGGAGTGGACCCTATCTTGGGGCAGTGTTTTCAGGGGGTAGGGTGGTCCTTTTTAGTCCCATGTGAGGAATTGCAGGGAGCAACGAATTGGAGGGGATAACAATTCATCAAAAGTTGGCCCGCACTATTAGGGTCGAATCGATCGATTGAATAAACATGTCAGGTTTAAATACAAATCAATTAGTAATCGAGGGTTTCTAGTGCAAGTATTAACCTAATAGGTGTCCAACCAAAACCGATCGAATACTTCGTGACTAATTGATATAACCAACCTATCATTTATAGCCTGATTAGCCACTTTTCAGCCCATTCAGCCTGATCATGGCCCGTTTAAAGGCCATTTATAGCTCAATTAGTCAATTCGTATTGGATTCCTATGGTTCAGATCGATTCCTAGGAATCAATGAAGGCAGATCACATTATCAATTTCACTTGCTTGAACCTTGGATGTAATAGTGTTGTATGGTAAGGCGAAAGCACTAATTAAGAACCAGATTCTCTCCAACGCACCAGCCCCTCCAGCACATGTGACTGCTGACAACGCTTTGAGATGTGTGTCGAGTGTGCCCAGCTATCAGATGCGCATTGGAGGGACTAACATGATAGAGAGGATCCAAGTCCCACTAACTAACATCCTCCGATGAAGATAATGACTTGAGGCTTAGTTGAAAGTTGAAACTTAATATATAATTAATTAAAAAATAAGAAGAAAGAGAACGTCACTTGATCGCGCAGCAAACACCACCCGTGTGCGAAATGATTGTCACATCTCCTAGAACCCCAAAAATGATCAAAAATGCGATGGTCATTTCACACACCTTTATGTCAAGGCACAGGGATAGCGTGTCTGCTGCGACCAGGTGACATTCTTTCTCACAAGGAAAAGAATTCAAGAGGGGGGGGGGGTAAAGATATTAACACAATTCATGAACCCCAATGGTCACATCCTTTTCAAACAAAAAAAAGTCACATCCTTGTCTCTGTACTTATTCAATGTTGAAAGTTTGATAGCTAGTTAATGGAAAATATATAAACTTCAGAATAAACACTCAAAATTGCTGGGGTACACAGATTAAGTATGGTATTAACTATTAACCAGTTGATAGCAATCTACATGAATCATGAAAATGGTGGACAGGACACAAGTGGAGATGAATCTGGCTGACCACATCAAATCTTGTATTTATTAAAGGGAAAAACTTCTCCAGGACGCTAGATTGCATTTTCCCTCACACTTGGGTTATTTTATTTATTTATTTTAGGGGCGCTGTTTCTGTGTGAGCCCAGGCACATGGGGGGTGGGTGCAATGACCACCCTGCTCCTGAGTGACAGGCTCATGTGCCTGGGTGCAGCCTGTGCTGCGGCACAAAGAACAATCTTCCTTTATTTTAATACAAATCTACATCTCATGTGGATGATAATTTTTTCAGGATACCCATTGATGTGGTGTGCAGATTTCTCCCAACACTAGTAACATGAGGAACTCCCTCCCATTTATTAATTGCATTAGCCCGGCTAATTGAGCTGATTATGTACAATAAATTGAGCTTTAAAAATGAATGCATGAATATCATTTTCTATTCAAAATATCTCTATAATTGACCGAGTTTTCCTTCACCTACGATGATGAGAAAGTCGCTTAATCCATGGGTTTTAATGGTTTGATGGGATTCCTGAAATAGTGCAAGGGGTATTTCAGACTTTGTACAACTAGCTACGGGTAGAAGGAATAATGACACCCCAATTGTTAGATTATATTCACTACAGTAAAGAAATTTTTTTGCCATAGTTGTATATGATTTAGGTGAAACATTTTCATCATAAGGGTGAAGAGGGAATCTCTTCATCCACAATTTTCCTAGAACATTGAGTCTCGTTGTTAGTTCCTACCCTCTTAAGGGTGAAGGTCTGAAATACACTTCCACTTAAATCAAAAGGTCAAATCTTGTGGTTGAAGAGATTCCCTTTTTACCATAGGTGAAGTAAAACTCGGTCTTTATGTTTTATGAAGATAAAGTGGTTTGCGGTTTAAGAAGTGGGGCCTATGGGTACCATATTTGACCCCTTGTGGGTCCTCTCCTTGCCTCCTTGTCGGGTCCTGATGGAGTTGACGGCCGATCGACCCTTGAATTGCACCCCCAAAAAAAAAATAAAAAATAATAGATTTACTGTTTAACAATGGAGATAAAAAGAAATTCTTTGTTTAATTTTTTAACGTGGAAGTGTTCTTTGGCTCCTACACCTGCATGAGACCCAATCAACGCCTCATTTTTTATTCGGTCTATGAGGGGATAGGGAAAAAGAGAGACAGACGCGAGGGTGCATACATGGAACTACACTCCCAGATACGAAACTTTCTTTTTTGTTTTTAAGGGCAGGGGATCATTGTCAGGCTACATGATCTTGCACCCACATGAGAGCCAATAAGATCACACGAGAGGAATCCAACAAAAGTGGGATTCCCATTTTGCCCTTCCAGTGTCTGGCCATAGGTGCCACGTAGTCTAACAGCCTTTTTGGCCTTTTTAATTTTTAATATATTCCAGCGACCAAAACATTCTTTTCATTAGCATTGAGAAGTAAGAACGCCAAAAGGTAAGGCGGTGGTACCCACTTTAGCCAAATTGACCGCAGCAACATACACTAAAAACACTGTTAGATGATGAGAAGAGACACAGATCATCTCATCTCATGCTCCTCTAAAGAACAGAGTCAGAGTAAAGACTCAAGCCCATGTGAGTCTGACAATTATTTTAGGAATGGGAATCGGATCGTCCGATTCAGTGTTTTTTTATTTGGTATTTAAACCGATTTCAATTTGTTTCAATTAGATCGAAATTGGAATCGGTTGATTTTGGTTGCCTTATGGCCCTTATCTTCCATTTAGAGGTCAATTTTCATTTTTTTTTATGGATCAACCACATTAAAATTATAGGGCAAGAGATGGCTGCCTGGTCACGTGGCCCTGCACCAGCGTAAGGACCATTGATAACAGCGTTCTTTTTCCTAAAATATATTTGCATAAACAAAAACCAAATAACATAACAATAATTTCAAGGTGAGGGATGAGGGATCGTTGGTTGGTGGTGCAATCACTACTTGAGAGGTTGGATGAGACAAAAAGCAAGAGTTTTGAGAACATTTCCTATTTGATCTCTTTCTCTTGATCCAAAAGATTTTATTTTGCATAGCCGACAGACAAACGAATATTTTTTATGTGGCGGTCATTTTGCATGACCCTATGTTTAGGTACACGAGCTGCTTGCCACACGGTTTTTTCCTTCTTTTTTTTTCCTAAATAAATTAGAATTGAATGAATTATAAGATATGCAATCTAGGGCATTAATGATGCATACCTTACCTATTAAATCAAATTAGAGCACAATGTGACTTCTTCCATATATTAAAATAAAGTTATAAAAAAGAGAAAAACACACAACTTCTAAATTTTTTTTTTAATTTTAATTATGAAACCTTCTAGATAGTTGAAATACAATTGAAGATTTACAATAAATGTGCCATAAAATGTGATGATTTTGATGGAAAATAATCCTCTTTGTTTCCCTGAAATTGAGCGGGCAGTTCAGAGTGGAGATGTCGATATGTGGTAGCTTGGACATCCAACGGTGCCAAGCTCAACCCAAAAAAAGTGGAAGTCAATGAACTCGAACCATTAGATGTCTGCGTTGCCATGTGTCAAAATCTTCAACCCGAACTACCGCCACTGCACAGTTTAGGGAATTAGAAAAGATTAAAATCCTGATTATGATTGCATTATAAGTTTATGACCCCAAATGACAAAGAAGACAGTCCTGGATTGGCCCATGTCACTATCCACGTTGTAAAAAAAGGATGACCGGAGTAGTGACGTCATCTAACCTAACCGGGGGAAAAAAAGATTGGGACCCACACGACGACTTGTATGATGATTGGCTAATTGTTATGCAACGCACGTGTGTGGGTAAGTGGGGGATGGTTTCGATGAGAGTTCATTAAGTTGACAAATGGATCCGTTGTCGTCGATATCATGAAACTGGGGCCCATCAGTTAATCTCTTTGCACCGTTTATTCATGATTCCATTAAACCTCCATGGCCCATCCCCACCATTGATGGCTGGGGTCGGTGTCCTACATCATGATAGATGGTTGAAGATTTAAAAGGCATGGGCCCCATGCCATCGATGATGGATTCTACATAAAGATCATCAATGTACTCCATTAACATATTGATTCTATATTAGTATATATTATGAATATGCCTTTGTATAAAGGCACTTATAATTTTATTTTATTTTATGGACAAAGTTTTTCTTTACCCATGGTTCACCCATAATTTTAGGGTTTTAGTATGTTTCAAAATACTCTCTCAATACTCGTTCCCGGTCTCTCCCGCTTCTCAGTGTGGAATCCCATTATTCGTGGGTGGAGAGAAACTCGATCCTTATTTTATTTTTTGGAGTTGAAAACACTTAACATGTTATGTTATGGAAGCATTAATCCAACCAAAAGTACAACATGTGGTTCAATTATAATCAAAAGTTCAAATCAATTTCCATCAAATAGAAAACTGGCCTTTGAAAAAAAAAAAAGTCAATATAAGCCATCTATTCTTAATTGGGTGGAGAATATCTCTACATGTGTGCATCATACGACCAATGCGATTGTAGTAGAGAGAGTCTCTTAATCCATAAGTTCTGATTTTCGGACAGACTCTTGGAATAGTGTCAAGAGAATTTCAGGCCTCATACAATAGGAGCCAGAGTGAATAAAGACATTCTAATGACTAGATTCTCTTCATTTCATCGAGGGTGAATGAGAACTTTCGTCTTGAATTTACTTTCTTATATTTTCAACGATTTAATTGTTTTTTAAATTATTAAGGTTTTGCCTGATTTTTCTTCACCTTTATTTATTTATTTTTTAATATATTTTCAACTATTCAATTCCTTATATCTTCCATGATTCAATTGTTTTATAAACCATTAAGTTCCATTTGGTTTCTTTTCGCCTTGAATTTTCTTCTTCTATTTTCAAAGATTCAGTTGTTTATTAAATAATTAAAATTTTGCCTGGCTACAAGGAAAACAAAAGAAAGTGAAAAACAAATACTCAATGGAAATTTTTGTAATTATTACATAATATGATTGTGTAGCTAACTTCCATACATTTCGATCAGATTATTTAATTTTGTTTTATTTTGCAACCATTAAGGTTCCTTTTTGTTTCCTTTCACCTTGGATTTTCTTCTTATATTTTCAAATATTCAGTTGTTTATAAAATTATTAAAATTTAGTGAAGTTGCAAGGAAAACAAAGGGAAATGAAAATCACATACTCAATGGAAACTTTTGTAATCATTACATAATATGATTGCATAACTAACTTCCAAACATTTTTAATCGGATTATTTAATTCTGTTTTATTTTGCACTAAATTCTTTTGATTTGAAAGGTAAAAAAATTACTTCTATCAAATATGATAATAGTTTTGAGTAGGTTACGCAATAATGAGTATATGTATTTAAAAAAAAAAAAATCAATTTACCTTCTACTCCCTTCCTTTTACTTGCAAGTTGCAACTACTCAACCATTTTTCAAACTCACGAGTGGCGTTTGTCATGCCTTCACCTAAAATAGATTAACACACCTTTAAATAAATACTATGTGGCAATTTAGATTGCTCACATATCAAGTTTCAGTTGAATATAAGTTTCTAGTGACAAAACATGGTATTGAAATAATTGTGGCTACCTAGATGGTGCAAGGGAATATCGGGGGAGGGGTGCATAAACATACACGGGAGGGGGTATCCCGATAAATGAGACAATATTCCTGCACACCCTACCATATGGATTTATGATGTGGCTCTCATGACCGTTGGATAGAGAGGTCATGGTTTGCATGCATTTCATGGATGTCCATGTATGTCTATAGTGCTTTAACAGCTCTTGAGTACTCCCCAAGGCCCTGGATTTTCAAATTTATGTTTTGTCATGTTGAAAATTCCAATATAATCAAAACTTGATATATGAGTAGGGGATCTAGGGATGGAGCTATCCATAAAAATTGTTGACTTTTAAACTTATCATACTAAACTCAATTGAGTCTTATATGTGCTAGACTATGCTTTTTTATTTTATTATAAATTTTATAAATTAAAAAAAATAAAGTCTTAACTTATGACTTTAATCCACATGATTAAAACCAATTAGATATGTGTAATGATAGATTATTTTCTACTTAAATAGGGAAAATGTCCTCTTACACAATTAGATAACATTCTTTTGATGGCCAACCTGGTTTTGCCACTTGGCAGTATGATGTGGCAATTATGACCATTTTATAGATACAAAAAGTTTTGGATAGCCCACATGCCAAAAATTTGAGTCAAATTCAATCACATACCTGATGTATCACCATGAAGCCTGGTGCATGTTAGCATACATCCTCTTCATAATTCCCATCTTTCCATGTATCCTCTTGGTAGACTTATAATTCAAAGCTTTATCTTGCCACTTGGCCAATTATGTTTTGATCGAAATATAACATGTGCCCGAAGAACCGTTCGTGTCCACCAAAAATTGGGCCCATTTGACACACTATGTGCTAGATATTTTTGGCTAGCTAGATAAGCCCGTCTTGGTGGACCTACCAAGAAACATTCATTCATTTAATTATCAAATATTATGTGACATAAATATCAACTAAGATAAAATTATTTTTAATGCACAATTGATGACTACAAAATCCAAAATCATATTATATTTAGTTAGGGTGAAGGGTGGGCACGTCGCCCGCTCTAGGCTAGCGGTCTAGATCAATGGGCTAGTGGCATAAGGAGGGGAAGGGTGGTCCTTTCCAAGTGAGTAGGAGAGAGACAGACACATCTTGGGTATCACTGTCGACTTGCCTAGACTTTTCCCATTTAGTTAATTGAGTGAGTATTATTTTTGTCTAAATATAGATTATTATGTAAACAAGTTTTAAATAGATGATACATCTATGAGGTTTGAACTTGTGTAAGTGAACTTATTTTGGTAGATATGTTTAATCCCCCATAGTTAAAGGGGACACATTTCATTAATCACACATAAAATTTAGTGTCTTACTTCAAATATATGACCCACTTATGACATATTTTTTATTTATTTTTCAACATTTCAAGTATTTATTATACTTTATTTTGATATACAAAATTTGTTTTGGACTCAAACTTGGTACATAATCAAGTGAAAAATGTTAACGAAAACATATTTGATATCCGACTAATATTTGATGTGAATACTCAAATTGAATCTGCCAAGATTTTGGATCGATATTCAAAAATTTGAATTTGAATCCGACAATAGCTAATTAAGATAATAACCAATTAGTATTTATGATATACAAATATAAATATATAATCTATTAATCTTAGATTATAATCAAAGTCAATATATCTACAAGGAAGGAAGGTTCATTAGACCCATTGTGTGGATATGTTTTGCTCATACTAAGACTTGAGATTAACATAATCACTGCCTCACATAATAAACTATGACATAAACACAACTATTCTCTTAAAGATTTTGGATTTAATCACCATAAAAAAATATTTTTAATTTTATAAGGATTGGATTGTGTTTGGTACTAGTATTACAAGTATTCAAAATTCTAGAAACATATAACTACTTTTTTTTTAAAAATATTTTAGATTTCATAAGGAGGGATTGGATTGTGGTTGTCATGCAATATTTTTAGATATTTGAATAATATAGAAATATTTAAAATTTCAAAAATAAGGATAAGGATAAGGAGGAGGTTTCCTCACAACCCAAATATTACATGTCACAAGTTGGATGGGGCTGAAGCTTGTGGACAAGGCTCTTACCAAAAAACCCAAAAAAAAAGCTTGTGGACAAACATCAATTAAGGTCTCTTACTCATGTCAATTTAGTACAAAATTGGATTGGTTGACAAGTAAAATAAAGCTTTGAAAATCTAGTAGTGGAAAGTAAAACTTCATTTGTGAGAGTATATGATTAAATTCGATCACCAATCCAAATTTATCTAATATTAGTGGCAAAAGTGTTCCTTCACTAGCGGAGAAGGAAGAATCCCCTCATTACGAGTGATTTGACATTGTGATTGGATTCCTGTGTTATTATAAATTCTCATCCCAATTATGAAGGATCGAAAACACCCCACCATATTCCAATAAATAGGGCCACTATGGTGAGTGATTCATCCTTCACCTTAGGTGAAAGAAAACTATGTATGGAACCGATTAAAATTAATGTGTCAATCAGTATGGTTTTGAGAATTTGTACAATTTTGGTCTGGTGCTGGAGAGAAACAAAATTTATGATACTGAGAACTCGAAAGCATTTTCAATATCAAAACCATACGGAGTCAATGCGGTTTGTATTCGATTTCATAAATGGTTACTTATTCAGTTTGGTTCGATTTCGATATAGTTTCATAAAACATATATTGTATACAATATATGTGAAATATATATAATATACACTGAGATACATAATTTATAATTATTATATATGTGTGTACTCAATTCGGTTTGGGAATAAGTAATTTGGTACGGTATGATTTGTACCGAATAGTTTTGCCTTAAATATTGAAAACGTACCGAGTAGGATTTATTTTCTCGGTACCGAACCCACATTGATTCTTATTCGGTTCAGCTTTAAACGGACGATTTTGGTTCTAGATTAACACACTTAATTCAAATACCTTACCATATATGCCATGTAGGGGTGTTAAATCCTAAATATAACTGGTCAAACTATTCAAACCCTAGCAAACAAACCTGATCTGAATTGAATCGAATCGATTCCTTATGTGCAGGCTTTGGTTTGGAGTAGGGATACAACAGAGTCGGGTTGGGCTGGGCTTTATAGAACCCTAGCCCAACCCTAAGTCCCCTTAGCTAGGCCCAGGCCCGACCCGACCCTGACTCAGGGCTAGAAAAATCCAACCCTGACCCGCCCTCAAGTGGCCCTGATCATGGGGAGGGGAAACGAAATGCATGGGCTAGAATGGGTCGGGAAGAACATTATCAATTTTACATAAAATAATAATATAATAAAATATTATAACACTTATAGTCTTCATATATAATATATTATATAAAAAATGTGGGTGAAATTTAAAGTTATAATGTATAAATTATATCAATATATATTTTATAGTATAACTTAAACCAGGGCCGGGCTGGGCCAGGCCAAGCTTAGCTCGAGGCCTCTACCCTAACCCGACCCTACTCTAACTCAGGGCCAGAAATTTTCAGCCCTGACCCGCCCTCAAGGCTAAATATCTCAGCCCAGGCCCTGTTCGGGCTCAGGGCGGGCCAGGGCGGGTTCGGGCCGACAGGGCCAAACTTGCACCCCTAGTTTGGAGTATTATGGAACCGATGGGAAAACAGACCACACAAGATGGACCAAAAATGACATCAAAACTGAAAATCGGATCAAAACTGTAAAGGCCTTTCCATATTATTGTTGTAAGTACCGTGGTCCTCGGGACGAGGGTTCCTCAGCCTCTTGGCGATTAGAATTGGCTTCGATGAATAGCGGTGTATCGTTCCGATATATCATCATGGGGATTGGGATCATGCTTTATAAAGAAATGGAGTCGCCACCTAGGGTTAGGGCCTAGGACCCAATGGGTGTAGCCCATCCGGGGTTAGCAGAAAGGGCTACGTGATTCCATATGGTCTAGTCAGAGATTTAGGGTAAGTAATCAGGTTACGAGGGTGTGAAGGTGTTAGGCACCCACCTCGCCCGGATAAATCGGTTTTTCTACTAGATGCTGGTTTTCGAATATTCTCCCTTAATAATATATCCTATACTAACATGTAAGGCTAAGTTATGATGCACTATTCATGACAAAGAAAGAAAAATCATCGACTCTGTATGCTAAAACGAGTTACTTTAATTGTCTACATTATGCCAAAAAATAATAAGAAGAAAAGATACAGCTACCTGTCAAGAAATACACGAAATAAACGAAAGCGCACGGAGTGCGAAATATGTGATGTCCCACGGCTTAGGTGGAGACGGACGATCGGCTTGTCTCTCTTTTGTCGGACAGAGTAAGGACTATATGAGATGGATTTCGCTACTTAAACTTCGGGCAGATTAACGGCTATATAAGGGATTCTTGTTATCTGTATACAGACAGAATAACGGCTGTGAAGGATTTTTTTGTTATTCGTACACTGATGGGATAACAATACCCAAGAGCAGAATCGCTCTATGCTTGGATGGGTAACCGAAGGATCTACCCACGTCGAAGAACTTTACTCACTCACAAAGACAAAGGAAATGAGGGTGAAAAGTGGGCAAAACAAGCCCTGGAGGGTCTCCCTACCCAAGAAAAGCTTGAGAAATGAGGAAGGGGGGACCCTCACCCTTGGCTAGATAAGCCCTCCATGGCGCCGTGAGAAACTTTTCCACGGTGCCGTGTGTGACGTCAGCAGGCTGATGTCACACCTCTTTATGGCGTCGTAGAAATCAAGTACACGTCCCCACGGTGCCATGGAAAGGAGCCCATGGCGCCGTAGAAATCAAGTACACGTCCCCACGGTGCCGTGGGAAGGAGCCCACGGCGCCGTGGTGGGGGAGGGTGAGCAGTACCTCCTTCAGTGTTCAGTAAAGGGCCTTATGAATCATTTTATGGATGTTAGGGTGATTTGGTTCAGATGTAGGGACAAGAGTCCTTCTTGAGAGAGATATCGATGTCTGTCCGTGTCCTATTGTCATCATCGCCGAAGGTGGTGACAAAAATTGGTGTCTATATTGTTTATATATATTTACATTGTAAATCGAAATGATCAAATTGGACCGAGTTCAATATCAAACCAATAACAACCCCATAAGATAAAACCAAAATAAACTGAGACCAAATCGAAATCGAATCTTCCCCACTCGGCTTCAGTTTCACCCATTCTTAGTCAGAAAGTGGTTCAGCCCGATTCTTACAAAAATCCCCCACCCACATCACCAAGACACCAACCAATTTTTTACACTTCCCTTTATTATATAAGAAAGGGAGTGAGAATACTGTTTTTCGCGTGGCTCCTACGCCAGCGCGGGAGCCAATCAGGTCACGAGCCCAGGCATCGAATATGGGCGGGGGTGTTCATAGACTGAGACTGAGAGGTCTCGTGTTCGAATCTTTGCATAGATTTTTTTGATGTGGACCTAAATATCCGGTCTACGGTCGCTGTCGTCTGTTGCGTGCTCTGTCTGAGAGCCTTGTCGTCCTTGCGGGACCCACCAGATTTTTTCTTAATTGCCTTTTTTCATTATTTAATGACAAATGGCGAAAAGACGCGCCAGAAACATGGCATTTATGATATTAATACAACCATATAGGGGTACTTTTGTAATTTAAAGTCAAGACTTTGGATTAGTATAATACCCTTCCTTAGCTTTACATGTTCAACCTGAAACTGAATAGGAACCCCGTATCATCACAGGCGCCCGCTTTACTCTTTCTCTTTCTGAAGGTCAAAACCAGAGCTCTAATGCCGGCCAAGAAGAAGAGAATAAACCCAACAAAGCAAGCTTGTGTTCTTCTTTTTATGAATTAGTCCTTTTTCCTGACATGGTTAGTGTGTAATCTTTTTTGAATTTTTTTCTCATCTTTCAAAACGTTGAAGTTTTAATAAGGTAAAAGATTTTAAAGTTAAAGATACAGATTGGTTAATCTGGTCTCTTCTTCATATTCCTTAGTCCAAAGCTCTTTGGTTTCCGTGTTCTGCTTCTCCTTTTTATGTTTTTTTGGATCTTCAAACCCTGATTGGAATCTCTTCGTTTTAGAAGATCCTACAAGGAAAAAGTGGAGACGAAGATAAAGAGAAGCAAAGCATTTTGTGATCTCAAAATCTGAAATACTTGGCGAGAGTTAATTGAGGCTTTCTTGTTTTCTCTTCTTGAATGTTTTTCTGTTACTAGTTCGTGATCTCAGAAGCTATTGAAAGGACTTGAAGAGTTTTGTGAGGAACCGTTTGAAGAGTCCTTCTTTTATAGAAGAGGATCAGATCTTTTAGTCAAATGGAAAGTAAATGGAGAAAAGCGAAGGGAGCTCTCGGTTTATGCGTTTTTGTTCCGAGGACTTCGGATGATTCACCACGGTCTCTTGAAGCTGCTGGTAGGTTTTCTGATGTATCTTCGCCTTCTTCGGTGTCCAGGAATTCAGATTTTCGACCGTTAATGCCGACTACGCCGATACCGTCTTCGTCCGGTCTTCGGAGATCGAAATATGGCAGCGGATCCTTGAAGGTTTGATTCTGTCATTATCATTTACCCTTTCGGCGGTCGATTAACTTCTCTGTGTTGATTTTTCCATGTAATTTAGCTGATTTCTGTCCTTTTCTGCTCATTTAATGGTTTCGGTTAAGTACTGTTTTGAATGCATCTTTCAAGCTCTTCTCCTCTTGTGATGAAGTGATTCTTCGATCAGAACTATTGGAGTCTCAGATTTTGGACATCGCTTCTGCTGTTGAAGAGTGTTTGGAGTTTTGTTTAGTCAATTTATGATTTTTGACTTTCTCTTTATTATCCCGTTTTCATGGGGGAAAAAGCTTAATATGAATGAATATGTCTTCGCCTCTATCTTTTACTTCTATTACCTTTTTCATTTTTCCTTTTAATTTCTGATTGTTCGAATGTTTATTTCTATTTTGAACTTTGTAGAGTTAATTAGCAAAGACAAATGAATTGTTTTCTTTCCAAGTTCTAATGTTTTACAGCCCAACCTCATTTGTCGTCCCCAATAATTCAAGAGAGAATCTTATTATGCACTGAGCTGATTTATTGCTGTTTTGTTGTTTTCCCCACACTACCTTTAAGGATCATTGTCGTTTGGCTTATTAGAAAAGGAAAACTTCAAGGTACCTTTCTTTTTATCCATCCTTAGAAGGGAAAGTAGGTTCTTTGGTCAGCAACTACACTCTTCCATATGTAGTCCTCCCTCTCTATTTTATTGGTATTTTCTTTTAAAAGGCTGTATAGGGTAAACCGTTAATTGCTATCCTTTTTCAACAGGGTGTTTCACCAAAGGTAAGGACCAATGATTAAAATAAAAAAAAATAACCTTACAGTAATTCTTGACTTCCCCTTCTTTCCATGGATGAGCTGTGTTTCTTTTCTTTCCTGATTGTCTTGAAAGTGTTTCATTATTGTTAGTTGCTTAGTTACCCTTACTTTTCAAAAGTCACACCTGTTTTTGCGATTGATAAATTGGCCCCATTATCTTTTAAAAGCTCATCGTTTACCTTTTTCTCTTTTCCTAGTTGGGGTTTTTTTATTTTATTTATTTATTTTTTTCTAAGTACAAAAAACCTTACAAATGCTCTGGCTTTAAATTTGTACAGACACAAGTATACTTGATTGGTTGTGTTCATCAAAACTTGCTTCTTTTTATTTTCAAAAAAAATATGCATTTTGATAAATCCCAATGCATTAAGAACATAACTTCTTTGATGGAGCACAGATCCTTTGACTACAGTTATGCTATGGATTGGGAAAACCAAAACCAGCTGTTGTTTGACATCTATGATAAATCTCTTCTGACTTTATTTCTTATTTGCCACCTTTTTATTAGAATTATTAATGAAGTCACTTGGTGTAATTCTAGGGCACAAACGCTGGTACCATTTCAATTACCAAGATCAGATTGAAGAACTTGAAAAATAAAGCAAAAAATCAGTTATTTTTGTAAATTACCAAATGGTATCTAGACCTTGTACTTAGTAAATACATGTGAAATTCCAGAAACAGAAGGGGAAATTAGACAGTGAATAGAGGCTGGAAAAATTCAACTGTAACTTGTTTGTTAAAGATTTTACTAGCCTGAGCTGTAACTTTAGGGAAGGGATTGGATATTGATATTACCTGAGTTTCACTAAACCAGGAAAGACAGTTTTATAACAGATTTGGAACAGTTGGACTGGTAATAGGAAAGCCAAAAAATAAGGCATGGAAATCAGACCTGTTGATATGAGGCAAGCTATTGACAGAATTCAAGAAAGAATGCAAATAGAAGATTAACCACAAAGTTTCAGAGCAAATTAGTGGGTATTGTATGAGATATGGGAGATTTAAGCAAACTAAAACTTGACCAAAAATCAAAGTTTCAGAGAAGAAGATTGGAAGATCACACCTGTATATAGTAGGAGTCAGAATTGAAAGAAGTAGAGAAGGGAGAAGAGCAGCCAAGCCTGAAGCTCGCCAGCCACACATGTTTAAAAGCAATTCAAAACTTAGAAACCATCATTTATTGAATTATATAATCGATCTGGGGGTGGGTGCTTATATAGCTGCTAACCAAACCAATTTTGTCTCACATGTGGACTCTCTATTACTATCTGTAACTGGAGCAAAGTTTACAACTAAATTGGACTCAGAACTCTCTATTGCCAACTCTATGTAGTCTCCAAGGATGATTCAAACACTGGAACCAAATCCTCTACCTGTCGACCACCAATTAAAATATGGATCCCAATTACCCCTAAAAGACAAACCTGCTGGAACTGATGGCTAAATTTAGGCTCCATTCTCCTTGGCCTGGGCTTCCAAACTGGATGGTGCTTATCCAGCTAGGTCTCTGCATCTGAGTCACCACTGGATTTAAATCTGCTTGGTTGTAGATGTAAATATGGAAGTTTGTATCACATAAAAAACATTCTAGCACCTGTTTGGTTGATAATTAATCATTGGTTGCTTACAGGTGTATTGTTTCTGCTGCCACATGTTGCAGAGTCTTAGTTTAATTGATGAATAGCAAAGAATAATAGGCTTGTTTATTTTAATGAACTTTCAATTCTGTTATGACCTTAGGTTTTGAGATTACCATTTATTATACTGCCACATATCGGAACAATATTTTACATCATTAATGTCCTGTTGGTGAAATAGTTGAGGTTCTTAGTTGAATTGGGGAGTTGTGCATTTTCATACTCTTTTCTTTTATTTGCAGAGGACCTGTGCGATATGCCTAGCTACCATGACACCAGGCCATGGCCTTGCCATCTTCACTGCAGAATGTTCACATTCATTCCATTTCCAATGCATTGCTTCTAATGTGAAACATGGTAGTCAAACTTGTCCTGTTTGTAGAGCGAAATGGAAGGAGGTCCCCTTTCAAGTCCCTAGTTCAGATCTCAATGAGAAGGCAAGAATCAACCCGTTAGATTGGCCCCAGGATGACGCCTGGATGACTGTACTACGCAGACTCCCTCCACCTCGCCCAGATTCCCATCGGCATATTGCATCATCCCCCTTGCAGGCTCCTGAACCAAGTTTATTCAATGATGATGACCTTTTGGATATCCAACCTCAGTTGGCTGAGAGAATCTCTTCTTCTAGTGATGATTTGGATAAGAATTCCAATAGAACGATGGAATTGAAGACATATCCGGAAGTGTCAGCTGTTTCGAGGTTAACTTCCCTTGATAGCTTCAATGTTCTTATCCATCTCAAGGCTCCTGTTGCAAGTTCAGGTCAGAGCATAGGCAGAGGTCAAGCTGACATGCCTGCAACATCTCTAACTTCTCGTGCTCCAGTTGACCTAGTCACTGTGCTTGACGTCAGTGGCAGCATGGCAGGTACCAAGCTTGCATTGCTGAAGCGAGCCATGGGATTTGTAATACAGAACCTTGGCCCCTCTGATAGGCTATCAGTCATTGCTTTCTCATCTACAGCACGCCGCCTGTTCCCTCTACGTCTAATGACGGATGCTGGGAGACAGCAGGCACTCCAGGCTGTGAACTCCCTGATTTCAAATGGTGGAACGAATATTGCTGCGGGTCTGAGGAAAGCTGCCAAGGTAATGGAAGACCGCAGGGAGAAGAGTCCTGTTGGCAGTATCATATTGTTGTCTGATGGGCAGGATACCTATACGGCCAGTGCTCCTATAGGATCCCAATCACGCCCAGATTACCAGTCTCTCCTCCCATCCTCTGTCGGGAACGCAGGTTATAAGATTCCAGTCCATGCATTTGGATTTGGTACAGACCATGATGCTGCTTCAATGCACTCAATCTCGGAGACTTCTGGTGGGACCTTCTCTTTCATAGAGGCTGAGGGTGTGATCCAGGATGCATTTGCCCAGTGTATAGGGGGTCTCCTTAGTGTGGTGGTTCAAGAGTTGCTAGTAGAGATGGAGTGTGTACATCCAGCTCTTCATCTTTGTTCAGTAAAATCAGGAAGTTATCCAAGTCATGTGATAAATGATGCACGGACAGGCTATATTGATGTTGGAGATTTGTATGCGGATGAAGAGAGGGATTTTCTGTTGTCTGTCAATGTTCCAGCAGTTGGCGAGTCCAGTGACATGACTTCATTAGTGAAGGTGCGATGTGTTTACAAAGACCCTGTGACGAAAGAGAGACTGACTTTGGTAGGGGATGAGGTTAGAATTCAGAGGCCTCAAATTGCTGGACAAAGTGTTGTGTCCATAGAGGTGGACAGGCAGCAAAACAGACTCCAAGCTGCTGATGCAATGGCAGGGGCACGAGCTGCAGCTGAGCATGGTGACCTCACTGGTGCTGTTTCTATTCTTGAGGGCTGCCGAAGAGCATTGGCAGAAACTGCATCGGCACGAGCTGGGGACCGGCTCTGTGTAGCTCTGGATGCAGAGCTCAGGGAAATGCGGGAGAGAATGGCAAGTCGGCGAGTGTATGAAACATCTGGACGAGCATATGTTCTTTCGGGTCTGAGCTCTCATTCATGGCAACGGGCAACTACACGTGGAGACTCCACAGAAAGCACAAGCCTTGTGCAGGCCTATCAGACGCCAACCATGGTTGACATGGTCACCAAGTCTCACAGTATGTTATTCGGTAGGCCAACACCTGAGCCATTAATTCGACGATCTCGTTCAATTCAGGTACGGCCACAGCCTAGGTAAAATTTTAGGCTTATGGTTCAATTATACATTCAAATCAAATTTAAATGTTTCTGTTCTCCTTTTCTTAGGAGAAGGGATCAATAGAAGTGGAGGGAGGGGGTTTTTTGTTTTTTGGGGGGGGGGGGGGAGATTATGTTTTCCCCGTACTGTAAATGAATAAAAGTGAGGTTAAGGTTTGGAATTGGCTGGGGAAATAGAAAAAGGGAAAAGAGGTGGGAGATACATTACCTTTTTTGTTTTTAATTTCATTTGGGTTTTGTATTTGTACTTTGGGTGGTGAGAATTGTGTACAGAAAAGAAGAGAGGTGGGGGGTCGGGGGTTCCTGTTTGGGGTGAAGAGGGGAAGTATGAATGGTGAGAAAAAGAACGGGAGAAGGGTGGTGGGGGGTTACAAGTTTTTGGAAGTTGTAATTTACTAATTGTGGGATACTCAAGGTGTTGCATTCGATACTACTAGATATATAATATACTAGCTCTTGATTCTTTATCATTTTCTTGGATTTTTTTGATACATCTGGGCTAGCACTTGCCTCCCTTTTTTCTTGGGTGGTTGACCATGTTCTTGCCTTTCGAATACTGCCAACCAAGGTATCCCATGTCGTTCAAGGCCGGAACCCTCGAACAAGTGAGCTTGTGTTATGTGAACAACTGTGAACAAGTGCCTAGCGCACTTGGGTAGCATGTGGTGTGTGGAAGCCCATTGCTAGAGGTCTTGGGTTCAAACCTCCTGGTTCACACCTCTCCTCCCCCATGGCCCCATAGAAATAGGATAAAGCAAGACCTATCAAAGTGTGCTGCCTGTTTTCTTTGGTTGGATAAGTTGCATTGAACATTACTGCGTCTCAGAGACAGGGCCTGATCTCTTTAGTTTTTTCTTTTCCTGGGCAAAAGTTGACCTGAATCTCTATCCACCTCTCAAATTTAAACCAAATTGGACCACAATGCTTTTGTAGATTGCTGAGCAAGAAGAAAAAAAGGCGGATGGTTTACTGGCTGAAATTCTCGTTTTGTAGCTTTGGCGTGTAAGTTCAGGGGAGTGATACACATTTTCCTATTAAACCCTATTTTTTCTATCCTCCTTTGAATATGTCATTCCCATATGAATGATAACTTTTTCAAGACACCCATTGGTGTGGTGTGTAGATTCTTTCCTATGTTCGCAGTATGGAAACTCTCTCCCCATATATTAATTATGAGGAAGTGTTTCACACGGGGCAGTATGGCCCTTGTACACATGGGGGGCCAATGGGAGCGTGCACAGAAGCATTAAGTGGGCGTTCATTTTCATATTTTAGGGCGGGGGGCAGTCATTTTGCCCCCTCTATGTCTGGGCGTGGATGATACAGTCCCCCACAAGAAACATTTCACCTTCTTATGATTTAAGGAAATTTTATAAAACAAAGGAGAAGGTTTTCTTATAATCTTGACTGATGGAAAAATACACCCATCTAGGGTCATAAATGTTTTGCCTCTTATACTATGAATTCGATGATGCCTCTACTATTCCTCGACACCCATTGCATACCATTTGATTCCTTGGATCAAGTTGGTTATTAACAAGATAAATATTCTAAAAAATGTCTAGAAAGAAATGTAGAATTCTTGGGTGCCTCCAAATCAAAATTTTCTTTTATGGAAAGCTGTTAACAATACATGAATTCTAATAAGGTGATAAGGAAATTATGTCAATCAAATATATGTCTTTTATGTGAGGAGTGTTAAGAGACAACGCCCAGAATGGCGATTTGCAGAAGAAAAACGAAATAGAGAAAGCACACACAACGCATAACACAGAGATTTACATGGTTCACCCCCAAGGTGGGAAACTACATCCACGGCCGAGCAATAGAACATATTTCACTATTTTTCTAGAAATGTTACAAACCCTCTTTTTTTCATCTCAAAGAGATAAGAACATTATATAGGGAAGCCCTAACCCCAGAAAGTATAAAAGTGCCCCTGACCCAAAATTGCCAAAAAAAAGGACCGGCCAAAACATAACATATGGCTCAAAAGTACTCATTTCGAAGATCTTGATGAGCCTAACACAATACCTAGCCTTAGGTGTGGACGTTCGCCATTTTTTGCCATTCCGAGGTCGTTTCGAGGCCGAAAAAGCCCTCTGAAGATCTCAGCCGCACTTTCTGGCCAAAATCAGGCTTCACCAACAAGAAGGAGGATACAAAAACAGCGGAACACTCAGTAATGTATTGCCATAAGGCAACACAACATTGGATGAGTAGCCCTGCTTCTCTCAAAACATCCATGCAACCGAATAAACATATGCATGAATGGATTATAGCTTTGTAACTCCTGCACTGACCTGTTGGCATGGTTCTAAGTATCGGTATCGTATTGCCCGTATTGGGCGATACGTATTGGTTTTGCTAGTCACCGATATTGATATCGTGCCGATACCGTATGGATAACACAGTACGGACAAGGGGTAAAATGGTCAGAAAACTCATTTTTAAAGGAATTTTAGGGGTAATTTTGTCCGATATAACCGATCCAGGCCGATACCATATCGATATCATATCGGTTTTGCGTGTTTTAGGTATCCGTTCCGATACCGTGCACTAAAACCATGCCTGTTGATCCATTTGAAAAAATAGAAACACATATACTTGAAAATGTAAAAATCACAAGAAATCCATCTCCATCTGGTAAATCAGATGACTCTTTGGTTCTAACATTTTTTTTTGCGTATGCATTGTATTTCTATTTTTCCAGATACAGGTTTTTCAAATAATCCTAAGGCAATGGGCCCAGGGTGAGTTGCTATAGATAATAATAAAAAAATCTAGTGGATTGCTAGGGATCATTTGGCCCCAACGTCTGTGTTAGTGGGAGAGGCCCTTGCGCCTTGCGCGGCTGCGCCTTGATCTTCAGAAGGCACAGTCGAAAGGCTCTTACAAGGTCGCGTTGTTATCAGATTGCCAAGTGTTGATTGAATACTTAAAGCATCGGGATCATCTGCCTTCATTGTCTCAATCACATTAATTGTTCAAAACCCTAGGCATTATCAACAAGGCTTCCACAGTTGTGAGTTGTTTTATATTTCTAAGAATTTAAATGTGCCTATAACATAGCTAAATGGGCCATTTCTTTTCCAGAGTCCGGTCGATGGGAGAACTCTTGTCTAGAGTCTCTTGCATCTATTGTAATAAAATTTTCTCCCCCTTGAAGATGAATAAAATTTTATTCTTTTCATGGGTTTTTTACTTAAAAAAAAAAAAACCCTTCAATCAAGAGATTGTAGATGAGGAAAAGCCTATCAACTAAAATAAATAAAAGAAAAAATGTCAAAAAAATATTCACCATCCAAGGTGAAAGAGAGAATATCTTTATTCAAGGTGACATTTTGGGGGGCGAGGGGGTGGGGAGGGGTAAAATCTAGAGATGTAAATGGATATTTGAAAATCCGTATTCGATTCGCGTTCGTATCCATTTAGGAGAATCTGAATCTGTCCGAAACTAATCGGATACGAATATGATAATCTCCCTATCCGGCCTATTATTATCCAATCCGTTTAGCAATTCGATAGTAATAAAATATCTAAAATATATCTCTGTGTCGTCTATCCTTTTAAGTTATCTTATTTTTATAATTTTATAAGTTAAGATAATGTGATTCTTTTTCTATATTTTCTGTTGATTTATATATATTGTTTTATGTAATGTGATACATGGAATCCCATATCTATGTGAGAACATCAAAGATTAAGAAAAGTAGAAAAAATGGTAGTTGTTGAACTCTCAAGTCTCAAGTCTCAACCCTAACCCTCATCATAAACACGGTAAAGATGTCAACGGATAATTGAAAATTTGTATTTGATCTACGTTCATATCCATTTACGAGAATCCGTATTCAAAAAATACTATCCAAATCCATCCGAAAACCAATAGGATATTATCCAAATCTATCCGAGTATAAATGGATACGAATATGAAGTGCCACTATCCGACTGAATTCGATCCATTTACATCTTTAGACTAAAATCTAAGGTGATAATTAGATTCAACCTCTTGCTTGCAAAACACACTAAGTCAGAAGATCATTTTATAATCCAATCTTTGGTAGGTAAACCTTGCTAAAATAGTCTCCAACAAACAACTTTAAATTTTGGATGAATGACCAACTTTCAAAAGAAATCCCATCATATTTTATCTATAAACTATAATTAGAGTCAGAACATTAAACTTTACTCGTGCAGTCTTACCTCATTGGCTCATTGTAACAACTTAGGAGATTCTCTCGTCACCATAGGCGAAGATAAACTCGCTAACAAATAATTGTTAATACTGATGATATAGCATTTTGAGATTTTTAAGGATACAATGTTTTGGGTTAATATTTTTTTTGATAGAAATTAAATTTATTTATTTATTAAAACATGTCCAGTGCAAGAAGTCTGAGTTACAAATTAAGATCACAGATCCAAAGAATGGAAGATAGCCAATTTGTCTCACACGCTACAGACAAGGCCTTTTTAAGGATACAATGTTTTGTGTTAATATGAGTAACAATCTTATGGACTTAGTTAGAGTTTTGTCTTATAAATTTTTAATATCTAATTATTTTTTTTTTCTTATTAAAAAAAAAGGTATATAAAGACAAAAGACAAAAGACAAAAGACAAAAGCATGAAAGCATATTCTTCTAGAGGGCCTCCCTTCTTTTTTTCTTTTAACGCCATCCTAACCTTTTCATACAATCTATTAATCAAAGAACCCTAACGTGTTAGGGTTGATTTTGGGCTGATGTTGACCAATCTAAAATTGATATATCAACGGCCCACGTTATTAAAACTAAGGCTTATAGGCAAGTTTGGTAATCCAGGTATCGGTCTCAGGATCGGTCAAGGTTGATACCGATCTAATACCGATCTAGATCAATCGGTCAAAATTTGCCTGCACTAAAAATATTTAAAATCCAAGTTTTATCGGATCTGTTTTGGTATCGATAAAAAATATTATAAAATACTAAAAATCAGTAAGGATCGATAAAAAAAAAATATAAAACTAAAAAAGTAGTAAAAAAATTATAAAAAAAATGATAAGATTCGGATCAGATTGATCGATCTAACTAAGGGTGTCAATTGATTCGGTTCAAGATACAAAATGTAGAAACTAAAACCGAACCATAAATAAAAGCACATTTTCAAAACCAAAACCAAATATACTCGGTTCGATTTGGTTTTGATTTTTATTCGGTTTCATCTTGAGTTTTAATTTGGTTTAGATTATGTTTTAAGTATTTTAGCCTATTTGTTACATCTTATCATATCATAGTCTACCAAATTTTTTCCAAACACTAAAAAGGAAAAGAATTTATCATCAACCTTTGATTGAAAAATTAAAAAAATAATATAATTTTATCTGGTTTTTTATTCGGTTTGAAAATAGGTAATTCAGTTCGGTTTAACAGTTTTAGGTATGAAACTGTAACCGAACCAACAAAAGATTCCAAAATTTTAAACAAAAACCGAACCGCTTTATTTTGATTCGATTCGGTTTTCGGTTCTAAATTGACACTTTGAAATCCAACCGAGTAGACCAATCTAGGGAGTGATCCAGGAATACCTTGCCAGATTGGTCTGGACCGATACCCGATCTAATCCGGTGATTTTTGACCGATCCGATCTGATATAGACTGAGGACTGGGGAGAGTGAACTATGTTGGACATGGTTTTAGTGCACGGTATCAGAATGGGTATCGGCAACACGCAAAATCGATATGATACCAATATGGTATTGGCCTAGATCGGACAAAATTACCCCTGAAGTTTCTTAAAAAATGACTTTTCTGACCATTTTACCCCTTGCCCGTACCGTCCTATTGATACGGTATCGACACAATATCTATATCAGTGCCTAGCAAAACCGATACGTATCGCCCGATACGATACCGATACTTAGAACCGTGGTGCTAGAAGAAAAAACAAATCAAAACGTGGGGATCCCTCAGCTGAATCTGAGCCATCTGCTGCTTATCTTCCTATCTTGGTTTTGTGGGAAGATTCTGTGTTATGGGTCCTATTTCCAAAATCACAACCATGAGATCTGAATCTTGATGATGATTGTATTGTATTTTGGTAACTGGGACCCAATAAGACCCATATGAACTACTTGGAGCTAACCTTCTTCCTAATCCTGTCTGCTACTAATTGTTAATCCACTTTTTTTTGGTAAACTAATTGTTAATCCACCATCCTCTTCTGAGTTATCTGAGTGCTACAAGTAACTAACTATGTGACTACTCAGGCATGATCGTGAGTCGTGACTAATGAGTTCAGAAACTCCAAATTCAGAGTATTTAAAAAACGAAAATGTTGTCCCAAAGTCACAACAGCCGACGCAGAGTTGGTGATGCCGGTGACTATCAAACCTTGAGATTCATCTCCTTACGTCAACTAAATAAAATTTTTCTTTGAAGCAAAAGTTCTTACAGGTGTACCCATCCTTGTAAATTTTGTAAATTTCCCTTAACACGTAACAATTTCTTTCATATAAGATTAGAGACTATTATTGTCTCTAATCACAGAACCAAAGAGGACATGGAAGATGTGGGTTTAAATCTGCCTTGTTTGATAAGAGTATCAAAAGGGTTTTGTTCACAGAGGTGGGTAATGATAATGGAGCAGTTCTCTAGCTATATTCTCTGTGAATATTTTGAGAACCCATCAATCTCATTCTGATTTGTTTGCTGTCTCACCTGTTCTGTTTGTTCCGCATGGCCTGTGTTTTCGTTTCCCCTACTCGTTGCTGTGATTGAGTAGAATAGAAAGTTCCGAGGATTCTGCGACTGGATTGTGTCTACCCTTTTGAGTATTGCTCAGTCTTCTCCTTCCACCAACTGCTACTTCAGTCAGCAGTTTTCTGCATAAGCTCATCTTCATGGGTTTGCTTGTTTCAGTTCTCCTCTGCACATTCTCAGTTCGATATCATGATAATTTCTATTTGAATTTCCCCTTTTTTGGGTGTTAGGTTTGTGATTACCATGTAGTTCCCAAAGAAATGTGAACAAGGGATGTGCTTTTGTTTTGGGTCTCTCTCTGTGTGTGGGAGTTTCAGGGTAAATCCGCATAAAAAAGAAAGAATGAGTGGGACAACTATTGTCAATGTCCATTGTAGGAAATCTATCTCAAAGTATCTGTTTGTCAATGGCCCTGTAAGCATTTAGAGCCATTATGTAGTGTTTATCATTAGCTTTAGTAATTCACTACTATAGATGAGTGGCTCATGGGAGGGATTCTGCCAAAATCTTAAATTTTTATTTTCTCCTTAAAATCAAAATCTCTAGTAGACAGGGCACATTCTGTAAAACTTAATTTCGTCTCGCTATGTTTTTCATGGTTGCCTGATTTCTTTTGTACACCCCCCAGTACTTTGTATGGAATTGTAAATTATACTGTCATCTGGTGCAGGTTTGAGGGTTTAATAGTGGTGATACTTGAAGAGGAGACATCTTATTGCTCACGAAGGTTCCTCGACTTGATCACTAGAAATTACCTGAAATAACAACTGCTTTGTCAGCTAAATTTGTTGGAAAGCATGTTTCTGGTGCGTGATTGGCGCTTCGTTGTTCTTTGCAGTGATCAAGTTTGCTCATTGTTTCTTGTAGTGAGAAAAATAAGTTAGTTTTTTTTTTCCTCTTTCACAAGGCTGAATAAATGCAGAAAAATTCAATTTGTTGTTTTTTCAACACCAATGTACTTCACAAATTCTTTCATTATTTTTCACAATTCTGTGAGATATTGAAACGAAACTGAGTTGGTTATTGTAACTCGCTCATCATATGAAGAGTTTCTGTAGTCCTGTTTTATTTGCTACATATAGACAATTTACAGTTCTGGAATTAGTTTGAAGTTTAGCTTGTGTTTTTTCTGCAACTAGTTATGAGATGAGCTCTAACAGGGTTTTCTCCCTCTTTATTTAGCCTTTGTGTTGAAAGAATGAAGCTCCGGTTGGAAGTTGCCCTTGCTTGCATCATTATCCTGCTCTGGTTTCAGTACATTTCTTGTGGTTAGTATTTATATAACATTTGCCACATTGCTCTAACCATTCATCATATAGCCAAGAAGAAATCTAATGTCTTAGACTCTACTTGACTGTTTGGATAGACTTACGACAGAAATGCAGCGAGAAATCTCACCTTTGAGATCTCTTAGTGCATAAATAGATTCAATTTAATGATTCGAATTTCTAAGGATGTGATCTGTCAGACTTTCCTTCTTCAACAGTTGGAAAATATAAAGGCTGCCCAGGAAAAAATCTTCCTCTAACCCAGACAGACTGTCCATTTTTTATGAATCTCACTTTTCAAGGTGGGGTAGTTATGCCAGTTATTACTCGCTAATATAATTTAAAGTCTCAAAAATGATCCTCCAGTAGTCTCTCTATTGCTCATTTAGTTTTGCCTTTTGAATTTTCATAGAGCACATTACTAAGGATAATTTGAGAATGTGAGGATCACTTATTAATGCATTAAATGGTACAATGGACAAAGAGTTTTGGACATAAAAAACTTCAAACAGGACAGTTCTGTGGGACAAAGGGAGTATTTTGGATGGTTAGGCTCATTCTTCAGAGTGGCAAACATTGAGTGGTCAGTTACACATATTTTAACAAAAAGTGTCTTAACTCTTGAGTACCAAGCTGATTCTCTGGTAACTAACTTGTTACAGATGAACTTCCGGATGGCTCAGGCACTAACAAATGGACCTGTTCATGTGCTTCTGCTCAACAAGGAAATCAGAGCTATGCTAGTGCATCCAATTGTTCTACATCCTGTGATTGCAGTCCTGGTACAGTTCTGACTTTGTAAACAGTTGGAAGCTTCAAGCTTTATACCTTTGTACCAGTTAGATATACTTATCACCATAAACATTTCATGTAATAGCTTCCATATGCGGGAAACTGTTAGCATGCATTTTCATCTTTGCAACACCAAGATATGCATCTTCCAGAAGGGTCTTTAAATGGATCCTTGCAATTTCACGGTGTAATATATAAACACAGTAATCCCACTGTTCTGAGATCATCTGTCTCAAAAATTTTATAAATACTGTTCAGCAAACATTTGTAGGCATGAACTTAGTACTCATTATGACTAATTAGCCTCTTATTGCAGAAGAAGCTGGTGGAGATAGATGGACATGTCTTTGTGCTGTTGAGAGATTCCCGAAAACAGTTGGTCTCCATGGTTCCAGTTGTTTCACAGCCTGCAACTGCACATCTGGTAAATTTTAATAAAAAAAAAACAAGGGAAATGTTGCCTTTGAACTAGTGACCATCGATTCTGTAGTGTAACAAACAAACCAATCTTAAATTGTATTATATTTTGAACATGTAGTTTACAAGCGTAACAACGATACCTCCATACTGAAATTCTGGAACCCCTTCTGTCTGACCTAGATTTGACACTTTGGTATGCAAGAGAAATTCAGGTTAACATTTTGAAACAGGTCAACATGTTGTATAGATATTGGGGCCATATAGTCTGCTTTTGACTCTGAATGGTTCTGCAATTGAAGGCTGGTAGGAGAGTGTTGGCCCATAGTGTGTGTCAGTGAGGGTTTACTGAGTTAGTTGAATCATAGGTTTTTTTTTTAATATTTGTTTTCAATTACTTGTAGTATTATGTATTATAGCATTCATGGCTTGGGCATTACCACTGATGGAATTACATGTGCTGATTTACAGTGTTATAACTTATACGCATAGTTAATGATCCTTTTTTTTATTTACGGGCCCAGAACTTTAATTGGATGCATTCTAAATGCCTCTCATGCAGGTTTCCCTGTTCAACCAAAACATTCATCGAAGCACATTTTCAGCAAAGTTGCTGTGTACATTCTCCTAATGTGTGTTTTGCTCACAACTGTTGCATTTTTTGCTTCATTGGCTTGCTATATACATAGGAAAGGAAAATGTCCTCTCCAACTTCCACTATTTTCATCAGATAAAGGCACAAGCTGCAATACCACTACCAACCTAATAAGTCATAGGTCTAATTCCATGCCAGAATTCAAAGCTAATGTG
This sequence comes from Telopea speciosissima, assembly GCF_018873765.1. Classification (NCBI taxonomy): domain Eukaryota; kingdom Viridiplantae; phylum Streptophyta; class Magnoliopsida; order Proteales; family Proteaceae; genus Telopea; species Telopea speciosissima. The sequence continues at coordinate 15,646,321 of NC_057917.1, forward strand.
AATTCTCTTTTGAGTCCTTTCACAGGTAAAATCAATGTCTTATCTATTCGATTGATGTTCCCTTGGGTAAATCACTACTGAATATATTCATTAGGTTTTATTTCAATAATATTTTTTTTTCAACAATACGTATTTCTTTTGAAACGGAACTTCAAACACTGACAGTGTATTTTAAACAATACAATGTGCTATTACAGGGCTAAACTTTGGTTGGTACTTAAACCTCTGGTATGTTTATTGCTTCTCTCACAGGGTGCATATGGGAGGCTTCTTTCACATTTAGAAACAAAAGAGGAACAGTACCTGGAACAATTATTGAGTTTACGTACTCAGAATTGGAGCAAGCAACCAACAAGTTCTCCGGTGTCAATCTGATAGGATTTGGGGGGAGCAGTCATGTCTATTGTGGCCAGCTTAAAGATGGTACTACTGTTGCTGTTAAGCGGCTAAAAACTGATGGGGGGCCTGATGCAGATTCTGTGTTTTTAACTGAGGTACTACCTCAAGGTGATGATAAATTTTTTCCTTTTCTAGTTAAAAAAGCTCTTTGTTACTACAGGTGGGGTTTTTGAAAAAGGAGTAGATGTCCTCTGTCCTATAATTTTTAAGATTTTCACTGACCTGTTTTTCTTTGATAGATTGAACTGATATCAAGACTCAATCATTGTCATGTGGTGCCTTTGCTTGGATACTGCTTGGAATCTCGAGGAAAACTGGCTGAGAGGCTACTAGTCTTTGAGTACGTGTCCAATGGCAACCTAAGAGATTGCCTGGATGGGGTTCAAGGAAAAGGACCCTTGGACTGGGGGACTCGTGTTAGCATTGCTTTTGGGTCTGCGAGGGGTTTGGAATATCTTCATGAAGCTGCTGCTCCAAGAATTTTGCATAGAGATGTCAAGTCCACCAATATTCTTTTGGACGAGAAGTTTAGAGCTAAAGTAAGAACCTTAAATGTATTGATTCACACACACACACATATAGGGCTTACCCAGTGCACAAGGCTCCCGCCACTGCGGGGTCTGGGGAGGGTCATAATGTACACAGCCTTACCCCTGCTTTTGCAAAGAAGCTGCTTCCAGACTCGAACCCGTGACCTCTTGGTCACAATGGAAACAGCCTCTTTCCGAAAGCAGGGGTAAGGCTTCGTACATTATGACATGATGACCACACAGATGGCATGTATAGTAACTAATAAGTATCTGAGACCTTTCATTGTGGTCCACTTGTAGATAACTGATCTTGGAATGGCAAAACGCTTGAGGAATGATGATCTTCCTAGCTGCTCAAATTCTCCTGCAAGAATGCAAGGAACTTTTGGATATTTTGCACCGGAGTATGCAATTATTGGAAAGGCCTGTCTTAAGTCAGATGTTTTCAGTTTTGGAGTGGTTCTTCTTGAGTTGATCAGTGGCCGACAGCCCATTCATAAAGTATCCAATAAAGGAGATGAAAGCCTTGTTATATGGGTAGATTTTAAACTCTTCTTCTTCTTGCTCTTTTTGCATCATTTTGGCACATTCTTATTATGATGGATGATGATGGGGCAGGTTAAGTGGTGCCCCACCCTGCTTGTCTCCAATGGTTAGGGTATGGTAGGACCCTTCTCCATTGAGATAGTATTTTTCAAACCCTTGGTGGCATCGAGAAGGGTGGTTACCTTGTGAAATTGGTGAACCCATTAATTTTCGCATGGAAAGGATTAGGGTTGAGAAATATTTTAAGAGGGTTGGGAATGGTAATGGCGTAACCTCCCTGAACCGACCTGGTGCCATCCCTCACCTGAATCGATTCTGGGGTTTTTTGAACCTGAGTCTGATGTTTTGCTCGTTGTTGAGCTCCACATTGTCCTCCATACATCCAATTGGCAGACATCTCTTCATTTCTAATCTTCAGATGCTCCACTTCCTACCAGATTATCCCATTCATCTGATCCTATTCATCTGATATGAAGCAATCTCAAGAGATTATCATCCTTGTTTACCATCCAAAAGTATGCATTTATGCAATCTAATTTGACAGCTAAGACTATGACTAAGCTAAGATTTGTTTTACTGGACTTACTGAAATGTGTATTTGACTGTGCTGATTGTGTGCATCTGCCATATGAGGAGTTATAAATTGCATGAAATGAATGGAAGTTTTATTTAATTGAAACAAAAAGCAGGATGGTATCTTCAATGTCTATGAAATATTTGTTTTCCAGGAAAAGAGAAATGTTTTTCATCCTCTTATGGAGCTTCCATTATTTTCCATCCTGTTGTAGGCTACCCCTCGTCTACAGGATAGTACACGAGTGATTTCAGAATTGCCTGACCCGCTTTTGAAAGGGAAGTTTCCCGAAGATGAGATGCACATAATGGCTTATTTAGCAAAGGAGTGCTTGCTTTTGGATCCTGATTCTCGACCAACCATGAGTGAGGTTGTCCAAATCCTTTCCACTATTGCACCTGAGACGTCTAGGAGGCGCAATTTTCCTCCAAACCTTTATCAGGTAATTACACGTTTTCACAGTTCCTATTTATTAGGGCCCTTTGTCATTCATACTATTGTTGTTTCCTTCATATTTTTAAGATTTTTGGTCAAATATTTGCTATGGGCCACAGAAGTTTGTCATCCTCAGCAAGCCATCCCTTTGTTCATCTTTGGTGGTCCACTTATCTGTCAATGTCCTGTTCTCTCTTTGCATGCAGCATTGTCCAATGCCCATAGCCCAAAAAACTAGAACTTTGAATCAATATAAGCTATTTGGTTCTGCCTGACCACCTTATGTACTTCCTACTAACTGCTAAACTTATAACTCCGTGCTCTAAAATTTTAGATCATTATGAATCAAGTGGCCCGCAGTGGTGATGAGTTGTGTACCTAAGATGAATACTGAATAGCATCAAGTCCATTTATGCTTTTACTAAGTGACTTGGTGAAAGAATCTAGGGCCAATTAATTTTCCAAGTGACAGTGTGGGGCAAATTTCATCTCAACATCACTACAACATGTGGAAAACAGATACGCCTTTCTTGGGCGACTTTTTAACTACAAAATTTCTATGGCTGAAAGTTCCAAAGAAAAATGCTTATAATGTCAGTGACAAGTTCTGTTCGGATTATGGAACTTCAAATGTGGCCCATGCAAACTTTCCCTATCTAATGGATTGTTTGATAGGCAGCACAGCACTCCATGTAACTGAATCAATGAGACTACCTATTGAAGAAATCTAGCTAGCCAACTTGAGAACCTTTCTGATGTATCCATTATACTTGGTATTGAATCGTATGTGGATACATCGCACTGTTTCTTTTGATAAAAAATCCATCAATTTTATGGTGAGATCCCACTATAGGTCTAGGTTTGGATTTCTTGGTGCTCTGCAAAACTGTGTGAGCCTAACAATCACCATCATCCTCGTTCATTGACTTGGGTGAACCTTTTCAGTCGAAGCTGAAGCTTGGACACTGTATTGGTTATCTTTGTATTCCAAAGCGATCTAACATGCTGATTTTGTTGTTCTGTTCTTCCTGTAATGCTTGCCACATAATTTCACTTGTTTACTGTTTTCAGTGCTTATCCAGTCCAAGTACAAAAAGTGCAGTTGACATGGAGATGCCTGAGGAACATGATAATGGACCCATTGATGCAGAGAGCCTACAAAGAATCACATCTGCTAGGTGGTCTGCTTGGTATTCATTACAACAGAATTTAGACCGTACCCTATGTGTTGAGAACAGCAGGAAAGAGGTGGAGAACACATTGTCGATTGCTAGAAGTTGGCATGCCCCAGACGATGAAACAGTGGACTTAACTGAGCCCCGGTTCGAATCGTTTTGTATTGCAAGCATTCAATCTCCCTGATAATTCAACCCTTTTTGAGGTGAAGAAATTGCTACATATATTGTAGTGTATTTGGTAGCATCCAATCACGAGTTCTTGGAGGTTTTAAGATGCTTTTAACTGTGACTTGAGTCTGAAAGAGCACACTCAAAACAGAGAAGTGAATCCATACCAGGGTTCTCATGTTCACACAGGCTGACAGCTACCAGTCTGATGAATGGTCGAAAAGGTATATTTTTTTGTACGATTTGTTCATATTTTTTGTATTTTATCTTGTTCTTCTTCACTGATGTACAGAGAAAATTGAAAGAAAAAAATTGTGGATTCATTAGCACCACATCCCTTTCTTTTCTTTCCCCTTTTTTTTCTCTCCAACATGGGAGACTCTTGTCCTCGGTGTTACTCACATCAATATCATTTATGGAAAGATCATTTGGTTTTATTTCTAAGATAATGTTGCTATGTGTGCAGGTGATAGTTGGCCTGAATCTCCTACTGTTACATCTTTTGGTTTTGGAACCAAGCTATTCTGAAACCTGTCCACTCTGGATGTTTGCAGCCATGCAGGCTCAACTACTAAATACTGAGGGGCCCCTTTGTTTTACAGGGGAGTATGGGGTGGGATTGTATGATGCATGAGTTCCAGATGTTGGTGGGGTGACCAATCGAAATGATTAAGTGGGGTAAATCTACTGTAGCAGTCATCTCCAATTCCACCATGGTGCAGTGTGGTGCAGTTTGGGGTGGAGAGGTTGACACCTGGCAGACGCAACATCCAACGGTCCGAGCTGTACTGCCCCAGTTTTTTTCTTTTTTGCTTTTTGAGCTCGGCACCATTGGATGTTGCACCTGCTAGGTGTCGACATCTCCATCTTGAACTGCACCGCATTGCACTTTTAGGAAATTGAAGAAGATTCTTTTTCCAAGTAAAGAGAGAGAAGGGAAACGGTGAAGAGAGAATGCCGAAAACAGAGGGAGAGTTATGAGAGATACGGGAGGACTAGAGCTTAGTTAGTAAGTACGCGTATGATATACGTATCCGAACGTTTGGCTGGAAAATACTTCCGTCCCCACACTTTCCCATATTTTTATAAAAAAACGCGTTTTTTAACCGATCGAGTATTATTCTCGTATAATTCGAGTATCATACGGTTTATACTTTTTAAGTTTTAATCCTAATGTTTAAAAACCAAAAAAAAAAAAAAAACCCAAAGAGATTCAAAGAAACGACGTTTCACACTTTCACTTTCCCTTTTGCGATTTGCGTTGAACACTTGAAGTCTCGAACCCTAGCAGGCAGCACCGCAGCAGCAGCCCCCCTCCATCTCCAATCATCCTTCCCATCTCCGTTCAACAGCCACCTGCGATCGTCAAAGCTTCGACAGCGACGGCAACAGTAACGGCAGCGGCGACGTTTCTCCTATGTGGTTAGTATCCCTTTCTTTATTTCTTCTTCCACTGTTGTTCTTCTTCACCATCTCCGTTCAACATCCATCATCATTTTATTCCTCACCATCTCTGTTGTTGTTCCTCATAAGTTTGACAGTACATGTCAAATAAAACCTGCAAACCCATACAACAGAGACAAGCAAAATACTGAAATCTAAGTAGAATTTATGCAAATGTTGACATTTATTAAATCAAATCATTCACAGCACCTAGCTAGCTACCTCTTTGTGCCAATTTATTCCTGTCGATCCATATGCCCAATTTGCCAGCTAACTAGTTATTAGCCATGCATTCTGCGTACACTCTACTTAAAAAAGGGTCCCCCTCCCTCCTCCCTCCTCCCTCCTCCCTCCTCCCCTCCTCCCCTCCACTTTGCTGATTCTCCCAAACTGAATAAAATATCTCGGGAAATATATCAGAATCAATTCATCTCTTCTTTCTTGAAACACACCAATTGATGGATATAGACGTGATCGAGGATATATGAACTACTACTTGTTATTGTGTTTATTTTAGTTCATAAAATCATGATATTATTTTGTTTATTAGGTGGTGAATGTATGTTACATAATGAATATATGCCCGTTTTGTAAAAGTATTATTGCCTTCTATGCTGTATTATATACGTATTAAACACGTATCGTATTATTATCGTATGCATTTTATTAAGCCGGATTTTTGAAAAGTATTCTTACCGTCTAGTCCGTTTAATTGCCGTACATATCCATTCCCGTTCAATTGCCGTTCCTGAACTTACTAACTAAGGACCAGAGTCTTTCAATTCTCAACCCAAAACCCTTGTTGACCAAATTCTTTTGGGAAAATTACATAAAAAGAAAAGATGCCAAAGATATTGTGTGCCTTTTTTACAAAGAACACAAACATCATCCCCATACCACACCATTTTGAAATACGAGATTTGATAAGAATACCCTCATGCAAAACCCTCCACATAAATATTTTAAAAGGGTTCATCTTGTTGTCACCAAGTAGGTCTTGAGAAGGGAAATATTTAACACGTAAAATCAGGGCCCAAAGTTGATTAGGATTAGTAATAAGCCGCCAGCCTAATTTGAGAAGAAGGGCCTTATTGTGGTAGTAAGCAAATCGGAAACCTAGACCACCCGCGCCTACTTTGGTTGGCAAAATTTCGATCAAGAAATTGGACTAAATTTAGTGGTGAGGGAAGTGGAAGGTTATCCTCTCCAAAAAGAAGAGACGATAGAGTCCAATTGGGTACAAAAGGTTTTTGGAAAGAGAAAACATGGCATAGAATAAGTTGGGATGGAGTTTAGGAAAGATTTTGATGAGGATCGAGAGGCCTGTTTGAGACAAGAGATGATATTTCCAGTCAGATAAACAATGACTGACACAGATCAAAATTTGGTTAAGACACTGAGTTTTAGAAGGGGGGGGGGATGGATAATAGTGTTCCCAAGTATATGGATGAGGAAGCCATTTCTAGTATTTCAAGAGTGGTCAAAAATGAGGGAGAAGTATTAAATCTAAAGAAAACACCATTCTTGGACAAATTAATTTGTTGTTCGAAAAAATCATCAAAGAGATGGAGTATTAGTGTTCCCAAGTATTTGGATGAGGAAGCCATTTCCTGTATTTCAAGAGTAGTCAAAATGGACTTACACAATGAGGGAGAATTATTAAATCTAAAGAAAACACCACTCTTTGACAAATTAATTTGTCGTTCGAAAAAATCATCAAAGAGATGGAGGATTGCTTTAATAGTAAGGACATCGTCTAAAGTGGTTCGACAAAAGAGGAGGGTTTCGTCAGCGAAAAGCAGGTGAATCAATTTAGTTGCTGACTGAGCAATCCTAATACCGCGAAAAAGATTCAATTCACAATATACTCTCAAAAGACGAGAGAGACCTTCCATCACGGTAATGAAGAGATAGGGGCTAAGAGGATATCCTTGTTTAATTCCTCTAGACGGGTCAATGGATTCAAAGCAACTATTAGCCAATTTGATAGAGAAGGAACAAGTACAAAAGGTATTGATCATATCATACCAATGTTGATCAAACCCCAAAAATTCAAAGATGACCCTAAGGAAGCCCCATTCAATTAAGTCATAGGCCTTTGACATGTCTAATTTTAGGGCTGGGTACCCAACATATTGGAAGGCAAAGATTTTATTGGATACATTACAAAGGCTAATTGGACGAAAGTCAATCACCAATTGGGCAGAGTCCTTTTCGGTTATAAAGGTTAGAGAGAATGTTCTCTGTGCTGCAGCGCAGACTACGCCCAGGCACATGGGCAGCCTGTGTAAGGGGGCAGGATGGTCATTGCACCTACCCCCATGTGCCTGGGCGCAGTCTGCGCTGCAGCACTGAGAACAGCGCCCCTAAAGGTAAATAGGATATGGTTGACCCTAAAAGAAAGGTAGAAGAAAAAAAATTCAATGACAAAGTTAACAATGTCACCGTGAATTTTATCGCAATAAAAAAAAGCTGTACTGAGTGCACGAGGCTCCCGCCACTATGGGTTTGAAAAGAATCATAATGTATGCAGCCTTACCTCTACTGTGACAAAGAGACTGTTTCCAGCCTTCCCGATGCATCAAGGCCCACCCTCAATTTTGTCCCACATGTAGATATATAGCTATGCGGCTTCAGTTTTTTTTAAAAAAAAATCTTCTGCACATTTACTAACTACGAGGACAGGCACAAAGGGGCAATCAATTTCTCTTCTTCTTCCTTTTCTCCACATGCTCTAGGTGCCCAGTTGTTTATTCAGGACTTATTGCATCCAAACAACCGAGCTTATGAGGAGCCTGTCATCTCTGTCTATGGAAATCCGGTTTTGTTTGGTTTCTCTGTTGGTTTCCCTCAGCCATCCAACTCCACGTTGAAGGACTTTTTCTCGGTTCTCTGGCATCCACTGGGGTTACTATCATTTTCTATTGTAGATGAGGGCCGGTTTATGATTGAGCTTAATTCAGTTGCTGCCCGTGATAAGATTCTGTCTCTCAGTCCATGGTGGTGTGGGGATAATATTGTTAATGTAATTCCTCACAACTTTGATGAAGATTTGTATGCGGCCGAACGTGACTACGTTCCAATTTGGGCACAAGTTAGTCCTATTCCATCGGATGCTTTCTCCTATGATGCCATTAAACAGGCAGTATCTTGTGTGGGCAAAGTGCTACTACTTTATCTTGATTCCGATCTGGATCTTCCCCCAACAGTGGCCAGAGTAAAATTATTAATTAAGTGGCGACGCCCACTTTGCTTACACTCTAAAATCAGAACATGCAGGGGAGAGTTGGTTCCTGTTATTATTAAATATGAAGCTTTCAAGATATGTAATCGCTGCGGCAGGATTTGTCACAATGTTACCTCCTGTCCTACCATTTTTGGACCAGCAAGGTCCAGTTCGGCTGACATTTTCACGGGCCAGTTTGCTCAAGCACTCACCTCCCATCTCAAGGTTAATTTTATTGGTCTCCTGGAGGATCAACAGCAGAATGTTAGACAGAGTGATACTATATGTTTAATTGATTCGGGTTCCTCTCCTGAGTCAGTGGTCCGTAGAGATGTGAATGTGGACCCAGTGGATGGTGATGGCATGGCTATTTTGAACCCGGTGGATGGTTTAATTAATGTTGCGATGGACTGGGAGGGAATTGACTGTTCTAGCCCTGTTTCCCCATCTTTTGGTCTTAATGCTAGGTGTTTCCAACATCTGATGACTGATTTTCCTCTCGACAGTCCGGCTTCTAACCCTGTGGCACCCACAACATTGTTACCTACTTCCTCACCCACTGCCTCTAATGATGACTCCTTTATCAATACCCTTTTAATTGAACCAAAATCTGACTCTTTATCTGCTGATATTTTACCCAAGGAAAGAGATATCTTGGACACCATCGAGTCTGAACACCCTACTTCTACTGCTCAACCCTTTTCCCCTTTGCCCTTAGATCTTGACTCTCATTTTGGTGTGGTGTCTGACCTGGTGACTGCTACTACTCCCCCTGGCCCACCTTCTGAGTTCTCTGCGGGGTTGCCTATTGGACAGGTTTATTCCAAAAAAAGAAAAATTTCTTTTTCTCCTGCCCCTGCGTCCTTTTCTGCTGATTTAGTTTCATTAAAATCGAACCTCTCTCACTATCTTCAGTCCTCCCATGATCCTACCACCTTCTTCCAGTTCTTACTTTCGTGGATGGAGGAGGAGTCTTCTAACCTTTCTCTTTCTCCGGCCAGTTTTGCTGCTGATAGCTTTATCCCACCTGGATTGGCATCTGAAGTTTCTGGGGGTACTCGGTCACTGAATCCGGTACGTTTCTTTACCTCCTTTGTGGATTTCTTTAATTATTCTTGTTTATTGTTTGTTATGCTTTTATGTGTCTCTGTTAGCATCTGGATTCTTAACCAAAAGGCGTTGGCAAGATCCTTCTCACCTTGTCGGTTTAGATTTTGTATGTTTTTTAACTGTGCCGTCTCTTACCTTTATATCATGTTGTTGCTTTCTTGGACTATTAGGGGTCTTAATAATAAATTTTCTATTAAATGTCTACTATTGCATGTTCACAAACATCATCCAGACATAATATTTTTGTGTGAAACCAAATGCACTGATCATTCTAAATTTAGTAACTACTAGTCTTTATCTTCTTACTGTTCTTGCTGTTTTATTAGTAGCTCCGGTACTAAGGGAAGGAAAGGTGGTCTTTGGCTCCTTGTCAAACCTCAGATTAATGTACTTTCCATATTGCACTCTGACCACTTTATTGCCATTAAAATCCAGGATGACTCTAACCGCCTATTGTGGCTTGTTTGCATTTATGCTCCACCACATCCAGGAGCTAGAGTTTCATTTTGGGATGAGCTATCCACCTTTCTGAGCAGTTGGATGTAATGGTTTGTGTTATTAGTGATTTCAATGAAATTCTTAGGCCAGCGCAAAAATTTGGTGGGACTCCTTTCAGAAGTTCTCTATCCAATCGTGCCCTTCACAATCTTATCCATGACTTCTCTTTGGATGATATTTTTTTTCGTGGACCACGCTTGACTTGGTTTAACAGACAAAAACCTCTTCGGCTTATTAAAGAATGTCTTGACCGCGCTCTGGCATGTCCTGCTTGGTTCTCGGCTTTCCCTAATACTTCCATCACTAAATTATCCCCAATTGGATCTGACCATAATCCTATTTTATTATCCACTATTGGGAACCGGCCTTCTTATAAAAAAATATTTCATTTCCAAGATGCTTGGACTCTTCACCCATCCTTCCCCGAGTTTTATTCATCCATTGGAAAAGCAAATTCTCATGACCCTATTAATTGCAAACTTTCATGTCTTTTGAATGCCATTCACAGCTGGAATAGGGATGTGTTTGGTCATGTGTCCAACCTGAAATGCTCCCTTGTTGATTCGTTTCTCCAATTAATTGATAGTGCTTCCCCTGATAGACAGGCCCTTCAGCATATCACTGATCGTCTTCAGTGGATATTTCAAGCTAAAGAAGTGTTTTGGCTTCAGAAATCTAGACAACTGTTTATTAGGGATGGCGATAGGAACACTAAATTCTATCATTCTGTGTCTAAAATACACTTGCGAACCAGGCGGATTGATTTTCTAATTAATGATCTTGGTCAGCAGGTTGAGGATCCTAAGCTTATGGCTTTGTTATTTGCGGATCATCTTAAATCGATTTTACCTCTTCTGATCCTTTGGATCCTACTTTTATTGAATTTCTTTTCCCTAAAGTGTTTAATGAACTAGATTGCACTTCTTTAGTAGCCATTCCTTCGGTTCAGGAAATTAGAAAGGTGGTGTTTTCTTTTGGACCCTTCAAGGTTACTGGTCCTGATGGTTTTCAAGCTGTGTTTTTTCAAAAATTTTGGGATCTTGTGCAAAATGATTTAATTTCCTTTGTTTCTAAATTTTTTTTGGATGCAACCATTCCCTCAGGAACAAATCACACTTTGGTCTGTTTAATTCCTAAATTTGATAATGCACATAAGGTGGGCAATTTCAGACCAATCAGTTTATGTAATGTAACTTACAAATTTCTTTCAAAAATAATTGCCAACAGATTGAAACCCTTATTGTTGTCTATCATCTCACCTTTTTAGGCTGCATTTCTTCCAGGACGACAAATTTCTAATAATATCATCCTGGCACATGAAATTTTTCATTTTTTTAAACATACTAGGAGTAAAATAGGTTTTGCGGCTATCAAGATTGATATGTCTAAGGCTTATGACAAATTGGAGTGGGGCCTTGTAACTTATCTGTTTGATTTTTTGGGATTTGGAAACCATTGGAAGAATCTAATCAATTCTCTTATTTCGACCTCTTCCTTTTCTATTAAATTGGATGGGAGCCCATTTGGCCATTTTTCTGTGTCTCGAGGACTTCGTCAAGGATGTCCTCTTAGCCCTTATCTTTTCATTGTTGCTTTAGAAGTACTATCCCGTTTGATTTCTGCTTATCGTGATTTGAATCTTTTTCAAGGGGTGAAGATTTCTCGTGGGGCCCCAGAAATTACTCATCTTTTGTTTGCCGATGACATTTTTATTTTTTGTCGGGCTTCTTCAGAATATTTGCCGACCATTAAAGCGATTCTTGATCTTTTTTCTGACCTTTCAGGTCAGGAAATCAACCTTGCTAAGAGTGGTATACACTTTAGCAGAAACGTTCCTTTTTCTGATAAAGTGGCACTTTCTAACCTTCTTGGAATTAAAGAGATGGGGGATAACTCTAAGTATCTAGGGACTAACCTTTTTCCATGCAGGTCTAAGGTGAGGGAATGTAGCGGGGTAGTGGAATGAATGAAAAAGAAGTTGACGGTTTGGAAATCGAACTTATTATCCTTTGCAGGTCGTAGGGTTTTGATCCAATCGGTATTAGCCTCTACACCTGCTTTTATTATGAACTGCTCAGGGATATTGACTCTGTCTGTCTCAAGTTCTGGTTGGGAAATAAGCAAGGTAAGAGAAACTCTACTTTGATTGCGTGGGATAAAATGTGTCGTCCTAAATCCCAGGGAGGACTTGGTTTTGGCTGAACACCATAATAAGGCTCTGCTTCTTAAACTTGGATGGAGGGTTATCACTGAACCTAATTCGCTTTAGGCCAAAACACTCAAGGCAAAATATTTTTCGAAGACGTCGTTCTTCGACCTGACCACCAGATCCAAGAAAGGTTCACAAATTTGGAATAGTATTTCCCATATCATTCCCACTCTTAAAAAAATGGTTATTAGAAAGCTGGGAAATGGGGAGACCACTTTCTTTTGGATTGATAAATGGAATAAATCATTTCCAAACAATCTTATTAATTATTCCAAATCTGAGCTATCCATAAGAAACAAACAGGTCACCATCTCCCAAATTAACACTGCTGACAATTTCACTCGCAATTCTGTTAAAGCCATGATTCCGACTAGCTTGCACCCCGTGATTTTTAATTACGATTTAAATGATTCTAATGATAGTTGGTGGTGCTCTTTAGCCAAAAACGGTAAATTTAATATTAAACATGCTGCTATTTTTCTTCTAACTCCTCCGATTGTCGATTCTCTTTGTTTTTTCTCTTGGTGGAACTTCTTTTGGAAACTGAAGCTTCATCCCAAATTTAAAATTTTTTTCTGGCGTTTGCTACATGCAGGACTTCCGGTCAAGGCGACTGTTTCAAAATGGTGTCAGATCGACCCATACTGTGCCTTCTGTAGAAATTGTATTGAATCCTACTGGCATCTATTCCTTTCCTGCGATTGGGTCAAACATATTTGGGTGGTTGGACCTCTTGGTCTACGTATTGAATCTCTAGTCTACAAATCCTTGAGCGACCTTTGCTTTAATTTTCTATCTTCTAAACAGCTAGATAAGGCCTCTTATATTTGGTTTTTTGAGGTTTTTATTATTACTTGTTATTTTATTTGGTTTGCCAGGAACAAAGTTTTGTTTGGTTCTGAGAAACCAAATGCTTTATGGGTAATAAACCAAGTGACTCGATGGATAGCGGATTTATAACTTTACCCCACCCCCCTCTATTCCGATGATGTACCTATTATGAAAGACAATTTTTATGATTTAAAAAATTTGTCATCTATTCCTCAATTTAAATACCCTATTTTAATGTGTGCAGGAACCCAGACTCCAGGAGTAAGACTGGGAGGCTAGTCGTACATTTTTTTGTCGGATGGAAGGTTTTTGTGTTTTGCTGCAGGGAAAATGGAATCATCGTCAACTTGGGAATCTGAATTGTACAGTATTAGGACAGGTTTAGATCATGCAGCGTAGTTAAGCATGGAGATAAAGGAGATTTGGTGCACAAATATATCCATAGTCAATGCTCTTTCATCCCCTTCTAACTATCCGTGGCCTTATAATTATATTAAAGATTTAATGTATATAAGTGATAGAAGTCAAAACAATATCTTTACCATGTATAAGGATAACCTGTGTCTAGCTACAGGTCTTAATCTTGCCACTTATGCGCAAGACAATCACTTTGTTTTCTATTAGTTTTTTTTAGTAAAATGACTGCTGTTCTTATCAACAAAAAAAAAAAAGTAACTACGAGGACATAATTGTCAGAAACGAAGATATGTATGAATCAATGCCTGCTCACAAATACCATCCACAGTATCGTATCAGCATAAATAGAAATCATGAGCAGTCAAGTTCCACTTCACAAATGCCAAAATTCGACAAAATTCTGATTTGATTTTTTAACACCTTGGTTGGTAATGGGGAGTGGGGGACCGAGGACTAGGATGCCATATATCATCTCAAAATTTCCATGTCTTTTTTCTCCACCGCTAACTTTCCAAACGCGAAAGAAAAAAAATGTGAAAGATTCAAGATGACCGTCCAAATTCTGTATGTTTGCTTTTTCTTTTATTTTCGTGGGCTTCCAATCACTGCCCAAAATGTGGGTGATAGATGCAAGACACGACACCGTAGTAGTCGAATGATTGGATGTTGATTCTGTTTGTGACGTCTTGAATTATTTGAAAAAAAAAGAAAAGAGGAAAAAGATCCCCATGACTTTTGACTTGGACTCATGGAGTGAGTATTTCTTCTCCTACCCCCTGACTTGAGTTGGGATCAGCTACTCAGGTGAGAAGCAGTGGGGACAGATCCCAACCCTCCATGGACTGTGGACCCATCTCTTAGGTGGTGGGACCCACACCCCATGGAGAATTCAGAACTGTGACCACCGTCCCCAAGTGGGGAATAGATCCGAACTCTACTCATAATGACCCATAGCTGACAAAAATGTAAGACCCTTATTACTGGATCTCCTTCATCTCCTGCCCTTTCATTGGTGCTGTTTCCCACTTGACATCTTAGGAAACATCTGCCATTCAAAAAAATGGAAATGGATGATCTGCTCGGTGCAGGTGAACGTACATCTCAGAGTCAATCATGTTAAATGACAAAAATAAGACAGATGGTTGCCTCTCACTTGTGTGTGCAGGAACCAAACTCCCAAAAACATTACTAAAGCAAGGCAAAAATGAAGAAAATGACTTCTTACTCTTCTATTTTGATTAATGTATTTTTTTTTCTCTGCTAAGATGATTAAATCCTGAGGGTGTTCCACACTTTTACATTAAATTCCAATTGAAGCAATTTTTTTTTTCTCGGTTTCAGCTCTGTGTAATACATAAGCACTGTTTTGACTTTCCATTACCATTGATTAAGAGAGGGCAACCCCTCTGAAACAAAATGAGGTAGTGAGTTCTACCCATTGAATGGTAGATGGAGCAGCATGTATGCACAGAGGAAATGGTAGATGGAGCATGCATGCACATAGGTGCACCAAACCAACAAACTATATTTTTCATTACCCTTTAAGGTCACCATTAGGTGCATATTCAACTAAGATCCAAAGATCAAAGAATAAACCAGAAATACCAGATTCAGTGAAATAACATCAATACTTCATTAGTTCCAGGTTCCTTCATTTTGTTTCTTCAATTCTTTGATGGATCCACCAACACCACCACCACCACCACCACCATCACCACCACCACCACCACCTCCACCTCCACCACCGGGTCCTGAACTCGAAGTACCGTTGCTCCCACCGGCTCCTCCACCACCACCTCCACCATCTCCTCCACCACCAGAAGGTGATCTCTTGGGTTCATGGTAAAGTTTTATCTTTTTTTCTTATGCTTTATTCTCTAGTCAACAGAAACTACTCCAAAGAACTTTGAATCTCTTTCTTACCAAATTTCCTCTCTAAAGACATTTGGTTTTTCCTAATTTGCAGTTTGTGGTTTCTCTGTTGCTGTGGCTTATTTACAAGCTGCTGTCCACCTCTCTTCGAGCCTGGACCTCCAAGTGCAATTTGATACATTTTTCCATTCTTCTATTTACCTTATTAACCTTTTAAGTGTGGTGTCTGCCTCTATGTTTGTCTGGAGAGAGAGAGAGAGAGGGAGAGTGAAATACTTTAATGAGTCTCCCTCTCTAGTAAGTCTGTCTTCAGGTGAAAATTTAACTCTGTGATTTAATTTTTGTATGTGGACTTGGAAAATTACACATAGGGATTGAATGATTTTCCTGTTCTATTGTTCCTTTCCCCTTTCTTTTTCTCTTTGTATCAGTTGTGTGTGTATTTGCAGTGATATTGGGAACATGTATGACTATATCAATAAATTTCTCTAATTACAAGTTTTATTTTCTTCAATATCTAGACATGTATAAGGGACAAAGAAAAATGTTTAGCTGAGATTCTTTACTACTTGCTAATTTTGGTCTGTGCCACCTAAAATAGTATATTGATTGTATCCTTAGTGAAAAATTATTATGTAGCTTATGTTTATTTCGGCTGCCAAGAAGCTTATAATTAAATATTGGGAAAATCTGTTTCTAACAGTCAAGTTGTAACCTCTCTTCTGCAGTCTTTTTCATTGGCTGACACCTTATTGTTCATGGGAAGAAGGCAATAAATTTCACGACAAAGCTCCTCAAAATTTCAAACTTCCAACATCTGGAGAATCAAGAGCAATTAAGTAATTTAAAGCATTGGTATGGAACGATAAAAACAACTATTTTTATCATCCGAGAATGCAAAATCAACCTAAAATGCATTCCAAGAATGCATACCAAACGCTGCCTTAGTTAGCAGGTTTAGGTCAGAGAACCACAACCCAATTCAATTGGATTACTTACCATGGAGGAGAGCAGGACAGTCTCTGAAACTTCACCACACTGATCAAGCAAGAGGTCAGGTCTCTTAGTTTCCCAAATTTACAAATTGCATGCTGATACTCTAAATGTTTACATACCCACAACAAGAAATCCATAACATCTTGGGAATAACATTAAGAATTAGAGATAGTCATTCTAGGGTTTGCACAGTAACATTTGCATTTTTAATTTGGAAGAGTTATGTATTTAGATTAGTATTTTTATTGGATTGCAAAGGTGAATGTGAAGAAAAATTGTCCTACATAAGTGGGATAATGGAGAAAGTACATATGTTTAATGAGAATTTGAAAATCTCTTAGAATATGACTTGAGTGAAATGTCCAGCTCTGTTTTGAGTGAAACTGTGAACTAGTAGTGCCTGTGGTTTCTCTATGTTTAAAACGGATAAGTGATTTTGATAGAGAATAACTGATCCCCATTTTGTAAGGTCAGATACAACACTTAAGATCAAGAGAGGACAAAATGATATAGAACTGAACTAGATATATGAATCACCAATGATGTTTCTTAGAAAGAGAGTTGAAATGTGGTCTGCAATGTATTAAATTAATCTTAGGAAGAAGCAACATGTATAAAGAAGGTAACCTTTGTATCCATGGAAGTTTTTCCCAATCTCCCTTTGTCATGGATGTAAAGCCGCTGCAAATACAAGGAGCGAGAGCGGTTCTGCCCTTGGAACACAGAGATGAAAGTGATGTGAGGCGGCATCAGATCATCAGAGGTTCTTGCAAAATTACATCTTTAGACTTGTCATTGTATGCTTCGATCCAATCCCAATACTTGAATCCATGTTTTGGATTCATACGTGCATTTCATATGGTGGGGACTTCTATTATCCTAAAGGAGTGAGATCCCTTCTTTTTATATATCAATTCCAGACAACTATGAAAAAACAAGCAAAGGTTTTCTCCTCTCTTTGGAAGTAGTTGCTCTTTTCACAATCAAAATAAATGAAATGACTAGACTAGTGAAGAAAGACCATTTGAACAGGTGCATTCCAACATAGTAATTCTTCAAAATGTTGTTCATATGGACAAGAATCTAGTTCTACAACAAGGCTGATTGGATGAAACTGAAATTTTGTGGACAGGTAGGCCCCACGCTTAAACGTTTCTAAACAGGTTATTTACATCGAAGTTAACTATTATAAGGCTGTAAATAAAACAGATTTAGACCATAAATAGGCAGATCTGGCTTGGGTTTGATTCGATTAATCGACATCAATCCATTTCGATATCGAAGGACTCACAGATTCTAGTTTCATATGTATATTTGGATCCAATTAACAATGTTCGACACGTTTAACAAGAAGTAATAGATCTTGCAATAAAAAAAATAAAAACGAAAAGAAAAAAAAATAACAGCAACCAGGTATGGAAATTTGTTGAGATATATTTTTTTGGGGGGAAAATTTGTTGAGAATTTGAAAACTTCAACATGAAAAACAAATTGAATTGTCAAAATAATATTGAGAAAAAGTACTAAAAATGTGAACGTTGACCATAATTCTAAAGCTAATCAGGACAGGACCAGCAAACCAATCAGGATTGAAATGGAACCTGTCATTTTCCCGGTTTCAAACTGGTATTGAAACAGAGAAGTGCGATAGAGCTCATTTGTGGTTGGGTTAAACCAGGAAGAACACCACAAGCTACAACCCCTCCCCCACCCCCCCCCCCCCCCAAAAAAAAAAGTAAAAAAAGAAGACCATGAAATGGAAAGATTGTCTTCACGTTGAAGGAAACAATACCTGCAATTGGTGCTTGTTCAGCATACCAAGCTAACATTGGCCACTTCCTATGGTGCTGATCTGTGCAAGCATAAAGAAAACTTGGCCAAGCATTCCAACTGCATGACTATTCAATGAAACTGGGAGGGAGAGATTTAACTTCTGAAATAACATAACCCAAGCAATGCAACAAGTAGTTGATTATTGAGATCACTAAATCTACTGCAACTTGATTTTGTAACTTCATGGCAACTGCTTCCCGTCTTTAACCCGTATCCTTGGTGGACTTCACATATTCTTCATAAAATAGCCACCTTCTGAAATCAACAACCTAGCTTTCTTTTTCTCCACCTATGTCAGAGAAATCCAACATCACAATCAGTGTTGTTCCTAAAAACAGCAATGGAGATAAAACACTTCAATCACGAGAGAGAGAGAGAGAGAGAGTGGATGTAACATAAGTACTGTTTCATAGTTATAGATCTATTAACCAATAAACTTAATTCATTAAAATCATGTGGAGTACATCCTAAAACCCATATTTAGAATTCTAACATTTTATCCTTCATAGGAGCACCAGGCCAAAAGCTTAAAAAACGCTAAGATGACTACTTCATCCCAAGTAAACTAAACCACCTAATAACACTCGATACAAAAACAGTGAAATGGAGGATGCAATAATTGGTAAAATGAGATTCTTTGAGACTGTATTCTTACAGCTCCCCCGATCAATGATGTGAAAAATAAGAAATTAATATAAAACTTAAATGAGCCTTAAAAAAAACCAAATTCCAATTTGGACCCCATAAATGTTAACACAATAAAATTATTTTGATTTGAAAATATTTCATAGCAGAAATCTACATCAATAAAAACCTTTTTGTAACTTCCCCAATTTCGTGTAAACCACCCAAGTCTACCAATTGATACCCCAATAAACTTTCTCTAATTGACTCCAATCAATTCCCTCACACCCATAAAACCTGATAGCCCAAATCCATGGACAGCCCTACTTCTTTTTTGGTTTTTTCTACTTGATAGAATTTGATCTTCTTCAGACGTACGGCCTCATAATCATGATGACAACAAGAAGCTCCGGGTGATTCAATATTTAACTTCAGGTTCAGCCAATTCTGGCTAAGCATATTGTGGCATGCTGATGCAGATACGTCACCCTGAAGGGCTTATTTTATTGAAAATAAGCTTTGGGTTGGGTTTTGTAGGTGTTGGACTTTTGATTCCATGGATTTACTTTGTAATTGACCAATTTAATGAACCTAAAATATGGGTAGTGATGAATCCAGAAATAATGGACCAATAGAAGAGCGAAACTTTGCCAACCAAGGACGGAGGAAGAATAACCGGTCGGACCAAGCCATGACCCAGTCAATGCTGAATACGTTCAAACCAGCAGCTCGCCCTGGGAGGGCGATGAGGAGCTGAGTGCTCACACTCGGCCCATGATGAGGGGGTGCCGAGTGCTCACACTCAGCCCACGACAAAGGGATGCCGAGTGCTCACACTCGGCCCACGATGCAGGGGAGCTGAGTGCTCACACTCTGCTCACGACGAAGAGGTGCTGAGTGCTCACACTCAACTCACGACGCAGGGGAGCCGAATGCTCACACTCAGTCCACGTCGAAGGGGTGCCGAGTACTCACACTTGGCCTACGATGATAAAGCGCCATTGGTCAAAGACCGAGTACTCTCACTCGGTCCCAGGTTCAAGATTGGAGAACCAGGAAGACTCGCATGGTCTACACTCAGATGACAAGACAACCCCCCGGTAAGGGAACCGAGTACCCACACTCGGGTCGAGGCCTTGCAGTCGGCCTAGCATAGGGTCAGCCCAGCGCAAAGGGTGGGATCTCCCTGTTAAACCCTATAACGGAACGATAACCGTATCCACACAAATCACGAAGCCATGTCACTTCATCCCGAAGATCATGAGATATGGTGAGTCAGCTGGGATCAACCGTCATCCACTAGCGGAACCGTATCCCACTCAACTAAGGACTCTTACCATGAAAAGAGTCCACTTCCAAATATAACTCCGGCACAAGCTCTCCCACCTAAATCAGACTCTTTCCTTACAAGGACTCTCTCCATAACCGCCCAAGGCCACACTATAAATACTCAGGTATGAGGCTCAAACGCCATCTATCTTTCCACTAAGTTAAAACCCTGTTGCTTTGGAGACCTGACTTGGGCATCGGAGAATCCTCGGCCGGAGCCACACCGGCTCTCCTTTGCTCACTCGGTTTTTTGCAGGTTCATCCCAGGCGGACTGGATTGGAGGTTTCTTGACGCAATAGGTAGAAAGTCGAAAAACGGGATTTACTTCATTAGTTTAGTTAGAGTCCTGTTTTGAGCCAGTTCTTTCATTATTTTAATTTCCTAATCAATTTATGTTACCTTTTTTATTAAGGATTGGGTTAGGCCTTTCTTTTTTAGTGTTTGAGTCTGTTTTTGAGTCTCCTATATAAGTTTGTAAGGGGCTACAGCCTTGTACACCAATTTGATTAATAAGATTTTGGCTTGAGCCTTTTCTTTTATTCTATGAGACTCAGATGGCAGTAAGATGCGGTGCTATGTGATGGGATACCATTAATGGCTGGTGGGATTCCAGTCGAGGTTACGTGGGATGCTTAGTCATATCTTCTCCTTCTTCTTCTTCTTCATTCTTCTCCATCAATACTCAAGTAAATAGTCCTTTGTTTTCTGCCATTGTTGCTGCCTGTAATTTGTCAGTCCTATCACTATTAGGATCATAGTTGTCACGGCGTCACGGCGATCCAAGTCGGTGGAGGGGTGTCACGTCGATATATCGACATGTCGCCCGCCATGGCGTTGCCATGGCGAGCATGTCGACCATGTTTTATTTTTTATTTTCTCTATTTTTAATGTGTTAATAGATGTATACTCAAGCCATGTTTTATTTTTTCTCTATTGTTTCTCAAGTTTTAAGAAGAAAATTCAGAAATCGAAGAAGAAATCGAAGAGGGAAAGAAGAAATCGAAAGAAATCGAAGAGGGAAAGAAGACAGGAAGAAGAAATCGAAGAGGGAAAGAAGACAGGAAGAAGAAATCGAAGAAGAAATCGAAAGAAATTGAAGAGGGAAAGAAGAAATCGAAGAGGGAAGAAGAAATCGAAGACAGGAAGAAGAAATCGAAGAGGGAAAGAGAGTCAGGAAGAAGAAATCAAAGAGGGTCGCCATGGCGTAGGTCGCCATGCAGCCCTCTCCAGCGCTAGGACGCCATGGCGTCGCCATGGCGACGCCATGACAACTATGATTAGGATTGGTGAGTTGGAAGGTGAATCTCTATTCTGATCTTTGTTTTGATTACTGATATTTTGCGAGTCAAGTTTTCAGTCAATTTTCGGGTTTCTATTTGAGTGGAGATTTTTGACTTGGGATCCTATCCGGGAGGGTTTAAGGATTCTTTCTATCAACCCTCCACCAATTTGGTATTAGAGCTTATCACCTCCTGTTTAATACAAGGAAGATGAAGCTAGAAGTTCCTTACTTTGCTGGACAGAGGGATCCATTCCTATTCCTTAATTGGTTACATTCTCTAGAGGAATATTTTGACTGGTACAACCCAACAGAGGAGCTAAAAAGCTTAGGTTTGTTTACTTCCAATTGACTGGTCATGCTAGATAATGGGGGAAATTCCATGAAGAGAGACTCAAAGTTAGAAGACGTGAACCTAGGACTTGGGAAGAGATGAAGCATGAGTTGAAAACATCAAGTACCTACAGGAACATATGCGAAGAAATCTCTCCCTTCGACAAGATTACCACCAAAATACATTTACAGTTGAAGAGAACTTGAAACATTTATTAAACTGCATGATTGCTTTTGAGCAAAGGTTGAAGCCACGTTTGGTCCCCTCTACCCTCCCCCCCCCCCATCACATGCTACTATCAGGAGAGAGATTTGATCCTTTTGTAAATC
Organism: Telopea speciosissima; assembly: GCF_018873765.1. NCBI lineage: Eukaryota > Viridiplantae > Streptophyta > Magnoliopsida > Proteales > Proteaceae > Telopea > Telopea speciosissima. The sequence goes on from NC_057917.1 coordinate 15,668,482, forward strand.
ATTTTTCTAATGGTTTTGTCCCTGAATAGCGGATAATTCTCTTCATCCATTCTTCGAGATGACGACAATGCATACATTTGGTTTGGTAGTTACCATAGGAAACAAGAATGTAAGCACAAATCTCAGCTCAATATGCATTTTAATGTACCAAAATAATATGCTTCGTCCAGTAATAACCTGCCAAAAATATATGAAGTTCGACCCAATCCGGAGTTTGGAGATTTATTTTGCATGGTTGGGCTTCAACTGTTGTCTGAGTTGCACCACTGAGGTATTTGACAAGTCTAATGCCCATTGCCATAGATTATATCATCTTCAAATATCTAATGAAGGATGAGTCTGGATCCTCTCTCCTGCAGGGGAGGGGAGTTACTCTTCAACTATGTTTACTATCCGCCATGTGTCCTTTGTGTAACCGATAACTTGTTAGTCATCGTTATATTTTTGCTTTTCTTTGTAATGTAAAGACTATGGGACCCATGTATTCCTCCTCCTACTTCTTCTCTCAAAGTGTTGTGCGCCTTCCCCTGCTTGTCCAACACGAAAACTAAGTTGAGAACTTACGGTGGTCCATGACAAAGAGCACCCTTGGGAACCTCCACCTGGTCCTGAACTATTTTACCACCTCCTTACTCAGCCCACTCATCCCCAAGCAACTCCACAAAGCCAACTGACATGCAAAGCCATAAATGTTGAATAGAGAGTACAAAACTCCACCCTCCACCACTCTTTCCCTGTCGGGTACCACAAATAGTACCCACCCATCGCTAGATTCAAACCAATTAAGAACAGTAAATTTCATAAAAGAAAAAGGATGAAAAGTCGTGAAGAAGAAACAGAGATACCAAATACTTGATGATCAATTGAAGGAACCCATCAAAACTGGAAGGAGAAGGGGGGGGGGGGGGAGAAAAAAATGTTGACCTAGCTCCAAGAGCGGGAACACTTAACTCATGAAGACGTTGCGCTCGGGCCTCTCTTGGGACCCCAGCTAGTGCTACCTTGAACATAATATGATATCTAATTCTGAAATACATTCTTTATTGTGAATTTTAATTAATATCACTGCAATGCTTTTGCACCATAAAAAATGAACAGTTCGAAATGGAACTAGTTTGTGCTTGACTTGCCTTCATTTGGCCGCGGAATTCTCTTATACTCATAGTTGTTTATGTCAACCTTCTCTTGCAAAGCCTGTAAAAGAGAGAGAGACAGATCAATTAAGCTTCATTCCAGAAGCATCAAACAATATAGTGATAAAGCATGTGAAAAAGAAAAAGTATGCACATAATACGGTCATAAAGTTCAAAACTACCTTAAGCTCATCTTCCAGTGAAATCTTCTTGGGCTCATAACTTTTCACAGGTCCGGTTCTTGACAATGCTTTTCTGGTCTCAATGATCTCCCACTCTTGATCGTCTTTCACCTTTGCCACATCTTTACTGAACTAAAAGTTCAAAATCAATTCAGAAGGCAACGTTAGAGATGCATTAGTCATTGAAAGAATAATAAACCGCTAAAAAACCACTTTAGATGATCCATATGATGTGGCTTTACTACATGATATGATCTTCAAATAAAATTTCATTCTAAAATTTATGGGATTTAGATCTTCACATAAAATTAATTTTGGGAAGATCGACTCATAGACGGAATGACGGTGAAAATCTTAAGAATTGGAAATTGTTAAATCAGAGAAGGCATTGAAGCTTAGAAATTAGAACAGAAAATACTGACCTGCCTTGCAAGAGGTGGGCGAGACCACCAGCCCCAAGGACGGTGAGTGAAATCATTGGTAGCCCGTATCTGAGAAATGGGTATTTTCTCCCCCACCTTTTGAATTGTGTAGCCGAATCCCTAATCCTAGCAGTAGCGCTCGTAGCTGCCATTTTCATTCCCTTTGAAGGTTCCATTGCTGTTTCGGAGCTCATCGCAGTCTCATGCACAAGGCTGACTCGTTAGGGTTTTTTCTACCTTTCTTCCCCAAGCCCGATTGATTGTTTGAGCCATAAAAGTTCAGACTTTCAAAGCGTTCTCTCTTTATATAAGGGTATTTATGTAATTTCATAACCTGTTACACTACCTAGTGTTTAGTTTCGTTTGAATGGCGAAATGCCGAAAAGAACTCTGAGATTGAAACTTGAAAGAGAGGGAGAGAGAGGCATTCTCTGTCTTGTCTCATTGTTGCCAAACTAAGCAAAAGTCTCTTAAGATGGCCGGAAAGGCTGCAACGGTTCCATCGACGTATTCGCCGTCTCCGAATCAGAAAACGAGGACACCCATCTTCAAAGATGTCGATTGGGTTCGTCCAGATGGCCGAGGCTTCCATCAGTGCAGGCCTGCATGTATGTTCTCTTTATTCCTCCCTTTCTGGTGTGGTTTTTCTGTTTTAAGCCTTCATTTGTTCGAGTATTTTTGGCTGATAAGATGGGTATTATTTGGTTGCTTAGTTCCTTTGGTGATTACTCTATTTTGGGTTTGTGGATTTTACTTTGTTGCTCTCTCGATTGGGCTAGGTGCATCTTTTGCGAAACTATAATTAGAGTTTGTTGAGATTATGAATATTATATCATGGGTTGGTGTCCATGTGATATTTGATGTTGTTCGTTGCTATTTCTGTTTATAGACTATTATTTCTGGATGTCCACTGAACTAGTAGTTTGTTTTTACTTTGTGCATGCTTGAGTTTGCAACATATTTGGTCTTGTTAGGTATTCCTGTGCGCTATGTGCCTGTATCAATAGAAAAGAGTGGCTCACAGAGGCAATGGGATTTGGCGTGGCTCTCTCTCTCTCTCTCTCTCTCTCTCACAATGTGATTACAGATTTGTTGCCTATGGAGAATGTACAAAGATATTCCTTGAATATTTGGGGGTTTGCTTCCCTTTTATTTTGTTGTGAATGCTCTTCCATGAAAAATCATACAAGTAGAAATAAGGTTGGCTGTGGTGACCTTAATTCTGCTCCTCTTTATTGTTACAGAAATTACAAAAAAAAAAACTGTCGGGAAGTTTGAGGTGGAAGAATACTGTGTAGTTCAAGCTGACATGTTGGAATCACTATAGTTTATTAATTCATGTATGGGTTAAGATGCAATTTACAGGTACTTCTTTCCATAACTTTGATATGTGGAAAAACCTTAATTCTGAAAGCTTGAACACAAAGAGTCACGGACTTCTCTTTTTGTTGCAATTTAATTTCTATCAGCCCATGCTCTTTCTATTTGTATCCTGAACGATCAGCTTTCATAATATAAGCACCTCAGGTTTTATGCATTTCGAAAACTTCAAAGTTTTATCTTGAGCGGCGGTAAAGATGGTGTTTAGTTATAAACTTTTGAGAGTGACCTTTACCTAATTGTGCTGGTGCATTTGATTCTGGGTGAGGTCTCTGGCATGATGGTTTTTACAGCCTATGGATATGATCCATAATTTCATTCCTAAACTTGATGGACTTATTGTGGGCAGGAGGCAACAGTAGGCATCACAAGAAGATTTCCAAGAATGAAATTCAACCCGTCCAAGGGACTTAACCATACAGTCTGGATACTCATTTTTGGAGTGTTGACCATAAAGTTTCAAACACTCAAAAGAATGTGAAAGATTGATAGTTAGGTTCAGCTTATTAAATGTACTCCCAATTTTGGCATAGAAGGTCATGCATGCAGGATCACCAATCAGAGGCTAATGACCTCCTTTCTACAAATTACTGTTAGTCATTTACACATTGTATTAATCCTATACGAAGGTTGGGTACATGTCTTCCCTCACTTGAAGAAAGTTCTCTATTAAGATTGTTGTAATGCAGACTGTGAATTAAATCCTCATTTGTTGATTTTTATCTCGTTATGTATTGGGCGCATATGAAACATTTAAAAGTACGTTGAATTGTTATCCTCATTTGTTGATTTTTATCTCGTTATGTATTGGGTGCATATGAAATGAAACATTGAAAAGTATGTTGAATTGTTTTACCAAGCAACAGAAACTATGAGGTTCTTTGGCTTTTGGATCGGTGAAGAGGATACTTTACAAGTAGGACAAAGCTAACGATAACTTGCATTGTACAAAGATTGGGTAGGGCTCATTTTCTCCAAAGAGATCCCATCCTCATTTGTGTATTCAAACAGTGTATCTCTATAGGATTTGACCTTTGATTTCCAATCCTATGGAAATGTCAATTCATCCATAACTGCTTAGTTGAGACAACAATGAATTTTGATTTTTGACCGAACCACCTTATTTTGTTGTTTGCTGTGGCCATGTCTCGTTACAAGATTCATCAAAAGGAATCCTATTTATGCTTATTTTGAATTTATTTTAAAGGGGCGGTTTTCATGCACGATTGCGTGAGAGGGATGGGGATTATGATGAGTCAAATAGGGGGGAGGGATTTTTCTTTTTGACCCCTTTGTGGGGGGGGGGGGGGATAGGACTGTGCATGGTACACAGCCATGCATGGAACCTTTAGCCTTATTTAATTTATGACCCTCCCCAGACCCCGCAATGGCAGGAGCCTTGTGTGCTGGGTACACCCTCAATATTTTTTTCTAATCTTTTAGAAGATTCCGACACTCAAGACTTGAACCGAGATGCTATAACCTTTTTCTTTTATTCCCTAGCTTCACTTTTGTTTTATTTTAGTAGTACTCATTTTTTTATTGTGGTTTACCATAAAGAAGCACCCTGAGTCATTGATGACTTGCAGTTTTGAAGACTGATGCTGTACATGCTGCTTCTGGATCTGCTTATGCTGAGTTCGGGAATACCAAGGTCATTGTCTCTGTGTGAGTATTTGTATTAAAATTTATTCCGTATATTCTTAATTTTGTTTGTTATATCTTAATTGCCTTCTTGTATGACCGGACAGATGTTCTCTGGTGCTGTATTTGACCTTAATCATGAATGTAACCCATTTTCAGACTCAAATATTTGTGTTGGTTTGGGTCTTTGATAAGAGGTATTCAAAAAGTTCTTTGGACCATATGCGTGTAGGCATGTGTAGATAGACTAAAGAAGCTGAAGCAGTTTAGGTATACAGTGGAAATGTAATGCATTAGGGGAACCTGAAGTATACATGAATTACCTGGTAAAGATGTACAATGTTGTCAAACTACTTCGCCGTCTTCAAAACACCTTGCATTTCCTTTGCAAAATACTATGAGTTGCAAGGTTGAGAATCAGCTGTGTGATGTGGGCATCATCTTGTGCTGAGGTGGATTCTAATTAACTATTGGCAGATTTTATTACCCAGGGGAGACCATCTCCCTATTGTTCGTTTAGAAACTCTGGTAAGAGCTATATACAACATTTTTGAGGTCATTGGATGGTGCAACAATGTTTGCAGTTGCAATGGTGGTTGGACCTTTCTTACCACTAACTCCAAGGCCTGAATGATTCTGTATACTCCCCTTTTACAAAAACCGCTTGTATAAGAAGAAAGTAATGCCCTATTCATAAATGAAATGGAAATCAATATGTTGCTCCAATTTATACATAAAGTCTTACATTTTCCCTAATTGTGGAAGCACTCTACTAATGAAATTTCATGCCAGTATTTCAGTGCTAGTGCGATCTGTAGTCAATTTTCATTGGGTAACATCTGTAATTTTTTCTAGATGAACTGTTTCTCTTCTTTGTCTATACTCATGGAAATTTCCAATCTTTTCTCCATTTCTGAAATTTCATGTGCATAGATTCAAGTTGTGTGTAGCTAATTTCCTGTAAGAAGAAAATCTCTATCCCCTCACCCCTTGTACTTTTTGACATCCATTTTTCACAGATTGTTTGGGTGTTTTTACATGTGGTGTTGCGTGGTGCTCATAGAGGAAAAAGGGGGCTAATAATTCAATGCTCTCATGTCTTCATTTGGGATATCTCCATTCCAAGGAAAGAAGGCTTCTTTTTTTTTTGGGGGGGGGAAGGGGGGGAGGGGGGAGGTTATCCAATTAGATGGGATAAACATATTCCTGTGTATCTTTCTTTTCCCCCCATAGGTTTTCTTGTCATAAATTCTGATCATCCAAAGGAGAAAATACATTGGATGGCTACAGCATTTGACCTGTTAATTCGAGCCTTTCAGATGTAGATGGGGCACATCTTGTAAGGTGTCCAGAGTCCTGTACCCTCATATATGCCATTTGTTATAGCCCATGTGTTATACTATATACGCTCTTAGATTTTCCTTATAATGTAGGATATTAGCTTTACACTCTTTCATATTGTCTTTTGTCTTTTTCTGTTTCAGATTTGGTCCGAGAGAAAGTAAAAAAGCAATGCTGTACAGCGATGTGGGCAGGCTCAATTGTAATGTCAGCTATACGACTTTTGCCAATCCAGTTCGTGGGAAGGCATGCAGGAATCTCCACTCTTATTTTTTGATTATGGCATTGTTTTTAGATTTTGTCTCTATGTTCTAAAATTTGAAATTTCTATGTTTAGGGATCAGACCACAAAGAATTTTCGTCCATGCTTCATAAAGCATTGGAGGGTGCTATAATACTGGAAACTTTCCCAAAGACAACTGTGGATGTTTTTGCATTGGTGTTGGAATCTGGTGGAAGTAAGTTTCTAGAATTACTTTTCCACATTAATGAAGGTTTCTTTGACAAAATGATGTTTGGTATGCTAAGAGAACCAGACTTTTGTCTTCATCATGAGTCCCACTTCCTTTTACATCTGTGTTGAACTTCTACAAAGTAGTTCTACTTATATTGATGCTCTCTTTTCTTTTATCCTCCCTCTCTCACGTATGTGTGTATGGTCGTTTTAGCTCAATTACTGCTCATAGTTATCAAGGCATCGCCTAGGCACTGCCTAGGCGTCCAACGTTTTGATCGACTTGGGCGCCTTGGATGCCTTGGTCACCTACTTGGTGTCGCCTTAATTTTTTGCCCTCTCCACCGCCTTGGGTCGCCTAACTGTCATGACAACTATGTTACTGCTATGCATCTTCTTTTTTTTTATTCGGTAATAGAAAAACTGATAAGGTGTGGCATTGACTTTTACCATGGATGTGAGTCTTTAAAGTCTCCCATATATATATATATAAGAAAAATAGAATAATTATGGAAAGATATTGAAATTAGGGTTAGGGTTTAATGGGGTCTAGGGTTTGATGGTAGGGTTAGGTCAAGTTGATGTAGGGGAGTCTTCCAGTGAAGGTCTTGTTAAGTTTTGACATGTCTAGGACTGGTAAACAGAATCGGCAGCAAGTTTTGTGGTTTGGGTTTGGGTTTTGGGAAAGATGGTTAAATGGAGTTTCTAGGGTTAGAGTAGTCAGTTAGGGCTGCAACTTGGATCGAGTTTCCTATAGAGGGAGGGGAGTGCTCGATCCAAATATGAATGATTTCCTACGGTTGGAATGGGCTGGGCAGTGAATGGATTGTAGAGGAAGGTTTAGAGATGAGGCGGGGGATTCTAGGGTTTTGTTGTTTAGAGGATTAGAAGAAGAAAGGCTAGGTTCTGGGATGGTTCAAACTTACTAGTTATTGAAGCAGTACTTGGACAGCAGCTTGTTTGAATGAATATCCTTGAAAAATCAGAACTTGAATGTAACAGCAATGGAGAACAAAGAGGGCTTGAACGAACCACCCGCGCTTCACACCGCAAGGTGTCAATTGGATCAAACACCAATCAATCCCACCAGTCTTGATCAAACACAAGACAAAAATCTTCATTGGAGAAGAAGACCAGCAAAAAGCTGTCCATTAATCAATATTCGTGTTCAATGCTTGCCCCCGTTACAACCTTATATAAAAGACTATAAAATAGACTCCTACACTAAAAAGGAAAGGCCTAACCCAATCCTTAACCTATTAGGCAACCTAAATGAAATATTGAAGGAAATAGACTCAAAAATGGCTGGACTTTGAGTCCTATTCCAGCCCAACTTACATAACAATTAAATAGTCACATAACCACTTAAGGTGTCACATGAGCACTTAAGTGATCACATGACCACTAATTACATAAAAATAAAACTAAGTAAGGAATTAAAACAGCTAATCCCGTATGCAAACCTATTACCTATACTTAAGGTCCATAAAAGTGACCTATTACTTTGGAAACCCATGGGATCAAAGGCCCAACGTGTATATAACCCAACCCTAGATATATTCCTAATAAAACAAGCATATTTGAGTTTTTAAATGCTGGATTTTTTCTCAAATCTAAAAATTTCATAAATCTTAATATGGTAAACTTGCTAAAAATCAAAAGAGCGGTAAAATATTAATTTGTTTTAATATCTAAAAAAATATTCAAAGCGATTTTGACAGCATTCGCACACACCGAATAAGGTTTGACCGGAACATCTCCTTCAATCTAAATCAGATTTAAGCTATCTTGGATTTGTTGGAAAGCTGGTTTTGTGCTCTACCTAATACAAAAAGTCTCATGTAAAAATAAACTCAATTGACCACTCAAAATTCTTAGAGAACAAGAAAATTTCTCTAAATCGAGAGCAGTTTAATTGCTTAAAGATAAGATCATACTTTCTAAGAACAGTATAAATCAAATGTGAGACTAGGTATACCATGACAATGACCAATTCCAAGAACAGTATAAACCAACAGTGTGTTTTGTTTCGAACTTTCGAATAGGTTGCTTCTTTAGTTCTACTGTCTTCTAGTTCTATGTTGATTTTTTATGACTTGATGTGGCTTAGTATTGATTTTTGATGACTTAATGTGACTTAATGTTGATTTTTGATGACTTGATGTGGCTTAATGTTGATTTTTGATGATATAAGGTGCATCTTGTAACACACTAAATAATGTTAGAAAAGAGGGGAAATAAAAAATAACACTTGGGCACTTTGGTCGCCTAGGCAGGCGCCTTGTCACCTAAGCGCTTAGGCGCCCCTCCACTGCCTTGGGTGGCCTTGCCACCTTGACAACTATGATCAGTTCTATTGTTACATTTTTTAGGGGGTTTGGAAAGCTTTAGATATACTTGTAAATTTTCACAAATTATTATATTAATGAATCAAATGTTGACATTCCCAGGTGCCACTGAGAGGGGAGGTGAATCAGTGGACTATATTTTTTCCCAGAAACTGTAATCTCAAACACCTGCCTCACTGTACACACTATACTGTCTTTGTACCAAACACCTATGTACACCAGTGGCTGGAGCTGTCCAATTTTACCGATTACAGTTTACATGCACTCCCACCTTCAACCAAGAGAGGCTAGGTATTGTAGTCCTGGATTTGATTGTTCAAACCAGTAACCAAAACAGGATCTTTTAATCAAAGGATAGGTTCAGATTAAGGGGGATTGTAATAACAGGAAGTGAGGTGGTTGAATGGGCTTAAAACTTAGGTCGAGTGTAGAACTGTAGATAATGTAAAGGAGAAGATATGCTGAAAGTTACAACTAAATCAGATGGTTAAATCTAGAGTAATGGAGGTTTCCTAGTAGAGATAGGAGTGAGGGGTAAAAGTGTAAGTTCAGACAATTGGCTGGTTGGATAGGAGTGAAACCTGGATCGAGTCTCTCTTAGGGTTTGGAGATGATTCCATCAAAATTTCAGCAGCTTCTAACGGTTGGATAGGGCTGGGCAGAATTCTAGCGAAAAACACGTAACATGCAACCTTCTAGAAGGGAAGAAGATCTAGTTGCAGGTTTTCACTTAATTGTTGGTGGTATACCTTGATTTCAGAGTCCCAAAGCAATAAAACAGTAGTAGAGGATGTAGAGAGTAATCAAATGACCCACCCGGGCTTCCCACCGCAAGGTGTCAATTAGATCGAACACCGATTCCTTCAAACCTTGATCAAACACAAGATTTTCTTCGTGAGGAAGACAAGTTGCAGAGACAACAACTCAAAGATTTCTTTTCTAAAATTGGTGAACAATGCTTGCCCCCTTTACAACCTTATGTACAAAACTCAAAAATAGACTTAAACATTGAAAAGGAAAGGCCCAACCCAATCCTTAACTAATAAGGTATTCTAAATTGACTACGAAAGTGAAATAATAAAGGAAACAAACTCAAAACATGGTTGGACTTATAGAATCCTAATCCAACCCAACTAAAACACTTAATAACAATTACTTGCAACTTAAAGTGATCCACGTAGAACAGGTTCAATTGAACTAACCCAAAACAACTTAAAAATAAACTAAGTATAAGAAACTAAGTCCTAATAAAAGCAATCCCATATACAACCTTAATACCCATAGTTTAGGCCCATTAAAGTGGCCTATTACATTGAAAACCCATGGGATCAAAGGCTCAACATGTATAGAACCCAACCCAAGGCTTATTCCTAGGTAAACAAGCCCAATTTGGTGTTGAATCTGCATCACTAGGCCTACCAGGAGTTGCATGCCAATCCTGCAAAAACCACAGCACTCCAATTCCACAAGTACAAGCATAAACACTCACAACATAACAATTATGTGGTTCGGCAGTGTGCCTACATCCACGGGGTATTACCTAACCCTGGGCTTCGTATATTACCCTATACTCAACACTATTTAACTGCTACAACAGTTCAGGAGCTCCTACTCTTGCTTCTGATAATGTCCCTACACTGTTTAGGGCTACAACCCCACACTCATCAAGCCCCAAGTCAATGAGTCATACAATATGTGGAGTGCAATGAAAATTCGAACCCTCATTACATCAAACACTTACTAGGCATATATCAAAATACACTTTAGTCAATGGGAAAAGGAGTTTGCAAACGTAGATTACCACTGCCCGGGTAATCCCAACCTCCGATGATATTCCGATGCTCAAAATCAACTACGGCAAAGTCCAAGCACCAAGGTCCCAATTAGGCAAAAACCATGAAAATCGAGTTTTCCAACACCAAAAGCATCCACAATTGCTTCTCTCATGTTCTCCCATGAATTCTGAGCATATTGGAAAGAACCGGGGTCAATTTCGACCTAAAATGAGTGAGCCAACAAAATGGCTTCTTTCCAGGGGGCAATTCTGTCCTTTTAAATGAGCCTTGTGACATTTTGAAGCACCACGGACGGTCGGCTGAAACATCATCTGTCAGATTTGTCTTCCAAAATGTGCTTGTAATGTTGGCCATTGGATCATCTGGTGCACCATGTGATGTCGATATATCTTGTCCGAGGACCACAAAGGGTCTATCAAGAATCACTATCTACAGTCGACAGATTAGAATAGTACGCGACGGCCCAGATTCCTCTAAAAGGAATCATTAAACGCACCTTTGCATATGTGCTTAATAGCACTTAAAAACGATTCTGTGTAGCTTCTCCATTGAGATTCCATACGATCCACCAACCAAAAAAGTCGCGCTTGGATCAATGCCACCACCTCTTTCATGACCAATTTCTTATCATTGAGATCAACAACACCGATCCAACGGTCATTGTAACTCTGGAACTGGAATGAGACACAAAAAGGACTCTTAGTAAAGAGGATTGATCCTCCATATTGACATTCGGTCGAACACAATGTGAACCATTTATACCTTAAGACGATTTTTGAAAACAAACACGACATGTGGCCTTGCCCCCATGTGCGGCCCCTGACTCGATCCTTTCGTGCGGCCTATAGCTTGAACCCTTGCCGTGATCAATTGGCCTCCATTCATGCTCATATGAGGCTTGCCTTGGCTCGCATGGACTTGGTCGACATGCTGCTAGTAGCATAGTTATGTTGCACATGAGACAAGCACCCTTGACTGCAGCTGTGGCCGCCAAGCTGCAGTCAAGGTTAATTACTAATTGATAACATCATATTTTCTAAGAACTGTATTAACCAAATGTGAGACTAGGTATACCTGAAAATGACCAATTCCAAGAACATATAAACCAAATGTGTGTTTTGATTGTTTCACACATAACTGATATATTAAAAAAATAATACTGGAACACGATTTAGGCCGCTTAGGCGCGGCCTAAGCGCTTTGGAAGGGCCTCGAACGCCTTGGATCGCCTAGCGCCTTGACAACTATGCGCCAATGAGGCATAGCCTTTGGATGATGCGTGGCTGGCCCAGATGGCTGCTTTGAGCCTTGCCTGTGCAAGATGTCTTGACCACCTATGTATGGCTTGACCGAGCTACACAGCATGACTCTGTCCACCATATCATCTGAGCCACATACACTACTATTTTCATAACAATGCCACCACACAACCATAGGCCTTATAATCAAAACTCAAAACTGAAGTGTCAATGTCATTTTACTAGGACACACATGCACAGGTACACATTGACTGCCACATGAGCTAGTGCCCTGCGGTCACTGCCTAACCTTTCCAAACTCAGTCTGCCACCTTGAATCATATTACCGAGACCCTACAAATGTTGCCAACAATGACAACACAACTCTAAATTTGTCCCAGTTGCCCAACAAATTTTGTTGCTGCTAATTAAGAAAAACACACACACAATCGCACACAACCTACACAAACGAAAATTTTTAACTTAATGTTAGTTAAAAAAAAATGTTCAAATCATGTGAAATGCAGAATTTAGATTTGATAGTCATATGAAACAAAGGAAGGGAAAAAATATTACCCGTAGAGAAAGGAAGGTATGCAATTAAGTGAACTGGTTACTTGCGGATGAGAATACAAGTTAAAGAGCATATGTGCATGCTCTCCAAGCAAGAAACAGGAAGGAAGTGCAAACGCAATTGAAATGTTATTCATTAGAAATGATCAAAAGAAAAGCAGTTGAGAAAGGTAGATTAGAGAAGGTTATTAAGGATAAGTATACTTCCACAAATCTCCTTCCTCTGGGCCCAAAAGGAGGAGTTATGTCTTATGGCTCAGATTGATTAGAACAAGCAGGGAAACGAGTTCTTTTGTCATTTGGATTGGGACTTCTCTTTGCCTCAAATTGTATGCCTGGAGAAGGCACTAGAGTAATAATTGCTGTTGTTTAAGAGGATCTTTGTTGTTATAATCTTTTAGGAGAATTCAAGCAATAGCTATGCCTTCCAAAATCTTAATTTGCTATATATTATTCTTGTCACTTGTCAGGTGATCTTCCAGTAGTGATATCATGTGCAAGTCTTGCGCTTGCAGATGCGGGGATTATGATGTATGACCTGGTTACCTCAGTTTCTGTGGTATGTGTATAGCCATTTGCCATTCATTGTCTTTTTCTTTCATTCCTTTTATTTGTTTTAATTTAGTGCATTTCGAAGTTAATATGCAAAACGATCCTCACCATTGTGACTTTTATTTTTCTCCATTTGTCTTTTGCACCAGTAATGTTGCTTCAGTGCCTACCAAAATGTTATTGCTTTAAACAGAGGTGGACAAAACATACAACAACAACTCAGCCTTATCCCAACACTAAAACTCTCTTTTCCATCCAACTTAGTACTCCTTTGCCTAGTCAGTATAACTTGAATAAGATGGTAATCAGACACAGCTAACTTATTTACTATTGTCGAATAGGTTGTTTGAAAAGGTTGCATTACTTATTTTCCCATTGCAGAGGGTGGACCTTGGTGTAACGGTAAAGGTTGCTACATTGTAACCAAGAGTGGCGGGAGCCTTGTGCACTGGGTATGCCCTTTTTGATTAGGTTGTCTGAAAAATGTGGCATTACTTCAATATTAGAAAAAAAAAAAAAGATATTAGATACTGACCTCACTAGAGAAGTTATTTTCCATTGAGCTATTTCACCAAGGTCCCTGAACTATTCACAAGTCATCACATCAGGTCCCCCCAGTTTAGATAACTGTGCTAATTTTCCACATCCTTGACACAGATGCATGTTAAGTATAGAGCACACAAACTTGAAGACATTAATTTGCTGTTGGAAATTGATGACACATTGTAGAAGTGCTGAAAGATTGGATTAAAACAAAAAAAGGAGGGGGGGGGGGGAGCAAGATTTCTCTATTCAAATCTAATATATTCTTACCAACCTTCTAATGTCTAATATCTAAGAATTGAACTCTGTTCATGCTCACGAGTGCTTGCCACTTTTTCAGTTGCTTAACTTGCATTTTTCTTGTTTCCCTAGTCATGTCTTGGGAAAGATCTTGTCATCGATCCCATATCAGAAGAAGAAAGTCTTCAAGATGGAAGCTTAATGATTGCATGTTTGCCCTCTCGTAATGAGGTCACTCAGCTTACCCTCACAGGAGAATGGTCAACCCCAAAGATTCACGAGGTATCTGAACTTACTTTTGTGGTATAATTTGCACCATTTTCATTATAAGCCTTCCACTTTTGAATGACTCTTCATATTTTCGAAAAACTGATCCTAGAGATAACTGTTGCTTATAACAAAAATGATTGCAAGATAGACTGTTCGAACTGATGGTTACAACAATCATCTATAAAGGTTTGATTAGGAGATTTGTTTTTCTGGATTTATTGAAACTTGAGTACATCTCACTAGACATATATTGACAAGTTGGATCCCCTTGTAAGTTCAATTTTGAAATCTGCATCTAGTATCATCTTTCAGATAGATACATTCTGCATGGAGATGCTTTCATATCCATTGTTGCTGTAGAGATCTTTTCTTGTATAATAATCAATTCTCTGTTGGTAATGTTATATTTTGCATATCCTTCACAGGCTGTGGAGCTCTGCCTTGATGCTTCCTCAAAGCTTGGGCAAGCCCTATTTGATTGATGGCACTAAGTTTGTTGGATCCTTGTTTGATTATTGTATGTTTTATAAATTTTCAAGTCCTTTACAAGCATTTTAGAGATTGTTGCTATATTTGACATGTCTAGTTGAATTTTACTTTGATTATGTTTAGGTTTTGGCTGTGGTAAAATCTTCAATTCACAATATTTTGGTAAACTCTCCAAGTTCAAATCTAATTCTTTTACATGCCATAAAATCTCATAGAAAATTATCATATTGTCTTATCTTCAAGCATATTCCCTTGTATATATGATTATTGATAAAATCCTTAGAATCCTTCCTCTTTTCCTCAGATAAATAATTCTTGTTTCTTGTTGAGGTATTTTCATCTAGTAACTTGCTTGGTTGGCATTGCTTGGAATGTAAAGTAGCCAAAAGTACATGTTGTTCACATTGATCTCATTATTCACATCCAAGCATTAGGGATCTCACATGGATTTTAAATGTGCATTGATTTTATTCATTTCTCTTCACTCCAAACATCTTCCTATGGTTATCATGTCTCATTTCCCTTATATGCTCTTGTCACAATATAATTTCCACATCTTGTAGATATTTCACTTTTATACTTTTATTTACCAAGCATAAAGCTTAAATTATCAGGGTAAGATAGGTCACAAGGGGGGCGAGGGAAACAACAGACGAAGGAAATAAAAGCCTAACATATGTTGGTTCATCAAGACAGGGCAAGAAAACCCTTTCTGGCTTGGGCGGTTTTATGCCTGGTTTTACTTAAATATGAAACCGCAGGTAAATCCGCCTGAGACTGAAACCATAATAAACAGCCTCGGTTAATCATAGATTTACAGGTGGTTTATACCCGGGCTGAAACCGTATGTAAAATCGTCGGGCCTTTTTCTGTAA
Source organism: Telopea speciosissima (assembly GCF_018873765.1). Classification (NCBI taxonomy): domain Eukaryota; kingdom Viridiplantae; phylum Streptophyta; class Magnoliopsida; order Proteales; family Proteaceae; genus Telopea; species Telopea speciosissima. The sequence goes on from NC_057917.1 coordinate 15,683,962, forward strand.
ATTTAAAGCCTGCGATTTAAAGGCTCATTTTTCTCCTTTTAAAACACAACTCTAAAGCTCTGGAGAAACTCCAACTGCGACCGTACTTGCTCTCTCCTCACTCCTTGGTGGATTTTAGTGCTCCAAATTACTCCTCAACAACATCCAATCGCATTCAGGTAAGATCTCTTTTTCTCCCATCGATTTCTTTCTCTTGGAGAAACCCCAAAACACGATTCAGGTTTTGGAAACTTTGGGTTTTTACTTCCTTTTTGCATAATAGGTTATTTGTAACCAAATCTTAATCATTTTCTCACCATAAGCAACCTATACAAGGGCTTGCACACAACTATGGCATCTAATCCAAGGATTTAGGTTGGATTTTGGAAAAACAAAAACCTAATCAAATTTTCCTCTTCTCTTTTGCCATATTTGATTCGGTTTTACTAGATAGGACTTAGCTTACATTCTCTGAGTTGTCACAAACCATATTTACTTGTTTCTTAAGATTCAAACTTCCAGCTACAAAATCTAGAAAATTTCTTTGAAGTTCAAGGCATACTCTATGATTGAATAAACCCATTTCTTGCTTTAACCCACTGTTTTGTATGAAATATCATGTCCTAGGCATTATATGACCATGAATCTTCATTATTTATCATGTCATTCACATAATGACCATGCCTTTCTTTTTTTCCTAACTTCTTAGATCACAATTTGATAAAAATCAGAATTTTCTAGCATAAGAATCCTGCTATAATTTAATTTGCTTTAGGAAAAGAATCAAAGGCTAGGTTTTAAACTTCACAATCTTACATTGATCATCTACTTACGCCTTAGCATTCAAGGTACTAATTTGCTATCAATCTTGGCTTTTGGTTTTAGGTTAACAGTATCTAATGGCTCCAAGAACACGATGTGCACGCGTTGAACAAGTTGCACCAATTGTCCTAGATCCACTATGGTTCCAAAAGATAGAGGACCAAGAGCTTTACCGAGACTACTTCCGCTTTAAAAATATAGTGGAAGGGCGGGATGTAGTGTTGGATGATCTCAAAGCTTTCAAAGTGGAGCAGAGATTCGAGGCATTGCGGTAGACCAACATTCTCAACCTTTCTGAACCATACTACCCAAAACTCATCCGACATTTCTATGCAAATCTAGACACCGAGAACCCAGGCACACAGAATTATCGGGTTGCTTCATATGTCAAGGGGGTCCCTGTAGCCTTCACAGTAGTACAGTTAGTGGGGATTCTTAATGTATCTATTGGAGAAGCGAAGACCTATTGCTCATCGGGAAAGAACCCCTATTCCTTTATCAAGGGGAGGTACTGACATTCTGACGGCCATCAGGTGACTGAACCTACGAGTGGTGGATGGCTTTGATGAGGTCACAAAGCAACTCTCCGACCAAACTCGGCGCCTAGAGGGTATCGAGAGAGGGGTAGATGACATCAACACCTTTCTTGGTCGCGGTGGTAGCGGTGGTGCAAATGACTAGCCCAGCTTTCTCTCAACAAATTGAAGTTATCCCAGATCAGTTCTTCTAGTTCTTGTCTTAGGATAGATATTTGTGGAGCTCTTTTACTTTTCTTGTAGTTTTTTTTCTTTTCTCTTTTGGAAATGGTGGACTTGTATATTTAATCTGAGATAAATAGAATCAAATGTTTTGATTTGGAACAAATGGGATCTTGCATTCTGAGTTGGGAAAGGCACAGTTATGCCCAAACAGAGAATCTGGAATAATTATGGTGTTTAGATTGATATCTTTTAATTAAGCAGGATGGAGTCATATGTTTTTGTTGGAATGGATGAAACCATGAATGTTGAAATGAGAAGGATATGGTTGCCTTCCAAGAATATTTGAAACAATTGGATATTTGTAATTAATCTTATATATATCTCTATGTTTTTGCTTAATTCTCTCTTGTTTAAATCATTATTGATAATTGTGCTTAGTTATAATTGATTCATTATTGTTTATGAATTATAACATATAATCGCCCATCTATGACCTATTTAAGACTCAACCAAGGAATTACATAGTTGTAGCTTAACAGCCTATGGTTCAAGTCCTAAGTTTTATGTTGCTTATTATCTTTTAAGTTCTTGTTTCACCACAATCAGTCTTCTCCTATGTCTGCACACAATCATTTATTTTCTTGAAGATTTTTTTGTTTAGAACCTAATTGTAGAGAGTAAATCAAGAGTCCGCGAGACTGTGGTTGGTGCAGAGCATCATTGCTCTGATACCATTCTGCCATGCCCCTATCCTAGATAAGGGATATAATATAATATAAGGGGTGACTAGGACGACGAGTGTCATCCCATTAAGCTACCAGGATCAGTGACACAGTGTCCTAACGCACAGTCATAACCAATATTAAAACTATATAATATCAGAGTACGAAAAGAGAATATTACATTCCAAAAGATCAATAATTTTACGGAAGCGTATAAAATCAAATAGTTACAAGATGTTCACAGGCTAAATGATAAATACTGTAATTAATATATTTTTCAAGACCATCTAATAACTATCAACAAGGGTATAACAGTAAATATTTATATATGGGTTTTAAGCCCTAAAATAACAAAAGGAGAACAAGTCCCAAGTATCCTCACGCCGTTGGCGCAATCGTCACAAGGACACCCATCGCCATGTTCCTCAAACACAGCTTCTGGCTCCTCCGTACCTGCACCATAATCTAAAAAGTGTGTACACGAGGGGGTTAGCTCCACTGAGCCAGTGAGGGGATGGGGATGCACAAACACACAATTCATATAGTCCAATGATGGATACACATGTTAATTTCATTTTTCCACCTACCACACAACTAAGTCAGAGGTATATGCTACTGTGACAATTTGGGAAGCACTGTGGGTTACTTCCATTCATCACCATAATGAATATAATACATTATAAGGGATGACTAGGATGACGCGTGTCATCCTACTAAGCTGCCCAGATCACTGACACAGTGTCCTAACGCACAGTCATAATCAATATTAAAGTAATATAATATCAGAGTGTGAAAAGGAAATATTACATTCCAAAAGATCAATAGTTTTGCGGAAGCGTATAAAATCAAATAGTTACAAGATGTTCAAAGGCTAAATGATAAATACTATAATTAATACATTTCCCATGACCATCTAATAGCTATCAATAAGGGTATAACAGTAAATGTTTATATATGGGCTTTAAGCCCTAAAATAATCAGAAAAGAGACCAAGTCCCAACCATCAATATGCCCTATAGGCAACATCATTTCGAGGACATCGATCATGGTGCTCCTCTGCCACCTGCATCATAATCTAAAATGTGTGTACACGAGGGGGTTAGCTCCACTGAGCCAGTCAGGGGATGGGGATGCACAAACACACAGATCACATAGTCTAATGATGCATGCATATGTTAAATAAATTTTCCACCTATCATCACAACTAAATCAAAGGTATATGCTACTGTGACAATTCGGGTAACACTGTGGGTCACTTCTATCATCACCACAATGAAATCTCAATTGTCACTTGGGGGCCTACGCTGGACAAAGCCACCAAAACTTCCCAGTGACAGACCCCTTGATAACTATCACTACCATGACTGGCTCTTTCCCACACCACAGAATCCAGGCTCTGGTTATCCAACACCTAAACCCCTGTTGGCAAGGGTTGTAGTATAAGGGTGCAAAGTCCTAGCCGCAGATATACTACATGCAAGTCCTATCGTCTTGAGAGGTATTCCGAGCGCATCAACTTTTCATTTAGTTTAGCACCCGGGTACCAGCACGTTACGACACATACAGTTCAATATGAAATTCAATCAAAGATATTATATATATAATCTGGGGCTCCAGTACTGGCATTCACCGACACCGTAACCCGATAAAAAATGGAAAGCAACCACAACATCATCATATCAATCATTTAATAAAGTATGCAAATGCACAAACATGCTTAATAAATTATACTAATAGCATGATACATAATGCAAATATTAGTAACAAGCTCAAACAACCAAACCCACTCACAATATATGTTATGTTTCGATGTTATGAGTTGTCATCACGATTAACACGTCACAAGATGGGAATTTTAAACCTAAATAAAGAGGGAGAACAGGGTTAAATAAGTAAAGGAAAATATCTCCAAAAAGGTATCCCACAAACCTTTTATGTATAAGGTTCTAGAGGCAGGGCGATTTTATGGGTGGTCTCATGCCCAATTCTTGAAATCACATGTAAATCCTAGATTATCAGGGGCTTAGGAAGGTCTTTGTCAAGCGCGATTTTAAGGTTGGTTTTCTCAGAACATGAAACCGTATGTAAAATCTCATACTTGCAGGTCTGAGATTCAAGGGATTTCTCACCAAGGGTTCCATTTTCAAGGGGTTTGAAGGCAAGGAAACACCAAGAAAACTTCCTCCTTGTCCCATTAGGGTCCTAAGACCTCATTAGGTCCGTATATCCCAAAGGATTCAAGAGGGGAAAGCAAAGAGAACCTAATTTAGGGCATAATAGGGTAGAAATCCTAGGTCTTCCAAATGGAGTGAAGTTGTGAGCCTTAGGGCTAATAATGGAGTGAAAGAACTCCATAATAGTCTAGCATAAAGGTTCCAATCAATCCTTGGGTTCCAAGTGGAGCCCTAGGCCAAGTCTTTCCCATTTTTCAAACCCTAAAACCCAAAAAAATAGAAGAAGGGAAGAGGATTTTAATGGCTTACCTACCCCAAGATAGAGGAGTTCTACGTTGAGGGCTCCACAAGGTGAGGTTCCAAGCCTCCAGCCAAGCTTTTCCATTCTCCTTCCTCCTTTTCTCCTTCCTTCTTTTCCTCTCCTTCTTCTTCTTTCTCTTCTTTCCCTTCTTCCCACGTTTTTTGTTGGAGGAGAAGTAATAAAAAATGAATGCTTCTCCCCCCTTTTGTCCTATTTATAGTAAGTGACTTGGGCCATTTAAGTCAAATGGGTCATGAGAGCTAAATGGGTCGACCCACTAGTTTTAAATAGAAAAGAACCCAATAAAGGATGGGTCCATTTGGTTGGGTAAGAAATAGAATAAAACCCATTCTTGGGTCAAATAAACTTAAATGGGCCACTGAAGTTAAATGGGCCACTCAGGTTAAATGGGTCACCAAGATTGGATGGGTCATTAAGCCAAATGGGTTATTTAAGCCAAATGGGTTATTTTAAGTTAAACGGATCAACCCATTAGTTCTAAATATAAAATAAGATTATTAAAGAATGGAGTCCACATGATATGGGGCCACAAGTCCTTCACACACTTCTTAAGGTAAGTGGGATCCACAAATAAAATATCTCCTACTCAACTAAAATAACCCGGGAGGTCTAAACCTTGACCTGCACTTCGAGGACATCAAGGAAAAAGGATAAATAAATAAGACAAAGGGGCTACATCTTATATCACAACTACCATGGTGCGTCACCTATGACCCCAAATAGTTTTCTTCACAGGCAAACCCGTACTGTGGTCAATAATTTTGTAGCTAGGTTTGACCACCAGTGAAAATAGCTCACCAGCATATATGATAGTGGTAACCACACGTCACGAGAAAAAAATAATAATTAATCATACTCCCAGGGTACGGGTATAACATCCTCCCCACCTTACAAGAAATTTCGTCCCCAAAATTTAAGGCAGCTAGGGTCTCAAGTGATAAGGGCTGTTGGATAACAACATCCCAAGTCACCCACATCTTAAACTAAGTCAAAGGTCGAGTCAAGATGAGGCAGTGCCTACATGGCACAGCAAGTCAGATATCATAATTCTTTTCCTTTATAGGGTCACATTACCATAAGAAATGTGGTTCACAATAACCCAAGAAAAACAGGGTTCCAACTACTAAGTTAAGTCTCAAGGAACAGAGGTTGCCTAGATCTTCCAGATCAGGTGATACCACGCTGTCCTTCACTACTCTGGTCATTCTTGGGTTACAAGATTTAACCTGTCCAGTCTCTAACATAGGGTTCATATGTGTAATACTTTCACTTCAGGTTATCTCATTACCTAACCCAACTCTAGAATGATTTGGAATATTGATGAAATCTCCTATTGGCCACTCCCAGTACAGAGGGAACGCATTTGGTGATCCATTACTCCATTCATATCTATTATTGGAGGAGGTTTTGCTACATCCTTCAGTTTCTGCTTTCACAAGCTGTAAACCTACTACACAGTTATCCCATAGGGAAGAATCCACATCAGTCCTCTTTTGAGAACCAATAACCTTCATAGTTTTGGTTCAAGTCAACTCTTCAAGCAGGTCTCAATAATTTAACCTACTTGGTCAGGGCTCCAACTAGTTACACAACAAGGTCGAGGTAAGGTCATACTTGTAGTACCATAAATAACATTGGTTGTCGGCCTTTAGGGCAGCATCGGATGCAAACAGGGTTGTAGGCAGGGTCTTGCATCCGCCCTTACATTCGATCATGGCATGTCACAAATTTTAAAGGTGTTCTTTAACCCAATTTGTCCCACTTGGATCTTTAGTCCCACTTGGATCTTTAAGTCCCAAGGATAAGGGAAGGGTATCCTAGGATCCACTAGTGCCTGGCTATATCATTAAATTCATTGGGCTTAGAGAATTCAAGCGCTTGAACTCTCAAAGGTCACGTTCTAGGGTTTTGAGTAATGAAACCCAAACTCCTAGTCCCACAAGTCCAAGGTTCTATGGGATATCTATATATATTTATATATTTTATTTTCACACCAATACATACATATAAATTCAATGATTACATTCACATCCCTATGGACATATCTGTCATCTAGATCAATCCACAAGAACAAGAAGTTCTCAGGTACGGTTCGCTAAGTCCTTTTTAAAAAGTCAAATCACGGTGTAGGACTTTCTCTATGAGTCTAAATAAGGCTTGGATCAACCAAGTAAAGTTCAAATAGAGTTGTTACTAGCTTGAGGTGTTATGAGTGACTTCCAAATACACGTGACCTTTATGGCTCACTCAAAGATACCAGCCCAAACCAGCCTATTACTTTCTTTTCTTAATATCTATCTACAGGTCTAGACTCTATGCACCCCATTAAGGGTCTCTACCCGTATAGGTTTAGGTTTCCTTATCCATAAGGTTCGGGTCTTTAAATTCACAGAGTCTAAGGTCTTCATCCTCAAGGGTAACTCTTCTCCTTTTATGTAAAAGGGGAGTCACAGTGGTCACCAATGTTTGTAGTTCTTATTAGCTGGCCCAGTTGGGTACCAATCCTAACCCCTTTCAATTTTAAGGTATTAACTAGACTTAAGTGGTCCACACAAATGGGTCACACGACAGGGGTGTCCGATCTAGGTCATAGGCACATAATCATCACATATAGGTGTGGTCAAAAGGTCGCCAAAATCTGGGCTCAAAACCCTAAAAGAAATCGGGCGGACTCACGAGCGGTGTCAGTACTCTGGGTCCGTTCGTGGCTCCTCCGCGAAAATAAGGAGAGCGGACTAACGGCCAAATGTGGAATGCGAATCCGTTCGTTCGTCCAGTCTCAGAAGTCTCAAAGGCCTAGAGGGTTTAAGTCAAATGGATCTATGGATGGACATATGAGTGTGGATCCGTTCGTTGATCCGCACAGTTTTAAAATGATAATTTTAAGTTTTGTGCGGAGTGGATTCACGAGCAGAGTCACGATAAATGGATCTGTTCATTTGCCCGTTCGCAAAATTCTAACAAACAGAGCCGCGAGTTTTAAAACTCACTTTTGGCTCCAAAGAGAGGGACATAACCGCAGGGGAAAAAGGCTCTATAGGGACTTCCGTTTAAGCTTTCTTGCATTCCTTTGGGTGGTTTTCCTATAATCTCAAGTCCCAAGTTTAACTCTCACTTGTTCAAGGTATGGCTTTCTTCTCATTTCTACTTTCTCTTTTCTTGGATTTGGGATGAATCATCTCAAGTTGTGATCATGTCTTGATTTTGCTTGTAATCCTATGGCCATGTACACCAAATCCATGCCAAATCGATTGGGACTAGGGTTTTTGGGTGTAAATCAAGCCCTATTTGATCGATGGCACTAAGTTGTTGGATCCTTGTTTGATTATTGCATCTTTTATAAATTTTCAAGTCTTTGCAAGCATTTTAGAGATTGTTGCTATGTTTGTCATGTCTAGTTGAATTTTACTTGGGTTATGTCCAGGTTTTGGTTGTGGTAAAATCCTCAATTCATAATATTTTGGAAAAACTCTTCAAGTTCAAATTTAATTCTTTTGCATGCCATAAAATCTCATAGAAAATTATCACATTGTCTTATCTTCAAGCATATTCTCTTGTATACATGATTGTTGATAAAATCCTTGGAATCTTTCCTCTTTTCCTCAAATAAATAATTCTTGTCTCTTGTTTGGGTATTTTCATCCAATAACTTGCTTGTTTGGTATTGGTTGGGATGCAAGGTAGCCAAAATCACAGGTTGTTCACATTGATCTCATTATTCACATCCATGCACTAGGGATCTCATATGGATTTTACATGTTCATTGACCTTACTCATTTCTCTTCACTCCAAACATCTTCCTATGGTTATCATGTCTCATTTCCTTTATATGCTCTTGCCACAATACAGTTCTCATATCTTGTAGACATTTCACTTTTATAATTTTATTTGTCAAGCATAAAGCTTAAATTATCGGGGTAAGATAGGTCACAAGGGGGGTGAGGGAAACAACAGATGGAGGTAACAAACACCTAAAATAGGTTGGTTAAACCAAACAGGGCCAAAATCCTTTCTGGCTTGGGCGGTTTTATGCCTGGTTTTACTCAAATATGAAACCGCAGGTAAATCCTCCTGAGACTGAAACCAGAATAAACAACCTCGGCTAAGCGCAGATTTTCAGGTGGTTTTTACCTGGGCTGAAATCGTATGTAAAATCATTGGGCCTTTTTCTTTAAATTTAAAGTCTACGATTTAAGGGGTCATTTTTTCCTCTTTCAAAACACAACTCTAAAGCTCTGGAGAAATCCCAACCGTGAACGTACTTGCTCTCTCCTCACTTCTTGGTGGATTTTGGTGCTCCAAATCACTCATCAACAACACCCAATCACGTTTAGGTAAGATCTCCATCTATCCCATCAATTTCTCTCTCTTAGAGAAACCCCAAAATACGATTTCAGGTTCTGAAACTTAGGGTTTTTGTTTCCTTTTGCTCGGTAGGCTACTCACAACTTAATCTTAACCATTTTCTCACCATATACCTATACAAGGGCTTGAACACAATCTTGGCATCAAATCCAAAGATTTGGGTTAGATTTTTGGAAAACCCAAATCCTAGACCAAAATTTTTGTTGTCTTTTGCCATATTTGAATCTGTTTTGCTATGTAGGCTTAGTCTACACTATTTTGAGTTGTCACCAGCCATCATTACTTGTTTCTTAAGACTCAAACTTTCAACCACAAAATCTAGAAAATTTCTTTGAAGTTCAAGGCATGCTCTATGATTGAATAAACCCATTTCTTGCTTGAACCCACTGTTTTGTATGAAATATCATGTCCTAGGCATAATATGACCATGAATCTTCATTATTTATCATGTCATTCACATAATGGCCATGCCTTTCCTTTTTCCCCAACTTCTTAGATCACAATTGATAAAAATCATAATTTTCTAGCCTAAGAATCCTGCTGTAACTTAAATACCTTGGAAAAAGAATCAAAGGCTAGGTTTTAAACCTCATAACCTTACATTGATCATCTACTTAGGCCTTAGCATTCAATGTATTAATTTGCTATCTACTTGGCTCTTGGCTACAGGTTAAAACAATCAATGGCCCCAAGAACACGACGTGCACGCGTTGAACAAGTTGCACCAACTGTCCTAGATCTACTATAGTTTCAAAACATAGAGGACCAAGAGCTTTACCAAGACTACTTTCGCTTCAAAAATATAATGGAAGGGTGGGATGTAGTATTGACTGATCTCAAGGCTTTCAAAATGGAGCAGAGATTTGAGGAATTGAGGTGGATCAACATTCTCAATCTTCCTGAACCATACTACCCAAAACTCATCCGACATTTCTATGTAAATCTAGATACCGAGAACCTGGGTACACAAAATTATCGGGTTGTTTCATATGTCAAGGGGGTCCCTATAGCCTTCACAGTAGCACAGTTAGCGGGGATTCTTAATGTGTCTATTGGGAAAGCGAAGACCTATTGCTCGCCGGGAAAAAACCCCTATACCTTCATCAAGCGGGAGGTAGTGACATTCTGACGGCCATCAGGCAGCTGAACCTACGAGTGGTGGATGGCGTCAATGAGGTCGCGAAGCAACTCTCCGACCAGACTCGGTGCCTAGAGGGTATCGAGAGTGGGGTAGATGACATCAACACCTTTCTTAGTCATGGTGGTGGCAGTGGTGCAAATGACTATCCCAACTTTCTCCCAATAAATTGAAGTTATCTCGGATTAGTTCTTCTAGTTCTTGTCTTTAGATAGATATTTGTGGAGCTCTTTTATTTTTCCTTTAGTTTTTCCTTTTCTCTTTTTTTTTTTTTTTTTTTTTCCTTTTAGAATGGATGAAATCATGAATGTTGAAATGAGAAGGATATGGTTGCCTTCCAGGCAGATTTGGAATATTGGATATTTGTAATTAATCTTATGTATATCTCTATGTATTTGTTTAATTCTCTCTTGTTTAAATCATTGTTAATAATTGTGCTTGGTTATAATTGATTCATTATTGCTTATGAATTATACCATATAATTGCCTATTTATGACCTACTTAAGACTTAACCAAACAATTATACAGTTGTAGCTTAATAGCCTATGGTTCAAGTTCTAAGTTCCATGTTACCTATTATTTTCTAAGTCCTTGTTTCACCACAATCAGTCTTCTCCTATGTCTGCACACCATCATTTATGTTCTTGAAGATTTTTAGTTTAGAACCTAATTGTGGAGAGTAAATCAAGAGTCCGCGAGACTGTAGTCGTTGCAGAGCATCATTGTTCTGATACCACTCTGTCACGCCCTTATTCCAGACAAGGAATATAATACATTATAAGGGGTGATTAGGATGACGTGTTTCATCCTACTAAGCTGCCCGGATCACTGACACAGTGTCCCAACGCACAGTCATAACCAATAATAAAGTAATATAATATCAGAGTGCGAAAAGGGAATATTACATTCCAAAAGATCAATAGTTTTACGAAAGTGTATAAAATCAAATAGTTACAAGATGTTCAAAGGCTAAATGATAAATACTATAATTAATACATTTTCCATGACCATCTAATAGCTATCAACAAGGGTATAACAGTAAATATTTATACATGAACTTTAAGCCCTAAAATAATCAGAAAACGGACAAAGTCTCAACCATCAATATGCCATGTAGGCAACATCATTTCGAGGAGATCGATCACAGTGCTCCTCCGCTACCTGCATCATAGTCTAAAAGTGTGTACACGAGGGGGTTAGCTCCACTGAGCCAGTAGAGGATGGGGATGCTGTCACACCCTCATCCCAGACAAGGGATATAATATAATATAAAGGGTGACTAGAACGATGCGTATTATCCCATTAAGCTACCAAGATCACTGACACAGTGTCTCAACGCACAGTCATAACCAATATTAAAGCCATATAATATCAGAGTGCGGAAAGAAAATATTATATTCTAAAAGATCAATAGTTTTGCGGAAGCGTATAAAATCAAATAGTTATAAGAAGTTCAAAGGCTAAATGATAAATCCTATAATTAATATATTTCCCAAGACTATCTAATAATTATCAACAAGGGTATAACAGTAAATATTTATACATGGGCTTTAAGCCCTAAAATAATCAGAAAAGGGATTAAGTCCTAAGTATCCTCACGCCGTAGGCGCAATCGTCACAAGGACACCCGTCGTCATGTTCCTCAAACACAGCTTCTGGCTCCTCCGTACCTGCACCATGATCTAAAAAGTGTGTACACGAGGGGGTTAGCACCACTGAGCCAGTGAGGGGATGGGGATGCACAAACACATAATTCATATAGTCCAATAATGCATGCACATGTTAATTCTATTTTTCCACCTATCACACAACTAAGTCAGAGGTATATGCTACTGTGACAACTCGAGAAACACCAGGGGTTACTTAACTTATCGCCACAATGAACCTCAATTGTCACCAGGGAGCCTACGCCAGACAATGCCACCAAAACATCCCAGTGGTAAGCCCCGATAACCATTACTACCATGACTGACCTCTCCCACCTCCACAGAATCCAGAGTTCTGGTTACCCAACACCTAAACCCCTGTTGGTAAGGGTTGTAGCATAAGGGTGCAAAGTCCTAGCCGCAGATATACTACATGTAAGTCCTATCGTCCCGAGAGGTAATCCGGGCGCATCAACTTTACATCTGGTTTAGCACCCGGGTACCAGCATGGCACAGCGCATACAGTTCAATATGACATTCAATTAAATGTATTATATATGTATTCCAGGGTTTCGGCACCGGCATTCACCGACACTATAACCCAATAAAGAATGGAAAGCAACCACAACATCATCACATCAATCATTTAATAAAGTATGCAAAATGTACAATCATGCTTAATAAAATATACTAATAGCATGGTACATATGAAATTAATAATAATAGCAAGCCCAAACAAACCAAACCCACTCACTATATGTTAGGCCTTGAAGTTACAAGTTGTCACCGCGATTAAGTAACACATCACAAGATGGGAGTTTTAAACCTAGACAAAGAGTAAGAATAGGGTTAAATAAGTAAAAGAAAGGATCCCTAAAAGGTCTCTCTTAATTCTTTTAAGTATAAGATTTCAGAGACAGGGTGATTTTATGGGTGGTCTCGTGGCCAATTCCTGAAACCACAGGTAAATCCTGGAAAACTAGGGGCTCAGAACAGTCTCAGTTAAGTACGATTGCACAAGTGGTTTGTCTCAGAAAGTGAAACCGCACATAAATCCTAGTTTTTCAGGGGCCTTCTCAAGGAGGTAATTTCAGGGTGGTTTCTTGTAGGTCTTAAGCCACATGTAAAACCTCACACCTGTAGGTCCAAAATCCAAGGGACCTCCTTCCAAGGGTTCCATTTCCAAGTAGTTTAAAAGCATAGGAACACCAAGGAAGCTCCTTCCTATGCCCATTACAGTTCTAAGGCCTCATTAGGTCCATTCAATCTGAGGGATTCAAGAGGAAACCCAAGAAGAATCTAATCCAATGCACAATAGGGTAGAAACCCTAGATTTCTCAAAAGGAAAGAGATTGCTTAGGCTTAGAGCTTGTAATGGAGTGAAATAACTCCACCATAGCCTAGGCTTAGAGGTTCCATCGATTCCTTGGGTTCCAAGAGAACCCTAGGTCAAGTCTCTCCCATTTTCCCAAACCTTAAAACCCAAAATAGAGAAAGAGGTGTAGGATTTAATGGCTTACCTACCCCTAGAATAGGAGAGCTCCACGTTTATGGCTCCAAAAAGTGGGGTCTCAACCTCCAACCAAGCTTCTCCACCTTCCTCCTCCTTTTCTCCTTCCTCTTTCACTCATCTTTCTCTCCTCCACGATTTAGGTTAGATGGGAGAAGTAAAGAGAAATGAATGTTCTCTCCCCCTTTAGTCTTATTTATAGAAAATGGGCCTTGGGTCCTTTAAGTTAAATAGGTCAAGAGCTAAATGAGTCGACCCATGATTTTATTTGGGAATTAGGAATGGAATAACCCATCCTTGGGTCAAATAGAGTTAAATGGGCTCTTAAGTTAATGGGCCATATAAGTTAAATGGCCACTTGAGTCCAATGGGCCTCTTAAACTAAATGAGCCTGCCCACTGGTTATAATTAGGAAAGAGCCTAATTAAAAAATGGGTTCACATGATATGGCTTAAGCTCTTCACATGTTTCCTGAAGTAAGTGGGACCCTCCAATAAAATATTTCCTACACAAATAAAATAGCCCGGGCGGTTCAAACCTTGACCCGTCCTTCGAGGACATCGAAGGAAAGGATAAATAAATACATTAAGGGCTAGAACTTACTTCTCTAATTGTCATGGTTTGTCACCCATGACCCCGAATAGTTTCCTCCACAGGCAAACCCGTATTGTGGTCAATAATTTTGTAGTTGGGTTTGACCACCAGCGAGAACAGCTTACCAATATACATGGCAGCGGTAACTACAAGTCACAGGAAGGAAATAATAATTAATTATACTCCCAGGGTGTGGGTATAACATCCTCCCCATCTTACAAGAAATTTCATCTCCAAAATTTGAGGCAGGTAGGGTCTCAAGTGAGAAGGGCTGTTGGATAACAACATCCCAAGTCACCCACATCTTGAACTAAGTCAAAGGTCAGGTCAAGATGAGGCAGTGCCTACATGGCACAGTAAGTCAGGTTTCACAGTTCTTTTCTTTTATAGGGTCACATTACCATAAGAAATGTGGTTCACAATAACCCAAGGAAAATAGGGTTCCCACTACTAAGTTAAGTCTCAAGGAACAGAGATTGCCTAGATCTTCCAGATCAGGTGATTCCACTCTGTCCTTCACTACTCTGGTCATTCTTGGGTTAAGGATTTAACCTGTCCATGTCCCAACATAGGGTTTACATTCTGAACGCTTTCACATCTGGTTGTCTCATTACCTAACCCAACTTTAGAATGATTTAGAATATTGATGGAATCTCCTATTGTTCACTCCCAGTACGGAGGGAACGTATTTGGTGACCCATTACTCCATTCATATCTATTGTTGGAGAAGGTCTTGTTACATTCTTCAGTTTCAGCTTTCTCAACCTTTAAACCTATTATACAGTCATTCCACAGGGGAAAGTCCACATCAGTCCTCTTTCGAGAACCAACAACCTTTACTAGCTTTTGTCCAAGTCAATTCTTTAAGCAGGTCTCAATAATTTAACCTACCTGACTATTAAATTCATTATCCATTACCCTAAGGTTTGGTCAACCAAGGTCAGGGCTCCAACTAGTTACACAGTAAGGTCGAGGTAAGGTCATACTTGTAGTACCATAAATTACATAGGTTGTCGACCTTTAAGGCAGTATCAGATGCAAACACGGTTGTAGGCAGGGCCTTGCATCTGTCCATGCATTCGATCATGGTATGACACAAATTTTGAAGGTGTTCTTTAACCCAATTTGTCCCACTTGGATCTTTAAGTCCCAAGGACAAGGGAAGGGTGTCCTAGGATCCACTAGGGCCTGGTTATACAATTAAATTCATTGGGCTTAGAGAACTTAAGGGATTGAACTCTCAAAGGTCAAGTTCTAGGTTTTGAGTAATGAAACCCAAACTCCTAGTTACACAAGTCCAAGGTTCTATGGGATATGTATATATATTTATATATTTTATTTTCACACCAATACATTCGCATAAATTCAATAATTACATTCACATCCCTATGGACATACCTGTCATCTAGATCAATCCACAAGAACAAGAAGTTTTTGTTATACCCAATGGATCACTGAGAGGGGGGGTGAATCAGTGATGTTTAAAAGCATTCCCTCACGTGCCACTCTCATCAACAAATACCTAAAAGCAGAAACACAATTCATAAGGCACATAGAGAATTATGTGGTTCACCTGAAGGCTACATCCACAGTTCAATGACCACTCGAGCACCTACTCGAAAAGTGGCCTATATGTATAAGCACGATACAGAATAATTCCACTAGCATCCACCAGTGAGGAGCACCCACCCCTTACAAAACTTCAACACAGCAGCCACTATGTTTGGAGGTACAACCCCAAAGACACTAGTTACGCACCCACGTAACAGTGTTTATAGCCAATCACCAATAAACAAAGGTTTACAATGAAAACCCCTAATACATGATGTCTACCCAAGGCCTAAAGTAAACATACATGTAAGCATGTAAAAATCAGAATTTAAATAGACAATGTGGCACCCTCTCTGATTTCTATGTCTTCTCATAATCACCACACACACCTTATCAGGCAAGGTGCAACAACTCCATCTTCACCAATCAAAAACAAATAAGTATGGCAGCACCTTACAGGATATGATAACCAAACCTCCAAGAGACACCAATTCACAATCAGCAACAATATATCAAGTCATGGTAGCAACAGTACAGAACAGTGGCAACAGCAACAATCATATAGCCCTCTTTATAATTACTCTCAATAAACCAAAGAGGAACACCATGAAACCATGGCAGCAATATAATCGAACAATCTGAGATTACTCTTCTCAACGAGTCAAGATTTCAGTAAAACAATAGCAACACCATTGCACCATTCGATCATAATAGCAGCAATTAAAATCAACGCACAAAAGAATGTAATGGCAGCAACAACATTATCTTTTCTCAACGTGCACTTCTTGGATGACAGTAGCAATAATAGAAAATCCAAGGCTACCTCCTCTGTACTCAGATTCTAAACTCCCCTTGACCCAAGCACTCATCACTGTCTTCTCAAATATGGGCAGCAACAAGGCGCACTTGCTTTCAGAACAGCAACAAGGGCAGCACCTTCCTTCTGTCAAAGATGGTCGAGAATAGCCTCTTTAACTTCTGCAAACTGCACCTCCTTTCATTCAAATCTGGCCAGCAACAGTAGCTTGGAGATTATCAATATAGTCTGTAACACAGTAGCAGCATCTCTTTTCTTTCAAATCTGGATGGCAACAACCATAACTTTCAGATCTTCTTTCAGTTCTTTCACTTCACATACTCCCAAACGGCTGCTCTATTTCTCACTCTTTTCTTCACAATTCTCCTGCACACACAAAAAGAGTTTTTTATACAGCAGCCCCTCTTTTTATACAAACGAAGATAGGCAACACAGCTTCTGCGAGAGGAGAAAAGAACTTAAGAGTTTCCATTCTATGTGCAAACTTAGGCCGCAAGGTTATTCTAATTAGGAAACCTTGATTCAAAAGAATAAAATCCTTTCTCTAACTCTATCGGATCGGTAATAGAGAATAAGAGGAGTCCAAAAATATATTATATCCAATCCATGAGGGAGAGTTTCTAATTTCGTGGAACTTCTTGCCCATCATGCCAGCTGTCCAACTTCCCATATAAGAATTCTAAAAATTGCCCGAGACTCCTCCTAGAATAGCATGTACAGTCCATGTCTGCTACCTTCTCCTTTTTATTAATTTTTAAACCAACTCAATAGCTATGTAATTTGCTATCTATGCATAAGATGTATCTCCACCACTTGTTAAACTTATGTGCATGATGAATCCCTGAAGGGCATGTGGGAGCTTCCTTTTTTTATTTAATGATAATGCACTGCTGTTTTCCATCACCTTATACACTTCATCAGGGCACCATACGGCAGTAGCTATGTTTATATTCAACTAAAGTGCATGTGCTGCTGACATCACCATTCCACTTGAGCTATCATCAATCCACAAAAACAGAATTGGTTTGGTTCAACTAAGCCACTTAGAAATTAAACTAAGGAGCTGAAATTGAACCAATACACTTGGTCCTCAATTTAACTAGACCATTTAATCTACTAATTACAAATGACACTTGGCAATGTTGACACCAATTACAATACATGTGCTGCAAATATGTTGTTCAACACATAGATAACAAACTCCATCTTTGGAATTGGTGGCAACACATACAACTTCAAACATCACACATTGCCAAAACTCCCCCTAGCTGAGATAACATGAAGTTGCCTATCTCCCCCTTTGTCAACAATTTCAAAGAGAAGATTCATACCTTGGGAAATAGCTTCGTTGGGCTCCACCTTCACCAACAGAAGTGGAGGAGCAAAAAGGTCAAGCAATAAGCTCGAGCTCCCCCTCTCCCATGCGCCTAAGCGCCTCAATGCTGGGGAAGGATAACCACACCCAATTTCTGACAAAGATACTCAAAGGCATCCTTGGGTAATGGTTTGGTGAATATATTGGCAACTTGCTCCTTAGTAGGAACAAAATCTAACTGAACATCACTGTCAGTAACCTTCTCTCGTAGGAAATGATAACGAATGGAAATATGTTTCGTATGAGAATGTATGACAGGATTTTTTGAGATACTTATGGCACTTGTATTATCACAAAATATTGAAATGGGTCGTACTTGCTCAACACATAGATCCTTCAGCATCTGTAGCATCCATAAGATCTGTGTACAACATGATGTCGCAGCTATGTACTCTGCCTCTGCCGTTGATAGAGATACCGAGTCTTGCTTCTTACTATGCCACGCAACCAGACTGTTGCTTAAGTAGAAAGCTCCACCACTAGTACTCTTACGATCATCTACACTGCCTGTCCAATCTGCATCTGAGTATGTAGTAAGTGTGAAGTCACTCCCCCTGAGGTACCATAAACCATACTCCACGATCCCTCTGAGATATCAAAATATCCGTTTAACTGCTGCAACATGTGACTCCTTTGGATTGGCTTGATAGCGTGCAACCATGCATATAGCTTGCAAGATATCTGGTCGTGATGCAGTCAGGTACAATAAACTCCCGATCATGGATCTATACATTGTTTGATCAACTGGAGGTGACTAATCATCCTTGCTCAATTTGCATCCTGTTACCATAGGTGTACTCACCGGCTTACAATCTTCCATCATGAACTTCTTGAGTGTCTCTTTCACGTACTTGATTTGAGAAATGAATATGCCATCTTTCATCTGATGAATCTACAAACCAAGAAAATAAGATAACTCACCGATCATGGACATCTCGAACTCTATTTTCATTCTTTCTGCAAAGTCCTTACACAACTCCTCCATGTGGCCTCCAAAAATGATGTCGTCAACGTAGACTACCACAACTATCTGACTGTTGTTCTCGGACTTGATGTAGAGATTACTATCCTCGAATCCTTTCTTGAATCCCAACTGACATAGATAGGTATCCAAGTGTGAATACCATGCTCTCAGTGCTTGTTTTAGTCCATATAGTGCTTTCTTCAATCTACACACCATGGTAGGATCTTCACTCAGTTGGAATCCATCTGGCTGCTCTATATAGACTTCCTCCTCGAGCATCCCTTTCAAGAATGCTAACTTGACGTCCATCTGATAAACTCTGAAACCTCGATGCACTGCCAAAGCTAGGAATAATCTAATAGCCTCCATTCTTGCAACTGGAGCAAAGGTTTCTTCAAAATCAATGCCTTCTACCTGTGCATAGCTCTTGTATACCAATCTTGCCTTGTTTCTCACTACTTGGCCATCTTCATTTAGCTTGTTTCTGAAGACCCACTTTGTACCAATAATATTCTTATTAATTGGTCTTGGTACTAAAGTCCAAGTCTTATTCTTCTCTATTTGATCAAGCTCCTCTTCCATTGCTTTCACCCAACTTGTATCTTGTATTGCCTCTGCAAATGATTTGGGCTCTACAAGAGACAACATAGAGTAGGTGTTAGCAGTCTTCATCCTCCTGGTTTAAATGCCGACATTTGGGTCACCAATGATTTGCTACCTTGGATGATTCTTTTGCCATTTATTAGGGGTAACTATAGTGTCTTCTATCTGTTCTTCTAAGTCTTCATCTGCTGGTTCAACTGACTCAGATGTATTGTCCTCCTTGATTTCACTATCTTCAGGGTCATCAGTGAAATCCTTGAACATTGGTAGCTCCTTGGTGGGGTCTTTGGATGCTGCCCTCTTCTCATCAATAGTGACATAAGCACTTTCAACAAGCTTCTTTAGTCTTTTATTGTAGCACCTATATGCCTTGCTCTGACTGGAGTAACCTAAGAAAATGCCTTCATCAGCTCAATCTTCAAATTTCCCCAAATTCTGATGTAGCCTCTTTATGTAGCATCGACTACCAAACACTCTTAAGTGC
Source organism: Telopea speciosissima (assembly GCF_018873765.1). Taxonomy (NCBI): domain Eukaryota; kingdom Viridiplantae; phylum Streptophyta; class Magnoliopsida; order Proteales; family Proteaceae; genus Telopea; species Telopea speciosissima. The sequence goes on from NC_057917.1 coordinate 15,703,730, forward strand.
TTAACAATTGCTTTCCTCCCAAACCATAGCTCATAGGGTGTTTTGCTCTTATGGGGTCTGAGCATGCATCTGTTCTGTATGTAAATAGCTGTGTGGACTGCTTCCTTCCAAAATGTGGCAGAAACATTGCTCTCATTCATCATTGTGCGAGCCATCTCCTGTACTGCTCTATTTTTTCTTTCGACTACCCCATTCTGCTTAGGTGTCTTGGATGCTGAAAATTGTCTTCTGATGCCGTGCTCGTTGCAATAGTCTGTGAACTCATCTAGAGTGAATTCACCACCTTTGTCACATCTCAAGCACTTGATCCTTTTGCCAATCATGTTCTCAGCCTGATTTTTGAAGATCTGGAATTGATGTAGTGCCTCTGACTTATGTCTTATGAATAGTACCCATGTCCTTCTAGAATAATCATCAATCCAAAGCATGAAGTACCTATCACCGTTCAAGCTTTGTGTCCTCATGGGTCCACACAAGTCAGTGTGTACCAACTGCAGTGGCTCTGTACTATAGTGTTCCTTTACCTTGTGAGTTACTCTGGTCTGCTTGCCTTTCTAACATGAGCTACAAATAGACTCTACAGGTTTGTTGATTTTTGGCATGTCTCTTACTACATTCTTTGAACTGATCTTGACTAGGTTATCAAAGTTGATATGACCTAGCCTTTTGTGCCATAGCCAGTTTTCATCCTGTTGTCCAAATAAACAAGAACCTTCCATTTCATTAGTCAACATGTAAAGGTTTCCAGAAGTTCTCATACTTGCTGCTACAAGCTTGCCGTTGCTTGATTTCCTGATCTCGCATCCATGGGTATTGAAGATGACATCATGCCCTTTGTCACAAATCTGACTAATACTGAGCAAGCTATGTCTCAACCCTGTCATGTAAAGAACATCATGGGACTTTACTTTTCTTCCAAAACTTACTGTGCCTTTCCCAATTATTTTTCCTCCATCATTGTTGCCGAACCGGACGGAGCCTCCATCATACTGCTGGTACTTCTTGAATATTTCTTTATTACCTGTCATATGACGTGAGCAATCACTATCGAGAAGCCATGGCATTGGCTTGTTCTGAGCTTTGAGAGCTATCTTTACTACCATAGAACTGTTCTCCACAACATCATTCTTCTTCACCCAAATAGTTTTCACATTGGTTGTTTTGGGCTGAACAGGATTTTTTCTTTCCTGCATGTGGTTATTATGCAACATTTTTTTACAACATTTGGCAATATGTCTATACATGTTACATTTATAGCATCTTAACACACCATGCATCAAAGGAAAAAAATGATTCCTAGAGGAGTAGTTTCTAGGGGCACTGTTCATCCTACACTCAGAAAGTCTATAGCCATAAGTATTGTAATTCTAACAATAGCCATAAAAAGGAGTGTACCTGAGTGATGCAGCTGACTATGTAGATGGTGCATACCTCCAAGATTTTTGGTATGCCAATTTGCTTCTGTTTTGTCTGTGGGGTACTTTCTTCAACTGTATGGGATCTTCAATAGTGCCTTTGCCTTTCACCATCTGCTTTGATGACTCACCCTCATAACCTAGGCCAAACTTGATGTGTGCAGGTCTTTGACAGCTCAATATCTCATCAAGTTTGTCTGTTTGAGGATCACTGGATGAAGGAATGTTCTCAATAGATATGTCCACTTTGTTTCTAAGCATAACAACTTCTTCCTCGAGCTTGCAGCAATCACCAGACTTGAGGGAGAATTGAGTTTCAAGCTCATCAACAACCTTCTTGAACTCTTCAATTTGAACCTTCATCTCAAGTATTTTCTTCTCGGCTTCCTTGAGTTGCTTTGTAGTCTTCTTATGGCTTTTGCGTTCAGTCTTTAGCTCATCAAGTGCTGCAATAAGCTCTCCTTCTAAGTCTACCTCAGCCTCCTCCTCATCATTATCAGAACCAGTGGTGGGGTGCTCATCAGACTTCTCAGTAATATCACTTAGTACCATGAATAGTAACTCATCTGTAGTATCATCATCTGACTCATCTTCAGAACTGTCATCTGAAGTAATACTGTCGTGCTTAGAAATTAGTCCCTTACTCTTTGATTTTCCTTTCTTGAGGAATGGTTTTTTCTTTTTGAATTGCTTGGGTTCTTCATCAGCCTCTTTGTCCTTGTGTGGACACTTGGTAGCAAAGTGACCAACATCTCCACAATTGAAGCACTTGAATGGTAATTTACCTCTATACTTGCCTTTGCCTCGCTTCAATTTTCTGACAAAGTTAGTTTCACCAGCATCACTATCAGTATCAGTATCATCTTCATCAGACTTGGGCTCAATCTTCTTTTTCTTCTGAACCTTGAATGCAGCTATTTTGTCAGTAGCTTTGGGTCTGTCAATTCGCATCTCAAAAGCTGAAAGGGAGCCGTGCAGTTCATCCATGCTAAACGTATCAAGATCCTTTGCTTCTTCAATGGCAAACACCTTCAAATCTAACCGGGGTGGCAATGATCTCAACACTTTCTTTACGATCACAGGGTCTTTGATTTCTTCCCCAAGTCCTCTAATGGCATTGACTGCCTCATTAACCCTCAACATATAGGCCTCAATAGTTTCATCTTCAGCCATCTTTAGGCACTCGAACTTGGGTCTATGAGTTTGTAGCTTTTCTTCTTTGATTTTGGCATCGCCTTCATGAACACTACATAGCTTGTCCCAAATTTGTTTGGCAGTGGTACAGCCCATGACTTTCACAAGATCACTGTCAACCAGTCCACTCATCAATGCATTTTGAGCCTTACTGTCATTTTCATAGGCTTTCTTCTGAGCATTTTCTGTCAACGGACCTTCCACAAGCGTGTAACCAGTCTCAACTGACATCCAGACATCATAGCTGAGTGACCTCAGGTAGGTTTGCATCTGAAGCTTCCAGAATGCATAATTTGTTCCATCGAACAGTGGTGCTTTGTTGGATGAAGATCCTTCACGATTGGCCATTGGGTACTTAGGATACTTCCCATACGGTCAAGCGATAATAGGGAACCTCTGCTCTGATACCACTTGTTATACCCAATGGATCACTTAGAGGGGGGGTGAATCAGTGATGTCTAAAAACGTTCCCTCACGTGCCACTCTAGTCAACAAATACCTGAAAGCACAAACACAATCCACAAGGCACCCGAAGGCTACGTCCACGATGCAATAACCACTCGAGCACCGACTCGAAAAGTGGCCTATATGTATAAGCACGATACAGAATAATTTCACTAGCACCCACCAATGAGGAGCACCCACCCCTTACAAAACTTCAACACAGCAGCCACTATGTTTGGAGCTACAACCCCAAAGACACTAGTTACGCACCCACGTAACAGTGTTTATAGCCAATCACCAATAAACAAAGGTTTACAATGAAAACCCCCAATACATGATGTCTACCCAAGGCCTAAAGTAAACATACATGTAAGCATGTAAACATCGGAATTTAAATAGACAATGTGGCACCCTCTCTGATTTCTATGTCTTCTCACAATCACCACACACACCTTATCAGGCAAGGTGCAATAACTCCAGCTTCACCAATCAAAAACAAATAAGTATGGCAACACCTTACAGGATATGATAACCAAACCTCCAAGAGACACCAGTTCACAATCAGTAATAATATATCAAGTCATGGTAGCAACAGTACAGAACAGTGGCAGCAGCAACAATCATATAGCCCTCTTTATAATTACTCTCAATAAATCAAAGAGGAACACCATGAAACCATGGCAGCAATATAATCGAACAATCTGAGATTACTCTTCTCAACGAGCCAAGATTTTAGTAAAACAATAGCAGCACCATTGCACCGTTCGATCACAATAGCAGCAATTAAAATCAACCCACAAAAGAATGTAATGGCAGCAGCAACATTACCTTTTCTCAACGTGCACTTCTTGGATGACAGTAGCAATAATAGAAAATCCAAGGTTGCCTCCTCTGTACTCAGATTCTAAACTCCCCATGACCTGAAGCACTCATCACTATCTTCTCAAATATGGGCAGCAACAAGGCGCACTTGCTTTCAGAACAGCAACAAGGGCAGCACCTTCCTTCTATCAAAGATGGTCAAGTAAAGCCTCTTTAACTTCTGCAAACTGCACCTCCTTTCATTCAAATCTGGCCAGCAACAGTAGCTTGGAGATTATCAATATAGTCTGTAACACAGTAGCAACAGCTCTTTTCTTTCAAATCTGGACAACAACCACCATAACTTTCAGATCTTCTTTCAGTTCTTTCACTTCACATACTCCCAAACGGCTGCTCTATTTCTCACTCTTTTCTTCACAATTCTCATGCACACACAAAAAGAATAAAATCCTTTCTCTAACTCTATCGGATCTGTAATAGAGAATAAGAAGAGTCCAAAAATATATTATATCCAATCCATGAGGGAGAGTTTCTAATTTCGTGGAACTTCTTGCCCATCATGCCAGCTGTCCAACTTCCCATATAAGAATTCTAAAAACTGCCCGAGACTCGTCCTAGAATTGCATGTACAGTCCATGTCTGTTACCTTCTCCTTTTTATTAATTTTTAAACCAACTCAATATCCATCTACGCATAAGATGTATCTCCACCACTTGTTGAACTTATGTGCATGATGAATCCTTGAAGGGCATGTGGCAGCTTCCTTTTTTTATTTAATGATAATGCACTACTGTTTTCCATCACCTTATACACTACATCAGGGCACCATACGGCAGTAGCTATGTTTATATTCAACTAAAGTGCATGTGCTACTGACATCACCATTCCATTTGAGCTATCATTAATCCACAAAAACAGAATTGGTGTGGTTCAACTAAGCCATTTAGAAATTGAACCAAGGAGCTGAAATTGAACTAATACACTTGGTCCTCAATTTAACCAGACCATTTAATCTATCAATTAAAAATGACACTTGGCCATGTTGACACCAATTACAATACATGTGTTGCAAATATGTTGCTCAACACATAGATAACAGTTCTTATGTACGGTTCGCGAAGTCTTTTTTTTTTTTTTTTTGGAAAGTCAAATCACGGTGTAGGATTTTCTCTATGAGTCTAAACAAGGTTTGGACAAACCAGGTAAAATTCAAATAGAGTCGTCACTAGCTTAAGGTGTTATAAATGACTTCCAAATACACGTGACCTTCATGGCTCACTCAAAGATACCGGCCCAAACCAGCCTATTACTTTCCTTTCCTAGTACCTACCCACAGATTTAGATTCTATGCACCCTATTCAGAGTCTCTACCCGTATAGGTTTAGGTTTCCCTATTCATAAGGTTCGGGTCTTTAAATTTACAAGGTCTAAGGTCTTCATCCTCAAAGATAACTCTTCTCCTTTTATGTAAGAGAGGAGTCACAGCGGTTACCAATGCTTGCTAGTTCTTATTAGCTGGCCCAGTCGGGTATAAGTCCTAACCTCTTTCAATTTCATGGTATTAACTAGACTTAAGTGGTCCACACAATAGGGGTGTCCGATCTAGGGTATAGGCACATAATCATTACATATAAGTGTGGTCAAAAGTCTCCAAAACAAGCTCAAAATCTCAAAAGAAATCGGGTAGACTCATGAGCGGTGTCAGTACTCTGGGTCCATTCATGGCTCCTCCGCGAAAATAGGGAGAGCGGACTAATGGGCTGATGTAGAATGCAAATCCGTTCGTTCGTTCGATCTCAAAAGTCTCAATGGCCGAGAGGGTTTAAGTCAAACGGATCTACGGATGGACCTATGAGTGTGGATCCGTTCATTCATCTGTTTGCAGAATTTAATAAAACAGAGCCGCGAGTTTTAAAACTCACTTTTGGCTTCAAAGAAAGAGACATAACTGCAAGGAGGAAGAGCTCTACAGGGACTTCCATTCAAGCTCCCCTTGGGTGATTTTCTTGTAATCTCAAGCCTTAAGGTTCAACTCTCACTTGTTCATGATATGGCTTTCTTTCCATTTCTACTTTCTCTTTTCTTGGATTTGGGATGAATCATCTCAAGTCGTGATCAAGTCTTGATTTTGCTTGTAATCCCATAGCCATGTACACCAAATCCATGTCAAACCGATTGGGACTAGGGTTTTTGGGTGTAAATCAAGCCCTATTTGATCGATGGCACTAAGTTGTTGGATCCTTATTGGATTATTGCAGCTTTTATAAATTTTCAAGTCTTTACAGGCATTTTAGAGATTGTTGCTATGTTTGTCATGTCTAGTTGAATTTTGCTTGGATTATGCCTAGGTTTTGGTTGTGGTAAAATCCTCAATTCACAATATTATGAAAAAACTCTTCAAGTTCAAGATTAATTCTTTTGTATGTCATAAAATCTCATAGACAATTATCACATTGTCTTATCTTCAAGCATATTCTCCTATATACATGATTGTTGATAAAGTCCTTGGAATCTATCCTCTTTTCCTCAAATAAATAATTCTTGTCTTTTGTTGGGGTATTTTCATCCAACAACTTGCTCGTTTGCTATTGGTCGGGATGTAAAGTAACCAAAAGTGCATGTTGTTCATATTGGTATCATTATTCACATCCGTGCACTAGGGATCTCACATGAATTTTACATGTGTATTGACCTTACTCATTTCTCTTCACTCCAAACATCTCCCTATGGTTATCATGTTTCATTTTCCCTCATAAGCTTTTGTCGCAATACAGTTCTCATATCTTATAGACATTTCATTTCAATAATTTTATTTTTCAAACATAAAGCTTAAATTACTAGGATAACATAGGCCATAAGAGGGGCGAGGAAAACATCAAATGAAGGTAACAAACACCTAAAATAGGTTGGTTAAACAAAACAGGGCCAAAAATCCTTTCTGGCTAGGGCGGTTTTATGCCTGGTTTTACTCAAATATGAAACCGCAGGTAAATCCGCCTGAGATTGAAACCAGAATAAACAGCCTCGGCTAAGTGCGAATTTTCATGTGGTTTTTACCTAAGCTAAAACCGTATGTAAAATCATCGGGCCTTTTTTTTTAAATTTAAAGTCCATGATTTAAAGGCTCATTTCCCTCCTTTCAAAACACAACCCTAAAGCTCTGGAGAAACCCCAAAACATGATTTCAGGTTTGGAAACTTGGGGTTTTTGCTTCCTTTTTTGCTTAGTAGGCTATTTGTAACCTAATCTTAATAATTTTTTCACCATAAGAAACCTATATAAGGGCTTGAACACAATCTTGGCATTTAACTCAAGGATTTGGGTTAGATTTTGAAAAAACCCAAACCCTAATCGAATTTTCTCTTCCGTCTTGCCATGTATGAATCAATCTTACTAGATAGGGTTTAGTTTACATCATTTGAGTTGTCACAAGCCATATTTACTTATTTCTCATGTTTCCAACTTCCAACCACAAAATCTAGAAAATTTCTTTGAAGTTATAGCATGTTTCATGATCAAATGAGTCCATATTTTGCTTAAAGTCATTGTTTTGTATAAAGCATTACTTTCTAGGCATAATATGGCCATCGACCTCTATCATGTATGATTGCATTCATATAGTAGCCATGCATTCCCTTTTTTCCCAACTTCTTAGATCACAATTTGATAAAATCAGAATTTTTTAGCGTAAGAATCCTGCTGTAATTTAATTGCTTTGGGAAAAGAATCAAAGGCTACGTTTTAAACCTTATAGATTTACATTGATCATCTACTTAGGCCTTAGCATTCAAGGTATTAATTTTCTATCTATTTGGCTCTTGGCTGCAGGTTAAAACAATCAATGGCCCCAAGAACACGACATGCACAGGTTGAACAAGTTGCACCAACTGTCCTAGATCCACTATGGTCTCAAAAGATAGAGGACCAAGAGCTTTACCGAGACTACTTCCGCTTCAAAATATAGTGGAGGCGGGATGTAGTGTTGGATGATCTCAAAGCTTACAAGGTGGGGCAGAGATTGAAGAAGTAGGGCGGAATAACCTTCTCAACCTTCCTGAACTATAATACCCAAAACTCATCCGACATTTTTATGCAAATCTGGATACCGAGAACCCGGGCACACAAAATTATCAAGTTGTTTCATATATCAAGGGGGTCCCTATAGCCTTCACAGCAGCACAATTAACGGGGATTCTTAATGTGTTTATTGGGGAAGCAAAGACCTATTGTTCATCGGGAAGGAACCCATATACCTTCATCAAGCGGGAGGTATTGACATTCTGATGGCCATCAGGCGGCTGAACCCGCGAGTGGTGGATGGCTTCGATGAGGTCATGAAGCAACTCTCCAACAAAACTCGGTGCCTAGAGGATATCAAGAGAGGGGTAGATGACATCAACACCTTTCTTGGTCGCGGTGGTGGCGGTGGTGCAACGTCTAGCCCAGCTTTCTCTCAACAAATTGAAGTTATCTCGGATCAGTTCTTCTAGTTTTTGTCTTAGGATGAACAACTGGGAACTTTTAGAAATGGTGGACTTGTATATTTAATCTGAGATGAACAGAATCAAATATTTTGATTCAGAACAATGGGATCTTGCATTCTGAGTTGGGAATGGCACAGTTATGCCCCAAACAGAGAATCTGGAACAATAATCGTGTTTAGATTGGTATCTTTTGATTGAGCAGGATGGAGTCATATATTTTTGTTGGAATGGATGAAATCATGAATGTCGAAATAAGAAGGATATGATTGCCTTCCAGAAAGATTTGGAACAATTGGATAGTTGTAATTAATCTTATATGTATCTCTATGTATTTGTTTAATTCTCTCTTGTTTAAATCATTGTTGATAATTGTGGTTGGTTATGATTGATTCATTATTTTTTATGAATTATAACATATAATTTCCCATTTATGACCTACTTAAGACTCAACCAAGTAATTACATAGTTGTAACTTAACAGCCTATGGTTTAAGTCCTAAGTTCCATGTTACCTATTATCTTCTAAGTTCTTGTTTCACCACAATCAGTCTTCTCCTATATCTGCACACAATCATTTATGTTCTTCAAGATTTTTAGTTTAGAACCTAATTGTGGAGAGTAAATCAAGAGTCCGCAAGACTGTGGTCGGTGCAGAGCATCATTGCCCTGATACCACTCTGTCACACCCCCATCCCAGACAAGAAATATAATATAATATAAGAGGTGACTAGGACGACAGGTGTCATCCCATTTAGCTACCAGGATCACTGACACAATGTCCCAACGCACAGTCATAACCAATATTAAAGCCATATAATATCAGAATGCGGAAAGAGAATATTACATTCCAAAAGATCAATAGTTTTGCGGAAGCGTATAAAATCAAATAATTACAAGATATTCAAAAGCTAAATGATAATTAATATATTTCCCAAGACCATCTAATTACTATCAATAAGGGTATAACAATAAATGTTTATACATGGGCTTTAAGTCCTAAAATAATCAGAAAAGGGACCAAGTCCCAAGTATCCTCACGTCGTAGGCGCAATCATCACAAGGACACCCATCGCCATGTTCCTCAAACACAGTTTTCGGCTCTTCCGTACCTGTACCATGACCTAAAAAGTGTGTACACGAGGGGGTTAGCTCCACTGAGCCAGTGAGGGGATGAGGATGCACAAACACACAATTCACATAGTCCAATGATGCATGCACGTGTTAATTCCATTTTTTCACCTATCACATAACTAAGTCAGAGGTATATGCTACTGTAACAACTCGAGAAACACCGTGGGTCACTTAACTTATCGCCATAATGAACCTCAATTGTCACCAGGGAGCCTAAGTTGGACAATGCCACCAAAACATCCCAGTGGCAAACTCCGATAACCATTACTACCATGACTGGCCTCTCCCACCTCCACAGAATCCGAAGTTCTGGTTACCCAACACCTAAACCCCTATTAGTAAGGGTCGTAGCATAAGGGTGCAAAGTCCTAGCCGCAGATATACTACATGCAAGTCCTATCATCCCGAGAGGTAATCCAGGCGCATCAACTTTTCATCTGGTTTAGCACCCGGGTACCAGCACGGCACGGCGTATACAGTTCAATATGACATTCAATCAAAGTTATTATATATGTATTCTGGAGTTCTGACACCGGCATTCACCGACACCGTAACCCAATAAAGAATGGAAAGCAACCACAACATCATCACATCAATCATTTAATAAAGTATGCAAAATGTACAATCATGCTCAATAAAATATACTAATAGCATGGTACATATGAAATTAATAATAATAGCAAGCCCAAACAAACCAAACCCACTCATTACATGTTAGGCCCCGAAATTACAAGTTGTCGCCGCAATTAAGTAACACATCACAAGATGGGAGTTTTAAACCTAGACAAAGAGTAAGAATAGGGTTAAATAAGTAAAAGAAAGGATTCCTAAAAGGTCTCTCTTAATTCTTTTAAGTATAAGATTTCAGAGACAGGGTGATTTTATGGGTGGTCTCATGCCCAATTCCTGAAACCACAGGTAAATCCTGGAAAACCAAGGGCTCAGAACATTCTCAGTCAAGTGCGGTTGCACAAGTGGTTTGTCTCAGGAAGTGAAACCGCACATAAATCCTAACTTTTCAGGGGCCTTCTCAGGGAGGTAATTTCAGGGTGGTTTCTTGCAGGTCTTAAGCCACATGTAAAACCTCACACCTGTAGGTCCAAAATTCAAGGGACCTCCTTCCAAGGGTTCCATTTTCAAGTAGTTTAAAAGCATAGGAACACCAAGGAAGCTCCTTCCTATGCTCATTATGGTTCTAAGGCCTCATTAGGTCCATTCAATCCGAGGGATTCAAGAGGAAACCCAAGAAGAACCTAATCCAAGGCACAATAGGGTAGAAACCCTAGATTTCTCAAATGGAAAGAGAATGCTTAGGCTTAGAGCTTGTAATGGAGTGAAATAACTCCACCATAGCCTAGGTTTAGAGGTTCCATCGATTCCTTGGGTTCCAAGAGAACCCTAGGTCAAGTCTCTCCCATTTCCCCAAACCTTAAAACCCAAAATACAGAAAGAGGTGTAGGATTTAATGGCTTACCTACCCCAAGAATAGGAGAGCTCCACGTTTATGGCTCCAAGAAGTGGGGTCTCAACCTCCAACCAAGCTTCTCCACCTTCCTCCTCCTTTTCTCCTTCCTCTTTCATTCCACTTTCTCTCCTCCACGATATAGGTTAGATGGGAGAAGTAAAGAGAAATGAATGCTCTCTCCCCCTTTAGTCTTATTTATAGAAAATGGGCATTAGGTCCTTTAAGTTAAATGGGTTAAGAGCTAAATGGGTCAACCCATGGTTTTATTTGGGAATTAGGAATGGAATAACCCATCCTTGGGTTAAATAAAGTTAAATGGGCCATTAAGTTAAATGGGCCATATAAGTTAAATGGCCACTTGAGTCCAATGGGCCTCTTAAACTAAATGAGCCTGCCCACTGGTTATAATTAGGAAAGAGCCTAATTAAAAGATGGGTTCACATGATATGGCTTAAGCTCTTCACATGTTTCCTGAGATAAGTGGGACCCTCCAATAAAATATTTTCTACACAAATAAAATAGTCCGGGCGGTTCAAACCTTGACCCGTACTTCAAGGACATCGAAGGGAAGGGTAAATAAATACATTAAAGGCTAGAACTTACTTCTCTAATTGTCATGGTTTGTCATCCATGACCCCGAATAGTTTCCTCCACAGGCAAACCAGTACTGTGGTCAACAATTTTGTAGTTGGGTTTGACCACCAGCGAGAACAGCTTACCAACATACGTGATAGCGGTAACTACACAACACGGGAAGGAAATAATAATTAATTATACTCCTGGGGTGCGGGTATAACAGATGCACAAACACACAGATCACATAGTCCAATGATGCATGCATATGTTAAATAAAATTTTCACCTATCATCACAACTGAGTCAAAGGTATATGCTATTGTAACAACTCGGGTAACACTATGGGTCACTTCTATCATCACCACAATGAAACCTCAATTGTCACTTAGGGGCCTACGCCAGACAAAGCCACCAAAACTTTCCAGTGGCAGACCCCTTGATAACCATCACTACCATGACTGGCTCTCTCTCACACCTCAAAATCCGGGCTCTGGTTAGCCAATACCTAAATCCCTGTTGGCAAGGGTCGTAGCATAAGGGTGCAAAGTCCTAGCAGCAGATATACTACATGCAAGTCCTATCGTCCCGAGAGGTATTTCGAGCGCATCAACTTTTCATTTGGTTTAGCACCGGGTACCAGCACGGCACGGCGCATACAGTTCAATATAAAATTCAATCAAAGATATTATATATATAATCCGGGGCTCCAACACCGACATTCACCAACACCGTAACCCGATAAGAAATGGAAAGCAACCACAACATCATCATATCAATCATTTAATAAAGTATGCAAATATACAAACATGCTTAATAAATTATACTAATAGCATGATACATAATGCAAATATTAGTAATAAGCCCAAACAACCAAACCCACTCACAATATATGTTATGTCCCGATGTTATGAGTTGTCGCCGCGATTAAGTAACACGTCATAAAATGAAAATTTTAAACCTAAATAAAGAGGGAGAACATGGTTAAATAAGTAAAGGAAAAGATCCCCAAAAAGGTATCCCACAAACCTTTTAAGTATAAGGTTCCAGAGGCAGGGCGATTTTATGGGTGGTCTCATGCCCAATTCCTGAAACCACATGTAAATCCTAGATTACCAGGGGCTCAGGAAGGTCTCTTTAAGCCCGGTTTTAAGGGTGATTTTTCTCAGAATATGAAATCGTATGTAAAACCTCATACCTGTAGGTCTGAGATTCAAGGGATTTCTCACCAAGGGTTCCATTTTCAAAGGGTTTGAAGGCAAGGGAACACCAAGGAAACTTCCTCCTTGGCCCATTAGGGTCCTAAGACCTCATTAGGTCCGTATATCCCAAAAGATTCAAGAGAGAAAAGCAAAGAGAACCTAATTTAGGGCATAATAGGATAGAAACCCTAGGTCTTCCAAATGGAATGAAGTTGTGAGCCTTAGGGCTAATAATGGAGTGAAAGAACTCCACAATAGTCTAGCATAAAGGTTCCAATCAATCCTTGGGTTCCAAGTGGAACCTTAGGCCAAGTCTTTCCCATTTTTCAAACCCCAAAACCCACAAAAATAGAAGAAGTGAAGAAGGTTTTAATGGCTTACCTACCCCAAGGTAGAGGAGCTCCACGTTGAGGGCTCCACAAGGTGAGGTTCCAAGCCTCCAGCCAAGCTTTTCCATTCTCCTTCCTCCTTTTATCCTTCCTTCTTTTCCTCTCCTTTCTTCTTTCTTTCTCTTCTTTCCCTTCTTCCCACGTTTTTGGTTGGAGGAGAAGTAATGAGAAATGAATGCTTCTCCCCCCTTTTGTCCTATTTATAGTAAGTGACTCGGGTCCTTTAAGTCAAATGGGTCATGAGAGCTAAATGGGTCGACCCACTAGTTTTAAATAGAAAAGAACTCAATATAGGATGGGTCCATTTGGTTGGGCAAGAAATAGAATAAAACCCATTCTTGGGTCAAATAAACTTAAATGGGCCACCCAGGTTAAATGGATCACCAAGGTTGGATGGGTCATTAAGCCAAATGGGTTATTTAAGCCAAATGGGTTATTTTAAGTTAAATGGGTCAACCCATTAGTTCTAAATAGGAAATAAGATTATTAAATAATGGAGTCCACATGATATGGGGACATAAGTCCATCACATGCTTCCCAAGGCAAGTGGGACCCACAAACAAAATATCTCCTACTCAATTAAAATAACCCGGGAGGTCCAAACCTTGACCCGCACTTCGAGGACATTAAGGAAAAAAGATAAATAAATAAGACAAAGGGGTTACATCTTATATCACAACTACCATGGTGCGTCACCCATGACCCCGAATAATTTCCTCCACAGGCAAACCCGTACTGTGGTCAATAATTTTGTAGCTAGGTTTGACCACCAGTGAGAACAGCTCACCAGCATATATGGCAGTGGTAACCACATGTCACAGGAAGAAATTAATAATTAATTATACTCCCGGGGTGCGGGTATAACATCGTGCTTGGTTCTTCCGCCTCTCTCAGTACCTCCTCAGTTTGGGTTTTGCTGCAAGCAAGACGGATCCCTCTTTGTTTATTCTCCAGGTAGGTCCTCATGTTCTGTATGTCTTAATATATGTGGATGACATCTTGGTCACCAGTAGCAATCCTAAGGCAGGTTACCAAGCTTTTTTGTCAACTTGCAGATGAGATTTCTATCAAGGATTTGGGTAACCTACACTTTTTTCTTGGGATTGAGGTTGTTCGACAGTCGACTGGTCTACTATTATCTCAAACACGGTACATCAAGGATTTACTCAACAAGGCTAGTATGACTGATTGCAAGCCAGTCTAGACTGCCATGGCCACTTCCACATCTGACTTTGATTCAGGGGGTGAACCACATTCAGATCCAACCCAGTACCGCTCCATTGTTGGGGCTCTCCAATATGTCAATTTGACTATAAGGTTTGCCAATTTATGCAATCACCTACAGCAAATCACTGGGTCATGGTCAAATGTATACTTTGGTCTCTTCAAGCCACAATTGATCATGGTTTACACATTGGTCGATCCACTTCTCGCTCCCTTTAGGTTTTCTCTGATGTTGATTGGGCTGGAAGTGGTCATGATTGGCATTCTATAGGGGGCTATGCAAATTTCTTAGACCCCAACCTTATCTCTTGGTCATCCCGCAAGTAAAAGACCGTCGCACGATCCTCCACTGAGTTTGAGTATAAGGCCCTTGCTGATGCATCGACAGAACTTATATGGTTGGAATCGTTATTTCAAGAGCTTGGTCATTCACTACGTGGTCCTCCTATCTTGTGATGTGACAATATTGGGGCTCTCTATCTCTCCACCAATCTTGTTTTCCATGCCCGCACTAAGCATGTGGAAATTGATTTCCACTTTGTTCGTGAACATGTGGCCAGCTCCGTTCAATTTATCTCTACACAAAATCAACTTGCGGAAATTTTCACCAAGCTGTTGGGTACTTCCCACTTCAAGTTTCTACGAGACAAGCTGAAGATTCGGTGTCCCGATTCTCCATCTTGAGGGGGTGTATCAACACACGTGCTCTCTCCACATCAGGAAACTGTATATCATAACATATATTGGATATCCTTTGTAAGGAAACCATATCACATGTGATATCGGTTCACATGGAATCCATATCTCATGAGATATTGGTCCTCCACTCAATCTTCTCTTTCCTTGTAGCTAAGATAGACTAGGATCCTCCCTTGTATCTTATATATTTCACTCTCATTGAAGAGATCAATTCAAGGGAAAATCTTTCAATAACACATCACCCCTCCCCCACTCTAAGAAAAAGAGAGAGATTTGAGCAGGAACATGTTGCTTCACACCTCTTTGTCTTCATAGCTTAAACTTAATAACCTTGTCTATCTTCCCTTTCGTCTTTCTTGAATTTCTTATTCAATCTTCAATTAGTTTCAAAGTGATCATCTCCAAGTCTCTGTAACCATAAAATTAATTAAAGATTTCTATATTAGCCATCATAACATTCGAGAGTAGCTTTGGTAAAAGACTAGAAGGATCACTGTTCCTTTTGTGGCGTGCAGTCAAAATGCATGTTAGCCTATTGAATCAGGTTTTCATCAAATTTGATGAAGAGGACTGTGCAAATCATGGTTTTAGTTATTGGTATTGATATCGGTACGTATTGGTCTCAGCTGATATCGATACCGATACGTATCAGTTGAATTGATCTATATCGGTCCAATTCAAGATCAAAAAGTTACTTCTTTCATAAAAAAAAACCCACTTTTTGGTTATATCGCCCAATCGGTATCAATGACTTATCAGTATCAGTCTCCGGCAATACCAATTACTGTCGATACAACGCCGATACTTAGAATAGTTGTGATTCTATGCTGTTTCATTTAGTGATTGATTTCAAGATATAAACTATTTTCTTTTTTACTGAATGACAAAGACTAGTCATTCTTACTTTACAGGTGAACAGAGATTAATAGATAACACTGAATTATTCTAACAATATCCAAAAGGTAACAAATTATTTGACGCCTTAAGAGGTGTCAATTAGAAAATCCCATATCTAAAATTTCGAGTTTAAGTATTTTTGTAGATAATAAAAATAGACGATTGATTATCCAAAAATTACCTCTTAAGTTAATCTTGAGAAGAGAAGTGGCGGCCTCTCAATTGTTTCAAGACGTCGTCCGGCGGCTTCATCCGCAAAGCCCCAAAAACCCGAATTGAACTCTTCATTCAGCCATTGGGCTATGCCGCACACATCCCAATGCACACATCCCGATGGCTAACTGGGTGAGCGCTAGGGTGTGTAAGGTACAGCCCAATGGCTGGATTCCCCCTTGGACACTCCCTAGGTGCTGGGCTCCCTGGAGAGGAGTCCGATCCCAAACACCTTACAATTTAGCTCGTCTTCAGGAAGGTGTGCTCCCAGGGTGCTGCCAGGGGGCATCTAGCGGTTGAGTTGTCCAGCACACATCTTGGTGCATGCCTAGGGATGTGTGCGGCACAGCCCAACGGCTGTCAGCGCCCTGGCTGCTCTCTAGAGACGATCCTGATCCAAAATCCTATCACCTATTATCTCTCTCATCTCTTTCTCTCCCTATAATTTCTTTCTTAATTTTCTTGTTTTATTTTTTTATTGTTTAGATTATCTTGCACATAATAGACTCTGGGAAATAAAATGTCATTAGGTCTTCACTTCACTTTAGGGGTGCAAGTTTGGTCCTGTCGGCCTGAACCCAACCTGAGCCCGAACAGGGTTTGGGCTGCGATATTTGGCCCTGAGGGCGGGTCAGGGTTGGAAATTTTTGGCCCTGAGTCAGAGTCGGGTTGGGTTAGGGTTGAGGCCTCAGGCTAAGCCTGGCCCAACCCGGCTCGACCTTGTTTTAAGTTATACTATAAAATATATATGGATATAATATATATATTATAAACTTTAAACGTCACCCACATTTTGTTATAAAATATATTATATATGAAGATAATAAGTGATATAATATATTTTATTATAGTATTATTTTACATAAAATTGATAATTTTCTCTCCGATTAATTCGAGCCCATACATTTCCTTCCCCCTCCCCATGATCAGGGCCAATTAGGGTCAGCCCGGCCTGACCCTGAGGGCGGGTCAGGGTTGGATTTTTTAGGCCTTGACTCAGGGTTGAGTCGGGCCTAGGCCCAGGTAAGGGGACTTAGGGTTGGGCTAGGGTTCTGTAAAGCCTGGCCCAGCCCGACCTGCTGCAGCCCTACTTCACTTTAGGTCCCTCACTTCACTTTGCATTGATGTTTAATTTGCCCAAAACCTAAAAATAGGAAAAACAGATGCTACTGGAAAGGAAGTAACAAAGAAAACGTGTGGGTGAAGAAGCCCTTTATATCTTCTTTAGTAAGATCTTCCCTTTGTTTAATCTTTAAAGGGCTTTTCCCCAAGTTGTTGGTGATATCTATCAAAGCTTGCTTTTGAAAAGAAGAGAGAAGACTGAAAATTCTCCCTTCAAGGATAAGGATCATTGTAGTTCCAAACCCCACCTATTTTCTTTAAAAATTATTGCTGAGTCATTCTTTTATAGTTTTGTTTGGCGTGCTTCAAACATGGGATGTAAAATATGTGTTAGTGACTTAAGGTTGGTGAAACTTTTCAAAGATGCCTTAAGGATCCTCTCCATTCATTTTTTTTTTATTGTTTTTGGTTCTCTTATCACGGTTGATTGGTTGAGAACAAACCACTACCTTAACTGTCTGTTCTTAATCAATCAAAAGTTATTATGTAGCTGTTTTATCTTAATGGAAATTTGGAATAGATCTCTTTAGTTGAAATGATATGTTTTCTTTGGATTCTTAATGTATCAAGAAAAGGAAAAGCATCTGTTGGATTGGCCCTAAATTATTAAAGGGAGAAAGAACGCTAACCGGTCGCTCGATGCGGTGTGTACCTGCGTTCAGACATGCCAGCACGAAAAGACCGTTGCACCCCTAGTCCTTTCCGTTTTTCCAGGGATGTGCCGGTCTTTTCTTGCTGGGATGCGTCTGGGTGCAGGTAAACACTGCGCCCAACGACCGGTTAGCATTCCTTTTCCCATAGTGGGATAAAAAACCGCTAACCGGTCGCTGGACGCAGCGTATGCCTGTGCCCAGACACCGCCCAGAACGAACAGACCATCGCACCCCTGGTCCTTTCCACCTTTCCAGGAGGTGCGCCGATCTTTTCGTGTTGGGCTGTGTTTGGGCATAGGTACACGTTGCAGCCAGCGACCAATTAGCGTTCCTTTTCCCATTATGAGAGAAAGAACGCTAACCGGTCCTAGGACGCGACGTGTACCTGCATCCAGACGCAGCCTAGCACAAAAAGACCGTCGCAACCCTGGTTCTTTCCGCCTTTTCAGGGGGTGCGCCAAGCTTTTCGCACTGGGCTGTCTGGGCGCAACAACCGATTAGCATTCATTTTCCCATTATAGGAGAAAATACGCTAACCGATTGCTGGACGCGTTGTATACCTGTGCCGAGATACAACCCAGCACAAAAAGACCGTCGCACAGCCTCTAAGAGGATTTGAAGACAACGCAAACAGAAATTAATGTATGACTAACCACCAACGAACCAACGTTTAAGCCAACTCTAAAATGAACTGCCTGAAAGCTCTATGGCGGAGGACCAAATTAAACTTGAATCTAGAGACCGGAGTAATGGGAACGACCACTCAATTAGGTGATTCCTGAAATGTGAATCCTTATTGAAATAGAGGCAAGAACAGAAACTCTAAAATACGGATGGTTTGATTAATGGAATTGATCTCCGTGCTGGATTCTTTGTTCTTGTTGTCTTTTCACAATGCCATGGAAGTGCCTGCCACAGACATGCCTCCCTCTAGAAGTCTAGAGTGGTAAAAAGTGTAGGGGTTGGTAGCGACAGGTTTCCAGTGCTTCGTTGCGCATAAGATTGATTGTGTAAATAATGTAGATACTCTCTGTCTTTTTGCAGACTGGAAGTTATTTTTTGTACTGTAGTAATGTAAGAGTAAGACTTTATATGAGAAGTATTTATCTCTTATGCTGAAGTATTGGAGAGTGCATCAAACAGAATTTCCAAGGTGTTGAATGGTTGAAAAGTGCCACTTGACACTCTTGCTTCTTTTGGTGTAACCTGTTTTGTATGCAAAACTGACTCCAAGATAGAATAACCTTTGGTTTCCAGTAGCAAATGTGCACTTGTCTGGAATTGTGCTCATGTCACAAGATAAGGTGCAACGGCAACACAATCCATAATCCATAAAAACGAATTCTGATTTATGAAATCGATGGGCATATATCATAATCATCATCATAACTGCTCTTAAAGGTACAAGCTCAATATTGTTTTCGTATACTTTTTAACTAGACTAAAATACTCCTCTCTAACCAATACAACTCCCCTTACATGTCCATCCCTCTCAAAAGTCGCATCTCTGTACCCCTCTTGGACACGTCCCTTTAGTTACCATTTAGTCCCTCAAATGCAAAGACTTACATCCATGGTTTAAAGTATTGACCAATATGATATGATACAAACCGATATGTATCAGTATCGATCGATATTGATACGATACATACTGTTATGTCATTTTTTTTTAAATGAACTGTTTCAGATTGTATCGAAATGTATCGGCTGATACAGGCTGATACGATATGATATGACCGATACATATCAATACCATCGGTACGTCCAGTAAAGAGTCCTGTGGGTGGTTTAATATGTATCGATACGTATCGACCAATATGGCGTGATACATACCAATACCGATAAATATCAATACATACCGATACTATCGATACATTCCATAAAAAAAAACCATTTTCACTCACAGACTTGATACAACTCCTATTCTAACAGAGAATTGAAGGAAAACTCTCAACCAAGAATCTAAAATCTTGCATTTAATCTTGGTTTTTCAAACTTCTGGACTAAAAAATATAATCAAGGAGTGCTACGACATCATCCTTTGCATCATCCAATACTCTTCATGGGTATAGACGATTACAACATATAAGAAACCTCATCTTTTATAACAATTTCAATTTAATGCACTTGTTTGGTTATACATTATTCTCCATTTTAGTGTTTATGCATAACACTTGTTATATATTGCTTATTTATATTATTTTTTGTTCCAAAAGTATATTTCCATGTGTATCTTGACCATTTCTATGCGTATCTCGTAGCTCCGATACGATACGACACGATAGTCTCTTAAAATCACCTAACCCATATGATACTCGATACAGATACTTTAAACCTAGGATGAGGTGAGGGTGACGTG
Organism: Telopea speciosissima; assembly: GCF_018873765.1. NCBI lineage: Eukaryota > Viridiplantae > Streptophyta > Magnoliopsida > Proteales > Proteaceae > Telopea > Telopea speciosissima. Next base: position 15,724,014 of record NC_057917.1, read on the forward strand.
ACCATGTAGTAGTGGTTTGGCAGTGATTGATGAAGGTAGATTGATGAAAAAAAGATTTGGTTTAGAGGTTTAGATTGCTACAGCAACGAACAAAAAGTTGAAAGTAAAAGAGAGCAAGGCATGAATCCAAATATGATTGAAGGAATTGACCTTCAACGGGGGCCTATAAATCCATACAACAATCGATTTAGGGTTTTGCCTTCACACCATCTCAGACATGAGGTAGGTCTTCACCAGGGCTCACGGTGCCGTAGGGCGTCTGACAGAGCCTCAATCGGCAGTGGAAAAATAACATAAACCCTTGAATTTTTCATTTTGGCGTGAGGTTGAAGACGGTTCAAGTGTTTGAACTTCACAATAACATACAGAGAAAGAGAAGAGATGGAGAAACTAACATTCGCCAGAGGGTGGCTGGGCCAAGGGATGTCTGCAACCTTCGCTGGAGATGGTGTGAAGGCAAAACCCTAAATTGATTTAGAGAATTTTCGTTTTGGGAGAGAAGAAGGTCATGAAGGGTAAAAATGTAAAATGGCACTTAATGTAGGTCACTGAACTAAAAGGGTAAAATGATCTTTTTACTTACAAAACTAAAAGTTTACTAACACCGTGACCCATTAGTGGGTTTCTTGTAAAAGTGAAACTAGGGGGTGTTTTGTTGTTGTTTCAAACTATAGGGGGGTACATGTAATTTGCTCTTATTCTTTTACACAATGGCTCTAATCACAGTAATATAATCTTTTATTATAATTTCCCTTTTGGCTTCATTTGTTTCGGCGTAACAGTTTACCTATAATATTTATTTGGAAATTTTTAATGTTGAAAAGTTTTTCAATGTTTGTTTCCATAGAAAAATACATTGAAAAACTTTTCAACATGTAAAATTTTTTGAAATAAAATTTTACTTGATGTTATGCCAAAACAAACGGAACCTTGGGGAACAAGATTCCCACAACACCAGTTCAATAAACAAAACTACATGCCCCTCACATTTGACATGTCTAAAATAATCCCCCTATTGGAAGAGTTGAAAGGGGGAACCTAAGGTCACACCAAATATTGGGTGTTGGAGGGAAGCCTCTCCCTTATTATTGAAAGAATGATTTTGTCTTGTTTGACAATTGGCACTAATAGGTCAAGAATTGGCTGAAGGATAGGTTGAGGTCGGATTGATACATAATAACTTAAAAGGGAAGTAGTTTTCTATCCGGAAGAGAAGAGAGAGAGACTCATGAGAGTGCTGGCATAGACCACACTCGTATATAGAGAACTTTCTCCCTAACTTAAAATATGTCAAAGCCTAGGCCTAAACAACCCAAGCCTTATAAGTAGGGATGTAGATGAATAACTGAAATTTGAATCCGAATCCGAATCTGTATCCGTTTAGGGACATCCGTATTCGTTTAGAGATATCCAGAAAATAATCCGAATACTCCGATTAAAATCCATCTGAAAAAAAATCTGAATACTTAATAATAAAAAATTAAGTAAATAATGATTTTGAGGGTTTTGAAGATTCAAGAAGTTCTAGAATATGATGAAAAGAGAATCATGATCTAAGAGATATGGATAGAGAGTGAATTGTATTCGCTAGGGGGAGAAAGGTCCGGGTTACACAAGGCAAAGATGTAAACGGATGGTCGAAAATCTGATCTAATCTACATCCGAATCCGTTTAAAGGTATCTTGTATTCGGCCAGGGAATATTTGGCTTCGATCACATCCAATCTGTATCTGATCTGAATCCAATCCGTTTACATCTCTACTTTTAAGTGGATAGATCCTTGAATATAATATCTATATATGCAAATTTTTTTTTTATTTTATTTTGTATTTTGTACTTTATTTTTTTTGGTGATAGATAAGCCCAAAGGAGAGTCGAACTCATAACCTCTTAATTGTGTGTTGTGGTCATTACCAATTGAGCTACCCCCTAGGGTTACAATCATGCATTATATAGTGTAAGGTATTAATATATAACTTAGATATAATAAAGCATATTCCATTATATATATATATATATATATATTCAATTATATTCAATAGCACATGCGTTGTGTCTGTTAGAACACGCAAGGGTTTTGTCAAACCCGAATCCGTCCCCATACAGATCTCTAGAACACGATTGAATCAAAATACACAGGGAAAGCAAAGTGTACCTGGCACCCACGTATGCTGGTGAAGAACAAATAAGAACACCTCCATAAGCAGCATCGATCTGTCAGAGAATGAATGCAATCCGCGATGGGGATCTTCTGCCGCCTCCTAAACTCTCCCACAGCTCCCTTTCTTGTGGAGAAAAGAGAAAAGAGAATAGTGACTGCAGGGACCCCTCATCAGTAGTATTTATAATACTCCCCAAACCCTAACCCACTTTCACAATGGGCCAGGCCGGTCCGGTCCATCTCAATAAAATAGTAGCAGCCACGTCGGCCTTTGTATTTCTTGATCCCCATCAATGATTGACCCGATAATTAATTAAGCCCACACTCGTCGTATTTTGGAAAAATCCTAACAGTGTCTACAACTTTTTATCTAAGGAAGTGGTTGAAACCCATCCCCTAGTTTGGATGACCCAATCATTGGCATGTGAGACCTGGTCAATTTCCGTTCCTTGGTTTTGGATACCTTATATCCATACCTTGTGTTTATCATTCTCTCTATCGATTTTATGTATTTTAATTTCCTTTGTTTGACGTTGGGCGCACATGAATGAATAGTCCTCTTTCTAACAAAAAAAAAACATGTTCAATAAATTGTCTAACTTCAAGAAAAATAAAAAGTAAAATAAGAATGAATGAAATGGAAACAAAAACTACGACTCCCATGAATATCTCCGTTTATCCATTGATTGGTATATTTTTTAAGTTAACAAAAATACCCCTATATAATAGAATATTATTCTCTCTCTCTCACACACATGTATTTTTCCTGCTGAGTCAAAATTGTAAGAATAGAAGTGTTCTAATATTATTAAAATAAATTTGTATGGAGCAATCAAACGTAAAAATCTTCACTTATTGTTTATGTTTAGGGGTTCTCAGTCCGGAAATTGGTTGTTACAGAAAAAGGGATTATTATCAATATCTTGCAAAGTCACAGAGTGGTAACAAAAGGAAAGAGGTCACTCTTCAGTCACTCAAACCATATTCGGTAGTTTACCATACAAAAAATTCCTATAATGTAAGAATGAGGAGGAGGGGCAACCTTGCTTTTAAGATAGTCCAAGTTTGACGAGCTAGGTGATCTTCTTCAATCTCCTTTGCTAAAATATAGGAAAGATCCTCTTCAGTTTTCTTTTTGAAGAAACAAGGAAGATTCTCTTCAATCTCCAAAATAGGTTAAGGGGATTTTCTTTTTTGCCCATGCTACCAAAATCGAGTTCTCCTACTTGTTCAACTTTCCAAAATTGAAGTTCAGTTAATCGACCTCCAAAACATGCCAAATTTTGACATAAGAACACTCTGGAAGGCCTTGCAGATGGCATTCTTGATCGTGCAAGCTGGGCTGTTAACATCGGCTAGTTGAGCTCAATTTGGCTGGGCTGGTTTAAGGTGTAGGTTAGGACCTACATCATAAACCACTTGATGTAGCCTCATTGGAAGCTAAGGATCGGAAGAGTTGTGAACACACTCTACCAGATGTGTAATTGGGTAATACAAGCACAAAAGAGAAAAACAATGCGAAAGGAAAGCTACAGTTCAACTAGACGTACTATAGTGAAACTCTTTGTGGTTTCAAAACTCAACAAAGTCCAACTTTATTCATTCAATTCAATATTCACTCCTGTTGGTGCTCTTGGTAGTGTTGTCATTGTTGGCAACAAGGATTTGGTAGTAATGTGGTTGTGAAAACAGTATTTAGTTGGTCAGCAAGGTGTATCCCAGCCGTAGGCGTCGGGGTTCGGGGGCAGCGCCCCCAATGGTCTCGCGGGGGTTCGGGGGCGGCAGTTCCCGAGGCAAAATTTTGGGCTTGCATTTTCTTGTTTCTTTCTCATTGGTCCAAAGGGTATCTTTTGGAATTGTATATATATTCTTGTTAAAGGACCAAAAACGCATCTCTAAAGCCCTAGTAAAGACGGAAATCAAGGAGAAGTTGTGTTCTACCATTCCGACAAGATTCGAGAGCATAGGCGCGAAGGAAATCGTTAGAAAACATCGATTTGGTCGTTGGCGATGGATTCGAGTGCTTGATTCGTCCTGTTGAAGATCTCATAGCATTCGTTTGGAGTTGGGAGTTTTCCTTTGAGAAGGTAAACTTGTTCACAAACCATTGTCTCTGCGTAATTTGTTAAGGGTTGGATTTGTGATTGAAATCTGATTATTAGGTTGATTGATTGTAAGGCTGAGGCCATTTTACATTGGGGATTGAAGTCTTTGCCCTCACTGAGGTGAGAGGTTGAAGCAGGGTAAGGGGAATCCTGGCCGTAGGGGCGGCTAATTGTATTGTTGTTGAGTATTGGGCATATACGAAACCCTGAGAGGTAATGCTCCGTGGACGTAGCCTTCACATAGTGTGGGGTGAACAATGTAAATCGTGTCTCTGTGTCTACTTTTATTTGTTGGAGACTAATCCCTGTTTTGCAGCGTGAGTTTACAGTCTTGGTAGACCTGGCCACATTCTGGTGGTGCGAGGTGCGACTGTAAGCGACTCTGTGGTTTGCAGAAGACGTCGCAAAACTTAAGGGAACTGATTCACCCCCCTCTCAGTTCGATCCGGCATTCACAACTCCCCTACAATGAGTCTGGTTTAAGGTGCAGGTTAGGACCTACATCATAAACCACTTGATGTAGCCTCGTTAGAAGCTAAGGATCAGAAGAGTTGAGAACACACTCTACCAGATGTGTAATTGGGTAATACAAGCACAAGGAGAAAAACAATGCGACAGGAAAGCTACAGTTCAACTAGACTATAGTGAAACTCTTTGTGGTTTCAAAACTCAACTAAGTCCAACTTTATTCATTCAATTCAATATTCACTCCCCTATAATGAGCAGAGCTCTTACAATTTATAAGAAAAATTAAACCTTAATTCTTTTGTCTAAATCTACTTTATTCCTACGGTTAAGATCACATCAAATAAAAGAAAACTAAATATAAAAGTAAACCCTAATTTAAGTTAGAATCATTGACAAAGAAGAAATACAAAAAATAACAAAAACATTAAGGAAGATGGCTGTAGAAATCGTCCAGCCTTTAGTGATCCAAGTCAAAGATTGTTACAAACATGCATCTTCCATTAAATCGTCCAACTATGGGCCTCTAACCTGGCAGCTCCAAAGATGCTTCTCTTTGAACTTCCAATTGTGATGTTAAGTCAAAATTGGAAAGAGATCTTGCACAAATCGTGAGCTAATAGGTTGCCAGCTTTGGCTGAGTTGTGATGATCTACTCAAGATAAACTTCAATTCCTATCATGTAAGAATGAGGAGGAGTAAGAATGGGGAGGAGGGGCAGGCTTGCTTTTAAAGATAGTCCAAGTTGGACGAGCTAGGTGATCTTCTTCAATCTCCTTTACTTAAAAATAGGAAAGATCCTCGTCAGTCTTCTTTGCTAAGATATAGGGAACATCCTCTTTAATCTCCAAAATAGGTTAAGGGGATTTTCTTTTTTCCCTTGCTACCAAAATCGAGTTCGATCTCCTACTTGTTCAATTTTCCAAAATTGAAGTTCTGTTAATTGACCTCCACACCTTGCCGAATTTTGATATAGGAAGACTCTGGAAAGTTTTGCTGATGTGACATTCTTGATCATACAAGCTGGGCTGTTCTAGTTGGGCTCGGTTTGGCTGGGCTGGTTTAAGTTACAAGTCTGGGCCTGCATCATAAACCACTTGATATAGCTTCATTGGAGCTAAGGATCTGAAGAGTGGAGAATACACTCTACCAGGTGTGTAACGGAGTAATACAATCATATGAAATTTATCCTCTCAAGTGCGGTGCAATGGGCAATGCACCACACTTGAGTATCCAAACCTCCACCCATCACTTAAAAGGGTAAAAAGATGCCAATACCAATGTTTTTATTGTTGGATTCTTAAGTGTGGTGCCCTGGCGGTGCACCACACTTGAGACGATAAAAATCCGATGAAGACATTGATAATTACCATTTCAAAAATATAAATGAGAAAAAATGACGTGGATTTACTAGTTCATCATTTCATGATATTTAAAAAAAAAAACAATTAGGGAAAAAGAACGCTACCTCGGGCGCAAGGGCAGCAGATCGCACACACCCTGTAGTGTTCTCTTTTCCATAAAAAAAAAATCATTTTAGGAGAGGTGACCAGCCTGCTGAGGACATGTGTTAACTTATTAACGTATGCAGTAATTACTCTTCGCACGCACGGTTCATCCAGACTCAACATTAAGGGTGTCAATCGGTTTAGTTTCGATCATTTGGTTTGGTTTTGGTTCGGTTCGGTTCCATGCCTTGATGGTGTGATCTGAAATTGAACCGAGAACCAGTCAACTCGAAAAAGGCAAACGAATCCGAACCTACTCGTCTCGGTTACGATTCTAATTCGGTTTTCCAATTTGGATCTAATTCGGTTCTCCAATACGGTTCCATTCTCGCTAAGTGTCATTGTTCTTTGCGTTTCTGTATTTTCAAGAAACTCCATTTGTATAAATAAAATGCTCACAAAACCTTAAAAGGTATCAGAAATATTAATAAATAAATAAGAAACCCAAGTGAGTTCTCCACTTTCAGATTTTATCATTCAGCTTTGTTGTTATATTATTTTTATATAATGGTTTGGTTAAAGTTTTCATACACGGTCGTGTAAACCGTGTATGTGAGAGGGTGGGAATTTCAAAGCATTAATTAATGGGTGGGGATTTATGACTTTTTCAACTCTTTGTGAGAGACCCTTTCACATAAACGGCTTACACAGCCGTGTATGAAACCTTTCCCTGGTTTGGTTTGTAGTCAAAGTTTCAAAAAATGCCTTTTTACACCTTCCGTCCTTTTATACCTTTTACACTTTCCCTCTTTTTTATTTGAATTTGTTGTGTACTTTTGTGTAAGAGGCAACTTGAAGCTCAAGAATAATCCTACATTGGTTTTGGGAGAGGAACTTGAGTGGCTGATATACAGGATTGATTTTTAAGGGTGTGAGCCCTTGGAGAGGTAGTTACCATTCTCTCACATGTGTGGGGGGTCCCTGGGGTGCGTTTGAATCACGAGTCAAACCGAGCCGAGCTGAGCCAGGGCTGGCATTTTGATTTTAAATTTTATAATTTAAAATATGGTTCACCCATGTGTACCATATTCGTATACGATGTAGCCGAGCCGAGCTGGGTCGTCGTCATGATCGTGATCGTGGTCGTGGTCGTGGTCGTGGTCGTGGTCGTGGTCGGGGAGTGGGCAAAACATTCTTTTTAGATGGCAAAAGTTTTGTATTTTTGTTTTAAATTTTATAATTTAAAATATGATTCACCCATACGGTTCACCCATGTGTACCATATTTGTATACGATATACAAGTATACGAATAGATACACCCCCATGAAGGGTACCCCTCCTTTGAAACCTGTACGTGTAAGAATACGTATAGGTATGCCTTCCTTGGAAGAGCAGCTCTTGTATGTATAGGTTACCAATATACATATGGGTATACCTCTTCATGAAAGGGTAGTTGATACCTATATATACCATGTCTTGCCTGCCATTTTACACACATCAAAAACGAGTTCTGTCTCTGCAATTGTCTGTTCCAGAGACTGTTTTCTTACTATATTTTCTTATAAAGTTGAGTAATAGTATAGCCATTTGGTATCCTCTGTACCCGTATTTGGTTCTGCAACCTACACGTTTAGTGAGTTGTTTCATCTTGGAGGGCTAGGTGCAAGGTCAACCCGGTTGCGAAGTGGAACATCTAAAATCTTAAGGAGAGTATACGCCGATACGATTCAACTCAAACTGTTCGTGGCTTCTTCCTGTGCGTATTGCTTGGAATTCATTTTTCTGGTTCGTGTCTTTCATGAGTTAGTGTGCTATTAAGGTATTTAACTATCACGTATATTAGATTAGTCTTACAAATTCTGCTTTGTATAACAAACTTACCCATCAATAAAATCAAAGAAACATATCTTTTTTTTTTTTTTTTAGTAACAAGAAATACATCAAAATTATAGTTCTAAGAGGAAAGCCAATATCATTAAAAAAACAGAAAAAGATATAGGGTTTTGGATTTACGTGTGATATTTGGTTCGGTGATTCAAACCGATGGTTTGTGAACTAAAAGTGTAACCGAACCAAACCTAATTTATTCGACTCGATCCGATTCAATTATTTTGGCTTAGTTTCGGATCCGATTCCGATTTGGTTCCGACACCCTTACCCAACATACGCAAACAATCTTTTCAGTCCCCTTTAATATGTGACTTTTCAAGGATGAGAAAGAAAACGTCTCAATATGGATCAATACCAAACCAAAATGTTCCATTTCGTTCAAATAAGAAATCTAAAGAAAGTATTTCCCTCAATTGTGTGTGTGAGGGAGAGAGGGATTAATAAAAGGGTCGTTTTAACTTTCCTTATTCCGATTTTTTAAGTTTAAAACCCATGTTTGAATGCCTTGTTTGACTAGAAAACTCTAATAAAGGAGCAAAATCGGCTCTTTGCCCTAAAATCCTAACAGAAAGCAACACAAAGCCCAAATATCGGGCTCATGTGACGGAAGCTAAACCAAGCATCAAACTTTAAAAATAATCAATGGGAGTCAAAGCCTTTCATACGCTCAAGTTCCTAATAAGATAATTAATTACATCTTAAATAAACAACCCTAACCCATTTGCATAAATAAAAATACATGATACCTTCTCCTTCCCCCTTCTGATTCATGTATAATACTCACATGTGAGTAGAGAATATAAGAAGGCTTAGGATAGGGGGGAGTGTGGCATGTGACACATAGACCTACCAACGTGAAGCCCATGTGGACCACTTTCCCAGTTTGGGAATGAGAATCTAGGTCAAATGGGTCCTTTTGAATATTTTTAATAGAGAGAGAGAGAGAGAGAAGAACAATCTCACGCTCCCATGTGGGAGTTTGGATCCTCTCCAATCCTCCAGTGAGTTGGATAGCCCAATAAGCCATCCAATGGCAAATTTAGCTCGTCTCCAGGGAGCCTAGCACGTCCAGGGTGCTGCCAACTGTTGAGCTGTGCCGCACACATCCCTAGGCATGCATTGAGATATGTGTGCCATAGCTCAGCCGCTGGATGCCCCCTGGCAGCACCATAGGCGCACACCTCCCTGGAGACGATCTTGATCCTCCAACGGTAGAAAATTATCTACTCCATTTCCTGTCTGCTCCATTTTCCCAAGTGCCTCTAATAGAGGAGAGGTGGACCCCACTAGCACAATGTGGTCTAGTAGGGATAAGGTGGTCATTTTCTCCCCCTATTTGAGAAACTTGGGGAAATGGAGCTGCCGGGGAAATGAAGCTGATAATGATCCTCCAATGGCTGTTCTGGGCTGATTATGCGCACATTTGGGATGTTTATAGGCATACATCCCGGTGCTTGTCCAATCAGCTCAGCCGTTGGATGCTTTTTAGGGGTCCAATGAACATCCCGACCTGCACCCAGTCAACCCAGCCGTTGGATGCTCATTGGGCGTGTGCCCCTCATTGGAGAGGATCCGGACACCCCATGTGGAGTAGGCTCTAAGTGTACTGGTGGGTCACACCATTTATTCTAATCGAACTGTACTTGGAGGAAATCCCATGTGAGAACATTACAACGGGAAACAAAATAGTGATGATGATCCATATATCAAAGCTTCTTATACATACTTATAAGAACCTTAATGATAAACAAACCAATTTATATATTTATATCCCCTTCAAAATGATCCTTAGAAACTTAAAAGAAAAGAGGAAAAAAAAAAAAAACAGATGAACTTTGACAGCATAAGAATCAACATTTTCACACTCTTTATCCAATCTATCAGTCGATCTATCATTCTTATACCACTAATAAGAAATTCAACAATAAAAAAAGAAAACAAGCAACACCACAATTGGGGTAAACTAGGCCACTCTCCCCCTCCCCTACCACCCCACTAAAGTGTATGATACAAGAGAGAAGCTGATTGTTGTGGACGGGTTTGGCCCAACCCGGTTCTTCATCATAATTAAGACTTGGTTTACTACTGATGTTTGGGAGCAGGAGCAGCTGAAGGAGGCGCCTTACACTGATAACACTTGGCAAAGAGGCCGAACGTGTCAACTTGCCTGATGAAATTGGTCATACTGGCCCAACCACCGAACCCAAACCCGACCACAAGTATCCACACGACAATAAACGAATTGATCACAAACATTGCGGTCCAACTTGGTAGGAAGAAAGGAGGCTTCTCCGCAGCATTCTGCATCAAGTGAAACAAGAACAAGATATCACAAGTCTTTTCAAAGGCCGACCCTAATTGGTTTTAGATATAAGACAACCAGACCGGCGGCTAAACAAACCAACTAGGGTCCACTACCAATAATGAGCCGTGACTAGTAGAAGATTTAGTCATAGTTAGAGACAAGATTCTGTGTCATTGATGTAGAAGTGGAAACGAACGCGGTACACAACACAACACAAGACAATGGTTGCATATAACTAAGTGAGAAGGACATCCCACCATACTCTTTTATCATCACCTACAATGTATTTCTAAAGGTCCCCAAAGGCTTTAAATGCAAAACACACACACTCTTCTCTCTCTCACGTGCTGGTCGCATGGCCCTTGCAACCAATGAAGTTGCCCCCCAAATGGGGATGTTAGGGAATTGGGAAACCATTACCGGTGTGAAGGATACGCACTGATACGGATACCTACAATAATTAACCATCAAATTTATATTGCCAGTTGCCATACCCCACAACACCCATATCTCATACGCCATCCGTAGGACCCTTCTTATGAAAAGACAAAAGAACCCCTCAAAACAGAATAATAGTCCATTGGCCTAAGCCCAAAAGGTTAGGCAATGTCAATAATGTAATGAAACACTAAATCAATAATGCCTGCCCCTACCAATCAATTACCAAACCTCCCAGCCATGGATTGAGATATTGGTCTTGGTATCGGATCAGCCGGATTGTATCGGTAACGGTTGAGGTTCATATCAATACCTGACCAATCCTAGATTGGGGATCGGTATAGGTATCAAGGTAAAATTGTCAAAAAAAAAAAAAAAAAACACAAAAATTCCAATTTTAATGAGAAGTAAGGGTTAAATTGTCTGATTCGGGTTGATACCGGCCAATCCGGATTGTTATTGACACAGATCGATCTCTCAATCCTTGCTCCCAGCTCCTATTTGACAAAAGGAAGAAGCCCCAACATCACTACTAAGACCGAACTGCTACTTTGTGTAGACGATAAACAAGCTTTCAGGATGACAACTTATGGAACCATGGTTTGAGGTATACGTCACTTGTATTGGCTGATTTAGACTGATACCCGCTGAACTATTGGTAGAACGGTACCGACTAAAGGTAAAACGGTCAAAAAAACTTATTGTTAAGAAAAACCAAAGGCAAAACCGTTCTATCCAAGTCACAGTTTGAGGAATTGATATAGGAAGGTGCGGATTCCTCGTGGATTGTTACAAACAAGGGTAAAAATGTTAAAAAAATCTAATTTTTTGAAGAAAACAAGGCTAAGCCTAATAGATAAGGGACCAATCCGGATCTCCAAGCCGATCCGATTTCTAGGGTGATGGATCCCCAATCCGATACCATGCACTTAAACCATGTATGACCCCCCCGCCCTACAGTCCTTACCAATCACCATTTGTAGCTCATAAATCAAACCAGTACCTAGCCTGAACCAGAACCCGGTTCATCTTTTATCACCAGAGGATGATTGTTACCGAGTAAGCGTGAATAACAACAGTTCGCTCGGTGCAACCCCACCTTGACCATTCAATCTTTTTCACTATACCCTGGCTGACCGTCATCATTTCCTCGTTGTCGTGGAGAGAGTAGTCAACAGTTTATCACTCCTAGTCCACTACTCTCCCCTCTAGAATTACCAAAAGAACCAAACAGGTGAAAAATAATTACAGAATTTGCCTTGATTACCTGTCTAGCAGAGGCTTTCCGGTAGGTGAGCATATGAGCAAGAGAAGGGATAATGTAGACGGTGAAGCTAACCAAGAGAGCACCAACGGCGGAGTTGATAGGCCCAAAGAATGGAAAGATTATGGCCAGAAACCAAATCGGTATCACCACAGGCAACCTCGCCAGCGCTCTCAAGCATATACTCTTGGTGTCATGCATTCCTATCACCTTCTCCCACACAAAATACAAAGGCGTACATGCGAACCCAAATGTTATAAACTGCATCACATTCAAACAAACAGGTCAGAAGAAGAAGAAGAAGAAACAGAAAAAGAAAAAGAAGAAGAGAATTAGACCTGGTGAATGAGCATCAAGATAACGGCGGCATCACGAAAGCCGTTCTTGGGAAGAAGGGAGAAGGCGTTGGAGTGGTTGAGAAGCTGGTCACCGAAAGCCCAGTACACAGAAGCTGCCGACGGAAGCGTTAACGTGAACACGTACAGTGTTGCCAGCAAGTATATGTACTTGAATTTCTGTGGTTTCCACATCGCATGCATTATTTCCCTGAGAAAAGAAAGTAAAAAAAAATCTCAGAAATTCTCAAGAAGACACAGGACCCACAGTACAGAGTTTTCCAGAACCGATAAATAAGCAACTGGTCTTGAATAACGGAATTCTTCTGCAACTCTTTCTACTTTTTTTTACCGTATTTGATTTGAGGAAGAAAACTAAATGACCAAAATGGCCCTTTAGTCTCACAAGAGCAGGATGGGAAATGACACAGAGAAAAAGGGTATAATCGTTATATCTCGTTTTCCTCTTTCCCCCATGATTTTGTCTGGGTTCATAGAAAATCCCAAAATCCCCGGAATGGCCAGCAAAAACTGAAGAAAGACGGGACCCAATTACCCAAACGATTACTCAATACTCACACAGTAACAGCGTGTCCACCGAAAGTGTAGAGGATATTGGTAGCGCCGGTGAAATACAGAACCAGTTTCGTCGGCGCTGTGTGTTGAACTCCGTCAACTTGGCCGTGAACTAGAGCAGCGAATCCCAGTGGCAAACTCCGATAACCATTACTACCATGACTGGCCTCTCCCACCTCCACAGAATCCGGAGTTCTAGTTACCCAACACCTAAACCCCTATTAGTAAGGGTCGTAGCATAAGGGTGCAAAGTCCTAGCCACAGATATACTACATGCAAGTCCTATCATCCCAAGAGATAATCCAAGCGCATCAACTTTTCATCTGGTTTAGCACTCGACTACCAGCACTGCATGGCGTATACAGTTCAATATGACATTCAATCAAAGATATTATATATGTATTCTGAAGTTCTGACACCGGCATTCACCGACACCGTAACCCAATAAAGAATGGAAAGCAACCACAACATCATCACATCAATCATTTAATAAAGTATGCAAAATGCACAATCATGCTTAATAAAATATACTAATAGCATGGTACATATGAAATTAATAATAATAGCAAGCTCAAACAAACCAAACCCACTCATTACATGTTAGGCCCCGAAATTACAAGTTGTCGCAGCGATTAAGTAACACATCACAAGATGGGAGTTTTAAACCTAGACAAAGAGTAAGAATATGATTAAATAAGTAAAAGAAAGGATTCCTAAAAGGTCTCTCTTAATTCTTTTAAGTATAAGATTTCAGAGACAGGGTGATTTTATGGGTGGTCTCATGCCCAATTCCTGAAACCACAGGTAAATCTTGGAAAACCAAGGGCTCAGAACATTCTCAGTCAAGTACGGTTGCACAAGTGGTTTGTCTCAGGAAGTGAAACCGCACATAAATCCTAACTTTCCAGGGGCCTTCTCAGGGAGGTAATTTCAGGGTGGTTTCTTGCAGGTCTTAAGCCACATGTAAAACCTCACACCTGCAGGTCCAAAATCCAAGGCACCTCCTTCCAAGGGTTTCATTTTCAAGTAGTTTAAAAGCATAGGAACACCAAAGAAGCTCCTTCCTATGCTCATTACGGTTCTAAGGCCTCATTAGGTCCATTCAATCTGAGGGATTCAAGAGAAAACCCAAGAAGAACCTAATCCAAGGCACAATAGGGTAGAAACCCTAGATTTCTCAAATGGAAAGAGAATGCTTAGACTTAGAGCTTGTAATGGAGTGAAATAACTCCACCATAGCCTAGGCTTAGAGGTTCCATCGATTCCTTGGGTTCCAAGAGAACCCTAGGTCAAGTCTCTCCCATTTCCCCAAACCTTAAAATCCAAAATAGAGAAAGAGGTATAGGATTTAATGGCTTACCTACCTTAAGAATAGGAGAGCTCCATGTTTATGGCTCCAAGAAGTGGGGTCTCAACCTCCAACCAAGCTTCTCCACCTTCCTCCTCCTTTTCTCCTTCCTCTTTCATTCCACTTTCTCTCCTCCACGATATAGGTTAGATGGGAGAAGTAAAGAGAAATGAATGCTCTCACCCCCTTTAGTCTTATTTATAGAAAATGGGCCTTGGGTGCTTTAAGTTAAATGGGTTAAGAGCTAAATGGGTTGACCCATGATTTTATTTGGGAACTAGGAATGGAATAACCCATCCTTGGGTTAAATAAAGTTAAATGGGCCCTTAAGTTAAATGGGCCATATAAGTTAAATGGCCACTTGAGTCCAATGGGCCTCTTAAACTAAATGGGCCTGCCCACTGGTTATAATTAGGAAAGAGCCTAATTAAAAGATGGGTTCACATGATATGGCTTAAGCTCTTCACATGTTTTCCGAGGTAAGTGGGACCCTCCAATAAAATATTTTCTACACAAATAAAATAGTTCGGACGGTTCAAACCTTGACCCGTACTTCGAGGACATCGAAGGGAAGGATAAATAAATATATTAAGGGCTAGAACTTACTTCTCTAATTGTCATGGTTTGTCATCCATGACCCCAAATAGTTTCCTCCACAGGCAAATCAGTACTGTGGTCAACAATTTTGTAGTTGGGTTTGACCACCAGCGAGAACAGCTTATCAACATACGTGATAGCAGTAACTACACAACACGGGAAGGAAATAATAATTAATTATACTCCTGGGGTGCGGGTATAACAGATGCACAAACACACAGATCACATAGTCCAATGATGCATGCATATGTTAAATAAAATTTTCACCTATCATCACAACTGAGTCAAAGGTATATGCTACTGTGACAACTCGGGTAACACTGTGGGTCACTTCTATCATCACCACAATGAAACCTCAATTGTCACTTGGGGGCCTACGCCAGACAAAGCCACCAAAACTTTCCAGTGGCAGACCCCTTGATAACCATCACTACCATGACTGGCTCTCTCTCACACCTCAAAATTCGGGCTCTGGTTAGCCAATACCTAAACCCCTGTTGGCAAGGGTCGTAGCATAAGGGTGCAAAGTCCTAGCAGCAGATATACTACATGCAAGTCCTATCGTCCCGAGAGGTATTTCGAGCGCATCAACTTTTCATTTGGTTTAGCACGGGTACCAAAGACGGACACGGCGCATACATTCAATATAAAATTCAATCAAAGATATTATATATATAATCCGGGGCTCCGACACCGTAACCCGATAAGAAATGGAAAGCAACCACAACATCATCATATCAATCATTTAATAAAGTATGCAAATGCACAAACATGCTTAATAAATTATACTAATAGCATGATACATAATGCAAATATTAGTAACAAGCCCAAACAACCAAACCCACTCACAATATATGTTATGTCCCGATGTTATGAGTTGTCACCGCGATTAAGTAACACGTCACAAAATGGAAATTTTAAACCTAAATAAAGAGGGAGAACAGGGTTAAATAAGTAAAGGAAAAGATCCCTAAAAAGGTATCCCACAAACCTTTTAAGTATAAGGTTCCAGAGGCAGGGCGATTTTATGGGTGGTCTCATGCCCAATTCCTGAAACCACATGTAAATCCTAGATTACCAGGGGCTCAGGAAGGTCTCTTCAAGCCCGGTTTTAAGGGTGATTTTTCTCAGAATATGAAACCGTACGTAAAACCTCATACCTGTAGGTCTGAGATTCAAGGGATTTCTCACCAAGGGTTCCATTTTCAAGGGGTTTGAAGGCAAGGGAACACCAAGGAAACTTCCTCCTTGGCCCATTAGGGTCCTAAGACCTCATTAGGTCTGTATTTCCCAAAAGATTCAAGAGAGAAAAGGAAAGAGAACCTAATTTAGGGCATAATAGGATAGAAACCCTAGGTCTTCCAAAGGGAGTGAAGTTGTGAGCCTCAGGGCTAATAATGGAGTGAAAGAACTCCACAATAGTCTAGCATAAAGGTTCCAATCAATCCTTGGGTTCTAAGTGGAACCTTAGGCCAAGTCTTTCCCATTTTTCAAACCCCAAAACCCACAAAAATAGAAGAAGTGAAGAAGGTTTTAATGGCTTACCTACCCCAAGGTAGAGGAGCTCCACGTTGAGGGCTCCACAAGGTGAGGTTCCAAGCCTCTAGCCAAGCCTTTCCATTCTCCTTCCTCCTTTTCTCCTTCCTTCTTTTCCTGTCCTTTCTTCTTTCTTTCTCTTCTTTCCCTTCTTCCCACGTTTTTGGTTGGAGGAGAAGTAATGAGAAATGAATGCTTCTCCTCCCTTTTGTCCTATTTATAGTAAGTGACTCGGGTCCTTTATGTCAAATGGGTCATGAGAGCTAAATGGGTCGACCCACTAGTTTTAAATAGAAAAGAACCCAATAAAGGATGGGTCCATTTGGTTGGACAAGAAATAGAATAAAACCCATTATTGGGTCAAGTAAACTTAAATGGGTCACCCAGGTTAAATGGGTCACCAAGGTTGGATGGGTCATTAAGCCAAATGGGTTATTTAAGCCAAATGGGTTTTTTTAAGTTAAATGGGTCAATCCATTAGTTCTAAATAGAAAATAAGATTATTAAAGAATGGAGTCCACATGATATGGGGACATAAGTCCATCACATGTTTCCCAAGGCAAGTGGGACCCACAAACAAAATATCTCCTACTCAACTAAAATAACCCGGGAGGTCCAAACCTTGACCCACACTTCGAGGACATTAGGGAAAAAGGATAAATAAATAAGACAAAGGGGGTTACATCTTATATCACAACTACCATGGTGCGTCACCCATGACCCCGAATAGTTTCCTCCACAGGCAAACCCGTACTGTGATCAATAATTTTGTTGCTAGGTTTGACCACCAGTGAGAACAGCTCACCAGCATATATGGCAGTGGTAACCACACGTCACGGGAAGAAAATAATAATTAATTATACTCCCGGGGTGCGGGTATAACATCGTGCTTGGTTCTTCTGCCTCTCTCAGTACCTCCTCAGTTTAGGTTTTACTGCAAGCAAGACGGATCCCTCTTTGTTTATTCTCCGGGCAGGTCCTCATGTTCTCGTATGTCTTAATATATGTGGATGACATCTTGGTCACCAAGTAGCAATCCTAAGGCAGTTACCAAGCTTTTTGTCAACTTGCAGATGAGATTTCTATCAAGGATTTGGGTAACCTACACTTTTTCTTGGGATTGAGGCGTGTTCGACTGCCGATCGGTCTACTATTATCTCAAACACGAGTACATCAAGGATTTACTCAACAAGGCTAGTATGATCTGATTGCAAGCCGCCTAGATCGCCATGGCCACTTCCACATCTCGACTTTGATTCGTGGGGGTGAACCACATTCAGATCCAACCCAAGATCTGCGCTCCATTGTTGGGGCTCTCCAATATGTCAATTTGACTATAAGGTTTGCCAATTTATGCAATCACCTACAGCAAATCACTGGGTCATGGTCAAACATATACTTTGGTCTCTTCAAGCCACAATTGATCATGGTTTACACATTGGTCGATCCACTTTTTGCTCTCTTTAGGTTTTCTCTGATGTTGATTGGGCTGGAAGTGGTCATGATCGGCATTCTATAGGGAGCTATGCAAATTTCTTAGACCCCAACCTTATCTCTTGGTCATCCCACAAGCAAAAGACCGTCGCACGATCCTCCACTGAGTCTGAGTATAAGGCCCTTGCTGATGCATCGACAGAACTTATATGGTTGGAATCGTTATTTCAAGAGCTTGGTCATTCACTACGTGGTCCTCCTATCCTGTGATGTGACAATATTGGGGCTATCTATCTCTCCACTAATCTTGTTTTCGACGCCCGCACTAAGCATGTGGAAATTGATTTCCACTTTGTTCTTGAACATGTGGCCAGCTCCGTTCAATTTATCTCTACACAAAATCAACTTGCTGGAATTTTCACCAAGCTGTTGGGTACTTCCCGCTTCAAGTTTCTACGAGACAAGCTAAAGATTCGGTGTCCCGATTCTCCATCTTGAGGGGGTGTATCAACACACGTGCTCTCTCCACATCAGGAAACTGTATATCATATCATTTATTGGATATCCTTTGTAAGGAAACCATATCACATGTGATATCGGTTCACATGGAATCCATATCTCATGAGATATTGGTCCTCCACTCAATCTTCTCTTTCCTTGTAGCTAAGATAGACTAGGATCCTCCCTTGTATCTTATATATTTCACTCTCATTGAAGAGATCAATTCAAGGGAAAATCTTTCAATAACACATCACCCCTCCCCCACTCTAAGAAAAAGAGAGAGATTTGAGCAGGAACATGTTGCTTCACACCTCTTTGTCTTCATAGCTTAAACTTAATAACCTTTTCTATCTTCCCTTTCGTCTTTCTTGAATTTCTTATTCAATCTTCAATTAGTTTCAAAGTGATCATCTCCAAGTCTCTGTAACCATAAAATTAATTAAAGATTTCTATATTAGCCATCATAACATTCGAGAGTAGCTTTGGTAAAAGGCTAGAAGGATCACTGTTCCTTTTGTGGCGTGCAGTCAAAATGCATGTTAGCCTATTGAATCAGGTTTTCATCAAATTTGATGAAGAGGACTGTGCAAATCATGGTTTTAGTTATTGGTATTGATATCGATACGTATTGGTCTCAGCTGATACCGATACCGATACGTATCAGTTGAATTGATCTATATCGGTCCAATTCAAGATCAAAAAGTTACTTCTTTCATATAAAAAAAACCACTTTTTGGTCATATCGCCCAATCGGTATCAATGACTTATCGGTATCAGTCTCCGGCAATACCAATTACTGTCGATACAACGCCGATACTTAGAATAGTTGTGATTCTATGCTGTTTCATTTAGTGATTGATTTCAAGATATAAACTATTTTCTTTTTTACTGAATGACAAAGACTAGTCATTCTTACTTTACAGGTGAACAGAGATTAATAGATAACACTGAATTATTCTAACAATATCCAAAAGGTAACAAATTATTTGATGCCTTAAGAGGTGTCAATAAGAAAATCCCATATCTAAAATTTCGAGTTTAAGTATTTTTGTAGATAATAAAAATAGACGATTGATTATCCAAAAATTACCTCTTAAGTTAATCTTGAGAAGAGAAGTGGCGGCCTCTCAATTGTTTCAAGACGTCGTCCGGCGGCTTCATCCGCAAAGCCCCAAAAACCCGAATTGAGAAAACCGGCTTACCAGGGGAAGGGTGGCTAACTCTATAGAAACCAAAGTTTACAGACTCGGCAGACGATGTGGGACTAAAGGTTCCGCACCTTCGCCATGTATCCACACCCCACGACACACAGCTCGTGCCAAAGTTCGGAGTAGCGTCTACACACCAGAGAAAATGTACACCAGTGGGAAGGGTGGCTAACTCTATAGAAACCAAAGTTCTGACTGTAGACGATGTGGGACTAAAGGTTCGCACCTTCGCCATGGATCCATGGCGAAGGTGCGGAACCTTTAGTCCCACATCGTCTGCCGAGTCTGTAAACTTTGGTTTCTATAGAGTTAGCCACCCTTCCCCTGGTAAGCCGGTTTTCTCAGGTGTGTAGACGCTACTCCAAACTTTGGTATCAAAGCCTTGTGAGTAGTTCTCCTGACTCCTGTGCGTTGGAGCTCTGCTCCCTGTTGCTCTGTCTCTGTCTCTGGTTTCTTATGGTTTCCTTGTTTTGTTGCCTAAGTATGCTCTGCAGTTGCCGTCTTCCGACGGATCCTCTGCATCAGAAATAGGTGTGAATTATGAATAGTGTTCTGCCCAGACTCTGGTTGGTAACGTCCCTTGAGGTAGGTGTGGGTATGCAGGCAAGGCCGCTATAAAATCCCGGCACAATCGGGTTACCTCCGACCTAAGTATTAAGAGGCTTACTATTCATTATTCTCTGTGTTATTATTAAACCATCTCGAATCAGTTCCCAGACAGAGGAACAGGTGCATCTCTAACAACCAGTAGTCCCCTCTCTTATCCTTTCATGGCTTTACAACCTCCAGTCACGGCTCCAGTCACCCTTACGCAATCACATGCGTCAAAGGTTGATTACTTGTACGAACTCAGCTATACTCCAGCTGAACAGCAGATTCATCCGACGAATTTCCCGATCCTCAATCCCTATGATGTCTTCCCACAGACATCCACCTCGGTTACCAGGAAGCTTCGAACTATTATTGCTCCCAAGAAGACTCAGGGTCTTAAGGAGTATGTTCAGGCTCCCCCATTTTCACAGAACCAGATTACCGCCAGTGGCAAGGAACAATATTTTCCGGTGAATATCAGTCCAGACTTGATCCGCCAGTGGATCCATCTTGGCTACACTCATCTTCACTTGGGTGCGGTTAAGATCGCAACAACCTTCCATGGTCGTAAAGGTCTCCCAGTGGCGATGCGTCTCAATTTTCTGGATACTCGTTTCTGGAATTTCCCTCATGCCACGATCACAGACGTTCAGACCACTCTGAACGATGGCACGGTCTTCTACACTGTATACCCGAACTACAATATTTCTCTTCAGGATCCCAATCTTGCGGATGCCTGGCAGTTCTTGATACAGCTTACCGGTGCTCCCCAAAAAGAATCAGCTATTGCAGCCACCCTCCATTATCAGATCTGCTACAGGTTGCAGAACCATGCCATGAACCTCAACACTGGATTCTCCAGTAATGATGCAGCCCTCTTCGTCCAGATCGGCGAAGATAGGATCCCGACAATCACTCATGTTCCTAGACAGATTGATCGTGAGACCCTCATCAAGCTCATCCCTGAATCTTGGATCACGGCATATGAATCTACCCACAATATACCTGCTGCAACACCTCCGTTGACAGCCACGAATCCCGTCTACAAATCTCTTGAAGACGGACGTACCATGGTCACCTATCCTCGACCAACTGATATGGGTATGATTCTCCCCGTTCCATCCTCGGATGCCTGGCCTCCCTGGCCTGATCAGGAGAATGATCTCGATGTTTCACCTCCCACGCCGCCTCCAAAACCCAAAAAGAAGAAGCGCGGCCCAGATTCTCTTTGGCTACGTTATCAGGCAGGTTGCCCTAACGTTGGCCCCCTTGGTGAAGATCGTGGACGATATCAGTTCTTCGTAGAATATGGCAACAGCAAACCCTGTTCAGTGGGTTGTTGTTCATCTCCAGATTCTCCGGTAGATCCACCATCCACGCCTTACTGTAAGCCAGATCTTCCACCTGCTCCTCCATCTCCCCCAGCGGAACCTCCGCTCATGCTTTGGCAGCAGCAGCCCATTCCATGTTACATGGCTACCAGTTCTGAAGGCATCAGCAGGAATTTTCCTCCTACAGTTGATTATGAGGATGCTGACCGCCGCTATCATAAGTGGAAGATTACACCACCAAATGTTCTTGACAACAATGGCCTCATGGCTCATAATTCCTCAGTTGAATCCCAACTCAACTGGCAGGCGGAGAATGCTTTAGTTCAGAATCAGTACCTTACCAAGCTTCTCTCATACCAAGAACATCACACGCTTGCTCTCCGTCAGAATGAAGGCGACATCCGTTATCTGAAAACACGGATCGAATCCCTCCACCAGGAGCTTATGACTATAGCTATGACGGTGAAGGATTCAGCTCAGGCCTCCTATCTTATTTCAGGCCGAGAAAAAGAAAAGCGTCTTCTGGAAGAACAGCTCCGCCTAGCCCAAACTCAAAATTATCCGGCTAGTCCGACCCTGTTCCCTGACTCTGTCATGACCCCTGTTTATCATGATTATCAGGCTCCGCATAGTTTTCCTACAGCTATGTTCAAAGAGCTCCAGGACCAGCAGAGACAACTAGCTGCACATAAGGCACGATCCGCTAAACCCAAGCGATCTCATGACTCACCATACCCATCAGTGCCGCAGCCGGTTTTTCAACCCTCTCCATTAAATATTGCTAAGCCCATGGTGCAACCTACTTTCCAACCTTTGACCGAACAACCTTCAGGACCTCCTGGTTTTGTCCCCTGGGTTCCTCCCAGATCTAAACCATCACCTCCTGACTCTGCTTATACGGTTGTTCCCACACCTGCACATCCAAATACCCTTAGCAATTACTTAACACAGTTAACCTTAGCCCCTCCGAGCATCCCTGCTTTGGCAATCTCTAAGGTCTCCTCTGTCACTACTTTTTCGGACTTAGACTCTCAGTCTTGCTCAAGTCCTTTGCCCGTCTATCAGACTAAGGCTCCAGATGAACCTCAAGCAACTGAACCTATCATCTACAGCAGTGATAGTGAAGTGGATATTGCTCCACATGCACCGCACCAACAGCAGCAGCAGCCACAGGCCCAGCATCCTATGATGCCTCCTCCAGTTCAGGCTCCAAGCCCTTTTGGCAACCAAGACCCCAAACAATTGTTCACTTTTGACGGTCTTCCTTTCCATAAATGGCCTGAACGGATCTCCGAGTTTCATGCCTGGCTCACTGCCGAAATGTTAATTGCTGGTGCTACTGACAATACTGTCCTCACCAAGTTCTTGGCCCGTTCCCATGGTACTCTCAGAGAATGGTTTATGGCCCTTGGTGGTTATCGTCAGCTTCAATGGACTCAGATCCCCATTGATGTTTTCATCGCCCAGTTATACAACGAGATGATTGGCCCTATTGAAAACAACCGCATCAAGGCACGAGAAGAGTACTTCCAGATGAAGTGCTGCTCCTTCCAGAAAGCAGATCTTGCAAAACATTACACCCGCATGCTGGACCGCTTCTACATCCTAGGTGGACTGGATGACCCTAACATGAAGCAGGTTTTCCTGAACTCTTTCCCTGAACCTTTGGGAAAAGAGGCTACAAAAGCTTTGCAGCAGTTTGGCCTTCGTATTGATCAGGCTCCTATAGGACGTCTCTACCAAGAGATTCTCAGTGCCCTGCAAAAGCTTTGTGATCAACAGCTCTTCTTCAAGCAATGGGAGAAGACTACCCATAAACTCACAGATGCGTGTGATACCTCATATCTCAAGATCAAGTGCAAAGATAAGGACTGCTCATGTCCTTCCAAGAAGAAGTCCCATTTCTCCAGGATTCATCCCGGCAAGTTTCGTTCTAAGCATAGCCGACCTCATCGGTTCAAACGGACATCTCAGCAGCAGCGACCTTACAAATTCTTCAAACGTAAGAAGTTCAGGCACAAGACTTCCACGAAGTGCTATGCCTGCGGCAAGATTGGTCACTTTGCTCGAAACTGTCCTGACAAGGCTAAACAGGCCAAGCTCATGCATATGCTTGCCCCCTTTTCCATCACAGATGACCCTGATGCAGACGTTGAATCTCTCTACTCTGTAGACGATGATTTCACGCCAGATCTCCTATTCGTTCTTGAAAATTGGAACGAAGATCAACCAGACTCTTCTTCACCCGAACCCGAGTCCGATGGATTTGAACCCATCTACCCGGTCACCTCTTTTGACCCGCCTAAGTCACCAGCTTTGGCTATTACCAAAACCCCCTTACCACAGGCTCCTCTATCCATCCTTCCTACCAAATGGGATCGCCCTATCCAGATCGTTGGCTATTTTGACACAGGATGTGCTAACACCATCCTAGCACCCCAGGTTCTTCCATCCAATTATTGGAAACCCCATCGACAGTTCTTCACTGCAGCCGATGGTGAAACTTTTTCTGTTGACCTCATTTCAAAGCATCCCATTAAACTTAGGATATTTCCCTCTCTTACCATCTCCCACACGGTGTTAGGTTCCTCTCTCCCTGGTCGAGATGCCCTCATTGGTTTCGATGTTCTATGCCAGTTACCCCACCTTCGATGGAGTATCCATGGCCTCAGTTATAAGAAGCATTTTACCCCCTGGACCACTATTCCCAAGTTATTTCTAATGACCCCTATTGCAGATATTAAGGACCGATTAATCCTCAGTTGCAGTGCGGACAATCATGATGATTTCCTCCAGAAGTGTTCCAGCCCTCTCTGGCAAAATGCTAAGTTCTTCATCCATCTTCCTTTCAAGAAGAACGAGGATATCAATCCTACCAAGGCCAGCCATTCAGGCATGAACCCTGATCATCTCACTAGTGCACGTAAGGAGATTGCCCTCTTAGAAGCCCAAGATCTCATCGAGAAGACATCTTCCCCTTGGGCCTGCGCAGCATTTTATGTTAACAAGAGAGCAGAACAGAAACGTGGCAAACTTCGTCTTGTGATCAATTATCAGCCTCTGAACAATTTTCTGCTGGATGACAAGTTTCCATTGCCCACAAGGCCAGCCCTTCTCCTCCAGTTGTCTCAAGCCAAGCTCTTCAGTAAGTTCAACCTCAAAGCAGGATTTTGGCAGATAGGCATCCATCCTGACGATCGACCCAAGACAGATTTCTGTATCCCCGGAGGTCACTACCAATGGAAAGTCCTTCCTTTTGGTTTGAAAGTAGCTCCTTCATTGTTCCAACAAGCCATGCTGCAAATCTATGCTCCCATCCAAGAGCATGCTCTCATCTACATAGACGACATCCTCCTGTTCTCTACCACAGAGGAAGAACATGCACTCCTTCTTCAACAATTCTTGGACATCACTGTCGCCCACGGCATCATGCTTTCCCCAACAAAGATGGTAGTAGCAGTCAACACTATTGACTTCCTCGGTGTCACCATCTCCAATGGACAATTCCAGCTACAACCTCACATTGGTCACTCTTTGCTAGAATTCCCAGACGGCCCTCTTTCTAGGCAAGAAGTCCAACAGTTCCTCGGCATCATCAACTATATGGCCGAGTTCCTTCCTCATCAGATCCGCATGACTAGTCATCTTCACCGCCTCCTGAAGAAAGATGCACCTCCATGGTCCGCTATTCATACCAAGGCAGTTCAGGATCTAAAGGCTCTGGCTCAGAACCTTCCCACTCTGCAGATCCCTTCTACAGGACTCCGCATCCTCCAAACCGATGCTAGTGATACTCAATGGGGCGCTGTTCTCCTCGAAGAACTCCCGGACAAGACACGACGTATCTGTGGATATCGTAGTGGTGAATTCAAGCTCTCCGAGCAACATTACCAATCCACATTCAAGGAAATCCTTGCAGTTCGTCGCGGCATTGAAAGGTTCCAGTTCTTCCTCCTTGGACATTCCTTCCAGATTGAAATGGACATGACAGCTTTCCCAAAGATGTTACAGTTCAAGCAGAAGCAGCTTCCTGAATCTCAGCTCCTTCGATGGGCTCAGTGGTTTTCCCAATGGTCATTCAAGGTTCACCATATCAAAGGCAAGGACAACGTGCTTGCAGACTTCCTCTCTCGCACCAAGAAAAGATTACCATTATCTTCTTCCATCCCTGTCCTCTGCATGCCTCTAACTCCAAGTGCTTCCTCTTCATCTTCCCCAGCACTTCCACCACCTGACCCTTTGCTTCGTCTTCTACCAAGGCTTCCAGCCACTCTTTTTAGCCATCTTTCCCTTCGTACCCTGAAGGCATATAGCATCTCTACATACCAGTCAGTCCTCCTTTCCATAGTCCACACCAGTGGTCTCCAATTTGACTGGGTAGCTTGTCACCCTGACTATCCGTTCCTTACCCCTTTTGCTATCAATCCCGCCTTGTTTGATAAAGACTGTGTAGTCTTCTTCTGGCACCTTCTTGCAGTTCATAAGGTAGCCCTCACCTTTAACCGCCATACCCTCTGGCATTACCTCAGCACAGTCTCCACCATCTTCTCCAACCCAATAGGCTCAGCCTATTTTCGTCTTCAACGACCCCAGTGCTTAGCCCGTTTTCTCCGTCTCTTTGCTCCTCTTCCTACTTGGCTTCATCAACTCTCAGCCCTTGATGAACTCCCCTTTGTCACTTATATCTTCCATCGACCACCGGATTTAATCCATCATCATCTGGTTACTCCCCCCATATTGGATCATAACCTCATTGCCTATGACCCTACCTTTACCTTCCATGAATCCAGCTCTCAGGATCTCTTCATCCATCGTGATCAGTCAGATGAGCATAAGGCTCGATGGTTCTCTTTCATGACAACCATGTGCACCCATAACCACGTTGATCCAGCCGCCTTGCCCTCTTGTCTTCTGCAAAGTACCAACACGGCTTGGGAAGTCAACAACGTCCTACAGCATCCGTTCATCCATCGCATCATGAATGAGCATATGGAGTTCGAAGTCGATCATGCCCTAGACTTCTTCATTCCCTACACCAGCGATACCGACTTTGATACGGATTAGCTTTTTATTTTTGAATGTATGTCTGTATGTATTGCGTATGTCTGTATCAAGTATGTATGTTTGTATGTCAGTCTGTATTTGAGTATGTACGCTCCCTACTTGTATTTGTACCGACAGCAATCAGCATCAGTCAGATGGCAGTTGTCGCCTCAACCACAGTTAGGTGAAGACTTTGTTGCCTCAACCACAGTTAGATGAAGACTTTGTAACCACCTATGGTTAGGTAAGATGAAGACTTTGTATCAACTATGGTTAGGTTAGATGAAGACTTTGTATCTCATATGTGTAACCGTAGTTCTCTGAACACCTTACAATTTAGCTCGTCTTTAGGAAGGTGTGCTCCCAGGGTGCTGCCAGGGGGCATCTAGCGGTTGAGTTGTCCAGCACACATCTTGGTGCATGCCTAGGGATGTGTGCGGCACAGCTCAACGGCTGTCAACGCCCTGGCTGCTCTCTAGAGATGATCCTGATCCAAAATCCTATCCCCTATTATCTCTCTCATCTCTTTCTCTCCCTATAATTTCTTTCTTAATTTTCTTGTTTTATTTTTTTATTTTTTAGATTATCTTGCACATAATAGACTCTGGGAAATAAAATGTCATTAGGTCTTCACTTCACTTTAGGGGTGCAAGTTTGGTCCTGTCGGTCTGAACCCACCCTGAGCCCGAACAGGGTTTGGGCTGCGATATTTGGCCCTGAGGGCGGGTCAGGGTTGGAAATTTTGGCCCTGAGTCAGAGTCGGGTCGGGTTAGGGTTGAGGCCTCAAGCTAAGCCTGGCCCGACCCGGCTCGACCTTGTTTTAAGTTATACTATAAAATATATATGAATATAATATATATATTATAAACTTTAAACGTCACCCACATTTTGTTATAAAATATATTATATATGAAGATAATAAGTGATATAATATATTTTATTATAGTATTATTTTACATAAAATTGATAATTTTCTCTCCGATTAATTCGAGCCCATACATTTCCTTCCCCCTCCCCATGATCAGGGCCAATTAGGGTCAGCCCGGCCTGACCCTGAGGGGGTCAGGGTTGGATTTTTTAGGCCTTGACTCAGGGTTGAGTCGGGCCTAGGCCCAGGTAAGGGGACTTAGGGTTGGGCTAGGGTTCTGTAAAGCCTGGCCCAGCCCGACCTGCTGCAGCCCTACTTCACTTTAGGTCCCTCACTTCACTTTGCATTGATGTTTAATTTGCCCAAAACCTAAAAATAGGAAAAACAGATGCTACTGGAAAGGAAGTAACAAAGAAAACGTGTGGGTGAAGAAGCCCTTTATATCTTCTTTAGTAAGATCTTCCCTTTGTTTAATCTTTAAAGGGCTTTTCCCCAAGTTGTTGGTGATATCTATCAAAGCTTGCTTTTGAAAAGAAGAGAGAAGACTGAAAATTCTCCCTTCAAGGATAAGGATCATTGTAGTTCCAAACCCCACCTATTTTCTTTAAAAATTATTGCTGAGTCATTCTTTTATACTTTTGTTTGGCGTGCTTCAAACATGGGATGTAAAATATGTGTTAGTGACTTAAGGTTGGTGAAACTTTTCAAAGATGCCTTAAGGATCGTCTCCATTCAATTTTTTTTATTGTTTTTGGTTCTCTTATCACGGTTGATTGGTTGAGAACAAACCACTACCTTAACTGTCTGTTCTTAATCAATCAAAAGTTATTATGTAGCTGTTTTATCTTAATGGAAATTTGGAATAGATCTCTTTATTTGAAATGATATGTTTTCTTTGGATTCTTAATGTATCAAGAAAAGGAAAAGCATCTGTTGGATTGGCCCTAAATTATTAAAGGGAGAAAGAACGCTAACGGGTCGCTCGATGCGGTGTGTACCTGCGTTCAGACATGCCAGCACGAAAAGACCATTGCACCCCTAGTCCTTTCCATTTTTCCAGGGATGTGCCGGTCTTTTCTTGCTGGGATGTGTCTGGGTGCAGATAAACGCTGCGCCCAGCGACCGGTTAGCATTCCTTTTCCCATTGTGGGATAAAAAACCGCTAACCGGTCGCTGGATGCAGCGTATGCCTGTGCCCAGACACCGCCCAGAACGAACAGACCATCGCACCCCTGGTCCTTTCCACCTTTCCAGGAGGTGCGCCGATCTTTTCGTGTTGTGCTGTGTTTGGGCATAGGTACACGTTGCAGCCAGCGACCAATTAGCGTTCCTTTTCCCATTATGAGAGAAAGAACGCTAACCGGTCCTAGGACGCGACGTGTACCTGCATCCAGACACAGCCTAGCACAAAAAGACCGTCGCAACCCTGGTTCTTTCCGCCTTTTCAGGGGGTGCGCCAAGCTTTTCGCACTGGGCTGTCTGGGCGCAACAACCGATTAGCATTCATTTTCCCATTATAGGAGAAAATACGCTAACCGATTGCTGGACGCGTTGTATACCTGTGCCGAGATACAACCCAGCACAAAAAGACCGTCGCACAGCCTCTAAGAGGATTTGAAGACAACGCAAACAGAAATTAATGTATGACTAACCACCAACGAACCAACGTTTAAGCCAACTCTAAAATGAACTGCCTGAAAGCTCTATGGCGGAGGACCAAATTAAACTTGAATCTAGAGACCGGAGTAATGGGAATGACCACTCAATTAGGTGATTCCTGAAATGTGAATCCTTATTGAAATAGAGGCAAGAACAGAAACTCTAAAATACGGATGGTTTGATTAATGGAATTGATCTCCGTGCTGGATTATCTTTGTTCTTGTTGTCTTTTCACAATGCCATGGAAGTGCCTGCCACAGACATGCCTCCCTCTAGAAGTCTAGAGTGGTAAAAAGTGTAGGGGTTGGTAGCGACAGGTTTCCAGTGCTTCGTTGCGCATAAGATTGATTGTGTAAATATTGTAGATACTCTCTGTCTTTTTGCAGACTGGAAGTTATTTTTTGTACTGTAGTAATGTAAGAGTAAGACTTTATATGAGAAGTATTTATCTCTTATGCTGAAGTATTGGAGAGTGCATCAAACAGAATTTCCAAGGTGTTGAATGGTTGAAAAGTGCCACTTGACACTCTTGCTTCTTTTGGTGTAACCTGTTTTGTATGCAAAACTGACTCCAAGATAGAATAACCTTTGGTTTCCAGTAGCAAATGTGCACTTGTCTGGAATTGTGCTCATGTCACAAGATAAGGTGCAACGGCAACACAATCCATAATCCATAAAAACGAATTCTGATTTATGAAATCGATGGGCATATATCATAATCATCATCATAACTGCTCTTAAAGGTACAAGCTCAATATTGTTTTCGTATACTTTTTAACTAGACTAAAATACTCCTCTCTAACCAATACAACTCCCCTTACATGTCCATCCCTCTCAAAAGTCGCATCTCTGTACCCCTCTTGGACACGTCCCTTTAGTTACCATTTAGTCCCTCAAATGCAAAGACTTACATCCATGGTTTAAAGTATTGACCAATATGATATGATACAAACCGATATGTATCAGTATCGATCGATATTGATACGATACATACTGTTATGTCATTTTTTTTAAAATGAACTGTTTCAGATTGTATCAAAATGTATCGGCTGATATAGGCTGATACGATATGATATGACCGATACATATCAATACCATCGGTACGTCCAGTAAAGAGTCCTGTGGGTGGTTTAATATGTATCGATACGTATCGACCAATATGGCGTGATACATACCAATACCGATAAATATCGATACATACATACCGATACTATCGATACATTCCATAAAAAAAACCATTTTCACTCACAGACTTGATACAACTCCTATTCTAACAGAGAATTGAAGGAAAACTCTCAACCAAGAATCTAAAATCTTGCATTTAATCTTGGTTTTTCAAACTTCTGGACTAAAAAATATAATCAAGGAGTGCTACGACATCATCCTTTGCATCATCCAATACTCTTCATGGGTATAGACGATTACAACATGTAAGAAACCTCATCTTTTATAACAATTTCAATTTAATGCACTTGTTTGGTTATACATTATTCTCCATTTTAGTGTTTATGCATAACACTTGTTATATATTGCTTATTTATATTATTTTTTGTTCCAAAAGTATATTTCCATGTGTATCTTGACCATTTCTATACGTATCTCGTATCTCCGATACGATACGACACGATAGTCTCTTAAAATCACCTAACCCATATGATACTTGATACAGATACTTTAAACCTAGGATGAGGTGAGGGTGACGTGACCATGTAGTAGTGGTTTGGCAGTGATTGATGAAGGTAGATTGATGAAAAAAAGATTTGGTTTAGAGGTTTAGATTGCTGCAACAGCGAACAAAAAGTTGAAAGTAAAAGAGAGCAAGGCATGAATCCAAATATGATTGAAGGAATTGACCTTCAACGGGGGCCTATAAATCCATACAACAATCGATTTAGGGTTTTGCCTTCACACCATCTCCGACATGAGGTAGGTCTTCGCCAGGGCTCACGGTGCCGTAGGGCATCTGACAGAGCCTCAATCGGCAGTGGAAAAATAACATAAACCCTTGAATTTTTCATTTTGGCGTGAGGTTGAAGACGGTTCAAGTGTTTGAACTTCACAATAACATACAGAGAAAGAGAAGAGATGGAGAAACTAACATTCGCCAGAGGGTGGCTGGGCCAAGGGATGTCTGCAACCTTCGCTGGAGATGGTGTGAAGGCAAAACCCTAAATTGATTTAGAGAATTTTCGTTTTGGGAGAGAAGAAGGTCATGAAGGGTAAAAATGTAAAATGGCACTTAATGTAGGTCACTGAACTAAAAGGGTAAAATGGTCTTTTTACTTACAAAACTAAAAGTTTACTAACACCGTGACCCATTAGTGGGTTTCTTGTAAAAGTGAAACTAGGGGGTGTTTTGTTATTGTTTCAAACTATAGGGGGGTACATGTAATTTGCTCTTATTCTTTTACACAATGGCTCTAATCATAGTAATATAATCTTTTATTATAATTTCCCTTTTGGCTTCATTTGTTTCGGCGTAACAGTTTACCTATAATATTTATTTGGAAATTTTTAATGTTGAAAAGTTTTTCAATGTTTGTTTCCATAGAAAAATACATTGAAAAACTTTTCAACATGTAAAATTTTTTGAAATAAAATTTTACTTGATGTTATGCCAAAACAAATGGAACCTTGGGGAACAAGATTCCCACAACACCAGTTCAATAAACAAAACTACATGCCCCTCACATTTGACATGTCTAAAATAATCCCCCTATTGGAAGAGTTGAAAGGGGGAACCCAAGGTCACACCAAAAATTGGGTGTTGGAGGGAAGCCTCTCCCTTATTATTGAAAGAATGATTTTGTCTTGTTTGACAATTGGCACTAATAGGTCAAGAATTGGCTGAAGGATAGGTTGAGGTCGGATTGATACATAATAACTTAAAAGGGAAGTAGTTTTCTGTCTGGAAGAGAAGAGAGAGAGACTCATGAGAGTGCTGGCATAGACCACACTCGTATATAGAGAACTTTCTCCCTAACTTAAAATATGTCAAAGCCTAGGCCTGAACAACCCAAGCCTTATAAGTAGGGATGTAGATGAATAACTGAAATTTGAATCCGAATCCGAATCTGTATCCGTTTAGGGACATCCGTATTCGTTTAGAGATATCCAGAAAATAATCCGAATACTCTAATTAAAATCCATCTAAAAAAAAATCTGAATACTTAATAATAAAAAATTAAGTAAATAATGATTTTGAGGGTTTTGAAGATTCAACAAGTTCTAGAATATGATGAAAAGAGAATCATGATCTAAGAGATATGGATAGAGAGTGAATTGTATTCGCTAGGGGGAGAAAGGTCCGGGTTACACAAGGCAAAGATGTAAACGGATGGTCGAAAATCTGATCTAATCCGCATCCGAATCCGTTTAAAGGTATCTTGTATTCGGCCAGGGAATATTTGGCTTCGATCACATCCAATCTGTATCTGATCTGAATCCAATCCGTTTACATCTCTACTTTTAAGTGGATATATCCTTGAATATAATATCTATATATGCAAATTTTTATTTTATTTTATTTTGTATTTTGTACTTTTTTTTTTTTGGTGATAGATAAGCCCAAAGGAGAGTCGAACTCATAACCTCTTAATTGTGTGTTGTGGTCATTACCAATTGAGCTACCCCCTAGGGTTACAATCATGCATTATATAGTGTAAGGTATTAATATATAACTTAGATATAATAAAGCATATTCCATTATATATATATATATATTCAATTATATTCAGTAGCACATGCGTTGTGTCTGTTAGAACACGCAAGGGTTTTGTCAAACCCAAATCCGTCCCCATACAGATCTCTAGAACACGATTGAATCAAAATACACAGGGAAAGCAAAGTGTACCTGGCACCCACGTATGCTGGTGAAGAACAAATAAGAACACCTCCATAAGCAGCATCGATCTGTCAGAGAATGAATGCAATCCGCGATGGGGATCTTCTGCCGCCTCCTAAACTCTCCCACAGCTCCCTTTCTTGTGGAGAAAAGAGAAAAGAGAATAGTGACTGCAGGGACCCCTCATCAGTAGTATTTATAATACTCCCCAAACCCTAACCCACTTTCACAATGGGCCAGGCCGGTCCGGTCCATCTCAATAAAATAGTAGCAGCCACGTCAGCCTTTGTATTTCTTGATCCCCATCAATGATTGACCCGATAATTAATTAAGCCCACACTCGTCGTATTTTGGAAAAATCCTAACAGTGTCTACAACTTTTTATCTAAGGAAGTGGTTGAAACCCATCCCCTAGTTTGGATGACCAAATCATTGGCATGTGAGACCGGGTCAATTTCCGTTCCTTGGTTTTGGATACCTTATATCCATACCTTGTGTTTAGCATTCTCTCTATCTATTTTATGTATTTTAATTTCCTTTGTTTGACGTTGGGCGCACATGAATGAATAGTCCTCTTTCTAACAAAAAAAAAACATGTTCAATAAATTGTCTGACTTCAAGAAAAATAAAAAGTAAAATAAGAATGAATGAAATGGAAACAAAAACTACGACTCCCATGAATATCTCCGTTTATCCATTGATTGGTATACTTTTTAAGTTGACAAAAATACCCCTATATAATAGAATATTACTCTCTCTCTCTCACACACACATGTATTTTTCCTGCTGAGTCAAAATTGTAAGAATAGAAGTGTTCTAATATTATTAAAATAAATTTGTATGGAGCAATCAAACGTAAAAATCTCCACCTATTGTTTATGTTTTGGGGTTCTCAGTCCGGAAATTGGTTGTTACAGAAAAAGGGATTATTATCAATATCTTGCAAAGTTACAGAGTGGTAACAAAAGGAAAGAGGTCACTCTTCAGTCACTCAAACCATATTCGGTAGTTTACCATACAAAAAATTCCTATAATGTAAGAATGAGGAGGAGGGGCAAATTGCTTTTAAGATAGTCCAAGTTTGACGAGCTAGGTGATCTTCTTCAATCTCCTTTGCTAAAATATAGGAAAGATCCTCTTCAGTTTTCTTTTTGAAGAAACAAGGAAGATTCTCTTCAATCTCCAAAATAGGTTAAGGGGATTTTCTTTTTTGCCCATGCTACCAAAATCGAGTTCTCCTACTTGTTCAACTTTCCAAAATTGAAGTTCAGTTAATCGACCTCCAAAACATGCCAAATTTTGACATAAGAACACTCTGGAAGGCCTTGCTGATGGCATTCTTGATCGTGCAAGCTGGACTGTTAACATCGGCTAGTTGAGCTCAATTTGGCTGGGCTGGTTTAAGGTGTAGGTTAGGACCTACATCATAAACCACTTGATGTAGCCTCATTGGAAGCTAAGGATCGGAAGAGTTGTGAACACACTCTACCAGATGTGTAATTGGGTAATACAAGCACAAAAGAGAAAAACAATGCGAAAGGAAAGCTACAGTTCAACAAGACGTACTATAGTGAAACTCTTTGTGGTTTCAAAACTCAACAAAGTCCAACTTTATTCATTCAATTCAATATTCACTCCTGTTGGTGCTCTTGGTAGTGTTGTCATTGTTGGCAACAAGGATTTGGTAGTAATGTGGTTGTGAAAACAGTATTTAGTTGGTCAGCAAGGTGTATCCCAGCCGTAGGCGCCGGGGTTCGGGGGCAGCGCCCCCGATGGTCTCGCGGGGGTTCGGGGGCGGCAGTTCCCGAGGCAAAATTTTGGGCTTGCATTTTCTTGTTTCTTTCTCATTGGTCCAAAGGGTATCTTTTGGAATTGTATATATATTCTCGTTAAAAGACCAAAAACGCATCTCTAAAGCCCTAGTAAAGACGGAAATCAAGGAGAAGTTGTGTTCTACCATTCCGACAAGATTCGAGAGCATAGGCGCGAAGGAAATAGTCAGAAAACATCGATTTGGTCGTTGGCGATGGATTCGAGTGCTTGATTCGTCCTGTTGAAGATCTCATAGCATTCGTTTGGAGTTGGGAGTTTTCCTTTGAGAAGGTAAACTTGTTCACAAACCATTGTCTCTGCGTAATTTGTTAAGGGTTGGATTTGTGATTGAAATCTGATTATTAGGTTGATTGATTGTAAGGCTGAGGCCATTTTACATTGGGGATTGAAGTCTTTGCCCTCACTGAGGTGAGAGGTTGAAGCAGGGTAAGGGGAATCCTGGCCGTAGGGGCGGCTAATTGTATTGTTGTTGAGTATTGGGCATATACGAAACCCTGAGAGGTAATGCTCCGTGGACGTAGCCTTCACATAGTGTGGGGTGAACAATGTAAATCGTGTCTCTGTGTCTACTTTTATTTGTTGGAGACTAATCCCTGTTTTGCAACGTGAGTTTACAGTCTTGGTAGACCTGGCCACATTCTGGTGGTGCGAGGTGCGACTGTAAGCGACTCTGTGGTTTGCAGAAGACGTCGCAAAACTTAAGGGAACTGATTCACCCCCCTCTCAGTTCGATCCGGCATTCACAACTCCCCTACAATGAGTCTGGTTTAAGGTGCAGGTTAGGACCTACATCATAAACCACTTGATGTAGCCTCGTTAGAAGCTAAGGATCAGAAGAGTTGAGAACACACTCTACCAGATGTGTAATTGGGTAATACAAGCACAAGGAGAAAAACAATGCGACAGGAAAGCTACAGTTCAACTAGACTATAGTGAAACTCTTTGTGGTTTCAAAACTCAACTAAGTCCAACTTTATTCATTCAATTCAATATTCACTCCCCTATAATGAGCAAAGCTCTTACAATTTATAAGAAAAATTAAACCTTAATTCTTTTGTCTAAATCTACTTTATTCCTACGGTTAAGATCACATCAAATAAAAGAAAACTAAATATAAAAGTAAACCCTAATTTAAGTTAGAATCATTGACAAAGAAGAAATACAAAAAATAACAAAAACACTAAGGAAGATGGCTGTAGAAATCGTCCAGCCTTTAGTGATCCAAGTCAAAGATTGTTACAAACATGCATCTTCCATTAAATCGTCCAACTATGGGCCTCTAACCTGGCAGCTCCAAAGATTCTTCTCTTTGAACTTCCAATTGTGATGTTAAGTCAAAATTGGAAAGAGATCTTGCACAAATCGTGAGCTAATAGGTTGCCAGCTTTGGCTGAGTTGTGATGATCTACTCAAGATAAACTTCAATTCCTATCATGTAAGAATGAGGAGGAGTAAGAATGAGGAGGAGGGGCAGGCTTGCTTTTAAAGATAGTCCAAGTTGGACGAGCTAGGTGATCTTCTTCAATCTCCTTTACTTAAAAATAGGAAAGATCCTCGTCAGTCTTCTTTGCTAAGGTATAGGGAAGATCCTCTTTAATCTCCAAAATAGGTTAAGGGGATTTTCTTTTTTCCCTTGCTACCAAAATCGAGTTCGATCTCCTACTTGTTCAATTTTCCAAAATTGAAGTTCTGTTAATTGACCTCCACACCTTGCCGAATTTTGATATAGGAAGACTCTGGAAAGTTTTGCTGATGTGACATTCTTGATCATACAAGCTGGGCTGTTCTAGTTGAGCTCGGTTTGGCTGGGCTGGTTTAAGTTACAAGTCTGGGCCTGCATCATAAACCACTTGATATAGCTTCATTGGAGCTAAGGATCTGAAGAGTGGAGAATACACTCTACCAGGTGTGTAACGGAGTAATACAATCATATGAAATTTATCCTCTCAAGTGCGGTGCAATGGGCAATGCACCACACTTGAGTATCCAAACCTTCACCCATCACTTAAAAGGGTAAAAAGATGCCAATACCAATGTTTTTATTGTTGGATTCTTAAGTGTGGTGCCCTGGCGGTGCACCACACTTGAGAGGATAAAAATCCGATGAAGACATTGATAATTACCATTTCAAAAATATAAATGAGAAAAAATGACGTGGATTTACTAGTTCATCATTTCATGATATTTAAAAAAAAAAAAAACAATTAGGGAAAAAGAACGCTACCTGGGCGCAAGGGCAGCGCATCGCACACACCCAGGTAGTGTTCTCTTTTCCATAAAAAAAAAAATCATTTTAGGAGAGGTGACCAGCCCTGCTGAGGACATGTGTTAACTTATTAACGTATGCAGTAATTACTCTTCGCGTACGCACAGTTCATCCAGACTCAACATTAAGGGTGTCAATCAGTTTAGTTTCGATCATTTGGTTTGGTTTTGGTTCGGTTCGGTTCCATGCCTTGATGGTGTGATCTGAAATCGAACCGAGAACCGAGTCAACTCTGAAAAAGGCAAACGAATCCGAACCTACTCTGTTCGGTTACAGTTCTAATTCGGTTTTCCAATTTGGATCTAATTCGGTTCTCCAATACGGTTCCATTCTGCTAAGCTGTCAGTTGTTGCTGCGTTTCTGTATTCTCAAGAAACTCCATTTGTATAAATAAAATGCTCATAAAACCTTAAAAGGTATCAGAAATATTAATAAATAAATAAGAAACCCAAGTGAATTCTCCACTTTCAGATTTTATCATTCAGCTTTGTTGTTATATTATTTTTATATAATGGTTTGGGAAAAGTTTTCATACACGGTCGTGTAAACCGTGTATGTGAGAGGGTGGGAATTTCAAAGCATTAATTAATGGGTGGGGATTTATGACTTTTTCAACTCTTTGTGAGAGACCCTTTCACATAAACGGCTTACACAGCCGTGTATGAAACCTTTCCCAGGTTTGGTTTGCAGTCAAAGTTTCAAAAAATGCCTTTTTACACCTTCCGTCCTTTTATACCTTTTACATTTTCCTTCTTTTTTATTTGAATTTGTTGTGTACTTTTGTGTAAGAGGCAACTTGAAGCTCAAGAATAATCCTACATTGGTTTTGGGAGAGGAACTTGAGTGGCTTATATACAGGATTGGTTTTTAAGGGTGTGAGCCCTTGGAGAGGTAGTTACCATTCTCTCACATGTGTGGGGGTCCCTGGGGTGCGTTTGAATCGCGAGTCAAACCGAGCCGAGCTAAGCCAGGGCTGGCATTTTGATTTTAAATTTTATAATTTAAAATATGGTTCACCCATGTGTACCATATTCGTATACGATGTAGCCGAGCCGAGCTGGGTCGTCGTCATGATTGTGATAGTGGTCGTGGTCGTGGTCGTGGTCGGGGTGTGGGCAAAACATTGTTTTTAGATGGCGAAAGTTTTGTATTTTTGTTTTAAATTTTATAATTTAAAATATGATTCACCCATACGGTTCACCCATGTGTACCATATTTGTATACGATATACACGTATACGAATAGATACACACCCATGAAGGGTACCCCTCCTTTGAAACCTGTGCGTGTAAGAATACATATAGGTATGCCTTCCTTGGAAGAGCAGCTCTTGTATGTATAGGTTACCAGTATACGTATGGGTATACCTCTTCATGAAAGGGTAGTTGATACCTATATATACCATGTCTTGCCTGCCATTTTACACACATCAAAAACGAGTTCTGTCTCTGCAATTGTCTGTTCCAGAGACTATTTTCTTACTGTATTTTCTTATAAAGTTGAGTGATAGTATAGCCGTTTGGTATCCTCTGTACCCGTATTTGGTTCTGCAACCTACACGTTTAGTGAGTTGTTTCATCTTGGAGGGCTAGGTGCAAGGTCAACCCAGTTGCAGAAGTGGAACATCTAAAATCTTAAGGAGAGTATCTGTCAGATACGATTCAACTCAAACTGTTCGTGCTTCTTCCTGTGCGTATTGCTTGGAATTCATTTTTCTGGTTCGTGTCTTTCTGCGGTTAGTGTGCTATTACAGGTATTTAACTATCACTGTATATTAGATTAGTCTTACAAATTCTGCCTTGTATAACAAACTTACCCATCAATAAAATCAAAGAAACATATCTTTTTTTTTTTTTTTTAGTAACAAGAAATACATCAAAATTATAGTTCTAAGAGGAAAGCCAACATCATTCAAAAAACAGAAAAAGATATAGGGTTTTGGATTTACGTGTGATATTTGGTTGGGTGATTCAAACCGATGGTTTTTGAACTAAAAGCGTAACCGAACCAAACCTAATTTATTCGACTCGATCCGATTCAATTATTTTGGCTTAGTTTCGGATCCGATTCCGATTTGGTTTCGACACCTTTACCCAACATACGCAAACAATCTTTTCAGTCCCCTTTAATATGTGACTTTTCAAGGATGAGAAAGAAAACGTCTCAATATGGATCAATACCAAACCAAAATGTTCCATTTCGTTCAAATAAGAAATCTAAAGAAAGTATTTCCCTCAATTGTGTGTGTGAGGGAGAGAGGGATTAATAAAAGGGTCGTTTTAACTTTCCTTATTCCGATTTTTTAAGTTTAAAACCCATGTTTGAATGCCTTGTTTGACTAGAAAACTCTAATAAAGGAGCAAAATCGGCTCTTTGCCCTCAAATCCTAAGAGAAAGCAACACAAAGCCCAAATATCGGGCTCATGTGACGGAAGCTAAACCAAGCATCAAACTTTAAAAATAATCAATGGGAGTCAAAGCCTTTCATACGCTCAAGTTCCTAATAAGATAATTAATTACATCTTAAATAAACAACCCTAACCCATTTGCATGAATAAAAATACATGATACCTTCTCCTTCCCCCTTCTGATTCATGTATAATACTCACATGTGAGTAGAGAATATAAGAAGGCTTAGGATAGGGGGGAGTGTGGCATGTGACACATAGACCTACCAACGTGAAGCCCATGTGGACCACTTTCCCAGTTTGGGAATGAGAATCTAGGTCAAATGGGTCCTTTTGAATATTTTTAATAGAGAGAGAGAGAGAAGAACAATCTCACGCTCCCATGTGGGAGTTTGGATCCTCTCCAATCCTCCATTGAGTTGGATAACTCAATAAGCCATCCAACAGCAAATTTAGCTCGTCTCCAGGGAGCCTAGCACGTCCAGGGTGCTGCCAACTGTTGAGCTGTGCCGCACACATCCCTAGGCATGCATTGAGATATGTGTGCCATAGCTCAGCCGCTGGATGCCCCCTGGCAGCACCCTAGGCGCACACCTCCCTGGAGACGATCTTGATCCTCCAACGGCAGAAAATTATCTACTCCATTTCCTGTCTGCTCCATTTTCCCAAGTGCCTCTAATAAAGGAGAGGTGGACCCCACTAGCACAATGTGGTCTAGTAGGGATAAGGTGGTCATTTTCTCCCCCTATTTGAGAAACTTGGGGAAATGGAGCTGCCGGGGAAATGAAGTTGATAATGATCCTCCAATGGCTGTTCTGGGCTGATTATGCGCACATTTGGGATGTTTATAGGCATACATCCCGATGCTTGTCCAATCAGCTCAGCCGTTGGATGCTTTTTAGGGGTCCAATGAACATCTCGACCTGCACCCAGTCAGCCCAGCCGTTGGATGCTCATTGGGCATGTGCCCCTCATTGGAGAGGATCCGGACACCCCATGTGGAGTAGGCTCTAAGTGTACTGGTGGGTCACACCATTTATTCTAATCGAACTGTATTTGGAGGAAATCCCATGTGAGAACATTACAACGGGAAACAAAATAGTGATGATGATCCATATATCAAAGCTTCTTATACATACTTATAAGAACCTTAATGATAAACAAACCAATTTATATATTAATATCCCCTTCAAAATGATCCTTAGACACTTAAAAAGAAAAGAGGAAAAAAAAAAAAAAAAAAAGATGAACTTTGACAGCATAAGAATCAACATTTTCACACTCTTTATCCAATCTATCAGTCGATCTATCATTCTTATACCACTAATAAGAAATTCAACAAAAAAAAAAGAAAACAAGCAACACCACAATTGGGGTAAACTAGGCCACTCTCCCCCTCCCCTACCACCCCACTAAAGTGTATCATACAAGAGAGAAGCTGATTGTTGTGGACGGGTTTGGCCCAACCCGGTTCTTCATCATAATTAAGACTTGGTTTACTACTGATGTTTGGGAGCAGGAGCAGCTGAAGGAGGCGCCTTACACTGATAACACTTGGCAAAGAGGCCGAACGTGTCAACTTGCCTGATGAAATTGGTCATACTGGCCCAACCACCGAACCCAAACCCGACCACAAGTATCCACACGACAATAAACGAATTGATCACAAACATTGCGGTCCAACTTGGTAGGAAGAAAGGAGGCTTCTCCGCAGCATTCTGCATCAAGTGAAACAAGAACAAGATATCACAAGTCTTTTCAAAGGCCGACCCGAATTGGTTTTAGATATAAGAGAACCAGACCGGCGGCTAAACAAACCAACTAGGGTCCACTACCAATAATGAGCCGTGACTAGTAGAAGATTTAGTCATAGTTAGAGACAAGATTCTGTGTCATTGATGTAGAAGTGGAAACGAACGCGGTACACAACACAACACAACACAATGGTTGCATATAACTAAGTGAGAAGGACATCCCACCATACTCTTTTATCATCACCTACAATGTATTTCTAAAGGTCCCCAAAGGCTTTAAATGCAAAACACACACACTCTTGTCTCTCTCACGTGCTGGTCG
The DNA here is from genome assembly GCF_018873765.1 of Telopea speciosissima. Classification (NCBI taxonomy): domain Eukaryota; kingdom Viridiplantae; phylum Streptophyta; class Magnoliopsida; order Proteales; family Proteaceae; genus Telopea; species Telopea speciosissima. The sequence continues at coordinate 15,765,545 of NC_057917.1, forward strand.
CATGGCCCTTGCAACCAATGAAGTTGCCCCCCAAATGGGGATGTTAGGGAATTGGGAAACCATTACCGGTGTGAAGGATACGCACTGATACGGATACCTACAATAATTAACCATCAAATTTATATTGCCAGTTGCCATAGCCCACAACACCCATATCTCATACGCCATCCGTAGGACCCTTCTTATGAAAAGACAAAAGAACCCCTCAAAACAGAATAATAGTCCATTGGCCTAAGCCCAAAAGGTTAGGCAATGTCAATAATGTAATGAAACACCAAATCAATAATGCCTGCCCCTACCAATCAATTACCAAACCTCCCAGCCATGGATTGAGATATTGGTCTTGGTATCGGATCAGCCGGATTGTATCGGTAACGGTTGAGGTTGATATCAATACCTGACCAATCCTAGATTGGGGATCGGTATAGGTATCAAGGTAAAATTGTCAAAAAAAAAAAAAACACAAAAATTCCAATTTTAATGAGAAGTAAGGGTTAAATTGTCTGATTCGGGTTGATACCGGCCAATCCGGATTGTTATTGACACAGATCGATCTCTCAATCCTTGCTCCCAGCTCCTATTTGACAAAAGGAAGAAGCCCCAACATCACTACTAAGACCGAACTGCTACTTTGTGTAGACGATAAACAAGCTTTCAGGATGACAACTTATGGAACCATGGTTTGAGGTATACGTCACTTGTATTGGCTGATTTAGACTGATACCCGCTGAACTATTGGTAGAACGGTACCGACTAAAGGTAAAACGGTCAAAAAAACTTATTGTTAAGAAAAACCAAAGGCAAAACCGTTCTATCCAAGTCACAGTTTGAGGAATTGATATAGGAAGGTGCGGATTCCTCGTGGATTGTTACAAACAAGGGTAAAAATGTTAAAAAAAAAATCTAATTTTTTTTTGAAGAAAACAAGGCTAAGCCTAATAGATAAGGACCAATCCGGATCTCCAAGCCGATCCGATTTCTAGGGTGATGGATCCCCAATCCGATACCATGCACTTAAACCATGTATGACCCCCCGCCCTACAGTCCTTACCAATCACCATTTGTAGCTCATAAATCAAACCAGTACCTAGCCTGAACCAGAACCCGGTTCATCTTTTATCACCAGAGGATGATTGTTACCGAGTAAGCGTGAATAACAACAGTTCGCTCGGTGCAACCCCACCTTGACCATTCAATCTTTTTCACTATACCCTGGCTGACCGTCATCATTTCCTCGTTGTCGTGGAGAGAGTAGTCAACAGTTTATCACTCCTAGTCCACTACTCTCCCCTCTAGAATTACCAAAAGAACCAAACAGGTGAAAAATAATTACAGAATTTGCCTTGATTACCTGTCTAGCAGAGGCTTTCCGGTAGGTGAGCATATGAGCAAGAGAAGGGATAATGTAGACGGTGAAGCTAACCAAGAGAGCACCAACGGCGGAGTTGATAGGCCCAAAGAATGGAAAGATTATGGCCAGAAACCAAATCGGTATCACCACAGGCAACCTCGCCAGCGCTCTCAAGCATATACTCTTGGTGTCATGCATTCCTATCACCTTCTCCCACACAAAATACAAAGGCGTACATGCGAACCCAAATGTTATAAACTGCATCACATTCAAACAAACAGGTCAGAAGAAGAAGAAGAAGAAACAGAAAAAGAAAAAGAAGAAGAGAATTAGACCTGGTGAATGAGCATCAAGATAACGGCGGCATCACGAAAGCCGTTCTTGGGAAGAAGGGAGAAGGCGTTGGAGTGGTTGAGAAGCTGGTCACCGAAAGCCCAGTACACAGAAGCTGCCGACGGAAGCGTTAACGTGAACACGTACAGTGTTGCCAGCAAGTATATGTACTTGAATTTCTGTGGTTTCCACATCGCATGCATTATTTCCCTGAGAAAAGAAAGTAAAAAAAAAATCTCAGAAATTCTCAAGAAGACACAGGACCCACAGTACAGAGTTTTCCAGAACCGATAAATAAGCAACTGGTCTTGAATAACGGAATTCTTCTGCAACTCTTTCTACTTTTTTTTACCGTATTTGATTTGAGGAAGAAAACTAAATGACCAAAATGGCCCTTTAGTCTCACAAGAGCAGGATGGGAAATGACACAGAGAAAAAGGGTATAATCGTTATATCTCGTTTTCCTCTTTCCCCCATGATTTTGTCTGGGTTCATAGAAAATCCCAAAATCCCCGGAATGGCCAGCAAAAACTGAAGAAAGACGGGACCCAATTACCCAAACGATTACTCAATACTCACACAGTAACAGCGTGTCCACCGAAAGTGTAGAGGATATTGGTAGCGCCGGTGAAATACAGAACCAGTTTCGTCGGCGCTGTGTGTTGAACTCCGTCAACTTGGCCGTGAACTAGAGCAGCGATGGTCATGTACCAGGCAGTGTAAGTGGTCATTCCAAGTCCAAGAAAAGACCAAATACGGTAGTTGTGAAAGGAAGGTATGAACACCGTCGTTGCACAGCAAGCTCCAAAGATATAAGTCCATGTCCTTTTGTCTAATCGATCGTTTATGTAATATATATTACTGTTCTTCCATTCACAAAACCACGAGATTTGTTCTAATCAGTTCAGGACAAAAAGAAGAAGAACAAGAACAAGAAAAATAATTGTTATTAGTGAAAATTCACTTCACCTTGCACAAGCAATGAGCTGTATAACGGACCCAAAGAGGAGAAATGTACAGTTAAAAGCCAATCCGACAGCTTTCCAGTACGGACCCAACAATCCATCCAGTACTTCGAACCACTGAAATTAAACAGTTAACTCTGCAAGTTAAGAAAGAATTTTTTTTTTGAAAAAAAAAAATCTGTTTTGCCCTTTCACTGAAATCCTTAAATGGTTACCTGAATGACATGGTTCTTGAAGCTCACGTTTTCCTTCTCCTTCCGGCATCGGTACTCGATGTATAGAACGCTTATAAGGTATGCAGTCCAGCTACCCATGATGCCATAGAAGAGCTGAAATAAGATACCAGAAAGCATACCCAGTTGGGAGAACGAGTAGGGTAGCGTTAGCAGAACCTGGGCTACCTGTGAGTAAGGGGAAAAGGTCGAATTGGGTTAGGAGAGAGAAAGAATGAAGCAAATAGAATTACTATCAGTTTGTGGCAATTTTTTTTCTGGATTTTACTTGATTTGAAGCACAGCTGAACCAGGCATCATAAACAGAGCCACCATGCCAGAGAATGCTCTTCATACTGAACTTGGAATTAACTTCTGGCTCTGCTTCTTCCTTCCCATCAGGCTCCGTTGTCTCACTGTAGTTGGTCACGATGGCTTCTTCGGCTTGCTTCATTATTCTGTAATTTTATCTAATGGAAGCCCTTCAGAGTCCGTCTAGATCTGGAACGGAAAATAGACAGTAAATGAGACAAAAATAAGAAAACGAAAGCGGATAACAAAAATACCAAGATCCAAAACAGAGCAACAAACCAAGAAAGAAAAGAGGAAAACCCAAAATGAAACTTCGAAGAACCTAAAAAATCTTAGTTCAAAGAAAGGGGAAGGAGCAAGAAAACGATTGTAACTTATGTTTCTCAAAGAACCCACTTCAAGTTCACCTTATTTGAGAAGTCCCTTTCTCGTGAGTATCGAAGGAGTGAGGGATTCAGAAAAAGACGAATACAGACTCGTCTGGACTAATGCTTGTATCCAAGGAAATTCGTTCTTTTTAGTTACAACTTTTTATAGGCGAGAAAGAGACGAGTCCATTAGTCCAATATCTTTTTCTTCTTTACTGAAGGTGGAAGGAAAAGCAGAGAGTGCTTCACTAGCACTTGAAACGCGTTGCAATCTGCAGAAGAGGTTTAAGAATTCCTCGCTCAAAGTGTCACAACGATTTTAATGCGTTAACAAAGAAGGAACCGACAAGACGAATCGACCTTATCTGTCAAAGTCTCAATGACTACAACTCAGCCTAAGACGCCCAATTAAATGCGTTTTCCCCTTTTTTTTCTCACTCTCTGTGCAAAAAAAAGGCAGTGGCAAACCAAAGACGGCGAGTTGTCAAATCTGAAAATCAGAGCATTTCTGTTGGTGGAGGATTTGCAGAAAGACTGAGAAATGACTAATGAGACTCTGAGAGGGAGAAGAAGCTCAGAAGGCGAAGAAGAAGAGGAGAAAAATAGCCTTTTTGCTCCTCCAAAGACCTTTTTCTCAGTTTCTCTCCCTTTTAGGATGATAAAGCTGAGGAATGAAGGATTGAGTTGAGATAACGAAGACGAAACCCAATAATCGTTCTGATTCGATTCTTCTGAGTCGTTTTTAAGGGCAGGTAGAGAGAATCGAGAGATCTAGCGAAAAAGACGTTGTTCTGATCAGTAAACTGTAAAGAAACTGAGAAAACCGGAGCTTGCTTTTATAGTGCTAAGAACCGGTCCAAACGGCTATAACATAATTAAAAGCAAAAATTAGAATTTCCCAAAAAAATAAATCCAAACAAAGCTCAGCTTCAGATCCAAATCTGAAATTTTAATTTCCCAATTAATTCCAGTCTCTCTTAAAAAAACTGAATCTCTCATTTTTCTATTAAATTATCGAGGGTCCATTACTCCTATCTGTCAGAGAGAGAGAGAGAGAAGATGGGGTGGTCCAACCGGTATATCCATCTTGGGCCGCCTAACTCACAAGGCCAAATCAGAGTAGAAAAAAGACCATTTATGATTTAAATTGATCATTTTGCTTTTACTTTACACGTAGGTTCGGCGCAGCTTGCTTAGCTTGTCGGCTTTAAGCCGAGCACTATCACCAGAACCCCATCACGCTTCCACCCCCGCCGGTTCACTTCATTATTCCTTTCCTTAATATCTGATGGCTCCATGGCCGATCGCCGATTTTGGCATTGACCAGTCAGCGGTGGGATCCAGTTCAAGTTACCATCCTTTCTCACTCCTTTCTTCTTCTCCCATTTTCCAATATATTTATGGGATGATGTTCTCTGTGCCACAGCACAGACTGCGCCCAGACACATCTGTGACGTTCTCTTTCAGGTTTCTTTTTTCTTTTTATTTATTTGAGCAATATTGGTTTCATTTGTTGAGATATTGGGAGTTACTAAGGTGGGGTCGTTAGTCACACATCCGTTTCTTCTAGTTTTGGTGTTTTCATATCACTGAAGAGGTCTCTCCACTTAGTGGCTTAAGGTTTTAGATTAAACTTTTAATGGTATCAAAGCATAGGTCCTTTTGTCATCACAACTCCTAAATTGTCTAACCAAATGAAAAAGTTTTTTTTTTTTTATTTTAAATTTTTTGTCTAAAGTTTACTGATGATTATAGTCATGTGTATAATCTATGACTTCAAACTCACAAAGTATAAAGAATTACAGAAGGGAATGGAATGGAATGGAAGGCGTCCACTATGTCCTACACATGATGGACAATGCCTTCCTAGCCAGGGCATTTGCATTATTGTCCATAGCTTGTGGAATACATGTAAAACAGATAGAATGAAACGAAGACATATAATGTTTGATGCCTGAGAGCACAATGTAAGATTTCCATAAGGTGGGCTGGCATAGTCCCACTTTATTTTAACAAAATTGATTTAGTTGTGTTGATGGGAGCTACCTTAATGGTATGAGTCTAATTACTATGTATGGACCTAAGGTATTGTTTCCTTAATGGGAAAGAAACCCTAGTTTTTTTGTAGGGTCGGTCCCTATCTTCACCACTATAAATAGTTGACACTGGCCCATTAAGTGACTAACCTAAGAAAACCTAAAGTGAAGTGGAAGAGGGCAGATCAAACCAACGTTCGTGTGCAATAGGGATCATAAAGAAAGTATTCGGTTTCAGCTTCCACAACTATGGATCTAGGTACGCCAATCACACCACTGGATTTATTTGTGTGCTCATTGATCTCCATGAATGTTCCGCATGAATTATTCTATTAATGGTATCAGAGCCGATCATGGAGTTTATGGGTTGCGAATTTTATATGGCTGAATGACTATGAAGAAGAAAAAAAAAAAAACTGCCACAGCCATGGATGAAACCATGGCCGCAGCTTGCTGTGATGGTATACCCTAGAGTTTTGCCGATCCCATATTCAAGCCAACCAAATCCTGTGATAGCAGCTAAGTAAAATAGGTTTTAATATCTTTGCAAGTCACTGGTTGCTATCGGATGTATTCAGAAATCCTTTTAACCAGATTTATCCCCTTCTATTCAACTGCCATTTTCGATGGTTTTTTTTTTTTCAACCATTAAACCCCAGGATATTGATTGCCAGAACATGTCGGACCTTCGCCGAGATTAACATGCCCTCTGGTAGCCTGCTTTGGCCATTGCATGCAAAATAAATAAATAAATAAATAATAATAATAAAATAAAACCCAAAAGGGCAAGAGGAACTGTCTCGGTTTTGCATATGGGCATGGTAGTCTCACAGTTTTGGCCATTTGACACTGGCATAATGATCGCAAACATATGTTCTCCCTTCGACGGGATTTTTGGAGCCAGATGCAGCTCCGTTTGGCCGCCGTATGCGGTGGATTGAATTTCTGAAACCCTAAAGGTTTTCTTCTAAATCATGGTCGCCGTGGTTCTTCACCGGGATATGAAACCGGAGTCATGATCACCAGGGCTTGGTGGTCATTCGCCGACATTTTTGACACCGTCGGTCTCTGTTTCGGCCGCTACAAGAGGAGGTGGTGGGGTTTTTTGAAAACCCTAAAAGGGTTTTCGTCTTTTCTTTTTATTATCGCAGTTGGGGTTTTACCAGCATCTGACACCGGTACTATCGTCGCCAGAGGGAGGGGGTCGTTCGTCGATGTCACCCGAGGCTGCCGGCCCCTGGTTTTGGCCACTGTAGAATGGTGGATGGTGGGTTTTCTTAAAAACCCTAAAAAATAACCAATTTTCGTTTCTTTGCGTTTTGGGGAAGAAGATGGGGGAATATTCCCCATCTAATTCCCACTGTTTTGTTTTTAAAAAAAAAAAAAAAAAAAAAAAGAAGCTAAAAGTAAATCATAGGGTATGCTATCGTGTGTCAGATGATCCTGCTAACATGCGTTGTGGGTCGGGTCGATCCAACAACCCAACCCGAAAACCCGATCCGACTGACTTGAAAATCGACCTGACCCGAACAGGTTGACCTTTGATTGGTCAACTCTTTAATCGTTGACCAGAGCTGTTTAGTTCTAGTTCATCAAGATGGAATCTTTAAAAAAATAATAATAATAAAATTAAAAAAAACATAAATAGAAATACTGTTTTTGGTTTATTTTTGTTTTTGTTTTTGTTTTATAAACAGAAATAGAAATACAGTTTTGGTTTACTTTCTATTTTGTTTATACCTTGTGCTATTTTGTTCCCATCACGATAGGAATATCTATAATTGTCTAAACAAATATTTGCATTTGTTACTTACAATGCTTATTTGTTATATCATGTTTTGTCACGATAGAGAACACTATTGAATGCCAACACTTAAAAATTTCGTGTTCTATATTACTTAGTGACATTCTGTTTTGTCCCAATAGGAACATTATGAATGCTCATACTTGGAGATTTTTTATTAATTTCTTTTTCCTCTCATGACTGTTTGCTATTGCCACGATAGGGCAGTACTTTTACCATGTGGTGTTCTGTTTCTAGTACGATAGGGAACTTTTATGCATGGTAACACTTAGAATTTTTTTTTCTGTTATATTTGTTACATGCTTAAAGAGGACTTTTGATGGAAATAAAGTGAGCTCATTCAGTTTTTTGGTGGTTTATTGTTATAAAGTCCATTGAATTAAAAATGTGTAATATGGATATAAGTTTGTATTATTAAAGGCTTATTGTTGTTTTTTGTCATGTTTAGAACATTGTCATATTGATTGGTCAAATTGGTGCGAGGATGGAATTATGTACTCCGAGTCGGTTATATGGTTCGACCAGTGAGACGATGTAATTTAATTATGAACTTTATTCAGATTTTGATTCAATTTGACTGATATGGTTCAATTTAGGCTATGAAATATTCATAGAAATTATTTTTTTTTTGTTCGTTCTACTTACGGAAATAATTTCTTGTTGAAATAATTTGGGGTAACTTTTTTTTTTCAAGGAAGTAATTCCTATTAAGAAAATTATTTCTATTTTGGAAACAATTTTGATAAAATTGATTTTATGAATTAATTTGAGGCTGTTTTAAGCCATTTTTGAACTGTTTTGATCCTGAATTTAAAGAGTACCTTGAACTGGTGGGAGTATGAAATTTAGGTCTAATAAAAGGGTAATTTAATGTTCCATTTTGTGACAGAAACATATTAAAGTATACTCTCAATTTAAGAGATGAATAAGAGTCTTGTTGGCTGCATATTAGTTGTTTAATTGGTTAATCATTTATGTCTTATTTTTCTTTATGCTATGTCACATACATGTACAATATGCAACATCACATGTTGGAGTATTCTAAGTGTGGATTTAGTGCCATTAAGGTTGTGACATCTAACTATGTCACAAGGCGGCAAATAAAACCACATGTATATTATAATACATTAAGGAATTCGTGATATTTTGTATTATTATGAGGTATTATATTTAAATCAGTGATGCACGCTTTTGGTTATTTGTGACATTTAGGAAAACACAATCTTATAATGTCTGGTATTTATAAGTTTGCCATTGAGGGGATATTGTTGCCATATGTTCCATCATTTTATATCCCATAAAGTTATTTTAAGCAATCTTATAAATATGTGAAGGCATTGAAATTTTAATTTTTGTAACTCCTATACAATATGGATATCATGATGTTAATATATAATTGAGGTTTTGGATCATTAAAATAGTAAGCTTGGACTTATAAAGTTACGGATTAAATACTTCCATCATAGTTTTAATGAAACCTACTTGAAAAGTCTTATAAACGGATTGACCATAAATTGTTTATAGAAGTGAATCAGAAATCATATGGTTTAAGTTTGATTTATTGAAATAATTTCTGAATTATAGATATGACCTTATGATTATTGCGTTTGGCTTCATTTCTAGAAATCGCTTCTGTAGATTGGTTCTATATATCATTTCTAGTCTTGAAAATTATTTATCAATAAATATTTATGGATTATTTTTTGTATTTACATATATTACTTTGGAACCTCTACAATGTTATAATCATGAATCTATTAACTTGTTAGTCATGTTATTGTGCACTGATATTTTCGCCATCGTGTTCCACTAGGTTGGATCGAATCAATAATCCGGCCCATCCAATTATTTTTTAAGCTAAAGATTCGTTGTCTGTTTGACTTTTGACTTTGACCAGTTTTGATTATATTGGTTTATGACAGATTTGAACAAGGTTGATTAGTTCAAAAGTGAACAAAATTTTAAATCTTATATGAAGTTTTCTTATGGTGTCACCATGGAAAAAATAGAATTCTATCCTACTATGGGTGATGGATGCATTATACATTGGTTTATATGCATTACACTTGCCTTTCATGAATCTTTAGCCAATTTGATGTATTTTTACTTGCTCGTTGGTGTTATATAGTTTGGGACATTCAGTTTTATCACGAGGAATTGCATGTAACTTATTCATGATATTGACATCCTGTAATAATTCAAACCGTCACGAAAAGATTAATTTATGTGACATTTCTTTAAATATATTGGCTATGTGTGTTTTATGATAAAAATAATATTGAATGAAATTATTAAAATAAAATAGGCATTCAGTAGCAATCTAAGTTTATGGGTTCATGATTTAAGTGATTATGCTTCCTCTTAGTGGGTTAGTAACTTGGATTGTGAGATCATCATTGGTTATTCGGATGGATTGCAGTCAAGAAAATCATCTGACGAACGATGTGCTCTTGCCACCACAAGTGAGTCTTCGTTTGATCGATTTCGCTTGACGGTGTAAGGGTGACGTTTTGGGCTTCACAGCTTTGGAGGTTCTTGTCTTGCCACCACAAGTGATGAAATCTTCAGAGTGGTGTTGTTTCAGACATTTTGCCTTATATGTGAGAGATTCCACTGCGTATTGGGCGATCTTGCCGCCACAAGTGTAACCCCGATGACGTCGGATCTTTCCCCAGTTTATGTTTTCTTATAGTTACTAAAAATAAAATTAGGATAAATCTGATTAATAAGCCTAAATTAATCAGTTTTAATTATATTGTTGGGATATTGATATGCCGTCAGTTCTTGCATATTGTATATTTTGGTAAATTTTGTTTGATCGTGTTTACCAGTTTGGACTTACCAATTATCTTTCTAGCAAAATCTTGAATGATTCCATTTTAGGGTATAAAAAGATTTCTTTAATGTTTCTATGGCTATAATGAGACTGGATTTTGCCATTTTAGAGTTAATGAACCTCCCAAGTCATTGGCTGATAACTCCATTGAAGATAATGTTCTTTATAAAAAGTGAGAAGAGTCAATTTGGTTATGTTTGGTTGTCATTAAATACATTATGGACATGGCCATCAAGAAAAGTGTCACTTTTAATTGAGAGTGCTGAGGAACAGGAACTCATTATACCTATAAACAGAAGATTCTTTATTCATGATAGGCTGGAAAGATCACTTACATAGATTTTATGATGTTTACACCCATTTTTTATGATGGTGTGAATGGAATTTGTAATTATATTGTAAATCACTAATTATGTCATACAAGTTGGGTGAAATGGAGATAAAATATTTACTACTTTTCGTGTATAGTATGTTATTCAGTTTCCTTAGTTTGATCTCCTGTAGACATCCTATATTGCTCAAAGCTATAATTGACTTGAAGTATAAGAGTTTTGGTCAAAAGGAAAGAATATAATAAAAGAAAATTACTGTAAATCAGAACATTTATCTGAAGATTAGTGGGAGTTAATCTTTCTTGTATATTCTAGTAATGATATTTTTGTTGCAAGTAATAAAGTTACCTTTTGACACAAAGAGGACAGATTTACCAACACTCACTGAACTCAGGTGAATGATATTCTTTGTGCATCTAATGTTGGTAGTTTAATGTAACCTCCAGAATACATATGAATTTATATTGCTTATTTTATATTTGAGTAATTTTGTATAGCACATTAGGTGACTACCAACATGACCTAAAGGTCAACATCTGGATATCTGTTTTGTGATGGCAGATGGTGCTATATGTTAGAAAAGTATCTAATAGACACTGACTGCTTTTCTATATACAAGCAAGAGATTTGTGGCTTATTATGAGGTCACTATTTAGACTCTATGGCTGAAGAATTTTTAACTCAAGGCATTTGATATTTATGCTTCCTTGTTAGAGAAAAAGTATGTGAGTCACAAAACTCAAAATGGTACATCACCACAGATAGCATGATTGTTGATCCTCTTACTAAGGACTTGATTCTAAAAATTTTTCAAGATGAATGATGAGCTTTGGGCTTTAAAAGACAATAATACTTGGACCCTGGTCTCTTATCCATCAGGTATCAAACCGATTGGATGTAAATGGGTTTTCTAAGTTAAATTAAATTCTGATGGGTCTTTGCTCCAGCTGCTAAGATGACTACTGTTCGGACATTATTGGCGTTATCATCTTCTCGCCAATGTACAATCTTCCACTTAGGCTGCGTATGTCACAAGTTTTGATTTTAAAAACTTTTTAAAATGACTCTCCAGTTTAGAGAAACTGATTGTGGCCACAAAAGATAGTGTTGAATGGAGTATACCTTAAACCTGATGCCTTGGTCCGAATGAACCTACAAACACCCAAAAATGTAAATCATCACATCTAAAGAGACATGGGACCTAACATGTCAAAGTTCTTATGGCCTCACCAACTTAGGCTGTACAGTATGAGAGTGTGATATGAAAAATGCATGAGACTGTGATCAACATGCCAATTTCCAAATTGGTCCAGGCTCGGAAATCGAATGAGCCACATGAGACAAATACTGGAGGTCTCATCAATCGAAAGCATCATTTAAACGCTTATGCTTCGCCCAAGGAAGCTCATTGGGACTGGATCCAGATGTCCCAAAACACTAGCACCATTTTTCAATCCAAGTGAGACTTTTACTAGTAACTGAATGTGCGTGTATTGACTGGAACCTCGAATATCGAATGAGATAAATACACCACATATGACCTCAATTTATTCTGTAGGAGGCAATTATTAAAGTGTATACGCATAAGCAAATGGCTCTAATAAAAATGCATGTATATTTTCGAAACTTAAATCAATTGCAACTGAACAAGCAAGACTCCCACTAATAAAATGCATCAAAAGAACTATAAAATTTCATATTACTGTCATGCTCAGATATTTTAAATGGATGTCAAAAATGTATTTTTACACAGTGATCTGAAAGAGACTGTGTATATGCGCCCTCCCCAAGGTGTTGATAGTGATTCCCACTCTGTTTGTCATCTAAATTGCTCGCTTTATGGACTTAAGCAAGCCCCTCGAGCTTGGTTTGAGAAGTTCTACCATACTCTACTTTAGGCTGGTTATTCTCAGAGTCACTATGATCACTCTCTTTTTCTTCGGCACTCTCCTACTAGACTGACTCTTCTTCTTATATATGTTGATGATATCCTGATATTTGGTGATGATATAACAGGCATTTCTGTCGTCCAACAGACTCTTCGTAATTCTTTTCACATGAAGGATTTTGGGGAAATGACATACTTTCTTGATCTTGAAGTACAAAGGCCTTCCCACAAGCTTTTCATAAATCAACAAAAATACGCTCATGATATAATTGCTCTTGGTTGTATGGATTCTGCACGTCCCGTCTCCACCCCTCTTGAGATGAATGTTAAATATCAGAAAGATGATGGGGATCCTGTTTCTGATGCAATCCTATACAGGCGGCTCATGGGTAGTCTAATTTATCTCACTATGACTCGGCCTGACATTGCTTATGCAGTCAATATTGTAAGCTCATTTATGACAGATCCCTGCCAGCCTCATTTGATAGCTGTGTTTTGAATTCTACGGTATCTTCTTGGTACAGCTGATCGTGGACTATGTTATCCCGCTCGCTCCTCTCTTGAGCTCCAAGCATACACGGACGCTGATTGGGCTGGTTGTCCCAATACTCGTCGGTCCACAACGGGTTGGTGTGTGTTTTATGGCTCCTCCCTGATTTCTTGGCGATGTAAGAATCAAGATCGCGTCTCCAAATCATCTACTGAGGTTGAGTGTTGTGCTATGTCATTAGCCTGCTCTAAAGTTACATGGTCTCCTTTCAGAACTTGGTTTTGTACCCACCACACCTACTGTATTGTATGCAGACAACACCAGTACCATCCAAATCGCCACTAACCCAGTTTTTCATGAATGTACAAAGCACATCGAGGTTGCTTGTCATGCAATTCGGGACGAGATTCAACGTGGCACTATTTCTCTACCGTATATTTCAACTTCATTACAGTTGGCAGACATTTTTACCAAAGCTCTCTCTCACACTCGTCATGAATTCTTTGTAGGCAAATTGTTGCTGTATGATCCCCCCAGCACCAATTTGAGGGGGGAGGGTGATAAGGATTCCACGTTGGAGCATGGATAAGACCAAATACTAATTTGGTATTTGTGTATATGTGATTGGTTGTATATATGGGTTGATTGGGATGTATTTTGGGCAAGGCATTTTATGGGGATGTCTTTCCTATTATTGGGTGGTAGATGGCATTTCTTGGGGGTTGTCAAGATTGCAGCTTGTATTATTTAATAGTGGTTTTCTCTCAATGAAAGGTAGACAAGTGTGAGTGTTTCTTTTGTGGATGTAGGTCATCTCTATGACTGAACCACGTTAAAACCCTGTGTTTATTCTCTGTTTGTAAATTCTCTTGGTTATGGATCTTCAATTTATCAGTAACGACTCTGTGGGAGGGGTCAACAAATAAATGGTCCAAATATCAAACATCTGAAGTATGGAATTAGGGTTCCATTTTTTATGAGTGAAAACCACCGGGTATCTTTCATAAGAGAGTCTTCTATTGACTCTGCCATATTAAGGTAAAATTTCCAATACACCCTAAAGATTCAAATACACACATTTATAAGGTCACTTTCTTGCTGTGAAAAGTTTTGCACTTTTTTTTTCCCTAATAGAAAAACATTTTATTCATTATCAACATGTAAAACTCATGGAAGAAGAACACATTTCCTGAATCCATGGAACATAATTGGGCCAAACTCTTAATCTCCCTTGGTACAAACTGGAAAATACAAGAAACATAAGACGAAGATAAGAACATGATATCCTCCAAAATATGTCTAATATCTGGGGGTGCAGACGGGTAGTGGTTGGACACATGTGTGATCAGCAAAACTAACATTGCAACCGTTGTAATCAACTTCTTCACCGGCCATGGCATCATGCTCTGATCGTCGTTCAACCCATCTTGCCGTTGTTCCTAATAGTTGGCGGGTAGATTCGAGTTGTTTTTGACTAGAAGAGAAGGTCCGAAACGAAGCACTGGTTCCGCAGGACATTCTTCCACTTCAGAACAACCATGTTCGGTGCGATAAGCAACTGTTGCATCAAAGAAAAGATGCAGTTCTATGATCTGTGTCCAATAATACCACCAAAATAACAAAAGATGGGCAAACATTCAAAAACAACTTGCACTTCACAACGAAAACCTCTGCAACATTGTTTACACCCTATTTTTGCTCTATTTCGGTTACTAGAGAAATAGACCGAAACCTAGTTTAGTCAAGACTAACTTGTCAGTCAGTGATCAGAAAAGAAAACGGTCAGTGATAGTGATCGATAAATGGTCAGCGACCGAAGGACGGTGACTGACAGAAAAATGGTCAGTGACCGATGAACGGTCAAAGATTGATGAATTGTGTGTGACTAACGAATGGTTAGAAATTGACTAAATGTGTGTGACCGACAGACTATTGAGAAATGGGTAGTTATGAAATTACCTAGTAACTCCAAAAACTACCCTAAGGATGGTTATAAAAAGGAGTTTTAGCCATAGAGGAAGGGATCCCCGGATCAACAACACATTACTCTACAAGAGTCTTTATTTATTTATTTATTTTTGTCTCTTATCTTTTAAGATGTTGATCGATGTCATCTCTCATCTTTGTCTTTAGATGTAGCTTTTTATCTTTTCCTTTTATCTTTCAAGATGATCGAAGTTTATCTCTCATCTTTGTCTTTAGATATAGCTTTTTGCTGGAAGTTGGATTCTGGCATTATTTGCATTCATTATTATTATCATCAATATAATCAAGTTTTCTACTCTTCTTCATATTCTTGGCATTGTGATTTTCATGACTGAAAGTCCTTGGAGCAATCGAGGCATTGGAAATAATCCATTCTTTCCTGGTTAGAAGTTAGATTCAATCATTTTTTGAGTCCTTGTGACTGGCACGCTTGCGTATTTTCAACTCACGCCGTCATTTGCCGAAAGAAAGGTAAACAAACGTTTGATAGTAATGACTGATAGGAGAGCATGCCGAAAATCCAACTTCATTCGACACCAGTAGAACACAATTCTTTCACTATTAATAAATTGTAAAGTTTCCATGATTTTCAGAATTGGACCAATCTTAGAAGCAAAGGAAATGAAAAGGACAAAACACGCACTAAGGCAGAGTTTATTTGTTTAGATTCCAAGGTAGAGTGAAGGCTTGGGATTGGAAGAATGGAGAGGGAGAAACGTCCCAACTCTCAACCCTGCCCTCCGTCAAGATAGAAATGTATAAGACAACGAGAGAGAGAGAGAGAGAATTTGGAGTTACAGTTTGAATTTGGACTTAAAGTTTCAAACCTAACACAATCCAATTTTAGATCACATAAGATTTTCCAGAACCTTTAGTCAAAGAAAGTCTAACCTAATCTGATCCAAAATTCTACGGGTTAAGTTAGGAATCAGGATTGAGTCGAACCCAGCCCGGATTCAAATCTTATAGAAAATTTATCTTTTATTGCTTGTTTGAATATTGGGAAATAGGGCAGTTGGCGTGTTGACTCAGGCATTCACCTTATTCAATTTCTATAGATCTTTTCCATGAAACAAAAAAAGAAAGAAAATGAAAAATTATATAGACCTTGAGAGGGTACATCACTTCATTAACTTATTAGATGAAGGATCCCAATTGAATGATGAACAATGAACATTTTTGAAGAAAAAGGGAAGGGGAGAAATTCGGTGGATGTTTAGGAAGAAGTCTTTGAGGGTTTTTTTTTTTCCACCAATGGTTATCAAACCTATCTTGGATAATAAAAGGATTCTTGGTTCTTGATCCATGAGCGACGTAGGAGGTTTGGCTAGGGTTTTGCTGCCGGAGGGTTGCAGGGAGCATGGGGTGGGTGATCCGTGTGCGTTGGAGTTGGCAGGTGGTGTGGAGTTGGGCGAGTGGGATGATCCTTTGTTTCTAGGGGAGCCCCACCTCATCCCTCGCAGGAAGGTGGGGGCCTGCAACTCTTCTATCTTGGTGCAGGTGGCGAGTAATGGGGGTGTGGCGATGCTGCAGCAGTTTGGGCAAAGGAGATCATTTGCAGCAGTGGTGGGTCGTCCCACCTTACCTCAGGTGGCGAACCTGCCGGAACCAGTGATGGACAAGGGAGGGCTTACCAGAATCAGAATTCCTCAAGCGGTGTACGAGGCTCAATTGGAGCTGCATCGTTTTGCCCTACTGGGAAGGGTGAATTTTAGACGAACTACCATGGATTCTCTGCGAAGGTTGGTCAAGGAATCCTGGGCACTGAATGAGGGTGTGGTCTTGAAGACCCTTGGGAAGGGCTTTGTTCTCTTTAGGTTCCAATCAGAGGCAGACATGGCGATGGTATGGAAACGGGGACCTGTTTGGGTGGATGGGGAATTGCTACGTTTCCAACAATGGTGGCCAGAATTCAAGGTGGAAGAGGAGGACATTACGCATGCCCTCACCTAGATCAGGTTCCCCAATCTCCCACAGGAATATTGGCACGAGGAAATTCTGCTGTCCATGGCAAAAGTGGTGGGTAAGCCCATTACGATCGATCGACGTACGAAGTAGTCCCACTTTGGCCATTTTGCTCGGGTTTGTGTCGATGTGGACGAGGCGATGCCCAGGGTGCAGGAGATTTACGTAGAAAGGACCATGCCCAAGTCATCAAAGCTGTTTGTGTTCAAACAGGTTGTGGAGTTCGAAGACCCACCGTCACGCTGTGGTGGGTGTGGCCGTTTTGGTCATAGGGCTGGAAACTGTCTGGCAGGCGACCGTGAGAGAGTCCCTACGGTAGTGCAGGGGGCAAGGAGGTTGAGGGCTTGCAGGGAGAGGCTCACCGAAGCATGGAGGGGCAGCGAAGAGGGAGGAGGAGTCCTAGTAGGACTGTTCCTGATTCTCAGGCACGAGTTCAGGGAAGGGAGGGTCGTGTTACGGCTCCAGACTCCTATTTGGTTACAAATAGGCAATTGGGTCCAACTAACGTGTTGGTTGAGGATGGTGGGCTAGCTGGCCCTTTGAATTTCGAAAGAGAAGGTCGTTCAAGGGAGCAGGGTCTTGAGGTGGTGGTCTCACATGAGGACACGGCTAATGTGGTGGGCCAAGGAGAGGGTAGGGCGTTGGAAGAGAGCATGATGTGTGGTGTGGGTTGCATGGATCATGGGCAGATCGAAGAAGGTGAACTAGAGGTAGTTCTTCCTGTTAGCCAGTGGGTCCAGCCAGTTATTGGGTTGGAGATGGTGCAACACTCTCAGCCAATGACTATCACTAGTGCGGAACAGGGGAGGCAGGCGATTGTACATTTTGATATCTCCACCCAGTCCGCTGAGGAGCAATGCGATACAGTTCCCTTTACAAAGGTGATGCAGCGCTTGGGTAATTTTGTGGATAGGAACCGGCAGGAGAGGAGTGTTCAGGGAGAGAAGGGTCAGAGGAAGAGAGCCCAGGAGTTGGCGACTGTGGATGAGCAGCTTGCTCGGGCTGGTGTTGATGATGATGGGGCACGGCACGTCACGCAGAGCTCAAAAATCCGTTCTAAATGAAGGTTGTGTTCTGGAACATCAGGGGTGTGGCCAATAGGAGCGCCCGGGCTGCGATTTGCCTGCTGGTGCGTGAGCACAGGCCGATGGTGTTTTGTGTGGCAGAATCGAAGGTCAACCCGGATAAATGTCCCATTGGGTTGTTTGGCTCGTTGGGCTATTGCAGGGAGTTTATTAGGAATGAAAGGGCAGGTGGTCATCCTAACCTGTGGTTCTTTTGGAGGGAAGGGGTTACTCAGCCGGTGATGCTGGTGTCCTCTGATCAGCACATCTCTATGTTCATGGAGATACAGGGAGTTCGATGTTTTCTTTCAGTAGTGCATGCTCACTGCCGTAGGGTACAATGGCAGCAATTGTGGTGTGACCTATGCTCCATAGCTGGGTCACGGCTTCTGTGGCTTGTTCTTGGTGACTTCAATGCGTACCTTCTTGCTAGTGAGAAGCGGGGTCCGGGACGGTATGGTGTGGGATCAGCTGAAGACTTTGCGGCCTTTATTGAGTCAGCGGCACTGGTGCCCCTTCAGTCAACAGGGAAGAAATTCACTTGGTCTAACAACAGGAGGAGAGGTAATGTGAGAGCGGTGCTTGATCGTGGCTTATGTAACGAGGAGTGGTTACAGGCATTTCCTGGCAGCGTGCAGAGGGTGTTGGTGAGTGGGTACTGGATCATGCGCTGTTAGTGGTGGACTGTAGTGAAGTGCCTCGGCCAGCCAATGTTCCCTTTTGAATGAATTGGTTCTGGACAGAGCACACTGATTTCCAGGAGGTGGTGAGGTCATTGTGGGAGGAACCTGTGAGGGGCGCGCCCATGTTTGTTGTTATGAAAAAGATGAAGAGGTTGAAGGATCCGCTAAGGCAGTAGGCTAGATCGGCATTCCCTCATGTTGATCAGGAGGTGGAAAGGGCGAGTGCTTGCCTAGAAGAAATTCAGAATCAGATTGAGAATGTGGGTTTAGATGATGCTCTTTTGGAAAGGGAGGAGGCTGCGAGAAGGAAGCACGAGGAGGCAGTGGAGTTACAAGGGAAACTTTGGGCTGAGAAGTCTAGAGAGAAATGGATGAAGCATGGGGATCGCTGTTCTAAGTTCTTCCACTTGTCAGCTAAGATACACAGGGCCAAGAGTGTCATTCGTGAGCTTCACACGGATGCGGGAGAGGTGGAGACTAATAGAGAATTGATAGGGCAGCGGGTGGTAAGTCATTTTGAAGGCTTTCATAAGAAAGGGGTTTCGGTGCAGCATGTGCATCTCCTATCAGAGATTCCAACGTTGGTTATTACAGCTGAAAACGATGTGCTTGTGGCGGTTCCCTCAGTAGAGGAGATCAAGTAGGTAGTAATGGACTTGGATCCCTCCAGCGCACCGGGCCCAAATGGCTTTCCAGGTACTTTTTTCAGAGTTTGTTGGGACATTGTGGGGCCAGAGGTGTGTAGGGCCATTCAGAATTTTTTTAAAGAAGGGATTGTCACGAAAGGGGTAAATTGTAATTTCCTGACCCTCATTCCCAAGGTGGAGAATGCAATGAAAGTGGGCCAATTTCGACCTATATGCCTTGGAAATTTCTTCTTTAAGCTTATCCCTAAGATACTGGCAACTAGATTGGCGCCTTTGCTACCAAAGTTGATTTCAGAAGAGCGGGGAGCATTTCAAAAGGGGAAAATAATTTTTTCTAACATAGGTGTTGCATCAGAGCCGAAAAATATGATGAAAGAAAAGTGCTTTGAGGGAAGCTTGGGGCTAAAGCTGGACGTGCAGAAGGCTTACGACACCTTGGAATGGCAATTCCTATTTGATGTGCTAAGGAAATTTGGTTTTCATGAAAGGTCGATTAAATGAGTGCATCAGACTCTGATTTCTACAAGGATTTCGGTTTTAATTAATGGTGGCCCGGTGGGGGTTTTTTGGTCTGGAACACGGGCTGCGTCAAGGGGATCCGCTCTCCCCAATGTTGTTCATCCTGGCGGAGGAAGTACCGTGTAGGGGATTCCAGGGGTTCAGGCAGAGGGGCTTTCTTAAGGGCATCCCAGGACCGCGGAAGGTGCACACCCCCTCTCATCTACTTTTTGCTGACGACCTTTTCATTTTCATGAATGCGGACTTGCAAGGTGTAAAGAAGCTTAAGGGCTTCCTGGAGGAGTACCATAAGTACTCTGGACAGGCTTTCAACCTGGAAAAAAGCAAGTTGTTTATGGGTGCAATGACTCCTCTAAGGAAGCGACGCATTAAGGAGGTCCTGCAGGTACCAGTGTGCTCATTCCCTACCCGCTATCTGGGGGTACAGCTCTTTCAAGGTAGAGTGAAACGAGATTGGGTCCTTCCTTTGGTTGATAAAGTAAAAGAAAGGCTGGCAGGTTGGAAGGGTCGGTTGCTCTCAATGGCAAGAAGGGTGGAATTGGTGAGGTCAGTTGTGTGCAGCATGCCGTTACATAACTTCTCCGTCTATTTGTGGCCAGCTTCTCTGGTGTCGTTAATGGAGAAATGGATACGTAATTTTATTTGGAGTGGGGAGGCGATGGCGGCAAGGGCCATCATAGTTAGGTGGGAGGCAGTTTGTAAGCCTAGAGAGGAGGGAGGTTTGGGTATCCGCAGGTTAAAGGACATGAATCTAGCCCTACTGGCTAAGTTGAGCTGGTTCATAAAGACTGACAGTTCAGGGTTGGCAGTGTTTTTGAGAGGGAGGTTGGTGAAGTCAGATGGATCGCTATGCAGGCTGAAGTCCTCCTCCATTCTCCCTGGGTTGAGAAAAGTGTGGCCATTTGTTGACAAAGCGGAATGTTAGATCATTGGGGATGGTTCCTCCATCAAGTTCTGGTATGATCGTTGGGTGGGGAATGATAAAATTGTGAATCTTATTGGGGACAATGTGCAAATTGATAGGAATTTGAGAGCCTATGTGGCGGACTTTATTCAAGAAGGGTGTTGGTGTCTACCAACGGTGGTGTCAGCTCCTTTGAATGATGTCTGCAAACAAATAGTGGAAATAAAGCTGCCAACGGTGTGGAAGGAGGATAGGAGGATATGGTCCTTGACGGAATCTGGCCTGTTTACAGTGAAATTGGCTTGGGATGGGCTCAGACGGAAGGGGGGCATGAGCAGCTGGGTGGGTTTGGTGTGGTTTAAGGGGCTGCAGCCTCGTGTGTCAACGTTTGGCTGGCGGTTGGCGTGGAGCAGCCTGCCAACTGATGACCAGGTAAGGAGGTGGCATGTGTACGTGGTTTCAAGGTGTGAGCTGTGCAGGAAAGCTCAAGAAACAATACAGCATTTGTTTCTTGAATGTGAGTTCAGTGTGGGTGTTTGGACTGAACTACTTATGGGGTTTGAGGTAAGGTGGGGGGGGGGGGATTTCTGTCGATGGAGGAATTATTTTCTTGGTGGAGGGGGAAGGCAAGATCGGTCCTACTGCGCAAAGCATGGCTTCCTTTAGCAACTCTAATTCCTTACCATTTATGGAGGGAACGGAACAGACGGAGATTTGAGAATAGGGCTGGTTCACACAAGATGGTGGTTAAACAGGTGATAGCATCTTTGGCGGACTTTGCTGCTCTCAACCCTATTAATGTGAGATCGGTTTTTGAACTAATGCTATCAAGAGCACTACACTTGAAGATAGTGCCATATTTGACGCAGAGGATTATTGAGCTGGGTTGGACCTTCCCAACCCAGGATGGGGTAAAAATGAATATAGATGGCTGTTCTCTTGGGAATCCAGGGCGTACAGAGGCGGGAGGCATTCTGCGGGACCATATGGGTAACCCCTGGAGATGCTTTGCGGTCTATGCGGGTGTAGGGACAAACTTCTATGTGGAGTTTGAGGCTTTGTTTATAGGAATCCACCATGCAATGGCCTTGCCGATTCTTAACCTTTGGGTGGAATGCGATTCCATGGAAGTGGTGAGGTGCATAACTGACCAGCATATTCCATGGATATTCCAACAAAGATGGTGGAATTACAAGGGGTACCTAGATAGCACTACTTGGAGGATTACACACTGCTTCAGGGAGGTGAACACAGTGGCGGATGGGCTTGCACGACATGCAGCTACTACTACAACCAGCAATGTGTGGGACAAACCCCCAAATTATGTTATGAATGAAATTGAGTGGGATGCCCTAAAGAAACCAAGATACAGATTTGTGTAATTTTTTTGTTTTTTATTGATTAGGGGCAGTCGACTATGGGATATGCCATAAGTGGACCGGCTGCCTGACATCTTTGTATTCCGTTTGATTGGGTTGAGTTTTTAATACACATTTGCTGATTCTTAGCAAAAAAAAAAGGATACCAATTGAATCACATGGTCCATTGGTCAAAAAGTTGGACCTTGCATAATATGATGGGAAAAGGTTCTTGAGCCGTCAAGGAGGCTATGTTAGCATCGTTTCTCTCTCTTCCTAACATGAAATGACCTCGTTGCCCTCTTATCTATCAAACTATTTCACACCTTATTGGTGCGCTCCTCTATGCCACATGCCCAGAAAATCCTCACTAATATGATCAAAAATTTTTCCACGTTGATTAGTGATTTTTAGTCATCCTACCTATTTGATGGATGAGAAATTTTCTTAAATCACATGTCAAATTTATAGGCATATATTAATTATGACCCAGTTTTCCTTAAGCCACGATGAAGGACCAACTAATTGCTTCAACAATGGCCATCATTGGGCTTCAATGGGTGTCAAGAAATAGTGAACAACATTTCAGACCTTCAACATAAGGGGAGTAATGATGACCTTAGATTCTTGAGTGAACCCTTCACCGTGGATGAAGAAAAACTCTCCTATTAACTAGTAGCCAATCATATGTGGGTCTTTTGTCCATGGTTTCCTCAAACCTTTTCTGGTTTGTTGGTAAGATTGGTATCTTTGTTCCACACACATAATATCACCATGTGGAAGTTTGATTTGACCATTGACTGTAGCACCCCCAAATCAGGGAAAGATATGGGTGCAGGCTCTCAAGGGCCACCATTAAATAACGGTTGAACTCTTTTTCCTGTTACTTTTAGATGTGAAAACTATAAACACATATTACATAATATCGGAGACATCAGAATATCGCAGCGGAATAACTATAAATATGTGTATATGTTGGCGTTAGCCATCTCATATTGCAGAAATCTATCATCTATTACCTTTTTGAAAATGTGTATGTGCATTTACATCAAACTATATACTGTTATCCCTACTATATACATCTAGACATAATCTCCTGATATACACATCTTAAAAGTATATCAAGCTATCAAAAATACCATCTCTAATCTCTGTCTCTGTCTCTATTCAACCACTTAGAGTACCTATGCCCTTTTCTCTGACTCACCTGACACAATTAGTGCATGGGCACACAACAACACAACGTGTGTACGTTCTATAAAACATTTATACCTGTGGGGTGAGCTAACTACCTCCGTGAGAAGGAACATAGTTCATATCATGCTCATGAATATAAAAATCATACTAGGCTGTGAAAACTCATGCTATGAACATATTGTAATCATAATCTGTAAATTTGGCATACTATATCTGATCATACAAATAGCTGACATGTATGATACTCATAAAAATGAAAACATCATTTATCTTTTATTCTTTTTTCTTGGCTTACTATATCTGTTAATTTGTTATTCTTTTGCTGTGACTTACTTTATCTCTGACTCTCTTTGTGTGACTTTATCTAATCTGTTATTTTTTTTTCTGTCTTTCTTTGTTTGGTTATCCATGTGAACTACCCACTGAGCTTTGTAAAGGTGAGGATACAATGCTCTGTAACTCTGGATATTTGTGAGAATCCAACTATATCTGGAGGAACATTAAGCGATACCCTTGTCGGTAATCAAGGCGCTGGGGAAGTCCACGTCATACCGTGAATCGACACCCTGGCCGGTCACCTCGATCAATGTCAGGGAATTCCATGCCCTAACTATATTTGGAGGAACATGAGACGACAACTTGACTGATCATCAAGGCACTGGGGAAGTCCACGTTGTACCATGAAACGACACCCTGGCTGGTCACCTCAATGTATGGAAAGCTTAAGCCCTAATATTTGTGTACCTCATCCAATACCTATACCCTTAACTGGAAAGGTTGGTAGTCAGAGGTTTGTTCTATGCTTTTATGTACTCTGTTTTTCTTGAGCCACTAGTTCAACTGCCTATCTCAACTCCAGGTTGAGTTGAATATTGATGGAATCCCTAATGTCCCCCAAACTGGTGGGGTAGGCATTGAGGAACCCCATTATCCTTCTCATTCCTCTTGTTGAAACAAGCATTGATAGAACATGGTATTACACTCACTATTGGGTTTTTAAGACATGTTCTAGATTGATCATTTATCATATTCTACAATGGGCAAGAGATCATTGTCTGATCGTGTAGCTCCTGCACCAGCGCAGGAGCATCAACATGGATGAAATATTCTATTTCATGGAGTGTGAGACAATAATTTTATGCACTCTGGTGTTTGAGCATAGGGGCCACACAACCAGAAAATGTTGTTTTCCCCATATAAAATATATTCAATCGCATGCTATTCAATGTATTTGCACTTCGTTTGTATTTTCTAGTGGATATGTATTGGCTTGCATCTATCCTCATAATTCTTGAAAATTTTAAAGCTCTATTTTATCATTTGGCCGACTACATTTGGACTGTTAAACAAACATGTGATTACGAACCTTCGTGTTTGTTCATAAAATTTCAAAAGTTTGTCCATAAAATTCCAAATACATTTGACTTACCACAGAACGGTGACTATGTGCAGACTGGAGACTAATATATGTAGGCCAGAGAACTCTTGCCCTCAATAAAATTGAGTTTTGTATTGACATTTGTTTAGTGCATTTAAAAATTTATTTTGGAGTCAACCAAGAATGTACTTGGATCTTTATTTTTTAGGGAAATTTACACATACCACCCCTAAAGTTTGATGAAAGGATATTTTCACCCCCAGTTTTGAAAAATTATGCTTACCCCCCTGAGGTTTGCAAACGGTAACAAATAAGCCCATTTCGTTGGTTCATGACTAACACTGTTAAAAATTAGACTTGAACTGACAGAATTGCCCTTCTAAGAAAAAAACCAAAAAAAAAAAAAAAAAAAACAAAACCTACAACTCATCTTCCCCAAAATCGATTGGGGAAGATGAGTTGCAACCATCCAGCGCCCCATTGATGGATTGCCCGATGGATTGCTTTCTTTCTAGTTTCAAATTTTGTTTCATTTCTCTGTATTTGTAGCAGATGTAGGTCAAGAATCAATCAAACCGTTGAACATCCTTGATCCATCTCCCATGATTCTTCAAAGCTTGTCTCATACTGATGTCCCTGTTGCTGTCTCCGTGAGTGAACGCCATCTTTATGAGGTTTCTTCGAGCATTTTAATGGTAGAAAGCTGGGTCAGGACCCATGTTCTGACCTACTTCCCTTCGACCAAAATCAGCACCATTGTGGTGGGAAATGCTGTCCTTTGCAATAGAGATCATGAGGAGAATTGGGGTTTGGTTCTGCCATCTCTGAAGAACATTTACTACTCCCTCGTTAGATGAGGCTTGGAGAAAGAAATCAAGATGTCGGCTTCCTTTTTTGGTGACTGTTTAAATCTAAATTCCAACACATTTAGAGATGAACTAACCACGAATCTTATCAATCCTCTGTTAGGTTTTCTTCTTAAATCCAACTCAACCTACTGTGTCAGCCCAACTGCAGATTTTTCACCATTGTCATCTGAAGCTACAGACTTGGTTTCTGCTCACTTTGAATCCATAAAAAATCTTGGGCCATTCCAGATGAATGAGTTTAATGTCGTCCTTTGCACCCAAGAAAAATAGAGACTCAAGAGCAGGAAGGGTTTGGATTTCACACGGAGGGTTATTCACAAACATGGACCTGTAGTTGGTGCAAAAGGGTAATTCGCTCTTCTTCTACATGGACCTGCAGTTGGTGCAAAAGGGTTTGGATTTCTCACGGAGGAGGAAGAAATGGATTTTGCTAATCGCAGCACTCGGCTTCACTGGTTATGGTGCCTATAAGGTCTATTATTTGCCTTCTGCGGTCAAGAAGAGGAAGAGGTTTTTAAAGTTTCTTGAAGCCTTGATTTCCGTGACCGAAACTGTATCCGATTCCGCGGAGACGATCTCAGTCATTTCCAAGGACTTGAAAGAGTTCCTTCAATCAGATTCGGATCAAATTCCCACCAGTTTGAAGCAGATATCCAAAATCACAAGGTTGGAATAGTTTTAAACATGGGAGCTGGGATGGTTGCAACTCATCTTCCCCAATTTCCCCAAAATCGATTGGGGAAGATGAGTTGCAGGTTTTGTTTTATTTTTTTTTATTTTTTTTTGGGTTCTTCTTAGAAGGGCAATTCCGTCAGTTCAAGTCTAATTTTTAACAGTGTTAGTCATGAACTGACGGAATGGACTTATTTGTTACCGTTTGCAAACCTTAGGGGGGTACGCAAAATTTTCCAAAACTGGGGGTGAAAATATCCTTTAGTCCAACCTCAGGGGTGGTATATGTAAATTTTCCTATTTTTTATTATTTTTCTTCTTTTAGATAGTAAATAAAACAAAATCAGTGAAATTACCTCTTATAGCTAGATTTATAAGATTTATCAATAAAAAATTAAATAATAACAACAATAACAACAACTCAGCCTTATCTCAACTAAATGGGGTCGGCTACATGGATCCTTGCAAAGATAATAAGATAAAAATAATAGTAAAACGGCGAGAGTACAACAATATGGACAGAAACACAGGGAAAACTACTTCAATGGGGTCAACTACATTGATCTTAGCCTTCCACTCAGCTCTATTTCGAGGTCATACTTGAGGCAAGACCCAAACTATGCATGTCTTTCCTCACTACTTCTCCTAGGATCAATTTAGGCCTGCCCCTAACTCTTTTAGATTCGTCGATCGGAATCAAATCACTCCTTCGTACTGAAGCATCCCAAGCCCTCTGCCTCATAAGACTTTTCTCCTGTAACTTCTCAAGTATAGGGGCTACTTCCAAGTTAGCTCTATTATGGTCATTCTTTATTTTATCTTTCCTAGTCTTGCCACACATCCATCTCAACAGCCTCATCTCTGCTAGACTCAGTTTATCTATGTGCCATTTCTTCACTGCCCAATATTCCGCATCATACATCATAGTCGGTCGTATGACGTTCCTATAAAATTTCCCGTTAAGTTTAGAGGGATACGCCGATCACACAGAACACCGGTTGCACCTCTCCACTTCAGCCATTTGATTTTAATTATTTTGGGAAACATCTATATTGAAGTCTTTAGTTACGATAGATCCAAGATATCTAAAATAATCACATTGAGGTATCTCTTTATCCTCGATCTTGACCATCTCATTAACCGACATATTGTGGCTAAAGTTGCACACTATGTACTTGATCCTTGTTCTACTTTCTTTAGACCTTTTTACTCCGAGGCAGAATCTCCATAACTCTAAATTGGCGTTAAATCCCCCTTTAATCTTATCCACCAACACAATATCATTAGCAAAAAGCACACCAAGGAATCTCATCTTGTATGTCTATAGTTAAATCATTCATGATAAGCGCAAACAAATAAGGGCTTAAGGTTGATCCTTGATGTAACCCATGTTTAATTGGGAACTCAAAACCTTGATTCCCCCATCGACCTTATTCTAGTCAGCTCGATGTTGTACATATCTCTAATTAAGATCTATGAAAATCTTTGCTTCTTCTTTCTAATTCATTCTCTAAGGTTTCAATAAATTTCCAATCAAATCCAAGAAGATTCAAATCAAAATTGATGAAGCTCATCTTGTGTTTGATTACTAGTTTTAAACCATTAATGTCGACTTGCACTACCATAAAGCTTATAATCTAAAACATTTTCAACTAAGTGATAGCCAAAACCCTATGTATGATTCAACGAAAACAGTTGGAAATGGGGATCCAGAAAGGAGGAGGAAGAAGAGGCACTGAAGAGGGCAGGGAGCAGATGATGGTGGTGGTGGTGGGACTTCAGAGGAGATTGGCAGTCAAAGAGGTTTAATGGTTGGAGAAGATTTGACAAAACCAGGTAAAGTTGGTATTTAAATAACAAACATACACTCTACGTTCTCCCCTTGTAACCGGTTTTTTGTCGGCTGGGTGAGGGTTGCTCACTCGGGCAGGCCCACCTCAGGTGCTCAGCCGCTCAGCCGCTCAGCCGTTGTGTCTTCCACTCTTCCCTCTTTATCAAATTACTTCTTCCCTTTCCCCCCACCACAACATCCCTTGAAGATAATCATGTTTTAGTGGATGAAAATGTGATTGAACCCCTTGAAAATTACTTCTAAGGCCTTATCGAAGTGATGGGTTTCTCTCTCTCTCTCTTACTTATGTATGTGATTGAACCCTGTGGCTAAGAAAGAGGTAGAGATGTGGGGTTTTAACAATCACAATCGGCTTTTGATTTCTTCCAAAGAAAATAAAATATCTAAAAAGAAACGGTTTTAGAAATAGTTAAGTCTTTGGATTTAGTGGAGAAGTAATGATTAGAGATAGAATTCTTGGGATTATGTTCCATTGTTGCTCTACATCATGGCCCTCATCACTTCTCTACCCCTTGGGATTAATGGAATTAATTGGTGGCAGATCAGTCTCTCCCTCTCCCATTTTCTAAGTCCTTAACATATATTTTTTTGGGAAAAAGAACGTTAATCGGTGCTGTGTGTGGACATGTATAAAAAGACAGAAAAAAATTTTTGCTTGCTTCACTTGTAACAGGAATATTCCTACTATATTTCTGTTACAAAGCTGGCAGCCAACGAAATGGAATAATTCACTTCCCCATTGGGTTCATAAATACCCTCATAGGTTTTAGTATTTTATAAAATACCCTTTTCCTGCTACAAGTGTAGCACCAAAATTTCGTCCAAAGACAGACTGCCGCACCCCTTGGAAAGGTAGAAAGTTCTAGGTGTGCAATAGTCTTTTCGCATTGAAGTGTCTAGATGCAGGTACAAACAACATCGGTTAGCATTCTTTTTCGTTTTCCTTTTTTAAATATTCACATAAACTATTCTTTCTTTTCTCTCTCCCTCTTGCACCTCTTTTCTTAGACAAACATGAATTACTTAGAAGTAATTATTTAAACGTGTCCATTTACTTCATGGTAAAGGATTACCAAAATATAAGCCTGCAGGTGCTGATCATGGAGACAAGCAAAAACACAAACCCTCCTCATGACTCCACCGACCAACTAAGCATGCATTTTTAATACATAATTCCATCTTTTGTTTCTTTTCTTCACCTTCTCCTCCTTTATAACCAGATTTTGAGGATGGAAGCCCTAGAATCTTTTTGAACTACATTTAGTTGTTAAGGTCAGATTTTCAATGGAAATTATAAAAAGAGCAAAAATGAAAAGAATCTACATTTCTAGCAACCAAACTTGTTCTTTTTAGTCTTCGAAGATATCAATTTAATAAAGACGGAAGAGTGGCAGTGGCTGGGCATAAGGAGGGTGAGGGCCCCAAACGTCAGACTGAGACGGGAAATGGCTTTTGAATTCGTAGGTTCACTGGGTTAGTGGGTACCTGCATTCCCACTTACGTACTTGGCTGGTTTTGTTTGATACCCCTTCCACAGTGTCTCTCTCTCTCTAAGGTTAGTGGGTTACACATCCACAGTGCGCACGTGCATCTCGACTCATAGTCTCTTATCAAGGAGGCAAGGATACGTTAAACTTCCACTTCCCAACAGTTTTGTTTTGCTTTGCTTTGCTTTCCTTTCGTCTCTATTCCTCTTTCTCTTTTTCTTTCTTTCATTCTCTCCTGCTTTTTTTATTTCTTAATGGGAATGAGCGAGATACTGAGATCTGTTAGCTTTCTCTGGGAACTGCGAGGTGGGAATGCACCATGTGCAGTTGTTACTTGTTACATCTCTGCATATATAGGTTCACATTGTCTAATCCAATACCAGAAATAAAGAAAAAGAGAGTGGGGTAAATAGATATGGTGGTGATCAATGACCCGAAAACAACAGCAGTTAGTTGTCTCTCATTGCTTTAGTTATACAATCTAATCTCAAATCTTCATTGGCCTAACTGAAAATTATCTACTCCCCTGTGGACCTCATGTGTATATGTCAGACACTGAAAATTGCCACCCTCCCCAGACAATGACGACAACAAGATACTGTAGATATATCTTTTTGTCATTCCTGAGGTTGTTATGACGATGATGAGTATCCCTCGAGGTTGCGAGACTTTGTATCAATAGATTTTTAAAGTTTTTTCATACTTCTCGACACATCCACCAAATCATTTATGCAAAATGACCAAATTACCCTTAAAAAGGAAAACATCATAATAAATTGTTATTAATCCCAAAAGTTCCTTGAGGCGCCCAAATAACGGATTATTTCATCACACCCAAATTTGATATAAAAATAAACTCATTTGTCCCTTCATTGAGAGAATATTCTATTTTTAACAAGTGAGACCCACACTAGAGGCAATCCATGCTGGCCAGTACTATCCCCGATTTTCATACCAAAATGTATTATACAAAATAATGAGCATAAGCCTATCGAATCACTTGATTCGGGCATATGGATCAAACGTTATGAGAATTTGAACATTCAAAACTACCCTGGACAGGCTAGACCCAATCCAACTCACTTTGAACCAATCTGGTCAAATACAGCACCAGCCCAAGCAGCATAAAATGCCCTGACGACACTCTAATATGAGGTAGACATTGAACAACCCCAAGTCAACATTGAACCACCCTTCCATCGACACTGACCCTACTCCTAGTCAATGTCTAGCAGTGTACTTTGAGTGCCTATCGAGACTCGACATTCAGACATATTCTGACACTGAATAACCCCCGAGTAGACATTGGGCCATGTTCATCGACAGGATCTCAATGTTGATCCTACCCCTATTAGATGTCGACTCTAACCCACTTCAATGTCGATCCTGTGCAAATCCGAGACACTAAAACTTGCCATGTATGGCCGAGATTTCACTTCATTTTGTGATCAAACCCTATTTTGGCAACTTGGACTCAAAATTTTGGCTTCCTTAGGCCCAAGAAACACATCTTTGGTAACAAAACGCTTGCTTGAACCTCTTTAGCCAAGATTGTTTCTAAAACCTACATTAGTGATGCAAAATCACTTAGAAAATTATCCATGGACGATTTGAATCCAAACAATGATCCAGACTTGTTTAAGAGCATGTACACTCCTCTGAATTTATAAATTCACTGCCTCCCACGTTGAGGGGGATCTTTCTCTAGTTTTCTTTATGGTAAACTTTGGTTCATGAACTTGGAATGAGCTAGAGAAAAGGTTGTGCAACCCTAAATTTGGGGTAACTCTTGGCCTTCTTACTGAGTCAAGGGTGGCCTCAAACCCTTATCCTTTGTAGTTCTAGAATCAGTTAATCTTCCATTGTATCTTATTATTTTGCCTCATCTCTTCTTCCTTTTGTTTACATATTTTCTACTCTTTTCATTACACACAAAAGGGTGTGTGATCCTACCTCACTAGGTAGTGGTCGTATACTCATGTGTGTTTGGTTTTGATTGATATTCTAGTTTTGTTTTAACCTTTTTTTTTTTTAGCTAAAAGATCGTGTATTAAGAGAAACTCAAAAAGAAAAAAAAAAAAGAGGACTAAAGCCTCAAAGAAAAAAACCCAAAACTTTCCCCACCTACGAGACTTTGCCATCAGCAGGGAGAAGCAAAGAGCCAACCAGCCGGAAAAAAAAAAAACCAGAGATCTCAGTAATAGATAAGTCTGAACCTAGATCTACCTTGAGCATCCAAAGCAAGATTATCCTGAACCCAAGTCGGGAAAGATGCCATAACATCACAAGCTTGAAGCATAGCCGCCGATTTCGCCAAATAGTCTGCTATAGGATTAGCTTCACGGAAACAGTGGGAAATCTTCCACCCAATTGAATCCAAGTAAGAAAGGGGACCATTCCACTGCTGCCAAAGGAACAAGTGAACAACTCTTTTCGAGACAAGTAAAAACACAGCCACCGAATCACCCTCAATCCAGAGATTTGAAATGCCCAGAGATTTTGCACACTCTAAACCCTGGATTAAAGCATGAAATTCAGCCTCAAAGTTCGTTGCCACACCTAGATATTCCCTGAAGGAGTAAATGATCTGAGCATCAGAGTTGCGAAACACACCACCAGCTCCTGATGTACCTGGGTTTCCCATAGAGCAACCATCAACATTAAGTTTAAAACAGTCTGGACGCAGGCGAGACCAAAAAATCTCTAACAACGGAGTAGAACCACGAGGTCTCAATGGGATATTCAGATTTCTACCAAGCACAAAATCATGGAACGAGAAAGAACGGCACAGATTAACTAAGAAAAGAACTCCAATCTCCCTGCAAAGAAGACCCCAGACTTGGGATTGGCTAGAGGACCGCCCATGAAACCTTCTGTGATTTCTCTCAAGCCAAATAAAAAAAGGAATGAGAATTAATCCAAAAATCCAAACCCCTTTAAGGGAAACCACATTCAGCTTTCTCTTCCACCAAGAACTCAATTCCAAGAACGAACCATGATGCTGCCAACCAATTATGAATAATCCCGAAAATGAAGACGACAGGAATTGCGAAAATGGGCATTCATAAAAAAATATGAAACAAAGACTCCTCTGCCCGGTAGCAGAGACTACGCCTTGAGGGTATAGGAATGCCAAACTTCTTTACTACATCATCTGTAGGAAATTTACCATGATGGATTCTCCATCCAAAAATTGAGTGACGGGGGAGAAGATATTTATTCCAAAGTAAAACAGCCCAAGGCGGCTTAGGATTTTTCACACGAATCTCCTCCCAAGCCAACCTCACTAAGAACACTTCTGCTGGATTAAGAGACCAGAAACACATGTCATCCACATAAGAGGGTCGAATACGAACCTGCTTCACAGACTCAAAAACTTCTTTCAAGAAATCTGACTACACCTGGGGCAGGAGCCATTGACCATCATGAATTAAGTCCGCCACTTTGCTATCAAATACCTTGAACACCTCTGGCTCCAACGGAGACATCTCAGCTATAGAGGACTAACCTAACCATTTATCAAACCAAAAATTCACTCGGGAGCCATTTCCCACCGCCCATCTTTCATTGCTTGACACCAAATTCCCAAACCCGCTTAATTGCTAGCCAGATTGAAGAGGCTTTATAGCCCCTTTTTAAAGATCGATCAAAGTTCACAAACCTGGCTCTCATAAACCGACCCAAACTTGTCTGGCCATGTTTGATTTGTCACACCAGCTTGCATAACAATGCCTTGTTCACATCTCGAATCCGACGAACTCCCAAAACCCCCCCTCTGGTTTAGGCTTACAAACCATATCCCATTTTACAATAACTTCTCTATTGGAATCTGCATCCCCTGCCCAAATAAAATTTCTGATCCACCTTTCAAGGGTCTTCACCAGGGACTCTGGCCACCAATAAATGGAGAAATTATGAATAGGGATACCTGCAATCACCGATTTAACCAACTCAACACGCCCTGCCATCAAAAGGAGTCTCCTTTTCCAACCCGAGAGTTGCGCCTTAATTTTGTCGAGTAAAGGAAAAATGTGCTCGTGTTTGACATGCCCTTTGAAAATTTCCACCCCTAAGTACCTTGTGGGCAAAGAGCAAATGGAAATGTCGAGATCAGTGGAAATTCGATTGCGCCTTTGAGGAGGAACCTTGCCAAAATATAATTTGCTTTTGTCCAGAATCACCCTCTGGCCCGAGAATTCCTGGTACTTAACCAGGAAGGCCTTCAGGTTGAGAATGTACCTGCTAGAAGTATTCATGAATATAAAGATGTTGTCAGTAAATAAAAGGTGTGTAGGAGTGATACTGCCTCTCGGACCCGTTAGGGCTTTAATTTTTTTATGCCAATAGAGCATGAAGCCCTCTACAAAGCACCTCTTCAGCCAAAATAAAAAGCATAGGAGAAAGCAGATCGTCCTGGCGAAGGCCCCTATCAACTCCAAAAAAACCAACTGGGCCACCATTAAGTAACACCGAAATTCTAAAGGAGATGAGGAGTTGGTGGATCCATCCCCCCCAAGTCTCAGAGAAACCCATCTTTTGAAGCACCCCAAAAAGAAAATCCCAGGATAGGTTATCATACGCCTTCTGGATGTCTACTTTAAATCCGATCCCTCCTCTCGTAGTAGAAAACATTATATTCGCCAACTCCGAAGCCATGCTAATATTATCAGAGATTAACTTCCCTTTCTAGAATGCACCTTGTTCCTCGGACACCAACCTTGGAAGCTTACACATCAATCTCATCGCCATAATTTTGAAATAGTCTTATAAAGGAAGTTGCCCATACAAATAGGCCTAAATTTATCTAAAGATTGCGCCCCTTCAATCTTAGGAATCAGGGTAAAAAAGCAATTATCCACTCCCTTGGGGAGCTTTCTAGAGGAGAAAAAGAACTTCACAGCTGCACAAAAATCATGGGACACGACCTCCCAACACTTCCTAAAGAATGCGCCTGGGAAGCCATCTGCACCAGGAGAACTATCTGGATCAAGATCCCACACTGCAGATTTAATTTCCTCAGAAGAGGGAACCATCTCCAAGCACATGTTATCTACATCATGAATCTCATCCGAAACCACATCCAGCAGATCACAGTGGGTAGAAAGGGGAATCTTTTTATGAAAAGCTTCATAAAAATTAATAACATAATTCGCAATATCAACTTGGTTAGAAATCACCTCCCCATTTTCCTTTTTCAAAGAAAGAATCAGGCCTTTACCTCTATGAATTTGAGTTGAGAGGTGAAAAAAATTTGATTTTCGGTCCCCTCTTTTAGCCATCTAATTCTAGATTTCTCCACCCACAGCTTCTCATGCAATTCGGTAGCGTTAAGCAGTTATGTTTTAGCATCCACTTCTTGACTAAAAAAGTCGTCGGACATGCCATCCCTCTCAATACTTGCTTGCACTTCCTTTAGTTTGGCATCTACAGCCTCAAGCGCCAAAATAATACTAGGAAAAGAGAGCCTAGACCACGTCCGAAGAATAGGTTTAAGGCCTTTAAGCTTCTTTCAAAAACCAAATAATTGGGTTTCCAACCACTACTCCTTGCCAATAGTCTGAAACCACCCTCAAGAAATCGTCATGATCAGACCAGAATTTATGAAAGTGAAAGGGGCAATTTGTAGGATGCGGGATACTCTTTGAAAACAAAAAAATCGGAGAGTGATCCAAAGCAACCCGAGGCAGCACTCTTTGAGCACAATCATGAAGAAAAGACAGCCACCCTGAGAATAGAACCCTCTGTCCAAAACAGCAACCACATTCCCTCTCCTCCTATTATTTGACCAAGTAAAAAAATTCCCCTGAGAAGGAGCTGGAATCAGGGAGCAGGAGTCCACCATTGTCTAGAAAACCGCCGCCAAGCCAAGGTTAAAACGTCTGGGCCTCTCATCTCTTTATTGTATTCTTAGAATTAGAACTTGTGTCATTTTATGTCTCTTTTTATTCATGATTTAGTTTCTCTCTTTTTTTATCACAATTATTACATGTTGTTGAGTCAGGAAACTGTTAGTGGCGGTGGAAGCAATGGGATTCTCATGTAATCACAAAATTTTATGAGCATGCAAGGATCTCAATAAACACATTAATGTACTAACCTCAAGGGGAGAGCAAGGTCACCTAGAACACTCAAATGGAGTATTTCTCCAAAGGAATGCAACACTTGAAGAAGATCTCCCAAGCTGCTTCACCTCCAATGGCCAATAGTGCTTGAGGAAGAAGAAGACTCTTTTTCTCTCTCTAAGCTCTCTCACAATTTTGTGCAAATTGTTCTAATGATTTTTTTTTTCTATCATCATCAATCATCCTTGGCCTTAGGTCTCTTTATATATATAGAGACCTAATTGAGGAGGTGGCAAACCTATGGTCTAGATCTAACCAAGTGGTGTGATCCTAAAGGGTAACCCATAAGATTATCCTAAATTGCATAAAAGGATAAAACTTATCCAAAATCGTAGTAAAGGATAATCCTACCAGGGCGTAAACTGAAAAACCCCTTGCGGTAGGTAATTTTATACATTTTCTCCCCACACTACTAACACCTATAATGGGCCATTACAACCATGGAATAAATGTCACCGCCAAAATTCCGGTCTATTATAATTTATCACGAGAGTATGGAGGACTTTAATTGGCCATAAATTCTTTGAAAACTTTTTTCTAAAATACATTTAATTTAATATTAATAAAATAAAATACTCTTTGTAAATACTTTACAAAATATCTGGCCTTGGATTTGGCACAATCAAATCCGTTCACTCTCTTTTTGGTGTTCTCCCTATATGGGCAGTGAAAACTTTATTGAGCATCACATCCATAACTATTTACATTGTGCACATCGAGCGACCAATATTTAGTTAGTCCTTTTGGTAGACATCAACCATTGACACACCACAAATGTATAGAATATAAATAAAATGGTAAATGTCCCTCAAGTACAGAGAAAATAACTACTGGAGATTCCCGTTACAACTACAATTTCACGGTGAATAATTCGAGAATCCCTGTGGATCATGTTCAACATGAAATGTGCCTACATTTACATTTTGGTCCAATCATTATTGTACGAATGTAAAATATAACAACCATAGAACAGATTGCCCAAATCTATCCGTGGTTGTGAACAAAACGGTTTGAATTGGGCAGATGTAATATACAATTATGACAAGCACATAATTAAATAAAACTAAATTAATTAATTTAATCAAATTAAATTGGGTTTGATAGACACATAAACGTTACATCCAACAATCTCCCACTTGTACATTAAACCCAATGTCCAACAGGTTTTATCCCCATGTTCTCAACATGTCTATTAAATACTACTGGAGTAAGTCCTTTGGTTAAGGGGTCGGATAAATTATCTGTAGAATCAACTTTGGCAATCGATACGTCCCCTCTTTGTATTATCTCTCGAATGAGATGATACTTGCGCTCCACGTGCTTGTTCTTCTGATTTGCTCTTGGGTCATTAGCTTGAGAAATGGCTCCTTTGTTATCACATAACAAAGTTATGGGGTCTTTAACTAGGTCAGGTACTACCTCCATGTCGGTGAGAAATTTTCTCAGCCATACCCCTTCCTTAGCTGCTTCACATGCTGCTAAGTATTCAGCCTTAGCTGTGGAATCCGCCGTTGACTTCTGCCTTGCACTCTTCCATATGACAGCCCCTCCTCCTAACATAAATATCATGCCAGATGTCGATTTTTGGTCATCTTTATCTGACTGAAAATTAGAGTCTGTGTACCCTACTACTAATAAGTTATCTGCACCATAAACAAGGAAATAATCATTTGTTCTTCTCAAGTACTTCATGACGCACTTAACAGCTGTCCAATGTTCCTATCCAGGGTTTGATTGGAATCGACTAACCATACCAACTGCATGACAAATATCTGGTCTGGTACATAGCATTGCATACATGAGGCTTCCAATGGCCAAAGCATATGGAGCCCCTTTCATAGTTTCTATGTCCTCAGGGGTCTGTGGACATTGTGACTTAGAAAGTGCTATGCCATGTCTAAAGGGAACGTTTCCTCTTTTGGAATCTTTCATTCTTAACCTCTCCAGAACTTTGTCTATGTAATTAGCTTAGGACAAACCTAAAATTTTGCATTTCCTGTCTTTGACTATCTTGAGGCCTAGTATATACGTGTCATCACCCAGGTCTTTCATCAAGAAGTTGGTGGAAAGCCATTTCTTAACAGAAGTGAGCATTCCAACATCATTCCCAATGAGAAGTATGTCATCTACATACAGGACAAGGAAACAGACCGAACTTCCACAGAATTTCTTGTAGACACATGGCTCATCAACGTTCTGATCAAAACCAAACTCTTCGATTGTTTAATCAAACCTGATGGTTCCAGCTTCTAGATGCTTGTTTAAGTCCATTAATTGACTTCAACAATTTGCACACTTTGTTCTCTTCCCCACTGGAAATGAACCCCTCTGGCTGAGAAATGTAAATGTCCTCATCAAGACATCCATTCAGGAAGGCTGTCTGGACATCCATCTGCTAGATCTCATAATCGAAGTGTGCCGCTATGGAAAGTAAAATCCGAATGGATTTTAACATTGCGACTAGCAAGAAGGTCTCCTCATAGTCTATGCCTTCTCTTTGGGTATAGTCCTTGGCTATCAGCCTTGCCTTATATCTCTCCACGCTTCCATCGGTGCCTTTCTTCTTCTTGTAGATCCATTTGCCTCATATAGGCTTAATGCCTTCAGGTGGATCCACTAGAGTCCAAACGCCATTGAAGTACATGGAGTCCATTTCGGCTTTCAAAGCATCTAACCATCTAGTTGCATCCACATCTCCTATAGCCTCTTGGTAGGTGTAGGGATCCGTATCCGAAGTATTCTCAACCATGTAGAACTCTTCTACTTTGCTTGATTCCTAGCTAAAGAAAACCAAACGGTCAAGAGCCCTGATTGTTCTCCCACTACGCCTAGGATCTATAGGATTCATCACCGGTGGTGAAGTTTCAATGGGTGGTGGTGTAGGGACCATCTGAGTATCCATGTTATCCAACTCTTGAATTACAACCGGCTCAGTTCTGGGTGCAATTTGGTCATCCTCGAGAAACATGGCGTGTTTACTTATAAAGACCTTTTTATCTGTTGGGTTATAGAAATAGTAACCCACAGTGCCTTTGAGGTAGCCTAGGAAATGGCATCTATCAGTCCTGGGTTCAAGCTTGTCTGCATGCTGTCGTTTCACATATGAAACACAACCCCATACCTTAAAGTGTCATAGACTAGGCTTGCACCCTGTCCACAACTCATATGGTGTCTTGGGTACAGACTTACTTGGAACCCTGTTTAGAATGTATATAGCCGTTTCCAATGCATATCCCCAAAATGACAAGTGCAACTGAGAATAGGTGAGCATGGATCAAACCATGTCTAACAGAGTTCTGTTTCTACACTTTAACTCACCATTTTGTTGTGGTGTGCCTGGTGCCATCAGCTGTGATAAGATCCCCTTATCTCGTAAGTGGTCCAAGAATTCGTCGGACAAGTATTCACCTCCTCGATCGAATCTGAGGCATCTAATATGCCTATCTAATTGGTTCTCAACCTCGGCTTGGAACTCTTTGAACTTTTCAAAGGTTTTTGACTTACGATGCATTAGATAAACATAGCCATAACGTGAATAGTCATCGGTGAAAGTGACGAAGTACTGATATCCCTGCCTAGCAGTGATATTCAGTGGTCCACAAATGTCTGAGTGGATTAAATCTAACATTCCATTGGCTCTTCCTCCTTTCTTAGGAAAGGGTAACTTAGCCATTTTACCTTATAGAGATGATTCACAGGTTGGAAATGGCAGAACCTCTAGACTTTCAAGAGGTCCATCCTTAACTAACCTGTTTATCCCGTCTATCCCTATGTGGCCTAGTATAAGATGCCATAAATACGTTTGATTATTTGGAGAGTACTTTCTTTTCATTACATTAACATTCATGCTAGAATCACCGGATTCATTCAAGACAAAATTGAGAAAGTAAAGGCCATTCAATTTAAAACTAGAGGCAATAAACTTGCCCTGAAGAGTAATGATCATATCATTATCAAATGAAACCTTATAACCATCATCAATAAGTCTTGAAACCGAAATCAAATTCCTAATAAATCCAGGTACGTTATGACAATTATTAAGTTTCAAATAACCAGCATTGCTAAAATAAATGAAAAAAGCTCCTATAGCTACTACTTCAGCTTCATCTTCAGTTCCAACTTTGAGGGTGATCTCATTCCTTTTTATCCTTCTGCTCTCCTAAAGCCCCGGTAACTTATTGCAAATTTGTGCGATGGACCCAGAGTCCACACACCACATGTTAGTTGGTCCAACCAACATAAGAGATTCAGAAACAACAAAAGATTCAAAAATACCTGTCTCTGGCTTGTCCTTCTTCAAGGAAGCAAGGTACTCTTGGTAGTTTCTCTTCCAGTGTCTAGTCTTGCCACAATGGAAACACTTTCCTTTGTCAGCTTTGGCCTTTTTCTTCTGCACTCCTCCCTCTTTCACACCGGTTGACTTGCCTTTCTTGCTTTTCTTAGTCCTCTTCTTTTTCTTGTTCTTTAAACCTTGAAAACTCTTCTCTGTAACAAGAGAAACAACCTTATTTTTATTAAGTGTACTTTCTGCTTCTATAAGCATGTTAGTAAGCTCAGAGACGTTGTTAACCACTACTTTATTCATGTGGAAGTTCATGATAAAGGAGCTATAGGCGTCAGGAAGTGAGGCAAAGATAGTCTCTATCTTGAAGTCCAACTCAAATAGAGTACCCTTATTCTCCAATCCAGAGAAGAGCTTGGTAAGCTTCATCATATGATCCGGGATTGTAATACTGTCATGCATCTTTGTAGAGAACAGTGCTGAGGAGATTTGTTGCGTGCAAGACGATCTTGCTTGCCAAAAGTCTGCTCTAAGTGTTCCATCACATCCTTGGCCGATTCCAGGTCATCACATGAGCTCTGGAGGTTCTGATCAATGGAGCTAAGAATATAGGCGGTGGCCAGAGCGTCCTTCTCTTTGAAGGTCTCCCAAGCCACATAGTCGTCACCTTCAGTGGTGTGGGGTAAGGGAGGTCCATCAGTAGAAATGACATTGTGGATCTTCTCTGCCTTCAGAAGGAGTATAAGCTTTCACTTCCACTCGGGGTAATTAGTCCCGGTCAGTCTATTGTCATTAAGTAGGGAATTGAGGGCGGCATTGTTGGTCATATTGATGGCAGTTAGGGTCTATAAATAACGTACAAGTAATTAATTAGCAACCATATCATCGAAATAATTAAGGAAACATGCATCACATTCTAATGGTAACTCACAAAATCAACATCCCTCTCAGTCGAAAATGTGAATTGGAGTCTTCTAAGCCTTTAATATGCATAGCTTAGCCTTTCAGAGTTCACTATGTATATACTTTGCTGTCAATACCCTAATATAAGGGTTGACCTCCAATATACTTTGGCCTTCTGAGTGACAGCTTATCCTTTCAAAGTTCATTGCACACTCAAGTCAAGTAGGTACCTATCTCCTCAAAACAATTCATAGCTCTTAGGTAATGCTGACACCCAGGCTATACCTATTTACTATGATTGTTTCTATCACGCCGGAGATGGGAGGATGCTACTTATCCACTAATCACTAAGGTTAGCCTTTCGGAGTTCCCAAAGTGGTCTATGGATAGTCCATTTTGTCATCGCGATAGGAGGCCACGGGATTCTAACCATTAAAGATTCCTACACTATTACTTTCTTTACTTAGTCGAGGGCAATAAGGTAATTTTGACATTACTACGCATTAACTATGTTACTCCTAACCATCATACATCACATGCATCTAGTAACGCGCATAAGCAAATATTACCCTATATACTAACATGTAGCAAACCATATAAAGCAAATAAAGTAAGCAATATTATGGTATGGTCATTGGATTCTCGAAGGTCTTCAACTCCTTGAAACTTGAGAAGCTCCCACTCGAAACTTTGTCTTCCTTGAAGTCACGTTCCTCTTCTTTCGTTTCAAAGATCGTCTTATGTCCTTCAAGCGGTTACATCCATTGGACTTTAAAATTAAATTACATCTCATGAATTTAAAATAAAGATTAAAATTTTACAACCATTTAGAAAACCTTGGGAAACCAACCCTCCAATTATAAGGTTGCCCAAGAGGGATACAACCATTTAGAATGGAGTACGAAGAGAGGGGGAAAATTAAGAAGTGACATAAATATAAAACAACCATCACATACTTAATCCCATGACCATTCCATGCTACAAAACAAATGGTTAGATCAATTGCTCAAAATCAA
This sequence comes from Telopea speciosissima, assembly GCF_018873765.1. Taxonomy (NCBI): domain Eukaryota; kingdom Viridiplantae; phylum Streptophyta; class Magnoliopsida; order Proteales; family Proteaceae; genus Telopea; species Telopea speciosissima. Next base: position 15,807,376 of record NC_057917.1, read on the forward strand.
AGTGCTAGTACCACATGAATTTCATAATCCCACTTTTAACTCTTTTAAAATGATTAAAGTATCAACTTTAATACCCAACACTTGGATATGCACTCTATACATGATAGGTAGGCATGTACTCAAGAAAGCATTGCATTCTCTATATTATCTCATAATAAAATGCAATGAGGGTAAAATTGTAATTTCACATATACTTGTTTAATTACACAATTTCAAGAATTATTCTGAAATTTCTTTAATTAAACGATGTTAGAATAAAAGTGCATTTCGGTTCTCATAAAACTCGATGTCCAATCAATTTTCAATTAATCACACCAAGTGGAACCTTAAATTAAAAATAAAACTTGCATATATTTCATTCAAAACATGTTTTTTTTTTTTTTTTAATAATTCGGGTCGGCCCATGGGTCAAACCCATGTGGGTTGGCCCTTGGTTCGGCCCAAAGCCGAACTATGTGGGTCCCATGGGTTAATTTGCAATTAAATAGAATCCTATTTTAATTTGGACTTTTCTAATCAAGTTAGGATTCCTATTTAAAATCAATTTCTATTCATGAGAGAAAATAGTTAGAGTTTGATTCCAAACAGGAAATCAGAATCCCATTCCTTTTAAATTCTCATTATATTGTGAGCAACTTAATTAGATTTAGATTCCTATCCAAATAGGAAATTAATTCAAATACAACTTTCCTAATCTAATTAGGCAATCTTGCTCACAAATCCAACTTTTCCAATCTAATTAGGGTACTTTGCTAAAAGTCCTATTGTGTTCAAAACACAATTAGAGCATCTTCAAGCAATCTCCATTAAAATAGGTTCAACTAAAACTCCATTAACGGAGCTTACAAGATGGAATTTGAAGTGAAGAATATGAACTTTTTAAATCTACATCACATGCACACATAAAAATTTTCAAAAATCATCATCTTCCCCAACACCCATGGATCCTTTTTTTTTTTTTAGATGCAAGGGCCAGTGCCCACACAGCACATGGCAGCAAGCCGTTGCTTGCATGTGCATTGGCCGCGGCCTGCAGTCGCGCGGCACGAAGGGTTGTGCCTGCGCATGACCGCCCATCCCACACTTGCTGACAAGCTGGCCAGCAGGTGCGGTTGGTAGGTTGTGCCTACTTGCCGTGGCTGTCGACTAGCGGTTCTGACTGGTGTGGCCTCTTCTCCTTCATTTCATATATTGTCAACTTCAAATTTTGTGTACAATACTCAAAATTCAAAAAACTCAAAACACAATTATGGAAGAAGAAGAAGAAGATTGCAAATTGATTTTGACATGTGTTTAATGAAGAACCTACGCTCTGATGCAAATTGTTAGTGGCAGAGGAAACGATGAAATTCTTATGTAGTCACAAAATTTTATGAGCATGCAAGGATCTCAATAAACACATTAATGTACTAACCTCAAGGGAAGAGCAAGGTCACCTAGAACACTCAAATGGTGTGTTCCTCCAAAGGAATGCAACACTTGAAGAAGATCTCCCAAGCTTGCTTCACCTCCAATGGCCAATAGTGCTTGAGGAAGAAAAAGACTCTCTTTTTCTCTCTCTAAGCTCTCTCACAATTTTGTGCAAATTGTTCTAATGATTTTTTTTTTTAATCATCATCAATCATCCTTGGCCTTAGGTCTCTTTATATATATAGAGACCTAATTGAGGAGGTGGCAAACCTACGGTCCAAATCTAACCAAGTGGTGTGATCCTAAAGGGTAACCCATAAGATTATCCTAAATTGCATATAAGGATAAAACTTATTCAAAATCATAGTAAGGGACGACGCCGTAACTTGAAAAACCCCTTACGATAAGTAATTTTATTACATTTTCTCCCCACACTACTAACACCTATAATGGACCATTGCAACCATGGAATAAATGTCACCGCCACAATTCTGGTCCATTATAATTTATCACGAGAGAATGGAAGACTTTGATTGGCCATAAAACTCTTTTTCAAAATACATTTAATTTAATATTAATAAAATAAAATACTCTTTGCAAACAATTTACAAAATACCAAGGCCTTGGATTTAGCACAATCAAATCCGTTCACTCTTTTTTTGGTGTTCTCCCTTTACAGGTAGTGGAAACTTTATTGAGCATCACATCTATAACTATTTACATTGTGCACATCGAGCGGCCGATATTTAGTTAGTCCTTTCGGTAGACATCAACCATTGACACACCATAAATGTACATAACATAAATAAAATGGCAAGTGTTTCTCAAGTACAGAGAAAATAACTATCGAAGATTCCCGTTACAACTACAACTTGACGATGAATAATTCAGGAATCCCTGTGGATCATGTTCAATACAAAATGTGCCTACATTTACATTTTTGTCTAATCACTATTGTACGAATGTAAAATATAAAAACCATAGAATAGATTGCCCAAATCTATCTGTAGTTGTGAACAAAATGGTTTGAATTGGGCAGATGTAATGTATAATTATGACAAGCACATAATTAAATAAAACTAAATTAATTTATTTAATCAAATTAAATTAGGTTTAATGGACACATAAACGTTACATCCAATAGAAACCTCCGGTCTAGTCCACCTGGGATGAACCTGCAAAAAACTAAGTGAGCAAAGGAGAGCCAATGTGGCTCCGGGCGAGGACTCTCTGATGCCTAAGTCAGGTCTTCATTTTAGCAGCAGTTCCACTTCGTAAAAAGTGAGATTAGTGTTTTCGTTGCATGCCTGGGTATTTATAGAGTGATAAAGGGCAGCGGAGAAGAGTCCTCGTAAGGTAAGAGCCCTATTTTTGGTAGGAGTCAGTTAGGCAGAGCCATATTCAGAAGGAGACTCTTCACTTGGTAAGAGTCCTTATTTGAGTGTGATACAATTTTGTCGTTGGATAACGGCCAGATTCGACTGACTTAGCATATCCCGTGATCGTCGGGAGGGGCTGACATGGCTCCGTAATTTAGGCAAGTTACGATTGTCGCCTTGTTTTAGAGCTCAGCCCGACGTAACCGACCCTCTGGCCTCGGTGTGTTCTGGGTGTTCCTGCCGAGCTTGACATCTGACCATGCAGGATTCATTTGGGCCCCTGAGTAAGTTGAGGCCGGCCTGTCAGCCGATCACTGTGGGCTCGGCCTAATAGCTAGGCTAGAAGACTTGGTCGTGCCGCTAACCAAGGAGACTCAGTCGTGCTACTGATCAAGGGGACTCGACCGTATTGTTGATCAAGGGGACTCAGTCGTGCTGCTGATCAAGGGGGTTCGGGCTATGTTGCCGATCAAGAAGGCCTCGGCTGCATGGCCGATCATGGTGGCCTCGGTCGCATGATCGATCATGGTGGCCTTGGCCTCATGGCCGATCATGGTGGGTTCAGCCGCGTGTCCGACCCTTTGACTTGACTTCCTTCTGACCCCGAAAGGGTTGCATTAGAGTTAATCCGGCGTCTGAGATGGACCGATATCTAGTTCTTCCATGGATCAGGTTCTTCAACTTGATCTCGGATGACCACGTGTAATCTGATGATTGGTTGGTATTTTATGTTTTATCACATGTCATGAGTCTTTTCCATGAATCTTGTTGATGCATTAAGATTAAGTCATAGGTTATTTCCTCTCATTTTACACACATGACCATCTCCTTCCTTGCTTTATGCATCCCCTTAGTCTAGAATGTGCATGGTTGCATATCATGATGTTTTGATAGTTTTTAATGCATCTCTCATGTTTTCACTTTGTTTTTTTTTTTTAACCTTTCCATTCACTCTATATTAAGTCCTTGCATATTATTTCATGTGTTTCATATATTCACGCTTTGATCTATTTTTCGTTATGTCTATGGTAGTCTTCAAGCTTGTTGATGCTTTTATTCATTTTATGTGATATGTATGATGACTACCTTTGGCCTAACATTTTGATGCTATCATCCCTTTACGTTATGTCTTCAACACAATCCCATGAATGCATGAGGATTAGGTTTTATCCTTGTGAGCATGTTTAGTGCATGTCTTCTTATGTTCAGTTTTTTGTTTCTTTGTTCATTTGTTTTTCTCATAACTCGTATTTTCATGCACCGGTGATTCATATGTGGCTAGCTTGTCCATGTTTAGTTTCTCTCATCTTTATGATGACCTAAATGCTTTGTGATTTCTCCCAATGTTATGATGTGATGATCATCTATGGATAGTTGTTTGCATCTTCATATTTGGGGTTATCATATCATAGCCTCTTGCATACATGCATGTACTTTAGACCTTTTGTTTAACTGTTATTTATGTTTTCTATCATTTAGATCTAGGTTCTTTTTGTATTTCTTTAATGTGTCATTAGTTTTCATGCATTTTATGTTTCTTTGCATGTTTCCTCAATTTTTATGGTTCACCCTTAGAGTAGATGTTTCATCGGTGTATTTAAGATTCAGCTTTGCTCCAAGCTTCAAATCCATATTATCATGTTTTAGCCATGTTTTGATTTGTGTCTTTACATTTTTAAGGTTTCTCCTTGATTTACTATTCATCCATGCATCCTAAGATTAAGGCTTGCATATTTAGGGTTTGCTTCCTCATGCATTGTTTGTTCCTGCTTTGTATATTATTAGTCTACATTATGTATACCAACCATGCAGCCAAACACTTTAGGTATGTTTTTTTCATCTTTCCCTTTATTTTACTTTCATGTATACTATTCCTTGTCTTATAGCCAACCTCAAGGTATGTCCCTCAAAACCCATTTTTCTTTCTGTATTTTATTCTTCATTGGGCCTTAGTTTTATTTCTAGATATGTTATACTGTCAGTTTAGCCTAATACCTTCCTCGGACCATAACTTGTCATACCCAAAATAATGGACTTATCACTCCCCAATGGGCAATTTTGGAGTTGACTTTTTGTTTGTATGTCCCAGACCCTAATAATCTTGGTGGTGACTTCAACATTCAATCCACCTCTCTCTCCTCCTCAAAGTAGGATGAGGTAGAGGATACGTGGCAATCCCCTGCCATGTCATTGTCCTCACAGTGGCGAATCTTCAAATTTTTGATGTGCTTGGCATATATGTTATAACATGCTATTTCTTTTATTGTATACTTTTAGATGCTAACTTTGGTGAGCTAACATGCATCGTGATTTGCATACACCTTCACACACCGTTGGTACGTCAACTTCTGCATGGTTTTAACCCCAGATACACCTTGTGACGTAACCCTAGACCTGGTGTGTAAACACGTGGCTTACCCTTGGTGAAACCACAACTCTTAGTCTGGTACCTGCGGGTATATCAAAGAGGTTGTGCTGCCGTACCGTTGGATCACCTTACTCGTAGGAGTGGAGAAACGTATATAGGT